>NC_135310.1:49677194-52587194 GCF_048772815.1 Callospermophilus lateralis | reverse complement strand
TAAGTTTCTTCAGGATACTTATTTCTTTCTGCTCTATACTCCACTTCCTACTAGTCCAGACAATGTGCCCTTCCCATGGAATTTTCACCATCCTTACAGCCACTAGTACCCTGAAGCCAGGTGTAGGTGATGGGATTGAGAACATGTTTTCCCAAATATGGCACCCAGGCATTTCAGAATACAGCAGAAGCAGGAGGTCTTTGTGACCTTCCTCTGAAGCAAGTCATAATACCTTCATTTGAGAGATAAACTCTTAAAAGAAATAAATGTCTTTCCAAAACCACAAGGACACAGAGATGAACTTGAAGAATGAGCCCTTGTTATGTTCTCTCCAGTTTATTATGATTAGATCATACTTATTTTGTCCAATTACACTTTAAAAATATCCATTTCTTCAATAAACTTACCATAAAAAGGCAGCTTCCTTATTTCTTTGGATCTCCTTTTCCTCATGACAATTCCTGTGTCATGTAAAACTTATATTAAATAAATGTGTATGTTTTTCTCTTGTTAATCTGTCTTCCGTTATAAGGGCCTCAGTCAGGAACCTAGTGATGAATACAGAAAGAAATCTTTTCTCCCCTATGGGGATAATAACACTTTTCACAGGATCTAGGCTTCTCTGTATTGCTGTAGTTTCCTCTCATTGAAACTTCTAATATGGTATCCTCTATATAAATTCACAGAATGAATAATCTCTTTGTATAATTTTTCATGTTTTTTTCAAGGCCACTTCTCCTTAGTGCTCACATTCCTGCTTGTCTCCCAACCTTTCCCTATCAAAATTATCCTCAGGAAAGGTGCAAATATTTAAGTATGATTGAGTGACTCTAGTCTTTGAGGTAATTGAAACTTAATAACAAACAAATTCTTAAAGAATTCTGTTATTTGCAGCATTGGAGCTTCAGCATTCAGAAACTCTAATTTTGGAGGTACCATAGAGATTACCCCAAAGAGTTAATCACCTGCTCTATCTTCACTTATCCATTATGTAAACCCTTGGTACCTACAAGATATCAGACAGCATGTGTAATCTAGTAAGGCTGAGAGACCCCAAAACAAATAAGGAATGCATTTAAATGTTAAAGGATCTCTCTCTCTCTCTCTCTCTCTCTCTCTCTCTCTCTCTCTCTCACACACACACACACACACACACACACACACACACACTCAAAGACAAGGAAATTTACTTTAAGGTGTCAGCAAAAGCTTCAGGGAGGAGATGATACTCTAACTAGGTCTGAAGTAAGCAGACATTTTCTAAGTAGATGATGGAGTGAAAGGTTTTCTGGAACAAGGAATTGCTGTGAGCCAGTAAAGAGGTTGGGGAAAATATGGATTATTCAAGCAAAATAAAATGGGATGTAAAGCATTACTCAGAAAGAAATGAAATAAGACAGAAAGAAATCAGAGCCATATCACTGAGGTTTTGTGTGCTTTGCTGATGTGAATTTTATTTTATATGCCCATATATCCTGAAATGTGGCATGTTTGCCTTTAGTGGAACATGAGCTGATTTTGGTGTTTCTGTATACTTTAGTTATTTTTATTTAAATATTTTTTTAAAAAATCTTTTGCAAATGAGTTCTTTCTGTAAAGACCATGAGATATTGGCTTTACATTGCTAAGAGTAACACAAAATATCCATAATACTACAACTACTAATAATAATAAATATGTTAAATAATTTATGAGATAAATAAAAGCATATATTAAGTAAATAATGATAAGAATAGTGCATACACATGACATAGATTATAAAAGCATTTTACAAATAACATTGGTTTAGAAAACATTAGAGCAGATAGTAGTTGTGATAGTCCACTGGGAAGCAAAGCCATAAGCATGGAGTTCCTGTGTCACTTATCACATTCTTGTCACAGATGTGCAATTAGCCTCATTCTGTGTTTTACCCACGGCCACCTTCCTTAGTCTTCTTCCTGCTTCACAGAAACACCAGCTGTTAGCTCATCAGGCTTGTGATTTGAAGAAAAATAATTGAGTGGGTTTTTTTCTTTTTTGTAAAAAATACTTTTCTACATTTTAATGCAAGAGTCAGTATATGATTTGAGTACAAAGCAGGGATCCTACTGCCCCCTTGTGTGTGGGTGTACTTGTGCACAAATGTGCACATGTGTGCACACACACACAGATGTACACATGTATATTCACACAACAAAACAAGAAGTCAAAAGTTTCTAGAATTCAGTCAAGATTATTATCTTCCTTTCTAATGGATATCACATTCCAAAAATCATTCAAGGAGACAAATCAGAGGAATAGATGTATCTATGCATTAAAAATAATTTGCAGGGTCAGTGACTTGAGCTATCTTTATGTTTGTTAATTACATGGGTATTTTAGTTTCCACTCATTTTCTATTCTTTCCAAAAGAAACAACCCAAGAGAGACTCTTGATTAATCTATTAAACAGTCTGTTCCTAAGTCCCCTGAAGTAAAATGGCAATTTCACATGAAATTTTGGTGGTATTTACAGTTCATCACTTAACCACTCAGGGCTTAATAACATATGGACTTAGAATGTTCACTAATTATTTTACTAGTGATAGTCTTGCCCATGCAATAAGATTCTGCAAGAAAGGAGTTATCTATTTCATTTCCATATCTTTCAGAGTGCCTCATATAGGTTAGACTAAACCAATGTGTAATTGACTGACTCTAGAGTTTCCCAAATGTGAGAATGGAAACTGTTGGGTGTTCTCAGGAGTCCAAATTATTTCTATAGAAATTTTTGTTGCTGTAATCTAATGTTAGTATTTTAAAGTGCCTATTCAAAATTAAAATTGTTTAAATTAACTGATAATGAAAATACAGCTTATTAAAAGTTGTATGTGCAGTAAAAGCAGTGCTTACGAGAAAATCATAGCATTAAATGAATACACTAAAAAAGAAGAAAGATTTTAAAAAATCTATAATCTGGAATCTACTATAGGCAACCAGAGAAAGAAGAAAGTTAAGCTTAAAACAACAGAAGAAAAATAATAAAAATTAGAGTAAAAATTAATGAAACTGAAAACAGGAAAAGAATAGATTAAAAACAATAAAAATAAAAGCTTATGCTTGAAATACTGAAGAAAAGCGATAAATCTTAGTAAGAATAACAAAGAATAAAGATGAGAGAGATAACCAGTATCAGAAACAGTAGGACATTCCTTCAAATGCTGCAGACATCAAAAGAAAAATAAGCAAATATTGCTAATAGCTCCACAAATATAAATTTGACAACTTAAATGAAAAGGAAAATTTTCTCAGAAAACAAAACTACTACAATTCAAACGAGGAGAAACCGTTAATTTGAATGGTTATATAAATATTAAGGATATTTAATTTATCACTTAAAAAGTACCAAAAGAAAAATTAGCTGAACTAACTAAGCCAAAAAGAGAAAAAATACAAATTACCAATATTAAAAATAAAAAATATCTCATCACTACAGTTGCATACATGTAAAGGATAATAAAGGAATACTATGTGCAACTCTACCCAGAAAACTAGGAGCACCTGTGTGATAATCTGGTCCTTGTCACAAGTTAACTTTCTTTTGCCCTCCCCTGACTATAATCTAGTAACATTCAAACACAGCAATAAAATTCCATTTTGCCTTTTACTTCTGCAATCCACCATGACACCCAATAAAGGCATTTGTCCAGAAGTCTACATTCTCTCTTTGTCACTCACTCTCATTCTCTCTCTCTCCTCCCAACCTTCTTGGTTAAGCCCATTCTTTAGAAACTCCTTTTGTATAGCTCCTTATACCATGCCTCCTGTCTCTAAGATCTGGGAGAATAACAAACCTTCTAATATCATATGACTCTCTTGAGTGTCGTTTCTATGGCTGTGTTAAGTGATTCTTAAAGACATTACAAAGGAATGCGCTCTCCCATGTACAACACAGTTTCCTTGTTAAAACCTAATACACACTTAATAAAGAAATATACATTTATCTGCAATTTCATATACATATATATATACACACTTTCTAACATATGATCCATTATGTGAAACTAGCACTACTTTGATTCTAAAGCCAAATAACATGGACCAACATCTCTCATGAACATAGATGCAAATATCCTCCAAAAAATACTACAAAATTGAATAAAAAATGTATATAAAGAAGTATGCACTATGATCAGTTTGATCAAGAAGGAATCTGTCAATATGCAAGAAAACTGACAAAAATACAAATCTTTCACAAAAATTAACTCGAACCATAAATCTAAATGTAAAACTATAAAATTTCTGAAAAACAATATAAGAGTAAATCTATGTGATCTTGAATTTGCATAAGTTTTAGATAACATCATCAAAAGTATAAGCCATGAGAGATAAAATTGATTTTAGATTTTAAAAAATTAAAATTATTCTACAAAAGATAATATTAAGGAAATGAATATACAAACCATTGATTGGGAAAAAAATATCTACAAAACATATTTGTGATAAAGGGTTTGTATCTAGAACATACAAAGAATTCTTAAAACAACAAAAAAGCAAACCCATTTTAATAAACAGCTAACAGGTCTGAATAGGCCTATCAGCAAAGAAGATATAAAAATGGTAAATAGACATGAAAAGGTGTACAATATCCTTTATCTTTAGCTATATCCATTTCGTATTGCTACTATAAAAGTTGGTATAAATTTAGTAGCTTAATCCAATGCAAATTTATTTTTTGCAGTTTTGGAGGTCAGACTTTCTAAACAGATTTTATGCACGAAAATCAAGGTGTTGGCTGATCTGAGTTCCTTCTGAAAACACTAAAGAAATCTACTTCATGTCTTTCTAGCCTTTAAATATATAAATTATTTTAACTATGTACATGTGTGGATTAATATGCACTCACAAATTTCTTCACACTATCAGTTGAAAGGGCATAGAAGCAATCCATCCCAGTGGCAATGAGCACTTCTAGAGCCAGATCATGTGTGTGTGTGTTTTTTTAATTTGTTCTTTTCAGATTATACGTATTTTAGTATATTATATATACATGGAGTATAATTTATTCTAATTATGATTCCATTCTTGTGATTGTACATGATGGGGAATTTCACTGGTTCATGTATTCATATAGGAATGGAGAAATGATATTCTAGGTTTGGGGAAGAAAATACACAAAACTAGCCTAGAGCATCTTGAAGTGGCATAAAGTAAGAAAATAAAAAATAAAAAATAACATAATTATGAGGCATGTCAAGGGACACAGGAGACAAATGAAAGAGATCCCAATGCCCACAACTGAAAAAACATGAGCAAAAAAATTTAAAAAAAATTGTTGGATTAGCAACCAAAGTGTAAAATGAATACTCACAAATCCATACAGAGGTAAATAAATGCTTGAATAGATAAAAAGGTGGGAGAGAAGAAACAAATTTCTGATGCAGAGGAATTCCCCAAAATTTGTCTTTAAAGAAATGGAGCACACAGGGACTTCCTTCCAGTGAGTAAGTAATAAAAAGGAGAAAAAGTACCTTCACACTGGAGATATCTGGCAAGCCTTGCTTAAGATGGTCAATGTTAATTTCATGTGTTAACTTTTTGTGTGTGTGTGTGTGTGTGTGTGGTGCTGAGGATCGAACCCACTGGTTCAAATGCTAGGCAAGTGCTCTACCACTGAGCTAAATTTTTTTTTAAAAAGAGAGAGAGAGAGAGAGAGAGAGAGAGAGAGAGAGAGAGAATTTTTTAATATTTATTTTTTAGTTTTCGGCGGACACAACATCTTTGTTTGTATGTGGTGCTGAGGATTGAACCTGGGCTGCACGCATGCCAGGCGAGCGCGCTACCGCTTGAGCCATATTCCCAGCCCATGTGTTAACTTTTCATCACTGTGACTAAAATTTCTGACAAGTACAAGAAGAGTAAAAGTATAGTTTGTCATGGTTTCAGAGGTTCAGTCCACAATCGGCTGGTTCCACTTCTTTGGGCCCAAGGAGAGGTATAATATCATGGTGGAGGATAGGTGAGATGGTCAACTTGTTATAGGACAAATGCAGAGAGAGAAGAGAAGAGGTCCCACTGAAAATTAATCATTCAGCGTTTGTTGCCAGTGAACTACCTCTACCAGCTACGCCCACCTGCTTACAGTTACCAACCACCCTATCAGCCCATTCAAACTATAATAGACTGGTTAAGTTGCAGCTGCCATAATCTAATCACTGCATTTCTGAATATCCCTGCATTAACACAGGAACCTTGGGGGAGTGCCTCATATCCAAGCCATAACACTTCAACAGTGGTAAGTTATCTTGGTGGTGTGTACTCTTGCTATGATGTGATGACAATGGCATTTTACCTTTGTGATCTTCCTCCCCCAAATTCATAATTACAGATTAATCATAAGAAGTTTAAAACAAACCCAATAGAGAGACCTATTATAGAGTATCTGAACAGTACTTCTTAGTGTTTGAAACTGTCATAACCAAAAGGAGCTTGAGATAAAACAACCAAATGTAATGTACTACACCATCCTAGATGGGATCCTGGAAAATAACGCCAACATTAGGTAGAACTGAGAAAATATAAATACATTATTCTTTATTAATTGTGACAATTAATACAAATGTATTTATGATAAATGATAATAAGGAGAGGCTGGGTATGGGTTAAGTAACTGGGAATCCTCTGTGCTCTTTGTAATTTTTCTGTAAGTCTAAATCTTCTGAAATTGAATATTGGTTAAAAAAGCACTTATTCTAATTTCTCTGGATCACCATTTTACAACCCAGTTTCACTACATGATTTTGGCGTGAACACTTCTAGTCTTCTCTATGGTCATGTTCATGACAAATAATCATGGGATATTTAAATGTTGGTGAATATATCTGGGTGGGAATCAGTAGCTGGTTTAATACAAATTGTGCTCTCATGTGAAATTATTTAACTAGAAATAAATATAAAATTTATCTTCTAAATGAATAATTCATTTCATATTTGATATATTTATAAGGCATAAGAATTTAACTTTTTAATAGGTTAAGTCTTTGATTCTGTGTAGAAGTGTAATATACTTCCTTCATCCTTTTACCACTGAGAAAAGGACAGTGGCTCAATCCTAAAGTAAAATGTTCATGAAATAAAGGTCAAATGCCAAATAATAGCTTCATGGGGGTTTGAATATTCCTAGTCCAAAGCAATAGAAAATCTATTTATAATATATAATAATTTCCTTCAAGAAGTAATGATGTACTCTTTTGAAAGTATAATTTTCTTATCATCTCAAGACTTAAAATCAACTTCACACTATTTTCCAATTCCTGACTCCATAAATAATTGTATTATATACCAATTTAATATAAATTCAGTAAAACTAGATGCTAATTTATCTTTTAATAAAAAAATAACTTTATAGACTTAACAAGTGATTCCTCATTAAAAATTAGTGTACTGGTTTGGAGAAAGGACAGAGTATGCTTAACTAGAATTTAATACTATTTTGTGTGCTGTAATAATGCTGACATATTCTGAATTTATTTGAGTAATGTTATTGAATAGTAATAAAAACATAGATTCAAGATATCATATTTCTCATTAAAATGTGAAGTATTTAGGTTTATTTGTTATTTTATATTGAATAGAGTTTGCTTGCATAGTTGTATAGGAGCCATAATCATGGTAAATTTATTTCAAGCTTTATGATATAATGTAGATCACATTATGACAAAAATAAAGGCAACAATAAAGGTCTGGAAGAATATTTCTGAAACAAATTTATACATTATTCAAATTTCAAATACATTGCATAGAGGGCTCATAAAATTCCCCAAATAGCAAGTCAACATTGAAGAACATTATTTAGAAGCAAATGAATCCTAAATTTTATAGTTTATCTTTTGCTTTGACCATTAATGCTAGTCAGTGATGATATTCTACAATGTATATTATTTAGGAGTGAGCACCACTACTAGAAAAGTCATCATACACAAGTAAGTCTGGATCAATGGTGTAATTTTGGGAGTGGCTCAATGATAGAGTATTTGCCTAGTATGTTTAAGGTCCTGGATTTAATTTTTGGCACTACAAAATAATTTAAAAGTAGTAAGATTCAATGATCTGTCAAGTTTAGAGGATATGGAGGCACAGGAAAGAGGAAAAAAATAAAGGAACAGCGTAATAGAAAGAACAAGGGAGAAGGTATTGAGGTCAAATTATATATAAAAAAAAGATAATGGAAGATGAATTTTTTTGTAAAAGGGAAATGCAAATAGAAGTAATGCCCAATGTAGCTTCACTGATGTGTACTTTTCTGGATCTTCATCTCTATATATCTCTTCTCAAAAAGTTGGACCAAAATCCTTCTCTTTTGCAAGGATTGATACAATAAGCACAGCTGAATCTGTACAATGAGGAAAAGGGTTGGAAAATTTATCATATGGTTGATTCAATTTTACCACACAAGGTGACATACCGACTATTCTTTGTTCAGTGTATTATTACTCTTCACAACTAAACTAAATTCTGCTGTTCGAAACAGATGCAGATTTTCCTGTTAATCAGTTTCTCATCACTGTGACCAAAATACTTGACTAGAACAACTTATTTTGAGCTCACAGTTTCAGAGGTTCCATCCATGGTTGGCCCACTCCATCACTCTGGGCCCAGGGTGAGGAAGAGCATCATTACAGAGGAGTACTGCTCACCCCATGATAGCCAGGATGCAAATAAGAAGGAAAGAGTTGGGGAAGAGTCAGGGAGACAAGATATAAACCCCAAAGACACACCCCCAGACACCTACTTCCTTTAGCCAAGCCCCACCTGCCTGCAGTTGCCACCCAGGACAAGAGTCTTTTCTCATTATTACTCCAGCAAATGGATTAATCCACTAAATAGATTACAACTCTTATAGTCTAATCATTTTACCTCCAAACATTAATGCAGGAGCTTTGGGGGGACATCTCATATTCAAACCATAAGCACCTACTCAATCGGCTATGAAGTAAATCCTTGGAAACACTGTTAAGGCTTATGTTTTGACAATCTGTTAATCCAGAAAAACACAGTGATTTTTTTCCCCATTATTAGGGCTTCTCTTCCAGGTTTTGGCAGGAATGTGAACAATACATGAACATAGTGTAAATACATGATCCAGTCATTATAATCCTCTGGAACAGGTATTGATCCAGCTGCAGCTCTAAGTACTGATGGGGAAAGTAACAGTGATTGTACTAGGTCAGTGGTCACAAAGAAGGATTTATCTGGATTATTCAAAAAGAAGACATTTTAGTTTGAGTTCATTAAACATCATTTCATATTGGGATAACAAGAATTTTTTAAAAAAATTCTGAAAGTAGTTATATATTTTTAAAAAGACTGTATAAGTCCTTACATTTCTAGAATCTCTTAAAAATGCTTGCTATCTAATATAAATTATAGCTTAATTAGTTGGATAAATAACTAAGCACATAAAATGTCAAATCAAAATATCCATGAAAAGCAAGTATATTCACATCTATGTTGAAATAAAATATTATTATGCTAATATTCATAAATATATTTACATGCATAAAATGTTATGCTCGAATTCGCGACCCCCAAAAGACCACCAGAGACCAAGATCGATGTAAACAGCAAAGAGGTGTTTATTGGGTCCTCCGCACTCACACAGCAACTGGTGACGCTGAGAGGCCCCAAGCCCAGGGTTTGCAGCAGTTTTATACATTCTTGGGGGAAGGCAGGGATTTCACATACATCATAGCATCTCTTAGCAAATCATCACACACCTCGGGTAAATCATAAAACAACTCTAAAACATGATTAGCACAGTCACTGGCGGGAACAAGTTGGGTAGGGGTGATTGGTTACTACAAGGGGGGATTCATTTGAACTGATTGGTTTAAGCCAAGAGGGGTGTTCATGCTGAACTACATGGTTTCCCAACACGTTATCAACCACCATAAACTACTGGGAGTGTCATCTGGCATCCCAGGTATTTCCCTGACTCATGCTGATTGGTGGCTGCTAGGGGGTTGCTATGGTTCCCCACCTAGCCTGACTGAGTCAGGGACACCTGGCACAGCAGATCTCTCCTGTTATTTGTAGATAAACCACTTAGCAGGATGGGATTGTGCCTAGGAGTACTCTGTGGGTCTTTCCAAGGACAAAGGTCATGTCCCTTCCTTGGACAGGCTTTGCTCTGAGGTAGAGGCTGGTTTTTCAAAAATACTTAATATTTTACATTAGATTTGTATGTGTATGCATGCATATCTTAAGTAAGTAAACTTTAAGATCACTCTTCAATATTATGGGAATTTTTAATTATGCAAAAATTTTCAGATAGATGGAATCTAGACATGGAAAGTTTATGTTCTTCATATCTAAAATCTCCAGTCACTTTTAGGAGTTTTATGCAGTCACTTCCAGACTCAAACTCACATCATATAGATATTTTCTAATCTGACAATAAAATTTAGTTAGATTTGTAATAATGATTCTCTCAAATGTATAATATTATATGAAAGAAACCCAATAAGAAATTTATTTACTTTTTGAAGGGTAAGTGTATTTAATTTGAAATATGGCACTAGGTGATAATGTTCATCTCTGTTAAGAAAAATTAAACTTTATTTTATCCATCAACCTTTGCTTCTCTGTAGTTCAATTAATATTGTCATTTTGATAAAATACAGTAGCCACTTTTAGACTTACATTTGATCCAGTTTTCTGTCTCCTCCTTCAGCAATTCATCTTTTGCATTGTATCCAGAGTTTAAAAAAAAAAATTAAGCTGGGCAAGGTGTTGCACTCCTAAAATCCTAGAGGCTGAGGCAGAAAAATAGCAAGGTCAAGTCCAGCCTCAGAAACTTAGGGAGACCCTCACCACCTTTGAGAGACCTTGTCTCTATGTCTCTGAATTAATTAATTAATTAATTAATTAGGCTGGGAATATAGCTCAGAGACAGAAAAAAAAAAGAAGAAGAAGAAGAATAAAACCACTTAAAATGTAAACAATGGCTTCCCTGTGAATAAATATAGCAGGTACTTCTATGCCTTTATCTTTCTTAACATTTCAAAACGTTTAAATGTGATAGACATCATTATCCAAAGTACATGTATGAAGACAGGAATTGGTATCAACATACTTTTTATACAACCAGAGATATGAAAAATTGTGCTGTATAGGTGTAATAAGAATTGTAATGCATTCTGCTGTCATTTATTTTAAAAAAAATAAATTTAAAAATATTGTTAACTATTATTTCTTTCCTGAAACATTTGCTGCTTCTGCCTGTCAAGCAGGATACTCTTCATGTCCTCATCATCCTGCTCTGGTGGCTCCTTCTTTGTTCCTCCTATAGGCTTATCTTTCCTTGCAGAGCAGGAAATGGTTGAAATTCCTCAAGTCAAATCTGCTCAGCCTAGACTCTCTCCTAGGGAACTTTCACCTATAGTTTAATTACCACTATACAGATTCTTTTTAAATTTATATTTGCAACCTAGACTTTTCTGATCTTCAACCTACATTATCCAGCTTCCTCTCTCAGATGACTCAAAGGCCCCTTAATGTGAGACTATCCACACTTTTACTGAAGAGGTTATACAACACTTGTTACAAATCCTTGGAAATTCTTTCTGTTGGGAGGTGGGGTTTCTGTTCCCTTTCTTTGAATCAGTGTGAGCTTTGTGATTCTTTCAATTGAAAGAATTGAAAGATTGCAGAGAAAATAAAGGTGTGAAATTTCTGAGACTAGAATACAGGAGGCCATGATGCTTTCAATTTATCAGTTGGAATATGCATTGAAACCTACCATGTAAAAAATTTACCTGCCCTTAGGTTATGGTGTTATCATGAAACCCAAACCACACACAGAGTCTGAGACTAAGCTTTTGAATTATCCCAGGCCAAGCTCCAAATAAGAGAACGAAGAAGCCTCCAAATGGCTTCACCCACCAGTCATCCAATCCATTTCTGGCCACTTGATTTTTTCCAAGGTGAGACTCCAGATACTTTGGAGTAAATGACAAGTCATCTTAAAGCCCAATCTAAATTTTTGATCCATTGGTGATGCAATTACAGATTGCAGTTATAGATTTCAGTGTCTCCTGTTTCAATATCGTTTTTAACTCTGGATTTTGTTCCTTAAAATTCTCTTGAAACCATTCACTTCTATCTCCATCAATAGCACTCTTGTCCAAATGAGCATAATCTTTAACTTGAATCTTATCAACGTTCTTCTTATTGGTCATCCATGATCCACATGGCTTGATAAATAATCTTTCTAAAACTTAAATCTTATTATGGCATCCCATGCTTAGTTCTCTTCAGTGGTGTTCACTGGGAATAAAGACAGAATCCCTACAGCTGGCTTGTGAGGCCTGCCCTATCTAACTGTGGTCTCACTTCCCCATTCTGCAGTGTCCAGGAATGTATCCGCCTATCTAACTTGTGACTATTGAGCATTTGAAATGTGACTGTTGTGACTGAAGAAATGAATTTTTAATTTCACTCAATTTAAATTAAATTAAATGTAAATTTAAAAATGGACGCTCAAACCAGTTATTGGAAGACTTTGTTGGAACATCTTGGATATATTTATTTACTTTTTCAACTATAAGCTTAATGAGGTATACAAACAAAGTCAAACATTCCCAATGAAAAGTTAGCATCTTAACTGAGGGGTGTTGAAGTTTAAAATACATATTGGATTTCAAACAGAATAAGAAAAAAAAAAGGTAAACTATCGAAGTAATAATTTTTAAACTGAGTATATGTTGTAATGATAATATTTCAGATATATTGGAACAAATACATGTTAACAAAGCTTATTCCTTTTACTTTTTAAAATGTGGTTACTAGAAAATTGTGTTAAAATTTTGACTCTCAGTTGATTCTGTGGCACATGCCTGTAATCCCAGTGGCTCAGGAGGCTGAGGCAGGAGGATTGTGAGTTCAAAGCCAGCCCCAGCAAAAGTGAGGTGATAAGCCACTCAGTGAGACTCTGTCTCTAAATAAAATGCAAAATAGGGCTGGGGATATGGCTCAGTGTTCGAGTGCTCCTGGGCTCAATCCCTGCTCCGCGCCCCCCCAAAAGTAGTGTGATTTTCATTATGTGTTTATTGAACAGTGTTGCTTAAGATCAGTTTCTCCAGACCACCCAGTTCTGTTTGCCCTTGGACTCAATCATGCTTCCTCTCTTCACAGGGCCTTTGAACCTGCTGTTTTTCTCCCTTTCTACTCTTTGCCAAGTAATCTTTCAGCTGTCTGCGCAAGCCACATTTCTATGCCCCACAAACACACTGATGTGCTAACCTTCAGTTTCATGAAGGCAGGGACCACATGTGCTTTTGCTCACCTTTCTTCCCCTTATGGTTAGCACAGCATCTGGCACATAGTAGCTTGGGCTGCAAAGATCAATAAAGCACAAGTCAGGACCCACGAATGTCAGACTAGAGCAGATAAGAGAGCTTGGTATTTAAAAAGCAATAACAAAAATTATATGCATGCTTCACTAATCAAGTTCAATATGTACCTGCTAAACAAATAGATTAATGCTATTTCCTCAAAAATAATATTTCATGCTTTTTTTCTGTTGAAAGAATAAAATACAAACTCTTTGCCTTATTATTCAGGAGCTTCATCATCTGAGCCCAAACTCCCACTCTACGTTTCCTTCCTACCAATGTGCTTCATCCTGGAGACAGGATGGCCAATCTCCAGAGACAGGCAAAACCGGGTGTGGTCCTGCTCTTCTCTGTGACCTGCTAGGATGTTTCCTCAGCTCTAAGGGGGCTAATAATAGTAACCATGTCAAAGGACTATTGTGAAGATTAAATGGCATGATGTGTATTTAGCACAATGTCTGTCACGTAGCCAGCTCAATGACTTCCAGCAGTAAATACTATCTCCAGGCCAAGCACAGGGTAATTTCTACCCCTCCCCCTTACCAAGTTGTTTACATATACTAATAATTGTATGAAGTGTATGATTGTATTTCAATGAATCTTTACTGCAGTTACTGTAGTAAATAGGAACCAAGGCTCAGAGAGTTTAAGTCACTTGGGAAAAAACACACATTTAGTAGAAGGAAGATATGAAATGCACAGCTAGGCAATTTGATGCCAAAGACCACCTTTGTCATCATGGTATACCCAGCAGAAAGCACATAGACAATCTTAATTTCCTTTCTCTTTTCATTTGTCTTATGCTCCTATCATTTAAATAACCATTCATCCCAAACGGCATGCACTGTTCATGTTTCATCCTTCTATCTGCTCTACTATGCTAACTTTTTAATTTGGTTTCCCCCACATTTTTCCAAAGGTAAAATTCTGTTTAAGCTTTAAGGCTAACCCACACATCATCATCATCACCAAATTTATTATCTACCATTCATCCACCCAATCTTCTAACTAAGCACTTTGTTCATAAAATAAAGTATTTCACTGTTCTGTTGCTCTTTGTGTACAAAGTATCTCTCCTGTTCTGCACTGAAACTTTTTAAGGTCCAGAACAGGGTCATATCCATTCTTGCAGCCCATATGTCTAAGAAAATACTACAGACATAAGTATGTGCTCTTTGAATTTATGTTGACTTGAAAATTCATTTAATATGTTGTCTTCACAAGCTATTTCTATTCATATACACACATATTCACACACATGTAAATATACATACATGCACATGTGCACAGACCCACCTAAACATAAACACATGCAGACATATAAACCCACACAGTAATACACTAAAAACCATGCAGACTCACAATCACAGGAGTATGCACATATGCAAAACTCACATATGCCAATATTCATGATCACCACATGCATGTATGTACACATGCAAATGTGCACAAGCAGAGAATGATCCAGTTTTTTTTTTTTAATGGCTAGCCAAGCAAAACATTAAAGGAAGAATGAGTTTTAAAAATTTTATGAATGTAAACATAGCTTCATCTTACTGACTTTGCCTTTTAAGATACAAAAAGGAATTTGTGTATTTAATTTCAGTAGGACACTGAATAGCAGAAGAAGTATTGTTTTTGTTTATTTCTCCATTTTTTATTATAAAAGTGTGTTTCAAAATAAAGATGACCTTAATATTTGGTATTGGGATATAATACACACTCATAAATAAACACCCTTAGAATAAAGTTTACTCAATAATTTTTGATAAAAGATCAAAAATATTAAGAAAATCAGGCCAAGATTATCTTGAAAAGAAAATTAAAGGCTATGTATTTCAATATTTTTATCCAAACCATTGAGCTCTTAGATTTTATGTTCTATTAAGATATCATAAACTTCCAGAGCAGTTTATTTTATGATCTGAACTTCTAAAGCAGTTAGGCTACTAGGAAAAGATGTTTTAAGGAATTAAACAGATACTTTTAGCTTTTTAAAACAAATAAAACAGCATCAGTAAAGCAGCAAAACGATGCTCCATAATCATTACAATTTTAACAAAGCAGATGATAAACAATCAAGTACACACTGCACATAGAAAGATAATTCTGCCCTGCATCACTGATGGTATTACTAAATCATGGAAGCATCATTTCCCGGGTAGAATACACTGGGAGCCCACTGGGGAATTAAAGTCCTATTACATATAGCTGAGGGTACATTACTCTCTGTTGGGAGGATGTGTGGGGTTATAAACATCTCATATGGTCTATGCTCCATTATATAAGGCTGCTAAACTCTCAGATCAATAATATGCCATGAAGCTATTATGGCCACCAGCAGTTAAAACAGTCCAAAACGCTGGCTTTTGTACACAGAGAAATGTATTGTAATATTTTTGCATATCAGATGTTGTTGTATTCTAAATCTTCCTGCTTGAGCTTTACCCTCTGTGCCATAAAGAAGCAAAACTTCCATTTGCATACTCCAATGCTTGCAACATGAGTGTTTCGAGTGGTGATGTCAAATGGGCCTGATTTATGTCACTTTAAGAGAGCCTAGTAATTTCAGGCCTTGTAATGGGGTTTTCATTCCTCTAGCTACATAATGCATGCAAACATTATCCTGATGCCTTTTAAAAAGTTGTCAAAATGCATGGGGAGAACCAAATGTATTATATGTTTGCCTCCTCTAGACTGCAGCGGGGAGAAGAGTGGCTCAGAGAGATTTCAACTGTGCATAATTATAAGTGGCTCTACAGCTGAACAGCTATTGTGGTGCCTGCAGTGTGTGGTGTCTGGGAAAGAATACGGATATATTTGCAGCACAGTCTTGGTGCTTAATAGATTACACATACATTCACAGACACCGTACGATATCCTCATTACTCCATCATCAGCCTACGTACGAGGTACCAGTAAGAGTGGTTTACCCAAGTTCCCATTTGCCCCCTTTCTGATCCTCTACGAGAGGTGGATGGGAAAACAGAGACCCATATTTCTCTTTGCCAGTCTGGTCCAATGCTTTTCATCTGGTTTTAACAGTGACATTTTGATTAAATGGAATTATAAATCTGTCAGAAAACAATTAGCCCCCCAGGCCTCTTCTGTGTTTTTACAGTGAACCATACAGAGTGGGGACAGCTCGAGGGTAATCAGCCCTAAACACGTATGAGGACACTCAGAATGTATGTTAGAAACATTCGGGTCAGGACACTGCCATAAGGACTTGCACACAGTGGCACTTCCTGATTCCCCTGAGTCCTGCTGAAGTGGGGAGCGAGGCTCCTGCAGTCCTTCCCTCCCTTAGCCTGATCCCCAGGATACTCATACTTTGTAGAAGTCAGGCTCCAGGAAATATACAGCCATTGGGGGGAAATAAAGGTCATCAAATGTGAAATAGTTACCCATATAATAGACAAACAAAAAACTTGTTAAGTTGAATATTATCAGGGACTAAAAATGCAGACAAATAATATGAGATGCAAGGAAGATCATCCAAATGCCTGGTTTTACTAAGAAAATTTATGGAGAAAATGCAATTTGTGTGAAGCTACCAATAAAAAGTAGCACTTGAATAAGTCACCCAGAGGAGGTGGATGACATAGTATAGCCGCAGGCCCAAAGGCCAATTACAGCTACACCGAGTTCTAAGATAGAGAAGAGGATTAAGACAATGCTTGGTAGATAATGCAGTGTGGCTTGTTGAGTGCCTTGTCACAGAGATGAGAAGAAAACTGCAGAGTCATTCTCAGTTCTTAAGCAGTTGCTATCTATTAAACTCTCCTACATCCAGGGGCAGATCATAGGTGTGCATGTGAAGTTGCTCAGGACCTTGTGTTCAGAAATGCTATGCTTAACTAAAAGCTCTGCAATCACTATTCTGCAAATCTTAATAAGAAGTACTGCAAAGTATAAAGTCAATCCTGCCTGCAGGCACTACTCCTCACACAATCATTAGATGCACAAAATCTCTGCTCTCACACACATTGAAGCTGACATGCACGCTGATACAATGGTAGAGTATGTGTGTGCATGTGCATGAGTGTCTGTGCACATGTCTGTGCATTTGTGTGTGGGAGGATGGGGCAGCTGTTTGTGGGGGCTATTGGAGTGGCCCCATTACATTTGCATCCTGGCTGCCCTCTAGAGACTTACAAGCCTCTATACATCCCTTCCCCCTGTGCCTTTGAGTAACCAAACACCCTTGATTTCATTCAGCTTTCCCTTAGAGCTGTCCAAAACAGTCCTTCAATAATTGCTGAAGATCCATTTTGGACAATGTGGTCAGGTAAACTACCACATCCTGATCCTCCTCCCTCCTTGGTCTGACTGCCTGTGATCTTGGAAAATATTTTTAATTTCCCTAAGTCTTTGTAAAACTGGAATAATCATATCTAGCTTAGGGATCTGACAAGGAAGAATGTAATGGACTTAAGAGTACTTAATTCAGCAGCCAACACAATGAACCACATGCCTCTCCCCCATCTTTCTCCTCTCTTTTTCCCTTCCTTGTTCTTTCCTTATAAGGAAATATGCCAAGTCCAGGACATTCTGATGATTGATTTCCTTCGAAAAATTGTTTTCAGTGTGCTGGGGGTAAATATAGTTAATAATGAGGAAAATAAGAGATCTCAGAACTAAAGTTGGCAATAGGACTTTGAATTATAGTCATGCATCATTTAATGGTGGGAATACATCCTGAGGCTGGAATCAATAGGCAATTCCATCATTGTCTGTCTATCATAGAGTGTACTTACGTGAGACCTAGATGCTGCATACCTAGGTGAGTATATGTATACTATGGTAGAGCCTGTTGCTCCTGGGCTACACATCTGTGCAGCAGGTACTTTACTGAACACTGCAGGAAATGATAAAGCAACAGTGTCTGTGCATCTAAACATATTTAAACATAGAAAAAGTACCACGGAAATATGAGGTGACAGGAATTCCTTAGCTCCATTTGCAGTCCACTGTTTACTTAAATGTCACTATGCAATTTGTGATGACTTCAATAGAGGAAGAAAGAAACCAGGAGTTCTCCTGTCAAACTCTGGCAGTTGTCATACCCAAGTTCTTGAAGGCATTAAAAAATACAGGATTCAATTTATGACCTTTGATACATATTTTCTTGTCATTGGCAGAGAAAAGGAGATTTCAAGATGCTCAGGAAGGGGAAAGGAAACTGGATCCCTGGTGAGGGCAGAAGAGTCCACTACTAGATGTGAGATGGGTAGTAAGTGGGAAGTGATGATGGACAGTTGAAAGCTGTTGTGTTTGTCCAGAATATGTCATCTTATTAAATGTCGTATTGTTGTATGTTGTATCATTGAAAGATGGATCTCTTCTTCAGTAACTAAAATGATATGTAGACAAATAGATCCACCATTGGATTTATTTTTCCCCCATATTCCCTCTTGGATTTGAAACCCCTTCTTGCTTTCCTTGAGTTTTCCCGAAGTGAGTTTGCGCTCCTTAGACCATCTCATCTTTTGCCTCAATGTCCTCAAGTACAGATCCTTGTCAACTTCCGAACTTAGAAGCAGGGACCCCTGTGATTTTTAAAAACATTGTCAATCTTTAAGTGTGTACTTCAGATCCTAAGTCAAGGGTGAGTGCAAGATATTTCTGAATACAGAACTCAATCTGAGATACTAGAGGTGTTCACGACTTAAACCTCCATTTTTTTAATTTAGTTTTTGATGAAAGCAGGGCACAATACTTACGGGAGAAGCTCGGCAGAATGAAGATGTTCCATTCCTGTAAGAAAAGCCAGGAATAATTCTTACATTTAAGTGGATCTTTATCTGCCCAAGTTATCAATATAGGGCCAAAAAAGAAAGTAGGACTGGCAGCGCATATTCCTTGGACTAGAGACAGAGTGGTGGGCACAAAGAAAAATTAATGAAGACATCTAAGAATTGTCAACTTGATGGGCTAAAGACTTTTTAGAATACACTGAATTTTTTTCCACTATAGCTTATGGAGCCTGTACTTACAAATCTACCATCCACCCTAATATCTTGAGTCTTCATTTGAAATCATATATAAGCAGTTCCTTCCAATATAAATACTCCATCACACACCACATCATAGAAAACATATCAACTTTGTGGCAGCCCATCTTGTATTTTTTTTTATTTGTTCCTTTTAGATACACATACATGCAGCCCATATTCTTGATGAATATAGATCACATAAAACTATTTCATATTCCTCATCAAACTTAGTTGCTAAGAAGCAAAATAGCAAACAGAGAACACAGCAAGACCTGGAGATTTTGTCAGCGTGACAAGCACAATAAAGTATCTACCCAGGGTGGCTCCCTTCTGGAGGAGAGAGTTCAAGGGTATTCATGAATAGGCAACAATGGACTATCTGCCTGGGAGAATGGACCCAGAGCCTGCTATTGTGCTAGGGATGATAAGGGCTCTGTTGTTTGAAGTCCCTTTCAAAAACTATAACCAAGAAAATTCAATGAATTTTTTCCCAGCTGTCAGAAATAATATTGCTTCATTCACTGAATAAAAGGAGAAGAAGAAGATAGAGAAGGAGGAGAGGAAGAGGAGACACTGCAAACAAACTATGCATCTTCTCAATTTATCACTACATATGCTACTGTTTAAAGAAAGACAATTAAGTTCTATCTTACTATGTGAAGAGGAATAAGAGAAAGGATGATGTTCCTATAATTTGAAAATAACATGTAATACTAAATGGACAATTTTCTTGCTTGAATTAAATTAACCTTGAGAGCAAATGCCATTCTTTTGGCTTGAAGGAACTTCTGAATTCTTACCTGTTCTTTCACTGCTTGCCTAGGGACTAGATTCCGATTGGCTTGGTTATTAAGTCCACCCTTTAGTGCTGCTGGTGGTGAATTACACCACAGCCTTGCTTAGAAGGCTCCTTCCTTTGCAACTCTCCTTGCCTGGAAATTCTTACTTCATGACTTTTGTCACGATGTTCCTTAGCATAGAGGCACCACACCACAACCTGGAAGGGAAAATGTCTGGATTGCTCAGTTTTACATTCACTATTATGTGGAAAGCCAATGATCTGAAAAAAATGTCATAACCATCAAATAAAATGCCCAGTTCTACCTGATAAAGGGGCTTTAACTGATAGAAAAGAAGGAAGGTACATTACATCCCAATAAAATCTGAGGAGATTCTGTTACATATTTTCCTTCTCAAGGGTTCCATAAACTTCCCAAACCTCATTTTGTCCAGTAATAAGGGGATAATACAACAGAAAGGAAAGAGAGGGGGTTCTCTGGTGACAGGACGTATTATGAAGGATAATATTCAAGGCCCATCCACGTGTCAAGACTTCAATCTCTCACAATCAAGGGATGTGATTTAAGTGACCCAAATAAAGCATTGGCCTACATTAGTGCTATTAACTCACTTGAGTGGAAAATTTATGCAATTAATCTATGCCACATATCAAACTGAAAGTAAATAGTGAATCTATTGAGTTCATTTTGGTCATAAATTGAATATGTTGGATGTTTGATTTGATTGGGGAAGTGTGTGTGTGTGTGTGTGTGTGTGTGTGTGCGCGTGCACATACATATATGTTCCTTAGTTTTTATTTCATATGTGGGATTCAATTATAATTGCAAGACACCATGATTTTCATAAAGAAAGCTAAAAATCACCTTTAACTGGGAATTTGAAATGGTATCTAAATAAATCAATCATATCATAATTATAGAATAAGAGGAGGATGCTTGGGTGTTCTATTACACCATGAAGTAACTATAGATAATACTGTGTGTTTCTCAAAGAGAAGAAAGAATTTCAAATGTTTTACCATAAATAAATGATAAATTTCAAGGAGATAGATATATATTATGTGATTTAAACCCAGTATGTGTGCTATGTGGACCATACACCATTGTGTAGACATATACACCACATGGTACCTTATTAATATGTACAATTCAAGGGAGGAGGCAATACCAGGGATTGAAGCCAGGGGTGCTTAAAAACTGAGCCATATCCTCAGCGTTTTAAAAATATTTTATTTAAAGAAAGGGTTTCATTGAGTTGTTCAGTGCCTTGCTAAGTTACTGGGGCTGGCTTTGAACTCCTGATCCTCCTGCCTCCACCTCCTGAACTCTTGGGATTACAGGTGTGCACCATTGTGCCAGGCCCAATATTTACAATTTTTATGTTTCAGCTTATAAAACAAATTTTGAAAGAATTTCAGGGAAATGCTCATCAAAGTCACAATGAGATATCACCTCACCCAAGTAAGAATGATTATTATCAAAAATCACTAAATATAAAAGTGATGGTGAGAATCTGGAGAAGAAGGAACTTGTACACTGTCAGTGAGGACATAAGTTAATCAATAAATGGAATAAACAAAGTGTCCATCATCTGATAGTTGGTTAAAGAAAATATGGTACATACATAAATGTAATATTATTCAGGTTAAAAAAATGAATGAAAGACAAAGTGGCATTTGTGGTAACATAGGAGAAACTGCAGATCATTAGATATAGAAAGACAGGTGCTACATAATCTTACTCACATGTGGGAGGGAAAACATTTGATCTCATAAAAGTTCAGAGCAGAATGGTAGTCACCAAACCCTGGAAAGGGTGGGGAAAGAGGAGGGATGGAAAAAGACTTACCAATGGGTGCTTAGTTATAGTTAGATAGGAGCAAGAACCTGTTTCTGGTGTTGATTGCACAGGATGGTGACTAGATAGCAATTATGTGTTTTACATTTCCAAAAACTAGAAGAAAGTATTTTGAAAATTTTCACCATAATGAAATTTTTTAAAAAAATGAGGTAATAAATGTTTAACCTCATTTAAACATTATACAATGTATACATGTGTTGAAAGGTTTTTGGTACTGCATTAATATGTACACTGTGTATGTTTGAATATATTGGTTAGAAAACAATAAAAGTGTGCCATGGTGTCTAATGCTAGGGGAGTCATATCTTTGAGACTAGAGATTCTCATGTCAACACCCTTTATTATTATTAGAAATAAATATTTTAAGTTAATTTGTAAAAATCCCTGCATGCAATTTTTAAAATCAAATGAATAGACCGTATTTTAATATTCTGTTGTTTATTGAGAAATCAAATATACATCACACATATAGTTAGTTTTGTTATTAATGTAGTAACCATGTTATCTCCTAGAACAATACTTTCAAGTTGACTATCTTTCCTAGTCAGTTAAGGCCAACACCCAAAACAAAGACATTAGTGTTACTCCTTGACTTGTCCCTAAGCAGACCTTTGTAAGTTTATGTACTTAAGTGTCCTTCTTTTTCAGGAAATCCTGAGTAAAACCTCCTATGGAGGAATTCTAGGTCCTTGTTTTGGAGTAGATTACAACTGAATTGTCTGCTCTTAGCTCTGGCGCCTGAGGGGCCAAGGCCTTGATTGCCAAGGGGCTGCAGATTTTGAAGCACAACTAAGCTCCCAGATTGTCACTTTTCATTAATAAACACAAATTCAGCTTTTATATCCATTCTGTTTTGTTAATTAATGTATATCAATACATATGTCTTTGTAATAATGCAAATAGAAGAATAATCTTATAACTGTGAACGTTCTATAAGCCTCAGGAATTTTGAAAATAAGGGGTCCCATTAGTTCATCAGTATTATTTTTACATACTCTTCTCTCATAGAGGACATCAATGCAAACAGGGATGTATATGTGCATACTGTGTAAAAGTGTAAAGGGTACAGAAACAGATGTCACCTTAGGCTCTTTCTGCAAAGAGATCAGAAACCATCTGTCCTTTCTAGAATCTAAATATATACAGAGGAAGGTGTTTACTCCTCAACAGTCATAAATAGCCCTGTCTGTTCTAGTTACTGCTGTATTCCCAGCATTAGAAGCAGAGCACTGTCTGGAACAAAGTAGGTGCTTGAGAAATATTTTACCAAATTCTTTTTTATCTATTTTTTAAAAACAAACATCACAAATTCCTGTGTTTGTGTGTGTATGTGTGTGTTTGTCTGTTTAGGCTTATGGGTATATGTGTGTGTGTGTGTGTGTGTGTGTGTGTGTGTGTGTGTGTATGTAATATAGATATATGTTAAGGTCTTTAAATCATGAATATTTTGGCATGTTAAACAAATAAAGCTCTCTATTTGCCGCGTTCAACATCTATATTACAGGCAAAAGCATTAGTTTTTTTTTTTTTTCAATTACATTTCTATTGTTTGCTTTGGTTTTGGTTTTTGTATTTAGCATTTGAATCCTGACATTTTCTTTAAATCTTTAGAGAAACCCTGTAAATGTAAAGCCTTGTATTGCAAAAAGCAGTTAGGTGACTCCATTCCACTAAGCACAGGTGATGGATTCAAAAGTAGACTCATGAACATGAACAAAGCTGATGCTATAAGCCAATTGTCCTGAGGCAGGAGAGAGAGAGAGAGAGAGAGAGAGAGAGAGAGAGAGAGAGAGAGAGAGAGAGACACACACTCTGAGGTAAGCTCTCCAGGGAGGTTTACCCATAAGACAAAGACCTGAAAACTAGAGGTAGACCTGTTGTATCCAGTCCAGGTACTGAGAAAGCAAAGACAGGCAAGGTAAGAAGAGAAAAAGCAAAACAACAAAACAGATCTGATGGCCACAAGATAGTCTGGTGCCTTAGCAGTCTCTCCCTATTCCTTAGGTCTACCTTATGGTCTCATCTCCTTCCAACCTCAGAAGAATACCCAATAGATCTTACTGCAGATAGATGCCTATTAGTTGTGAGAAAAGGAGTCATAAATCAGTCAACTCATATACATACACACATAGCATTTTCAAAAAGAATGTAAAGTGGCTATATGACAAATAAAATAAAACACAAATTATTTTAAAAATTAAAGGCATAAGGGCAGGGCTGAGGTGTGCCTCAGGGATAGATCACTTGCCTGGCATGTGAAAGGCCCTGAGTTCAATCTCTAGCATTGCAACAAACAAAATCAAAACAACAACAACAACAACAAAAGAGCCAAGTAAAATGAAGACCTGAAAATAAATTAAATTATCATCCCAGAATAAAAAAAAAAATAATTAAAGTTCCCATAATCAACATCTTAGCTTCCTGGACTTCAAACCAAAGAGGAAAACAGTGTATCAAGTGTCTACTTTTAATTGAAGGTAAGTACCAAAATTCAGTACAGAAAGACAAAAATGTAAATTTTGAAAGGAACCGTGTGGTCATTTTCACCAATAAAACACTAACTAGGTAAATCAATGTATTTTTTAATTCATAAATGTATCATAATATTTATAGTATACCCATGTATATGTATTTATATATTATACATATATAATTGTACTCATTTTTGTGCAAACACACACACAAATATATATAATTGTATCTCATTACCTGCAGTACATTGTTTCTAGGATTCCAGGGAGTTACCAAAATCCACATATGCTCAAGTCTCTTATATTAAATGATGTATTTGCATATAATCTATACATATCCTCCTATATACTTTAAATCATCTCTATATGGCATAATATCTAATACAACTTAAAGATTATGTAGACAGTAATCATACTATTTTGTTTTAGAAATAGTGACAAGAAGGAAATCTACATGTACAATACAAGTGCAATTTTTCAAATATTTTTGATTTGTGGTTAGTTTCATCTGTGGATGTAAATTCATAGACATGTGGGACTGCCTGTCTAGTATAATGCATATGTCTTTTATATAGACACTTGACTAAATACCATGGCTATAGTTGATGCATTTCTAAAAGAAAAAAATAATAATATTAGTTTTAAAAACCTAAAAATGTATTATTAATATGTAGAATCAGCCTAAAGGATTTTATGGATTGACAGTTTAACTTGCTTAAAAGCTGGAATTAGATTGATAACTCTCCTCTAGTAATTAAACCATCTTCTTGCATATCTTTATGTTATCTTTTCTGATTTTATTTCCCTTTTTGCTTTCTTTCTTCCTTTACTTACTTCAAATGATATTTTGCCTTGTCATACTATCTATGCTTGTAAAGCTGGTGTAAATACTTGGGGAACTTGGTAGACTGTGCAAATATGTGTACATATTTGCACACATAGACCCAGGGCAAAGGGAAATTCTCTGAACTGATTTGCTCCTAACTTCCCTGCTAGACCTATGTTCTCCCTTGCTTCCTTGAAACTCCTGGCTGTTGCCCAGGGAACACTAAAACTCCTGCTAGAAAGTAACTTTCCATTATGTTCCTATCTATTTGTCTCTAGTAACATTCAAACTGAAATCAGTTGTGTTTGTTCTAAAGCTGGTTTCATCCTGCACCACTTTTGTTATTTTAATAACCCATCTAATTATATTGTATTTATCCTTATGAATTGTATTTATCCTAGTTAATTAAATTGTATCTATCCTTATGAATATATCCTTGTGAAAATAGATTCTATCTTTAAAAAAATGAAGTTATGGCTTCAGAAAGACTTGACATAAGCATCTTACCCCCGCCCCCACCAAAAAGAAGGGAGAAACTGAAATTTTCAAAATAGACCCCAAATTCAGTTTTCTCTTACCCTTTCCACTGGTACCATCCTGGGCCAAGTCACATTTCTTTCCCCAATTACTTAAATAGCCTCCTCATTAGTATTCCTATTCCTTCTCCTTTCCCTTGTGAGTCTGTTCTTGAGATAGCTGCCAGGGTCTGGGCACCAGCTAATGCCTCTTCAGGGAAGTTCTTCCACAGACATTGGCACAGTTAATGACTCACCTCTGTAAGTCACTGTTCCAAGGCCATCTTCTCCATCAGATCTAACCTGACCTCTCTAGTCATAGAGCACACACTTCCCCACATTCTTGATTCCCTTCATCCCTGTCTTCTTTCTCTTATAGTACTTTTGGTTTCTATTATAATACATCGTTGACTTACTTACTATGTGTATCATTCATTTGTGGGTCCTCATAGAGTATAATAAACAGAATTTCTATGAGATCATTCTATTCTCTGTCTACCTCAAATGTCTAGAAAAGTGCCTGCATAAACTCTCAACAAATATTAAAATAATGAATAAAATCAAGGGTGAAAAAAACAGTCGCAACTATAGGGAGTAAATTAATGGGCACTAAATCAATTTATGAAAACCAGTATATGTTTTCCACACCAGCAATATGTAATAAGAAAAGCAATATTAAAGAACAGTTTTTACAAAGCCAAAAACCTAAGAAGGATTGACTTAACCAAAGTCAACATGAATACCATCTTAATAAAGATATTTAAATCTAAAAGATCAACATGAATACCATCTTAATAAAGATATTTGCATGATTTCTTCCCCTAAATCAATCTATAAATACAATGCAACCCCAATATAAATGGTATTTGAATTTTTTAGAAAATCACCAAATTATTATTTAAGATATATGAAATAATAAGGGAAATTAATAGATGCTATCCTTTAAAAGAAGATTAATATTTGGCTTTTGTCCTATCAAATATTAAGCCATATTTAAAAGGCATAAATCAAAGTTTCCTGTCATTTTTGCCAGAGCCACAGACCAGTGGATTGGTGGTACAGAACAGATCACTTAGAGGAGAATCTTAGTTTATAATACAGTTGGCATTATAAGTCCATGGGGAAGAATACACAGCTTAGAAAATAAAGATTGGAAAACTTTATCACTGTGTTGAAAAAAATAAAATTATTTTCTGCCTAACACAACATTTAATGTAGACTCCAGGTGGATTAGACACTTAAAGTGAAAGAGTAAAATATATTGAGTAGAAAAATATTAGATTATCTCTGTATTCTAAGAGCATAGAATACTTATTAAAGCCTATATCATAGGAAAATAAATGAATGAGTACATAGCAAATAAAGATTTCTGATTAATAAAGAATTCCATGAATAAGCAGGTAGGCATGGAAATATGAGAGGCATTTGCAATTTCTAAAACTGACGGAGGATTAATAATTACAATATTTTTTAAAAGTATGTGTACCAACTAGAAAAATACAAGTTCTTCAAAGGAACATGGGCACATATGTGAATAAGCAATTTACATAACACTAAAAAGAAAAAATTAAGCAATATATGAAAATATTACCTAAACTTAACCAGTAAAAGAGAAATAGTGTTTTGTTTTAGAGAGAGAGAGAGAGAGAGAGACAGAGAGACAGAGAGACAGAGAGAGAGAGAGAAATTTTTAATATTTATTTTTTAGGTTTTTTTGGTCGACACAACATCTTTATTTTTATGTGGTGCTGAGGATCGAACCCAGCGCCCGGCGCATGCCAGGCGAGCAGGTTACCGCTTGAACCACATCCCCAGCCCTGAGAAATATTGTTTATGTTAATAATGGTATCCATTTGAATTAATCACCAGTGATTAGTCATGTTAACTTTATGTATTCCTTAATATAACATGATAAGAGGGGAATCTCACCTCTATTAGATTATTCCTAAACAAGAAACCCAAGTCTAGTCAGTATAAAACATTAAGCAAATTAGGGGTGTTCTAAAAAAATGTGCCAATGTTCTTTAAAAGTCTTAAGGTCAGAAAAAGCAAGGGAAGAATAAGAAACCATAACAGATAGGAAGCAATTAAGGGGATGTGATAATTAAATGTAATGCTGTAACCTGGAGTCACTCCAGGAACCAAAAAAGACCTGAGTTTAATAATGTGATATCTAAATAAAAATGCAGTTTGGCTAATATTATCATGCCAATGTTGATTCCTTGGTTTTGATAAATGTACTATAATTATGTTAACATTACAGAAAGCTGGATGAAGGTTGAATCGGAATTTTCTGCACTCTCTCTACAGATTTCATGTAAATGTAAAATTATTTCAAAATACAAAAGATTTTTAAAAATAAAAATTAACTATCCCTTTGCATGTACTAGACAGACAAAATTAGAACACTGGAAAATGCAAAGTGTTAGAGAGGATGTGCAAATATAGAAACCCTTATGCACTGCTGGTGGAATTGTATACTGCTGTAGATATTCTGGAAAGAAATATAACATACTCTATGGGCCAACAATTTCTTTCCTGAATATCTATAACACAAATTCTTACACCAAAAGGAGACTATATATATAATTTTTTAACAGCTGTGCCCAACACTGGAGAATTGAATATCCAAAGTTCACATCAAGGAATACCAGGTAGCATTTGAAGTAGTGGATAAATTAAATTACATATGAAGTGACATAGATGGGTGTTGAGTATACAAAATGAGATATGGAGCAATTTATACTACATTTATAATGAAACGTACAAAATGCTACATATTTTATGAGAACACATACAACTGAAATTTTAAACAATTTAAATATAGAATGCTACTATTACATTAGGCACATTTGAATGGAAAACACAAGATTAAGGAACAGGTATTCATTCTAATCAATCAAGCACTAATGTGACATTGAGCAAACCAACGACAATGGGCCACAAAATAAGAAGCATGGTTTACTCATGTTATTATAACATGTGTTTTTTGTTTGCTTGTTTGTTTGTTTTAATTAAGCAACAGCTAGTATACCATAGATTACTTTGCAAGTGTTCTTAGTTTTTGGTTTGTTTTGCTTTCATTTTAAGAGCCTGACTCTGAATACCAGATAATGTACTATGGGTTTGGTTTTTACAAGAAAGATGATCTTAAATTCAACTGAAAGGCTCATCCTCAAAACTATCACCTTTATCATATACGCAAAGTTCAGTAAGTTAGGTTTGAGGTTAGATTTTTAAATTATGTATGCCCTAGTTTTTAATGAATCCCAATTTCATCTATATATTTCAATGGCCTAAACAAGTTAAAAATTGTAGAATACATTTAATACTACCCATCTGTATGCAAGAAATATAACCTAAATTAAAATTCAATTTTGTCCTAATTAGTATTTAGTGTTCTTCCTCACATTCATAGCAATTGACCAACAGGTTAAATTTATTTCTCTAAAAGGCAGTCCTAGAATATAAATAATAAGGTCCTGTCCCAGAATAGGGAAGATACCATTTGTTTGTTATTGTTGGCTCTGATAAAAGGTCTTGTATTTATACATTTTAGCCCAAACAGAATCTGGTGAAATAATGATGTCTTCACGGATTTTATATATTCTTTAGTGAATACAAACATCTTTCTATTTACCAATGATGAAAGCATTTTTAAATGAGCATTCAGGCCTTTTTTTGCAAAAAAAAAATAGAATTTATGAATATCAATTTATCTTCATTGAGTTTTTCATTAGAAAACATTCAAAATTTAGCTATAATATATATGCTAGTTGATTCCTTCCCAAGGCTTTATTGCTGTTCTGTGGATAGACATAAATTGTAAAATTATAAATTGTAAATTCATCCAAACATAATTCTGTCATCATCTTGAAGTCAACATGAAGTGCATACTGATTACATTCATTTAAATGCTGGAAGGTAAGTGCATTTTCTTTGCTTTAATGCATTGCATATAAAATATTAATCTGTGTTATGTTATATTTTTTGTTTTATGGCATGATTTTTAAAATCTGAGTTGCTTTTCTATAAGCATTTCATTTTCGCAGGTTACCATTTCAGTAGTTCAACAATAATTAATGGTTTTCATAATTAACCTAAATGCATGTGATTATAGGATTTTCAACCTATAATTACATTGCCTAATTAGGAAATTATGATGCAGAATGAAATAATTATGAAAGATGATGACTTTAAATAAAATCTATCCTAAAGTATTCTTTGTTTACTTTGTAGAACATGAGATTAGCAAAATTATATAGTATTCTCATCTTCCCAGTTATGTATTTTGAAGGAAAGCAAATAACATACATTCAACATTGATTTTCCCTTCCAAGGTTAGGAAGAACCCACTCTCTCCAAGAAGACAAAAAAGAATCAATCTCATTCACGGTTTCAGGAGATTTGTTTCTGCTCTTCTTTTTTGATTCCAGGAGTCAACATGTCACTAGAACTTCCAGAATTAAACATCAAATCCTAGTTTTAAATTGGAAGAGAGAGAATAATTATCTATTAATAATTTACCTTAGATCCTACTAAAGGAACCTCTCCATTCCTGTCTGCTTTCCATGAGATCTCATCCACAGAGAGGGATCCCAGTCAAGGTCACCACTTGGACTTCCACTGAGGCCTATACAGGGAGGGGCCTCTTTCATACAAATGCTTGCCAGTTTCCATTCACCTGACAATAACACGCATCTCACCAGTATAATTGAGAATCAAGTAAGAGGTGTCATGAAGTATAATGGAGCTATAAAATATTATAAAAACTAAAGGGTTTTTTTTGTTGTTGTTATTTTTATTAGAGGCCACAGCTGCCATATGATGAGATTAAATACATTTTCAATGCAGCCTCTCTTTTAAACCATTTCCTCTTCTGACATTTTCCCAGAGAAATATTTGCTATATTGAAAGGTCCCTTCTTCCACATACACCTGACCTGGGAAAATTAATCATTCCCTTCTCTATGCTTTCATGATATATTGGATATTTTTCACTTTTCCTCTTCGTGTGCTGTGAAGATGAGGGTCTTCTTCATGAGGCTGAAAGCTCTTAGAGGGCAGAGGCCACACGTTTCATTCTTCTCTGGCACTTACTAAAGTACTTGTTATCATAAATGTTCAATTAATATTTTTTGAATAAGTGAATAAATGACCAGGTAAGATGTCCTTAGCTAGCTATGTAATATTCTGCACCCAGTCTCTTAGAAATTTATAATTAGAGTCATCCACAATTTACAAGAATAATAAGAATAAGGTTAGAATTTAAATTCTATGTCTAAATAAAATGTATCCCTGCTACATAAAATTATCTGGCTGATATAAAGAAAAATAGTATGTGGAAATTTCAAGTAAACTGAATTTCTATAGCCATAATAAAAAATCGGACCACAATCTCTCTCTCTCTCTCTCTCTCTCTCTCTCTCTCTCTCTCTCTCACACACACACACACACACACACACACACACACACAATCAGTTTTACTTTACCTTTTAAGGAAATTAATAAAGGATGTTGTTACTGTTTTTATTCTTTCCATTACCTCTATTCTTAAGCAATCTACAGTGTCACAGAAAGTATTTTGGGACAGGCCTGAGCATAATCGTGGGCCAAGATGGAAACGTTTCACAGTTGTTACTGTCTGTCAGATGCAAAGCAGATCCAAAGCATCTGAGGCTTTTGGAAATTGTTAAGTGGGGATCATATTATTATCCAATAGGAAGTAAGTCCAGCTTGAAAAGTCATTGAAACTTTCTCTAGTCACTTTTTAAAATTTGTTTTTAAAATTTGGACATTGAGACTTAAAATTCCAAAGTGATTTAGTCTGATTCTTTAAGAACTGTTATTATTGTTTCTTAATTTCTGGTCTTTTTTTTTTCAAAGTTACTATAACAGAAATAGCTAATCCTATATTAACTGAAGGGAATAGTATACCAATAAAACTCCTTCAGAAAGGGCATTTCTCAATTTGTCCAAAGTTTGGATAACATTTGTAGTTGAGCAAAACATTTCAATCATGTTCTTTTATTGCCATGTTCAAAAAAATCACCATATAGAAGGACCTTATAAATCAGTGATATTGTCTGAATTCTGCATTCTTCAATGGATTCATTCCACATTGAAGCCCCAAAATATTGACTTAAGGAAAACAAATTGTCAAATTTGTGACTTTCTGTAAAACCAGCAAGTTAAAAGACTAACAAAGAAGTAAAGACATAAATAAAAACAATAGTCTAAGCATTCACTTGTTTCAAAAGTTAATACGTGCAAATATTGCTAGTCTGGTGAATTGCCAAACCAAAATTTGCTTTATCAGCTAATTCAGGGGTTGTATCCAAAATGGTTCCTCTGGGAAGTGCAAGAAGTAATCTTCCATTCTTCAGATTGACTGATCTCTTGGGCAAGTCAGGAGAAGAAGGGATATGATCTGATAAATCAACCTTCCAGATGGTTTTCAGGAATTACTGTTTGCTGATAGTCTGAGATAAGTATTATATTGGCCTAACAATTCAAGATAAAACTGCTAACTTATGTGGGCTTTGTAAGATGTCAGTTCTTAAAATTGTGCAGAAGGCTAAGGTTAGAATCATGAAAAAATACATGTTTCTACTAAACAAAACAAAACAAAACAAAAGTTCAGTGAGGTGCTGCCAAGACCTACCAGGACATTTATCTTTTAGAAGTTGCAAGTAAAATTTTGTTTCAAACTCAGCTATGGTTTCACTTCACAATTAGATAAAAATGAATTAAACAAACTCTATCTTTAAACACATTGGAATATCATTTGATCAGGTTTTCTTGTAAGAGTATTATGTCTTAGAAAGAATGATCTATCCTGAACGATCAAATTATTTGAGGGGAAGGTTCATGTTTTATTTTTGTATTCTTCACAATAACCAGTATGGAGCCATGTATACCATATGCAAGTACTGAGTATGAAATTATTTCAATCAAATCACTGTTGAATGTGTAGTATATAAGAACACATTAACTGTTATTGACTTCCAAAAGAAATATACATTAAGAGTACTTATCCTATGAATATTATAATCAAATGAATATTATAGAAGGAGAAGAAAAACATGTCTTGAAGCTTAGCAGAAAGTACCAAAAATCTAGAAGAAGGGTGTGGCTATCTAGGATTTATGGATTTAAAATCCAAATTGTCTTATTTGGAAAACCAATCTCACAAATATGAAATTATTAAATGACAACAAATATAGATGCAATAGAAGAAAAAAGACTACCTAAGTTATCTTCTAATTTTAAATAACCATAAAACTAAGTTAGATTATCAGATGATATGTAATTAGTCAATGGATATTATAGAATGAGAAGAAAACCCATAAGTTTTGAAATTAAAAGAATTTTGAAATCTGGAAAAATGGTGTGTATAACCTAGAATTCATAATCCAAATATAAAACCAAGAAGGCAAAATAAGTAAGTTGAGGTTAGGTCAGGAAGAACCTCTAAATAACAAGTAGGGAAATCTGGCAAACGGAAATATCTTAAATATTTTGATTATGTATGGAAAAAATCCAAAAAAGTAGTCTTAATTTAATTTAATTTAATATGAAGAAAGGATTAAATATATTCTCTGTGGTAAGAGGACAGATTTTAAGACTGGTGCATAGAAATCATAAAAGTGATTTTGCTCAAAGGGAGAAACACATAATGATATTATTTAACTGAATATGGCATAGAGCAACTTAAAAGGTGCAAATTCCCTGTTATTGTTTGAAAGATCATGTTTCTATATGTCTCTTTGTGAGGAAAAAAAAAACAAGGATACATCAAACAAATTATCTGAAAGATGGTGTGGTTCCAGACATTTAAAGGATTGAATGTAGGAAGTGACAGGCAGATCAGCCAACAGTCTAGTGCTAGAGTTGTGTTAAGTGATGTGGCCCATAATACCACCCATTGTATCATTATTACTGCTCCTACCAATGCTCACGATGCAGTGCATTACATACACTGTGTATTTTAATCCTTTCAAGATCTCCTAGAGTAAACTCTTGTGCTCCTTATTTTATAGTAAAGTATGGAGTAATGGGAATGACAAACGTAAGAGAGGCATTTTAATGCACAATGACTGGGATAGTTAACATGTCACAGGTATAAAGCAATGGGCTGAGTTGAGGTTATTTGATATGATTTGGATTATGCTCTCTGTGGGGCATGACAGCACAGTCCTGACTAATCCTCAGCAATTTGGCATTCATTGGGTAAATTGAGTATTAAATCTCAGATGTTACCATTTTTATCTAATAATTTCTTATTTCTCTCAAGCTGCTTCACAGTGGATTATCATTACCATCCTCAAAGATATTCTTAAGAACTCTTGGTCACAAGCACTGGGTGAAGTCCTCACCATGAACGATAAACAGGCTCTGCAGATCCAAGGCCGAAGATGATGTAACCCTTTGATGCAAATTGAAAAGGAAAAGTGCCCATTGCCTGTTCTTTTATTATGCATCATTTAGAGACTGCTTTACTTAGTACTTTTTAAAGAGTGAACACAAAAGAATCAGGGCAAACTCTTTTGCAACATCATTACCTTGTTGCTGATCATGATTTTTGAAAGCAAGATGCAGGGGCATTATTTACAAGTATACTTTGATTCAGGTCATCTTTAGACTTTGATACCTGCTATTGATTCTCCCTGATTTTTCCTCTGACTTCTTTACTATGGAAAAGTGGCTTCTCTCCAGCAGCCCTGGTTCTACAAAGCCCTGGCCCCATCGCTTAGCTCATATTCCCTGCATTCCCCATAAGCAAAAGATAGACTCTTTTGTCCTCTTTGCTGTTCTTTCTCCTCGAGGCTTCCCTCCCCTCGGCTCTCAGATTTAGGACATGATCACTCATGATTTTGTTCAAATGAAAAACACAGAAGTGACAAAGATACACGTGTAACCAGGTTAGACCATTCAAGTGGTTAAGGAGAAAGAAGGATGGATTAATCACCTCTCATCTACCTGAAACTTATTCCTGTGGTTGGTATAGCATGTCACATTGAATTATCCTAAGTCATTTTCCTGTATGTCATGCTTGGCAGATTGTATTTGGCATATAGTTTATATTCAACATATGTTCCTTGAATTAATTCAAATTATCACTGTCTTCTAAATCTTCTACTGTAATTTAATGACATAAATTATTATTCCAATTCTGGAGTAGAAATAGGCAAACAGATGTGGGTCAGTGAAGCTAAGAAATGTTATTTAAAACAAGCATAAATCAAATTCCCTAAAATAAGTGGCAGCAAATTAAAAGTCAGTGAATAAAAACATAGCTAGACCACAGGTGGTCTGCTTGACTGAAAATGCTTCTACAATGCTTTCAGGTGGCTTGCAGGGTGCCCTTCTGTAGCCCCACCATACCCCATTGATTTACATCAGGCCTTTTGACACATTTATGTTAACTTCTTGGCGCCTTGAGGCATTTGTATTTTGTGGGCCTTCTACAACGTGCCTTAACACTATGAACATGATCTATGTATTTTTTTTTTCCTTCAAGTATTTTTACAAAATTTATTTCCTTAAATTTTGTTTGACCTACTAAACTTTTAGAGATACGTTGTATTTCAGAATTAAACCAATACCCACAAAGATACAAGTATATAGGCACTAGTATAAACAATGAATAGATCACATTTGCTTCTACTCTAGTATTAAAGGGTGGCTATTTCAACTATTTAGGTCATGTAGGGAAAACATTTATCAAATGGCATGCATTTTTTTTTTTCCTTAAGTGACTCCCTAGTTGTTGTGTCATTTCTGAAAGCTTTAAGGGGGTATAATTTATAGGTGAGAATTGTACACAATTAATGTAGATATTTTGATGAGTTCGGACATATGTGTGTTTTTGTGTGTGTGTGATTTTTATTTGGCTGCTTTGCTGAGTTTTTTGGGGGGAGGGGTTTGCAAACTTGTTATTATTGGGTTTTGGGGGTTAAGAACTCAATGTAAGTTATCAATAAGTTATCCTTTTATTAATTGATCTATCTATTTATTTATTAAGTTGGACACAATAGTTTTATTTTTTTAACAAAATGCATACATTTTATTTCAAATGTGTTCAAATATCTGAAAACCAAGTTCAGAATTATGGCACATATTTAAGGTTTTGTGACCTTGGAATCAAAAATGGTTACATGGACCTTATTTTTATTGTTTCCTAAGAATTGTTAATATTATCGTTTTTTTATTGTTTCTTTGTATCATCTCAGGAAAAAAATATTTTTTCTTTTGCATATATTCATATATTTCTTTCTTCTTTTTTATTTGTTTTAATTAGTTACACATGACAGTACAATGACCTTGACATATCATACATTTGAATCAGATGGGATATAATTTCTCACTTTTTTGAGTATATAGGTTGCAGAATCCCACTGGTCATGCATTCACATATATACACACAGTAATAATAATGTCTGTTTCATTCTACTATCCTTCCTATCTCCCCAACCCCTCCCCTCCCCTCCCGTCACTTCTCTCTACCTAATCTAGGGTAACGCTATTCTTTTTTTTTTCTCACATCTTCATACACGTATTTTGTATAACAATGAGGGTCTCCTTCCACCATCCATGCAATTCCCTTTATCCCTCCCTTTCCCTCCCACCCCTCTTCCCTATGTAGAGGTAATCTTCTTCCCATGCTCTTCCTCTCTTCCCCATTTTGAGCCATCCCCTTTATATCAGAGAAGACATTCAGCATTTGTTTTTCGGGGGGTTGGCTAACTTCACTTAGCATAATCTGCTCTAATGCCATCCATTTACCTCAAATGCCATGATCTTATTATTTTTTAGTGCTGAGTAATATTCCATTGTGTATATATGCCACATTTTTGTTTATCCATTCATCTATTGAAGGGCATCTAGGTTGGCTCCACAGTCTAGCTATTGTGAATTGTGCTGTTATAAACATTGATGTGGCTGTGTCCCTTTAGTATGCTGTTTTTAGGTCTTTTGGGTATAGTCTGAGAAGAGGAATAGCTGTTGTTATGCTGTTTATTTTTATGTAGTGCTGAGGATCGAACCCAGGGCCTTGAACATGCTAGGCAAGCACTCGACCTCTGAGCCACAACCCCAGCTCAAGAGATATCCTTTTAATATATTTTAAAGCATGCGATATTGTATTGTTAAATATACACACTGTATTGTACAGCAGACCTCAAAAATATATTCATCTCACACAATGGAAACATCATACCCAATGAAAAGCAAATTCCTAATTTCCCCTATGACATTCTTTTGTTTGGCAGCCACCATTCTCTTCTCTTCTTCTATGAATTTGACTGTTTTAGTCAACTCACCTATGTGGAATTATGAATCTTTGTCTTTCTATAACTGAGTCATTTCACCTAGCATAATGTCCTCTAGGTTTATCTATGTTGTTGCAAATAACAGGACATATTTCTTTTTTTAAAACTCAGTAATAATCCATTACATATACATACCACATTTTCTTTGTTCATCTGTCAATGGACATTTGGTTTATTTCTACATTTTTGCAATTGTGAATAATGTTGCCATGAACTGAGGGGTATAGGTATCTCTTAGAAAACATACAAATGACCATCAGGTCTATAAAAAGGTGCTCACATCAAGAATGGGCACACTTACTATAGAGAACAGTATTTGATTCCTCTAAAAATGAAAAATAGAACTACCTTGTGATCCAACAATCTCATTTATGGGTATAGTGCTACCTAATTACATAAAGACTATGAATTCCTAGGTAAAAGTGGCCTCTGAACTGTTCTAAGTGAAGGGATAATCATTTAATTGTGGAATTAAATGCATTTTGAAACAACCTAAAGAATAAAAATGCAAATAATGGTTAAAGAACTAATGGAGTTCTAGGCAGCAAGTGTCATTTCTATGTAAAATACCAGAATGCAAATAAAGAAAATATTTCCAGTAGATAGTATTTGGAAGTGAAAAGTATTTTTCCATGTTGAGTCAGGAGTTTAAGCTACAAGTTAATTACTGATGATTAAAACAGGAAGTGAGCAGAATATCAAAACTTCCTTAGATTTTTATCCAAAAATCAGAGTGTGATGAGTTTTGGGTTGTACTCAATTTTCTCAGAAATAAAATAAATAAAAATAATTCTTACAACAGAAATGGATTGATGATTCACAAATGCTCATTTTGTTTTTTGCCACAAACAAAACATGTTCCATAAAAATGTTTGATCAATTAGAACACACATTATGCCATGTTGGGGAAAATATTTACTTGCTATAACTTTTAGGGGGTGAAATTTGTTGTTAAGTATTAACCGAGATTCCACAGCAGTGTTCCCAAAATCAAAGATTAAAGTCTGAAGAAAGATAAGAAAACAAAAAGAACAGGGCCTGTTCCTGGTACAAAACAATGTCTTTCTAAAACTATTAATGGAAATAATAATCTCCAACATTTCTTATTGAAAGTAGTCCTTGGCACAGAAATGTCAATAAATCTTAGCTCCTATTGTTTCATATCAGATATTATGCCAAGAAATTTACATGTATTAAATCAACTATTCCCCTCCAAGGCTCTAAAATGTGGATATTATTACCCACATTTCATAGATAAGGATACTACTGCTCAAACTCACAAATCAGGATCTGAACTTAGGCCAGGGCTCTTAACCACTCATGAACTGGGTCCAAATTACAACATGCTGTTCTTTTTGGTCACCATTACAGGTAAATTTTTTATATCATATACTTGAAGGGGCATTGTCTGAGACAGGAAAAAATAACATTTATTGACAAAACATTTGTTTTATCTGAAAATTACACATTCTTCCAATTAGAAACAACCCAAATTAGATTTGATTAGATTAGCACATAAATGAAATGATTTTTTTTTACAAACTTTGATAATTGTATACAGTGTATTTTTTTCAATGAAGAATTCCACTTCACCAGAGACATAATTAAGGTGATTAAACGGTTGAAATTACTTCAAAAGTAAGTATTTTATCTTATGAGATACATGAAAGTAGTTTCAATTTTGTCATCTCCTATATAATTACTTTTACTCTCAAAAACAAAGTGTGTTCTTTATATATCCTAGAAATTAATGCTTTATTGGAGGTGCATGTGGTAGATTTTCTCCCAATCTGTAGGCTCTCTCCTCATGTTATCGATTGTTTCCTTTGCTGAGAAAAAATTCAAAAACACCAAAAAACAACAAATAACCCAATCAATAAATGGGCTATGGAACTGAATAGACACTTCACAGAAGAAGAAATACAACTGATCAACAAGCATATGAAAAAGTGTTCAACATCTCTAGCAATTAGAAAAATTCAAATCAAAACTACACTAAGGTTTCCTCTCACTCCTGTTAGAATGGCAATCATCATGAATAAAAGCAACAATAAATGCTGATGAGGATGTGGGGAAAGAGGTACACTTATACATTGCTGGTGGGACTCCAAATTGGTGAAACCACCATGGAAAGCAGTATGCAGATTTCTCAGAAACTTGGAATGGAACCACCATTTGACCCAGCTATTCCACTCCTGGGTTTATACCCAAAGGACTTAAAATCTGCATACTACAGTAATGCATGTCAATGTTTATAGCAGCTTCATTCACAATAGCTAAACTATGGAACCAACCTAGGTATCCTTCAATAGATGAATGGATGAAGAAAATGTGGTATTTATATATATTTAATAGAATATTACCCAGCTGTAAATTACTCACTTTTATATTTAAAAGTGAAATTATGGCATTTGCCAGTAAATTGTCAGAGTTGGAGAATATCATGCTAAGCGAAATAAGCCAATCCTGAAAACCAAAGGCCGAATGTTTTCTCTAATATCTGGATACTAATTCACAATAAGGCGGGAGGCACTAGAGAAGAATAGCATTACCTTAAATTAGGTAGACAGAAGTGAAGGGAGGGTAGGGAAGGGGATAGGGGATAGGAAAGATAATAGAATGAAACAGACATTATTACTTTATGTATATATGTGACTGCATGACCAATATGATTCTACAACATGTACACTCAGAAAAATGAAAAATTATATCCCATCTATGTACATCAAAGTACATAAATGCATTCTACTGCCATGTATAACTAATTAAAACAAACAAAAAATTAAAAAGTGAGCACACAAGAAATTTCTTGTTTAACATTTAAACTCTCAAGTCACTACTTTTAGCCTTGGTTATTTTTTTTTTTCTAAAATTCAGGAATATGTTTTCTGATTTTTTAAGGATGGTATGATCTATTGATAAATACTCAAGGAATTCCCTCATTTTCCTCTTGACTTCCTGTTGCTGTGAATATCACATCATCATTTTGTCACTCATTCAGGATTCAAATTTTGAAGTCATAGTCTTTACAGTCTGGCATCTCTATCTTCTTCAATGTCTTCCCATCTTGTTGAAATCTCACAATCCTTCAAAACTTAATTTCTTCATCAGCTGTGGTCACTTTTTCTTTGGAATCTCCATCGTATTTGTTTATCTCTCTCCTACAGCAGCATGAATGACGAGTTAAGAGAATGAACTCAACAGGAGTCAGTACTACCTGTGTTCATATCCTGGCTCTTCTAACTACTAAGCCATGTGACATTGAGCAACATGATTTTTTAGTCTCAGTTTCTCATACACAAAAATAAAAACCTATACTATCTACTTCATAGGAATGTTATAAAAACTAGATCAGAGAGAATATTTCTTGTTAAATACTTAGTACATTCTCAGTACTTCATAAATTGTTAGCTTTTATTATCCTCATTAGAGTCACAGTCTAACAGACCAATCATTATCATCATTCATTGAAAATATGATATGGCTTATTGTATGATATCAAAGGTCCAACCTTACCTACAAACCTTGCCTTCGCTTCTTCAGCAAGTGCCCAGTTTCAGGACAGAATCGCATGTAGTGTAGAGTAAGTAGATATGAATAATCAGCAGTAACGGAGGGATCAATCCTAACAATAAACCTATGATAATCAAGTTATCTTTAGGCATCATTTTATAAAGAAAGTTAGTTTACATGAGCAACAATGCAAAATAAATTCTCTGTAGGCATAGCTGTTTAATTCATTTGTCATACCTATATGAACTAACACAGGCTCTGGTATAGAGTTGGCCACAACACATTGTGTTGAGAGAAGCTAACCATGTCAGAATCCTGACACAGCATCATTCATAAAGCCATGATAATGAATACATTTTGGACAATAAGCTATATCTACAATAATTTTCTACTTGGCCTTTGGTCATTTAATATAATAAACTGTTAACTTCCCCACATTATTCACATTTGTTTTTATTTTTCACTCCTTCATTCAACTAGTTTATATTGAGCATAGATTGTGTGTTAGATGCTGTTCCTTAGAATCTTGAAAATATTGTTGAGGTCATTATTGACAGCCTTGCTATCGAAACTTCCTGTAGCATTAGAACACCTGGTGGTTTCTTCAAAATATACACTCAAGCTTTAAACAAGGCCTCCTGAATCAAAGCATACATTTTTAACAAGGTCCCCAGGTGTTTCAATATACTGTCAAGGGAAGCTCTGGGCTGCATGTAGGAATTATTTGTGTATATAAAAATACAGATGTAGGCAATCAAGGTGGAGAGCCAGTAAAATTGAGTATTGTGTCCCAATTAAATGATTCTTTGATAACTCAAGAAGCTCTTTTGAACATGTAGATGAGATTTTGTAGAAATACAGTTTACCACTACCACAGAATATATATTAATAATATGACAGCTATAATTCTAAACCATAACCCATAGTGATGAAGAAACAAAGGTACTAAGATCGTATGAGGTCTTTTGTTTTAGGTTCTCTTTGGATATATGCAAGGGAGATTATATCAACAAAGGAAAAAGTATTTCCCAGGACCGGAGGGATTGATTCTTCCTTCATCTAAGAGGGTTAACCCAGAGTTTCAGTCCAGTTAGGAGGCAACCATTTCTGTCACCTGAGATAATGTGTCAGGAAACAAAGAAATCCATACGAAGGGACAGCCAAGAGCTTCAACTCATCGGTAAGCCTTGTCAGAGTTGAAAGTAGGTAATCTGAAACGTTCAAAGTGTAAGCCAGGGGGTCAAGATAGAACCTGCATCACAGCTAGGTCTGAAGTAGCTTAGACATCAGGTAACATTCACAAGATATCAGGTAACAGTCAAAAGTGGAAATGGACATCAGTCTGGGTGTCCAGTGGGGCCTGCACATAGGACAAAAAAAGAGTAGAATGAATAAACACCAGATGTCAAAGACACCTGAAGCAAGTTGAGTTTGCTATACTGACCAAAAATAAAAATCCATCTCGGGAAGCTGCCTGGGCACCCCAGCTGGTACTATGGAACTAGCCCTGGCTTCTGGGTTAGTCTAGGAGTTGCCAAGGCACATACATTAATGGCAAATGTATTGTAAAGCATTGTAATTAAACTTCATTATAATAACTAATCAGGTCAGAGGAAGGAAACAGTCCTCTCCTATGCCTTCTTTGTCTTCAATGGTACTCTGGGATCTCCTCTGGGACGAGCATTTCAAGGCACTTGGGTGCCCAGCGATGACCATTTTTTTGTATATTTAAAATTTATGATAGGAGAGTTTCCTCAGTGTGTTTCTTATGTGGCATTTCCTGGATTAAGGGTCATGAAATAAAATCAGTAGTAAATTAGGGAAAGCATAAAACATCATGGATACATGAAAATGGCCCAGATCCAAAAAAAGCACACTAAAAAGCAGGCACTTTGCACTCCTTAAACCCTCCTAAGTTTTCAACAAAGTTTTTTCTTTTTTTCTTTTTGCACTTCTTTAAGGAAAACCCTTGGATATACATCATGGCAAAGATTTTCTGTCCCCTGGGGTCTCCTGGTTTCCTTATTTATATGTTGATTTAAGAGCTGGCTGGAACAGGCTGACTACATGACAGGTAGAACGAACGCCTTTTCAACAAACTTAACAGGACACCAACACTGCCACATTATACCCACACTACATTCAGGTAGAAGCCTGTTGCTCATGTGAACAGATGAGGTGTAAACAGCTTTTAAAAAATCTTTTTACAGACTCCATTTTCATGAAAGAACAAGCATGGAATTGTGTATCAGCATTCTGTACCAGGAAGATAAACATTGCTATTCCTAAATTTACACCTTCAGATGAAGCAGTCTAGCCGATCTATTTACCGTGTCCTAAACATACTTTTCTCCACCTCCTTGCCTTTTTTATGACTTTCCTTTCTGATCCAAATTCTCATTATTTGTCAAGGTCAAATGCAATTTCTGCCACCTTGGCAAAGCTTTCCTGAGCCCCTCCCACAACTGGAAGCTGACTCTACTTAGCCTCATTTATGAAACAAAGATATAGAAAGAAGTTCACCTGCTATATTCACATCTGTCATTTTGGGTGTGTGTAAATCTGACTTATAAACCAGCTTTACATGGCCCTGTGAGAATTACTACTATGCCATGAAGTAAGCTCCCTTGCCCCTCTCAGAAGCAATATGAGAGGAAATGCCATCTTCCCCTTCCTTTTCTCCATTAAGCCCTCACACTTAGCAATAGATTAAGAATGGAGTAAATGAATGAATTAATTCTAAATAATGTGTGGACAGTATTTCAAAAGGACAAATTGATCCTAAATAAACAAGGACTAATGAATAGTTTGTAGAAGTGCATGCCAGAAGAAATCTCTCATTTAGAACTTAACTCTACACTAAAGTTCTTGGTTTTGTCCCTGAATAATCTAGGGATTTAGGGTAAAGATTCTCAAAACAAGTGAATCTGAGGGTCATCTGAGCCAAGGGGTTGGATGTTTTTAAGAATGTCTTGGGTCTCAGATCACTGACTTACTCTATGAGAATCTCACAGAAGATAGGAAGGCATAGGGAATAGGGTGGGTATCTTATCGTGTACTGAAGTGTGCAATCCTGATCAATATCTAGAATCTGTTTCCTTCTGGATGACTGCAGGTAGCTCCTAGATCTCTTTTGCTGGTGGTGGTCACACCAAGCCTCTCTTCCTTTGTTTCTGCATTAAACCAAGCAGAAAAAAATATCCATATTCCAACTCTGAGCAAAATATCTTGGATTCATTCTGACTAGATCAACTTTGATTTGGTTAATACATTTTGTTCTCCCCAAGCCAATTGTTAGTCCTGCAATAGATATAAGCCAATTAGAAAAGCTATTAGAAACATTAATATCACTTAAACCTATTCAGCTGAAAAAATTAGAACCACCTAGGAAGGGAGAAGGAGAAATGGATGTAGCGAGGCAATCAGGAGATAGCTACTGGGTTTGATATTTTTCATACTCCAAGGTAAGTTACTAGAGGCCAAGGACATCTGCTCAATCATCCAGTCGACCAGTGACTTCAGGTTCTCTTTGTTTGTTTGTTTGTTTGTTTTTCAATTTTGTTTGACTGTGACCAAAGCTTATTTTGGCTTATAGTTTAAAATGTTCCATCTAGTTGACTGACTCCATAGCTCCAGGCCTGGGGTAGAACATCATGAAGAAAGAGTGCTACAGAGGAAGCAGCTCAGGACATGGTAGCCAGGAAGCAGAAAGAGAGCTTCAGCTTCACTCATCAAGGACAAAATACAAACACCAAAGGCACATCCCCCACTCACTTACTTCCTCCAGTCACAACTTACCTGCCTATAATTATCATCCAGTTAATCCAGTGGGTTAGTTCACTGATTAGGTTACACTTTTCATAATCTGATCATTTCACCTCTGAATATTCTTGCATTGTCTCACACATGAGCTTTTGGGGGACACCTCATATCTAAACCATAACAGGTTCATTATTTATAAAATGATGAATGAATGAAAGGATTTATAAAATAATGATGTTAACAATCAGCCCTAACTTCCTCACAATCATAAAAACTTAGATTGGACAAAAATCTATAATAATGATTTTGAAAAATAAAAAAAATCTATTTATGATCATTATCTCAAATACTTGTCAGTAAATGTCTACTAGGTAATGAAAACATTATTTGTCTCTTTTAGTAAATAAGGTGAAATGTCTATAAAGAGTAAATGTTTGCCTAAATTTATACCCATATTTGAGCCAGTATTAGAATCCAGTCTCACTCCTACTCTAATAATCTTTCCACCTCATCACTGACTTTTCACATTGGAAAAACACGAAATATAAAACCTCAACTCTATGATTGCATTTTTATATATAGTTCGTTTCTATATTGGTTAATGCAAAGCAGAATTTTAACTAGAATATAATTTCTCAAGTGCTTTGCATAATTAAAATTATCCATTTTCCATACACAAAGTGAACATCCAATTTAGAAGATAAAATTTAAGAAAGGATAACTGGTCTAAATGCACATTCTATGTTTTAATCTCCATATGCCTGGTGACATGTGAAAGGAGCACCAGAGAGTCATATGGTGCCCAGTAGATGTCACGCAGAACAAGAGCCTCATCACTCACAGCAGACCAAAGAAATTCAGGAAGGGCAACAAGCAAATCATCTGGTAAAATGTCTTATATTTTCAACCTGACCTTTTACTTTAGTCATTGATATCCAGCAACCTCCTCTGGCATCTGATCCAGCAGGGCCACCTGAACTTTGTATTCCTATAGTGTTTGAAATTATTTCTGCTACTCTCTGGAAATTGCTGGAACTTACTCTGCTCCTTATTTTTTATGCTCTTCTCCGTTTGCCACTCACATTTACCTCTTTCCAAGATTATGGAAACTAACTAACTCTTGGCCTCATGTTGCTTTTACTAACCTGAAATGTCTGCCCCTTGGATTTGATACCTGACTAGCCTTATTACCTGGAAAAAGCTATTATTAACTAAGTTTTAATTTGGAAAAGGCAGATATGGCTTCTTGTTCTTTTTTGGGAGACAATAGACAAACCCAGGCAGAACTCCTGAGACAAAACAAACAAACAAACAACAACAAAAAAAAAACCAAAAAACTAATCTGCAAGCTGTGGCACTTGCAAATACCTACAGGTATGTTTTTTATGCTGTTTTCATTCTTTATTAATCTTTACCAGTACTAGTTGCTCAGAAACAAAAATGCACACACTCAAAGGCCCAGTCCTGCAGAAACACCTATGTTCATTCCCAGTGGAACTTTGTTATCTCATCTGTGATCCAGGATATTAATGAAGCAGATGGAATGGGAGCTGTGCTTTTTATACAATGAAAGGAAGGAAACACTATAAAGACGAATCCATTTACAGCCACTATATCAACAGAGGGCTAATGTCAGATCTTAGACCCACAGTCACTCCTCTGCTATGTCTTGTCCTGTCATCAGAAGCATCCTGATGCTACACTGTCATTGAACAGTACAGATGTCAGTCTGGGGGTTTCAGTTATTTCTTTCAACCAAGACCTACATGTTTCCAAATGTAGGTTAGGAGTCATAATCTTTTCCTTTTTAATCAACCACAAAAAACAAACAAACAACAACAACAACAACAAACAAGGTTATAGTCAGTCAGAATTCCAGAGTGAGGGGGATGGGAGAGAACAGGTAGAAAATTAATTGATATCTCATGTTTACAAAACAGTCTATGTAAGCTTCTTTCATTCTAAAAAAAATGCACTTCATCTGATTCAAATCACAAAACAACTATTTGTGAGAATGAGGAAATTTACAGGACTAAGAAATTATTCCTTTTATGATGTAGAATGTCCATGACCACCTGTTCCACTGTAAAATCAATTAAAAGGAATTTACCCACAAGAGAGATTCAAGAATAATTTTGGAAGTTAGAGGTTAGAAGTCTTACTGCCCGGATAGCATCATTTTAAACTTTATGAAATCTGATGATTGTCATGACCAGTTGTGTTTCATCTTTAAAGATACAGAGTGGATAACTTCTTCACCCGAAAGTTGTTGCTGAAAGCATATCAAGGAATGGATTTTTTTGAAGGTTACTTCTTTATGGGAATTGACTGTCAATTGATACTCAGTTCCCATGAAGTAGAGAGGCCTTTCTTGGAAATCAGTGAGAGAGAGAAGAACCGTGATCATTGGCTCTGATCCCCGGTTACTCTGCTTTCCACACCAGCAAGCAATTCCCAAACCTTGAGGCATTTCAGTATCATATGGGGGGTCATTTAGAAATATATATACCAGCACACCTCCCAGGAGTGAGCCTGACTGAATAAGTCTAGGGAGATTTTAAGCATCTATATTTTAACAAGTTCACAGATAATTCTGATACACACTAAAGTTAGAGAACTACTCTAGGCCCTTTCGTTGTCCAGTTCCCTTAAGTGTTGTTGATTTCCCCTGAAAATGAACAATGTTTTAGAATAATAATGAAAAAGTGACTGGAGATGAACAAGTCACTGAAAAAAAGCCCTAGCTTTTTCTATCCCAGGTGAACTCCACTATTAATCAAAGAGCAGCGAACAACTGAAAAAACACAAAGAAAGGAAAAGTACTAAATAGAACTTGGAAAAAGCAACACAAATTTTCAATCACATTGGCCACACCCTTCAAGCCCTTAATCCAAATCAAGAGAAATGTTATTTATTGATGCTACTTTTATGTTATACCATTGAAATTAAAAAATAACAAGTAAGCCAATTCCATCATTAGTTCTGGCAAGGGGGAAAATATCTATTTCTCTCACTTTAGTCATTCTGAGGGTGTCTTTGTGTGTGACTAAAATTATTGATATTGAATGAATCTAGAGGAATTAGTGCTTTTTTAACTATGCCATTGTCACGATCCCCTGCAATGAAATCTATTATATTTGCTTTCCTTTGGTAATGTTACATAGTCCATCTGTACCCTAGCTATGCCCTTGTAAATATCTTTCTAGGGTGAAATTCATGTGTTTCAGGTCATCAGGAAGGGAACTTTTGTTTTTATAAGTCTTGGATTTTAAATATTTATCTGCTCTGTGTTGGTTGATATAAAGTTCAAGTTTTCATTCAAATAATTATTGGATGTGTGCTGATGAAATAGGTCCATTTGGGCTCTTTGGTGTGTAAAGAGACTATGTTTCTAGAATACCTTCAATGGAACAGGATAATTCCTAGATGACATGTGACCTCTCAAGTGAAATCTCTTGGGAAGAGATTTCCAGGGTATTAAAATATGTTATAACAGCTGCTTTCAAATATTTTATGATGTACTCCAGCACTGCTGGATCAATAATGATAAGGATGAATTTACTTTTGAGTTAGCCTCAGAGTACGACATGACTTTATCAGCTCTGATCAAGCTAAATCATCACATAATAATCTCTGCCAAAACACATGGCTTTATTTATAACCAAATCGCTTATCAAATGATAAATTTCTTTCATGCAACGTGTGTGTAGCTTATTTTGTGGGGAAAAAAATAACATATATGTTCATATTATATTATTTATTGCAAATCATGAATGTTATCTGAGTCATTATGAGGGAACTAAAATCAAAAGTTATTGGTAATGCCTACAATGGTAAAGACTATTTTATTTGATGTTGAATCCTCCTGCAATTCCTCATAAACCTTTTGCTTTCCCCAGCAAAATAATAGGAATGTGCCCTTTTGGTTTGAAAAGCACTGCAGCTCTCTTATTTCACTTAATCATATTTCCGCATGTTCTGCTTAGAAGCCTTAGTCTGTGGCTGCTCCTTTCAATTTCTAGTATTGCCTTGGTGTCACATCACCATTGTCCTTTATATTGCAAGATCATAAATAACTGTCTCTTGCTGAATTGTTTTTTTAAAGAATAAGCTTGCTGTTATTTCCCAAATTATTTTTCCTAAAGTCAGCTCTGGTTCTGTCATGCTTTCATAGAAAATTCAATACTGATCTTTTGAAGGTGAAAATTATCTATTGCTACATATAACATTTTTGAAACTATAGCAGTTTAAAACAATATACACTTTCTATGTATATTGTTTACATGGGCCTGAAATCTGAGAGCATTGTACCTGAGTGATTCTGGCTCAGAGGCTCTACTGTGGTTAGAATGTAAACTTCCAAAGTTTATATGCTGGAAATTTAATCCCCAAAAGATTAAGGGAAGATGGAGCCTTTGGGAGGTGATTAGGAGCAGATGTGTCTCAAGGGTGGACCCCATAATGGCATGGTGGTTTCAGAAGAAGGAGAAGAGAGATCCTAGCCAATATGCTTTCTCTTTCTCACCATGTTAAGCACTTTGCTGAGTTAGAATGTAGCAAGAAGGCCCTTGCCAATGCCAATGCCATACTCTTAAACTTCCCAGCCTCCATATATGTGAGTTAAAGAAACCTCTATTCCTTATAAATTACCCAGGCTGTGGCATTCAGTTATAACAACCGAAAATGAACTAAGATCATCTCTTGTGACACTTTAGTCAAGGTATGAATTGGAGCTGCCTCATTCGATGGCTTGATGAGGACATGAGGACCCATTTCCATCATATTTGATCACATGGAAGGCAGCTTGCTGCTGCAGTCTGTCAGAAGAAGGCTTCAGTCCCTCAACACACAACCTTCCTATAGGGCTGCTCAAGTGTTCTCCTGCCACAGTGCCTTGCTTAGAGCAAGTGATAGAAGACAGAGCAAAGCAGAAAACACATGTCTTTTGCAGCCTAGTGTAAGAGTCATAAGCCTTGCATTTCGTTTCAGCAATATCCTATTTGTTACGTAGGTATGAGAGGGGAGGAAACAAAGCTGTGAGTATCAGAGAGTGAGAGCCAGTGAAGGTAATGTTGGAGGCCAGCTGCCACAAGCCTTGTAGTTTAATGTGTCTCTTCTTCCCTACGTTTGATAATGAACCTAGAAGTCTAGGTTTTGATTAGAGAATGTTTCAGTGGCACAAAACTGTATTTACAATAAGTGGCATCTTCAGAAGAAGCACGAGCATATAAAGGCTTCTCTATGATAGGTTGACTTCCATCCTCACTCCAGGCATAAAACAGGGGGATCAATTCTTACTGGATGCTACCTACAGCCTGGTATAATTTGCTTCTCTCTCTCTCTCTCTGTCTCTCCCTTAGAAAGTAATATATTAGGTTCAATCAAAAATAGAAGTAAGAACAATTTACCCTAGCTTTTCAATGTTAATTTCATAAATAAGCAGATTAGAAACTATTATTCTCTTTCTATAGATTAAGACTATGTATGTCATTTCTAAAGTTCCTTAATTTATGAAATGAAAAGAAGCATAAGACTAAGTTAAATATGTGTCATTTAAATAAGAGAATAAACAGTATAGTGTATGCTATGAGTGTTCAGAGAACATGTGCTTTGGATGATGGATTAGGGCTTCGTTTGTGTCCATAAGAGAAGGAAAAATCAGTAAGAAATGGAAGAAAGACTGACAGGAGAAAAAAAAAACAAGATAAAATATTTCACAAAAGAGAATGTCAAATAGTCAGTAAACCAATGAAAAAATATCCATATTGGTCAGCAAGGAAATTAAAATCAAAATCAAAATGTGAGACTACTGTACATATAAAAATGATTGAAATGAAAAATTGAGAACATCAAATTTTGGCAAGGATGTGAAAACCAAACTCTCATACCTGATGGTGGGAGTATATAACAGAAAAATGCTAAACATATGCAGGCCTAGAACTTTCTAATACTACTTCCAGGGATAGGCCCCACTGAGACCCTTCCATTGTTTATCAAGAGACTTGTACTAAGTGTCAATAGCAGCATTTTAAAAAGCTACAAGATGAAAATTGACCATATATTACCATCAGTAATATAATAGATAAACTGTAGCATTATCAGATCTATATGAAAAGAGAATAGAGAGCATGCAACTATTCTCAACAATGTAATTCAAAAAAGTCAGAGTTAATTCATATCTACTGGCAATAGCAAACAGTTAGTTAGCACCTCTGCCTAACTCCACTTTCATAGATATTGAATTTGCACCTAGAAATCAAGCATAGTAAACATATTTGTGCCATAGAGACCAACAAATGCCATAAATCAGGGTGTTTTTTTTTTTTCCTGTTTGCTTTTATTTCTCTCAGAGGGCTGGTTTTTTAGCATACCACTGGATGCATTTCACAAGTGGAATGTAGAATGTTGATAAAAAAAAGTTATACACTCTAAAAGCATATGCTGTTCAGCTCCATTTTTTTATAAAGTATTAATATGGTGTTAGAAATCAGGATCATGAGTGCCCATAGGAATAGTAGTGACTAGAAGACAGCATAAAGGGACTTCCACAGTGTTGGGAATTATCTGATTTTATGATAATCTGGGATCTGGTTGAACAGGTATATTAAAATTTAATGATTCTATTTCTGATATGCACACTTTTCAATAAAATATAGGACTGTTAAGACAATGGGATGCCTGCTGGCTTACAAATTGTGGAAGAGAAGTCTCTTAAATGCCTAATATAATTTCATTTCAAATATGAAATGCTAATTCATAAGTCAGTAAACATTTTCTCTAAATGAGCAGATAGTAAACCTATGAGGCTTTGAGAATCACATTATTCAGTCATAACTATCCAATACTGCATTGCAGCAAAACCAGCCATTTACAACATGTAAACTAATGAATGTGGATGTGTTCCAATAAAACTTTATTTGCAAAATCAAGTGGCAGGCCAGATTTCACCTGCAGACCTTACTCAACCAACCCTTGTGTTAGCTGAAGTCTAATAAAAGTTGATATTGACCAAGTAGAGAAGATCCTTAAAATGCTCTAATCCAATCCTTTTAATTCATAGGAAAGATCACAGATACACAGAGAGCACAAATAAGCAGAGGAGGTCACAGCTACATGAGGCCACCCTTCTGACTTATCAAATAGGAGCTCTCAAATCACCATAATTTCCATTTTTATTTTTCTAAAAATATAGACCTCATGTCTCAAGGTGATAAATAAACAATGGATATTTGTAAGAAAAAGTTTAAAAAGTCCTAAGTGCTTTTATTGTTGTCTGCCAGTAGGTAAAACATGAATCATACAATTGTATATGCTAAACTTAGGTACATTGTCCCTTGCACCAAAGTTATAAAAAAATAAGTTCCTTCCTCCTCCCTCCCTCCCTCCCTTCTTTCCTTTCTTCCTTCCTTCCTTCCTTCTTTCCCTCCCTTTTTCCCATCCTCCTCCCCTCTCTCACTCCCTCACTTTCTTCCCTGCCTCACCTTCCTCCTTTCATTTTTACAAGAATGAGGAAAAGAAGCACAGTTTCCAGAGAGTCTGTTTTCATAGCTACTCAACTGCCAGAAATTATTCATGTTTAAAATTATTAAGGGAAGACACAGTCATTTCCAGGAGGCTGAGATCTAAGGAAATGGTGGGAACTACTGAAATCCAACTACCCTAACAAGCTGGAAAGTTGTAACCACCAAAGAATCCCCACAGGTAAGTGGAACAAATGTTCATGATGGTAGATGTCAGCAAGATCAGAAATGGGTAATCTGGAAGTATGGACCTCATGGATATACTTTTGAAGTATATGAATATTTCATTTGAAGACTTGCAAAAGAAGTTAAGATGCAAAGAGCAGTACAAGAGAAAAGCCCAATAGTTGTGTGATGTTAAGAAAACTGATCCTAGCAAATATTAGTGCAGCAGTCCAAGTAAATGCATAAAAGATTTTCAGGAATGGATGGAGGGAATGTCTCCCTTTCGAAAGCCTAACATAAAACACAAGAATGCAAGTGGGCACAGACAAAGATAGATGAAAAAAAATTTTTAAAAAGAGCTTCAGAAAGAGTAAAAGCAGATGCTGTGGTTTCAATGTGCAGTTTAAAACACTGGACTTTTTATTGCAGGGGATGCAATAACAAATGTCCAATCTAGACTTCAGGAAGTACAGCAGCATCTGAAAAGGACTGAAGACATCATGATTAAACAAATATCTGTACTAGAACATCCCTTGTTTTTCACTGTACATGTGTTGAGCACCACTGTATACAAAGCATTTAAACAAAAGCATGATCACGTGGAAGGGACCACAGACAGCCCTGTGGTCAGAACTGTCTCTACTTTTAGTGATCAATGAAAGGAAAATTTACCAGCCCTGTTAAAGCAGGGTAGCTAGAAGATAAGAATTACCTCTGGGTGTCTTACATTTTGACAATATTTAAATGCTGGTGCTCAGTATTTCAGGAGGCATTACAGATTTACTTAATTGCTATCCCAAGAGTAAGGAAAATGTTTATGTATTCTGCCTAGAACTTGTGTGATTTTCCCCTGGCATTCCCACTGCCTAGGTGGCAGGGGATGCAATAACAAATGTCCAATCTAGTGTATAAATTGCTGTAATCAAATTAACTAAATAGTCCCTTTCAGTAGGATTGGTTTTAAGAACCATTGTTGTCTCTCTTGGTTTTGTACTCATCTCCGCAAGATGGAATCTGGGTATTTGAGGAGGGAATCAAGCTGCCTTGAGGGTGGTAGGAAGAATTAGCTGATCCATGCAGCATTATTGGGATTCTGGATGGTGCCAGTTGCAGTGTTCTGTCTGCACTGTTAAAAGGTAGTGACCCAGCTGCCACCCTGAGGCACACTCCACTTCCTCTGTGGGTGACATCTGCCTACTCTCACCTGGGACCTACTTTTTTCTCAGCTCAGAAGCCTTGCTCTGGGCTCAGTTTCCCTCTAGCTTCTGCAGTTCTCTCTCTCATGCTTCAATTGGTTGCTTGCTCTCTTCCCATTTCTGAAACAGAGGGTCACCTTGCTCTTGCCCCAGCAAAACCAGGACAGGTTTGTAGACTTGCCAGGTAACATCCCTATATAAGGACACATTGGGCACCCTGGCCTCCTAGAGGGCCCTCAGAAGAAATCTTATGGCGTTCCCACATAGCCTTGCCAGAAATACCCAGTATTCCTGCCTGGTGTTGATAAAATCTTAGGCAAGTTTTATAGTTTATTGTTTACTCTGAGATAATAAAAAAATTCTCTAGTCAATTCTATTATGAAAGCAATGCCAGTAATTAATACGTTGAAACTGTCTTTTTAATCTCCAAAAATTATGTAAGATTGAGTTTTCTTTCTTCCTGTGTTTTGGGCCTATATCAGCAGGTCAAACACCTGCCCTGCAGAGGGAAATGGGTGTGTGGTTGGTAACCTCATTTATTTCCCTGTCTTAGGCTTCTTCTCTTTCTTTCTTCCATGTGCTGGACTGCGGAAGGAAGGTGGAGGAAGGAAAGGAAGGGCGGGATGTGTCTTATTTGGCTGGCACTGATATTATCCGGCATTGGTTTCCTCTGACCATAGCAGCTGTTTAAAGCCTCTTGTGGGCTCTTTTGTCTTCATGGTTCTTCTGCTGTCTGATCTGAGTACAGCCCCTCCATTCAGGCTAGGCCCCTCCTCAGTTTCCTCCTTGGCTTCCTATCCATGAGTCTACCTCAAATTCTTTCTGCACAGATGTCTTGCCCTCTCTCTGAAGTCCTCCTGAGCATTATCCCTTTAAAGTAGCCGGTGTTTCTACTATAAGTTCCACATCTGGTTTGAAAGGATACAGGGTGTTTGATCAACTCTCAGGGGGATCGCAGTCATTTCCCTAACAATCCCTCTCCACTTGCTGGCCTCTTCAGGCAGCTTCTTAGCACATTTTAGCATTAAATGTGAATCTACTATGTCCTCCAAACTTCATGGAAAAAACTCAAACTGAATTTAGTCATTTTATGGTTCATATTGATCTTTGGCTGATGGTGCTGGGGATCAAATCCAGTATCTTGCCATGGTAAGTACACACTACCACTGAGCTCCACCTCCAAACCTGGCATTTTTAGTTTGAAACTACTCAAAACCAAATTGGTATCTCAGTTGCTCCTCTCCTTGTGGCAACCCAGCACACACTCAGTTGAGGGAAGCCACCCTTTTCTGACGTGTGGGCTGGGAGATACTTTCACCAGTTGGATAAGTTAACTGGTTTCTTTTTATTATTATAATTCACTATTATAGCACTCACCCTATTGTATGATGGCATACCCGTCTGTCTTACTAAAGTATCAGAAAGGACAGAGATTTCATCTGTATGTTGCACTGTCATTTCCATCAAAATAGCGTATACACTCTCAACGGAGGCAACATGGCCTCCAAAGACAGAGGCAGGGGGAGCTTAGGTGATATAATGGCTTATCATTCTCCAAAATGGTTAATAAGCGTAAGTAGATGGACAGTATAACGTAGTACTAAAATTTTATGGGAAATGAATATAATTAGGGAGAGAAAGTAGATAATGAGAAAAGGTTGACAAACTGATCTAATACAATGCAGACAATTACATAGATCACCAGGTGTGGTGACCCACACCTGTAATCCCAGCAACTCAGAAGGCTGAGGCAGGAGAATTGCAAGTTCAAAACCAGCCTCAGCAACACAGCAGAGCTTTTTAACAAACTAATAAATAAAAGAGCTGGGGATGTAGCTCTGTGGCAGAGTGCCCCAGGATTCAGTTTCCACTTTGCATGTATATGTGTGTGTGTGTGTGTGTATGTGTGTATATGGACATTATGATGTTTTATGTGGACCTAGCACTTTAATTAATTAGCATTCTCTCTCTCTCTCTCTCTCTCTCTCTCTCTCTCTCTCTATATATATATATATATATATATATATATATACACACACACACACACACACACACACAGAGCACATAGGTTAACTTAGTGCATAAATGAATAATGACTCTATAATGAATGATACTATAATTTTCCATTTTAGTACGTACTTGTAGTGGTTCTTTCAGTAGAGAAATCTCCTTCTCCTGTATACACTATGAGTTTGATGTATATTATGTCAAGAGCATTAAGCAAAGGTAAATAGCATTTGTTGGTCTAAGTGAGGTTCCTAACATCTCTCTTACGACTATCTCCTATTAAATGAGAAAGAAGGAAGAAGACTAGAGATTAAATAACAAAGTGAAGCATTTTTATCTGTCCCTGAGAAAAGGCTTAAAATCTATCACCATCCAACTCCAGTGAGAGTAGAAAATTGAAATTGAAGAGTCCCATACTTCAGTCACTGGTAGTTTCTAAGAAAATGGCAAAATTCTAGAATTCTCCATGCCTCAACATAGCACAGAAGCAAGAAACTTTCAATGAAGGGATTGTCTTGCAAGTGGGTTTGGGATGCCCTGATAGAGTTCATATATTTTGGTTTGAACCAAATAGCAATCAAGCTTTATTTCTTCTAGGTCCAAATTGGAAAGGTATAGTTGAGTATAGTTAAGAATTCCCTGCTACTCCAAAAGGACATCAAGAGGAAAGAAAGAAGATACACCCAGAGAGACTTTGTGGTTGGGGAAAAGGGATATATCAGTCACTTCTAGGGACCAATGACAATTGTTCAGCCTCAGTTAATTCTGAAAATGTCTCTCTTTCTAGAAATATAATAAAGACAAAAGCCAAGTGCCACCTTTGAACCTGTGTCAATACATCTGTAATTTTCAATAGAATATGTAAGTATGGACATTATGATATTTTATGTACAGCTAGCATTCTAATTAGAGATGTCTACCTCAGGAGTGGTCACCTAGCATTCCATCAGAAAGGCCACTAACCAGAGGTGGTAATTAAAACTGCTTCATCTCTTGTTGCCCCTGTGCAGAACTCTGTCTAGTTAATTAATAGATGGTCAAAAGTAGGATTTTTATTAAGAAATGAGAAAAGTTTATTTTTTATAGTATCAGAAGTATTAGAAATATATTTCCTTTGGTAACAATAACTATATTACAGATTGTGGTTTAAATAAAATATTTTAGAGACTCTATTTCCTTTACCTACTTGGCTTTATTTTGATAACAGCCTAATTCAAAGGCCACACACAAAAACTAAGCAAATTTGGACTCAGCTTCTGTAGGTCAGATAATCAATTGCTGATCAAGTGATATATTCTTACGACAGTTCACCAGAAGCCAAGACAATACAAAAACAAGGAGAGGGTATTTCTTGAGAGACAGTTTTCACTGGATATTTCAGGTTTCTGCATGAGTTTGAGCAAAAGCACTGGCTGCCCTAGTTCTGAGTTCAACTACCTTTCTAAGGATTCCTGCATTGTGAATAGCTTTGGAAGATAGAGTGTTTCTCTCTTGAGCATATTATAGCAGAATTGGGCAAGCAATGGCCAGTAGGGAGGGACATGCAACCTGTGCCTTGCTTTGTGAGGGAAAAGGTGTTTCTTGTTGTTTGTTTTGTGTTTTTAATTTGTAAAGAGTTATAAATAAACAAATAATTACAAAAAAAGCATACGCAACAGAGACTGTATATTGGTCAACAAAGCCTAAAATACTTACTTCCTGCTTTACACACACACACACACACACACACACACACACACACACACACATGTCTGTCAATCCTTGGCTAACAGATTTGAAAATAAAGATAGAATCTCTCTTCAGAGAAAGAAGCAGTCAGCAAAAGATTCCCACTTCCTTAAGCTGAGGTTTACTCTCTTGTTATATACCTTTACTGATGTTGTTATAACAAGCTACTCTTTGTCTCACATCAGAGTCTCATGTATTCTGCTCATTTCCTTCACACTGTGAAAGGTTAACATGTGAACATGCAAGTAGGACGAATCTCAGATTCTTCACAATTTGTGACATCTGTTGTCAATGGGAAAGACAATGCAATCTTGTCTCTGGAACATTAGCACATCAGCTTTCAGGAAGACTTTCATGTGAGGTGGTTATTGAAGCATTAAAAATCATACAACAGAGAACTGAGACTTGTGGACATTATAGATCACAGAAAAAAAATTATGTACTATTTATATCTGCCTACTATTTCAGATTTGTTTCTATTATTTAATTTAGCTTTGGGGGAAGCTATCATCATTTACAATGAAGCCATCAGGTCAATTTGTAATACTTCACCACCTTGTCTCTCACAATGGAGGTATAACTTTAGAAAAAGTGTCTAAACCCTGGCAAGAGGAAGGTTCAAAACAATGATGAAATTCAATTACAGATAAAATAAGAGTTTGTGGCTGGAGATTAGTACTTAGTACAGTAATTGTTAGTGGCTGATGAAATACACAAATGTAAAGCTTTTAAAATAAAAACTAAAATATGTATTATTCAGGTTTTTCTACCTCTACTACTCCAACCATCCAGACATTTGGAGTAGTAAAGTTAACCAAAAGCTATTGTATAAAAGCTTGTAAATGATCACAGTTTAGGAAATTCTTGGTGAGATTCTTAGTTTCTCACAAAAATTGGAATAATTAAAAGAATTCAAGTATATCCTAAAATTCATTTTCTGTCATAAAATGTGTAGGGTGTAAATTATTAACCAAATGTAAAATTTATATTAGAATGAAATTTTGCTGCCATATATATGAATAGCCTTTCATTAAAGAATGGGATCCTAGAAAAAATTCCTGTTAGAAGATATGATTACTACTATGGTTTGGATGTGAAGTGTCCCCCAAAAGTTCATGTGTGAGGCAAAGCAAAAAGGTTCAGAGGTGAAATAGATGAGTTCTGACATCCTTAACCTAATCAGTGAATTTATCCTCTGATGTCATTAACTGACTAATTGAAAGTGGGTAGGGTGTGGCTGGAGAAGGTGGGTCATTGGGGGCATGCCTTGGGTTTATAGATTTTGTATCTGGTGAGTAGAGTCCCTCCCTCTGCTTACTGATCACGATCTGAGCTGCTTCCCTCCGCCATACTCCTCTACTATGTTGTACTGTCTTACCTGGAGCCCAGAGGAATGAAGCCAGCTGTCTATGAACTGAGACCTCTGAAACTGTGAGCCCCTAAATAAACTTTTCCTCTCCTAAAACTGTTCTGGTTGGTCTTTTAGTTACAGCAGCAAAAAATGTGACTAAATCAATTATATATGTGAAAAAAAAAATGTTACTTCAGAGAATTTGCCATCTTTTTACTTTTAGAATGTCGATTATGCTTAACAATATTCACATTAGAGTTTCTTGATTGGTTAGTGGCATTTCCTGCTGCCCAAATACTCTAATCTTTATTTGAGTGTACATTTTCTGTTATGAAACTGTCTTGGCATCAGTTAGCAGCTGAAGAAATGCTGCATATAAAAATTTTAGCTTTATTTCTTATTCTCTTACTAAGTTGCAAACATGATTTATATATCCTGGATGGGAAGATTCTATAGATTTCTACAGACCTGTGTGAGGCCCTGTCAATACCAGGGTTGGTGGCCGAGGGCATGAATGCCACAGGAAACTACTTCAGGTCACTTAATGGTGACTCAAAAATTTCCCCTTTCCTTTCTCTCATTTAGTTTCTTCTTCTTCATTTTGTTTCCTTTCCATCATACAAGAGATGTATTTCTGTATGTGTGTGCATCATTTACTGTATACAAATGGCTACCTTCTACAAATGATTTTAAAAAAAAAACAGCACCTACCTTCATGAAGATTACAAATCTGAATAATTGACAAAAGTCTCAATCACTTTCCCTTAAAAATGACTTGAAGTATTATAGATACAATCACTGTACCCAAAAAAAAAAAAAAAAAAAGTGTCTACACAATGGACCATAAAACTGCTCAGAGTTAGCAAAACAAAGCTTGCTCATTAGAGAAGATCACCATAGGAGGGAGACCCTGTCTGCTGGAAATTTACTTGGCACCCAATTCAGGTAAAATTTCCACCTAGGGGGCCTATGAGCCACTTTTTTTGTGTGTGTGCTATGTCTAATCTGGAGAAAATTAATTCAAAGTTTCACCACACTGTGAATGCTCCACAATTAGCTTCTCCTTTGCATGTGTTTCCTATAAATGTTCCAGCAGAGCAGAGTTCCTGCTGGCCACTCGGGTTCACATTAGGTGTTTTTCTAAACATATTGAATACTGGCTCGGGATTCCTTTTCCAGAGGAATTCGTATTGTTACAGAAAGGATTTTTTTTTTTTTTTAAGTATAGAATGTTGTAAACTATTCCCAGGCATACCAGACCCTGAACCCCAGGGAGATGTGGTCTGGAAGATTGAGAAGGCATATTACTTCCTCAACTTTACTTTTGTTCCAGATGGAATCACTTAAATGAAGTCATAGCCTTGTGTACATGGAGCAGAGGCCAGGAGAAAGAAAGAAATCTAAACAACCCTGTTCCCATATATGTGTTTTGATATATATCGTATACATCGCACATATACATATTTTCTTCTCCAAAAAAGTGATGAACCATTCTAATTAATACTATAATTTTTTTTCATAATTAGGTGTGGCAGTGGTACATGCCTGGAATCCCAGCTGTTTGGACAGCTAAGTCAGGAGCATCACAAATTCAAGGCTAACCTGTGTAACTTAGTGAGACTCTGTCTCAACACACACAAAAAAGAAGATTTGGGTGTATAACTCAGTGGTAGTGTCCCTAAGTATAATTCCCAGTACTACAAAAAGAAGTCATCTTTTCTTATGTAATTCTTGTGATTTTTCAAGGTACTTACAGTGGTTTTGGAGTCTGAGGCAGAAGGATAGTAAGTTCAAAGCCAACCTTGGCAACTTGCACAGCCCTAAGCAACTTAGCAAGACCCTGCCTATAAATAAATAAATAAATAAATAAATAAATAAATAAATAAATAAATAAATAAATAAATAAAATTATAGAGAAATCATCTTTTAAGGGTAAGAATCAACAATATTTTAACCATTTAAACTCACCTGGCATTATCCTTCTTTTATGGCTTTAAGGACATCTATTAATAGAACATCATTAAAATACAAATATTTCTGAATTTAATTATTAAGTGATAATATCGTGAATTGTCATTCTTGCCATGGTGAATTATTTCCATTACATTGTACGGAAAGGAAAACAGGGCTGTAAACAGCCATTGAGTAGTCCAAGCAGAGCAGTTTGATCTAACCCAAACTGTCAGCAGAATTGAAACAAATATCAAGTCTGACCTGTGACATAGACAAATGAACCTAAAAAAATACATAATAATTTATCCTCCAAACATGTAATTTCTCTTTACCCTTATCACAGGTATTCAGCAATTTCATTTTTTATCCTTCCACTTTATCTCTAAAGTGTGCCCTTTACCCCCAATCTATTTTGGAAAGACTGGTACATCCTGGGCTATCTCTTGCCTGAATTATCACATTTTTCTTGTTGAACTCTTTGCTTTTTCCTCTTTTTTTGCCTAGTTGATCAAAATTGCTGCTGCAAAAATAATTCCTGTTCAAAAACTACATTTTCATCATTGACTTCGAACAAGAAGAGAAACTTTTTGAGAGAGAAGCTATGGAAAAATTAATTAATACTGAAAATAAATACAATTAATATGATGTGTACATGAAGAAACTTCTTTGCAATTCCCCAGAGCTTTTGCATCAAAATATTCATCAATATAGAATTATGCATCAGGTTAGTCTAGACATGTCAACTAATGGGCAAAAACTAAAGCCAATTTAATCCAATACCCTATTACTTTAAAACAATTATAATTGAATTAAATTTACACTTGCATGTTTGTGCTAAAATATATTGTTAGGAAAATTCACCAGTTTTACCTTCCTTGAACAGTAGCTGTTACCTATTTATAGACTCTCTGAACAAAGGCTTCTTTCATTGCACACTGATGACACACGTTGAATAAGTATTAGTCTCTCCCAGTAAAGTGAGTCGTCCTTGAGTTTAGTGGAGAAGAGAGAAGAAGAGAGAAGCTGACTATTCTATCCAAGTTTAGTGCATATCTAGCAAAACCTATAAAGTCCTTAGCATATATCTTTGCCATTTTTCATTATTTATAATGCCTATACTTTGTTAAACTACTTCAGAACAAAGAGGAAAGACAGGGCGAGGAGAACATATAGTCTCGCAGATCAGTTACATGGGAGTCTTCTACTCCAGGAGCTAGCTGTCAGACAATATATGTGTATGGTGTGTCCCCACAAATAATTTTATTTATTCTATAGAAAATGCATTTTATTCAAATTATCATTAAGTGAAAAATTCTACCAAATGTAATTCTTGTTATAGCTACTACAAATAGTTGAACACTGTAACTATTCAGTATTTTAATACTGTAAAACATTGACTTAAACACTTAAGAAGTACTATACGAGTCTGCACAATGAACACCCATAGCCATCAAAGCCTCATTTGTGAAACTCACAAATGTAACTTTGTTTGTAAATCTATTAAGATTTGTGAGATGAGATTATGTGAATTATTCAGGTAGACTTTAAATGCTAGAGAGCAACAAAGGGAGATCAAACACACAGAGAAAAATTCAAGTGGAGAGATGGGAATGGTGCAGTCAGAAGCCAAAGAACTGTGCAGGTACCTAGAAGCAAGTGGAAACAAGAAGTGAGACATGGAAGAGATTCTCCAGCACAATCTCCACGTGAAACCAACTCTGCCAACACCCCAATTCTGAACTTCTGGCTTTTAGACCTATAAGAGAAGAAATTCCTGTTGCTTTAATCATCACCATCAGGACCTAGCTCCTAACATATAAACTTTAAAGGACACATTTGAATTATATACAAACCTAGAATAAATGTAAAATTAATTGAGATATTTTAAGCATAAATTTTCAATGAAAGTAGAAGTTAATTGTTGTGTTATTTCCTCCAGTCTTCCCTAAGGCTGCCTTTCAAAGCTATTTACTTGATCCATCCAGAGAGGTTGTTTAATTTAAATTATAAATTACAGTTTTTTAGGTTCTAGAATGGAAAGGTAAATCATACTTGGACTTCATGGCAGTATTACTATCTTTAGGAGTTAAAGAAGGATGAAGGAAAGAATGGAATGTCTACATTGTGTTAACATTCAGACTACTAATAAGGTTGTTTCCTAATTATACATTTGCATGGGGCTACCATTATAAAACCCTTGTAACTGGATAGAATATTTCAATGATATCCCTCCTTCCATTTGCTTTCACCTCTCCTACTGAAATCAGTGTGTTTAAAATTTATATTCACACCACAATTTTGAAGAATTAATGTACTAAACATCTGTAGCAAGAATATTAATTTGTTCCTCCAATATCTATTTTTCCCTCAGTAATGGAATCAACAATTTTTAGCTGGGTACATGGCTGTTGGAATAAAAAGTACATTTTCCAGCCTCCTTTATAGCAAAATGTGGCCACAAGAGGAAGATGGAAATGTTATTAAATGGGAGGAAAAATGACATTCTCTTTTTTATTAGCTACTATGAACAAAGATGTCATAATGAATTCCCTACAGCCATCTTGGGCCAGAAATGGAAGTTTCATATGGTGGACAACAAAATATAAGAGACCCATGTTCATGATGTCATGATTTAAAATAACATTTAAGCCCACCCCTCAGTATAGTACCTAGTCCACAATAAGTGCTCATTAGACATTTACTGTTTTTACTAATTTTGAAATAGCTATAATTTATTGATAAGAAAGTACATATTATTTCACAAAAATATAATGTTACCTTATTATCATACCAAATTTATATACAAAGAAACAAAAATTCTGAAAGATAAATTGCCCCGAATCATAGAATTAGTAATTTGTATATGAAGCAATTCTACCAGGACTGTCTGATTCCTCACTGAATGTTGTTTCTAATACAATATTCTGTCTTATCATAAGATCATTGGTTGGTGTCTCCAATTATCTCAAAGTTGCTCAAAGTTACTTTTTTAGTGTAGCAATTGAACCAAATATAAAAGAAGTAAATTCACTTAAGCAGATAGTATGTTGCTTTTTAAAAAAAGTGGAAAAAGTAAAATCTGCAGGGAAAAGAATATTTTGGAAGAGATTTCTGGTATTTCCTGTTACTAATCATACAGGAAATTCTTTTTTTCATTCCTTCCCAACCCTTACACTCCAGATTTCAGCACTTCTATTTCAGACTGTAAGCAATCGTTAGGGGCCTAGGAGAAAAACAAATGTATGAATTTGAAATGCAAAAAAATTAAAAGGAGGGTACTTTCCATATTGCACTAGAATTCAATAATTCATTTCTGTTTTATATAACATAATTGGATTAATCTCAGAAAAACCTTAACTTTTTACTAATTTTTTTATTTACAGTTGCTTTAAATGTTCTAAACAAAAATATTACTATGACATCAGGAAATGAAGCATTATCTTCTGGATTAATCAAAAAGCTGAAAAATTTCAAAATCACAACTCAATTCTTTTATTCTAATGCAATTTATTCTTTGCAAATGGTGAGGTGAATATAACATAATGAGAATGTAGAGGCTTAGCCAATGTCAGCACTAAAATTATCTCACATCTTTTTCTAATAAGAATCTACTGAATAATTTGAAGATAACAGACCAAATTTCTGAATGATATAGGAAGAATAACTGGCATGTTGGATGAAGATTTTGCTATACAAATAAAAATCACCCCAAAACTTTGTGGCTTAAAACATAGGCATTTATCACCTCATAATTCTATGAATCAATACAGTGGGCTGGGTTCAGGCTGGGCAGTTGTGCTGACCTGGCCTGGTCTTAGCATAACCTGTCCTGCATTTACTCTTGTTTGTTGTCTAAAATTAATCACATCCTTCAGACCTAGAGTCAATATAGGAGAGGTTAGTAAAATCTAGGGACAAAAAGAAGCATAAATGAACTGGGAGTTATTATCACAACAATTTAACGTAGATGATAATTTTTTTAATTGCAAAAGTGGTAGACTCAAAATATAAGAAGAAATCCCACAGGGAAAAAATTGAAATGTAGCACCTACTTTCAGAACTCCTCTATCCAGGTAGGGAATGAACTTCAGTTTCACTGAAAAAGTCATGACAACTTTGGTACCAGCTCAGTAGAAATCAGGAATGTAAAATTCAACTGCCAGAAACTGATGAAACTTTAAATGGCATTTCTAGAAAAAGAGCCATCAAACCAATGGACCCAACATTCTGAGATTGTGGGAATCATACTCTAGGTATCCTGGTTACAGTAAATGACAAGGAAAAGAAAAACACAAAGTATGTCCAGAGAAGTGCATGTAGAGTGATAGGCAGCTGGAAATACATTGTATACAAATCTTTTAAAGAATATGAGGATGGATGTGCAATGTGGAAAATAAAATGTAAGATTTGAATGTAATATGATGATAGAATTCTTCAAATGCTTTTGAAACAGTATTACAAACAAGGAGGGTTAAATGTACACCATGTAGAAGGGAGAGGGAACTATTAAGTAGAAGTTACAAGGAGACAAATTTAGGCACAGTGGTATTAAAAATCCTGGGCAAGGATTGTTGGAATATACATAAATGGAATGGTCTTTTTTGCCAGCATGTGAGCTTCCTTTCACTAGAAGTGTGAAAGCAGAAGGGAGGGCTACAGCTGGCAAGCAGCTAGGCAAAACCCTCTGCAGCAGTACTCTCAAACCTGGCTATGAATCGGGATCCTCTGTGGAGATTAGTGAAGTACAGATGCTGTGGCAAACATCTGGGAAGGAATCCGCACAGCTGCACTTTAAACTTTCTTGCAGGAGATGTGGATACACAATCAGGTTTTGGAGCCATTGCTCCAAAGTCAGCAAACTAAGGCCTACCAACTGTTTTGTATGGACCTAAAGCAAAGTATTTTGTAACATGTAAAGATTATGTGAAATTCAAACGTCAGTGCCCGTAAATAAAGTTTTATGGAACACAGCCATGCTCATTCTTTATGTATTGCCTACAACACCACAACAGTAGAGTTGAGTAGCTGTCACAAAGACCATATGGCCCACAAACCCTGGAATATTTATTATCTGGCTCTTTACAGAATAAAAATCTGCCAATGCCAGCTCTAACACATTTCTATCAAAAGTGTGGAATAGAACCTTGGGTCCTGCTTCAGATCCACTGAATAAGGAACTGCATTTTATTTTATTGTTATTATTTTTAAAAATATTTATTCTTAAATTTTAGGTGGACACAATATCTTTATTTTACATTTATGTGGTGCTGGGGATCAAACCCAGTGCCTTATGCTTGCTAGGTGAGCACTCTACCACTGAGCCACAACCCCAGCCTAAGGAACTGCATTTTAAATTGACTCAGTGATTAGTATTTACATTAAGGTTTTAGAAGCACTGCTGTAAAGTGTTGATTCATTCTAAATTTCTATAACTTGTGTATATTTAAACTTCACTTTGCATTGTTTGCATCCATCATGTAAGAATAAAATGTGACCAAATATTAGTTGATGTTGGATAAATTTATTATTCATTGGAAAAAATGAATATTACTTAGTCTGACACTCTCCTTTAAGTGCTGTATTCGAAGTACTGGTAAATAACTCTGGAAATCCTCTGGTAAAAATAAGAATGCATAGTGTACTTTTAACCATCTGGAGAAAAACAATATTATAAAAAATATATATATTGGGGCAATTTTCCCTGAACCTAGGTATTAGTTTCTAACTCCATTTTCTCCAATTATAAAAACAAATAACAAAACAAAAACAAAAACTGAGGCTTTTGGAGAAATGGGTGATTCTAAAGCTGGGGATAGGCAATATTCAAGAGTAACCCAGAATATCATATAGTGCAAGAAAGTTAGGAAGTGCTAAAAAGAAAAAAAAAAGGGATATGGCTATGTCAAAGGGATATAGAAGACAATTAGAAGAGCTCTCATGGCCAAGGCTAGAGCAATTTCAGCAATAAAATTAATAATAGAGTATTAGTTTATAAACCAAAGTACAAAATAAATAATTATAAGTCCATACAGACATAAATGATTGAACAAATAAATGAGAGAAAAGAGAAATATCTGTACAGAAGAATTCCTAATAAAATATAAGTAAGCAGCCTTCTCTCAAAGGGGTAGACCATCACTACCTACCACTTACATGTGCCCTGCACAGTACGGAAAGACCTACTTCAAAAGTCACAGCATGGAGGAACTTTACCCTGGAGAGATCTGACAAAGATTGTGCCAAGTGGTCAAAGTTACAATTGTAAGTGGTAAGTCAGGTTATAACACAAATCATGGATATGATGTAATAAAAATGGCACTTTACCTCATAGTTTTCCTCCCCCAAATGCATAAGCAAAAGTCTAATCATGAAAAAAAAATGGAAAAATCCTAATTAAGGGATACTCCATAAAATAACTAATAAATATTCCTCAAAACTCTCAAGATCATCAAAACAAGGAAAATTTGAGAAACTGTCATGATTGACAGGAGCTTAAAAAGACAGGACAACTAAATGTAATGTAGTGTTCTAGATGGGATGCTGGTACAGAATAAAAGACTTTAGGCAAAAATTAAGGAAATTTGAATGAAGACTTTAGATAATAATTAGATTCATGAAAAATAAATAATAATGTTCATTAGTTGTAACAAATGTACCATACACTTATATGGTATGAATGTACCATACCATACATTAATAAGATGTTAATAATAACAGAAACTGGATATGTATTGGAACTCTGTATGATCCCCATAATTTGACTATAAATCCAAATTTTTCTAAAATTAAAAATAAATAAGTAAACATAATTGTAGATATTTTGACCTTTAATTTATACATTTACTTTTATTTCCTTCAGAAGTCTGATTAACATTTTGTCAAGAATCTCTTTTGAATTAGGTTGAATGTAATGTCATAGATTACAAATTAAGTAATTACAACATTTCCACAATTACACCTTGGTATATCATTTGTTTAGTTCTTCAGGAAATAAACCCTTTAAATTTTAATGAATGAATAGAAATTTAATATTTATTGCTCTACCAACATGGCTGGTATGACCAAAGAGTACGTCATTGCTGGGTTTCTGTTTCAAAAGCAAGAATGGAGACCCATGTGGTCTGAATGTAAGTTGAAGTCATGAAGTGATTCTGACACATGGAGATTCAGAATTTTGACCTTCAAGCTTTTTGGAAATGTGAATGACTGCTGAGAGCTGTAGGGGAAACTCAGCAGGATTGAGGAATGTTAATGAAGTCTGCCTTTTTAAAAGCAGTGGCTGTTCTAGAAAGAAATCACAGCTATTAATGATGAAATATTGTAGAGAATTTTTTGTATTGTAAGCAGTGCTTCCTCTTGCAAACATTCCTCTTATAATTTTTGGAAATAACCACTAGTGCCTTGTCTTATAATCCTCGGAAATAGCCCGTAGTGCCATGGAATAAACTTTTTTTCTTTACTTTTTCTTTTTTAAAATATTTATTTATTTATTTATTATTTATTTATTTATTTATTTTTTTGTGGTTGAGTGTCCCTGGGTTCAATCCCCAGTATCAAAAAATTTTCCATATATATAGATATATGGAAAATTATATATAAATAAATGCAGGCAGAGGCATTGTCTTTGTGGCATGTTCTCAACCTGCAATGACCTAAATATGGTGGTACCTCCTTGGACAAATCAATCACAGACACCCTATCAGAATTTTTAAGTTCATCTGTTCCATTCTTAAAATTCCACCAATTCATCTAATTATGAAATGTAAATATGTTTGGCATTCTTGTGAATCTCTGTCTTTCATGCTTCATGGGGTTTAATGCCATCAGAGGATTTCTGCCCAATTAATACCAAACCAAGGGTGTCTACTCAGAGGGTAGGGAGATTTTCTTTGCTGGGAATAGCTCTTTGGAATGTGCAGGCTAAGGAAACATCAGGGAGACTATAGCAAACAGTTAACAATGCTATTCCACATATATTTAGGAATCAATATGTCAATGTCTAAAATATAAATAGCAACTGCAGGAGGTTTGTTTGCAACTGTGTTGATTTTCTGTGAATGTGGCATAATTAATGTCTTAATATTAAGTCCTCTAAATTATGAACATGTTAACATTATTTTTTATTAATTTTTGTCAGTAATATTCTGTTGTTTTCATTACCTACTTTACTAAACTTATTATTTGATATCTTGTGCTTTTAAAAGAAAATATTTTATAGTTTATTTTCCAATTATTTAATGCTAATATTTAGACACTCAATGATTATTTTTTGTTCACTTACTGAGCTCATATGCTGAGACATTAATAAATTTCTCATCAATTCTAAAGCTTTTCTGAAGGTTCCTTCATTTGTTCTTTATATATGAACATGTCATCTGGAAATGGAGATAGCATTATTTTTTCCTTTCCAATATAAATGTCTTTTATTTTACTTACCTTATTCTTCTGGCTAGGGAAACAAACAGAATGTTAAATAGAAGTAATGAGAATGTACATCTCTAACTTGGTCCCAATTTTAGGGAAAGCATCCAAGCATGTATCATTCAGCGTGATGTTAGCTATATTTTTTTTTCTTCCAACTGCCTGTTATCAGAATAAGGAAATTCCATTCTATTCTTAACTTCTTGAGAAATATTTATTATAATGATTATTTAATTTTGTCTTACTGTTTTCTCTCAGTTGAGAGAGAATTATTGTTAGATTATATTACAGTAATTATTAAATTATTAAATGTTAAATCAATATTATAATCTATAGATAAACCAGTTTGTCATGATTTATTATTTTTATATTGTTATGCTTTAGATATGAGGTGTCTTCCCAAAACTCATGTGTGAGACAATGTAAGAATGTTCAGAGGCGAAATATGATATTCATAACGTATCCACAGATCAGTCCACTAATATGGATTAACTGACTTATAACTGTAGGCAAGTAGGGTGTGGCTGGAGGAAGTAGGTCACTAGGATGTGCCTTTGGGTTTACTTTTGTCCCTGGTGAGGGGAGTTCTGTCTGCATCCTGGTTGGCATGTCCTGAGCTGTCTTCCTCTACCTTGCCCTTCTGCTATGATTTTTTCTGCCTCACCTCTGGCCCAGAGCACTAAAGTGGGTGGACCATGGACTGAACCTCAGAAACTGTGAGTCAAAATAAACCTTTCCTCCTCTACAATGTTTTTGTCAGGTCTTTCAGTTACAGTAATGAAAAACCTCCCTAAATCCTATGTATTATTGGATTCAACTTACTATTAAATATTTTTATTTTCTCCTAGCTCCTGAGATACATAAGTTTATAATTTGCTTTATGATAATGTGTCAATTGGACTTTGATATCAGAGAAATTTTAGCTTTACATAATGAGTCAGGAAGTATTACCATTCTCTTATTTTTAAAAAGAAAAGAAAGTTGTATACAATTGGCACTATTGCCAGGCATGGTGAATGCCTGTAACCTCAGGGACTCCAGAGGCTGAGGCAGGAGGACGACAAGTACAAAGTCAGCCTTAGCAACTTATAGAGGCCACCTCTCAAAATTAAAATAAATAAATTAATTAAAAGGACTGAGTATATGGCTCAGTGGTTAAACACCCCTGGGTTCAATCCCTGGTAAAGAATAAGAATAAGAATAAGAATAGGAAGAATAGGAAGAAGAAAGAAGAAGAAGAAGAAGAGGAGGAGGAGGAGGAGGAGGAGGAGGAGGAGGAGGAGGAAGAGGAGGAGGAGGAGGAGGAGGAAGAGGAGGAGGAGGAGGAGAAGGAGGAGGAAGAGGAGGAGGAGGAGGAAGGGGGAGGAGGAGGAGGAGGAGGAGGAAGGGGGAGGAAGAGGAGGAGGAGGAGAATTAGCACTATTTTTTTTCCATGAATATTGGTTAGAATTCAACAGTAAGTCTATCTGCTACTGAGGTGGTTTTTTTTTATGAAAAGGTTTTCTTAAATATAAATTAAAATTTTAAATTGGCAAAAGTTATTCAGATATTTCTACTTCTTGAATAGATTTTATAATTTGTGACATTGAAGGCATTTGTTAATTTTATGTAGCTAACATTGTATTAGTATAAGGTTATTAATGATATTTTTCATTACCTTTGAAATATATGAAAACTCAGTAGGTACCTCTTCTCTTTGACACATTGCCTTGGTAATTTGTGTTTTCTCTCTCTTTCTATCCAGCTGTATCTCTTCAGTTGAGTAAGATATTTATCAATGTCACAGATCTTTACATATAATTAGCTTTTGGGTTTATTGATTGATAACTATTATTTTTCACTTTCTATTTCACCAATGTCTTGTCTTTTAATTTTATTTTTAATTTTAATTTTATCTTCTTCCTGTTTTCTTGAAGTGAAAACTTTAATCTATCACCTTGTTGAACATAAGCCTAAGCACGTAAATCTACAAATCTCTTTTCTAGCATTGATTTAGCTTTCTCCCACATGTTTTGATAACATGTTTTTGCTATCATTAATTTCAAAATCTCTTAAATTTCTCTTATTTTCTTTATACACATAAATTATTTAGAACAGTCACTTAATTTCTGTTTATTTACACATTTTCTGTATGTTTCTATTTTAGTATGTTTTTATTTTCTGTATGTTTCTATTTCCAATTTAGTTCCACTGTGTTGTAGAACATACTGTGTTTTCAGACATTTTGAACGTTTTGAGACTTATTTTATGTTCTAGGACAGGGACTATCTTGCTAAATTTCTTTGAATGCTAAAAAAGGGTGTACACTGTAATGTTTGGCATGTTAGGAAGCTCAGTTACATCAAGTTGTTTGCTAGTTTTGTTCACAATATTGTTACTGATTTTCAATCTGCTATTTGATCAATTATTTTAAGTGTGGAAATCTTCAACTGTAATAATGGATTTGTCTATTTATTTCTCATTTCAATTCTGTCAGTTTTGCTGCATAAATTTGGAAGCTTTGTAATTAGGGCATGTACACTGAAGAAAACTGTGCTTTTTTGTGAATTCGTGAATTTCGTGTTAAGGTTTTTTTTTAATTATGGAAGATATTTCTTGTTCTGAAATCTACTTTGTCTGCTACAAATAATGTCATACCACTTTTCTTTTGATTAGTAACTTTTATAGTGTGTCTCTTTCCATTCTTTGTAGAAAACACATAAGTGGCTCTAGTTTTTCATCCTGTTTGATAAGCTATACCTTCGAGTGGATATACTATTTACATGTGTCTAATTATTAATATAATTGGATTTAATGCCATCATCTTGCTAGTATTTATTTGCTTCATCTGGTCTTTAATCCTCTTTTTCTACCTTCTTTTGCTTAATTTAACAATTTTTTAGTGTTGTACTTTATGTTCACTATTAGTTTAAAAACACACTTTTATTGCTTGATTGATTGATTTGTGATTACTTTTAGGGATTACAATATTCATCTTTTAACTTTTCAAATTATTCCTTCACATTATATCTTACTACTGCAAGAAACTCTCTATTCTTTCTCTAGTGTTTTTATACATTATATTTCTACCTATGTTGTGAAGCCTAAAATCATTGTTAATATTGGTTTTAAAAACTGAATTGTCTTTCAAAAAATTTTTAAAATGAGGAAAACTATTTCATAATCTGTTATATATTAAGCATTCTCAGCACTCTTCAGTCTTCCCTGCAGATACAAGTTTCCATTTGATGTCATTTCTTCCATCTAAAGAATGTTCTTTCTTGTAATATAGTGATAAATTGTCATCATTTTTATTTGCCTGAAAGTGTCTTCATTTATTTTATTTGGCTGGTTATAGAATTATAGGTAGCTTTTTTTCTTCCATTGTCTAAAAAATATTTCTTCATTACCTTCTGGCTTTCATCATTTCTTATGAGATGTCAAACTATTTTTTTCACTGTTTCTTCCAAAGACATTACCATTTAATCCCTTATATTCATCTGTCTTTTGTCTCTTGCTGTTTTCATGACTTTCTCCATTACTGGCTTCCAGAAATCTGATAATTATATACTTTGGTCTGGGGTTGTGTGTGTATGTGTATCCTGTTTGACTTTTATTGACCTTCTTCAACCTGTGGTTTAAAATTTTCATTGAATTTACAAAATTTTTGACAATTATTTCTTCAAATATGTTTCTACTCTTCTGAAAAGATTGCAATTCTACAGCTTATAGAAAATTTGATGTTTTTTATTTTATTTTTTTAATTTGTTTTAATTAGTTATACAAGACAGTGGAATGCATTTTGACACATTGTACATAATTGGAGCACAATGTCTCCTTCCTCTAGCTGAACATGGCAATTACACTAATAGTGTAATTATACATGTATATAGGATAATAATGTACCTCTCATTCCACCAATTTTTCCATTCCCATACCCTCTACCCTCCCCTCACACCCCTTTCACAATCCAAAATTCTTTCGTTATTCCCTAGCCCATCTCCTGTCCCCATTATAGATCAACATCTGCATATCAGAAAAAACATTCAGTCTTTTTTTTTTTTGAGAGGGGGTTGACTTATTTTGCTTAGCATGTTATTCTCCAGTTCCATCTATTTACCTGCTAATGCCATAATTTCATTCTTCTTTAGGGCTGAGTAACAGTCCACTGTGCATATGTACCACATCTTCTTTGTACATTCATCTGTTGAAGGGCATTTAAGTTGGTTCCACCATTTAGCTATTATGAATTGAGCTTCTATAAATATTGATGTGGCTTCATCACTGTAGTGTGTTTATTTTAAGTCGTTTGGGTATAAACCAAGGAGTGGAATAAATGGACCAAATGGTGGTTCCATTCTAAGTTTTCTGAGGAATCGTCATAGTGATTGCACCAATTTGCAGTCCCACCAACAATGTATAAGTGTACCTTTTTCCCCATATCCTCACCAATACTTATTGTTGCTTGTATTCTTAATAACTATCATTCTGACTGGAGATAAAATCTTAGAATAGTTTTGATTTGCATTTCTCTAATCACTTAAGATGATGAATATCTTTTTTTATGTTTGTTGATCGATTATATTTCTTCTTCTGTATGAAATGTCTATTCAGTTCCTTAGCCCATTTATTGATTGGGTTATTTAGATTTTTTTTGGTGTTAATTTTTTTGAGTTCTTTATATATCCTGGAGATTATTGATTTATCTAAGGTGCGTGTGGTAAAGAGTTTCTCCCATTCTATAGGCTCTCTCTTCACATTATTGATTCTCTCCCTTGCTGAGAAGATCCTTCATAGTTTGAATCCATCTCATTCATTGATTCTTGATTTTTCTTTTTGAGCTTCAGGATCTGGTTAAGGAAATCAGTTCTTAAGCTGACATGGTGGAGATTTGGTTGTTTCACATACTGTGCTCATTTGATGTTTTTCATTTTGTATTTTTTCAATCTCTATTCTTTATTTGTATACTTTCTATTTCTATGCTTTGATTTCACTTTTTTTCTAATTTGATATTTAATTAATATCAATCATTATCTTCTGGTATTGCATTTTTTTTTGCCATACAGGCTTTATTTATTTATTATTTATACTTTCTATTTCTCCTAATTAGAGTTTTCTCTAAATCACTGAAAGTATTTCCAACGATTGTGTTAAAGTTTTTGCTCAGTAATTTCATGATTGTTATTTTCCTAGTTATGTTTCTATTAATTGACTTTTTTCTTGGTTTTAAATCACAACCTTTTTCCTCCATCCAATAATTATTAATTGGATGCTTGTCATTGTGCACTACATTGTTGAGTGTCTAGATTAAGGTATGGTCCCTTAGAATTATGCTTGGGTTGTAATTAGTATACCTTCAGTTCAAAATAATCCTTTCAAGTCTTGCTTTTAAGCTTTGTTAAGAAGGGTACAGAATAGCCTTTACATGAAGACAAGTTTAGCTCTATTTCTTCAGCATGACCTTTTTATGTCTTTACTTATGATATGTGTATTTAGTGAGTTCCTTCAAATCTGACTGGTAAGAAATCAAATATATCCTAGCTTTATATAAACTCTGAGAATTGTTCCATATTTAGTTCTGGGGTATGTTTTGCCTCACCCCATAGTGTTTTCATATTTACTCTTTAGCAAAATATTTAAGAGAGCTTGTAAGGTGATTGCTGCAGCATTTTTTATGCATTAACATTTTTATTTTCAGTACCCTTTCCTATAAATTACCACTACTTAAACCTCCTTCTACTTTGATTTCTACCTCTTGAAATCAGACTGCTGTGCTGATTTTGAATTCCCTTTACTTGATCACAGTCTGCAAAATATCTAAATATAGGAAGCCATCACAGAACTCACTTCATTTCTGTCCTTGCTCTCAGGTGTGGCAGGCCTGTGAGTTTGTTGTCTAATGTTTGAAAATAGTAGTTCCAGTTTGCTTTGTTTTCTATTTGCATGCAAGCGTGGAGGCAAGTTTGATATTCTGGCATGTTATAAGTGAAAATCCCCCTTTTATGAAGTTTTGAAATTTTACATCATGAATGGATAAGCAAAAATGGCATATCAACATGGTAGAATGCTATTCAGCAATATAAAGAATTCACAATAAGACAGGGAGCACTAGAGAAGAATAGTGTTACCTTAGGTTAGGTAGAGGGGAGTGAAGGGAGGAGACAGGGATTTGGGGACAGGAAGGAGAGTAGAATAAAACCTACATTATTACTTTATGTATATATGTGACTGCATGACTAATGAGATTCTGTAACATGTCACTCAGAAAAACAAGAAATTATATCCCATGTATATATGATATATCAAAGTGCATAAATGCATTCTACTGTCATGTATAACTAATTAAAACAAATTTTAAAAAAACAAATGAATTACTGATACATATTACAGCATCAATGACATTCAGAAACATTGTGCTAAGTGAAAAAGTCACACCCAAAAGAATACACAGTGAATTATTCCTTTTATATAAAATACCCAGGAAAAGGAAAATATACAGAGATGAAAAGTAGAGTAGTATTTGCCTAGGGCTGGGGTGAGAGTGAGGGAATTCTGTAAATGTGCAGGTGTTTTCTTTTATTAGACATGAAAATATTCTGAAATTAAATTGTGGTGACTGCAATTCTGTAAACTTTCTAAAACTCATTGAATCACATGCTTCAAATGGATGAACTTTATGATATATAAATTATATCACAATAAAACAGATAAAATGTTGCATCTTGCAGTTAATCATGCTTTAAAAATTAATGAAGGACTCATGGCTGCATTGGAGGTAAAACAATATGGGAAGAACAAGTACCTGCCTGGAGAAATCTCCTGGAAACCAACAAAATATGACTTCAAAACTTTGCAAGTGCAGGAGAATAGTAGGACAATATAGATGGCAGTATGTTAATGGGAGCAGTATTGATTTGTAGAGTATGCCAGTATTGCTCTCCATATAACATCATAGTTGACTGGAATTTTTTTTTTTTTTTTGTAGTTTGAAGGGAGAGAACATGAATTAAAGTAAATTTTCTTTAGAGAGAGAGAGAGAGAAAATTTTTAATATTTATTTTTTAGTTTTCAGCGGACACAACATCTTTGTATGTGGTGCTGAGGATCGAACCCGGGCCGCATGCATGCCAGGCAAGTGCGCTACACTTGAGCCACATCCCCAGCCCAATTAAAGTAAATTTGACAATAAATGTGATTCCTACTGCTGATGACTGGAATAGGCAGGGACATGGACACTATAAAATTATAAAGATTAAAACACACACACACACACATATGCATATAACATATGCAGATATGTATATATGCATATATATATGACATCATGAAGAAATAAAAGCTAGCTATAGCAAAAGCTATAGCTTTCATAGCTATATTAAAAGACAGATGTTTCTTTAAAAAGCTGAAAATACTTAGTAACCATTATTTAGCTAATTTTGGAGAAATTTTAAAGACTAATTTTATTATATGAATATCAAGGCACTACTGACAAAAATCTTTTTTTCACATACAGTTTTGAGATTGCTGCAAACCCTTGTTTCTTATAACGTGAAGAAATCACTCACCATTCCTGATCATCCAGAGCATCCATAGTTCACTTGTGGCTTTTTGAAAGGAAGTTGATATTCCTAGTGTTTTCCACTGCAAAACCATATGCCTGAGTTTTCCACATGTACCAGGAAATTTCTTACCATCAAATTCACACCCATGTACATGTAATATGCTAATGTTTAAAGGTGAATTTTATTTAAGAGACAAAGTGTTATCTTGAATGTTTTTAAACATAAGTCAAATAAGTCAATTCCAAGAAACCAAATGTGGAATATTCTCTGTTATGTGGATGCTAACACACAGCAAGGTGGGTGGGGGGTGGAGTGGGATAGAAGTTCAGTGGGAAGGGGGACAGAAAAAAGAAAGAAAATGGAATTAATCTGACACAGCTTTCTTATGTACATATATAAATACACCACAGACTGGGATCCCAATTAGAATAACATGTACTCTATGTTTTTATAAATATGTCAAAATATACTCTACTGTCATGTATAACTGAAAAGAACGAATAAAAAAAAGAAGAAGAAAAATGCTTTTTAAAAATCATAGAAATTCAATCTATTTGATCAAGTAAAGTTAAAGACTTGGCATGAGATTATACGCATGGCACCATATTAATGTTTAAAATTCAATTAAAACCGAATATGGATAATTTTTTCATGGTTCATTACCAAAATACACTGGAGTGGAAAACAGGTGATGCTTTTAATAGAGTCATCGAGTTAGATCATCCTGTTAAGAGACAGAATTATGACGGAATGTTATTAAGAGTGTGTTTTGTTCCCTATTTCAGTTTTTCACCCGGTCTAACACATTGCCTGTCCTGCTGTTGTTTACAAACGTTTTTACAGTTGGCATAAGTATGTATACTAAATCTATTCTGATTAATATGGGTATCCTACTGTGCAGCTCCCTTTACAATGGTGCCCCTTAAGTAGTATTTTTATTGCCTAAGTTACCCTGATTTTGTTATGTGTGTTATTAAGTGTTACCTCTTTCCAGCACTTTGAGGCTCCACAATTACCAAAAATGGCAACTTTATGATATTTTCAGATTTACTCAAAAGCTTGAACAGGGACTAGAAGTTGCTAGAAGTCAATAGCAGTATTTGTGCCTGGGGATCTTGCTGAAAAAAAAACAAAAGTAATTTCAGTTCAACATTTTTAATTTCCAGGGAGCCATTGAATATAGGCCTCTGGGTAACCACAACCACACTCATTGCAAACAGACATGATTGCAACACTGACAAATGAAACAAAATCTCCTCAGAGCATTCTTTCCAATAATTCTGCTTTATATGCAATATTTTGCTGCTTAATGGACGCAGAGAAACTTTATTTTTATTTTGGTTCTGCTTTGGAAATAGATCATTTTTTATAACTGAGACAATCCTCCCTCACATCCAATTTTGTAGCATAAGATTGAATCAAAAGAAACAAGGGAAGTCATTCCTATCTATCTCTTTGTATTAGTGACTCTAGATTTCAATAGCTTTCTTAATATTCTAATTTGTTTTGCTTCCACATGATAAAAAAGTTATTTTTATTCAAATATATTTTAGTTGAGTCAGTTAAAATAGTCAAGATCCTAGTGGCAAATACAATATGAATAAGGATGTGGTTATATTGTAAGGAGGAAAGCTTGGAACATAGTAAACCAATCATGGCACAACAAGCATAGTATGCAAAGGTCAACACATAGGTTTTATTTGCCTTTTTTTTTTTTTTTTTGTACTGGGGATTCAACCCAGGAGTACTTAACTACTGAGCCATATCCTCAGCCCAAGCCCTTTTTGGTATTTTATTTAGAGACAGGGTCTCATTGAGTTCCTAGGGCCTCCCTAAGTTGCTGACCCCAACTTTGAACTCAAAATCCTCCTGTCTCAGCCTCCTGAGCCACTGGGATTACAGGTATGTGCCACTGAATCTGGCTCACATATAGGTTCTAGATCACAATAGCTAAACCTAACTTGTGGCAAACCATTCTGACACAGAAATCATATTTGCCTAATACCATTCTAAGCTCACATTCTTTTCAGCAGACTAGAAATAAAATAACCCAGAGTTTGCAAAATTATTGAAGAAACTACATGACCAATTCAAACCTATTGAATAATGCAAGACAATATTTAGCCAAGCAGTCAATTATGAAGCATAAAAGGGGCAAGAACAATCAGAATGGGATGAAATAATTCTAAAACATCCTATGAGTCGAGTCATAGGATATAAAATAATTTATGAAAAGTGTGCTTAAATGTATGAAATTGAAATGGAATGAGGGAGAAATGATAATATTACAGGATGTAGAGAATTAAAACACAAAGGAAACTGAATATGGCTGAGTCACATGCTATGCTATGCGTTTGCTGATTGGAAAGGACAGTAATAAAGATGGATTTTTTTGTTGCACTTTGCAGTTCATAACATACCTATCTCACATTGACTCTTCTAACCACTTCTTGATCTGAGCCAATATTATCTCCAGTTTTCACCAAAAAAGCTCAGACTAGTTAAATATGAGAACCTTAGCCTCTTAAATCTAAAAGTGGTGCTGTTTTACTCTTCAATACATTTAGCTTAATACTTTAAAAAAAAAAAAGGTTCAAGAATGTCTAGAATACATTTTGAGCCACTCTTAGAAGAAAAGTACACAAAATAAGGAGTGGTGAGTCAGGGCCTTGGGCACGTCTCCCTCCTTCTCCACTCAACACCAGAGCTTCTCTTCGGCTGGCAAGAGGAATTGGGAGCTGGGTTTGGGAGCCCAGGAGACAGAAGGAGAGCTTCACTGGCCCTTGTATTCATAGCTTCAGCTAAAATCTAGCCAATTTGCTTTGAATTTTCTTTCTTCTGTAAAAAATAATGACCTTTTCATAGAATTAGAAAGGCCTCCTTAAGGGGAGCTGCATTACAGCTGTTCATGTTCCATTGATAAGATTACTAAGGAATCTAGTTTTGTTTTTTTTTCTTTTCAAATAATGTCCCCTTTATTCAGAACCTAGCTGATAACAATAGTGTGCATTTCCTGTTCTAACTCTTCTCCCAGATATCAAGTTGATACCCACACCATTGGTTGTCGGTGATGCACATTAACTCATAGTAACCTTTGGGTGAGTGGACACAGGGGATTGTGAAATACTGAGCTCTTCCATATGGATGTGTGTTAGTCTTGTCCTAGTTGCATCCTTTCCAAGATTTCAGAGGATTAGATGGCTATAATTGTGGAGAAGTAAATGCGTAATCTATAGTCTGTTTCAGAAACAGAAGACCAGATGATTCTCTTTTCATAAAGGGTGAAGATTTCACCCAGTACAGCTCTGATAAGGCCTAGTCATTCAGAATGGGTGTAACCTGAAAGGATGCCAGCAATGTTATTTTAACTTCTGAAAATTGCCTGTGTTCAGCCGTCACCTTGCAAGTCTGTGCTCCAATAAAAAGGCTTGAAATGGAAGAGTTTCTTCTTTCCTTCAGTTCCTCTCTTAATTCTGTCTTGAAGTGCATCGTGAATCTGAATGAGCTCCAGACAAACCTCACATACAACAGACAGGGGAATTCAAACCAATGCATTTATTATACTCAGGAGTCACAGCTGAGGCCCAGGGTTGCCAAATCTAGCAGGGTTTATAAAGACTGCTCGTGGTTTTCATAAGCATTGATTGCAGCCAAAATGCTGTTTTGTGAGCTGAATTTTTTATCCAATTGCCAAGTGACCAGTGTTAACTTTGCATCAGTATGAGGGTCTATTAAGCTTATTTTATGACTTTCTGCATACAAGCTTACTTAGCTCTGCAAAGATGTACCATAAACATGAAGTTTTCCTTCCAAATTACTGTCAATGAAGAAAATGTTTTTTGTTTGTTTTGTTTTGTTTTCCTGAATCCTGAGCAGTTGGACTATGATCACATACCAAAAAAACAAAAACAACACAAACCAATCCTTCTAAAGATTAGGGAAGATTAAAAGAGAATGGTATCCCTGCATCCTTATCATTATAATAGTTACTAGTGTTAGAAGCCTGTAAAAAAATAATGAGTTTTCCATGTACTGTATTATAGAATAGATAAAAATAGAGTCCAAGACCCAGAGGAATTTGGAGCATGAAGTTCTGCATGTAGATGGGTGGAAACAATGCTGTACTTAAGAACAGTAACAGAACTTAACCCTAATTGAGGATGTTCCCTAAGGAGCTCGTTACTACAAGATCTATCCAAAGGGTTTCTATACACCATTTAGTGTCAGTCATCTGGCTGGCACTCAACAGCAATAGCTTTTCCCTGAAATTCAGTCTCATTGCTATCTATTTATGTTCTTTTAAGTGGGATGGGAAAAGATTAAGAAAAAAAAAACTGAATAAAATAGAATTAATGTTTTGAATGATGCTCTTTTCCTTTAAGATTTGAATCATTACTTTCATATGTTGAAACAGAAAGATTTTTAAAAAGTCAAAAATGTAGTATATCTCAGGAGACACTGAGTTCCGGGTAAGTAGATTATTCATTTGACCTTTGTAGCTCAAAAACATCATGTGAGTGGACAGCCTCTAGAGAAAGAGTCTCAATTCACCTATTTATTAAATATCGGGTGCCAAGTATATCTCAAACTTTGTGCTAGCTACTAAGAGTGAAAAATGAGCAAGTTATCCTAACATTCTATCTATAGAGACAGCCATGCCAGTAAATAATCAGATATAATATAATTAATGCCATAATCTCATTGTGCAGGAAACCCAGCAAGTTCCTTCCTGTTTCAGGTGGTACCTGGGTTGTGCCTTCTGCTTCAAACACCATTTCTCAGTTTACTGCGCTCATCAATTTCTGGGGCTTTATCTTTTTTCTCCTACATTTGCCATTAGATATGCACTCCCTGTGGGCAGAAACTTTCGAACTTTAGCTTGTTCAACTCCATATTCCTAGTTCTCATAGGATGGCCTGGCATATATTTGTGATTTAAAAATAGTTACATGAATTCATAAATGTAGAACATATAATGGCAGCAAATGAGAATGAAACTTTCATTTCCATGTCAAACCCTTATTACTATGGACAAGTCACGATAGGAAGGCAATGTGAGAAGTGAAAGAAAAGCAGTGAGACAACGTGGAGTAGGTGAGTTAGGAATGAAGGAAAAGCCTTTTCAAGACATTCATTTTCTTTCGTAATTAGGAAAGCCAAGGCCTCCTGTGGTCATTCCCCAAGGACCCAAAGCCACAATCTCTGCTATTTTTCTACCACAAACTGCTTCACTGGATTTCTCTTTATATGGAAAGTCTTTCCTGACTCCCAAGTTTCTAAAATAAATGTGGTTTTCTTTACTAATTTAGATTATGAAGAGATTAATTCAACCTACCACCAATATATTCATTTTATTTTTCTTTTTAATATACAACTTTTTGGAGGATTGCATTTATATCTTTACAGGTGAGTTCTGTCCAGCTTTCATCTTCACTTCTAGAAGCCAAGTTCCACTCATACCAGGAGAATGTTTCTCGGTTTGGTGATCACAATTAAGCAAGTTTGTGTTGTACGTGAGTAGGAGCCACCTTCATGACCTGGGGTAAGTCACCTTTCCTCTCATGTGCCTCAGTTTTATCAGTGATAAAATGAAGAAAATGAATTTAACCTATATGAGGATTAGATACGAGAATCCGGGGATAAAACTGAGCTGAGAACAAGGCCCTCTGAGTGATCAAGTAATTGCATCCCCTACAGGTCAGTGCTATGGATCTTCTTTCTCCCTATCCTAATGCAAATCTTTAGCAATTTATACGATGTCCTGTGACAAGAAACATTTCAAAAGATGGTTACCTTTCTAGCACTCATGAACTCTGCTTAGTACTCAACAGGATACAAGAGTTCAATATGGATATAAATGATTTATACACACACACACACACACACACACACATACATACATATATACATACATATGTACATAATTTTCTGGAAAAATTGGAATATTTTAAGGACTATATTTCACTTATTCTCATAGAATTTGCGTGAAGTAGATAGTCCAGTGTGAATATTCTTATATTCCCATAGGTACATTTAGCAAACTAAAATTGCCCTGTAAGCTAATAGCAATGCTTAGAAGAGGAAAATGTTACCAAGGCATTGTGATTAACAGTAGTCCGACCTTTAGAGTTGGACAGACATGTGTTTAAAGCTGCACAAATTGTTCAACTTCTCTGTTTCCTCATCTGTAAAGTTCAGTTAATAAGAGTAACTACCTCATAAGTCTATTAGTGAGTGGCAAATTGCAAAATACTTGTAGTTAATAGAGTTCCTGGTACATGATAAGTGTTCACTGTGTCTTAATTTTTATCATTATTACTACCAGGCAGCATCATAATTATCAGCAGCCATGGTGCTGAGACAACCTGGACTTAGAAATTTTAATTAGCCTTTTCTGGAGCCATGTAATTACAGCCTTAGTCACAGGAAAATTAAAATTGAGTTCAAGCATGCACAAGCATGCACATCCCCCCCCAATACACACACACACACACACACACAATAACAGTTTAAAAAATGAATTTTACATATCCTAGATGTCACTGTATATGATTTTATGATCCATCATGTTTCACCAATGCCAAATTTGGTTAAAATTATAGCATGCTATAATGTGCCATGAGTGTATAATCCAGACTTGTTGAATAGCCCTTTACTGAAAAATATGTAAATAAATTTTGCTATATTCAGTAGAGGAACTGTGTCATTCTTGTTTGGTAGAATAGCCCAAGATTTATTTATACAACAGCTTGGGCAATTGACAGGAGTGTATTCTGTGACTTCAACTTTCAGGATAAGATCTGATCTTTTCTGGGGTTGATGGGTGCTGCATCTCTGCCTTTCTAGTGATTCCAAGATCACACTGTTTTGTCCCCCTCTCGGGTGTTTGTAGAAATGAAGAATTCTCAGCTACAGGCCTTCAAACCCAGAAGGCCTTCCCCTAAGCTCCAGTGCAAAATGCAAGTTTCCCTCTCTGTGTGCATCTGCCAGTTAGGCTCTCAGCCAACTGTAATTCACTGGGGGCTTCAGTCTAGAGGGTTCTAAGTGGATTTTAACTTTAATCCTAGGACAATTATCACCATATAATGCTTCTTTAATTTCTGTAATTTGGGAGCACAATGAAAATGTGTCACTTATTAGCCGACTCATTTTCAGCAGAGGTCAGGACTAGCTCCATAACACTTGTGAAGTTGAGGAATTTGTCTAAAATCTCTCTCTTTTCTTCCATTCTAGTTCATATTTCTGAAAGCCATGAGCAGGCCCTGCCTCTCAATCCTAAATGCCTCCTCCACCTGCAACATTCAGACTCAAAAATTATCCTCACAAACGAACACAGTGCCAATTTCTTCAAGTTTTAGTAATATTTCTGTTTTATATGGTTTTAAACTTTATATAAGTGATTTATGATGAAGATGGAGGACTTGGTTGACTTCTTGATAGACTAGAGACTAAGTTCAACCTAAAATCAGCTATTTGGGCAGTCACCCATGTCACCCATGCTGAGGTGAGCAAAGTCCAATAAAAATCTTAGGCACTAAGGCTCAGGTAAGCTTCCCTAGTTGACAGTATTTTGGGGGGTATGTTTTCACACACTGTGGCTGGGAGAAGTAAGTGCTGTTCATACAACTCCACGAGAAGAGGATGAGTGCAAGCTCACACCTGGTGTCTGGATTCTGACTTTTGTGCCTGTCTGTGTTAATTATTTTAAAGTGTATCCTTTCATTGTGACAAGTCACAACCATGAGGATGGTTTGCTGAGTTCTGTGAGTCCTTCTAGTAAATCAATGAACCTGGGCATGGCTTAAGAACCTCCAAACGCCTATACTCTTCTATTGCTTAGTGTGCTTTTTTACCACCATGACAAAAAGACCAGACAAGAACAGTTTTAAAGGAGGAAAAGATTACTAAGAGCTCATGCTTTCGAGGTCTCAGTCCATAGGTGACCAACTTGATTGCTCTAGGCCTGAGATAAGGCAGAACACCATGGCAGAAAATGGAACCAGGAAGAGAGAGAGAGAGAGAGAGAGAGAGAGAGACTTCATAGGTGAATATATATACCCCAGATGAAAGCCCACCCTGCCTGCCAGAACCTACCTGCTTATAGTTACCACAAAGTTAATCCCTGTCATTTTCACCTATGCTCATAACCCAATCATTTCACCTTCTGAACTTTCTTACATTGTCTTACACATGAGCTTTTGGGGACATCTCATAGCTAAACCATAACACCTACTGATGGACATTGTTTCCAAAGTTTTGCTAAATCTCTGCTATCCCACACATGTTTATTAAGAACAGTGGAACATTTTGTACATGTGCTCATGAAATTCCTTAGTCATAAGAACAGTGTCCTAAAATTCAGAATTGCTCCAATATAGTTGTACCATTTTACAGTTCCACTGATCTTATCTTAGTGTTTCATCCTGTCTTCACTAACACTGGGTATTGACAAACTTTTTTTTTTTTTTTGTCAGATAGAATACAGGGGATTGAACTCAGAGATGTTTTATCATCGAGCCACATTCCCAGTTCTTTGTATTTTTTATTTTGAGATGGGGTCTCATTAACTTGCTGAGGCTGGCCTTGAACTTGCAATCCTCCTGCTTTAGTCTCCTGATCCACTGGGATTACAGGCATATGCTACCATGCCCAGCTGCCAGACTTGTTTCAAAAACTTTAATATTGTAAGAATATGTTTTATTTTTGCAAAATTTGCATTCTCCTGGTAATCTGTAAGTCTGAGCAACTTCCTGTGATTTGGGGATTTTGTGTGTTTGTGTGTGTGAATTAGCTAATCACATATTTTGTACTTTTCTGTTGTATGTTTTATAAATTACTGTTAGAAGACCCATGTATGTATTTAGAATTATTTAAAGTTTATAAAAATAGCAAATGCATGCTCTTTTTGTTGTCCTTGTACTCTCTTAACCTAAATTATAGTAAAAAAAAAAACTTGAAGATTCAAAATTATATATATTATCATTCTTTTCTTTATGATTTATGCTTCTGTATCTTGCCTGAGTGTTTTTTCTCTAGTTCATTATAAAGATGGTCTCTTACATTTTCTTCCAAATGTTTAAAATGCTTGCTTTTTCACATTTATATACTTTATTTCTCACAAATTTAGTTTTGTACATGAAACATTTTTTCTTTTCCACCCATTAAGACAATCAGTTTTCCCCATAGTATTTCCTTATATAAGCAATCTATTATTGCCCTTTTCCATTTTTAACGTTTTCTCCCCTATAACATTTCCATAAATCCAGTCTTCTCTATTTATTTTCTCTCTATTCTTATTCATTAATCTATACTATATTCATCCAGTAGCAAACGTCCTAATTACTACATTACTAAAACCTGACCTCATTATTAAAATCTTGGGATCTAGAAAGGTGTATTCTAACCCTCTTATTCTTCCACAATATGATTTTAAAGTCAATTTGTTTAATCATTACAAAACACTGTGGAAATTTCAGTTGAAATCGTATTACCTATACACAAATGATGAAACAATACATATTTAACAATGTTTAATTTTCTGTATGACCTGATTCCCAATATTTGTGACTTCATTTTTCATATGTTTTATCTTTAATACCTTTTATTAGAATTTTATTCCTTTCTCTATGAAGTTTTGAATATATTTTCCTACTTTTATTCTTAGGTACCATATATATTTTGGTTGCTATTGTAAATGGCATTTAAAATACTTTTAATTATTGCTGGTGTGGAAAAACACAACTGATTTCTAAATATTAATTATGAATCTTGCTAAACACTGATCATTTCTAATAATTTTCTCATACATTTTTAATGTAAATTGTTAATATTAGCTTAATACACAATTCCTTTATTTACATTAAAAATGTCATTTATTTGGAGAATTAAAAATTAAAACAATAAAGAGTACTACATATTTATGTACACACACACACACACACACACACACACAAAAGCCTGCATGAAAAATTATTAAAGTTTCTCATAATTGCCCCAAACTGGAAGTAACCATAATGTCTTTTGGTAGATGAATTGACAAACCAATTATACCCATAAAAGGTAAGTTAATCATTGATAAGAATAAATGAGACACAAAAATTCATAGAGGAATCTTAAAAGCATATTGCAAAGTAAAAGAAATGAATCTGAAAAGCCTTACATTTGGAATGATTCCTACAGCATGGCATTGTAGAAAAGGCAAAACATTATAGAAATGGAGAAGGGGTCAAGAGGGCAGAGTAGAGAAGGTTACTTTCCAAACTACTCCATGGGTAAAACTAGGAAACAGGACAAATGCCTTCTCTTTGAGGTCAGCTAAAAAAATAGAAAGAAAGAAGAGAGAAGGGAAGAAAGGAAGAAAGAAAGAAAGAAACTCTCTTGGGATTTAATACTAGACTCGGACTGGCCTAGGGACACAGAAGGTTTGATAGAATAAAATTCTTAAAATCAAAGAGAGAAAAACCTCACCTCTGGCTCCTGCAGCTTCTGATGCAGATCCGCAGTGGGCAGGTGGGAGAGAGAGACTGAGAGCCCTCATTTTGGGTGGCACTGAGGCTAGTCTTGAAGTGGAGAGGTGATTGGGGCCATTGTTGAGCTGATCCAATGGGCAAGCTGCACTTTATTTTCATGTGAGAGGGATGCTCATCTCCCAGTGAAAGGCAGAGAGAGCAGGCCAGGGTCGGCCACCATCTTTTTCAGCTGCTACAGTAGCAGGTGAGTTGACTCCAAACACAAATGCCCAGACCTATGTAATTCTAGCTGAGTCACAAAACCTGACCTGGCCGAGGCCTGCCATATGACCCAGAGTGTGGGTCACCAGAAAAACAGGTGAAATTCTGGTGTAGAGAGTGTTGTACCCAGGGGAATTCAAGCAACTCAGACCTGGGAGATCCTGGATGTCTCTCACACTTTGAGTCTTGCAGTTTACAAATGAGCTGGGGCCAACTGGGACTTGATCAGGAAGTGGGGAAGTGAATGTGTGCTTTGGGACTGAGCCCAGGTGGCTGAGATATGGGAGCCATAGGAGGTGGAGGGGGGTGAAGGACTGGTTCTTCTGCTACTCAAGCAGAACCCAGAGGAGAGTCAAGCAGTACAGATGTCCAGTGGCAGACCAGAAGCAATTGGGCTCTGGAGGTGTGCTGATTCAAAAGTTTCACCAAATACCATTTCACAAAGCTATGGGGATTCTAGCTAGACCCAAACCCTTCCTCTAGGAGCTCTGTCCCTGGAAGTCCCTTTCCCAGAACTCTACAGAGACCCCTCACTTTGAGTGGAGTAGTAAACACCTTCCAACTTACTCCACCTTACACAGCTAAGAAGGGAAGCTGAGAACAGGTAACATTTCACAAAAAGAAGGAACTGACAACCCCCAACCACTACCCTGTTGTCAATATATACATCAATACAAAAAGGAAAGACAGACAACTGGAGACTGAAAACCAACATATAATATTACAGACAATTTTACAACCATCACAACAGAAAAAAAAAAATCCGTTAATCTTCCCTGAAGAACTATTTGTTTGTTTTAAGTTTAATGTGCTGCTCATGGACATTTGAACATGGCTTTTGATTAGTAAACCTTAGTTTTGCTTTATACTGTTTTTTGTTTGTTTTGTATTGTTTTTCTTCTGCTTCTCTTGATTCTCTTCCTCTCATTTCTTTCAGCTAAATTCTATTGTTCTCTCTTTCACTCTTCCTTTTACTCTTTTTTACCTCTCTTTTTCATCCTCGCTCTAAATTATTACATCCTACGTCTTCTCTTTATTCTCCTTCTTCACCTTTTTGAAATAGAAAACACTTTTATAAACATAATATATCTACTGTTGGCAAGTGCCTACCATACCATGTCTGTTTATAATGCCAATCAACATTGTTGATGCCAAAATAGGAAATAAGTATTTAGCTTAACAGTGAATATTGATTGAATTATTGTTGTTATGATTTATCTCCTCCTAAAATGTAAAGTACTAGAAATCTTCAGGAACACTATCAATTCATAATATTCATAGAGCAGAAGCTCTGCCACCTCAGATTCTTACTGATGAAGAGGTAGACATACAAACGATATGAAAAAGCAAGGAACAAACCATTTCAAACAATTCAAAATACCTCATTAAGAGAATCCATGATATCACAGTGGATGAATTGTCAGAGAAGGAATTTAGGAAGTTCATAGTTAAACTGATATATGAGATAAAAGATGATATAAGTTGTGAAATCAGAAAGAAGCTTCAAAACATGAAAGATCATTTCAATAAGAAGATAGAGGGGGTGGGGTTGTGGCTCAGAAGTAGATTGCTCACCTACCATGCATGAGGTACTAGTTTTAATCCTCAGCACCACATTAAAAAAAATAAAAATATTGCATCCACCTATCACTAAAAAGTAAATATTAAAAAAGAAGATAGAAGAATAAATTGGAAATTCTCAAAATAAAAGAATCAATAAACCAAATTTAAAAATCAATGGAAAGCATCACCAGCAGATGAGACCAGTTGGAAGACAAAGTGTCTGGCAACAAAGACAAAATATATAATCTGGAAAACAAAGCTGATCATGGAGAAGACATGTTAATAGAACACAAAGAGAAGTTTAAAAAAGTAGGATAACATGAAAAAACTAAATTTAAGATTTATCTGATAGATAAAGGCTTGGAAATACAAACTACAGGAATGAAGAATCTTTTCAATGAAATAATCTGGAAATCTCCCAAACCTCAAGAATGAAAGGGAAAATCAAATACAGGAGCTTACAGAACTCCAAATATACAAAATTACAACAGACCTACACTGAAGCACATCATTATGAAAATGTCCAGCCTACAGAATAAGAATAAAATTTTAAAGGCTGCTGGAGGAAAAATGACAGGTGACATAAAGGGATACCTTTATTTTAAAGGCTGCTGGAGAAAAAAAATGACAGGTGACATAAAGGGAAACCAATCCAACTCTCAACTGATTTTTCAACCCAGACCCTAAAAGTCAGGAGGTCTTAGAATAATGTATACCAAGTCCTGAAAGAAAGTGAATGCCAATCAAGAATACTATATCTGGTAAAATTAAGCTTCAAATTTGATGGTGAAATAAAAATCTTCCATAATAAACAAAAGTTAAAAGAGTTCACAACTAGAAAGACTGCATTATAAAGCATACTCAACACAATATTTCACACAAAATGAATGGAAAATAAAATTGAAAACCAGCAAAGGAGGAACTACAATAGAAGAATAGTTACTCAAAGGGGAAACTAATTTGAATTAAAAATCAAAAATAAAATGACAGGGAATAAAGCTATTTCTCAATAATAACATTGTAAATGGCTTAAACTCATCAAACAAAAGACACAGACTGGCAGATTGGATTAAAAAACAAGACCCAACAAATGTGTTGTTTCCAAGAGATTGGCCTCATAGGCAAAGACATCCACAAACTGAAGGTAAAAAGGATAGGGTAAAAATCATATCCTTCACATGGATCTCATAAACAAACAGGGGTTTCTATTCTCAGATAAAGTGGACTTCAAAACAAAGTTAATCAGAAGAGCCCAAGAAGGTCATTTCATTCTACTTAAGGGAATGATCCATCAAAGAGCTATAACAATTGTAAATATTTAGGCCCCAAACAATGGAGCACCTATGTACATCAAACAAACCAACTCAATTTTAAAAACCAAACAGACCAGAACACAATAATTCTGGGTTACTTAACATGCATCTCTCATTATTTATAACAAATCTAATGAAAAATGTTAATAGCAGAAAAAAATGTGTATGGTGTTGGGGGAAAAGATGTGTTCAGCAACTTTTTGTACTCTCTGTTCCAACTATCAGCAAACCTAAAACTATTCTAAAAAATGAAGTCTGTTAATTTTTAAAAGCAAATAATAATAATAATCTGAAAGAAAGAATAGCTGCATTAAAATCAATGAATACTTTCAACCAATTCCCTTATACACATTCCATTATTCTACACACACACACACACACACACACACACACACACACACACTGTACTCCATACATCACAAATAGTCTTGAGGTGAAAGTCCATGAAGACAAGATCTCTGCCATTGGGATTTGTGTAACTGACATATCCATGTAACTCATATTTCCCAGTTGATTGCCATAAGTAGGTTCTTCATGATCATAATTAATGAATAAACTAATAAGTTAATACAAATATTCAATAGAAAAGGGGATTTAGATAGTGATTGGAAGGAACCCCTATAAAATATAGAAATGACTTTCCAATAAATCAAAAGTATTAGCATCAAAAGAGAAAGAGCAGAATGAGGACCACACTGGGAGGATACATTGGTAAGCCAGTTGCCTATGATCTATAGTAACAGCAGCATCATTTGACTTCCTAGAAAAAAATCAAGAGAAGGTACTTGATCTGTTTATTCAGGTTTAGGTGAATGCAAAAACACCAGTTTGGTCTATTTCCACCATAGATAATTGTATTTCCAAATGAATTTACTGTGCCAATGATCAGGATGGATATTATCTTTAAATGTAAATTTGAAATATTCCTGTGATAAGTTTCTGTCACATATTTTGCCTGGGGAGAGTCTAAAAAGGGGCAGAGGGAGACTGGGAACAATGTAACCAGGAAAATTTCAGAGAATTTTTATTACTGGGATGATGTTGCTGTTCTTAAATATAAGAAAATGTTTTCTTTTAAGATGCTCAAGCTGGGCATGGTAGTGCACGCCTATAATCCCAGCAGTTTGGAAGGCTGAGGCAGGAGAATTGAGGGTTCAAAGCCAAGCTCAGCAACTTTAAAGTACTAAAGCAACTCAGTGAGACCTGTCTATAAGTAAAATACAAAATAGGGCTGGGGATGTGGCTCAGTGGTCAAGTGCCCCTGAGTTCAATCCCTGGTACCAAAAAGAAAAAAAAAAATGCTCAAACCCCAGTTTAGAATGGTTAAATTTTAAATGAAGTAATGTTACTGCAAGAACTAGAATAAAATACATGAGCATTTTTCAATAAATAAAGTACAGGAGCCATAAGTAAAAATAAATGATCTGTTTGTCATAGAAAATTTTAAATGCTTTCTTGACTAAAGATGGACTAAAAATGCAAGACAGTCAAAATTGTTTTTAATTTAAATATCAGGCAGATTGTCACTACTCAATGATAAACAAGAGAAAAAAGATATAATTCTCAGCAAAAGGAAATAAAAGAGTCAAATATATACTCAAAATTTTCAATAAGTCTAGTAATGAAACAATGCATTCTAGTTACAGATGGGTAAGTTGATTTTAGTGATAAAAGACTGAAAAGAAAAAAAAAGAATTAACTGTGATACCACCTTTGAAGCAAAGAACAAATAATTCTGGTTTTTGTGGAAGATAAGAAGTAAGGCTATGCCCAAGAGGCATCACAATACCTGATCTGAAATTATACTACAGAGCTATAGGAACAAAACTAACATGGTATTAGCATAAAATAGACATGAAGATCAATAGAACAGAAAAGAAAACACAGAGACAAGTCCAAATATCTATAGTCATTTGATAATTGACAAAGGTGCCAAAAATATATTTTGGAAAAGGACAGCCTTTTTAACAAATTGTACTGGAAAAACTGGAGAGCTATATGTAGAGAAATGAAATTAGACCCTATGTATCACCACACACAAAACTTAAAGCAAAATGGATCAAAGACTTAGGAATTAGACCAGAAACTTTGTAAATGCTAGAAGAAAAGATAGGGTCAACACTCCATCATAAAGGTCACTAACCTCTTCAACAAGACCTCCAAAGTGCAAGAAATAAAACCAACAATCAGTAAGTGGGAGGCCATCAAACTAAAAAGCTTCTGCATAGCAAAGGAAATGATTAAGAGTGTCAAGAGACAGCCTACCTAATGGGAAAAAATTTGACCAGCTATGTCTCAAGAAGGAGATTAATATCTAGAATATTCAAAACACTTAACTTCACTAAAAAAAAAAAAAAAGAACCCAATCAATAAATTGGCAAAAGAACAAAACAGAAACTTCTCAAAAGAAGAAACACAAATGGGCAACACATATCTGAAAAAGTGTTCAATTTCTAGCAATCAGGGAAATGCAAATCAAAACTACACTAAGATTTTTATCTCACTCCAATCAGAATGGCAATTATCAAGAATATAAAAAAATAATAAATGCTGGCAAGGATGTGGGGGGAAAGGTACACTTGTACATTTGGTGGGACTGAAGACTAGTATAGCACTCTGAAAAGCACTAAGGAGATTCCTCAAAACCCTAGGGGTAGAACTATCATATGACCCAGTTATTCCACTCCTTTGTCTTTTCACAAAAGATCTAAAATCATCATTTCATAGCACTACAGCCACCTCAATGATTATAGCAGCATAATTCACAATAGCTAAATTAAGGAATCAACCCAGGTGCCCTTCAACAAATTAATGGATTAAAAAATTATGTTATATATACACAATGAAGTTCTACTCATCAATAAGAAGAATGAAATCATTACACCTGCTGATAAATGGATGGAAATGGAGAATATCCTGCCAAGTAAAATAAGCCAAACTCAGAAACTCAAAGGTTGAATGTTTTCTCTCAGATGCAGAAGGTAGAGTACGATAAAGGAAAGCAGGAGGGAAGGATAGGATATCATAAATATAAAGGAAAGACCAGTACTCAAGAAGAAGGAGATCGGGAGGCAGAATCAGGGGAGACGTTTGCAGAATGAATTCTTTAAAAATCATGTAATGTGCATATATAAATGCATGATAGGGAACTTTACCTTAATGAATAACTAAAAAGAACCAACTCAAATATAAATATATGAACAAAAGGAAATATAGTAAAGGAAGGGGAATGGGGAATGGAGGGTAAACAGGAGGAGGAAATGGGGGGATCATGAACTGAAATAGAATTTCTTGCATGTATAATTTTGTTGGGATGAACCCAAACCCAGCTACTATGTATAAGTATAAAGATATTAAAAAAAAAAAGTAAGACAGTGCCTACAGATAAAAGTTGGGGCCCCAGAAAGTTCTGTTAAAGGTATGGAAGTTTCTGAAAGCTTCTAGCCACTGATGAGAACAGGAGAAAACAGTGTTTTTCAATTTTTAATGGGTGTCAGGATCACATGAAGGGTTATTTAAAACAGGATCTGTATCATGGCTCCTCATCTCCAGAATTTGTAATTCAAAGAGTCTATGGTGGAAACTCCAAATGTGCCTTTCTAATAATAATTTTCATCTTTTCTAATACTCTCCCTATCCTTTTAGAATCTGTAATGACAACTCCTCTTTCATTACTAATATTACTTTCACATTTTTTCTTTTTGTTTTGGTCACTCTGGTTAGGGATAGTTCAATTTCATGGGTTTTTTTTTTAATTAATAGACTTTATTTTTAGTTTTAGACTTATAGAAAAATCAATCAGGAAGTAGAATCCCCATATACTGCATGATTTTCCCAGTTTCACCTTTAGCATTTTGTAATACTATGGGTGCATCTATTACAATTGATGAGCCACTATTGATACACATTAATAACTCAGGTTTATTGCTCACATTAGGACTCACTTTTTGGGGGTTTTAACAAATGTGTGACATGGGTCTATTATTATTGTATCAGAATAGTTTCAGTGCCCTAAAATTCCTTTATGACCCACTTATTTGTCCAATCCTATATCCCCACAAACCACTGATAACCCACTGATCTGCTTACTGTCTCCATAGCTTTGTCTTTTCCAGAATGTCATATGGTATGTCGTCTTTCCAGAAGGGCTTTTGTACTTAGCAATGTGCATGTAAGACTTCTCCATGTCTTTTCATGGCTTAATAGTTCATTTGTTTTATCATGGAAAATTTCATCTTTTTTATGTACCTCAGTTTGTTTATCCATTGACCTACTGATGAACATTTTGGTTGCTTTACAGTTTGGGTATCTATGAATAAAGCTGCTATAAACATTCAAAAAAAATAATTTTCAGATGATGCTTGTGCTGGTCTGGGGTTCACACTTTTAGATACACTGCCCAAGAGGAAAGGGCTACTAAAGGAGGATCCCAATTTGAAGGGGACTTTGAACAGCTCTGGGTAGAGGTCAGGTTCAGGGAGACTGAATGAGCAAAGCAAACAAAACCCGCTGGCAGAGGGTACGACCAGAAGTCTTGGGCACCCCAGTGTAGACAGAGCTACTGTTCTAATTAGATAGGAATTGACTGGATGACAATTATCTAAGATTTACTGTTCAAGTCAATGTGAGTAGAGATTCTTTAAGGTAGCTCTTTTGTACAACCGGTGCAAGATGGATATTTTTGGATCACTCCTTAGGTAGGGAATATTCATACAGTTAAGTTACATATGGGTTATTGGGGATCCCAAGAAAAGCCCTGAAAAACCTTACAGTATAAATCCGAGGCGCTAGGGATATTGTTTGGTAGTGGGGATGTTTCAACTTCCCTCTGAGCCTTATCACTTTCCATCCAAATACTTTTTTGTGAAACTTGACTGTGTGTAAGGAAACACTGAATTTGACCTGCTTTTGCTAGGATAGTGCCATAAAAGTGGTATTTCAAAATATATCACTTTCTTATGAAAAATAATAGAAAATCCTGAATCTTTGCTCCAAACTTTAACCAAAATCACTCATGAAGTTGGATTTTAGTTATTATTTTGCTTTTGAAGTCTAGACCAAATGGTGAAAGAAAACACTAGATTGTAGTTACCTTACATCTGTTTTGTCATCTCAAATCAGGTCTCTACCATCAAATACGTATAGAATTAGTCTCAACGACAGTGTAATCAAATTGATCTGCATTATAAAATCATAAGTAATTATGCTTTTTTGTTTGATTTTTTTCATTAGATGTAGCTTCTAATTTGCCAACTGATTTTCAAAAGGGGAAATAAGGACAAGGGGAATACTGTAAATACATGTCTTATAAATAAAGCCCATGAGCTAAATCAAAGTAATTCAGACTCAAACACTAGAATTTTACTTATACTCAAATGTTATTCCCAATGTGAAATACATTACAAACTAGAAAAATTAATTGCCTGTTGTTGTCAAAAACTAACATCTATATTCCATTGTTCAAAGATTAAATCAGAAAGTTGATCCTCTGAGAAATAAGGAATTTTTCTGCAAAATGACATCACCTCCTTCTGAATCATGATATGCTGCAATATTTTATTCCAGCAATAATCTAATTGGAGTGACTAGTTCATGTCATAGATTCTCATACTCAATGCAGAACAGTTGGTAAAGGGTGGCAATGGTTGTTGTATAGGGACAGAAAATGCAGACCAGTGGATGTGCAAGATGGACAAATGACATTGACAGATGAACAACACAGTTCCCCACTATTAATACCAGGGGCTAAATCACAGCCGGGTAAAGGACTTTGGCACCTGAAGGCCGAGTCATTTTTAACTGTCCTGTTGCCATGGGATTCTTTTGCCCTGGAGATCCTTCTTTTAGAACCTGCACATCAGCAATCAGCATCATTCACACTGGGAACTCTTCCTGGGTGGGAGTGGAGGTGGCCCTGCCTGTGGATTCTCTCAAATCAGAAAGTGTCATTTCTGCATTGGTTAAATGAGTTATGTCCTTGCCATGAGTAAATTATTTAGTTTGATAATTTTTACCTTTAAAGTAATACCATTATGATCTCTATGTGTAGGAGTCAGTGTGTGTGAGAGAGAGAGAGAGAGGGAGAGAGAGAGAAAGTAAGTATATCTGACTTCTCATGCATAATTATAAAAAAATAATTACTGTATTGATCCACCTCTCCTCTGAACACAGAATATTATCATTATCTCAAGGACTTTGCTATTCTGTCCTGCTCAGAAAAAAAAACCTAAAAAATAAAATAAAATAAAAAGTAATTACAACAAAAGTATATCCTGAACACTAAAAAATTTAAAAATTCAGCATAATTAGTCACCAATTAATACTGAAAAATACATGTTATATTTTGGATGCCCGAGGAGTATGTATTTTATGCTTTGAGAGTGAATATATCTATGCAGATCAAACTTATAGGGAAATAGTGTTCATCTGTTTATATTTTATGATTACTCAGAGCCAGGCTGAAATTTAAGTTTTAGTGGTTTAAAAAGAGGATTTTTCTTAGCCGATTAATCTCATAACACTAAAGTGGTAAGGTTTAAACTTCTTCAACATAGATAACTTTTCAAACATGCTGGGACAATTTGGAAAAAAAAATTGATTTAGAAATTTTATTTATATATGTATGTAATTTTTATTTATGATTAAATTTTATCTGTTGTTCACTAGGAAGATTTTTCTTTAAGCCTTTAGATGAATTTGAAAAAAAAAATGGTACATAAACATCATTTAACGGCATTTGTAATTGGATACAAAGATCAATAGTTTGCTTTTCTACATCAATGATAAAGGGTTAATTTTATGAAATTTTAAAATTTTTTATTCAACTTCTTTTTATGGGATGTCTATTATGTGTCAAAAGATATAAATTGTGACAGAGACTGGAAGGTGACCTAGCCAATAATCAGTCTTTTCATCTTCCTGAAAAGAATCCTGCTTTCAGTTGAAAATGAGAATGGCTCTGTACCAAGGTGAAGAACAGCATCTCCTCCTTGATAAAAATGGCATGTGATAAAGATGGTTTGACTAGTGCATCACAGCAGGAGTTGCAGGGTGAGTTCACTTGGCTGGATGTTAGTCTTTCCATCTTTCTTTGGCTTGTTGCCTAGAGCACAAAAGTAAGGACTAGAACTCTAGGCTAGGAGCCAACACTTAAAAGGCCAAAGCAGATCAATTGGCAGAACACTGATGACTGTACTAATCAGGATTCTACAGAGAAACAAGACCAATAGGAGTAATCTGTATTTCTATCTTTCTACCATCTATCTACCTACCTATTTGCATATGTAATCTGATTATTTATTGTATTATATATCATGAAAATACACAATAGAGTTTGTACTTGGAGGCAGTCAGGCAGCAGAAATTTCTCTGTTAACCTTTTTATTCTCTTTAGACTGATTGCATGAGGTTTGCAAAGATTAGGGAGAGCAACTTCACTTATTCAACCTATCACTTTAAATACTAATCTCATCCACAAACACCCTTATAGATACGCGCTGAATAATGTTGGACCAGATATCTGGGCTTTCCCAGGGTCTGGTCAAGTGGACACATAAAATTAACCATCATAGGGACATTTGGCCATGTCATACCAGATTAGCTTGTTTCCAGACATCTTTATGTGAATGAAGAATAAACTTCTGTCTTGATTAAGCCACTGTTTTCTAGGTGTCTTGCAGTTAAATGGAACTTCTAATTGATATAGGAACTATGGCATTCGAAAATATGGATTTCCTAGGCTGGGACTGTGGCTCAGGGGTAGTGTACTTGCCTTTCATGTGTGAGGCACTGGGTTTGATTCTCAGCACCATGCATAAATAAATAAAATAAAGATCTATCAACAACTAATGTAAAAGTATTAAAAAAAGAAAATATGGATTTCCTATACATATTTTAGAATCTCAAACATCATTTTCACATGATAAACTCTTAGCAGATTAAATCAATATTGACATCTAAATAGAAATGTTAACTACCCTGAGTTGATTACTACATTATCTTCTATTATTTTTATTACTGAGTTATCTCATGATCTGTCAGAGTATTGGATTTATGTTTATTGAAATTTCTTTTCTGGTAAATATTTTAGACCTCGTGTGAGGAGTGCTGAGTTCAGCCTGCTTCTGAGTTCATTATCACACTTGGTTCCTGCAAGACCACCCACCATCTAGTTTCAACAATTTATTTACTCATATAATTGATTCCTTTAAATTCTGTATAATCAATCACTCCCTCTCTCTCATTCCACAATCAACCTTTTTAATGTGGTAGTGCACACTCTCTAGTATATGTTCTTATAAGTTGTTTCCTGTTTTATGTATATATGTTTTCAGAAGTTTTATAAGTGGTACTGCATTATAGTCTGTATTTTAATTTAATTAAACTTACCCTGTGTTCTGATTTGTCTACTAAACACTATATTTTAAGATCCACTCATGGTGCTATGTGTACATTTAATACATTGTGTTTACCTGTACATAATATTCTTTAGAGTTCAATTATTGGTTCTCTCAAAGATATTTACTGATTGCTTCCAAACCCTTACCACCACAATAATGAAGCAACAAGCATATATTTTCAAGTCTTCTTTAGAGCTTTTGTGTATACACATTATATATAGTAAACATTTGTATATAATGTATGTTTGTATACATACATAATTATGCATGTGTACATACAAGCATAAATATTTTCTATGAAATGCATTGCTAAGTTACAGAAAATTCACATGCATAATTTGTCCAAGTAGTGCCCAAAATGGCTGAACCTGTGACTCTCCTGCCAACATCATATGGAGAATGTCAACAACCCATGCTTTCTCCAAACTTGGTATTACTTACTTCTCAGTTTTTAGTGTGTATTTCTCAGATAACTAATCATCTAATGTACTTCCTTTCCTTTTGGGGATTCTTCTTCTCTACATCACTACACATTTCATATTGAGAGGGCTGGGGTTTTTTTTGTTTGTTTTGTTTTGTTGATGATTTTCAAAAGTTCTTTATGTATCTCATCATTCCCAGACTTAGATACTTGAAATGTGTTCTCCCTTTTCACCACATGTCCTCTATGTTGTCCATCAAATCTCTTACTAAACAGAAATGCATAATTTTGATGTAACACAATCAAATTTTATCTTAGGGCCTATGCTTTTTTAAATTTGTTCTTTTTGATTACACATGACAATAGAGTATATTTTGACATATTCATACAATCATGAAGTATGTCTTCTTCTAATTAGGATCCCAGTCTTGTGGATGTATGTGATGTGGAGATTCGCATGCCTTGGTATATTCATATATGTACATAGGGAAGTCATGTTAGATGATGTTAGGGTCTGTAAACAAGTCAAGATGGCGCCTGGCATTTTGCCAGAGGGAGTGGTTTGTGAAGTAACGCTAGCGAGCCATTAAGTGTGGAGATTCCTTATTGGTTGACTGCTGTACCTAGTTTATGTTAATTAAGATAAGCTGTGTATTCAGTAATGTATATATACCGCTCCTGTCCTACAATAAACGGCTCCCACTCCTGCTGTATCAATCTACACAAGTTGCTTGTCACTCCCCATTTATTTTGCTGCAGCTGGACTGCGGCAAGATGATCCTACTTTCTTTCCTATTTCTATCTCCCCTCCCTTCCCTTCATTCCCCAATCCACTGAATTTCTATTCTTCCCCTCCCTTCCCCACCTAGATGTGTGTTAGCATTCAATATCAGAGAAAACATTCAAAGTTTGGATTTGGTGGATTGGCTTATTTCACTAAGCATGATAGTCTTCAGATTCATCCATTTACTAGCAAATGTTATAAAGTCATTCTTTCTCATGGCTGAGCAATATTTCATTGTGTATATATACCACATTTTCTTTATTCATTCATTTGTTGAAGGGCACCTAGGAATTCAGACATGATCTATACTTTTTGAAGTTTTAAGAAGTCCTTCCCCACACCATCTCTTAATCACAAAGATAGTCTCTCATATTTTCTTTTATTAGCTTTCCAAATTTATCTTTCATATTTAGATATTTAATAGATCTGGTAACTACCATTGTATGTGGCAGTAGGTGGAGTACATTTTTCTTTTTTCTCCATAAAATGAATCAATATTTTCAATATCATCTATTAAGAAAATAGTCTTTTCTCTATTGTTTATAGTACTCTAGTTATCATACATGCATACATTAATCTGTCTCTGACCTTTTAATTTCATTCTATTATACATATACATTCTTATCATACTGATCCCTATATCCTAGGGGACAAATAATTGTAGAAGTTTATTGTTGAACAAGGGATGATGATGTATTTATAATAAAGTCTTTTATACCAGTGTCCATTTAACATCAGATAAATCAGAGCCCACTTCCTTCTTAAACATAGACTAATGCTCATAGTTGAAATCCCTGTCCTTGCACTTTCGAACCTACCAGTTAAATTGTATGCTAATAAGAATTAGTTATTTTAAGCCTGGAACAGTGAACACATCTGTAATTCCAGCTACTTGAGAAGCTGAGGCAGGAGGATTACAAGTTTGAAACCAGTCTGGTCAACTTACTGAGACCCTATCTCAAATTTTAAAAATAAATAAATAAATAAGATTGGGGAATATCTTAGTGGGAGGCATTTGTCTAGCACATACAAGGCACTAGGTTAGACCACCAGCCAGCACAGCAAAGAAGTAAATACATAAATAAGGCATCTTAGTTCCCAAACCATGTATGCCTACTGCACTTCTTATAACTACATAATTTAAATATTACATAAACAATTGAAATGTAAGCACAAAGAGAGTCATTTTAGTAAAACCTGTTTTAAAGTATTATGATAAAGAGAATCAGTAATATCACTGAAAAATAGATGGGAGTCAGACAATGGGGTGAATAATTGGGATAAAGGGAGGGAAATAATAAAGATGTTCAAGAATGTTCCACTTTGATGGCTTTAAGTTCTTGTCACTTTAGTAGAAAACACAGATGATGTGATGAAGATGGTCTATGCAAGGCCACTGAATCAGAATTCTAACAGAATATCTATATTCAAGAAAAGAGGGGGCAGAGAGAGAGAGAGAGAGAGAGAGAGAGAGAGAGGGAAAGAGCGCCCTTAATCAACGACTGTCACAAGAATGCATATGTATATAAAGCTACACTGAAATAACGCGTATGCACATATAATTTTTATGATTCCTTCTTAACTAACATTTTCAATGTACTAACCTATTGTGATATCTGATAAGAGAATTTCCATAAAGCAACCGTGTAAAAGGGGTCGCAGATTCTAAATAAGCTGCAAATTGAGGGCACATTTAGAAAAACTATTCTCCAAAAATTTATTGAAATCATTAAAATTTTTCATTCAATTATTAAAACTAGAGCTATTCAGCTAAATATTATAGCAAGAGGATAACTGAGCTCATAAATCCATCTTTCCCATTCACTTAAATGTTTTTCAAGAAACACCCCCACACCAGCAGTGACAAACAGGAAGAATGCCATAAGCTCCTGGGAAATTTTGAGGAACTTTTGAAAGATAGAAAGTCGATGACGTCAGAATGTCAGAGAAACAAAACCAGAGAAAACAACAGCCCAAAATACAGAGATAAGGAAATTGCTGTTAAAAGCAATTTCACATAAAAACAACAGTTAGGGTTCATAAAGAGGAGGATCATGGGACATAACCAGTGTAGTGAAGATACCATATTCTGATTAATTAAGCCAGTTTGGCCCCTCTAATGTCGCTTATATTAGTATTCAGCAGCAGATATGGTTTCCCCAAATAGCCTTTCTTAACTTCCTCTAAGGAAAGTCTGGATCCATAATAAGTGAGTGACCTTGAAGGACAGTATCTTAACACTTATGATGGAGCTTGGGGAAAAATTGTACAGTCTGAAGAAACTTCACCCTCCATAGGAGACCAGGAAAAAAAATGTAACAAGGAGAGTAACCTATTTCAGCTTGCCCATACTAAAGCGATAAACATACTACTTTTTGAAGTGTGTGTTTTGTCATTAAAAAAATATTCCCAAAATACCTGGGTGTGGCGGCGCAGGCCTGTAATCCCAGCAGCTCAAGAGGCTGAGGCAGGAGGATCCTGAGTTCAAAGCCAGCCTCAGCAAAAGCAAGGCTGTAAGCAACTCAGTGAGACCCTGTCTCTAAATAAAATAAAAAATAGGGCTGAGGACGTGGTTCAGTAGTCAAGTGCCCCTGAGTTCAATCCCTGGTGCCTGCCCCCCTCCAAAAAAAAGATTCCCAAAATATATGTGAATAAATGTATTCCCCAAAGCATCACTGTACCCCAACTAGTTTAAGAGCACAGAATTAATAGGAACCACTCACAATGAGAGAAAATCCTCACAATCTGGCAACCACATCCTATTCTCCCACAGTACTTCCAGGAGTCTACTTTAACTCAAATGTGTGTTTATAAACATTTAAGTACTGATGAGCATTCACAAATGTAATAGTCAATAAATACCAAATTTCCCAAATTTTATAAAAATGAAAAACTCATAGAACCGTACAACAAACTCAAGGACAAGAAACTTCAAGAAATTACACCAAAGTCTCACACAATTTAATTGCCTGTAATCTAAATTAAACTCAAATTTAAAAAACATCCAGGCAAAATAAACAAAGACATGTTGCATACGGAGGAACAAAGATAAGGATGACTTGAGAGTTCTCACTGGAAACGATGCAAGCTTTGAAGATAGTGGGCTACATCTTCAAACAACTAAAGGGGGAAGAAATGATGATAGAGAGAAATTAGAACCCAGAATAAATGCCCTGAAAATAGCATGAGTTCAGTAATTCTCTGATACATGAGTAAAGAAGTAGATCTTTCTTCCTCCAATAATAGTGGGTTTAAGAAGTATAGCTGTATCTTTACAAATACAAAGGTAAAATAAAAGCCGGTAAAAAGTTATAAACGTGAGTACGATTTATCATGGTATACTTTTGCAATGCTATTTTGGCATATAAGAGAGACCTTTAAAACACATTAAGTTGTAACCCAAGAGGGATAAAGGAAAAAAAAAATGATGGATTGAAACAAGAAAAAATAACTTTCTTTTAGATTCTTCTCCAAAACAAGGGGTGGTTAATGTCAAGGGAAAGTCCCCAGGTACACTCTGGCATTTAGCTAAATCCAGTCATGCTCTACCTACAGCTGGGTGAATTTCCTTTCATTTCCTCCTTTCTTCATCCTCCTCACTGGGCCAATCCTCCCATAAAAGTCACAAGAAAGCAGATGAATGTCCTTGGAAGCAAATCTCCCGAGGGTTCCAAGGTCTCCAGAGTTGTTGTTAACCTCTCTCAGAGCACAGATGGCAGGGTGCAAGATCTCACAAGCAACCCAGACGCCCAGCAGTAGAGTTCAAGCACTTATGAATAAATCATGCCTCTCCGCTCAATATTCTGGCCCTGAGTACTGGGTAGCATTTGTCATTCACCTGGGCCCTGAACATCTCATTACAGGGCTGAAGAAATTCTGATGATATATTCTTTATGAACAGCCTATATACAACACTGGGGATTTCTTGGGCATATGTACATCTGTGCAAAGAATTCTCAACTAGCTCTTGGTATAATGGCCTTGACAGTGACAGAGACTCCCACCTGCCCCTCAATGAAAGGATGCATTTGGCTCAATAATAATTAGCATCAATTACGGGGGAGCTCTTTTTTTGAGGACTGAGTAAGGCCCTCCCAGGGTGCAGGTGCAGAATTATCCCCCTGACCTTTTGCTCTAGGATCGGTCATGGAGGAGAGGAGTGGGAGCCGTCAGGAGGGAATCACAGGCTGTTTATCTTCCCTAAGAATCATTGTCTGGCCTCTGCTATTCATGTCAGCAGCGGCATTTTCCTCTTGGGAAACCTGCAAGAGAGGCTGGGATGCCTCATCTGCTTGCTTGCAAATGGGCACCTGGCTTTATTTTCTGGGTATCTTTATGCTCATTCTTAAGGAAAGAAAAACCACTTTATTACAGGGAACAAAAACATAATGGAAGGAACACAGGTGGCTAGAGACTGACTGACAGGCAAGGACATAAGGAAAAAGACTCCAGACAAGGCTCCTGTGTTTCCCAACAGCAGTTTCTGGCTACCAGGGTACGTGTGGAGCCTGCCCTGCGTGGAGGATGACTCACCAGAGGCAGCCAAGATACAGACCTCTCTTCACTCACAGGCTGCCAATAATGCAGGTGGACAAGATGCTCCGAGGACACTGGCCTTTTCCCTCATTTGCTTTAGGTTCTTGCTTGATAGCATAAGAACAGAAAGGAAAAAAAAAATCAAAAAGCAGCTGTGAGCAGCTATTCCTCTGAAGATCTGTTTTGAGAATTATGTAGATTGAACAATTTTCTGGCTCTTCGCCATTTTGAGAGATAAATGGAACTCATGCTGAAGCACATCTCAGGTATTACTGACCTCTCGTATAGTTTTAGTGATCATCTGGTACCTCAGATTACGACAGTCTAAGCCCTGTCTCCCCCAGTATCAGATCCTGGAGGGTGGAGGGAGCATATGACCCATGTTTCCTGATCCACAGACCTTCCCAGTGTTCCTGAAGGTGGTTGGCAGCTGCAGTAGATGAGTAAAGACCTCAGGGGACAGAAGAACTGGTACCAGTCAATTGGAGTAGGCTAAGCTTCAGAGTCCTACTGTGAATATTGGGGTCCACATCTACATTTCCTGTAGTCACTTCTCAGTGATTTTTCACAAGCAGAAATTTCATCTCCCCTACAATTTTAGGTTACCACTTCATTTTTTACCCTTAGCACTTATCACTGACAAAAAATGCTACTTAATTCATTCAGTTCTTACATGTTCATCTTCACTTCTTTCCATAACAGCAGGGATTTTTGCCTGTTTTGTTTACTGCTTTCGTCACAGTTGCTAAGTAGCATTTAGCAGACCCTTAATAAAATCTGCTTAACCAATTAATTAAGCAACAAAGACATGTAAATTCTTTGTATCACTTTGGTGCTTAAAAATTGTTTACCTAAAAATGACTGTGGTGGGTGAATAAGCCATATTCAAACCAAATGTCTTTGTTTTAGTCAATGAAAATGTCTTTATGAGAGTCTTTTTTCATAAATTGGATTTTTAACAATATCACAATTTATCTATTAGGCTTTCGCCTTTTTCTTTAAAGAAAAAAAGGATATTATTAACACTTTCTTTTGCTAGTTCAAAGATACTCAGAATGGCATTTATATCACTAATGGTATTAATGGAAAGGAAAACCAAGACCAAAATTAAAGATTAAATTGTAAATCTTACACATTGATTTGTTTGCAAACAGTAGTAGTAAATACACAGGTTAATACAAGGGCTCACAAATCATTCAAATAGTTAGATTGTCTTTGAGGTCACATCTTCCAATAATATTTAGATCTGATTATTTCAAACTATCCACTCTGACCTGTTTTAATTACATTTGCTATCATTAGAATAATATTCCATATTACCAAGTCTCAAATATATTTTTTCCAAAGTCCCTTCATGATTTGAGACACCTATGGTAAGCAGAATAATTCTCTCTTTACCCACCCCCAAAACATTCATATCCTAATCTTCAAAACCTATGAATATCACTTGACATGTAAAATTGTGCAGATGAGGGTGTACAGAAGAGATTTAGTTAAGGATAGTGTATAGATGAGAGTGTACAGATGAGATTCAGTTAAGGACAGTGCAGTGGGAAAATTATCTGGATCTTCTAGGTGGGTCCAGTTTAATTTCATGAGAAGTGGAGGAGACCTTTCTTGTGCTGAGTGCTACCTATGCTGGCCTCACTGCCCACCATGTCTCTTTTATGCACTGTATTCTAATAGTTACACTGTTCACCAAAAATGGAGCACAGAATTGAGAATAGAAACTTCCCTGTGTTTATTCTTACTCTTCCCTCCATAGGGTTTCATGTTCCCCCCTTTAAAACTATTACCCACCATTCACAGTCCAGTTGGAATCATCCCTAGCTTTCAAGTCAAATGCAATGATTCTCTCACTTCTTTTTCATTCAGTGCCTACACAATTAAGTAGAAATGTTTTCACTTTGCTTTGCATTTTTTTTTTTTTTGTCCCTATAATAGTTAGCTTCCTGTAGCTTTGACAAAATACCGGAGAAAAAACAGATGAAAGAGGAGTGGTTTATTCTGGCTCATGTTCAGAGGTTTCAGTCCATAATCAGCTGTCTCCATTGCTGTGGGCCTGTGGTGAGGCAGACAGTGATGGCAGAAGGGAATATCAGAGGAAGGATGCTTACTTCATGAAGACTACGAAGCAGAGAGAGAAAGTGAAGAAGGGACCCAAGGACAAGAAATACTCTTCTAGAGCTCATGCCCAGTGACCTACCACTTCCAACTGAGACCCACCTTCTACAGTTTCCAACTCCCAATAATGCCATCTTCTATGAATCTCAGGATGGATTAATCTACTGACAAGGTCAGAGCACTCATAACCCAATCACTTACCAAAATTCCTGCCTCTGAACATAGCTGCATTCAATACATGGGGCACTGGGGAACACTTCATATTCAAATTATAACGTTTCCCCTCTACCCACCATAGTTTCCAAAGTTCAGGACCCTGTGGTTTTCATCTTTGCATCTCTACCTTGGAATAACATACATAATGCCCATTTTATATAATTCCAACAAATAAAGTCTGTTTATTTCCCTCATCTCTAGAAAGGTTTGTAGAGAATAGTTTTACTCAGTTGTCCTCTGAGTTTGGTAGAGAAGCAGTCTTGGATACACATGAAAAGACAGATGATAAATATCTATTTCCAGGTGTCAGGAAGTAAATTCAGTATGAGATCTCACAAGTGGATGGAAATGCTTATAGAAAACAGCCTCAATGATTCTAAATTACTATTAAAAAGAAAAAGTACATAATGTAATCAAAGACAAAAAAATGAATAAGTAATAACACAGGTGGCTATGTGACACAAATCAAAGAGAAAATGGCTAGTTCCTAAGAGTAAAAATAAATGTAGAGAATCAAGAGATGTTCTTACCAATGAGTATGATAAAAGATACTGAAAACTAAATAGGCCCAAGAGGAAAGGAAGAGAACACAGCCAAGAATCAAAATGGCAGGTGTCTTAATTGCTCATCACTCTCAGAAAACTCACTCAGCAAATAGAGTATTTTTTCTTTCACTCAAAAGGTATTGTTTGTGTCTCTGATATTTCCAATATATTTTGTAATCATTTCTGAGGACATGAAATTTAAAGAACCTACTTTTTGTACTAAAGTTTTCCATAGAATAGTAAAGATAGAAGGCAGCATACACTGAGTAATTAGGACAATGAAAAGCCAAATAATTATTATTCAGTGCAATAAGTATTAGAATATCTATAGGCAACTGGTTCTTCTGTGTGTTAGGATTATTTCAGTTATAAGCAATAGCAAACCTAACTCAAAATAGGTTGACATTTATGACTGAAAATCTTCTAGGTAGAGTTATTTTCATGCATAGCTGGGTTTGGGGCTCAAGTGATATCAAAAGATTTTGGTCTTTTATCTCTGGGTTTTTCTTTCTACCAATAGGTAACTTTGTTTTTAGACCCCACATAGTGGCAAAATGGATCCATTTTTTTGTCAGTTTTATTTCTGATGTAACAAAGTATATTTTTCAAGAACTTCCAGCAAAATGTTATTATACCGCATTTGTTGTGATTGTGTCATTTGCTCATCTTTGAAAAAAAATTATCATGACCGAGAGAATGTGACATTCTGACCAGACATTGACAGTTTTTTCATTTTGATTCATGGAAGCAATCAACTCTACCTGAAGTATAAGAACTGAGGAAAAGAGAAGAGGTGGTACCCAGATGAAATCCAGGGTGTCATTAAGTGATGGGAGCAAAAAGGAAGAGTAACTATGGACATGCAAAGGTCATACTAGGACATACAATCTCGAGAAAAAGTCCATCGATCAAATAATTATGAAGATAAATCTTGAATGATAGTAATGACAGACTAGATGAATTTGTTTCCTTATTCACCCCAGTGCTGAGAGTAGGTGAAAACTACTACGGGAGATCACCAAGATTAATGTATTACAGTTCTCTTTCTATATGGCTTCTCCTCTTAGTGTGGATCAAGGATTTCCCAGTATCATGGATGCTACTTATTTTAAAATAAAAGTTTATTAGGAATCATTTCACACCACCTGAACTTTGAATTGTGGGGGCTGGAGCCTAGAATCTGTACTTTAACAAAACCAAATTAGTCCAAAGGATCCTTATGTTCTTTGAAGTTTAAGAACCATAGTTGTATATTCAAATAATTTATAAAATTTCATAGGAGAGTATGGGTACAAAATTCATTCATTCAAGGAACAGGTATTTATTGAACATCTAATACATGCCTGGAATCTTCTATGCATGGAGAATAAGGAAGGGAAAAATAGTTCCTGCTAACAGGATATTGTTTATAAGGGCCAGACAAAAATGTGGGAACCTCTTGTTTAGAAATTTAAAATTATAAGACAGAGCAAACAGACATCAAACCAAGTAGGACTACTTAAGTCACATCTCCATGAAGTTTGCCCTGCCTGTTTCTATAACAGCTCTAATCAAGATGAGCTAGAAAATGTGTCCCCTTAAAAAGAATTCTTGCTCATCCTGTCCCAAGAATATCCAGTGTAAAAGAAACTGACCACCACAGGCAGAAGTTTCTGTGAGACCAAAGGAAGAGGCAGACAGATCCAGAATTACACAAAGTACAATTCATTGGAAACTTACTGACAAAAGCATGGTTACAGGTGGCAGCAAGACCAGAGGGTCCCTTGATTTGGATCAAATGAAGGGGGGCTTATTTAGCCATCAGGACAAAAGTGACTCTCATTCAAGCTGGAATGTACTTTGCCTGAAAATTTCTAGCTCCAGGATTTAGGTCTTAACACTCCACATAGTACTCTAATGGCTTCATTTACTTATTGTATGCTGGGAAACTATGTGGGAAAAATAGAATAGGGTTACTCAATGGCAATCATGGCGGTTAGCTGTGGCTGGTGGCCAAGACAAACTAGATCCCTACACATGCTGAGAGGTAATCATGCACACACATACACATACACACACACACACAGACACACAACTTTATGATCTTTTTGGTTCTGTTCCTCTTATAAAAGTAGGATTAAAAAAATTAACTGAGCCCTTTATTTCTTCAAGCTGTTAATGTTTTGCAGGGCAGGAAGTATCTTTGAATTTGATATAGAGTGATAGGAATTTTTTCCACTTTATTGTTTCAATAGTTTTCTAAATCCATTATTTTTTAAAAAAAGATCAAGAGACAAAAATAGAAAGTTCTAAAATTGACTCAAATACAAATGGTAAATACAAAGTATAATAAAAAGGTAAAACAATTCAGTAAATGATGTTGGGATTGATTTATCCTTCTGGTTGCATATTGATTTAATCCTCAATAAGTCAGAGTTTGAATTTGGAAAACATTAAGGCTCAAGACTACTAGGAGAAAACATAGGGAGAAGCCTTCACACCCTATTGAGGTAAATGCCCTAAATCACAAAATGAATCTTTGTACATTTTATTTATAAGTTTAATACTGAACAATGCAATCTTATTCCATGGAAAAAATATTTAAAAGGCAAACAACAAACAAAAACCTGCTTGCTATTCTATCATAGACTAAGTGCTGGTCTCCCAAGAACTATTAGAAAAGGAAAAGACCAATAACATAGTAGAAAATGGTCAGAGTAGAGCTCACAGAGCAGAAAATACAATGACTCTTAAACATATGAAAAGATGTTCAGTTTCAGCTGCAATAAGAGAAATGCATTTTCACCTATCAAAATTAAAAGCACTTGAAATTTTGATTAGCACTTTGGAAAATGCTATCAGCAAATAAATATTCTCATACACTATTGAAGGACATGTCCTGCAAAGGACAAGTAGGTGTTAATTGTCCATATTACAAATGCATGTACTCTTACATACATCAATATCACTTTCAAGAGAGATATTTGCATATGTGCAGGTGATAGGCATAGAAAGAGATTCATTATAGCATTGTCTGTACTACCTAAGTTCAGTTGCCACCCAAATGGCCATCTTTAGCATACAGATTGCATAAATTAAGTTGCTTCCAATCAATTGCAGCTATAAAATAGAAATTGTGGCACACTTCTATCATGCAATGCATTTTAAATGAAAATTGAAAGCTATAGAACAATGGGTATTATGTGCAACCTGTCATGTAAAATATGAAGCATATGATTATTTTAAAATGGTAAGCATTATGTGTTGCTTCTTTTTACATTTTGTACTTACATAGTTCATATATGAACACATTTTAGAAAATTTTAGTTCTAAAAAAGTACCCACAATTTTTCTTAAACATCTTTTTACTCTGAACCATTAAATAATTATGTGCTTATTTACAGTACACACTGGCAATAATTTGTTGTAAATCTACCTATTTTATACCTTTCCCAATTTATATCATAGAGCACCTAACTACATGTCATAGATAATATCAACAATATGAATACCAAACTGATAGCTAAAAGTTTTCAAGTGCCTGCTATTCTTAACATTACATATTTTAAAAAGTATAAACTTTAATGAATTCTCAAAACAATCTTATGAGTTAGATCACAAAGGGTGGGAGGTACCAAGAACACAGAAGTGAAGGAACTGTGCAGAAAGGTCAGCCACCCCAATGCCTGTCTTTGCCTGTCTTCCTCCACATTGTCTTTCTCCACACCTCTTCAAAGCACTCAATTAACATTTATTAAGTAAATTAATAGATAAAAATTGATATTGCAAAGGGAAAAATTGAGATGGTATCAGTTAACAGTGCTCCCAGTCCTAGGGAACCATAAAAATATGAACAATTAAAATGCAACCTTTCCTGAGATTGCTGTGGTTTAGATCTTGAATGTGTTCCAAAGGTCCACATTGCAAAAGTCTGATTCCAGCTTGGTACTCCTGGGAGGTGATGGAAACTTTGAGAGATGGGGCCTAATTTAGGTTTTTGGGGGTGTGCTCTCAAAGATGATTATGTTACCCAATCTTTTTCTCACTCTCTCACATCCTATTCATGAGATGAACAGTTTTGCTCTGAAAAGGATTCTCTGCCATTGACATCCAGCTTTCCAATGAAGGACCTAAAAGCAATGAACCCACCTGATTATAAAGTGGAACCACTAAAACTATGTGCCAAAACAAACCTTTTCTTTTTATGTTTATTAACTCAGCTACTTGTTATAGTGATGTAAATTCAACTAACACAGAGAACATAAGTTGGAAGTCCTATGTTTGAAAGAAATATGATTTAAGAACTGAAGGGAAATATGGATTCATATTATTCAAAATTTTAAGACTATCCATTAGACATGCCTTGGTCCAAAGTCACAGTGGCATCATTACGGCTAGATCCTTCTGGCTATCACCACAAGTTGTCACCATTTTGCATTCTGTTCCCATGCATCAACTCTGTTTTCCTCTAGGTTGACTTCATTATCCATCTGACTTGACTGTACCTAAGTGAACACAAGCTACTCTATAACATCTGACCTGATTTTCCTTTTTTCACTGTTTGGAACTGAATTCGACTTTCTTGTGATTTTGTGTTGCATTTTATCTCTATGTCTTAGTACCACATGTTTGTAGAGAGAGAATAATACCAAATTTCTACAAGCACAGTGCCAGGGGAAGCTGATAAAACAACAAAAGCTTAAACTCCATTTAAGTAACAGGATATTTTAAATTTTCACTAAAATAGTCGGGGGGAGAAGAGGTCATGTAAAAGGCAAAACCCATTTCTTTTAAGCAAATTTGCCAAAGTCCTAAGTATTAAATGCCATGCCAACAGTTTCACCTTTTTATCTATCCGGGGCTCTGGAAAAATAAATCCAAATATGCCAGCTACCATCAAAAGCAAAGTGGAGAAGTTTGGATGGTATGAGCTTTGGTTGCCAATTGAAAAGTTCCTTATTCTTTCTCTGTTATTTGTTTTCCTTGTTGTGCCAAGAAAAAGAGAGAGAGAGAGAGAGAGAGAGAGAGAGAGAGAGAGAGAGAGAGAGAGAGATTACTAGTTTGAAAGCCAAATTGGAGTAAGTGCTGGGGGATAATTTCCTACATTATCTTAATTTAAAATCAAGTGAGAAACTATTTATGTATAAAGACCTGATTGTGAAGTGTGGATAGTATTCCTCCAGTGGGACTATTTAGGGTGAATCTTCTCTCCTAAGATGAAATTTCCATTCCCCTAAACATATTTATCAGGAATCCATTTGGATAAATTATGCATGCTTTCTTCCTCTTGTGTATACCTACGATACTACATCATTGTATCTCTATTCCCTAAAGAGATCAAGTAAACATGCAGTCATAAGGAACCAAATCTCTATTTTAAGGACAAACACTCACAGGGTGACTATTTTTGCAGTTTACCTGGAAATTGCCCTCTTTTTTTTTGTTGTTGTTGTTGTTTTTTAAATTATAGGCTTGGTGTCACAAGAACCTTCTTAATTCCTAGCAAATCATTTTTTGTTACTGTGTTTGTTGTGAGATTCAGAGATGAGAAATGGGTCACATAACTCTGTATTAATCCTTAATGATTATTTAGGTAGGATAGAGGAGTTGCTGCTATAGATTACACATTAATTTATAAGGCCAAATTTTACAATGGGACTTGGGAGTTTCAAAGAGATGATTTCCAAGAAACAGCCCCAAATGAGTAAATGTTAAATACTCCAATGAAATACTTTTTAACGTTGCCAATTAAGAAGCAAGAAATGTACATAAAAATATACAAAGAAGGAAGTTAAGCTGTAGACACTGAGTGGTTTATTGGCTACAATATAAAAATACAATGATAGATTTCTCAATATTCTGCTAGAGTTCCATGACTTAAAATGCCAAGGAGCAAACATAATGAGAAAGAAATCTGACAGTTTTTTTAGAAAATGCTCTACCAGTGAAGCAGCTCAACTACACTAACTATTCTCTGTCAACTCAACTTCAAATTGTATTGTCTAAATCTTGCCATTAGGAGAAAGAATAGAATATTCTTAATGAGTCACGCTTCATTTCTTCTGGTGTGTTTGGCAGACAGACATCTACTTTGATTAGAGAGCAGAGTAAGAGTGGGTGGAATAAAAGAAATCTTTTGTTGGCTACAGGGAACATGGAGGAGGCTTTTCCTGGCACCAACTATCCATGTGGGGCTCCCCTACGTTTCCTAGTCTCCTTTGTAGTTAGGTTGTGACCATGTGGCTGAAGCCTCACTAATGAAAATATGAATGGAAGACTGATCTCAGGCAGTTATGAACAGATGTGAAGTCTCCACTGACTCCTTGGATGGAAAGAACTCTGAAGCAGGGTCATTATAAAAATGGAAGCAGCTGGATTCCAGAAACATCATCGGAGAACCACTAAGCCACCAACACCTGACTTGCATCAGATTATGATGTGAGCAAGAAGAGAAGCTTGTCCACTCAGTGGTGTTGGATTAAGTCACCAAGATTCTGGGATATGCATCACTGACCTTTACAACTGCTTGTTGAAAAGACAACAAAAATTTGAGTGTCACCGTCTAAATTCCTTTACAATTTCCCCTTGGAATGATCTTCACTCCGTGTCGTAAAGCATCAAGTAAGTAACCCATAACATAATCAAGAATGAGTGCTGTCAGCTCTTTTTATCTTTAGTAAGATTCTTAATTGGAAAACTGTGCTCAGATAGTGCAACTGTATTGCCCATTGTCAAGTGCCAGCACATTATAAGAATGAGGTAGCTCGTCTGGATTGCCAGTTGTTTTGTTCCCGACTCCCGTTGTCTTGTATTCTAGCCTTCTTTCTTCTATTCAATATTATAGATTGTCATGTTGTCTATATGGATGTGTTGATTTTTCCTTCAAATGGATGGAGCAGTGATAAAACATGCAGCAGGGCTTCAGTGGAGCATTTCCCCTCGACTTAAGCTTCTCATGGGCTAGTCCCAGAGTCACTGCAGCTGTGCTATTGAGAAGCACAGAGCCACACAATGTAGTCAGGTTTGTGCTCTGCTATTCTCTGGCTATGCAATCTTAGGAATGTTACTTAACTACTTTAAATTTGAGAATTTTTTTTATCTGTTGAAAAGGAATAATGATATCTGTCTAACAGTTACTTAAGCAATTTAAGCAAGAAAATGCTTATAGAAGTGTGGGTAACATTACCTCGCATAAAACTAGTGGGAAGTAAATATGTGTTGAATATCTGTGGATTCCCATAAAGAGCATAAAAGAAGCAAAGTCTTCACATTATTTTTAAGAGTCCTCCACAGTGATGTGCTGGTAAATATTAACAAACGTGAAGTCATTGCATGTGGAGCTGTGAAGTCATGGGCAGTAGAACACTGTGATAGGGTTTTCTGCCAGATAGACACAACAGACATGAATGACCTCAAGTGCATAGGTCATGCTAAAATGCAGAAAAATAATTAAGTAGTTACCAGTTTTAATTTTTAGTACCTTTGTGTAGTGAAATTTATTACATTTTAAGTTTATAGAATTTAATTTTTTAAATGTCTTTATATAACAACAAGCACTTCAGGATTTAACTAGCAGCTCCCATGAGCTGGTGTAAGCCAGCTCCATCACATGCTATGATTGTCCACTTAAATTTGCTTGGATTAAGTGTTAGTGAACTGCACATGCTTTTATTCCATTATGTGACTCCCAGGAAGGTTGCATGTTACAGGAGAGAAAAGGAGCTGGGTTTCACCAGCTCTGAGATGCATGAACTCTGGGAACCTTAGGCAAATGACTTAACCTTCCCAACCCTCATTTTCTTCACTTTGACATTGAGGGTTGGGACTAAAATTAATAACTCAGAAAACTTTTATAAATTGAGATAGTTCATGTAAAAGAATCTGATATAATGCTTAACACAACATTTAAGAATTCAGTGTTGTTATTACCATTCTTCTCTCCCCAGTCCTTTTTCGTCTTAAAAATGTATAGAAGAAAAACAAACTAACCAAGGAACCAAACAATATCCCTTTGCACCTGATAAAGAGAAGTCCTTGAACCAAGAAACCTCACCCAGATTGTGTCTTTGTGTGTTTTTATGTTTCTTTGTTATCCTGCCAAAAGCAAATAACCAGAATTGATGCCATATAGGAGCAATTACTATTTACAAGAAGCAGCCCTTCCATCAGGGTGCAGATAAGAAACAACCTTCCCTGAATTGTTTGAAAGGACTAGGTTTTAAATCTGGGTCAAATAGGATGTTATGTCTGTATTGTAGGTGTGTACAAGAAAAAAGCATCTTAAAAATGCTAACTCAAAAGAGAATCCAGAACCCCTCCTGAAGATACCATTCACAACTCCAGTCCTAATTTTTACTAATTTCAAGGATGAGAGTAATATTTGACACACAAAAGTTTCTAAGAAAAAAGTGATGTAAATTTATGCATAAAATCATAACTAATTAATTATTAGACTTATTTTTCACTTAAAGAGGCTTATTTTATACTTAGCCCTTAAAAATAATATGAAATCATGAGGTTCAGACACTGACATCTACCACACCAGCTGCTCAAATATTATTAAGAATTTCTATTTAAAGAAAACCTCAAATGGGTCAATGTTAGCCTTAGCCACAGGAATGTATTTAAAGGATGAAAATGTTCTTTACAGATGACAATTTACCTTTGTGTCTTGTGTCACCAACCGAATTTCAAGAACATGTCTCATCACAGAGCTCTGGAGCTCCCTGGAAGCAAGTTGCAACTCACCACATCCTATTTCTCCTTGAGGGCATGTGACCTGATGTACTAGCTCCCAAGCCCCAAACCTAAAAACAGATTTAACTCTACATAAACAAACAAACAAACAAAATCATTGCTACAGTAATACAGAAATGGTAACTAAAGTTTAATAACTAAGTATTTTAGGAATATTTGTGATGTTTTACAACAATCCTTATTTCCTATTTTCCTATTTGACTATTGATTATTTCACTGTCCATTGATCAGCACCAGAATCTGAACTTGGGAAATCAGGAAAACATAAGTCGATATTTTGAACAGTCAATAACACCATTCAAAATATTTGTTTTTAAATGCGGTGTACAATATTATCTGAGTGTTGGACAACTTAGTTTTCTTGTAGCCAGAGTTATGCAGGGTTGACTGAAATAGATGTAGTTTTTAACAAGTGATCTCGGTCTTTACCTGTGCACATGAAAAAGTGTGTCTATTACCTGTCTTTATACATGTACTCCTGTAGGATATGCAGAAAACAGGGATATGTCTGCACCATCCACTCTGAGGGTGGAAGATGTGCTGCAATCAAGAATGAAGAGAGGACCTATCAACCAAGACTCATCTTGTGTGTCACAGGGAAAGAAATAGTGACTTCAACTAAAAAGAAACCATTTGTGGAATTTTTATTATTGACCAGTCCTTCATCTGTGTTCTGACTGAATCCTGGGTTATGATGATGAATAAAGCGCAAAATCTGTTTATAACCTCCTAGAGAAACAAACACATAAATGTATGTACTTATAACACAACCTAATATTCCATGTATATTAAAAGACATAAATGGGCATGCTTCTGTGTGGTTCCATATACTAAAAAACTTTTGGAGCCCTTTTGTAGCGAACATTTGTCTACTAAATGAGTTAACAATTCCATCTCAACTAATTCACTTAAGAATAACTTATTTTTTAGTGTTAATATGGCAGAACAATAGGGCACAGGCAAGTCAGGAGATGCATTACCTGGTACATTGGAAGTTGAATTCCAGTGCTCTTTAAACACACACACTACACCCACAGGCACACCCTTCGCATCCCAGATGTAGGGTAGAGAGAAGATGGAAGGAATGGAGGAAGAACAACTCCATAGTGCTTCTCAGAGGATTTTCCAGTTGTCTGTGTTGTCAAAGTGTGGCTAAGTTGTCAACAAATAAAAAGGGGGTAAAGAGGGTGAAGGGCATACTAGATGGAGGGACATGGCCCTGGTAAAAGGAATGAAGGTGCAGAGTCTTCAGAGGACAATGACCCTCAGCACTTAAAGAAATGCATGGGAGGCCACGAGGGAAGGGAAGGCTAGCAGAATGATGACACAGCATTTCGTAGCTTTATCAGATGCTGGGTTAGAGGAAAGGAATTGACACCACATCCTGTAGAAGGTTTGGTGAATGGTACAGCCCTATCTTCACTCAGGTTCCACAATGGGAGACAGGGCAAGAAACTGCAGATCATAATGGGAGGTAGGAAGTCCTTTGGAAACCAAAGTGAGGCAATAATTGTGGGATTATACAAAGGGCACAGATTTGAGAAATTTTGTGTCAAAACTGAGAGGTGTTGGAGGCCTATCAGATACTGATGTGTGAAGAAAGCCCAAGATAGGGATGGTACCAAGATATTGCAAAGACTTAGATGAGTGGTGTTAGCCTTAGCAGGTGAGGAGCTGGGAGAAGCAGGTGCATGGAGAAAAGAGATTGGTTTTGAAGATAAGTAGTTTAAACACAATGGTAGCCACAAGTTGGGGAAATACATAAAAGACCACAGTGTACAATATGTGTAAGTGTGAAATACACACCAGTTTTGAAAGATGTGATTCAGACAAAAGAACATAAAATATCTCTGAGAAGGGTATTTTGTTTTTTTGTTTTTGTTTTTGTTACTAATAACACAATACTACTGAGATGCTGACAGGGTAAACCTTAAAGAAGTTTATTTGGGATCACAGTTGCAGAAGTCTAAGACTGAGGTCCACATTTGTGATGGTCTTCTCCCTGACAGAGTCCCATCGTGCTCTAGGACACACATGGTAGGAGATAAGGAGTATGTGCTATTGTATGTATGTGTCCTTTAGCTTGTTTCTTCTTATGAAGCCATGGATATAACGTTGAAGCACCACCCTGATGACATTATTAATCCTAATCATCTCCCAGAGGCCCCACCATAGTTGGATTACTTCACATGGAGATTAAACTCCAACGTGGTTTTCAGAAGGAACAAGCCATATTCTAACCATAGAAAATTCTTTAATTTTTATTATGATTATATGTTGATATAATGTGTTAAGTAAATATATTACTAAAATTAAACTCACCGGTTTCTTTTACTTTTTAAAAATGTATACCAGAAATTATCAAATGTACATGTCTCATATTTCTATTGGACTGTGATGATACAAGAAACTTTCCTTAAATAATATATTGAGCTAGACAAAATCCTCCTGTATTAATATAAGATCATTATTATAGTACCAGGTCATGTTATACCTATGAAGTTGACTATTTCCTTCTGTTCTGTCTTTGAAAGTAACCCTGTACTTCACATGCATATTAAATAATGTTGTTTCTATGTGGAAGGACTCTAATGTCTAAATAATAGTTTCAAGGACAAAGAAGGGGAAATATCAAATGAAACAAGAGACATCTGGAAAACAGGTGTATGGAACCACAGCATATTCAGAGGTAGGGCTCTGGGGTTCTACTACCTATTTTCAGAGTAACCCCTGTGATGTTGGGAAGCGATATGCCCCTCTGGTCTCAATGTCTTTAGTGACAAAATATGAGCCAGACTGACCTCATTCAATTCCTATAACTTAATGACAGAATGTCATGAGCACAAAGAACTTCATCAAGTTAATAAGTATTGATAGTAGAAAAGTAGAAGAAATAGTTGGAATCCCATATGGGAGGTGGGGAATATTTACATGAACTCCTAAAAAAGCGATACTTTAAAAAAAAAAGAATAATTATATCAAGCATCATGAGGAAGATGTTTAGAATAAAAGTTTGAAAAAGTTTGAGGATTTCCAATCCCAGACTAAGGAAACAACTTACCCTCTAACTGAGTGTTTGTCGACTCTCCCCACTTCCACCCCTCACCCTGGAAAGCATTTGACAGTTTCTGGAGACATAGTTTTGGTTCTCACGATTGGGCAAGGATTGTCTACTATTGGCAGCTAGGGGTCAGGGGGCAGGGATGCTGCTAAATAAACATCATACATCACCAGATCCAAAGAAAAGAATTTTCTGGCTCAGAGTATGAATAATAGCATGGCTGAGAAACCTGGCTCTAGGTAATAAGGAGCTATTCCAGGTTGATGACTCAGTTAGTGAATTGTCTTTCCATTCTCAGCTATGTGAGATATCTATGCACCTCAATCACAATTCAGCTGAACAATTCACACTCTGTCTGTCCTTAATTTTGTTTTTGTGATTACAAATATACCTACTTTAAATAAAATACCATACAGTGCTAATAAATTTGCATAACTGATATTTTTAAGTGGATATTTTATATAATTTTATTTAGCCTTGGAAAGAGTAGAACAATTACTGAGATAGACTAACCTGTTCTGATAAATAGAATAATTAGAAGCGACCTGAAAGTGAACTCTTATGAAAGTCAGGAATGTGTTTGCACTAACTTGAGATTTTTGTTTTCAGTTTCTCTCTGATCTAAGAGATGTTGAAATAGCCAGAAACTGTCCTCATTGAATTTCCATCTGGAAGGAAAAAAAATGATAGAAATATTGGAGTAGCTCCATCCTGGTTTTGCAAACTCAAGAGCAGAACTATGGAATGAACCATTGTTTTCAAAATCCCTGAAACACAGTAGATTATAAATAAATGTATTTTCTCCTCCTCTTTTTTTTTTTAACCCATTCTGAGAATATCTTAAACTTTTGAAACAGACACACATCTTGCAGGATTTTTGATTTTCAAAACTAGGTCAAATGTCTGATGTCTAAGTTCCCAAATTCTCCCTTTTCCACTTATTTCAAGCTCACAGTAGGATTAAGGCAATGACTCAAATAACTATCAAGAAATATGCAAGGATCCTATTGTACTCCACAATATGAAGCTCAATTTGTCCAGCAAATACAAAAGACATCTGGACACTCGCTGAGAAAATAAACTGAAGCAATAAAGCGGTAGAAATGTCTCATGGTGATTTTGTTCTGTCTTGTGTCTTTAACGCTCACCTGTATGCTGATTAAGTATGAGATTTTTATCTCTAGCCCAGAGCTACTCCTTGAAATCCAAGCTCATATACATATATACTCACGTGCCTCCTCAACACATCTATTTTGATGGCTATAAGATATCTCAAATTTCCAAACCAAACTGTACAAACTGAAACTGCTATTATGTGCAAACCAAACTGCTCATTTCCATCACCAAACCTGCTTGTCTGGTAGCTGTCTCATTTCACATGGTGGAAATTTCATCTCTCCAGTTGTTCACAAAAAAATCCTTCACTATTAGTTTTAAAAATATATCCAGAAACCAACCTCGTTCTTATCTCCTCAACACATTAGAATGATCCTCCCTCTCCACCCCAGGGCAATCCCTGTGAGCTAGTCCCTCTGCTTTCAATCCTGCCTTTGACTCTCTTCTCAGCTTGGTCACCAGAATAGTCCCTTAAAAAACATAGATAAAGTTACTCCACAAATCTTCCATTGGCATCCCATGCTAACCAAGGTAAAACTCAAAGTCCTTGAGCTGGTCTTCAATGGCCAACATCAGGAGCCTCAATTTTTTTTTTTTTTGAAAAGGGACAAAGAGTAAATATTTTAGGTGTTTAAGGCACTATACTCTGTCACAAGTATTTAATTCAAAGAAACTCATGAGAAAATGTAAATCAGTTATCATAGCTATGTTCTCATAAAACTTTACATAGAAAACCAGGTGGTGGGCCAGATTTGGTCAGCTAGCCATAGTTTTTGGATCCCCTGTCCAATATACCCACTTCCTGCTTTGCTTTTTTCCATACCACTTAATATAATCTGACACACTGCTTATTTACTTGTTTAGTTTATCTTCCACAGTTAGGATATAAGAAGGGAAACTCATTGTTTCTTTTCTTTAGGCAGTACCTCCAAGATGTAGAGCAATGCCTAATTTATAGAAGGCATTAATATTTGTTGAATGAATTAATTGTGACTGATTGAATGAAAATAAAGATGCAACTATGCAGAAGATCATTGGTCTGTTTGGATGCTAGATTACTACACATACATATAGAGCACTAAAATATACTGTCTACTGTATCTACTGCCATGCACCCACTGCATTACATCAGGGCACATTTTCCAACACATCACTTAGATTTCTTGACATGAAGGTACATGTGAATAACTATAAATTAGCATAATGGAGGAGAAGTTCTTATGCTTCTATAACATTCTTTTTTATCTCTTTTTTAATCTTAATTTTTTATTATTTTTTCTCTCTTTTTTACTGGTGCATTATAATTCTACCTACTATGGGATTTGTTTTTACATACTCATACATACACACAATGAAAATAAAAACTAATAACTCTTATTTTTCATTGCCACTCTCAATATTTATTATTCCAATTCATTCTGATAACATTTCTATAAGGAGTCAAATAGTATTTTTATCCATATTTACTAACTATAAAAGACCAGACAAAAAGGTTAAGCCACTTCACAAAGGTCACAGAGTTAGAGAGTGTTTCCCAGAGTCGACACTAGGGCTGAGGTCTAAGGACGCCTCCACTGAGCAGTCACTTTTCCATGAGGAATTTTTTTCTTATGGTACCTTTGATTCCCAGTAGTTAAGTTTTTATGTTTCACAATAAAAAGGGAATAGATCCAGAGAAAAAAAAATGAGAAGAACTTTGTCGCCTGAAATACTTGGCAAAGTTGGGGGAGACAGCAAAGCAGTTAAATTTACCCATCCTGAAAATAATAAGTCTCTAGACTTTAATAAGAGAATTACTGGGTACTAAATGACAATTCGCTAGTGAGAATGAAGAATTAGGGCAATGTTTACTGGGGAGGTAGAAAAACTTTAAAAGTAATCAAACCTTTAAACTTCTATGGCCCCTGTTTCTCCAGAGACTCTTTTCCTGGGTTTTGGCAAGGCTTACTCACAGTCTTGAAACTTCTTCTGCAAGTTCTTCCAGTTTCCTTTTTAATCATGGGTTCGGGGTATGGGTATCTGTTTTCTTAGTGGCAAAGAGACAGGCAGAAAGATTTCTGAGTTCCTGTATCTGAGGTCAACCATATCCTAAGGGAGACATGGAAATGTGAAACGATGCTTTTTCAGCATGACATTCTGATTTATGACATCTGGTATGTTATGGCTTTGTTTCTTTTGGAGATAGAATCAATGAAAACTCAATACAAATTTTTTTTAATATCTTCCAAATTAATAGCTGAATCATGTAGTCTCTTAATACCTGAAATGTAATTTATATGTAAAAGTAAATTTCAACAGGTTCTGGCAGCCACCTTAGGGACACTCCCTTCAATTCATTATCTACAATTACACAACCAGAAAAATCTTTATAACCAACAACCCACCAGCAAAATATTTTAACAGAATCCTAGAGAATAAACTCCCAATTGGAAATGGCTTATTCAGCAATGGACTGGGAAGAAATGTGGAGCTTCATCTGGACTCAGCAGAGGCAAGAGAGGTGGCATCGTTGAAGAATGGGAAGACACACAGTGCCATAGGTTTGTTAATTGGGGGACCCTGTCCTATATTCTCAACCTTCTCTTTCACAATCACCTTTCAGCTGGAGTTGCCCTGTGTGTTCAAACCATTCTGGGGGTAATGATTCCTCTTTTCTAGAAGTTTGCTCATTTTACTCTTTTCCCAAATTGCTGACCCTCCGGTGCTCCAGGGTCTTGCCTGAGTTCAACACTCCTCCTGATCACTGCAGCCTCTCCTGCCTTCAAACCTCATTGCACATGTTGGTCTTCACCATTCAACTTAGTACCTCCTGTCATGTTCTAATAATTCTTTCACATATGATAATCTTATTTCTAAACTCCAAGACACATTTTAGGATTTGTATTTACTTGAATCCTGCAGTAGCAGATTCCACAGAATGAAGAGTTAAAAATACCTGTTACAAAAAAACAAATGATTAACTTTTAACATCCCTGTGTCTTCATATCCTCTGTGTTCTTTGAGCTTGCAATTGCCTCTGAAATAAAATCCAAACCTGCAAAATCCATTCTGGTCTGGAGCCAGCCTACCCTTCCAGCCTCCTCATTCTGTGCTCTTCTTAAGGCTGTTTCTTCTCCTACCCATGTTCTCATCCCACAAGTACACACTTGCCTGCATCCTTCAGGTCAGAACAGTGCTGAACTCCTGGACATTCATCAAGTTTGCTTTCTTCTGCTTTGTATGTTCTTGACAACTCATGATGTTTTTCATTGGCGTGCATTATCTCTTCCTCCCTCACCTATGTGAACTGTTCTTTCTCTTATCCTTGAAGACTCGGCTCAATGACTGCTCCCCTATGAATCCTATTTGACCTGCACCCCAGCTCTGCCCAATAAGGGGAGCTACCACAGTGTCTTATACATTCTTTCATAGCAGTGCTGATCCTACTACATAATAAATGATAATTGTCTATATGTCTTTTCTGCTAGGTGATGAGATGCTTGAAGTCCATGTTGTTTATTCACCATGGCCAATCAGAAGCATTTAATAAAAATGGAGGACTCTATAAAATCCTGAAGGGAATTTTTAGCACAATCAAAAATGAGAAGTAAGGGTTCCCCATTCAGAGAATATAAAAATTATTTAGGTGGGTTAGGTATGCATACATTAAAAATACTTAAAGATAACTTTATATCAGTCAAGATGCTGCCAGAAGACAAAAATCATGTCAGGACTTTGAACAGGAAAAAATGTAATACAAAGAATTGTTAATTAGTAAAAGATGGTTAAAAGAGAACTCTAAGCAATTCAGAATTTGCAAGGGCAAAAAAGCAATTGCTACCATTAGGCTGAAGGAAAGAGGGTATCAAATGTACCAGAGACTTAAAAGAGGGCCTTCCCAAGACTGACATTCGGATCTCTTCAGAAAGGATGGGTCTGAGGGCTCAACCAAGGCTACCATAGGCTCGGCTCACTCCAGCTGATCAGAAACTACCTCTGATTGGGGCAAACATGACCTGAGAGTGTTGGCTCCCTTCTAAAGCCAAGCTGCCTCTCGTAGCTGGAGCTGCATTCCTTCCACCCTAAACTAAAAAGTAGAAAGCCAGAATTAAGGAGGGTGTATCTTCCTGTTGTTATCACGTTCCAGTGTCTCACTAGTCCCTCTATTGACAAAAGCTAACCCCAAGCCAGCTGGCAAAGGAGAAATATTTACAGGTTCGGCGACAGTTTCACAAAACAAGCAAGGAAGGGTGTATTTGTAACTGGAAGATAATAAATTGAAAACTGGTTCAAATTCAAAGTAAAATTAAACAAGGAGGTAAACTAATGTATTTTATATGTAAGACATAAAATGAATAAACAGGAATTTCTATGGGCAAAGTTAACCTATTATATTTTATTCTTGAAAGAAAATTATAAATATCTTTTCTATTTTCTATAGGCCAACAAAACAAAAATTTTAATATAAAACAATACAAATGTAATGCTTCTTGGTTTCTATTGATTGCAGATTTTAAAATACAGAGTAAAACACTTTTTTTTTAAGTTCTAGTGTCAAACAAAAGGGTAGGTTTATATTTTAGTTTGGATATGAAGTGTCCCCCTAAAGCTCACGTGTGAGACAGTGCAAGAAAGTTTATAGAGGAAATGATTGGGTTGTAAGAGCCTTAACACAATCAATGATTTAATTCTGTAATGGGGATTAATTGAGTGGTAACTGAAGTGGTAGGGTGTGGCTGGAGGAGGTGGGAATTGGGTATGGCTTTGGGGTATATATTTGAATCTGACAAGTAGGCTCTCTCTGCTTCCTGATCAACATGTGAGCTCTTTCCTTCTGCCATATTCTTCCATCATGATGTTCTGCCTCACCTGGAGCCCCAAGGAATGAAGTCGGCCTTTTATAGGATAAGACCTCTGAAACCATGAGCCCTCAAATAAACCTTTCCTCCTCTACAATTTTCAGTTGGGTCGTTTGGTCACAGCATCATAAAAACTGACTAAAACAGTTTATATAACAAGAAATGATGAGTTTGAGGTAATTCAAATATTATCAGGATGCTATAAACTTATCCAAAAATCCACAATAGAAAATATTTTTCATAGAATAAAATTATTTTTTCTCAGCATTAGAATAGTAAGAGAAGATGAAAGACTAAAGAAATAAAAAGGGAAGAAGAAAAATATCAAACTGTTAATTTTGGCCAGTTAAGCAATGATATGTCATTAAATAGAATGAAGGGATAAAGTAAAGTTCATCATGAAAAGAGATCAATCAAATTCACCTATTAGACACTGGGTACAGGACAGAGAGTACCAGAGGACCACAGAGTCACAAATTGGGTTCATTACCCTGAAACCTGCACAGTACAAAATGTTTATTTTATGTGACTACTCCCTAAATTTTCCATTACAAATATGGATTTAGATATTGTTAGTGTAGTCCTGCATATTGTGTATATCATTTTCAAGATGTGTAATCTAGAAACATGAAATCAATTATGAGAACAAACATTGTATTCTCAAGTCCAGAAGATGAGAAGAATGCAGAGACATCTGTGGAACTGACCAATTGAGAAAGCTTTCTAAATACTATACATATTGAGAACCAAAATTTCCTAAATACAGGCAGAAAATACTCTCAGTCATTAAGTCTGCCCTTCCAATTGACACGAAAAAGTTTAAGACTGGACGGGCTGCAGATATTAGAATACTAGGATAAATGATAATAACTTTTACTTGTATTTTTCTGCACCAGCTTTTGTAGCAAGGGCCACAACTGATTGTGACATGGCTCAGCCTGGTTAGATTTCCCTTCAGTTTAAAATCAACACCATACATCCTCAGTACAATCTTTCTTCCTTATCTCTTCAACATCAGAAGGCTTTTTTTTTTTTTTTTTTTAATTTGCCTTGGATGACCTCTTGATACAGGCCACTGGTTTTCACTAAGGAATAGAACAGAGCCCATTAGAAATGCTTATTGTTTCTAGCAAAACAGCACCCACAATGCATTGCCTCTTCTCAAAGAGCTAAATAATCTTAGCACATATGCCTTAGGAGTCATCTTGAAAGGACAGGTCACTGAAAGAAAGTTATTCTTTTCCTTTGGGAGCATCTGGGAGTAATATTCCCATGTGTCAAATCTGTTAGCTCCTGTCTCACTCACACCAAAACACCTGGTTGCCAGATACACACTTTGGCTTGTCAGATTTTGTCTACTAAGCAGCAGCACAGAGGGTTTTTGGATCGGGGTGGCCCTAAGATGGAGAGCTCACCAGAGAAAATATCACATTCTATCCTTTGTACAATAAACCATGATTATCAGAGGGAGTTGATCAGTCAATCCTCGTTATTTTTCTTAGTGTCTGGTAAATGCTCATCTGACCCCTTTCTCATTTTGTTGAGCATTAATGGAAAAGTGAACTCAGGTCATATTTCTGCAGTACTCATTCATGGGCACCCATATGTGTTTTTCTCAACGTAAACCTAGACAACCTCTATGGAGCCCTGAGCATGCATATCTTGCTGTTTTTGATAAGATTCATTACATGTCCTAGAAAAACTTGTTTATATGCTCAGATTTTTTTTTAATGAGGCACAGGTACTTCAGCTGTTTTCCAAGAAAGCACTGTGGATTAAATTCAAACCAGACTGAACTCATCAACACGTGTTCTCTGATGAATTATTATTTGTGTGAACTGACAAAGCAGTGTGATTTTTCTATCCGTCATTAAGTCTGCCCTTTCACAGTTGGCAATAAATATTTATTCTCTTCAATAAAAATGATACAAATACACTTGCAAACTACAGTTTGTTGTGATTTGGAAGGTACGAGGAATCATGGCAACTCCTTTAAAAAAAGAATCAGATTCAAATATTATATAACTCTTTATTGGGTTCAAAACTAGGAAAGTCACCTTTCTGAAAATTTACTTCTATGATAAATACTCACCAGGTACTTAATAATGTTAGAAGACTTTATCTCAAAAGCTACTGAAGGTTCAAATGCACTAAAGGAAATTAAAGAAGATAAGAAAATAGAATATCTCTGCCAATGATGGAAATAAGATGTAATACATCACTTCTCAATGAACTTGATTATATGGTGTACCTGTGGAGAAATCGGTCAGATATGTCAAACAATTGCTTCAAGTAATAAGAAATTGCTGTTTTCAGATACAGCAGAAATTCAAGGTCTATGGCTTTTTTCTCTTTTATACCCCATTGACCTATCATTACATATATCTTAAATGAAAAACTTTATATTTTGTTGCATATCGAGCTAGTGAAAACTATAAAGATTACGGATTGCTTAAAATTTGTCCTCTAAAGTGGATAAATACAGAGAAGAATTTCTCAAGCTCAGCATTATTGACATTTTAGGCCAGATAATTCTTCCTTTTGTGAGAAAGACCTGTTCGCTGAAGGGTGTTTGACATCATCCCTGGTCTACACCCACCAAATGCAGATACAGCTCCTGTCCCTGAGTTGTGTCTAACAAAAATGTCTCCAGGATTTGCCAAATATCCGCTGGGGACAAAAAATAAAATAAAATAAAAAAATAAAATCACTCTACAATCCCTATCTAGAATAAGTTCCCGATTCTACATCATATGGAAAAAGAATTCATGTATAAAGCATTTAGAGGAAGGCATTCCCCCCAGAAACCAACCCTAAGACAGGCAGGCAGATGGTATTTTTGGGAGAAGATCTCAGGAAGTATCCATGAGGGAACCGAGGTGACACAGTGACAGGTAGGAAGCCAGTGAAGGGCTCATTGTCAAGCTAAGCACCTCAAGGATGACGTGGGCTCAATTTTGCTTGGAATAGAGTGCTGAACACTCATGGTTCACAAACTCTCAATGTTCCCCTATTAAAGTTGTTTTTCTAATAACTTAAGGAATAAACTCATTGGCCTAAGCTCTGCTCTCAAAATGACCTATTTTAATAGCCTTCTCTTTCAGACATACTTTATGATCCTCTGGTTTAAGAAAATTAACCTCATCACTTCTCAACCAGATTCCAAATTTCCTGCCTGTTTGGCCGTGTTTACGCTATGCCGTCATCTGAGAACTCGCTTACCTTCTTTTCCCACTTGCACTCCACTCTCCAAATTTCATAATCGTTCAAGGCCCAGTTCAAATGCCACTTACTTCTTCCAGGTTCCCATGCCCTCGCTCTAAGAGGCCTCCCTGCCCCACCTGTGAACTTCTCACCAACTTCTAGTGTCTACCCCCATTCTAGCTGCAAGTGAAGTTACTTGCAACCTGGGAGAAAAAGAATAGAATCATATCTAATGCCACCCGCCCCCCACAGTCTAACAAATGAAAGAAAAAACATTTTCATCTTTCAACTTCTTTTTTTCTTAAAGGAAAAATGTTGTAATTTTGTCATAGCTTGATCCTTGGGTCAATGTGGAGATAAGTTTGAGTCCTTCCCTTTCTTTTTGCTCCTTCAGAAGTGGTAACAAACACAAGCTAGCAGCCTGATGATACTCTACAGATCCCACTTCAGGCACTGTTCCCCCACCCCCACCCCCCAAGGTCCTTCTTACCTTTTTAATCAGTACTAATTATCTATTATGAAATTATGGGAGGGTAAAGTAATATTCAGATAGTCCTGTCTCTCCAGAAAGTTTCAAAAGATTGTCCCCACCCTTTTGGTTATCCAGGTGTTTTCTTTTTTTTCCAATGTCAGGGTAGCTTGTGTTAAATACAGGAAGACAATGTCTTAACAAATGCAAATTGGCTCCTGAGCGCATGGATGCTGACAGTACAGGACAAGTTCTTAAGTTCTTTTGCGTGGTGATATTTTCCAATAGCGTTAAGTGGGCTAGTATATCAGAGAAATTTTTCAGCATCAGATGAACAGTGTGTCCTACATTCAGAATCAGTATTGGTGAAGTCGGTCAATGATTCAGGATAGTTCTTTCTCCTGCCTAAAGAGTCCAAAACTTATGGGAGTGAAAAACATATTTAAAAAGGTATAAAAAATTACCTAGGTTATAGATGATAAAATTGAAGTATGAACATACGCCCTATTTTAGAGATGGACAACAGTTCATGCTGCCCCATGTAACATCCTACTTACATCTTCACCATTCTACCACAGGTTTACTCAAAAGAGCATTTATTGTAGGTCACATGTAGAAGTATATATTCTGTCAGCAGGAAAACTATAAAGAATGCAAATGGGCCCTAAGTTACTAAGGACAGTCGTCAGACCTGAGAATTCTCTAAATGACTATAATGACTTCTTACTATAAGAAACAAAATAAATGTAATGTTCTTCATTGATACTGTTCTGTTAATTCAAGTTTTCAAACAACGGAGTGAGATTTTCAGTAAAGTAGATTGAGTAATCACCCTTAGTTTCCAGACCTGTGTTCAATGATTTTAATTGGTCTGAATAACTTAAAAAATAGAGCACAAACATGGAGATCTTCAGCTATAATGCTTTGTTTTTATTTTTTAATTAAGTTCATTTTCAAATGGCTGATCACACCTACAATTTTTTTCCAGTTCTTTGCTTTTTCAATGTAACTTATTTCAGTTGCAATTTACTTATTACATCCATGAAACTATTTCCAAAATTAATCTTTGTTAAAATGTAGATGTAATGTGACACAAACTTGCTTAACTACTCCCCTCGTTGTACATTTTTATGTCTTGAATGATATCTTCCAGGAAAAAAAGAAAAATTGAGAAGGATGGTATACATTCATTTCAAAAAACTGCCTTTGTTCTTCACTGTTGGAACAAAACTCCTTTCCCAATTTCCTGTGATGGGGAAACTAAAAGTTCAAACTTGTGGTTTTTTTGGTTTTGTTAACAATATTAGGTCATCAGCTCTTCCCTGTTTCAAAGATTCATATTTGGGAAAGGATATGATGAGTTACCTATTCCTAATAACTTTTTCAAGAAATTCCTAGAAATAGCCATAAACTTGAGACTCTGGGAAATGGCAGCAGCAAGAGGAAGCTGACATTTATGTGCATGGATCATAATAAATCCATCCCATTCCATGTCTAATTGGCAACAAAACAAGGAGAGTAAGTATTTATAACTAGGTAGATAAAGTTTTATTTGCTTACTTTGTGCAGAACATATCATAATCATCTGGCTAAATATTTTAAATCTCTTGTTATCTAGAATTGAAACCAGAATGTAAAAGTTCACAGGATTACTTCCCTTCCAGCTCTTACCAACAGTACCTGGTTACCTCAAAAGATAGCAAACATCCATGTAGAATTCAGCATATGATATTCTTATACTACATAAATACACATAGGTACATACATTTGAGGCATTTGATATACAAACATGTTATATATTTATAAATATTATATTTAACATATGATGTATAATATATATGTAAAATCCATGCTTAATGGCAAAGATAACTCTTAGTTAAATAGAATATTTAGACTACTCCATTAACTTTTCATTCTAAACAACAGAATTTGACTTCTAAAAATTTTCTTCAAACTTAAAATATGTTTTACTAAGAAGGTTTTGGTATCTCTCATTTCACCCGTAGAAAACTACTTATATACTACTTATATAAAAACTACTTATATAAAAGTAGGGAATTTTGATTTTACTCAATAGAACACAGAATACTCCTACATGTAGAACAGAAGAGCTAAAAAAAAAAAAAAAAAAAAAAAAAGGCTGTTTTGTTAGCTTGTTTATTCAATTGTTGGGTTCTTTGCCTCACTCTGTCCACAGAGGATTTGAGAGGAATTAAAAACAACAATAATAAAAGTTAAAGCACAAATGAGATCATAGTTCTAGAAACATCATTAAGAACAGTTAAGGGGCTGGGGTTCTAGCTCAGTGGTAGAGTGCTTGCCTAGCATGTGTGAGGCCCTGGGTTCAACCCTCAGCACCACATAAAAATAAATAAGTAAAGGTATTGTGTCCACCTACAACTAAAAATATCAAACAAGCAAAAAAAATACACAGTTAAGATCAAATTTGAATAATTTTCACAAATAAGAGGGCTCTAATGGCTTGTGTTATCCCATGGTCAAACCTTAATTCCTCGTAGTTTTTTATTTTATGTTTGTTTTGCAGCAGAATCAACAAGAGTTAAGTACCATAATCCTTTCCATAGTATGAAGAAAATATTGATATATACTTTCCAATCCCCCAATTTGAAAAAAGCTTGGTCTTTGAATGTCAAATTAGTAAAAACCATATTAGTCAGTGTGATCTGGCAGCTGTGAGAGAGAAAAATTTTGAGATCTGAGGCAGGAGGAGTATAAACTCAAGACCAGCCTGGCAACTTAATGAGATCCTGATCAACTTAGCAAAATATTGTCTCAAATTTTAATGGTTTTTAAAAAGGATTGGGAATATAGCTCAGTGATGAAGCATGCCAGGGTTCAATCCCCAATCCAAAAACAAATAAATAAACAACCCCCCCCAAAAAAGAGCATATACTTCAGTTAAGGTGGACTGAAATTTATTTTAATGAGGCAATCTATGATGTCATTGGGCATATTAAGATGAATCTGTATTAGTCTACTTTCTGTTATTACAATGAAGTACAAGGTTGGGTACTTATATATATTTTTAAAAGGGGGAGTTTTTGGAGGCTGAAAGTCCAAACAGTATAGTCTTGGCCTTGGTAAGGGCCCCACCAAATGGAAAGAGTGAGTATGAGAAGAAGAGAGCACAGGTTCAAACAGAAAGTCAAAGCAAAGGGGAGGATCCAGTCCCACTCTTTTGATAATAACATTCTCATGGAGTACTCACTCAAGATCTAATGAGAGCTACCTAATTCCTTCTTAGGACATGCTCCCTGTGACTTAATGACAACCCATTAGGCCCCACTTCTCCAAGATCCCATCACCTTTTAACATAACCAAACTGAGGACCAAGCTTCCAATATATGAGACTTTGTAGGCCATGCTTATACCACATTTGATCCATTGCAAATTCTAAAAGCAATTTTATTATATTCATCCTGGGAACTACTATATTACTGGAAAGGGAAAGGTCTTTCATTGTTCCACATCAAGTTAAAGGAAGGGTAAAGTCACAGAAGCCAGCACAATTTTATCTGGTACCATCTTGGAAACAGAGAAATTACATCTTGAGTAAAAAGAAATGCATGTGTTCTGCTTTGAATTATTCACTGGATCCTACAGCTAATAAGACATTTGTCTTAAAATTGTCCATCTGTCTTGAATATGCTCATTATATTTCATAAACAAAATTCAACAGAGCAGGAAAACAGATCCCAGATGAAGGAGATTGGCATTCCAACTATGAGTCCAAATCTTCTAAATGTGATAAGAATGAGCCAACCTCCCTGATCCTGAAACATTGGTAACCCTGTGAGAAAATTAACTATATTCATATAGTCCTCCAACATCCTAACCCCACACATATATTTTTATCATCAGGGAAAAAGAAACAAGATTATTTTCATAGTTCTTCTTCTGAAAGAAATTTCTCAGGTAAGATTTTATGGTTATATACTCTGTTCTAAGTATTAGATGGCCCCTGGAAACAGCCATAGGTAGTTTTTATAGTGTTCCTTGATAAAGACTGAGGTGTTCTGGGGGGAAAGCCATTCTGAATGGGGCAAAGATAATAGGATCCAAATGTTAGCACTTTTTGATTCCTGGTCTGATACATAAATGGACCTTTGAGTATCCAGGGGATTTAAATGGTTACTTTATCAACAGGGCTTTGAGGAAATGACCTAGAAGGAACTTAAGATTGTGTTCTCAGTATAAGTTCAGAAACTGTAGGAAGAAGTTAAGGTTGAAAAAAAATCTGAGATCCCTTTCCTGAGTTGTTAGTTGAGGGAGCATCCTATATTGGGGATATTGGGAAAGTGGGTAATTATTAAGTTTCACATCCCTTGGAAATAAAGAATCCTAATCACAACCCTCGTCTCAAAGAATTGCTTGAATTTCTATAGTGTGATAAAAAAAAAAAAGAGTTCTTTGTATACTCTGGATATTAGGGCTCTATCTGAAGTGTGAGGAGTAAAAATTTGTTCCCATGATGTAGGCTCCCTATTTACCTCTCTTATTGTTTCTCTTGCTGAGAAAAAACTTTTTAGTTTAAGTAAGTCCCATTTGTTGATTCTTGTTTTTAACTCTTGTGCTATGGGTGTCCTATTAAGGAATTTGGAGCCCGACCCCACAATATGTAGATCGGAGCCAACCTTTTCATCTATCAGACGCATAGTCTCTGATTTGATATCAAGGTCCTTGATCCATTTTGAGTTAACTTTTGTGCATGGCGAGAGGAGGGGATTCAGTTTCATTTTATTGCATATGGATTTCCAGTTTTCCCAGCACCATTTGTTGAAGATGCTATCCTTCCTCCATTGCATGCTTTTAGCCCCTTTATCGAATATAAGATAGTTGTAATTTTGTGGATTGGTTTCTGTGTCCTCTATTCTATACCATTGGTCCACCCGCCTGTTTTGGTACCAGTACCATGCTGTTTTTGTTACTATTGCTTTGTAGTACAGTTTGAAATCTGGTATCGCTACACCTCCTGATTCACACTTCCTGCTTAGAATTGCTTTTGCTATTCTGGGTCTTTTATTTTTCCATATGAATTTCATGATTGCTTTATCTATTTCTACAAGAAATGCCGTTGGGATTTTGATTGGCATTGCATTGAACCTATAGAGAACTTTTGGTAATATTGCCATTTTGATGATGTTAGTTCTGCCTATCCATGAACAGGGTATGTTTTTCCATCTTCTGAGATCTTCTTCTATTTCTCTCTTTAGGGTTCTGTAGTTTTCATTGTATAAATCTTTCACCTCTTTTGTTAGGTTGATTCCCAAGTATTTTATTTTTTTTGAGGATATTGTGAATGGGGTAGATGTCCTCATTTCCAGTTCGGAAGATTTGTCGCTGATATACAGGAATGCCTTTGATTTATGCGTGTTGATTTTATATCCAGCCACTTTGCTGAATTCATTTATTAGCTCTAGTAGTTTCTTTGTAGACCCTTTTGTGTCTTCTAGGTATAGGATCATATCATCCGCAAACAGTGATAATTTAAGTTCTTCTTTTCCTATTTTTATGCCTTTAATTTATGCCTTTAATTTCAAAGAACTCAAAAAATTAAACAATAAGAAAACAAATAACCCAATCAACAAATGGGCCAAAGACCTGAACAGACACTTCTCAGAGGAGGACATACAATCAATCAACAAGTACATGAAAAAATGCTCACCATCTCTAGCAGTCAGAGAAATGCAAATCAAAACCACCCTAAGATACCATCTCACTCCAGTAAGATTGGCAGCCATTATGAAGTCGAACAATAACAAGTGCTGGCGAGGATGTGGGGAAAAGGGTACTCTTGTACATTGCTGGTGGGACTGCAAAATGGTGAGGCCAATATGGAAAGCAGTATGGAGATTCCTGGGAAAGCTGGGAATGGAACCACCATTTGACCCAGCTATTGCCCTTCTCGGACTATTCCCTGAAGACCTCAAAAGAGCGTACTACAGGGATACTGCCACATCGATGTTCATAGCAGCACAATTCACAATAGCTAGACTGTGGAACCAACCCCGATGCCCCTCAATAGATGAATGGATAAAAAAAATGTGGCATTTATACACAATGGAGTACTGCGCAGCACTAAGAAATGACAAAATCATGGAATTTGCAGGGAAATGGATGGCACTAGAGCAGATTATGCTAAGTGAAGCTAGCCAATCCCTAAAAAACAAATGCCAAATGTCTTCTTTGATATAATGAGAGCAACCAAGAACAGAGCAGGGAGGAAGAGCAGGAGGAAAAGATTAACATTAAGCAGAGTCATGAAGTGGGAGGGAAAGGGAGAGAAAAGGGAAATTGCTTGGAAATGAAAGGAGACCCTCATTGTTATGCAAAATTACATATAAGAGTTTGTGAGGGGAATGGGAAAAAAATAAGAAGAGAAATGAATTACAGTAGATGGGGTAGAGAGAGAAGATGGGAGGGGAGGGGAGGGGGGATAGTAGAGGATAGGAAAGGTAGCAGAATACAACAGTTACTATTATGGTATTATGTAAAAATGTGGATGTGTAACCGATGTGATTCTGAAATCTTTGTAATGTTTTGAATAAAAAAAAAATAATAAAAAAACAAAACAAAACAAAACAAAAAAAGATAATTGATAGAAAAATAAGAATATTTTTCTCAAACATCTGTCTTTATTTCTCCTAGCAAATAAGTAATTAGCCCCTAAAAGCTACCAACAAGATGAGTTTTGCCCAGAAGATTTTGTTAACTAGCTTCCTGTCACTATGACAAAATACCCAACAAAATTAATTTAGAAGAAAGAAATATTTATTTTGAGTCATGGTTTTACAATTTTCAGGGCATAGTTATGTGGCCCTGTTGCCTTTGGGCCTATGGAGAAGCAGTACATTATAACAGGAGCACATAGTGGAGGAAACTGCTCATTTCGTGGCATCCAGGAAGCAAAAAGAGAGAGGGGAAGGAGCTATGTTCCCAGTATCCTATTTCAGAACGTTCCCCCAATAACTAGGCTTCCTCCCATTAGGTCTCACCTCCTACAGGTTCCTCCCTCGACTGCCACAGGCTGGCAAATAAGACTAACGCATGGGCCATGGGGCACACTTATCCAAACTATAGCAAAGATTTTCAAGGCAGAATTTGCCACGAGCCTCAGTTCACTATGGTGACACAGTCAGGAAATGTGGCAATGGGCTATCAATTCCTACTTTAGATAATGGAAAGCTATTTAGCTGAATAAGTATTCTGAATCATTTTGCATGGAAATTACTGTTGGCTAGGATTACGTGTTATTCACTGACTGTATCAAGCTATCTCACCAGTCACTATGAACAAATCATTTTTATTATTATGAAAGTGGACATTGTAAATTAGTACCAATTTCTTTCAAGTCACTTGCTCATGGCCTTTATTTGGTGCCCTTCATTCAGTAAATATGTGGTTGTTCCTGAGGGATTCAACAGTTTGATATTAGGTTCTTAGAAGACTAAAAATAATTTCAAATTATTATTCATTTTATATGTTTAAGGCATATTTATTATAAATATGTATAAAGTATAGTAAGAATAAAATTTCAAATCACCCATAATTATAAAATCCAAATATTTTATTGTGTAATTTTATCATCCAAATTCTATATTATACAACATAATATATATTTTTATAATGTGTATATCATATACATAAATACATTTATATAATGTAAATATACATTAAAATAATATAATAAAATACAATATTTTGGTCACAGAAACACAAACCTGACTAATACATACATATTAAAAATAATGTAAAACATATCAAGAAAGAGAAACCTGGAGGTTTAGAACAGGGTTTAAAAGCAGCCTCCCAAGCTGATTTGGTACTTGCTAGCTAAGTGACTGTGCATGATGCCTAACCTCTGTATTTAACGTGAAAACAGATGTATATTTGGTAGAGACGACATCCCCAAAAACTACTTCATCAAGCTGTGTCTTAAGTAAATGATAAAATGTACAAGGTGCCAATCTTTCTGCACTCCCTGTTTTCTTCTTATTTATCCTACTTGCATTATTTTTTGCTCCCTTTAATCCCTCATTCTTTCCTGTATTTTTAAAAATAAAAATTATTTAATTGAAGTTAAATTTTCTTGACAATAATCAGTCTTAAAATCTTTTGTTGGGGCTGGGGTTATAGCTCAGTAGTAGAGTGCTTGCCTAGTACAGATGAAGAACTGGGTTTGATCCTCAGCATCACATAAAAATAAATAAAATAAAGGTATTAAAAAATCTTGGGCTGGGGATGTGGCTCAAGCGGTAGCATGCACAGGGCGCTGGGTTCAATCCTCAGCACCACATAAAAATAAAATAAAGATGTTGTGTCCACCGAAAACTACGAAATAAATATTTAAAAAATTCTCTCTCTCTCTCTCTCTCTCTCTCTCTCTCTCTCTCTCTCTTTAAAAAAATTGTTGCCTAAACCTTTAGAGAATATTACATAAATTTTCTTTTCAAGAATAAAAAATTGTATAAGGAATCATATAAATAGATATTTAATTAGTATTCAAAACCTTTCCCAAGTTTCCCAAAGGAGCTGGAATTCCTGGCCTATTCTGGATTTTTTTTTTCCCCCTTCTCTGCTCTCTTTAATTTGATGATTTTTGTGGGGAGATGGGGAGGATCTGGAATTATTCCCAATAATATGCGGAAACTTTCTCCTAGCCATTTCTAGCAAAGACTTTCCATTTTCTTCTGCAACTTGGAGTTAGTAACTATGGAATAGTCAACCACAGCAGGGGGAGGCTGTGGTTGGGAAGGGGAAGGGAAGTTTCACATCAGGAACAGCTTCCTCCAACCTGCTGGACCCATGGATGATCAGGTTAGTCACTTACATACAGTCAGTCTTCAATGTGACAAAAATGCTTGTGAATCCCAAACATGTAGGGAGAGAAACAGAACAAATAGTATGAAACAAGGAAAGAAGAGTCTCAAAACCAGCAGAAGGCTCCACATGACATGGGAAAGTCTTTTGTGAAGTTCTGCCAACCAGATGCTCGCTACTCAAAGATCTAGTTACTGAAATTCACAGAAATCTGGATGCACCAGGAAATACACTGATAGCATTTGCAGTCCATCCCAAACCAGGAAGATTTCAAGAGTGCTCCGTGTGAGCTTAGCCTTCCACTTTGTTCATGTAGCAACCTGATCACTCGCATGAGGGAGAAAACAGACTGTTTTTTAACCTTATTTTGAAATCACAAAATTCCTCTCATAAAAATAAGAAATAGTATTTGAAATTTGGGGTCAGATCACCCACTTATTTCAGGAGTTCTCAATAGAGTTATTATGCTTTGGAGCAATAAGATAGAGGGAGATTATGGTTTCATACTAGTATTTAAATTTCCTGGTTATTTGTTTGCTTGAGAAAGACTCTTATCATCAAAATGTTTAAAGAATTATAAAAACTGTTTTCTTTACTCAAACCCAATTTTTGAAATAGAAAACTCTAGGATGGAATTCAATAGTCACAGATCTTAAAAGTGTAATTAATATATATATATATATATTTTTTTTTCTAAATCTGGTAATAAATATCCATCCAAGGGTTCAATTTGCATAAATCTTCCTTTCATATTCCAGTAACATACCTAAATACTAAAAAACCTTCACTTTGACAGGAGGAGAAAGAAAAGATAAAAGATCTTCTACCATGTGATATCCCATGATATTTTCCTCAGTTGTTAGTCACATTGTACTTTTGGCCATGCCCCAGAAACCACAACCCTCAATTACATTTGCTTTCAGACATGTGAAAGAGACACATGCTAAAACAATTAGCAAAATTATGACATTTACATTTTTCCCCTGACTGTCAGTCCCTGTGATTCTTCAGCATATGATTGTACGGGAACCAAACCAATTATCGTAAATCAAGCTGACCACATTTATCCTTACCTAGTACTTTGAAAATGTCAAAAAGTAAAATAAAAGAAAACAGTTTTTCCAAAAAGTAAGCACACTCCACACCCTGTTTGGCAGCCAGAACCCCATGTGACAATGACAGGAAGGCAAAGCATCACATCTTATCCCAAGGCCACTGATCCCTACAGGCAGCCAACTGTTGTTTGATTTCTAGTAGCTCTGAGCTGTCTCATTTGCCCTGCATTTGGTGTTCATTCTTCTCTTTTGACAGATTTTAGTGCTTACTGAATGGAATGTGTAGTACAACCTGAAATTGATGACCTTTAAGTAGAAAATGAAAGTGGAACATCAAATTTTCATAATATTGGTATCAGGAGATTTGTTGTAACAATAATAAATGAACCTTCTAATGCTATCAGCCCATTTGTAATAGAACATCCTAGAGAGTGGTAAAGCATTGTGAATATGTTTATTTTCCTGACACACAACATACTTGGGACTTTGATAATTGTTTACCATTTTCTTCTTCTATAATTCCACAGCATTTGTTAACCACCTACTCTAGACCAAGCACATAGGAGGTACTGTGGGTACAAAGATGAATTAGAGGTGGCCTTTGCTTTCAGGTAACCCATAAAAATAGCGGTATGAAAGTATGGATATTAGGTGTTCACTGAAAACTCATGTGTGAGATAACAGGAATATTCAGAGGTAAAATTGTTAGATAATGAAAGTTGTAACTTAATCAGTGGATTAATCCATTTGATGGATTAAAACTTTGAATTGGTCAACTATAGGCAGATAGGACATGGCTAGAGAAAATAAGTCACTTGGGCTTTGCCCTGGGGGGTTATATTATTCTAGCTCCTTGCACTCAAGCTTTCTCTGCTTCCTGTCTGCCATGAACTGAGCATTTTTCCTCTGCTCCACTTTTATGCCATGATCATCTGCCTCACCTCAGGCCCAGAGGTCTGGAGTGGCTGACCATGGACTGAAACTCTGAAACAGTAGTTCAAAATAAACTTTTTCTTCTTTAAGTTGTCCTCATCAGGTATTTTGGTCATAGTGACACAAACCTGACTCATACACACAGGAAAGACAGACATACGCATTAATGGTAACACGTAATGAGACAGAGTTATGTTTAGGCCAGCTAAAACACAGTCTGAAGTGAGGAAGAAACAGATTTCGTTGGTGAGCTGCAGCAGAGCCCATGACCTTGACCACAGCCAAGAAATGCGCCTTTGCTATGTTTCTCTGATTTGCCTTATAGACCTCTCTACAATTCTCCACATATCTTCTATCTCTGAGAACTAGTTCTACAGGTTTTTTGTTTGTTTGTTTTTGTTGTCATTTTTGCTAGAGAAGAGGAAGATGGAGAAGAGTTCAGCCTGTTTATGGTCCTTTACTTCCCTACCAAGTTTCCATGTATTGGTGGCCTCTTCTTACCAAAGGCTACATTTCCTGTTAAGGACCTTTTCCATATATTTCCCCATCCAGGTTCCAGCCCCCTCTCCTCTTTCAGCCTAGAAAGAGACGACACTATCCCTTGTGTTTCCCCAACTCTGCCCATATCTTTGTAAATTAAAAAAGATCCTTTATTGAACTCTACAATTATCCAGTATGAAAACATTGCTCTTGCCAGGATTCTGCCTTCTACAGGAACCCTCTTATGTTAGCAAGTTGGCTTTTATTTAAGCCAACTTGGAAGCAGAGCTTGGGGTTTTGCTAGGCACTGAGCAAATCTGCCATGAAAGCCCTAGATTAGATACCACTCCTGGTATTCCACTCCTCACCCAGAAGGACCATATGACTCTGAAACAGGCCCCATCTCAACAATTCTGCCAAAGGCAAGTCAAACTAATGACAGGGTTCAGTCATGCTGCTTCAAAACATGCAGCCCTGGAATTTGCAGAAATAGCAGAAGTAGGCAATGGAAGACTAGAAGGAAGCTGGGTGTGGTGGTGCATGCCTGTTATCCCAAAGATTTAGGAGGCTGAGGCAGGAAGATTGAAAGTTTAAAGTCAGCCTCAGCAACTTACCAAACCATGTCTCAAAATGAAAACTAAAACGGGCTGGGGATGTGGTTCAGTGGAAAAGCACCCCTGGTTCAATCCCTGGTACCAAAAATAAACACCCCATGCCCACAAAAACTGCTGCTAAATAATATGTGGATAATATGTTGAACAATAATTATGTAGGCTCTTCTCTTGTTGATCTGTGTTTTGTTGTAGAAGTTTCAGCCATGATCCTTGTGATGGGTAAGGAAAATATAAACTTTTTTCTCCCCTGCCCTAGCACCCATCATTCTGTGGTGGGGCCAGGTGGCAGGCAGAATTCTCAAAGATTTCTACAGTTCCCAGCCTCTGGTATACACATATTTTAAATTAGTCAAATGCTATTCTAGATACTGCTGTGAAGGGACTTTTGCAGATGTAGTTGAAGTTCAAGTTGTTCCTACACCACAAATCTAGTAGGTCCCAACTAATTATACCAGCATTCTGAAAGCAGTGAGTTTTCTCCAGCTGGTGGAAGAATGGGAAGTCAGAGAGACATGTTCTGGCTAACCTAGAAAAAAGCAAATATCTCTGTTGTGAGTTTGAAACAGCAAGAAAACGGGACCTCAGACCCACAAGCAGAAATAAATGGATTCTCCCAGCAATCACTGAGCTTATAAGAGAACATTGAGACTCAGACAAGAACCACAGCCCAAACAGACACCGTGATTGAGCCTGGTGAGATGCTGAGCAGAGAATCCGATCATGCCACACCAAGACTCTGACCAACATAAACTTTGAAATAGTAAATCTCTGGGGCTTTTTTAAACCACTAAGCTTATGGTAATTTTTAATGCAGCAATAGAGAACTAATATAGGCCATATTGTCAGGAAATGAGTTGACCATTAAAAGTGCTTTAAAAAATAAAATTACACCTTTAAGTGAAAGCACTTGATGGATGTATCTTATCCATTCATCTGCCTTATTAAATAGTGTTTAGTGCACTGCCTGATATTTAAGGAAGCTGGTAAATTTGTAGAATGAAGTATACATGGAATCATTTAACTCCTCCTCATTACACAGAGCACTTCATTTTTAAATCATCAATTATGTCCTGGGCTCTGCCAAAGACTGTGTTACTAGTTACCAATATCTGCTGTCCTTGGCTAAGAGAGTTATGCTCTCCTGCTCCTTTGCTGTGAGGCAAGGGATGTGATTCACAATGGCCAATGACAGGCAGAAACAATATGATCACTTCCATGCAGAAGCCTAAAGAGCTAAAAGTGTAAGATCTCACTTTCATGGTGAATCTAAAGAGTTAAATATAGAGAAGCATAGAATGGTTATCAGAGTGAGGAAGTAAAGAAAATGGAGAGAGATTGGTCAAAGGGTACAGAGTTGTAGTTATGTAGGAAGAATAAGTCTAGAGATATAACATAGAGCATGACAACTGTAGTGACTAATGCTGTGTTTCATACTGGAAACTTGGTCTTTATACACACATGCACACTGAACACCCCAGGTAGTGATGGAGATGGATATATTAATTTGCTTGTCTATAACAATTATTTCACTTTGTATTTGTATATTAAAACATCATGTTGTGCACCTTAAATATATACAATTTTACAGAAAAGTAAAAGAAATGGGCATCCATTTTATCTTACTGCTAACCACCTCTTGGTCGAGTATAATTTCTGATTCCTTCCTGTGCTGTCATCTCTAAATGCATCCTTTTAAAATACAGGCTTCTGTAATTGCTGTCTTATTTTATAGATAGTTCCAGGCTTCAGTCCTCAAAAACTCTCTACCCAAAACAAAAACATGCATAGGGTTTGTGAGAATTCTTTTCCACTTACAGATCAATTTCATTTGCTTTCAGAACCCTGGTCATATTTCAGGGTTTAAATGAAAGGTATCTTCCATTTGGGTGAATTATTCATTAATTATAACAACACATGACCTCATACAAAAGGTTTTTAAATTTTTTTTTAAGTACACAAAAGGTTCAACAAATTTTGGCTCTAAATGTTTTAACCAGTGGAAGGATCACAAATGATCGTTTCTTCTTGAAAAGCTGTAAAGGCCTCTCGATGGTCTCTGCTCTATGGTATAATTTCGGGTACTTAGAATTTCACTTTCACTGCTTTTTCTCTTACAGAATTGGGAATGTTGACTGGGTACGGGTGTCCAGGATGCTGCCCCTACTCTGCTAATGGGGAGATCCTCATGCTGTAGGGATTCAGAGAAAATGTCCCTATCCTTCACATATTTGTAAAGCTATGGAAACTCAAATTTTTTTAGCTAGAAAACTTATAGAGTATGAGAAAAGAAAAAAAAAAAGAAGATAAACAGACATCAAAAGCTCATTTTTGATCACTGTTCTCTTCTCCACTCTCTGCCCTCTCTACTGTCAGGGGCTTTCTAAGAATAGTTTTGGAGCCTTGTCTTCCTTATACTCCCTGAGTACCTGGTCCTCCAGTAAGTTCCACCTTTACTTTCTTCCTTCTAGAGAATGAGGCTTTTTATGAGAAAGTATTTTCTACATGATTCACTTGACCATCTTCATCAAGTTTAACTTTGCAACAATTCTTTCCTTCTCAGAATCCTTAAGGACTACCAGTTTCATCTCAAATTGGATAACAACTGGCCAGCAACAGTTATAAGGTCATTTGTCAAATAACCAGTATCTTCCTGAACAAGCAGAAGACTTAGTCTGTCTGATTCATGATACTGAAGGATCACTCAGTCTTCATATGGCACCAAGTAGTCCTTGCTCTGTAGAACCAGTCAAGGGCTGCACTTGTTTTATCCAATAAGGGCCAACCAACATCTCTTCATCCTGACATTAAAGACTATGATCTTATCTTTTCCAACTTGTCTTATTTTAAGACATTTCAATCCAGACAGCCTGCTCTCTTTCTTTTTCCCTTAAAATTCCCACCTGAGTCAGACATTATTACTCTATGTACACATATAACTGTATAACCAGTGGGATTCTACATCATGTACAACCAGAAGAATGAGAAATTATACTCCATCTATGTATGATGTATCAAAGTGTATTCTACTGTCATGTTTAACTAATTAGAACAACAAAAAAATCCCATTTGACCTCATTTTTTAATTTATTTTCTCCTACCTGGAATCCCTTCCTCTGTTTTTACTTTTTCAAAGTCTTTCGTATCCTACTGCATACCCCATAGAGCCTTCCAGATCTATATTGCAACCCCCTGGACTTTGCCTGCTATGAATATTCTAATTCAGCTTACAACTTCAGGCATCATGCAATACAATCATTTGTATTTATTCTGAGCTAGGTACTGTGCCATATGTTGGGGCTTAAAAGAGCTGAAAACTTCCCATGCTATGGGGGAAGATGAGATTGATACTTAAAAAGATAAATGTCAATGTATTCCATGATCTCATGCCACATTGTCTCTCATCCATAAAGCATTGTGATATGCTAGAGTGATCTGTGACATTCATTTGAATCAGTACTTGCAAAAAAAATACAAACATGGCTTCAACACTTTTTTAAAAATATTTATTTTGTTAGTTGTAGTTGGACACAATAACTTTATTTATTTTTATGTGGTGCTGAGGATCGAACCCAGGGCCTCGAACATGCTAGGTGAATGCTCTATCACTGAGCCACATCCCCAGACCTCAACAAACACGGTTTTTAACACAGTAATGTAAAATAAATGTCCCTCAATAATCTAAAAGTTTTGCAATTCAGGATCCCTGTTACACTGTTTTGTGGCTTTACTAGTCCCAAGATCAATATAGTGCACATCACACTTCATCATAATGACAGATGCAGACTCTGAGGACAGAAGTCCCCAGTGTGCATACAACTTGATCCACTTATAGTTGTGTGCTGCTGAGCAGATTTCTCTGTGCCTGAGCTTCCTTATCGGTAAAATGGGGACCATATATGTACCTATCTCATGATTTTTGGAGATAACTAAACAAGATAATGTATATTAAAGCACTTTGTACGGTGCCCGACACATAGTAGGAAGTCAATAAATGTCAGGAATTCTTATATTCTCTCAATATATCTATAGTGCAACTGATCAACAGTTAGTCCAGTGACACAGTTTCACTGCTCTGGTTTGCCCGAGACTCCTGTAAGTTAGGCTTATTGCTTGCAGTTTTTATTACTAGTACCACATTTTCTTTCTTGAACATGTCCTGGTCTGGACAATAAATTATTTGGCCACCCTAGTTATCAAGGCTGCTTTTCTGTTTCTCTTCCAAGAGCCCAGTGCAAAAGGGAAAGCATGAACCCGTTTAAACCCAGCCTTACAGCTCATGAGCCATCTGTTCTTGGGTAATCATGGAACTGGGCTTAGTTCATCTGGGCTGCTTTACCTGTAGACCACAGACTAGGGTGTATCAACAACTTGAATTTCTTTCTGATGGTTCTAGGGGCTGTAAAGCCCAAGTTCAGAATGCCTGTAGATTCACATCTTGGTGAGGGCCTGCTTTCCAGTTCATAAATGGGAACTTCAAGCTAGGTCATCACATGGTGAAAGGGGTGAGGGTTCTCTCTAGGACCTCTTTTATAAGGAGCCTCATTCCATTCATGAGGGCATCATTTCTCAAAGATTCCTGCCTCCAAATACCCTCATATTGGGGATTAGGTTTCAACATATCAATTTATGAGGACACAACATGTTTCAGTCAGCTTTTTCGCTGCTGTTTCTAAAGGACCTGACCAGCACAATTATAGAGGAAGAGTTCATGTGAGGGCTCACGGTTTTAGTCATCTTAGTCCACAGAAGGCTGGCTCCATTTCTTGGGCTCAAGATGAGGCTGAACATCATGGCAGAGTGTGTGGCAGAGGGAAGCAGCTCAGTTAATCCCTATCAAGGGATTTATCACTGATTGGGTTAAGGCTCTCACAGTCCAATCATTTCTCCTCTGAACCTTTTTGCACTGTCTCACATGTGAGCTTTTGGGGGACACCTCACATCCAAACCCTAACACAGCCCACATTTAGACCATGGCAGTCAACTTTGCTCACTGGTAAAATGGACACAATGATACACATTAACTGCCCACTTACCTCGTATTGCTATTAAAATAATTAAAATAATTACATGAATACACGGGATCTGTACACAGTCTTTGTACAAAGATATAAATTCCTTTATTCTTCCTTTCTACCCTACACGTGTTAACAGAAAACAATCCCAATAGTGTCCCCTCTGCCCCTTTTTGAGACTGTGCTGTATCTGCTGGGGAGGGGCACTGGGCCCTTTCTCTGCTTGCAGGTTTCACCAGGCAATGGGAAGGGAAAGGGCCCCCACCTGGTGCTGTATCCCAGAGCACTCAGAAGAAGGAGAGGGACCCTATGGCTCCTGATTACAGCCCTTTGCTGTAATCATTCAATTACACCCTTTTATGTTCTATTTTACTGCATCTGAAAGGGGCAGGAATATCTGGCTATCTAATAGCTACATTTACTGGGAGGTAAACTACTAAAAATAGTCCCACAATCTGTGGGCGGGTTTCCAGGAAATGCTTGACTTGTTAGAGCAGAACTAGAGTGTCTGTTAATCAACCCTCAATCTGAATCCCTTGCCCATGCTGCTTTTAGAAGGCTGAAGTCTTGCTTTTATCAAGAGAACTCAAATAGAACAGTAGTGTCTTAAAGGAATATAGCCAATTGAAAGCAAGGTGAAGGTTAATGCTGACATATCGTGGGGAGTATATAATAAGGTCTTTCAGCCAAATTAAAGTTGATAATTTCTTTTTAAAATATCACACCACTACTACCATCATGACCAAATGTAATTTATATTTTGTTTGTCTCTGAATGAAATAATCTCTAGAAGTCCCACCTCTTAGTGATGATGAATGCTTTCATCTCACAACTCAAGCTGGAAAGGCAGAGAACCTCGTACCTTTCTTCAAAAATAAAATGTAAAAATGTAAAAAAAAAAAAAAAAAAAGAGTCTTTTGACTTCACAGATGGGTGCTATTAACTATATTTCAGAGAACTCGCAGAGACAATATCCTTGGATTTTTGCAACTCTTGCAAAGGGCAAAAACAAAGGCTGATTAGGATGAATTTTTATTGTCAGAATTTTTGAGTGTGGCATTTTCCTTAAGTTTAAATGTTAGATTAAAAAATGTTGAATACAGTTTAATGCCACTACTTTTTCTAATTTGAATTGAAGTCAGTTATTAAAAGATCATATATTACGAATTCTTCTTAGGGAAGAATGCTATGGAAATGAAATACAATGCATGTATAGTAAGCATTTTTTAATAAAAACTTTAGTACTGTTAGCATTAAATAATAAATGATAAAAAATTCTAACTTGAATTAATAATTTCTTTTGAATCTTATTATACAATAAATGAAAACACAACTCTGCCTGAAATTAAGATAAGGCATACTTATTCATCTGCCAGAAACACAAAATCAAGACTTTTTAAAAACTAATTTAGCTATTAAATAATTCAGGATGTGCTAAAGACATTTTGTAAAGAGCTTTTTCTGCTTTCCTTTTGACAAAACAAATGGTGGATTTATTTACGGGAATCCTTACGGAAGTAAAACTATAACAAATGTTTTGTCATGAGTAAATAAATACCTTACATGTAGCAGACAGCACTTTTTCCAAGTAGGAATTGATTCCACCTTATACTTCAGTTTTGTTTCAAACTGTTTATTTCTCTAAAGGATGGGGAGGAGTTCCTGACAAAAATCTTTCAATCAGCCCTTAATGAATCACTTGTGGTCAGTTTCACAGACAAAAGCCTTTTTATTGACTGAGCAGGGTCAGGTTTCCAGACTTTCCCTACCCTCTCCCATTCCATGAAGACAAAACAAAGCAGAGGAGGAGTTATGGGCACACATCATTGCCAGAGATTTAAATAGGGTCAGCAATCAAGAAAGTTGCTTTCAGGATGGGTCTATACCCAAGTTTGCCATGAACTCTGTGACATTCTAGGTCAAACTTCATGTAAGACAGCATTCATGTTTGACAGTAATGTCATATTTGGGGACATATGCAAGTGAGCAGTGCTGGGCCCCTAGAATGTTTAATTCATATTTTGGTTCTGTCCTCAGTAGCCAGGTGACATGCCAGGTCCTCCAATCCTCATTTCTGTCAAATGATTGGTAAACATGCCACCCCTCAGGTCCTTCTACTTTCATACCATGTGTATGCATGTGTGTTCAAGTAAGGTGATTTTTTGTGTATTAGTAAAAATTAACAACTATATTGTGCTTGGAGTGGTGGTGCATTCCTGTAATCCAAGCAGCCCAGGAGGCTACGCAAGAGGATCACGAGTTCAAAGCCAGCCTCAGCAGCTTAGCAAGGACCAAGCAACTCAGTGAGACCCTATCTCTAAATAAAATATAAAAGGTCTGGGGATGTTGCTCAGTGGTTAAGCACTTCTGGGTTCAATCCCCAGTACCAAAAGAATAAATAAAATTTAAAAACTATATTATTTGTGATAATTATTTTAATATTCAAAACAAACTTTTACTTTATTATTCATCTTGTGATAGTTTAATAAATCACATTTAACCCTTTTCTTGAGGCTTCAATCTTAATTGTCATTATGAAGGAAGTGAGAAATTGTAGAACCAAACATCAGAAAATAATAAAATGGTTAAAAAACAGGAAGGGATCGGGAAAAACAAATGTCCACAATGGTCAAGGAAGTCAGCAATTTCTTTTCTTAAGCAGCACCATGATGTTTGGTACATGAGAAAGTGGGTTGATGTGCACCATGTGCACATGTGCATATTTGTGTGTGTGTGTGTGTGTGTGTGTGTGCGTGCATGCATGAACACGTGTAGTTTGTGTGCAGAAGAGGTGGTGTGTTACTAAAGCAAGTCCAAGAAATGATTAAAGGTCAGATGTCAACCATTTGACTGTGGCTTTTATGTGCCTTTTGCATTCATTGCTCCCCCATAAAACTAAAATGTGACTAGTTAAATTAGTGTTGCTAAAACAGGATATTGAACTTGTAATACTATAAAAGCATTGCAAAGAACACTTGGAGAAATTCAAGTTATTTCACATATTCATTTCTTGAGTTAGATTTTTTTCCCCTTGATCTTTTAAAGAAAGAATTCACATAGAAATGATTAGGACTAAGCTAAGTTTTTAATGAAATTGCTAAAAGAAATGTTTGAAATATAAAACTGTTCTCAAATCCTTTTGGTATGCAAACACATTGCACTGGCAGAGAACTATGCAGCTGAGCATACCATGATTTTAATTTTATGTTTTAAATCATTGTAATAAAATCCCAGATACTTGTATTCACACATTTTAAGAATCAACACAAACCTTTGCCTGCATCTATAATGACTCCTCTGCTGGGAAAGGTGCTGTCGCAGGCCAACTTCAAGAGCCCAGAGACCTGGCTCTTGTTCCTGTCTGTCACTGTGCTGCTGCAGAGGGGACTTCAGCTCAGTCACCCTGGTTTCTAATTACTATGTCTATCAAGTAGGGATAAACAAACCTCACCAAAAATAGGACCTGATCAAAAGTCACTTGATCTCACTTCTAGCCCTAAGATTCAGAGAAATGATAATTCGTGACTAAAATGCACTGAGATTGTAATTTCTTAGACACTGAAAGGCAGGCGCGCGCGCACACACACACACACACACACAAACACACACACACACACACACACACACACACACACACGACGAAGTCATCAGAGATTCCTCTCTCTCATTTTCAACTCTACTCTCTCTTTATCCCTTCCTCACTCAGGGGTCCGGGAGCTTCTTAGCTCACACGAGTGTCCACTGGCTGCCCCTGCCTCTCTCTCTCTTGCATGACACCCACTCTTCCTAAAATCAGGGGAGGCCCTCATGACCCTGTGTCTCATATCTTGCATCACAGAGTTCAGATTTGGTCTGGCATGCAAGGCCTCCACCATCCAGTCTCATTTTTCCTTTTCATCTCTGTAACTCTTCATTTCATGACCCAGAAAAAATCTTGGCTCCAAACAAACTGAATTATTCACTAGCCTGAGAATTCCAGGTATCATCCTGTAGCTGCAGTCTCTTCTTACCATTCTCACTCTCACTCACATGCAATGACCTGGAGACATTTTCTCCACCCAGTGCAAACTTACCCATCATTTAATGTCAGGCCAACTCCTGAAACTACTTCACAGTAGAATTCTGCTAACAAATTATGCCCTTACTATTCATCTGAATTTTTATATTTACTCTCTTTCTTAATAATTTTACTGTCCCTGGACTCATGTTGCTTCCAACTTGGCCATAAAGTCCTTGAAGTTTCAACCCTACACTTCATCTTTCTCTACCTCCAGTCCTTACCAAAACTTAGTTTAGGGCTTACTGCATCATATAGAAACAATTATAAAAATGTATCCATGCTCTTTTTTTTTAATTAATTTTTATTGTTGGTTGTTCAAAACATTACATAGTTCTTGATATATCATATTTCACCCATGCTCTTGATGTTGTGCTTCTCTTCATCAAATTGTCTACCAATTTGAGTATTCCTTATTTCTTTTCTAGAATCATCATTGGATGAAATATATTCACTTGGCAAATTATGGAATGTATAGAAATACAAAATACTTGCAGATGTCAACCTCCTTTCAAATCCTTACATTTTTAAAGATCAGTGAAAAATATAAACAAATGTATTAAATTGTTATCTCTTTTAAATATATCAAACAAAATCTTAATCATTAGCCACAACATTTATGACGATTATCTTCAATACCAAAAATTTAAAGATCTTCCTTTTGTTTTTCCTTTATCCAGTGTTGAAAACAATGTAAAATAAAGAAAATATAGTAGCCAAAATATTCTTCCTTGTGATTCAAAATTAAAATGTATTTGTAATTTTTTTACATTAATTCTGGAAAAAAGTAATTTTAAGTAATTTTAAGAATGACATTATTCTGATATGATTTTTGCAAATGGTGACAATTTGAGCTAATTGAGAACTGCTGGTAAAGTCTAAATTTTGTATTACCTTAATTTTTCACATAATAAAGCAAAAGTCCTATTTTAAGGAAGTCTCAAATTATAGGAATAAATTACCTACCTGGATCATGCTCTGCTACATTCCATCTTTTTTTTATTGTATTTTATGACATTCAAAGGAAAATAAAATAGAGAACTGAAAGTCTAAAGAAGCCAAAGGCAGGTGATTCTCCTGACTTCTCCTCCAGTGAACTGCTTGGGTACCTATCTGGTTAAATCTGTCTGATGGGAGAATATGTCTTTCTCTGAGGCTCCCAGCGAAGGCCCCAGAGAGAAGGCTCACAGCCTGTAGGATGCCTCAGGCTAAATTATCCCACTTTCTTCAAGCTTGGGCTGTATTTCTTCATTCTCAGAGATTCAGGAAGAAGGTATCTGTGGAATACTCCCTCCTCTAGTATTCTAAAGAGCCCTTTTGCCTGATTTTCTGAAGATTTCTTAGTTACCATTTATTTTGCATTAAAATTTCTTGACTAGTGGACTTTTTAAGTGAATATCCACTTCATCTACCTCATGAGAACCTCAAGTTATACCCTTTTGGTTCCTGAATCTATGATGGAAATTTTCTAGCAGGTGATTCTTAAGCCCAACCTGGAAGATAGCACCTATGGAAGTTTTTCTGGCCAGGCACCAATGGGAACATAAAAATTCCAACCTCAGCCCCCAGTTTAGAGGCACCAATATGGAGATCTGCAAATGTTAGGGGCTTTAGAGTTGAGGACTAACTTCTATAGATACAGAAAATTCCTAAAACCTCGACTTAAATTATGCCAATTCCTCTCTTCAGATGTTGCTATCTGGAAACATTCTCAATGGTCTCTAAATCGTTTAAGAGACTAAGTTCTTCAAGCCAGTTGTGTAAGTTTTAGGCCAACAGCTTGATTTTTGTAGGGCGTTGTTATAAACACATAGCCAGGATCTCATATTTCAGAGGCATTTATTTATTCTAGATAAGTTTTTGGAAGCCATTTAACTTAGACCTAACTGTCTTCTAGACTTAGCCAGGAATAATCTTGTTGCTGTTTATTTGGCCAGTGATTTCAGTGGGAAAATGTTGTTCCTGAGCTAGTTGTCTTGATCCTGTAATCTGCCTACATGAGTCACTTTTAATCAGTGGCTCTCCAATGAGCTGACCTATATTTTTCAAAGTGGTTTCACTTACCCGAAAAAATGACCCCATAAAAAAGGAGAGTGTGTACCAGCTATATCCCTCACTGAAGAATTCACAAAGCCCTTATTAAATTCTTGAGAATTCCAGCAGTGCCAAAGTGTGATTGGCTTTGTACAACAGCACTTCCCAAACGTATTTGACCATGAAACTCCAATTCCAGTTTTCATTCAGCAGAACTGATATTTCTCCAAATGGACTTTAGTAAATGGTGGAGTCAGCATTTGGCCTTGCCAAAGAGAGGGTGGGGGGCTGATTCTTTTCTTAACATGAAGTATCACTGAAATAAGCAGGTTTTTCATTTTTACCTTACAATCATTTGGCATTTGTCTAACCCACATGTCTGAAGATATGTCAGGTACTTTTAATATACAAATATACACCACTTTTTTAGCTCAGTTTAGAGGAATGTATGTTAAGAATGTGACTGGGGATTGCCTATACCCCCCACGAACCTGAAAGGGAGGCACCTGACTTGAGTTTACACACACATGCTCATGCTCCATTCCATTGCAACTTTTATGGTATATTGACAACAGGTCAACAGAACATAGGCTAGACAAGCTTCTCAAGCAGTCAATGGAATTTCTAATGGGATGACTGAAGTTACACTCTATGAAATATTTAAGGTCTCAAACAAATGATTAGAAAATATGCTCTTCTGCACAAAGCTGCAAAGGTGGAATTTAAAATAATTTTTTTAAAAAAAGCAATTAAAAGTAAAAACTGCAGCCTTAGCACTGCTTTCTTCATTAATGTATTCTGGAACAATAATAACCCCTAGTTACATAAGGTGCAAGACAGACATCAGGCAAGATGAATGGTCTGGTTTCTTAAAAACACAAAATAAGAGATGGAAATTCTCCTCCAAAGGGAGCACAGGACAGAAGAGGTGAGAGCTGAGCAGTACTTTGGAAAGCAGAAATAGGGCCTGTGATCTTGCTTTGCCACCAATGTCAATCAGAAAAAAAAAAAATGAGTCTTTCCTCTGCAATATAGAGACAATCCAGGAGCTCCAGGTTTACTTGAATTCTTAATTCACTCCTTAATCTTCTAGCCAGTGGTTTGTTTTTTTTTTTTTTTCAACAATCAAGTTTGCTTTCAGAGGGTTAACTGTGTAGGAGTAAAAGGAGTCCCACAGAATGGATGGAGATATATATATATATATATATATATATATATATATATATATATATATCTCCAGAATTTGTATACTACTTTAACTCAAACTTTTATTGCACATTCAGTTGTTTATTTTTCCCATAGGGAACTGGACAGAAGCCTGGGTTATCAGAATAACCCAGGAGAAATAGTGGTGAAGATTGGCTGGCAAGATTTATTCCTTTCTTTGCTCCTCATACTTTAATTTCAGATGAGTTCCTGATATACACCTTGCTTTTCTAGGCCAGCATTACCCAACCGTTAGCCTAATTGCTGCATGAGGACACAATCTGTAGACTTCACAAAGAACAGCAACAGAAAGATATGCAAGGCAAGGGGGAACAGGACCCAAACACAGACAGAGGGCAGGTGTGGCATTGTAGATGAAATGTTTAGGAATTGTTGATTTGCTTTAGGTCAAGTCCCTTGTGTGTAAAACTGAAGGGATATATTTCAAACAATGTAAATATGACTCACAATTTAGAAGAAGAGAAAGATCACAAAACAGACATTTCTTTGAACCACACTTTGTATAATTCAAGAAATGGACAGGATAGAGTCCGACATAACTGGGTAGGGTTTTTAACCTTCCATTGAGAATCACCAGAATTTACCAAAGCAGGAAAAGGGCTTACTTGGAAGCTGCAGAAAGCTAAATTCTTCCACAAACATGAGAGACAAACCTGGGGTCTTGAGTCTATACGATAATGATGTAAGTTAAAATATGAAGCAAAGATCTAGATTTATACAAAGGAATAAGATGTAATAATTATTTGGGGATTTATATTTTACAAAGTTCTTTCCCAGTCTTTACTTTATTTGAACCTCACCACCCCACCATGAGGGATTCTATACTCACTCATCTAATATGCCTGATGGAATCTTCAGTTTAAATATACTGTTTCCATCATATTCCTTTAAATTGACTTCCCCATAATCAATCATTATAGAGTCTAATTTTTACCAGTTAATTTGACTCTGTGGTTTGACATGGAAATATCACAGGAATCCCTGATCAGACTCTATATCTTAAGTTTGCATTCATAAACTATTATTTCACAGTTAGGAGAACTGGAGCCCAAGGACCTTAGATTTTATTTATTTAGTTCCAAATAACACACCCTGAGATTTAACTAAAAGTCTACATGATTCTATAACTATGTCCCATCCCTTGCACAATGCTTTCTTATAGAACTCCTGTGCATCCTCTCTGGTTACAGAAAGAGTTCCTTAGCCTTACACTAAGGAAGCACCCACAAAAAATGTATGGAGTTACTTACAATGAAGAAAACCTCCAAGTAGTTTCCCAGGCCCCTACTTGAGTCATCTCTAAGAAATAGGAAATGAGGTAGTGTTTCATGGCCTGAGTCTTTGGGGCTGAAATTGGGTTGAGTGGGCACTTGGAATACAGCCTGGTGAGAAGAGTTTTCATTAATTATGACCTGGATGTTCCTTTAGCTCACTGTATTTTGGCAGACTGTGAGTTAAAGTAATATCCCAAATCTGACCACCCCACAGACACACCAATGAATGTCCTGCAAAATCTTTCCTGGATATTCCTGGGAGTCTGAGAGGCTGTCTTAGGTGTTTCCCTCCAGTGGTTTGTGAACTCTGGGACATTCTTTTTTCATGTTTTTACATCTCTGACCAACATGATACTCAAGCCCAACTGCTTCTGTAAACTCTGGTGATTCACAGTGCCTTCTGTGCTTCTTGAAACATGCCCCAGTATGTCTAACACTGCCAATCATGATGTACTAAAGCACACTGTAACTCTCACAAAAGTGAGGTTGTCAAACTAACTCACTGCAAGTCTCATCATCCATCTCTCTCATATTCTCAATAGAGACCCTTCAACATCTTCAGTCTTACTGAAATACCTCCATCCATGCATCTGGATAACAGGGAGATTAGAGGAAAATGCTACCACATAAAGACTAATTCTAATACTTCCAGTCTCCCCTTACGCCAATAAATCCATATGGAAATCAACTTGGGCCCACTATTCTTCAACCTCATCAGACAAATCCAAATAAGTCTCAATTCTTTTAGACCTAATCTGGACCCTCCTGGTTCTATATATAATTAAAGATTCAATGACTAATGCTATTGTTCCCCCAAGTTCCTTGGGCCTCAGCTTGCTAACTGGGGCATCCAATTCTCTTGCTGCTCCCCTTGAAGTCTGACCTTGATATTTATCTTAACCACCTCTCACTGACAAAGTTTGGAGTACTATATTCTTTGTCCCAGGTAGAAACTTCCTCCAAAGATGGACCTGCCCTTTATCAGCAGGCTCTACAAAAATCCAAGTCCCACTTTTAAGGTGGAGACCTTGCAAAAGCTGGAGTGCATTCAGAGCAATGTTAAAGAGTAATTAAACATTTAAAGCACTGAAAATAACAGAGGAAAGCAGAAGACTGTAGTTGTACTGTAGTATCCATTAGTGAAAGAGTTTTAGAGTCAGGAAGACCTACATGTAAGTCTCAGTTCTGTCTTTTTTTTTTTTTTTTTTTTTTTTTTTTTGACCAGGGATTGAACACAGCGGGGGACTTAAACCATTGGGCATCCCCTTTTTGAATTTTTTTTTTTTTTTTGAGATAAGGTCTCTTAACAGATTGTGACCATGATCATTTACTTTGCTTTCTGAGTTCAGTTTCCTTACCTAAAAGCTAGGAATTATATGCATCTTACAGATGGTTCATGTTATGTAGTATCTAGTAAAAGATACTAGAAACAATGGGAATGAAAACATGTGTATGATAGAAGTCAATGTATGCTCATTCACAATTAAAGGCATGTTGTCCCTAAAAGTTTGAAAAATTTGAGGACTAAACCTCTAGCATTATGAACATAACAGAAACAATGTCTTATCCTCTAGTCAAACATAAATCTCATTATGTAGAGGTCCCTGAACCAAAAGCATCTTGAAATACAGAAATGTTGGTCACATTAATTGTTTTATATCAAAGTGTCCTTTCCCTCCACTTTCTAGTACTAATATGCCTAGAATCCATATGAAAATAATAAAAAAAAAATCCCTGCATTTTAGATTACTGTATGACAATTTTAGGTAGCAAGTAATGTTTTAAATTAACAAACATTTATTTTTATGTTCTGAGTTAAATTCAGCCTTGTTTTCACCACTATAGAAAAGAGAAAGAAGGAACACTTATATGTACATGTATACACACCCACTGTCACTCATATATAATGTGTGCATAGTAACAATTCATATTAAAACAAAGAAAATTCTCTTATAGTTTATCAATGTTTTTCTTGAATTTTTCTCTAAAGTGAATGCTTTTTTGTACAGTTTGTTTTCTATTTACAAGGCACACTTTCTAAATGAAAGACCATATAAAAGAAAAGAAATAATCATGAACATGAAATAGTTTTCTTGCTATATGACTAAAATTTTGCTTAAGATATTTTAAGGAAGTGGAATAAATACAAATTTATTAAATTATGCATAAATTAATATAATTGGTCATAGTATAAGGAATGAATAATATTGGAAACTAGCAAATTGTCCTGAGTTGTGGCAACTTGATAAGATGAATTTTAGCTATCATCCTAACATACTGATTGTTGAAAGAACTGTGCTATGTTCACCAGGAGCCTCTTTATGGCTCCTCTTACTCTGGGAGAATCAGCTGCAGCAATGTGTCAGAGACTGTGGCATAGACACTGGATGCACTCCTGTCCTCTCTCAGTACCCTTATGACTTTACAACTGGAGGATCATAAAAGGAATGTTTAAACCAGTATGGATATTCCAGGTAAAATAAATATGAGTTAGGATATAAATGGTCTTGATCAGTTGTAAACCCCTTGATTTTATGAATTTCTCTCCATACATATGAGAGAGTTTCATGAGGCTAATCAGTTTCAGACATAAATTTTAAGAAAGTGAGTTTTTTTTCTTCCTCAAGGTCCTCAAAACTTTTATAGTTATGATGTAAATTTTAAATTGAAAATTGAAAGAGTTCACTATCCATAAAAATGCCCATGGCATTTCCAGAACACTTTTAAATTGCTACAATATAAGTCAAATATACATTTATCTATTTCTCAGTGGAGTATTCTCCCTTGTTAACTAGACTGAGAAAAAGCAATAAAATTCTAAGCTTCCTAGGGAAATCTTTCTGAAAAAGGATTTGGCCATAAGAGCTACTCAACGAGCAAATGTCATAAGCAGGGACAACCCTACAAACTCATTCCACTAATCACTGCTAAAAAATTCTCCACTGAAGATCAGAAGTAAATGAAAACTGAAATAGCTCAGATTTGTCTAAACAATCAAAGAGCAGATTTTCAGTGTTTCTTTTACTGGAAAGCTTACATTAACCAACTCACTTTCTTCTGCATTTACTTTGCATTTTCACAAGCCAAAGATATTTCTTTTGGAAATTTTATGAGTTGAGAGCCAGAGCATTCTGAGACTATCATGTGAAGGTGCTAACAAAGCCAGCAGTATTCCCTAGTGGTTTGAAAGCGTCCATGTGGTTGGGATAGGAGCTCTTAGAAGAGGGCCAGGCATCTTACCAAAGAGCTGTGGAGAAAGGCCTGGGGTACATCCTAAAATCTTACCTAATAAACCATGTTACATCAGGACCCTACTCACCATTATGGTCATCTAAGGTGACCCTAAGAACACAATCAATGGAAATCACCAAATAACCTCAAAATCTCAGTTAAACCATTGGTTTAAAAATTTTTAAGATTTTCATTAAAGTTGCTAACCTTGAAAGACAAAATAACTTAAAAACTCCTCTCTGAGTTGCTAGGAAAGAAAAGAAAGGCAGTGTATATACAGAAGAAAAGAGAGAAACTAGATAATCTGTATCTAAAAATCTGCACATAGAACCAGGAATAATTTTTTCTTAATAAAATTTTAGTATTTGAAGATGGAAGAACATTGTATCATGTCGTCCATTGTTTTAAATTTTAAAGGCTATGTTAGTTATGCTAATTGATAGTTAATTAAACATGGATCAATGTTGGATCTCACAGCACTTTGCAAAAAAATTGATGAATATTTAGTTTCAATTTATTGAGAAAGCTATTTTGTCTCAACCTCAGTACAATCTCTCTGGTTGCATATCTTGATATGTGGGTGAAGACTTCTCTAATCACTTTTATTCACAGCCATCTCTTTCTGCTTTTGAAGTCATCAATGTCTTTGTTCCTTACTTGACACTTTGAACAGATTGTTGCTTTGTAACATTCCTTAAATATTTTCCCTAAAAATTCATTTAATTTTCTTTGTGCATATGCCATCCTTTCCAGTTGTATTTCAAGCTCTTCAAGATCACAGAGAGTCTGGGTGTATCTCAAAGCACATAGACCTAAGTGTCCACTGCAGGCTGCATCAATGTAAAGGGTGAAACTAGGAAAACCACATATTGGACTCTGGATTTAGACTTTAAACTTGCTTTCTTATTTTCTAACACAACACTACTAACATTACTTATTTGGCCATGACCTAGGAAATTCAAATGAGAAAGTAGTGCCCAGATTTCCCTGCACAGTCACATTGGCCACTTCCCACATCCTCTGATGACTAGTAGTGGGGTGGATTAGACAAATAAGAGCATACGGTAAGCCTTTATTGACTTGTCTCACCAGGGCCATCAATTTCCATATCAACAGGGTCATCATAGGCTTTTCATTAAAGGAAGAGTTCAGGAATAGAACCAGGGATGAGAGGGATCCACTGATTCAATCATTAATTAGTTGTGGAGTCCGGCTATGTACCATCACTACTCTAGGCACTGGGACTGCAATGAGGAACACAACAGACAAGTGTCCTGCTTCCATCAGTCTTTTACTCATCCGGCAGTGGGTGACCAGGAAAAAAAAACAGACAATAAATGAGCACAGTCAAAATGAGCAAGTGATAATATTTAACAATGATAAATGTTTCAAATAAAGATATACTAGAGATAAAGGGGTGTCGGATGGGTGATAATTTAGGGAGCGTGGTCTGATAAGACCTTGCTTGGAAATAGACATTTAGACTGACACCACAATGATTTGGAGAGGTCAACTCCCAAGTTTCGTGAAGCAGAGAATTTGCTGCTGAAGAAAGGCAAGCATCTTACGGAACCTTGAGCACAGAGAACAGAGAGAAGGGAGAGAGCAGGGAGCAGTGAAGTGCGGTACAAGATGAGATCAAAGAAGTCAGACAAGGAGGGCCTATGGGGACTTGTAAGCTTGGGAATAATCTGGGATTTAATTCTAAGTGCAGTTGAAATCAAGTGGAGGGTGTGACACAGATGTGCCATACTCAGTTTTAACTATTCTGAAGATCGCTCTGAATGGTGAATAGTTCTGTTTGGAACAGGAACAAGTGTGGAAGCCAGCATACGCCATTACAGTAGTTAAGCTGACTTGTATTAAAGTGACCATTGAGGTAAAGAAGAAGAATGGGGGCTGGGGTCACAATCAGTGGTAGATTGCTTGCCTAGCACATGTGAGGCACTGGGTTCATCCTCAGCACCACATAAAAGTAAATAAATAAAGATATTGTGTCCACATACAAATAAAAAAATATTTAAAGAAGAAGAAGGAGGAGGAAAAGGAGGAGGAGGAGGAGGAGGAGGAGGAAGGGGGAATGATTTCAGGATAAATTTTGAAGGTGTTGCTGAAGAATTGGAATTCAGAGCAAATGGCAAAAATAAGCGAGAGTAGTTTATGTGTTTGGGACTGCAAATCTGGTGCACAATTAAGCCAATTATTGGAATGGGGAGGAACCTCTTGGGAGAGGTGGAGGTAGAAAGCAAGAGTTCTGTCCTGCAATGTCAGCTGGAACATGACTTTCACACTCCCAAGCCAAAATTTCAAGTAGTCAGTCAAGAAAGGGCCAAGACTGAGGGATCACAAGATCTCAGCGTTCAGCATTTTAACATTCAGAACAGCAGGTATGCAGGAGACAGAAATAAATAGCAATGTTCCCTTCCTTAAGGAGCCAACAGAGCATTAGAAGGACATGCATGTCTACTGTTGATTGCATTATAGGTAAGACTCTTGGCTATTACTCTAATAGACCCCAAGAAAAGCACTTTAGGGGCATTAAGGAAGTGACTAATTCTGACTCCTGTCACCTTTCATAACCCACTGCTAAGTTATTCTACTCTTCTGTAAAATGTCTCTTCCTTCCCACTTCACTGCTTTTGGGTTTCAGTGCGTATCTGTTAAGGCCCATCATTGTTTAAAGACTATTAGTGAAAATTGCAATTAATTTCCCATGGCTAATTGCTTAATGTCATCAACATTTAATGAAGTCAAAGATTGTCTGTGACAGTGTTGTTACGATGAGCTTTTTCCATGGACTTCCAGGTTTCACCTTTTAGGGTTCTTCACATCCCCTGATGGGTCTAATACTAAAGCACAGCTTCAAATCAACTGTAGCAACTTTTGACACAACATATATACCATATGATCTTTGATGCTTAAGTTCTCAAAGCACCCTGAAATGCCTGAGGTTACATTTAAAAACAATTTTTTAAATAGAATGCAAGGTTCAAAGGTTTTAGGAAAAGTAAGGAATGGTGAAAGCCATTACAAAATGAGTTCATCTTAAGGCAAAACGATTTTCAATTCCTCATGCTTTTTTTTAACATGAAGCTTTATTGTACCTTAATGTGGATTTAATGCAGACATTACAGCCCTGGAAGTCAAGAACTTGTGAACTAACTAGCAAGAATTTATATCATGAATGGGGGTAGGCTTTAGAAGATTCACACAGAATAATGGACACACATACACATTATTTAAACATATGCCAGACTGTGGATGGTATTTATTTATAAATAATAAGTCCAAAGGAACATGCCTGATAGACAAATAAGTATAAATTCCAATCAAAAATATTTTTTTTGGAAACTGTGCACTTTATCAATAGCAAACCGAGTCTCATAAAAAGCTCAGTACCATTTCCAAGTTCCCTGCCACCTCTAGTGCCATGTGCTATGCCTCCTCTGAAGGGTTACTCCCCCATTAGAGCATCAGAGAATGTAATATCTGGAAAGAAACTTCAAGATCATTCAAATTAGCCATCTTGTCCATCTTGTCTCTAGGTACTTATTTTACAGACTCCTTCTCCTGAGGAGTGTTACTGTGGCTCACATCATTGGGTGAGCTTGGCTCTGAGGTTGTGTTTTCTCAGGGGACTGCCCCAAGAGTGTCCAGGGGAAATCCAGACTGCAGGAAGCCATCCTCCACCCTGGCTTCATCCTGTGGAAGAATGTGGGCTCTGCTGCTAGGGAGCAGGGGGGCAAGATGAAGTTCCAAAAGGCACATATGGCCTGCTGTTATCTTAGCCTCTACCCAAACAGGCCTCCGTTCTTCACTTATTTCTCGAATCCTGGTAGTCAGCTCATGGAATAGAGGCATCTGCTCTCATTTAAAAACAAGTTAGAGAGTATTAGATTCAGTGTGTTTTTTTTTTTTTTTAAAGAACTTTAAGTTTGGAGAAAAGCCTTTGTTTAATCACATCAAGTCTGTGTCACAAGCTGAAAAATGCCAGGAAATTCCAAACTAAAGGCAGATACTTCATCCATAACTCATGCCATGGGGCTTATTTTTATTCTTTCATATGCCTGCAAATAGTGGATGAAGCATCAGAAAAACTATCTTTTTTTTTCCCCTTTGGTCTTGTCAGTTCATGTCATAACCTTGGCACTGCTCTCTCTCCCTTTTAATCTAATAAGAATATGTGATTATACTGATCCTGTTCTCCTATTTCTTGTTAGTGCTGAACAAGCACTTTTGGCACTCACAATTCAAATTACTGCCATGTCACTCTGTGCCTTAGTATGTTTGGCTATGAAGCAAAGTGTCTTGACTTATCATCTATCTTTAAGGCCTGAGAAAGGAATTATTTTAGCATTCTTTTTCTTAAAATATATATATCTGTGATCAATGACATGTCTGAAATTAACACAAAACTATAAAGAACACACAGACACACACAAAGGAAAAGGGGATGGTCTAGAATGGGGAGGGAAATGGGTAAGAAAAAAATAACAAAGACCCACAAGCAGAAGAGTATTAAATGTCCCGCTTTGTGGCTAACTGCGGGTTCTGGATTTTATAAATTGGATGAAGAATATATGTAACTCCAAAAACATGTAACTCCCTTTTAAATGTGGAAAGTATTCATTTTTCAAGCTGAATTTCTGTATTATTTGAGTTGTGTGGTAGATAATAAAAACATGGAGCCTGTCCCAGACATAACACAGTTCACCTCTTCGAGCACTTGAAAACTCGATCACTTCAGTCATCGGAGAATAAAGGAGAAAATGCAATGAGAATACAGCTGTAGTGAAATGGAGGATGTTCTGCAACAGACTAAAATCTTAAATTTTATTAATTAAGTGCTTATTGAAGACCAACCAGCTTCTTATTAATTAAGTGCTTATTGAAGACCAACCACCAACATCTTTGCTTACTGTAAAGGTCAACTATAGGACTTGCTCTCCATGAGATTCCAGTCTAGTAGTAATATGGCTGTAGAATATGGAGTATTAAATAACTCATGGGTAGCCACTGAGACTTGAAAATCCATGTTTAGGAATGAGCCATGGGGGCACAGCAACCACTCCTGCAATGGATAAGCCCATGATTTTGGAGTCACACAGACTTGGTTTTGGATCTTACTTTAACTCTTGCCTTCACCAGTGTTCCCTGGGCACCCCCTCTGTCAGTTTCATGGTCAATGCAACAGGGGGAGTGAAGAAGATAAAATCACCTCCCTCATGGAGCTTATGGGAGAGCATGAGACACAGATATTAGCAATCACACATATTGACAATCCCCAGTTGTACTGAGGGAAAAGTAGAAGGAGATTATAACCTGGATATGGTTTATGTGTGTTCCTCCAAGTTTCATGTTTTGGAAGTTTGATTCCCACTTTGGTGGTATACAGATGGTGTGGAACTTGAAAATCATGGAGCTGGGTGGGAGGTCCTTTGATCAATAAGGGTGTGTCCCCCCAAAAAAATAAAATTAAAATTTAATGTAATATAAAAAAAAATAAGGGTGTGCCCTTGGAAGAGAGTATGAGACCCCTGTCATTCTCTAGCTTCCTGTCTTCAGATATGATTTCCTTTTCCATCATGTAATCCTTCATGGGGCCCTTGCCAGAGCCGGCACTATACCATTTGAACTTTCAGCCTCCCAAACTGTGAGCTAAATAAATCTCTTTTTTTTTTTTATAAAGTTCACCTGCTTCAGGTACTTTGTTATAGGAATAAAAAAATAGATCTACACAAAGGTGATCCAAGTATTACAAGGACCCAGTGTAGAGTAAGTCATCAGGTGAAGCATTTGTAATGCTAAAGTCAGGAGGATGTCATCAGGCCTGCTGGATGACATGGGGCAAAAGAGTGATCCCAGGCAAAGAACATGGGTTATTGTCCATGGAAGAGTACAAAACATGGGTATGAAAGGATCTTGATGATATATCAACCTTCCTAAAGCTCAGTCTTCTCATTAGTGAATTTGAATATGTTAGTAAACACCACATATTTGTATTAGAAAATAAATCACATCTAGCATCTTTACTGAGACAGAAGAATATCCTGGAAAACCTTCTGAACCCATACTAAAGTTCAGTCAATGCCTACTAAGGAGCACAGCAGTTCTAATAGGGGAAAATATATAAAATATTTACAGTTCCATGAGGAGGAAACAACAAAGGGGAAGACATGATGTCTGCAGTGGGAGGTAATTAATAGCCGAGCCCTCAGGGGTCAGCTCTGTTTTTTACGTTCAACAAAGTATTCGATTTATGAGACAGTACATTCAAAAGTTCATATAACTAAATACACAAACTGGCTTGTTTGTTTTGGAACATTCAGTGTCTGAGAGTGAATTATTCATTCAAGCATTAATAAATTAGAATTTTTTTTTTTTCTTTTTGGCAGTTGAGAAAATTTACTTAAGGAAATAAAAGAGAGATCTACCAAGTTTGGACTGGCCAATGCATTTTTTTTAAAGCTGCCTCAAATCTCAACTCTCCAAAAGTAAATGAAAGTTCAAGTTATTTATTAATGTGTGCCTTCTACTCTACTGATTTATAGTACATTAAAAAAAATGCATGTAAACAATTTGCTTGCATATTCTTACCCAGTGATGACATGGCTTATGAGAGGAGAAAGAATCTGCTGGAAGAATCAAATCCAGCAGAGTTTTCCTCTATCATGAAATAAACGTGTAATGATACCCCATTCTCTTTTAAAATGTCACTTTCATACCTTTTTACCCTTGACTTAAACCTACTTTTACATTCTCTACTGAAATGTGTTTTTGGTGACTTTGAACATCTGCAGACAATAACATCTTTACCCTATTCTTATCTAGAGTCAATAGGAAAATGTCCTTTATCAATAACTTGGCACACACACACACAAAAAAAAAATGTTCCCTAAAATATTGTATATCATCAGAGAGCCATTAGAATTCAATTTTTTCTTAGAATAAAAATAAAAGATTATTATTTTGACATTCCCACCCCTACAAATCATGATTATTAACTTCACTTTTAGCCTGTTTTCTCTGTGGATTATTCCAACACCTCTCCCCAAAATGTATCTTCTAATTCACTTGTTCTATTTTCTTTGGTAAGTTTAGTAGAAAGTGAAAGAACACAGTGTGATTTTTCTGTTTACTTATGAATTGCAGTTTATACACAGGCTTTGCCATTTTTACAGCTGGATCATAGACAACATTTCTTGGAATCAATCATTCTCTATCCTTACCAGCTCTCTCGGGCTTTCTTCTATTGAGCATCAACAAATGTGCTCATACTCCATGATAACTCTTAATGCCAAGAAAGGGAAACGCATAACTCTGGAATTTCAGAATGGCCCCGTCTTTCTTAATGTAAGTATTATCTTTAGGATTGTTTTCCCCCTTGCTCTGTCTATAGCTTAGCAGAACCACATTCTTTCTTTCAATTGAAGAATTTATATAAAGCATCTTTTCAGACCCTGGTACATAACTGCCAAATGAAATAATAATTTCCTTCCCTTTATCCTTTTTGCATATCTTGCTGCATATTTGATGCATTACTACTAGACAACTGATTTAAATTATAGTTGAATGAAATTGCACATGATTCCTTAGCTAAAAACATATTAAATGCATTTCTTGAGTTTAACCTATGAATTTGAATTAATCCTTCACTTCATTTTTCTCTCATTCTTAATATCTAAGTCTATTTTTTCTCAACTTTTCTTTTGCTCATCACCTGTGTTTCTATTTGCCCCAACACTTCTTTACTCCTTTGCTACTACCAAAATTTGATTGCTGGGTAAGATTTCATAGCCAGTAATATATTCTTACTAATCAATATAGATTGCCTACTCTGTATCTAGCACCTGCTAGATTCTGTTGGGTAGAAAGAATATATTAGACATGGACTTTATTCTCAGAATCTGAAGTTTTTTGGACACAAAACAATGGATAAACAATTTAGTCCTAAAGTCACACTAAGTAAAGTGAATTCAGAGAAAAAAAAATGAGATAATTGTGCTGCAAAGTAGACAGAAACCACATACTTCATTTTAGAAATAAGACAATGAGTCTCAGTAAAGGAAACTTTGCCTGGTGCTTTCTGATATTATGTGTATAACGACTATGAAAAGACAGGCTTCATGATCCTGAGTTCAGAGCCTTCTTACTATAATGAATGCAATAAAAATGTTCCAAGCTGCTAGAATCACAGAGTAATGATTTTCCATGGATGGATAGCACAGAAATAAGGTTATGAAAAAATAAGTATTGTTTATATCTACCTGTAGAAACTTCTACTTATTGGTTGTAGAGGAGGGGGAAATGAGCTAAATATTAAGTCAAAAGTAACTATTTTGGTTTGCAAAGGAATTGTTTTTAACTACTTAAATATCTAAGAATGATTTTTAAATAAAAATCTTAATATAAAGTATCTAGGTTATATCTTACAAGTCATGAAGATAAGCAAAATTTTTCTTTATCTACCAAAAAAAAAAATGTTCAAGTTCAGCTTCTTCTAAATAGTAGGTTTTAAGATGCAATTCTACTTAAAGGCTATTTGAATTCTTGACCAAATCTTTCACTTCCCCAGACCAATAAAGGAAGTATCATTACCCATATTTTATATATGAAGAAAAAATTCTTTGGTGGTAATCAAATATTGAAAGATCACTTACTCTCATCATTCCATCATTGAGGTAGTTTTACAGAAAGAACTATAAACATAACTGCTCTTCTATTACCTTTTTTTGTTACTATTTTTAAAATCATCTTAAGTATACCTTTGTCCCCATATCCTCACCAACACTCATATTTTACTGGTAAGACTGTAAATTGGTGCAACAAACTATGGAAAGCAGTATGGAGGAGATTCCCCAGAAAACGTGGAATGAAACCACCATTTTACCCAGTTATCCCACTCCTCAGTTTATACACAAAGGACTTAAAATCAGCATACTACAGTGATGCAGTCACATCAAAGTTTTTAGCAGCTCAATTCACAATAGCTAAACTATGGAACCAACCTAGATGCCCTTCACCAGACAAATGGATAAAGAAAATGTGGTACATATACACAATGAAATATTATTCAGCCTTCAAAAAGAATGAAATTAAGGCATTTGCCAGGAAATGGATGGAGCTGGAGAATATCATAATAAGCAAAATAAATCAACCCCAAAGAATGAAAGGTTGAATGTTTTTTTCTGATATGTGGATGCTAACTCACGATAAGGGGTGGGGTGGGAGTTCCAAGGGAAGAATAGAGGTACTTTGAATTAGACAGAGGTGAGTGAAGGGAGGGGAGGGGATATATGGGGGAAGGAAAGATAGTAGAATTAATCAGACATTATGACTCTATATGCATATATGATTACATGATGTGTGTAACTCTCTATCATGTACAACCAGAAGAATGAAATGTTATACTCCATTTATGTATGATGTGTCAAAATGCATTTTACTGTCATGTATAACTAATTCGAACAAACAAAAAAATTTTTTAATCATCTTAAGTTAGCTCTTGTCTCCCTGTTAACACAGGATTATGGCTCAATCGTAGCAGCAGGCATCCAAGTGGATGCAGACTTGTGTTCATTGATGCTTATCCCACCAATGCTCCATTAATTACACTCACTTGATAGTCTCCAAGCTTAGTAGCACCATGAAAGCGCCTGCGGAGTAGTTGACATTTTGCTAGAAATAGCCTATATAAGATGAGCCCTAGCCATCTTCATTCTATATCCCCAATTTGGTAAATGCTGTGAATTCTTGATAGCAGACAAAGTCATGGGTGCGTCACATCTGCTCCTCCATGTCATGTGTCCTGTTGCTGAGCCCTCCTCCAGTCCCTCAGCCTGAGACTTACATTCCCTAAGGCTATAGCATAGAACCAAAATAACTCATCCAGGTCAACCCATTGGAATTGGATTTAATTGCTAGTTCTCTATAAATCTAATAAGTTCAATTGCTGCTGCAGATACTTATTTGTTCACTAATTCATTTATTTAGCAGAGATTTATTGATTATCTACTGTTGATAAACTAACAGGTATCTTGTTATCATTGGTGATACAAATAATATGTTCTCTTTTCCAAGACTGTTTGAAATTTAATAAGAGAACTACCTTAATTCAATAGATGAACATTAAAGCATTAACAAACTAGCTAGAGGGTACACACTTGGACAGAAGTCCTCATGAGATCCCCTGATTCTTTCCTGGAAGCCTTCACTTCATCTATAAGTAATCCCAGCCCTCATCATCGACCTCTGCACGCACTGATGTCTTCTCAAATGCAAAGCCCTGCTTGGACCCAGACCATCAGAATGTGGGTGGTGTAAGGGGTCTGACACTTGTCTATGTTAAGATTTTTTTTATGACAAGACAGTCTCAGAGAGAAATTCCTGGAACATATTTTCTCCCTGGTACTTTATTTATATCCTACCTTTATGTGAACCATTCTGGGAGTAAGGGGAGAGACATGGAGAAGAGGTGAAAACATAAAACAGTTTCTTTCTTGGGAGATCATGGTGTTACTACAAATTGGCACAGGACGTGGCCTACCTCAAAGGTCTGAATGGAAACACTGGTGTCACATTTGAAGTCACTGCTCTCCTGTATGGTTTCATAGGTTCATGGCAATTGAGAAACCTTAATGTGCTTGCTTTCTTGCATTTATATCATTTTACTGGTCAACCTTCAATGCTATCCTCTATCTAGAGGAGTTTGTGAGATACTCAGGATTTCTGAAAGTAAGTCCATGGGTCACATGCTTGGGAATCACTTTGGGTATCTCTTGAAAACATGGCTTTCTGCCACCACACTACAAACATAGGAACCACTGGGACCCTAAATCAGCATCTTGATACACACTCAAAGGAAAACTCTGAGTCTACAAACTTCCCTAAGAGGAGCACTGGACTGGAAATCACAAAGCTCTGACCTCACATTTAAGATTCTAAAATGAAGGTTAGATATCACACGTATCCCATGATTCTAAATATTTTTATTGCCCCATATCTTTCTCTTGGATACTTTTTTACTATTCCTCTTGATGTGTTTTCTCCAATGCCTAATTCCATGAGGCTTTTATTCCTCCTCATTTAGGATTTCTCCTAACTTATGAATATATATATATAAAAGGATACATTTTACTTTGTGCACTTGGACAGCCAGAGATGAAACTGATTTAAGGAATATGGGAACATTGGACTCTGATGGAATCACTGCTTTTGAGAAATTCATTTGGTTTAAAACAGAAATCATGAATTTTTAAATATGGAACCTAGGAAAGTCTATGTTTATGCTCTATTTATTATTAACCTAGCCCTCCAGGACTGGTACTTTAATTTGCCCTTTATCTAAAATGTAGATGTTAACTCTATAATTAATAAATAAGAGATATCCTTAAAACAGGTATTTTAAATTGTCTATGAGGAATTAGCTCTGATCTTGTAAAGCTGACACATTCCACCAGACAAGATACTCAACTTGAACAACTAAAGGTTTTCTCAATGAGCATTTATTAACTGAGCCATAGGAACATAGCGGAGGCCTCATTCACTTCCTCTTGTCAGTGCAGAGCTATTTGGCAGGTGGCCACACTGTAAAGCAGCAGGACATATTTGGCAGATTTATATTGTACATTGCCAGAGTTTTGCCATTTGGCTTGTTAACATACTTCTTTTTCTTTCTTTCTTTTTTTTTTTTTTTTGGCTTTATATAAAAGAAATGTGTGTTTTCTCAGCAGAGTTATGATTCATAGTTAAAATTGGCATCATGTTAATAATCACACTAAAACATGACTTTATAAAATAGTTTGTAAGACATATATGATATTTTCAGAATATTCTTCAAATTATAGAACTGTCTCTAATGGGAAGGTAATTGATTGGTATTGATCTATAATTACTGTTAGTGTCTGTGTTCTGTGTATATATCCCATCATCTGCAAAGTATGGAAATCAGACCTTGAATGAATGCAAAGTATATAATATAATGTGATTAAAATTGTTAACATTGACAAAGATGAATTTTGAGCCTCAGATTAAAATAGTCTTATGTACCAGAATAGTACATACCAGATAATAGCTTGAAAATATTAAGCAATGGAGAAACATGACAATGTATAGTAATGACTGATCCAGTGTACCCCTTAGTACATATTTTATGGCCAAGGTTTTATAAATGATAGATAAGAATTTGTTCTCAATTGGCATTAAAGATTGTGAAATTAGTGGAGACTTAGTGTTTAAGAACATTTTCACAGAATTTGTACTTAAACACCTATTCTGGGGGAAGCAAGGGTAAAGGAGGGTAATAAGAGGTACAAAGAAAACCAACAAAAAAGTAAAAACCTAAGTTAACCTGGGTTGCACTATTAGAACTCTTGATATATCAAGAGTATCTTAATTGATAAATAAAGATTTTGTTGGCATAGTCAAACTTTTTAGGAGACATTTGACATTTATTTCTCTAAGATATTTTTTACTTAATTATGTACAATGTTTTTTTTTTTTCCTTCCTTTCTTTCTTTTGCTAGGCAAGTATAGCACCTAAATCATGAGATTAGTAGAAAGGGGTTTTAAGGTCAGACTGGTAAAAGTTTCAAAAGATAACATCACTACATAACGATATTCTTACAGTGATATCCCAGCATTTTCTAGAATTAATAAATAGATGCCTATGCAATGACTTAAAAATTCAACAGTGGATCCCAACATAGAAATTGTTATAGGCACAATAACCTAAATTAAATGAGAGCAATTCCTTTTAGAAAGAAAGGATAAATCCTGACAAAATTAGAAATTTATAAAAATTTCTAAAAAATTAGAAATTTCTAAAATCCTGACAAAATTAGAAATTTCTAAAATTTCTATTTTAATATTAAATTATGAAAATAGGCCTGGAACAGTGTCATATGCTTATAATCCTAGCTACTTGAGAGGCTGAGTCAGGAGAAAAACAATTTCAAGGCCAGCCTTGGCAACTTAGCAAGACCCTGTCTCAAAATTTAAAAATTAAAAAAAGAAAAAAATTTTTTTTGAGCCTGGAGATGTAACCCAATGGTAAAGTGCTTGCCTAGCATGCATACGGCCCTGGGTTCAAAAAAAAAAAAAAAAAGAAAATACCTACAGGCTACCCAAAAACAAGGGATATGGTACATGAAAACCTATATGAAAAAAACACACATGCACACACATACATGAAGGAGGAGTATGATTGGTTATATAAATCAACCTATTATGATTAGATTATTCGATCTAAGAAATTATTTGCTTCTTTGGATATTGTAATATTCTAGACCAAAGACAATTGTAAAACGTCTGGGATTTTACCTTGCTTTGCATATTACTTCAGGTCATTATGAAAGTAAAACTTTTAAAAGATATTCTCTTCATGTGTTCACAACTCCAACTTCTGGCCTTCTCTATTTCAAAACACCTTATAAAGATATCCGACAGGAGTAAAATATTGGTCATTTTATTTTTCTATTTCTGCTAACTCTACCTATTCCCTAATTCTCAGGATGAAGCTGTGACAGCTGGTTGCCAGAAAACCATTCCACACTTTTATAAATAATCAGATATTATTTATCTACAGTTGGAAAGAATAGGCAATCATGTGGACAAAAGGGGTTCCATTTTGAACATTTTGTAATAAAATAAAACTCCAAATGACATTGGGAGAGTTGGAAGAATAATACCATGTAACATCTTGAACATTTTAATTTATCATACTATTAACAAGAAATTGTTGAAGTATTTTTAGTTACCAAACAACAGCACTACAAGCTCTTTATTATTGCTATCATCATCATCACAATCATATTGAATATTCCTCCAAGGACAGTAGATCATTTCTACAGGTCAAGAAAGGTTTTTCAAAACTTATGTGTACTATTATAAATAATTAAGACATAATTCCTTCCTAAATTTGCTTTGATAATAGGTTATTGTTATAATGTACCACAGTTTACTAATATGACCATTTAAGTTTAATTTTATAATGTATACAAATGTAAAGGAATCTCTTTGAAAAAGATATTCTAAAAAGCCCTTTTACTTCACAATACCAACAATTTTTTTTCTTCAAAAATATTCTAATTGATACTCAAAGAAAAAGCTGAGGTTTTTATTTGGAGTTAATCATCTCAGTTTTCTTTCTATAATAAATTCTATTTCAAATCAGTATAGAGGTAAAATGACAGGGATATACCTTATAGGACAAAATAACATACATAAATTAACAGGATAAAATTAAGACATTATGCCTCTTTGGAAGAATCAGAATGATACTATATTAGGATAAGTTTTGTATTTGCATTTATTTCTTTATTTGTATTCAATGCCATGATCTGTACACATTTTGTTTATTTTAAGTTGTATATTTGCAATCAGTAAACACTGTTATTTAGACTATGAATTTGCAGACTTTGTAGACATCAGCTTTCATTCTTTTTTTTTAATTTCTGAGTTGTTGGCTATATTTCCATATTTAATTGAACATATTTAATATGGACATTGCATACCCTACAAGCTGACTAGAACTTAGATCTCACACAAACTCAGTAGATGATATAGATGATATAATGTTTATGAAGGAATTAAATTTAACTTAGTATGTGAGAGATCATAATTCCTAATTGAAGTGGCACAGTCTCTTTTAGATTTTATTTCTTTGGAATCATTATCATCGTCATTGCATTCATTTCTATATGTATTTTTCACCAAATTAATCAATCTAGTGAAGCTTATTTTAACATGTCTATGTAATTAGAAATGAAAATAATGTAATTTACTAATTAGAATGCACTAATAAAAACATTTTTTAAATAATATAATTATCATTTATTACTTAGCTTATAATATTAACTTATAAATTCAATTACAAATATGAGTGAAAACTTGTAAGAATAAACAAATGCTTATTTTTTCCTCATATTTCTATGTATTTTGGGGTTGCAGTTGTCTAAGGTGAAACTAGTGTATATTGAAATGTGATTATCATACAGCTCCTGTCACATAAGAGCAACCATACAAGTTCAACAGTAGTCAAACTGGTCCATGCTCTGTTCAACGAGTCATAAGCCCAAACACCATGACAATTTTAAATTGCAATAAAAGTTTCTAAATGCTTACTCTGTTTCTGAACTTACTGAAGAACTTTAGACACATGGTTTGCAGTCTGGTACCAATCTATAGACACACTTTTACCAGAATGGACACAGTCTGGCTTTTAACTCTCTGGGGTTTGTATTACCAGATAAATACTGTTGACCATTCCATGCTAAGGGGAAGGGGATGATGAAAGCACATACCTATAATGGAGATGCTAATAAGATGCTAGGATGTCTACTTAAGGAGACAAATATATGTATAATATTTTTATGTTGTAATTACACACGATTTTAGTGATGGTATGCCAAGATGCAACTAACTACAAACAGGAATCAGGGAAGCTTTCCTAGATAGATAATGCTTGAATTGCATTTATTAAAAGATGAATTAGTGGTAATGAGATATGAAAATTTTTATAGGGACAGAGAATTTCTTGAGAAACAGGATGGCAGTAAGTGTCTATTGGAGGAAGGGGATCGGCAGAACAAGGAAAACACACATACTTGGGTGTGTCTGAAAGGTGCAGTGCATGACAGATTCTGACAGAAGATGAGACTGGGGAAGAAGAAACTCTGCTTTATTGGGACCAGAAATGGACCTGTAATATCCCCTAACGGGGAAAGCAATTTGTTCCCTTGGTGTGGCTTTCTGTGACTTATGAGAATGTGACATATCTCGCCATTTCATTGACATCTTGACCATCAGCCTTTTCTTATGGTCCTTAAATGTTTCTGTTCTTTCTGTCATTCCAAGTTCTCTTTGGTACCTAGGTACAGTCATGGCTTGATGTTTTTAGAACTGATCATCTAGTTGACCTTTTAGATCATTGCTAAACTAGATCCTTCTCTCTGATATATTGTTACATTCATCAGACTAAGATGATAAAAAAAAAGGTCAATTTTATTTTAGACAATTTTATTACCTATAGGCAAATAATATTTCTTTAAGAATATTGTAGGAATATGTACATTAAAAGTTACTAGGAAAAGAAACATTGGATTTTTTTCTATATTTTTAATTTTGCATTTAGTATTCTTTACTCCACCCCTCATTATTATAAATTATCAAAATGACTATATTATTAAGCTGAATTCCCATTCTAGTTTCCCCTCCCAAGCCTACTGACCATAAATACCTATTTTTCTGTGTTCTAACTCTATTTTTAAAATTCACTTGTTCATGAATCCATCCGTTTACTGTAAAAGTAATTTGATCACTCTGGAGTGCTATTGATTTGTTTTTACCTTGTGTCCTTTTTCATTTCATCAGAGTAGAAAGCTAAATATTACTTCCCAATTATTACCATATTTATCTGTGAAGTTTCTTTGCTTAAAGGCGCAAATAAATCTTTTACCTTCCTTGTTTTGCAGAAGCTGGTTCACAGACAGATTATTTTTAAAATGGGATCTACCCGTTTTTAGAAATAAAATTGGAAAATACTAGATTTTGTTTCTTTATATTTATTTAATTAACTATTTTTACTAGACATGGCTACTCACAATAAAAGAAATTTAAAATAATTTTGTCTTCTATTTTGTGGATTCGCTTTGGGTAAACAAAATTTTAAGAGCAACTTTGAGAAATACTTAACCTCATAAGACAATGTCCTTCATTGAATAAAATTGGTGTGTATATCTACCATCAAAAAAAATTCAGTGCACAAGATATAATTTTATTAACTCATACAATAGGCTAACTGTAATTTATGTTATCTAAACACTCAAGAATAATCCATCTGTCTTCTGACTTAGATTTGGAATGGCATTGGGACTTGTTTTAGTTGTACTTGTCATTTAAGTCCATTGTGTAGAAAAGTTTGAACTACTATTTTCTTCCACCTTTCATGAGTATCTTTAGCAAAGGAAGAGATTTTCAGAATTATTGCATAGATCTGAAAATGTTTTCCAATCCAAAAATACATGGTTTGTGGCTATTATTGTTTTCTAGTTGGTATTTCTTAAAAGGAAAAGAAAGCTTTTATAAGGACAAACCCAACATTTTTCTTCATTTTCTTCTACACTACAGTTAATGGAAAGCTGAAGGCAAAATGTTTCTCTAAGGTTTCCTGATACTTACTCAGTAGCCATCAGGAAACAGGAAATGCCATTTTTCTTTTCATCCTTCATTGCTGTAGGGCTTCTGGGCCATTCTGAAACTTAGTTGACACTAATTACTGGCCTTAACCCTTCATTAGAAGAATGAAAACTATAAGCAAGGGTCTAGTAGTCACAATGTCTTTCCAAACAGAAATCTTCAGATGACATCCAAAGAATTGTGAAGGCTGGATTAAATAGTAGTAATTCATGAACACTTCTTTTGGATTAGGAATACCAAATAGTAAGTAAAAGGCATCATGATTTGTCATGCCATCCATGATCAGTCATAAGGAATAAGGGATGTGGTCCAATTCACAGCTTAAGAAGTGACTGTAAAAATTACAAACTCCAAATTTACTAACTGTAGTCTCAACTGTTTCTTACGAGAACTGTTTTAGACTCTCCAGCATAAAAACAGTACATCATAGTAGCTTACCATATCCTCTACTGCTCCCAAATTGTTTCAATTCTGATGCAGTAGCTATTCTTAGCTCAGAAGAGTGCTACTTAATTATTAAACCATTCAATTTTTTTTTGCAAAGGACACTAATGGTTTATATCAGTGGTTGTAATATGATTTGATTCTGTATGCTCTGAATTTTTACCTTTTTATTACATATGGTTATTTTGAAATTTAGATACATCTACTGAAGCCTGGGCTTCCTATGTAGAGATCCTGGTAAATTGTACTACTGCCTGTGCCCTCTGCATTCACCAGTGCTTACCTAAATGGGATGCTTAAAAATGTATGTAGAATTGCTTTCTTTTAATACCCATTCCATTCCACAGATGCAACTCTTTCTGTTCCATAGCTGCCCTCTCCCTCCCATATTTTAGTTTTCAGTTTTATTTCCTCCTCCACCCAGAAGGTTGCATTGATGAAAGTTTAAAATAACAAAAACCTACATACTTTGTGTTTGCAAATATCCTCACAGATGGAGTTCACATCTTTGATCTATTTCTTTTCTTTGTGCACATCTGTTGTCCATTTTAATACAAAGTATCTTTCAGGGCTTGGACTGAAACTCTGATTCACTGCCATGCTTTTGTGTAAAGGTCCCAGCATGGAGCAATGGGCACCAGAGGTTTTCCTGGGATGAGAAAGTAAAGGGAGAATTAACTTCAGGTGATTTTCAAAAAAAGCAGATAGTGTGTTTGGCCATATTTTCCTCTGGAGTAGGAGGATATTCTTGGGGTAAGAATATAGTGTTTGAAACTGTGATTTGAAACACTACATTGGGATTCATTCTTTTCCAAGAATCAGGAATGTTTAAACCAGATATATAATCCCTGTATTAAAAAGCAATCACTTGATTAAGACTTTACTCGTGATCAGATTACAAAGTGATTGCCAAAATTAGTTATTTACCCTCAAGTGTGACATTGACACCATCTTAAATTATATACATGGCATGTATTTGTGTTGTATGTGTATATAAAACATGAATTATAAAAGGGACAGGATTAGTCACTCAAATGAACAATCCATCTGTGGTTTTATAAAGAAAACGGCCACCTAACCAGCTAAAATGTTTACTCCCAAATAATTATTAAAATATTGTATAAACATATCTTAAGAAGAGAGTCTGATTGTGAGTTTCCTAAAGCTATTTAGACTTGGTCCTCCCAGCCCCTAAGATTATCTTCATTCAGAAAATTCTCTGTTGGTTGCATCTCTACCAGGTCTCTGGTGTTTTAATATGCTTATTAAATGCTTATATAATTCTCCTTAATAACGTATCTTCACTTATTTATTTCCCAAACAAAAGGAAATGTACCTAGTGGTCTTCATTAATTTCTCAGATTTTCTTTCTCATTCATCAAGAACTATTAGCTCATTTGAATAACATATCAATTTCTTCCTTCGGTAATAAGACACTGAGTATTGTAGTATTTGCAAGAAATCGGATAGAGGAAGGAAGAAGAGATTTGTAAGTGAATTGAATGGAGTAGTTTCACAGAAGATTATGTTTCTTCAGAAGTTTTGGGTTGGGGGGTTTATATCTAGAAAACTCTGGGAATAGTAGGACCATTAGTTGCTATCGTCTTACCCCATTGTCCACTATCTTCTAAAGATAACATAAACAGACCTTATGTTAGATAACCTAAAAACCTTATATTGCTAACATAAAGTGATCTAGGGAAGGACCAAGTTGCATTTCAGTATAAAGAGAAATCAAGACTCCTACCATGTTCATCACCTGCTTTGCCTTTGCCTTTGTGAATAATCATAATTGATCTACCCAGAACACTCCTTGTTGGCTCTAATAGTTACTATTTGAAAGCAGAAAATTCTGTATGAATTTTTTCTGAATTTTCATTTCAAAAGAGGATTGTGAAAAATTGAAGTAAATATCAATATTTCAATATAGATTTATTCATGTTTTGATAACAGGTCTAGTGCAAACTTGTTATAAGTCAATTAACATATGGACATGTTGCTTTTGCATAAATAAAAATGTTCTTTCCAGCTGTTTCACAAATGTGTGCTATGGTTCATGGAACCATTAGGCACAGGTATTGAGGAAAACCCATTCCAGGACCATGACCACTATCAGAAAACCAACTCAAAACACACATACTTTTAAAGAAACTATACAAAAATCATATTCTCTTGGAAAATCAGTAATAAAAAAATTAAAGCATCTGTTTAGATATTATTTTTTAACTTTATGTCTCACTTAGAAATTGCATAAAAATATTCATTTTCATTCTTAAAATTGTGAACATTAATATAAGCAATTTAATAGTAATATCATACGGTGCACATGTTTAGGTTTAAGTGTAGCATGGTATGTGCCTTCCAGCTGGTGTGTATGAATACTTCAAAGTACTTGGCTCTTGACTGATGAAGATTCCATGTCTTATTGATTTGGTTTCTAGAAAACTAGGGGATTTGTTATTTTCTATGAACTAGTGGCATTTGAGAAACACATGTGTAAGAGTCTTAACAAAATTTATATCCGCATGCACGTGAAGGCACGTTTATTGATTTCATATGAAATGGGATCTCCAGGTTGGTTTGTTCTGTGGAATAAGTCATATTATAACTCTTTCATTCACTGCTTATAACACAGTAAAGAACTAAAATATGTGTGTTTGCTTTTAAAACCAGATGGAAGTTGTGTTGGCTAGTGCAATGTCTTCTATGGGCAGGGAAAATGTATAAGCGAGGTCTTTTATTCCCATTTTTCTGAAATCTTTTTACAAAAGAAATTTCTTTTAAGGTTTAGGATTATTGTGGGGTTTTTTCTTTCTTTCCACAAACTAAATAAATAAAAAGGTTGTCTAAGACTGAAGGCAGCACTGTGTGATGCTGAGCATTGCCTATTAAAGGCCCACAGTGAGATCCAAGCAAAGTTCAAGACTGAATTTTTTTTTTTTTTCTAAATGTAAGGCAAGTCTAATTTCTTTCAGTGCTGCAGTGTGCCGTGTACTAATCTGAGAGCTGGAGTTTTTGTCTACATTTTTTTGGTTTCTTTTTTTATAAAAATAAAAACCCTCAGTATAATGGCAGGAATAATTTCTGAAGCCACTAATGAGTTCCTTGGAGTCAGCAGAAATTAGTCACATTGGCATTGTGTCCTTCATGATGTGTGTCTCCACACTCTCAGCCTCAATCTGAGGACTTTAAATTTTATTTTATTGTTTTGACATACCAAGTAGAAATCTCATCGTCCATCAACTTCTTACTTCTAGAAGGCAAGATTTTTCAAAATAAGATAAATTCTCAACCATCCAAGAAGGTAAGGGTTGTCTTGCTTGGAATCAGGTTGCTGATATTATTAACTAACAAAGTCTTTAGACATACATCTTTAACTTTTGCAGTCTTTATATGACTTGTAGTAGACATACTTGGTAGTCATACCTAGTCAGGTGTTTATAGGAGCTGATTAGTACCCATTGTATTTCTTATGGCAAATCATTTATGTGTCTAGAAGCAACAACAATAAAGCCACCATTCATTGGGACATCACTGTGTACCATATGCTTTTCTGTGCTTCATATGCATTTATATTTCTACTCTCTGAGTTAGATAATCTTTCCATACCCTTTTTATGAATGAGGAAACTGAAGCACAAATACCTTAGTTAAGTACCTTATGTAAGGTCACTGAACAGGAGTCAGAACCAGAATTCAAACTCAATGTTATAATTTTTAACCAAGACCCTATGGTTGTGGATCGATGCACTGATTTCTTGAGACTCCTTCACTTGGGTGCTTTCAGCCTTGTGACATAGGCCCAATGAAGTGTCTTACTTCAATGATTGGTGGATACCTGCTCTATGCAATGCACCAATGACCTGGATAGCATTGCTTCCCCCCTTTGGCCAAATACAGAGACCTAGGAGCCAAGCAGTAGAAGTTCAGTGGCCCTTTTCACAAGTGGAATAGTGGATCTTAGAAAAATTTGACAAATAATCACAAAATAATAGGCTCTGATAGATCAGAACTCTGTTGTCCGGTAGGGTAACTAATAGCCACATGAGGTTACTTAAATTCACTTTAAATAAAATTAAATAAAACTGAAAATTCAACCCTTCAGACATACCAACCACATTCCAAGTGCTCAATAGCCACGGGTAACTAGTGGCTACTATGTTTGATGGCAAAGATGAGATTTCATCACTGCAAATTTCTACTGAACAATAACAGTGTAGGGTGGGAAGTGAGGAGCTCATGGAGTCTGGCAGTGACAGCTGACAACACACAGAGGTGGCTGTGCCAGGGGCAGCTTCGTACACCTCCACTACTGCACCTGGGCCTGGGCTGCTCCCTGTAGCAAAACCTCTATAGGTCACTGTCTTTTTTCTGAGCCTAATTCTGGGAACTGCTCTAATTTCCTTCTAACAAATTTCTTTCCCGTTTAAGTTAGCTTCAGTTGTTTTTTGTTAGTTGCAGCAGAACCTTTCCTAAGAGAATGACCTTTACTTAACATTAACTAACACTGGACAAAACCCACTAGGAATTGCTGGTGTTCGACTATTACATATCAACGTGATTGTTCTTGGATCTTATTGGATAATTATCTGGAAAAGTTGAGGGATAAAATGATGCCAGCCTGGGCTGAGGATGTAGCTCCATATGTGAGGCCTTGGGTTCCATACTTAGGCCCAGCCCCCCAAACCCCAATTGAAAACAAACAAACAAACAAAAAAAAAACTATGCTTGTCTGAGATGGATGTGATGAGCAAATACTATTGTCTCCCTTGGTGAGCAATTTTGGAACCCATGGACACTCTTTATGGTGAAGGTCAATTGACCCTGGCCAAGAAAAAAAGCTATGGGATAGAAAGGGTGCACTTCATAGAAACTATACCTTATAACAAATAACCCCAAGCCTTTGGTAAATCTTGATGAAAGTTGCAACCTGTGTTATAGAAAAAAAAAAAAAAATTCGTGAAGATTCTTTTCCATACTTACAATAAATGGCCAAAGCAAAACAGTAGCTCCCGAGGAGCAGCCATCAGTAGCAGCCAGCTCTGCCTGGCAAAGCAGCAATCTCACAGGGGCCACTGGCATTTCAGGCAGTGACATGGCACTTTCACAAGAGAGCCAGTGTGAAAAAAATGAATTCGATCTGCATAAAAACACACGTGGACCAGCACTCTACAGAGGACGCAAAGTACAAAAATTCTAAAAAGAGACACTTTCTTAAAGGACCCACAGGAACTGAAAATCATCATAATTCAGATTTTAATGGAAACACAACCTCTCAAATATTCACAGGCTAAAAAGGCGCATGACGTTTGAGTTACATAAGGAAAAACATTTTGCATCAGATGTATTCAGCAATGGGATGGTTGATTGTGGAGTGATGAGTTACTCTTCACTGAGGGGCTTGGCTAGAGACAGAAGGGTAACCGGCAGCCGAGCTGTGGAAACGATTTCTGTGTGGGTGGGATTTCAAAAGCTGCCTCTCACCTAACCTCTTGGAGAACTTCTGCCTCTAAATGTACTAGACTTTACAAACTAAACTGATTTCAGATTGCAAAAGTGCAGATTATTATTTTTTTCTTCTTCTTAAAACCCAGGGAAAACCAAGAGTATCCATTAAAATACTTGGAATTTTGTGGTTGGCCTTCCCATTTAACTCCCTTACTGCCTGGCTCTTTCCATTTTCTTTTTGTTTCCTTTGCATGTAAAATAACTGTGGTTTCGAGTAAGGTGGAAGCTATTAAAATACTTTAGAGAAAAGGTAAATGATTCTTAATACTATTAGAATTTTAATCAGCATCTGGTGAATAATTCTTGGGGAATACTAATCGTATACGCTACAAAGATTAAAATATTTCTCTATATAAAAACAGTCATATAATTTGTTCTGATCTCTACAGTGTTCTGCATATTTATGTTTCCAAGAACATGTCAGTCAGAGGCTAAGCAACTTGGGAAAATAGAATTATGGTTGGATTTTTCAGGACATTCACATGTGCAACCCACTCTATGGCTATGCTTGGAATGTCTTTCTGGCTCAGGATCAGATACATACATAAACTCATAACACATTTCCATCCTATCTGCTTCCAAGAGTAATTCTTCACAAACACTGGAAGTCTGCTTTATGTTTTACTCATCTATTAATGATCCACATAATCTGTAATTTTTCAACCTTGGCAGACTTTAGGTCTAACTTAATCTCTGCCTGTTCTGCTTTACTCATTTGGTTTTTCTTTTGTCTCCTCATTTATCATATGTTATAATGGAATACCAAAATAAAGACTCTTAAACTTAACCTTTTCTCTCAAAATTGTTGAAGAAACATTTATTTTATAATTCATTGGATAGATAGATGATAGAATTTGCTAAACAATAAGTTACCACCATCTGATATAGATTGCATTGTTGACATGTTCTTATTTTTTATTTGTATCTGTTACTATTTCTTCATTTTCGGCTTCCATTACTAATCTAGAAAACTCTTTGTGGGAAAAAAGAGGCCTCTTTTATTTAAGTAAAATATGTCCAGTTCCTGTAACCATTCATGCATTCACTCAACCCATCATTTATTCATTCAACAAGAAACTGTTTAGAATATAAGATGTACACAGTTCATAGCAAGTGGTGACTATTCTATGTAAAATATTCCCAGAAAAGAACAGAGCATTCCAGACATAACTGACCATTGTAGTTATTAACCTATCTTGCTCCAAATCCAGAGGAAAACATATACTGAGTTATACTTGACATTATATCATCATTCTAGATGGAGGGATATCATGAGAAATACTTCTCTAAAATCTGTTCCCAAATTCACTTTAAGACTATTTCCACAGAAACCTCTCTGAAGATGACTAGGAGAAACCTCTCTCTGGTTGCACATCACAAAGAGCTGTGTTTCTTGTAGGTATCTGGTTTGCTTTTCCAACTGGGAACACTGTAAATATTGTATAGGATTCATTTCTAGTGGCTGCCAGTTATTCCTCTCTAGTTTTTCATTTAACTGCATTCACTGTTGTACCTAAGGAGGTGTACAGGATTCCATGCCAAGCATGTTTTGTGCTTATTATCTTGAGTTGGCTTTCTCTTTGCTTCAATTCTTCTTGATTTTACACATATTTTATTTTATGATAACATTCACTTATTCATGATTATTAAATCTTATTCATGATTACAAATCCTATTACAAGCAAGATTTGGAGAGTTTATTAACTTGACATTTACCAAGCTAGATGATCACTCAGATAGATATTTACAGATAGATAGATAGATACATGATGGATGAATAAATATAGATAGTTGATGGATAGGTAGGAAGTATTAGCATAAAATTCTTTGAGCTTGATACTATGCTTCTGTTTCTGTAAAAAAAAATAGCTATTTACATATTTCATTCATTATTACTGTCCTCTACTTGGGGTAGTCTCCAGTACTGAGCCACTATACAGCTAAAATGAATAAAGTCCCTTTGACTTTCCCTCTAGCATGAATCTAACAAACTCTCCTTCCTCTGTCCCCATTGCCAGTGTATTTATCCACAACCGTGGCTCAGCAAGGTGATGAGTCTTACAAATATCTCTGCAGTAAACCCCGTATTACGGTTCTGCATCATTTACCATGATTACCATGATTCCAACAGGGACTATCTCCTTTCTTTCAAGAAAGCCAATTCTCCTGGAAATGCATTCTGCACAGTAGCTATCAATTTCTTGCTTGTCCTTCCTTCATGGCCACATTATTTTTTCTAGAAGTACTATAACACTTAGACATACATTTGGCTCAAGTACTCAGAAGAGAGCTAATGGTAGCTTACAAAAAAAAAAAAAAAAAAAGGACTTGTTTTTTCACATAACAAAATTCTGTAGGCAGAATGTTGTTCTCATTGGTTATAATGATTCAAAAAAAATTAGGGTCTATGCCTTTATTTGTATTTATTTATTTGTTTGTTTACTTATTTATTTATTTTCAGTACTGGGAATCAAATCTAGAGGCACTTTACCACTGAGCTATATCCCCAAACATTTTTGTATTTTTTTTTTTTTATTTTGAGATGGGATCTTCCTAAATTGCTGAAGTTGGCCTAGAACATGCTATCTTTCAACTTCAGTCTCCCAAGTTGCTGGGATTATAGGCATGTGGTACCATGTCCAGCCAGGACCTATATCTTTATAATTGTGTTAGAATTTCACACATTCGTATTAACTAATGGTCAGTATTTGGCTACTGCAGCTCAAAATATTCTATCCATTCTAAGAGAAAGAAGAGAATTGGAAAAGGGAAAGAGTGCGCCAACCAAGTCCAACTCCTCCTTTATCAAAAGAGAAAATTGCTTTATAGAAATTCCTGCTGGCACACTTTCTTTGAAATTTCATTGGAATTAGTGTGTTTCAAAGACTCCTTCAAAAGAAAAAGAATGAAAAAGTCTAGAATAATATTGTAATGTTTCAATGTTTCCATTAGTCAGCTTTTTTTTTTTGCTGTGACCAAAATATCAGTAAGAACAACTCAGAAAAATAAAAAAAGAAGAAAACTACATGATTGTGATAAAAAAATAATTTGTATACACACACACACACACACACAAACAAACAAACAAACAATTTAGAAGAGAAAAAGTTTATGGTTCACATTTCAGAGGTTTCGTTCACGGTGGGCCAATCCATTGTTCTGGGTCCAAAGTGAGGCAGCTCATCATAGCAAAAGGGCATGGTGGAGGACCTGTGCTCCATTCATGGTGGATACACAGTAGAGTGAGAAAGGGGAAGGGGCTGCAAGGAAGATGAACACTTCAGAGCAAGCACCCAGTGACCCACTTTCTCCTGCCAGGCCCAACCTGCCTACAATTACCACCCAGTTAGTCCATTCAAAGTAGGATGGACTGATTAGGTTACAGTATTCCTGAGCAAATAATTTTACCTCTGAATATTTCTGCATTAACACAGGAGCTTCTGAGGGACACCTCATATCCCAACTATGGTATGATCAGTTGCATGAGGCTAGACCCAGGACATCTTTAAAGGAACTAAGGGTTAATGTTCTCTTATTAATTATGAAGGTAGAAATGGGTATTAAAAAGGCAGGTGGGCTTGAAACATCAAAACATCTCATCCCTTAACTTTAATGGTTTGTCTATTGATTGTCTCTGTTTCACTCAAGGTTGGTAGACAGAATATTCAGCCAAAGTCATTTAAATTACCTGGCTAAGCAGTTGCCCGTGATAACAGATTTAACCTAGTAAATAATCTGAAGGAACCCGATACAGAACAAGGTACAAACAAGAGGTAAAAAAAGAAAATCCTAATAGCACTGATTTTTTTTATTTCTTTTCTTTTTTTTTTAGATATACATGACAGTAGAGAGTATTTTGACGTATTGTACATACACAGAGTGAAAATATTCTTATTCTAATCAGGATCCCATTCTTGTGGTTGTACATGATGTGGAGTTTCACTGGCCATATGTTTATATATGAACACAGAAAAGTTCTATCCAATTCATTCTACTGTTTTTCCTATTCCCATTCTCACTCTCTTTTCTTTATTCCCCATGGTCTAATACAGTGAATGCATTGAACTTCTATTCTTCCTACCTGCCTCTTATTGTGTGTTAGCACACACATATCAGAGAGAACATTTGGCCTTTGTCTTGGGGGGATTGGCTTATTTCACTTAGCATGATAGTCTCCAGATCCATCCATTTACTGGCAAAAGTCATTCTTTTAGTGGCTGAGTAATATTCCATTGTGTATATATACCACGTTTTCTTTATCCATTCATCTGTTGAAGTTCTCCTAGATTGGTTTCACAACTTAGCTCTTGTGAATTGAGCTTCTGGTAAACATTGATTTGGTTGCATCACTCCAGTATGCTGATTTTAAGACCTTTGTGTATATACCAAGGGGTGGGATATAACTAGACCAGATGGTGATTCCATTCCAAGTTTTCTGAGGAATCTCCATACAGCTTTTCATAGTAGTTGTATCAATTTGCAGTCTCACCAGCAATGTATGAGTGTGCCTTTCCCCCCATATTCTCACCAACATTCTTATTACCTGTATTCTTAATAATTGCTATTCTGTTATTCTGACTAGAGTGAGATGGAATCTCAGTATAGTTTTAATTTGGCACCGATTTTTATAGAGTTATTGCTAAGGACAATTTTACTTTCGCCCTTGACTCTAAGATTCAGTCCATTCTTTGTAATGGTAAAATTAGATCAATTTAGATTTCTGTGCCTTGCAACCAAAGATTCATGACTAACTTATTTCTTAATGTGCTTTCTGGCTTCCAATCTCCAACTTTCATCAATGCAGCATTGAACCTTTAGACTTGTTTGTCTCAAAGATCTGATGAGGCCACTGACTTAAAATATATAAAAGTTTCTCCATCATTTACAAGATAAGATTTAACTAATTTATTCTATTAAAATCTTTTTATAACCTGGTTTAGATATCACAAAAATCTGAGATTTGACAATACAGAATTGTCAACACTTATCCTACCACGTGCTCTGTACTTTCTGAGCTGATGTTTTCTGGAATAGCCTTCCCTGTATGGTTCAACTAGATAACTCCATTTAGTTCCTCAGGACCCAACTCTACAAATCCTTGCCTCTTTTGCTGACCCATACAGGTATACCCATGCCTACACACACACACACACACCTGAAAGTTGTATTATTCATTGTGCTCTTTTCTCAGCCCCAGAAGTCCCTCTTGTATATACACACATTTATCACAGCACAGATCACGTGGGAGCATAGTGTGTCCTGTAAGAGTAGAATATTCAATGAATGCTTGTTTAATTGAAAAAAAAGAAAAAGAAAAAAGAAACATTTGCCTAAGTGGAGAAAGAAAGAAACTACTAAAATCATCTGAATTTTCTCCCACTTGGCTTCTATTCAGTTAAATTCCTCCGAGTTTTTTTCCTTTAAACTGCTACTATGGTCCACTCACGATCATATAATAGTGTTACTGAGGTTTTGTAATTTAAAGGTAGAACTTTATGGCTATGTGTCACAAAGCTAGCATTGTGTTTTAGTCTAGCTTAACAGCTATAAAATAATTAATAATTTGATTCTATAATTGAAAGCTCACCTCTCACTTTTATATATAACTTTAATAATCATTAATTCTATGTCTCTACAAAATAGTTTGATAATATGGTGGACAGGACAAAATTTAGAATTTTATAGGAAGTCTTCCTTGAAGTTGACATTGACCAATAGTTTTTGATCCTAGGTTCTTTTCCTTTTCTTTCTTTATCTAATTGGTGTTTTAACCATGCTTCAGGTCTTTGCATTGCTCTTGAGCATTTCAGTAATTCTGAAGTGAGGTTGAAAATACTTAAAATAAACTTGACTCTATTACAAAGAAAGTTTGTTTCAGGATTCTACATGATGTGCAAAAGCTTACAGATCAAAGTGGGAGAATCAGGCAGGTCTTCTGATTCTAAGTCCAGAGATCTGATCACTTCAATACACAACATCCCCCTGCCCCTACTCTCCCCTACCCCACCGCTTAACTGAGACTCAACCAAATGTCCTACTAAAATGAAGTGTTATATCTGCAGCATTTTTTTCTACCACTCCACAAAGTCAATGTAAATAGGAAATTATATTTCTTCTGCATGATTTGTTTTCAGTGAATCCATGCAATTTCTGAACAATCATTACTTCCTTTTCTATATGCTTACCAACCATCTGTTAATTGTATTATGTTCCTAAGTGTCTCTTTTGGTTTTCCAAGATACTTCTAGTCAGTGTTTGTCTAGTTTCTTATAATTCCAGATACTACAAGCTTCTGTATATTTTTCATTTTTATAAAGATTTTTTTTTCATGAGCTATATAATGCAAACAATCTCAATGTAACTACAGAAATAGAAGTGAATAAACAATATCAGCCATAATTCATTTTTAATCCAGGGAGCATATTCTCCTAAACTATTGGCAGTGGCAATTTCAGAGTTTTCATGCAAGAATGGCCCACAGGCAAAATCCTATTTGGAAGTGGAGAACTAAATGGTTGTCTTGAATAGGCAGCCACAGCAAGCCCACTCTTTGTTTGGCATAGATTTTATGTGTAATTGGTATGTTTGAAGGACTTATGGAGACTGGGGTAGAAGACTACAGCACTGTCTCAGTCACTTGGTGTTGCCACTGGGTCCTGGCCAGTTACTTCCTATGCCTGAGTTTCTACTCATCTAGGTAACATCCTTGCTGCAAGTCACAGTACTCAAGGGCAAGGATTGAGCAGAAGCCTGCTAATTGACCAGACCACTCATGTATGGCTGCCAATTGGCAGTTTCTTCTGGAACAGTAGCAAGCTGCTCAGTGAAACAAGTCACTCTAGACCAACCTGAGACACTTCCATCCCCCGAGGGGGGCACAGCAGAGCACTTAAGACTTTGCCAACCACAAGTCTGAAGACTTAATTTCTCCAGGAAGGAGCAGCCTGCTTCACAAACCAATAAAATCACACACGAAGAAATCCAGGCTATGAAATATCTCTTTGCAAACTCACAGTGTCATACAGGTAGAAGAATTAGATCTATGTTTATATCACCTCATTTTGAACAAAAAAAAAAGGAAGAGAAGGAGAAGAATAAATTTTATAAGATAGAATACGAAAGTTAATAATCAGTTTTCAGTTGAAAAGTTCCTTGGAGGACAAACAAATGATAAATATAGACCTGGAATCTATTTTATCTCTTGGCTGAGTTTACTTACATGTCATATTATTTATAATGCATTTTATAGACACGTGTGCATGATGAAATTAATTATACATTTGTAGATACATAAGCACTTTGATTTTGTGAGGTAAACAATATAAATGTAGGAACCTTGTTTCTAAGCTGTTGGAAAATGGGACCAGAAAAGATTATTGCTTCCTCTAAATCAATCTCCTTCCAGACTTCTTAACTTCATGGCCTTTCTCCTTCATTTCACAGCATTGGAGCAAAGCCTGAAGTAAGTACTGCTATGTGTGCCCACTAATAATATATCAAGTTAGTATCATTTCTTGAATTTTAGAATTCCTTTCTCTTGGAAAGAAATGCAGTCACAAAAGATGACTTAAATGTAAGAAAAAGAAAGGAGAATTGGAGAAGAGAGAGACTAGATTTCATTACTTTGTTTGGCTTTGATGACATTCGAACAAATAAGGAGACATGGCTTCATCTTCTACATGTGGGCCTGAAGTGTTTCTAGTGTCTCTTAGTGAACCAACTTTCTGATTTGTAAATAGAAACTGGGACACCAATGTAGACGTGTTCCTAAAATGGTAATTCCATAACATAAGGGTTATTTAAAACCCAATTAAATAATTACACATTTCCATACTTTTCCATGATTTAGAAATGATGATATTTGATTGAATTGATTGATCTCCAAGAGAAATGGCATAACAAAGTTTGTTTCCAATAAACTTTACAATCATTTCCACAAAAATAAGAGTATTTTTTCTTGTTTTCAAAATAATTATGATAATTATTTCCACTTTCTCTTATTTTTTCTTCAAGTTCTGAGATTGTTAATAGAGTGAAGATAACTGAAATAAAGTATCCATAGAGATATGTCAAGTTAAGTCTCACTCAATTTCCTGGACAACTGACCACAAGAATGTCATTTGTCTGTACTGAAGGGAAACTGTATCCCGAATGCTAAATCGTGGCTATTCTTAGAGGTAGGGGACTTTCCTTCACATGGAAACTAAAGAATTAGACATTCACCTCTCACAACATCCTTTTATTGTCTGCCCTATAGGTTTGTTCACAGACTTAAATAGTTGGGAAAACGTTTTGCGAAGAAAAATGTGAAATGCTTATTCGTGGGAATTCTTTTCTCCACCCAGGAAACGATAAATGGTACTTAAGAACTACTCTTTAGGAGTGAGCTGTTTATTGAAATAAGGGAGGCTAATTGTCAAAAATGATGAGAAACAAATGCGAAAGCCCTATATTTGGAGCTCTGGCCACATGGAACATTTAAACAAGCATATGCTGTGTTTCAAAAGAAGAGGCATAGTTTTGGAAGATGCCATTTTTTTTGGAAAAAGTATTCAGTGTAAGAAGGAAAAAAAAAAAAAAGACATGGTCGCCAACAGCAGTTACAGAAGAGGGAAAAACAAACATGGATCATGACTGCCAATGTTGATTTCTCTGAAAAGTTGAGGCTTCCCTTTGACATCAGTTGAGTTTTTTTATTTTTTTTTAAATAACCTTTACTGATAGCATGATTTTATTTAGTTGAAGGCACATCTTAAAGGGGTGAATGTGTGAGAACTGCTGGAGAAAGGACAGAATTCTCTGTGGAGGTGAGACGTGTATAGTTGTGCTTGGCTGAGTTCTCAATCTTTCTAAGGTTTTGTCATTTATTCCCAGAACATTCCAGTAGTTTCTCAAACTTGGTACTAATGACATTTTGGACAGATAATTCTTTGTTGAGAGGGGCCTGTTCTGTGTGTTGGAGAATGTTTAGCAGCAGCCCACCCTCTACTTACTAGATGCAGTAGCAATTCCCACCCAGCTATATTAACCAAAATTGTCTGCAGGCATGGTCAAATGTCCCTGGGGAAGTGCAAAGAGAGAGGTGGTGAAGGGAATTCTTCCCAGTGTATCCACTGCTTAGAGGTAAGAGCTTGATCTAGGATTTTCTGATAAACCATGTATTATTGCATATTTACGAACATTTTCAGCAAGTGCCAAGACAAAATAACCCAGGTCTTAGATGGGTCACACTACCGAAGGTCAGTAAATTGATGATTCTTCCATTCTTCTCATCAACAGCTCTACTTCTAGTACTTCCACAGATCATCTGCAGTCTAGAATACTAGTGAAGCACATGAACTTGAGAGCCAAACTGATGTGGATTTTGGACCCAGCTCCATCAATGAGGGAGGGCTTGTTATTTGACCTCTCTGAGCCTCAGTTTTTCTCATCACAAAATGGGGTCAATACTGACTTCAGAGTATTCTTGCAAGGATTAGTTAAAATGACATATCTTAATACTCATGCCTGGTAATCCCCTAATAAATCATCAATTTGTTATTATGTGCTATAATAATTGCACTACATTCAGTTTCAGTGAAGTAGGTACGTCATCCCTTTGTTTAACCGCTAAACCCATCATGACTGACAGATCTCATTAACTGGAACACATTTAAATAATCATACAGTAGGATCTACAAATAATTAGAGCTCTTTCCAGCTTTCATTTTGACTGGCCTTTAGTTACCTTCATGTCGGATGCACTTAGTCGCTTGTTTCTCAGCCATCAGCCCACAGTTTTTTTTTTTATTTTCGGCAGGAGGGCCTGGTGAAACAGTCAGCATCAACTTCACTTCAGTTTGACAAACTGCAGAGTTGTTTCAATAAACACAACACACTGAGATGTGTGCAATTAGGAATGGGCAAGTGTTGACCAAGATTGTCCTACTTATCCCACCAGGTCCCTGTAGCCCAGTCAAAGCATTTCTCTGCAATCACAAGGAGATTTGGGTTGCTGAAAACCTCACCTTAAACAGAAATGCACCAGCCACAGAAGAGGAGTTGGGAAAGACTCTCACAGCTGTCAAGAGCTGATGATGATTCAAGTGACAAGAAGGAACAGGCCCATCTAGGGTGTCTCCTGCTCATTTTTGCTGAAAAATTTCCAAAGACCATACTTCTTAGCATTGTGAAAGGAGACCAATGACTACTATGAGAAACGAAATATTCTTCTTTGCAAAAGCCTCCCGGAGGGATTAGTATGTTTACAACACTTGGGGAATGGCCAAGCTGGAGTGTCTTTCAGCACAGCATGAAGAAGTGATCAAGACCAGTTTACAGTGCATGTTTTTTCTTTAGGGAAACATGCTAAATATCTCTCCCAGAGCGGCGTCACCTGGAGAGCTCTTTGAAGAATTCTACCAGGGAAAGGCGATGGCTCATCTACAATCCCTGACACTTGGCAGAATCATCTGCTTCAGTCAGTTGTGCAACTTCACAAAGACCTCATCTGGGAACCTGAAGAAAACATCTTTGGTCTTCAGTTTGGCCTAAAAAAGTAAACCAATGGATAACCACTGTTGCCTGTCTCTTCAGGGCCATCTCCAATTCAGCGTACCTAGTCATTTGTATTTGCAGTTTCTTCCTAGGAGCAAGGAAACAAACTACTGCTCACATCAGCTTAGGCTGAAGACAGATATTGATCCACTTAAAGAAGGGCAGAGTTGGTTCAGGAAGGGAAGATTCCTCCCCCTATCCGCCCCCCCACACACCCATCAAAGGAAAGAGAAAATTCAAACTCCAACCTCAAGTTTCCTGTGGAGCAAGTATCTCTCAGCAGGGGACTGCTGCCCTAGGCACACACAAGGAAAGGGGTCCATCCTGCTTTCAGCCATTTCCTACAGAGAATCTTGATGTACAGCTGTATTGATGCTTCAAATCAGGCCTAACACCTGCTTTTGTAAATTAAGTATTATTGGAAACAACTAGACCTGTTTATTTACATATAATGTATGGCAGGTTGTGTGCTGCTAAATAGTTACTCTAGAGATTACGTAGTCTCCAAAGTTTGTATCTCCTATATGTCTCTTCACAGAGAGAAACAAAAAGTGCTAATCCCTGCTTTAAATTATTCTCTCTAGATTTAAAATATGCCTTCAGTAAATTCAAAATGGTTGTAAGGTAGTCAAACCTATCCAGTCTGTTTTCTTTAAAAGAAAATAGTTTATGTATTTATTGTTGTACTTACCCTGACATATTTCATTGTTTATATCTCCAATTTTTAAAGGCTAAAATATATGTGTCAATATATTAATGTTTTCAGTCTTCTTTTGCATCATATAAATTTCTTTTGCATCCATAGTTTATGGACAAATAACTAGGCTCTCCATTCACTCCAAAATGTTCTAGAACCATGTGGATGACTGCATTTCTCTACTTCAACTATTTTTATTTTTTGATTAACCAACTAATTTTAAATCATAAGCAGATGACAAAGATTTTTTAAATATTTTAATATCTTACAAAGTCTACAAAGTCTGTACAATATTTTACAAAAGTCAATATGTGCATTCTAATTATTACTAATTAATCCTATTTTCCCCAGATTTCAATGAGATGAACCCTGGGATTTTATGTAACTCAAGATCTCAAAATTCCTGGTGCTAACAGACTAAGACCCTTACTTACAGTATTCCATTTTCTATCATTTCTCTGTAATTGCTAAAATTTCCTGGATTATTGATCCATGAGAAAGGTTTTATAGATTACATAGGGATCTACAGGGTCCATACCCTATTTCCTCTGATTTTTCAATTCAGTGATAAAACAAAAGGAAATTTTAAAAAATGGAATAAAAACAAGATAAAATAAAAGTCATAAAAGTAGCTTCTACCCTTTTTTCCTTTTAAGCATTTTTTTTCTATTAGAGTTTGATTTATAAATGACTTTAAAACTAGAAAAAAAAATATACATTTATTTCAAAAACAAACAGCCAAACAAAGAAACAAACAAAAATAGGTATCGAAGGCCTGACCTGCTGTATTCTAGCAAAGCAATGTTTTGGTCTGTAGTGATCATAAGAACATCTACAGCAGGGTCCTCCCTCAGGAAACTCTCAATCCTAGGAGGATGGTAAGCAGATACACCACAAATCACATTGAAAATGGGACTTTGAAAAGAAGCACTCTGATGGAAGACAAGCAAAGTGCTGTGGGAACAGTGCAGCAAGCAACTAGCTGCAAATGAGGAATTAAGTCGGGTTGCAGAAAATATTTCCTAAGAGCACACACTGGAATTTACTCGTGAAGTTTTTGATCAATGTAAAAGGGTGAGCATGAGGGCGCCAGTCCACCCTACTTCAAGAAAAGAAAATATCAGAAACAAAAGCAAAGAGATTCATGTCTCTCTTAGTCACTTACCAGATTGCCTTGAAATGATTGGTTCTGGGTCTGATTTCCCATTAAATCTCAAATTCTCAAGAAGAGGTCAGTCATGTCTTGATTGCACCACTAAAGTTTCACACATGAAGGTCCCTTTAATTAAGCAACAGCTCTAGCATGTGGTGCAGTCAGTACCTTATTTAACTTGTTTTCAATTGCAGTTCATGTTTTCAGAAATTTAAACTTTTGAAATGTATAAATAATTTTAATTCTGGCCTAAGTTTTAGCAGTTAACAGATTCTTGAGCTCCTAATCTATGAGCTAGGGGTGGTGGAGACAAGGTAGGACTGATAATACACCATGGAGATCAGGATAAAATGAGACAACATGTACCAGGTGTCTAACCCCATATTAGACTCACAGGAGATGCATTTTAAAATAAAGATCACCAATTAGGATTTTCATTTGCTTAATACTATCTTAGAATTTTGTAAAACTGTATGTTGACGTTAAAGGCTTGTTGAAGTTACTCAGTAGACAAGTCTGTTTATTAGCTTTACAAACCTGAGATTTTTTCAAACATAGTCATTGTTTTATCCCAGGACCCTGGCATCTGTCAAGACACACGTTATGAACTTGAATCTAAGGAGGACATGATGGGCTCATCACTATCATTCTGGCACCAGCCCCACAAATGTTTTTAACCCTGTCCATTTCTAATTTCATAAGTAGAAGGAGCAAGAAGATCATTTTTTTGTTCTATTTTGTTTCTGTCCCTGAAATAGCTGTTTTCCTACATTATACATCTTATACTTGAAAATATGAATTAAATATTCCTCTTTCCATGAATACAGAGCCTGTTTTTTCTTAAATCAAAATAAAATAATTCAGGGCAATGTTATTTTAAGCTTTAGTTTATAGTTTTTATACTTCTTATTTTTAAAACCCGTGTTATTTGGACTCATGTATTTATTTTAAATGTGGAGCTAAAAGAATTTTCAGGGCAATCTCCTTAATGACTCATAACAGCCATGACTGTCTGCTCCTTTAATGCTTTCACCTAAACTCAGTGTCCCAGTGCTGAAATCTACCCCACACTGTTTGTCATTCAACACTCAATCACTTGTCTGTGCTGGATCTGGCCCTCTTTCCACACGGCTTCACTTTTTACTTATCCTACTTATTTTATGTTCATTATTATCCATTACTCTTGAGACTGAGGATGCTTTCATTTTACAACTATATCATAGGTAATAATGACTGAAGCCTCTTCTTTCACACTATGGAACTAGTAAAATAGATTTATCTTTCTGATAAGCTCAGAACTCAAGAAATGCCAGGAAGACTTTTTAAAAAGCATAATACCATAAAACACTAGTAATATAACATGAGGCATAGAAATATATATTTAAATTTTTATATGAAAAATATTTTTACCTCCTGCTTATTTTTGTGTTGGTGTCCCACATCAGATTCCAAGTTCCTTGATAGCAGAAATAAAGTTCAGTTAGTTTATGTTTTTTGTCTCAGTGCTTTAATATAATATCTCATATGTTATGTATTCTCAAATATTATTTATTGAAATGCATTTAGGTTTCTAGAAGGTTGAGTTTTTATTAGAGTTGTTTCCAGCAACACTAGGATCTTTCAAGAGCAGTAACTCTTAACTGCACACAAACTTACTCTGGATTCAAGTGAGTAGGATATGAATATACCAATGGGGGAAAAATGTAACCCAAATATCCTGAAACCCAATGTATTCTTGATGCTTTAAATTAGAATGCCCAAGAGAAAATAAAATGTGTCTTCCATTAATTAGAAATTCTCTTACTATACTAAATAACATGTTGGTTATTCAAATTTAAAAACTGAGTATTATCTTGCTGTTTTCAACACTCAGGAGAAAGGGGGCAGTGGAGAAAAGAGGAGGCAGTGGAGGATGAAGAGAGAAAACAGGAAAGAAAAACAGAGCAAGAAAGATGAAGGGAAGGAAGAAGAAAAGGCAAAAAGGAATATACTAATTTATACTTTTTGTGTATTTCAAGCAACTTTTACAGTTTGTCTGAGAGTGAGTGTAAATTAAATTGAATACCCATATATCAGTTTTTTTTTAAACTCCAGTACTATACAGTTACTTTCAAGAGGAAAAAGTTTTGATAATAAACTTGGTCACTTTTTAATAAAATTCCATAGTTGATCCCAAAATATAATAATATAAAAATAAAAGAATATTATTGAATTAAAACAAATCATTATCTTATATTTATTGCTACTGTGATTTTACAAGTTGCTTGTAAAATTATCATCATACAAAGTCAAGGGCTGTGCCTGACATTGGCTCACAGCCTGTCTACTATAAGAGACCAGCCACTTCCCCTCAGGCTTTCTTCAGTTGGACATGTCTATACTTCCATGTGCTAAGGAAACACCCCAAACTCCATCATTTCTCTCTGACATTGTATCTCCATGATATTGTTTGGCCTCCACATAGCATAATCACATACTTTGTTTATGTAGGAAATCAATTCCTGCTACTTTCTTCATTGCCCCTTTACAGTAAATTAGATAACAATTTCATTTTTATAGCATTAAATCAAAGTCACAACTTCTAAAATAACTCAAGAATTAAAATCTTAGCCAATTAAAAGGTCATCCATTGTTAGTCATCATGGCAAAGGGAAAGTTTTCTCACGATAACTGGCAAAGGAATTCACCTCAATGGCTGCCTTGGGACAAATGTTTTGACATTAGGTTGGGCCAAGGATATTAGGAGTTAAATGATAAGTTCCTAGGGTGATCTCCCAGCATTGATGCAATACTAACACAAAGAAAGACCCTATATCTTCAGAGTACTTGATATATGAAGCATACACATTTTTATAATTCAATAAAATTTTAAAAATAAGCAGATAAATTGTGATAGAACTTACAACCCCCTGAAGAATACACCAGACTTTTCCTATTTGAAAAACATTGCTGTTTTTTTTTACCATTCTTGAAATTTCAGTGCATTGAAAGTTTATTTTTATAAATATTGTTAATATTTATTTTCATATTATGAATCTTGAAATACACACAAATAAATACTGCTGCACTTCTAAAATTACTTTTTTTTAAAGAGAGAGAGAGAGAGAGAGAGAGAGAGAGAATTTTTTAATATTTATTTATTTATTTTTTTAGTTTTCGGCAGACACAACATCTTTTTTTGTATGTGGTGCTGAGGATCGAATCCGGGCCACAAGGATGCCAGGCGATCGTGCTACCACTTGAGCCACATCCCCAGCCCTAAAATTACTCTCAATGTACTTGTTTTATCCATAAATACTCCACTTGGACAATATTTTCAAATTTATAATAATCTATAATATATTTGTAGAATTGTTACATGGCATTTCCCATTAAATATTTACTTTTCTTGGATATTCTTCTTTTCTAGACCCCATTATCATCTCATTTGACTAGAACTTTTTTTGTTGTTTTAATAAATTGTTTGACCTTAGTCTAGTATGGTACTTTCTGTTTCTGTTTCTTTCTTTTTTTTTTTTATTGATTGTTCAAAACATTACAGAGCTCATGATATATCATCTTTCATACATTTGACTCAATTGGGTTATGAATTCCCATTTTACCCCAAATACAAATTGCAGAATCACATCAGTTACACACTCACATTTTTACATAATGGCATATTAGTGACTGTTGTATTCTGCTACCTTTCCTATCCCCTACTATCCCCCCTCCCCTCCCCTCCCCTCCCATCTTCCCTCTCTACCTCCTCTGCTGTTGTTCAATTCTCTCCCTTGTTTCCCCCACCTTTCCCCTCACAACCTATTATAATTTTGTGTAACATTGAAGGTCTCCTACCTTTTCCATATGCTTTCCCTTCTCTCTCCCTTTCTCTCCCCCCTCTCGTCTTTGTTTAATGTTAGTCTTTTCCTCATGCTCTTTCTTCCTGTTCTGTTCTTAGTTGTTCTCTTTATATCAAAGAGGACATTTGGCATTTGTTTTTTAAGGATTGGCTAGCTTCGCTTAGCATAATCTGCTCTAACATTGCTGTTTTTGATCTGATCTTGAATATTAAGTTTAAATTATGTTGAGATACTTTTAGACATTTCTAGAATCAAAGAAATGCTTGACTAGACTGAATTTATTTCCCAAGGTAAGAAAAACTTTTGCTTTATTTTTAAGTCTTTATAAAACAATTTTTGAATCATAAGTATAGTTTTCCTAAAATATTGTTTAATCAGCAATTTTAGTTTTATCAATATGCCCTACTATCTGAGAGTTTTTCTCTTACTGAGTTCTAGTTGCCAAGACTTTATCCTCCCACCACCTGTAAACAAGGAAGCTCAGGAAAAAAAAAAAAAAAGGAAGATGGCTGATAATGTTTCTTTTGGTTATTATTATTATTACTATTATTATTATTTGCAAATTAGCTCCTTATTGTTTTTGTTGTTGTAGTTTTAGTTACACATGACAGTAAAGTTCATTTTAGTATGACTATACAAGCATGGAATATCATTCTGATTCAGAATCCAGGATCCCTCCTTCCCATTCCTTCTCCCATCCCCCTGTTCTCTTCCCTTTGTTGACCTTTCTGACATTTACCCATAGTTGTTTTTTTTTTTAATCAATTTCTTCTCAATGTACACAATATTGAAATTCACTGTGGTGTATTTATATATGTACATGAGAAAGTTATGTCAGATTCACTCATTCTACTGTCTTTCTTTTTCCCATCCTCCTCCCTTCCCTTATTCTCTTTTGTCTAATCCACTGAACTTTTATTCTCCGCTGCCGCCAACTCATTGCAGGTTAGCTTTCACATATCAGAGAAAACATTTGACCTTTGGTTTTGGGGGATTGGCTTATTTCACTTAGCATTATAGTCTCCAGTTCTGTGCATTTACTGACAAATGTCATAAACTCATTCTTTTTATGGATGAGTAATACTCCACTGTGTGTATACAACAGAATTTCTTTATACATTCATCCGTTGAAGAGTACCTAGACTGGCTCCATAGCTTAGCTATTGTGAGTTGTGCTACTATACACATTGATGTGACTGTGTCACTATTGTGTGACAATTGTGTTAATTCCTCTTTGGATATATACCGATGATTGGAATGACTGGGTCAATTGGTGGTTCCATTCCTAGTGTTTTGAGGAATCTCATACTGTTTGCCAGAGTAGTTGCACCAATTTGCATTCCCACCACCAATGTAGGTATGTTCCCTTTCCCCCACATCCTTGCCAACATTTATTGTTACTTGTATTATTGATAATTGCCATTCTAGCTGGAGTGAGATGAAATCTCAGTTTAGTTTTTTAGTTTGCATTTATCTAATTGCTAGAGATTAGAGATGTTGAACATTCTTTTCATGTATTTGTTAACATTATTATTTCTTTTGAGAAGTTTAGCTCCTTTGAGATTTATTGATTGGGTTATTTGGTTTTTTTGTGTTGAGTTTTTTGGGTTTTTGTATATCCAGAATATTAATGCTATATGTGAAGTATGGTGACAAGCATTTCTCTCTTCACAATCTTCATAGCTTGCTACGGTTACACACTATTGCTTCTCCTAATCTAATTTTTTAAAAAATCAGTTTATAAATAATGGGATTTCTTTTTCTTCCTTTCCTTTTTATTAATTTATTTAACTGACAGATATATCCCTTTAGAAGACACGTTCTTCACTCCATATTGCTGACTATTCCTTTTTCTTTTTCCAAGTTGAATTTTTCCCTAGGAGGTATAATCATTCTTTCAGAGAAACTATCATTTTATCTGAACATGTCATCATTCAAAATGTCTGTGTCCACCAAAAGATAGGAAATCCAGCAAAATGTAAGGTGCAGTTAAAAAAAAAATAAAAAACAACCATGTGATTATTTGAAGTCTGTTTTCTCTTTTCAAAAAAAGCAAGTTTGGTCTTCAGAACACCAGCTAGATAAGCATCAAATCACATTAAGTAACCATGTAAACCTATTCCAAAGAACCAATTTCAGAATTACTGGGTTTCCTGACTTTAGACAAGATAATGTCATTTCTTGTGGTACAATTTGCTGAAATTCAAATTTAATGTAGTTTGAACTCATGGCCATTACCCACAAATACAGAGTTATCTTGCCTTATGAGATCTAGTACATTTCTGTTTTACTCTGATATGATGAAACTTCCATTCTAGTATGTCAATTTATAGGAAAGGGTATATTTAGAAATAAATATGAAAGTAACTTTGAGGCATGGAAAATTTACTTCTCTTAAGAAGTGTTTTGTTTTGAAATTCTTGTTTGGTTTTCTTTTTGTTCACAGAGTTAAAACAAATCAGCAGTTTATAATGTCCCCAATTACAATCAAAACCAAAGAGTTAATACCAATAAAGCAACTTCAAGGAAACCATTAGTGTACTAGGGTAGCTGTTAATGGTTATAACTGTAATGGAAATATTTTATGTCTACAGTGCCTTTCATTGTGAGCATTTCAAAAGACTTACTGATAGATATTTTTATTTTACCCAAATAAACCTGCAATTTGAATTGTATGTACTTCTGTAAATTTGCTTCAAATATCATCAATAATCAATCCTACACACAGACCACTCAATTTTAGAATCTCAATTACTTTTGCACTCAGTTAATTTAAAGACTATTCATACACTTTCTTGGTGTTCTAAAGCAGCTTCCTTCCTGAGAATGGATTACAGGTATTATTAAAGTTAAACATCTGTTGTAAGAAACATGGGAATAAATATAGATCTATGCATTCCTGTGCTAGGTCAATGATAGGTATTTTAATAACCAAGAAAATTATATTGAGGGAAAATTTTTCTCCTCTAAGTAAAACCTAAGCATTTTTTAATTATTTTTTTCCAATTTAAATATTTAAATATTAGAAATGCTTTGTATTTTTAAAATTCATACTAATACATCACTGAGGTTCAACAGTGGTCTCACATATTGTAAGGCACCCCCTGATATGAGGATCCCCTGGGAGTGCTTTTCTCCTCCCTGCTGTGTGGACTTCTCTGGGGGCATGCTGATCTGCTGGCACCTTCACTAAGAAATAATGTTCACTGTGTGCTGAATGACATCAGGTGGTCAATGACCTTCTCTTAGAGTTGTTCTCAGGCTCCCAAGGTTCATGCATGAGCAACTCAACACCGTAATTTAGCCAAAGTTACATAAGCACAACAGCAAGGGGCCTTACCCAGGAGGACTGCTAAGAGGACTAGAGGGTTAAGGTTTGAAAGTGTTCCAAGCACACTGCCAGATCCTCCAGGACTGTTTATGACACAAAAGAACAATCCATTTTAAAATTTAAACAGAAGATTTAGTTGCTGATTTATGACCAGGCCTCTTACCTGGGGTCCATGGATTGCTCTCACTCTAGACACTTCAGGCAGCCTGTGAGCCCTCAGAGTTGTGAGCAAGATGGGGGTGAAGATGTACCTGGGAATTTTTCTGGAGTCCATTCCTCTCATCAAACTCCAAAAACTCCTTCACACAAGAGAGGTTAGGAACTCCTGCCCAAGTAGTGATCATATTGTTGTCAATAACACTAATGATATGACATAGAATTTCCTTCCTCTCACACACATCATACTCTCACAAACCTACCCCCCCCCCCAAAAAAAATCCAAATTACAATATTTGGTGTCTGGTACTAATAATTCTATAATGGTTTTACATGTAAAGTATACAGCCCGCATACTGCACCACCAGTTCATTACCTGGTGAAAAGCTTTCTCCTTTTTTTTTTTTCCTCCTTCACCCCTTTTATCAGTTAATTCCCTTTTATTCGTTTATGGATAAAAGAAAAGTCAAAATGTTCATAAGTGGCGTGTTGGGCAAGATGAAGATGCAGAGGTTCTGTGAATCTTGGTAACTCTAATATTTGTAAAACAGCTTAAAAATTAACAGTATTTACTGTAAGTTAAGATCTAATTCATTTTCACTTATTGGATCAGAAAGCAGTGATTAAATAACTGGGCCAATTTCATCCAGTCTGTCCAAGGCTGAGCTAAAATTCAAGCCTATGAGTTTTAACTCAAAATCCTATGTTCCACCAACACTGATGTCTTTTCCAAAGAAATAAAGTTTGGCCCTCCTCCTCCACAATGCTCCATTAAAAGAAGATTCCAGAAATATAGACATGTCAATTACTGGGTATCTGTGCTGGCAAATATTAAAGGATATGAAAACACACTAATAAAACAACTTTTTTAACTTTCTTATCCCAGACATAACCAGAAGACCCTTCATAAAACAAAAGCATGGAAATGATCTCCTACATCCAGATGTGTCTTTGAACAGAACCCTCTCAGGATGGAGAACTGAGATGGAAAATCTTGTTTTATTCTGTTTTCTCTAATGACCTTCTCAAAACACACATTTTGAATGAATGACAACCCTAAAGGAAAATGCTTGTCTTCTCTTCTCTCCCTGCTATAGCAGACTCGGGATTTTAATCCTCCTTCTCCAAGGCACTTCCCAAAGTACCACTCCTCTCCACGTAACACTGTTTGGTCTCCCTGTGGCTCTGTTTCTGCTACAATGAGATCTTTGATATCTTTGTCAGATCAATCTTTTTAAATCATAAGACAAATGTCATTAGTTGCCAACTCACAAACACTCCACAGATCATGACCTACTACAGAATACTGTTAAGGCCTCCACATCTAGATTTAACCCTTCTCTTTTCTGTTGTCTTTCTGTTTCCCTACACCAAGGATGTCAAATATGGTGCACATTTATCACTGTTTCCCTCCCAAGTTCATGGATCTGTTCAATAAGTAGTAGTTGAATGACTACTACTGTGTGCCACGCACATATTCTGGCAAGCGCTAGTAACATCACAGGCGTGAGGCCCCTGACATCAGAAACCTCATAATTAAGCAGAGAAAACTATAATTAGGAGACTAAACTACAAGTATTACTAAGGAACAAAGTAGTTGCTAAGACATAGAAAATGAGGGTGGAGATTGTGGAGAACAGAACAAGATCAGATATATGGGCTGATGGGTGAAGGCATGAGAGGAATGTAGTGCTTAAGTAGAAAGAAGTCACTTGGACATAAAAGCACCACAGACCAGGGACCAGCATATGTAAAGATCCTTAGGGGCAGAGCTTGCAAAAACACAAAGAGGCCTGTTTGGGTAGAGAAGAGAGAATCAGGACAGTGTCCTCCAAGGAGACCAAATCCAAATGATTTGCAAGACTTTCGAGGCCATGGAGAGAATGTGCTTTTGCCCAACGTCACAAAAAGCCTATAAAATTTTTTATGCAGGGAAGTGCCTTGATTTGATTAATAATTTCTGAAGATCAAGGAGACACTGAGAACCAAGTTCAGTGTGTACCTTCACTGGGAGTTTATACTACTACTAATAAAAATGTTGGTGAAAAGCACAAATATGAAGGCCCTAAGAAAAAAAAGACCAAACACATGATACAAACCTGTTTGTTTCAAATTTTATGCTAACAAAACACAAGTCTGGAAAGTTTAGAGGGTTCATTTTAGGGCTGGAGCCACTTTAAAGCCAATCTCTTCAGATCTATGGTCTGGGGTACAGGATATGGAGACGGAGTGAAAGGCAGAGATTTAGGCTCTTTGATGCTTTTGGCCTGTCTATTGTCAAAGTCTAGAGGGGGCAAATGGATGCAAATTTCAGCTTACATTATAAGTCAGGTTCAGAAGCATAAGAATACATGGCATTCCAGGTAAATTCCATGCATAAAACTAGCTAACATCTATAAAAATATAGCTCCCTGTTTAAATTTATTTATTTATTTGTTTGTTTGTTTGTTTATTTATTTTATATATATATACACCAGATACAAATCCAGGGAAGCATGAGGTATTACCTCATCTTCACTTCAAACATATCCACACATATTTGATTCTGTGTTGCCCTTATTTTTATGAAAGAAAAACTCCCCACCCATTTCACCCCCCACCCCCACCCCCCACTATTTCTAATGAATTTCTGGAAACTACTTCTAACTTGATTCTAATAGATAGCATTAATTTAAGATAGTTTTATGCTAGCCTCTGTTCTAAGCACTTCATTATTGTTTTCTGATTTGCAGGTGAGGAAACAGAGGCTGGGAGTTTGGGTAACTGTAGGTCATAAAGATAGCAGGGGTTTATGACAGGATTCAACCTGGTTCAACTCCAAACCCTATGTTCCTACTGTTAGGAGGAGATGGGAAATCAATTCATAGAATTTATTAATCATGAAGAAACCATTTTAGTGACTAACTTGATGCAATAAGAAATATCCACAAGCCACCAAATGGTGTTTACTAGCAGTGCTTGGCAGGTTCCCACTACTATGAATAATTATAATACACCAATTTAAAAAAAAATTATTACCCTGATTTTACACACACACACACACACACACACACACACAAAGACAAAGAATATAAGTTTCAAGGTAGTATCTTTTAGAAACATATAACAAAAGACATTATCACACAGACTGGAGTTTTCCAAATGAAATAATATTCTTTGCATATACAGGATGATTTTACAAGGTTTCAGCTAAAAGAATGTGCTTTCTGTTGTGATAGTTTCATTTTATCATAATATGTGTTTGTAAAACTACAACTTGTGTGTAATCATGGGTCACATAACAATGGGGACACATTCTGAGAAATGCATTTTTAGGTGATTTTGTTCTTACTCAAACTTCACAGAGTATAAGACTTACACAAACCTAAGCGGTACGATCTACCACACAGGTAGGCTTTACAGGATGGCTTACTGCTTCTAGACTTCAAACTTGTAAAGCCTGCTACTATTGTAAACAATATAGACAACGTAAAACAATGGTAAATATCAATGTATCTGAACATAGTTAAATAGGTATTTACATGAGCCTCACCATAAACACATAGTATTATGTTACATTATGACATTTTGACAACTTCAGCATTTAGAGGAGACAGAAACTTTTCAGCTGTATTATATTCCTATGGGGATACTATCATATTGGGCCTGTTGTTGAATGAAATGTTATATGATCCATGACTTTGTACAAACACACATACAAGTTGAGCATCCCTAATCTAAAAATCTGAAATCTGAAATGATCCAAAATCTGAACTTGCTTGAGCACTAACATGATGCCATATGTTGGAAAATTCCACACCTGACCTCATGTAAACAGTTTCAGTCAGAACATAGATACACTAGAAATATTATATAAAATTGTCTTTGGGTTATGCATATCAGGTGTATGTGAAACATAAGTTAATATCATGTTTAGACTTAGGACCACTCTCCATGAGATCTCATTATGTATATGCAAATATTCCAAAATCTGAAAAAAAATCCAAATTCCAAGCATTTCAGATAAAGGATATTAAGCCTGTACCCATGTACACATACACACACACACACACACACACACACACACACACACATCACACCTGAGTTTGGGACCATAACAGCTGCTTAGGTTTAGAAATATCCCCTATTCCTTAGGTTTAGGTTAAATAAAAATTTATTTTTTAATAAAAAGTATCCTTTAAAGTAATGTAAAAAGCAGTAGAGCAGTTTGCTGATAGAGTAAATATTATGAAGAAAATCAGAATACTACAGAGACACAGCCACATCAATGTTTATAGCAGTTCAATTCACAATAGCTAAATTATGGAACCTACCTAGGTACCCTTCAGCAAATGAATGGATAAAGAAAATGTGGTATATATACACAATGAGATATTACTCAGCCTTCAAGAAAAATGAAATTATGGCATTTGCTAGTAAATGGATAAAGCTAGAGAATATCATGCTAAGCAAAATAAGGCAATCCCAAAGAACCAAAGACCAAATGTTTTCTCTGATTAGGGATATTTATTCACAATAAGGAGGGTGGGTGGGTGCTAGAGAAGAATAAAGTTACTTTGGATTAGACAGAGGAGAGTGAAGGGAGGGGGTATAGGAATAAAAGAATGAATTGGACATTATGACCCTATATGCCTATATAGGTCATGATTACATGACCACTGTAATTCTATGTAGCGTACAATCAGAAGAATGAGAAGTTATATTCCATTTACGTATGATGTGTCAACATGCATTCTACTGCCATGTATAACTATTTCGAACAAATTTTTAAAATGATATTCAAATAATTGATATCAGTGGAATACATCTTAAACCTGTGTCACTATGATACTTATTCCTAAATTAGTGAAAGTGTCAATTGAAAAATACTTAAATCATTGCTAATTTCATTAAAATGTGGCTGTACATATGTTCAAGTAGATTTTGTCAAGCAACTTGGCACTACCCATGAGATGGTAAAAAGAGCCAGGTCACAGAATTCCTGAGATCTAAGAGAGTGAGTCCTTGGTATGTTTACAGTCTGACATGAAATTATTTTTTTTAAGTCTGATGCAATATAACATTTTTCGACAAAAATGTAGAGTAGACCCTAAATGAAAAGTGTGACGAATAGATTTTAAGCAAACATATTTTAGAAGCAAACTGAAAGCTGTCCAGAAGCAACAATGTCATGTTAAAAGTCCAAGCTGTGTTTTCAGACCTGGGAGGCCCCTGAGCTGGCAGCAGACTTTCTTTCAGTTGGGCCTGATTTGTTCTCTTAACTGAAGACTCAGCATGAATAAGCTGACCCACCCCCGAGGCACTGTGTGTGCCCATGTCGACATCGCTGGCCTTGCTGCATGCATTCCGCAGTTTTTACTGCTTACCTTCTAGTTCTCATGGCTTTGAATCAATGACTTCTTTTCTTGTATTAAAGCTTCTCTTGAAAACACAAGGACAAGGTTAAAAAGAGAAAGTGTACTTTTTCAGTCTCAAAACACCATTGTTCCTCTATAGAACATTGATCCAGGATGGTGGTGGGGTATGATAGGATCTGTAGAAACTGAAAAGATAATCTTCTAACAACACCCGACAGGAGTTACAAAGCCCCAGAATGCACAGCACTGGTTTATCATTTGTTGCCTCCATCATGACTAGTTCCAACTTCACCTTGTGTCCCAGCCCCAGCTGCTACCCCTTGGAGAGGTAGATACAATGTGGTGATTAAGCCTTGTTTGGGTTGCTGTCTTCATGATGCTAACAGAGAATGTCACCCTGACTTAATGTCCTTAACCTTTCTTTTGATCAAATTCCCAGGTAGCTATAGCAATTCCAAACCGCAGCCAATTGAGTTTGAAGATATTACAAATAAGCTTCTACAAGCTGTTGCAGAATTGAATGCAGTGGTTTCCTACCAGGCACCGTGGGCTATTGTGAACAGCCCAATAAGTCTTTGATGAACAGTCTGGAAACCCATGTTGGTGCTGTTCAGCTCTTGCTGAAAAATTTCACCTATTCAATGAAATTTGCTTAGAATTTAGCACAACAACTTCCTGAGGCTGAAGTCGTTAAAGTGACACCTCCAAAATTCTGATCCCATATTTCTATGCTGTGGTGAAGAAGTTTCTCTAGCTCTTAAGGAGCTATATTCCTTTCCATTTAATCATCTTTTTATCTGATCCACCAATTGGCTCAAGGTCAGCCAGGAAGCCTGAAGCAACAGCTGCCATCCCTGATTGTTAGTAGCAATCCATCAGAAGAGACATGTCCTTCCCATGTGCTGCTCACAGAAATAAATACCAAGAAACAACAGCAGAGGTTTATCTTCCTGATAAAACCAAATGAAGATGGAAGGTCCTGTTTTCTCAGTGGAAATTTTTTAAAAAGGGGAGGGAAAAAGCCCAAATTATGAAAATACTGTGTCATTAAGAACCTAGTGGGATTAGAAAAATAGATACTTTAAGTAATCAAAAACTGAATTCAAAATATGTCCTCTGTTGAATTACTCTCAGACAAATCTTACTTCTCTTGTAATAATTACTTTGAAAAACACAAGACTTTATATCAGCAAACTTCTTTATCTGGAGCCAGACTTATTTAGACGGAATCCTTCCTCTACTAGTTTTAAAAACTTTGGCAATTAAATTCACTTTGACTTTCTTCTGTAAAACTGTAGGCAAAAGATTAGAACAGTGTCCGGTCCATCACAGAAAGAGCCATAGCAATGTGTGTTGTAATAGGAGCAGATCAATAGTAATAGATGCTACTTCTATTAATATTGCTGTGTTTCTCATTGTCATTATGTTCTCATTATCACTTTCATCATCATATGTCATTTTATCGAATTTCCACATCAAAATTATAAAGAACCATAACCAATGTGTGTCCTGTTATATAGGTAAAAGAAACTAAGATCCTTACAGTAAAACAACTTAAGATTTTCTATCTAGTTAGAGCAGATCCATGGCTGGAATTCTATTCTCTTCACTAACAATGCCAGTAAGGACTTGCAGCAAAAGAATGGACTGCAACACCATTTGGGACTCCTATTGATACTACTCTTATTGTACCATTACGGATTGCATATCAGTGAACTACCATCAATGACTGCATATGCCATATCCCTCTAAAAGTCTATTTTCTCCTGCCCTCATCCTGAAGTCATTATGTGTCCCAGGAAGAATATCCCCTATTCCTTAAAAGCCAGTCACCAAGTCTTTTCATTCATCTCTTCTGGGTAGCAAATCAGTTTATACACAGACAGCCTCCATATTCATCCTCCAGTTCTGTCTAATCCTTTCCTGCCCAGGAGGACTGGCATGACCCTTCTTTTTGCAGTAACTAACACCACCCTACCTTCTGCACAGTTCACTTGTGGACTAGCCCTCCCTCTCCCCTGACTCACTCTTTCTTTTCTTCTCTTTCTCTATTTCTGAAGATATGTAGAGTAGACCCTTTCCAAAAGCATCTTCAAATTATCTTCCTTTCTTTCTACATCAACTAGGAAAGATCTTTTCTTTTTTGTCAATCTTTTCTTTTCATGGTGATATTTCCATTAATTGATAAGTTTTTCCAGATATTGCTGGTTCAGTTTCCCTCACTCATCCTTATATCCTCCAGTCTAGCATGTGTGTTTGCCAAGCTTGTGGAATTTCCTGCTTGAAAGTCACCAGAAAGCCACTTTTTATTATTGCATTTGGTGCCCTTTTGGCATCTTACTCCCCTAATCTCCCAAGTGGTGACTCTATGAACTCTCATTCTTGCTGGGCACTCTGCTCTTGGATTTTATTACACCTCTATTATCCTGATTTCCTCCCAGCCCTTCTTCATACTCTCTCTTTTATTACTTGCCTTCATTTTCTTACTGCATATTTTTCTTCATTGAAAAAATCTTATCATTCTAAAAGCACCTGTCCTTAAACCCAAGACACCATCCCTCTTTTGTTTCCCATTTGTATTAGGTACCTGCAATTCAAACCCTGTCACCTCCTCCTAGTTTCCATGTTTCTTGTCCTGATTATGTGTGACCTTCAAGAGGCAGCATAAGATAAAGGAGAGATTTGGTTTTAAAAATAATTTGTAGGAAATGTTGATTTTTCTCATTTGCTGTGTCACTTGTTAGAAGCCCTTTAATTCCTCTGAACTTTAGCTTGCCATCCATAAAGTGGGGACCACATCAGAAACTACATGTAAATACAGTGCCATCCCTGAGAAGGATCCAGGAAGTTATCTTCCTCATCTATCCCCTATTCTGACTCTAACCACACACATCACTGCATATCCAATCCAGAATTCCACATTTGAAATCATACCATTAGATCTGATTTCATTCCAGCCCCATCTCCCATATCAAGTCCATCATCAAGTCTACCTCCTCAGTATCTCCTTCAGCCTTTCCTCCTTGTATGCTTTCTTTATCACCTCCAGGTTATAAATACTCATTTCCATTGCTAGATTGTTAAAACAGTCTTCTGTTTTCCATGCCTCCAATTTCTCCCATCTTTCAATTCATCCTGCACAATGACCCTAGATCAATAGTCTAACATAGCACTTGATGTGATTACTTTCTCAAGGTTCTTAGTTAGCAAATGGCATTCAGAGATGCAAGCCCAGACAATGTGCTCTTGCATCTGTACTCAGAACTACATGTTTGTACTGCCTTGGAATCAAAGCATGGTCCTGGAATCCATTACCTTTATTATCTGCCCCAGAGAACCTTTCCAAGCTTTTCTTCCACCAGACTTTAACCACAAGGGTTGACTTATATGCTCTTCCTAAAATGAGTTTATTTTATTCTTTAGGATGCTTTCAACTATGGGGGGTGGGGGGGACCTCAAGCAGTTTAACTAAGGGGATTTATTACCTCATATAACATGCCCTAGAGGTAGGAGAGTTCCAGAAGCATTAGGCACCACACTTAACATCAAGCCTAGGAGGAAGAGTCCTTTCAGTTTCCCACTCTGCTATGTTCAAAATGATCTCAGGTGAGCTATTTTTATGGTTGCAAGATGGTTCCACAGTTTCAGAAAGCATGTACAGACAACATCCACAAGAGAAAATAGAAACCACTGTGCATCTTGCTTTAGAGCAAAGACTCTTTTTCCTTACCATATCTTTTTTCTTACCCTACCCCTATCTCTACCTTCCCCACCAGACTTCCTTTGACATCTCATTGGTCAGAGCTATACCATCATCGCTAGGCAATTTATAAACAAAACAACATAAAACCAGAAAAATTTAGTAGATCCCAAAGTTTTTGAGATACAACCACAATGAAAAAATGCACTGTATAGTTCAACCTGGTAGACTTATAAGTACATTTGATGTTCATGCAAAAAACAAAAAGTGAAAGCTTCATAAAATAACATCCTTACTATATAATCATCTATTTTCTATTTTTTTATTCTCTATACTATTCTATTAATCAAAAAATAAATCTTAATTCCAACCACTAAACTGATTTTAAGAAACCACTAGAAGACCGCCACCCGCATTTAAAAAAAAAAAAAATGGCTTACACTAGTATAATTAATCTAAGTCAGTTAGAAAACTCAGGAATATTACCAGGATCAGTATGAAAAAAGGTGAAATTACTGTTTTGAAGACAACCAACATTATGCCATTTTTGTGTGTCTTTAGTTTTATATTTATCCTTTAATATCTGTGACATCTTTAATTCACTTTTCATTTGCTAAAATTGGGATGTTTCAAACTCAAGATTTTTCAACATAATGATGAAAAAGCTGGAGTTTGTATTAATAATTTAAAAAAATAAATAAACTGACATTCTTTATAGTTTGTAAGTCACAGAAAATAAATCCAACATTATTAAAAAATTCAAGATCTAGTTTCTTTTGATGATATTAGTAGGGTAAAAGGTCATGGGAGTTCAATTAATTTACTTTAAAATGGTCCTTTTAAATGATGCCCAAAGAATAAATCATCAGAGATTAATCAGTGAAGACCAAGTCTCTCCCCCTTGTTTAGAATGTCTAAGGATGTGGGAGCAGCTGGCCCCATCTCTGGTCTCTCTTTTCCTGATTCATCTTGTGGATGACCCTGGGAGAGGTCACCCTATGGTTCTAAATCACAGAAGCCTGCACATGAGACTGCCATTTTCTCCCTGCAATCACTCTGTTCTTCAGAACCTTGCTGGGCTAAGGTAAAGGCTTTAAAAAGCTCCTGGTCTTTGTACCCCTCAGGCATTTCACCCTGCTGAGCTCAGCTATTCCCAGAACAATATAGGGTCATCTGTACTCTTACAGTAATACCCTGATGCATCCAATATGCCTGAGCATCTGCTAGGTAGAAAGTACTGTGCAAGACTGTAGGGAGCTCTGTGTGAGTAAGCCGTAGTGCCTATTCCTGAGCAGTTTGGATCCTAACAAAAGACAGGCCTATAAACAGCTACAAAAGATGTCTTTTAAAAGTGGAGGCTTCCTAGAAAGGATGGTGACTAGCATTTGGGGAGTAGCCACTGAGCACCAGGAACTGTGCTACACCATTTATGTAAACTACCTCATTACAAAGCTTAATAGTGGTGCAATATTATCATCTCCATTTTGCTCATGTGGAAACTGAAACTCAGAGAGTTCCAGAGTTCTTCCAATGGTATGATTTTAATGAGCAGCAGAGTACATGTAAAATGAGATGCTTTAGAGTCCAAAGTTTCCTGTTTCTCGTGTCATTTTCTCTGCATCCCCAGCCATAACAGAATTTTATCCAAGATATAGGAAGACATTTGAAATGGGTCTTTGCAATCAAAGGTCTTTGCAATGTGTTTCTTTTGGTGATGGGGACCAAACAGGGTTGCCAGGTATAGAGGGCAGCCCTTCTATAAGTCAGGCAGTCAGGAAAAGGTAGGTTGGTTTCAGGGGATGATACATAGAATAGTTTGGTTGCAGAGGAGCAGTGCTTAAGGAAATGAAAGAAAGCAAATCTAGAAAAGGAGATTAGGTTTGAAGGTTCTGAATTCCAGTTTCCTCAGCTTTCATAAATTCTACACAGCAGAAGCTTCTAGGAGAGGGAAACCCCTTCTGCAACTTGTCCCCAGGACTGGGTCAGGAGGGCAGGAAGTAGGTGAATACAGTGATCTTCTCAAAATAATAGCTGAATGTTTTATTCCTCTGTGACTCTCACTGTGAAGCCCAGGGCTTCACAACTGGTAAGTCTGCAGTTTGCATCTAATGAATGAATAAAAGACCAAGAAAGATTTTTGTTCTTTCTTGCCAAGTTCCTGAAGGAATGGGCCAGGGTAAGATGTTGTGCAGTGGGTAGAAGAAACAGGGGCTGACAGAGCAAACCTCAGGGCAAGCTTGACTGTTCTGCTATCTAAAACTCCAAGACTCTAGACGAATAATCTAAAGAGTGTGATCTGTAGTCCTGTCAGATATGGCCCTGCTTCTGTTATGCAGACATGGCATGCTGGAGGGCAGAAAATATTAGAGGAGAACAAACAAAATGTAGAAAAGGCAGATGTTCTAAAAGATTTGCAAAGGGATCCTCATAGAAAACAGTTCTACAACTCATATACCACACTTCCCAGCCACAGTCTTTACATACCAATTTAATATTTTACTTTACTTGGAGGATTAAAACAGTCTAAATTGCTAACTTCCTTGTGGGCAAGGCCAAGAAAGGTCAGGGGACACTGGCGTGGCAATTAGGCAGCACCGCATACCACAGTCTTCAGTGCAACTTTGTACACAAGCTCAGCCTTAGAGGCTTTGAAAATTTCCAATATAAGGTTAATTTCAAACAAGAAAAGTCTAAAATACATGGCAGAACAGTGAAAGATGAATTTTCTCAGTTTTATGGCCAAATAAAAATTAACCCCCTTACAGACATAGCTACAGTATCATAAGCAAAACAAAGTCAAATCTGTGGATAGGGTGATAAAAGGGGACAGAAAGAAGAGAGGGAAGCTGGACATGGTAGTGCATGCTTATCATCCCAGTGACTCAGGAGGCTGAGGCAGGAGAATTGCAACTTCAAAGCCAACTTAGTGAGGCCCTAAGCAACTCAGCAAGACCCTGTTGCAACTAAAAGAAGAAGAAGAAGAAGAAGAGGAGGAGGAGAAGGAGGAGGAGGAGGAGGAGGAGGAAGGTTGGGGATGTGGCTCCGAGGTTAAGAGCACCACTGGGTTCAATCACCAGTAAAGAAGAAGAAGAAGAGGAGGAGGAAGATGAGGAGAAGGAGGAGGAGGAGGAGGAGGAGAGGAGGAGGAGGAGGAGGAGGAGAGAAGATGCAGAGAGGAAATTATGTCTTAAAAATGCACCTTTTTCTGCTATAGTGAAGGTAGTTTAATACAAATGGAAGTTTAATAATTGAAGAGGTAGCAGCAAAGCAGAAGAAACAGTCACTTGGAGTAGAAGGTGGTTGGAGATGGTTGTGAACAATTCATATCTTCCATTGGCTTTATATGGCAACTGTGATATAGTATAGAGGTGGAGTTCCATAATCAAAGTAGCAAATGATAAGTAGAAAATACCAGAGACTTTTCCAGTAGTGTTATCCAGTTATTAGTGAAAACAGGCATTGGCTATGCTGGCTTTGGATGAACGTGCATGAAGTCCATAATTTTGACACCATGCACTAGACAAACCTTCAGGGTCGATGTTGAGTTAGGATTTGAGACTTATTCCTGAAACAACATCCTTCTGGCAAACAGTTGAACCTGTAAGAGCATTAAGACAGCCAGTCCATAGGACCCTCTGCAGAGTCACATTGGCCATGACTGTCATATAAACATACAGAGAAATAAAATATAAATGTCAACCTGGAGTGTGAAAAAAATATCCATTTTGTGGAGGCCAAATCATCTTCTATTTTAAGCCATTGTATCATAATTTTAATATTGGTATGCAATATGTATCAACTGCTACATTTATCCTTAAAATATGATGAAGTGTTTTTATTTAAATCAAATTAGTTGCTAGTATTAAGAATTTTTGATACCCACCCCCCAAAACGAAATCTACTGTGAGAGGCCAAGTACACCAATAAGGTCAATAAACAGTTATCCAGTTTTTTTTTTTTTCTTCATATAATCTCAAAAATTATTTCTGTCTTTAAGCTGGCACCTATGGTAAACTCTGTTGAACACAATTCAACAGACAGTGTTCTCTAGCCACCCACCCTCTCTTAGCTCTGGATCTAAATTCTTAATTCTACACATGTATAAATGAATTCCCAGACACAGCAAAATTACACACAACAAGTTGATTTTTGGAAAAGCCAGATTGTAAGATTAAGAATTTGGTCTACTTCCAAAGTACATTCATATAAAAGTGTGGGAGTTTTTGTTGTTGTTTTATTTTGTTTTGCTTCTGTATAGGAAGCTTTCGTGGGTATCAAATACCTGATGAATCTCGCTACTCTTCTGTGAATTTAATAATGTTTAGATGGAGAATTTTAAGGAAACTGTTTCATGAATGTCATTAACCTGATTTGCTAAGTCTTCAGTGTCTGTCCTACAAGATACTGAGTGAAGATACACTGAAGCTATAAGATAGTGGTATTTTTTTATTGGTAGAAATGAAATGAGATGAAACTTTTTCCTTGTAAGCTAAGCTCCCTTCACACCCAGCTGTAATGCCTGGTTTCTAAACTGTGAGGTGTGGGCAATGTCTTAGTGAAGGTAGAAAAGGAAGGCTCTGCCTGAAGTTTTCCTAAAGACTTTAAGTTTGAAAGGGAAGCTATTAGGAATGAATGTGTTGACCCATTTGCATATGAGGACTCTACTTTGCAGAGTAGCCTCTTTAGTAGTGAATCCAGAATTAAGAATCTGACTCTTTCGCTTCACAGGTCAGAGTTCTGTCACTTAAGCAGAAAAAGAAACTGAAATTTCTCATGGCAAATTAGTAAAACCTTCTCCTGAAAAAAAGTAAAAAGAATTTTACAACTGAGCATATATGCTCAGGTTCAGCTCAGGCCTCATTCTTTTGGGGGAGTCTCTCTGATGTGTGTGACCCACACCCAACACCTGCTTCTGCTGCCCATGCCCTTTCTCTCCTCCCTCATGGTGCTTCTTTATGTACTCACAGATGGTATCATAAACATGCTTGTAAACCTATTTTCTCTACCGGAGGTTAACTCATGAGAATATAATGGTTTAAAATGAATCTTGTTAAACAAATATAGAATAAAGAAAATGTAATCATTTTACTTTTTTCCATTTTAGGACAACAAAGAGAATAACACCTGTCTTATAATATTGCTGTGAAATCTAAATATCTTTTAATATATGTTAAGTGCTTTTACACAGGGCACTTAACTATGTCAAGTTACCCATTAGCAACTTAATTACATTAATCTATTGGATTCTTACTCTTGTGATACTGTCCAAAAGTGTTAGAATACTTTTACATGTGAATGATTGCATTTTAGAGCCCATTGATCAAGTAAAGATAAACAGATGACTGAGGTTTCAGATGCCCGAGTTTGCAGCTCTATGAACTCTCAAGAGTCCCAGTCTCCAGATTGGAACCTCAGGAACTGTAGATTTCAGGTTCCTAAGATGAGGCTTACAATATATTCTAATCATCACAATGGAGCAAACTACAGCATGACAAAGCACAGAAGTCTGAGAGCAATGGAGGAAGACATAGCAGAGGAAGGACAACAAGACCTCATTGTTTCCTGCTTTAAAAAAAAAAAAAAAAACTCAGAAATTCCTAGGTTATTGCCAGCATGCAACTATTTTGCTGCCTTCAATTCCCTACCCCACAAAGATCCATACAGTTCACAGGTTGCATTAGAGAGGACACACACACACGCACACACACATACACACACCCCACAGTACCTCAAGGAGACTATGAAAAAGAAAAGAAAATGGACAACCTCTGGTTATGTTAATTATGAGCCTAAAAAAATTGCAACTAGACTATTTGCATTCCTTCCTTTCCCCTGTTCTCTTTTATAAGTGAAGACTGTTCTAGTTTCACATGATGGAAATTCAACCCAAATAGTTTAACAAAAACAAACAATAATAGAAATTAGTGTGAAGAATTTATTGACTCACTAAAAAGCTCAACAATAGGGTAGTTTCAGACAAGGTTGATCCAGGGCCCAGAGAAGAAATAAATAAATTTACCAAAACCCGGTTTCTCCATGGCTGTGATTTCCTCCAAAGGAGGTAACACTTGCAATGAGCCTCTCCCCTCATGATGTAAAGAAGGTTAACTAAAGCTCAAGACAATAACCATTGCAGAAGTAAAGTTGTTGACCCAGTAGTTCCACAAAATCCCATGATTTGCAGCCAGGTTTGTATAGCCCATGTCTGAACCAATTATAGTAGCTAAACAGAATATAGTGGAGGATGAAATGTAGTGATTGGATAGGTGAGTATTACTGGGGAAAAGACCAACCTGGTTTTCTCAGGACTGAACTAGTTTTAGCACTGCACAGTCTCATATTGCAGCCAATCTCTCAGTCCTAGGAAATGGGGGTGGTTGGTCACCCTAATTTACATATGAAACCCTGGGGACCTAGTCTTTTTCAAACTGCAGCCGCTGAGATTGGGCATGATATCAAGGATTGAATGCTAGGCATGGGAAATGTCCCCCATATCTACACATGTGACAGAGAGGTCTTGTGGGCCAGGACCAGTGCTAAGTCCTCGAGCTTGTGAAATTTTAAATAGATAAATAGATAAATTATACATATGTAATTTATATAGATAGATAGATAAATACACACACAAAAATAATAATAATAGATGTCCCAGAATACATGGTCTGTTTTAAGTTAATTATATAACTCAAGTAATGTTCGGTTTATTCTGTCCATTTCCTACCTTTTCTCTTTTTTTTTCCATGTCAAATCTCTTGAGAATGGAGATAGTAAATTAGTAGCTTCTATGTGGCCAGTGTCATTTGTTTTTTAATGGTCAACTGTTTCCTCACCTCACATTCTCTCACTGGAGTGGCCAAGTCCAGCGAAGCCTAATAAGCTGAGGTTCGAACACAGGGGATCCCTGTTTCACCATGGTTTGACTTGTGTTTTTCAATTTCATGATGGTGTTGAAATAAGACACATGCAGTAGAAACCAAACTTCAGATTTTGAGGCCTGTGATTTGGGATACTGGGCAGCAGCAGCAGTGTACACAGTCCCCAGTCAGCCATGTCATCAGGAGGGAAAGTGGCTGATGCTCCAGGGAACAGTGAGCTGCTAAGCTATGCATTTCTGTAGGTCAGTTGTATAAAAGGCATTTTCAACTGGCTGTTTTCAATTTACTATAGAATTAGTATAAGGTAAGCAGAAAAGCCTCCTTATATCCAGATCTCTCATTTAATCTACTTCAAGTGTTTGACCCCTCTGTGTCTCATTTTTCATCAAATACATCGAGAGAAACAAAATCTCAAGTGACTTTTCAAAATATCCACAAGGATACAAATACAAATCTTTGCTTACAATTTTGCTTATTATTTTTAATCATCTGAAAACACCAAACACCAACACTCCCTCTTCTCATCATCATTCTCCCTTGGTATAACTATATTTTCAAGAGCTGGAAGGGTTCTGCATGCTAGCAACTGGGTCTCTTCTAAAACATCCTTGAGAATGTTTATTTGAAAAGATTACCTTGTTTTCCTCCAGGATTAAGGCATGGTCACTGCAGACAGTGATGATTTGGAAAGGTGGCAAGCAGTTTTTGATAGATCCTCTAAGCCTGCCCTTGCTAAATGACTATACCTAGAGAAAAACAAATGTATTCTAGCCCACACACGTTACAGACATTTTTCAAACACCTAGATTAGAGAAGATAGGTCTTACAAATCACATATTTGTTGGAGAGAGTGAAGAAATCACAAACTCACTTGGATAAACACTATTAAATGCATACTTAACAAGCCAGTTGCGACAGCTGCCCTCTGGCACTCACTGACAAACTTGACTCCTGCTGTAAATTAGGTTGCAAAATTTCCTTGTCAGAGAACTCACCCTGTTAGGAGGACTCAGCCCTGGCTCTGAATCCGCAAGGACAGAAAAATCAATGTGACAGGAAAGCAGTTGCTTGTGTCAGGCCTAAGCAAGGAGAGAAAAAGGTTTAAATTAATCATGATTTAAGGATGTGGCAAACTATTGCAAAGGCACATTTCTGGTGTCTGAGAAAAGGGAAAAAGAAGCTTGGAGCGCTTTGCTAATGGGAACCACAGATATACTGCCCTTCTGTTATAAACAGGGCTCAGTGTTTACTGTGGGAATAGGAAAGCACTGTTGATCTTGTGCAAGCTGAATGCATCAAATCTACATGAATTTTGGATAAAGCAATGATCACAGTACTTTTCCATCTGTACAGTGGGATAAATAAATTTTTTTTCTTCTCTCCTAGAAACTGAGAAATAAGTTCAATAACCTGGGAACATTTCAGGTCATGAATTAATTTTAATTTCCACACACACAAAAAAAAATTATAAAAACTGACATGATCTTCTTACCTAAGGAGAGATGGACCAACACTTTCTGGAGATGCCATTTTCATCGTCACTCTCCATTAAAACTAGAGCATACTAGTTTTAGTACGTAAGGGAAAGCGATTTTTTTTTTTTTTTTTTTTTTTTTTTGCCACACTTATGCTTTGGAGCAGAGATTTAAAAATGATCAATGAGACATACTAAGGCACCAAGACATTGGATGGCACCAGTGAGGCATGAGCTCTCATATATAGGAGGTGAGCTCTACCTTAGCTGTCAATCTCTGTTGGCCAACCAAGGCCAATGTAATTAGGTGACTGCCTCTTTGACCAATTTGGGTGGGTCAGGCTGCATTAGAAAGCATGACATCTCTGTCAACTGCCTTCAGACTGACTTTTTTCCTGTACCAGGCACTGTACTTTTTTAATTGTGGGGCTAAAAGTCAAGTCAATGAGCCACATTCCTTTACTTTCTTCCACAAATCATCTTTGATCAACAGGACCTTTGAATATCACTACCCTTGACTATTTGTTATGGGTCATAATGTTAGAATAGTTATGCTCAAGTTTTTTTTACTTCAATAAAAGGCCCAATACTATCAAACCCTATTTTTAAAAGGTCCTTTTGGTTTCATTTTCTAATATCATCTCTATCATCATAAACAATCACAAAGCACAAGCTGTTCTACCAGGTGCTACAAGGGAATTAGGTGGACATTGTTCCTACCCAGCAGGGCTCGAGATAGAAACCACAGAGCACTTAATCTATGCATATGTGATACAAACATATAAACAATAGAATAAAAATGTTAACTCAGTAGAAAATACATTCATGTAAAGAAAACTGAGTTGTAGGGGTAAATAATACAATGAACTACGATTATTGTAGTTTTCTTTCAATAGCACATTTTGAAATCTAGGATAAGGAAAAGGTTACATTGTTACATATTCAGTGGTCCTGAGGTTATACTAGAAACATGGAAACATGATCAGCTAACATGGTTATTTGTAATTGACTTTTTTAGGCAGCCTTGGCTATTACGCAACTTTTAAAAACAAGACCATTCCATTTTCTTATAAAGAAGAATGTGCAACCATCAGTGCAGGCATCTTTGAAACAAAACAAGCTTCATATATTCCAAGAGAAATGATCAGGAAAGTTTGTGGTCATTCCCTCCCTGGAGATATTTATAAATAGGGTAACTTTTCACCTCTCTGTGTGGCTTTCTCAAAAAGCAGATAATAGGCAAAGACATCCTTTCAAAATCCTCTTTACAGCTCTCATAGGGGTTATTCTGCAGTCATTTATCTGTTTGTTTTTCCCCCATTTTGCAGTCTATGCCCATGAGAAGGAACAATCAGAGAAGTAGAATTACTAATAAATGTTTCATTCTTTCTATATTCCATATATATGTAATACTCTACTGGATTAAAAAAAAAAAAGGCTAAATAAATAAATAAATAAATAAAAATTGTAATCTTCCTACCTAGACCAAATCCATGGGCAACAAAAAACTTTCTATGTGCCAAGTTCCATACTAGGTAATTTACATAGTCTTACTCATTGTCTCAAAAGTCTATGAAACAGACATTTTATTATTCTCATTTTATAGATATGAAAATGAAGTCTTAGAATGGCCTCTCCCACACAAAGTATAAGAATTAGGACCTGTTAGAGCTAAGATTAGTGTCATTAGTTTTTTTGTGGCAGCTTCAGTAAAGCATAACAAATTTAATATCTTAAAACAACACAAATTTTTACCTTTTACATAAAATTCAGGAGTCAGAGATCTGACATGGGTCATGTGGGTAAGTTCCAGGGGTCTGTAGGGCTGCTACATTCCAGAGGCTGTGGAAGAGAGTGTGTCCTTATATTTGCTGTCAGAATGGATGCTGTCCTCATTCCTTGGCTCCCACCTGGCATCACATCATTCTCTCTCTGTTGTTTCATCACATCTCTTTTTCTTCTTTATCAAATCTCCCTCTGCCTCCCTCTTGTAAAGACACTTGTGATTACACTTAGGACCTACCTGGATAATTCAGGATAATCTCCCATCTCAAGATCCTTAACTAAATTACATTTGCAACATCCCTTTTGTTGTATTAGGTAACATTCACAGGTTCCAGGGATTAGAATCTGTATATCTTTGGGGGCCATAATTCAGAATAACCTATGAGAATCAGCACTCAAACTGTCTCCCACTCTCCTAAGCAATATGTATCTTCTGTCTGGATAAGCAATTTTTACCAAGTCAAAAGACTGATCTTCAGCAAGTGGGTGGGTATTTCATATACATTAAAGGGGTAAAACTATGTCAGTTTTATGAATAGCAGCAGAATATAATGGTGAAAGTGTTGGGCTTGTGGTCAGGAGATGAAGCTCTCATCACTAAACAGGCATGCAAGCTTGGACCAGGCCCAGTATCTCTTGAGATCAGGAATAGTGCAGAGGACTCAAGGTTTGTGCCAACTCTGATCAACAGAAGTAAAGAAAGTCTCCACAAATCTCCTCATGTTCCATGGGAAATGCAGAACTCAATTATCAGTACGTATGTTATCTCTAGAGACCCTTTTAACTCTGATTTTGTATGATCAAAAGCTGTATTCATTGTTAATTGCTGCATAACAAATTTCCCCCAAAACACTTAGTGGCATAAAGACACAAATACTGTAGGTATGAAATTGGAAAGTGGCTTAGCTGGGTAGATCTGGCTCAGAGTCCCATGTAAGGTTGCCATCAAGAACCCAGGTGAATCTGAAGTGATCTGAAGATTTGACTGGGTCTGGAGAATGCACTTCTGAGATGGCCTCCTCACATGGCCATTGGTGAGAGGCTCAGTTCTTTGCAACATGGGTCAGTGTATAAACTACCTGAGTTTCCATACAGCATGGCATCTGGCCTTCCATAGAGCAAATAATCCCAGCTAGAGAAAGCAAGGCAGAAGTCATAATATATTTTATGATCTAGCCTTGCAAAATGATATGCCATCATCTCTTCTGTATTCCAGTGGGCACATGGATTTATCTTTATATAGTTGGGGAGGAAACTGCAGCAGAGCATGAAATCCAAGAGCTGGAGCTGAGGCCATTTTGGAGGCAGATTACCATAATAAACTATGCAGATTTGCACTTCCACAATCAGTTTTTCATGTCAATGTCTATGCAGAGGTCTTATTAGCATGAAAGAGCAAGAATTATCTTTTCCTCACTTGGATAGTGAGGTTGTGACTGTGATTCCATAACAAAAGACAGATTAACAAGAGAAAAGCATATAAATGTATTTAAGGTAAGTTTTACATGACACTGAAACCTTTAGAAATGAAAACCCAAAGAAACAAGCATCTATATAATCCTATGGACTCTCATGCAAAAGTGTGCGTGGAGAAAGAAGGGTAAGACTTGGTGATGAACTGGGGTGACCTTAGCAAGCTCTGTTCAGATTTTTTTCTGTATCTCTGTGTCTTAATTCCTTCTCTTTGAGTGGAGGAAGGACACTTCTGGAGCAAGAATTTTTTCACCTACCCTAGAGGAAGGTCACAAAATTCTGTATACTCTGCTTCAGGACAGAACAGCAGAAGAAAGTTGCTTCTGATGTTTCTTCAAACCCCAAGAATACAGAATTTGGGGCAGCACGTGCTGATCTCTGCCAAAACTCTTTTGTTATATTATGTGATGGTTATGGGTATGTTGAGGCTTTGAAGAAAGGGACCAATATTATAAAATTTATGTTTTTAAGAAGATAGCTCTAACAAGACAAGGATGCCCACTTTTACCATTTTTTTTTTTTTTTAACACAGAACTGAAAGTCCTACCAGAGTAATCAGGCAAGAGAAAGAAAAAAAAGGGGCATCGAAATTGGAAAACAGGAAGTCAAACTGTCACTGCAGATGATATGATCTTATATATAAAAACCTCAAAAGACTCCACCAAAAAGCTACTAGAACTAATAATCAAAATCAACAAAGTAACAGGGTACAAAACCAAAATACAAAAATCAGTAACATTGATAGGAAACAATAGTGAATTATATGAAATAGAAATCAAGAAGTAATCCCATTTTCAATGGTAACAAGAAATATAAAATATGTAGAAAAAAATTGAGCCAAAAAGGCGAAAGATCTCTATAGTGAAAATGATAAACCATTGTTGAAAGAATTTGAAGCGTGCACAAGAAATGGAGGGACATCCTGGGTTGAATGACTGAAAGAATCAATATTGTTAAAACATCCATACTGCCCAAAGCAAAATACAGATTCAATGCAATCCCTCTCAAAAAAAAAAAAAAAAAAAAAAAAAGGCATTCTTTACAGAACTAGGAAAAACCATATGAATATGTGTATGGAGCATAAAAATAATAATAGCCAAGCCATCTTGAGCAAAAAGAAAAAAGCAGTAGGCATTACAATACCTGACTTGAAAATACACTACAAAGTTGAGGCCATCAATGCAGCATGATATTAGCATAAAAATAGACACATAGACAAATGGAAAAGAACAGAGAACCTATAAGTCGACCAACATAACTAGTCAAATGATTTTCAACAGAGGTGCTAAGAACAAGCATAAGAAAAAAGATAGCCTTCTCAATAAATGGTCCTGAGAGAACTGGGTATCCATATGCAAAAGAATAAAACTAACTAGCTCTCAGCAGTTACAAAACTCAATTCAAAATATACTAAAGACTTAAAACTAAAAGATGGAATTATGAGGAAAATGTAGAAATGTAGAAAATGCTTCGTTAACATAAGAAAGGGCAAAGATTTTTTTTCATTGTTGTTCAAGGGATTGAACTCAGAACTGGACCACTGAACTACAGCCCCAGCTCTATTTTGCATTTTATTTAGAGGCAGGTCTCACTGAGTGCTTAGCGCCTGGCTATTGCTGAGGCTGGCTTTGAACTTGCGATCCTCCTGCCTCAGCCACCCCCACCCCAAGCCACTGGATTTTTTTTTTTTTTTTTAAATAAGACTCCAAAAGGACAGAAAACAGAAGTAAAAGTAGATAAATGGAATTATATTACACTAAAAAGCTTCTTCTCATCAAAGGAAATAACCTCAGAGTGAAGAGACAACATACAAAATGGGAAAAACATTTGCAAACTATGTATCTGACAATTGGATAATATCCAGAATATATAAGAACTTCAAAAATCAATAGCAAAAATAAAATAATAGAAATTTTTAAATGGGCAATAGACCTAAATAGACATTTCTTAAAAGAACACATACAAATGGCCAAATGACATATGAAAAAAATTCATGTGATCAAAATATGTTATGTACAGGTAGGAATATGCCATAATAAAACCCATTATTTAGTATAATTAAAATGCACTAATAAAAAGTGTTCAACATCATTAATTATCAGAGAAATGCAAATCAAAGCCACAATGAGATATTGCCTTACTCCAGATTAAGAATATTTATTATCAAAATATTAAAGATAACAAGTTCTGGCAAGGATGTGGAGAAAAGGAAATCCTTGAACACTATTCATGGGAATCTAAACTAGTACAGCCATTATGGAAAACAACATAGAAGTTCTTCAAAAAATTAAAAATAGAACTACAATATGATTCAGCAATCCCACTCCTGCCTGGGTATGTATCTAAAGGAAATGAAGTCAGTATATAAAAGAGACATCTGCACCTCCATTTTCATTGCAATAGCCAAGAAATGGAAACAACTGAAATGTCCATTAACTGATGAATTTGATAAAGAAAATGTGGTGCATATACATAATGCAGTATTATTCAGCCATTAAAAAGAATGAAATCCTGTAATTTTTGGCAACATGGATACAACTGTAGATCATTAATAAATGACATTATCCAGACCCAGAAAGAGAAATACAGCAATATTTCACTCATATGTGGAATAAAAAAAGAGATGTTCTCATAAATTGAATGTGTCATCATAGTTATAGGAGGCCAGGGAGAGTAGGGAGAAGGAAGGATGATCAATGGGTACTAAGCTACAGTTACCAAGGAGCAAGAAGTTCTGATGTGCTACTGCACAGAGTGTAACTATAAATAATAATTATATACTGTAAATAAAAAAGCTAGAAAAGGGATTTTGAAAGAACTTACCAAAAAGAAATGATAAATATTTGAGGTGCTAGACATGTTTACCCTGGTTTAAACATTACACACATACACATGTACCAAAATATCACATCGTACCTCATTATTATGTACAATTTTATATTTTCTATATTAGTTAAAATAATTAAATTTTTTAAAAGGAGAAGATAGCTCTTACAGCAGAGCTGATGTGGGCTCCTACTGCCTCTGAGGTTACCCCATCCATCTTTTGTAATTTCACATTCCAGTTGTCATAAAGTGAGCTTTCCTTCACATTGTCCTTCCACCATAGTGTACTCCTCATTATAGGCCCAGAAACAATGACGTCAGCTAACAAAGGACTGAACCCTCTGAAACATGAGCCAAAATAAATCTTTCCTCCTTTAAGTTATTTTTCTCAAATATTTTGCAACAGTGACAAAAAGCTCACACCAGCTGAAAGGCCCTAAATTATGCAATAGTGATCAATATCAGCAGGTCTCTGCCCTCTGGATATATGAAAAAGATCTTTAAATGGTGTTTTTGTGAATGACTATATCCTTGTTCTTGCTCCTCTCCTTTGCATCTTCTATGTTCCTACCACCCTTTGCCCTCTTTTCAATTTTTCTTTCTGCTTTGACATGTCCCTAAATTGTATCTATCACTAAGTCTCTCTGAAAAATATTATGGCTAAACAATCTGTGACCACAGTCCCAGTTTCAGGAGATGATCTGTATGTTCCCTGTAAAGACACACGTTTATGAAAATCTGTTCCCATTTCCCAGATAACACTCAGAAAAAAAAAATGGAAGGAAATAAATAATAAGTATTCCCATATCTATGAGGCTTACAAAGTTTATCAGTTCCTGCCTTCACTGCTTCAGGAGGTAAATGCTCAAAAATGTTTTATTGTTTTAAAATTTTCTTTCAAATAACATCTATTAGAGTAGATGACAGAACTAGCTGGAATATGAGCTCCATGATATCAGGAAGTATTATCCCTTCTTTCCTTTATATATTCACAGCTCTTAGAATATTGCCTAGCACATGGCAAGGCCCACTGAGTGTTTCTTAAATATGTTCCTTGAAGCTGTGATTTTTTTTTTTTTTTCTTTTCATGCTAACCTTGGAGATGATCTGTACAATTTCCCATTGCCAATAGCTACAGGGCCTCAGTCAAGCAACTTGACCTAAGTATTAGTTTTCTTTTATAAAATAGGGACGTCATCAGGACCTCCCTTGCCCAAGTATGTTTTGAGTATTAGAGATAATTTATTTGAAGCATTTGGTCAAGAATATAAACTGGATTCAATCTAGCACCTAATAGGTACAAAACTAAAATGTCACCCAGAATGCAAACTGCAGAGAACGTTTGAACTAAGCCAGGATATATCTGTTATTCTCTGAACATATGAGTTTATCTCTGATCATCTATAATACACCAAGGAGAGGAACTTTCTTTAAAGTCAAGTTCTTGACTTTAAAGAAACACAAGATATGTTGAATCAATGTTTACTAATCATTTATACTGTAAAATTTATTATACTAGGCACTAAAAATACAAAGAAAAACTAAGATATAGTCTTAAAGAGAGCATTTGGTAAGAGCACTCAAGGAAGCCTGGGAGGGAGGAGGTTAGAGGAAGCTTCCCAGGGAATATTAATTGAAAGGAATTATCCAGAGAGGTAAGGAGGGAGATAATTGTTGTTCCAAGTGGAAGGAGCAGAGTGAGCAAAAGAACAGGGAGAAGAAGTGATGCGGTCAGTTAAGAGAATGCGAGAGAGACATTTAGATTGGGATTGGGAATAAGAAGCAGAGTCGTGTCAAAAGCTGAAGCTATGCAGTGGTCAGCAGAAGTCAGATCTGAGAGGACTCGTGGAACAGGCTATTGTTTTGGACTGTAACTTTTTGGCCCATGGAAACCTATGAATTATTTTAAGCAGGAGGGTATCATCAGCTCTGCAATAAAGAAAGGTCACGCTGATGAAAATACGAGGATGGAACTGGAAGGAGACTAACAGAGATCTGCAGCCTTTGATACACATAATAATCACTTGTAATCCTGTGTCACTAGGAATGGTTGGATCCAGGCCTAGAGCAGATCCTAAGAATGCAGAAACAGGTAAAAAGAGTTTTAAAAATAAATTAATATAGCAAATAAATTAGGATGGTGTGCAGCAAGGCAGTACTACTGAGGCAGAAGAAAGCAGCTGGGTTTAGAAGCTATTGAAGACAAACTGGGGATTACTTAAGTGTGTGGAAAGGAAGAGGGGGAGAAGAAGCCCAGGTTTCAGGCCTAAGGAACTGGCCAGATGTTGTTCTATGAGATATAAAATGGGTTGAAAAGAAAGCACATGACTTTAGTTTTCAAAAATTAAAGATAAGTTGCTTTGAGATATCCCTTTGGAGCTATCCAGTGTTGAAGTTCAAAAGTTTCCATAGATATCATCCCCAAATTAGGAACTGAGATAGTCATAGGCATCTAACAGTTTGGAAAAGCATCAACTTTGTTGCCCTAAAAGCTGTAAATGAAGATGTGGTTTGGGTGCTCTCTGGTACTGCAATCCAGAATTGGTCACATCTACCTACCTTGTGGTACAGGACAGAGCAGAGTGGGTGCTTCCTGAAGACAGGCAGATCCCAAGAAGAAAGCTTCACTGGGAGGATTCAGTTCCTTTCCCTCTCCTCACCAAACAGGCCATCTTTCCGCTCAAGAAAAACGTAGTGTGTAAAGATGAGAAAGACCAGGGATGTTGCTCTAATGGAAGATCCTTCCACGATGGAGAAATATTAGAAGGAAGTTGTTTGACAATACTCAGTAAACACCTAAAGAGTCCATGCATAGAAGGCATGAGAGGGGATTCTATGTGAATAGGGTCCCTGGAGCTGTGCAGGGGCAGTCTTGGCCATGAAAGTGTGAGAGGGAAGCAACAAGAAACAAATGTGCATTAGACTCCTTCTGCTGCCATGACAAATTAGCCCCAATTTAATGGCTCAAACAATACAAAATCATCTCACAATTCTGGAGATCTCAAGTCCAAAACATCTTACTAGGTCAAAATCGAGATGTCAGCAGGGGTGTGTTCCATTCTGGAAGCTCTAGAGGAGAAATTTTTTCTCGACTTTTCCAAGTTCTAGAGTCTACCTACACTCCTTGACTCATGGCCCTCTTCTTCCATCAGGAAAGCCAGCAATGGCCATTTGAATTCTCCTCACATTGCATTACTCTGACATCATCTTCAGCCTCCCTCTTCCACTTTTAAGGACCCTGGAATTACAGTGGGTCTACCAAAAAGACCCAGGATAACATTTCTATTTTAAAGTCAATGGATTTGCAATTTTAATCCCTCTTCCTATGTAACCTAAGGTGTTTTTAGATTCCAGAGATTAGGACAAGGACATGTTTGGCCGGAAGAAAGCATTGTTCTGTCTACCACAAAGCACAGACTTCAAACATAGGAAAAACTACCTTTATAGGCTTTCTATGAAAGTAATTAGATTTATTTCCCTGTTAAGAAATAGTTTGGCTCCGAGGAAAAAAAAGACAGCTCCCTCCTATCACCTAGCTAACATTTTACCGCAAGAGCAAGTAATTCAGCAGAAAACATTTAAGCTCACAAACACACTGATATAGCTTTGATAATTCTGGAAGGGACTAGATTATGATTCTTTCTGATAAACTAGTATTCCCCAAGGAGTAGCTAAATTTATTGTGACAAGAAAGTAAATTGGGAATAAGGGAAAAGAAATGAAAATGTGTGTGTGTGTGTGTGTGTGTGTGTGTGTGTGTGTGTAGGCATTTGCATCTCTAAGGTGTTGATGCTACCTGTTGTCAGCTGCAGTAGAGTGTGGGATAGATTGGAAGTCACCACTCACACTATTAGAAGTGTCCTTGATTCAGCTCTAAGCCTCCCTCCTCATAAAAGTTCTTCAGCTCTAAGAGGAAAAAATATTCCTATAGAGTGTTAGTGAGAAGTTGTTTCCACTTTTTTTAGGGCCTCTCTTTTTATCTTGGTAAAACTTTTGCCTTCCAATGTTTGCTTGGACTCTTTTGACTTTCCATCACAGAATTTCATGAATTCCCCACATGTAAAACTACACTACAGATAACTTCTAGTCTTCCAACCTACACTAAATGAGAAGGTCCAACAATCCTATTCCACAAGAAAGCAAATATACAAATATTTCTCACGACCATAGATACACACACACACACACACACACACACACACACACACACATCCTTAACAAAACACAAGCAAATAGAATCCAAAAATATATATATGATTGATTTTCAGTGTTAAAACTAAACTTGCATTCCTTGAATACCACTTGGTCATGGTATATAATTCAATTAATGTATTATTCCATGAGAAGGATAAAAGACAAGATTACATTATCATCTCAATAGGTGTAGAAAAATCATTTGGAATAACAACAACAACAAAAACCTAAACCCTACCCATAACTGTAACTTCATGCTATGGAATGAATGTTTGGGTGTCTCCAAAATTTACATACTGAAACCTAATCTCCATTGTGAGGGATTGGAACTGGGGGCTTTAGGGGACTGTTAGGTTATAAAGAGGAAACCTTCATATATGAGATTAGTTATTTTCTAAAAGAAACTTCAGAGATTCCCTGGCCCTTTCCATCCAGTGAGGTTTCAGAAGAGAAGTCAGTTATCTGCAAATCAGAAAGCAGGCTCTCACCAGATGTAGAGCTTCCTGGACCTTGATCTTGGGCTTCCTAGCCTCCAGAACTAGAAGAAATAAATTGCTATTATGTGTTTTCCACTCAAACCACAGCATTTTGTTACTGTAGCTCAAGTGGACTAAGATACCTCAGATAAATTGAAAAAAAAAATTCAAAATTGATCATGGACCTAAATGTGAACAAGTAAACTAGAAAGCTTCCTAGAGAAAACAGGAGAGTCTTTGTGGCCTTGCGTAAGTCCAAGAATTCTAAGGCCCCATAATCATAACACATGTAAGAGAAAATTGAACATCATCAAAATGTAAATCCTTTGCATTTGACCAAAATTAAAATTAAAATTTGTGCCTCATTTTTAAAAAATAAGCAGCAAGTGAAGGACTGGAAGAAAATATTTTTGAGTCACGTATTTCATAAAGAACTTGTATCCAGAATACCTGGATACAAAATCCCAATTGAAAGTTAAGCAACATATTTTAAGTCATGTGACCAAGGATGTACAACAAAATTATGAATATGAAAAAAAAATATTTGTTATTAGGAAAATGCAACTTAAAACAGAATTATATATCATGTACATCTATGCAAAGTGTTTAAAAAAAATACCAATCAAGTGTTGGTAATAATATGGAGAAATTAGAACTCTCATACATTATCAATAGGAAAAGGCACAGCCACTTTGCAAGACATTTGGTAGCTTCTTAAACACAAAAACATGAAACTACTATGCAGTATAGCACTCTGATTCCTAAGAAACTGTGCAAGAAAAATGGAAGTATATGTACACCCAAAAATATAAAGGATAAATACTCATGGCAGCATTGTTTGTAATAGCCCCAAAGTGGAAACAATTCAAATATCTATCAAGCAGCAAATGGATTAAATAAAAGTAGCTACATACAATGGAATATTATTGGCCAACAAAAAGGTTAGTATTATTGATATAGAATGTACATGAGTCCCAAAAAAGGCAGATGCAAGAAACGTAATGGTTGAATAACTCATCATATGAAATGTTCAGGAAAAGCAAATTTATAAAAAGAAAGCACATCAGTGGTTACCTAGAACTGGGGATGGGAACAGGGTAACAATTAACTATAAATGGGCACAAGGAAACTCTCCAGGATATTAGAAATATTTTGAAACTAGAATGTGGTGACGATCACCTTGCCATATAAATTTACTAAGAAAATTGAATTTTGTACTTATAATGGGTGAATTTTATGCTATGTAAATTATATATCCATAAAGCTGTCAAACAACAAGAAGTGACATCATATTAGAAAGTATGGGATCACAAACTACTTGACAAGCAAATGGTCTGCTTATTATAAAGATATCTTCAGAATTTAAAAACATTAGTCTACTGTATAGTTTTTTTTAAATCTGGTTCCAATCAAGGTAATGGTGACTTGGTGTAATTCCCCCATATACAGAAATATCTTGAATATAGGAAAAAAAAAAAAAAAAAAAGCAAATCAGCTTTCACATGACCCAAACTTGTTAGTCCGTTTCTAAAAATGAGTCATGAAGGCAACTTTTTCCTTGCTTATGAAAATGTTTGAGGAAAAACTATGCGCTTGGTTTAGCATAATTGACCACAATAATTATAGTGCATGAGAATTTATGTTGTATTTATAAGACTGCTGGATTTGGTGGGGGTGGGGGTAGGGGAAGTCAAAGCTTGAAATCTAAGTCTTCAATCCACAAAAAGCAATGCACTTTTTTTTTTTTAATAGTCCAAACTGGCAATTGTGGCCTACAGAAGTATTTGTGCTTATTCAGATGTTCCATACCAAGAATCTGAAGATGTCCATTTTCTAAGTAAATCTGAGGAAAAATGTTAAACTGTCAAATCTGAAAGTTGTATCTATTTTTGTGATTTGCCACATTTTTTTAAGAGAGAGAGAGAAAGAGAGAGAATTTTTTTAATATTTATTTTGTAGTTTTCAATGGAGACAACATCTTTATTTTATTTGTATGTGGTGCTGAGGATTGAACCTAGCGCCCTGCGCAGGCCAGGTGAACGTGTTACTGCCTGAGCCACATCCCCAGCCCCCACATTTTTAGTAATGGAGTAACAGACAAGTTCATCTTTTAAAACAGACCAAGTCAGCCAGAAGTTATTTAGGAAGAAGATATGTATGATTCAGGTTCTTGAGGGGGGAAAAATTAATTGCCACTTTTGATTTAGACTACAACACTAAAACGTTATTGATAGTTACAGAGTAACTGTAAGACTACATATTGGTCACCAATTTGATTTCAAACCAATAATAAAAACACAAAAGTTCTCATGTGTTCCCACAAAGCCACAGAGTGATCACATCACGTAAGCAGTTACTACTTGAACTGTTAATTTTGCCATTTTGTCAAAATCAGTGAGACCAAAATTGGTATTCCAACCCAGATTAGGGCACAAGATCAGGTATATAAATATAGTTATCTGAGGGGCATGATCTATGAATTCATCAAAGTTAAAAAAGAACAGTTTTCAAGTCAAGTACCCTACATTTTGAATGAGAACTTTTCAAATAAGTTTCTTACTTACTTGAAAATTTATACATAAATTATTATAGTAAATTATTATAGTAAAAGCAGATAGTCCTTATATATGATGACTTCCCATATATTAAAATTTTGGTTCTGTTCATCAAAGTGAATAAAGATCACAGAAAAGAGGAACATTTAACCGCGTATCTAGGTCACTAATAGCTATGAAAATGTTGGAAAAAGAGAATCTTGTTCTCTTTGTAAGTGGTGAGAAGATTCGCAAGAGGATTGAAACCCATCATATCTGGCTCTTTTCTTCCAGTCCAGAACCACAATCGAGGAAATAAAGAAACCCAACTGACATTTTACCTGGCTAAACATCAAACCCACTCAAAGTGTGTCTGAATCTAAGTTTGGCTACTGTTCTTATCCTATCTGCAATCAAGTCCAGTCATCTCCTATGGGTCCTGAGATGCTCAGACCGACACAGGACATGGAACCAATCACTGCCTGAGCGGAAGGAGGATCAGAAGCCCTTGGCTGAGCCTAGTTTTGTTTCACATGGCTTAAGCCTTGGCACCATCACTTATTCTACCATCAAGGGTCACAACTATGCTTCCACTGACCCCTGGGAGCTGCTTTTTCACTAACCAAGAGCTCTCTGTTTGTCTCCTTGTCCACCAACACTTTGGAATTCTAGTAACAGCCATCATTCTGCATGATTTCCATACTTGTTCAAATTTCTGAACTTTTCTATTCTATTTCCTGGACTCCCCAAGCCTGGCATTTCCCAATAACACCCCTACTTTTTGGCTGTGCCATAGTAGAAGAGGAACCATTGTCATTGCAACAAGAAGTTGAATTCTCATATTGCATCATGGCCCTCAGGAGAGCCAGCAGTTATTTGGCAACATGAGGCTTTCAATTTAAATTCACATCCTCTTACCTCAATTTAGCAAACATTTGTTAAGGATCTCCTTACAAGGTATTCTATGAAAATTACCACCTGCACCCAACTCCCCAAATCCCTAGCCCCTCTCCACTCAAGATTTTTCTGCTTTTAAATTAACTCTAAGGAACAGTTAATAATAATGAAACAGCTGATCCTGAATATTTTACTTTCTGAAGCATGTACCCAAGGTTTTCTCTGACTTTACAAATCACAGTCAAGATGACAACATCTTTTAAAATTATTTTCCTTGAGATGCTAGTAAGAGGTATTTCCCATGCTCCTCACAGGGGTTTAGTGTAAATTAACACTGCTTCTGAAATACTTCAAAGGCAGAGAAAATGCACAAAATATCTGAGTCTCTCTCCTTGGTGCTTGTTCCCCAAGCATCTAGACCAGCATTGCCCAGGAGACATACCACGTGAGCCATATTAGGAATTTTTAACTTTCTAGTAGTACTATTCAACAGAGTAAAAAGAAACATGAAATAAATTTTGACAACATATATAATATAACCAGTTCATAATAACATTTCATCTAGATGTTTAAAATCCCTTGTGTATGCTAAGTGAAATAAGCCTGTTCCAAAAAAAAAAACAAGCCCAAAGGCCGATTCTCTTTGATATGCAGATGCTAACACACAATAAGTGGTGATGGTGGGGGGTAGAAGTTCATTGGATTAGACAAGGGGAATGAAGAGAAGGGAGACAGGATGGGAATAGGAAAGATAGTAGAATGAATAGGACATAAATTGCCTATATTCGTATATGAATACACCCCCAATGCAAATCCACATCATGTACAACCCCCAAAATGGGAAGTTATATTCCATGTATGTATAATATGTCCAAATATATTCTATAGTCTTGTATAACCAAAAAGAACAAATAAAACTTTTTAAAAAGTGAAATTATGTCATCTGGAGGAAAATGGATGAAATTTGAGAACATTGTGTTAAGTGAAATAAACCAAACTCAGAAAGTCAAGAATCATGTGTTTTCTCTAATAAGTGGAAGTTTGAGAAGAAAAAAGAAAAGAAAGAGACAGAGGAGAATTTTATTGAAGGGAAATTAGTAGAGTACAGAAAAGGCACCAGGGGAGGAAGTAGTAAAGGAAAAGGGGAAACACTAGGGAGTGATATTGGCCAAATCATACTGTTATATGGTGTGCATGTACGTTTATGAAACAATGAATCCCACCATTATGTACAACTATAGATCACCAATAAAAATAGGGGTAAAAAAGATCCCATGTGTATTTTAGGTTTGCACTGGCTCTCAGTTTATTCAGTTCAAATTTCAAGTGATCAGTAGCCACAGGGGACTGGGGACTGCCAACTGGACAGCACAGGTCTAGGTGTTTGGTTCGTAAAAGTCATCCAGAGCTAAGCTACAGAATTAAAATAATTTCTAAATTGTTAAATTTTTGTAATTGGCTGACCTTAGTACAGGGGTTATGCTATTAGATCTTTCTTTGAGGCAAGCAAGCTATTGACCTGAAATAATGTTTTTGAATTGTCAAAGCTTATGTATTTATACAATTGGGTAAACTTGGTCCAATGACTTGTTTAGATATTTTAAAAATAGGAAACATTTTTCCATTGTGATAAAGACAGTGTAAACATTTAAGATGTCACATTAACTGGGTAAGGATTTTGATACTCCATTAGTCTACTTTTTGAACAGACCTCTGTCAAATCCAGCAATATGATGTATAATGATGCCAGAATCAGAAAACCAGTTAACAAATCTGTTAAGGTTAGGCTCCATTATTTCCAGCACTCTCTCCTTGGCAGAGTTTGGAGACACAAAACATGGAGCCTGAAGGACTGGTCTATAATCTCCTGATAATTAGCTTTGCAGACATGAAGTTCTTGACCCTGGAGAGCAAAGACTCTCTCCACTGAGAAAGAGTATCTAGTCTCTTCCTGTGTGAGAATGTTTTGCTTCTACGTAAACAAACTGAAGAGAAGAAAAATGAGGTGCAAATATGCTCTCTTCAGAGTAAACAACCAAGCCAGTTAGGATATGATTTTCCTGGAATGTGATGTGAAGTCCAAAGACAGGCGCACACATGTCAAAGAACAGCCTGTCCTTCTGATGGACATAGCCTGAAGATGGGATGGAATACATTAAGGCATTAAATTCCACAAATCCAACTGTGTGTTTACATTTTTCATAATGTTGTTAGTATATTTAGATTTTTGTTGAATTTTAATTAAAGAAAACCACAGCATACCAAGTATTTGTTTCAAATCACAATGTGATTCTGAGAACTATTAAAACGATCTGATTTGGTAACATCCTTGATATTACATCACTTTCTAGCATCTCCGATGCCTATCTTGCTTTTGGTTTTCCATTTATAATGAGAGAAATCCCATATAATGATTAAAGAATAAAAACTTCCCAGACTACTTGAGTATCTTAGCATGACTATAATGAAGTATGGTTTATTAAAGCTTCTAAACATCCAACTGAGTGGAAATACATCACTTGATATTCCTATCCGGAAGGGCCTCCGTCAGCGTCACCCTCTGAGTTTTTTGCAGGGATGGTACTGGGTGAGGTGATAGAGGCATCTTTTCACGTGCAAAATTTGAAGACTCACTAAAATTCTCATATATAATACAAATGGGAAAGATTTTTCCATTGCAAAAGTATAGTATAAAAATTTAAGATGTCACAATTAATTATGTATAATTTCAATGAAATATTTTAAATTAATGAAAAAACTAAAGGAACTACGACGAACAAAATAAGAAAGTTTTAAATGCAGATAGCATCTGACCCTTCATTAGCACAGTTCCTCCTCATTCCTCATTTGGTTCACCCTGGTCCCAGCACTGACCAGCCACCTACCTTGGAAGGAGCAGCCTGCCAGCCTGCTCTGCTCTTCTATGCTATAAGTGCTACCCAGGCAGGTCCCCATGAGGGAAGGCCTACTGTTGGCCAGAGATGCCAATGTCTCTGAAATATTAGCATAAGGATTCTCAACAGCAGTCTTGCTGACAAAAGTGACAGATCGCTTTCCAATTATTTGCCTCTTATGGTGCATCTCTCTCTTAATAGATTTCTGAATTTAGGCAGAGGAAAATGGGTGGTTGCTATTGATTTCTCTAACACTCAAGCACAGGATAGTAGAACTCCTGTGCATCCTCCCAATCATCCCAACAGCCTAGTGTTTTACAAATGAGCTCTTAGTTTTGTGCTTATATAACAGAATACCTGAAACTAGGTCATTGACAACAGAAACAAATTTGCCTCTCACAGTTCCGGAAGGTGGAAAGGCCAAGGTTGAGGGAGTAGCATCTGTGTTTTATCATTCCATAGTGAAAAGCAGAAGGGCAAGTCCATGCACACACGGGTGCAATGAGAGAAAGAGAGACAGGGAGGGAGAAACAGAGAAAGAGAGGGAGAGAGAGAGAGCAGGCACACCAAAGTACAGGCACAGCTTCTGTCCCTTTTATAACTGTCATAAACCACACTCTGAGATCAGAGCCCTCATAAGTCGAAAGCCTGCTATTAAGCCCCACCTTTCAACATTGTTGCATTGAGGATTCAGTTTCCAACACATGCTTTTGGGGAGACATTCAAACTATGGCAGCTGGTTTGCACCAGTCACTCTTTCGTATTTGCTCTTGGGATGACAGTGACTGGACCATTCAAACATATACATTCACCTGAAGTATACTAAAAAACATTCTTCAATTCTTTCTTCCTCTTCTTAGGTTTATTTCTATTTCATTTTATAAGATAGATCTTGGAAGAACAATCAAGCATATTTTATTTAGACCCAAAATGAATAGCTGATCTACTAATCACACATTCAGTAATCATATCTTTCTTTATGAAAGAGTTTACCTGGTAACAAATAGAATGGATCAGAATCTGCAGTTTATGATATTCTTGAGTTACCAAAATTGCTTTATATTTTTATTTTGTTATGATTTTCCGTTTCTACTTGATTTCCTTTGACTGGGTATCCATTCCCTGAGATTTTCTTTCTTAAAGAAGGATCAAAGATGTTGTTTGCTGGCAGCCAGGAAGTGGGTGTCACCTCCATCCAAGGTCAGTGTAAGCCTGTGGCCAGCACCATGGGAAGGGCCCTCTGTGCAAGGAAACACGGCCATGCATTTCTCCAAGGCCATGTGACAACCAAGAATCCTCCCGAGCTGGACAAGACTAAATATTCCAGGAATGGCTTTGTGGTTGGCTGTAGGTTCCCACAAACTCCTAAGAGATTTTGTTAAGGAACCTGCCTGCCCAAACTCTGCCTGTCTGTATGAAAACTCTTCCTTGAATCCTTTGCTTTTTTCCTTTTCCACACTGAGATTGATGTCAAATAAAACATAACAGGGCAGTTAGCAGTATTGCAAATGGAATGAACTGAAATAAAGCCAACTCATGAATAAAACCTAATTTAATAGTAGCCTACATAAAACCATCTTTAGTTTTTTGAAAACAAGCAAGGACAATGTCAGAAAACCTCAAGGAAAAAAAATCTCACAGACCTGCAGAACTCTAATGAGCGTTGACAATATTAATCTGATCTGATTTTTGTTTCTAAAGGGACTTACTTTAGAATATATATATATATAGATAGATATATATCTATATATATATATATATATATATATATATATATATATATATATATATATATATTAGTTACTACCTTAGCTTTGGACTGGATTATTTTCCTTTCTTCAGTTTACAGAAGGAATTTTTCTGCATGAAAAGATAAAAACAAGGGTCTATCTGGGGCCAAAGTGGGAGTTCATGTTCTGGACTTTAGGAGTAAATCATTACAGATCACTAAATAAATAAACTAAACAAACAAACAAACACAGTTAATAAATTGAGAATTGGTTTTCTGTTTTTCTGAAGGAAAAAACTTGTGCTTTCACACATCCATTTCCACTTAAAGAAAAATCCAGACAAGTAGCAGATTACAATTCCCCAACACAATGGATTTTCTTTCTTCATCTCCATTTTAAAAGTCAATGATTTTTCCTGGAACTAATTAATTTCTAATCTTGGTCAGGTCATCTTTCTTACTATGAAGAGTTTCCCCTCAATGTTTCTTTCTGTATTTTGAGGACTAACCAGTATTCCAAATTTCAGTCCTCTTACTTTTCTTCATCTCCCATTAATGAGGATTATTCTTGAATAGTATTATTTATTAATTACAGTTACACAGAATAAGACCCTTGAAGATCAGGGGAGGTGAATTCTAGTTAGCACAACTAGAAATGCTGCTATAACACGTTGCAAAACAACCAAGAAAAACAACCATTTTTATTTTTCAGTGAATACTGATTTGTTATGTTTGTTTCTTTTTAAGCCAAGCCACACTACACAAAGGGGCTGGATAATCAAGCAGAAAGGAGTTCTGGAGAGTTCATGGACAAGGATAGCAAGAGAGTGAGCATTATTGACAATTAAGTGAACACATATTGTATAATCCTTTAGATAAAGGGTCAGCAATCTTTTCCTACAAAAACCCAAATAGCAACTATTTTAGGCTTGGTAGGCCACATACAGTCTCTGTAGTAAATTTTTATTTGTTTGTTTTTCTTTTAAAATGTAAAAGCCATTTTAAATTCTTGGACTATACACAAACAAACCACACATCAGATTGGGCCCACAAAGTGTTGTTTGTCAGTCTTTGCTTTACACAATTTATACACAGCCATTAAAATCATCTCTTTAAAAAAAAAGAATCAGAAATCAATACTCTGAGTTGTTTAAAAATAACTTCATGGGGCCATGGTTCAAAAATGAGAAAACATATTGATAAAATATAATACAGGGAGTCAAGTTAAAAGGATGGACTTGTCAGTTTTTGTTTTCTTCCTCCATTCCAGAAAAATATTAAGCTTAAGGAAACCATTGCAGTATCTAATTAAAATCATGGAGCAACCTAGGTGTCCCTCAATAGATGAATGGATAAAGAAAATGTGGTATATATACCCAGTGGAATATTACTCAGCTTTAAAGAAGAGTAGAATTATGGAATTTGCCAGTAAATGGTTGGAGTTGGAGAATATCATGCTAAGCAAAGTAAGCCAATCCCACAAAACCAAATGCCGAATGTTTTCTCTAATAAGCAGATGCTAATTCACATAAGGCGGGGGGCACTAGGGAAGAATAGAGTTACCTTAGATTAGGTGGAGGGAAATGATGGGAGGGGAGGGGAGGAGATGTAGGGATACGAAAGATAGTACAATGAAGCAGACATTATTACTGTATGTCTGGCTGGATATCCATTCCCATGTATGTGTATATGTGACTACATGACCAATATGATTCTGCAATATGTACACTCAGAAAAATAAGAAGTTTTTTCCCATCTATGTATGATATACCAAACTACATAAATGCATTCTATTGTTATGTATAACCAATTAAAACAGGTTAAAATTTTTTTAAATTAGACAATTTTTCCTTAATTAGAATTTATCTAAATTTATAGAATATATAATAAAAGACAATAGCTACATAATATAGCTTTAGATGACTAATTATTTATTTCCTATAATACCAGGATAATGTTAATTCTTGGTTTAGTTATATGAAAGGAGGAAGAAGAGAATGAGAAGAAACACACAATACCACTAAATTAACAAGCATGAAGACCAATAATTAAAAACAATTCACCTTAACTCTAAGCTTTTAAAAAGAACAATTGAGGGTAAAAACTTTAGCTCTTTTTCATCAGAAAAAGGTAATCAAACCGACTATTTACTTCTTTAATACATGTCTTCTAAAAGCTCAACAGAGTCAAGAGTGGTCTTTCCTGGTGGGAGGCGTGGAGGACAGACACCCTGGGGAATCCAGAACGGCCCAACAGTCTGCCCCCATGATTTCTTCATATTACCTTAATGTTAGTGGAGACAGTTTTAAACTGTGATTGCTTTCGTTTTGTTGTTGTTGTTCTTTTTAGATATACATGACAGAAGAGAGTATTTTGACATTTTATACATACCAGGAGTATAACTATTCTAATTAGGGTCCCATTCTTGTGGTTGTACATGATGTGAAGATTCACTGTGGTGTATCCATATATGAACATAAGAAAGTTATGTTCCATTCAATCCACTGTCTTTCCTATTCCTTTTCCCTTTCCCTTCCCTCATTCCCTTTGTCTAATACTTTGAACTTTGATTCTCTCCTCCACACACACACACACTTGTTGTATGTTAGCATCTGCCTATCAGAAAGAACATTTGGCCTTTGATTTTTTTGAGGGATTCCCTTATATCACTAGGCTGAGTAATATTCCATTGTGTATATATAACACATTTTCTTTATTCGTTCATCTGTTGAAGGTCACCTAGATTGGTTCCATAGCTTAGCTATTGTGGAATTGGCTGCTATAAAGACTGGTATAAAGTGTGCTTGTTCTAAACACCAAATTCCTTTAAAGACTTTATGTGAATTTTGAATTGTCCCCTATAACATATCCCATCAGTTTCTTATGAGACAATAAACAACTGATTAAATTTCCATTAGTAGTAGTGAAATTCGCCATAGTAGCCCATGTCTACCTCTGCGTTTCATCCACTCTCAATACCACAGACCTCTGGTTGTACCTTTTCCACATTCACTTGCAGGAAGCCAATTGAAAGCAGCTGAAGGACTTCCCTTGTCAAAGTGTACCTCTCTGCCCTGAGACTGGGACTCCCTTTACAGACTCCCAGCTCTCAGCTATGGCTTCCAACTAGGACAAAAGGGAGGACAGAATTCAGACCATGGGAACAGGGGAAATACTTCATCTGGTTATACATAGTGAAATATGCTGAAGACGGATGGGTGTCAATTAGAGACTATTTTAAATATACCAGAAAACTGCTACCAGAAAAAGCAGATATTTGAAATCCTTGAGCAAAATTATTTTTATAACACAGATTTTCATCTGTCCACTTTGCTTATAACACTGAATTACCACATAGGTTATACTATAACAATGTGGGAGGTGCTATATTATCCCCATTTTACACCTGAGGAAACAGAGCCTCAGAAAGGGTGAGTAAATAACTTGCCTACAGTACCAGGGCCAGTAAATAGCAGAGATGAATGGGAATCCAGGTTGTTTGACTCCACAACCTACCTTCTTTAACCAAGTGCTCTCAAGGATGTTATCTGAACACAAAGTTACATTTAAAAAGATATGCATATTTCTGAATATCTTAGTAACTTCTTCCTAATATACCGCTCTATGCTGAAATCTGCAACATCTTTCTTTAATAATCCCATCAAAGATTACAATTATAGTGCCAACTGAAATATTAAGCTTTGAAGAGTGAAGGAAATGAGTACTGCCAGCCCTAAACTTCCTATGCCTGCTAGAAACTGAAGCACCACTGTATTAGCTTTTACTTAATAGCAGATTGTCTGGGGCCAGCAGAGGTCCTAGTGGTCCTGCCAACCACCTCCTGTGCTTCCATTTGTTAATGTTCACCTGCTCCCCTCATTAGTATGCACACAGACAGTGATTTCAGCTTATTCCCAAAGCCTTGTCTTGACATGAAGTCATCTTTTCTCTCGGTGTACTTCTTTGCATAGCCATTGAAAGATTCTTTATTTGAATTCTGAAATGTGGCAATACAAATATTCCTGAGAAATTGAAATATTTCCTATCCCTGGCAACAGAAACAGAAGGAAAAAAAAATGCCTGGTGAAATGACAGTGCAGCCATGAATCACTGTAATCTGCTATTTAATCCTGTGTCTCACCAGGAGGTCCTGCCCTGGCCTAGTTCATCACTCCCACCAACACTGGAAAGCATATGACTTGCTTGGACTCGGGCTATAGAGAAGTGTTGGACTATCGTGTTTCATGCTAGCCTGATTTTTTTTATTATTATATTTAAATCTCAGACTCTGAGTTGACCTCACTTAGTTCAGCAGTCATTTTTTTTGCTGCATAAGCATGATAAAATTAACATATTGCCCCATTGTGATCTTCCTAGCTTTCTTAACAGAAAATTCACTCTGCAACCACCAGAATAGGGCAAAAAGGCAACTTGAGCTTGCTTTGTGTATGTGAGCCTTCCTGTCAAAAGTTCAGGAAGTCAGGGGTGAAGGTCCAACTGGAATACCTTGGTTCTGGTGTGTAGATACCAAGCACATGAGAAAGGTTTGAACAAGAGGATATGTGACTTTTAAGCTTTGAGAGAAAATTTTTATTGATCCTTATTAATAATATGAAAACTTTGTGTCAGGAGGATTCTGTCTATCTTAGATTGGGTGCCTATTCTCCTTGGTATAGTCATGAAAAATAACACTATTAAAATATCTGATTCTTTAGTTTCAAAGCATGGTTCACAAAAGCATGTAACAGTTTGTAATCCAGCCACTTATTTATTACTGAGAAGTGACAGAGCACACTTGGGATAATTGTTTTCATAAATGAAGAAGATTCTTATTGTAATTACCTATACTTATCAAAACATTATGTGGTGTGGGCCTGATTTCATGGGTGAGTTTCTCCATTTCTGTATTTCATTTTGTATGAGGCTAGGAGAAATTTCCATCCCAACCCTTTAACTGCTATCCCTATCTTATCCATTTAAAATATGCCTTGTACAGTATCCTTACTTCATTTTTATAATATATGTTTAAAGAGTGTTTATGTAACATTTTACATTTGAATGACACACTAAATGTTGTGGGATTAATTGTATTTCCCAGAAATTCTTATAGAAGGTCCTAACCCAGGGTAACTAAGCTAAACTGGAGTCATTAGGATAGATACTAATTCAATATGACTGTTCCTTATCAGAAGAGATCAGGACACAGACTAGACAGAGGGATGACCAGCGAGGACACAGTTGAGAAGGTGACCAAGTCAAAGAGAGAGGCCTTGGAGGAAACCATACTGAGAACAACTTGGTTTTGGACTTGTAGCTCCAGGACTATGAGAAAACAAATTTCGGTTGTTTAAGCTAAACAGTCTTTAGTATTTTGTTATGGTAGCCCTAGCAAACTAATATATTACATAAATTACATTTTCAATATGGAGAAGCAACACAGACATGTACATAGCAATTAGGGGATCCAAAAAGTAGGAGATTTAAAATAAAGATTCTAGTCAAGTTATTTACTTCCTACTGGTAAATTGCCACCATTATAAAATAGAGGCATCAAAATCATGTTGTGAGGATTAATGAGATCACATTGGTTAAGTGCGCCTTTGGAGATAAATTCCATAATTTTACCACCTAGGTACATGATAAAAAAAAAAAAGATCCATTTTGCTTTGAAGCATGCTATCTAAAGTGAGCAATCAGCAGCCTTCATTAATCTTCTTTCTTTTATCTCTTTACTAACTAATGTTGCTAAAGGGGAGAATGTTGTAAACCAAGGTTACATATAAGAGAAACCAAAAAAGGCAAATAAGAAATTAGTTCCTTTTATTTTTACTTAATGTGTCAATACCTTAACCTTAGGGTCAAATTTTGACAAATTCATTTATCAGTCTATAGAACAAAGCCAAATAAGGTGGGGGGAGGGGGTGAAGTTGGAAGACCAAATTTGATTCACATGTTAATCCTACCCATTGTAGATCTCTTTGAACTTCAATTTCTGCATCTGCAAAATGCAAAGACAAACATCCTCCTATTAATTGCAATCTAAGCAATTTAGACCCACACTCCTATTGAAAATAAGCAAATGACACATGCAAAATATTTAAAGTAATGATAACAGTAGTGTTTTTTAAGTATCAAAGAAATAACAAGATACTAAGTAAGTACTGAACCAAAATCTAGAGAACAAGATCCCAGAAAAATAAGGCCAAGGCTAAAAGGCACTTTTGCTTTGAAGTTACCAGCTGATTTAGGAAACACAAAATTGTGGCAAAACTGAGCTGAGGTTTTGTTGTTGTTGTTGTTGTTTGTTTGTTTTAAAATATTTTTTTAGTTGTAGTTGGACACAATCCCTTTTTTATTTTTATTTATTTTTATGTGGTGCTGAGGATCGAACTCATCATCTCTCACATGCTAGGCAAGCGCTCTGCAGCTAAGCCACAACCCCAGCCCAAGTTTTATTTTGTGCTGTTGGTGTTTTATTGTTTATTTGTTTGGCAGTCTTACAGACTGAAAAGTAAAAAAGTTAATATCAGGGTCCACCAAAGTTGAGGACTCTGACCAACCTTTGTGTCTATTAGTCAAAACATAATAAAATACCCTCTACTGAATGGCTTTCACTCCAGAAATTAATTTTCTCATAGGTCTGGAGGCTATAAGTTCAAAATCCAGGTTTAATCAATGTTCGGTTCCTGCTGAGACCCTCCTCCTGGCTGGTAAACAGCAGCCTTCTTGCTGTGTCCTTATATGGCTGAGCAAGTGAGCGCAAACTGTCCAAAATCTTTTCCTATAGATACACCAATCCTACTGATTGGCGCCCATCATTATGATCTTATTTGACCTTAGTTATCTCGTTACTCCTAATACAGTAACAACATCAGGATTTAGGGCTTCGACATATGAAGTTCAGGGAGATATTATTCGGTTTATAACAACCATTCTAACTTGGGACCTCATAATCTCAGGGCAAGGGAGCCAGGAAGTTCCTTCACTCTGCCAGAGAACTGTGGCATTCTGGGTGTGACGGAAAACCTCAGGCCTCAAACTAGGACCAAGAGATTCTCTAAGGTTCCTGAAACACTATGTATCTACACAATTATTTAACCACAATGTAAACTTTCATATTTAATTTACTGTTTCATTTGCATGTTATATTTCATTTCACTTATAAAAGATTTTAATATAATAACAACAACAACAACAACAACAACAACAACTGTCTTTCAGGTTCACATTGATATCAAACATTCAACATACTGCCTAGTATTTCCTCAATCTTACTGTCCTTTCATTTACCTCCACTTCTCTCAGTTTAACATCGCTTCTTCTCCGTTTCCTCCCTTGTCCCCGCAACATTCACCTACAATCTCCTCTCTTCATTGAGCTGTTTTACTAAGACATGATGAACACTGTCAAGTTGAGTCACGTCATGTGGGAAGTACTGTAAGGAAGGGGCTAAGTGCATCCAGACTACCTGAGGACCTATGTTAAAAATTTTTTTCTCAAAACAGTAAATCTGAAGGTTAGTCCTTTGTATTTGTGAATCCATCTATTCTAAAAGGTGTTGAGAAAATGGCATGGGGACTGAAACTAGTCAGATGCTGGGGTGAGGAGAAAAAAGTTCGAGACAAATTTCTGCCCCTCGGGAGGTTCATTTCATATGTAGCTGAAGAAAATAAAATATATTAAGCAATTAGAGAAACCACAGGGTTTCAAGACAGCTGCACAAAGGAAGTATAATTCTAAATAAAGAGTAGAACAGGTAACTTTAGAATGCAAGGAAAGGACAAGAATCTGATGCAGATGATGGCAAAGGAGGGAGCACTGGTTGGAGAATAGCATTAGATTCATCTATTGAGTGTCTACTGTATACTGTACTGTGCTGTACATCTCAGAGGTATAGCGTCTCTATCTATCTATATACATCTCCATTTTGTGTGTCTTAAAAAGCCACATTGAGGGTTGTTGCTATCATTTTACAGTTAATGAATTAAGATTAAAATAACCCTCCACCAAGCCTACATGTAGTGAAATTAGAATCTGAAGTTAGAATTTGGTGGGACATCAAAGCTTGTTTTCTGAACCACTACCCACGACCACATTTCACCAGGGTTATATTATGGGAGCTATCTCAAGAAGGCGGAGACAGGCTCAGGCAATCAGCAAACAGGAACCAAGCATTATAAGGGTTTTTGAAGAAGGAAGTGAAATGCTAAAAGCAGTTTTTAGAGCAATTTTTCTGATCTTGACAGGAGGAAAAAAAAAATAGAAAATTGCAGATTCTATCCAGGGTATGATGTTTGGGTTTTGAACTCGGGGGATGGCCATGAGAACAGAGAGCAATGGTTGAATCTTAAAAACAACTTTACAAGAAGAAAAAAAAAGATTTGTTGACATCAGCTAGATAAATGAAGGAGAAAGAGAAGTCAAAGAAAATCTAAGAGCGATGGGGGAAAAATGTAACATTGATAAGAAGACAATAGATAGATGAGAAGAAAGGGATGGGAAGAAAGGGAGCTCAGGTTTTATGTGCTCACTTGGAGGTGACAGCAGGAAATCCAAGGACATGTTTGTCATAAACGTTGGGAAACCCAAGGATAAAAGACCACAGCAGGATCCGTGGGATGCAAAAGGAACTGTGAAGCATCAAGGTGTCAGTAAGATAAATGCTGGTATTTTACAAATACTCAGAAGCTGTTTATAGGAAAGATACATTAAAAGTACAAAATGATAAATAATGAGAGAATTTCTCCCAGCTGCCACTCTGCCTATATTCCTCTTTATTTCATACTTCCCCCTCAGTGTACTCTAACTGCTGGGCATAGAAACTGTGATCCTACCCCAGCTTCTTAATTTCTGCCCAAGTCTGCTTGCTTAGATATATTTGTGCTTTTAATCCTAACCTACCTCTGTGTCATCTCAAATAATAAGGATAATAATGGCTGAAGTCTATCCATGCGGCACTGATTGGTGTGATATACCTCTACACCATGTTATTTCAAGGTAAACATGAGATTAAACTCAATTACGCTGGATTAAATTCTGTCAAGTCAGACTTTCTAATGAAGCTAACCTTTCACCCTTCTCTGTGTGGCCTTTCTTATACTACTTTGGGTAAAAGCTGAAATTATTATTTAAAAAAAAAAAGGAAAAGAAAACTTCAAAATCCAGGGGCTCAACAACATGGAATTATATTTTTTTACTCACATCATAGTACAAAAAGAAGAATTAAGGTCCAGCAGATAACATCCTTAACTGATGGTTCCCATCTAAGAGACAAAGGCAGCTGGCTCCCCTTTCAGGGAGGGGAGAACAGAGAATGGAGGAATCGGTTTCCTTTTTATAAAATAGACTCAATGTATATACATCACTTCTGCTCGTATCTCATTGGTCAGGATTTAGTCACATGATTCTGGGCTAGCTCAATAAGAATTTCTTCTCCAGGTGTCAAACTAATTTTTTTTTTCTCTCTCTCTTTATTTTTTTTACACTGGGGATTAAACTCAGGAAGACCTTACCACTGAACTTCATATTCAACCCCTTTCATATTTTAATTTTGAGATGGGCTATCCCTAACTTGTTGAGTCTGGCCTCAAACTTGCCATCCTCTACCCTCAGCCTCAGAAGTTGCTGGAATTGCAAGTGTGTGCCACCATTCCCAGCCTCAAAGTCATTTTTAAGGACTGGGGGATATAGTTCAATTGGAAGAGTGCTTGCCTTGCATGCATAAGGCCCTGGGTTCAATCCCCAGCACCATTAAAAAAAAAAAAAAAAAGTCATTTTTAAAGTGAAAATATCACTTCGTGCTTTCATTTTCATGTGTAGCCTATTACTATTTAAAAACAGGGTGACTTTGTTGGAAATTGTCAGAACATACATCTGAGCTTCTTCTTTCCATCCCCACTTTATGGGGAATACCTTAATTATGAGAAATAAAATTTGGAAATATTCTAACAGTGTTTATTATCAAGAGAGAATATGTTACCCTTTCTAAGAAATCAAATATAGCCATTGAAACTCACTAGCTCCCTTGCAAATAATGAAGCTGGTGAAACTCACTAGCTCCCTTGCAAATAATGAAGAGTTCTCTTTAAATCCTAATTTACACCCATCTTCTCAGCTAAACTATCTCCCCTTCCTGAGAGGGTGTGAACTTTGTAGAACACTGTGACAAATGTGAATTAATAATTACATTGATTCAAAGGGTGAAAGGGAGGATATTTCAGTGACTTTTTCCCTCAAAAATGTAATCTTGACAAATGGAAAAATGCTGTCTCATTAGCTAATAAGCTTGTCAGGACTAGAATTATACATACAGACAGAAATGAGCTTAAATTATGCCTGATGCTCTTGGAAATAGCTTTTTTTAAAAAAAATAATAAAAATAGAGAAAAGAAAAAATAAATAAAACAAATTCCAAAAGTCAACAGAACTAAAAAAAAGAAAAAGAAAGAAAGAAAAACTTAGATATTGAATTCTAGCCACTAATTCTAATAATTCTTATGGGTTTTTTTGTTTTGTTTTGTTTTTTGTTTTGTTTTGGTGGTGGTCCTGGGGATTAAATTCAGGACCTTGCAAATGCTAGGCAAGTGCTCTACCACTCAACTATACCCCCAGCCCTCTAGCCACTAACTCTATGGTCTCAATTACTGAAATCTAAGAAAACATGGCTAACACTTTGACTCTGTGGGGCAGGGTCTCTGGTTAATTCAAGCATTGTTAGTTAATAACACGCCAGGAAATTCAACAGGGTTTTCTGATTTTCTCATTTTGTGTTATTACTACTTGGAACTTTTATTCTATTCTAGGTATGTTAGATAATATAATCAATAATTTGACTATAGATGGTTTTCAAAATATTTAGGTGATGATTTTTTTTTCTTCTTCTTTTTTTTTTAAAGAACAGTGCCATAGTTTCGCACATATTCTGCCATTTTCTTGTAAAAGTTTCCAGTGAGGGAATCTTTTTCTTGAAATGCCCTTATTTGAGACACAGATCATTTTCATTTCTGATGATCTGAATGTGGAAGTAAGTCCAATTTATCTACTTGTTAATAATATTACCAGACTCTGTTTAAAATGCATTATGCCAGTGTTTATGCAGGATGACCTCATTACCTGAATTAAAAAAATCTGAGCTTTAGCACAGTGTGACTTCATCATGGCTTAAGAGAATTTATTTGTAGGTTATTAGTACTGTCCATGTAGAATTACTTGTATTTAAGTAGAAAACTCAAATATTGGTGTACTTTTAATGTATTTGTAAGAGTAAAGCTTCTCTGTACTTCTTTTTATAGAAATAACTTTAAACCATGCTAACTTTTTATGATTATCTAGTGATTTTCTACTGAGAATTATAGGAGACTAACACTTACAGGCCAGATTATAATGAAATGTAGACATTAGATTACATACCACTTAAATAGTGTTTCAATTTCTATTGTTTTAATTTGCACAGAACTTCATGCCAAAACATATCCAAGAAAATATTAGGGTTTCAGATATTGCTTTACATTAATTCTATCAAACAATATTTAGATGAAAAAACTACTGTTTTGCAAGTTCTCATCCCTGAAGAATCATGAATAATCACTTGTATTCGGGAGGGAGAATCCATGGAAACAATCCTGCCTACAAGAATGCAACGCGTTATTTTTTCGACAATTCATATTCTAGGTGTCTGATCAAACCAGCAATTAAACTATCTAAGCACTACAGAGATTAAATCAGATTAAAATCAAATTATGGCACCTGGTCAAATACTTCCCCAAATAAAAACAAAAAGAAATCAGTAATCCCTTTTTTGAAGATGCTTCAATCATAAGATAATTAGCATTTAACAAGTCCCAGCTCAAAAGAGGCAGCTCCTGTTCTAGTGCATCGGTGGTCCTTACAGTGAACTTCCATTAACCTGTGTCTTTCTTGCTTTCTTCATTACTTCAGGTGTATACATATATATGTGCAATCACACCTACAGCATCTGTTTTGAAGTTTATCCCTACATGATACCCTATTACCATAAAATTTTCTAAACTCTTATACAGTAGGGACAATGTCTCTCCTATTTACCTGACATCCTCAGTGCTTGGCACAAAACAGATGTTCCAAAAATATTTTTTAAATGAGTTACTGGATTAACAAATGACTACCAAGATTGTCACCCCACGAACTTCAGAAAGGACTTTTGTCAAGATCACAAAACCTCCATTGCTAAATCTGGCTGTCAATTTCCAGTTCTCATCTTATTTGATCCATTCACCAATTTGACAGGTTAGTCATTGTCTCCTCTTCAATGGTGTTTCTCCTACCTCTCTGGTAACTCTTTCTCAATCTCTTTTGATGGTTTCTCTTCTCTCTGAGCTTCGACTGTCAGAATTCAAGTGGAGTGTTTTTCTAAGTTCTTCAATGATCCCCTCAATTTCATGGCTTTAAATCACTTCAAAAATTTCTAAATTTATATCTTCAGCCTAAATATCATCCCTAAACTCCAGACCATGCAACTATTGACATTCCCACTTAGGTATCTAATGGACATATCAACCGTAGCATGTGCGAAATTGAATTTCTGCTTCCCCCCTTTTCCACACACCCTGCTTCATGTCCAACATGTTGTATTTGCGTTGGTTCCCACATTAGTTGCTAGATCTTCTATGCTCCAGGTTAAGTTACCCACTATTTTTATTGCCAGCACTATTGCAGCTACCACCAGAAGCAGAAAAAGAACTTCTGCCTCCAAATTCCACTGATCTATGAGGCTTTCCATTGTCAGGTTCTATTTGGGAATCTGTCAGCAAGGGAATATGTGAATAGTAGTTTGCAATTTTCCAGCCCCTTGATACAGGGGAGAATTTAGAAGACAGAGAATAGAGCCGATCACTCGTAGATAGTAACTGCCACTTATCTCCTAATTGGCCTTCCTGTTTCTGCCTTTACCCCTAATCTATTCTCAGGAGTATGCTCAGAAACATTTTCTAAAATGCAAACCAGATTATGTCATTCACCTGATAAAATAAAATAAACTTCACTTGCTCTGTACACATTAATTAAAACATGCTCACTTTAACAATATTACCTGTACATTTTAGTTTTACAATTCATTTTCTTGTATACTAACTCATTTCATTTCTTTGATGTCTCTTGACCACTAATCTGATGTTTTTCTTATATTTGTATAATACTACAATAGTTTCCCTTATCCAAGGTTTTGCTTTCTGTGTTCCCAGGATGTAGGCTCTCTATTTACCTCTCTTATTGCTTCTCTTGCTGAGAAAAAACTTTTTAGTTTAAGTAAGTCCCATTTGTTTATTCTTGTTATTAACTCTTGGGCTATGGGCGTCCTATTAAGGAATTTGGAGCCCGACCCAACAGTATGTAGATCGTAGCCAACTTTTTCTTCTATCAGATGCAGAGTCTCTGATTTGATATCAAGCTCCTTGATCCATTTTGAGTTAACTTTTGTGTATGGCGAGAGAAAGGGATTCAGTTTCATTTTGTTGCATATGGATTTCCAATTTTCCCAGCTCCATTTGTTGAAGATGCTATCCTTCCTCCATTGCATGTTTTTAGCCCCTTTATCAAATATAAGAAAGTTGCAATTTTGTGGATTGGTTTCTGTGACCTCTATTCTGTACCATTGGTCCACCTGCCTGTTTTGGTAGCAGTACCACGCCGTTTTTGTTACTATTGCTTTGTAGTACAGTTTGAACTCTGGTATCGCTATACCTCCAGATTCACACTTCCCGCTTAGAATTGCTTTTGCTATTCTGGGTCTTTTGTTTTTCCATATGAATTTCATGATTGCTTTATCTATTTCTACAAGAAATGCCTTTGGGATTTTGATTGGCATTGCATTAAACCTGTAGAGAACTTTGGGTAATATGGCCATTTTGATGATGTTAGTTCTGCCTATCCATGAACAGGGTACATTTTTCCATCTTCTAAGATCTTCTTCTATCTCTCTCTTTAGGGTTCTGTAGTTTTCATTATATAAATCTTTCACCTCTTTAGTTAGGTTGATTCCCAAGTATCTTATTTTCTTTGAGGATATTGTGAATGGAGTGGTTTTCCTCAATTCCATTTCAGAAGTTTTGTTGCTGATATACAGGAATGCCTTTAATTTATGCGTGTTGATTTTATATCCTGCCACTTTGCTGAATTCATTTATTAACACTATCAGTTTCTTTGTAGACCCTTTTGGGTCTGTTAAATATATTATCATGTCATCCGCAAATAGCGATAATTTAAGTTCTTCTTTTCCTATTTTTATGCCTTTAATTTCTTTTGTCTGTCTAATTGCTCTGGCTAGTATTTCAAGAACTAAATTGAATAAAAGTGGTGATAGAGGGCATCCCTGTCTTGTTCCAGATTTTAGAGGGAATGCCTTCAGTTTTTCTCCATTTAGGATGATGCTAGCCTGAGGTTTAGCATATATAGCTTTTACAATGTTGAGTAAGTTCCTGTTATCCCTAGTTTTTCTAGTGTTTTGAACATAAAGGGATGCTGTACTTTGTCGAATGCTTTTTCTGCATCTATGGAGATGATTATATGGTTCTTGTCTTTAAGTCTATTGATGTGGTGAATAGCATTTATTGATTTCCGTATATTGAACCAGCCTTGCATCCCAGGGATGAATCCTACTTGATCATGGTGCACAATTTTTTTGATATGCTTTTGTATTCGATTCACCAGGATTTTATTGAGAATTTTTGCATCCAAGTTCATTAGAGATATTGGTCTGTAGTTTTCTTTCTTTGAAGTGTCTTTGTCTGGTTTCGGGATCAGGGTGATATTGGCCTCATAGAATGAATTTGGAAGAGCTCCTTCTTTTTCTATTTCTTGAAATAGCTTGAAAAGTATTGGTATTAATTCTTCTTTGAAGGTTTTGTAGAACTGTGCTGTATACCCATCCGGTCCAGGGCTTTTTTTGGTTGGTAGTCTTTTGATGGCTTCTTCTATTTCTTCCTTTGTTATTGGTCTGTTTAAATTGTGTGTGTCTTCCTGACTCAATCTGGGCAGATTGTATGACTTAAGAAATTTATCGATATCTTCACTATCTTCTATTTTATTGGAATATAGGGTTTCAAAATACTTTCTAATTATCTTCTGTATTTCTGTAGTGTCTGTTGTGATATTGCCTTTTTCATCTCATATGTTAGTAATTTGAGTTCTCTCTCTTTTTTTATTCGTTAGCATGGCTAAGGGCCTGTTGATCTTATTTATTTTTTTAAAGAACCAACTTTTAGTTTTATCAATTTTTTCAATTATTTTTGTTTCAATTTCTTTGATTTCTGCTCTAATTTTAATTATTTCTTTTCTTCTACTACATTTGCTGTTGTTTTGCCCTTCCTTTTCTAGGTTTTTGAGGTGTAGTGTGAGTTCATTTATTTGTTGGTTTTTTTCTTTTTTTGAGGAAAGAACTCCAAGAAATGAATTTCCCTCTTAACACTGCTTTCATTGTGTCCCATAGATTCGGGTATGTTGTGTCTGTATTGTCATTTGTCTCTAAGAATTTTTTTATCTCCTCCTTTATGTCTTCTGTAACCCATTGACCATTCAGTAGCATATTGTTCATTTTCCATGTGATGTAGGATTTTTCCTTCCTTCTTTTATCATTGATTTCCAGTTTCATTCCATTATGATCAGATATGGTGCATGGTATTATCTCCACGCCTTTATATTTACTAAGAGTTGCCCTATGGCATAATATATGGTCTATCTTTGAGTAGGATCCATGTGCTGCTGAGAAGAACGTGTATCCACTTTTTGATGGTTGATATATTCTATATATGTTGGTTAAGTCTAGGTTATTGATTGTGCTGTTGAGTTCTATAGATTCTTTATTCAGTTTTTGTCTAGAGGATCTGTCTAATGGCAAGAGTGGTGTGTTGAAGTCACCCATAATTATTTTGTTGTATTCTATTTGACTCTTGAACTTGAGGAGAGTTTGTTTTACGAACATTGCAGCTCCATTGTTTGGTGCATACAAATTGATAATTGTTATGTCTTGTAGGTGGATGGTTCCTTTTAACAGTATATAGTGTCCTTCTTTATCCCTTTTAATTAACTTAGGTTTGAAGTTGATTTTATTCGATATGAGTATGGCCACTCCTGCTTGCTTCCGAGGGCCATGTGAGTGGTATGATTTTTCCCAACCTTTTACCTTCAGCCTGTGTATGTCTTTTCCTATCATATGAGTCTCCTGAAGGCAGCATATTGTTGGATTTGTTTTTTTGATCCAGGTTACTAGCCTATGTCTCTTGATTGGTGAGTTTAGGCCATTAACATTTAAGGTTACAATTGAAATATGATTTGTACTTCCAGTCATGTTTATTTATTTATTTATTTTAGTTTGGCTAGTTTTTACTTTTTGGTTATTTTTCTCCCCCTTTACTGAGATACCTCCCACTGTTAGTTTTGGGCACTATTTTTCAATTCCTCTTCTTGTAATATTTTGCTCAAAATGCTTTGCAGTGCTGGTATTCTGACTGCGAATTCTTTTAGCTTTTGTTTATCATGAAAGATTTTAATTTCATTGTCAAATCTGAAGCTTAATTTTGCTGGATACAGTATCCTAAATTGGAATCCATTATTTTTCAGCGTTTGAAATACATTGTTCCAGGATCTTCTCGCTTTCAAGGTCTGTGATGAAAAATCAGTTGTTAACCTAATTGGTTTACCCCTGAATGTAATCTGCATCCTTTCTCTCGTAGCTTTTAATATTCTCTCCTTGTTCTGTATGTTGACTATCTTTATATGTCTTGGAGTTGGTCTATTACGGTTTGGAATGTTTGGGGTCCTTCAGGCTTCCAGGATTTGGCAATCCATTCCATCTTTCATCTCTGGGAAGTTTTCTAGAATTATTTCATTTAATATGTTGTCCATTCCTTTGGTTTGAATCTCTATGCCTTCTTCTATCCCAATGACTCTCAAATTTGTTTTTTTTATGACATCCCATATTTCTTGAGTAGATTGCTCGTGGGATTTAAGCATCTTTTCTGTGTTGACTATATTCTCTTCAAGTTGATAAACTTTGTCTTCATTATCTGATGTTCTGATTTCTACTTGATCTAGTCTATTTGTAATATTCTCGTTTGAGTTTTTAATTTGGTTTATAGTTTCCTGCATTTCTAGGATTACTGTTTGATTTTTTTTTGAAGATCTCTATCTCCTGGTAAACCTCGTTCTTTGCCATTTGAATTTGTTTAATTCATTTTCAAAATATACTTTTATTGCTTGGACTTGCTGTCTCATGTCTTCTCTAATATTCCTTTCCATTTGAGTTAGGTATGCCTTGAGTTCTTTCCCTATCCCTGTTTCTGATGCTTCTAGGTCCTCCTGTAGAATTAAGTTGTCCTGCATTGTTTGTACTCCTTTTTTCCCTTGTTTTTTCATGATGTTCACTTTACTTTCCAGCTCTATTTGATTGCTGTGTTTCTGCTCTCTTCTATAGATTTGTTTTGGTTTTGTATATCTCTGTTGTCTCTCCTTTGTGTTGGTAAACTATGCCTGCTAAAGTGGATTCCGCTGGGAAGGAATTCCAATGGCCGAGCTCCAGTGACGTCACCTCTCTGCTATGGCGGGCCCCAGGCTCCTTGCCGGGGTGTCCGAATGAGGGGGTGGGACTGGACTGTCTCTGGTTGGTTTCAGCTCCCGGTCGCTGGCGAGCGGGCAATCTCTAGCCGCCCAGTCGCGCGGTCGGTTGCTGGCGGGCGGTCTCCAGCCGCCCAGTCGCCAGGGCCTGGCCTCTAGTCCCCAGGTTTCTTCTGCTAGTCCTGGTTTCTCCTGCTAGACCAGATTTCCCCTGAGTGATGCCTCTTGGCAGTTCAAACTGTACTCTGGGCCTGCCGTTTGTTGGGTGTGGAGGGCATCTATTGGGATCCCCGGCACTCTATTGTTTTGATTTTTTCCGCTTGCCCCTCCCCCAGCGCTGGCTAGACAGTTTTCGTTTTCACCGCTTATGGGAGGGGGAGTTGAAGGTCAGGTGTCTCTAGTTTTCCCCGTGTCTTTATGCAGGCTTGCTCTGATAATCCCTCCCCCGGAAAGCCTAGGAGAGATTTTATACGAATTCCCCGCTGTATGGGAGATGAGCTGAGTAATACACACCTGTTTTATTGTTGCAATCTGTCAGAGAGTGGCGGTGGTTACTTCAGCTCTCCAAGATGGTGGCCGCTGGTTTCCTTGGTGGAGTTTCCGTTGTGGAGGATAGAACTGTACCGCTTCCTTCCCTGTCTGAAATCCCGCACTCAGCCCGGGGCTCAGTGGGGGCTCAGCCGGCAGGATTCCACAGAATCCACAGCAACGTTTCTCCCTGCTTGCTGGTCGCTTCTCGGTGGTGCCCCGCCGTCTGTAGCCACGGGGCGGGCTGCGCGGATCAGTCAGCCCAGATCTCTGGTCGCACAGTTGGCTATACTACTAAAGTTTCCTACTATTTTTATAACGCTATTTCTTCCTCAGCTTTTTAAATATTTTTGTTTATTTATTTAGGTGTTCTAACATTGGGTGCATGTATATAATCACAATTGCTATATTCTCTTGATGAATTGACCCTTTTGTCATTATAAAATAACTTTCTTGTCTCTTTTTACACTTAGTAACTTACTCAATTTTTTTCTGATTTAAAAAGAGACATCTCTGCTTTCTTTTGGTTACCTTTTAAATGGAATACCATTTTTCGTCCTTTCATTTCCAACCTATATGTATCCTTAAAACTAAAATGAGTTTCTTGTAGGCAGCAAGTAGTTGGATCTTTATCCATTCATCCATTCTTTGTTGCTTAATGGAATAATTTCAACCATTTACCCTTAATTATTTGCAAGCAAAGACTGTCATTTTGGTGACTGTTTTCTAATTCTTTTATAATTTCTTTGTTTCATTCTTCACCTCTTACAGTCTTTCTTTATGATTTAATGGGTTTAGTAATTACATATATTGATTCCTTTCTTTTTATTTTTTGTGTATGTAATATATATTTTTTTTCTTTGTAGGTGCCTTAAGGATTGCATAAAATATATTAACAGTAGTCTATTTTAAGCTGATAACAACTTAAACTCTACTGTATATGGAAACTCAATATTTCAACTTACCTTTCCTCTAAATTTTATGCTATTGATGTCACATTTTACCTTTTATACATATCTATTAACAAATTATTGTAGCTATAATTATTTTTACTTTTAACACTTTTATAAGTTTTGTATTACAGTTAAATATTATGCATCACCATTACAGTGTTAAACTATTCCAAATTTGACTTTACCCTTACCTTAGAGTGACTTCATACTTTCACATGTATTAGTTAGTATAGTTTCATTTCAACTTGAAGAATTCCCTTCTAGTATTTCTTATAAGGCACATTTGGTGGAAATGATCTCCCATAGATTTTATTTGTCCTGAAAGTGTATCTCTTTCATTTTTAATGGACAGCCTTGCTGGTTACATTATTCTTGGTAGGCAGTTCTTTTTTTTTTTCCAACAAGTTAGAATATATCATCCCACTGTCTTCTGGCTTCAAAGTTCTGCTGAGATATCCACTAATAGTCTTACAAATTTTCCCTTGTTTGTGACAAGTTGTTTTTCTTTGGGTGCTTTTAAATTTTCATTGTCTTTGATCTTTAATGTATTTTTAGTAAAAACTTATCTATATTTAATTTATTATGGATCTATGAACTTCATGAACACGAATGGTCATTTCCCTCCCAGAATTTAAGAGTTTTCTGTCATCATGTTTTTAAATTATATTTATGCCACTTTCTTTTTCTGGAATACCCATAATGCGTATATTGGTTTGCTTGATGATATCCCATAATTCAACAAGCTTTCTTTAATCTTCTGAATTATTTTTTCTTTTTGTTCCACTAACAATCTCAAAAGAACTCTCTGAACTCGTTAATTCTATTTTCTGACTGATCAAGTCTGCTCTGGAAGATCTCTCTGAACTTTTTCATTTTAGTCATTGTGTTCTGTAGTTCCATAATTCTTTTTAGGTACTTTTTTTGTGATTTTTGCTTCTTTATGGAAGTTTTCAGTTTTATGCATGTATTATTTTCTGTGTTCTCTCAGAGCTCATTGAATTTCTTCAAGAAGATTATTTTAAATTTATTTTCAGGCAATTTGTAAATCTTTATTCTTTTTAGAGTCAATTCATGATGTTTTATTTGTTCTTTTGATGGCATCATGTTCCCCGAATTATTCATGAATCTTGTGGTCATGAGTTTGTTTCTGTTCATTTGAAGAAGTAGACGTTTATTCCAGTCTTTTAAAATTGGTTTAAGCAAGAAAGGTCCCTCCCTGGTCAGCTTGCCTGGAGATTCTGTACAGGTTATCTGGCATGGTAGAGTCTTCAGGAGGCCATGCTGCTGGAATACTTGGGCAGGCAACTTATGTCAGCACTTGGGTGATCTGGGGCTTGGAGCTACAGAAGGTAGCCTAGAACCTGGATCTAGAGGGTTCGGCTTAGATTCTGGGACCTAGAAGGCTGATTTTGTGCTAAGATCCATTGAGATGGACCTAGAGACTGAGTGTGTGGATCAGGCCTGGAGATTGTATCCATGAAGGACAACCTAGTGATAACATTTGACTTCAAAGTGGCTGACTTGGTTGCTGGGTTTAGAGCCTCAATCTATAGCGGTGGGCTTGACTTTTAGGTCCATGGGGTCAGGCTGGTACCAGGATATACCATAGAAGGCCTGAACTCTGTTGATTGAAGTGTATCTAAACATCAGATTAACTGCAGTCGAGGGCTACAGGGACTATCCTGGCCACTGGGGCCTTTCTATTTTGTTTGCATATATCCCTCGCTACCTTCTACACAGAAAATTTTCCATGTTTCTTTTAAAACATTATCTCTTCCTGCATAAAAATGAACACCACAAAAAGAATCTTTGTTCATTGAGATTTTAGGGATCTAGACTAGTGTTCTGGCAGTTATAAAGCCATTTCCCACATACTTAACTTAATGGACATCAGGAAAAAAACAACCAATAACCAGGAAATTGGTTTGTGTAAGCAACATACGTAACAACTCAGGTAACTTTTTCTTGTCTTTTCGAATGAGTAGCTTCCCAAGAGGAAAAAAAAAAAACAAAACAAGATTGGTACTATAATACAATAGTAGAGTGATTGCAAAATGCTAGAACCAGATATGTTGCCAAAGATCTCTTCCATCTATAAAAAAAAAAAAAAGTACAATCCAACTGGCTTAATCCAACAGTCAGTTTATTCAGTACCTGAACTGGCTAATCCAGGAGTTGTTCTGACACATAACTAGATTCAGAGTATCATCAGATGTATAACAGACACATCAAGTGTCTTTTCTGCACACGACTTTATTTTCTGTGACAACTTAATTCTCAGGTAAGATCTTCTCAACTACTGCCAAATCTAGCCGCGTTTTTTTGTTCCCTGCATAAGCATCATAGTGGAGAAAGTGGCTCTTTCCCTGTGGTTCAAATCAAAGTGACCAGTATGACCCTTGCTGGCTTGGATGAGTCCCCATTCCCACTGACCCTATCACTCAGTCTTCAAACATCCTCACTTGAGTCACACCCGGTTCCTCAAGCCATGGGGCTGGAGAAAACCCCACAAGAACCAGGTAAAAGTGAAGCATGACCAGCTTCACAGTGAAATCCCAAGGGCTTTTACCAAAAGAAGGAAAAAGTGGCTCTGAATAGGCATTTCCACTGATGTCTACTAGATTGTAAAACATGCAGGGTTCTGAGGAAAATGTAAAAATATATTAAAAGTAAAATAATAAGAGATAAGACTGGAAAGTTAGGATGAAATCTGATTACAAAGAGCTTTGTTTTTAATTGAGAAAAGCACTTGATGAGGTCTCAGGAGACCTGAGTTCTATTTCCAAGTCTTCCCAGAATTGTCCATGTGATCTTGCCAAGGAACTTAATATCTCTATAAATGTTTCCTCAACTCTAAAAATGATCAATTATACTAAAGGAATCTCCATGTTTTCTACCAACCACCAGCTGACAATTCCAAGTGGGTCAAACTGGATGCTTCAGCCAACTAGTGTCCACCCATAACACACATATTTATCATCACATGAGGGAAGCAAGAGGAAAACACCTGCTCCCTTCTCTCTTGCCACCAGCAGGGACATTGTTTACTCTCTTGTCCCTAGTACTGGAGAACATTATGATGGATGTCAAAATGAATTCCAGGCAGAGAATTTGGTTCTTGTCAGCACTTTTCCCAAACCTGGCTATGCTTCCACATTAACTAAAGAGCTCATAAAAAGCACATTCTCAGGCCCCTTTCTATTGAATTGAATTGGGTTGATGAATTTGTATTTTTATAATTCCCCTTGTCTTTAGTTCATCGTATTCTCTAGTTTTGAATGTGGCAATTTTTTCAGGTCAATATTATTTAGTACTACTAAAAAAAAAAAAAAAAAAAACCTTATGTATTTATGTTCTAAGAGAGAGCTCGTTTCAGATATATGTACCCACAAGTCATAGTATATATTGTTTGACACTAAACTATGGGAGGAAAAATAAATGTTCACTAATATATCTGAGTGTTTTATGCAGAGGAGATGTGTTTCACTTGATAAGAATTATGATTTTTTTCATAATATATACGAGATACATCATCTTTATTCTGTTAGTTTCAGAGAACGAGTCATAACTTTGCAATTTTCACAAAACAACCAAGTCACAATAAAAATGAGAGAGCCCTTCACATATCTTTATTACTTTGTTTTTTCCAATGCACTTTAGAATCTTAAAAGAAAAAAAATGATGATGGTAAATAACTCAATATCAGTTATATATGTATAGAACATATCGAGTGCATCTAATTCCTTCTGTGATACATTTTTATAGGTCTCTGCATGATATTTGATCAAGTTCTTAAGTTTATGCATTATTTTTCAGCTATAGACTGAGTTTTCAAAATATTTTTCCAAGATCAGTTTAGCCAGTGTTTTAATTGTTATGAACCCATTCATTTAGATGTGTTCAACTTAGCCACACACAAAGCTTGGTTTCTGAGGAAATGAAATCTCAACTGCAGACATGTTTACCTGAAATAGCTTTGTCATTCTGACTTCTCCTCTGTGTGAACATGTGCTCTACATTTTTCAGAAAATAGTCAACTTTAGCGTGATGCATGTTCCTGAGCACCATAGGAAGGGACTTCAGAGAAAGCTGAAGTGAGTAGTAAATACAATAGTTCTTTTACACAAATCTAAGAAAATAAACAATAGTTCTATACACACACACACACACACACACACACACACAAACACACAATACACACAATACTATTGGGATTAACAAAGAAGTACCCCGAGAAGAATTTAAACAAATGATTATTTCAGAAACAATAGGAATGTTTTTCAAACATCAAATAAATTCTAACTTTGCTATAAGAAAAAAAAAACTTGAAGAAATATATTTCTTCTTTACATTATAATATAAGGGGGGATGTTTTATTGTTAGTAGGGTACATTTCTTACAAAAGATGTTTTTAAATAGAATTAATATTTCAAATCACTAAGTTACCCTTTCATTAATTTTATCAAAGGTTTATTAATTAGCTACTGCTATATGATAGAGGAATTTACTCAGGAGATTTCTGGTGTCTTCCCTATAGACCAAAATCAACACTAACCAGGTTTTTTTAAGTAGTTTTCCTGAGATCATGAAGTTGTCACAGTGCTCAAAATCCAAGGAATCAGAATCACCTTAAGCTTATCTTGGCCAAATACATCTCCATCAGGATTTATACAGATATGTAGTTCTTCCCTTATTCATATAGTGCTTCCTCATTCATCTAGCACCTTCCTTGTGCCAACACTGCTCTCTGCTTAACTCTGGAGACCGAGAGGCAAACTAGACTCACGCCGACCTATGGGAGCTCCCACACTGTGGACACATAAGGAATCCTAAGCATACGACAGAAACTACAATTATTTCAAATGCAATGTGCAGGATATCATAGATGCCATCTAGCTCCATCTCTCATAGCAGTGGAGGTGTTGAAAGGCATATGAAGAGGAAGAAAGAGGGACTATATGTGCATGCCAGAAGGAAGCACTGGCACAAATTTATATATATATATATCAATCATAGTTCAGGGTGGTAGCTCTGAATGACTTGAGAAAAAGTAAATATGAAGAAGAAAAATGAAGAGGAAGAAATGTGGAAGGAAGAAAGGAGTATGGTAAGAAAACATGCTGGCCCAAATTAAGAGGGGTTTTATTTGGTTTGGAAAGATGTTCTTGCATGTTACCTGAGGACAGCCGCATTTGCCATTCAGACTGCATTTTAGAAATTTCCCTCCAACATTAGTGTGGAGTGAATTAAGGTGAAGATATTTGAAGTTAAAGTGAGAAAATCTGAAGTTAAGGAAGTGGGTTAGAAGTGCTCTAAAGACATGATAAACACCTTCAAAAGGGCCATGCCCACAGACAAAAAGGGAAGATGATTTTAAGATTTGAGGAAAAAAAATCTGAGGTGGAGATGGAAAGGAATCAGAGGATGACTGGAAGGTTTCCAGTTGTAGTAGCTTCCTGGTGGCATCTTTATTAAATATAACAGGAAGAAACCAATGCAGGAGGGGTGTGAAGAAGGGGAAGCTGTTGAGTTTAATTTTTGCAATGCTATTATTGAGGGGCTTGTGGAACCTCTAGAGAAGTGTCCCCTGGGTGAGAGGTGTAGATACTGACCAGGGAACCTTCCATATCAGGTGGCATTTGAAGATGTGAAAGAAGATAAGATCCATCCGGAAAGTTGTCTTATCAGACAGGAGGCGATCTGGTAACATTTCTGATGAAAGCCAACATTTAATGGAAGACAAACGAAAACCACCAACAGAGGAGATTCAACTGGAACAATTTGAGGGACAATTTGAACTATGCTTACTCCAAAGAACAGCAAGGAGTTTCTGAGTAACTTCTGTAAGGTAAATTCCCAGGATCATAGGGTCAGCAGCTAGCTTAGGATCTAGAATAGTGAAGTGGGGATGGAGGACAGAGAAGACAGACAATGGAGCTAAACCATGAAAGGGAGGGCACAAGAGAAAACAGATGCTATCAAAAGAGGAGGAGGCTCAGCCAAGGTGGATTTACTTTATTTTTTTAAGATAGAAGCTGTGTATCTGCTGAGAAGAAAGAAACATTGAAATAAAGACTAAAAACCATAAAGGAGAGAAAGTAATCAATGGAGCAGTGTCTCTAACAAGACAGAATAGAGTTGGCTAAAGGCATGTAACGAAAGGATCTGGCCCTAAGTAGAGAGATGGACATCCTTCTCCTTAGGGGAGGGAAAAGCCTTGGGTGAACAAAAATGCAAATGTGGGTTGAAGGGCAGGAAGTTGAGGACCTTTTTTCTGTGTTTCTGGGAAGTGATCTGAGTCAACTTAGGGTTCTGGGGAGGATCTTGAAGGCCCCACTGCTGCAATTTCCTCCTTGGGTGACAGGAGGAAGGTGAGGGCCTTGTGACAGAGCAGATAATTAAAATGCTCAACTCTAAGGGCAGAGCTGCTAAAAGATCTCTTGAGTCAGTTCTAATAACACCCTTCTTGTCAGCTGACTGCAAGGGAATGAGATCCTACTGGTAAATAGAAAGGGTCTTAGCTGGAGTGTGGCCAATCTGGGAGAGAGCTGGGCACGTCAGAGGGGACAAGTGAAAGTTGCCTCACAGAAAACTTGGGTCCTTCTGGATGTCAGGATTCCAAGGAATTTCCAAAGAAGATGGTTCTGAGTTAAATAATCATAGCAAAAAGGCTATTGAAGAAATATGTTTACTTATTTAATCACCCTGCTTATAGTCCAGTATTGAGTGTTATACATTTCACCCTGTGAGGACAGGGTCCTCTCAGACAGCTGGGAGGGCAGGGCTATGCCACAAGGACTTGGGGGTGATGATATCACCCAGGAAGCCTGAAAGAAAGAACAGAAGACACACAAAAAATATATTCTTGGGCCCAAGAGCTCATGAAATTTGCCTTGCTAGATTTTGGACCTGCCTGGGACCTCCCTTCCTTATTTCCCGTTCCAGCCTTTCAGAAGGGGGTGTCTATGTGTATGCCCACTCTACCATTGAACTTTGGAAGCCTATAAGTTCACAGATTCATAACTGAAAAGAAAGTTTGCCTCAGAATTGTTCCTCAAGTCTCACCAATATTTGAGATGACATTTAGATGAGACTTTGGACTTTAGAGTTGATGTTAGAGTGGGTTAAGACTTTGGGGCTTAGAAAGGTAGCATCATATAGAAAATAAGGGAAATTATTTTAAAGGATTTAAAGCTGTCTTAACCATATTATCTTCATCATATTGCTCTCTGCTGTCTATCAAAGCTGTGCTTTGCCGCAGTCTCTCGGCTGGGCACAAATCACGAGTCTCCACACAGCTTGTAGATTCAAACAGCAATTCTTTATTCCCGAACTCACACCGGCCGTCTACAAACACGTTCTGGGGGAATCCACGGTCTCTTCCCAAATCTCCACTCTGCCCTAATCCACTCTCTCCCAAAATCCACTCCGCATGGGCTTCTGTCTCCCAAAATATACTGTTTTACCCTAAGCACTCAAGAGGAACTCAGCAGCAGGATACGCCCTATTCCAAAAGAGGAACACCCTAATCTCCTATTATACTAAACTGCCCTATTCTAAAGGGGAAACACCCTACTCTCCTATTATGCTAAACTGCCCTATTCTAAAGGGGGAACACCCTAAACACGGATCCTGCCCTGGTCCTTGAGCAAGGTCACCTTTCAGAAGTCCTTCCACTAGACAGCATGGGAGTAAGCTGGCAAGGAATTTGTCATACCTACTTGGCTGATGGCTCCCAGCAGTGCTTTACTTTATTTCAAATATTAGAACAAAGACAACACATTGTCTGTTTTATGCTGAGCAGTTTTCCCTATTTACCTATTCACCTTTAAAATGGTAACATCACAAGGCTCATCTCCATAAGTGAGCTCATTTTTTTTTTCCTGGTATACTCCTGTCCTTCACTATCACTATCATTTTCCTTCTCTCCATAATGTTTTATTTTCTAGAATCCTATATCTAAATTCAAATTCAAATTATTATCTCATTTTTAAAACAATTTTCTGACCTCCAAAAAATATGATTTAAAATTTGAACTTACATGGACAGAATGACTTTCTTTCCCCATAAATATTGTCAAAGCCCCATGTCCACCTGGTAAGAAACCAAGGTTCCAAAGTCAAGAAGTTACTATGTAATCTAATGGTTACTATAGTTCAGATGATAAATAACTTGTAAAATATTGTCCCATGCAGATTTTACTTCTTCAATAAATGCACTATTTAATGTTTTAACCACATCTTTTCCACCAAAAAAAAGGATATATGCAAATAACTGTATATTTAGGACTCTTAATTCTGTATTTCTATTTCAGGTGCTTCATAATAGTTTCAGACTGTCTTACCAAAGATCTGTTAAATCTATTCAGATACTCAATAGATAACTCACTCTTAAAATGTGCAGAAAAAAATCCATCTTCTCCATCATCACACTGAGGAGCCTACTCCTTCTCCAAACTCCTTGCTAGCCACCTGGCCACATTCTGCCAATGCCTTAGAATCCTGTACACGTTCACTTTCTTCAATACTATTATTCTCCTCTAGCTCTTTGTTCAATAATTCATTTCTCTTGGAGGAGGGTGAGGCCTGAGGAAACAAGACCCAAACATCTTTTCATTTTCTATGACTACATTATTATCTTTAGTTTTCAAATAAGCATATTTATTGTGATCTCTAGCATTCTGATATCTTCTTATTGAACTGAATGTAAAATTGAAACTCCTAACCATAGCCTACTTGATCCCACAGGATATGGCCTCTATATTTCTAAGATGGTCTTTTAACCTTTCTTTCCTCACTCACTACTTCTAGCCACACAGATCTTCTTGCAACTTGTTGAAAACTCAAAGCTTGTTCTATATTCAGGATCTTTCTTTGTACTTTGTGCTTCTTCTGTGCAGAATATTCTACCTCAGTCTTGGTAAGGTTAGGTCTTCCTGTTATTCCATTCTTAGCTTAGAGACAACTACTCCAAGAGTCCTTCCCTGCCCATCACCTATACATGTCTCATTTCCATCACTATCCTATCCTCCTGTTTCACCCTATTATACCATATGCCAGTCTCTGGTATTACTATGCACATTAACTTAATTTTTTGTCTGTCTCCCCTCACTAAAATATAAACATCCTGTGAAGAGAGTCCTGACTTTAGATTCATAGCTCTACCTATAGGAGCTGGAAGTACTGGTGTAGAGCAGGTCCCAATTACCATTAAAATCAGTAAAGTGCCAAGTACCTGAAAAGAGACATCCAAAACACTTGTCAGAGGGCAAGAGGAAGAGAGCATCAAGAAAAATAGCTTTGTCATTACAATGGCCTGCTAGAATCCCCATATGAAAGATTTAGTTGAAGATAGAGTCAGCAGAAGACAGTGAATCAATCTGCAAGAGGTCATGGGAACTGAGAAAGAGCACATTTTCAGTAATTGTTTCAAAATCTACCTGGTCTAATGAAGTCCCTGGGTGCAGAACCACCACCTCAGGAAACACATGTCTGTGTCATACATTCCATCACTTGGTTGCGCCATGGTGGTGTTGTAATTTGACTCATCACAGTATATGCACATGCCTTGTCTTGAGAGGCAGCCTGGCATGGCATAAGGGGAACTGACTGTGAGATCAGAAGGCCCAGGTCACAAGTCAATAACTAGCTCTGTGATATTGGGGAAAGCTCATACATACCTAGCCCCATTGATTAGCCTGCTACCTGCCCACCAAACCAACTACAACCCAAAACTGTAACTGTACCTCCAGGTTAGGATTTAGAAATACCATCATTCCCATTCAGCCACTTGACCTTGGCTGCTCTGTGCTTTAGCCCACACTCAGGTCTTGCCACATTATCTCTTATCATTGTTTATGTGCCTTTTTCTCTTCCTAAGCCAGATCTTTCTTTAAGATCTTATTCATGTCTATATTACATCTTCCAACTTCTCATCCTCACCTACTCCCAATCCCCACCCAACCTGCACTATGCACGTGGAAGAAGTAAAAATATTTTTGCTAAAATTTTGTGAAAACTTTCTGAAAAACAAACTAATAACGTGTAGCAAGTACTTTAAAGACAAACACATTCTTTGACCTCATTATTCTTTTAGAATCCTAGTTTTTTTTTTAGAATACTACTCAATAATTTTAGATGCAAACAAGTATATATTTATAGATATATAGATAGGTAGATAAATATAGATATTCAATCCACTGTTGTATTAGTTGCAAAACAATCCAAAACAAAAAAAAATCATAATATAATAGCATAATTATAAAAAAATAGAAGGATGATTAATTCATGGACTATCTAATGATAGATTAATAGATGATATATGATAGAAGGATACTAAACATCTTTTAAAAGTAATGAGTTAAGAGACAGGAAAGTAAAACATGCTATCAAGTAAAGAAACCAACTATGAAAAAAACTATATGCATTATGATCCCAGTTGTGTGAAATACTAAACGTGTGTGTGTGTGTGTGTGTGTGTGTGTGTGTGTGTGTATTTTGAAATCCAAAGGTGGTTTTCTTGGAATGAGATTATTAATGACTATTTTAAGCTTTCTGTATGGACACATACTACTGCTCAATAATCAGAAGAAAGGAGTCTTAAAACTTTGTTAATGAATGAATGAATTCTCTAAATAATTTTTACTAAATTAATGTATTTAATCATAAAATGTGAATAATATTACTCTTTTCCCCTCCCATATTCTCACATATGAAGCTTAATGGAAACTTTGAATTTTGTGTTCAATAGTTCATGTTGGGTTCCCCTATAGGCTGGTAAATTTTAGATAAAATTCTTTCAAAGTAAATTCTTACAAAGCACACAGTAAGACGAGTGGTCAGTAAACTATGATTTCTCAAGGTTATGTAAGTAATTAATTTCTGAATGCTGAAATTCACAGCAATGTAAATCAGCTCTTTATCCACATTCACAAATATTACCAAAAAAAGAAAAAAAAAGTGCTAGAAAAAGTGTATTCAAAGCCAGATCATTTACCTCTGTTTACTGGAAACTGCTCTATGAGTCAAGGGGTATTAGCCTTGTTTTACAGTTGAAGGAAGTTGAAATTGAAAAAGCAACTTCACTAAGTTCATGGAAAGAGATGATATTGCAAATATCAGCTGCCATTTCTAATGGGCCCTTCCTTTCGTCCAGGCTATACAACCCCACCCACAGTTCCTACACAAGGTTATTCAGTGTCCATTTCCCAGGAGGCAACCATGTCTTCCACAACAAAAATTGAGCTGCTGCTTCTTTACATTTTAGATGAAGAAAACTCAGAGCAGAAACAGAGCCAGCCTGATGAGACCTGTCACATGAGTGAGAAATAAACCTGACAGCTGGATATCTTAATCGAACTCACATTTAGAGTGTCTAGGAACTGGTGAGGGCAAAATTCATTGCCAGTTCTGTTTGGCTCCAGTATCCACCCATGACATCACACTATTGTCTCTTCAGTTTTCAATTGTTTTGATAAAGTTTATTTTTCATGCTGAAAAAGAATGCTCAACACAACAATACCTTTTGTGGACCAGAAATATTTTCTAAATGTTAAATTGAAATAAATAATGCTTTTCTTCCCCATGACTTCTATGTCTTCTTTTACACGAGAAGTAAACTTAAGGTTTTGACCTGAACATGCTAGAGATTGACACTCATGCCAAGATAAACTTACACATGTTGGGTTATTTTTATTACCTGATTTGCAAATATGGGAAAATTTTTTTGCTCTTTTGCCTTAGGAAGGTTAACTGAAGCCATAGATGCACACTTCCTCTACTTTGAAAAACACCTTTGTGTTAGGGAAAGATGCTTTGTTATAGCTTCTGCTAACATCTTGGTGACATGCTATTTTCATGGATGGGAAACTCTCAGTCTGAGTATTATAGATGGCTTAGAGAATATCCGAAAGCCTTTCTAAAAGAAAATATCCCTCTATTTCGGGTTCCATTCCTAGTGAGCATCCCCATTCACTGCCATGAAGATTCATTTCCAGGCAAGATCATCTCTACTATTTTGAAAATCTGGAAACTGAAAGTCTGTTTCTAACTGCTTACATGTTATAGTAGTGAAACTGACAGACAAACCTAATCAAACTCAGCAAGTTCTGACCCTGGGGGCCAAAAGCACGCACATATGTAGGGAAGTACTCCCCATCAGTCTCCTTTTCAATGTAACTCAATGCTCTTATACTTGCTAGTTTTGAGGACAGATGAAGTCACAACAGTTTATATACCCAATGTCTCTGATTCATCCTATCACCTTTTAATATAGAATTTTAACCATTCTTTTTTCTAAAAATAAATAAATAAAGGCTCCTGCCCCCTAAACAACTTGAGGCTTCAAGGGTCTCACATATATTCTGGAGCAAATCTTAATGCACTGGGTATACTATAACTTTTCACAGGCTTATATTGGACAGCCACCATGTCCATAAGCATCCTCTGTCTCAACATCACTTCCACTATTTCCAGACAACAGTGTCTTGCTAAAGATCCTGTCTCTTGATGTACCGAAATTATATGGTTTTCAAGATGGTGAAATAGAGTTGTGTTCATATCCTCTCTGATGAAAGCAGGGATCTTTATCCATATGCCAACCATCAACTATCTTTATTTATATCCATACTGTCCCTTTCTAGTAATCATGTACAAACCCCTTTCCCCTCATCCAAAACATGAGAGGCATAATTAAACTAAGATGTGCTCATCAACCCTACTGTTTCTTCAGGTTGTCCTCACTGAGGACTCACACAAACTTCCTTTTCAAACTTTTATTCCCTTACAAAAGCTAACAAGATTTTTTAAAGATTTTATTAAGGTATAATTTATGTGGAGTAAAATAAAACACTTTTGTTATACATCTTGATAAAATTTTACACAGGGCCCTCCAGTATAAGTCAAATTATAGGATATTTTCACCAACTCTAGAACCTTTTTTTTCAACCCCTTCACAATTAATAACACCCACTCTCCCACCTCTACAGATAACCACTATTCTAAATTCTATCACCATGGATGAGTCTGACCTATTTTTTGAATTATATGTAAATAGAATCATGATTCTACTTTCTGTGTGAGGATCCTCTTGCTCAACATATTTTTACCACATTAGGAGTTTATCTTTTTTACTGCTAAGTAATATTCACTTAGCATTTAAGTGAATGCTAAGTGAATGGAGAGAAAAGTATCATTAGCCAATTTCATTATTGTGTGAACATTATAGAATGTTCTTATATAAATTATCAGGAATAACAACATCACTATGGAATATAATCTTGTAGGATCATCATCACATATGTGGCTCATCATTGGCCTATATGCCATTGTGTGAATTGTGACTATACGTGTGTGTGTGTGTGTGTGTGTGTGTGTGTATGTGAATATACCCCAGTTTCCATTTAGTGGACAATTATGAATAAAGGTGCTATGATTGTCTTCATAAAAGTCTTTTCACAGATGGAATGGATTAGTCATTGGGTAAATATCTTTTTATTAGGAACTCTTGGATAGGTTCACAAAGCTGTGCACCATTTTACAGTTCCACCAACAGCCAATGAGAATTTCAGTTGTTCCACATACAGGAGGTGTGCAATGGTATTTCAGTTTCTTTCCTATGAGCTTATAGCCCATCTCGTCTAGTCCTATGGCAATCTTAACATAGTTCTTGTGTTCAAGTTAAGCAATGATGATTCTTTCATGCTTATAGGTTTCTAGGCACTAAGAGTTTTAAATTTTCCTTTCAGAGATCAGAGTAAAAAAATTAGAGTATAAGCCTGAAGCCTTTCACACGAATGGAATTTCTCTATAGAGGTTGCTACTATTGTGCATGTTTGAAGGAGAAGTCATTAATTTTCTCTTGATGTTTTTATGACTTGATTGATCATTTGCAGACTCTCTCACCCTTGAAGGGTACTTGTAGTCTTTGTGATTTAGGGAGATAAAAGTGTTATCATCCCGCCTGGCAAAGGATGCTGAGCAAAATTAGCAGCCACGATAATGAGGTTTCCCCAGAGGAGATGCCTAGACATGAAGTTCATAGTTTTGCCTAAACTGAAACTATGTTCCAGATCAGTCCTGGAATTAGAATTAAAGAGATTCCACACCTGGAGATGTAATCACTTGAGCTCCCTCTGCCCCTCAACACATCTCAAATATGCATCTGTGCTGACTAATGAGCTCTCTGCTGCCATGAGCTATTTACTTCTGGCCTAGACACCATCAGGTGTTTCATAACCAGTTCCGCTGGGGAGAAAACCAAGAGATACAAGGTGATGGGATTTAAGAAGAATAATTTCTTTGGAACCTGTTTCATAATTAATTAAGCAAATGCACTTCTTCTCCATTAGAAGTCTTCATACAACAGGAAATTACATCCTAGATGTTCTTTTGCTCTTTGTCTTTTATATTTGGTTGCATTCAAGATTGATTAATTTATGGTTTGACCAACATTTTCCCTGGATAAATCCATTGTTACAATAACATATTTTTAATTACTTAAAAGAAGAAGATTAAGTATATTAAGTAGTTATCAGATAACTTAATTATGAAAATATTCAATATCATTTCTAATTTTTATTTTCATTAAATTGACTTGCCCATCTCTAATATGGATTTATATAAAGTGTTTTGTGTGCACATGCATGATTTCAAGGATCATAATTAGGCCAGGAGGCTTAATACTTCTAAATGCTATAAGGCAGGCCCAACCATCTTTCTCCTTCACAAGTTTAAATAGACTCAAGATATCCATTCTCCTTATAAGACTCTTTAAAAACTGGTAAATGGTTGGAAACGGGGTTCTATAATACTTTGCAATCAATAGACATTTGTCCAGGAATCTGACTAGTAGCTCAAGATGTTACTACTAGTTCTGTTAGTATTATTCTTCTTCCTTTAGTCACATGCTTTCCAAATCTTTTTCTGGTTATCTCAAACTATCAAAATTTGTTTGTTCTATGTACTGAAAGGTTTATCCTGTATGATTTTCTAAAAGAACATTTGCTAGACATGGATTGTTGATTGAGAACCTCAAGAGTTGTTTGACCTTCTAGAACATCAGTTTCTGCCTCTAAAAAATGAAATTCACAAAATTTCTCTTGAAATAGTTGTGAAACTGAGTAAGTGAGAAGTCCTTTATTAACGGTAAGGCATGGGGACTATACTGTTTGTTATTCTTTAGAAGCAGAAAAACCAACATGAGTGCATAGATCATCATTCCAGTAAAAGTCTACCCCTGACTGTACAAATAAGATGTGTTATATTTCTCTCAAAGTGTTTTTTCTATAAAACATCAGGGGGCAAATAAGATAAATCATGTCTCAAAGAAAGTGTACTGACAGAAGGTGATACTAATGCTAGGATAAAAATAAAGGAAAGGAAAGGCAGAGAGAAAACCTGAGGCGGGGGGGAAGAGCTGATAGAGCCAATAACGGGCAAATAAAATACAATCATGATCACAAAATGTAGCAATAAAACAATTAGAGCATATGATAAGTAACTTCACTAAAATAGATGTTAAAAGTGATATTTAAAGACTATAGAAATCAAAGGACAATGTCAATTCTCCTTTCAGGTCTACCTGATGCTTCTAGAATCTGTCCTCATTTGCCACTCAGTCTCCTTTGCTTAGAAATGACCTTAACCCTTTGTGCCCAGAGCCCTTTCCTTGATGGTGCTTCAGACTGGCCTGTGGGCCACAGGAATTTGCTGTCTCCCTGAGGCCATTACATCTGAAGCTCCTCTGTACTCTGGTCTATATTTGTCCAGTTCAGTTTGCTCACAGATGCCCTTCTGGCAAGTTTCCCTCCAACAGCTTAGTGGAGTTATGTTGGAATGAAACGGACCTCAGTGTGATCTTCAGGACTCAACCACTGCTAATCGGGGCTTGACCCGCTGAAGTCAATGTGGAGGAGACGCTGATTATATTTCTATGATTTTTGTCTATGGTAGGACTTTGTCAACAATAAACATGTTCCCACTCCCTTCTGACAAGGCCAGATTGAGAAAAATGTCTGATTCTTCAACAGATCCACTTAAAATGTCCCTTGGATTTATTTACTAAAGGATTTGGTCAAATTTTTTGAATTACTCTTTTACTGATTTGAATAAGATTTTTATTTACCAAATTCCAGAAACACTTTAACCATAGGAAAAGTGTAACACTCTTGCATAAATATAGCGCTGAATAATATCCTTATAGGCAAGGCCTACCTAGATAACAAAATGAAAAATCCAAACTATTATTATTGTTCTTTACCAAGAAGTAAATGACTTCATTTAAAAAAAAAAATACTGATGAGACTCTATCCAAACATAGGTCATCTCTTATTCAATGTTCTGTATCCCACTTGCTTGGGCTTGAAGTCTAAGTGACTCCAGAATAATTACTTTTACATATATATATATATAATATATATATATATAAAGTAATATATATATATATAAATATATATATATATAAAGTAATGCCCAGAGGGAGACAAAGGTTGAACATTTTTTCGAAAATCGGGTGAAATCATGGAGTAAAAATAGGCAACCCACAATTATCCGTGTTAATAAGGGTTAAGAATAATTTGCTTAATACAAAAAGTTTTTTATGTTAGCCCAATTTTTGGATTAATTCATTCATGATAAACATTGCTTCTCATTTTTTATTAATACCTTCTCTTATTCTCCTTCCTAAATCTCCATGTGATTGTTATTTCCTAAGATCCCAGCATGTAGTCTATAGACAGGAAGGAGTTAGATCACACCTCTTCAACTAATTCACTTAATTACCCAACTCACCCCCAAGCAATGTGCTAACTGGAAAGACAGCATATTTTATTAGTGAGTGTCTGTGGTTGGCAAAACTGGATGGACCAGATTGTGTTCTGCCAAAGTCCAGGTTTCTGTTCTCAGTAAATTCCTCCAGATCAAACGTTATATTGGAGACACTGAAAGATTGAGTTTCTTTCTCCTTCCTTTATGCCTTCTCTTCCCAATAATCTTTAACATACATAAGACTTTCTCTATAAATATCTAAACACAAATAAAAATAAAGCTCCTTTGATCTGACTCTGTCTTCTGGTCTATCATTTAAATTTCTTAGCCCCTTTTCCAAATTTCTCAGAAGTATGGTCTATACTTTTTGTTGTTGTTGTTGTTGTTGTTGTTCTCTTATTTGCTTTAGAATTCAGTGAAATTTAACATCTGGTCTATAACTCAGCTGAAATTGCCCTTATATTTTCCTCCTAAGGGCACAGGCAACTTTCCAGACCCAAAGAATATTTTCCAATCTTTACCTGTAGAAGGTACTTGACTTCTGTACTATTGATCATCCTGCGTCTTCAAAGTCTTCTGATGTGGTCTCTCTGACATCACGTCTTCCTGGTTGCCCTCACATCTCTGAGTCTTCCTTTTGCCTGTTTTCCCTGCACAGCAATTTAATTTCACCTAGGCACACAGTTTTATTTCACCATTCTCCATCTGTGTTCTCTCTCTGTGTGGTTTCATCTACAGCTGTAGTTCATGAACAGCAGACTTGCCAAGGTCTTCCAAGTTCAAGTCCTTGAATTACTGGAGATTCTGATTCATAGGCTGAACTATAGACTAGATACCTGCACCAGATTCGACAATAAAACTGTTTAAATTCAACACATCAAAAGCTGAAATCATCAATATTTCCCTTAACTTTTTTCCTATTGTCTCTATTCTCTGGTTTATTATCCTGCCATTCAAACAAATATTTCAACCGATCAATCTGGATACCTTTCTTGATTTTGCCAATCCTTGTATGTAATCAACAAAATCACATAGTCTGGATAATTTTACTTCTAAGTAATTCTAAAACCTATCATTTTTATTATTTCGGCTACTATTTTCATGACTAAGACTACTGACTCTCCTTAGACCTGTGACAACCTCCCCCATAATCTCATTTGTATTCATTTCATCTTCCACTAGCCATTAACGTGGTATCTGAAGAGTCTATCTCTTTAATGACTCCCTATCTTCACAGAGAGAAGTTCTTTGATATGAAGGACAGCATCTTGCCCACCTCTCTGCCCTCATTTCTTTCCACGCCGTCTCACACTCCTTAATTTTCACCAGTCTCGTGCTTCGTATTTCTAAAACCCTTAAAACAGCTCTAGTACCTAGACAGCATTTGATTTCTTGCCCTCATACTTTGCTTAAGCTGTCTCGCTTCCTATCTTTTATCTTTCTCTCACCTCTGCCAACACCCTTTACCTGCCTAACTCCTACTCATTCTTTGAGAATGAGCTAAATATAATCTCCTCAAACTTTTTTAACATGTGATGCCCTTCTCCCCCAGGCTGAGTTGACTATCTCTCCTCCAGGAGCTCACAACAGCCTTGCATAATCTCTTTCCTGCAAACTCATCCTCAGCCTTCAGCCTAGAGCCTGGCATAGTTGGCTCCCATGAATATTTGCTGAGTGAATGGCTGTGGGATAACAGGTTGGCTTCCTGCTGACGAGGCTCTTAGCCGTGTAGCAGTCTGAGATATGATGTCGTTTATTTCCATTGAGCAGGGGAGTGTGACAAATCATTTTATCACCATTTCCTACAGAGCTGCCTTTTAGCAGTTCTGCCTCATGATTTTGTTTGAAATGCAGATTTACAGGATAACAAACACATCTAGATCTAAATGTGGCCATCAGATTAGATTTCAAAAGTCATAATACTAAAATAGCTCCTATTGTGGAAAACTGTGACAAGTTTCCTCCCATAGAGGATACAATCAAAGGTTACCTATAGTTTTCATGTCCTTCTCATTCCAAATTTGCCACAGGAGACACCATCAAGCAAGACCAAGTTTCACCTTTGTATCTAGTCTCTTCTCTGGCAGAAAGGTGACAAGAGGTGCAAATGGGTAGAAAGTTGGTCATCAACGAGGAAAAAAAGGAAAATCTAAAAGAATTAGAACAACCATTCCAAAATCAAGAGATAATACAGTGCATTTTTACACTGCTTTAGCATTTTAAGCTCTAGAAAAAAAGAACAATGCTTCCTGTAACTCATAAGTCAGCGCCTGAGATTTGTCTCACAGGAAGCATCTGGGATGCTGCAGGCCAGGGCAAGGAGGGTTACAATGGGCATGTTTCACAGGGAGTGATTAAGTTGCAGAAACTGGAAGTTATAGGGAATGGGATGTGAAGACTTTTAACACAAGAGCAAAGAAGCAGAGACAATGAAAGAACTGTAGAAAGAGATCTGAAAAAAAAAAAAAAAACTTAAGAGACTTCAAGAGATTAAAAACAAAATAAGTCCACCCATTGTATAACAATGATGAAAAGGAAATAAATGAGATGCTGAGCTTTGGATTCAAAAATAACAGAAGAACAGCCATGTGAAATGACCAGATCTAACATGCTTAGTCTGGGGATGATGGGGGAACAAGGAAATACTATAAGGAGAAAGAAGAGTCCATTTTATCAGAAAATAAACCAGCTTTACAGATAACAAAATGTATTGAATTTTAAGGTACCTAGAGCTTCACTGAACCTTTTGGTCAATATATATAATTTTCATTTAGGCTCTAAAAACTGAATTTTTTAATGAGAGGTCTTAAATATTTTTTTCTAGGTAAGAAACAACTCTTTAGATTGTTCCATCTAAACCAGTTTCCTTTCTCAATTTTGCTCCTGGCATTTGGAGATGTGTAATCCACTCTTTTCTGGTAAGGATCCTCCATTCAAAGCACTTTTCATGAAAGCCAACGTACAAACTCTCCACGTGCCTCTGTCCCTTCAAATGCCAAAAGGATTCAACCTTGCTCTTTCTTTCCTCTGCCTTTGTTCTCCCCAAGCCTGAATTCTCAGTTCAACCACCAAGAGCACCATCTTAAATGACAGCTTCTCAAGGAATAAAGTCCTAATGGAATAAAATTCATAAATGTAGACAATTGTAGGTAGAGAGTATAGTTGTGTCTCTCAGTAAAATGAAATAATAGAAAAAATATACATTTGTACTTTAGATTAAATCAAAATGTGCTTTTTTTTCCCCCTCTGAGCTTGAAAAGTCAGTTGTATAAGGCTTGATTAATGTTTTGCAGTAACACAATACACATGGACCTCTAATGCAAAACTTATATATTCAGAATATTTAGACAATATTTTAAAGTTGAGTATCACCCAAACTATGCTGAAGCTTCATACAAAGTAATGTATAGTTCTCAAATATTTTAGGCCTACCAGAAAGAGGTTTAAAAGCATGAAATTGAGAAGTCAAATTTATCACATTATGGAGCCCTAAATTTATCTATTTATCTGAAAACTGAGAGAATTTCTGTGTGTCTAAACTATAAACAAACTTGTAAATTGTGAAGAATAGAACGTATTACTGATGCCTACAGCTAACTCTGGCTAACACAAACATTATTACAGATTCTTCTCTAAGGATATACTGAAGTGGGAGTAAAAAGGTAGAAAGTCTTCAGCATTTTATATTTTATTTATTTTAGGGATTGCTTTGTTACTTGGGGTAGTTCACGGGCAGTAATGCCACTGATACTCACATTTGGCTTCCCACTCCTCCAATAAGAAGGCACATTCTGGCAACATGCCTCCATTGCAGTTGAAATGAAAATTAAGATGCCAGGAGACACAAAACCTTCTCAACTATATAGGAAAGCAGAAGCTGGAGACATCTCCTAAAAAGATTGTGAGAAAAAAATACAATCATTCCTCAAAATTTTCATCTTCAAGACTCTTTTGGAAGGGACAGAATGTGGCTTCTTAGTGCAGTATGATATGGAACATGTACTAGCTATTCATTGCTGAATTTCAAATTACACCCAAGTTATCCCAAACTTACTATCTCACGCAGTATGTACAAAGTCAAAGGTATGGGAGCGCTTGGCTGGATGGTTCTGGTTTATAGGGTCTCATGCAGTTGCAATCTAGCTAGGAAACTAAGCATCTCAATTTGTCCATGACTGAGTAGTTTTCCAGAAAATGGGATTTTAATACTGAAACTGGGAACATCCCTGGAAACTTATATAGTCAATTCCCCTAAATCAATTGTCAGTTGGAGCTGAAATCTCTAAGGACAACTGGGGCTGGTGAATTCACTTTCAAACTCACATGATTATTGACAGGTGGCTTTAGTTCTTTGTCATCTACACCTCTCTGAGGACAAGCTATCAATATGGCTTCCCTCAAGGACAGTGAGAGAGATGCTACTCTGTCTTTTATGTACTAACCTCCAAGTCACACACCATCGCTTCTGTTTTAGGCTGTTTGTTAGAAGGATGACACTATCCCCATCCCATACTTGAAAGTGGGAGATTATAGAAGGGCATGAATATCAGAAGGCAAGGATCATTATGGTCATCTTAAAGACTGGCTTTCATAGGGCTGGTTGAAAACACGTGTAGATGTCTGCGTAAGGCATATCCATGTGTTCGTTTAACAAGCATTTGTTATGAACTAAATCCCATATTAAGAACTAATGCCTCCTGTTTGAACTTATATCAGAAGAATAAGGACAGTAGAATAGTCCCCAAAGCCATGAGCACTCCAACAAACCATTCCCTCAGGAGTATACATAGGAGAAATCAAGCCTAAGAGAATTTCAAGGTTAATCAAAAAGAAAAAAAATGATTACAAAAAAAGATAAGAATGTAGATGTCTTAGTCCATTCGAACTGCTATAAACAAAATGCCCTACAATAGATTATTTATAAACACCAGAAGTGTATTGCTCAGAGTTATGGAAATTAGGAAATCCAAGAAAATGGTGTGTGACTTTGTTCTCATGGTTGAAGAGAAAAAACAAGTTCCATCATGTCTCTCTTATAAGGCTACTTATGCCAGTCATGAGGACTCTATCCTTATAAGCATATCACTTTCTGATAAAACTGCACTGGAGATTAGATTTCAATAAATGAATTGGGGAGCTGGGGTCATAAATATTCTGACCATAGCAGTAAGATAAAGAAACCATCATATTTGATAGCTTCCTTGGAAACTTACAGATCACAAACACTCGGTTTAAAGCAATGTTAAAGCCTGGGCTCTTGAGTTAGACAGCCGAAGTTAAAAATCCAGGTTTTCCTATCTTCTTATGCATGACTTTGGTCAAATTATGACTATAAAATTGGAATGATAATGATGTCCACTTCACAGGGTGGTTGTGCAGGACAAAGAAGCAAATTGTATAAAATGCCTAGAACACTCTTTGGAATGGGTTATGAAGCCATCAGCCCTTATTACCAGCCTTCGCCATTCTTATTATCAATGTCCCTTGCTTCTTTACTACTGTACAATCTTGTGCTCCATTATCTTTGCATATAATTTCTTCTCTAATGCACTTTGGGATCATTTTCATCAAACCATCCCTGTGTGTCTCAGGATGCATGCATTTAAAAATGTTATTTTCAGGCCGTCTCTGCGAAATGTCAACCCTACATACAGCCTCTACCACCACTTCTATGCCAAGAACCTCCCAAATGACCTCCAAATATCAGCTAGACTCATAAGCAATAGTAACACAACAGATCTAAAACTGAGGTCATTACCTTGCCTGTTCTGTTTGCTGCCCTCCATTTCCCTTTCCTAGTCAGAGGTGTCACTATCTCCCCAGTTGCACAAGCCAGAGTTCCTGATAAGAGTCATCAGACTTGTTCCTCTTAGTCACACTCAACACCCAGTCAGTGACTCCATTTTATCTCTTAAAATCTCTTCAATCTCTTTCTGTTTCATTGCCCCCATCTTCAATGGCTCACAAGTCCTCCACATCTCTGGAGGAGTTAACAGTATAAAGAAGAGGCATGGACTTTAAACCCCAGCACCATTACTTTTTTTTGTTATATGACCTCACTAAGGTTCAGTGTCCTCTCTGGAAAAAATGAAAACAAAAAAACTTTGCGCATCCCATAGTCCTTAGAAACTCAAAGCTCAATAATCCATAGAGCCATCTATATTAGGTTGTTGATATTGTCTGTCCCCACTGTGCCATGAGCTCCTAAGGATAGAGAGTGCTTCAGTGGCTTCACGTACTCAACGAAGCATAGCACCTGGAAGAGAGAATCCAAGAAATACATGTGGGGCAAATTGTGATAGGTGGACCTCAAGCTTATCCAGCACCTACTATTGGAATCACCACAGCTCCCTTGCTGACTGCATCTTTGAGCTCAAAGTACACAGGGACCATAATAATGTCCTCATTTAACCATCAGGAATGATTTGACTGGTCATTTGCTGACCATTTTAAGTGAATTTCAATTTTATCACCCATAAGTATATACATATCAAATAGAATACACTTTCTTCCTTTTATTAAATTAACTAACCAAATCAACTGCCATGAGTTGATAAGGATCATACTTCTTTCAAAACTTGCTTTTTTCTTCAAAAATGGGAAATTGGGAGATATATAGTGTTTGTTATGTTTTGTTTTCTGTGGGGAAAAAAAAGTACCTCCCTGTAATATTTTTCACTTCAGACTTTACAATGATGATAATGATTCGAATCAAGTTTGAAGAAGAAATAATAAGTCCTTGAAGGATAATTGGGTTTCATGCTGATATTAAAAAAAAAAAAAAGTATAAGCTGTAATCAGACCCTCTTGGTTCTCAAATACACACATAAATTAAGGGGCCTTTGCCGCACTGACAAAGCATTTGTGATTCAGGTTTCCTGTATCATAAATAGGTACAAATATCCTAGCTATCAGTAAGCACCATTGCACTTTCCCCAGAATTCACAACCCTGCCAGGGCATCTCAATCTCCTGACAGTCCTAAACATTCTCCATGACTCTGGCTGCCGATTTGCTTTATACCAAAGAAAATGTTCTCATTAAATTTAGATGTTTCTGTGTTTGTGATCTCAAAGCAACTGACATTTGACTTATGAAGGGAAACAGCAAAGATGCTTTAGACAAAAAAACAAGCTCCCATTTGTCTTGGATTTGGTGATGATGGGGAGATCTAACATGATTTCATCTTCTATTTGTATCTCTTCCTGTGAAGGCAACAGCAAGAGGCATTATCCATCACAGATCCACGGAATGGACAACCTATCAGTGTCCACATTAATCTAGCTAATTAGAGCCAATGTGAGGTATAGTTAGGCCAGAATGAGAAAGAACTGAAATAGGATCAACATTTTCAAAACATTTGTCCAAAGAGAAAAATACATGTAAAACTTAACATGAAGTTTGAGGAAGTTTAAGATTTTTTTTAAGAGTATTTTTTCCCCTAGGCAAGATATTTATTGCCATTTCTCATTATTTTGATGGTCTTTATTTCTAAATTTGAAGCCTATTCTTTATCCTTTTAAAAATTGATGAGATAGAGGGATATCTATATTGATATGTGTGGCAAGCAACAAAAATAACAATACATCTGATTCATGATATAATGTTCAGGCTCTGTAAGTATATCAACTCAAGAAAATATGTGAGAAGCAATTCCCTGTATAACTTTGTTTAAAAAAAAACAACAAAAAAACTTTTCAACACAGGTTTTATTTCTTATTCGTTTCTCTGTCCCCCAATGTACAATACAAACTCCCATACACAAGGGAAGACAATTAATGATATTGATGATCATCATCATTGTAATTAATGACTGTTTGAGATGTTTAATAAAACCTGTTCTTTTTCTTATCCCCAAATCATCTAAACTCACGTAAAAATTTTAGGAATGTGTAAATAAGCACAAAGAAGAAAATACAAAATATAGAATCTCACTTTCCTAGAAAATTACTGTTACCAAATAGAGATGGTTCCTATATCTATTTTTCTTGCATGGATTCTACTATGTCCCCCCAGGCTGATCTCTAACTCCTATACTCAAGAGATCCTCCCAATTTAGCCTCCCTATTAGCTGGGACAATAGGCAAGCACCATTGTACTCAGGTTCTCTCTCTAATTATAAAACTTGTAAAAATTAAAAACAAGCTAGATGTGGTGGTGCGTGCCTGTAATCCCAGCAACTTTGAGGCTGAGACAGGAGGATATGGAGTTCAAAATTAGCCTCAGCAAAAGCGAGGCACTAAGCAACTCAGACCCTTTCTCCAAATAAAAAGACAAAATAGGGTGGGGATGTGGCTCAGTGGCTGAGTGTCCCTGAGTTCAATCCCTGGGACACCCCCCCCCAAAAAATATTATACTATACCTATATTTTTGTAACTACTTAAAATATTTCAGTTTACAACATTGCCTAGTGACATCATTCTGGAAGCAGTAACAAAGAAAGGGCTATTGATACTCTGCTGTGCTTCCTGTGGAGCAAGTATACAAGCACTCAATAAAGAGAAATGAATGAATGAAATATGAATGAATGGAGCCTTAGCTTTACAAAAAGTGGAATGTTTTAATGAAGTGGTTTTGGCAATGATGATAATACTCACTTACTGGCAACATTTTTTTAGTTTATTTCTAAACTTCACATAGCCCCTAGGGAAGGTTTTCCCAACTATCTCCACCACTTTAATGATCTCTGAGAAAACAAGCAACCTACCTATGTTTTAGAGCCAGGATTCAAAATCAGACCTGACTGAATTGAGAAAGCCCACCGCCCTTTCCTCCAGAACACACTGCCTTCCAAGGATTGCCAAAGTAGTGAAGGAATTTGTGTGTAGAGGGCATGCCCCCACCTACAGTACTAGGAATCACATAAAGACTAACCTCCTGCAGAGTCTTGCTTGAGTCCCGCACTGCCCAGTCACTCTGCCCCTGAGCTGCAGGACAGCTGTCCCCACCCATTTATGTGGTGGCTGCTTCACACTGGTACCTTCAGGGCCATTGAAATCACAGACACATTACACTCACTCAGAGGAAAATAAGAATGGATTTTCTTTTTCTTTTTGAGAAAGCTTTTTACACTAATCCACTTAATCCCATGGCTGATTTCCCATTGAAATCTGAAGCAACGTATCTTTTATGGGGAATTTCCTACCTTTGAAAGAAATTTAAATTAGCCAATGAGATTGTTTTATTACTCCCTTTCCTTTACTTAAAAAAAAAAAAGTGTGTGTGTGTGTGTGTGTGTGTGTGTGTGTGTTATGGGGAGGGAGAAGGGTGGGAGCAGGAGCAGATGGATCTTTTCAGCAAAATGAATACTATTTTACCTCTGAGGGAAACTGCGTATTTCATAAAAACAAAGACAAAAAGAAACTTTGATTACTTAATAACAACCAATTTACTTCGTACATAGGATTTTAGATACATTCCATTATGCATTTGTTGAAGCCATAGAAAGTACAGCATCAAAAGTGACCCTATTATAAACTCTAGGCTCTGGGTGGTAAAGATGTGTCAAAGCAGGTTCATAGACTGTACCACTCGATGGGGATGTTGATAATGGAGGAAGCTGTGCATATGTAGAGTAGGAGGTACTCTATCTTTTGCTGAGTTTTGATATAAGCCTTAAACTGCTCCAAAAAATAGTTTACTTTTTTAAAAAAAAAAAAAAAGAGCACTGTTAACATGACACAAATAAATACAATTTTTAGATCTTACAAAGAAGTAGAAGATGTTTTTCTCATCTTAGTGCAGTAATCAGAAATGAGTGTGTGTGTGTGTATGTGTGTGTGTGTGTGTGTATAAAATCAGCCTTGAAGTCTGCATGTTTATATTAGCGGTGAGCTCATTGATATAGATGTATGCCTTAGGTTTTCCTCAGTCCTGAATGACATTACAATCTCGCATTACTGGGCTCCACCCAATGTAGCATCAGTTTCACCTGGGAAATTGGTAAAAATATAAATTCACAGGTACCTAGCAATCTGTTTTTTAACAAGCCCTCAGGGTGATTCTACAATATACAAAAATTTAAGGATCACTGTTTTTTGTTGGTTGGTTGGTTAGTTGGTTGTTGCCATGGATTGAACTCAGGGGCACTCAACCACTGACCCATATCCCCAGCCCTATTTTGTCTTTTTATTTAGAGACAATGTCTCACTGAGTTGCTTAGCACTTTGTTTTGCTGAGACGAGCATTGAACTCGAGATCCTCCTTCCTCAGTCTCCAGAGTCACTGGGATTACAGGTATGAGGCTCACTGTTTAGAATACCATACTATTGTATTCCCTAGCCAGGCCATTCTTACCCCTAGAGTTGAGAGGAAATGTGGAAAACCATTTCTCTTATTTCACTAACGTGGAACCAAATTTCAGGAATCTCAGGATTCAGTCATCGGTGGGAAAACAATATCTACTTCATTAGATTACTAAGACAATTAATGAATTAGCTCACATAAAACACCTAGAGCTTGGCCTATACCTGCCCAATGAATATTAGCTAATATTGATACCACTTATACTATTATAGTTATCTAGATTTGGGGTAATCTAGATCATAGTTATCAAGAAATTTATGACCATAATTCATAAATGATATTGGGACAACTGAACTTTGTTTTGTTTTTAAATTCTCTCCTGCACCCAAGTGTACCAGTTGTGTTGATATGTATCTTTCAGCCCCAAAGCGGTCTCCACAGTGAGTGGCACAGCATTGCATCTCCTCAGCAGGTGCACAGTCTGGGAGTGATGTAGATGCTGCACAAACTTCCCTGGACAAGATGCCGAGAGCAGGTAAATCCTGTCTCAACCCTTAAACAGACACTAAATTACCGGGCAAAAGAGCAGTGGATAACAAACAAACCAAGACACATTGAAGAAAAATAACTGTGAAGAAAAGCAAATTCAAGCTGTGTAGGCTAGTATAGTATATACCCAAGCAGGATGTTGTCTACAGCCAAAGGAGTAATGAATATGTGAAAGAGTGAAGATTAGGAACAACAGGATGAACGGAGGGATCAAGGATAGACCCTAACTTCAGTACACTTTTAAAAGGGGTAGTTCAATTTGTTTTAACTAGAGAAAAATAGCTTTATAAAAATGGCTTCATTAAAGCAACCATGTCAAAACACTCTGGACCCAAATAGCATGGAATAGGATGAGTCCAACCTGGACTGACCTCAGTGACCACATAAGTGATCCACAGTGCAGACGCCTAGACTCTGAAGATCTGGATCTGGTTGATGGAACTCATGGCTCAGGGCCCCTCCCCAAGAGTTCTGTGCCTTTCCAGGATAATAATGTTGTTATGGTTCTTGTCAAATTAATACAGTTTATGTATCAATAATAACAGCTAACATGTGTATTACTTACTCTGAACCACTATGCTCCAAACTTTTCAGGTAATAACTCATTTAAAATTCAGTACATTTGGGCTGGGGATGTGGCTCAAGCGGTAGCGCACTCGCCTGGCATGCGCGGGGTGCTGGGTTTGAGCCTTAGCACCACATAAAAATAAAGATGTTATGTCCACCGAAAACTAAAAACTAAATATTAAAAATTTCTCTCTCTCTCTCTCTCTCTCTCTCTCTCAAAAAAAAAAAAAAATCAGTACATTCTTCCAAGGGACTATGGTTATTATTGGAGGAAACTGAAGCACAGAGAAGAAGATAACTTCCCAAGAAAGCAGCTGGTAAGGGTGGGAGCTAAGATTCAATTGCAAGTAGTTTGGCTGCAAAGCCAGAGTTTCTGTTCACTGAGTTTTGCTGACCTAATGTTTTCATCGTTACAGGTGCTATACCTCACGAACTCAAAAGGGAATAGACCCTTTCTTTGATTTACAAAAAATAAAATACAAAAAGAAAGAAATAAAAGGCAAAATTCATCATAAAGGCATTTATGTGTAGGTGACTTTATTAGAGGTTCAAGGAGATGGATAGAGAAATTACCTTACAGCAATTACAATAACTCAAAATTATGTGCTTTAGAGATATTTCTTTTTTCTAGCCTCACCTTCAGACTGGAGTTGGACTTATTTTTTTTTTCATACTTTCATGGTCCATTTAAATTCATTTATGAGGAAAGAAAAAAAATCTTCCTTAGAACAAGATGATCATTTTATCAGATCTTATTGTTCTGTCACTCAGAAACCAAAGAAAGCCAAAAGCCATCTTTTAAGTGAAAACACTATAAAGGGATAAAAAGCTGAAGTTACACCATCCATAGGTTCTAACAAATACTTGGCTTTGGATTTACTTGAATACAATGTGAAAATGCAACGTTTTTCACTTGTTTTTTTGTTTTGTTTTGTTTGCACACATGATAAGGAACAACAGTGTGGTTAGCAGTAGCATCATTTTTTAATTTACTGAGTATTACAGAGTCACCACTTTGACCATCCCTCAGTAAGGCAGACGGCATCTTGTTGAAGTTCAGAAAAGGCAATTTGAAGACCTCTGTCAGAGCCAGCATCCTAGGCATGCTGCTTTCAGAAGAGCCCCAGTCAGTTTGATAGCGCTCTCTAGGAATTCTTAATAGTCTTGGAATAAGGAGTCTTTATATTTATATTTATATTTATATTTATATTTATATTATATTTATATTTATATTTTATGCTGATCCCTAAAGATTATGTGGCTGGACTGGCCCCAGTGTATGTCTTGTGTTATCTTCCTGTAAGCCTGACACCTTCCAAATGGACAAGAAGGTGGGTTAGAATGGTCACAAGATGTTAAGCCAAACCAAATCTCAGCTTGATCACACATTAACTAATATTTGACTTTGAATCATGTTTGGTACCTCAGAATCCTATCCCTCTAAGTATGGTCTGGATACCACAAACCCACTTGCAAACCATTTGTCATCAGTCTTTAAGGAGATAAATACAAAAATAGAGAGTGTGTTTAGAACTTTTTAACAAGTTATATCACAATATCTAAACCCATAATTGTTTTTCTAGTCATTATTTTTTGTTGGATTTTATAGAAATATATGTCCATGGACAGAAGGAGGATAAATATTAGGGTCCTTGCCACAGGTATCTTGGAAAGTACTATCCAAGATTCAGAATCTCTTTTCCAACCAAGAGTCAGAAATACATCAAGCACAGGTATCAGAGACAGAGATACAACAGAAATGCCAGATTAAGATGCCCTAATTGGAAAGTGACGGGGGGTGAGAGGGTCTGGGCCATGAGACAGCCTAGAGAGATTTATAAAATAAACAAAATTCTTAAAACATTTCAGAAACTCTCTTACATAACAAACAGCTGCTACAGAAAGGATTTTCTTGGAAAAGTCTCTTGATGTTATTAAATTAAAAATGTTCTCTGAACAATAATGTAGGGCAACACTAGTTTTATATTTCCTGTGCAGAATTACACATTAACGAATGGTATGCTCAAGGCCAGACCTGGCCCTCCCACACCTCCTGAGGGCTTAACTAACTGCACTCAGGGAATTGTTTACTGTCCTGGTGTGGTGGTATCGATTAAAGATTGTACTGAGAGCACACTACCATAATTTATTTTCTCTGGAACTGAGTTAATTTTATGGAGTACATTTGCTTCCTCTCTCAGTGGGATATGGCTCTTAGCTTACATTTAATATAAGCTCTGTGTGTGTCAATCGGTCTGCCTTCATTCTAACTAGGATGCCAAAATTGTTTGCCTTCGTTTCTTCTCCTGAGCTTTTTTGAGTCACTTTCTTGTCTATATAGAAGGTTTGCTTGCTATCTCACAGATTAAATAAAGGCAGGGTAAGGACTAGGGTTTATCAAATTGCTGCTACTGAGCTAAGCCAGCGCAGAACACCTTCTGCTTACACCAAGTTTTGCTCTGTGAAACAGCCTCACAAAACCCAGTCTCATGTCTACTAAGAGGTAGTTGTTGGGTTTGTTGTTCATAACATTACACCCTCAGGAGAAATTCCTGTCTGTCCTTATTACAAGCGATAGTTAAGTTTTTCCTGTCCAATTAGCCTTTTTTTTTTTTTTTTTTCTTTTTAATGTCATAGATGCTGTAAGCTGCATAAGTGATCTAGCAGTTTTTTCTGTCTTTTTTGGCTTGTAGGATGCCAATTAGTACAAACTCATGGTCATTTTGTACCAACTCCATAGGTTTTTACAGAAGGTTTTTATATATTATTTTTTTTGTTCTTAGCACGATGTTATACACTTCTTTAGTTTGTTTTCTCTTTTGTCACCAATTTATAATTTATGTTAGACTTTATAAAATATCTGTTGCTATTAAAAGAAAATGCCAGGTAAAGAGAGATTGGGGAAGGTAGAAATGGACACAAATCAGGAGAAGGAGGCAGGGAAGGAAGAAAGAAAATATGGAAGGAAAAGTGTAACATATGGAGGAGAAGGGGCCTTATTCTGTAGAAGCCCAAATAACAATCTCACAGAATACAAATAGTAAGGTACCTATAGAAATATGAAGTAGAATATATGTAACTATAGGCTGGAATTCATATAAAAATAATTTTAAGCTGTGCACAATGGCGCATGCTTATAATCCCAGTTATTTGGGAGGCTGAATCAGGAGGGATCACAAGTTCAAGGCCAGTCTCGGCAAGACCATGTCTCAAAATAAAAAAATAAATAAATAAAAAGGACTGAGAATGTGGCTCATGGTAAAGCATCCCAGTACCAATAATTATTATTCTTATTATTAATCATTATTACTAATAATTATTATCAATAATAATTATCATTTTTATTTCAAAGCTAAAATCTGAGGACTGATATCCAACGACATGTCATTATCTGTTGCTATTTAACTATGCCCAAGTCTAATTTTAGTAAGATATGAAACACACTTTTCCTATTCTCTCAGAAGCTTAAGTTAAAGCGTCAAATCTAAGGATGAAAGCTGACTATTATCCCCTTCCCATCCCCTTCCCCATTCTAAAAAAAAAAAAAAAAAAAAAAGTTCGAAGCACATTCCTATAGAACTTATTAAGAGGTGGCGAAAACTTGTTCAGCCAACACAAATCTAGAGAAACTAAAGATGCAATAGAGATTTTCCTTGAAAGCTGCTGGTAAGAATGGGGCACACCTTCGTGTTTTCTCTTTAGCTCCCCATGGGGTGTTTCCTCTCCTCTACACACATACACACCTTGGGCCAAGAAATGAGGACCCTGAGGAAAGATTTCAGAGAGATTGGGGTTATGTTCTATGCAGGGATGCTGGTACCCAGTCACCAGCTGAATATTTGCTGAGCTATTGGATTTCCAGTGCCTGTGCTCTAGGATAAGTCTAAGGAGAAACTGACATGTTGACCTGGAGTCCACAAGGGGTTGATGCTGTACATGAAGACAGACTGTGATGGGTGCCTCTCCTCAGAGAAGTCTAAGAGTCTAAGGGAAGCTGGCTGGAGGAAACTATCTCAGATGAGGAAGAAAGGGGGTTGCACTTCCAGGGTATTTCTAAAAACTAAGCAGGAGCTGCAGAACATAGCTAGGCTCTAGCCATTTTGAAGTATCTCCATGGAGAAGGTTTCCCACTGAGTAGAAGAAGCCCTGGAGGAGTATTTCTATAACAGTAGAGAAGGAAATTTTAGAGAAGTAAACAAGAAGAAGGCTCACCTGTGAGAGGGACTGCTGTGTGGACATCTTCAGAAGGGCCTCTCCAGAGAGCCCTCCTACACACCTGGCAAAAGAACAAGCAAGTACTGGGCTTCTACCACCTAGAGGGCACTGCCAGCTGCCAAGGGCACAGCAGTCATGGAGGGTCTTTCACTCCTTTTCCTCTGATGCCTGCAGGGCAGCAGCCATGCCTGGGCCAGGACTGAGCTGGAGAGAACAGATGTATATCTCTTTGAATTTAGTGGCAGCTTAATATTTGTATTTTAAAACTTTCATAGCAAAAAGAAAACAGACTGTTTCAACACCTATAAATAACCACAAAAAGCAACGGAATCTCTGGGTCCTGGGAAGGGAAATCCAAAAGATGATGGGGAAATAACAAATTTCCTGATTTGTATCTTTTCAGGTGCAGCCTATTTAATAAATCATTTCTAAACTTTAAGAATTTTAATTCAAGACAGAAGGTACAACAATTGAAATATCACCAGAAAATAAATGACCACTGGGATATTAAAATATCTGCATTCTTCTCGAAACACGTATTTTAAATATTTTAGATACGTTTTTAAGGTATTTAAAATAAAAATTTGTATATTTCAATTAAAAACTAAATTGATAATGTCATCTTATGCCTTTACTTTCCCTCAGTCAGATAAATGGTTGATCTTACCCTTCAGGCCTTCTTCTCTCTCCTTTCTTCCATTCCTTACTTTTTTCTAATTAGTTTAATTGGACTAAATGAAAAAAGAGAGACAAAGAAAAGCAGGAGTCTGTAAGTTTCAGGAAATTAGTGCAATTTCTGAATTCTCAGCATGTTGTGGTTATAGCATGAGTCACGGTAACATTCTCAGTCCTAATGAATTTGTTGGCATTTATCTATAGTGCTACCTGCCTTCCTTGGAGGAGGACACAGTCCTTGAGAAGAGCTTGCATGCCACAAATGCACGGTGACTTAGACTACCTCACTTTCAACAATGCAGTTTCATGAAATCAGCTCTCCCTAAGTTTATGTCTCCACATGGTCTCATTTTCTTGCTTCAACCAGTGGTGCCAAATGTTTTCCCATTTGTATATAAAATTCTCAATAAGAAATCCTAAATCATTTACAAATTGCCTTCATAACTATATACTAAATTGAACCTTCACAGTTTTTTCCTTTTCTTAAAATCAAATTTTCAAAATGAGTGTAGTTTGTTTTCTTTCCTAATGACTACTTGCAAAAATCTGTGCACACAGGCTATTGTAGCTTGGTTGAAACAGGTGGCTGGAGCCAGAAAAACTGGGCCTAAGTCTGTAATCCATTCAAAGACATTTCCTCCCTGGCAGCAGCTGCCCTACTGCATGTATTTAAACTGTGAATCCTCTCCACTAACAATTAATCAAAGTGACTGCTTTTAGATAAATGCATGTAAAAACTAGAAGACCCAATTAAAATCAGACAAAAATTGGTCAGTAAATCAATTTTTGTGGATATAGGTGAGCCTAGTTGGTGAAGACTTTCCAACCTATAAATCACTTCAGGAAAAAATAGTTTTATGCCAATTTTCTGATACCCTTCTAGTTATGCTTACCACACTACAAATTGACACAAAACTTAGTGCTTGCAAATGACTTGTTTTATTTTGTGCAGTAGTTTGTGGATCAGAAGTGGGCATTTCTGGACTGGCCTTTTAATATGGCCTCCTGTCAAGCTGGAAGTACAAGCTGGCTGTTGCTGGGCATTCAGTTGGGACTGACCAGAGCAACGGTCCATGGCCACTCCAGCAGGAAGTCTCACTGGAGGTTTACATGGTGGATGCTATTGCAAAAAGCAAAGCACCCCCCCAAAAGGTGGAGGAAATTGCAAAGTCTTTGTTGAACTCCTCTGTAAGTCAGCAGTGTGCCTGTCCCTGCATTCTGCTGGTTAAAAGTTATTAAAGTTGGCCCAGATTCCATAGGACAGGACAGAAACCTCACCCTCTCAGTGAAAGAAATACCAAAGAATTTGAATACATGTTTTAAAATTGCTATATTAAAGTTCGTTTCTTATAATGAAACTTCCTCTTACGGTACACTAAATTCCCCCAGACCAAAGAAAATTTCCGAAATTCCATCACTTCTTAAAATCCTGACTGAAGTGTAGTGTTTGATATAGAGATACAAGATTTAGTCATTTAGTTTAAAGCAAACAGTTTTGGTTCTTGGAAGGGAAAAAATCCAAGAATATTTTGAATAATTTCATCTGGATGGTATAGATAGAATTTTAATTTTTTTTATTGGATTCAACATTGTTTCACTGATCCTGAGGTGAACTCTATGAATAATTCAACTGATGAATTTGGTTCTAAGCCATGGTCTGATTAGCATTTTGACACCACATTAAACAAATTTTCCAAAAGGAACCTCTCTCCATTAACTGGAAAATAATGACTTTCTAGGCTCCCAAAGATGCAAAGGTTATTTAAAAGCATCTCTATCCCTTTTACAATATATAAAGTATTTAAATGTCATTGTGATGGTGGGGGACTGAGGAGAGAGCTAATTAGAGTTTTTGGCCAAGCCGATCAGGTACTTGACTATTCTCAGTAGGGAGAATATAGTCAATCCCTTCGTATCTGTGGTTGCCACATCTATGGATTTATTCAACCAACAGCAGATCTAAAATATTTGAGTTGAACAAAATTGTATGTATACTGAACATGTAGAACTTTTTTCTTGTAATTATTCCCTAAACAATGTAGTGTACTTTGCAAAGCATTTATTTTATTCAGTATTATAAGCAATCTAAGATGATTTAAAGTACAACATATAGGAAGATGTGTGCCACTTATATGCAAATATTATGTCATTTTATAAAAAGTATCTGAGCGTTCAAAAATATGGGGTTCTGGAACCAATTCCCAAATATAACAAGGGATGATTGACATGATTTTACTTGATCTTTTTTGTGGAATTTCTAAGGGATTGAGACTTCTCAAAAAATCACTTCCTTCCAGAAGGAATCTCATATCATCTTATTCTTTTTTTTTTCTTTTACATTTTTATTTGTTCTTTTTAGTTATATTCAATACCAGGATACTCCTTTATCTGGATCCAATATAAAACAATTATAAATTTATTTATTTGTTTCTCTGTCTATTAAATTATAAATTCATACAACAGGAATGTCAGTTCAGTCATATTTTCATGCTTTTCGGCAATATGACAATCATTGATGATTTCACTCTTTATTTTCCTTTGTAAACACATTTTTCCTGTGGTCTTAAAAAATGTATGATTAAATATTTCTTATCTAAAACAATGTTGAATACTATGGGTTTCCAACTCTTCCAAAGACTACTATTTTGGTAAAGTAAGTCAATGGTTCTCAATCCTGCAGATCTTAAAAAATTTCAAGGTCCAACTTCATAAAATCTAATTTAGTTGCTCAGACATTCAACTTTTAGAAAAATTTTTTATTCTGAAATAAAAACATTTCTGCATGCCCTTCATTCAGCTTCCCTTAATGACAGTAGATCACAAAACCGTTCTGCACTTGTCAAAACTAAGAAATTAACATTGGTACAAAATTCTTAACTAATGGACATATGGCTCAAACTTGGCAGGTCTCAGGGAATTCTAATTTACTCAGAATTAGAAACCATCGCTAAGTTGTCTTTGAACTGGGCTCACACTATGCTTTCCCTATTTTGTTTGCTAAAAAAAGAAAAAAGAAAAGAAGGAAAAAAAACCTTGATTCTTTCAATTTATGTTATTGAGAAGACTTATTCCCATATCTATAAATTCCTCAGTTCCAACTGAAGGCATTTCTTTTCTGCCATAGGTAAGCTTGGCTACTTACTGAAAAATCATAACTCAAAATATTTTGTATCTTAGAATTTTGGAGAATCATCCCAAACTTACAACTGTTTACCTAGAGTGCTTCTTCGCAGCTACTAAAATAGGCTTAGACTTCAGCATTAACTCAAATCCTACAATATTCCCACCTCAAACATATCACATAACTTCCTTTTGGTACTTATTAGCTTTCTACTTAATTAAATCTCTTGGTTAAATGTCCATGTTACCTTCCCTAGCATATCAAAATTCCATAAAATTTTAAATTCCTTGTTTTGAGGAATTTTGTATCATTACTCTTATTTCTATCCTCTTCACTGCACTGCATTTAATAAGTATTCCATTCCCTTGTTATGTAGTGTAGATTACAGACCAAAAGTATTAGCATAACTCTGATGCTTGTTAGAATGAAAAATCTCAGGTCCAATCCTAAATCAACTAGGTCACAATTAAAATCTGTGCTTTAACCCAACGTACATATGGATAACCAGAGGAGCTCACAAAAATAGAGCTTGATTAGTACATAGGGAATAGGACTAGATATTATACATTCCTAACAAGTGCTTAAGACAGCTCAGGCTGCTGTCCCTAATTCTTTAGTATCAATAATCTAATTCAGACATCCTCAAAATACTGTCTCAAAATTGCAGCAACTGAGAATTTATTAAAATGCAAATTCTTGAGCTCAGTTTTAGAACTACTGAATCATAAATTCTGGTAGTGACACTCAGCAATCCATTTTACCAAGCCCTCCAAGTGATTCTGATGCATACTGACTTTGAGAACCACTGATCTAGTCCATTTGTTCTCAAATCTGACTACTCATTAAAATCACCTGAGGAGCATTGAACGTGGGGAGGGGGAAATGATTCTTAGTGCCCTTACTCACAACAGATTCCTTAAAGTGTATACAGAACATATCAAGTTTATTTTTAAGTGCCTTTGGACTATTTACTAAGGCAGAATACGCTGTAATCCATAAAACAAATCTAAATAATTCATAAGGATTCAAATCATACAAAATATGTTCTCTGCCACAGTGTAGGAAATTCCATCCAGAAAAGGAAACTAGAAAAAAATTAAACTATGTACTAATATCTATCATGAACATTAATACAAAATTTTAGCAAATCAAATCCAATAATATGTCGGGTGAGGTGGTCCAACCCTATAATCCCAGTGGCTCAGGAGGCTGAGGCAGGAAAATCACAAGTTCCAAACCAGTCTCAGTAAAAACAAGGCACGAAGCAACTCAGTAAGACCCTGTTTCTAAATAAAATACAAAATAGGGCTGGGGATGTGGCTCAGTGGTTGAGTTCCCCTGAGTGTAATCCCTAGTGCCCACCCCCCAAAAAATCAAATAGTATGTATAAAAAAAAATGTTACAATACATTCAACTAAGGATTACCTCAGTAATGCAAGGTTGGCTTAACATTTGAAAAATTAGTCAATATAATTCACCATGTTATTAACTATAAAATTATGTAATCATCTCAATAGATGCAGAAAAGCACTTGATAAAATTCAACATTATTGACAAAATGTCGCAGCAAATCAGAAACAGGAAGAAACTTTCTCAATCTGACAAAGTACATCTCAAAAAAATAAGTCAGTAGACTTAAATGTTAAGAGACAGAAAGGTTTTCCTCTAAGATCAGAAATAAGAATTTCCACTTACATTATTCTGTTTTGGTACTGTGCTGGAGATTTTTTCCATATAATAAGACAAGAAAAAGAGACAAAAGGCATCAATATTAAATGAAAGAACTTAAACCTGTCTAACAAGTTTAACTACAAAAAAAATACTAGAATTAATAAATGACTTTAATAAAGTTACATGCTAAAAAGTCAATATACTAATGTCAATTTTAATTTCCAACCTAACATGGTACATAAAAAAACTGAGTTTATTTTTTGTAACAGATAGCTGGATTCACCTAATCATAGGAAGCCAACTGATCATACCATGCCCAAATAAGAAAACTTTCTAATTGTTAACCAGTCAGGTCATTTCTCTACTTTGCTCTCCATATTCAGTCTCATAAAAGCTCACTATTCATGCTCCTGGGCAGAGCTCTCAAAACCTCTTCTGGTCTTTGCTCAAATAACCTATTAAATATAACTTGTCTAAAATTTTTCTCTTAACAGAATGAATTTGGTGGATTATGTGTAAGACCTGAACATTGAAAATGGCAAAATATTACTAAAAAAAATTAAATTCTAAATAATTGAATACTCATACCACATGCATAGATTAGTAGAGTGGATATTGTTAAGGTATTGGTTTTTCATAAGTTCAACACAATTTCAGTCAAAATTCCAGCAGTCCTTTTTTTTAAAAAAAATACAATTTGATGAAATAACTCTAAAATCTATGTGGCAATTAAAAGGATACAGATAGCTAAAGTTATTTGGAAAAGAAGACTAAAGTTGGAGGCTCTAATACTAACAGATTTCAAGATTTAATGTAAAGCTATAGAAATTAAGACACTGTGATATTGCTATAAAAATAGGCAAGTAAATCAATTCAATAAAATAAAGTCAAGAAATTAACTCACATGCACATAATCCATTGGTGTTTTTTTTTTCCCTTTGTTTCTTTTTAGCAAAGTTGCCAAAATAATTCCGTGAAGGAATTATTTGATAACATTTTTAGCAAATTGTTAAATTTGCTAAAAATGTTATCAAATAATTGTGATATTTAGACATTCATATTTAAAAAATGACTATTTTCTTACAATTAAATCAAAATGGATCATAGATCAAAATATAAAAGCTAAGTTGTATGTTACTGTTTTGATCTGGAATGTCCCCAGAAGGATCACATGTTGAAAGCATGTTCCTCAATGAGGCAAGGTTCAGAGGTGGGGCTTTTCAGAAATAACAATTAGATTATGGGGGCTATAACCTCATTGATGAATGAATCCACTGATGACCAAACAGACTAGTGGGAGGTGGAGCCTAGTTGGAAGAAGTAGGTCACTGGCGGTGTGCCCTGGAAGTAAGTTTTTGCCCCCCAAATTTACTGGCTTCCACAAAACTCAGCAGCTTTCCTCCATTATGCCCTTCTGCTAACCTGTTTCTGTCTTGGAGCCAGTCAACCATGGACTGCACCTCTGAAACTGTAAGCCAAAATAAATCTTCCTTCCTCAAACTTGTTATTGTCAGGTATTTTGGTCACAGTGGTGCAAAGCTGACTAACACACTATATAACTTCTGTTTAAAAAAAAAAAATAGAAGAAAATTTTATGGCTTTGAATTGTTGAAAGCACAAACCACAGAAGGAAATGTCAATAAACTGAACGCCATCAAAATTTATAATTTTTCTCTTCAAAAGATACTATTATGAAAATGAAAGGGCAAATAACAGAGTAGTTGAAAAATTTTCAAACCATATATTGACATGGACTTCTGTCTAGAATTATATTAAAATAAACTTATTGTTAAATAATAAGTGGAAAAATGACTCGATTTTTTAAAAAGGTGGACACTCCACTAAAGAATATATATGGTTACCAAATAAGCACATGGAAATTTGCTCAAAGTAATTAGTCATTAGGCAAATGCAAATTAAAGCTAAATGAAATATCACCATGTATGTCTTAAGAATACTAAAAATTAAAAGAATGATCATACCAAGTGACAGCAAGGAGGTATATTCCAGACACTTTGGAAAACAGTTTGTCAGTTTATTAAACTTACTTTCATTTGACTCCGCCATTCTACTTCTGATATTTAGGAAAGAAAAATTAAAGCATGTCCATACAAAGATTTATACATAAATGTTCGTGGCACCTTTACTTATAATAGCCACAACTCAAGTGGCCATAGTAAATGAATTAATAAACCCATGTTTTTTAATATGATGAAATAATAGTCAGAACTTATTTTTTGAATGAGCTATTGATACATGCAACTTTTTTGTGGTGGAAGAAGCTAGACCAGGCAGAGTCCATGCCATATGATTTTATTTGTATACAATTCTAGAAAATGCAGATTAATCCATTATGATAGTAAGTAAATGAGCATATAGCTCAGTGTAGAGAACATACTTAGCAAGGCCCTGGGTTTGATCTCCAACGAAAGAAAGAAAGAAAGAAAGAAAGAAAGAAAGAAAGAAAGAAAGAAAGAAAGAAAGAAAGAAAGAAAACAATCTAATTATGATGGCTTTTCAGTGGTATCATCTTCATAAAATGAATGGCTGATATGAAAAAACCAACAGTATGCTGCTGCGAGTTCAGTCCAAGAGCTAATGACGGAAAAGCATGGAACCACAGCCCGCAGAATGTGGAAAATAAGTAGCTAGAATAAGAGGCAGCTTCCTGAAATGCCCTGATGAACATTCAAGGAGGGGTACAATAGAATTTTAAAAAGGGTTGGGGTTGAGGGGCTAAAGAAGTTCTGGACAATGAACCAGGAAGTAAAGGAAGTTAACAACTCGAACCCTCACCCTTGCAGGCATTCTCTGTCAATAAAAGCTCATGTTTACTTTCTTTTAGTTGGTGCCATCTATATTTTTTCTATTATATAGCATTTAATGTGGTTTTATTTTTAAATGTGCTTGTTTTATTGTTCCTTTCTTCAAAAAAAATATCTGGAATTCTTTTCCTTCTTATCAGCCATGAAAATAGCTGTGCAGTTTTATGTTTTGGTTTATTGGTTTATTAATTTTAAGGACTCGGGGGTTCTTTTTGAACTCCTTTTACTATAAGAATGTTTCCATTCTCTTTCACAAACTACTGCTTATTGAAGGATGTGAGGAAATTAGTTCACCGTGCTCAATCTTCAGCTGTTTTCTTCCAGCCTCTCTGATAAGGCCCAGCAGAATTCCTCTAGGAATAAGAGACAGAGATTACTGCCTTCAGTCATCTGTCCCTCCCTAACACCAAATAATATTTGTCCTGAATTCCACTGAAGCACTTCATAGATAATGATAAATCTATAGGAGCCTACTGAATACTTGGCAACCTTGCTATTTTATAAATTCAAGGACCCAAGAGGAAAACAAGAGAATTTCCAGATCCTGTTTGACCTTCAAACCAATGTGCAAAAATTAAAAGTGCTAAAATCCTGAGTTTCTATATAGGGAAAAGTTTGGCTTCCTTTGTTTATTACAAATGGCAAAATGTACTTTTGTTTTATAATCCTTTGTAGCTGGGATACTATTCAACTATAGAAGTTGCTGAGGAAATGAAGCAAAAGAACTCAAATGTACATAATATTGCAGAATTATACCAAAATGGGTCCTGAATATTTGTGTCATTAAATCAGAAGAAACTTAACAACATCAAAATCTTTTTTTTTTTTTTTTGGTTTTGTATTCAAATTATTTCAATCTAGAATCTTTATTTTTAAATGCTTTATAATTAATGATGAGTTATACATACACAAAATATATGACAATTTTGAGTAATAAAAAGCCTCTATTTAAAAAATGGATCCTTGAGGGATGGGAATATATCTCAGTTGGTAGAGTGCTTTCCTTACATGCACAAAGCCCTGGGTTCAATCCCCGGTACTACAAAAAAAAAAAAAGGACCTTGAGCTAGGGTTGTGGCTTAGTGGTAGACCACTTGATTAGCATGTGTGAGGCACTGGGTTCAATTCTTAGCACTGCATAGAAATAAAATAAAGGTCCCTTGACAACTAAAAAAATATTTTTTTAAAAAATGAGCCCTGATTCTACATGACCATATTGATAAGAACAAAAAGTAGAACTTCTAGGTTCTCGTGATTTTGAAATACAGCCTTGATGAATTGGGCTCTAGAAGATAAAATATACTGAGGTTTCTGAAGAAATATAGTGACCAGAGGAGAATGAAATGACTTTACAGCACGTGAACTTGAGCACACTTTGACAGGTATGTGAGTCATGATAAGAAGATCATGAGAAAGAAAAAAAAAAAAGGACTTCATAGGAAGCACAGTGTATATCTACACTGACAAGCAAGAGGGCAACTCAAGTACAAAGAATGGCAAAGTCAACTTGTAGAGCAGGCATAGTCTTGAGCAAAGCTCCATTTGAATATGATAACTTTACAGGTTTTTTTTTATCAAAATAGGATTATTGAAAATAAGAAGGGCACATTTAATAATTGCTTTAGGCAAGATGCTTCAACCAGGACTGTCTTGCATGAGTGGAAGTATATATACTTGGCTTTACAAAGAAGGATAATCAGATAAGAAGGAAGAGAGCAATGAAAGATCAGGGTCTCTTAAGAGGTTGAGAAATTTTGATGTGACAGATTATTGGAAACTACTACCAAAGAGATCATATGGGATGAAGAACATTGTGTGTTGTGTGGATGCAGCAGATCAAATGAAAAGAGACTCTAAATGCAGGAAAATTGGTGAGGAAGTTTCTGGAGGCAGTAATGTCAAAGTTCTATAACTGTAGAATGGAAAGTTTCCAAGAGTGGACTTGAGAGATACCTGAAGGAGAAAAATAAAAGATGGAAGATAAATGGGTTGCTGGTCAGTCAAACCAAGCAATACAATAATATGACCAACAATGAAGGAGTGGGGAAAGAGTTCAAAAGAGAAATCTGGAAAAAAAATATCAACAAAGATGAAGATGTTCAGAACATGTGGGAAAAAAAAAAAAAACATGTGGAGGTAGAATATGATGCAGGGACTTGGAAGAATTCAGAAAAGTATAAAGGAAAGGCACAATAAGAGAGTTGTAAAGATCCCTAAAAGAGCATACTAACTTTTTAAAGTCAGTTGAGGCTGTGATGAGAAGCTGGTCAGTGGTATTTGAACAGCATCAAGTCTGAGATAGATTTGTCTTGAGGGACATCACTAAGATGTCTCGTTAAACATGAAAGCTCAGTTACAGGTACTTGGGGAAATAATAAAGAGCAATTGAATTAACAGATTAATTTTTTAATAAAGATGAAAAGCAAGAAGTATTGGAGTGCTCTGAGAATATCTATAATCCTTTGCACATGATGCAACAAACTAATTGGAAATATAATTGGAAAAATAGACATTTTATAGAACTTTGGAAAAACACGCTTGATGACTGATCTTTTGTTGTATTTTTAAATTATTGCTTTAAACATGCAAAAACTCATTTCACTGTTGTTGACACTCTCACTCTTGGTAACTGAGCTGTCATTGGTTTACTGGTTTGTAATGTTAGACTCAATTTTTATTCCATATTTCTATTTGCCAAGCTTCAGTTCAAGTAAATCTCACTCAAGCTAACTAAAATATTTTAAGCAATTACTCCATTAGGAATAGATTCACCTATCACTGTGACATAATTTGAGAAAATATTGGGTATAAGAGAAGTTCTTCTTTTTTTAAATTTTTTTTTAGCTGTAGATGGACAAAATATCTTTATTTTGATTTGTTTATTTTTATGTGGTACTGGGGAACGAACCCAGGGCCTCACATGTGCAAGGCAAACACTCTGCCACTGAGCTACAACCCCAGCCCTGAAAAGTTCTTCTTAATGATATTACAGGGTGGGAAAAATTGAATTATCTTTTGAACTAATTATTCCAATGACTCATGAAGATTATTACTAAGTAGTTTAGTAACCTATGCGATTTAGGCAGGAAAAAACTCCACTTTCCTAAATGACTTGATACTTGTAGTTGTGTAGACTTATTTCCTCATTAATTCTAGGTTTTAAAATTTAGAACTGACACTTGACATTTCTATGTTCACAGTGTCATCTGGTAGTACATATATAAGATGGCAGAATTTTCTGTCTTTTTGTTTTTAAATATAAACTGGATTATATTTCTATGAATTGCTTTCTAAATAAACTGATCATCCTTCTTTTTGGTTAACTTCTTACCTTTTTTGTTTTTTTCATAAATTTTTCCTGACTTAGAGCTACTACTTGCCTTGAACTTTTGTGTTAAGTTAGAAAAAGCACATCATCTTCAACACTTTGGTTCAATCTGTTGGAACAATACCATAAGAAATGTGAATATCTGTAATACCTTTGATTTGAATGGTACCCCGAGAGTTGTGTAATGCACAGCCTGCACAATCATAACCAACTGCCCTGGGAAGTTGTACCTGGGCTCTACAGCATAGCAAACACTGATGAGGTAAGACAAGGACCTAAGGCCCAGAAGAGTGAAGCAAGTCTTCCATAAAACTGCATAATATGTGATGATAAAATCACAGGGAGAGATCTGACTTCCTGGCACTTATTAGCAGAATAACCTGAATCCCTTTCAGTAATCCTCCCAGAACTGCCAACCTCCCACTCAGTGGCGATGCCCCAGCATGTCCTGAAGGCTGACATCAGCGTCACCTCTGCTCAGAGCTTTTGAAACCTCAGGTGAGGAAGCAGCCTTGTCCTGGTAAGAAGCTTCATTTTCTGGAATGTACTTAAAATATTTGGCCACACTTATGAATAAAAGCAGAGTTGGTGATACCTACCTGCCTATCTCACAGACCTTGGGATTCTCAAAAGAGATCATCTATAGGAGCATTTTGCTAACTATAAAGTACTCCCACCTAATAAGGTAATATCACCTTGAAACGAAAATATATTTAATAAAGGGCAAAGAAAAGGCAAAATTGACAATTAATGAGAGACGAGGTTGGAGTTGAAATTACCCCTGGGTTTGTTTGTTCTAAAAAGACTTAGGGCCAGAGCCAGCACTTTCTCTGTCCTTACTATTGCAACAGGTATACATATAATCTCCTCAAATAAATTGTATGCCAGGTGATGTTCATCCAGAGTTCACACCAGTTCCATGAAGCTACTCTTTAATAAATATAATTTTATGCAGCACCTTTCATCTAAAGATTTCTAAGTACGTTTTAGTCAATAATTAAGTTTTATGATGCCAGGTCAACTTCCTGAATTTTAGAGAAGTTGCAGAAATTTAAGGTTAGAAATTAATGTTTTGATGTGAATGAAATATAATTCACTGAAGTTTATTGTTCTTCTTAGGTGCATGTCATTGCCTCATTTTAACTTGTTTTCGATGTGAAGTTAATAGTACAATGTCAGCTTAGGACTGGGAGCTGACATCCCTGACACAGTGGGCATGCTATTAGGGACCTGAGCCCAAGCCTTGGCTTTGCAGCTGCCCAAACTTGGGCAAAAGCAAGTCATTTTACCTTCCCCGACTTCTGACTATGCACATGGTAAAGAACTTAGAGGCCATTGGTTTCAATGGTTGCAGCATTTGTAGAGAGGTAGATATAAACAGATTTATACTGAAAGGAAGATTAAACAGCAAGTGCCTCCATTGTATTCAACTGTGTCTTCTCTCCACAAGCTTTTCATCTTCTGTTTCATGACTGGACTTTATCACAAAATCTCTCAACCTAATAATCTATTATAAGTGAACATTAAGAAGACAATGATTGATTGGTTCAAACCCAGGAAGGCATAATCAGATCATTGTTTTGAACAGCAAAAACTTCACATGGAATTACCAAACAACCTATCAACCTGATTTGATTATTACTAACATCCCTGAAGCTTTTTAGTGATTAGATTCAGGAAGTACTATTTTTCCCCCAGGGATGCTTCTGGCTTCATTAAATGCTCCTAACACTTAAAAGTGCTGCATACTCAGGCTGTCATAAGATATCTTAAGCCTCCTGCTTGCTGAATTTCCACAAATGTCCCTGAAGCTTGGCTACCCTTTGAAGTTAGCAGACAAGAATACTTGATTAGATTTGTTTAAGCTTCTCTCTCATTCTCATCCCGTGTTGCTTTCAAAGCCTCACATTGGATTTGTACTGGAGAGATAGAGGAATGAAGAAGGAAAAAGACTGAGAAATCATCCGCTTTATATAGATCCCTTCTTTCCAAAGACACGATACTGCTGCTATTAAAACATTGCTCTAACAGAATTACTTGATATCCTAATCCCCTGAGCAGCAGAAGCCTGAAGTAGTTCTTCAGACTCTTGGTCGCTTTCAGCTATGTGGGATGCCTTTTCTCTAGAAACCCCAAGGGATAATCGGTGCTATTCTGAGGGCTCTCCTCCTACAAAATAAGAATTTTAAGGAAAAAAAATCACAAAGATGTTTTGAAGCAGTAAATCTTGAGGTTAGTCTTAACTTTGGATTCTTACTGTTCTAGATGACTGTTTCCATGATTTGGGGATGACTCTTAATCCCTGGGGCCCCTCAGCTTCCCTGTAGGAGAGAACGACCTCTGAGGTCCTGTCACCAAGAGTCCCCGTACTTCAATAACTCTAGGGGTGTTAGTCAAGAGTCCAAGCTCTGGGGTCAATCTCCTACCTCCCCACATCTGGCTGTCTGGTCTATCAAGTTCTGTTTAGAATTTATGTATAGGGAATCCTTTTTCCAAATGTGCCTTTTTCCTTCAAGTCACCAGATTCTGTTCAAAAACCTCACCACATGTCCTCTGCAACATGCTGGTCCAACTCCCCATGTCTACACCACATGCAACTTAAAGGGAGAGTCTGAAACCCTGATGCATTGTTTATCAAATTGCCTAAATAAAGTGGACCAGTAGCCACTCGTACAATGGAAATACTAACAGATATCACAGTGGAAAGTTCAGGTTGAAAATTAGTGAGATATAAGAAATTGGATGCTTTTTCACTCAAAGTGAAGATAATCATTTATATTTACCCATTTCTTCAGTGAAAATACAATTCATATTTATTTCTTGAGTTTTTCCTTCTTGATGCTCATGGTGAACAGCCCCTAATGTGTTCCTCCTTATCATTGCCTCTGACGTTCATGACTTTGTGCCACCTCATACCTTGAGCGTAGGTGGGACCTCTCACTGCATCTTACCAGTAGATTACTGCAAAGGTAAGGCGATGTACATAATTATGTCACATGGAATTATACTGTCTTTTTACTAGGAGACTGTCCCTTCTTTCTTGACTTTAGAGTGCTGGTATCCATGCTTACGAGGTGGCCAATATGGCACATAAATGAGGGCTCCTTCCCTACCACACTTCAGATGAGACCTCCAACCCAGATCAACACTGGGTGCCTTGCCCCGTGGCAAGACATTCAAGCGGAGATATCAACAAGTTGTGCCCAAATTTTGACCCACAGAAATGGTGAGTTAATAAACATGTGTTGTTTGAAGCCACTGTTTATGTTAATATTGTTAGCTAGCAATAGATAACTAACATAATCCTCAACTTAAGATACGCACCAAGACGATTGTGTTTCTTCTAATTCATGCCCATGCTTTAACTCACTGTTGCCACCTCCCACAATACTATTTCTCATTTTACATAAGTTATTTCATGGCTAAACACAATTGGCTTTCATTTCTGCGTTAAACTAAACCATCAGTCCTTTAGGAACTAAAGCCCTGTTTATTTTGTTCTAATACCACTATGAAGGGATGCTTTTTGATAGAAATGAGTAATGGAGTGGTTTTCATACAACAGAAAATCAAACATAATTATATATAAATTAATAGAGGAAAAACACATAATTTATATTATGAAAAGAATAGTGGTGTGTAAGTTTTTTATAAAAACATTGAATTGTGGTTAGAAATAAGTGTCAATAGTCCCTTAAATCTAATATATATTTTATGGACACCTCACATTTTGAAATTGGGTTTAAATATTCCATTCATAAAGGGTATAAATCCCTGGTAGTAATGGGTAAATAAAAATAACTTTAGAGGGCTGGGTTGTGGCTCAGTGGCAGAGCAGCTTGACTAGCACATGTGAGGGCCTGGGTTTGATCCTCAGTGTCGCATTAAAAATAATAAATAAAATAAAGGCATTGTGTCCATCTACAACTAAAAAAAATAATAATAAAAAGCTTTAATAAATAACTTTAGAAATAACACTTCTTGTTTTGTTTATTTTTTTCCATTTTAGAAATAACTATTATTTCTAAATAGCAGCTAAAAGTAAATATATATTATTTCTAAAATGGTACTGATTATAGAGTTCCAAAAAGTTAAAATGTACATCATAATATCCATATTTGGAAAATTATCTTTAGCAAAAAAAAGATAATCGCTTGCTTTAAAGATAGAATATATTTTTAATAACTCATTCATAGATACAAAACACTCTGTAAAACTAGTCCTCATTAAGTTACTCATTCTAGTGAAAAAGAATAGTCAGAGACTAAAATGCTGAGGTTTAAAATAACCCCAAGCACTGATATTGTTTGCAAGGTTCACAGTAAGCACAGATGTGGCCAGGTTCGCTCCCCGCTTATGACCACGGCTCTAAAACCACATGTGCTGGCTGTGGTTCTGTGGGAGGTGAAGTGACTCACCCATGGATGCTCTTATTCACACAAATGCATTACAACACTGCTTTTCGACCAAATTGCCTTTGGGCAAATTGGAAGAGTAGGAGCTTTGTCTCTATTTGTTGAGGAAGAAAATATACATTGTTCATTCTAAAGAGCAGTTTAAACCAGATACAGCCAAGGACAGAGGGACTTTGAGACCAATATGCAAAAAAAATACCAGATAAGTCTTCATTTTAACCTTGTTTAAGGAAAACCAAAATTATTTTGCCTCAAAAGAGCAGAGGTTGACCATCCCCTAATGAGAAAAGAAGGGATAGCTTGCAATTCTTGTCTTAACCCCAGTGCTTGTCTGCTTATCAATATTGCTTCTCCCTTTGCATTTTATCACATATCCTAGCTAAGATACAGCGAAGGAAATGGAATTGTGTGTGTGTGTGCGCCTGCACAAGTGTGTACATTCATATGCATATATCAAAGTGTAGGAGTGTGCTTCAAAGCTTTGGCTATTTTATTAATAGAATAGTAAAAGTAAATGGGAAAAAAAGTTTTTTGTAGCCTTAAAGCTTATGTACTTGTACAAGAATATACAAGGATAATTTTGAAACCAACTTAAAACAGACATGGAAATTCTAGCAGCTATGGAAAAATGAACTTAAGACGAAGAAAACCTACTTTCACGGGAGCCGTGACATATGCCATTCACTCACTCATTCATTCAGCTCAGCTCCCATGTCAGAGGTCATTAGGTAGCAAATGTTGTCAGCACAGGGCAGCAAGATCTGGGTGGTGATGTGGCGTAGCCTGAGGCTATGAAGAAAATAAGGGAGCCTGGAACACACTACTGATTCTTCTTAGCTGAAGTAACCTTAGAAGCCTCTAGAAATGTTATGTCACCAACCTACCCAAAATAAAATCAAAACACGCAATCACATAAATACTTTACTTTTTTCCTAACTAAATTATCCCCTTCTCTGCTTGTCATTGTGTAAAAATAAGACTTTGCAGGAAATAGAGCTTGTTGGAATGTTAAATCTTTAAAATCAAATAGGGGGTGGGAATTGGAGACAACCTCAATCACAAGGAAAATTCCGAAGATGGTCATGAATTAAATGAAGTCACGAGATTATTTGATTTTCTTCTGTCTGACTGATCATAAGAAGCCAAGTTTGCAATCACTCATTTTCACCTATAGCCAACCAGAGCAAACATAGACTATTCACCTGTTTAAAAACTTGGCAAAAAACAAACAAACAAAAGACAACTTGGCCATTTTTATCTTTCCTGGGGATGTTGGAAATCCAGCTGTGGAAATCCTTCCTTAGGGAAGAATTTGACATGAAATGAGGAAAAATACAAACTTATTCTGAATTTGACCAAGAGAAAGAGTCATGGTAAGTGGTAGATTTTTATAGCAAAGCAGTCTTCCTGAAAACATTTGCAATAGGATCTGAAGCTAAAGCTATGCTTCTCATATTGCAAAGGGCTTTGTGTAAAATGGCCCAGAGTATTCAGTTTTAGCTCCTAAGCCATTAACTGTAGCAGCCCCTTTGGTTAAGAACAAATGATTTGCAAAACAGCTATCACTTTCTCTATTGTGAATAAGAATCTAAGTCAAAAACAATAAAGTGCCTTTCTTTTAACTTTCCTATTGTAATAAATATATATACATTCCAAAGAGCCCCCACACCAAGTGTAGGGCTCTCAAGAAAAACAACAGAGGCTGCAGAGCTTGTGCCCCCAATCTCTTCAGTATCTCCCCTCCACTAGTGCCTTCAAATGCCTACATTCATATGCTCCAAACCAACCCCACACATAAGTATACTTCAAATCTACTCTGAATCCTTATTAATATTTTCTGTGCCAATGGCCCATAATCACATTGAAATATTTCTCCTGTGGCTCTTTGCATTTTGCCAGATTGAAAGCCATACACTAAAGGGTTGATATTCCACCAAGTCAGTATCCACATCCACCCAGAACAAAGACTGAGATTGAAACATGAAGGGCAGAAAGACACTTCATTTTCTTTTTGAATGACTGAGCAACCTGATTAACACCTAGACAGTTCTGGGAGATCCCAGGAGTCTTATCCTCATTAACAAGATGGGCAGAATAATCCAATTGAGTGACTAGAGTCAAGCTGCTTTAACATCAACCAATGTGCACAATGTTTTTAAGATGACATGATAAAGTGACAAGTTCACAGAATTTGAAGACCAAAGTCCAAATCCAAGGAAAAGATAGCAAGAGATTTGGAACACACTAATTCCCTGGCTTCTGGAGATAAGCCTGGAAAGAGAAGTAGATGATCTTAGTCTACTTCTGCAATCCTAAATAGTCTCTACAAACCATATCTCTTAGAAGTTGCTGATTTCTATTTTTTTCAAAGTAATTTCACAATGTGATTTCTAAAAGTCAAATATTTCATAATTAATGAAAATCAACACCCACTTTCCTATCCCTTTGCATCAAGTCCTGCTTCCCAAGGGCAAATTTTTTCAAAAAATTTCAGCATTTGTCTGCATTAGGCCTCTATATTCTAATTAATATGCTTACATATCATCTACTGACTCCCAATTATGGCAATCATTTTTTATGTCATGCATGAAAAAAATAAAAACCCTCCATACACTAACAATTAGCTTCTATCTCCCCACCATATTTCCAGTATATTTATAAAACAATTTTTGGTTAAATTCCTATTTAGAGGTACTTCATTGTAATTCATATATTACAGTTATATCCTAGCATTTATTGCTGATTCAAGTAATTTAACATGACTTTGCTTCCTTTTCTCTTGTACTTTTGCTATTCCTTGAAGTTAGTAACTGCCTGAATTTTTCATTTGCTTAGACTTCTATATACTCATGCCTAATTTTTCACTGAAGTTTAAACCTAAGACATATAAAATGTTTCATAATGCTGTTTCCCATGTGGCCAAATGCATTAGACGATCTCACAATTCCTGGAAACTTCTCTCTATATATCACACATGCATACACACACACACACACACACACACACACACACACACACACACACACTACTCTGAACCTGCTGCTCTTCCAGGCCTGCTTTACAGCTGTGTAACTGTCACCCTGGAACTTTTCTCCAGCTCCCTGTGATGACTAGCTCTCCTGCTTACAAAATCCTACATCTTCGCCTTTCTTGACTTCTCCCTTATTTAATGGAACACATCTCTTAGTAACTTTTTCAAAAAGATTGAAAGGAATACAGGGTTTTGATAACTGCTTAGTTGTTCAACACAATTTGTAGTGTCTTTTCCATAATTTGAAGTTGTCACTGCATGGGGCTACCCAGCCTAGGACTTTTAATCTCTGGCTCTCCACATCCAGGTTAAGTCTTGTGACTGGTTCTCTACAACAATATCATGAGCAGAACTGATGTGGACACTCGGGTCTGGGGCCTACACCAAGCAGGTAGGGCCTCTTCATCTTTCCTTCCTCCACACCCATGTTTAGCCAGGAAGGCAGGTAGTGGGCAGACTCTCCATCAGCCTGATCCTTTGACAACTTATTGGTTCAGAGCTCTCACCTGAATACAACTACTATATGAGAAAGAAGTACAAACTTCAGCTGTCTTCAGTCATTGAAAGTAGAAGATTATCATATTTCACCTTGATTAACAAGTGAGAAAGCTCAGGTTTAAAACCTTCAGAAATTTAAAAGCATTTTCTGAATATTGTCTTCTGTTTCTAATGGCTGTTAAAAATTATCCTTCCATGTCTCTTCCACCTTACACATTTTATTATTACTTTTTTGTTTATTCATGTGCACACTGTCTTACTCTCTTTGCTTCTAATTGTCATTATTCTTGGGGGAACAATTTTATGATAGCTCTTGGGCTGGATAATGAACCATTTTAGGCTTTGGGCTCAAGTCCTTTTGTTATGGAAATTTTTGTTACATTATTTCTCATGTCTTTTTCTTCTTACTTTCTGGCACCATGGAGCTGAGATATCCTTTTTAATCATGTTTGTTTATTTTATTCATATGTATCTTTTTTATCTTTAGCTTATCTTTCTTACCACAAACTTATATTCTAAACCTTTTTACCAATTTTTATAGTCATATCTTCAATATCTAAGTGTTATTTCTCATTCTTTCATTGTTGATGTTATTCCATCCTGTTTTTCTTTCACACATGAAATAACTTTGTTCATCTCACTGGGCTTCCTCTAAAAGTTTTTTTATTAAATACGTGTCTGTAGAATTCCTAAATTTGCATCCTTACTCAGGTAAACCTCCTCTTCTTAAATCATTGTACATGCCACTTTTCCTTCTGCTTTCTAGTTTGTCTTCTTTGCTCACCTCTCAGTATCATACAATAGATTTAGGATCAGAGGACAAAAGTCTGAATTGCTGTCATTTATAATTCTCATACCATTAAAATGTTATTTTAAGGCTGCTATCCAACTATGTTCAAAATACTGATTTATAAATTTTAGAAAGGTAGTTATCTGGCCTTTGGAACAGGAGCAATTTTGCAGCCAAGCTCAGTGGCAAAGACCTGTAATCACAGCAACTCAGGAGGCTGAAGCAGGAGGATTGCAGGTTTGAGGCTAGTGTCAGCAACTTAGCAAGGCCCTAAGCAGCTTAGCAAGGCCCTAAGCAGCTTATCGAGACCCTGTCTCAAAATAAAAATAAATAAGGTTGAGAATGTAGCTTGGTGGTAAAGCCACCTCTGGGTTTAAAAAAAAAAAAAAAAAGTGTTTTGCTTATGATGGACAGGTTCTCAAAGGATCATTCTACTGTAAAGTTTTATCAGGAGGTAACAATCTAACCAATAATAATAACCTTTGTATAACAGACATTAAGAAGAAAAAAAATAATATGAAAACAACACTTAAAATAGAAGGCAAAAGGAAATAATATGCTGCAGCTCAGTCATAGATGTAATGTTGGGTATTTTTAAAAAGTTTCCAGCTTTCCTGAAAAAAAAAAAAGTAACCTCCACTTTTCCCTTACTTATTTCAGGCACAATTTTTAAAATAATATCACTCTGATTATAAAAAACAGGAAATATTCACTGTGGAAATTTTAAAAATGTGGAATTGCAGAAAAGCCCAAAGGAAAAAAAATGAAATCACTTGTAACTGTACAACTCAGAAAAATAATTTCTATTATCATTTTGTCTTATATCACTTCTATCTATATGTGTACAATGAACATTTTGGGGGAATTTAGATTGTTGTGAACTGAATCTTTTTTATAAATACATTAATAATATTTCTCATACCATTAAAATGTTGTTTAAAGGTGCAGTATCCAATTGTATGACTGCACCATGAACTACTTAATCAATCTCTTATTGTTGAGATTTAGGTGGTTTCCAATTTCTCACTCTCATAATAAGGCTACAAAGAAAAGAGCATCCTGGTACTTAAATCATTTTACACACCACAGTTGTTTCCTTGACCTAAATACCTAGAATGGACTTGACTGGGCATGAGGAATTAATGTTTTTAAAACCTCTGATAAAATCTATCATACTATTTTCAACAAGACCATTCCAGGTTTTTCAGTACAAAAATGTGTTAAAGGGCCCGTTTGCCTAAAATTTTATTAAGAGTAAATTATTTCATATCCATTCATTTGGTGAGTTCACACATAATGTATTTTCATTTAGCCATAAAAAGTTAAATAATAAGTTAGCACTCTAGGGGTTCCGAAGAAGGTGAAAACTATCAAATTCCAAGTTATATTTTACTTTTCCCAACTTTCCTCTTGATGGTATATATTTTCTTGATAATGTCCTTCACAAGTGTATATTGAATTGGACAGTGTGACTTAAACACAGCAAGCAACTTATTGACACTAAATATCAAATGTTTTTCAAATGTCAGATGATTTCCATCTTTGTCTCCACTGTCTCAGTTTTGAGATGTATGTTTAAAAATAATTCTTATTTTTCCATTTCCACCCACTTCTGTAAAATTTTGAAAAGCAAAATGTGGTAAAAATATTTAAATAATTTCATAATACTAGCCTGCCACATTTTTTAATATTCTTTTATCAAGTGCATTTTCAACTAAGTACCATAAAAACAGTTTAGTGATGTCAGTACGAGTCTTGTCTCATCAAACATCTGAAAAGTCACATCATCTCACTGATGCTTTATTTCCCATTCATTTGATTGCCAACAATGTTGAACATGTTTCCTTAAGTGTTTTGGCTCTGTGTTGCTTTGTGAATTTCCAGTGTTTTCATTGTCTATATTCTACTGTAATGGGCAAATTTTACTTATAGAATTATAAATTCCATTTACAAATTCAGAATATAAAAATTGTCATAGTTGATTTGAACAAAAACACATAGTTGGCCATATGTCTTTAGGTTTTGCTTATGGAGTGTGTGTGTGTGTGTGTGTGTGTGTGTGTGTGTGTATGCAGACATACTTAACTTTTGTATATATGATCAAACATATATAGTAAATTTTTCTCTAAATTTTTTTGTTTTCTTACTTTAGGAGATGATCATATTCAATTTGCCTACATTTTCCTCAAGCTTTTTTTATATATAAATAATTTAACTGCAATTGATCTTATGGCTTAGTTTAAGGTAATACGCTATCTCATTCCAAATTGTAACCAATTAGTCCAGCATTGTTTTTTACTAGTTGATTCTTCCTCTTGAATTGAAATGCAATCTTATTTTTACATGTATTTATGTATATTTAAGTCTGTATTTTTTTACTTTCTACTCTGTAGAATTTTTACTCCTTCGAATTTCCTGGTTTTGTTATTTGAACATGTAGCACAATTGGAATTATTTTCACTTTTTAATATATTTTTATATTTCACAACTCAAATTCCCTTCCCTTCATTATTCTGTTTTATAATTACCCAAGATATTTTGGTTTCTTCATGCAAACTTTGAATTATTTTGCTTAATTAAAAAATCTACTTAGATTTTTATTAGACATGCATTCAAATCATTAATTCAGGAAGAATTACATATTTTAATGCTAAGTTTTTCCCATCTATGCTTATGCTATTAAAAGAATGCTCCATTAATTAAAAATTATAGTACTTAGTAAATTTATATAGTTTTCCTCATAAAGTTTCTGTATGCCTTTAATCAACATACTTGCTGTACCCATTATTACTGAGAATATATTCCAATTTACAATGACCAACTTTCACAATTTACTCAGAACTGTGAAGTTCCTGGAACATAGGACTTCCAGTGCCAAAACTGGGGTGGTTGGATATCTTATATTATACTATGCAACTGGTTGTGACTAGTACGTAAGAAAATTAATTGTATATGTATTTATTTTCTCCCAGTAATTAACTGTTTGAATTTTCAATATAATGCCAATTGAATTGATGGAGATTTTTAGGTTATTATTTATCTATAAATAGTAATAATTACAATATTTCTATCTACTATGTGGGTCATATGTCCAAAATAAGGTTGAATCATAGACAGTAATACTGACATTGTATATTTGTTGGTTATGGGCTATCTTCAGGTATGGAAAATGTATTGGCAGAATTTCTAATATTAAAAACTTTCTTTTTTTAATATTTATTTATTTATTTATTTTTTTAGTTTTCAGTGGACACAACATTTTTATTTTATTTGTATGTGGTGCTGAGGATCGAACCCAGTGCCCCGCACATGCCAGGCGAGCGCACTACCACTTGAGCCACATCCCCAGCCCATTAAAAACTTTCTTGTATTACCAAAATACTACCAGATTTCTCAATACAATAATTGCAAAGCTTTTAATATCATTTATAAATGAGTTCCTTTTATCAATTTCTAAACCATTCGGAAACATTTTTCATATTAGTTATCATCATGAAAATTGAAAATGAATTGGAAAAGTTTACATCTTGTTCCCCTTCTCTGAAACAGTTTTATAAATTATAAGAATCCTAACACTTTATCAGACCTCCTCTAGAAACCATTCAAGCTGTGCTTTTCTGGAGGTGATTTATCAACAACTTCTACTGAGTCTTTTTCCCCCACAATTATTGGACCATTTGCATTTCAATTTCTTCTTAAGTCAGTTTTCTTAATTTAATATTTTTCTGTAAAATTGCTCATTTCACTAAGAATTTGGAATACAGAAGAATAGCATAATTTTAATCTCTTGTGTCTATAGTTATATTCATTTTCACATTTCTGGCTTTTTTTCTCTTTTTTATCAAATTAACTAAAGGTTTGTCACTTTGTTGTTATTGTTTGTTAGATTTGTTTTGTCTTTAAAAAATAGTTTTTTTAAAAAAATAGCTTTTGTATGTTTTTTTCTATTGCTATTTTCAGGAAATTTTAAAGATGTTATCTCTTCATCCTTTTAGCGTCATTCTCTTTCTTTTGTTAAGACTCCAAGTGCACATATGTGAGATATTTTCACCAAATATCAAGAGTCTCTCATGCTTCTTTATGTATTTTCTCTTTTTCCCTCTTGATGCTTCAGGCTGGATATCGGATATGGGCTTACCTTTCTTCCAGTTTGCTAATTCTTAGTGAAATCTATCTATCCAGTTATACCTTATAATTTTTCCACTCTTTTGCTCTCATTTTTTTTTTTTACAAGGGTACCAGGGATTGAATTCAGGGACACTCAACCACTGAGCCACACCCCCAGCCCTATTTTGTATTTTATTTAGAGACAGGCTTTGAACTCACAATCCTCCTGCTTCAGCCTCCAGAGCTTCTGGGATTACAGGCATGCACCACCACACCCAGCTCAAATTTTATTTTTCTTTCCCTGCTGAAATTCTTTATATTTTCTTTTAATAAATCCACCACAGATATTTTCTGCTGCTTCTGTATGTCTAACTTTTTTTGTCTTTTTTATTTTTTTCTCTTAGTGTATGGTTAAAATAACCAGCTGTTTTTAAATGCAATGCTAATATATACATACATATATATACATATATGTATATATATGTGTGTGTGTGTATATATATATATATATATATATATATATATATATACATACATACATACATATATGCTGGGAGCCATCAGCCAAGTAGGTATGACAATTTCCTTGCCAGCGTACCCCCATGTTTCTTTAGTGGAAGGACTCATGGAAATAGGACATTTTGCAGCGACATTGCATGTAAAGTGACCTTGCTCAAGGACCAGGGTGGATCGTGTTTAGGGTGTTCCCGGTTTAGCATAATCCGAGATTAGGGCGTTCCCCGTTTAGAATAGGGCATATCCTGCTGCCTGAGTTCCTCTTGAGTTCTCACGGGATTCAGAATATATTTGGGAGACAGAAGCCCATGAGGTGTGGATTTGGGCAGAGAACGTGGATTTCCCCAGAACGTGTTTGTAGACGGCCGGTGTGAGATCGGGAATAAAGAATTGCTGTTTGAATCTACAAGGCTGTGAGTGGCTCGTGATTTGTGCCCAGCCAGACTGCGGCACATATATACATATATATAAAATACCTTGAAGAAGTGTCTTTCTCCAGAGAGGATTAATTTTGCTATTAGCAGTGAATTAAGGCAATAGTAAGCCTCCTTGATCCATTTGATTAAAACCGAGTTGACTCAAAATGGGAATTATTTTTCCCTGTGCAAGCTAGTCAATTAGCCTACACTCCTATGATGTAACTTTTTGGAGTCTCATTGAAAACTGGGATATTTACCAGGGCAATTCTTCTTGTGGGCTCTCAACTCTAGTTTGGGTCAAACTTAGCTCCGTAATACAGCCCAAATCCTGCTGCTCAGCATCCCAGTCTCTCCAACCAGCACTTTCTGCAAAAATTCTTAGCCTCCAGGCTTTTCCCAGCTTCTGATTGGCCAGTGCCCTAACATTCACCTTGGTGCCCTGGGTAGGGTCCATCTCTGAGTGCTCTCACCCAGGTCCAGGCTCTTGAATCCTCAGTCCTGCTGCCTTGTAGCTCTTCAGTGCCTTAGACAGATTTTGTTGCTGCTGCCATTCAGCTTATTCAGGTTTTCTTGGTGTGTAGAGTTGGTTAAAAGTATATAATCTTATGTGGTCACAAAGGAGAAAATTCCATTCTCTTTTCTAATTATTTTCTCTTTTGTTTTTATTAATTCCTTTCATCTTTCATCTACTTTTCTTTGGTTGATTATTATAGTGATTGTTTAGTCTTTCCTGAATTAAATATTTTATGCTAACTTTCTTTTCCTTAAAATATAAAACAGTGCCTTTAATGTAAATTTATTTTGAACTTGTTAACTAGCTGTCCTTGAATAATAACCAGCAAGATCATAAAACCTAATGCAGTTCTACCTCCAAAATTATTCAGTAAATATTTAATGATTTCTTAGCTTGTATCCAATATCCATTTCCTAGTTTTTAATAGCACTCAGATTTGGTTCAAATATCTGGTACTACTCATACAACTACACTACATCGAGGGAAAGTGATTCCACCTCCATTTCCAATTTTAGGTTCTGCATTGATTTAAATCAAATTATACATTTTCTTCCCCTGCCCACAATAATTGGATGAGGTGTATACATATGATCTAATCAAATTCAGTCAGAGTAATCTCAGGAATCTTGCTTGGGATTCTGATAGGAATAGTCTTTTTTCTCACCTGCATATATGAGTGTGATGCATCAAACCCTGTTTTTCTTAACCATTTTGCAATCATGAGAGAAGTCAGCCAGGGACTACTAGCTTGATATACATGCATGGAATTGGACAGAGCTGAAAGAATCACAGAGCAATTGACCTGGAGCCCTAATTAAACCATGCTGGAAGCCCACCCTCCAGCTGGACTTTAAAGTTACTGAGCCAATAAATTCCCTTTATTATTTAAGCCACTTTGAATTTAATTGACTTTTCTTTTACTCACAGCCAAATGCATTTGAATATACTTGGGTACCTAACAAACCCTTTGTAATATTTACACTAGAGAAAAAGAAAAATCCAAACAAACAAAAGCAAAACAAAGTGAAAAGTAAATTTATGTTCTTAAGATCATATTCCTAAGCTCATTAAGTCAAAACACAGGCCCCTCATTTTTAATATCTACAATCTTATTTGTTTGGGTTCTTATTATATTCCTAGCTCCTAGTTTAGGGCCTGGCATTTTTCAATAAATATTTAGTAAGTACATGAAAATAAGTGAATAATTATGGATTTGAACAATATTTCTGACTGAAGATGCTGTCATAGATGTTCAAGAAGTGGTAGGAAAACATTTTCTTGTTGTGTAAAATATCCTGAGCCCATGACCAAAGGGGATCTTAGCACCCATATGGACTCATTCAAATAAAATGCTTTGTTCCTAAGATTTCACAGATTCAAAGGGTATATGTATAAACAGTAAGTGTGAGTTCCAAATACTTAAAACAATAAATGTCACATCATATGTTTTTATAGACTATCCATTGATACGAACAGTAGCAATATAAAAAAAAAAATGCATAACCAAGCTATCGGACACTTTGAGTTCTATTATTTTTAAGATAAATGAATGATTCTAAGATTACTTCCAGTGCTAAAAATAACAAGTTTATGATCCTAAAACTGTTCTTTCCTCATCAAAGTGATCAAATCCATTCACATCTCCAGACTGTTTGTCTGGTACCCTCTGTGTCGCATCTACTACTCAGACTACAAACACTTAATGGGCTGGGATTTGCATATCCAATGACCAGGAGCACATCAGGAAGGGACCTGAGCTCAGCATGAATCAATCTTCCTCCTCATCTGAGGGAAGAGTCACTAAAGGTCTCTTCAGAAAGGACTGGTAATGGGAGGCGTGGCAAAGTCCAATCACACATCTCAAAGTCAGAGCAAGGGGTCAGATCAAGGTGGGTTTTGCAGCACGGAAAGGGCTGGGGGAGGGTGGGGGAAGGAGAGAGGTGATTGTACACTGTACTTAGCACCAGGCATAATCAATATTTTTGTAATTTGCTGGTGGAGAAGGGTTTGAGTCTATGCCAGACTAGTAATAGCAAATGCTTGGCCCTCAAAGTGTTTCCCACCCCAACGTCTGCCACTGGAGAAGAGACAGTAGCTAACAAAAGATTGTGGGGACTTGCAGTCAACAGCACTGGATGGGGGAGGGGTGGCCAGGGTCCTGGGTGGCAGCACAGGTGGCAGCCAAGTGGCAACTTGAATGCCAGATGGGAGAGTGTCACATGCTGCCCTCTGGCAAACACAAAGCCCATTTGAGGGAACTAAGGAAACACTTCACTTTTCAAATGGACATATGGTGTCAAAGAAGAAGGTATATAATTTTACCCTACTGATGAATGAGACCAAAGTATTTCTTATATAAAGGGGAACTACAAATAAATAGGACTATCAATTGATTTTCAAATAAGGAAGGAAAAATTTCCTTAGGGAAACTATCAAAATGATTCTAGTCAGTAAAGCCCATTTTTCAAGATGGATATCCTCAGCTTCCCTGTACAATCCACTTCCTTTCCTCAGCATTAATTTTCTCCCATCTGTCTTCAGTCTGCTTCTTTCAGTCCAAAACTTTCTCCCCAAGTTACTGACTAGTGTGAAGCAACTTTTCTAATCCACTCACATTCTTGTAGGCATGGTAATGGATTCCTTCAAGTAGGAAATTGCTACTTTAAAGCTACAGAACACTTTGAGACCAAGACAGTTGAAAAGATGTCATTGTAGATTAACACAACAGATGAACGGAATCTGGAAAGAATTCTTTCCAAATTATTTGGACATGAAGAAGGAAGTAGGTCAGAAAATTATGACCCCTGCATATTTAGCCTGATATACATCCTCATTCCAGGCAACTAATTGTGAGCTATTGAAAATGAAAGTTTAAAGAGACTGTCATAAAAAAAGACATTCTCATAACTTCTCCTCTGAAGATTCCATAAATAAGTTGGAAATGATCTCCAGGGGAACTTTGCCACAGCTTGTGGACTGGTAGCAGTAATTAACAGAATCCTAACACGATGTAATCTTCTTAAAAACTGTCACTGTTTCTTATTTTTCTTTAAAATTGTGATTATTTCTTGCTAGCTTCCTTGGCTCAAAAGATATATTTAAATTGACCTACTTCAGCTCCCTGTAAATCAAAGAAGGAGAGGAAAATAGTGCAGCCTAGTGAACCAGAAAGAAAAACATTTCTATAAGCATGCACTCTTAATTTAAAATGGGGAAGGCAGATAGAAATAACTAAAAATATTATATCCTTGATTTCCATATCCATTCTTCTATGTGAAAGCATATAATATGTAGTAGTTATTGTAATAGACTCTTTATTTCTTACTGACTGTAAAATACGTTCCAGCGTAAGTCCTAAAAATGGGGATTTTTAGCTAGATATCATATAGAAGTATTTTTCTTTAGGGAACTCAATTGCTAAAAGAAGAAACCCGGAAAGTTATAAAATGTTCTTTTTTATGAAATTATAAAAAAGAAAATAACAATTTTGAAGGATAAAAGAAAGAAAGACATAAATTCTCTATAAATTCACTATTGGTACAATGCCACGTTTTTCATGAGGGAAGGAAACTCCTCTTTGTTACACAAGATCTTTGCCCAGTGATGGTCCATAAATATCCTTGATTAACTTTCTAATTTTATGTGTATATTTGATGATGCTGAAAATTGTTCCAATGGTAACCATTCAGCTAATAAAATTAGGTCTAGATAGCAATTGAAGCCACTGATGGTATGCATATAAGTACAAATTCTTTGGAGCCCTCTCAGTATATTTTTTGTTTTTCTATGACACCTCAAAAAAGAAAAAACAATGTATAAGTTTGGAAGATATGTACATGCAAATGTGTATATGTCTAAAACTAGTTTTGAAATTAATAAGGATATTGTTTCAATAAATCTGTATTAGTTTGCTAAGACTGCTATAATAAAGAATCACAAACAGGGTGCCTTAAACAAGAGAAGTTTGTTGTCTCACAGTTCTGCAGCCTAGAATTCCGAAAAGATGATGTTAGCAGGACGGGTTCCTTCTGTGAGTGGAGAGAAAGACTCTGTTACCTGCATCTTACCTAGTTTCTGAGGGTTTGCTAGCAATCTTTAATATTTCTTAGCTTGGAGAAATATCACTCTATCTCTGCCTTTATCCGCACGTAGCAATCTCCCTATGAGTATGTCTGTGTCCCACTTTCCCTTTTTTAATAAGGACATCAATCACATTGGATTAGGACTCAAGTTAAGACTTCATTTAAATTGATTACCTCTGTGAAGACCCTATCTCCAAATAAGTTCTGAAGTACTAGAAGCTAGAACACCCACATATCTTTCCCAGGGGACACATTTCAACCTATGACATGCCCACCCCTCGCCCCCGCACAAAGAATGACTACATAGAGTAAAAGATACAAAAGCAAGCAAGCATATCTAACCAAACCAGATGTCCACATCACTTTATTTCTTACCAAACACATAAATATTTTAATTCTGTCCACAAACTGAACTAGCTCATTGCCTAGTGCTTTGGGAGCAAAAAAAAAAAAAAAAAAAAAAAAACCTCTATTTTAGTTCTCGGTGGACACAACATCTTTATTTTATTTTTATGTGGTGCTGAAGATCGAACCTAGTGCCCCGAGCATGCCAGGCGAGCGCGCTACAGCTTGAGCCACATCCCCAGCCCCCCCAAAAATCTCTATTTTAAAAATCCAATTTTCATGCAGTTGAACAGATATCATGTAGATACAACAAAAATTAAAAATGCCAAGCCACTGGCTCTCCTGCATGATGCTTATGAACTGGAAACCAAAAAGAAAACCCTGAAAATTAATTATTTCTTTGTCTGATGTGTTTAGATCCTCTTGCACATTCAGAATCAGTTCAAGTCCTTTCCATGTTTTACATTAGTCAACTTATTTTGATGACATAATTTTGATCATGTATTAATCAGACAGTACAGCCATGAAAATACCAATGGCCAACTTAATGATGTTCTGCTACTGTTTCATCGTCCTTCACCCTCATCTGGGAATCCCCTCTGCTACACAGAAATAGGCCTTCAATGCCTAGCTTTTAGAATCTGTCAGTGAGATCATGCACTATTTTTTCCTCAGGCTGGAACCATCATCACCCTCAAGGAATTCAAGCAAAAATTTTGTTGTCTTAGAATTTTACTTAAAATGTAGTACATAATTTTACTAGTGTGGTTGTTTTCCCCTTTAAGTCTTTAGCTTTTCCTAGATGATGATATAACAACCATTTTCAAATCTAAAACCCAGGGCTTGTGTGGTGGCACATGCATATAATCCCAGCAACTCAGGAGACTGAGGCAGGAGGATCACATGTTTTTAAACAGTCTCAGCTTAGGGAGGCCCTAAGCAACTTAGTGATAACTTGTCTCAAAATAAAAATTAAAAAGGGCTGGGGATGCAACTCAGTGGTTAAGGTCATCTGGTTTCAATCCCAATAGCAAAAGAAAAAGAAAAAAAAAATCAGGACACATTCTCTAATAGGAAATATGTTTACCAAAATGAACTTTGAATCAGTTTGTATACATATATCTCTATCTATGTCTCTGTACATTTCATTGACATGTGTAATGGCGTATAGCAATGGAACCATAATGGAATATCTAAAGTCAGAAATGCCCTCAATTGGGCATGGAGTGGGAGGAAAAGGCTATTTAGAGACCACTGTTATGGAAATCAAAAAATTGAAAAGTTTGAATGGGTGGGGAAATGAGAATGATTATAATGAGTACCCTGCAAAATACATGTTTCTTGAGAAATGAGAGCTGACAGGAATATCTAGATGAATAAAAGAGAACCATTTTCATATACAGATGGGTTCTAGGCCTTCTCATCAGGCCCAAGAGCACAGTGTAACAAGAGAGGCCTAACTCATTCTCCTACTGGACTGAGTGCCTTCTAACCTGTTAGGCCCCAGCAGTCTCTTGGCTTTCCCAAGTCCCAGACCTGCCCTCCCATAACCTTCAGTGGTTCTTGATAGAAATAGTATAACACTGTATAATAATTAATATGCATTATTATTGTAGCATACATATAATAATTATTATTCAGAACCATGTTAACACTAAGTGACTTTAATAATTCTACCTAAAAAGACAAGAAATTGAACTTCAAGTTCAATTTTAAAGTTTTGGTATACAGAACATTAAGCTTACATTTTCTGTAATAATGCAGTTCAGCCAAAATGCTTCATCCCTGATAGTGGCACATGACTTACACAAACAATTGCACATTATTGTTTGCAGGTTATATGTTGACATGTATTTCCCATTGTCAGAAAACTGCCTCTGATACTGAGGAGTACTGTACTCATGCCTGCACCTTTATCTCCTTATGGGCCACACAGATTACCTGACACCAATCCAAGTTAGGCCCTCAAAATCTACCTTCAGAGAACTTTAAATTTAATTATTTCAAAAAGCATCAACAATAAATGTGTCTTGATTAGATTCATAATTGATATACACAAGACCATTTCTTTTCTCTTATGAGGAACTTTCTTTGTGTTGTTTGATACTAGAAATTCTGGCATGACAGAGAGCTTATAAAGCTGTGTGATCACGTATATAAAATAGAGACTTTTTTTTTTCTTTTAGCTAGACGATATATTCTCCCAGTAAAATGTTGTTTCATTTAAGATACCACTTAATTCCAGTAAGATTCTAATATCCATTATAGAAATTTTAGAGAAAAAAAAATGTTCTAGAGATATGTTTAGAGAAAAAAATACAGTTCTCAGGTAGGTAAGAAAGGAAGAAAAGTATTATAAATGTAAAACTCAGACTTACATGTTTTTTTTTTTTTTTACACTTTGAAAATACATTTTGCTTTAAACATGAAAATCTTAGCAGCTGGAAAGTTATTTTGTGTTTAATTAAAGGGTGCGCACATATGTTTATAATGCACAGCACTGTGGTCTGAGAGCAGGGTCCCTGGGGTGTATGGTCAGCCTTTGGCCTCTCTGAACTTTCGTCTGGAGGTCATGGGAAAGGGGGTACTTGTTTGAATTTTCTTCTTCCCAGGTCCACATTTCCTCCACCAACTACTGGTGGATAAACAAACTCATGTTCAAAAGGTGACGGACTCCACTGACCCAATCCACTCTGAAGTGTCAGACCTGTCCTCACATCCTGGACCTCAGATGAGCACATCCCTGCTCCCGGACTTTCCCCTAGGGCTGGCACAGCCCGCCTCCCCCAGGCCAGGTTCAGCGGATGGATCTGCCTTTCGCTCTCTCCTTCCCCGGGGAGGGGAGACCAGTGCGCTGAGTGGGGCCCAGAGCGCTTCCAAGCTGAGACACCAATTCTTCCTCAATAAGCTGAAGTTCTCCAGATGGCAGCAAGCGCTCGTCATGCAAATTCTTGGCAGCAGGGAGCCTGTCAAGTGGCTACTGCTGCTTATTGTTACCACCACTCCCCACCCCCTGCACACAAACGCAGAAGAAATACCATCTGTCGACTGTGGGCTGAGCGGTACTTTCCAAGTCGCGTTGCAGTCGGTGCCGCTTAGCAGCCCTGCGCTGTGCACGCAGCCCAAACAGGAGTTGCCGCACGACAGCACTCAGCTCTCCAGCCCTGAGCCAGAGAGGTCTCCCCAGCTGGCAATCCCGCTGGACTTGGTCCCCACCCCAGCTCCGCGCAGGGGCAGTATGCTTGCAGATTTCTCATAAGATATTTATGTGACAAAAATAGCAAAACCGATTGTGTTTCTCCTCTTTCTGGGAAAGGAACGAGATGAGCATGCCTTTATCGCTAGTGAGAAATGTTAGGAGCAGAAGCGAACTGGTTAAAGCGCACACTCCGGAAGTGAAAAGCGCAGCCCTAAGTTCAAAGGGCATAGGAAAGATTTCTAGTTGGTTTTCCCTTCTCTCCCACAAACATCATTATCTCCTGATTAATAAAGAACGTTAAGATATTATATACGAATGAAAACTGCCATTCAAAAGATTCTAAGCACAGCAAGGCTTCCTACTGTGTCCATGTTTAAACTCTGACCATTGCCATCATTTAGTGCCTGTTTTTTCTTGTTATTGAATTTTATTTTGGTCACATATATGAATGCAACGACAAGAATGATGATATGATACTATGATGTATCATTTCTGCATTCTTAATGTTTTCTTGGTAACTACAGAGGTTACCTACATAACTTCATTGGTTTCACTTCAAGTCAAACTATTTTCCTCTACATTATTCTCTTCTATTTTTGAAAAATTTGGGGCATTAATCCCCCATAGATACAATCACTCTCAAAATATATATAAACTCCATTTTTCAAATTTACCTTCTAGTATATGTGTGTGTTTAATTTACTTATATTGAACTAAAAATAGTATCACCAACATTATGCTTTTAGAAAATGTTACTAGTCTTTTCCACAGCAACATCACTGTCTTCTGAAGGGCCTTCTTCTATCCTGCTATTTACTCTGCCTCTGGGAGGTGAAGGGACTTCTAGATGGGTACATCTAAGGAGGACACTGGGCATGCTTTCTGTATTTTGCCCTTCTTCCTCATGGGTCTTGTCTGTCCACTTTCCCTCCTGCTCAGATGTGGGGCCGCACAAGGTCGCTGAGCCCAGAGCAGAGATTCTGCCAACTCTGGTTTTCAGTTACTGGGCCCCTTTTCTCCCACACTAACATCTTTCAATACTATGCTATTGGTATATTACCAAATTGGTATGAAAACAATGTTTAGACCGGTCTGTTCTCGCTTTTATTCCTCAATTTGTTCAGAATCCAAGTATAGAAGAAGATTATTCTTTACTGGGAACCTCTTAGGAGACCCTCTAGCTGTGGTAAATTTAGATCTCATGTTTTGCTTTTAAATATGATACTCACATATCCTTCTGGTGATAAACGCCTATAGTTGCCTCCCACTCTTTGATAAAACAACCAACACTGTAGTAAACATGTCTTCCTACAGACCTGGGGGCAGTTCCTCAGGAGTGTATCCATGAGTGATGGTGTTTGAGTGTTAGAGTCTGTAAACAAGTCAGGATGGTGCCTGGCATTTTGCCAGAGAAATGTTAGAGTCTGTAAATGAGTCTGGATGGTGCCTGGCAAAATGCCAGAGGGAGTGGTTTGTGAAGTAACAAAAACAAGCCATTAAGTGTGGAGATTCCTTATTGGTTGACTGCTGTATCTAGTTTACTCTAATTAAGATAAGCCGTGTGGAATGTATAAATATCGCTCTGGTCCTACAATAAAGGGCTCCCATTCCTGCTGTATCAATCTACACAAGTTGCTTGTCACTCCCGGCTAGTTTGCTGCAGCTGGACTGCGGCATTTGAGCATACTTTAAGAATATTTAATTTTACCAAATACCAATAAATTATTGTCCACAGTGACTGCATCATTTTACTTCCACCAGCAATTGACATTATGAGCACTTGACATTCTGAGGCTATCCACTTTTCATGAACTTGACAATGGTGTATCATGATTGTTTAATAAAAATCTGCTCAGATGCTTACTATTTGACTCCTGCCCCTATGCTTTTGTGTATTCTTACTTATATATTTTGTTCATATTTTACTGGGTTTACAAACTTGCTTATATTCCAAGTCTAGTATACAAGCTGTGTGTGTGTGTGTGTGTCAAGGTATGTGCACTTACGTGTGTATAATATAATTATCATTTGTTGGCTTTCACATTACAAACATCTTTCAATCTACACATGGCTATTCTTTGCTCATGCAATCCTTTGTCAAACAGAATGTTTATATTTGGAGATTGCCAAACACATTAAATTCTTCCTCTTCTCCTTTGTACTTTGGGATATCGTTGGGGTTTCCCCAAATGAGATCACAAAGATAAAGTCTTATATTTTCTTCTATAACAGCTTTAGGTTTTTTCCTTTTAAAATTGGCCCTTTCACTGTCCATTGTGGTGTGTGCCTATTTGTAATTCCAGACCCTTGGGGGGCTGAAGCAGGAACATTGCGAGTTCATGGCCACACTAGGCAACATAGCAAAAGTCTATCTCAAAAACAGAAGCAAAAAGCAAATTAGGCATACAATCCACTGAAATGTTTTTTTTTTCCTTCTTTAAATTGGTATGAAGTATCAATTCCAAATTTATATTTTTCACGTGGTAACCTAATTTTTCTAGTTCTCAAATTAAAAAAAAAAAGATAATAAATCAGTTACAAAAATTTACATGCATATACATGCACACACACACATACATTTCTCTACTTTCTATACTCTGTTCCACTGCATTATCTATGTACTGCTATGACAATATCACATTTTAACAATATTTTTGAAATATGTCTGGATTCCTTTTTGAACAAGTCTTTTCTTGACTCTTTTTAAAACATTTTAACTAATTACAGACCTTTATCTTTCTAGATAAATTTTAGAATTAATTTTTAAAGTTCACCATAAATTCTGCTGAGATTTTGACTGAATTTGAGTGTCGATTAAGTTATAAAACTATAAAATATTTGTAACAATATTAAATATATTGTTTTTGAGTGTCAATTAAGTTATAAAACTATAAAATATTTGTAACAAAATTAAATATATTGTTTCTTTCATTCAAATCTATTTTCAACTTTTTATTATGCTAATAGTGAACTGTGCCTCTTGAATTTAAAATATTACATGCAAATAAGGGCATTTTTTGTCTCCACCCTCTTATTACTTGTTTGTTTGTTTTTCCTAGTCATTTTTTTAAGCTATAAACTCCCATAATATCTTATCATCATGATTGAAAATGGACATCCTTGGCTGTAAATAGACCATGTCTGGAAGTTCTCCATTACGGCTGGTACTCACTGTAGGTTTTTGTCAGATAGTTTATTATACCTGTTATTTCTTGTGAATTGAAATGGCACAAGTTACATGGTGGTCACTTTCAAAGCATAAAATCTTATACTTTCAAGTTGGCACTTACAAAAAAAGTAAATGAACTAATCTCAGAATACTAGAGTCAAGAATAATGAAAACAATTTAACTTGTTACAGCTCACTTTTTCAGATATTAATCCAACCCATCTTTTCGATGGAATTTCCAATGTGATATTTTCATTTGTTACTTACTTTAAAATAGGTATATAAATTTCAAACACAAAAAGTATTATCTCTCTTCCAGTCCTACACCAGAGGAGGTAACCCCAGCCATGTTCTGACAATGGCATTTCTGATCCTAGTGTCTAGTTTAAGAGCTAACCTTGACCTACTTATAATCCCAATATTCCTGCATTTGTCCCCTTTCTTATAACTCCTCTTGTGTCATATTCAAATCTCCTTAGTTCCTCTATCATTTGTCTTTATTTTTCCAATTGGATAAAAATCTTCCCAGAAATTTGAGTCTTTATTTCATACATTCCCTTATGTTAGGTAGTATGTATGCATCAAGTGTTTTTATATCTTTCTTTGAAATCTTACCTCTTTCCTTAATAATAAGCAAGTATGATTCCCACAGCTTCGAAAAGTCTTCCAAATGATAGATGGAACCATAGCATAAAATACAGTACTATAAAGATAAAATAACTCTAATGTTATTAGAGTTATAAAGTGGAATGATTGTGCTGACTTGATGTTTCTATATCAGTTGATATGGGTGTTAACTATATATAAGTCATATTCAATCAACTACATTTTTGGTGACATTGAGGACTTGTATAGTTTTTGCTAGAAAAAAAACATTGTCCAGTTATTCTTAAATGTTAGCATGCATCAGAATCACTTGGGGGTTTATTAAAACACAGATTTCTGAGCTTCACCTCCAAGTGTCTGCTTCAGAGCATGGGTGGTACTCCAGGATCTACATCTCTAAGGGGTCCTAAATGATGCCTATATTGCTGGTCCAAGGAGCTACTTTGAGACCCATTGGCAAAGTCACTTTTTTTTTTAATATTGTGCTTCCCATAGGCAATTTATTTATTTATTTATTTATTTATTTATTTATTTATTTATTTATTTTACTCCAGATCCAAGTTACATTTTGTGTGTGGACCAATATTCCATTATATCTTTAACATATGTCATTATCTCAATGTTTTTACATTGAAATATATGAAATTATTGATATCTGTCTTCTTTTGAGCCTTAGAATTGCAATTTCATATGATAGCCTAACATTAAGCTTTTAAGAAAGCAACTTCTTAAAATATTTGTTTCTTCTGGGTGCCATGGCACATGCCTGCAATCCCAGTGGCTCAGGATACTGAAGCAGGAGGATCACAAGTTCAAAGCCAGGACTCACAACATAGGCCCTAAGCAACTTAGGCCCTAAGCAACTTAGTGAGTCGCTGTGTTAAAATATAAAAATAAAATGACCTGGGAATGTGACTAGTGATTAAGTGTCCCTGGGTTCAATCCCTGGTACAAAAAAAAAAAAAAAAAAAAGAGAGAGAGAGAGAGAGAGAGAGAGAAAGAAAGAAAGAAAGAAAGAAATTTCCCGAATATACTATAAAGTAAATATTTCCTTCTAATTAAATCAAGGCCTTCTAATTATAGCTCTCAGATGGTTACTGAAAGACCATTTTCCAAAAGAAGGGTTTGGTTGGCTTCCACAAGTTCAAGTCACATCCTACTTAGCTCACTAAGAAAGATAATAGAAAGACAATATTATTTCTTAGAGTAATACAGTGCTGACAGACAATTCTTAATAAAGTAGGCCCAAATCTTCATTACATCGGATTAGGCCCTGACTTCCTTAACAAGACTCCTAAAGTTCAAGAAATAAAATCAAGAATCAATAAACTGGATGGATGGGCTGGGGTTGTGGCTCAGCGGTAGAGCACACATCTCTCACGTGTGAGGCGCTGGGTTCTATCCTCAGCACCACGTAAAAATAAATAAAATAAAGGCATGTGTCCAATAACAACTAAAAAATAAATATATTTTTTAAAAATTAAATGAGATGGATTCAAACTAAAAAGCTTCTTCTCAGCAAAAGAAGCAACCATTGAGGTAAAGAGAGAGCCTACAGGGTGGGAGCAAATTTTTACCACATGCACATCAGAAGACCACTAATCTCCAGGATATATAAAGAACTCAAAAAACTTAATAACAAGAAAGCAAACAACCCAATCAATAAATGGGCTAAGAAACTGAACAGATCCTTCTCAGAAGAAGATATACATGTGATCAACAAATATATGAAAAAGTGTTCAACATCTTTAGTAATTAGAGAAATGCAAATCAAAACTACTCTAAGATTTCATCTCACCCCAGTCAGAATGTCAGTTATCAAGAATACAAGTAATAATAAGTGTTGGAGAGGATGTGGGGGAAAAGGTATGTTGATACATTGTTGGTGAGACTGCAAATTGGTGCAACCACTTTAGAAAGCAATGTGGAGATTCCTCAGAAAACTTGGAAGGGAACCATCATTTCACCCACCTATCCTGCTCTTCGGTCTATACCCAAAGAACTTAAAATCAGCATACTATAGTGACATAGCCACACCAATGTTTATAGCAGCTGAATTCACAATAGCTAAACTGCGAAACCAACCTGTATACTCATCAATAGATGAATGCATAAAGAAACTATGGTATATATACACAATAGAACATAACTCAGCATTCAAAGATAATACAATTGTGGCATTTTCAGGTAAATGGATGGAATTGGAAAATGTTATGCTAAGTGCAGTAAGCAAATCCCCAAAAAACTAAAAGCCAAATGTTTTCTCTGATTAGTGGATACTAATTTATGATGGGGGAAGGCAAGGGAAGAATGGAAGATGAGATGGACATTATTACTCTAGGTACATGAATGATTGCATAAATGGTGCAACTCTAACTGTGTACAACTAGAGAATTGAAATATTGCACTAAATTTGTATACAATGAATTGAAATGCATTCTGTTGTCATGTACAACTAAGTAGAACAAATTAAAAAAAAAAATTTAAAGAATCAAGGGGATGGGTTTGTGGTTCAGTGGTAGAATGCTTGCCTAGCATGTGCAAAGCCCTAGGTTCAATCCTCAGCACCACATATAAATAAATAAATAAAATAAAGGTATTGGGTCATCCAACTACAACTAAAAAATAAATATTTTTTTAAAAAAAGAATCAAAATATGTATCTCTATGGCAATGAACCATAGCCTTTAGCGTTAATTTTGTTTGCTAGGTGAAATAGGCTATTTTCCATATCAAAGTATTAAAAATATTTTCTCTTCAAATAATTCAGGTAATTTTCATTAATCAATAGTTTTATGGGTTAAATATCAAGAAGTCAAATAGGCCAATTTTTCTTTAAGATCTACTAGAGGCTTTAAAATCATGATTAATAAAGACGATTCAGTGTTGTTGGGTTTAACTCAAAATACTAAAACAGAAATTTAATTTAAAAATACAACTATGCATATCTTAATATTTTCTAACTTTTTCTCCTAGTTTTCATTATATATTTTTTCCAGTTAAAGTAATGGCTTGTGCCAGGGTCAGGAGCATGGAATGATATTCTAGAGATCTTACAATTGTTCTTATGCTTATTCCCAAGACCCTAGGAGTAAATTTCTTGTTCATGAGAGGGCTTGGTTGCATGCGTAATACATTGTAAATAAATTTTGAGTCTCTAATACAACCAGTTTCCAAAAACTCTCGTAGGCATTTAGCTATAACTATCACACATCATAAATTGCACCTATCATCTTAATACATTCTAGCCAACCACATTAAATAAATCTTTGTCATACCCAGTTTTATTGCAAGTATAGATATGGTCAGTGATTCTATATCTTTGTATTTAAATTGACAGCACATGGGAAATTGGGCTCTTAATGAAGAAATTTCATAAGTGTTCCAAACATGTTTTGAGCTGTTGAAATCTTTCATGAAGGTTATTGTTTTAAAAAGTTTCTTAACAATCAAATGACCCTTTTTTGGTCCTTGTCAAAAGGTTTTTTTTTAAATGAGAATAGAATATTTTGTTATTCATGACTATTAAATTCTTTATTCTTTATCCATTGTTTAAAAAATTACCTTCTCTTTTTTTTTTCCCTGAATAATGCCGCTTTGCCAGAAACTAGTTTTTTACATTTTTACAGTTGAACTTTCTACACTTTTTGTGATATTTGACTTTTTTTTGTTAGCAACTTATTCTATGTTTTCAGTATCTTATTGGAAATAGGAGAGTAAGAAATTTCATTTGTATATAGTGATAAACATAAACATAGACATAGATATAGATATATAATAAAGAACATGGACTTTTGAAATACATAAATATGAATTGTAAACCTAATGATATCACTTTGTAGTTCTTTGACTGAAAGCAATTCTTTTCATCTCTTGAAACCACAGTTCTGTTCATTTAAAATAGGCATATAAAAACCTACCTCTCTATGAAAGAAATTAACACTTTTCCTGAACTGTATTTGAAAAACAAAGTTGTGGACAGCAAAAGCAAAAATAAATTTTAGGTAAACATTATCCTGGAAGAAAATTCTAAAATACCAATTCAACCTGCCTGATATATATGAAGTTCAATTAGAATTTTTAGAAATAAATTTATTCCACAAACATGTGTTTTGTGTATTTGTCAAGTTTGTGATTGGGCCTGCCCATTCTGATTCAGATCAGAGTTCGGAGCTGCCTCTGGGAACAATTCAATTCCTTGGATGGATCCCCAAGGCAATATGACTGCCAGAAACTCCACTAGGCATTTTACATAGAATCAAAAGAAAAAAAAAATAATTCAGGGTAGATTCCTTGGTCTCTTTCTCCAAGGCCTGTGTTCTATTAAAATATCATACTGTGAAAGAGAAGACTGTCTTTTATTCCTGGCAGAGAGGAACTTTGTGTTATTTCATCAAATCTGGGATATCAGTTCCTGTAAAACACATCATTATTTTACATACCACTAAGAAAGATTTTAAAACTGCCAACTAAATTATGGCATACCTTTTTATCTCTTAGAATTTTAATTGTATACCTACTAAAAGAGCCCATTTAGATTTATTTAGTATTATATATCATTCATCTGTGTACATAAAAAGGAAAACATAAACAAAAGAAATAGGTTACAGCATTTGAAAAGCTTTTTTGTATTTCCCGTACAACTCCACTAAATCATGTTATAGGTAAGAATTGTTGCTATCTGTGTTTTTCCATACAGCAGCAGCATCTGGCCATCAGGAGCACCGGTAATGCAGCATTCCTTACATAAGAGCTGAAGTACCGGACCCAGAATTGTTTTCCAAGCCACTGATATAATTCTGCAATTTCTTGTGCACATGTATAAACAATAACACCCATAATATGGTACCAACTAATCAACAGCAATTGTAAAACAACTAATTTGGGAGATCTAGATACATGAAAAAATGTACATCTCAGAATCAATGAAATGTGTACTTATTACATGAATTAAGTAGAACTACTTTGCTACCTCATAACAGTTAAAATCAGTTTTAGAGTATGAAAAAATCATTTTCTATTGATTTGCATTTTGATATATCCTTTTGGTTTTTTTAATCCTAGATTTTATTTCCCTAGGATTTTTTTTTTATTATTATTATTCTTTAGATACTTTAAAGCAGAAACCTGATCAGAATGGTCAAGCCAAAAAGGGGGTTATTCTCACATAACAAGGAAGCACTGGAGGTGGGAGGGCTACAGCTAGTATGGTGGTCCCAAAATGCCATCAGAGATCTACAATGCTATCTTTCGCTGTGCCATGTCTTGAATGTCATCGTGTCCTGTGATTACAAGATGGCAGACATTTCATGGCCACATTCCCAGATCAGTCAGTGGATGAGCAAAGAGCACAAGGCAGCAGGAGTCAGACCTTTCTATCTCCATAGCTCTTCTTATACCTGATGCGTAAACACTGGGTTTTATGACCAACCCTAATTTCAATGGAGTCTAAGACAGTGATATTTTTAAACTGAAAATGTGGCTTCTCTGATTTCACAAGGATTTTCTCAATAAGGAAAAAAAAAAAAAAATGGCTGAAAAAGAGGAAACCCATTTGAACTACTACTGAACTACACTCTCTGGCCCAAAGAGTTTTTAAAGTATCAGAACATAATAATCATATACATATAGAAGGTTGGGGTTTTTTAATTATGTTATCAAATGGAATAGGGTAGGGTTTCACTGGGAATAAAACAGATCTCTTAGATAATGTTACTAATAAGTTGTATATTCTTTTTTTCACAAAAAGTGTTAGCTCTAAAGCAAGAACAATGTCTGTGAATTAAAGTAATATCAATGTAGTTTTCTAATCCTCAACAATGCATTATATGCATATGACAAACATTTAATAAATGTGTATTCAATGAATAAACAAGTATTTTCATCACTTTGTCAAAAGATTAATTTTGAAGTTATTTTTGTCTACTTCTGAATGGAGAGAAAAAAACTTCTATGAAAGGGATATAATCATAATCTCTTACATGTGAATAATATTTAACCCAAAGTACTTTCTGCTGCATTTCAGTTCAAACTTCCAAAGTTTAAATTATAAAAGGTATTTATTTACATATGAATCATAAGTAGGTAGAGTGAATCTACTACCAAGGAAAACAGCATGCCCACTGACATTTGAATTCACACGTGCTTTTTCTTTTTTTCTACCAGTTCTTCTCTTGACTATTCCAAATATGTATATTCTTATACTTTGCTGTTTTTCTAAGAAACCATTACCCCAATATCATGAATTCTTGTTATTTCTTAGACTAATAAGGATAAACTATTATAAATTCTTTTCTTATTAACTATGTTACTCATGTTTTCTCCTCTATCTTCAATTATTTTTATTTTCTGGATTCTATTTCAATAAAGCACATTGAGAAAGTCAATTTTTTATGAACTTTTATCCATATTCTCTTCTCTAGGAAATTAATCATCACTACAACCATAGAATTCTACTTAGTTTTAATCAGGAATTGTTAGATAGGCTAATCTACTGACATGTTTTATACTAATTCTTAGATCTATAACAGTCAATTACCAATCATTATAGTACTGTAACCTTCAAATCCATCAATTTCTCTTTCATAATTACCGGCCAGATTTGATAAATTTTACCCTGTGGTTTTTATTTGTTTGTGCTGCTTTTCATTTCTTCTTAAATCCTTTATCTGGGGGCCTGGGTTGTGGCTCAGTGGTAGATTGCTTGCTTAGCATGCATGGAGGCACTGGGTCCCATCCACAACACCACATAAAAATAAAAACGTAAAATAAAGGTATTGTGTCCATTTACAACTAAAAAAAATTTTTTTTTTAAAGAAAAGATTGCCATTAAAAAAAATCCTTTATCTGTACGGTATCCTAAAGAATCTGTTACTTTATATTAGATATGAAGCTACTAGGAACTGGGGTATGTGTATAAATATTCCTTTTATTCCTACAGCCTCATTAGGTCATGAAAAGGAGCCCAATCAGAAGGTTGGCACACCTTATTAGTGGAATTACACTCCACTAAGTTTCAAAAAAAAAAAAATTGGCAGCAAAAATTATTTGATCAATCTTACTGTTTTACCAAAACTAGTTTGATAACTTTTCTGCTTCCTATGTTTTCATGCCTCAGATTTCTTCTGCATCTCTGCCCATTACAGCACATTTCAAGAATTCTCACTGACCCTGAATTTATTTATTCAACAAACTTTTATTGAGCTACTTCTAAGGAAAGTCCCCCTCACTACTACTACCCAAGTCTCATCCCATTCCCATGATCCCTCAGATTTGTCCATTTCTTGTGCCTCTGTTAAACATTTTTGTCTCAGGTGATCTTTGGTAATACCAAGATGGTATAGATCATAAAATTGAAAATTATGACTTCAAAGGCATAATTTACAAGTGAATACACTGATTCCTTTCTCTTCCTAAAACCATGTTCTCTTAAGCCTAGAGTCTAGATATTCTGAGAATATTACAGGGTGGTAGGGAAAGAGGATGGCTGCTATATTGTAGTTAAGAAGAGGTACCCAGAGAAGTAAGCACCAATTTGGACTGGTGAGAGAGTAACAGTCAGAATATTAATTTCTGAGTAATAATTATTCTCTGTTTTTATCCACCAGACTTTAGAAAGTTTTGATAAAGGCTGCTGCCTGACTTTAGTCAAGTTGTGTGGTTTTGAGGTAGAAGTCCAGGTACCCTCTTGCCTCAAAAAGTGTGGAGAACACAGCACCCCCTGAGCCAACAAGGAAATGAGGACTGTGATTGGTAAGGCCATGGAAGAAAGAGCCAGCTCATAGGTCCTCTACTGAAATGGCACCCCCTTTCTCCACAGAAAAGCCATCTTCACCATGGCTGATTTTAGGACTGCAGCAAAAGAGTCCCTTGTAGATAAACTTCTTATTTTTGTGTCACCCTGTTTACTTGGCCACTGGCTGAGAAGATGCCAGCACTCCAGGTGCTGGACACCCCCTTACTAGTTTTCACAAACGAATCCTGTATAGTACTAAAGAAATGTGCAAACAAGGCCTCTGGCCTTGAGCTGGGCTTCACAGAGATGTCTAAGTTTTTAAGATAAGTTACAATTGGGCTCCATGGTAACAGCTGGCAGGGGGAGGAAAGAAAGGGGAGATGAAGCTCTCCCCTTCTCAGGTGTTGTCCTTGAAGAGTTAACATGCCCAGAACAGTCAAAGAAAAAGCTGCTTTTATGTGAACTTCTGCAGTCTGTGAACTTCTGAGCTCCTCCCCTTACATGCTGGGTATAAAACTCTGAAATTCCCTGAACTCGGGGTTCAGGGAATTGATTGATTACAGCAAAGGCTGTGCCCTCTGAACCTGGCTGCAGCCAAATGAAACTGTTTCCTGCTATCTTCGGTGCATTGCTGCATTTGTCCCTACAACACTACCGCCAAATTTACAATCTTCATAACTGTTATTAAGAGAGTTTGGGAGAATGTCCTATAAAGCTTTCTGTCTGCTACTTATTATAATGTTGTGAAGAGATAGAAAAAAAATAACTTGGGCCAGGAGGAACTTACATTCTAGGAGGGCATGCAGTCAATGAAACAGTTATTGCATTGTAGCCTAATATATGATATAATAATGGTATCTGCAAAGTGCAAGATTTACAGCAGATTTTTCTCTCTCTTTTTTTAAGGCTCTCCACTTGGCTTTCTTCTGTTGTGTTATAAACACCACTGAATTTAAAAACTTTAAATACTGCCTCCTCTCATAGAAGGTCTATATTTATCACTAAATACTTTATGGTTTACCAAGGAGTCTTCAAAGCCTGAAGATTACATGATTCATCTTCGTTGAACTTCATTTCCACCAGATATTTAGAGTATTGGTTTTATTTTAATGTCAAAATAATCACTGGGGAAATAATAGAGTACAAAATTAGTACTAATATTTGTACAACACTGGAGAATTCAAAGACAATCTGTGCTTAGAACAAGAATCTTTGTATCCCCAGACCCTTAGAAGTACTGGATAGATACTGGAATATTTTTAAGAATCCCTGATTAAAAACAGTAACTGATAACAGCTTATATAGGTACATCTCCTTTCTTGAAATTTATATATATATATATCAAGTAAGATTTGTAAGAGATGTGGAAGGTATAAAGAATAACAATACAGTGAAAATACTTTTTACCATTTACATTCTCATGTATCTTATCCCTACTCCCCATTCCACTATCGTATACTTTGTTTGATATTTTTACAACATATGTGTGTATCCCAGGCAATATATTGTTTTTATGCGGATTGCATATCAAAAATTTTTTCATACAGGCATTATATTTATTCTACTGATAATTTCTTTTTCACATATATTGAGACTTGTAGTTCTTATTAATTGAGCTGTATAATTGATATAGTAGGAAAAGAATTTTTTTTAAATTATACATTCTCATGTCAGTGAACATTTAGGTTGTTTCCAGACATTTGCTTTTACATACCATGCTGTTGTGAACATCATTGTTCAGGTGTCCAGGGCATATGCATAAAAATTACTCTATAGGAGTAATTTATCTAGGAGTGATTTCTGGGTCATGGGATATGCACACTATTTACTCTATAAAGCAATACTAAACATTGCCCAAACATATATACTTGTATGTATGTACATATATACATATATTCTGATATTCTGAATATCAAATACTTAAAACTCTTTTTTGAGTATATGGGCTGCATAAACATCATGTTATTCATGTCTTCTAATGAAATAGTTTTAATCCCAATGTATTCAATTTATCAACATTTTAATTGTGGTTCACACTTTTCAACAAATTCTTGGAAAGAAATTTATCTGGGGGTAAAGATAAGCAGATATATCACCTTCAAGGAGCAAATCTCATAATAATAGATGGAAACTCTATTGAATAAATTTTCAAACTATCCTGAATGGCCAGAATTCTCTATATTCTCTATAATAAAAAAGCTAAGGCTTCAAGTTTATTAGGTTACTTCTTTGTTATGGTATATTTTAAAATGAACACAAATTCCTTCTTTGTATATGCTGTCTTCTTTTCAATGTGTTAGTACTGCTTCTGTCATCAAGAGTGACGTCTGTCTTCCCACTTCCTAAATCTAGAGAACCATGTGACATCAGGTCTTTACCAAATGTTTCCAAGCAGGGGCTTGAAATTTGCCTATGTATTTGGAACTTAAACTCTTGCAGCAATATGGAACACTGAGCAACCTGAAAAGAAGCCTGAACAAGCCTATTAGAATATGAGAGAGGGCTGGGGATGTGGCTTAAGTGGTAGCGCGCTCGCCTGGCATGCGTGCGGCCCGGGTTCGATCCTCAACACCACATACAAAGATGTTGTGTCCGCCGAAAACTAAAAAGTAAATATTAAAAATTAAAAAAAAAAGAATATGAAGAACATGTGGATCAAAAATGAGGCATCCTAATGGGGATTCCTATATCACACAGCCCTAGTAAAGCCACAAGACAAGAACTTTTCAATTAACCCAGAAAATTATGAAGAGAAACATAAGTTTGTTGTTTTAAGCCACTAAGTGTAGTATGGTTTGTTATGCAGCAAAAGCTGATAACATATTACATAGGACTCTTCTATTTCCACCAATTACTTTCTTTGTGGGTCATAGAATGATGGTGTCTAGAATTGATTCTCCCCTTCCTTTAAGTTGCAGAAGTTCCATTTTTATCTAGATAAATGGCGAGCTCTGGGATGTACTTTTCTATACATTTTGCAGAGGTACAAGGCTATATGACTAGATTTTGGCAAATAGTATGTGAATGGTAATGATGAGGACAACTTCAAAGTTCATCTCTTTAAAGTCAGCTTGCACTAAACTCTCCCTTTCTCCTGTTTCTCATTTCTTGGACAGGCCTGCAAATATAACAAAATTCACTTTTAACTTTATAGGAAAAGAAAACACTTTGAAGATTGTTCTGTACTGGTTCTATGCTACTCATCTAATTTTGGACTGTTATGTGAAATTAAGCATATTAATGGTCCTTTGTGTTGGACTTTCCTATAACAACTTAGCCTGTAACTCACTAAGGTCAATTGGGTTCATCCTCAAGTTTATCTGTGTCAAATATATGTTATATGAGTTTTTAAAATACTGTTTCAGTCAGTGAAATATAATTACAATACAAAAGGAAGATTACATTTTTTGTGTAAACTAATCTTGGTGCTTTGGAACAATTCAGTAAAGCCAAGTCATAAAAAGTTAGGTGTAAATAAGATGGCTGAGAATGATGTAAGGTAAGAAATCATCAAAATGTGAAGTATTCTTCCCTAAGAATGTTTAACAAGTATCTATAAATTCTCTCTTCACATAAAAATATTGCATACTGTCAGAATGACATTATCTATGAGATTTGTAAAAAAAAAAAAGATAACTCTTAATCTCAGTCAGTATCCAAATTTTTAAAGAAAAGACTGTCCTAAGCTAAATTTGTTTAGCTTGGCAACTAAAACAAATTTATATATTTTAGGACAGTATGAAACATGTAAAGGATTGTTTTAACAACTGCTTTACCTATGATTATGATTATTATTATTTTAGTTGTTGATAGACCTTTATTTTATTTATTTATATGGGGTACTGAGAATTGAACCCAGGGTGTTAGAGTCTGTAAACAAGTCTGAATGGCGCCTGGCAAAGTGCCAGAGGGAGTGGTTTGTGAAGTAAGGCCAGCAAGCCATTAAGTATGGAGATTCCTTATTGGTTGACTGATGTATCTAGTTTATGCTAATTAAGATAAACTGTGTGGAATGTATAAGTATCGCTCTGGTCCTACAATAAACGGCTCCCATTCCTGCTGTATCAACATACACAAGTTGTTCATCACCCCCCCGGTTATTTTGCTGCAGCCAGACTGCGGCACCAGGGCCTCACACATGGCAGGCAAGTGCACTACCACTGAGCCCCAACCCCAGCCCCAATTATCTTTTTAATGAATTAAACTAATATTGGTCTCAATAACATTGGTTGAGAGGATTCCTAGCTATAACCTCTTTAAACATGAGTAGTTCATTCTTACAAAAACTAAAGTGGAAACAAGGTTAAGACAAAAATAGAAATGGTGGGAATGATATCAGGCCAGAGATATCATGCTTCTTCCAAAATGGCAGCCACTACATGATCCCAGCAAATCATGGCCTTGCAGAAATACTGCCAGATCTTTTCCTTGTTTTAGCTGGGATGTAGGTGTGTGCATGTGTATGGAATCTAATGGTTTTAAATGTCAGTAATGATGGCACATACTGCTAACCATCTATCAATATATATTCTCCTCTCCTTGAGTACACAACTGTGCCACATTTCTCAAGCTCCTTTGCTTTTAGCTGGAGTGAGATGACAGGGTTCCAACCAATGGCAAATAGGCAGAGATGATTAATTCCGGGCCTGCAGTACAAAATCTGATGTGCTCTTTTCTTCTTCTACTGCCTGAGATTCTGATAACCAAAGCATTCGTAAAAGGCACAAACTGAAGTTGATAAAATCACCTTCATGCTGGGTCACTGAAAGGCTACATGAATAGAGTTGTCCTTCATACCTCCTAACTCAGAAGGCAGGCATACCAGTTTGGGCTGAATAAACCATAAACTTCAATTATGGTTGAGCTTTTGCATTTGTATTGTTTATACTATTTAATTCTATGCTAACATGCACAGCTACCAATATCACTTTAAAATATGTGGAGCAGAAATCAACCATCTGAGCCCCCAGTTTGGAACCTGCCTTTAAGCATCTTTTACTCTCCAGTCCCTGTTTGGAAAATTCAGGGATTTTTCTACTCTTTCTCTTCATTTTGATTCTCTCATCTTGCATAGTCCATTTAGAAGAAAATGGTAAATGGAGAATCACTTTTTTCTTTCCTTTTGTCACTTTCCCCTTTTATTCTATCTTTTTTCACCTTTTATGCTGTCCTAGTCATTAGCTTTTCCTTTAGTAATCATTTTTGTCAAGATATAAAAATATGTGTGTGTAAAGTCATCTTTATACCCACATTTCTACAGATTTGATATCATTGGCTGCTATTTTTCATTTTTTTCTCATTGATTTTTTATGACTTATAACCACATTCTGGACTCATAGCCCTCAACTCCAACAAATCTTTAAATCTTTTTAAGTAAATGAACTCAAAGAGGAAGTTTTCTCTTAGCTTGAGAGGGACACAAGGCACCAACTTTCATGTGCTGACAATTATGTACAGCCTTTCCTCTCTTCCCTGGCCCTCTCTCTTTGTGTGCCTGGTCTTCTCACATATTAATTTATACTGGTACAAACTTTTCTGTTATAAGTCATCAAAATTAAATAATTTTTAAATAGATTTTTAATGTAATTCTTTATAAAAGGTGCTGGTCTGTCCATTGTCATGCAATACAATTACTATAGATAATGTAAGTGACATATGCATGTATGTATGTATGTATATATATATATATATATATATATATATATATATATATATATAATTAAAAATCTGTGGAGCTGGTGCTATTATTATTACATTTCACAGATGAAGAATCTGGAATGCATAGTGTTCAGGCAAATTTTGAAGGTCAGACAACTAGTAAAATGAAGAGCTGGGATTCAAACCCAGGCTGTTTGGGTCCAGCCTGATTCCAGAGCCCTCTCCTGTAGCCATAACACCACAAATGAGGATTCTGAGAAATGAAAGAAGGATTTTTATTCAAAATCCCACAACTCACTATTGAAGAACCGAAATTTCATGAAGCAAAGTATAAGGCTATTACCAATAAATGAACATTTTCTCCGTACATCCAGTTGCTTTTTTATGTTAGACATGCACAAAAACTATTAAACATGTATAAATAGACTAATTTACAAATCTTAACTTCCTAAAATACTTCACTTTTTTGAATATTACCTAAAAAACAAACATGGAAGTTCAGTTTGATATTTTGGTGCTTCTAGCTATAATAGTTCAAATTCTTGAATTTTTAAAAGTACCTCATGTTTAATATTCTGTAGATATATCACCCAGAAATTTCAGCTATTATATAGATAAGCTTAAGTGATTTCACTTGAAGAAAAAAAATCTACATAGGCTTCCATTTTCTGTATATTGACTATAAACATCATAACTGACTTTTTAAGGTGCTGAGATTCATGAAACAGATCAAGATCTCAAAATTCTCTCATCACCTAGAGTATTATCAGCTCCTCAGAGAAATTACATAACTTGGTCCCTTGGGAAATATTTTTAAAGTACTAGTCATCTTTTGTTTTGAAACAGTATAAAATATATTGTGCGATTGTAACACCTTCTGCTCCAACAGGGAACAAGCAAATAGCAGAAAAAAGGAATAAGGTTGCTAAACCAAGGAAACTAATGAAAGAATAATTTGAAATTAAAATTTGGCTAGAATAGTCTCCTTCACATTTCTCCAATTCTAAGATTATGTTATTTGTACACAAAGTAGAACAAGAATTGAAGCAATCATCTAGATAGTTTAATCTCTGGGCCACTTTCACTGACAATAATCTGCACAATTATTGTCTCTATTTTGTTTGGCTGGAATTATTTAAGCAGCTGTCTCATTTCCCCCATTCACTTTCTGTCTACAGAGACAACCCAAAGTAAAAGGAAAAGCCAAAGTTGAAATATAAAACATGCAGTTCCACGTTTTATTTAAAACATGAAGATTCCTAGTGTGGAGAAGTCATTTCAAGGGCTAGATTGTTGTATAATAACCAAAATCAAATCCACTGAGTCTCTGGTTAAAACAATGACTTCATTGAAGCCTTGTAATCACTATTCTCGGTTTTTACCCAACTTTCCAAAGATGTACAAAGAAAAATAATTATTAAACACCTATTATGTCAAGGACTGTCACAGTGTATTAGTAGAATTTATTTTATTTAATGTAAAATCCTCTATGGAAGGTGACATTTTATCTATATTGCAAATAAATTGTGGAACAAAGTCAGAACTTTTTTTAAAAGGTAAACATACTTTTAATGATTGAAGAACCAGAACATTCTTTTGATATCAAGCCTAATATTTTAACCATTATAAAGACACAGCTGATAGGAAGTTTTCCAATCAGGGAACTGAAAGCAAGCACTTTTGATGGTCTTACTATTTTTAGTGTAATGGACCCTAAAAATCAGGAAATCTTTCCTAAATTAGTAATATTAAAAAGTTTTGGAAACTTTATTGCTAAGTTCTTATCCTAAATATCTTGCAGGTAAATTACAATTATTCATTATTTTTGAAATCCTTTGTTTGACTCAGCAGGACAAAAGGGGGGAAAATAAGAAAAAGAAATTTTATTTGAGAAGACTTACGTTCACAAAATCAATTTCCTCTAATAGGTAAGTATTGCTATTCCCATTGTGCACTAAACACAAATAAACACAAATAAATAAAAATATTGTACAATAGAATCAGCCTAGTTTTTAAATGAATTCATTGAATGAGGAAATTTACAAAGGCCTAATCCTAATTTCTAGTGTACAGCAGTCCCCTGTTATCCACCTTTGCTTTCCACAGTTTCAGTTACCTGCAGTCAACTGCTGTCTGCTTCCTAAATGGAAAATTCTAGTAATCAACAATTGATAAGTTCTATTGTGTTCCTTTCTGAGTAACATGATGAAATCTTGTGTTGTCCCACTCTATCCTGCCCACAACATGAATCATGCTTTTTGCTAAGGTATCCATAATGTATATAATACCTTCCTATTAGTCACTTAGTAGCCATCTCAGAAATCAGGTTGACCATCATGGATGGCATGGCTTGGTGTTTGTGTTCAAGTAAGAAGGTCAATAGAAGCTTAATGCTACATCAGAATGCCTTTGTCATTTACTTTGCTTCATCTCACTCTGTAGGCATTGTACTATCTCATATCACCACAAGAAAAAGGGGGAATGTAGTACAAGATATTTTGAAACACAGACCACATTCACATAGATTGTATTTCAGTGTACTATTATGATTGTTCTATTTTATTATTAGTCATTGTCATTAATCTCTTCCTGTACCAAATTTACAAACTAACTTTACCATAGGTACATATGTACAGTATAGGAAAAAATCATAGCATATATAGAGTGCAATATGATCTGAGGTTTTAGGCATCTAGTAGAGGTCTTAGAACATTTCCCCTGAGGATAAAATTTTCTTAAAAAAATACTGTGTTTCCTTAAAAAACTAGGAATGGAACCATCATATGACTCAGTTATCCCACTTCTAGGTATTTATCCAAAAGAACTAAAACCAGCATACTATAGCAATACAGCCACATCAGTGTGTATAGCAGCACAATATACAATAGCCAAAATATGGAATAAGCCCAGGTGCCCGTACATAGATGAGGATTAAGAAAATGTGATACACACACACACACACACACACACACACACACACACACAGTGGAGTTTTACTCAGCCATAAAGAAGAATGAAATTATGGCATTTGCCAGTAAGTGGATTGAATTGAAGAATATCATGCTAAACTAAGACAGACTCAGAAAGTCAAGAGTTGAATGTTTTCTCTCATATGTAGAAGCTAGAACAAAATAAGAAAAATAAAGAAAGAGGAATATCATAAAGATGTAGGGGAGATCAATGGAGTAGAAAAATAAGGTTGAGAAGGCAGGAGGGGCCAGAAAGGGGAGGAAATGCAGAATGAATATGACAAAATTATGTGCATGTATAAATATACCACAGTGAATTCTACCTTCATGTATATATAAAACACCAATTAAAAATAAATAAATAAAGTTGGGTGCAGTGATGCATGCCTGTAATCCCTGCGGCTCCGGAGTCTGAGGCAGGAGGATCACAGGTTCAAAGCCAGCCTCACAAATGGCGAGGCACTGAGCAACTCAGTGAGACCCTGTCTCTAAATAAAATACAAAATAGGGCTGGGAATGTGGCTCAGTGTTTGAGTGCTCCTGAATTCAATCCCAGGACTAAAAATAAATAACTAAGTAAGTAAATAAATAAATAAGTCGAAGACCCTTAGAGCAGAGGAAAAGGAGTTGGATGAGGGAAGAGAGGAGGGAAAGGTAAGAGTACCAGGAACTGAAATGGACTAAACTCCATCCACACATGGTGATGTCGAAATGAACACAACTACAATGCACCAGTACAAGCAAAAACTAAAAATCAAGAATACTGTGCTTTGAAGGGAGAGGTCGGATGAGGTTGTGAGGGTAGGAAAGATGGTGAAATGAGATGGACATCGTTATCCTAGGTACATGTATGATTGCATGAACAGTGAGTGTCTACAACATACACAACCAGAGAATTGAAATGTTGCTCTCCATTTGTGTATGATGAATCGAAATGCATTCTACTGTCATGTACAACTAAGAACAAATATACACACACACACACACACACACACACACACACACACACACACATAATACACTTTGAAATGTACAGTTATCTACATGGCTAAATTAAGCAAGGGTAAATTTCAACTAACACAGAGATAAGACCCCTAACATAGTTCCACATTTATATCTAGAATCTAGGAGTTCTCTCATCAGGAATTGGTTGTGATCCTTAATCAAAGAAACCGATCAGAATGATCTGGAAAAATGTACCCAATTATAATGGCCAAGGTTTACTTGGTCCTACATTTTGATTCCTTAAAGATAGGGCCTGGAGATGTTCTGGCAATTTTCCATTCCTGTCCCATTCTGATCACTATTCCATTACTCATCTCATTCTGATGACCAGGAGCTACTCCAGTAAGTAAACTACTGTGATATTTATATTATTAGTAGAGTTAAAACTGTTGTTTTGAGCAACTTAACTCTAAAACTATATTGATTCTTTCTAATAATGCCATATCAGACAAGATGTTCTATGAGAATATGATGGAAATTTTGTTTGGCCATGGGGAACAATCATTGCCCATTATGCCTTGAAATGTTTATAGAGAAACATCATTGTAGTTCTGCCTTGTGGCTCAGAGTTTCAGGTTTCTGACCCCCATTTATCATGTCTAAAGAGAGTACAATTTGGAGTTTATTTTATTTTGTTATGTTAGAAAATGTTTTCCTAGAACTGTGGATTAGTTCTCCTGCAGACTGAGGAAAAGAACCCACTCTTTTAACATTTCCACAAAAAGACATGATCCTGCCCAACTTATTGGCACACAACTGTAATTCTAGCTACTCTGGAGGCTGAGGCAGAGGGATCATCACAAATATAAAAGCCAGCCTCAGAAATGTAGGGGGACTATGTTTCAATGAAAATTAAAAAGGAGCTGGGAATGTAGTCTATTGGTAGAGCATTTGCCCAGCAACAATAAAACTCTGGTTTCAATTCCCAGGTGCGCGTGCATACACACACACACACACACACACACACACACACACACACACCACAGGATCTCTAACTTCTCTATTGGTTGGCAAATTACTCAAACTGACTTTTAATCAGCTCTAGGAGACATCTGTACTTCATTCTTTCTAGAGCGTAACCTCAGATCTCTGCTATTTAATTCTTATGTAGATCTTATTTTTCAAATCATAGCAACAAAAACAATAATAACAGGAATAGTTTGTTTTTTTTTTTTTTTTTAAAGAGTTGCAGCTCTATTACTGCCTATCTATTAGAAATTCAATTTTGGATCAAGCCAGACCTTCAGAGGCTACATATTTGTACCACACTGTTAGTACCCTGGTAGGATTTCTCTTCCTGAATCACACTTTGGATTATGTCATCAGATGTTTGGTTTGTTCTTGACAATGGCAAAAATCAGCCATTCTCTCAAGTCAGTTCAAGTAATAACCAGAAGCCTATGTCTTGCAGGAAGAGCAGAATCACAGTACAAGCAGGCTTCCAGGAAGCCACTGTGCCATTCAGAAAGCAGCACAGCTCCAATGGTCAGCTCTCTCAAGCCCCAGTTTCAGCAGCAAGAGTTTATTGATTTACACCCTTTCTCTCTTTATGAAACCGTCACCTCCGCCTTTGCTCTGCGTGTCCTTTTCTCTTTGTGCCTATTTATTGTCTCAGCTGCCTCTTGGCCTTTTCAACCTAACTTCTCTCTGTGTGCCCTTCAGTTTCTGCTCACACTTCCAAATAATTGCCTCCCTCTGTGTACCTCTTATCTCTAAACACCCAAAAGAAAACATCCAATTGTTTCCTCTCAACTTCAGTCATCCTTTCTAAGCAAAGCTTTTTCTTTATCAGATGGCCTAGTAAGCTACTAGCCAGTCTGTAAACATCAGTTTCTCTTGAGTGGAGTGTCCCTCCTCTCCCTAGGCCAATTAGCTGTGGTCATAGGCCATAATGTTTGGTGTGTGTGTGTGTGTGTGTGTGTGTGTGTGTGTGTGTTAGAAAGGATGTGTTATGGCACAGAGAGCAATAGTCTGTGAGCAGGCTCACTAAGACCACTTGCTTTTCTGAGAGGAGATCTATGGTCGTTGCAGTTCTTTCAATTTAGCTATTTTTCACTGAGAAATAGTATACTAAATATTTATAAAAGACAATGCTGAATTTATTTATCACCATTATTGAGAATAGGTTAGTATATCTCACTTCTGTATCCTTTCCATAGACTTCTGAAAAAAATTTTCTCTCATGTCTCAACACAAGTAAAAACTTTGCCTATCATGACCTTCTGATTACTTTTGTTCTTACATATATCATGAACGTTGAGAATAATACCCTCTGGAAGATATCAAGGTTAGGTTTGCTTTTCAACTCTACAAGGATTTAAGATTATAGTCTCTGCACATGAAGCTCATCCTATCTCTACGTTCAACGCCTTTTCTTTTCCTGTTTTGATTTTATATTCCCAAATCATCTTTATTTTCCTTATTTTTACCTTTTACCAATCTATCTAAAACACATAAAATTTTAATTTCAGGAGAAATGATATTTAAAAATAGCAAAAGCTGTAATTATCTACTCACATAATTATTCACTTAACTACATTTTTTTAAAGACGACATATCATCATCTTTACACATCAAATTTAGCCCCATTCTAGTGCATGATTACCACATATTAAAGGTTTACTGAATGAGGGCTGGGATTATGGCTCAGCAGTAGAGTGCTCGCCTCCCATGTGCAAGGCCCTGGGTTCAATCCTCAAAGCACTACATGAAAATAAATAAATAAAATAAAGTTTAAAAAACATATTTATGTATAAAATTTGCTGAATGAATTAATGGTTCAATGTTCTTTAACAAAATATCAGAAGATAAATTTCATGCTGTGAATAGTAAGTAAAATATTCATTTGCAAATAAGATAATTTTAAGGGAAACAGCATATTTATGATGTAATCTTGGTAACAATATTGTCAGATTTCAAATTCTGATTTATCATAGATACAATATGGCTTTTCATCAAACAACCCTACTCTAATCACGAATAGCATGAAAGTGAGATTCACGTAAGTTCATAAAGTTTATGAGAAAAAAGCACAAATTACATTTTGTAATCACTGAAGTGAAGACCAAAGCCAATACTTTGAAAGAAAATTGCAAATTCTTTTAGTAATCATTGTGGCATTACTATTCATCATTGTAACCTGACTCTGAATGAAGTTGTATTTTCATGTTAGTGTCCTTTGAAATATGTAATTCCATAAGCATTCCATTGTGATGAAAGCCCTTGTGTCCATCCAAACAGAGAAAACACTGTATCACAAGTTACTCATGGCAAGTTTCTGGCAAATACTCAAAGGGATAAAAAAAGAGGAATTTAATATAATTCAATCAAAGACTGGGTAATTAATACACATGAGAGAAAAACAAGGCTGGAGAGAAAATTAGTAAAGTCAGCGTTATTACTGAATGCAATCCTTTGCTGTGCTTTAGAACTGGCTAGAAGGAATGCATTGTGTTAGCATGATACAACAGCTAATTCATATGTCTGACGACTGAAGTTCAAGCACAAGCTCATCTGTACTAGACATAAGAAAACCTGGCATCAGGGTGTCACCTTGTGTTTCTGGAAGGATAAATAGCTAGCCAGGATTTCTTTTCATTGGTCAGACAAGCCCAGGAATGCCATCAGTGTCCGGAGGCCTGCTCTTGCCTGGGTCCTGTACAATCTCAACATGTCACTCTGGATAACATGCCGGACTATGTTCAAAGGCTGCTGGAGAGGACAGCCACCATTCCTGCCGCAGTCTCTCTGGTCAGCCAGCTCTAAACGCCTTCTTATACTCCAAAGATAAAAGCCCTTGACCTTGTTACTTAAAACTGAAGTGTAAGATCCTTGGAACTGATAGTCTAGCGTGTCCCCTGGATGGACTCCATTCCAGGTCCCTAATGGGAGCAGTGATTTGACACATCCTCTTGGTTTCAGATTCTTATTCACTATCTTTTAAAAGGGAAGCATCGCTGAGGGTGAAATTTGGACTCATAAAACTCTGCATTAATTACAGACTGACTCTGCACTATTAAAACAAAGTCCTTTGAGGAGCAGCCATCAGATACCTTTCAGAGGAGGGAGTCTTGGCTGTTATTCTTACAGCGCCCCTGAAAGGGCCCTGATCCTCTCTCCGGCTGCAGCTTTTGTTCCCAGCCCTGCTTTTTTCAATGGTTGTCATGGAATCGACTTATTAACATATGAAAAGCCATACACAACACTTTTCCCTTCACCCCTGCCTCCCCCACAACCAAAAGCCTGTTGCTAAAGCCTTAGTCCTTAATATTCATGTAAAGAGGGTGGGGTGTGAGAACAGAAATAAAATTGTGAGTGAAAAAACAAAGACGTTTTCAACTTGCATCCTCTGGGGCAAGGATAAAAAAAAAAAAAAAAAAGGTTGATTTTTTTAAAGAGTTAGAATTTTCTTAATTTCTGTCTTTTTTACTGAGTCTTCCCCAGACTACGGCCACTGTGGTCCCCTGTTACAACCGACCTTATTCACCAGAATTGATTTTAATTGCCTCATGAGTCAGAGGATAGACATGCATGCTTCTCAGTGTATTATGTCAATAGCTTCTGTTTAATTGGAGGTTAATTTCAATGACCAGTTCTCACATTTTCTTAAAAATAATTTTTAGATTCCTTAAAAATTTTTGCTTTGGTCCAGAAGTGACAGAAATTTCTATTTTACACAAATAATCTTATTAGCTGGACTTTGGCTCATGTGTTTGCTTTTTGCTACTGTCTTAACTCATATCAATAAGGAACCTCTTATCTCCTCTTATGTATGCAGTCAAATTGATACTATTTTGTTTATCAATACAAAAGTATATCCTGCCAACACCTCCCTCCAAAATTGTAACTGATTTTAAAAGATTCTAAAAATACTACCAGAGATTTCTTAAAAAAAAAAAAAAAAATATATATATATATATATATATATATATATATATATATATATAGTTGTAGATGGACACAATGCCTTTATTTTATTTATTTATTTTTATGTGGTGCGGAGGATTAAACCCAGTGCCTCACAAGTGCCAGGTAAGTGCTGTACCACTGAGCTACAACTCCAGCCCCAGAGATTTCTTTAAACAACTAGAACAACAACAAAAATCTCATGAAGAACATTATGCTATATATACAACAGTCATATAGACTATAGGAAAAGTACTACCTGCAAAATATTTTTGCACAACATATAGACTTATCACTTTTTGGCTTCCACGATATTTCTTAACCTCGTCCCCAACTGTAACTTTGGTCAATGCCTAACATGATGATGATGATATGATCAAGATAGTCAGCAAATAATTAGAGCCATGTGCTAAGAGCTTTACATAATTTAATAATCCAAACAATCCTAGGATAGAAAGTGGACCACTTCTTTAATTTGAGGAGGACTTTAATGTGAAAGTTCTTTTAGGGAAAGAAATTCTAGTGAAGTATACTCTCTGAAATTGACCATGTTGATTTGGATAATCCATCAGGATATTGCACAGATGGTGTTAATCATAATTCCTTTGGCTGTTGGTAGCAAACAATCAACTCAAACACATAAACAAGAAAAATAGATGGAGGGAGAATAGTTATGGACTCTTGAAACTGAAAAATTCAAGGACACTGGCTTTCAGTATAACTAATCTGGAGGCCCCAAAGTGACCAGTGTCCAACATTAGTCTCAACTCTTCCTTTCTTCTCCCTCACTCCCTCCATCTCTTGGCCCTATTTTTGTAGGAGAGCTCCTTATCCTCCACCATGGTGAAGGTCCCCCCACCCCCAAGTAATTGGCTAAGGGAAGCTCCAGATTTGTAGACCCTCTATATTTTTACTCCACAGAAATAAGTCACTCTTTTCTCCTTGTTCCCATGTAACAAAACCAGGAACAGATTCTGACTAGCCTTGCTTTGCTCATATGCCCAAACTTTAACTGTTTCTCCAAAACCAGGAGGACATTTGACCAGTTCTTGTCTGGCCTACTTCTGTGGCTAAAGGTACAATGTCTATTATACAATGAAAAGAAGCGGAAATTGCCACAAATGTATGAAAACAATAGCTACCTATAATGCACACAAGCCTTTACTTCTCCATGTTTGGAATGAAATATGACTCAAGTTAAATCAAGGCTTCTTCAATTATCTAACAATGAAGGTCACAAAGGCATCTGTTTCTGTTACCATGAAACAGAATAATATGAAAATATTCTTCAACTGAAATTTTATCTTGCAGTTACACAATGTGAAGTTCTGAACCAGCTGGAAGGGACCATGAAACATAGAAGGAGTCATATAAGAGGTCCAATTTTATGGAGATGAAGCCCTTTAAAAAAATTAAAATCTCTCAGTCAAGATGTATTTACTTAGTTTCCGTCCTGTTATTCACACTAACCACACTTAATGCACTAGGAAAGAAAATCATGAGACTTTAGTTATCAGATGATGGAGGCAACATCCAGTAATTACTTACCATGTAACCTGAAGGGTAAACTGAGAAATAAAATTGATTTTTATATGTCAATAAGAAAGTGATAAGGCAGTGAGTTAGCCTGTATCTAAATGGAAGGCTTGGGCTTAAGGATGTCTTTCCTTCCCTACTACCCACCAACCCCATTGGATTCAGTGATATCCTGCAAGCCCACATAACATCAGAAGCCAAAGATGGGATGCGGGTTTAAATGGGGTTGGCATGAGGAATTTGTAAAATGCCACACTTGTCTCTTCCACTAGTCTTGAACAGATGTTCCAGTGCTCATGTGATTTTTAAAACTGTCAGGAGTTCTCTGAAGCCTTCCTACTCTTGTGATCTTTCACCTATTAAGCACCTGGGTGAAATATACTACATGGGGGGAGCTTGTTCCCACTTTATGAAATTTTCTCATTCTCCTATTCAACAAGCAAAAGGAAATGAATGGGAAACATGGATGGATGTGAAAAATCGAAACCTCTCCTTCCCAGGCAAGCCCATAAATGACTCTGATTTACACAAAAAAAGGCCTGAGCAAATAAGAAAGGCTGTAGTTCCTTGGAGCATCATTTTTTTTTTTTTTTAACCAAATATTCTCTTTATATATTTTCAATATTTTTCTACTTACTAAACAATTTGGTATTATTTTTATTTATTTTTAATCTTTTATTGATTTTATTTTTTTAAATACACAACAGCAGTGGAATGCATTACAATTCTTATTACACATACAGAGCACAATTTTTGATATGTCTGTATATAAAGTTTGTTCACACCAATTTATGCCTTTACACATGTACTTTTTTTGCATTACAATTCTTAATACATATGTATACCACAATTTTTCATATCTCTGTTTGTATATAAAGTATGTTGACACCCAATTCAAGTCTTCATACATGTACTTTGTATAATGATGTCCATCACATCCCACCATCCTTTCTAATCCCCTGCTCCCTCCTCTCCCTCCCACTCCTCTTCCCTCTCTAGGGAGCACCATATTTTGGAGAGTTTTCAGGGCCTTAAGGCATTTCTGTAATTTTTGATTCACAGCAATCATTTCTCCATCAGGTGTTTTGCTCTATAGACTGAAGCATTTGGCAGAGTGGCCCACTGGCAATCTGATATCATTTTAAATTAAAAAAAAAAAAAAAAAAAAAAAACATTATTGGCTTTGACATTCCTACCAGAAATAGTTTGTTCAATAAACTTGATATCCCTATACTTAGGTCAGTGTGGTAGAGCACACCTTTAATTCCAGATATTTAGAAAGCTAAGGTAGGAGAATCCCAAGTTCAAGACCAGTCAGGACTTCTGGGTTAACTTAGTAAGACCCTGTCTCAAAAATAATTTAAAAGTCTGAGGACATAGCTCAGTGGTGGAGAGTTTGCCTAGCATGGGCTAGGCCCTGGGTTTAATACCCATCACTGCAAAAAAAAAAAAAAAAAAAAAAAGGAAGAAAAGAAAAATGACATTCTTCGGTGGATTAAATTCCACTAAAGATTTTCATCGTAGACTCACATTTCTCTTAAAAAGTTAAAAAGCATTATTACACACCTATTTTTAATTTTCCATTTCCCTTATATGGAATCCCCTCCTTCCAATCGAATACTATTTACTTACTCAAAATTAATTTTGATTACTCTCCATCAGAAAGTTCCCATTATTAAGTCCATCCTACCTTGATCTAGCTACTACTTCAAACCTTATAGACATTTGGAAGAAATTGGTACATAACCAATCCAAAAATTGGTACATGATCAATCAAAATAAATAATTACTGGGTATCTGTCATGTTTAGCACTGCAGAAGTACTATGGGAAAACAGAGAATATAAGAAAGACAGGGTAGCTTACAGTATTGCTACAGAGACAATATTTATATATGTGAAGTATTTTAAGACAAGATCATGTATGGTAAACTTACTAACTATATAAGCCAGATAAAAGTAGAAGGATTCTATATTTTCAATGACTATTATAGATTGCCTAATGTAGGCCAAGCACTGTTAGTGTCTGGGGACACACTAAAATGACTAAAACACAAAATTGTCCTTTGCAGGACTCATTGTTCATTTGGTGAAACAGGTGTGTGTATGGGTGATTATACTCAACAGGTCACGTGCAAATCCATAACCCCTGTGTGTGGCTTTGGCGTGGAAGAAGGGCATCCACATTAGACAAGAGCAGGGTTCCTCAGCCTCAGCACTACTGACATTTGGAAACATACAACTGTTTTGAGAATCTGTTCTGAGTATTGTAGGATGTTGAGCAGCAGTCCTCTTCTTTGCCCGCTAGACGCTGGTTAGCAACCCCCATCACCACACAAGTTGTGTTGTGCTACCAAAAATGTATACAGACATTACTAACTATCCTGTGGGGAACGAAATCATCCCAGTTGAAAACCTTTGATGTGAAAGGATACAGGAATGTATTAAAGAACAAGTCGAGTTTTACCAGGTCACAAAAGCAAATGAGGCAAGGGAGGTGAGAAAGAGCAGAGGTGAGGGACAGTAGGACAGCACTGCTTTTGTAAGATCAATTTGTGCTACTTTGCAGGAGGGTAGAGAGCAAGATTTTGAACTTCAACTCCTTTTGGAATGATGAGGCACATGAACAGATAAATCAATAGATAAAGAATACCCATATGGCTGAGCGTGGTGGCGCATGCATATAATCCCAGAGGCTCAGGAGGCGGAGGCAGGATGATCGTGAGTTCAAAGCCAGCCTCAGCAAAAGTGAGGCTCTAATCAACTCAATGAGACCCTGTCTCTAAATAAAATGCTCCTTCCCCCCAAAAATACCCATATATATTTGCCGAAGAGCAGAAGCAGATTTACTGGGCCTTGACCGCGTTGAGATCTGCTGGGCTTTGTGTTGACTCTGAAGTAGGACAGGATTGCCCGGCTACAACCAGGAAGCATTCCAGGCCAGCATATCTGGAAAAGTGCCTAAAAGGAACTTAAAGAAATGGATCTAAAAATCTCCAAGGCTCCAGTAATTTAGTGCTATTTACTTTCTTGTTCTAAATAAATATTCACTTTTGTACCTAAATTCAGATCTGTTATCATAAAGAGAACACTCCAATTGTGTCAAGTTCCATTCCCCAGAACCCGAATCTGCTCTGCTGGGGAGAGATTTTTCAATAAATCTCTTTGCCAGGTCAAGGTCTGTCTTGACCTGGACTTTGAATGAAAAACCTCTCCTGCTGAGGGGAGAAATTGTATTCTAAGTAGGGGAGTTTTGTCTCTGGGGTAGTTTATGTACAAACTTGCCCAGAAACAGACAGCCATTGAAGATCCCATTCTGTCTTATAATTTTGTGATTTTAAAGATTCTACCTGCACAGGACACAAGCTTAAAATCATGAACCCCACATTTGTGGAACTTGAGTGTGATTGATTACCAAGGGTAAGCACATTTCTAAACAGTCGTTAGGATTTATGTGTAAATTTCAGAATTACAGAGCCACTTACTAGTCCCCAAAATAAATATCATTGAAAAAGAAGCTCTGAACTTGTGTTTATAGATTTGGATGAGGTGATTAATTGTGTAGGTGGGGTTTTCTGTGAGGTTTGTAATGGATCTTCCTTCCAGTTTGATGGAATGAGCCGACTTTATAGACTAAAGAATTAAGTTCATGTGAACCACAAGTGCTATCAAAAGCTGCCTGGTACAGTTGACAGAACAGAACTCAGGATTTGGAGTCGAAAGACCTGGATGTGGGTCCCAGATCTGCTATTTTCTTGTAGATCACCTGATAAATATACGCACTAATGTCTATTCTAAGGGATTTCTGAGAGGTATAACTAGATTTTTGAGAGGTATAAGTAGATTTCTCTGTCAGACAATGGTAAAATAGACCAGCATTCTCTAGTTGGGGTTCCTTTGGATTGATTGATGCAGTTGTTGTTAGATGTTAAATATTTTGAATCTCACCTTTCATGAAACACAGTGGAGAAGCCAGGTAAGAGTCCTGTCTGCCATTATTTCAACCTGAGCTGACAAATCTTACTTACTGCCCCAAGCCCAGATTCAATTGTTAACTACAATAAAGGGGCACCAGTCATTCTGGAGATGAATCTCTACTGGGTCATAATGGCTTTGGATTCTTGGGATAGCAAAAAGGTTTAATGCCATAGTATTTGAAAAGCAAAGTCATTAGGCTGAACCCAATGGTTCTCAGTCCTGGTTGCATATAGAATTGCCAAGAGAGCTTTTTAAGAATACATATATCCTAAGTGAAGTCTCAGTGCATCCTGCAAAGGGATCACCACATAATAATCTCACACACAATGGAAATGATGAGAGTCATCTAATTTAGTTATGGAACAGAGCACCTTGCCATGTTGTATCTCCATCTGTGGACACTGTATCAAGTGTCCACTTTCTATATGAAACATTATCTTATAAAAGGTTGACATTATATGTACTAGCCATACATCCAAGCAAAGAGGCCATAGCTCTGTGACCACCTCTTACAAGTCTCTCCCTGGTCTTCTTTCAGCAAGGCTTCCCTTTACAGAAAGAGTCATTCACCCAATCATGTTTTGTATTCTCAGGACTCTATAATTGCCTTCTCAACCAGATGGGAACATCTTCCAGCACCTTGTGAGATAACTTTCTGAATGCAAACTGGACACACTTCTAGGCCAAGCAATGGACCAGAAATGACTGTTGATAGGTGTGCTAATGAGCTTGGACACTTGTGATAGAGTATCCCTCCTGAGTGTGAGGTCCTGCACATGGTAGGATGGAGCCAGAATGTTAAGAAAAGAACGTAGATCTAGGAACAAGGGTAATGGCCTAAGCAGGGAAAGTCAAATTTCCCTGGCCAATGAATCTAGAATGAAACTCAAAAGGAGTCAGAGAGTTTTAAACATGAACATAGCCTCCAGGTTATTAATGAAAATGTATTTGTTATGAAGGGAGGGTAGAACATATTTCGCTTAATTTAAGAGTTTTCAAGCTTGCATCATAATTTTGAAGTATTTAGATAGGTGGCTTATGAGTCCCCATTGGTACTCTTCGCCTGAGCTGAGCAAAACATTAGGAGCAAGTATGGAGGAGATATATCCTTGCCTTGATTTTCTTTGGAATGTTTTCTTACTTGAAATCAGCAGCCATGGAAGCTTTCCAAAGATCTTTGAATGCAATGAGAATGTTGTCCATCAAAAATGCTGTCTGGTTTTATTGCACATGAACTGTTGTTAACTCTGACACACCAGCCAGATTCTTCTGTGTTCCCATTGTCCATTGGACCTCCCCAGCCAAATCCTAATGGGGGTAATGAGTCTGTGCCAATGAGATTTGAGGGAGGGGCTGAGGAAAGTGTAATCAAGCAAATCACAAAGTACTGAGTTTAAGACAGAGGCCTCTGCTCCTTTGACTTCATTTTCAATCCACTCAATTTCAGGGGGCTTCCCCCTGACTTTGGCAGCAGAAAAGAAAAGGAATGGTCTCTGGTTTTCCTCTTGTAAAATCTGGAGCATGATAACTACCCTGGTCTCATAGGAACACTGTAAGGAGGATCTCAGGGAACAGGAACTGTTTATAGCCTACATATGAAAAAGTATAAGAAATTGTCATTTTCCCCCATTCGTTAATCTTCCAGGATTTATTAGGGATTTTAGAAGGGAAACGTGGCTGTTTTAAGAGAAGCTATGTAAGGAAATGGTGGGAGTTGGGCAGAGAAGGCCAAAGACAGAATTGAATTCACACTTTATAAATCTGGCACCAGTGTATGTGAATTACTTCATGATCTGGCCAATATCAGGCAAATAAGAAACTCAGAGCAAACCAAAGTCATTCTCAAACAATGAGTTCTCACAGTAAAGCAATGGGGCGTGGTTAGGAGTACAAAGCTGCAGAGCATAGACAAATGCCCTAGAGGTCACCAAGCAGGTCTCTGTAGCTGTTGTGACAGAGGAGCAGTGCTCACCCCTGAGAGAAAGCAGAGGCTCCAAGGTGAAGCCCCTGTGGAATGTAGACTAGGTCCTAGGACAACGCAGGGGCCCCTCCAAGTCCAGGGTGGCCTGTGATGTTGCCGGTATTTCAGTGAGAATAGGCAGGAAGGAGGCTGGTGAGGGAAGCAGCCCTCACACAGATGTTGGCTTAAAAGAGCCTGTTTACTTGGTGATTAGTATTGTGAAATGGAAGGCTCAAGTTTCATCTGCTTAGGGAAGAATAGTTATTTTTCTCATTGTGCAGCTTTTGCTGTTGGTACAGAAAATATGCCCTGAAAATCAGCTTCCCAGGAGTCTCAGGCAGGTGGGATTCCAGACTCAAGTTGTGCCATCACCCCTGGAGCCATTGGAGGAACATTTATGTTATGAGGAAGGATTGAGTCCCAGAGCCGTCACCACTCAGCCAGTCTAACTTCTGCCTTTACTATGGAGATGATCATGTCTTAACAGCTACCAACACCAGCCTCCTCTTCATGCCACCAGAAAGGTATGGGTGGGATGGACCAGCTTAGAGGGGGAATGAGTCAACACTCCCTTTTTTTTTTTTTTTTTTTTAACCACAAACATCCCTACCCACAGCAAGAGCATTCAAATTGTGTGTCCTGGGCAGAGATTGGAATTTGTGTACACTCTATGCCTTGAAGCTTGGAATCACTAGGATGTTGAATTCTTGTAACATTTACCCCAAAGAAATAGGAGCCAAGAGGCAGTTGATATAGTGAAAAGAACATGGGCTTTGAACATAAAGAGCTTTCCGTTTGAATACTGGTTCTTCCCCTTTACTCACTGTGTGACCTTAGGGAAACTGTTTAAGCTTTCCACATCTCAGTTTTCTAGTACATAAAGTAATAGCTAATAATAGCCACATCATAGAACTATTGTGCAGATGAAATTAGATAACTCCTGATAGTCATTCAATATAAGGAAGCCTCTGTGAACAGGAAACATGCTTTTCAGAGGAGCCTGTCCCTCCCTCCCCATTGTAAAGTCTTGGAGCTCAACAAATGCACTTGAAGTAGATTCTAAGCAAGAGACTCAAAGCTGCCTCCTCCTCTCCCAACCAGTAAATCTAGTTGCTTTCATTACAAATATTAGTTTCTGGATAAGATTTTTAGGGAAAATGGTTTCAGAAATCATCACTTGGGGCTCCTTCTCTTCTTTCCCTTCCTGCCATTCGACATTGCCTTCCATGCCTGCCACACGATGTGGCAAGAAACTGAGTCAGGAAATAGTGTCTGGGGAAAGGATGGGAGATGCAGCTCTTCTGGGAAGTAGTGATGGACAAAGGCAATTAAAGGCTTTGAAAGGAAAGCAGAGGCCATCTAATAGAGTCCTCTTATTTCCCTCTGAAGGTGAACAGCTACAAGGTGAACATGGGGTTGCTTGGAGACCAGTGTGCTTACCTGCGTCAAGGCTGCCGTGAAGGCAGATCATGAGAGGGTCACTCTCCACAACCAATTCCAAGTGTGAAGCCAACAACCCAGCACATGTAAATTATTCTCTGTTGCTAAGAGCCATAGCCACTGCGACACTCTGTCCAATGTGTCCCAACTACAGATGGCCTGTCTCCATCCCCTTTGCAAATTCTCTTTCACATACAAGATATGTCTATACTATATCTCTGCCACCACATAATGTTTGTTATTATTATTAGGCCCAATTATCACCGGTATTATGCAATAGTATTTTTTAAAGTCCTTGATGCTATAATGACTGATATTATGTCTTGGCACCCCTCTTCTGTCTGATCTCATCCAGAACTTCTCAGACAGCACTGATAAGATGCATGCATAATATAAATGGCATTGGGTGCTGGATGACATGTATACTGAGTGTGTAATGGCAGGTCCTTGGACTGAGAAGTAGGGAAGGTGATGCAGGGAAGAACTGAAATAGGTAGAATAGACTGTTAGAACCAGTAATGGATAGTTTGGAATTACACTAGCATTCCAAATCTCTGCACAGCAATAGTGAATTTTTATCTGTTCTTTGTCTCATCGAGCTTATGAATCTGCCAAAAATTTCTGGGAGTGGAATAGAAACATCCTTCACCTTCCTTTTCAGAATGCAGTTCACATTTTGCAAACATGGGACTTAGGTTTGCTATTGGCAGGAACGTATGTTATTGGCCCCAATCTTAATAGGCTGTCAGAGGAGGCTGGGAGGAAAAGGGAACGGAAGGATGGGCAGACTGTGAGGCTCTTCTCTCCAGGCCCAGTGGGAAAGGTTACCATTCTGGTGGCTAAAACATCTTGTTTTTTTAATGTCTTGGTTGGCAAGCTTGAACATCATCTAACTCCTTAATCCAGTTTCTGAAAGCAGCTTGAAAGCAGCCATCATCATTATTTAAAACAAACAGAAACCAAAACCAACAAACAAGTACTAATCCCTTATTTTTGCAGGCATTGCTAGGGAATCCAATAAACCTCTCAAGCAGTGATTCACAGGACAGGAAAGAGAACTACAAAACAGTCTTGATAATAGGTAAAGCAAGAATCTGGGCCATGCTTCTTCAAAATGCCCCTGGCCACCCTATCCAAAGTCTCAGCAGGTCTGAAAGTCCCTGGCACAGTCCCTGGACGAATTCTATGTAGCGTTGTTATTTGCAAGATGTTCATGGGATCCACAGAGCCACATCATGGGTAGGGTAAGTCAGCTTGACAACTAATTGTCACTAATCTATACAGGTCACCAAAATGTCACAGAAATCAATGCACATTGATCCCATTCCCAGTGGCCTTGAGAGGAAGAAAGACAACATCCCTCACTATTGCAGTTGAGTATTTTTGGAAATGGTGGTGGCCACCAACTGAAAGCCATGATGGCAGATAGTGACTTCTGACAATGAAAAGAGTTTCAAAACAGTGTTCCTTGTAGTTTTATTTTACTTTCTAAAGTTTAAAAGTTTACTATGACTTCAACAAATCAAGGCTTTGGAAAATTGCAAAAGGAAGCAGTGAAGAAAACAAAACAACAACAACAACAACAAAAAAGAATAAGAAAAATTTTGTCACTTTTTTTTTTCCAGAAGAATGTTCTTATTGGATTCTGAAAAGGACTTAGTAAAAGGTTGGTCTGCATATAGAATCTACCTAAGGTGATTATTGGGCTAATGTTTTCCAAATGTCACTTTGAAAGAATATCAAATCCTGCATCATCCCAAATTGCCTTCATGTCCTGGTCTGCCCTTGGTGATGTTTTTCTAAGAAAAAAAAATGTATTTTTTTTTCTAGGAGCTGGGGGATATAGCTTAGTAGTAGAGCACTTGCCTACTATGCATGAGGCCCCTGGATTCAATCTCAGCATCAAGATTAAAAAAAAAAAAATCCCTAGAATAAATAACTGAAGAACTGAAGTTGTTCACTGTCCAAATATAGTAAAACAATTGTCAGATTCAGCAAATAGATCTTTTTCTTCATCGGTACCTACTGATGAAAAACAATAAATGGAAGAGTTTGACATATTCCAGTTTTCCTAGTAATCTTAATTACTAAATCAGTGTTGTTATATAATCAATTAAGCTGTGGATTAGTTTAAGTTGTTGAAGAAAAAAGCACATTGATCTTTTTTTTTTTCCAGGTGATACTTTGTATTAAACAAACATGGTCATTTTTAAGTAGTTCTAGGGAATGAGATTTATTATTACACTTTGATAAACATTTCCAGTGATTAAATGCCTTAAAAATGCAAACATTATTTTGCACATCTAACATAAATTTTCTTGGTAAAGCATAGCCTATCTTCCTTTTGTTCAAGATCACTTTCAAAATACCATGTCTTGTTTGCTGCTTCATTTCTGACTATAATAAATTACCCATCTCCAGTGGAATGAAATTCAAACTTCTCAGTGTTGCCTGAAAAACCCACCCACCTCTTACCCTCTTACTTTTGTGATTGCCTCTCCTCCCTCTTGCCCAGTGCCCCTCCCTGGCACACTGGCCTCAGTAGCATTGAACTTGTTGTTCTTTCAGCACAGAACTCTTATTCTCAGCGGCATAGCATGTTCCCTCACATTATTCCAGTTTCTACTAACTGACCCATGACCAAATAGGCTTTCCATGATATCTCTATGCTAAAAATCTACTCTAGAACTCCCCTATTTCATAACTTGCTCCATTTACCTTGCTTTCTTATTTTCCTTCTTAATGTTCTTTCCCTCAATTATGTTTGTACACATTGTATGTGTCTCATTCTAGACTGTAAAGTTTGGGAATCTGTCACTTGCTTAGCCTTGGAAAAGTATTGTGGGAAAATAGGAGAAAAAGGCATGATTTTTTTTCTCTCAAGACCTTTATGGTCTTGCTAAAGAGACAATATGGATGCACATGAAGCATTTTAAAACAAGATAATACATGATAAACTCTCCAAGTGCTTGGTTCAGATAACAATAGAAGAGTTCTATACTTTCAATGAACATTGTATCACTTACTGTATGTCAAGCACTGTTTGGTTCTGGGAACACAAATATGACTAAACTAAGGGTGTTGGGTTTTGTTCATTATTGTATCGCCCACAACAACTATTATTAAATACTCATATATGATCAACTGAACCCTTACCAAAATTAAAGATGTGCCAGAAAGATGTGAAATGAGTCTTTTCTAGCATGAGAAAGTCAGGGTGTCAAGAGGCTACAAACATTGAGAACCTTTTCTTTCTGTTCTCAAGCAAAGCAAAGATGATAGCATAAGATTTTCTGTTTCAAAGCTCTTCAATTTTTTTTAATATGCAATTGTCCCATTTTGATTGCTTTTTGCAAGTCTTAGTGGTCTTTTCTTTATACCTTCATTTCATTTATGAAATATTTTTAACAGATTGAGTTTTCTCTTGTGCCTAGATTGATTTTATGGATGCAAAAAGATATGATATACTTTGTGAATTAATTTTTTTCTCTGACTCCTGCATGTAACCTGAAATCATAACCTTCAGCAGAAATAATAACCTCTCCACTTCACAGTGGTGAATATGTTGTAGGCTTCAGTGTTCCCCATCAAGATTTCTGCCCTACACTCATCATTGATAGTTCACTTTGTTTTAGTAATGTATTTTTAACTTATTTTTTATGCCCATGAAAGATGATTTCTCCATAGAAGTTGAACATGTTCCCAAGAAGTGCTTTTTGCTGTGGACACCCCCATCTTCTCAGTATTCCCACATCTCTTCCCACCAAAGTAAATACCTCCTGCAGACTTTAAATAGATAATGAAACAACAATTTTGTTTATGCATGCAAACAGTTTGGCTTTAGTGTGAGATTTTGGCCAAGATTTAGGACAGTTCCTATGTTGTCAAACATGATTAGCCATCCCAGAGGGGAGCCTTATTACAGGGCTGTCTATAGAGTAAGGAGAGAGAGCAGGGGCAAGTTATGGGAAATAGGAGAAAGGCCTTTCTCTTACCTCTGGGGAGTGGAGATGGTTGATATGGAAGATTACACTAGAACAAAGACTGCATTGCTGGCTTATGTCATTTATGCTCTACTTGTAGTACATTATTATAGACTGGTTCTATTGTCTTGGTGGACAATAGAGGGTTTTATTTCAACATTAAGTACAGAATGCCTGTATGGTCTCTTTCTTCCCTCCTCCAGATGCAGGCAGATATTGAGTATCAGATTTCTGAAGGAGCCATGTCAAAATGAGGAGGTATAAACATTTCCCTTTTTTTCCCCTCTCCTTCCCCATGTCAGTTTTCAAAGTCTTGCAATTCTTCTGTTGTTTGTTACAGAACAGTAAATCAATTTGTCTTGCCATGCAGCCTTCTTGGGCAGCTCTATACAAACAAAAATGAGTGATAAAATGGAATCCTAAAAGAATGATTTCTACTTCAAATGCCTAAAGAGGGACCTTTAAGGAAAATGATTTAAACATAAGTACTCAGAATATTCTGCTTCTAGGTAAATCTCTTATTTTCTCTCACTCTCCTTGTTTCTATCTCATTATATACATATGAAAATATGAAGTTCTGTGTTCCCAAATAAACACATAAGTATATGATGCATAACCAATAAACATTCATAATAATTGCTTCAATTTAACCATTGCTTCCTGGTGTCATCTCTTGGGTTATATATTCAGTAATGTTGTCGAAACTTGTATTTAATTGAATTCCACATTTTATCCAGTGTTTTGACTTTCTCTTCCCAATGTAAGTTGGGGATTATACTTATTAAATAGAAAGCACTTTACAGTCAGCAAATCAAATGGGTCACATTTGACACAATCTAAAGAATAAACTAATTTTTAAAAAATTTGGACAAGAAGATAAATAGTAATCTAGATAATTTATGACAAAAATCCACTGTCATTGTCCTAAATTTCCCTAAATTGTCCATGCCAGCTTCAGCAAGTAAGGACCAACTGGTGGCAGACCCATCCTCCATAGATGCTTAGCCTTCACTATCTCTCTTTTGTCTGTTCAGCACAAGTTTTCCCTGGTTCAACCACTTCACTCTAAAGTAACTTCTACAAAGGGTATTCTGACTTGTCTCTTGCTAAAGAAAATTGGCACAATGGAAATATTGCTTTTTCATTACTTCATTTATTGATACTTTTTGTGTTTCATTCTCCCCATTATCAAAGCAGAAGGGCTTTATCATTTTCAGAGGGAATGATGAGAGTGGAACATAACATAATGTCCATAATGCTCTGCACTTGCAGACCACAGGCAGTGGAGGGCTTGAAAAGGAGGCATATTGGACTTAAATTTGTGACCATCATTGTTCTTTGACACGTCTCTCAAGTCACTAACTTAGTTCATTTCATAACATTCATAAGTACTTCTTGAACACAATTACTGCAAAATAAGTTGCTACATTTTTGGAAGGCTTAGCAAAAGCATGACTCGTTTTATTGCTGCATTAATGAAGGTGAACTCAATTCTCTGGGGAAATAAACTACGACACTCCCACATGACATATCTTCTCTCCCTTTGATTCATCCTGCTTCCATTTCTTATCGCACCACACCTTGAGTGTTGTAATAACTTCCCAACTGACTTTTCTCCCTCTGTTGCCCCTCCCTCCCCGGTTTATCTTGAAAATCACCCTCTGCTTCATTTTCTTAAAGCAGAGAAGTTGCCAAAAATCTTTCCAGATTCTCTGAGGGTGTCTCCCCTTAATAGGAATTAAGACCAAACCCTTAGCTGGACAATCCGGCTCTCAAGTAATCTTTCACTTTCAGCCCTGGTACTCCTCAAAGCTCAATTCTAAAGGCAACTTTTTTGGGCTGTTTTCTCAACACAGACTGCTCTGCTCCCTCCATGTTGTAGGTTCTGCTACACCAGCTTAGCCCAGCATTGCCCTCCAATGTTTATTAAAATTAAGTGAACACTTCAGCCCCAGAAATTATTCTGACTGCAGCCAGAGTCTCTTCTAGTTCAAATTTCTGGAGGACAGGATCTGCATCAGACTGAAACCTAATAGGAGGTAGATGTCATACCTCACATGACACAGTACTCAGCACAACACCTTGTCAGGAGAGAAAGAGAGTACTGATTAAATAGTCACTGAGTGAATAAATTAACAAAACAAAACAAAACAAAACAAAAAAAGAATCTAAAAGCAGAGATAAAAGAAAAAAAAAGTACCTTGGGAGTCTTAAAGGAATGGAAAACTAATTTTATTTTTCAGTAAAATGACTAATGGAATTTGAACAAAATATACAATCAGCCATTGCTTATAATTCCAAATGGGAGACAGTAACTTTGTACCTGGATTGGAAGCTTATATGTATACCCTGCCTCCTTAGGATGAACTAAGCATGCTTTTGCAGGTCAAGGCAAGTGATGCTCTGGTATTTCAGAAATTGGCTGGTCATTTGCATCACTAAATGCTTTTAGTGATAAGCACCAACAAACTCATGATCACAAAGATGATTCAGTCCACAAGATAGTGCATGTCTGAATAATGAACCCATTAAAGTCATGCAGAAGTTCAGACCTGGAAATCTACAAGCATGTGCAAAGATAATGTTTACATCAATTCTTGAATATCTTGATACAGCAAACCATAAACGTTGATCAATCAGTGATTGAAATATAAAAGAGAGATGATGTCACAATTATTAGAAGAATTCTGAGTGATCTCATAAAATACCCTGTCCTACATTTTTAATGTTTTCTATGGGAAACAATCCTTTAAAATGTATTGATATTACAAAGCTTCATTCCTCACTAAGAAAAAGTAATTCCTATGCAATTAGACAGCCAGTTGTATGCCAATTTAATTAAGGAAGTGATTTAAATATATCATGCATGCTTTATTCTTTTAGATTCAAAGGCATTGAACAGACCTCAGATATTTTTGGCCTTCCAAGTAAGAAATGATGGAACAGTCTGAATCTCCATTCGCTTTCCCATGAAAGTCCTTTTTAGATTTAGAAGCATATAACATAGTTTTATAGCCGAAGGAATGAAAAACATTTGGAAACAAAAGCTGTTTTCTGCCTTGTGTTTCAGATCATCTACACTGGGAGCCCTGCTCATCTACCTGGTGCCTACTGACTTCACTAACTGCTGACAGAGGTAGAGTGGGGAATGAAGAGATTTGTCTGCATGGTATGTGATTTTAAGAATAAATGACAGAAATTCTATCAAAAAAGATTTCCCTTTGTCCTTGCAAATAACTCTCCCAAAAGCAAACTTTTAAAACTCATCAATCATTGGTATATTGGTGCTTATGAAGAATCTGAGAGCTGAAACTCTTGGAAAAGGAACAGGAGAGACGAGAAAGGACAGTAGGAAAGAAGAAGACAAATTTAGAGGAAAGCATGTGCTAAGGAAAGTAGGGTAAAGAAGATTATTCTGGCCAGATCAAGACACCATTGTGAACCCTGCCTACTTCCCAGCTTTGGCTGTGGTCACCCCTGAATACATTCTTGTGATAACCTCAAATTAATGATTAACCTTACATATGAAAGTGATAGAACTTTCAGTAAGAGATGGTGACCTCTGCTTCTTGCTGATAAAACCATATAATAGACAGCAAATTAAATTGTGGATCCATGCTTAAGGAAGATGTTTCCAGCACAGAAAATATTATTATTGGGAAGACCATGCAATTTATCATTCACTATTTGTAATTATATCAGGATGGCAAGCAGAGAAGTAGGCTAGAATGTATGATTATCCTACTTGTAACTCCAATTTGGGCCATGAAAAACTGTTGCTGTGCTTCACATGTATTGGATCATTAATTTTCACATTTAATCATTTTAAGATTTGAATGATTGATTCCAATGGCTACTACTGTTTACAATGATATTTGTTTTCCAATTCTTTATCTAATTTGCACCAATGTATTAATACTTAGTTAACATAATAAATTCTTCACTGACAGCTGGGATGAAAAGTAAAGGCAAATAGAATTATGAGTATCTCCAGAGGGAAATCAATTCTTCAACAAAGGATAGAAATTTTTCCTGGAAGATTTGAGACAAGAAGGACCTGTAAAGGAGACCAAGCTCTTGCAAAATGAAAGAAAACCTTTTTAAGCTCTGAAGAAAAATGCTGAGTAAGAGAGAATGAGAAGGAGAGTTCCTGAAATCTCTTACAAAAGGAGTAAATGACTGATTTATTTCAAAAGTCATGCTATGATTTTATTTCCATGTTTCCCTAAAGTGCATTGGGCCGATTCCCATGATGCCAAGCTTCTGGCTGCTCCTCTCATTTTTCTCCTTAAAAGGTGAAGATTCTGTGTGAGTCTATCATCCCTGAGTAAAATCCTGATGTCCCCAGGACAGGGTCTGCTGCTGGGAATAGACAGCACCTCATGGAGCATCCTTTTGCCTCTTGTTGAGTTTGCTTCTGCTCTGCAAGAAACAGAGATCACTCAGGAAGAGCTAAGCTTTAGCTTCGCAGCTAATTTAACATTAAAAACAAAAACAACAACAAAAGTGGTGCCGAGAATGGTACATGGATTTCAATATAAAGGGCTGGAAATGCATTCAATTCAGAGCTATGGTTTTCATCAAAAAAAGGAAGGTGCATTTTAATGTGATCACATGCACATACCAGATCCTGATTTTTCTAAATTGCTCTCGCTAAATGGAATTCCTTTACCAAAGCACAGACCCCTTTTTCCCCCAAGGGGCATACTATTCTCATTCTCCAATGAAACTCGATTCTGTACAGTTCAAGGTTGAGCCAAGGCTGTAATAAATCCACCTTTAAACACTTCCATTTATTTATCATGAGATTTTAAATTATTTGATTCTATATATGCTGCTTTAATAGACCAGAATATATGTAGCAGTGGAAGTTAATCCCTTGGCTTTTTCGCCTGCTTATTCTCTGTTTATCAATTCACTTTGGTTAACATATTTATTGCACTGCTATTAGCTGAGTAAAACATAAAATGGATTGTTTGGCTGAGGGTGTAGAACGTGGAAAAGGCTAACAGTTACTTTTCCACATTTCTCTTCTCCATCTTTTCCACTGCTGTCAAAGAATGTCAGCTTTAGTTGAGTTTTCTAAATGTGGTTTTCGAAAACTCTTGTGTAAACTTAATTCTGGAATCTTTAAAATGCCAACAGTGCGCGTTTCCTTGCGCACACAGCCTTTCGTAGAGCAGCCCAGGTTGTCATGGTGAAATGGGTCAGCACTGTTTGCCAGGGAGTCAGTGAAACTGCAAGTGGACCGCTGGCGGAGTGATGGCAGCTCAGGCCAAAGCAGTTCAGAATCTATAGCTGAATCTAGGTCACTGGGATTCTTTGATACTGCAGCTGTCCATGTGGGGCTTCCATCTCCAACAGGGTTCACAAAGCCCCCATGCATACTGGGCAACCCCTGTAGCTGTAAACATTGCCATTCTTCTAGATCCCCTCCTTCTGCTGGCCATGTGTTATTCTTCTTATTTAATTGAGAGCTTTCAGCCCTGTGAGCTGGGAGACATTCTTCGTGCGTGCATGTGTGTATCTGTGTGTGTGTGTGTGTGTGTGTCCATGCACTCAAGACACACAGAGACAAATCGCTCTGAAGACTGCATGCTGAAATTTCTCCCATTTAAATGCATATTTCTGCAGAGTGAGCTAAATATTAATATCACATTTCTCTGTTAATGTAAACACCAGCAGCAAGCTTGGCGGCTCATAAAAATAGAGAAAGAGTTTAGGCTTTTCTCCATATGCAGCATGTGTATTTTTTTTCCCTGGGTACCATTTAAGTTAACACCATGTCTACAGTGTGTCTGAAATAGCAAGAATACAGTGACATTGGCAATTGAAAGAGAAGAACAGTGGGCTCTAGCACCTTTGCCCGCCAGACTGTTGAACAGTGCTCCTGTTTCTAGGAAAATTCAAAATTGGGTTGCTGTGGTGTTGCATGCCTATAGCCCCAGCATCTCAGGGGGCTGAGTTAGGAGGATCTCAGGTTCAAAACCAGCTCCAGCAACTTAATGAGGCTGTAAGCAACCTAATAAGAGCCCGTCTTAAATGTAGATCTGGTGTAATTTTGTACATTTGGTGTCCTATAAGCCTCTTGTATTTGGTTTTGCAATTCATTCTTCATGTTTGGGAAATTTTTTGATATTGTCTCATTGAAGAGATTGTGCATTCCTTTGGTTTGAAACTCTGTGCCTTCCTCTATCCCAATAACTCTTAAATTTGATCTTTTGATGCTGTGCCATAATTCTTGGATGTCCTGTTCATGGTTTCTTACTATCTTCACTGTGTGATCAATTTTATTTTCCAAATTGTATACTTTGTCTCCATTATCTGATGTTCTTTCTTCCAAGTATCTAGTCTGTTGGTTATGCTTTCTCTTGAATTTTTTATTTGGTTTATTATATCCTTCATTTCAAGGATTTCTGACTGGGTTTTTTGAAGTGATCTTTTGCTACCTGTATTTGCTCTCTTATCTCATTGTTGGAGTGATCAATTTTTGCCTGTATTTGCTCATTTAGGTCATTCTTTAATTCACAGATCAGTTTAATTGTGAACCTTCTGAACTCCTTCTCTGACTTTCATCTACTTCGCTGTTCATGGGTTCTATTATTATAATGTCCTGGTTCGTTTGGGGCACTTTCCTCCCTTGTATTCAGGGCTTGGGATACAGCTCAGTTGGTGGAGTGCTTGCCTTGTATGCACAAGGCCTGGGGTTCACTCACCACAAAAAAGAAAAAAAATCAAAATTTAAAAAATTCAAAGGGTTGGGGATGTGGCTCAGTGGTTAAGCATCCTTCAGTTTAATCCTTGGTACAAAAAAGAAAAAGAAACAACAATAACAACAACAACAAAAAAACCTCAAAATTGTTCTTTCCTATCAGAACTTTAAGTTATATATTTGTACTCATTTACTTGACATGGCTTTATATGATTTTTCCCAACCCTTCACCATTAGTCTGTGGGTATCATTTCCTATGAGTCTATTGGAGGCAGCATATTGTTGGTTTTTGTTTTTGTTTTATCCAATCTGCTAAGTCTATGTCTTTTGACTGGTGAGTTTAGGCCATTAACATTCAGAGTTATTACTGAGACTAGATTTGTATTCCCAACCATTTTGTTTATTTTTGGTATTTAATGTAACTTGGTTTCTCCTCTGATTAGATTTTCCTTTAGTGTAATACCTCCCTTTGCTGATTTTCATCATTGTTTTTCATTTCCTCTTCATGAAATATTTTGCCCAGAATGTTCTGTAGTGCAGGCTTTCTAGTTGTAAATTCTTTTAACTTTTGTTTATCATGGAAGGTGTTTATTTCATCATCAAATCTAAAGCTTAATTTTGCTGGATATATTTTCATGTTGTCTGTGTGTCTTCCTTTCTTGCAGTGTGGATCTGAGATATGACAGTTTCTTCCCTATATTCTTGTAGAACCCATGCAGATTGTCTGTACCACACCTTGGTGTTGGGCTTCCAGACCCCACTGGTGTCTCTCAGTGTATGCTACTGCAACTAAAGATGGTGGCAGCAATAGCCAAGGCAATTTGAGATACTAGTTGAGGTGCCCCAAGATGGAAGCAATGCTTACAGAGATGGGGCTGAAAGAGTGGGCCTCACACTCTCTTTGGGATGCCTGCTCTGAGATGCAGCTACTTCTAGGCCCTGTATATTGTCAAAAAGTTAGGGGCTAATGCATGGTGAAGGCTATGGTGGTGACTGCAGTGTCCCAAGATAGAAGGGGTTAGGCTTAGGCTCTCAGGTAGGGGTGGGGCAAACTCAGACCTATTCTGGAACTGGGTCCTCTGAAATTTGGTGTGGGAAGATCTGGTCTGCTGGGCTTGACCTTCTGTGGTAGTCTGCTGGTTGGAAGGGGTGGCCCTGTTGGTGGGTGCTTGCCAGTAGAGGGATGGACCCGGGCCTAATGTGAGCCTGGATCTCTTGCAGGCCAGTGTAGGTAGATCTGGGCCACTGGGCTTGACCTCCTGCCAACATGGCTTTTTAAATATGCATTGGAAATTAGCCCTTTTTATTCTACTTAAAAGCAGTGATCTGCTACATCAGTCTTGTTTTACAAAGATCACAGATTTATAATCATTTTATTTTAGTTTAGTTTTTGGTGCCAGGGATTGAACACAGGGACTGTTAACCTCTGAGCCACATCCCCAGCCCATATATATATATATATATATATATATATATATATATATATATATTTATTTTTATTTAGAGACAGGGTCTCGCTGAGTTGTTTAGGGCCTCACTAAGTTGCTGAGGCTGGCTTTGAATTCGCAATCCTCTCCCTCAGCCTTCAGAGCCTGGGATTACAGGTATGTGCCACCATGCCTGGCCAACAGTCATTTTATTTTGTCCTTGAGATATCCTTCTGCTGCTACAGCTTAGTTTATAGGTGACATGACTAAAGGACAGTGATGAACAGACTTGCACAATGATTCAACAGCAAAGGTTATTTAAAAACCTATATCTCAAAATAATAAGTTTATGTGTTCAAAGAAAAGACTTCAGCGTTTCATTGGCTGATCTACCCTTCTAATGTAGGAGTGAAAGACTTGAACATGGTATTCATTCAAGCTGAGAAGAGTCATCCTGTGAAAGACTGGAGGTGACTTGAAAGCAAATGGCTTGGCTAGAGAGCAGCTCAACAATCCTGATTGAGGATTCCCTGAAAAGTAACAATGGAAATCATGATACAAAGATAGTCATCCTACCACACAGCCAGCTATCGCCACCCAAGCACACCCATGTTTATAGCACTGGTGGAGTTAGGGAACCAGTCCAGGTGCTAATCAATATATGAAGGGATAAAGAAAATGTGCAATACACACACAATGGAGTTTTATTCCATCATAAAGAATGAAATTATGTCATTTGCCTGAAAATAGATGGAACTTCAGAGCATTATGTTACACAAGATATGCCAGACTCAGAAAGTCAAGGGTCGTATTTTATGTCTCATATGTGGAAGCCAGAGAAAAACAGGAGAAAAATTATGGAGAGGATCCTATGAAAAAAAAGGGAGACCAGTAAAGTAGAGAAGGGGCCAGGGAAGGCGGGGGAGGGAAAGGGGAGTCCTAGAGAATGAAATTGACCAAATCATATTATGTACATATATAAATATGTAACAACAAATCCCACTATTATGTATAATTGAAATGCACCAATAAAAAAATCAATAATTTTTTTTAAAAAACCAAAGACAATAGCACAGAAAGAGAAAAAAAGCAGTGATCTGCATTCTAAATATAGACAAGCCATCTTAACTTATCTAATCTTAGATCAATTAGCATTGATCACTTTTATGATTCTTTTTTGATGTTGGTTTTCTCATTTAGGATACATTGTTTAATCAAAGAGCAAGCACTTGTTAATTCTTTGTACAAATGTGAGTTAGGATTTCCAAATTTTTCAGGCCAAAAGCTATATGCATCCACAAGTACTCTGAGTGTTACTTGCTCCTACCAACCCAGCCTTGTACAAAAGTCTTAACCAAAGGGTCTTTTCTCAATTTAACTTAAGAGGAAAAAGAAAATCTTTTTATCTTTATAATAGTAAGTAAGTGAGATAGGAAGGTTTATATTTATCCATCTCTGTCTTCAAAGACAAATATTTGACTAAATAAATAGCAGAAGGAAATCTGACACAAAGCCCCAAATTTAAGTCACTGGGAAAGAGAGGATGAAGGCAATACTCAATGGAATGAGAGTCAAGTGAAACGATTAACCTTGATAAGGAAGAATAACACTCTGAAATCTAGAGAAAGGAAGTAAGAATGTCTACCAACAAATAAACTTGGAAGATGATGGACAGGAAGTCAAGTGAACTGCCAAAGTCAACATAGTCAGCTAAGAAAGATGTTTTTTGTTTGTTTGTTTGTTTGTTTGGCACTAGGGATTGAACCCAGGGGCACTTTACCACTGAGCTATATTCCCAGTCCTTTTTATTTTTCATTTTGAAATGGGGTCTCCTTAAGTTGCCGACACTATCCTCGAATTTGTGATCCTCCTGCCTTAGCCTCTCCAGTCTCTGGAGTTATAGCCCAGAAGCTAAGACCATACTCAAGGAAAACAGAAGTCATTTTGATCAGTATTTGTGATGTCTATTCATGCAGTCTCTCACTGAATCTTCGCTGCAATTCTGGGAGATCAACATCATTATTTCTCTTCTTTGCACGTGAGAAGTTGTATATGTATGTGTGAAGTAAACTGACCAGAACCTTGAAGACAGTCAGTGGTGGTCAGTTATGATTAGAAGAGCTTAGCCCCCTTCAGAGATCATGTTTGGCCATCACACAATTAAGTAGGTCTCTGGCCACAAGCTCTTTCTGTTGTCCTCCAAAAAGGAACATCCCATCATTTCCTATCAAGAGCTCCACTCTCTCTCCTTCCTGCTTGAATCCTATCAGTCAATTCAAACTCCAGGTAAGATTCCAGGTACCCATAGAAACCCACTCCTAATCCTCTCCGTGGCCTCTTATTCCTGCAGAATGGCTTTCTGTGTGTTCGTATGACACTACCTGTCAATTGCTGGGAATTATTATAAATGATTGGCTTGAGAATATGTCCTATTCCTGTATATAAAGAAAATGTTTCTTGAAGTCAGGAGCAGCACCATGGACTGCCTCCTCAGAATCCATTATGGGTCTACCATGTAATGGCACTTAAGAAACATTCCTTGACCGCATCTTCCATAAACAAATTTCAGCATGCACTGTAAATAGTCTACAAAAGCACCCTCATCATAATTTGGGAATGTGGTTTCAGCTGTAATCTGCCTTGCCCCTTGAAGACTGTACATGGGAATGGTGCCCAAGGTCCCCAAGTGTGGTCATCGAAGGAAACGAGGGAGTCCAGGTGTAAGCTCGGATCTGCCCTGCATCTCTACTCTGGTATTCCTCCATTCCCCTTGCAGGTTCCTTGCTAACACTCACTAGCTTCTCAACTAGACAATTTATTCTGTGGAAGATACAGTTTTAAAGTCAGGTACTTAATAACTAAGAAAGTTACAAAATCTCTTTAAGCCTCAGTTTCTTAGTTGCAAAGGGATAATAATGATTCTTACCTTAGAATTCCTAACCACAGCCTCATGGGCTATTGTATAAATTAAAAGAAATCACATACGTAAGGTCTCTGGCACACAGCGGATTTTCCATGTATATTAACGATGCCCTCTTCTTCCATTTCTTCCTGTGCCAAAAAATCTCTGCACAGTCATTCAAAAAGGGCTTGGTGGCTACTGAAGAGACATGATGAGAGGATGGAAAGTTCAAGGCCAGCTTGGGCAACTTAGCAAGACCCTGGCTCAAAGTAGGAAGGGGTCATGATGTGCTGGGCCTGTAGTTCAGTGCAAGGGAAAAGGAGGGAAGGAAGGAAGGAGGGAAGGAAGGAAGAAAGGAAGGAAGGAAGGAAGGAAGGAAGGAAGGAAGGAAGGAAGGAAGGAAGGAAGGAAGGACAGAGAGAGAGAGAGATGGAGGGAGGGAGAGAGGGTGGGCAGGCAAGCAGGCAGGCAGGAAGGCAGGGAGGTTCCAACTATATTTGTACCTAACATTTGATTAGAGATTTACAAAGGGCTTTTTAAAGCTTTAACATTTGATCCTCAGAATAAGTTCCCCAAAGTCATCGAAGTAGGAAGTATTACTATATCAATTTTAGAGGAGGTAAAAAAATAATATTTTGGGTTCCTTATAGAAAAAGTTACACAGATTTACTCAACTACTAAATCATAAATCTCAATATTAAAGACCTTAATCTCAGAAATCAGGACTTTGCTGGGGGAAAAAAAATTCTTGAATTGGACTCTAGGAAATGTAACTGTTGTTAAAAAAAAAATGCCATTGAACTTCAGTATGCCTCTTGGAGCATCAACATCACAAAAGGGTCCTGCTTCTTTTTTATTTTATTTTATTTTTTTAATTTAGAGACAGGGTCTTTCTGAGTTGCTTAGGGCCTCCCTAATTTGCTGAGACTGGCTTTGAATTCACGATCCTCCTGCCTCAGCCTCCTGAACCACTGGGATTACAGGCATGTGCCACCACACCAGCTCCTGCTTCTTTCTTCTCTACACTTCCTCAGGCTATGCTTCCTTCTTGGAGTATTGTCAGAAGAAGTTAGACAATTATCCATGCCTACTTCCAAATCCTTTAATAGTGAGGCAAAAAGTGATTGATATCATCACCATTGGTATCAATAGCATGGTTTCATGAATCCTCTTCCCTCTCTGCTAGAGGAGAGGCCTACTGAAGAGAATGGGCAGCACTCTTTGCCCACAGTGCTCCTGCAAACCTGATGAACATTTCTAAAACCTGATAGGCATTCCATAATAAATAGTACGGCACGCACCGACACCACAAAGTGAGACAGTAAGAAAGGCAAGGATTTTTGTGTGTACGCAGGGAAGCAGCACTCTGACAGGAAGTACTGGACCTATGGTGGGAGAAGAAGCCCATTTTCCAGAAAAAGACGAATGCTACAAAGCAGATTGTGTGAGGCTTAAAGGGTGTTGAGCCCCACTGCACATTTTTGTGCTGTCTGTTAGAGAGGCTGGCTTCGTGAATTGGAAAAGAAAGGGCCCAGTGACCCAGTTCTAAACTTCATCTTTTGTTTTATGATGAAGGCAATAACACTCTATGGTTATGCTTAAAGAAAAGAAAAGTCTGGGGACAGCACTGGGCACATTGCATAGCTTGTTTCAAATTATTTCACCTTGTAGTGATTCAAGTCTTAGCTGTAAAATAGTTCATTTAATTGTGGGGTTTTATTCATGAGAAATAATTCATGAAAATGGTAATGATATGATTTGTTAAGTCTGTGAATATATTAATCTCAATATACTATTCAGTAATGAGTTTCTAAAAACTAAACTGAGCCATATGTGGTGGCAATAATCCTAGCAATTTGAGAAGATGAGGCAGGAAGATGGCAAGTTCAAGGCCATCCTGGGCAATTTAGGTAGATCTTGTCTCAAATAAAGAAACAGGGCTAGGAGTGTAGCCCACTTGGGTTAAATCCCCAGCACCAAAGACACATTCATGGATTAGAAGACTGCGTATGTTCTTTTTTTCTTACCAAATTGAATAAGATTCAATATAATCCTATTCAAAATCCTATCAGAACTTCTCACCTGCTCCAAGAAATTGACAAGCTGATTCTAAAATGTATATGGAAACACAGAGGACCTAAAAGAGAAAAATTGTGGCTTATTTACATAATATAAAAGACAATTTATGCTGAGCATGGTAGCACATGCCTGTAATTCCAGCAGCTCAGAAGACTGAGACAGAAGGATCACAAGTTCAAAGCCAGTCACAACAACTTAGTGAGACCCTAAGCAATTTAGCAAGACTCTGTCTCCAAAATATAAAAACAGACTAGAGATGTGACTCCATAGTTAAAGACACCTGGGTTCAATCCCCAATACCAAAAGAAAAAAAAAAAAGACCGTTTATATATTTGATTTCAGCATTATTAGGAAGCTATGAACATCAAGTTGGTGGAATACAGTGGTAAGTATAGCAGTACAGCAGAGAAAAAGGATAGAAGTAGAGAAGAAGGGAAAGAAAAGGGAAATACTGGGGAATGATACTGGCCAAATTATATTGTTATATTGTGTGAATGTATAAATATGTAACATCAAATCCCACCATTATGTACAACTAGGGCACCAATAAAAAATGTAGAAAAATAAATCACAACATGATACTACTTTGAACCCACTAGATTGACTAATATTAAAGACTGGCAACATCAAATGTTTCCAAGAAGATGGAACAACTGGAATTCTAATATAATACTGGCGAGACTGTAAATAATGAAACTACTTTCAAAGGCATTTGGCAGTTTATCATGAAGTTCAAAACATACTTACCGTAAGCACCAGATATTTCACTTCTAGGTGTTTACTCAAGAGAAATGAAAACAAACGTGCATACACAAGACTCATATACAATCTTCATAGCCACTTTATTCATAAAAGCCCAAGCCTGGATTCAACCCAATGTTCATCAACAAGTGAATAATAAGAACAAATTGTGGCTTATTTACATAATATATCTTTCTCAAGAATAAAAAAGAATGGTACATGTCACCACGAGGATTGAGGGAAAAAGTCCACAGTGTATGATTTCATAATATGAAATTATAGAACAAGATAAGTTAATCTGTACTAAAAGAAATCAAATCAGCAATCTCCTAAAGTGGGAGAGGGAGGTAACTGTGGTAACTGAGGTAATCCCCACAATTTGTAATTACACGAGTGGCACAAGGGAACTTTCTGGAGAGGAGGAATATTCTATATCTCACTCAAGGTGAAGTTTCACAGTGCTGTGAATTCTATTGCATGTAAATTGTGCTTCAATAAAGTTGATTTTTTAAAAATTGAACTTAGCCAAACTTTCCTAAATAATTTTTTTCTGATTTCATAAAAGCATATGAAAACCTTTATTTTGAGAACAGAGATCTGTCTGTACTGAGTGGATACATTTTGCTAAACTCCTCTCTAGATGCTTCAAGCACCATTTTTCTCAGACCATCAGTTCCAAACTCCCTAAGATGGTAAGTGGTGAAAGGAAGTCAGTTCTAAAACACCTAACTAAATTAAACAATGAATTTGTTCACAAACAAAATTCCAAAGTTTTTTTTTAATTTTTATTATAGAAAGTTACAAACATACACAACCAGAGAGTATAAAATAGTAAGCCTTTCTATTCCATCACCAAGTCAGAAACATATGGCCTATCTTATTCATCTATGAACCTCTACTATGCTCCTCCAGCCTCCCTTTGAATTATTTTAAAGCACATCCTTGGTTTCAAATCCTATTATTTGTACAAGAATTTCTGATACAGTGATTAATTTGCTCATGCTGGTCTGCTGCCTAAAATGTCTACCCCTTGGCTTTATGTAACCAGCTCCTTCTCTTTCTTCAGATCAGACCTTTGCAGGAAGAACTTCCCTAACTAGCTCCTATCTAAAGGCTCCCCTTCTACCTTCAACCAGCTATCTAATAAATGATGGTCCCTCATTGTTATCGAATTGGCAGAGCAGATAACTGGCTATGATTTTTTAGAGGCCAATGATTAGAATTTCTTCACTTTTTCCATACATGATGACACTCTGGACGCTATCAGAGGGGAGTTGGTGTAACTTTATAAAATTTCCTAAAACTTTCTCCATAATAGGTCAATGAGTATGTCTATGTTTTTATAAGAATCATGAAAAGTTACAAGTGAAAGAGGCTTAAGCAAACCTGCATTCATAGATCTGGTGGCTTTTAGAATGCAAAGAATCCTTAGATAAGGATCCTGTTTGGCTGAACAGAAAACAGATAAGAAATCTTCTGGCCTGTATCTGATGTTGAAGAATTTGTGACTTACAAATAGCCATAATCTGAGACCTTTGTCTAGAAAAATAGCCCTTTAAGTGAAAATTTAACCTCATGAAGTATCAGAAAGATAACTCAATTTTATACTATCTGGACAAAAACAAACTCACTTAAGCCATTTATTCAGCAAATATTCATTGTACTCATTATTTACCCAAAACTCTTCTAGACATTTGCAGGTACACCAGTGAACATAATAACAAAGCTTACACCGGGTTCACTTGTCAGTATTGTTATATCCTCTTGAATTTATTATGAGATCATCATAATTTAAAACAGAAAGAAATATATTATTTTCTCAATAAAGGCATTATATGGCATTTCCATATCAAATGTTGTGATTTTGCCTCATCATTTTCTAAACTTTTAAGAATTAGCACTTCTATAACACTAAGTCGTTATTAAGGAATTGGTAAGGATATTTTACTTCTCTCCTGCTTTTTCACTGATGTGCAATTGTGACCACAGAATCCCAAGCAATTCTGGAATGGCAGCAGAAATGGAATAAGAAACTCCTTCCCTGAAATCCAGAAATACCCAGTATACCTAATACATCTTTGATTTCTAGGTAACCCCAAATCAATCAGCCAAGTTTAATTCATAAAGAAAAACATCTTGCACACCATATATATTTGTAAAATATTTGGGTTACTTTCTTCTTAACTCATTCTCTCTCTCTCTCTCTCTCTCTCTCTCTCTCTCTCTCTCTCTCTTCTGCTACTAGGGTTGAAACCATGGGTGATCTACCACTGAGCTACACCCTCACCTATTTTTTTTTTCCTTTTTAAGAAAGAGTGAGAGAGAGAGGGAGAGAAAGAGAGAATTTTTTTTAACATTTATTTTTTTTAGTACTTGGCGGACACAACATCTTTGTTTGTACGTGGTGCTGAGGATCGAACCCGGGCCGCACGCATGCCAGGCAAGCGCGCTACCACTTGAGCCACATCCCCAGCCCAACCCTCACCTATTTTTATTTTCATATAGGAACTTGCTAAATTGCTGAAGCTGGCTTCGAACTTTCAGTCCTCTTATCTCAGCCTCCTGAGTTGCTGGAATTTCTGGCATGTGCTACCACACCCAGCATTCATTCATTCTTGACAGAGCATTAATCCCAAGATATTGTTTGGAAAATATGGGTCCCACACTGATACTTTCTCATGCATTGGACATAATAGAGTTAGGGACAAACAGAGGTTTGGGGGCAACAGCAAAAGTACATCTGGGAGATGTGAAAACAGGAGCAAGAAGGCTTATCTCTCAGAACTGAAGCAGATGCTACCGTCTACCCTATAATCTCAGGATGATGTCACTCTCTGGTTTCTGTATCTCCAGTGTTCTCTCCCACCACCTTATATGCAAGGGAGCTTTCCTAAGTCCCAGATAAAATTCTTCCCATTTTCTGAATATTTGCTTAACTTTCTTGTGGCATTCCTGGGAACCCCAGCAAGACTTGCTACCTTGACTGGACCATCAGTCCTTGAAGACACTTTAGGTGAAAATAATGTAACAGCAAGAAAGCAAGCCCAGTAAGTGTGGAATTTTGAAACAACAGGATATTGAAACTACAGTAATTTTATTTTCCCCTCCCCCAAAAATAGCATGCATTGCAATTTTTGAATTATAAAATAATGCAAATTTCTTATTTTAATAGCTCAGATCTCAGTTGCCAAGTAACAAAACCCACAAGTTCTCTTATTTTCTGTGAGATTTCAAAGTTTGTTTCTGGCATACTCTAGGGCAAGGCGGAACTTGTTGCTAAATATAATCCATGTTCTTTCTACAAGAAATTTGGGGATTTCTCAAAACAACCTGGGGGGTTGGAGGAGTAATTGAAAAGTCACTGCTGACTTTTCCTTTTTGAGCTGTTGATTCTGATATTAATGAAAGACAAAGACTAATTGTTCCTTCTCAAGATGAATGTTGCTTTGAAAAGCCACAGGCACTTCTAAACCGATACTGCATTACCCTAGTGAACTCAGGAAAGGAGAATAGTCCTAGAGTCCATCTTTCTTGAATGTAGTTTTTGAACACTCTTAAATCTGCACAAATTGAGTCAGTACACAGAACTCCATATCCGATCCTGTGTCTTGTCTTTCTGTCAGTACTCTTGCTGAAAATCAATATTTTCCTTCCCTAAACTCTTATAAATCTTATTTTCTATACAGGCTTTTAGTACTCATCATATGCTACCCCTTATACTAGCGGAATTGTGTATGTGTTATTTCCCTAAGATTACAAGCTTCCAGGGGACAGATACAGCATACACTTCACATGTATCCCCCACTGGCCCAGGAAAAATGCTCTAGACTTAGTTTCCAAATAAGCCCATGTTAAATGACTAGAAATTCTATATATGCCTAAGCTATGGAAACATAAGTAATATCTGTCCCAAGTTCCCTGTTTTCTTCCCTAAGTCTCAAATAACTACACACACACACACACACACACACACACACACAGAGTAGATTTTTTAAGCCTATTTATTTCCATTAACCCCAATTCTTAACTTCCCTTGGCCCACCCCAATTTCTTGCAGTAAACATATTTAAAAAATGGGCTCATGCTTAGGTTTTTGTTTCCAGATTCTGTCATTTTATAAAATCAGCACCCCCTGGCTTTCCCCCTCCTATATCCTATTTTTGCCCCTATTTCTCCCCCTACCTCCACAGCCCATCCCATGGTAGTTGGCATTCCACAGCAAGTACCCAGTATTCCTCCCTTAGCCCCAGGTAATATCATCCACTACCCCCTGTATACTGGTACCCACCATTCTGTGCTCAAACTAATTCTCTCAGTGTGTTAGGCACCTGCCTACTGGACATCTTGACATGAGGTCTCATAGGCACCTCAAACCCTCCATCACCCAAGCCAGAACCATCTTCCCTCTTCAACCTTATTCTTACTCCTGTGTTGCTGATTTCTAAAAATAAGATCATTACAATTCAGTGACCTGAATTGATGCTCTCCCCTTGACCTGGCTAACCACCAGTAGTCAATGACTGTCAGCTCTATTTTTTTTTTTTTTTTTTTTTTGCTAACAGTAAGCTTTTATTTATTTATTCATTTATTTATTTATTTATTTTATTTATTTATTTTTTGTGGTGCTGAGGATCGAACCCAGGGGCTTGCACATGCTAAGTGAGTGCTCTACCACTGAGCCACAATCCCAGCCCTTCTTTGTCGATTCTATTGGTCTCTCTCTTATTTTTGTGACAGTACTTTTTTATTCCTTCTCTCTCTCTCTTTCTCTCTCTCTCTCTGTGCGTGTGGGCACGCGCACGTCTCTTATTTATTTATTTATTTATTTTATTGGTTGCTCAAACCATTACAAAGCTCTTGACATTTTTTTTAATCTCTAAGGTCACGGGGCTAGTTTAAGCACAGCACCACTCACCATATTACTGAGTCTTATTCTAACTGGTATAGATACGTGGCTTTAACCCCTCCACACCATTTAATGCTCAAATCCAAGTGATCATTCCTGCACAGCCTCCCTCTCCCTCTCTACCACCAAGACTAGCCTTCTTCCTAGCCCATGTAAATGTCTTCCCTGTACTAAGTGTAGGAAAATAAATACACAGTCTCATTTTTGAGGCTTGGCTTATGCTGTTGCCTCAACCTGCCACACTGTCCTTCTGGTGCACCCCAGCATTGCCCTAACTTCTGCTTATCCTTCATTTTAGGCTCTGCCTCTTCCAATAAGCCTGTCCCAGCCCCACAGGTGCAGGGTGGGTATTGGGTACCTGTTTGGTATTCCAAGAGCACGTGTAACCTCCCTTTAACAGCATTCCTTGCACAGTGCTACCCTTGGCTAGTCCGTGTTCTGCATGTCCCATTTGCTGCTCCACAGAGATTCTATCAGTTTTGTTCAAAGCTGAATCCCCAGCACCTGGCCTAATGCCTGGTATATAGTAAGCACGGACAAACATTTAACAATTGAATAATAAATCACACGAAATTACTTTCCCAAAGTGAGCAGGATACATTGAAGAGAAAAATACTTTTTACCTTGTATTTAAAGTCAGAGTTGGGTTTTAGCCTTTCCCAACCTTGGCAATGGTTTTAATTGTCAAGAAAAGGCAGTTTGCTTATTGAGTGAGGCAGAGGCAAGAACTGTATAGCAGAGCCTGAGATGAATGGTTCAGTGTCCAGTGAGAGCAGACTCCCCATTATTGCCAGGTTCACACACTGCAGAGTTCTAGAAACCTCTACTTTAATACCCCTGAAAATAAATACACAGTCTCATTTTTGAGTTTTCTTTGATTTATGACTGGTATAAGACAAAGCCAATAATAATGTATATTACAAACTTCTGGCACACTCTGGAAGGCTGCAGATACTTTTCTATGCACATTAAATACATAATAATGATGGTCATTCAACCCCACACTGGGCAGATTTCACATTAAAGGGAATTTATTTCTTATATGTCTGCTCATACCATATGGAGTTCTCATTAAACTCATATGGACTCTTAGTTTGACTCCATTCCAAGTAGATACTGAGCAAGATAAGAGGGTGCTATATCCAGTGACTCAGTGACAGTAACCTCAATGTGTGCATTTCAGACTTAAAGAAGACAAAGATACAAAGAGATCCACCATTGTGCCTGTGGATTGAGGAAAATGTTGTCAAGGTGGAATTAAAACCAAAAGTCTTAGCTGTCAAAGTCTGTAGAACATGTGCACTTATTTCTGAAAAAACAAGCTGCCTATGTTAAACAGTAACTCCACCAAATGTGGCCTTCAAATGACACTTTAAGTGGAATGCTCTTGTCAGGAACATGGATCCTAATTACAATCTGTTTTCTGGGAACACGAGCTACCTTGTAAGAAATGAAAACAAAATAAATGAACAAACATTGCACATGTTTTGTCATATTTCTGGATGCATCACATCTTAAATCCAGCAAAAGGCACCTGGAAGAACTAAGGGTAAATCAACCTGTCCAGCATTCAGCTAACAAGCCGAACCCTGAATTGTGAGATGTCAGCTTAGATTGGACCCATTTGGAATTACCTTGGGCTTGGAAGTTCTGATTCTACCAACACAAAAGTGTAATTATGGTGCAAACACAAGACTCAAGTCAGAAAACCAGAATTTAAATCCAAGGTTTTTATCCCTATCAGCTGTGTAAAACTCAGACATATCACTGAATGTCCCCACATTTCCAAGAATCTTCTCCTTCACCCAGAATGGAGAAATATGTATAACACCAGGCTCTCGCTGCACTTAAACAAGTTGTGTATCAAAAGAGCCTAATACATAGCCTTGAACACAGTGTGTACCCAGTAGATACTAGGGTAAGAGATGAACCATGTGCCCTTGGCCAATGCACTCCATTTTCTGGATTTCAATTTTCTCATCAGTAAAATAGGAGATAATACCAACCCATGAGACTGCATGGAGATCAGGGGCAGAAACAGTGGCTATGAAGACACAAGAGTACTACTCACAGGACAGTTGGGCAGGTCCTTCATCTTGGTTACCTGACATTTTAAATAAAATATTGTATGGACAGAAATTAGCATGTTCCTAACAATTAAAAGCATTGTATAAAATAACATCACTTATTAATATATACTGAGAACATACTGACTAGTCATCTAAGCTCGAAATTCATACGTAAACAGTATGTTTGGTTTTTTTTTTAAAGGCATTATAATCACAGTCTTTAAAAAACCCCCAAAATGAGCTGGGTGTGGTGGACCTGCCTACCGTTCTGTCACTCAGGAGGCTGAGGTGGGAGGATCACTTGATGCCACAAGTTCAAGACCAGCCTGGGCAGCACAGAGAGGCCTGTCTCAAAAGAGAAAAAGAAAAAAAAAAAAAATAGAAGAAGAGGGAGGAGGAGGAGGAGAAAGAGGAGGGAAAAGCAAAGCAAGAAAAAGAAGCCAAGCCAGAAATGTTGCTGGAATTCCCTCAGCCTAATTAATACTAAAGCCACTCCCTCCGGCATGTGTAAGCTGGTATTTTCTTGAACCCTACAAAGGAGTGAAACTGACAGTCACCAACATCAGATGTTTTCCAAGAGAGCCTCCACTGGATTCCCCTGGAGCCACATGTGTGCTCCTTGCCTTACTGTAGAGAACTGCAGGCGGGTCCTTCCTAGAGCTTTGGGAACCTCGAGGTATAATATATGGATTAGAGATCTCGATTGGTCTGTCTCTGGTATCTCTTCTAGAAAAGTCTGCTGTAAAGTACCAAGAATCAGAAGGCCTCCTTGGCAAAGGGTTAACATTCTCTTCACATTTTCTGAGTAGCTTTGAGTAGCAACCTGGAAGGCTCTTTGACTATGCCAAATTAAACTGCGAAATGTCAAGCTTGTGAATTTAGAAACCTACTGTCACCACTTTGCTACGAGTAGATATGAATTGATATTAAATCACCATGGAATGCCTACAGAATGCTCTAGATGCCAAAGGCTTTCTGACTGAGGAGAAGTAAGCACAATGAAATAATTAGATGATTTTTCCATTTCTTTACAATGTTTCTACATACTTAATTCAGCAGCACTTGGGTTCTCACTTTCATTATAATTAGCTTACTTGTATTCATTTTGTCTAGCTCTCTGTAAGTGGTTTTTTAAAGCCCTTTAAAATCAAAGAATGCAGTATTAAAAATCAATTTACTATATTAATCATGATGCTTTTCTCAGCACCAACTATTCAATTGAAATCTGGATCTGCAACAATACTGAGAGAAGGCAGGATTCTCAAACAGTTTTAAGGAAGGAGTCCCTTGGATTTAAGTGATGAGATATCACTAAGTACTTGAGGGATATATGTAAATTTCAAAGTAATTTAAAATACTTCTCAATTCTACAAGTGTGGAGTCAAGGTGAAGACAGTGTTCCTGGCTCTCATCCTTTGGGACAAGGGAATATTATACTTTCCCATCATCCTGAAATATTAGACTCAGCCATGTGACTTATTTTGAGAAATCATTTAATTGTTGCTGTGAGATCTCCAAGAATTTTCCTGACCTGCCCTGACTACCACAGAAGCACATGTTGATATGAAGGTATGACATGGAGCCATTACATGAAAGAGGGATGCCCTTGAGAATCTCCCAGTTATTCAGTAAATTGGCAAAAACAAGAAAGGAACTTGGCACTTTAATATTTGAAGTGGTTTATTACCACAACATGGCCTAACCTTTCTAACCAGTACAGAGGTCACCAGGCCCTACTGTGACAAGCCTCCTTGGTTCATTAAGCATGTTCTCAAATACAGTTCATTCTCTCCTCTAGTTCACAACAAAATTTAGAATCATAAAATTTAGAATGACTACTTTGAAAATATTGGAAGCTAGCATCTGGAAAAGCAGTTGATCACATATTAACCATATTTTCATGATCAACAGAGAAAATAAATTAATATACTGGATTAAGCATCTACTGGACTTTTTGTTCTTGAACCTAAGGTGTATATTAGTTTCCTATTGCAAAAAGAAAAGGAAAAAAAAAAAAACTAGTGTCTTAAAGCAACTTGAATTTATTCTTTCATAGTTCTGGAGAATAGAAGTTTAAATCAAGATGTTAGAAGGGCTGTACTCCTTCTGCATACTTCAGGAAAGGATGTTTCCTTGTAGTTGTTTTCTTTTATATTTTTTATTATTGATTCATTTATTTTATTTTATTTTTTAATGCACAAACTCACTGGGTTGCCCAGTCTGGTCTCTTAACTCATAGGCTCAAGCAAGCCTCCCTCCTCTGCTTACCAAATGCCCTAGCTTCCAGAGGCTGCCTGCGTTCCTTGGCTCCTGGCCTCACCTTCAGTATGCATCACTCTGACTTGATTTTATCATCACATGTCTTACTTCTCTCTCTGATCTGCTGCCTCCCTTTTATAAGGTCCTGGTGACTTTAGGAAAATCTTCCCCATATTGAGGTCTTTAATTTTAACACCATAACAAGCGCCCAATCAATAATGGTTCATAAAACTACATACACACGCTAGAAATAGAACTCAGGGATATGGTGCTTACCTATCCTTTTCCATGTAAAGTAGCATTCTTGGAAGGTCCTGCCTTGCTTTCCCACCACTCCACATCCCTCTCACTCTTCTCTACAACAGTGTCTTGAACATACATCCTTGCTTATTTGTGTGTATGTAGTGTGTTTGTGTGTGTGTGTGTATGTGTGTGTGTGTGTGTGTACCCACGTGTGAATGTGTACTGGGAACCAAACCCAGGTCCTCACACTTGCTATGTACTCACTCTACCACTGAGCTATTTCTTCAGCCCTGAATGTTTATTTCAAATGTATATCGTATCATAATATCTGCTTTTTCAAGGGCTGTGTTAGAAATTTTAACACTGTGACAAAAATATCTGATAATAACAACTTAATGGGGGAAAGATTTATTTGGGCTCATAACTTCAAAGGTTTCAGTCCAGGGTCAGACAACTCCGTTGCTTTGGGCCTGAGATGTGGCAGAAGGGTGTGATAGAGATCAACTGTTCAGTTCACAGTGTCCAGAAAAAGAGTGGGGGACAGAAACAAGATGTAATCCCCAAGGGCATGCCTACAATGATCTACTTCCTCCAACCAGGCCTCACCTGCCTATGGTTTCCACCACCTCCCAGTTGTCCATTCAGCTGTCCATGAATTAACCTATAAATGATGTCAGAGCTCTTATGATCCAATGCCTTCCCAAAAGCCCCACCTCTAGACACTGATGCACTGGGGACCGAGTAGTCAACTCATGAGCTTTTAAGAGACATTTCAGATTGAAACCATAACAAGCGCCCAATCAATAATGGTTCATAAAACTACCTACACATGCTAGAGATAGAACTCAGGGATATGGTGCTTACCTAGCATATGTGAGACTCTGGGTTCAATTCCCAGCACCACAAAAAGAAAGAAAAGCTACATACACAACCTACAAACATTCACATGAATTAAAAGGCAATGTCCTCATGAGAAAAAGAGTAGAAAAAGAGAAAGTAGTTCAATTAGTCATCAAAAGTAAGAGGAAAAAAATAAGTAGAATATTTCCTCATACTAGCACTAGGTACAAACTCCTTAAGAAATATAAAAAAGTGCCTCAAATTTTTGATGTATTTATTTACACATATGTATAGTATACACATAGATCAGCAGTCGATACACATACATGTATTCAAAGCCCAATAACTAATCAAAACACCAGCCAAGTGTATTCTTGCTGAAAGTTGCTTATTAGAGTCTTTCACAATTTGCTGAAAGGTAGAGTCAGATATTTCATTCATTTCAGTCTGAGGTCTGATAACTCCTTCTCTTTCTGTTCTCTTAGTGTTTATATATTCATCAATTCACTTGGGCCCTGAGGCAAGATAAGAGAGCAAAAAGACCTCCTTAAATGGGAGATCTCCAAAATCTGCCAAACTCAGTGACTTCAGAGTAATAGTTTTGGTCACTTTCCTTTACTGATCAAGTACTTAACAATGCCACACAATTGAGGACATTGCCTGCTTTGGGTTGTGCAGTTGGCTCGCCCTTCAACAACTGACCTAGAGTTTTCATCATTCTCCCTGAAGTGCAGTAGTGATAATTCTGGGATCTTCCAATACTACAGTTATGGGGAGGGGACTCCTCAATATCCAATAAGTGAATCCAGTAGTTAAGTTGAAATTTCAACCACAACCAAAAATCTTAGTTTGAGTATAGATTCTGAGGTAGATGCAAAAACATGATACATGAGTACAATTTTAGGGAGTTATTACAAGGATAAAATAGTAATTTTTTTTTTTTTTTTTGTGGGGGGACACTGACAAGAAGTACTCCATAGGGATTAAGAAGCACAGATGGTAAATGATAATCCCCAAGGCAGTGGCTGTGAACGTGAACCAGCTATGCCACAGTGGATCCCAGTACACTCCTTGACACCCAGACTAACACCTTGCTCAGGTGGACTGTCTGCCCTCAGATATAAGGTATGCTCTCATCTTTCCAAGCTTGTCAATTCTGAGATCTCAGATCACTTTACTCCTAACTTGATTTTGGTTTCCTTACCTATAAAATAACATGAGGAGAATGAAATGAGATGATATATATGATCCCCTCTAGCATCATACCAGTATAGCAGATTATACAAAGAAAAGTGTTATTTGGTTCATTGATTCATCATTCATTTACTCATTAAATGTATTGGAAATTGATAATGTACAAAATGTTGTACTTGGAGTAGAAATTACCATGACCAAAAATGCCAGTCCTTACCGTCAAGTCAATTATTTCAGACTACAGATCAGAGTTTTTTTTTTGTTGTTGTTGTTGTTTTGAGCTGAGGTCTATAGAACCCTAGGTAAGTGTATATAACTTGAGAATTTCTGTGAACTCCTAAAAGTATAATTCTGTTGTGTTCCAATGTTACAAAGTATTATAGCACTCTTCTACGGAGAAAAGATCCATCATGAAAAAAAGTCTTCAAGGGAGCTGTGCAGTGGTCATTGTTAGTTTTTACCTGTTCAGCATGCTTTGGTAAAAAGAACACATGGTAAAAGAATACATTATTTCCCTTGGAGAAAAGCCATTTTGTCATTCTTTGTTCTCTCTCTCTCTCTCTCTCTCTCTCTCTCTCTCTCTCTTTGTACTAGGAGTGCTTTACCACTGAGCTACATTTATAGTCCCCCCACACACATACTTTTCTTTTTCAAAGACTCTCACTAAGTTGTTGAGGGTCTCACTAAATTGCCAAGGATGGCCTTGAACTTGCCATCCTCCTGCCTCAGGCTCCCAGTTGTTGAGATTACAGGCCTGCACCACAGCACCCAGATCCATTTTGTCATTCTTGATTTATATGGTGTGGATTGGGGATAATCTCAACACCCGGCAACTGAGGAGAACCCATGACCCAAGCCAGAACAATCAAGTTATAAAAGCTGTGTTTCCATCAGGGCTTCAAAACTTACAGAACTTAAATCTGCAGATAGCCATCTGCCACCAAGTGGGGAAACCTGTCTGAAAATAGAAACCAACTGGAGAAAGACAAACATCATGAGAACTTTTGTTGGAAAACTAAATTTCAGCCAAAGTTGAAGCCAAATTTTAACCTGAAAGTTTTTAGTCATATAAACAATAAGTTTTAATATTTGTATAAAACTATTAGGATTATATTTCTCTTTTTCTGCTTAACACACACACACACACACACACACACACACACACACTTAATGAAGCCACTAGTCATCCCCTGATCACTGATTGAACTTAACTTTGTCACTCTTGGGGTCAAGTACTTTAACTGTGCATCCCCAAGCCATGCCTACCCTCCCCCACCACCATGCTTATCATGCCCCCTCATTTTATTTTATTATATCCTCATTCACTTCTTTGGCAGAAAACAATGCAGAGATATTTTTTCCTCTAATTGGCTCTGAGCCACTTGGAATCACAAAGCTACCATGAAAATTTCCCCCATGGTTTTACCTCCCATCTTTAACATGTCAAAGTAAGTGTGCATCCTGTGTCCCTAATCAACATAGGAACACTCAATGCTTAATAGATACTCAGTAAATATTTGTGAAGTAGATAAAGTAAAGTATGCTGGAATCTTTCTTCATCATTCCTAAAAGCAAGAGAAACTGCAAAAAAAAAAAAAAAAAAAAAAAATGGAGCTTGATCCCGGGGCTTCATAGAGAACAATCCCCAGGGAAGATTATGTTGGTTTCATAAATACTTGGTCCATTATAGCTCAGAGAGGACAAAGCACACAAGAGCAGAAAAGTGGGTGGGCCCTTTGGACTAAATGTGAGCAATATATGTTTCTTTCTTTCTTCTTCTTCTTCTTTGTTTTTGTCCCAAGGGTTAAACCCAGAAGGGTTTTGCCACTGAACCACCCCCTCAGCACTTTTTTGTTTTTGTTTTTTAAATCTGGACAAAGGTTCTCCCTAAGTTCTTAGGACCTCACTAAGTTGCTGAGACTGGCCTTGAACTTCAGATCCTCCTGCCTCAGCCTCCTGAGCCACTGGGATTATAGGCGAGCACCACCATGCCTGTTGTACGTTTCATTCCTTGAAGCACCAAATTTTAAACACTACGTTAATAAGACCATAGCACATGAATAATATAGGAATAAAAACTGAAAGTTAACATTCAAAAGTAAAATGGTTTTAATAATTAATGGATAGGATTGCAGATCTACTTCCTGTTTTTAAAAATTACTTTTATGATATTTAATATGACAAAGTTTATTAAAACACTTAGCATAAATCTTTAATTAAAAAAAATATTGCAGATAGGTCTTTGTGTTGCAACATAGCCTCACATGGGAAATTCCCTAGTGACAAAATATCTAAAAAGTTGAACACTAAATACACACACACACACACTCATGATCATTTTGGTTAAAGAAATCAACCCATTGAATTAAATGGGCTGCATTTTATCATGATATGTACCCAGTATTTGAATGATAGAAAAAACATTACAAAAATGACTGGAGCAATTTTTTTTTTCATTGCAAGACCTGAACATGAGGTGTATGTTTTTGCAACTGAGTTTTAAAATAAAAAAGAAGAAGAAAAAGAAGAATCACGTGCACCTAAGTGACAATTCCCCATCACCGTGGGGGAAGCTACGTGAGAAAGCTGCTTTAGGAAATCCCTCTGAGTATAAAGGAAATGAGCATACAAAATGCAAAGCCTCATTACTCCTGTAAAAACCACAGAGGCCTCTAAATTTCCACTGGTGAATGAGAAAGGTGGTAGGGAAAGACCAAAGGAAATAAACAAGCAGGGCACAGAAGTACAGAGACAGAAGCCATGGCAATAAGACAGCAGGAGCACACACAGCCAGACCCTCAGCCTCCACTGTCCAAAACAGCTGGGCAGGTCTGTTAACTGCATCCAGTTAGCCACCAGGCTGAGGGCTTCCCTGCACAATCTGATAGAATAATGGTGCCTTTGTGGTGGTGTGCACCTGTAGTCACAGCTACTCAAAGGTGGGAGCAGGAGGATTGCTTGAGTTCATGAATTTGAGACCACCCTAGGCAACAAAGTGAGACCCTGTCTCAACACACCACACCACACACACACACACACACACACACAAAAAAAAAAAAAAAAAAAAAACAAAAAAACAAAAAACAAAAAAAAAACAAGGATATGAGAAGTGTAAAACTCCAGAAGGGGAAAATAATGTCTCTTTTGGAGGGGACTTCCCTTGCCTGTAAAGTTTCAGATCGTGTTCTGCAACAATCTCACAGCTTGTGACAGGGTTCAGGGAAATGAGACAACTGAGATGCAAATCACAAAGGAAAACAAAGTCAACAGTGCTTAAGAAACTAACTGAATCATGTTAAGGTAAAAAAAAAAAAGTTAAAAAAACAGAGCTCTAAGACAGTTCAAACTAGGGCCACCTCCAAAAGAAATCCCAGAGAGCAAGGGCAAATGTCACTCAGGCTAATAGTAATTAGAGTTTCCATTTATTGAGAGCCTACTGTGTGCAAAACCTTGGTCTTATTGTTTAATTCTTAAGAATGTAACGTGAAATGGAAATTATTATCCCCATTTTCACATGTAAAGATGAAAAAATACAAGAGATATTAAATAAATTAGCCAACATCACCCAGTTCAAAATTCAAACCAATCTGATAGCAGTTCATATGCTTCTCCTTTGACCTTTCACTAATTCATGTGACTCACTGAGAAGGTCACAGACTTCTTTATGCCAGATTTTCTCTTATGATATGGTACAAGGAAGCTTGATGCTAGATAAGATGGTAACCTAAAATTAGTTGATTTTAGCCCTAATCTATCATTAACCAGTTCTGTAAAAATAGACAACCTATGTCACTTCCCTGGGTCTTGGTTTTCTCATCTATAAAATGGGGCTGTAGTGGGAGCTTGTCCAGCTCTTGACTTCTATGAGGCATACATAGTCCTCACATACCAAAAGAAGGAAGGAAATTGCTTTACTTTTTTAACAAAGTGTGTATTAAAATTATAGTATTTCAGTTTCCTAGAAACAATGTACTTAAGGGGCTCACACTTAAAAAATTAAAATACTTTTAAATATTTTATAGATGGTCTTCCAAATAGAGACAAAGTATCCCTAGCTAACCCTCTGTCAGCAGAAAGGCCACACAGAAAAGAAAGCAAATCAACATTCTTTACCCTTCTCCCAGCATAAATCATCACGCACCGTGGGAAAAGGATTACTTACAGGAAGTAAGGCCTATGAATCATTATTCTGTTGTCCTTGGCCTCTGATAGGGCAAGAGCTAGGAAAAGACTGAAAAGTTGGGGTGTGAACTGTGATTTGCCAATAGCTCTACATGACAACGGAAACAGGAAGTTAAGTAAGCTGTAAGACTGTGGAGTCACAAGGGTACTCCCTGCGTGTGGCCCAGTCCCGGCAGAATGATATGGGCCCCTGACTTCCTGAGTCACTCCTTGAGTCTTTACAACCCCAAAGAGTCATTGATCAACAAATGCAAATAATGCCACCCCTTGGCTTGTCTTGACAGGCAACCAGCTTGTTAATTGATGATTGTGTAAGAGACATCTCCTCATGTGGAAAGATCAGCAAACATCAAAAAGAAGGTTAAATTGCTTAAGATCAGCCCTCATTTTCTAGAATAGAAATACATGAGAGAGAGACACCATAAATAATTTCCCATTGTTGTTTCAGCAGATATATGCCATAATTTCTTCTCTGTGGCTAATTGACTATAGCATATCTACTAAAAATCGATTTCATATTATATATTGTTTTCTCCACATTGTTGTGGTGGAATTTGTTATTACATATTAGTACAGGCATATAATATAATGGCATAACTTGACCAATATCCTCAGATTATATATTATATTTTTCTACATGGCTTTTAATGTCTTTGGAAAATGTTTGATATGAATAAAGAGGTATTTTGTGATCAAAAGCATAGAAAGATAAAAGAGATTTAAGATAAATTACACTCAGTGCATCTAAAGTTCTGGGAATTTAGAGTAGAAGATAAGAAAATTGCTCTCTTAACCTCAGATTATTGCTCTCTACAATCTTTATTGTCTTAAAGGTAGTGAAAGTAAAGCTATAGTGTTCTTATGGTGCAGAGGACTGTTTAAGATGTTTCCAATCCTAGAAGGAAATGTTAGAGCTGTTTTGATTATAATGCCTGGATCAGAGGGGAGTGGTGCTCAATTTATTTTATCCCACCTCCTCACCAGTTTAAAATTTTAAAAATGAGTAGTACCCCAAAACAGCTGTTTCTATGAATTATGAAACAGTGCTATTAAAAATATGTATTATGAACAATATAAAGCATTTGCAAAAAGTATTTTTTTTAAAAAAAAAGTTGGCCTTTAAAGATATATTGTGTATATTATCCCTCTCTGCATACCTCAGTAGATCATGGGGTATATGCACCTTGCTTTGGGACCACTGACATTCCAGCTTGCCTGTGATGATAAAATTCATGTGTTAAATGAGCTCAAAAAGTTTTGCATTCCTTGCATAATTTTGTTAAAATCCCAAATACCTGTAAATGTCAAAGCTGATCTTAAGGCATGCCTGAAAAATTGCAGGATACAAGAGTTTAGGCCATTTTTTGCTTCTAGGCTATTTCCTCAAATGCTTTGGGAGCATTAGCCATTAGGGTTTGTTGTTGTTGTTGTTGTTCTTTGAGGTGGGACTGGGGAATGCTTTACCACTGAGCTATATCCCCAGACCCTTTTACTTTTTATTTTGAGATAGAGTCTCACTAAATTGCCCGGGCTCGCCTCAAATTTGCAATCCTCTAGCCTCAGCCTCCTAAATCATTGAGATTACAGGTGTGCATCACTATGACTGGCCACTGGGGTTTTATTTGTTTGTTTGTTTGTTTTTGTACCAGGGATTAAACTCAGGGTGCTTTACCACCATGCCACATCCCTAGCCCTTTTAATTTATTTTTTAAAATTTTGAGACGGGATCTAGCTAATTGCTAAGGGCTTCACTAAATTGCTGAGGCTGGCTTTGAACTCATGACCCTACTGCCTCAGCCTCTTGAGTTGCTGGGATCATAGGCATGTACCACGTCGATTGGTGCCCATTGGGTTTTAAAGGAACAATTAAAGTTCATATCCTCAGTAATGTCACTCTCCCTCAAGTGTATTTAATCTGCAAGAGAACAAGTTAGTGTAAAGGGGAAAGAACATGACTCCCTCCAGGGTAGTCAAACAGCTTGGGGAGTTGAGGGGAGCTCTTTCTGAAGAAGCAACAAGCCTGAACAAAGACGATGGGTCCCCCACTTGAACCTGGGGAGGATGTTAGTTCCTGGATGAAGGCTGTTACTATTGTCAACACACTTAAGATATCTGACACAACCAGTGAAAGAAACTTGGGGCTGAATCCAGGGTGTTGGAAAGGAAAGCACCACACCCCTCATACTCACCCTCCACCCAGATACCTCTGTGCATAGAATTCCCCTGTTTGGAGGGAGTTTCTGCAGTCACTCCCCAATCAAAAGTGTGTTTGCTTTTTTAAAAGACTCTTAGGCAGGGAAACTCACTAAACCACTATTAACATCTCTGTGTGACCTTCAGGAAGAGGCCTCCTAGCCTAATAAAAGTGTTAAGAGGATCCAAAATGATGGGGGCGTGGTAGAGAGGGAAGGATAAAAGAGCAAAATCTATTTGGAAGATGGAGTGATTTGAAAAGAGGAAATATTGGGAAGGAGGTGAATAAGATCTCTGAGGGGCAAACAGCATCATTTGCAGTTTCATTTAGAAATAATTCTAATGACAGTCACTCTAAATTTGGGTTCTTTGGGGGGTTACTTCCACAAGCACTGAAATGAGGAAGTGAGTCCAGCACTTTTGTAAGCCTCAGAGTTGCCGAGAAGTTACAAAAATTCCCAGTAGGCTTACACTAGACTCTGATACTTAAGCAAGGAAAAACAGGGACGTTCCATTGTTAAAATCACCCCAAAGGGACAAGGGACACTATCAATTTTTCCCTGACAAGCCGAGTGTTTTTACAAAATTGGGGAGAATCAAATCAAGTTAACAAATTTGGGAGATGTGGATGTATTTCCCACAAAATATGACAAACAACATCAAAAAAGAAATTCTTGGAAACAGAGACTGAGACACAAAGCATGCTGGCTAAGAAGAAAAAAAAGTAGGAGCAAAGACGCTAGCCCTAAGAAAGAGAGGAAAGGTAGGGGAGGACTTTGAGACTGAGTCCAAAGTGTATTAGCTTTTTAAAATTAAGACTCCTAAACCACTATTGACATCTCTGTGTGACCAGGAGAGATTTAACCATGCCTGGAAGTGCTTGGGGAGAGACAAGCACTTGCTTGGCAAATCCAAAGTCTGAGAGAGGAGGTGTCTTAGTCTACTCTGTTGCTGCAAGAGATTTATACAGAATGAAGGTTTATTTGGCTCATGGTTCTGGAAGCTAGAACATCAAGAGCATGGTGGTGACACCTGTTCAGCAGCTGGTCCAGGCCTCTTGCATGATAATATGGTGGATCGCATCATATGGCAAGACAGAGAAAGCATGCTACAAAGAGCTCACTTTCACAGCAAAGCCACTCCCAGGATAGCCCATCAATTCATTATTAATCAATAATCCCATTATGACCCAGTCACCTCACTTCCAAATACTCTTAACATATGACTTTGGGGATTAAGTTTCCAGCACATGGATTCTAGAAGACAAAAAAATTAAACCATAGCAGGAGGTGACAAGTGAGCCTGAGGACAGGACCAGACTCTGTAATGCCAACTTCGTTATGGATTCAGCAGTGCATCTCAAGGACAAAGGGATGACTTTTCCAGGGGTGTTTTGACTATAAAGGCTGGAGGAGACAGGGGGTTAACCATGAAGAAGCAGGCTGATGAGTGATCATTAACAGATGAATGAGGATTTATTATAAAACTTCTTCTTATTGAACACATCTGCTATAAATGTTCTAGCATCAAATTTTGTATCATATGAGAATGGCAAAAACTCCGAAGTGACTTTTAAATGTATAAGTTAGATCTAGTATGTGCATTAATAAGTTTGAACACCATAGACCAAAATTTGGAAGGTTCTAATTACATCTTGACAATGAAAACATTATAGTCTATATAATGTCAAAGTATCCAAACAAACATACAACAAATACACAAGCAACCATTTTTCCTACAAAGGCCAAACATCTGGACATTTGGAAGACTAAATCTATATTTTATGAAGCCACAGTATATAAAGCTAAAGCTTCATCTGATCTTGTGTTTGGATCAAATTATTTTCTATAGTTTTATATAAACAATAATAGTTCAATAATTAACAGAATGTAATAATAATAATTAATACATGAGAGTAGTTGAGTTTCAAGTAACTATATGACATATGGACTTTTAGTACCTGTATTTTATACATGACAAATCTTTTATAATTTGCTCAGTCACAGAACAGCAGAGTCATGGGAGTTCATAACTCACTTGAATCTAATGTATGAAATATGATTTGTCAAGAGCTTTGTAATGTTTTGAACAACCAATAAAAAAATATCTGGTAAAAAAAAAAAAAACAGAACAGCAGAGTCAAGATTCAGAACTCTGTTTATCTTTTTCCAAAAACTTAGATGCGCCTATATCTTACCATTGTCCATCTCTTAAATTGGATTTATAAGGTAATTTTTTTCTTTACTTTTTTTTCCTTCTTCTTCTTTTTTTTTTTTGATAGTGAAGGTTGAACCCAGGGGTGCTCTACAACTGAGTCAACCATTCCCAGCCCTTTTTATTTTTTATTTTGAGATAGGGTCTTGCTAAGTTGCGCAGGCTGGCCTCAAACTTCCAATCCTCCTACCTCGGCCTCCCAAGTTGTGGGATTAGAGATGTACACCACCACCCCTGACTTAAATTAGATTTAAATAAGAATTGTTTTTAACTAGGGATCATTTCTGTTAGAACTTTTTGTCTTAAGGCACCCTATTTATTATATTGAAAATAGCTGTATACACAGCATCTCCCCAGTCACACTGAATTCTTCACAACTCATATGAGGTCAATAGCTTCTGGCTGTTTTGGAAAACAGCAGGTGCTCAACCAATGCATCTTAAGTGAAACTAGACATAAAACTGAAGTAAAATTAAGAATTCTTTCCAAGTTCAGAAAGCTTGTAAGATCATTTACATCTCAATTAATAATACTTTAACTTTCAACACTTAAGCGAATTTGATTTCTCTGGTTTCTTTAATATTCACAGAACTTCTGTCTGATTTATTGCTTTCGATGTGTATAGTTCAGCTTGTTTATTATGACTTTCCTTTCTGCAGATTCCATGCCAGTTTCTTTATACTTCCTTCTCACCCTCTTCCTTGTAAGTGCCTCTGGACAAATCTGTTTAGTCGTTTGTTAGATTTATGATCAATGTTTAAAACACAGGAAGAAAAAACAAACATGAACCTTCAGCATAGACTTTTGATTTTAATTTTATTTCCCAAATTACTATAAAAACAGCTTAGGCCTAATTTTTCTTTTCTGTGTTAGTACGTTGCGTACCCTGCACAGGCAACTACTGATTCTTAATGTTTGACTACTGATTGTCAAATATTTAAATATTACCATAGATTTAGAATATTATCAAATACTCAGAGTCTGTATCTAGGCAGAGCCATGGACAAACACAAAAGACAAATGTTGGCTCTGGTTTTCATAGCATAATTAAAATTCACTTCCTGCAGGGTTGGGGGGCGTGCTGTCAAGGCCACCTCTTTGCTGAAACAGGGTGGGGTACTCCAGGCTAATCCATGCAAGAGCGTCTCCTCCTTCTCCTCCTCCTCCTCCTCTTCCTCCTCCCAAGCCTCTGCTTATCAGTACTTATCAAATCCTAGGCAAAGTACAGAATTCAAAAGAGAGACAATTTTATTCACTTCCTCAAGCAGTTTAAGATTTAATTTAAAAATTAGAATAAAATTTATGAAGTATGACACGTAAGCAAGGAGTGACCTGTGTAATTTTAACTATATATGTCGTAGTAATTCAAAACAGGATCTTTATGGGTTGAACTTTTTTAAATGGCAAAAAAAAAAAAAAAAACTTTGAATACAGATACCACAAGTTATTCTTTAAGCACTAAAAAATGAGTCAGATTTAAATAATACAAAATATTCTTCTGTTTTGCTTTATAGCATGGTCTAAGGTATCAAGTAGAATACATCAGATGACAAAGACTTTAGCATGACATTTCCTTCTTCTTTCACCCTATACCCAATCTCAAGAGATTATTAAAAATTGCTTTCCAACTACTAGTAGGGACATATATATGGAAATCCTACCTCTAACAGAACTTATTGTACAGATTTTAGATTTTATTAATTTATTTTCTCAATTTAGGACTCCATAGACAATGATCTTGTTTCTTCTTACATATATGTATTTTATTTTGAAAAACTGAAGGATATAAGAGTCTTGAAACCATTAAAAAAAAGCAAATATCACCAGGAGGATGCCATATATTTATGCATAATTCTTCTGAGTAAACAATAAGCATCCACTTACTAATGACTAAGTTAAAGAATGAGACAAAGCGGAACAGAAAGGGAGAAAATGAAAGAGAAAAAAAATGGAGTAGGTTGGGAGAGTTCCCAGATCCTAAGGCAGTCAAAATTAGCTACTCAAATGGCATTTGTTTAGATGATATTCACCCATTCATTTCCTAATTTGTGCCAGGTACCATATTGTGGGTAGCTGGCATTACCCAGGTAGTTACTGCAGTATGATAGGTTCTGCAGTGAACAAAAGGAAAAACGGCTTGGGAAATTCATAAGAACAGAAAAAATAACGAACTTGATAATAGCTAGGCAGGACCTCACCAAAGGGAATTTTTGCACTGCATGTTTGATGAGCAGTTCCCAGGCAGAGGTCAGAACTGTGTGGCCTGGTCACCTACCTGGGCAACCGGCCTGGGTGCCTTGGCTCGATAAAGGTCAGCCAAAGGATACTGCAGCTTCCTAGGAAATGCAACTCAGCAACCGTTTCTGGGGGCAACAGAGTCACGTAAAGACTTCTGGTTGTCATCACATTTGATACGTCATGGCCTTTAACATATGGCCTTCTTTCCATGTTGAAATCTATTTTTCCAATATTTAAAATTAACTGGGTTAATAAGGATCAGAGGTTACAGGAGGAGATAAAGGGAATCCTGTGGGAGATGTTTTCATTCAGCCTTTGGGAATCCTTAATGAGAAGTTTGGATGTGTTTCAATGTTCTCAGATTTTTAGGAAAATTAATTGTTCACATTTTTTTAAAGATTTTTGGGTGTTTGAATGGGTAAAAATGTTCTTGAAAGAAACAAGAGTTGAGTGACACAGAACTGATTTTAAAAAAGAAGAAGAAGATTCTGATGCCTAATGTACACAGGACAATAGTAGACTATAATATATAATATACACACATATCAAAAAAAAACTCCTAAGACCCTAGCTCAGGACTTTGGTCACTAATTCAAGTGGCATTGTTTCTCCATGCTGTTTATTTGTGTTCCAACAAATCCTTCCTACTTCTGAGTCAGTCATGCACATCTGCAGGGCTGATTAACTATATTTATTAAAATTTCTGTCCCCTCTCTCAGCTTTCAGTTCCCTGGGAACCTGCACTTGGAGATGTTCTTCTATCCAAGCATGCTCATATCTGCCCATGCCTCTCTGTTTCTATGCTACTAGATTGGCATTGCTTGGATAACATTTTTTAAAAGTGTATTCCATTCCATTGGTTTCATAGCGATTCTTTTCATTTTCTTTTTAGCAGGTTTGCCTTCCCTGGTCTTCTTTCTTCACTTCTCATTTTACCACTGCCCCTCAACATGTATGTTTCCAGATTTAAACATGTTCATGTGCATAGACTGTTAAACCTGTGCCTGCCAGGCATGGTGGGCCTGAGGCAGCTAATTTAAGGCACATTCAGCAAAAAAAATCATAACTTCCTGGCCTAGGGGAAGGCAGGTTCGTCTTTTTAGCCACTGAGTCTCTTCAAACTGTGGGTAAATAATTTCTAAATCTTGCAATCCACACTCAAAAAGAATACATGTTTATATTTAACTAAATCATAAATAGAGGGTAATGTGGGTGAAGGGACATCAAAGAAATACAAGAAAGAAAAGACACGTACTAAGGAACTGGATCTGAGCTGGGAGTTTCATACACACTACTTCATGTAATGCCTAAAGCAAAACTGTAAAGTAAGTATCTTATCTCTAAAAGATAAGAAATTCAGAGAAGTGTATTAACCCTCCAATATTTTCACAGCTAGTAAGTCACAGACTCTGAAAGGAAGGCAGCTGAGCTAATGTGCAGCTTTGTCTACCTGCTGAGCTCGGCTCTCACACGGAATGGGATGGACCTTGAAGATGCTTAAAATCCACAGGGAGAAGCAAGATTTGCACTGATAGAAAAGAAGAAGGAAAGTCTCCTCAAAAATTAAAAATAGTACTACTGTATGATCCAGCAATCCTAGTACTGGCTATATATCCAAAAGAAATGAAGTCAATATATTTTTCCAGTTTGTATCTGGAATGTCCCCTAAAGACTCATGTGTTTAAAGCTTGGTCCCCAGTGCAGCAATGTTCAGAGATGGGGCTATGAAGGAGTGATTGGTTCATGAGGGTTTTGATTTCCTCCATGGGTTAATCCATTGATGGATTCATAATTGAATGGACTATTGGGAGGTGACAGAAACTGTAAAAGGTAGGATCTAGTCAGAGAAAATAGGTCATGAGGTGTGTGTCTCAGGCCCTCTCTCTGTCTCTTCTTCCTGGCCACCATGAGGTGAGCAGCTATGTTCTGCCATATGTTCCCTGCCATAATGTTCTTCCATACCACAGTCCCATCACAATGAGGCCAAGCTACCATAAACAGAAATGATGAGTCAGAATAAATCTTTTCTCCATTTAAGTTTATTTTCTCAGGTATTTGGTCACAGTAGTGAAAAGCTGTCTAACAGACATGTGCACTCCCATGTTCATTTTAGCACCATTCACAATAGCCAAGAAATGGAAACAACTGAAGTATCCTTCAACTGAGAAATGGTTAGAGAGAATGTGGTACATATAAACATTAGAACACTATTCAGCCATTGAAAAAAAAGAATGAAATCTTATTATTTGCAGCAATGTGCATGAAACCAGAGATCCATTATGTTAAGTGAAATAAGTCAGGCACATAAAGACACAATCACACTCATATGAGAAAAGTAAAAAGTTAATCGCATAGATGTTGAGAGTAGAATAGGGTTACTATTCTACTGGGACAGTAGGACAGTAAAGGGTGGGTTGGGGAAAGACTGATCCATGGTTACTAAATTATAGTTACATAAGAGCAAGCCAGTGTGGTGTACAACTGCACAGTGTGGTGACTATAAATTATAATGTACATTTCAAAAGGGTAGAAGAAAGAATTTTGAAAGTTTTTCTCATAAAGAAATGATCGTTTAAGGAGATAAATACATTTAACCCAATTTAAGCATTAGCAATGTGTACATTAATTGGATATTACATGGTACCACATTATTATGTGTAATTTTTACATTCCAACTTAAAAAATTTGAAAATAATGGATACAAGATAGGATACAATCAAATACAACAAAGAAGGTGGTCAAGAATCAGAAAGCATGAACATGGGCAAAAAGTAAAGAAGATGGGTGTGGGTGAGCTTGGATGCACCTGCTGAGCTCATTAGTAACCAACTTTTCTGTGCTGATGGATTTGGCTTCACTGGATGACTGCTCCATGCACTTTAACCTTGTTTCTGAATGTCATTACACAGTACTAAGATCCACATCTTCTGGTGTGATTATTCATTCCCTTACCCTGCTACCCATCTATCTTTTCCAAAGCCCTTCAGCCAAACTAGAAATCCTTGAAAAATAACAAGAAAATAGAATTTACAACTATTTAATAATGTCTGTTCAGCTGGTTATAAATTCTATAGATCACTTCCTACTGAGGACTACAATGTTTATAGCAAAAAGAGGTCAAAACAAATATTTGCATCTGGGTCCTGACCTGTTAGAACAGCAGCAAAGGGTCCAAAGTGCAGGATGAAGGGGCCTGCTGAGGGCCATCAGTGAACTGGCAGTGTTTCCCTGGGGGCTCCTAGGAGCAAACTCCCTTGGCCTAAGGCCAGCCCCTTTGAAATGGGGATATCAGTTTTCCCCACTGTCTTATCAGGAACATGTCCATTACTGAGCCAGATAAAACTGTTTGAGTACTCATTTGAAATCCTTAACAGTCATTCCTGCTTTGGATCAGACATACAGTCATTTAAAGTTATAGCCTAGAAAGAGAGAAAGAAAGGGGCTGGGGACAGAGGGTGGGAAAAAGAAGGAAGGAAGAATGAGAGAAAAAGAGTAATTGGGGAATTTTAAACATACCTTCAACACACCTTGTTTCCTTCCAGGGGTGTGACCTGAAGGCCCCTATATACAGCACTGACTGAGAAAACATCTGAGCTTTCTCCCAGGACACCCCCCCCCCCATCCATCTTCCCTTTGTTCCTTGAATCATTACCAATCCAAGGTTTTAAATTTTGGTTTGGTAGTCTAAGATGAATTCAGGCTCTCAAATAAAAGAAGAAATGGAAATGCACACTACCTTATTGTACACTACCCCCAATGCTAGAAACATTACTCTTGCAAAGAATGCATTTTCAATATAGATTTAGCATAAATAATCCTCAGGGAGAAATGAGACCCCATTTCTTACAGTAAAAAATATTTTAACTAATGAGTTCCAAATATAGTGGGTGCTCTTGGAGCACGGAAATCAGGAGTAGATTCCAGACACATACTGGAGACTTTTTCTATAATACTGAAAAAGAAAGAAACAAGGAAAGAAAGAAGGGATACACACACACACACACACACACACACACACACAGAGAGACAGAGAGAGAGAGAGAGAACTTGCCCTTCAAAGTTTTCTGGCATTCCATAACACACATCTGGACTCATTACTGGAGTAGAAAAATAAGGTGTCTGTACATCTTCTCTCTTACAGTTCTTTCTTATAGTCTGTCATATTTTTCTTAAAATATGCATCAGTTTTCATCAATAATAGACCACACAGTATGAGACCAGTCTTGAGAATTGATAACAGAGGAAAATACTTGTAACCTGATTTCCCTTCTTGATGAATAACGTACCAATGGTTTGGTTTTTGGAACTCTTTGCCAACTATTTTGTTCTTCCATAGTGTGTCATGGAATAGTTAAAAACTGAAATACATCCCATTCCTTGGACGTGTGCTTTGCAAGATTTTTGTTTTGTTGTTTCCTCATTGAGGTGGGGTCTGGCTATGTTCTCAGGTTGGCCTTGAGCTACTGAGTCAAGAGATCCTCCTACTTCAGCCTCCAGAGTAGGTGGGACTACAGGCCTGCACGATCACCTGGCTAATCGTTATTTACTTGCTTTCTCTTTATTTTTTGCAATGCTGGAAATCAACTCAGGGCCTCTCACAGGCTTCCAATGTGCTCTGCGGCGGCTCAGTTACACTTGCAGCCCCCAACCAACTTCCACTGGCCTAATTGCTTGAGCACCAAAGTCTCTGTGCGCCCACTCAACTGTTAAAACAAACAACAACAAAAACAACAACAACAAAAGAGCTAGAAAATGCCTATTCAACAGTCGCAGGGAGAAGGAATAAAACGAAACTTTTATGCCACTACCAAAACTCTTAGTTTACCTTCTCCCCACTCCTCAGGCACAAGAAATGCAACTCCACAGGCCTGGGTGCCCTTCGTGGAGAATGACTCTGGCCACTCCTTAGTCCTCGGGGGATCCCGTACATGGACACTCTGCCCACAGACTGTGGTGCCTGCCTATGGTGGTTTGACGTCCCTTTATGACTAAATGTAATGACTGGTGTGTTCACAGAATTTCCTTCCTTCTTGGGGTCTGAGTGACTAGCAAGCATCGTCGAGTTTGCTGGTTTTGCTTTTGTTTTTAGGCAGGGTACCAGTCCTTCTAGAAATGCAGTGGCCAAAGAAAGGAAAGGAAAACTGGGAGGAGAAAAGCACCAGGAGAGGACTGGAAGCAGTCCAACTTGTGACTCTCCCTCTCTTCCCAGAAGGGAAAAACGCTTTCCCACGCTGACAGTGCGGTGGAGGCCTGGGTTCTTTATCTAACCCCAGCGCCTTCCAGGAACAGCGGAGGGGGATCAGGGTCTGAATGCGCACGTCCACATCCTCAGCTGGCTCTGCATGCTGTGTGGCCTTGGGGAACAGTAAATGCCGAGGTGTGTCAGGCCAGCAGCTGACCGTAAGCTGTGCTCATAACACTAATGGCTGCTTGTTTTCATGCTGAAAATATGCACCTCCTGGAACCAGCTCTCTGGGTCAGATGTGTGCGATGTGATTTACATTATGGAATGCGGGAGGCATGTGCTCACAAGCCCTCAGATCCAGGAATCAGGTTTCTCTTTTGTGTATGATCCCTATTTTGTGGTGACCTTAATTTTTTTTTTTTTCCTTTTTAATTTTGGTCCTTTTTTAGAGCAATTCATTTTCTATCGTGCCCTAAACCCAGAATATCTGCATGGAAAATAACTGCTACAGTTATCAAAATGTCCTGGAAACTAATTTCACAAGCTCTTTTTTTGTTTGGTTTTGTTTGGGGTTTTGGGGGGACTGGGGATTGAACTCAGGGGCACTTGGCCACGGAACCACATCCCCAGCCCTATTTTGTATTTTATTTACAGAGTCTGAGTTGCTCAGTGCCTCACTTTTGCTGAGGCTGGCTTTGAACTCGAGTTCCTTTTGCCTCAGCCTCCCAAGCCACTGGGATTACAGGAGTGCACCCAGTTACCAACTCCTTTTTCCTGTAGTCTGCAAACCCTTGGCTTTGGTACCCAGGAAAGGCTATTTGTGGATAACAGTGAAGCATCCAGGCCTTGGGCCTTCAGGACCTGCTAAGTGGTGTGTGGGTGGACATACATGGGCTTCCAAGTTTCTCAAAGAGATAAGGCAGATCTCATGGATGCATCATTCATATAACTTCTGTATCTATCTTTTACTTCCTCTAGAGGCTGTTTGTATCTGTTGAGGCTTCTTAGTTGGGTTTATGGAGTAAGGAATAAACCATGTGACCAGGAACCAGGGAGCCTAGTCAGTTTCAATCCCTCATTCTGCCACACTAGTAGATTTGGAGATCTTAGTTAACCTTGTGGGCCTGGGTTTGGCTCATCTGTTTATTTTTGCGCTGCTGGGGATGGAACCCTGAGCCTTGTGAATCTGAAGTGTGTGCTCTTCTATTGAGCCCCATTCCCAACCCTATGGGCCTTGGTGTGGGGAAGCTTGATTGGATTAAAAAACAATCTGGGGAGCCTCTCTGAGTTTTTGTTTTTTCTCCCCCCCAAAAAACTTTTTCAGTCATTAATATGCTAAGAAGTATTATAAAGTCCAAAATTGTGTAGTATGGTGCAAGCTGGCATAACTATTGAAAGCTTTTTATGAAAAAAAGAACCTTAATATTATATCTAGGATTCTATTTTAAGTGTTCTCAGAATATAGTTTGGAAAACACCCTTCTATAAGTAGAAGTTTCCTTCCCACTCTAAAGTTCTAGGTACTATCCAGGTGCTGTGGCCTGCCCCTATAATCATTAGCTACTCAGGAGGCTAAGGCCAAAGGAATGCTGGGAAGAGAAGGCAGCCTGGGGAACTTGGTGAGACTTTGTCTCCAAATGAAAAATAAAAAGATCTGTGGAGATAGCTCAGTGCTAGTAGAGTACCCTTGGGCTCAATCTGCAGTTCTTATTTATTTAAAAAGAAATAAAGTTCTATGAATTTATAAGAGCAATGCAGAACTACACACATTTAATGGAGATGTGAAAAGAGGTTGTCCCAATGAGCCTGTCATATCAGTAAAGATTTTATTTTGCAGGTAAAATTATTCACTATACTGAATTTAAATGGAAAGTTATTTTTTAAAATTAGTGCTTTTTGCCATCTGTTTAAGGACCAAAGAACCAGTCATGAATGCTTCCAAGGGAAACGTAGGAGAAATGCTCAATTACATGAGTTGTTCTAGCAAAAACATCTCTGTTATTCTTCCCACAGCTTGGCTCACATGGTATTAGGAAACAGAAGTAAAAACTCTGCTACTGCTATGCTACAAGCACCACCAATGACAATGTGCTTGCTGAAAGGTAGTTTCCCTGTGTGTGAAAATTACCTCACTTCACTTACTTCTGCCTCCAAAGAGCCGTTGTGGTAAGCAGAATCCCCAGAAAAGTTTCTTGCTTTCTGAAGCATGAACACAGTAGAACATCTTCTCCTTCAGTGTGAACAGGACATGTGAATAAAACAGACTATCACTCCCATGAATATGTTTTATGATATGGCATACAGGGATTTCTCCCATGTAATTAAGGTCTCAAGCCAGTCAACTGAATTCACCAAGAATGAGATTTTGGGAGGGTAGGCCTGGTCCAACGAGGTGAACACTTAAAACAAGCCAGAGATTCAAAGTCAGAGATGCTTTCCTGTTGGTCTTGAAGGGACAAATTGTCATGTTGTTCAGAGAGCCATGGGGCAGAGAATGTCAAGAAGCCTCTAGCATTTGCAAATGGCCCCTTATCGGCAACCAGCAAGAAAGCAAGGACCTTAGTCCTACAACAGCACAGGAAACTGAATTGTGCCAACAACTACCTGTGCACTTGGAAAAGGACCCCAATAAACTTGTTTTCTTGGCCAATGTCTTGATGTCAATCTTGGGAAACTGAGCAGAGGATCCAGCCACTCCATGCCCCTATTCCTGATTTCTAGAAAATATGAGCCAATAAATAATGTTATTTTGAGCTGCTAAATCTGTGGTAATTTGTGACACAGTGCTACGGTTTGGATCTGGAATGAGCTCCACAGGCCCATGTATTAAAGCCTTGATCCCAGCTTCCACTATTGGAACCTTTAAGAATGGGGACCTAGTAGGAGGTCTTCCAGTCACTAGGGAATGTGCCTTTAAGGGGGTATCAGGACCACAGCCCCTTCCTTTTCTCTCTTTCACCCCTTTGCCATGAGGTGAGTGATTTTGCTATCCCAGGCATTCCTGCCAGGATGTGCTGACACAGGCCCAAAACAATGGGTCCAACTGGTTGGTTATACACTGAAATCTTCAAACCTATGAATCAAAATAACCTTTTTTTTCTCTATAAGTTCATTGTCTCAGGTATTTGTTATAGCAACAAAAATCTGACTGACATGTGTAGCAACAGAAAATTAATATGGGCATTTGCATGACAGAGCCCATGTCATCCCTCAAACTCAAACTATAAGGGCTTTGGGAGTATGCCATTTTTTCCCCCCACACTTTGAAATTCAGTAAGAGAAGCCAGAAATGACTGGTGTTTGTATTGAGTGAGTCAATACAAGTGTCATTTATACCCTTCTTTTGGGAATTATTTTTCAAAACATCTTACATAGGCTGTATGATAGGTTAGAAAAATTCCCTTCATTTTGTGTTGGTTGGTTTGAAGACTGCAGAGTTCAATCTATTTTCTGAGTAGTCAAAAAGAAATACTATTTCTATCAGTAATTCCCTACATGAATCAACTAGCTGTCTCAACTCATATATCAATATTTTTCCTGATTCGTCTGTCAAAAAAGAATAGAAGTTTCTCCATAGAGTAGACGACACCTTCAGGAGATTACTGATACTCCAGGAATGGCCTCTAAAATGGAATTGTTCCAAGGACCCCTTCCATGACCTTGTACCTCGGCTTCCCAACAGTAAGTACACCGATGATTTCTCAGTGATTTTCTTATTGAGACTCAAACAAACTACTAATAAAACAGAAATGATAAGAGGATTTTTTTCCCAGTCTTCCAGAAAAGGAGCATTAGGGAAAGTTTTATTTATCAGATAATATGCTATTTCTTCTCCCACAGACTTCCTAGTGTCCCAGGAAAGTGGAGAAATTTTCTGGCAAAGCCAAAATTGCTCTTTCCCTATATACGTCCCCATTCACTTAACACAATGGACAACATATTTTCCTCTGCACATGAAAACAGTCCTATTTATTTCTTACGTGAAGTACATTTTAACCATCTCCCTTGTTGTAAATGCTCCCTGACCCAACTATCTCTCATTCCAGAGCCACTAGTGGTAACAAAGGGTTAACAATGAGAATGACATTTAAGAAACTGTGCTCGCCAAAAACAAAACAGAAAGCCCCACGTGCTTTTTTACCTGGTGTTGTAATTTCCTAGACTTGTTCCTCTTGGCAAATGTGAAACCAGGTATTTTCCCCTGGGGAGGCTGAGCAACTTCTTAAAAAACCACACTTTGTGGGTTTCTCCTGGGCCTGTCATTTCCCAAACAGGACCCAGGAACAGTCCCTTAATTTTTACAGGGCTGAAAGTTTGCAAGTACCTTCAGAAAGCCTTGTCTTCTTTCATTTGAGCTTCACAACAGCCCAATAAATGTCAGGGCAAGTATCATTATTTCCAGCTTATAAATAAAAGAGACTTGCATTTCTAGAGTTACGTAACTGGCCTACACTATGGTAACTTATCATGCTGAGATTAGAGTGCAGGTAGCTTTTTGTTTGTTTTCACTTTTGTTTTGGTGCTGGGAGTTGAACCCAGGCACCCACCCACATGCCAAACACATGCTCTACCACTAAGCTACACGCCAAAGCCCGCCCAAGTCTTTTGATTACAAATCAGGCAAACTTCTCCCAGGACTCCTGTCCTCTTAAGACCCATCAGTGAATAGGTGAAAATAAAGATTCAAAAGGCAATGTTTCTTGCAGTTCTCTGGTCTTGCTCACCCAAATCTCTTCCATACTCATAAAATGCACATGTGACTATGGTGGTCACAATCAAGTACAAGTTCCCAAGCAGAAATGTGGGTCCTGACTACATCAAAGTGTTCCTCTTTATCCTGCAAGATCTCCATTTCTCCTGGTCTGTAAGTCACGCCTCCTTGCTTATGCCTGGACTTGCTGTGGTCAGGCTTTTTCTGCATTTGGTCCCGGAAACTCTGTCAGACTTTGTCCTGCTGGTCAAGATACTCTGTCCATATCTCCTCTACCTCTCCATTATTAAAATCTCTACTAAGGTGCTCTTGACCCTCTCTAACATACGAGCACATTGAGGTGTCTTCTTTATCTCATGTCCTCTGTTATTTAACACATTGCTGGGAAGTTTGGCACAAAAATGTTTGTGGAATTGGGATTTTTTTTTTAAAAAAAAGAATGGTTTATTTCACTTAAGTGACATAAGCCAGACTCAAAAAGTCAAGGGTTGAATGTTTTCTCTCATATGTAGAAGCTAGAGCAAAATAAGGGAAAGTTCCAAAAAGTTGAAGGGAGATTAGTGAAGTTAGAGGAAGAGGATAGAGGAGAAAGGAGAAAGAACAGGAAAAAGAAGGAACTGCAGAATGAAATTGGCCAAATTACATATGACTCTACCACAAAGAATTTTACCTTTTTGTATATTTATAAAGCACCAATTTAAAAAAAAATAAATAATTGTATTGGTTACTTACATATCAAAACTGATCAAATTGCATACTTCAAATATGTGCATTTTTGTTGTGGTTGTTGTTTGGATATCAGGGATTGAATCTCTCAGGGCCACTGGGCCACTGAGCCACATCCCCAGCCACAAATATTTTGTATTTTAATTAGAGACAGGGTCTCACTGAATTGCTTAGTGCTTTGCTTTTTGCTGAGGCTAGCTTTGAACTCATGATCCTCCTGCCTCAGCCTCCTGAGCCACTGGAATTATAAGTGTGTGCCACCGTGCCTAGCCAAATATGTGCATTTTATTGTACTTCAATTTTTACCTCAATAAAACTATGGGGGAGGAGGATTAAAAAAATAAAAAATGATAATCTGAAGACCAGTAGCGTAAAGTTGGCAGGAGTTGGAGGAAGGGAGGGAATGAGGAAATACGAGGGTCTGAAATTGAGCAAATTACATTCCAGGTGCATGTGCATAGGATTCTGTCAAACTGAATCAAAGCGAACCCTACAATTATGTATCAATGTAACAGTGGCCCATTTTATGCTTTGAACACAGCCCTTGAGGCTCTATCAGTGCAACTTATTTTTAAAAGGATATGTTTCTTTCTCCTTTTCTCTGCCTGCTCCTCCCTAACCTCTCCCCCTTCCTAATCTCAGGGGAGTCAGGATTACATCCTAAGCAGAGTTATCTGTCCTTGAGTACATGCACACCACCGGAAGGAGAAATCCACACTTTGGGGATGGCACCAGAAGATCTCAGAAATGACTGTCTCCCAAATTAACACATGAGTTACAACTCCAACAGAGAACACATGGGATGTAGCCTTTGAATCACCTTTTTTAAAGCTCCCTGTTACCCCTGATAGGTGGAATCACAGACTCTGGGATAGGAGTCCTCTGTGCTTCTCCATTGCTAACAAAGCAACAAACCTTCTTTTTTCCTTTTTCTCAAAAAGGTTTCCTTATTATTGGATTGGCATCAGGGACAAAGCCCAAGTTTCTGGTAAAATAACTATAATGCACTAACAAAATTTAAAAAAGAAAGAAAAACTAAAAGGAAAGAATGGTTTTATTAGCTAGGAAACAGAAGCAAACAAAGGTAGGAGGGACCCTCTATTTAAACTTGCTTTGTGGGGATTAACAATCTAATAATGAAAGAAATCACCTCCTTTCACACTTTGCCATGGTTTGGGCCAGAGATAGAGAGGAGAGGGAATAATGCCAGTCGCCTTTGGAAAGTCCTGCCCAGGGTCCTGGGATTAAGGGCACAGAATATCAGGTATGTGATGGCCAGGGAGGTACACCATTCAGTTCTCCTTTTCAGAGGACCTGCTTCAAGGAAGGGAGTGGACAGCCTCAAAATGCCACACTGGGACCAATGTAGCATTCAAGCCAGGTCACACTTCCCACTGGCTGCTCCCAGACAATAACATGTCAGTGACTGCACGAGGCCACTTCTGTCTGACACAGAACTCCTCTACTAGAAAACTAGCTTATGGAGCTTATACTGGCCTGATTGAGACTCTCAGAACTATACTGTGATCCAAGCCTCCTTCCAACCCAGTTCTTTCTTCTTGCTTCCCTTCCGCAGCCCTGCATCAAGAGCTGAAAGCAGGTCCTGTTTACTCATGAGTCCTCTTTATCCTTAAGAGGTATTTCCCCCCAATAAATACCTGGACCATCAAATACCATCTTCACATTTCATTTTGGGGTGGGGAGGTGTTGAGGATTAAATTGGGGGCTTCAGGCACCCTAGGCAAACTCTATATCCCTGAGCTACATTCCCAATTCTTCTGCTTTTGAAAGAAACTGAACTGATGAACATACTTTAAGATTTTGGTCTAAGTCAATTTTTAAAGTGGTACTTAGCAGAGCCTAGTGGAGTATGCCTGTAATCCTGTAATCCCAGCTGCTGGAGAGACTGAGGAAAAAGGACCACAAATTCAAGGCCAGCCTGGGCAACTTAGTGAAACCCCGTCTCTAAAAAAAAAAAAAAAAAAAAAAAAGGTAGAATGTAGCTCAGTAGGAGAGAGCATTTGTACAAGGCCCTGGTTCAATTCTCAGTACTCTTTTTTTTATTTTGTTTTGTTTTATTAAACCATATGATACGAGAGGGAAAGAAAACTCTTGTTTTTCTACCCAAAAGGAAATTTTTCTTCACCACCTTTTCTGTTTCACTTATGAGAACTACTTGGTTTCCTGAATATTTTGTATAAATAAATACAAAAATGTGCTGGGCTTTAGTCGAACAATACTTTCTAGCACACATAAAGCCCTGGGTTTGATCTCCAGAGCTGCAAAAATATAATTTTAAAAAAAAACAAACTACAAATAGATTGATGATACCAATTTTGCTATAAAAAACAATAATAATAAAATCATTAATTAAAATCATGGGATCAGATAGGTAACCTGGATTATCTCACTCATCACTCACGGTAAGAATTGAAAGACTTTAGAGACATGTTGTTGCAAGGTTTATAATTTGGTCACCCTCTGCTGCCTCTTTGCCTCCAGCTCCCTCATTTCCTCCTTTCCCCCATTGGCTTCAGTACTGGCCTGGATGAGCAGTGTGCCAACATTGCTTTTTTCTTCAGAATACAAGAATTGTGCCACCCACAGACCTATGGCTGGAGGCCAGAGCACTGCCAGGGCATGAGTCAGGCTGCGGCTTGAGCAAGAATTCCTTGTCTAATTCTTTCTGATAGTTGGTTGGTTGTTGCCAGCATCAGCAGCCTGATAGCAAGGATGTGGTAGGAAAGGAGCACATGGTTGGCAAGTTAGGAATCTCAACTCCCCGTCTGTCTGCTTTCTAGATGTGGGACCGTCAACTCGTCTCCTCATCCTAATCCGTTGTCTTCCTCACAGTTATTGTAAGAATCAAAATGAAACCAGAAGACTGGTATTTTAATTTCTGTTAGTGAGGGGAAAGAGACATTCCCACATGTCCTTGGTCAGAGCGGAGACGACAAGTCTTTCTGCAGAGCAATTTGGCAGTAATTATCAGACTTAAGAATGCCCAGACCTGTGGCCTACTTACTCCTCTTCTGGAAATTTAGCCTCAGGAAATAATTAAGAAAGTGCAGAAAGACATATGGAAAAGGATGTTTACTAGTGTGCTGTTTGTAATAACAAAATATTAGAAACAACCAAATGCCCAATAATAGAAATTGGCTAAATAAGAATACACTTACATAATAGCATGCTACATAGCTATTTTTAAAATGGGAAAACAATTAAAATGCACCAATTAAGAATGTGGAAAAATAAATAAAATAGAAATGTAAAAATGTGGAAACAAAACAGCTGTAAGTATATAATGATGTATAAAATATAATTACTAAGTGTACAGGTAAGTCACAAATTTGTATACATGATAATACATACACACTTATATAGAGAAAAGAGGGAACAGGGTGTATAATTATACTCACTAAGGTGTCCAAAGAGTTTAATTCAGAGTAATTTTATTTTTTATTTGTTTATTTATTGCCAAGCTGGAGATTAAACCTGGGGCTTCACACATGCTAAGCAAGTGCTCCGTCACTGAGCTACACACCTCTGGTGCTGTGTCTGTGATTTTTACTTTTGCTGTAATGTTCAAGTATTTCTAATGTAATGCGGTTTTCCTCATTAACTTCATTTTCTCTATAATTTCATTATTAAAAAGTTAGATAAAAGAGTCTGGGGTATTGGTCAGTGATAAATCACTTGCTTAACATGTAATCCTCTGGGTTCTATCTGCAGCTCTGCATAAAAATAAATAAATGAATACAAATGTTACATAAAGTATGTACACATTAAAAAATGAGTAGGGATATAGCTCAGTTGGTAGTTCTTGCCTTGCATGCAAAAAGCCCTGAGTTCAATCACCAGCACCACAAAAAAAAAAAAGAAGTAAGTTGCAGTGGTGCACACGTGTAATCCTAGCTACTTAGGAGGCTGAGGCAGGAGAATAGAAAGTTCAAGGCCACCCTGGGCAACTTAGTGGGATCCTGTTTCTAAATAAAATAAAAAGGGCTAAGGATAGAACTCAGGGTAAAGTGTCCCTGAGTTGAATGCCCTGTTTCACACACAAAGTAATAATAATAATAATAAAAGTAAATTAGAAAAAGTATGTGAAATATGTAAAAATTGCCTTACAAAGCATCATTATGTTCTAGTAGCTTCTCTGAGTTTTCTTAAGGCATACACAGTTGAATTATGAAATAGTCCAGGCTTTGTCATGACAATGATGTATTTGTAACTATAAATTTATGGTTGAAATATCCTTTTCCATGTCAAGAGACTGCTAACATTTAAAATTCTGAAATATTTTCTAAAGTTTCATGAAAACGAACATTTTTGGTAAACTTGAGGTTTATGGAGAAAATGATGATATTCAGAGAACAGATAACAATATTGAAAAAGAGGGAAAAATCTGATCTGTTCATTTTTGTATAACAAGTCTGTCAGATTTTACCTCCAAAATATATGGCATATAGCATTCTAAAGCAATTATCTCATTTGCAAATGGGAAACTCCAGTAGTATTGCTGGTTCTGGCAAAAACGTTCAGCAGAACCTGAAGACAAGCACAGCTTGTCTGTGCTTGATTTAATTCATCTATGAAATGAACATCATATTGGCAGACCTTTAAATGAAATTTAGCTTACGAACATAAAACTCTTATAAGCCTCCTAAAATTCAAGAAGGAGGAGAATTTGGAATAGGAAGAGAAGAAAGCTTTGATGATTCACTTAAGAGAATTTCATAGCTGTTTCTCAGTGAGATGCTACAAAATGTCTTTAATGAGCCAATTCCAGTGCTTTAACTCCAGTGAATTACTCTGCTGGTGCTGACATTTGAACTACTGACATTCACACCAACTTGTATACAACACTACTTTTTGTTTGGGCCAAGTCTCTTAGAGAAATGTTTAGTTAACTTTAATTTAAATGTCACTAAATATTTTTTCTAAACAATACATAAGCTTTCCATTCAAAACTATCTAAATCATTGTTACTCATTTTTCAAATACTAAATTACATTTTATTGAATTGCCAACACAAATAAATATATGGAAATAACTGATAAAAAGAAAATCACGTCTGTACTCATTAAATTGTATCACATTTGTCTACTTTCCAAATGAAATAGTCATATACTATTGGCTATGATATTTCCCATAATCGGGTTTAAGTCTACATTGAAAAGAGTACACTATTCACTGTTAGAAGGTATTTTTATTATTTTGGAAAATTAGGGCGGCATTTCTCCATTTTCCCCAATCCCCATGAATTTTCAAATGGATGAGGGTTTATGCTGTGGTTTGAATGTGTTCACCTAAGTTCATGTATAGTCAACTTAATCCCCAATGCACCAGTAATCGAGAGGTGGGATAGGATATAGGGTTTAGGATATAGGGTTCTACTATCATGAATGCATTAATGCTGTTATCTTGAGATTGGGTTCCTGATAAAGGTACTACTCTGCCCCTTTCCCATCTCTTCCCTTGCCTCCTTCTCCCCGCCACTCTACCACCTTTGCTTTCTGCCACGTGATAATGCACTAAGAAAGCCCTTGCCCAATAGGGGCTTTCAGTCTAGAACGCCAAGCCTCCATATACTTTCCTTTATTATAGGCCTTAGTCTATTGTTTGTATTTTCATAATAAAGTAAGAATTTATGTCAACTGTATCCGATTCAATCTGAAAGAAACTACATAAAATATATAATTAAGCCCTCAAATTTCCATTGAGGGCTGGGGCTGGGGCTCAGGGGTAGAGTGCTTGCCTCATATAAGTGAGGCACTGGGGTTGATCCTCAGTACCACATAAAAATAAATAAATAAATAAAGATATTGTGTCTATCTACAACATATACATATACACACATATGTAGATATAGATATATAGATATATATATATATATTTTTTTTTTTTAAAAAAGGACTTTCCATTGAGCATGCAGTAAAGATAGATACAAAAATCTCTCCATACAGTAAGCATAAAGGAATGTCAGTAGTGTTAAAGAAAATAAAAATAACTCACAAAAGCAAGATGAGACTTTCAATGCTCCAACTGAATTACAACTGTATGTGAAAAGTCCAGTTACATTTCCTGGCACATAAGAAGTACTCTATAAATGTCAGGGGATTTTTCTCTCTTGCTTGTCTTTCACTGGAAGTTTGGTGACTGAGTGCTAAGCTTTAAAAGATAGATAACATGTGGATAAGCAAAAAGGAATGCAATGGGCATTAAATCAGGAAATTGTTAGGACAAAAAGTACAAAAGGGAGGGTAATGTATACCCACTTAACACACTGACCCCTTCAGTTAGAGGTGCTAGTAATGGAGGAATGAAATATATAGGTGGGGGTCCAGTGAGCTTTTAGTGTTTGAATTCTGAACTAGTAATTATCTCTATATCCACACTATCTACTGAGTATCTATCAAATGCATATTATATCTAGGAATGAGTAACTGACCTTGTGAGGACCTCTGGTTTTCTATTAAGTCCTTGCCTAATAGTGCCTTCTTATCTTCACTCCCTAATCATTCCATTTACATTTCCTACTGAACATCTAAGTTCTCTTACCAACACTCTGACTTCTCCTGCCCGGTTGTCTTTCCACAGCATCTACTTGGTAAAACCCTAGATCAATCCGACTGTTTGCCTTTTCCCTGCCATGTTTCAGGTCTGGTTCTGTGTCATCTGCTGCAGAAGAAAAGTAAAACGTGGGCGATTTGGTATCATAAATCTGTGAGGACTGATCTTGGCTCTTCAGCCAGCTCTAACACTGCCATGATTCCTTTGTACCCTCCCATTTTCCACAACCATTTTAAACTCTCTCTCCTCCCCTCAAGTCTCTGATAGCTGCACTTCACCTTGCACTTCCTTCAGATAACCTTCCCTCCCACCCCTCTTAGAAAATGAAAGTCATCCTAAGGGAACTTCCCAACTTCTGATTACCCAATCTATAAAATACACTTTTGTTTTCAATCCTCCTTTTCTCATATTAAGAAAATAACAGTACTCCTCATTTATTTAAAGCCAATTCTTCAATATATACTATGAATTCCGTCTTAATATCCTCAACTCTAATTCAAAATTAATCCCTATCTTATATATTCAACCTTATCTCTTTTACTCCTTCTTATCAGAATTTAAACAAGTTCAGATCTTATGACAGGAAAGAGGGGGACTTCCCTCCTTCTGAATCCTTCACTCAATGAACTGTGTTCCTCCATTTTTCATTGCCATGACAAATACCTGAGAAAATCAACTTTGAGGAGAAAAGATTTATTTTAGCTTTTGGTTCCAGAGGTTTCCATCCATGGACAACTGGCTCCAAGGAAGAAACATCATGGCAGAAGATCAGGACAGAGAAAAGCTGGAAAGCAGAAAGAGAAGGAAAGGAAGGGTCAGGGTCAAAATATAGTCCCCAAGGGCAAGCCCCCAAGAACCCACTCCCTTCTACTAAGTCCCATCTCCTACACTTTCCACCGCTCCCTAATAGTCCAGCTATCAGTGAATGTATCCACAGTAGTCAGAGACCTCATGATCCAATTACTCCCTGAAAGCCCTGCCTTGCTGCATTGGGGACCAAGTCTTTAATGCATGGGTCTTTGTGGGACATTTCAAATCCAAACCATAAAAATTCTACAGCCCTTGTGCTCATCACAGCTACCTTCTTGAAAAAGTTGACTCTACGGTGTTCCTTATTTCCCACTTACGGTCTTTAGTCTATCATAACTTGGCCTTCTCTGCAATGATTCTACCAGTAGGACTTGAAAGATTACCAAAGTCTGTAACTAAATGCAGTGAATATTTTTAGTAATTTTTAACTGCCTTTTCTTTAGCATTTGACACTACAGGTCAATCCTTAAAATATTTTGTTTGTGACTTCTGTTTCCTCACTTTTCTGGTTTCTTACCCTTTCTGATTTCCTCTCTCCAGTCTGCTTTACAAATTTCTCTACCTATCCCCATCCCTAGAAAGTAAATATCAGTCTTTTTTTGCTTTTCATACTTTCTTTGGGTTATCTTATTTATTCTTAGGATTCCAAAATAACCCAAATCTTTCATCATCTCCTCTATGGTCTTCAGACTCATATCTGTAACTATATTCTATCTGAGCATAGTGGTGCATGCCTATACTCCCAGCTACTCTGAAGGATGAGGCAGGAAGGTGGCCAGTCCAAGGCCACTCTGGGAAACATAGCAAGACCATGTCACAAACTAATACATTGAACTCTGGAATAATTTCTTGGAGTCTCCAAATGGATAACAAGCACCCTGCTATGATGTGGGTATGAGGTGTCCCTGATAAAGCTCATGTTAGTGCAAATGTTCAGAGGTAAAAATGGTTAGATTATAAGAGCTATATAAAAATGGTTAGAGTATAAGATCAGTATACTAATCCACTCAATGAATTTATAATTTGAATTAACTACCAAGCGGTAATATATGCAGACAGTGGGTGGCTGGAGGAAGTTGGTCATGGAGATGTGCCCTTAGACTATATCTATCCTTCCTGGCTGCCATGGGTTGAGCAGATTTCCTTTTCCACACCCTTCCACCATGATATTCTTTGTCATTTGGATCCAAAGCAATGGAATCAGCTAACCATGGACTTAACTTGTGAAACTGTGAGCCCCAAATAAACTTTTCTTCCTCTAAGTTTTTCTCGTCAGGTACTTTAGTCACAGTAGTGAAAACCTGACTAACACATACCTCAAACTCAACATAGGCCCCAAAATGAAATCATCTGCCTTATCTCCCAAGGAAATTCCCTCTGGAGTCCCCTCTTTCAGTGAAGATATCATCAAGCATTCAGCTCTGCATCTGAATCCAAGAGTCAGTCTCCCTCTCCTCCCCACCCCTCCCTTCCTGCTCCTCTCCTCCCCTCTCCTCTTCTCTCCTTTCCTCCCTTCCCCTTCTCTCCCCTCCCCTCCCCTCTGTGTACCCATCCCCCCACACACACCATTCACCACAAAGTCCTACTGAGTCTGCTGCTGACCACACAAATTTCCTATCACCCAGTTTACTTGGCCTTTTCAACCATCTCAGTGACTGAAAATGTTTAGAGTTGTATAATCTTCACAAACCATGAGTGGGTACCTAAAAATAGTCCTCTGTGGGGAAGTTTAAAGTTCTGGCTTTCTTTTTAAAAAAAAGAAAAAATTGAGGAAAGTTTTTTTTTTCCTCTGTCTTCCTATCATCTGTTTAATAGTAGTGCTGGTAAAATGATATCCTCAATTTTCTCAGAACAATTTTCTCTTCTGCAGATACACATCACTGGTGTATGATCTTACTGACAAAACTGTTTTCCTTCCACAAATATAGAATTTCTACAGAGTCAGAAAATGCCATTTATTGCTTGGTTGGGCACATCAACTGTATATCTGTTATAGGCTGAACTAAAACAACTTATCAATATTAGAAATGACTATTGGATTCAAGAGCAATAGCAAGAGTATCATAAGGAATCTGGTCTTTTATTCCTCTGTTATCTACCAATCCACAAAAGATCACCTCTGTAAGTCAAAGGTCACATGTGATATTGGGCTGGCCCTCCACTGTGCCTCTTCCTCAGTCTCTGGAGAAAGAGGTCAACACATGGACTTCCACTTGAAAGCCCTTTGTCTTATTCCCCAATATGTCCTTGAGGATGTTGTCAAGTATTTTCTGTACTCAGCAGAAACAGTGAAGAAAAATGATAACTACACTTCGGTGGAAAACAAGGCAGTGATATCTATCAGATAGAAAGTCTAGTTCAGACACAGGGGTAGTTTAGTTTATAAAGTTCAGTGGTTTCAAGTTCAATTTATGTGAGGAAATGGTACCAACATAGCCAAAACTCAAGTGTAATCCTCAATTATTCTTTTTCTGTTGCCTTCCCTCACAGCAAGCTTGACAGCTTACCTTGACCTTAACTTCTCTATTTATCTAGCTCCTCCTATCTTCCCAGATTCTCTCCTAACCATTTTTAACTAATGAGTTGTATACCACCATCTCTCACTTAGCTAATTACAACAACTTCTAACTACTTGCTTCCACTTTGACTTCCTCTAGATCCCTTTCCCATAAAATAGCCAAATTCATCCTTCTAAGTTGTGATTCAGATCACGTCTCTCAAGTGCACAAAACTTTTCAGAAAATTCTCTGCCTACAGAGAAAAATAGAAACTTGCCTCCTCCTAAGTATCTTTCCACCATCTAGCCCTTGCCTAATCCTCTCTCCCTCCCTGACCTTATGTCCTATGATTCTCCCTATTTCTCTGAGATCTAACCCTGCTTCTTATTCTTCAGACCTTCCACTTGCTGTTCCTTCTGTGGAACCTTCTGCTTCCACATTCTTCTTGGCTGACTCTTTGTCATTCAGCTTTCAGCTCAACTGACATAGAGGCCTCTTCTGATCTCTCCATCACATCCTCCTATTTAGTTTTCCTTATAATATAGTCAAAGGTCTCAATTTATCTTTTTGTTTTGCTTCCCTTTTAGAATGTAATTTCATGAGTGCAGAAACTCTTTCTATTCTGTTCTTTGCTGAAGTCTCAGTGTCTACAAGGATAACCAAACTCTTCTGTGAAGGACCACATAGTCAGTGTTTTAGATTCTGCAGGCCATACAGCCTGCTGCACTGCACACCTGATTTTGCAGCATAAAGTCAACTGTAGACAATAAGTCAGTGAATGAATAGGACTGTGTCTCATTAAAACTTCAACCACAAACACTTAAGATTGAATTTAGTATGAGTTTAACTTCTCACAAAATATTTTTCTTTTTACTTTCTAAAAAACTATTCTAAAATGTAAAAAACATTCTTAACTAATGAGTTGTACAAAATCAGGCAACTGGTCAGCTCAGGCCATAGTTTGCCAGTCTCTGGGTCTAGGATGTTTATTGGTACCCCACTAGAGGATTGTAATGAAGATTCTTAAAGAAGAGTCTTCTTTTTAAGGAAGGAAGGAACGAACCAAATAACTAATAAACGAATGAACAAACAAGGGGATGGATTTTCCTTGTATACATTCAGAGACTTGCCATGAGTTAAGAGTTAACATGATTATCTACTGACCTGCTTCAGTCCTCAAGGCAGATTTGCTGTATATACTTGACTGTGATTTGCTTATGAGAATACAAGATTGGTAACTTAGGTTACCTAAGATATATAAATCTTATAAGAACATTTAGGGCCTTTTGGCTGGAACAGGCCAACTACATTATCTTGGGTTCTATATTCAAAATCAAAACTTATATATTTGAATTCCAAAGTATGTGTATGTGTACATGTATATATTTATATGAGAATATAAATATATTCCTAAGTGAAATGAGAAAAACATCTATTTTAATAATAGGAAAATATTCTAATCTTTTCCTCCAAATTGCTACTTCATATAATTGAGAATAATTTCCTAAAGTCAGTTGAATTTGAGGAGTTTTAAATAAAGACTTTAAAGTGGGTCAAGTCAGTTTTCTTCTCATGGAGAATGCTTTCCTATGTATGGCTATCTTCGGTAAAATTCCTTCCCCCTTTAATTACATCCTTCTCCCTGAAATGTTCGAATGAATGGAATAGATTGGAATAGATTGTCCCTACACTAAGATGAGAAAAAATGTTAAGCTGAAACAACTTAAGGGAAATCACTATTAAGGTAAAATTGTTTAACCTAAAAAGCAAGTTTAAATGACAAAGATAACTGTTAAAATACTAAATCATTACCAAAAGTGATTTCCCCCTAATAAATCAAGTTAAATCACTCATCAGAGGGAAACACATAACATCTTAGATAAAATTTTAGTAAAAGATCCTGCTGTTGGCAGCAGAAACTTAGTTGAAAAGTTTAGAAAGCAATGAGGACTTAAGTTTGTACAAGTGCTCAACTGATAAGTTGAAGGAGAACATTGAGTCCTTCCTGGAAATAACTACTGGACTGGGACTGTACCTGACTTGAGCAGATTTGTCTGCTTCTACTTTATCACTTCAAGAAGTGACTCCCAAGCTGGGTGTGGTAGCACACACCAGTGATCCCAGCTAGTTGGGAGGCTGAAGCAGGAAGAGCACAAGTTTGAGGTCAGCCTGGGCAACCTGGGAGAGACTCTGTCTCAGAAATAAAATAAATCAAAGTGACTCACAAAGTGGAGACTTCTGAATGACCTCTTGGGCTGTCCCTAAGATGCAATTCTTGCCTCACAGTCTCATCTGATAAATACAGTGCACAGTTGCGTACAAGGTGGAGTGGGAACTTCTTCTGGAAACTCCAACAAATTATACTAGTGGGACCTTTTTTAGGAAACAAGAAGAAGGAAGGGAGAGAAGGGCATGTTCTTGTCTTTATAATCATTTTCAGTTTGGAGAGTGGGATGAAGATTTGAAGGTTTCTCCGTTGAGCGCCCTTGGCTGAGTGTCTCTTCATTATGACTCTAAGCTCATGCGTGGACCTTCAAGAGCTTCTTCACAGTGAGCTCACTCAGCTTCCATGGAGCCTGGAGGTTTTGATAAACATGTGGAAATCACCTTCTGAGTAAACCTGAGGCAATTTACAGTTTCAGGTGGGAATCATGTGCTCTTTAACACTAAATATGGACCTGGCACAGTGGTGCACAACTACAATCCCAGCAGCTCCGGAGGCTGAGGCAGGAGGATCACGAGTTCAAAATCAGCATCAGTAATTTAGCAAGGCCCTAAGAAGCTCAGTGAGATTCTGTCTCAAAATAAAATACAAAGAAGGGCTGGGGATGTGGCTCAGTGGTTAAGTGCTCCTAGCACTTGTGCCTAGATCTTATATTTGATGGTGCGTGAATTGGAGGAGAGAGCTCTGAGGCTTTTTCATGGCTGAATACTGAACTCAACAAGCATAAAGTTTAACTTTGTACAAACCCCTCCTCTCTGCCCCTGCCTGGTACCCAGCCTCCTCTCCAACACAGGGTGGAAACCCAATAACCTGCTATGCCCTGTGGAAATGCAAAATCACTCTAAAGCAGGACTCCAGTATCCTCTTCATCTCTTCTCCCAAATCATCTGTCAGGTGTTAGTTTACTTGCACTAGAGAAACCTCACGAACTCCATAAACATGTGTGTGCATGTGTGTGTGTGTTTATGTGTTTCCTTTACTCTACAACTGCTATTGTTGCACACAAACTGGGAGAGATGACCAAGAATTTATGAGATTAAAGCCAAATGGCCTACAGTGAAGGGCACCAAAGTTAGGCTTGACAGTGCCTTCCCTAAACTACATCTCTCTCATAATATAAACGTATCTCTCTCAGTTCAAGATGAAATAAGAAAATGGGGAAAGTATCACTGCTTACTGTATGGGGGAAGAAAAGAAAAACCTCGTAAAATTGAGATTATCATTGTATCAACCACTGATAGCCACTAGCCCACCCAGTGAAAACATAGAAGGCAATGAAGATGTAAAGGTCTAAAAGAAGAAAGGAAGTTCAAGTGGAGGCTAAGAGGTTCTTGAGGACTCTAGAAGAAAGTTATCAGAGATTTGCATAGAGAACAATTCCTTGATAAGAAAGTGTTTAGGGGCAATGCTAGTCAATTAGAGTCTGCTTCCTTAAGATTAGAAGTTGACATTTTGATGGCAGCACAATTAAAATTATCTATAGCACTTTGCAAGTTGAATACAGGAAAACACTCCACACAAAACTAAGTCATTCAGAGAGAGAAAGGAGGGAACATGGAAAATCTGACAGGAGAAAGTAGAGCTTATTCAACCCCTTAATTTACAAACAAGGAAACTGGACCTAAGAAAATTTAAATGATACACAAGTTCAATTAGCCAATTAGTATGTGGGGATAAGACTGGTCAATAATGGAAGGAATGTTCACCTAACGTGAAGGGAGGTCTTGCAGAGGTATTTGGAGCATGCTAGGTTTACGCATACAGTCTAGTTATTTTTAGGTTACATATAGTATATAAATATATCTTAAAATTCAAAAATCTACAAAGCCAACTTTAAATGTTATGATAAACATAACAGAAAAGAACATTTTTAATTTATGGCATTGCTCAGATTTGCTAAGGATGTATGTGCTATGTAGACGGATTACCTTATCAATATAAAGCAATTATCTGAAAAAGACAAGATTATTTATATCATTCAGTAGCAAGTTGGCTCAAACCATTCAAATCTAGTAATTGCCTCCATTCTCCATTTTACTGCCATATATTCTTTAAAAATTCCTGGAATAATCTGTGCTGCTATTTTGCTGATTTCATCATACACACAAACATAAAAAGACTTAGCAAAGCCAAATTTCTCTCTTTACCTGAGAAAGGAAAACAAAGAAGAAATGTTCCAACTTGATTCCTATTAACTCAAAGAAGTAGAAGGGAGTCTCCATATTCCTTTAGGATCTTCTTCTCACTTGGTGCTTCCCAGGGTGGGGCTTCTGACCTGCCATTCAAGATGCTCCTCCCAATAAGATGGTGGTGATTCCAGGGCAGAAGAGGTGGTGGTGAAGAAATAGAGGTAAAACGCTGTGAAAGGTGCTGTAACTTATGCTGGGGACTGAAGCAAGTTCTTGTGTGTGATCAACACCACCGTTTGGCTTGTTTTGAGAAGTAATTAGGATATTATTTACTTAGGCTACTGAGTGAAGTTTGTATGGCTCTCTTGGTTTCATTGCATATTGGTCTTTCGAGTAAATAGATCTTCTTTTTCTTGGTGTTTTCTTCAACGTGGAAAAAAAATATTTCAGTACTGCAATTTATCTTGACTCCCAAGAAAAATGTCTTATTCTAATTCTTTCTTTAAAATGTGGTGAACTAACTATGAAGAAGAAGAAAACTCAACTATCCCACATGATTGAACTGTTTGGGCTCTTACTTTATTAATGATCTACTTAGACTCTTAGGCGGGGGAATTCTTTGATGTTTAACTCAAATTGATATCTTTGAATAATTTATTTTTTTTCCAACCCAGTATATTTATGCTGGTATGTCAACTTGTCACAGATGCCTTCTAGAAAAGTGATTTAGTGATTTACCAAGCTGTATTCCCATCCTGAGGAATGATAGATATTAAAACCTTCAAGAGGGAATCTGTAGTTACTATCAGCAATAACCATTGAGTATCTCCAATGTGTTGGTAATCTCTGTGCAAATTTCCAGAGAAAATGTGCAAGAAGCCAGAGAGACAGACAACCATAAAATGTGTCTGTTCCTGGTTCCATTGGAGAAAAAAAGATCTGTGCACAAAGATATATAGGTACAGAAATAACACAGTAAAAGGTAACCTACTTAAAGTCAATGCTAAGGTCATAAAAGTTATGTTGTTCTTAAAACAAGGCAGGCAGAAGTCACGTAGGGCTGGCTGAAGATCTGACTGTTCCTTGTAACCTTGAATTAGAGAAATCTTAAGTAAGGTTTCTCTAGAGTCTCTGTCATTTATTCCATCTCCCAAAGCACTTAATTCCCATCCTTTAATGACTCTGCTGATCTGGGCACGGTGGGTATAGGTAGAAGAACACAAAGGTAAGAAGTGATTACCTTTTATTTCTGTTTGGCATGTCAAAACTATAGGACAATGTTTTAAAGACTTTCTCTTCACTCTGCCTCAGGCAAGAAAGCAGCTGCCTTCAAGGTATTTCTATTCAGAGTTATCAGCAACTCCTGAAGACGGTTTCTCTGCGGAATCACTGTGGGAAAGTTGTGCCAGTTGGGCCCCTGGGGGTGGCTAACAGATGGATACTTGTCCTCCAGTATGCATGAAGCATGGCCAGCACCTCAACAGTAAAAGAAAGCATCTTTAAGCCGGACTAGTGGTATAGGCCTGTAATCCCAACCACCCTGAGGCTGAGGCAGGAGAATCACAAGGTCAAGGCCAACCTCAGCCATTTAGTGAAGCCCTAAGCAATTCAGTGAGACCCTATCTCAAAATTAAAATAAATAAATAAAAAGATCTGGGCTGGGGATGTGGCTCAAGTGGTAGCGAGCTCGCCTGGCATGCGTGCGGCCCGGGTTCGATCCTCAGCACCACATACAAACAAAGATGTTGTGTCCACCGAAAACTAAAAAATAAATATTAAAAAATTCTCTCTCTCTCTCTCTCTCTCTCTCTCTCTCTCTCTCTCTCCTCTCTCACTCTCTCTTTAAAAAAAAAAAAAAGAATACCATGGGGAGATGGTGAGGAGGTGCTGTCTCCCTCCTTTAAAAAAAAAAAAAAAAGATCTGGGGATGTGACTCCTGTTTATCGTCCCTGGGTTTAATCTTCAATACTCATAAAAATCCCCACAATAATTTTGTACAGTTGGATAGGGATGGTATTTGTTTTGCATGTCACAGGTGGTGAATAAGCAAACAGGATTGAATGATTCAGAAGTAGGGGCTGGATTTGTTACTGAAATCTCAGTTTCCTTGTCCCCAATACCGATCCAATAACAAGGACACAATTTTGAGAAACAGAAAAAAGAAGCAAAGGGGAAACAGGGGACTCCTGTCCCAGAGGCTGTGATTCTGCTCATCGGGGGACAATTTGGGGGCGGGGGGGTTGTTGTTGTTTGTTTTTAAAGATGATTCAAAGGTTCTGTTGAAGTTGTAATTCACTTATTATTTTGGGAGACAGCCATTTCTGAGATCTTCTGGTACAATCCCCCAAATCTGAATTACTTCATTCTTGTGGTGGGTATGGGCTCAAGGACAGATAACTCTGCCTAAATGAGGAAGAAAAGTAATCCTGTTTCCCCTAAGATTAGAAAGGTGGAGAGGTTAGGGAGGAGCAGGTAGAGAAGAGGAGAAAGAAACATGTCCTTGTAAAAATAAGTTCCAGTGGGCAAAGCATAAAGTAGGACACTGTTACAGATTGACTTTCAACAACCCTTGCATTTGGAACTCAAATGTATATGGATACTTGCAGTTTAGATTTTTTTTTTTCTTTACCCATTAATCGTTGAAAGGAAGCAGAGTATTATTTTCTTTCTTTTTTTGGGGGGGGGGAGATAATGGGGATTTATCCAGGGCGCTCTACCAATGAGTTACATTCCCAGCCCTTTTATTTTTTATTTTGAGACAGTGTTACTGAAAGCTCCATCTTATCTCAGTGACAATTCAATAATGAAGATACTGTTTGGAGAGAAAGGGAAAGGAAAATTTATTATTATGAGGTCCTTGCTTAGCTAAGTGACACCCTTCATTTTAAGGAAAAAGTTCTGCTTTCCCATCCAAGGGTGTTTCTGAGAAAGGCTTACCACTCCCTCACACCAACCCAACTCCTAACCACCCGCATTAGCACCTGCCTGGCTCTGATTCCTGAGCCTGCCCTATAAAAATCCCAGAACCCAAGTCTGTTAAGCCTCTCGGTCCTATAGAGAGATGGCCTTTATTTGTCAACTCTGACAAACAAACTCTGGTCTGTATCTCTGCCTGATCTCCATCTTTCATTTCTCATTTACCCGTCTCTGGTTCCTTGCCTTCCCTTCAATTATATTGTTAGCAAAGGAGAAACCTGAGGGGCTTCGGTCCCAGAGGCTGATTCTCCTCATCATGTGGAATAGGGGCTTTTAAAGAGTGATTCAAAGGCTGCATTCTACGTTTTCTCTATCCCAAATTGTAATTCGCTTGTTCATTTGGGAGATGGAAATTTCTGAGATCTCCTGGGGCCATCAGGTCTGGATCACTTCTTCCTGTGGCGCATGTGCACAAGGACAGATGAATCTGCCTATCAGGAGGAAGAAAGATGATCCTGTTCCTCAACCCTCCCAGATTAGGGAGGGGGAGGTATTAGGGAGGATCAAGGAGAGAGGAAAAGAAAGAAACACGTCCATTTAAAAAAATGTAGCAGAACCCCAGGGTTATTTTCAAATCATAAAGTGGACCATTGTTACAATAGAACCTCTCTAAATTGTCCAGGCTGGCCTTGAATTTGAGATGCTCCTGCCTTAGCCTCCAGAGTCACTGGGATTATAGGCATGTGCCGCTGTGCTGGACTGGGGATCATAAAAGGGAGTATAAAGATGTTTTAAATAAATTTAACACTTTGCAGATTCTAGAGTTAAAATAAAAAATAAATAGTACAGCATAACTATCCACCTAGCTTCAAAATTTATAAAGGGATGTAATGTCACTGAAAAATTATAGCTTAACTATGACAATATCTTTATATCAAATAATCGAATAGGAAGGATACTTTGTTTTCCACTTTGTGCTGATAAAATCTTCATTTACCACAAAGACTAGGCAGGTAGATGCATTTCCACACCCATGGATTCTGCTTGTTTTATAGTACGGTTGTATGCATGTTATTTCTCTCTAAGTTCCTCACTGCCTTGGACTCTAGAAACTAAGGTGACTGGAGTGTACAAAACTGTCTTTTAAGAACATGAAACTGACAGGCATTTTCCTTAAAGGATACTAATTAAAATCTTGAGTGAATTCCACGTATGATGTTGTTAATCATCTTAATTTACCTCCTAATAGACTAAATATATATATTTTCCCTTGCTCTTAAAATTGCCTTTTGTCTTTGTTCTTATTTCTGAAATCCCAGTAAAACTAAGAATATGACCAACAGTTTTTGAACGCTTAATATGTACCAGTCACTGAATGAATTGTTTATTTTTCATTTTACAGGCATCTCATTTATTTATCCCCATTGTCCAATGAGGAATATGAGGTCAGAGAGATAAAGTAACTTGCCTAGTGATATGTTGCTAGAATTAGAAAGGAGCAGTAGATTCCAAGTGTATAGTGCATTCATAGCACAACATACTCTCTCAGTCTCATTCTCAACCTTTTCAACTCAAGACAGGTAACATTGTTTTATACAATAGAGGTCATCAATGTTTTTCTTTCTTTTTTTTTTTTTTAATTTTATACTGGGAATTGAACCTAGGGGTGCTTAACCCTGAGCCAAATCCTCAGTCCTTTTATGTATTTTATTTAGAGACAGGGTCTCTCTGAGTTACTTAGTGCCTCACTAAGTTGCTGAAGCTGGCTTTGAGCATGTGATCCTCTTGCCTCAGCCTCCCATACCTCTGAGATTACAAGTATCTGCCACCATGCGGAGCAAGGTCAGCAGTCTTTTTATTTTTATTTTTTTTTCCTTTGTGGTATTGGAGACTGAACCCAGGGCTTCATGCATTCTAGACAAGAGCTCTACCAGAGTCATTATCCCCAGCATTTAAAAATTTTTAAATATACAAATAGGTACACATATAGATACATGTTTTTTTGAGATGGTTCTTAGTAAGTTGCCCAGGCTGGCCTTGAACTTGCAATCCTCCTGCCTCAGCTTTCTGAGTAGCTATGACTACTACAGCCGGCTAAGTTGTAGATCTTGATTTGAGGCAGTTGACTGTCCTTCTTCCTTACTTTGCTCAGTTGAGTGGGTCACAGAGTTCAAGAACTTCCCAAATATGCCCCACGGTCAATTTTACCATAACAGCTATTGTTCTTCCTAGTGTGCCCAGGCACCAAAGTGAGGTTCCTCTGGAGTGTTCCCCACATTCCTACTTCTCTTTCTCTTGCTCCAGAACTCTGAGATACTTTGCTGCCATAAAAGGAAAAGTTCTACAGTAGTTTTACAGTTATTTGACATGTTTGACACTAAAACAGAACTAATAAAGAAAATAGTCATTGAACACTCTTTTCTTTCCCTTACATTTCCTATTGGCAAAAACTCATGGATAACATAAACCCATAAGAGAGAAGACATGTAGAGATTGTTGAATGGATGATAAATATTTTGCCACAAGACAAGACAAAGAATAGGCTCTTAGGGAGATCTTAACCAAAAGCAACAGCAGTTCCCTGAAAGCTGAAGATTTCATTTAATTACAGTACTTTCTTATTTGTCCTTCATATGTTGAATAAAAGACAAAAGCTATGTGTGGTGGCACATGCCTATAATCTCACCCAGCTAGTCAGAAAATCTGAGGCATGAGGATCAAAGTTTGAGGCCAGCCTGGACAATTTAACAAGATCCTGTCTCAAAATAAAACAATATATATATATTTTAACAGCCAAAATTAGCCTCCAAGTAATGAAATAAATACCAATTGTGGTGGAGGGTACTGCATTCTGTTCTGCCAAAATCAGGACCTGTCTACTTAGCCACAGTTCTTCTTAAACTTGTCAGAGCTGTATACTTTGGTGTGACTCAAGTGTTAATAAGCATTATTTTACTAAGATTTTCAACAGCATGAAAGTGTCTTTTGTACCTCCATCACTGGAAATTCATTTGAGCTATGCAGGGCTTCATTGAAGGAGACATCTTAAAAGTTCAGAACCTTGTGTGTTTAGGCTATCCAAAACCACCCAGAAACTTCGTCATTAAAGAAACCAATTGCAAGACTGATATGTTCCCAAAAGTAAAGAAGTCAAAATTTTCCTCTATCCTGCTTCCTTGGGTTCAGGTCAGAAGGTCTTTATATCAAACTATCAAACTCTATCTTGACTGGCTCTACCCAGGCAGTGAGAGACTACATGTCCCCAAAGCCAGGGGCCTCATGATAATGGGCATGCAAGCCTGCACACCTCCTGTCTATGGGCTGCAACCTTCCCTAGCTCCTAAGTCAGCATGCAAGGGCTGGAGTGCAAACCCTTAGGAGTCAATGCTGCTGCTCAGAGTTTCCAGGAACAGCCATTCTGCTATTCTCTACTGTCCTCTGCCCCCCAGGGAGAAAGGGTGTCAGCTTACCAGACAAACGCCAAGGGCTTGCTGGGTTTCTAGCCCCAACTGCAGGATAGCAGCTGGTCCTTTCAAATCAGAAAGGAGAGAGAGAGACCAAAGAGACTCTGGTAATACAGGCAGGTCCAAGTCACCAATGTTTTCTACTCTGGAAAGTTGTTGGGTTGAATTTTTACATGAGGAGAGATCATGTCTGTGTCATATACTGCTGTACAATAATACTAAGAATGACTAGTTAGTTTTTTTTTTTCTTTTTTTTTTTATGGTACTTGAGTTTGAACCCAGGGGTGCTTAACCACTGAGCTAATCCCCAGCCCTTTTAATATATGTATGAGATGGGTGTCACTGACTTGCTTAGTGCCTCACTAAGTTGCTGAAGCTGTCTTTCAACTTGTGATCCTCCTGCCTCAGCTTCTCTAGCCGCTGGGATTATAGGCATGTGCCACTGTGCCAGGCAAGAATAACTAGTTAATATTTATTAAGCACTTTCTATACATCAGGCACCCAATCAAAGCAGGTTACATACTATAATTCACTTACCTTCACAACAATGCTGTAAGGTTAAAAACACTTCTGATCCCCACCTAACAGAAGAGGAAACTTAAGACTCAGAGTGTCCAGAAAGTGCTTGGCACAAGAGTCTTGCAGGAAATATTTGTTCACTGAATTAATTAAAATTTTAAAAAGCCTACTCAATTTAAATAATGTTATAAATAGGGAGAGAAAATTGGACACAGTGATGCCCTCCAGCATTCCCAGCTCTACTGAGGTAGGAGGATTACAAGTTTGAGATCAGCTTGGGCAATTTTGTGAGAACCTATCTCAAAATAAAATAAAAGAGTTGAGGATGTATGAGGGCATGGTTTAAATACCCAGTACTACAATACATACATGCATAAATACATAAGCAAGCAAATAAATGGAGAACTTCTAAGATCAATCCACACAAACTCTTTATCCATTTGTATTTTCTTTTTATTATGTTTAATACAATACCATGTAAATTTAATAATCATTACGATCTTGTTTTACAAAGAAAGCCACTCCAGATTCCATCTTGAACACTTTATTGAGCAGTTACTTTCATTTTTAAAAAAATATTTTTTAGTTGTAGATGGGCACAATACCTTTATTTTTTTTATTTCCTTTTATGTGGGGTTGAGGACCAAACCCCATGCCTCAAACATGCGAAGCAAATAATCTACCACTGAGCTACAACCCCAGCCCAAGGAGCTACTTTCTAAAACAATATTAACATCAGGGAAGTTATAAAGCTAAGGAGGCTCATTCTCTACCACGCAGGCACTGGAGTGGGTGCTTGCTGGAGGGGCTTCCTGGCCAGGGCTGGAATGACATAATTCCTGGATATCAATTCTTACTCCCCTTTCACCACAGATGTTCCCACACCCTTCCCTGGGGGGGTCTCTGAACTGCTTCAGAAATTGTAGGATCATCATTATTTCCTAAATCATATTTTTAAACTAAGTTAATGGATAGAATTTTCTCCAGTCTACATTTTTCTTAAACTTTTGGCACCTGTTTCTGCTTGCCTGGTGACAAGTGCTAGCAGATGACAAGATGAATTAACAAGTAGTAAATTAACATTAACGGAAAAATGGAGAAACAGTCCTGCTTAGCTCAACAGCTTGGAGTTATTTTTGTGGCATGGATGTTCACAGTTGTAATTTTACAGTACACACACACAACACACATAGTCTTGCTTTCTGTTCGAATGATCAAGCCTAGCATCTGTAGTGAAATACAATATATCAACATTCCATGGTGTTCCTTTATGAAGTCCACACCCTATGCTCCCTAAACAAGTATGAGGATTCTTGAACTACATCTCCCTTAGTGGGACTCCCACATACATACTTCAATCCTACCCCACAAGACCGAGCTCTCTGAGGGCTGGAGCTGTCTCTGAAGCTCCAGTAGCATCAAGATTTAGGGATTATTAGTCATTTTAAGTGTACAAAGCTTTGTTGAGTTTAAATTGATCCCAGTGTAAGTTAGTGAGCTAGCTCTGAAGTTGGCTTCCCGTGCCATTACGTTCATCCTAGAGATCTGTACTAAATTACATGTTCAACAGAGCTGGCTCCTGAGCCACTTCTCATATTAAAAGATCCTCAACTTAAAGAACTACCCCCATGAGAATATAATCGCATTCCGTTCATTATTAGAGTTTTAAAATATAGAACTATTCTCATGGGTAAACCCCCAGAGTGAAAATTCAACCGGGACCCAAGCAGCAAAACTTTCTTAGTAAATCAATATGCTTCTCTGCTGAATGATTATGTAAAATACCTAACTGAAAAGAAATTAAGCCAGACATTTATTACCAATATCCCAGATGCTGAGTTTCAATGTGTCCTTTTAGGTCCAGCACAAATTCAACCTAATCCTCTGTGTCTGTAACCATCTAGCAGATAAAAACATGCTGCAAAGTCTTTAATCACCAAGAATGATTTCAGTATATCCACTGCTCACTAATTTTAAAAATCAACTTTCAGTATTTTGGAAAGATTTTCAACCAAAGTTGGAAACAGGATTTTGTTTCAGTTAATCCTTTGTCAATCAAAAAAAGAAAGAAAGAACTAATAAGAAACCTATAATTCCTTGAAAATTCTGCTTAATTGAGGTTTCCTTGCATATAGAATTCTTTTCTGGTAAGGAACAACTAACAAAATAATTATATTCCTGGCAAAATATCTGTTAGGAAATTCCTCCTAAATGGCAATTTCTCTGCTGAATTTAAAATGTGATTTGATTTACAAAAGTATGATTTTCAGACTGGGTGGAAATCTGTCTGTTGTATGAAGCACACCCAGCTGGTTCACTTCCTGCGCCTTGGGACCCTGCTGTGTTCTTCCAAAGGTACATTTGCAGCCAAAGAACAGCTTAGATCCTGGGAAATGCTGCTTCAATAACATTTTTTTGGAGAAAGAGCTGAGATATTTCTTCTCTCTCTGCATTTGGATTCAGCCAATATCTCATTTTAAATAGCCTATTTTCAAAGGCACTAGACACAGGAAGGGGAAGGGGAGTGCAGTCAGCAAATTGAAACTCATGGGGGTCTGCCCTGGTGCCTGGGCTTCCTGCCACGCCTCCCGGTCCCCTACAGGCCACACAATCCATGGTTTTCTTAGACTGGCAAAGTTGACCTGCAACAGCTGAATCCTGCCAGTTTTGAGAGCTGCAGATTGTGTTTGTTGGTAAGTAAAGGCATTATTGCTTATCAACCACACATCCTTTCTCAAGTGCAGAATGTCCCGTATGGTGTGCAAAATTCTGTGTTGGAAATATCCCCAAAGAGCTCTGAGCGGGAATTCCCAGTGAGCTCAGTTTTCATTATATCCAATTATCTATTTGTGGTATCTCTCGACACTGCTTGTAATTGACTACTTGATGATTATTATGTTGTTTTATTCCTTGCCACAACTAATGAAGAGATTCACAAACTTGGTTTAAGACCAAATCCTAGGTTCAAAGATGGAACTAAATGAGGATTTGCCTCTAAGTCACTCAGTGATTCTCAAACTAGCTTACATTAAAATCACCAGGAAGTCTTATTAAAACACCCCTAGAGTTTTTGATTCGGTTGGTCTAGTTTGGGACCCAGGAATTTGCATTTCTAACAAGTCTCCAGGTAACACTAATGCTGCTGACCACACTTTTGGTGAACCACTGTTGTAAACAAATCCTCTGTTTTGATGAGTGCAAAAATTTACCCAGTGTGCACAGATAAAGCTGGCTTCAGAGCACCAGCCCAGCCCAGGCACCCTTCAACTCAGAAACAGAGAAAGAAAATGGACCATTCCTTGCTCAGGAAAGAAGAGGGAGTGTAGGTTTCCACATCTCCAAGTAAGGAGATCCTAAAGGAAAGAGGAAGGACCTGGAGGAGATAGGTTGGACCTAAGCAGTTTGGCATGGGATATTTCTTTCATTGGTTCCCATGGAGAGTAAAGAGCTGGTTTCCCAAGCACAAATGAACAAGGGGGGAATGAAACATTTTTTTTTTCCCCAAATTTGACTCCAAATTCATTGTAATTATATAGTTCAGATATTTGTACATGAATTCAAAATTTTGTGTAATAACTAATTATATTATCTCTTGAGAGGCAGTCGGGGGTTAGGCTTGGTACCAGGGATTGAACCCAGGGCCATTTAACCACTGAGCCACATCCCCAGCCCCTTTTTAATATTTTATTTAGAGACAGGGTCTCGCTGAGTGCCTCACTAAATTGCTGAGGCTGGCTTTGAACTCACAGTCCTCCTGCCTCAGCTTCCTGAACTGCTGGGATTATAAACGAGCCACTGGGTATTACCCATCTTTCTTATATTTTAAGGCCTATAGTTTTTAACTAGTTTAGCAAACAGTCTGTTCATCAAAGGGAGAAAGTCTAGTTACAAAATGGCATTTGCATAAAAGATCTGTGCTCCAAAAGAGTATTTTTCAAAAGGTCCTTTCTAATACTAGAAGAAAAGATTATCATCCCCAAGCACTCTTATGCTTATGGTATTCAATTTATGTATGTGCATTATTGCTTATACATAAGCCAATCTGATAACAGATACTCAACAACAGTATCTCCCAGGAAGTATTCATTTGTCACCATTCAGAGTCACCTAATCATTTGTTAAACCAGTTGTGGGTTAAGCAACCTGAAAAAGCCTTGGCTGTCTACCTCCCCACCAATCCAGGCCCTCTTAAATTCATTATGCCTGAATTAATACAAACTCCTCTTCATTTATCTTTTTTTTTTTTTTTTTGGACTAGGGATTGAACCCAGGGCACTTCACCACTTAGCTACATCCTCAGTCCTTTTTAACTTTTGTTTTGAGACAGTCTTACTAAATTGCTGAGGATCTCACTAAATTACTGAGCCTGGCCTGGAATTTGTGTTCCTCCTGCCTCAGCCTCCCAAATTGTCTTCATTTATCTTAATGGGCCAAGATCATCCCTATTTCAAACTTTTCATAGCTACTCTACATTTCCAATGTCATCTCTCCATCCCCTTAGGCATCCAGATATGCCCAAGAATGCTTCACTATCACGGTAGTAACTCAACATATTGCTCCAGATTAATATTCCTAAAGCAACACTTTTTTTTTTTCATGAAAACTATTTGTTTAAAAACTTACAATGGTCATTCACTGCCTATAGGGCTTAGTTCTATCTCCTCTCTCTAATTACTCCCTAAATGAGCACTTGACCCCAGAATATCAGTCACATACCAGCAGCACCAATTAGACAATGTACTTTTTGTATGAGGAGAAACGAAACTTCAGACAGAGCAGAGCCTATACTACATCTAGGAGGTCTTGATAAATGCTGATTTAATTGAATTGGTTCGTGATCTTTGATTCTTAGAATCTTTGATGTTCTCAGAATCAAGTTTCTATGTTTCTCACAAGGATCTCTCATTGTTTACTTTTTTCTGCTTAATACAAACACAATTTAGTTCTGCTTTGGAATTACTCTTTCAATCTCACCAACTATTTGATTAAATGAACATAGATTTCTTTGTGTATTTGATGACCAAAAATATGCACAGACAGGAAAATCTGTGTAAAGGGTTTGTGCCAGACAGCCTCTAAGATGGCCCCCACTTGTCTCTCCTGGTATTCAATCATGTGCAGTCTCTACCCTTGTACAGGAACTAGATCTATGACTTGCTTCTTGATGAGTAGACTATGGCAGAAGTGATGAGATATTACTCCCAAGATCAGGTTATAAAATGTCTGTCACTTCTGTCTTGGGGGATGCATTATTTAGCTTTCTGTCCATGTAAGAAAATACCTGAGAAAAATCAACTTAAAGGAGAAAATGTTTATTTTGGCTCATAATTTCAGAGGCCTCAGTCCATGGTCACTTGTCCCTTCCACCAGGGGCCTGATGTGAGGCAAAACATCACAGTGGGAGCATGTGGCAGAGCAGACCTGTTCACCTCATGCTAGCTGGAAAGCAACAAGAAAGAGATCAAGGAAGGGTCTAGGGACAAGATATACCATTCCAGATCCTGACTCCAGTGACCCATTTCCTCCTCCTAGGCCCTATCGTCTACAGTTTCCACCATCTCCTAATGACCCATTCAATTATGAGCCCATCAGTGTACTAATTCATTGATGAGATCAGAGCCCTCATGTTCTACTTTCCCAAAGCCCCATTCCCGAAATTGCTGCATTGGGACCAAGCCTTCAACACATGAGTCTTTGAGGGACATTCCTGTTCCCAAGTAGAAGAGGGGCTCAGCCTTGCTCTCTCTTGGATCACTTGCTCTGGGGAAAGTCAGCTCCTCTTTCTAAGGCAGCCCTGGGAGGCTCACATGCATGAGTTCGTAAGCAGGTCTTCTAAGGCCTCTCAGTAGGCACAGAAGTGAGCTTGGAAGGCAATTTTCCAACCAGTTGAGTCTTGAGATAACTTCTGCTCTGGCCAATGCTTGCCTTTCAGTCTTGTAAGAGTCTCTGATCTTGGATCACCCAGTTAAGCTGTTCCTGGATTCCTGACACAAAAATTGGAGAAAGTAAATGCTTATAATTTTAAGCCTCTGAGTTTTTTGTGTTGCTTTTTTTTGGGGGGGTGCATTATATATAGTTATATAGTAGTAGATAACTAGTAATTAAGTCACATTTAGACTTATATCCATATATAATAACCATAAAGAAGAATTAGGCTTTTAAGGATAGTCCGGAAGTATCTGGAATTATCTCCGAGGAACTCTAATTGTGAAGAAAGAACTTTTCTATAGCTATCTGGGGTCAGAAATAACTGCTTAAATAAAGGCTGTCTGCTTCCTCAGGCTACTTGGCAACAGAGTTCTCAGCTCAAGAGGGAACTGATACTTCCCTGAGAACAATCTGTTTGTCAAGCACACTTCCTAATACACACACACACGCACACACACACACACAGGCACTTTTCTTCACACACATACTTGTGCCCATACATATAATACTCACACACAAATTTGCCCAGAAATTGTTAAAAATTAATTAATTAGGGGGCTGGGGTTGTGGCTCAGTGGTAGAGCGCTCACCTAGCATGTGGGAGGCCCTGAGTTCGATCCTCAGCACCACATAAAAATAAATAAATAAAGGTATTGTGTCCAACTACAACTAAAAAATAAATATTTAAAAAAAATTAATTAAAAAAAAATAACCCTGCAACTGGCTTCTAGAAGTTGAGGATGTGCAGAGAACCTTGAAGCTGTGGAACTGCAAGAAAATGGGACTTTTGGAGCCACAATGAGCCATGGTGAGGATTAGATAAAATAATGTGTGTGAGTGACCTAGGTACCAGACAACAAAAGTGTGCTAAGCCAGGCTTGGTCACATCACCACCCACTTCAGTGCGGTGGCTTCCCCCTTTGCCTCTCCTCCTTCTTCTCCTTTCCCTCCTCCAGTCACCATTGCCCTAGTTCAGTCCTCCTGTTTTTTTAGTTTCTGTGATCTAGAAAAATCTGCTTTCATATCCTTTGGCTTAACTGAAGTGATTTGAATAATAACTTAAGCCTGGTTTTCTCAAAGACTTGAATGTATTAATAAGAATTAATAAGACATTTTTTCCCAGATGCTAAAAGCCATTTACCTATCCTGCTACCATTTGCGTGCTCTGGAGTCAGACTGCCTTTACTGAAAGTCCACCTTCCCCCACTTAACTGCTGTATGACTGGGGAGAAGGACTTAGCACTTCTACATTTATATTTTTCCCATCCTTAGCCTCCATAACATCCAGCCTCCCAGGGCAGGGGGTGCAGAGTGCATGCTTAACATGCACAAGATTCAGTTCAATCCAAAGCACCAAAAACCAAACATACTAAGCAGAACAAAATTCTCTCAGTATTGTGGTAAAGATAAAGTGAGAACATCCAGATCACATTCTCAGAAAGCTCTATACCCTGGAATGTAAGCTGTGTGAGCCCAGAGACTATCTGCTAAGCTCATGACTGTGCCTTATAACCTAAAACAGAGCACTGTGCAAAGTAGAAGTTCAAATACTTGTTGAATGAATGAGCACATAAGATGCATGTAGATGCTAATTATTTTTTTAGTACAAAGATCTACAAGTAAGGAAACAGATTATCCACTTTTCTTCAAAAAAATTAAAGAGATAAGAATCCTTCCAAATTTATTTTATGAAACTAGCATTACCCTGATATCAGTCAAGGAGACTAAAGAATAAAAAATTATAGATCAACATTGCAGATAAACATAGATGCAAAAATCCTCAAAAATTTATAGCAAACCAAATTCAGTAGCACCTTATAAGGATTATATACCATGAGCAAGTGGGATTCATCCCTGGGATTCAACATATACAAACTGATAAGTGTAATCAATCATATTAATAGAATGAAAGACAAAAACATGATCATCTCAATAGATAATATCTAATATATACTGTCTCATTGTATATATTACAAACTTAGCAAAACTATATAATATTTCTGTAATGACATCATGTACAGTTTTAAAAAAAAAAAGAAGGAAATTCTCTTATTTGAAAGCATACGGATAAACCTGGAAGACATTTGCTAATTGAAATAGGTTAAGCACAGAAAGACAAATTGTGTGACCTCACTTTTGTGTGGTCTCTTGAGTCAAGGTTGAGAGTAGAACCATGGTTTCATAGGCTGGGAGGTAGGAGGAACCGTGAGATATTGGTCAAAATATATGAAGTGCCAGTTATGCAAGATGAATAATTTCTGGAGATTTAGCATGCATTATGGTAGCTGTCACCAATAATACTATTAATTAATACTATTTCAATTATTGTATATTTGAAATTTACTAAGAATGTACATATTAAATGTCCCCAATACACACACAAACACACACACACACACACAGGTGTGAGGTAATATGTTAATTAGGTGATATTTCACAATATATGGATATATCAAAACATCACATCACATACCTTGAAATAAGTACATTTTTTATTGACACTTATGACTTATGAAGCTGGGAAAGAACAATGTGTGAATTTAGAAAATTTAACTTATTATACTTACTGTATCTAAGGTCATTTACTAAATCCAACCTAAGCAAAATGAAGAGTAAAAGCCAACCCTTCTTTTTCTTAAGACCTTTTCCCCAAAGAAAGACATTATAATATGTCTCATAAATGACAGCAAGTCCATTTGTGATATCACTGGGGTGTCCAGTGGGGTCCAGATCTTTGGTGTCCCAAACAAAGAAGGTGAGTAAGACATGTAAAAGTAACAGGCAAAGCACAGGTTTATTGAAGGTGAAGGTAAAGCACTCTGTAAGATAGAGGTGATTGGGGGGTGGGAGAGAGAGAGGCTCAAGGCCTGGATGTCAGAGAAGTCTTCTGTTATATGCTGAGCTATAAGGCATTCTCTTCCCTCTAAGGACCTAATTGAAAAACTTACCCATTTGCTTCCTTTGGTTACCTTATGCATGATACCTGATTAGAATACTGTCCAATTTTTTCCCTATTGCTTATTTTAGAATACCAAACCTGTAGTGGGAGTTGTCATGGGTCCTAAGTCCTTAGTGGCAGGAGCTGTCATGGTAATGGAACTTTTAAACAGGGACTCGTCTCCTTTTCTTGTCCTCCAGTGGCATTTTTCTTGTTCCCTGCCTCCACCATCTTGTATTCTCTGAACTCCTACCAAACAATATTGTTTAAGCCATTAATTGTGTGATAACTTGCTGTAGGAGCAACAGAAAACAAATACAGATAGGATGAGAGACTTGTTTACATTCATAAAACCCTTCAGAATTGAAGCCAAAATATCATTTTTTCCCTTTGGCTTTCCTCCATGCTGACATCTTAGTAGTATCTAGAAGAGACAATTGGTGTATCATCAGGAATGAAACTCTATCTTCAGCTCTTGATTGACCTGGGGCTTTATCCTCAACAGTTTTAGACTTATGTCTCACTGGTTTAACAACCAGCAAAAAAGGATAACTCATTCCCAAATGCACCAGGAAATAGTCTATAGCAGATCTTTATCCTGTGATAAGAGCATTTTTTACAGGCAGGCCACTGATCCAGGTAACTGTACCACACAAGATGGCCATATGTGAGACACAGGCCAATCCCTGTTTCCTGCTGTTGAGATCTGCTTTATCTGAACATTATGGTCCAGGACAAAGTTGACTCTCCAGTGCGTAATCAGGGCATGGCAAACAGAAGAAAGGAGAACATATAGGTCAGCAAAAACAACAAAAACCCATCCTGCTTCATGGGAAGGGAGCAATAGAAGGGATGTGTTGTGCAGCCCTCTTCCCCATAGATGCTTCCTTGGACTGGCTCACCCAAACTTAGGAGCAAAAAGTCAGGACAATGGAAGGTCAGTAGCACTGACTGGCACCATAGAGTGTTTTGGAAAAAAAGTTATCTCCTTTGTTTTAAAAGAGGAAGTAACTGCCATTCAAGTGCCCAGAAATAGAATATATTTATCTCTGAATATACACTGTTCTGTATTTATTAAAGCTTATTATAAATTGAAAGAAAGCAAAGACACAAAAACATCAATCCTGAATAGAAAAGAAGATACGTAGATTGATTTAAAATATATAATAAAAATATTCTCAAGTTAAAATACATGCTGGCAATAGGCACTTATTCAAGGTAAGGGTATCCAAGTTATGTGGGAATGAAGGTGGCTTGGGACTAGACCAGATATTTACTGCTATGTTGCTTTATTTTCTATTTGTAACCTCTATATTAATTCCAAATGACTCAAAAGACTCACCAATTAAAGCATTGCTAGGTCCATCAAAAGTCTAAACTTCTGCCATAGTTTATGCAGAGTGACCAAACAAAAGGAGGTGATCTCTGCCACTACTGTCACTCTATCTCACCTGGAAAACCATGGCTGATGTCTTGCTTGGTGTCATGTTTCATGTGCCTGCACTGTATGTTAGGAAAGTGAGCATACAGCCTCCCAAAGGCTCCCATGAAGGGACTTTTACAATAAATTATTTGTGTTTGGGGTTTTTGTTGTTGTTGTTTGTGGTGGTTGTTTGTTGTTGTTGTTGTTGTTGTTTGTTTTTTTTTGTTTTGGTACTAGAGATTGAATCCAAGGGTACTTTACCTTGAGCTACATCCTCAGCCCTTTTTATTTTTTATTTTGAGATAGGGTCTCTCTAAGTTGCTTAGGGCCTTGCTTAGTTGTTGAAACTGGCCTCCAACTTGCAATCCTCCTGCCTTGGCTTCCCAAGTTGTTAGGATTACAGGAGTGTACCACCACACCCAACTGTCTACAAAGAATTATTGGGAGAGAAAATTATTTTTTAAATAACATAGATGACTTAAAAAAAAAAAAAATGTTTGTTTCAGGTCTAGTGGCCCACCCCTGTAATCCTAGCAGCATCTTTAAGCAAGTCATGGTTGGTGAAGGCCTGTAATCCCAGCCACTCAAGAGACAGAGGAAGGAGGATCACAAGTCCAAAGCCAGCTTTAACATCTTAGCAAGGCCCTAAGCAATTTATGAGACCATGTCTCAAAATAAACCTCAAAAAGTCTGGGGATGTGGATCAGTGGTTAAGAGCCCCTGAGTTCAATTTGTGGTAATTAAAAATAATAAATGAAAGTTTGCTCCTTTTAAAGCCTTATGCTGATAGTAAGATGCTAATTTTAAGTCTGAAGGAGACCCCTCAGTTCTCCAGGTCACAGACAAGGAAAAAGATTGTACTAATCAAAAAGGATCACAAAACAATTCCACAAAACTAAATTAATGAGGAGTCAACTAATCCATTCTTTAAAATCGGGAATTGGCTTTAATAATCACTAGCAAATAAAGAACATGTCTGTTAAAAAAAAAAAAAAAAAAAAAAACGTTAAGGCCTGAGGATGCAGCTCAGCAGTAGAGCACTTGCCTAGCATACATGAGGACTGGAATTGCTCTCCAGCACTGCAAAAATAAAATAAAAGAGTGCTTAAATAAATCGCTCATGATTTCCTTAAGCATTCCATTCCAGTATTTAGCAATCTTTTTTTCTTCAAGAAGAAAAGCAATTTATTATTTATGTGTCTGTTAGTCTTATTCAGCTTTTAGATAAAATTTTCAGGAATTTCCATAGTGGAAAGAAAGAGACTTTATTTCATAAATATTTGAGCAAAACAAGATGTTCAGTGCTATTTTAACAGTAATTTCAGTCACCAAAGCTTTTTCTTTATTCCACAGCTTTAATGCTGTTTTCTGTCTCGAATTTTAACTCAAATCCAGCCGTCCAGTCCTGTCTTTCAAGATGTGCCTTCTGCTGCATGTTTTCAGCTACTCTCTCCCTGCTCTTCAGATGGGAACTTCAGTGTGATGGTAATGAAAGTACAAGGAGTTCTTGGAATCCTTTCCAAAGTGTCCTTTATTTAGTCAATATTTACAAATCACCTTCTTTGTTTTTCCTCTGTAAATAGAACAATAGAGAGTGAAATAATGAAAACAGGGAGATGGTGTATGGATATGAAATTTAGCTACAGCCTTGAGATACAAACTGGATACTAAATCAACTTGTAATTTTAATCCAAGTATATCATTATAGAATGGAATGTACCTTTTCTTATAACTATGTAGAACCAAAGGCCGTTAGACTGTCAGCAAATACCAAGTGGGAGATACAGGCTCTGCTTATGTTTTTTCCATTTCTATCTTCTGCTTTTCAAAGTCATTGTTAGTGGAGACTAAGGGATACTCACATAGATCATGGGAATTTTTCTACTGTCATTCGTAGCTTAGCTTCTATTAAGAAGGTACAAACCATACTAGTTATTCTCTTAAGAGCAAAGATGAACTAATAGTAGAGACAGGAGAGAATAACAAGGAAGAGAATGTGCTTAGACTCACTAATGGGCTGAAAGAAACATCAGTTCTCTCCTATAGATATTACTAAGAGGGCAGTATGGAGGAAAGCCAAATAGAGCAAATGGTATTTCAACTCCAATTCTGAAAGGTTTTACGACTTCAGACAAGTCATTCAGCCTATCTGTATTCATGCTATATTGTTTCTAAGGCAAGTTATCACAAACTTAATGGCTTAAAGTTTTCCAATTTTCATTTCTGGAGGTCAAAGTTCTGAAATGAGCCTACTTGAACTAAAACCATGGTGTTGTCCTACTCAGTTATTTCTGGAAGCTCTAAGAAAACCTGTTTTTTGGCTTCTCACAGCTTTTAGAGGCTGCCTATGTTTTTGCTGGTGGTCCTTTCCTCCATCTTCAAAACCAAGCACCTCCCTCAGCATATTTTCCTGTGATTTAGCCAAGAAAAATTCTTTTCAAGGACTAATGTGATTAGAGTGGGTCCCCAGGACAATTTCTCCATCTCAAACTCTGATCCTTAACCACTTCTGCAAAGTCTTTTTTTGCCATGGAAGGTAATAGATGAGCACACAGGTTTTAGAAATGAGAATATGAATATCTTTGGGAGCCATTATTTTGTCTACCACACTATTTTAGCTTCGGGTTCCTCCTCTGTCAAAGTATGAAGGTTGAAGGTTGTTGTTTGACTATCATGTACCACTGAAACATGGCCTAAAACCATGGGTGGTACATAGGTCTCTATAAGAAGGTTCCAACGGTGATGATGATGATAATGATGATGATGATGAAGAATATGCATAGACCATTGCCTATTGCAAAGCACAGGGGGTAAGTGGAAATAATTCTAAGGCACTAAAAAAGCCTGAAAAATGTATAGAAAAAAGAGCAATCCACAAGCTACTTAGAGAACAAGAGTGTATTCTGAAAATTGAAATCAGAATTCGGTCTACTTTCCCTTGAGGAGAGATTTTAACTTTCTTAATTTATGTCCTGAAATTCAAGTTAACGAATTTTAAAAGACAAATATAAAGGTCCATGCAATGGAAAATGTTTATGATTAAAAGCAAAAATATTCTTCAGACCCTTGTTAAACAAGCAAGAGACTATCTTCCCAGGCATTTGAGACAGGTAAACAAAAGAGAGAAAAGGAGTAATTTTGTTACAATAGGAGGACTTATGCTTCAACCCTTATACAGAAGATTTTTCCAAGAAACAGATTACTTTTCCCACTGAATGTAACTTTGGAGAGAGCAAAAAAGGTGCAAGAGAGCAAAGGAAAGAAGAATTGGACCATTTTCAAATAACCTTTTTAGAAAGTAATTTATTATTTTTCTTTTGTCATTTTACTTTACATTAAAGCATATTTGTTCAATAAATTTGATTATTATAAATTTTATTTATGCCAATGTTCTATCTATCCAATATGTCTTATGTGAATTTAAGTTCAACAGCAAAGCATTCCAAGGAATTTTTAAAAAGCTAAATTGCAAGGGGGCTGTTGGTGACACCTTGATTTTGTAGTTGTAGCCTCCAAATTATGAGATAATAGATTTCTATGATTAAAATTTAAAAAACTAAATTGTTCACATAATTTAAACTTCTCATCATAATTTATGTATTTAAGGGTTAGAAGAATAGTTTTCCACTTGAAAGTTAAAATTCCCAAAGAGGTAAATAAATGCACTCATATCACTCCTTGATATTGCCCTCAACTTGCAAACAAAGTCACTCAAGACAGAGAAAGAAACAAACTAGTTTTTATAAAAAGAGAAATAAGTCTTAATAAAAGTTTTGCACAAAATTAGTCAAATAAAATGCAGTCTTAATCTGCAGGAGTGAGAGAGGTAAGTTAGGAATAGGCTCTCTCCTGCACTAGATCATCTCATCACAATTTATTATGAAGTCTGGTGGCCAAGAGCCATGCTGCCCTTGGTCTCCAAGAGTCTCTGTGTCCAAATGGAAACTAGCACCTGGGCCAACGAGAATTATTAATGATCTGCTTTGAAAAAATATTTTTTAGTTGTCAATGGACCTTTTTAAAAAATTATTTATTTATATGCAGTGCTGAGAATCAAACACATGCTGGGCAAGCGCTCTACCACTGAGCCACAAACCCAGCCCTAATATCTACTTTGACTGAAATGGATGAGTTTGAGCAAAAATAATAAAAGATTTCTCCAACCAAGAAGTGTTTTTTTTGTTTTGTTTTGTTTTTGTTTTTTTTTTTTTTTTTTTTGCTGTTAAATTTCTTAGGTGAAAAAAAAAAAAATTCTTAGGTGTGATGTAGGATGTTGTCATGGTTTGGATATGAGCTGTCCCCAAATGCTCCTGTGTTAATGCAGGAATGTTCGAAAGATGATTGGATTATGGGATCTGGGACCTAATCAGTCCATCCTAGTTTGCATGGACTAAATGGGTGTTAACTATAGGCAGGTGGAGCATGGCTGGAGGAGACAGGTCACTGGAGGCCTGCCCTGGAAGGTGCATCTTCCCTGTGGCCCCTTCCTCCCTCCCTTTCTCTCTGCTTCCTGTCTGCCATGAGGCCAGCAGTGCTCCTCCACCACACTCTTCTACCATGATGTTCTTCACGTTGGGCCCAGAACAATGAAGTTGGCTGACCATGGATTAAACCTCTGAAAACTGTGAGCCAAAATAGACTTTTCTTCCTCTAAGTTCTTTTCAGGTATATTGATTAAAGAAACACCAAGCTGACTAACACAACCTATTGTGTAGAGAAATGTTCTTGCGGTTAGGTGATGCATGTCAAAATGTGTGCAGAGGAAAGGTTAAGAAGGAAGGTTTTCAGCTTGCCTTCCAATAGTTCAAACAGAAAGTGTGCATATATAATATGTTATCGGTGATGCTTAAAACAGATTAATAATAACTGATGAACCTAGGGAAGAGCTATAGCAACGTTTATGGTACTATTATCTCTATTTTTATTTAGATATAAAAATGCTCATGTAGTCTTCCTGAATTATTGAGAAAGAAGAAATTCAAAGGTAAGCCTTGGAAATGGATCAAATGTAAAGTACATCGATATCTACATAGACAGTTATGTATTTAGATATAGATTAAAAATAAAGAGTTGCTTATACACTTTATACAATAAGAACATTTCATGTACTCTTTGAGTTATAAAAATTTTAAGAAGAAAATCAAATTAACTTAATTGTTTTTCTAAATCTCCCAGAAAAATAGACCTTATTACCTTCTTTTTGCAGACAAGGAAACTGAGAATCAAAAAACTTAAATAACTTGCCTAAATTTACCCAGCTCATTCTAGCAGAACCCAAGTTCAAACCAAGGTTTCAGTGACTCCCAAGACAATGCTTTTCCACTTTGAACACCTGCCTCCCAGGTACATATACATGGCAAAGGCATAATATGACTTCCAGAGTTGCCATGTTTAGCCAGTGGCCGGTTTTCAGCAGCATGTGAAGTGGAAAAGGCCCAGAAGGAATAAGATTCTTCAGAAGAACATGTCAGTGAAAGCTATGACTAAAGTGATTGCAGAAGGCATGTAAGAAAAGAAAAATTCAAGAATTAATATGAAGAGTAATTAAGTTCAGCTTAAAATAATCCTATAATATCTAAATCTAACAACAGACTTACAGGATGTATAGTATATAATTTGCTCTCAGTACAAGTATACTTGATCTGAAAATAATTATACAGCATGTCAGTTGAACATAGAAGAATAAGGCTCAGCATAGAAAAGAAGACAAAAGAAAATAAGGGATTCAAAGAAATGAGTAATCCATGAAAAAAATTAGCAGTCAACACAGTAGGGAAAAATTTTGCTGCTGGATAATCTAAATAAGTATTTAATAAAAACTGGTATCTAGAAGTGATTGAAAAGACAAAGAGGCTGACTCAGTTGGCTGGAAAGGCAAACCTGAAGGTACATCTGCTTGATTCTCACTGCAAGTGCATGCTTTACATCATTCCCTGTGACCTCACCCAGCAGAACATAGGAAAGCTGTGCTATTGAGCAGTGGCTTGTCTTGCAAATCTGTTACCTTCTGCTTGCCTCAGGACTCCTAAGCCAACTTACTAGAAATAGAAGAATTCCTTTATTCAACTGATTTTTATGAACACTGTGTTTTAGTATCCAGACAGGCTGCTTGCTTATTTATGTATTTATTTTTGTATTTATTAGTATTTATTATTATTTATGTATTTATTATTCCATGGCCTTAAACTTGCCAGAAAAACACTACTACCAAGCTATATCTCCAGCTTCTATTTAATTTTTAGGGTCTAGTGGAAAACTAAAATATGGGGCCTTTTTCTCCTTTAAAGAGTTAGCCTTCCTCAGGTATTCCATTATAATAACAGTAAGTGAACTAATACAATGACTTTATCATATGCTCCCAGGGTTCTTGTCACAAAAGTTGTTCTTGCCCATTTACTCTTTCTAAGTCACCTTTGACCTTGAATGTATAGCCCGACTTCTGATACATAAAAAGCACTTTGAGTATTTTTGAATAAATGAAGACACATGCATCAAAAACTCTTCAATTAATGTTCAATTACATTTTTTAAATGTTTGTGAAAATGTCATTTACTAATAAAGAAAAAAGAAACAGAGAACTTTTAACTATTGTAAGCTTATATGTTCTCAAACAACTCCACCTATGAGCCGTTGTGCCATCCGATCTCACGGTCTCAATTTCTAATGTTCCTGGCCTGTGCATAATGGAGTCTAAAGACCTGAGCTCAGACAGTGTCCATCAAAATAGAGTCCATGTTAGAGTAGCTTCTATTTTTTATTTTATATTTGATTTCTAATTTCATTCCAATATGAAATGATAGGATGCAGGTATTATTTCCTTTTTTTTTTTTTTGGTATTTACTAAGAGTGCTTTGTGGCACAAGGCATGGTCTATTTGTGCTGCCAAGAATAAAGTGTATTCACTTGTTAATGGATTAAATATTCTATATATGTCTGTTAAGTCTAAATTATTGATTGTATTATTTAGTTCTATAGTTTCTTTATTTTGTTTTTGTCTGGAATATCTGAAGACTATCAAGCTAAGTGAAATAAGCCAATCCCAAAAAACAAAGGTTGAATGTTTTCCCTGATATGTGGATGCTGATTATAAGGGGTAGGGAGGGTAGGGAAGAATAGTTACTTTGGATTAGGCAGAGGGGAGTGAAGGAGGGGTATGGGGATAGAAAGGATAATAGAATGAACCAGACATTATTACCCTATGTAAATATATGACTACATAACCAGTATAATTCTGCATCATGTACAACCAGAGAATGAGACATTATACTCCATTTATGTATGATGTGTCAAAGTGCATTCTATCGTCATGTATAATTAATTGGAATGAATAAAAAACAATAGGAGTCCCTGTACATGTTCTTAATGACTGATATCACATCCCTCAAAAAGTTCTTCACAAATTAACTGTTAGTTTTCCAAAGAAATCTGTGGAATGCTTAAAAATGCTTCTTTGGAAACTGGGCATGGTGACACATACTTGTAATTCCAGTAATTCAGGAGGCTGAGGCCAGAGGATAGTAATTTCAAGGCAAGCCTCAGCAACTTAGCAAGACCCTGTCTCGAAGTAAAAAATAACAAGGGCTGAGGATATATAGGTAAGTGCCCTTGGGTTCACTTCTCAGTGCAAATTTTATATATTTTATATGTATATAAAATATGTAATATAATATAATATATTAAATATAATATGTTATATAATATATATTTATTTGGAAAATAATTTAATAATATAGTTTGTTCATTCATTTATTTAACAAACATCAATTAAGCATATATTATGTGGCCAGCCCTATGCTAGAATATATAAATAAAATCACTATCATGGTTTTCAAAAGCCAATACCCCAAATTTTACAATAAGCCAAAGAGGTGATTTTCATAGTGGAGTTCTAACCCCTGAACAATGTGGTTATCATAAACATAGCAAGTAAAGTTGAAGGCATAGCAGCTGTTGGATTAATCTTTTTTTTTTTCTTTCTTTCTTTCTTGTGGTGCTGGGGATTGAACCCAAAGCCTTGTGTATGCTAGGCAAGCACTCTACCACTAAGCTATACTCCAATCTGTTCTTTTATGTAGTATTTATTTGTGTGTGTGTGTGTGTGTGTGTGTGTGTGTGTGTGTGTGGTATGGGTGATTGAATGCTGGGGCACTTAACCATTTAGCCACATCTCCAGTCCTTTTTTATCTAGAGACAGGGTCTCACTGAGTTGCTTAGGGCCTTGCTAAGTTGCTGAGGCTGGCTTTGAACTTGTGATCCTCCTGCTTCAGCCTCTTGAGCCATTGAGATTACAGGTATGCATCTCTACACCCAGTTCCCAGTCTATTCTTAACAGAAAATTATGAAAGAAATCTTACAGGTTTAGAAATGACAACAACTATATACAAAATCATGGCAAAGAGTCTGTAAAAGAGTTTTGTTTCTTTTCTAAACACTTTCACATATTTTCTTCTCATTTAACTCTATAGCCACCTGAGAGTTAGTTAGCAAGCCTTGTTAATAATCACTTTAGATTTTAGGAAATTAAGGCACATAGGACTTAATTGCTTTCTTTTCTTCACCTGATAAACTAATGGCAGAAGGCGAATTGGGATCTATATCTTCAGCTCATTGCTCTGGAATTTAGACCAATGTAGAAACAAATGTGTTTAGGTGACCTCTACAGGACCTTGTTTAAAAACTCAGCATGATTTTCACATATGCCATGACTCTGATTATGTGTCTTGTACAAAGTTATAGAAAATACAACTGGGCAAATGTAGTTAGTGTACTTATCCACAATAAATTATCTCTTCCAATTATTATTTTTATTTTTTAAATTTGTTTTAATTAGTTATACATGACAATAGAATTCATTTATGAACTTTGATATGTCATTCATAGATGGGATATAATTTCTCATTTTTTTCAGAGTATACATTTTGCAGAATCACATAGTTATGTAGTCACATATATACATACAGTAATAATGTCTGTTTCGTTCTATTATCTTTCCTATCCCCACATCCCCTCCCCTCCCATCACTTTCCTCTACTTAATCTAAAGTAATGCTATTCTTCCCTAGACCCTCCCTGCCCCCTCCTTATTGTGAATTAGCATCTGCATATTAGAGAAAACATTTGGCCTTTGGTTTTGTGGAATTGGCTTATTTCACTTAGCATGATATTCTCCAACTCCAACCATTTACTGGCAAATGCCATAATTTTACTTTTCTTTAAAGCTGAGTAATATTCCATTGAGTATATATACCACATTTTCTTTATCCATTCATCTATTGAGGGACACCTAAGTTGGTTCCATAGTCTAGCTATTGTGATTGAGCCGCTATAAACATTGATGTGGCTGCATCACTATAGTATGCTGATTTTAAGTCCTTTGGGTTTAGACCAAGGAGTGGAATAGCTGGGTCAAATGATGGTTCCATTCCCAATTTTCTGAATCTCCATACTGCTTTCCAGTCCCACCAACAATGTACGAATGAACCTTTTTCACCACATCCTTGCCAATATTTATTGTTGATGATTGCCATTCTGATAGGAGTGAGGTGAAATCTTAGAGTAATTTTGATTTGCATTTCTTTAATTGCTACAGATGTTGAACACTTTTTCATATATTTGTTGATCGAGTATATTTCTTCTTCTGTGAAGTGTCTGTTCAGTTCTTTAGACCATTTATTGATTGGGTTATTTAGGTTGTGTGTGTGTGTGTGTTAAATTTTTTGAGTTTTTTTATATATCCTAGAGATCAATGCATGTGATAAAGATTTTGCCTAATCTGTAGGTTCTCTCCTCATGTTATTAATTATTTCCTTTGCTGAGAAGAAGTTTTTTAATTTGAATCCATCCCATTTATTGATTCTTGATTTTACTTCTTGCACTTTAGGAGTCTTGTTAAGGAAGTCAGATCCTAGACTTTCAAAGAAGAATTAACGCCAATACTCCTCAAAGTAGTCCCAGAAATAGAAAAGGAGGAAACCTTTCCAAACTCATTCCATGAGGCTAATATTACCCTGATACCAAAACCAGACAAGGACATATCAAGGAAAGAAAATTTCAGACCAATATCACTGATGAACATAGATGCAAAATTCTCAATAAAATTCTGGCAAATCACATACAAAAACATATTAAAAAGATAGTTTACCATGATCAAGTAGGATTCATCCCAGGGATGCAGGGTTGGTTCAATGTATAGAAATCAATAAACATAATTTATCATATTGATAGACTTAAAAACAAGAACCATATGATCATCTCAATAGATGCAGAAAAAACATTTGACAAAATACAGCACAACTTCATGTTCAAAACACTAGAAAAACTAGGAATAGTAGGAATATACCTCAACATTGTAAAATCTATATATGCTAAGCCTAAGGCCAGCATCATTCTAAATGAAGAAAAATTGAAAGAATTCCCACTAAAAACTGGAACAAGACAAGGATGCCCTCTTTTACCACTTCTATTCAACATCATCCTTGAAACTCTAGCCAGAGCAATTAGACAAAAAAAAAAAAAAAAAAAAAAAAAAAGAAGAAGAAGAAGAAAGAAATTAAAGGGGATACAAATAGGTAAAGAAGAACTCCAGCTATCACTATTTGCTGATGGCATGATTCTTTATCTAGAACATCCAAAAAATTCAACCAGAAAATATCTAGAACTAACAAATGAATTCAGCAAAGTAGCAGGATATAAAATCAACACCCACAAATCAAATATATTGCTATACATCACTGATAAATCCACTGAAAGAGAAATTAGGAAAACTCCATTCACAATAGTCATAAATAAATAAATAAATAGATAAAATACCTGGGAATCAATATAACAAAAGAGGTGAAATACCTCTATAATGAAAACTACAGAACTCTAAAAAAAGAAATTTAAGAAAACCTCAGAAGATGGAAAGATATCCCATGCTCTTGGATAGGCAGAATTAATATTGTCAAAATGATCATACTACCAAAAGCATTATACAGATTTAATGCAATTTCTATTAAAATCCCAATGACATTCTTCATAAAAGTAGAAAAAGCAATCATGAAATTTATTTGGAAAAATAAGAGACCCAAAGTAGCTAAAGCAATTCTTAGCAAGAAAAGTGAAGCAGAAGGCATCACAATACCAGAACTTAAACTGTACTACAGAGCTATAGTAAAAAAAAAAAAAAAAAAAAAATGGCATGGTATTGGCACCAAAGTAGACTTGTAGACCAATGGTACAGAGTAGAGGACACCGAGAGAAACTCACATAAATATAATTATCTCATACTAAACAAGGGTGCCAAAAACATTCACTGAGGAAAGATAGCCTATTCAACAAATGGTGCTGGCAAAACTGGAAATCCATATGTAGCAACATGAAATTAAACCTCTATCTCTCACCCTCCACAAAAATCAACTCAAAGTGCATCAAAGACTTAGGCCCTAGAACAGAGACCCTGCGCCTAATAGAAGAAAAAATATTCGCAAATCTTCACCACATCAGCCTAGGATCTGACTTCCAATTCTTAAAAAAAAAAAAATCAATTCTTATTATTACTGTTAAGAGGATATGCTTTATCCTGAAACAGTTTTATAAAGTTTATTGAAGTACTGATTATAAAACATCTGTGATCTCTTTGGGATTATTTATTTTTCCCAGCATTATGTGTGAGTCTTTCATAATGAATGCTCCTCTAGGTTTCATTGTCAGTAGAAAAGTTTGAAGACTTCTCTGTACTCTTACATAGCTACAAAAAAAAAAAAAAAAAAAAGCCAAATATATGTGATACAGCAGATAGTTTTACTTCCCTTGGAAGCATGGTCCATACTCATTCATTTCGGAATCCTTAGGAAGCCTCTACCATGTGCCAGGAGCAAAGTCAGAATTAGCAAGAAGCACCTAGTTTGAATAAAGAAGCATTTGTGTACACACAAACACCTGTGAAAATAATTTTTAAAACATCCTCTAATCACATTTCTGTGGGACTGCTATGTACTTGCTCACTGCTAAGTGCTGAGAATCACACACACACACACACACACACACACACACCCCACACGTGTATATGTGTGTATTGCAACATCATCCCTACTCTCAAGGAAAGAAATCTAAAACCTTCACAGCTGGAACTTGCAAGCAGTTGTGATTTGGTGACATTATCTCATTTAGTCCTTTGAAACACTGTGAAGTATCCTCATTCCATTTCATGGGAACCAGAAAAATAAGAAGACAAAATCAGTTTCCCAAGATCACAAAATGAATGGCAACTCAAGACCGAGACGAAAACACATATCTTTAGACCCAGAGTCTAAGATTCTGACCATAATTTGGTTGGAGAGGTTTATTCTAATAATTATGCTCCAATTTTATTTTATTTATGTAAGCAAATCCTTTCAGATAAAAAGACTGTTTATTTAGAAAAGCTTTTTTTTTTTTTTTGAGGGGGGTCGCAGAGTACTGGTGATTAAACTCAGGAGCACTTGACCACTGAGCCACATTCCCATTCCCGGCCCTATTTTGTATTTTATTTAGAGATCAGGCCTCACTGAGTTGCTTAGCACCTTACTTTTGCTGAGGCTGGCTTTGAATTCTTGATCCTCCTGCCTCAGCCTCTGGAGCTGCTGGGATTACAGGTGTGATGCCAAAAAGACAACAAAGAGCAGATGGACAGCCAGTACTCAAGTATGTAAAATTGGGGGTGGGCGTGGGGAATGAGGAGTTGAGGTATACAAGTAGCCCAAATAACCAGTTGAAGGGAAAAATGAAGAGGAACACATTTCAGAAATGTTTTCCCCTCCAGTCACTCCCATGCCTCATGTGGGACTCAATGGAAAAGAGTAAATTTAAAAATCTAGGCTAAATTGTGTGTGTGTATTATGGTGGGTGGGTCTGGTGATTGAACCTAGGGGCGGTTAACCACTGAACCACATTCCCAACTTTTTTATTTTTTATTTTTAGACCAGGTCTCACTAAGTTGCTTAGGACCTTGCTAAATTACTGAAGATGGCCTTCAACTTGTGATTCTCCTGCCTCAGCCTCCCAAGTATCTGGGATCACAGGCATGCACCACTGCACCCAGCAAAGCTGAATTTTGATCATACATGGTTCTAATTTTATTCTTTCTCTCAGATGAGACCCTTCCTATAAAGCCCCTAGTACATAGTCTTGCAGGTGTTTCTAGAAGTACAAACACAAGCAGGCATTTGTTTCTCAAGAATCATATCATTTCTTATTTATAAATATCCATTTCCTCTATGTTTAGCCACTGGTATTTACAATAGTTTAAGAAAGGATGACCAATGAAAATTCAGTGAGGCATTTGGCGAATGGTGCTGTAAGAATGCACGTATACAGTGGACTCACTGCTTATTGTTCGTTTTCTTTTGCCTTTTTTTCAGCATGCACAAGTTTCAAGCACCTTCAATTGTACTCAATTAGGCTTAAGTAAACTGAATTTATTTCCAAGAAAAGTTAAACACCATAAATACTCAGAAGTACTGATTTCAAAGGTCACATTCTTCCATATGAAATAAAACCAGTAGCAACTGACTTTCACAGTATCAGTCATTTAATGCTGCTGCTATTGGTCCAAAACACTCAACTGTATTCTCAATGCATTTTCAATATGCTTTCATTAAATACTTATGACTAAGTGTAATGGTTATTTCTGTACATAAAGGGAATCAGAGCAAAGCAAACCACATGGATTCTTCTGAACAGTTTAAGCAAACTAGGGTCATTCATTCTATTGGGAGAGTAGGAACCAGTTCTCTAAGGAAAGGACAGGCAAATCCTCTGGGGCAGCATTTCCACTAGCATCCCACATTTGCCATGGTTCCAATCCAAATTAGAATCAAAGAAAGAGATCAGCAGCACCCATCAGAATCAATACTCCCTTTGGTAGTCCATAGCAAGTGTAAATTTTAAACATTTTGCACCTATGGTCTTAAACATCAGTAATATTTTATCTGGCTTCCATTCTCCTTTCAAACAAGGCTGGATCAAAAGAGATGATTGGAGACTGTGGAGGGAAAATGTTGTTTTCATATTCTCTCCATTGGGTTTAGCAGTGCAATGGCTCTTTCCTCTCCCATCACCAAGGATGAGAGTTGACTTAGCTGGAAAATGCAGCATTTTCTTCAATCATACCCACAAACCAATGAGGTGATCATTACTATCTTCATTTTACAGATTTAATAAATGGGATTCAAAGAGATGAGATGGTTGCCTCATTGTCACATAACCCAACTGGTTTCAAAGCTGCCCTTTCCACTATTCCACACTAATCTTATGTGATTTTTGTTCCAGATTAGGGAGTTTCTTCAGACATATTATTCTGTCCTCCTTAAACCAACTCTACCTTTCCAAATTTTAATCATGTTAACTCATAAGTGCAATGCCTTTGGATTGATATCCCAGTTCAATCATCTACCCAGATTTCTGTATCATTGTAAATGCTATAGCTTAGATACTGCTGAGCTTCAGTCCCATACTCAACTTAATCTCCTAGGAGATTATCATGAGGCAATCCTTGCAATAAGAAGAAGACAGGGAGAGAAGTTGGTGGAAAGAAGATAGTGGAAAAGTCTGGATTTAAAATACCAATTGTATTCTCACTTTGAATGGACACTTTGAGTCTCAGTGTAAGGGAAGCTGAGGTCAGATTCAAGCACCTGCCAGCAAGATATACACTGGGGGAAATTAGAAAACAAACAAAACATTCAGACCCAAATTACACGGTATTGAAGTACAGCTGAGCTGCAGAAACACATGGCCCGCTAATAGTGAGACCCATTTATTTATTGCTTAATATGTACAAAGAGTTTTGCTGACATTTTCTAATTTTTAAATTGACAATGGGAGGGATGCGTTGTTCTCATTTTACAAATAATGGAACTGGGTAAGAGAAGTCTGGTGGTACAATTCTCGTAAGAAACAAAACTAAAGATTGAACATAGGAGAACTGACTTCAAGGGTCACATTCTTTGGCATAATGACATCCCAATATTTCCAACTTGTTCTACAGAGTTAATAAATTTCAATCAAATGCTTATCTGAGCTTTAAGACACTTTGAGTAAACACAAAAAGTCTTACTCATTTTTCTTACTGCTACCTAATTGATCTGCATCTGAGTCAATGATCACAAATATTACATCAGCTCAGACTATATCTTCACATTTATCCAATATTTATTCAACAAACATTTGAGTAACTACTGCGTGCCGTCTTAACCTGAACTTGGCTCCTGGAATCTAGTTGTGAAAAATGTCACAGTGTACTGCACCCAGGATTCAACCTATAGAGAAACAGATGTGCAAAGAGATGGCGGTAACTTGGGGAAGAGGCCACATAGAGGTCCTAGCAAACCAAGGGTGTGGATGTGAGAGAGGGCATTGTGTTTAGGGAACCCTATCTTCCATTCCATAGCGCTTTAGCATCTGTTATCTGGAACAACAATAAAAACGGCTATGGCTACATGAGGCAAGTATTTCCAACTGCACTGTGTTCTTTGGCTCAAAATATTGCTCCCCATCTATTTTATTTGTCTAGAGTACACAAAGGACATGAAAGATAAGGTGGGAACTTGTCACGGTGAGGCCACTAACTACCCAAAGAAGGCCTTTGTCTAGAAGTCTCGTTTAAATATGGTAGAATAAGAGATCTGAAACAAAGGTTTTAATGAAAGAAAGAAAAGAAGGAAGGGAAAAAAGAAAAAGTAATTTCTCAGTTAAGATATAACATCAACTCAGGTAAACAATTGTTTCTATCTCAATAAATTCAGATTTTTCTTCTACTGTCAATGACAGCACTTAAATGCAACTGTTTCAGAAATAACAACATAGATTTCATTTATTAGTGTAGATAATAATATAAAATAGTCTATAAACCTAAGAGAATATAAGTGAAACTTTGAATCTATTTTTTTTTTTCTTTCTCTGCACTGATCACAAACAAGAAGGAAGAGATTCATTTTGGTTTGCCATTGTTAAAATAAATAGTAGCAATAATCCAAATTGTCCAATGAAAACTGCATATATAAGTTAGAGATCCAAAAAATGATGGTTATGGTCTGCTTATGGTTTGTAAGTTAAATTTTTATGTGCTGGAAATTTGAATCCAAATGTAACAGTATTGAGAAGTGGTGTAACTTTTAAGAGGTAGGGCCCAGTAGGAGGTAATTAGGTAATGGGGGCTCCACTTTAGAACGGATTAATGCTTATCTCATGGGAATGGATGAAGTCTCTCAGAACTAGGTTAGTTAGGATTTGAGGTCACCCCATGTGTTTCATTTCCTCTGCACTCCCTGCTTGCCATTCTTGCACGTGCTCCTGCCAGGCGATACCCTCTCCTGTGTTGTGATGGAGAAGGAAGTTCTCACCGGAGATAGAACATATGGAGCTGCCCAATCTTGAACTTTCATCTCCTAAAACTGTATTCCAAATAAGCTTCTTTTCGTTATAGATCACCCATCATCAGGTATTTTGTTATAACGACACAAAACAGAATTACTATTAATTTAGGTCCAGTAGGTATATAATACAATCATTAATTTTAAGTGCCAATTTGATAGAAATAAGAGATGCTTGGATAGCTGGTAAATGTTATTTCTGCATGTGAGTCTGTGAGGGTGTTTCTGAAAGAGATTGGCATTTGAATTGTGGTTTGGGTAAAGCAGAGGGCCCTCTCCAACGTGAACATTATCTAATCCATTGAGGGCACAAATGGAACATAGAGTTGGAGGAAGGGCAAATCCGTTCTCTATTTTTGAGCTAGGATATCCATCTTCTCCTGCCCTTGGACATTAGCATTACTGGTTTTTGAACCTTCAGGCTTAAACTTACACTTCCAGCTGTCCTGGGCCTCCAACTTGCAGGTGGCAGATGATGAGGTTTCTCAGTCTCAGTTGAAGAGCAGGTCACTCATAATAAATCTCTTTCTATATATCTATATCTATATCATCTCTATCTTATTAGTTCCATTTTTCTGGAGAACCCTGACTAGCACACATGAATAAAACTTTAAATGAATCTGATATGATCCTTTGTCTTCTCTCAAAAGAGGTGTGGAATAACAGGGCATTTGGAAATTAAATCTTTGTTCTGCTACCATGTAAGTTTCTATCTCAATAAATTCAGCCTGTTTTCTTTTTTCTTTTTTTTCTTTTTTTTTTTGAGCAAGTTACTTTGCTTTTCTGAGTAAGTTTCTTCAGCTGTAAATAGGTTTAACAATAATATCCACAACACACAGCTGATAAATCAAAGGCCAGGGGCCTAGAGTTCACTGACAAATCTAGACTATGGATTCTAGTGAGAAGCAACAAGACATGAATGTGTTCCAATATTTTTTCTGCAAATATGCTGGCAAGTGTTAATAGAAAGACATTTATGTGGTAATAAGGGTACTTTGAGGCTAAAGACTTAACTCAAGAGAAGAAAACAAAAGTTAGGCAGACATAGAAAGGGGGACACAGATATTGAAAATAACCTATGAAGAAAACCAGATGCCTTCCAGTCTAGCCCCATTCTGAATACTTAAAGTCACTCTCTATTCTATCTACCCACTCCATTTAAATAAATTATTAGCATTCCATTCATTTAACGTGCATATATTGAGACGTAGTATCTATAAAGTAAATGCTATATTTAGAAAATATAACATGTTCTCAGGAGGCTTCCTGTCTAGTGAAGAAGCTAGATTACTCATTCAATGAGGGAGAGAGAACCTAGGATAACTATAGTTGTATATATTCATGGCCTTGTTTAATCTTCATAATAACCCCACGGCACACCTATTATTTCTTTCATTTTTGAGGTAGAAATTTAGATTCAGAGAAGACATTTTCACAAGAGCACACAGAGTGGCAAAGATGGGATTTGGAGTCAAGTGCATGTAACTGCTTTAACTGTCAAACAATCGTTCCAAACTTCCTGGGTTCATAAGCAGGTTTGGAAGGCAACCTAATATGGAAGGGTGAAGAAAGAGGAGGACACATGGGGTTAGCAGATAAACACTGCGTTAACACAGGGGGACTGAGTGGACAATGGGCATTGACAACCCGTGAACAGACAAGAGTCTGATCGACAAGTGTTTATTGTATCTGGAGTCAAGAATAATAAATATCCATGATTATAACCTTTAACAGAATAATTAGGGGAGTTGGAAGGTCATATTGTGACAGTTGAAAAAATAACTATATAGAGGAATCTAAATTTAACCTAAAAATCTTTTATAAGTGTTCAGGAGATGGACCAAAAAAAAAAAAAAAAAAGACTTATTTCCCAGGAGTGAACCTAGTCAAGGAAGGAGTCTGGCTGGACTAGACTTGGGGAAGCACAGATTTATGCCATCCTGACCCCTGGATAAGGCCTTGATATCAGTCTTAAAGGTAACATGGAATGTTTGCTGATTCTGTACACCTGAGGAACTCTAAATATGTCACGGGTATAGGATTTATACTTGGATCCATTACCAATGTGGGCCCCCAAATCTTTCTCTTCAATTCTTGTATCCTTTGTTTTCCACATTATCCCAGGAAAGAAGCATTCGGTCAGGTTCGCAGCACAGGTGTGCAGAGAATTTAAAAAAGAAGTGCCAATTAGAGAAGAAAATATATGTAATTGCATGTGTGTTTAGATACATAAGTATTCTACATATACCTTTAGCTCACAGGTGGCAATCCTGCAAATAAATATCACTTCAACATTTAAAAACTCCTATGTTGTTTGGAATCCCAGGCTTCAAGTTTTCTAAACTCTGCCAATCTAAAAACAGGTGCACACAAAGAGAACAAGAAAGCCACCTGATAAGTAGTGTTCCTTTGGTTCTTTAAGAAGCCCACAGGGAGGCACTGGCTTGAAGTAACAAAACCCAAAATGGTTTATATTCAAACCACATACATTTCAAATCAGTTTCTAAATAGGAATAACAAGCCTACCTACTAGGACCTTTTCAAATTATGAAGGTTGTAATATATGTAAAAAAAATTAATCATCTTGTTCACAAATTGAGCTATTGAAATTATAACACCTTGCCCTTAAAACTATTCTTAGCAATGTATCTTAAAACATGCCCAATTTTAATAATTTCTCTTTGGATACTTCAGATCAGTGGTTTTAATCTAAATTGTTTTTTTTTTTTTAAGAGAGAGGAGAGAGAGAAAGAGAGAGAGAGAATTTTTGATATTTATTTTTCAGTTTTTGGCAGACACAACATCTTTGTCTGTATGTGGTGCTGAGGATCGAACCTGGGTCGCACGCATGCCAGGCGAGCATGCTACCGCTTGAGCCACATCCCCAGTCCCTAATCTAAATTTAAATAGTAAAACTGAGAATTTTAAATTACAGTTGCTGAGCCTTCATTTCAGAGAAATGAGGTAATACCAAGTCACATATTTTGCATTTTAGTCTGTCTTTCTTTCTTTCTTTTTTTTCAGCTCTGAGAATTGAACCTAGGGTCTTGTGCCTGCTACACAAGTGCTCTATCACTGAGTTACATTCCCTGTCATCGTTATTATTTTTAGTTTTGCTAAATTGTACAGGTTGTTCTCAAACTTCTATCTTCCTGTCTCAGCCCACCTCCTTGCTCTTCCAGTTACGAGAATTATGGTTCAGTTTGTAAGAAACAATGATGCAATGAACAATAATATAAAGCTGGCAATATTTTCTTATATATAGGAGGACCAAGCCTACTTAAAGAGAGGGCGAGCTGTTCTATTTGTCTGACAAAGTGGATGACCTTGTCCACACGTACATCACTGAGTCAGAAACAATGACAGAAATGCCAATCCCCTGTGATGTTTCTGAGCCTAAACTTCCTGATTGACCTGTTAGGAACATTTTAAGATGAAAGTAGGATTCATACAAAGTCAATAAACAGGAAAGATTAAATCAGGGCTTCCTTTTCATTTCAATTTTATTACTAGAGCATGTTTGTTTTGTTTTCAGGGATATTAAGCTGGCTTCTCACCCTTTCCTTATTTTATATATATATATATTAGTTGTCAATACCTTTATTTCATTTATTTATTTTTATGTGGTGCTGAGGATCGAACCCAGGGCCTCGCACATGCTAGGCGAGCTCTCTACCTCTGAGCCACAACCCCAACCCATCCCCCTTTCTTGAATTATCCAAAAGTATAGCATTTCTCCACAGGGCTCTGGGCATATGCTATATTATTTTTATTAGATTTTATTTAAGGCTGTCTTGAAAAGTGACCTAAAGCCCACAATGGACTAGCATCATAGAGATTTGCCAGACCTGTTTAGTGAATCTCATCTGACTCTGACACCTTAGAAAACTTGCTGTGAAAGCTGAAAAGTTAGCATCCTTCATCTTGCCACCTTTATGTCCTCTTGTGCCTGTTTCTTCCTCTGGAGAGAGATCTTCCCCAGACCTCAGCAGAGGCTGCAAACATCCTCCCAGCAAGGTCACATTGTCCTGTGAGGGGTCATTAAAAGTCAACCCAGGTGATGGCCCCTCCAGACCCTGTGCTGCCACCCCTTTAATTCCTTGCCCCCACGAGAGACCAACATTGACGAGCACTTTCACAGCCAAATAGCACACCACATAGCTTTGCCTGGCATCAGAGCCCCCGTGTCTGAGCAGCTCTTTTATCCCAGGCTTTTTCAGGGTAATGGGAATTTGATACAGATCCATACTCCACACCACAGTTCCCAGGGGGCAGCTGCAGTAACAGCCCAGAGGCAGTAATCAGAAAGTGGCTTCCCAGAAGCCACAGGTCCCCAGAGCAACCTCTGTGAGGAGGGCTTTATTCTTCCCATAAACACCACTGCTTTTAAAATAGCTTAACTCTTTATTCTTCTAAGTTTTTGAGACTTTTCATTCAATTTTGTTTTTTGAGGGGGAATGGAGAAGTCTTCTTTAGATATTTATAAGTATTGAACCCCAGATATCAAATAAGGATTTTGAAGGTAGCTCTGCAGTTGGTTTAATAAAGCCTATAAGTGACCTGACACAAGAGGAATGGCTCTAAATTTCTGTTTCTAATTTGCCACTTTCCAAGCTCCCAGGAGACATGTGATTATAGCGGGAATAATAGAGACACAGTAAAGTAGTTCATTGGATCACAGAATAGTTGAGCACTTTCCAAGCAGGGCACTGTATTACTACCATGTTTTTCAAACCTTCATTGACTTTCTGTATCCAAGGAATAGTTTTTCATTCCCAGTTTTCAACAAGTCACAAATGAGCAGAAGGGGCCTCTCATATTTTCTTGTTAAGCCAGTGCGACACACCACCTCACAATGCAAGTCTTCTCCAGGGCTTGAGCTTATGTGCAAATTTCCCTTTGGCACTGCAAGAAGCCTGAGTTCCTGTGCCCCTTTAACCTTATTTCCAACTTTCCCTTTACTTAATCAGTTTTTCCTACCTCTGGCTACTCTGTTACTTGAACATATCCTAGCCTAGCTGTGGAATATTATCTTCAGTATACATTGTCATTCCCAGATTCATAATCTAATCACACCAGTTTGCACATCATGATTACTCACTGCCTGGTAAAGAGTGCCTAGAACACATTACAAAGCAGCGAGTGACAAGATCCCTGCCCTGAGGAACTTACTATGTAGGTCATTCAAATACCAGAGTGGCTAACAAGCAAAGCAGAGCTGCAGAAAACTGTTGAGCAATTAGCATTGGAAAAATGGGGGAAAGAGACAACTGCACATGTAAATGACAGCTACCTATTCTATGAGTCATAAAAATAACGCATGAAAAAAAGGAAGAAAAATATTCCCAAAAGCTGACATGAGGATAAAACTAAGAAATAAAATAGATCAAGATGGATTTCAGATTGTGCAGAGCCTAAATGAGAGCAGAATCACTGGGCTCAATTTAGTACAAGAATTAAGTTAAAGAAGCATGTCATGGACCAGAGAGACTTGATCTGATTTGTGGGAAGAAAAATAGAGTTCTGGACATGAGCTTTAGATAGATTTTAATATACAATTAAAAGTTGAATATTCATAGGTCAAATAAGTTTAAAACTTCTTTTACCTTATTGTAAGATAATTAAAGATAATTTTTAATTGTTCACATTCATGGATGATGGCATACATAGGTAGCATGATAAATAAATAAGAAAACATTAATGAAGGGTCATCATAATTTATAGTTTTATTCTTCCAACTGTATAAAATTCCTTGGCAATTAGAAGACAGTTTTTATTTCGATTGTATTTTAAAAACAATTTCACAATTAACCTACACCAGATAAAACATGTCTAGCTGAGAAATTAGCTTGCTTTCTTTCTTTCCCTTTGTTTTTTCCTTCTTTTCTTTTTTTCTTTTTTGTTTTTGTTTTTGTTTCATAGACAAAAATTTTAGACTTTAGCACTTGGTTTCTTCCCCCACCCTAGCACCCCCATCCCACACTAAAGTTGGCAGGAAAATGAAGTAGATGGTTTATAAACACAGATAAAGTGGTGTAGAGTAAATAACACACTGTATGAACACCCAGCAATTTAACTGCTAAAATCCAGGGTAAGCATTTAAAGGTTATTTAAATGCTCTCTCTCCATAACTAAGAGAGTTGCTTGGCTCAGTGTGTTCAAGGTGGGGCTGAAAGGGTGTGGGTCAGGTGGGACGGTGATCCTCTGCTCTCTCCCAGGGTGGAAAAACTCCTCCTCCTCAACCTTCTGCCCCATGCTACAACAAGCTGGAACCAGCCCAGAATCAGATTTGTCACAGGGAAGATTTTCTCCATTCTCCTTTTGCAGTGATAGCTGACACTCTCCTGCCTGGGATTTCCCCCACTGAGAAACCCACATTTTTCAAGTATTTTCTTGGTGGGATGAGGAATGTATATTTCAAATAAGTTCCCTCTGACCACTGCACAGAACCACCAAGGACTGTCTTTTAGGGGCTCAGAAACCAGTCCTGTAGGAAAAATCTTAGAATTGACTGTTAAACCTATGGAAGAGCTGAGTGATCATCTGGGACCATCGAATGTTAAACAGCTGAAAGATCACAGTTAAAGATTGAATTGTGACCCTTTCCCCAAATTCCAGAGGTTGAAGCCCTAACCCTCAATACCGCACAAAGTTTGGAGACTGTCTCCTCAGAGGTCCTCAAGTTAAAGTGAGGTGTTTGTGTGAGCTGTAATTCAATATGACTAGGTCCTTCCAAACAGGAAAATATAAACACAGACATAGATGAAAAACCATATGAAGATACATAGGGAGAAGATGGTCATCTGCAAGCCAAGGAAAGAGTAGCAGAACAGATCCTTCCCCTCACAACCCTTGGAAGGAACCAACGCTGCTGGTACCTTGATTTAAGACTTCCAGAGTTCAGAACTGTATTTTTTTATTATTTGAACTGCCTAATCTCTGGTGCTTAGTTACACAGCCACAGGAGATGAATATAGTCTCTAAATATAACAATCACCTCCTGATTCTTCTGAGGAACCCAATGCCCAGAGATAAAAAAGGAGCTTTTCTTGTCAACAGTCAATAGGTGCCAGCCTGGGAACCCTGTTTCATGACATCCAACATAGTGTGCCTTTATCAACCCTTTGAACACCCCCTTCACCAGGAGGGTACCTGATGGGTCACTTCTAAAGGAACAGGAGAGATCACACTGAAGCAGCCACTCTGCATCATGCTGGGTGCCCAATGTGTCCAGACCAAGGTCTCCACGACACAGGTGGATCCTCCGCACTCTCTGAACTTCACTCACCTTCACAGAGGGAGGCACCCACAGCTGAGGGTCTTTGGGAAAGGGTTTAAACAAGTATGCCAGAGGTTTATTTTCAGACTCCTGTTTCTGACCCCCTCCTCCACTCCCACCCCCACCCCAGGTCACAGGACTAAGCTTTCACCAGCATAATATAGTCCATTATTTCTGCCTTTCTTTAATTCAGTGTGAGAAGCCATAAAGGAATGAGCTTGTTCCAGGGGTAGTGAGAACAAATGGTCCAAGAGGAAAAGATGAGTGTGTATGTGTGTGTGTGTGTGTGTGTGTGTGTGTGTGTGCGCGCGCGCGCGCGCACACGGGGGTGGGGGGGTGGGGGGGTTGTCCATGTCTCCCCCATCCAGCCCGGAGTAGCAGCATCACACCATTGCTCTCTCAGACAGGAAATCAGAGGTCTCTAAAGTCAGGCACCCAACACAGTTCCAGGGCAAATACAAATAGTAATTTTGGGTCTGTGGCCATACCATGTATTACAGTTTGTAGATTCTCTCTCTCTATTTTAATAGCAAGAAATTTCTTAGGAGTGACTATCTCAACTGGGAAGTAAAAGAAGTTTCCATATGACAGTACCATCTACCTCTCTCCAAAATGGGAATCTGACTCTGGGGTTAGAATCCCAGAAGTAAATAAACTCAGGATTATAATTCAGGGAGTTTGGAAACTCATAGGAAGAAAAAAATATAAATCCTTCTTTTCCTTAAAGTGTAATATTTAGCATTTCCTTCTATTTTTAATAAAGGTGACAAACTAATGATATTAGCAATACCAATAACAGAAGTAGAAATCATTAACAAAAATCGCAGATATATCAATGGTTGAAGATATATTAAAATTTCATTTATGTTCATTACTACTTTGAAAATTTGATAGCTAGCAGACCTGCTACTAGGTATTATTTTTTAATGCATTTATTAAAAAGGTAAATACAACTATATTATGCTTTTTTATAACTGTATTGAAAAATAATTGGTTTCTGTTTTTGTGGTGCTGTGGATTGAACAGAGAGCCTCGCTCAAGCTCTTACTTTGAAATGGAGGGTCTAAATTGCCCAGGCTGGCCTTTAACTTGCAATCTTGCGTCAAGTAACTGGGATTACAGAGGTTCACTACTGCACACAGCTTCTCATTAGTAAGCTTGCATTTTATTCGTGCATTTATGAACATTATTCTGAGAAGGGTCCCATAGACTTACCAGACTTTTACTGGGGTGGCAGCCCACAAAAGATTAAGAACCCTTGCTGTGGATATTCTAGTATATCATTTACAATCAGAAGAGAATCAAAAAACCTGTAATATACTACTGAATCATGGGAACCTAATACAAAATGCAAATAACCATACTCTATTACCTGAGAGCTGAGTTCAGGTGATCTCCTGTGGAAGTTTTCTGTTGTCTGATTTTTGTTGTTGATATTGTTTTAAGATATTTTGAAGTGGTACGAGGCTCGTATTTTGAGAAACACCCATGTTTGCTAACCTAACCATTTTAGGTTAATACTTATTACTTAGACTGAATTGATGATTTCTCTTTCATTTTGTGGCTTCTAAATTCAAGGTTAAATAATATTTTTAAAATTCACCTTACTTTTAGTATCCAAAATAATTTAAAAGATATTTTTATAAATAATACAGTTTAGAATAGCTAAAGCCATTATGCTTTATGACTTTTAAACACATTGGCAAGCAATGTCAAAAAGGTAAAATTTAGAGAGGTATATACAGGTTATGAGACCTAAAAAGATTAATATTCTTCTTGAACATCATGATGTTTTTCACCACTTTTTAATTTTTAACTGTACATATTTATGTGTACAGCAAGATGATTTGATACTTGTACACAATGCTTAATGATTAAATTAGGGTAATTAGCATTACCATCTCCTAAAGCATTTAATTTATTTTTTCTTTTCTTTTTATTTTCCAGAGAGGGATATTCACACTTTTTTCTTCTAGTTCTTTGTAGAATTTTTAATAAATTGTCAACTATAGCCACCCTACTATGCTGTAGAGCACTGGTATTTCTTCCTGTTGTCTAACTGGATTTTGGAACCTACTATAATTTGGATCTTAAATGTCCCATGAGCCTACGTGATGAAGACTTAGTCACCAACTTGTAGTACTAATGGCAGGTGAAACTTTGGGTGGTGGGGCCTAGATAAAGGAAGTGGGACTATTAGGAATATACCTTTGAAAGTGATACTGGGAGCCTAGTCTCTCCTCTTCCTCTCTTCTTGCTTCTCAGCTGTCATGTGCTCAGACCCAAGTGCACTGCCTCATCACAGGCTCAAAAACAAGGGGGCAAATTGATCATAGACCCAAACTTCCAAAATTGCAAGCCAAAATAAAGCTTTTCCTCTTACAAGTGGATTTATCTCAGGTTTGATTTGTTACAATGAAAGAAAACTGACTAACATAGTATCTGTTAGGAGCATTATGAACTTTGCTGACATTAAAGTTGAAGGAAACTGAGGCTATAATGCTAAAGCTCATTAAGCCTCTTTGAAGCTTTACATTTGTTTCTAGAGTGTGCTTTTACAAACAACAAGCCCTCTGCCTTGAGTTACAAGATTCATCTTGTGTCCAAATTGACAGCTGCCTCTTTTTTTTGGAAGAAACTGATAGTTTACAAAGCAGTAACTGACATCTCCCATAGAGAGGCACACAGTACTTAAGTGATGAGGCTTGGCTTAGGAGCCCTGTAAACTCAGCTTCAAGTGTTTGGAGTAAACAGACTAATTACAATGGTGCAGGAGGACCAGTGTTTGCTCTGGAGTGTGGGGAGAGCAGTGTCTCCTTAAAGCCCTGTTTGAGGCCTTGGAGACCTTCTAGTTCAGCAGCTCCTAGAACAGAGAGTATAAGAAATTATAAAATCAATTTTTTAAAATTGAGTTTTCCTATAGTATGTATCCTTTTATCTGGTCTATTTTAAATCACACATCATTATATTTTAATCACACATCAAATTCATTCAATTATTAAAAAGATTAAACTCACTGGGCATGGTGGTACATGTCTGTAATCCCAGCAGTTTGGGAGGCTGCGGTAGGAGGGACACAAGTTCAAGACCAGCCTGGACAATTTAGTGAAGACCCTGCTCTGAAAATAAAATAAAAAGGGCTAGGGCTACGGATGTAGTAGAGTGCCCCTGGGTTCAATTCTCAGTAACACACACACACACACACACACACACACACACACACACACAATGTTTAAATTGTAAACGTTCCTTCTAATTTGCTTTATGGTTAGTTTTGTTATACAACTTGTTGGTGCCTACCTCATGTTACAGCAAACAAGCCAACCCCTTACTGTAGATTAGGGGGCCATCAGAGGACTGGAATAACGATATATCAGGGCTGGCCTGGCTCAGATCTTTGCTGGTACACCTCCAGTTAGTGACTTCCCACAGCAAGTGCTTAAGTAGAGTGTCCAGAGGTGCTCACAGTGTAACCTGTTCTCCTAGCTCAGCACCTGGACCCACCAGGAGAGCTCATGCCCAGGATGGTGTTCTGGCTCTGGTACTTACCAACTGTATGACTGGTTGAGCAAGCTACTGGATAATTTCAAACCTCTATTTCCTTCTCTACGTGAGCTACATCATAAGGGAAACATCCTCTTAAATTTGATGTGAGCTTAGAAAAGATCATGTATATTCAGCACATGTGAGAGCACCTGGAAAAATCTCAGGAACTGCTAGCTATTATTATTTTTACCCCAAAACTTGTCAAAAGCATAAAGATTATGCTACCATGAAACCTTAAACTCAGGAAGCCTCAGATAATGGTCGTCAATGACAATCAACAATCTGAGACTGAGCTACATGAGACAGCAGCTCTAAGCAACACTGTCATCAGAACCACCTGAAGAGCTTCCTCAACATTCTAGGCCAGAGACCCTGTGATGTGGACTGGACACAAGTATTCTGAAAAAGCTCACCAAGTGATTCTGATAAAAACTGCTAAAACACCTACAATACCCAAGTAGTATAGCATGGCACCATGCCAAGAACTGTGAGGGTGCAAAATTATAACAGAGATGCCTCCGCTGAAGTAAATGTTTTATGATCCATTGGGTGAAACAAGGGGTTTACGTGAAAAGCTAAAGTAGAAAACAAGCGGTCTCATTATTACAAATGTCAGAAAGCCAAATACATGATGTAAAGTGAAACATAATAGAAAGAAGAGGGGCCAACTCCCTTCTCAGAAATGTCACGTGCAGAAGGAAAAATTGAGGAGTCTTGAGGCATGATTCTTCTGGGGCTGAGGACAAAGGGAATGCTTTGGGAGCAGCAAAAACCCCTTTTAAAATGACAAATAATCGCAGTGCCACTTTCATGCTGCAATTTAAAATATGCAGCCCTTTCTTGAATCTTGACTAGTTCTTGCTCTGGAAGCTCCAGGGCTCTGGGAAGAATGTTCTGCCCCTCTCTCCCTTCCTGCCCACCTGCCTGCCTCCCCAAGATTAGTTTACATTAGATCCTTCCTGTCCTGGTTCCTAATCTATTCAGTGGCCTCTAATTAGACTCGGTTTCCCAGATACATAACACCCAGAATTTTACTAGATAACCTGCCTGACAAGAAGCTATTTGAATCACTTATCTCTTTGTGGTAATGACCATGCAGCAGCATTTCTGGGAAGGCAGTGCTGAGGGAGTCTGGGATCTATGAGGCATGGCTCCTGGGAGTCACAGGGCACCTGGTTGCTAATGGATTCTCCCAAGACCAGCTAATGAGTTGCTGCTCATTTACAGAAGAGCCCATTTTAGTGGTCTTTCAATTGATCTTTTATATCCCCAAATACACATTTTTCTTTTCAAATTTATATTTATGAGCAAGACGTAAGTCATAATGCTCTCCTATAAAATATTTCAAAACTCTATTTAGTGTACACTTGAAAGAGTTAAAATGGTAAGTTTTATGGTATATACCACATTTTTTAAGAAATCAGTAATATACCAAAAGCCAAATATACAGGAATGGGAAATTGAAAGTTTTTTTTTTTTTTTTTTTAAGTCACTGAAGTCACAAAGTACCTCTTTAGTATTTAAAAGATTAAATGGTATTCATGGTATATAAATTATAATACCTCAATGAAGTCATTTTTAAAGTCTTTTTCCAAAATAGAAAATTTTTCTTTCTTTCTTTTCTTTTCTTTTCTTTCTTTCTTTTTTTTTCTTTTTTTTTTTTTTTTTGCATGGGAGAGGTTGCAATTAATGTCATTATTCTTAATAGATACAGCTCATAAATGACTTTATGTATTTTCAGCCAATGCAAGACTTTGGGGCACTAAAGACTCAGGGATTTTTTGTAGAAACTCCAACTTAAGTCTCTCAAGAAAAAGAAAAGAAGGAAGAAGAAAAGGGAGAAAATAAATATGTAACTATGAGGTGCTTCTTCTTATCTAACTCAGTAATCCTACCTTTGTCTTTAGGAAATCATGAAATAACTCAACTTTGCCATTGTTTTTTCCTGTAATCTCTTTTCTCCCTTGTTTTTACTGTCTCTTCCCTGGAATAACAGAGCCCTTCCTCCATGCTCTGGGGAGGACAGATCCTGTGTCACCATCCACTCAGGTCAAGCCTTGACTCTGGCTGAGCATTATCTGCATTCAACAAAGCCACACTGCAGTGCGAGGGACTGACAGAGTTACCTGGAGTTAACATTCCCAAGAGGTGGCTCTATTTGAAAAGATTAGCTCATTAACCCAAAGGAATGAATCTCTGGGGGACGGATTTCTAAGAGGTAATTTTGGTAAGATAGGCCTTTCCATCCATCTCAAATGGTTTGTGCCCAAAGTCATCACAACTGTTTTTTGGATAATTACCATCCTTCATTCCATGAGGATGTCACTGAGATGGACCACATAGATACTCTTGTCTACGAACTCAGTTTGCTTGGCCTGAAGACAGCCATTTTGAAAATTCTTAACACTGGGAACACAGCCAACTCTCTGTATCTGTGTCCTTTACTGTTTACAAAACAGGAATGGAAAATTGAAAGGTTTTTTTTTTTTTTTTTTTTTTTTTAAGTCACTGAACTCACAAAGTATCTCTTTAGTGTTTAAAAGGTTAAGTGATTTGTCTGTGGTCAACTGGTCATCTAAAGGCAAATGACAGGTCTGGAAATGGAAACTAACGCTAAACCCCCTTATTGAAGACCCAAAGTCACTGCCGGGACATTTCTCTTCTTATCTTCTTGCAATGGTTGAGAGGCTAAGGAAGTGATTATATGGCTCTCAATGTCCCTCCTAGGTCTATAACTACAGAGATTTTATGGTGGAGAAAGTCTCACTTGGATAGTAACAAATTAGCCAATATTGCCCCACCTAAAAGTGACTCAGAGTCACTTTTTCTTTCTTCTCTCTTTCTTCTCTGGTGCTGGGGATTATTTGGAGTGGAAGGGTCAACCATCCTTCTTCTGAGTACAAATTTTATTATACAAAGGCACAGATTATAATCTATGATCATCATAGAAAAACATCCAGGGAATGATTGCAACTTGTAGGATGTGATCTAATGTCATTGTATTAGTGGAATATTGAGAATGCCTGTGCAGTAGGGGTGACCCTCTGGCTGGTAGCTGAGAATGAGGACTGTGGCCAGCTTCCCTTCCCCCAGCACACTGCAGTGACATCTCCTCGGTGGCTTCCAGTGGCATCAGGAACATAGGAGCCACATTCTTTACTTCCTGTTTCTTTTCTTTCTTTCTTTCTTTCTTTCTTTCTTTTTTTTTTTTTTTTTTTTTTTTTTTGCAATGCTGGGATGGAACCCAGAAACTTGCCCATGCTAGGCAAAAGTTGTATCTCTGAGCTGTACCCCTAACCCCTTCACTTGCTGTATAAAAAATGCCTAGGCTTTGGAATCAGCCCAGTCTTGTTCTCTTTTAATCCAGGAAACTTATTTGAAATACTGCAACTCTTTCCCTCCCTTCCCCTCACCTGGTGTGCTCATATTCACCTTTGACCTTCCTCTCTGGCATGGCTATTGTGTCCAGTCTTCTGTAGGTGCCTCCCCAACCTGTACAGTTCTTGTTACAGCCTGTGCCTTCCTGATTTTCCCTGATGAGGTAGTTACTACTACTATCCTCATTTTACCAAGGAGAAAACTGAGGTATAGAGCTGTAGTGCTATTGGATTAAACAGGAATAAAGATTTTTATTTCTTTTTTTGCTTGGTTGTTTATTTTGAAACAGGGTCTCCCTATGTTGCCCAGGCTGATCTTGAACTCCCAGGCTCAAGCCACTCTCCTTTCTCAGCCTCCCAATTGTTGGGATTACAAGACTGAACCATGGTGCTGGGCTCCAGGAATAGAGACGTAGAAGTAGAAAAAGGGATGACAGGATGTGAAAAGCAAGAACTACTTAAGAAAGTCAACCCAGAAGACAGGAAAAAAAAAAAAAAAAAGGAAACTTCCTGTCTCTGGCTTGTCCATAGTGAGGCCCTCTTGGCTCAGAGACCAGGAACTCAGGATCCTTGAAAAGACTGTCAGTTGATCAAGAAATCACTAGATGTTGTTCTCATCATAAAAAGATAAGTTTGTGAAGTCATTCATATGCTAATTAGCTCTACATAACCATTCCAGAATATATAGCTATTCCAAAACTTGTCGTATATAACAAAAAGTTCTTGTCACTTTTAAAAATTTATCTTATTTTGTTTCATTTGTGGTACTGCAAATTGTTCTACCACTGAATACACCCTTACTCCTTTTCTTTTGAGATAGGTTCTTGCTAAATTGCTGAGGCTTCCTCTAGCTTGTGATTCTCCTGCCTCAGCCTCCCAAGTCACTAGGATTACAGGTGTGCACCACTGCACCTGGTGACATTTGATTAATTTTTTAAAAAGAAATCTTTGAAGGAACATCTTTTATGTCATGCAGCCTATTTAAAAATGGGATTAGGAAACTTGTGCTGAGTCCACATTTTTTGAATTATCACAGGGTTTTAGATACTGCCCTTGGCACAGTTATCATAGTAGACAGAGCCATATGCTTGCTACTCTGCTCTGTAACTCCTGCTGTCGATATTATCTGTAGATATGAGGAACACAGCAGTCCTTGGGTGATATTTTTCCAAACTCTTATAAAATGCAGATTTGTAAATGTAAAAAAAAAAAATTTAAAACCACCCATATCACTTGTATATGAAAAAAATTGTACCTGTATCTAGTCCACAACAATATTAAAATATTGCTCTTAGAGTGGCGTCATTTATTAAGCATTCATTTATTTAATATCTTAGGGTCTTCCAGGTACCAGAAGCCCTAGGAATACATAGATGATTATTTTCCTTTTAAACCCTTCAAGTCATCTACAAAATTTTTTCAGATGATTTACAAAGATATAAACACTGCTGCCAGATAACAGGAATTCGAAGTAGATAAGATGGATAAGGGGCAAATGTGGAGGCAGGAAAACTCTGAAGTTTGGCCGCATACTTGCTTAGGGTGGACCACCTTTCTGGCTCTAGACGTCTCCACAGCCAACAGGAAACTGCGAAGTTGAACAAGACAAGATTTCCGACCTCAGGGAGCTCTGAGTCAGTTGAGGAAACAGATGTGTAAACAAACAATTACAGGGCAATGTGACAAACGCAAAAGTGGAAGTTCTCGAGGGCAGAGGAAGTGATACCTGTAAAGGATGGAGAATGTCCAGGGATGGGAATAGCGCGTCCAAAGGCTGGGAGCCCTGAAGAGCGTCACGCTCTGCCTGGGAAATGGGGTCAAATTTCTAGAGATCTCAGCAGAGAGGTTATGGAAGGCATGCGGGTACTTTTTTTTTTTTTTTTTCTCTGAATGAAATAATGCAAAAATCCATGATAAGTGTTTATGTTTTATTAGCAAGAATAATAAACATAGCTTCTATGATATCGGAGTGAAGTAAAGAAATCAAAATAGATAAAATAGCAAAGAAGAGATGAACAGGAAGCACTAAAACTTTGCCTTGGATACCATTTGTCCGTTTCAATTTAGATATCCTCAGAGACCTGTTGGAAAGAAAAGGGTTTTCTGTTAAGGTATAGGTTTTAAGAGATTCACAATCATCTTAAAACAGCCTCTGAAACAGTAGATAACAGAACAGAATCCTGGGACTTTTCAGATCATTTGAAATGATAAGGACCCACACTTTTATTCTTTTTTATTTTATTTATTTATGTATTTTATTTGTTCTAATTAGTTACACATGACAGTAGAATGCATTACGACACATTGTACACAAATGGAGTACAACTTCTTATTCCTCTGGCTGTACAGAGTAGAGTCACACCAGTAGTGTAATCATATATGAACATGGGGTAACAATGTCTGGTTCATTCTACTATCCTTCCTGCTCCCATACCCGCCTCCCTTCCTTCACTCCCTTCAGTCTAATCCAAAGTACCCCTATTCTTCCCTAGACAACCTCCACCCCCGCCATTTATTGTGAATTAGCATCCGCAGTTTATTTCGCCTAGCATGATATTCTTCAACTCCATTCATTTATCAGCAAATACCATAATTTCATTCTTCTTTAAGGCTGAGTAGTATTCCATTGTGCGTACATACCACATTTTCTTTACCCATTCATCTACTGAAGGACATGTAGGTTGGTTCCATAGTTTAGCTATTGTGAACTGAGCTGCTAGGAACATATGTGGCTCAATCACTGTAGTATGTCCTTTGGGTATAAACCGAGGAGTGGGATAACTGGGTCAAATGGTGGCTCCATTACAAGTTTCCAAGAACTCTCCATACCACTTTTTAGAGTGGTTGCACCAATTTGCAGTCCCACCAGCAAAGCATAAGCCACATTTTTATTTTAATTAAGGAGGAAAGAAGGATAAATTGCCAGAATAGCTGGATAGTGGCAAAACTGGAATCAAACCAAAGTTGTCCTCATGAGTCTCTTTCACATGACCATGTGACCTCTCTCAACCTAGTGGTAAGGTTTTGAAAAATGAAGGAGTGCTCAGCACCAAATGCACAAAAAATAAAATTTAATAAATAAATAAATACTGACAGACATAAAACTAGAAACGTGAAAGAGTAACTTAAATAGAAGACATTGATTCAAATTCCACGGATTAGAAATATCTGTTGCAGTATATGGGAAGTCATTAAATACATGAAGAATTCTATAAAGATAGTTGCATACTTATAAGTATAGGAAACTATAATTATACACATAAAAATTCTTTGACAATTCTCCCAGTTTGCCATAAATGTATCCTCACATTTCTAGGTATTCAGTATAAAAATAACTCATTTTCAATGAAGAATGAATTACTGAAACTTGACAAAAAGCTTTATTTTTGCACGTTGTATGGCAATCAGCCCTTTCAGTTGAAATTGTCTTCTTAAAAATCCTTTATCTTCTTCACTGATTTATCTTCTTTTAACAGTGAATCCTAGTACCTCATTCTGGGGTGTTTCCATCTGGCTCTCAATCAAGTGGTTCCACACCTATGAACGCTTAGGAACATCTATGAACATTGAGACAGTTCCATATTCAAAGGAATTCTTTGTTGAAGTCTTTTAAAGTAAAGCAAAGAAAAATAATTGCACCCTATTTTACTCTTTGAAAGCTCTGTTTACGTTCTCTGTATTGTATTGCTGTTCTTTTGCTTTGAAAAGGACCACCTGTGTCTTTTTTAAAGCTTGTTGAATTTTCCTGGTGAGAATGATTCCCAGGTACTCACTTTTGTGACATGGCCAATGATTTAGATCTGACAGTACCTGGTTCACCAGACTTGGACCCTGTTCCCCAGGTGAGCTTCTTGTTGGTACAAAAACCTTCCTGGGCAGTGGGCTGTCTCCCAAATGCCTTGGTAAGGATCACCATTGTTCATCTTAGTACAGCCAGTGGGAAATTAGTATCTGACTTGAGAAGCACAAAATCTGAAGAACAAGAACAGGTAAATGTGAAATCAGTATCTTTAGTGACTCCCAACTTCCCCGGGGCGGGGGGGGGGAGGGGGATTCTTCTTCTTCTTTTTTTTTTTTTTTGTCTTTTTTGGAACTGGGGGTTGAACCCAGGCCCTTGTGAATGTGTGGCAAGTGCTTTGCCGCTGAGTTACATCCCAGCCCTACTCAATCGTTTTAGATGCTTTTTTTTTTTTCCCTTTTCCTTAGGTATCAATTACACACTGCAAAATAGTTGTCTGAAGTGCCCCTCATAAGCTCCTGGGTTAACGCAGGAATATTCAGAGGTGAAATGATTAAACTATGAGAGCTATAACCTGCTCAGTGGATGCATTTCATGAACTAAAAATTTGAATGGACTAACTATAGGCAGGAGGGGCTAAAGGAAGTGATGTCATCCCAAACATGTCTTTGGGTTTTATTTTTTTCATTTTTTAAAAAAGTTGGTTCATTATAGTTGTACATAATGATGGGATTAGTTGTTACATGGACACATTATAACAATATAGTTTGGTCAAGATCATTCCCCAGTATTACCTCTTTCTCTCCTCTCCTCCCACCCTGGTTCCTTTCCTTTCCTCTACTGATCTCCCTATGATTTTAATGAGATACCCCACACCTGACCTTTTTTTTTTTTTTTTTTTTCCTTTCTAGCTTCCAACTGAGAGAAAATATACAACCCTTGACATTATGGGTTTGGCTTATTTCACTTACATAATGTTCTCAGTTCCATGCATTTTCCTGCTAATAACATAATTTCATTCTTTTTTTATGGCTGAATACAACTCTGTTGTATTTATATAACACATTTTCTTTATCCATTCATCCATTGACACCTAGGATGGTTCCATAGTCTGACTATTGTCAGTCATGATGTTAGAAACATGGGTATCTGTGTATCACTACATCATGATAACAATTCTTTAGGATAAATACTGAGTAGTATTGCTGGATCATATGGTGGTTCCATTCCTAGTCTTTTGAGAAAACTCCATACTGATTTCCATAGTGCTTGTAGAAATTTACAATTCCACCCATTGGGTAAAAGTATATTATTTTTCTCCTCATTCTTCTAGCATGTATTATTATTTATATTTTTGATGACTGCCAGTCTAACTGGAATGAGATGAAATTTCAGTGTACTTTGGTTTGCATGTCCCTAACTGATGACAATATTGAACATTTTTTCCCCTACATTTATTGGTCATTTGTATTTCTTCTTTTGAGAAATGTCTGTTTAGTTTATTTGCCCATTTATCAGTTAGGCTATTTAGTTTATTTTGGTGTAAGTTTTTTTTTTTTTTTTTAATATTCTGGATATTAATCCTCTATCGGCAAAGAAGCTAACAAAGATTTTTTTTCCCATTGTGTAGGTTTTTGTTCACATCAAATTCTTGTTTTACTGTGCAGAGGCTTTTAAAATTTGATGCCATCCTATTTATTAACTCTTACCACTATTTCCTGAGCTTTAGGGGTTCTATTGAGAAAACTGTTGCCTACACCTATATATTGAAAGGTTGACCCTATGTTTTCTTCCAGGAGTTGCATAGTTTCTGGTTTAATTCCTAGGTTTTTTATTCATTTCAAGGTGACTTTTCTGCAGAGTGATAACCAATGGATAACCAGTATTCCCAGCACCATTTGTTTAAAAGCTATCTTTTCTCAAATGTATGTTTTTGGCACTTTTGTCAAGGATCAGATGATTGTAGATATATGGGTTTGTCTCTGTGTCTTCTATTTTGTACCATTGGTTTATGTGTCTGTTTTTATACCACTAAAGCAATTTTTGTTACAATAGCTCTGTAGCATAACTTGAAGTCGGGTATTATGATGCCTCTCCAGCATTGCTTTTTTGGCTTAAAATTATTTTGAATAATCTGGGTCTTTTAGTCATATAAATGAATTTTAGGACTGTTTTTTCTAGTTTTGGTGGGGATTGCATTGAATCTGTATGTTGCTTTTGGTAGTATGGTCTTTTAAATAATATTAATTCTGCCTATCCATGAACATGGGAGGTCTTTCCATCTTCTTGTGTCTTCAATTTCTTTTTTCAACGTTGTATAGTTTTCATTGTAGAGGTCTTTTACCTCCTTGGACATATTTATTCCTAGGTGTTTTTTTTCAAGGTTATTGAAAATGGATTTTTTTCCTTATTTCTTTTTCAGCAGATTTATTATTGGTGTATAGAAAAACTATTGATTTTGGCATGTTGATTTTATAACTGCTACTTTGCTAAATTTGCTTATTAGTGTAGCCATCTTCTGGTGGAGCTTTTTGTATATTTGAAGCATAGGATCATATCACATGCAAACAGTGATAATTTGCTTTTTTCTTTCCTATTTTTATCTGTTTATTTCCTTCTCTTGCCTAATTGCTCTGGCTGGAATTTCTGGTATTATATTGAAATAGGAGTGGTGAGAATGAATATCCTTTTCTTGTCCTAGATTATAAAGGAAATGTTTTCAGTTCTCCCCCATTTATTATGATGTTAGCTTTGGTTTGTTATATATACCTTTCATGGTGTTAAGGCAATTTCCTTCTATCCCTAGTTTCTTCAGGGTTTTTTATCATGAATAAGTGCTAAATTTTGTTAGGAGCTTTCTCTGTGTCCATTGAGATGACTATGGGATTTTGTCCTTAATTCTATATATGTGGTAAATTGCATTCATTGATTAGCATTTGCTAAACCATCCTTGCATCACTGGGATAAAACTAATTTGGTCATGATGTGTCATCTTCTTACAATGTTGTTGAATATGATTTTCTAATATTTTATTAATCATTTTTACATCCAAGTTCATCAGGGATATTGATACCTAGTATTCTTTTCTTAGGGTGTCCTTATCTGGTTTTGGTATGAGTGTGATACTGGCTTCATAGAATGAATTTGGAAGTGTTCCATCCCTCTCTATTTCATGTAATAATTTGAGGAGCATTGGCGTTAGTTCTTTTTTTTAAATGTTCTGGTAGAATTCAGTTGAGACTTTATTTGGTCCTGAGTTTTTCTTTTTTGGAAGTCATTTTATTATTGCTTCTATCTCCTTGATAGTTATCATTCTGTTTAAGATTTTTTTATGTCCTCTTGATTCATTTTTTGCATGTAATATGCATCTAGAAATATATCTATTTCTTCTACGTTTCCAACTTATTGCAGTATAAATTTTCAAAATAGTCCCTAATGATCTTCTGGATTTCTGTGATGCCTTTGTTGATTTCTCTTTTTTAAATCTTTAATTTCATTAATTTGGGTTTTCTTTATTTTTCTTTTGGTTGGTTTGACTAAGGGATTATCAATCTGGTTTATCTTTTCAAAGAACCAACTTTTTGTTTCATTGATCCTTTGTGTTGCATTTTTATTCTCAATTTTGTTTATTTCAGCTTCAATGTTAATTATTTCTTTTCTTCTGTTGGTTTTGTAATTGGTTTGTTCTTGTTTTTCAAGAGCTTTGGAATGCATTATTGGGATCTTTCTGATTTTCTTATGTATCCATTCATAGCTATAAACCTTCCTTTTAGAAAAGTGTCTTCATAGTTTCCCAGAGGTTCCAGTATTGTATCACTATTTTTATTTGATTCTAATAATTTTAAATTTGCCCTATGATTTCTTCTATTATCCATCATTTAAAAGTGCACTGTTTAATATCCATATGTTCATATACTTTCTGTAGGTTTTTTTGTCGGGGGGTCTAATTTCATTGCATTATGATCTGATAAAATGAAACCGTTATATTGATTTTTTTGCTAAGAGTTGTTTTGTGGTCTAAAATATGGTCATTTTTTGAGAAGTTTCCACAGCAGCTGAAAAGAAAGCACACTCAGTTATTGTTTGATAAAATAGTCTAAAAATACAAACAAAATGTTTTAAAATAAATAAAATGTTGGTTAACCCCATTTCATTAATATTTTAGACCCAAAGTATCTTTATTGAGTTTGTGTATCAATGCCACAATTATTGGAGAGAGAAGTGTATTGAAATTACTCAGTATTATTGTACTAGGGTCTATCTGAAGCTTTAATTCAAGTAGTTTTTCTTTTATATAATTAGTTATGCCTACATTTGGGGCATAAATATTTACTATTAAATCTTCTTGTTGGATTATTCCCTTTACCAGTATGAAGTGAACTTCAACTCTTCTGAATAATTTTGGCTTGAAGTCTTCTTTGTTAGATATGAGAGCAGCTATTCCTTCTTGTTTGAGTGCTCTGTTTGCATGGTATTTCAATTTCCATCCTTTTGCTTTCAGCTGCTGGCTGTCTTTGCTAGTAAGGTGAGTTTCATGCAAACAACATTACTTGGGTCTTGTTCTTTAATTCATTTTGCCACCCTATATCTTTTAATTGGAAAAGTGAGACCATTTACATTCAATGTTGTTATAGAGAAACGTTTTTTAATTCCTGTCATTTTGATTTATATCCAGTGTTCCATTTGGCCCTGTTTCTTATTTGCTTAGCTGATCTTCAAATGTCCATTTGTGAGCTCTCAGTTTGTTTTTTTTTATTTCTTCTGTATAAAGTATTTCTTTAAATATTTTCTGTAGTGCTACTTAGTAATTATGAATTCTGTAGTTTCTGCTTATTTGGACCTGGAGAGCTTGTTTGGAGGTTCTAGCAGGGGAGCACAGCTACTCATGTACCCTTGACAGAAGAATGATCCTCCTCTATCAGAGAAGGTCATCCTCTTTGACCACTTTTGCAGCTTCAGGAGGGATGCATGTAGAGCAGTGAAGGAGAAAAGGGACACCCACTTAGCCAGATCAGCTGAATCAAGCCTGGTGATCAATGGGATGACAGATGTCACAGCCAGATCACCTTCACATATTACAATGCCTAATATATAGAACAAGGATAGAATTTTAAAAGCTTCAAGAGAAAAAGGTTGAGTCACATTTAGAGTTAAGCCAACTGGAATTAATTTTGATTTCTTAGCACAAATTCCAATTAAATTTCTAATTCATATTTTGGACTAACTTCCTTAATTCACGCAATTGTTTTTGTTGGCTCATCAATCATTTTTATAATCATTCTTTTGTTCTTTATCTGATATTTCATTCACTTCAAATATCTTTGGAGTCAGTTTCTGGTGAATTATAAACTTTAGGAGACATTGTGTGTTACCTTGTTGTTTTTTTTTCATATTTCTAGTATTTCTGTGCTGAGTTTTGTGTATCTGTTGGGATGAATATCTCTTCCACTCTATGTGTGAGCCTTTTTAGGGCATAGCCTTCTCTTGTCAGTGTGTCCTTGAGTTATCTAGATTGAGCACCCCCATACATAGCCTTCAGCCATTCCTACTTGGATCCTGATCATTAGTTTATGAAGGTTTTTTTTTTTTTTCTACTATTCTTTGTAGTAAAGTATTTGTGTTTGGGGCAAGGTGCACTGTCTCTTGGCTGAGTTTAATTCAGCAAACAGTGTCTCTACCCTGTGAACTTTTAGTGCCTCTGCAGATTCCCAGCACTTCAGAACTTCCGCATTCTTGGGTTCATCTGTAGAGTAGCTTGCAGCTGGAGTACCAGATCCTTGATCTTGAAAACAAGCTTCCCCATCTGCTGACTTGGCCTGTTGTCCTCCTGAGAGACTTCTCTGCTAGAATCTCCTATTCTCCAGCTTTTTTTCAGGGTAGTTCAGGTTCAGCTTTGGGATTTCTATCTTATCCCTGGCTCCTTGCGTTCTCTCTCTCTCTCTCTCTCTCTCTCTCTCTCTCTCTCTCCCCCCCCCACCCCCACCTTTCTCTCTCTCTCTCTTTCTCTCTAGTTCCCATCAGACATGAACTTTGCTCTGCCATGTGTTTGTGCCATGTTATGCTTTACCCTAGGCCCAGAGCGATGGATTTGGTAGATCATGAACTGAACCTCTCTAACGGTAGCCAAAATAAACCTTTATCTCTCTAAGTTGTTTTTGTCAGGTATTTTGATCACAATGATGATAAGCTGACTAGCACATCCTCCAAAGTCTCCACTTTTGCTCTGCACTCTTATACATATCAAACAGTATATATTTTATTTGTAGAAGTATTAACATATACTACTTTATAGCTCAAAAATGCCCTATCAGGCTAGAGATACAGCTGAATGGTAGAGCAATTGACTAATACGTCTAAGGCCCTGGATTCATCTTCAGCTCCTCAAAAAATAAAATAAAAATACCCCTTCTTTATTGACTTGGCTTCACAAAACAAGGATTATTAACAACAACAAAAAAAGACACATATCTAGCCAAGAAACAGGAAGACTGAAGTATCAGACAGTTAGCATAGTACTAAGTGGCAGTGGTGACCCCATTTCTCCACTGTACGTTGCCCTGCCCTGTATTGTTCCTATTCTACAAAAGCAGCTCTCACTCCACACCTTCCTCTCACCCACACTAGAATATCTATAGCTTCTTTAAGTTACCTACGAGGCTCTTCTGATAAGGAAGTAAATCTGCTTCAAATCCTGTGTTTACCATATGCCAAACTGGCTCACCCTCCCTGAAAATTAGTGGTCTCATCTATAAATTGAAGTCATATATAATTGCTTTTTGTAATGAGCATGTGTTCATTTATTCTCTGTGTAATTAAAACCATGTTAACACAAAAGTAAATAATGTCAATTGGGAAAGCACCTGATATAGAGTAGATACAAATATTTGCTTTCTATCCCCCAGCAGTTTGATTACTTAATTAAAAAATTTCACTGTGATATATGTGTTATATAAAAGATGTTCACTTTTGGGTTTTGATTTAAGGGAATCCAAGATGATACTTTCTTTATTTGTCCCACCTCCAGGTTCATCCAACACCAGATGCATCCAATACAATGCCCAAATTCATCCCCAACAAAATTGAAGTCATATACCTCAGGTGCACCAGTAGTGAAGTGTCATGTCTGCACTGACCTTCAAGATTGGTCCCCCGGTACTGTATCCTAAAAAGGATGGTAATAACATCACCAAGGCAACCAGTGAACAGAAGAGTCTGAGGATCACAGTGAAACTGAGCATTCAGAACAAACTGGCCCAAACTGAGGTGGTGCCTTCTGCCTTTGCCCTAGTCATCGAAGACCTCAAAGAAAAACCAAGAGACAAAAAAGAACAGAAAAACATTAAACAGTAGAAATATCATTTTAGATGAGATTGTCAACATTACTCAAAAGATGCAGCAGTGATCTTTGGCCAGAGAACTCTCAAAAAAGATGAAAGAGATCCTGGGAACTTCTCAGGATTGGAGCTGCAGTGTTGGTGGCTATCACCCTCGTGACGTCATAGAAATGTCAACAGTGGTGCAGAGATGGTAGTTAATCACAAAGAAAAATATTTCAATACACAATCAGCAGACTACACCCCCCCCAAAAAAAATGAAGGACTATATCTGTAACTCATGACTATGCAGTTGATGGAATATGTGAAAAATAAGCTCACCCTGTTTTGCCTTCCATGCCAACCTCAGCTTCACATTAGCTGCTGGGAATGGGAGAGGGTCTGGCGTGCTATAGTCTCCCTGTATTCAGGCAGAGGGACCTGGGTAGTGCCTATTTGGGGAAAAATAGCAAACGAGGGTAAGTTTAACTTTTCTGTTCTCTCACTTCCCTCTCTGAATACCTCTAATTTGGGATTTTCCTCCCCATTTATTCCACCCACTTTTCTAAATCCTGTATTTTAGCATTCTCCTCTGAAACTGGTAATCACAAATTTGTTCACTTTTAAGACTCACAATTTCATTGCATTAAATACATCTTGTGCCCAAAACAAGTTTATTCTTGGCCATAAATAATTTTTTATAGCTGAGATTATAGTTACAGAGCTTCAAGATTCAGTCTCTTTCAGAAGGAATCTCTTCCCATATAATTCAGGAATGTACCACAGCTTTTACTTAACAAAGATACATCCACATGTGATGACAGTCAGGAAGTCCCATACTACCATGTCCTTGGGCTAGGTATTCTATCGATACTTCCATGGCATTATGACTTCCATTAAATAACAAGGCCACCCAACTTCCAGAGAACACATACACACATACACTGATCTCTACATAAGACTTCCTACACCCTCTTTCATTAGTAAGATACATTCCTAAAAGGAAAAAGTAAGAGAATGGAAAATGCTTTTTCCATGTGGTATTTTTCTAGTAATTGTCAAATGAAGTATGCCTTTGACAAGACAACGCAATATTATGTCTAGTTCCGTCTCAACATTTTGTGTCTAACTTTGTAAATTCTATACTTTAAACATGAATGACATGAAGGGAATCTATCCAGATCCAAGAAGAGTTGGATCATTTTCTGTATTTCCTACATGTGGAAAAATTGGCCACAAAACTGAATTGTCCAAATCTAGCTGTCCAGTTAAATCTAGATGTCCAGCATGGGAGATATTACCCATATTTAGTTTACTGAAAACATATCTAAATAAATTAAAACACACATTCTTTTCTTTTTATTAGATCTTTATGATTATACATAGTAGTTTGGGTTAGTCCCCCACAAGCTCATACATGCATAGAAATCAATTTTGGTTCATAATCCTCCCCCTTTATCTCACCTGTTTTCTTCCTATTCCCCCTCTCCTCTCTTTTTTCTTCTACTCTACTAGACTTCCTTTCACCTGCCTATTAATTTGTATTTGATTGGTTTAGAGCATACATTCTAAGAATTAAATACACAATTGATTTTTAAATTTGAATATAAAAACAGTATGTAAAATAATTAGTTTTTAATAACCTTATGCTAATTACACATTAAAATTATAATATTTTGGATATGTTGAATAAAATAAAGTATATCATTAAAATTAATTTCACTGGGGTCTTATTCCTTCTTATTGAAAATATGGCTTATATTTGTGGCTTGTATTATACATCTGTTTGACAGCACTGGTCTAGATGTTAATTTAGTCATGAAAAAGCAATGTTTTCTTATTGTAGAGTGTTAGAGCTAGCTAACTAATCAAGCATCTCCAGTGACCATGTAATAGCTAACATATCATGTATTCACATGTTTATTTATTTAGTATTTCTATTTCTTCTCCCCCTAGAAAATAAAGTTGTTAAAAATGTTAATAGCCCATAGTGTATGAAATAGCTGAAAATTCAAAATGCATCTGCCTTCTCCATTATGAGCACAGATTAGTAAGAAAGCCACTTAAGCTTTTGTTTTTAAGAACTGTGGGTAGAACCAGGTGTAGCGGTACATATCTGTAATCTCACAAACTCAGGAGGTTGAGGCAGGAGGATTGCAAGTTCAAGGCCAGCCTCAGCAACTTAGTGAAACCCTGTCTCACCATAAAATGGACTGGGGATATGACTCATGATAAAGCATCTCTGGGTTCAATCCCCAGTTCAAAAAAAGAATATGGATATCACATGTGTGGGCAGCTGCCATAATTGTACAAGTGATATGTGCCTAGAGACTGGCCATTGTTACTCTTTGGAAAAACTATCACCCCTTTGAGCAGGTAAGATAAAAACACTACACAACTTTATACAAGTTTGAGCATCTGCAGATTGTGATATCCAAGGAGATCCTAGGACCAATGTCCTTTGACTACCAAAAGCTGACTGTACTCATATATATATGTGTATACACACACACACACACACACACACACACACACATATATATATATATATATATATATATATACACATACACACACAAACTTGTCAGGGTTTTGTTAAGTTCTTGTGGGTTACTTAGAAAGAATAACATGACATAAGTTTCTGGCCCTAACTTATTCTTTGGAATCTGAATTACCCCTTCCCATAGGAAAGTGAGTACCTCATCCTTCATGATATTCTATTTAACCCTTCATCAAACAGTATGTTTTTGTATATGTTGAAACTCAAATTTTTTAAAAAAAATTCACATTTACTTGGGTACTTATTTTTCCCTGTCCTAGAGAGTTAGGGTATGGTCCTAGTTTTCTCTATTTCCACCTTTTACAAACAGCCTATAAGCACTTTGAGAAAGCTACACTTTATTCATCCATTATTCTCTGCACTGTCTAGTGCATGTGATATGTACTTGGTTATATTTGTTGGATGGAATTCAAGTATAACGGTATTTGTGTGTGTGTGTATATGTGCGTGTGTGTTGCTGGGGATTGAACACAGGGCCTTGTGCATGCAAGGCAAGAACTCTACCAACTGAGCTATATCCCCAGCCCTAAGTATAACAATATTTCTAAGAAAAAAACTTGGGGCAGTTTTGTTTCTTTACCAAAGTTGACACAAATGTTTAAAGCAGAATTCATTCCTAATTGAGACAGAGGCTGAACAATGTAAACCGGCTGTATTTTGGTATACATAAGTTTATCCTGTCAACTAGAAGTTCCCTACTGAGATAAGAACTTTCTTTACCTTCACTGCCAGCATCTATTTTGGGAGGGCGGGGGGGTGGCATCTCCAGTCAAGCACCTCCTTGGCCAGTTTATTTGCCATTTTATCTCTAATGATATTCTGTTCCATAAAACTTTACTGTGCCCCACACAGCCTCACATCAGGGCAGTGTCTAGGGCTAAGCCAACCTGAAGAGATTGCTTTCAAACAGCCTCCCTTCTTTACCTACTCCCATCCCACCCACACAATTCCAAGTAGATTTTCTTTTTAATTTTGAGGGGAAAGAAAATCTAGCCTTAGAGAATAACCTATTTCTTTATTTTCATTATTGAAAAGAAGTGGGAAAAACAAAACCAAACAACTCTCACTCCAACGAGGTATTCATTTGTTAAAACTATTCTGCAGATGGAAAAGTTCAACTTTCTTAAAAGCCTTCCTCAAATAAGCTTTTGCTAAAAAGAAAATTTTAAAAATGATTCCTAGGTACCTCTTATCATCTTACCTATTAGTCAGGCATTCTAATTTCATCTCATCACCACCTTAAATAAAACAAACTTAAATGAATGATATGCCACTGGGATAATGTCAAGCAGCCTTTATAAACAGGATTTCTTAATTTGTTCTTTCATTGAATAAATGCTCCAAGAATACACTGAGGTCTTTTAAGCTTAGCTGGAATCAACTTATTGGGCAAGTAATGAATCTAATTGTTATGCTAGCTTCCATGTCAGCAAAATAACAGATGTACAGTATAATGCAGCAGGAAAAAAGTTGCTTTTGGATTGTTAGAGCAGGTGCTACATAAAAAAAAAAAAAAAAAAAAAAAAAAAAAAAAAAAAATCACATGGAACTTTTTCAAATGCATTTGAAAACAGTTGGAAGGCAGCCAGGAAGAGAGTTCTCCTTCAATCCCTTGGACATCCAGTTGTGAGCTGGGATTAGGCCCCTGAACAGCTGAGTCAATGAGGACACTGACACCTTGTCACTTCTTCAGCTCTTTATTCCTCCCTCACCCTCCAACAAAAGCACCAGAGATTGCCCTCCCCCAACTACACACACACACACACACACACACACACACACACACATACACAGAGTCCAGCTGCCAGATATGGCTTTCAGAGAACACCAGACAGCATTGACTCACAGTCCGGGGTGAAGGCAAGTTACCATGGTTCTCTGGCTATTATTGCATCCAGCACATCAGGGAATGGAAATAAGTGTGCACATGTTCTAAAAGGCCCTTTGGGAAAGATCAGTGGGGCTGCATGGGGACACAATGGCAGGCTTTGTTGAAGAGAAAGGATTTGGTCTGGCAAGCAACAGTAGTCCTGCTGGACACGGGGTTTGTCTGCAAGGGCAGTATGGGAAAACCATGTGCAAGGTTTACAGAACATCCTCATTAGAAAAAGTAGGGCATTTAGCATAATTAAAAGTCATCCTGAAGACATCAGGTAAGAGCCTGCTGTTTTTAATTAATTTGCTTCTACGATCCTGTGACTTTAAAATGGGTGCTGCTGTTGCCCACAGAGGTTTAGGATTACTCCAAAAATACACGTCATTCAGGTTGGGGTGAAACCAAGCATATGTGAAAATTTGATAATGGCAAAAGACGAAAAAGAAGGAAAAATATGGGAGAGTGAGAAAGAATTGAAAAAAATATGAGCAGATATTCATCTTTAACTTGCTAAAGTAATCTAGTTGTCTCTTCATGCTCTGTGCCTGAATATCCTCACATCCAAAATACAACTCCCCACTGACCTGCATCCTGCCTTGATATATAACTTATTTGGGGGAAAAAAATCCTAGAGTCAAGGTTAACAGAAAACAGCTGGGAAATAAACTCTGAGCCATATGTCATAGATTTCTCCAAGTACATCGATTTTTTTTTAACTCTATTTTGAGGAGTCAGCATCTCCAGAATAAGCAGGGTGAATTGAGGACCTTGCATGGTCTCTATGTCCATGAAAATAAATATGGTGAAGACTATATAACTGCGTGAGTTGGGCAAAGATCAGAGGACTGAACAATATAAGAAATGCTATCTAAAATGTTTTTCTCTCATATGAAAAGTTCCTAACTGAAATGATGTGTGTAATTATTATAGCTCTCTGTTTTTCTTATTAATAGCTTATAGACATAGAAATGGTTTTATTTTGAAGAATATTTTTACTTTAACTATTTTTACTATAAAGTACACTACATAAAGTAATATCTGAACATCAAAGAAAATTTGATTATACCAAAGGTTTAAAAAGAAAAAATAGTAGTGGCTCACTACCTAAATCATATAAATTATACATTCTTAAAGCTATATTTTTTTCTTTTTCTCTTTTATTAGTTTAATTGTGATGTATAAATTTATATTCTGCTTTTCTCACTTCTTTTTTTTTTTTTTTTTTTTTTTTTGGTGGTACTGGATATTACACCCCACACATACTAGGATACTATAGGCAAGGGCTCTATCACGGAGCTACATCCCCAGTCCTTTATATTTTGAGACAAGGTCTCTCTAAATTGTCCATGCTGGCTTCAAACTTGAAATCCTCCTGCCTCAGCCTCTCAAGTAGCTGGGATTACAGGTGTGTGCCAACGTTCCTGGCTGCTTTTTCCACTTTATACAGTCAATGACTTCTTGCATCATGCATATAGGACATTCCATGTGAGGTATGATACCACCCTCTCTACGGAAGCTACAGAGTTTTCAGCAAGGTCATATCTCTTCCTGAGCATGTGCATGCATGTGCGTACATGCATACCAGCCTCTGTGCTATATAGCCCTGCTACCATAGGCTGATTGAGAATGAGAGTTGAAATTATTCAACACAGACACGGTTTCTTTAAGACATGTCAGAGAGAAGGTGAGAGCTGGTGGTTGGGGGAGTGATGCGGAAGTTTAGAAAAGGCAACAGAGCAGGAACCAGGAGGCAATAGAACCCACGAATTATGAAGAGGAGGAGAGAAAACTGTGGACTACTGAGTTTAAGATAAGTCAGCCAGTGTGTAAACTGTGTGAAATAGTCAGTGTGAAATAGTCAGCTATTTTCAAAAAAATGATCAAATAATTGAATCAGTAGAGGCAGAGAATGTCCTCTATAGTAACAGTTGACATATTCAAGGTGCTTACAACATGGCAGACACTGTTCCCTGTTCTCTGTTTCCTGTGAGCCCAATTTTACCTCGCCTGCCTCTCAGTCTCACAGTGCATGTCTTCCCGTAGTCCTCAAGATTCATGCAAGATCGCACACACTGGAAATGAAGGTGCCAGGATTGAACCCTGCAGAGGCTGGATCCAGGATCCACATCTTACCTACTGTACATATGGATCCCAGTCACTTTTCAGCTCTCCTTGTGGCCCACAAAGATTTCCTGCTCTTCTTTACTTCCATGTTTGCCTTTATAGTAAATTTCCACACAGAAGTCACCTGAATGCCTGAGTATGTCTCTATTTTTATAGACTCAAGAAGGCTTTTACATGAAACCTCTTTATACAACATACACATACATGTATGTATGTGTATATTTATGCTAAGATTACAAAAAAAATGGAGAGGGAATATCAGTCCAATGTCTATGCCAGTGTTTACAAAGCCATTCCAGAGAGACAGGAAATAAATACTGATGGCAAGGGAAAGAAATGGGAAAGAATGAGAGGCTACTAATAGATACAGTGTTTCTTTGAGGGGATAATGAAAATGCTTTGAATAAAAGAGTAGAGATGGTTGCACAACTCTGTAAATACACCAAAATCCAATAAACTTTGAAAGACATGAAGTTTATGTATGTAAATTATAGCTCAATATAGGTATAATTGAAAAAGTTGTACTATGAAATCACATCTCCTGGAAGCAACATTCCCTGTAAGTCACATCAGAGGATTAGCGAACATCTTGAGAGATCACTTACCTGCCAATAGGTAACCAACAGCTCAGTTCCTGGAGGAATCCTAATCACTTTTTAATGATGTGGGCACAAGAATAAAACCCACGATTTGAGTAAAAGAAGAGAAATAATTTTAATCAGGTTGACCCAAAATTCTTACTAGATTTTATAGATGTAAATCCTGATGAACACACACACACACACACACACACACACACACAGAGTTTTTTGTTTTTAAAATTAATAGTGCTAATGAAGAAACAAGGGTAATGTGTTGAGGGTTTCATTCTATTTATGCACAACCCATAGAGCTACTAGCTGTAAGACCTAAAGTCAATTTTTACAACATACTTCCAAGGAAGAGTGGGCTGATGTTAAGAAATGGTTTGTTATATTGACCCCTAAAAAGCTTGTTCTTCCTCGGATGAATGTACCAAATTGAGATTAACTTAGACTCACTTTGATTCATGCTTATCTTTAATGGACAATCATGAGAAATATTTGCTCTTTGGTGATGGGAGAGATGTCAGAGCATCAGGTTAAAGGAACTGGTCAAGTAGTTCCTTAATGTCACTTTGTTCTAGCCACTGCAAGCATATCAGACTTCCTTAAAAAGGGAACTGCTACCCACTAGCTTGCTTTAGGACTCAGTAATTACTTGTGCAGAATTTTTAAATCATATATTTATGCTACATTACAAAAAAAAAAAACTAAAGGAAATTTTATGGAAAATAAGAATCACCTACAATCTCATCACTTTATGAAAGTATTATTTTATAGTCTTCTCTTATTCTATTTCTCTCTCTCTCTCTCTCTCTATATATATATATATATATATATATATATATACACACACACACACACACATATGTATATATATAGAGAACCATTAGAAAATACACTGTCACTTTCACATTCTGTTTTTACTTTTATTTAGTAAAAAAACACAACTTTTTGCCATGTTTCCATAATTACTGCAATTTTTCATTGTATTGAAACATTATGAATTATTAAGTCAGTTACCTATTATTAGATTGTTTATTTGCAATCGACTGTTAGTTAATACACTATAAATTATACAGTAAGGAACATTCTAGTACATGAATTCGTTTTCCTGTTGAATTATTTGGTTTAAGATAGATTTTTAGGATTGAAGTGGCTGGGTCCAAGGGAAAAGAATATTTTTATGATGGCTCTTATATACTCTTATTGCCATCATAACAGCGATACCTATTCAGCCTGGGACTACTGTCTTTATAAAAGAGACCCCAGAGAATTCATTGTCTCCTTCTACCATGTGAGGACACAACTAAAAGGCATTGACTGTGAAGAAATGAGCTCTCACAGATAGTGTTAATACCTTGATCTTGGATTTTCCAGCCTTCGTAACTGTGAGAAACAAGTTTCTGTGGTTTATAAGGTACCAGTCTACAGTATTTTCTTATGGCAGACAAAAACAAACCTACTATTTTCTTTGATCATTCAAGATAAACAAGTCTCCTGAATGAGACACCCACAGGTTAGTGCAAATGTAGCATGTTGCAGGCCAACCATGGGCTGTGTGCGTGAGCTGTGAGCACTTTGAGTGCATGAGTGGACTGGACTGACGTTGCTGCTCTGTCTGGACTGTGAATGTTTGAATCCTTTTCGCTTGCTCTGCCTTATGATCTCAAACAGCACCTGAGATGGGTGTGACTTACCAAGATGTCAATCAATCTACTGACCACAAGACATCAGGAAACTAGACTCACCTCCTGAAAAACCTGATTCTTCACCTTATTTGGAAAAAACATTCCATGGAACTTCCCTTTGTGTTTCCCCCTTATATAAGAATAAAGAATTCAGGTGGCTCTTTCTCTTTCCAATGGACCCCTAAGGTTAAGACCCATCCCAGATTTTGAAAAGGTAATGTTGTGTGCTTGCATGCTTTCTGCGCTATTTTCTAAGTTATTGATGTAGTCAGACTTTGTGAACCCGCCATCGGTTGCTAGTGTGGTTAGATGGCAATAGTAGCTGAGGATGCAGTGAATTTCAGGGGACAGAGAAGACATGAATAAGGCTGCTGCTGTCTAATATCACATTTCTACCAAGTTGATCCTGCCCACTTCTCCCTTAGTAGTAGAATGCCCAATTTTTAACTGGCTATCAAGCCACCCAAAATAGAATTATTTTCTCTTCCTCCTGTGTAGATGAAGTGTGACTAGGGGACCAGTTGAGACATAAGAGAAATGTTGAGTGGCAGCTTCAATAAAATCGCTTCAAAGTAACTAATGCAAATATTGTTGCACATATCTTAACACATTTTTTTCCAGTCTTTATTTTGCCACCTGGCAATCATTCGGTGCTCTGGTTGATATCTTGAAACATGAAGAAACGTGAAGAAAGCACTACATTTAAAACCATGAGCTGAAAGGAGTACACCTTCAAGACTATTTTGTAATATGTTCACTACAATATACTGTCTATCTCCAGTAATTGTTTTTCATACCAGGGATCGAAGCCATGGACACTCAACCACTGAATCATGTCAACAAGAACTATAATAAATTTCTTCATGTTAAATCTTTGCTAATTGTGGTTCTTTAGTCACACACAGTCAATCCTAAATGATAGGGAAGGTTTAAGTTGGACTTTAAAATCCAATTAAGAGTTCTTGATCTGCAATTGCTACGTAGTCTCCACCTACACAGAAAGTGGCACTGCATTTTTCTTATATTATGACTACTGGTCTGTGAAGTGTCTGAGCTTGTAATTTCAGCATATATTTATAAGATTATCCAATGTCAAGTATGTATTTGCATACAAATCATATTTTGATAGTTTCTAATTAGAATTAATTTTTTCATGAAACTCTTTTATAAATTACATTCATCCAAGCCTATCTAATTTCTCAAGAGCTCTAGTTGTTGTGTCTTCAACATCTTATAATTTTAGAAGCATTATACTAGCTGGGCACAGTGGCATGACTATAACCCAACTACTGGAGAAAGGCCAAAGAATCACAGTTCAAGGTCAGTCTAGTCTCGCAATAAAATAAAAAGAGGTGGGGGTATAGATAAGTTATAGAGAACTTGCTTGGTGTGTGAAAGGCCTTGGGTTCAATCCCCAGTGCTGCCAAAAGAGAAGAAAAATGTTTTGTGCTGCCAAATGAGTTTAAAAAATTAATATCTATATATGCATGACTATTTGTGCCAGAGAAATCAACATACTTGGGTAATAATCTAAATTTCATCTTTTACATCTAAGTAAATGAGATAATTTAATGAACTATAACCAGTGATAATTGTTATAAAGTGTATCTTAAGCAATCATAGGAATAGATATAAAGTGGACCCTCCTTTGAGTAACCACAATCCAGAAGTAGCATTCCTGACAGTCTAACAACAAATCACAATGACTATTTCTAGAACAGAAAATATGGTGAAGATCATCTAAGCCCCATTTAATCGCTGAAAATCAGAGTGCTGTGATGTAATTCAGGAAGCAGTGAAAAAATTACAATTAGAACCAGGGCAGATTGTATCACTGTTTCCAAATATTACCCTTCTTTTTTTATGAAATGATTCATTGATTGCACCAATCACCAGGTAACATGCAATGCCTATTGACACTGGCTTGGCCATTGGCAGGTAAGGGAGAGCTGTACCTACATGGCCAAGCAGAAGCTTTTCACAGTCATCATGAGGTTTGCTGACTCCCTGTCTTTTTCTCTCCACCAGAAGCTCACATGTTTTGGAAGGACAGCCCGTTCAGCATGCAACTAAGAGGGCACTCTGAGGAGACGTGCATCAGCTCCATATCACATGCGAACAAAGTAAAAAACACACTTTGTTTATTCTTCATTTTTGTAAACCACTGAGATTTTATAGTTTCCATCACTAGATCAAAAGTGAATTTTTTAGGAAACAAGTCCAAAAAGAACAAGTGATTAGCTTAGTCTAACACACTTAGGTAGCTAATGACAGAACAAGAAATAAATCTGGATTCTTTTCCCAGCCCAGTTGTCTCTTCTTATTTTCAGAGTTCCTTAAATGACCAGCATAAACTACATAGTATTTTACTATGATATTTAGAACATCTGCAAAAGCAATTTACTCCATGACCAAAGCTTTGTCCAATTAATTTTTCCTTAATTGCTCTTATGCTGAGGGCAGTTCAAGGTTACTAATAGTCCAGGAACCTCTTTCATTCATTGTGATCATGACTGACCACACTGGCCAGGAGCGGTTCTTCTGGCATGAACAGGGTGTTGTGGAGCTGGGGACTGCATGAGATTTGCCCTTTTTCAAATGCTCTTGTAGTCCTGGCCATCTTCAAGTGCCTGTTATCTTGGGTGAGATAGAGTGTTCTAGCAACAGCTCCAACATATAGTCTTATCTCAGGAACGTGTGAACTCTTTCACACTTGGTTTCACTAAGTAGGCCTTTAAAAGTGATGGCAAATTCTGTCAACATCTGACACCTGCTTTCTATCCCCTCCAGTAAAAATCTGTCCAGGAGCTTCAGGAACTCACACTACTACGGTGCTACTTCATGCCCCTTTTCATTTGCTGCTTGAGCTCTTTCCCTCCAAAAGTGATGTTTAAATCCAGGTATTTGCCAGGCTCTGTGGTGCACACCTGGAATCTCAGTGACTTGGGAGAATGAGGAAGAACAATCCAATGTTGGAGGCCAGCCTGGGAAACTTAGTAAGGTCCTGTCTCAAAATAAAAAACGAAAAGGACTGGGGATGTAGCTCAGTGATAGAGTTCAATCCCTAGTACTGGGGGATGGAGGTAGATTTTTCATTGAATAATCAAGGTAGACAACAATCTGAGCCATTTATTTAAAAGGTGGATTCAGTTTTTATTCTAATCTATAGGAAAGCTTCATCTAATTTTTTTCTCATTATGTCAAAATATAATTTACTAATCTATACCTGATACTGTACACAAAGATAAATTTTAAATTCAGAAGACATAAAAGAAAAAGTTGATAGAGATAAAGAAAAGGAAAAAAAATTGTGTTTCTGCAATTCTAATTTGGCCTATTTTGCCTATTTGTAAAATAGCTTTTGTATTTATTCATTGAATCATTGTTTATAATAGCAAAGCATTAGAAACAACCTAAATGGATGCCAATAGAAGGCAGATTACACTACAGATTAATTACAGATTACATTAATTCTTATAACCAACACTTTGGCTATGAAAGAGAATTTTATATATAATATAAAAATATTGTCAAGAAATGTTTAGTGGAAACAAAAAGAGAGGGATGAAGGACAGCAGATAAGGGATAAGGATAGAAAAATTAGTTCTTAATAGTTTTTGTATAATTTGGGTTTTGAGCCAAGGAACCATATTATATATTTTTAAATTTTTTAAAGCAAAAAGAAGATTTTAAGGGTCAGGGTAGTTGAGCAGAATTAGGAAATCAGGCTAGTTAAATTAGTTTTCAAAGTCTGTTTAACATTCATATAGCTACAGCTTTAATAATTTTTTACTTCTTTTTTTATTTACTCTAGAGAAATTGGTTGGGCTATTTTGATACTGCATTTCACAATAATGTTAAGCAAAATTCCGATGAAGCATGCTCTATCCTATTGAAATTTATGGGTCCTGAATGCGGCTTTCTGACATTCTTTTAAGAGTAAGTATGTGAGAAGAATTTGGGAATACAGCAATTTATATTTTGGTATTCTGATATATTTCCTACAGTATCTGAAGAAATAATAGCATTTTGCATTTCTTTTTGTGGCACAGGCCTAATTGGAGAGATAATTTATTTCCAACTCTATTGTTTCACACTTTTTTTTACTTTATGGCTAGACAGGATAAGGACAGTGCTGTGTTTCTTTGTTAATTGTTATAGATCTAAAGTATAAAATATTTTGAACACTAGGGTAGGGATTTTTTCTAGTAAGGAGCACTATACAGATACATCACAGCAGGAACTAATTGGTAAAAGGGGAGGTGCTTTCAATATATGCAGATTAAATAAAATAACAATAGAACAAATGAATCATATATATCAAGTCTCTACTATATACAAGAAGAATTATAGCCACATAGGAATATAGAGAGATTAATAGAATATGGTTCCTTCCCCAAAGAGCTTAAATTTAATACAGCAAATAAGATATGTAGACAGTTAATCAAAATACAAAGCAGAGTGTAGTAAGTTGTTAAGGACCAGATTTATGGACCGCAGAGAAATTACTTCCACCTGGACATCTGCAATGTCATGAAAAATAAGAATTGCAAAGTAAAAATTTGCAAGCATTCTTTCAATGTTGTGTAAGAAAAAGAGACCTGAGGACTTCAAGTGACTTCCAGTCACTAATGAATACAATTTCCCTGGCTCTATTGCTGCCAGGATGAAATAACTTACAAGATTTGCCTGCTTGCTTTTTAAATGGGGATTCTTTTCTCACCGAGAAACCTTCTCATTACTGATGTGGATGTCTTAAGCCCCCCCGAATTCTCCAAAACTATCCAATTTTTTAAAAATCTATTCTTAATTTCACACTACAAATTATGAAGCAACTATAAACAAGTCCATCATGAGTAAATGAACATGAGAAAGTCACCTTCAAGTCCTATCACCCCACATCAAAAGAAAACATCAAATTCCAGAGCCTGCTAAGATGACCTCCAGGCTCTAGGGCCAGAACCAGATCAGCAAGAAACAAATAGGAGCCCCTCTCTCCCTACCGCCTTCACTTGACAGCGAATTTCAGTACTTTTGGAAAATGATGTTTCATAAGTCAATGGATACAAAAACATTATTTTCTGAGACAAACGCTTTTTCTTACAATGCTTTCTCTTTTTTTTTTTTTTAAGAGAGAGTGGGAGAGAGAGAGAATTTTTTTAATATTTATTTTTTAGTTCTCGGCGGACACAACATCTTTGCTTGTATGTGGTGCTGAGGATCGAACCCGGGCCGCACGCACACCAGGCGAGCGCGCTACCGCTTGAGCCACATCCCCAGCCCACAGTGCTTTTTCTTAAGCAGTTACAATAAGTATCAGAGCAGACGATCAAAAATAGACACCAGGAGAAAACTGCACAACTTAAAAACACAGGCAGAGGTGGATTTTCCCAGTCAACCATGAATATTGATAAACCACTTTCAGGTGTCTTTTTTTTTTAATTGGAACATATAATGTTATACATAAATAGATTATTTCTACGACTCCTTGATCTACCTCTAAAACTGTCATATACTGTTAGGAATTTACAGAGAAATGAATTCTTAGATTAAAGCAGATGCCAAAGTAAGTCTAATCTGAACTAATTTTTATTTATTTATTTATTCATTTTCTTCTATGTGGGATGATTAATCCTGAGCCGGAAGGGAGCAAGCTGGCTCTAGACTTCTCCAAGTCCATATTTCTTTTCTTCCAATTCTTACATCTCCAAAGACAGGAAACCAAAGACCTGCCTTTGTAAAGTACATAGCATTATGATGACAGTAATCAAATTTAGAGAAAGGGAATTGTTCATATAGGTACTTGGGGCATTCATCTCTCAATACTAACCTATTTCCAGAGGTCTCTGGATGGATACTTCCCAAGTGAAATTCTTATGCGGTAACAATTCTCCTTTAGAGAACTCAAGTTCTTTTCTCTCTCTTCACCCTCATCTCTCTGCCATCCCTCTGTCATAGCCCTTTTCACTCTTCTTCCAGCATCAGGTTATGAATTCTCAAACTAGACTCTAAATTTTTAAGCAATTGCCTCATTATTTGGACTCTGATTATAGATCCTGTTCAGAGTTAAATTTTCATTAACCAGCAAAGGTTACCAAAGTTCGGCATATGTTAGGCATTATTTTTAAAGGCCTTCCTCTCTAGTAAGCTACAGAAAGAGTAGATGACTGCAAACCTGCAAACCAGCAGCCAGACACATGCACTATGTAGATTTGCTGCTTTCTTGCAATAGAAACCTTCCTTTCCTTACAACAGATATATTTCCTGCTGATTTTGATTAGACCGATTAAAATAGGAAAGGACCCATATCACCATCCGCCTAAGCCAACTTCAGTTATGAACTGAGCACCGTGCTTGTACAAGGTGTGACTTCTACCCTTCAAGGAAGCAGACAACATCAGAACGCCTTCATCCTACAAAGATTAGAGAAAATCCTGAAGTAGAGCTGGGAGGAGCAACTCAGCTTAACTCTAAGAATGTTCAGAGGAAGAAGGGTTTTGATACAAAGACCTAATATGACACAAGGAAGCAAGTTTAATGCTGGCCATAACACGCTCTCTGATTTTGTTTGCTTTTTGTTTTGTTTGTTTTGGTTTGGTTTAGTTCTGGGGATTGAACACTGGACAATCTACCACTCCAGCCTCAGCCTCCTGTTTAGCCTGGATTATAGGTGTGTGCCACCACACCTGGCTACTCTCTCTGTTTTTTTTTAAATAATATTTTACATCTAATTATGTTGTCCTAGTATATTCTCTTCCATTAACCAGAGATAAATCACTCAATATATCTCTCTGTCTCTGTCTCTCTCTTGCCCTGGTTGTAATACTACTTAGTTACCTCAAAGTGTTGCTGGAAGGACTCATAAGTATGTTAAGTGCTTTGAAGATGAAAAGCCATATATAAATGCTTAAGTATTACTATAAAAGCTCAGTAAATGAGCTTGTGATCTAAATGGAACGCATGTGAATACAGAATCCACAGATAGCATGTGATCTAAATGGAACGCATGTGAATACAGAATCCACAGATAGCCAAACAACGAGAGAAGCTTCGGCTAAGACTTAGAACCCACATGACACTAAGCCCTTAATATCATCAAATGTTTCCAGAGCTGAAAAGCTCTCAGATATCATTCAGGGCAAGTCTTTTCTTTTCACAGACTGAGAAAAGGGGCCTCACAATTGGCCAGTCCAGGAAAGCACAGATGAGCAGAGACAGACATGGCACAAGAAACCACATCTCCTTAGTGTCAACCCATCCTTCTGATACCTCACTCATATTAATCTACAAGATGTCAAACATAAGGATAAAAATAGCAAGCTTAGTTGAATTGCTGGCATGTGTTGCCACACATGTGAATATTGGAAAAAAATACTGATTTAAAACTGAATTCTTTTCATTCAGAACTAGTGTCCTCCTGTAGATATATTTTGACATTTATTTGTATAATTGAAACAATTTCCCCAAATGAGTAGGTCCAAGGAATGATCTTTATCTATACTCACAGGCTAATTATCCTCAAAAATATTCAAGGGCTGCTCTGGAAAGTAGGCAACGTTTGGTAGCTAAGAGAGGAAAAAAGGGGGCTGGGGATGTGGCTCAAGCGGTAGCGCGCTCCACTGGCGTGCGTGCTGCCCGGGTTCAATCCTCAGCACCACATACAAACAAAGATGTTGTGCCTGCCGATAACTAAAAAATAAATATTAAAATTCTCTCTAAAAAAAAAAAAAAAAAGAGAGAGGAAAAAAGATAACGTTGTTAGGTGACACCAACAACGTCTAGAGAAGTCAGCCAGAATGAACAAAAGGCCATCTGACACCAGTCTCTGAACTGGCCACTATTCTTTAGCAAACTTCACAAAGGAGTCTCCATGCTACTTTGGAATTTTATCTTAAAAAATATATATATATATATATATATGTCATAGTATCTATCAACAAGGCCATAACTCCATCCCCATCTGAGATGTCACAGGATTGTGCTGGTTTGATGAGGCTGCCTGAAGTTCTCTTCAAGTAAATTAACAGCTCTCGTACTTGTGGGGGACCTTAGAGTCACATGGACAGGCTTGTTAAAATACAGATCTCTGGCTCTGTTCCCAGGGTTTCTGATTTGGTAGGGCTGGGTGGGCCAGATAATTTGCATTTCTAACAAGCTGATGATTTAGGGCCACACTTTGAGAACCACCAAGCTAAAGACAAGCAAGTAGAGTTGACAAATTGTTTTGGCTGTGGTCTGATGAGCTAACTGAGTAGATGAGACCTGCCCAGAAAGCAAAGGAGTTTTGATTTTAGGTAACCAGGTTAATTTAGTCACTATCGCCTGGAATTTGCAAATTAGCAAAACCAAATCTGGCCCACAAATATTTTAAATTGAATAGTTTTATTTTTTTAAATTAAATTTGTTGTCAACATTTAAAATTTGTAACATTTTAATCTTTTTTCCCCCTCAGTACTAGAGATTAAAACAAGGGTCCTCTTCCACTGAGCTGCACGCCAGCCCTTCTTATATTTTATTTTGAGATGGAGTTTCACTGAGTTGCTGAAACTGGCTTCAAACTTGAGATACTATTGGCTCAGCCTCCCAAGTAGCTGGGATTCCAAGGCATGTGCCACCATTTCTGGCAACTTCATGACATTTTATATAAGAATTTAATTTCTGGTTTCTCTTGATAAATCAACTATCAGACAGTAGTGGGCTGTGGTTACCCCTTTAAACAGCAAGCCAGATCAGGGACTACAGTCTCTACTTGGCTTGCTTTGTTTGCTCAGACTGCCTCCTACTTTGAACTTTGTGTTCCAGCATAGATAATGAGTCCAAAAATTTCAAGTCTCCAAAAAAAATCCTTTTTTTCAGGTTAGTTATCTTCAGGTTAGCATATCTTCCTATATACAGCTTTATTAAGTACCCCGAGTGTATCCCTGCTCCTTCCATTTTCTCTTGTTCTGCTTGAAAGGAATCTATGTACATGAAAAACAGCAGAATAGAACCTCTCATCCTTGGCTATTATAACCATGGACTAGCCAAACAATTTTACATTTTCATTTCATTTTAGAACAGCTAAATGTTGTTCAGAAATAAGAAAAAAAAACTCAGAAATAAGATTTGCTTTACAGAATTGATACTCTAAAATCTATACTTTGATAAATATATTTTATTTCTTTATCATAAAATAATTAGTTCCTATATGTTTATGCTATTTTTATTTTACTATCAAGTCTTACTTTTCACCCAAAATTCTTTACTTTTTTAAATTTTAAAATTTAACCTGTTGTGCATACTTTTTCAATAGTTGTTCAAATCCTTTATGAAATCAGATAGAATCAGCCAGAAGTAGTGGCACAACACCTCTAATCCCAGAGACTTGGGAGGCTGAGAAAGAAGGATTGCAAGTTCAAGGCCAGTCTGGCCAGTCTGTCTCAAAATGAAAACTAAAGGGAATTGGAGAGGTAGTTCAGTGGTAAAGCACTCCTAGGGTCAATCCCTAGTACCACAAAAAATAAAAGAGGTCCTAAGAAACTTAGCAAGACCCTGTCTCAAAATAAAAAATAAAAAGGGCTCAGTAGTTAAGCGCCCCTGGGGGTTCAATCCCTGGTACAAAAAAATAAGACAAATAAATAAATAAAACAAAAACAATGGAATGAGATAGAACAATTCTTAATATTCACATTTATTCTTTACTATTTATGATAAAAGGTTTGGAGGGACCAGCAATTATGTTCAATCATAGTTTATTATGGTACCAAGACCAATAGCCTCAACCCGTCTTGGGAAGTTGTTAAAATACAGATTATTTGCTCCTATTCTAGACCCACTCTATCAGGAACTTTGGGAAAGGGCCCAGACATTTGCATTTATGTAGTTCTCTGGGTAATTCTAATTCACAATAAAGTTTGAGAACCACTAATTTAAACTACCAAAAAGATATAGGAAATTACTGTATCTGTGCAAATAGCAAAGTAGAAAAACAAAGGGACTTTGTGAGAGTAATGCATGAACAACTGCAAAATATGCTTTTGGGGTCAGTGTGGTCCTCTGTTCAGTATTACTCATCAGAACATAGAGATTTTTCTCTTTCATCTTCCCAAAGAAACTTTTGTGTTTTAAGATTTTCTTTTACAACTTGAGAACTATTCTGAGATGTGTCGGTGCTTGTGAAAAAAAAAAAAGGCAAAAAGATAAATCTACACATTTCTTTTTGACTTTTGCTTTTAAAAGTCAAATATCCATGGCCCACCAAAGCATCTGGAAGTATTCTCCATCTTTTTACACAGCCATACTTGGTATCTACGGGGAACTGGGTCCAGGACCCCATAGATACCAAATCTGGGATTCTCAAGTCCCTTACATAAAATGCAACAGTACTTTCATATAATCTATGTACATCCCCATGATACACTTTGAATCATGTCTAGATTCTTTTTAATACTCAATACAATGTAAGTGCTATGTAAACAACTGTTACACTGAGTTGTTTAGAGAATGGCAAGGAGGTAAAATGTACATGCTCAGTATAGGCACAATTTATTGTTCAAATATTTTTGATGCATGCTTGGTTGAAATCAGGGATGCAGAGCTCAGGGACCCAGAGAGTAAATGTGCCTTCCACAATCAACATGATGTTATCTATGAGGAACACAATGTTTCTCGACCATACTGCTTTCAAATCACTACACAAAACTTTTAGAAAATACTCTCCTACGTTCCATCCCTGGGATCCTGATTCAGTTGACTTCATATGGGACCAAGCCATGGTATACTTCTTAAAGTTCCCTCGATTATTCTCATGTTCAGTTAAATTTGAGAACCCTTGTTTATATCTTTCCCCAACATTGTCAGTGACCTAAAAATCAAATCTCAGGCCTCAGCCCTTCGCTTACCATAGAACAGGAAGCCACTTCTTTTTTCTTTTACTTTTTTTATTTCATTCATATATGCACATAAGAAAAGTAATGCCAAATTCATCCTACTATTTTTCCTATTCCCATATCCCCTCCCTGTCCTTCATTCCCCTTTGTCTAATCCAAAGTACTTCTATTCTTCCCTACCCTACCTCCCCTTATTGTGAATTAGCATCCATATATCAGAGAGAATATTGAACTTTTGGTTTGGGGGGATTGGTTTATTTCACTTAGCTTCATAGTCTCCAGTTCCCAATTACCGGCAAATGCATAATTTCATTTTTCTTTATGGCTGATGTTATGGTTTGGATGTAAACCCAAAATCTCATGTGTGAGACAATGCAAGAAGGTTCAGAGAAAAAATGATTGGGTTATTAGAGTCTTAATCCAATCAGTGAATTAATTCCCTAATAGAGATTAACTGAGTAGTAAACAGAAGTGGTAGGGTATAGCTGAAAGAGGTGGGAATTGGGGGCGTGGCTTTGGGGTATATATTTGTATATTGCAAATGCTTCCTAATCATGATGTGAGCTGCTTCCCTCTGCCACACTTTCCCACCATGATGTTCACCTGCACCGTTAGCCCCAAGAAATAGAGCCAGCCTTCTATGGACTAAAACCTCTGTGAGCCCTCAAATAAACTTTTCCTCATCTACAATTGTTCTGGTCAGATCTTTTAGTTACAGCAGTGAAAAAGCTGACTAAAACAGCTTAGTAGTATTCCATTGTGTATATATATTACATTTTCTTTATCCACTCATCTGTTGAAGGGCACCTAGGCTAGTTCCTCAGTTTAGCTATTGTGAATTGAGCTGCTATAAACATTGATGTGGCTGCCTCACTGTAGTATGCTGTTAAGTCATTTGGGTGTATCCCAGGAGTGGGATAACTAAATCAAATGGTGGTTCCATTCCATATTTTTTGAGGAATCTTCATACCACTTTTCATAGTGGTTGCACCAATTTGCAGTCCCACCAACAATGTATGAGTGTACCTTTTTCCCCACTTTCTCACCAACATTTATTGTTACTTGTAGTCTTTTTAAAATATTTTTTTAGTTGTAGATGGACACAATACCTTTATTTTGTTTCTTTAGTTTGTTTATGTGGTGCTGAGGATCTAACCCAGTGCCTCATGCATGCTAGGCAAGCACTCTACCACTGAGCCACAACCCCAGCCCTTGTATTCTTGATAATTGCCATTCTGACTAGAGCAAGATGAAATCTCAGTGTAGTTTTAATTTGCATTTCTCTAGTTGCTAAAGATGTTGAACATTTTTCATATATTTTTTTGACTGATCATATTTCTTCTTCTGTGAAGTGCCTGAGGAACCACTTCTTACATAAGCAGAAGAAAGTCTAATACCTAAAAAGTTTGAGAAATAATGAGCAATTGAAATTGCCTAAACATAAACTAACTCAGTCTTCCAAATACATTACCAGATAAATAAAACCAAACCAATTTTCTTTTGACTTGAAATTTTGAATAACTCACTTAACTCTCCACCTGGCTCTGGGGTATAGACATAAACTACAGCAAAGGTTGCATATCTGCTTGACCTAAGGAGAGAAGGACTGTGGTGGTGGGGGCGGTGGTGATGATGGTGGTGAGAGTGATGTGGTGATGGTGGTGGTGGTTATTGTGAAAACAATGGTGGTGATGGTGGTAGTCATGATAGTGGTAGTGATGGTGGTGATAATGATGGTGATGGTAGTAATGGTGGTTGTAATTTGCAATTTTACGTTGTAGGTGGAATTTTGACACAACCAAATCCAAATGCCTTCAGTCTTTTACTGGGATCATTTCTTCTGAAATCATTAGATCTCTATCAGAACCCAGAAAAAAAGTGTCAATTTTTCTTCTCCATCCTCTGCAATACTCCTTTTATTTATTTATTTTTCACAACTCCTGGTATTTTTTGTGACAATGTTCTCTTCCCTCTATTTCCTTGTGGCAAACTAAAGGATTTTTGGGGTTTTGACCTTTTGATATAAAAACATGCATTACAGTCATGCTTTTGTGACTCTTTTTTTTTCCTCTTTGATTTAGGGAAGTGGCAAGAATGTGGAGAACGATCACAAAGTTCACATTTCCTCTTATAAACAAAACAAAAGAGCAGCTCATCAGAGTTTCTCACTGACATCAGGGAACTTTTTCTTTAAAAAAGGGAGAGAAAAAAACACATAATTTTATGTTATACTTCAAAACAGTGACTTTCTGTGGAAGTTCAAATTAATTTTCAGTTAGAGCAAAATTGCTACATTGGGTATAGCCATGTGAAGAAATGGAATCCTAACACTAGCCACAAACTAATTATGCCATGTAGAGAAAATTACCTAACATCCTAAATCTTGTTTTTCCTTCCGTAAAATAGATCTCATAAGATTCTTATGTACAGTAAAATAGATAATATAAGTAGAACATATTCACAGTGTCTGGCAAGTAGTAAAGTCTCAGTATATGGTAAATCATCATTACTATTACTCTAGGTAGATCCCCTGATGGTCAAAGCTGGGTACATATCTCAAAATCTTCTCTGACTGCATCAAATTAAAGTATTAAACAATTAGAAAACAGGGATTTGAGAGATTTACCTGGAAAATATAGGTATGAAAATAAGAAGAGAACTAGCAAGCTCCAAAACCCTAGTAAATGTGAAAACTGGGTAAGCAGGCTTTTATAACTTAGCATTCATTTTGGATAAGCAACATGAGGACAATCTAAGTGCCCAGTTTAAAAAAAAAAAAAAAAATGGACCAGTAATTACTGAGCATGAGGCCTGCGTCAAGAAACTAAGGACACCTCCTTCATTTTAATTCCTTTCAGCACCAGAATGAGGGCACTCTCATCAAAATCCTGGTATGCAGATTTCAGCAGACAATGCAAGGGAAGCACTCTTATGGCTGAGATGCCAAACCTTTGCAAGATGCTGGTCGTCTCTTCCAGAATTAAGCGCCCCAACCTTCTAGGCAACTGGTTCAAATCAAGCCAACAGCAACTCCTTGTTCTCCTGTTCTACCCTGGATCCCTTCCTCGGGTTTTGCATTCCAAGCCTGTCCTGCCTGCCTCCCCAGGGACTCCTTTAGACTCGCAGCCTGAGGAATTCTCTGGCGTAAGGAGACTCTCCAAGAAGATTGAGGATGGGAACTATTTTAACTCACAAACAAATCTGAAAGGGAAGATGTGTCTCTGCTCTCCCAGATGAAAGAGATTTAGGCTTGTGAATCACTGAAAATAGCAGGAAATCAGACAAGAAGCGCCTTGTCCCAGAGTAATAGCCTCAGTCAGAGATTAAATTAGGTCTGACCTTTGTCTCTGGGATTGTGTTGTCTCAGTCATATTTAGTTGCTCCCACTGAGGACTTCTGAAAACCTCCATCTGCAGTTGCAAAACCGCATCTCTGGGTCATGGGGTGGCTGTTCCCTGAACACAGAAGAGCCACTCATTCAGGGTGGCACTTATCTGGGGCTTGGGGCTCTCACCAAAATTCTAATGTTCTAATTTTCTTGTTCAAATGAAGTGAGGAACAGTGAAATGTAAAGAAAATTGAGGTTCTCTAAATGATGCTAAGTTACATGACCATCATCCACCTCTTCTCAGTCCTGGGGTGTGGTGGTGTGGGATCCTTGTGTGGCTTCTCTGCTTAGAAAGTTCATGGGAGGAGTCAGCTGTTACTGGGTTTTGTTTTGTTTTTTGAAACTTTGGGGTTCAGCTTTGTTGGACAGGATCAACAGAACAGAAGGCGAACTATTTATAGCCAGGAGGCCCTGAATCCAGGAATCTAGAGGCCTGTTTTCTACTTTCAACCCTGACTGTGAGTCACTCCTCACACCCAAATTATTTCTCTGTGTCTCAGTTTCACCTCCTATAAAGTGGAGATAATCACACCCATTCCCCCCTACTTTCTTAGTATGTTATGAAAAGAAATTATTACATATGTGAGCCCTGGGGAGGAAAGGCTTAAATCAAAGCATTGTTGTTGCTATTTCTTATTGCCAAATCGTCTCCATAGTAATCATAGCTTTCTTCTACTAATAACCCATGCTGCCTCTGGCCTGGTAACCTAAATGTCAAAAGATACATATCACATCACATCTTTTGAAGACCTCAGTCCTTTAAAACTTTGCTTCTAATTCACGTTAACACCTAATTTTGCTGAGATCAGTAACTTAATTTTGCCCAAAATCATCTGAACGAGTAGCCTTGACTAAAATACAGCAAAAGTTGATGCATCTACAGTGCACACTTATACAATATAGATGAGTTCCAACTATAAACTTCCAGTCTCAGAATGTGCCACCCAATTGGACAGTGGTGGCCATTGCCTTTCCCGATTTATTCTTTTACTGCTGTCTCTGAACTGGAAAAAATAAGGTAGACCTGTTCAACCACAAGTCCAATTTGAACTACCCCCATTACCAACCATTATTTCAAAACGTTCCTGGGATGAGTGAGGTCACATGGTCCACACCAGCAGACTCTAACTTCTCTAAAACTGCTCATTGTCAGTACATGTTAAGTTACACGTAACAATCAAAGTTGAAGCTCTTCTTTTTTCAAGGCTTGCCACGTATTGAATATAAGGCTTTGCACACGCTAAGCAGGCACTCTACCACTGAGCTACATCCCCAGCTATTTTTTAATTGGTTTTAATTATAGTAAGATATGCATAACACATAATTTTATGTTAACCATTTTTAAGTGTGTGTACTTCAGTGGGATTATGTTACATTGTTGTGCAATCACAACCACCATCCATCTCCAAGACTATTTTATCTTCCCTACCTGAAATTCTATACCATTAAATAATTTTCCCCACTCTCCATCCCTCCAGCCCCTAGCAACCACCATACTACTCTCCATCTCTATGAATTTAACCACTCTAGGGACCTCATATAAATGGAATCTTACAGTATTTAATTTTGATATGTATGTGTGTGCGCGTGCATGTGCATGCACACACATGCATGATTGGATTATTTTACTTAGTATGATGTCTTTAGGGTTTTTCTGTGCTGTAGCATGTGTCGAAACTTTTTCCTTTTAAGGCTAAATAACATTTCATTGTTTGTTAAAAAAAAATGTTTTGTTTATTCATTCTAATGTCAGTGGACATTTGGATTGCTTCCACCTCCTAGTTATGGTTAATAATGCTGTTATGAACATGAGTTTGAAAATCTCTTCAAGATCCTGCTTTCAATTCTCTTGGGTATATGTTCAAAAGTGGAATTGCCAGATCATGTGTTAATGTTATTTTAAGTTTTTGAAGAACTGCCATACCATTTTCCATAGAGTCTACACCATTTTACATTCCACTGGCAATGCACAAAGGTCTTAACTTCTCCACATCCTCTCTAACACTTGTTATTTTCTGGTTTGTTTTTGTTTTTTATAATAACCATTTTAATGGGTGTGTTGAAATTCTATTTTTGATTGGAAGTAGGAAATGGGGGTGAAGATTTAAACAGATTATAGGGAATTCTTTTATATATATATATATATATATATATATATATATATATATATATATGAAAAAATTTTTGGACAGGGTAATGAGGACTAAAACAAAATGAATAAAAGCCATCTCAAAGAATTGTACTTCTTAGTTACCCTTGCTCTGTCTGGAAAGAAAGTATACAAAAATGCTTGCAAAAAAAAAAAAAATGGCAGGGGTTTCCCCTGCCAACTCCAAGTCAGCAAGATAAAGCTAAGTTGGAGAAGAGAAGAAAAGTCAGAGAAATTTTAATGCATGACTCATTACTTGCACCCGCATTTGATGCAAATCTTCTAGAGGACCCTGCCACACACTGCAGTGTTTCACCATTTTGCACAGTTTCACTATGGAATTGCCTGACAGAAGCAGATAAGCCACAGGAGGAAGAGTGGGAGGGATCTTCTCAGGAACTGGGCAGCAGAACAGGGAAAACATGTATGGCTAACCCTGGTCAAAGGTAGAAATTAAAAGAATGAGATGGGAAGTCAAGCCTAGAAAAAACGGATTTGCTTCTGCTCTTTCCACCCCCACCCCAGGACAATCACCCACAGAAGTTAACATCAGCTCTCTGGTTTACTGCTCACTTCCCCTTCCAAACTGCTGATGCCCTGGCTCCCCTTCAGTGGGGTCTAACCCTAGCATGCTACTCCCCATTTGCCCAGAACCCCCTAATGCAGTCCCACCCACCCTCAACCCTCTCTTAGTTAAGGATTCAAAAAGGTGTTTATTAAATACTAATATTTATTGAATGCTAATTGTGGAAATCAAATAAGGCTGCATAACTTGACTTTTTTTTTTTTTGTAGTTGTAGATGGACAGAATGCCTTTATTTTATTTGTTATGTGGTGCTGAGAATCAAACCCAGTGCCTCACGTGTGCTAGGCAAGTGAGCCACAACCCCAATCCCTGATATTTTTATTCTAAAATTATTTTCAAAGAATTAATCTCTTTCATTCCAGTGTACCAACAACAAAACAATGGCAGTGGTCTTCCACTAGCATGAACAATTCACTGTCTGCAAGGTATTTTAAATTTTTCAAAAAAATAATAAAAATTTTAAATAATAATAAACTGTAAAATAAATAGTAAACTTAAAGTTGCTCTGCTTTTTATTTTCCCCATACTCTGCCAATTCTAAACAATGTCAATCATAAAATATTTCTTTTAGCTGTGTACAGTGGCACACACCTGTGATCCCAGTGACTCAGGAGGTAGAGGATTGTAAGTTGAGGCCAATCTCAGCAACTTAGTTGAGACCCTGTCTCAAACTAAAAAATGACAAGGGTTGGGGATACCTCTCTGTTGTAAAGAACCCCTGGTTTCCATTCTCAGTATAGACAAAAAATACTACTTTTACCCAAAATATATTGTTGGTCCAAGTTCCAAATAATCCCATATTTACTGCTGCCATAATATATATGTCATCTCCAAACATATAAAGAATATATTACCCTATAATAAACATTTTAGCCTTTGTGGAAGTTAAATTTAAAAATTCCCATTTGTACACTAGAGATTTAGCTGCCCCTGTGGGTTTTGAGAATAAATTCAAAATGGCCTGAGATCCTTTGAGTTCACTTGTAGAGAAGTTATGTCTTCATACATTTAAAAAAGTGTTTCGAGTTGGGTACAGATACCCTGGAAGGCTGAGGCAAGAGGATCACCAGTTCCAGGTCAGCTTGGGAAATTTAAGGAGACCCTGTCTCAAAAGAAATAGTAAAAAGGGCTTGGGTGTAGCTCAGGAGTAATGAGCTTGCCAACATGTTTGAAGTCCTGGGTTCAATCCCCAAACAGGGAAAAAAACAAAACTAGCATTTCAAAAAAAAAAAAAAAAAGTGAAAACAAAAGCAGAAATTTGAGTTACTTCAATTCTGCCTCTAGGTGACTACTTAGGGTTACTTACATTTAAAATTCTCAGGTAATGAGACAGAGTATCTGGCAGTATAAAACTTTTCCCCTTTTCTTAAGAAATCACTATGTATTATATATTTTCTATTATACATATAATTAAAATACTTTTGTTCTGTAACTTTTGTCTTATTTTTAATTTATTTACATTTATGTTTATGTATATTAAATTGAATAAAATTTTATTTTCTATATTTCTCCTCTGGCTGTTATTCATTTCATATTAGTTATTATGAAACATATTTATCATCTGGTAATACTAAAAATGATCAGCACTGATCGTCAAAATACTAAGTACATTACTGCTCTTGCTATTTTTTTTTTCCCTAAATTGTATGTGATTCATTACTCAGCAATCCAACAAATCACCTGTTATCGGCCAGGTACTGGGTTCGGCCCTGGATTTTTAGAAACCAAAATAGAACAAGTGGAGCCTCAAGGTTAATGGCTCTGAAAGATGGTAGATTGGAAAGGTCCAGATTATGGATTGGATGAGACTAGACCAAATGCATGGACACAACACTAACTTACTGGAGAACATCTTCTAGACAAGCCAAGACCAAACTGATCAGATCCCTTATTTCATTTATTTTCCCTTTATGAATGAGAGGCCTGGCATGTGCCCCCAAAAGGAGCCAGATATTTTTTATATCTTGTTAAAAAGATACTTTTGAATTGTTTCTAATCTAGTTCTGCAGTTTTATGTTTAAGAAATGCCCACAACCATAATGCCTCTTTATGTCATTTCAATAAACCTGAAGTAAATACAGCAGGTCTATGCACATCAAACATATATGCATCCAGTTCCAAAAATTGTTCCTTTGAGTATTCCATGTCAAGAAGTAGAGAAGTACATAGCAAGAACTTTCTGTTATTCTTGCTGTTTTGATGATGGGAAAGGATAGGAGAGGTAACAAGCCTAACATTAAAAAGTTAGAATAAATCCCAGCATCTCAGGAAGCTGAGGCAGGAGGATTGTGGGTTCAAATCCAGTCTCAGCAAAGGCAAGGCGCTGAGCAACTCAGTGAGACCCTTTCTCTAAATGAAATACAAAGTAGGATTGGGGATGTGTCTCAGTGGTTGAGTACCTCTGAGTTCAGTCTCCAGTACAAAAAAAATAAAAATAAAAAAGTTAGAGCAAACATAGGACCAAAATATAAGGGAATTCTTAAGTATATTTGCATTTTTTTCTGTACAACTCTAAAACACACACACACACACAAACACACACACACCTCACTCTAAGAAAAACATAATTCCCCCAATTCTTTGGAAAAAAGAATAATTCAACAGAAGTTAAAATACAAGAGGGATGCTTATTGCTAGGCAATCAGAACCTGAGAATTTTCTCTCCAGAATTATCTTCTGAAGCTATAATGAATATAAGACTCCATATCATTTCTTTTTTTCTCCTTAATGGTCTTTGGCAAAGGGCTTCGTTTCCTATCAAATAGAGCACCTTGCAACCTTCTGTGAAAATCTGTGCAGGTGGTCCCAGGGGTAATGGAATGAAATTGAGCAAAAGAAACTTTAGGTTGAAATTAGTAGGAAAAAAATAGACTGTAGCAAGGCCTATTATTCTGCAGAATAATCTCCCAGGGGAACCAGTAATGGCCCCATCACTCATGTAATTTTAAATGAGAATGGAAAAAATATATGAGAGTATTCTATAAGGAAACAGTCTGTATTGGAAAAGAAGAGGGGGAAATGGCCACGTTTTCCATCTGTAATTTTCACGATTCTGCTTTGAATGGCCTCTTCACATCTAATATCTGACAATGAGGGTATTTGAAACTAAAAACTACAAAAATTATCTTTGACCAACTCTTAGGTAAGAGTTAAAGAACTTTAAAAGGAAATATTCTTGATGATAAAAATCACACATAAATTCCCGACAGGATTCTCATACCTTTTTCATACCATTATGTACTTATTCAGTGTGTGCACCTTATTTTAAAATCAAAATTCAAATGTGTTTCCACGCACCAGTCATCTCCTTCCTGCAGCTGATGCTGCTACTGATGCTTCATGCGAACAGTCAAGTCCCATTTTTCAGGCTGACACAGGAAATACCACTCAGCACTGGAATATATGTGAAAATCAGGAAACTTTCAAAGATGTAATGCAGGAAATCACCCAGAGAATATTTAAATAGTCACAATGTGCCTAACATTTTAAACATTTTCTTCCTCTTTTAAACAAATGCTGAGCAAAGCTTCCTGTGTTTCAAAAGCAGTATCAATGGACTCTCAGAAAGGCAAATCCCACATGCTTATCGTTTCTTCTCTTCACACTGAACTTATTTTCCTGGCTTAATGATATCCCAGGACCTAAAAGATGGCCTGTAGAGTTTATATGTATTTGGGTTTAAAATTCTTTCTTCACAGAGTAGATGAATAATAAAATCAGTCAGCAGCATCAATGACTTATTCTTTTGAGTCCCTACTGCTTTGGGGGGACAGAAAGACACCACAGAGATAAGAAACCCATGCCCAATTCTTGAGTGGCTTGCAGGTCCGGCAGGAAGGGTGACATAATACAACGGCATAAATACAATACACTGTTATCTGTGTTTCCTTACATCTAATGTAGATGACATTACTTGATGGTAAGGATTAGACAGCGTGCTTCCTACAAAGCATTTAGGAAAGGTGCCTGCTATACATAAGTGCAGATTTAAAAGTCACTGTCATTACAGGTGAACTGACAGATGACTATTTACTTATTGATTTGGTACTGGGGATTGAACCTGGGGCACTTTAACACTGAGCTATATCCCCAACTTTTTTGTATTTTATTTTGAGATAGGGCCTCACTAAGTTCCTGAGGCTGGTTTCAAACTTTTGATTCTCCTGCCTCAACCTGGGATTACAGGCATGCACATTGTCACGCACAGCAAGATGAGTAACGTTTTTACAATTCAGATATCAGGGGAGGAGCAGTGATGAAGAAGAGATGAGACAACCTTTGACAACTCAGGAAAGATTCTGGAACAAAGCAGGACTTTAATTGGGCCTTGAAATATTAAGGAAGGACAGGCAAAAGGCAAAAAAGTCCCTGTTCTCTTCCAAAACTAGGGACTGGCAGGACTATCCAAGGTGATGACACATTCTTTCAAGCACTTTTCTTGGATGATCCTGACAACTGATTTCCTGTATCTCTTAAACCTGTTTTTCCAGGTAAGGACAGACATCAGAGATGAGTCATTTACAATTTAGCCCTGACAATTTTGTTTCATTTCAAAGTCACCTGGAGCTAAGACCACTCAGCCAATACTTCCCCAAAATAATCCTCTACCATGGGGCAATACACCTACAACCCTTGGAGAACAATGGAGAAAGGAGTTTTAGAGAGGAGTGAAGCCTAATTCGCCCTATTTCAACATAATTCAAAGCTAACCAGGTAATTCCTTCTAGTCACTGTGCACCAGTGAGAGCACCATACTCCTTGAGTCAGTCCATGGGACATCATTTCTTAATCACTTTTGGGAAATGCTGCTGATTCAGCCTTTATGGGCTGGCTCACTGGAACATCATAAGGGATATTTCATTCAACAGCCTTCCCACCACTTTGATGAGAGGTGAGTTCTCCAGGCTCCAATGTTACTCATGAGCACCCCTGCTGTGATAGAAGAGGGTGTAAGATTCACAAAGCAGTCTTTCTCTTAGCAGCATTATAGAGACTCTAGAAGTTTCTTTGAATAGGTGCATGATTTATGATCCAAACTGTGAACCTTTTGAGAATAAAATGTGGAACTATTAATAACCGTGCTGCCATAACAAATAAAAAGAGGGAATGTTCCAGTAAATAAGGACATAGAATCATTCTATCTTTAGGTCTTGAGACTTTGTTTTCTAAGATAAAAAGATGCTCATTTGTCAAGCACATACTATGTGCTGGACACTATGATATATGCTAGAGATCCTATATTGTCTTTGCCCTGGAGCCTCAGACTTGCTGTGGAAACAGATACATAAACTGCATTTATAAAGCACTGTGGAGGACAGGGACCCTGGGGAGAACCACCACAACCCGAGGAGTGAGAGAAAATCCCGAAGGAGGCACTGATCTATCTATAGCTTCATCAGATAATGAGCAATGTAACTGAATAATTCAGGCAATGTCATTGGAAAACAATCTAGTATTCAGTGATCACTTACTGTGTATTGTTCACTTCAATTTTAATATTTCATTTAACCCATAATTCTAGTCCCCACATTTTAAATAGTAAAAAATTAAAAGTTAAAAAAGTGAGGGTGGGAATTGTAAGTAATTTCCAAGATCTGTCAGTTTTAAAACAATGAAGGGGCCTGGGGATGTAACTCAGTGGGAAAGTGCCTTCTAGTATTCTTAAGGCCTTGAGTTAAATCCCCAGCACCAGAAGAAGAAGGAGAAGGAGGGGGAGAAGAAGGAGAGGAGGAAGACGAAGAAAAAAAAAATCAGTGAAAGGATCTGTGTTCCTTCAACTTAAATCTTACCTCAACCAACAGAATACAATAGAAGATACATGACTTACGAGGCCAGGTTATAAAAGGCCAAGTAGTTTCCATCTTGCTTGCTCAAGCACATGTATCAGATCCCTGAATTGCCAATAAAATGTCCACGGACATCACATAGTGTAGCAACCATATGAGGCACATTGGTTGGCACTTCCCAGCTGAGCTGAGCCAGCCCTTTAGACATCCCGGCCCAGGCACCAGACATGTGAGAACCCATCTTAGAAACACATCTTCCAAATTGGGTGTGGTGGTGCCTGCCACAGGAGGATCGCAAGTTTGAGGACAGCTTCTGTAACTTATGGAGCCCCTGTCTCAAAATAAAATTAAAAGGGTTGGGGATGTAGCTCAGTGATAGAGCATTTGCCTAGTGAAACCCTAGCTTCAATCCCCACTACACATACACACACACACACACACACACACACACACACACATACACACACAGAATGGAAAATAGTTCTTGTTTTGTACCACTACATTTTGAGTAGTTTTACAGCAATAGTAATTGAGTCACAAAAGCACAAGCCTAATCAGGCAATGAAAGAGGATTCAAATCCAAAAAGTCTGGCTTAGACAACCATTCTTTTCATTGTTGCTTTTCAAGCGGCAGGACTTCTTTGTAGATATACAAGAACCTGTGGTTGCTGACATAGGAAGTTCAGCGAAGAGCATGATTAGAGGAGGATTTGGAGAGAAAACAAGAATCCATCAAGCTGTAGAAGTCCCTGTAACTTTGGAGCAACAGGAAGCCTTGAGAAATGTGCGAGCAGTGGAAGGGTGCACTGAGCTTTGTTTTTGAAGGATTACTCTGGTGATTATATGGAAGAAGATCTTGAACGAAACAAGATTGGAGGCATTTAGGAGCTTATGAAAGCAATTCAAGCAAAAAATACAACAATGGCAGTGGCAGAACACAAGAGGGGAAATCAAGAAATATCAGCTAAGCAGAGGAAAGGTGTTGAATGTTATTCTCTATCCAGTTCCAAAAAAAAAAAAAAAAAAAAATTCTCTATTTTCTGCTGCCAAATATAAAGCTACAGAAAAATTGCAAAAGAGATAAAAAAAATTATTAGTGAATGCTCAGAGCCCTGTCTGCCCTTTAGATTGAAAACTTCAGATGCTCTCTCCCCTTACTTTTCTCCCTTGCTGCCCTGCCCTTCCCTTCCCTTGGAGATGGTAAATCGGGCGAGGGGATCATGGAATCATGATAGGAAGACCAGTTTCAGATAATCATTTTGAGAAAATATAACCATATTGTCAATAATGAAAGTCAGGTTTCTCGCTGTCAAAGAAAGTGAAAGGGGGAAAGCTAGAACTCTAACCTTGAGATTATAAACTGGAATTGGAAGTACTGAAGTGAACTTGTAGTTTTAGATAGATCGGTGACAGATAAATTGGCCAGCTAGCTAGCTATAGAATTACCTGTATGAATATTCAGTCATCCCTCAGTATCCATGGGGGACTGGTTCCAGGACTACCCATAAATACCAAAATCTCCAATGCTCAAGATCCTTAAGTGAAAAAGAAAAAGAAAACGTCATTTGATTAAGTGATTTAAAAAAAAAAAAAAAAGAAAGTTATATTTTTCAACATGTCTATCTCAGAACCTTAGAACATCTGAGAGGTGATTCAAATATTCTATAAATATTTTAGATGAAATTACACTATAAGAATATTTAATATATAGTTTAAAGTAAAAAAAAATCAAAACTAAAAATACATACTTTCAAAAATATATGCAAGATATAATTTTAAAAGAAAATCTACACTACAACAAAGTAGATTCTATAACCAAATAAGAAATCACTAAAACACTCATTTGAGCAGCCAATTTCTTTTACTATTTCTATATAGAACATTTAGGTTATTATAAATGTGTCACTTATTAGTAGGACATAGCTTTAAGCCAGTTGCCATGGTTCATGCCTGTAATCTCAGCTACTCAGGAGGCTGAGGCAGGAAGACTGAAAACTCAAGGTTAGCCTCAAAAATTTAGCAAAACCCTGTCCCCAAATAAAGAACCAAAAGCCCTGGGGATGTAGCTCAGTGGTAAAGTGTCCCTGGGTTTAATACCCAGTTCAAAAAACCAAAACAAAAAACAAACAAAAAAAAAAAAAAAGAAAGAAAAATTACTTTGTTAGGGAGTTCTGCTTCATTGAGACCTCCTTAGAGATTAAAGAATTAGTTTTTACCCAGGGCAATTTTGCACCCCACTGACAATGGGTAAAAACTAATTGTAATGCATTCTGTCATACATAAATAAATAAATAAGCATATGACATCCCCCAACAACAAAGAATTATCCAGCCCAAAATATTAACAGCAATAGAAAGTTAAGGGCAATTATTAGACTAATCCAGATTCATTCCTGCACTTCTGAATTCTTTTACTTTTTCTTTTTCTTTTTGTACTGGGGATTGAACCCCAGGGTGCTTTACCACTGAGCTAAGTCCTAGACCTTTTTATTGTTTTATTTTGACCAAGGGTCTCACTAGGTGGGTTAGGGCATAGCTAAATTCCTGGGACTGGCCTCAAATTTGTGATTCCCCCTAATATCCCAAGTTACTGGGATTATAGGCGTGATCCATAACACCCAGCTCTAAACTTTTTTTTTTCTGCTCCTACCTTCTTCATAGTTTTCCAGTGATGGCTCGATTTTTTTTTTTTTAACTTCTCTTCCCTGTCTGATCAAAAATGGAATTTATTATGCTATCATGCTGGTTTTTTTTCCTGCCTCCTCCAAATTCAAACTTCTAGATTATTTACTCTTTCATATATTAAAAGAGACATATACTAAGTAGGAAGCTCTTCACAAACAAAGCAAACCAAAAACATGCAATACAATCCTCAGTTATGGGTCAAGAAATTTGGCTTTATTAATTAAGCCAGAATACACGTTAGGACAGTAGCCATTTTTAACTTGTTTCCAAAATTCCTGTTATTATTTTCTTTAACATCCTTCTTTAAATTTTCTATATTTTAAAATACTTTGTCTGACAAACTACATTTAAGCATGTATTACTCAAACCACTGAATAGTAACAAATGACTTTGCCCTATGATGTGGTGTGACTCCAGCAAGGGATCTTTGGCCAGAATAATAGCTCTTATAATCCTAGTAATGATCAACATGAAACACTGTAAGTTTCATTAAAGCATTGGCAATAATTTGAGGTTTCTCATTTCTACCTTGATTGGCTCACCAGAATCAAATTCTTAAAAATCAATTAATAATAATTAGTAATAATAAATGATTAATTTATTTACAAGTGCCAGAACTGATTTAAAAGAATAAAGCTTGTCATGTGTCCTGAGATTTCCTTTCCTTCCTTCCTTGGGTGTCTGTCAGGAACAAATTAAGGCAAAATAAATTGGAATCTTTCCCAAGGAAAATTCCAGTGAACTATTTCTATAGAATAATCTGCAAGACAAATTTAGCTCAAGGGAATCATCACTTCATTTAGAAACAGTTACTCCTCTCACTGGCAAGAGACTGGGAGGTAGGCCTGGACTCCAAACAAGTCTAGCCTTTGAGTCATCCTTACCTCAGACAGTTAAATTATAATGCGATTGAGTTGACTTCAGTTTCTCTACATCATCACATTCCATCCCTGAATTCCTTGTGAACATACCCACTCCCTAATGAAAACTTGGGAAAACACCCGCCACATACAGCAAAGTGGGCTTTTTTCACTGGAGCATTCTTATCTGTTCTCATCCATTCTGTGTTGATTCCTGCCACCACCCCCCACCCCCCAACACCCATGGTGCTGGAGAGTAAACCCAGGTTTTCACACATGCTGAGTCAATGTGCTACCACTGAGCTACGTCTCCAGTCCTCATAATTTTATTTTTGTATTGTTGGGGATCAGACTCAGGGCCTCATGTGTGTTAGTCAGGCACTCTACCACTGAGCTATATCCCCAACCCTTTATATTTTACTTTGAGACTGCTTCTAACTTAATTACCAGACTGGCCTTGAAGTTGGGATCTTCCTGCCTCAGCCTGCTGAGTAGCTAGGATTGAGGCTGTGCCCAGCTTGTGTGGTTTTTTATTATCATTGACAATGGAGAATGTGAACTCCTCTTGACCTGATTCCCACACTTGGGGACTACCTTTCTGCAGCCCTCTGTGTTTAACTTAGGTTCACTGAACACACAAAATTACTCAACTAAAAATGTCACTTTATGTGTAATTCTATAGTTAAGCACAACTGCTTTATGCCCAGAACAAACATTGGTGTCCCCATCAGTAGGTACTCTTTCCAGAACCTCAACTTTTAATAATAGTAGAATAGATGTCTTTTCCTCTTTAAAATTTATCAGTGTTGACCAGACAGAACAGATTCATTTTAATTAGATGTTTCCAAAATCCTCACTAAAGTGAAGCCAGTGGTTTTTCCATCAATTTCCTTTTGAACTTTGTGTGACCTAAAGACACTTGTCACCAATACACAAGACTGGCAAACTTCATTGGATGTTCTTCCAAGGTCAGGACTCAGATTTAAGAGTTGAAATTTTACTGACAAAGAAGACCTGCAGAAACTGGATGCGACATTTTATTATCGATCTCTTTCCTTCTTCACCTTTGCCCCAAGCAGCTAGAGATCACTCTAGATTCTTCAGTTATGAGAAAAAAAATTCACTATAGTTAGAGGCTTCAGTTACTTTCCATTCAAGAAATATTTTGAGGAATTTAGAAATGACAGATGATGATCTTTCTTCATCAAATACAAAACTTTGTAGTTATTTAAAAAATACTAATTAATAGATAAGCTTGGATTGGATTTCCTGAGATATCCAAACATTTGTTTTCTTGAATTTCCACCAGAAGTAAATTTTCACTTAGGAACATAATTTTAGAAAATTATAGTCATCTCTGCCAATTTTATAAAATCACTAAAACATTTAAGAATGGCCAGGATTCCTCACCAATCAAATCTCATTAACCAAATTTGGCAGCAGAGATTAACAAACAATGTGGCTATAATTAACAGATCAATTCTGAAGAAGATATTTACCTACAAAAGATGATTCTGAAGAAGAAATTCTCTTTTGACTTGGCAATACCACACACTGACTCACCTATCTGAGGCCATTTTCCTAAAAGGTGACTTAGTCGAAACAATTTCTACTATATATTAAATATAAGATAATGTATTTACTAAATATATATATATCAGTTTAACCCAAAGGGTCCACCCTTCATTTAGAATTAGTCACTCATTTCTGGTTAATATCACAGATTATATAAATATGACATACTTCTATATAAACATGTATACGTAGTATTTACATATACACACTTATGTAGATGTATGTATTTGTTAAAAAAAAAAAAAAAACAAAAACAGGAACTTTACCTCACAGTGGCCAGGGAAAGTGGCTGTCACCGAAATAACCAGTCTGCTCAGATTCTACACAGGAGGAGGTAGCACCAGCTACTAGGAGGGAAAATCTGAAGTGATACAGGAACTGGCAAGATGGGAAGATAGAGAAGAGAGGTCTCAGAAAAAAAGCAGAAGCTACAAAAGCCATCTGGCCATCTGGCCAGATCTTTCCAGCTACAGATGAGAATTGGTCCTAGTAGCTGAGCCGGGAACCAGATCAGTGTGTTAGTAAAGTTAAGGGCCTCTTGCTGAGGACAGGGGAGACTGAGCAAGAGTGAGAGCTGAACACAGCCTGCAGAGAAATTATAGTGTGCAGGTGGGAACCTTAACTCTTCTGACCTCAGTTTGCCTTGGCCTCCTTTTATCTATAAAATGTAGATCATGCATGGTGGTGCATGCCTATAATCCCAGCTACTCAGGAGGTTGAGGCAGGAGAATCACAAATTCAAAGACAGCCTCTGCAATTTAGACAGATCCTGCTTCAAAATAAAACATGAAAAGGGCTGGATATTGGGACTGGGGTTGTGGCTCAGTGGTAGAGTGCCTGCCTCACACATGTGAGGCACTGGGTTTGATCCTCAGCACCACATAGAAATAAATAAATAAATAAATAAATAAATAAATACATGGTTTCCATCTACAACTAAAAAAAAATATTTAAAAAAAGGGCTGGAGATGTAGCTCAATGGTACAATTGTTGTGTAGCATGGATTCAATCCTCAGTACTTCAAAAAAAAAAAAAAAAGAATAGGTACATAAAATGTGAGAACATTAATAGTAAACTAATAGTGAGAAAATACATATAAACACCATGTCCAGAACCATAAGGTGATTTATGACTGCAATCCCAGCTACTCAGGAGGCTGAGGCAGGAGTATTGCAAGTTTGAGTCCAGCCTGAACAATTTAGCAAGGCCCTAAAAAGTCTGTAGATGTATGCCAGTGATAAAGTGTCCCTGCATTCAATCCCCAATACCAAAAAAATAAAAAATAAAATAAAATAACAGAATTTAGTAAAGGGGGCTAAGGAGTAGCTCAGTAACGAAGTGCTTACCTAATTTGTGCAAAGCCCTGAACTTGCTCCCCAGTACTGTGGGGAAAATTTAGTATAACAAAGACATCCCCAAGTCAGACAGCCTCAATTTTGAATTCTAGCTCTGCTACTGATCATTCACCTTAGATAAATTATTTGGTAACTTTTTTCTCATCTATAAAAATGAAAATAATAGTGACTTTTTCTTAAGGTTCTTATAAAACTAAAATATAAACATATTAAAAGTATTTAACCTAATGATTGTCAAATTAAATGCACAAAATAATGTATTAAAGAGAACAAATATTCTTATGCATTTTAAAGAAAAGTTTATTTTTAATTTTGGTAGAAACCAAAGTAATATATTTATTTCATGAAAAGATTACTGTTGACCTTAAGCAAATTATGTAATCTCTTGACCTTGATTTTCTTATGTATAAAATGGGGAAAGTATTGCTGTCTAGAACATTGTGAGAATTAAATATGATATAAAAAGTTCCTAAGATGTTACCTGCCCCAAATAGAGGTTGTTTTAAAGACAATTGGAATATAATTTTTCACATGTAACAAAAAACATTATCTATATTTAACTATTTGAGGTATAAATATTTATCCATTTTTAAAAGAATCAAATGAAAATAGTTGTTTAGAGTTTTCTTTGTTGTTTTAAGGGAAGGAACCAAGAAAATAGGCACAAGATAAGAAGAAGTTCTGGAAGATAGCTCTGAGCACAATTGCTAAAGCTTAATCTACTTTCCCTGATAAAACAGGTCATTTGCACAATAGACCCATTTGTTTGTAAAGTGATCAGATTGAAAGCACCAGGCATTGTTTGTTGAAATATTTCTTTTTGCTTGCAAATCTCCAATCTTTGCTTTTATGTTCATCCCAAGTGGAATGCCAACAACTTTCTCTCAACAAAGAGGGGATAAAGCAAAGCAAAGAAACACACTTAGAGAAATAGCTTAGGATTTCTCCTGGATGGCAGCCACTTAGGAAACACAAACAAACTTCAGCAGAGGCAAGACAAGCCTGGATCATTCCAAAGGGAAAGAGGGTCTATCCCAGGTTGGAGTCAATTAATGCTAACAAATTCATCCTGATTAACTTACTCAATTCACCTAGAAACATACTAAAGTTATCTGCTCATGATTTCACAGAGGTAACATGTATTAAAAGTAATTTAAGAGCTAATTCTTAGGCATTTACTTGCAGTATAATTTGATGGAAGTTGCCTAGCCCCTCTCAAACTCAAATCCTTTACAGTGAAGTCAGATAATCTAGCCAATGAGTTTAATGGTTGTAAGAAGCCAATGAGATAATATATGTAAAAATGTTTTGTAAAATACAGCACTTGATATAAATGAATTCTTAAATTTCTACAATTCTTAGGCTAAAATTTGTCTTAAGGTGTCACATTTCCACAAATGCCATATTTAGATTGCTTTCTTAACACTTTCACAAGCCACAGGGGTATTACTAGATTTACAATATTTGATTAGAAAAAAAAATGCATCAAGGGATCAAAATTACTTTCTGGCACAACCATACTCTAAGAACACTAAACTTAAAGCTGGACATGATGGTACCTGCCTGAAATCCCAGCTACTCAAGTGACTGAAGCAGGAGAATCATAAGTTCATGGGCAATTTAGTGAGATTCTGCCTCAAAACAAAAAAATAAAAAGGGCTGGGGATGTAACTCAGTGATATATCACCTGCCTAGCATGTGCAAGGCCTAATGTTCAATCCCCAATAGTCTGTAGGGGGACAAAAGGGAAAAAAAAAAAATTCTAGACTTTAGCTATTTCTGTTTCTTGACAGGCTTTGGACACTTGAACAAGCAAAATAGAATCAACATTTAGATGTCCATGTTCAAGTCTTTGTGTGGTCATTAGGAATTGAGCAACATTAAGCAAGTTACTTAATGAATTTAGTTTTCAATAGAGTTTTTGCAGCACTCTTATTGCACAAAATTATTTGGTAGCACAAATGAGATTGTGATTATAAAAATCTTAGCATTGTTGCCTGGGCGCCGTGGTACACACCTGTAATCCCTGCTACTCCGGAGGCTAAAGCAGGAGGATCCCAAGTTCAAAACCAGCCTCAGCAAAATCAGGGCACTAAGCAATTCATTGAGACCCTATCTCTGAATAAAATATAAAATAGAGCTGGGGATGTGATTCAGTGGTTGAGTGCCCCTGAGTTCAATCCCTGGGTACCAAATAAATAAATAAAAAATCTTAGCATTGTAAACTTGCTGTACCTGATACATAGTAAAATTTGAAGAAATATTAGGTAATATGTACAATTTTTAAGAGTTCTTAACAAAACACTGAAGTGAGCTCAGTACCTCTATTTTAGAATGTATTTTTATCATTGTGAAGTAGGAAGAAGTTAACAAATAGATGACTTAGCTCCTAACAGAAAATTCTAAATTGTATCATGAGGTAGCAGGAAGGCAGATGTTGACCCAGGTTAATAAATGTTTATTAAGTAATCGGTATATGCACAACAGTCTGTTAGACACAGTAGAATATAAAGAAAATAACTAAAAGCTGAAATGAAGCTCATAAAATTAGCAGTCTAACAAATTTCACAAACAGAAAAGCAGAATATAGAAAGTAGTATAAGAAATGTATGATAAATAATACTGAGGTTCAATGAAGAGTCTAAAATTACACTTGTGATTTTAAAGGTCCCTTGGAGACAGACCCAGGGATGGTGACATTTTTAATTATTTCTAAGGGTTTCCATAGGCAAGGGGCAAGGCAAGGACATTCTAGGTAGACCTGAAAGAAAGAAAGAAGAAATATTTCCAAACATTTAGCTGTTGGAGTTCAAGTACATATATAGGCCTTTGGTATGAAACTCAAAGAACAAGACAATAGATATTTTTAAAATTTGTCAACCTGCTCAGGATCACATACAAAGTTCACTAGGGTTTACTGACTCATTTTCAGCCAGAGATAAAAAATGACTGGGCCATACTGTAGCTTAAACCATTTCAAGTCAGACAACCTGATTTTTTTTTTATGTTAAAAACATTTTATGTATGTAAATTCCCATGTAACCATGACAGTATACCGCTGATAAATTTCATACCAATTTAACTGGTATACAGAAAATCAGATAAAATCCTAAATCATACCAATAAAGTCAATTTCAACTGTTCTCCAATCTGTATCATTCATCCATTTATTTAAAATTTTTGGATATATTCTAAGAACTGTAAGAAATTTTAAGTTATCTAAAATTAATAGGCTTTTATATTGATAATCTGTTATAAAGAAAAGAAAATTGGCTCATAATTCCCATAACTATATACTGTGAACACCAAAATCTATTGTGTTTCATTTTCATTACATTTGAACTGGTGCCATCCTTTAATCAGTTTTTCTCTTCAGTTGCCCCCACCCCTGGAAAATAAGTTTCTTTGCTTAAAGGTCCCCAAGTTCTAAACCAAGGCTCTACCAACGTCACTCTTAAGAAAACTACATCTGTGTGCACTGAGTAAGATAGAGTTGCTCTGTTTATCTAAGGGCTAATTCTGGCTCTCCAGCATAGATCAAAGCTACTAATTATTGAGAAGAATATTTTTAATCCTGATTGCTAAGATATGTATTATCTATAAAGATAATATTTTTCCATTGATAAAACAAATCTTGTTCCTATATTTTGATATCAGAAAGAAGTCTCACCATGGGCCTGATTTGGGCACACTTTTATATCTAAAGCATGACATTTAAAGAGAGTATGTAAAATGAGAATTAAATTTCTTTATAGCACCCAGAGCAACAGACAAAAAGGACCCTGGAACAAAAGGTAGATCTTAAATTCTAGTCCCAGAGCAGGATGACTCTGGGAAAACCTTTCAACCCCCTCTAAAGCAGTTTACTGAAGAACTTCTTCATCAATATTTTATACATAATATTGCTTCATAAATGCAAGTAGTATTATCAGTAATATCAGCATCAAAAATAATTTACTTTTTTATTTATTCACTTACTTATTTATTTATTTGGTACTAGGGATTTAACCCAGAGGTACTTCACCACTGAGTGACATCCCCAAACTTTTTATTTTTTATTTTGAGACAGGAATTTGTTACATTGCTTAGAACTTTTCTAAGGTAACCAGGCTGGCCTCGAACTTGTAATCCTCTTGTTTCAACCTCCCAAGACTCTGGGATTAAGGGCATCTGCTACCCTACCCAGCTAAAAAATAATTTGATATTTTAAATTAATAACAAATATTAAATTAATACCTAAATAAGCAAAATGGTGATTAAAGGGAAAAGGGGAAATTTGAGTGGCAGCTTTGAACTTCTGAGTAGACCAGTGAGAGTGTCTGATTACAATGTCTTTTATGAATATTTCTAAAATCCATTAAAATGCCAGAAAGCTGAGCAAATAGTATACACTCTGAAGCATATTTTTTCCAGTTTACTAGAGCAACTTGAGTCCCAGTACTGTTCCTTTTACCTGGGTTATTTGTGTGCTTAGGTAGCCCTACTGCTATTTTGGATCACTAGAATAATAACATTGAAACAAAAAAATGGTCCCTTTGGAACAGAGGACCTGATCCCAAAATATAATGGAGTAAAAACTGCTCATACTTAGTACAATGTGAGGGAGCTACCTGGGCAGGGCAGGTGATCCAGGTGATCCACCTCTTTAGGCTTGATTTCACTCTCAGCATTCCAAGCAATACTTACTTTGATATGAACACTAAGCATTCAAAATTAGTGAAGCATTCAAGCAACATTGTATCCACCCAAGAATGCTTTTTTCTATATGACTCAGGTGTTTTACAATGTATTAAACGATTTAACAACTCAAGTTTTTTTACTTTCACAGTTAAGGATTCATTGCCTTCCTTTGCATTACCATGAGGAAGGATACCCCACACTTAATTGCCCTTTTGCTTCTGGTGATAGAACAGATGAATTCTTGAAGTCCAGCCCCACAGTGCAAATAGTATACTCTGAAGCACTGCTTGGAACCAAGTTAACTAGACCAACCTTAGTCCTACTCCTACTTCTTCCGGCAACCCTGTAGCACACACACCACGTGGGTCGAAAACACTTCTGTCCATTTCAATGGCTTACACATTCAAATGGAGTGGCACTGACTACCACTGTATTTTCCCCACTCTATTATCTTTCTCTTTACTCAACGGGAAAGCTAGAGACATCCCTCCCTGACTGAATGGCTTCTGTATCCAGGAAAACATGTAACTACTGTAAGGACAGAATAAAGACCCTATTATATCTCTATTTCTGTATTTGCTTTATTTCTAAAATCTGAAGTGTGCAATTGGTGAACATAGGCATTCCAGCATCAGAATAGGTTTTTAAACTCTATCATTCTATTGCCCCTACCATCACCCAAGGAATTCAAATTTCACATAGTTTGCAACTTAAAAGCAGAATCAAATAAAATTTCAGAAAATGTCATGGCAACACATCAAACATTTAATGTCAGGTTTCCTTATGTTCATTGCATTGCAAAAGGCAACCACCAATTATGCAATTTTGAAATGATATTTTACTTTGTAATTAAAAACCGGGCTCCTTGTGCTTGGTATTTGTAGAGCATATGTGCAAAGCAATTGCTCCTTGAAGGAAAGATGGTATCTTTGTACTTTGGAAGACCTCTGCCTCCAGTGCTGTTATAAATAATCTTTTTTCCTTTGTTATCATGCACCTAACTTCACACTTAGAATATGTTATCAAGGAATCACCGAACAGTGTGCAAGCGTAGTGTAAATTTTATTAGAGAGTTTCTTTGTTCAATATGACAAATATTGCCTTCATTTAATTATAATGCTGAAAACTTCATGTGATATCTTCTCAGCCTTTAATTTTTTTTCAATTCTGAACCAACATGTTCAGACTATTTGAACATAATTTGAAAAACAATGTACCAATTGATATGACATTAAAGAAAAAAAAGGTGTCTGGAAAATTGCCAAAAATACATGTGTTGTTTAGGGTCTTTCAATTTTTCTTTATTTGGAGGCTTCGGACAAATAAATGAGAGCCATATTTTATTTAAGTCTCTTCATTTGAAATCCATTCATCCTAGTTATCTTGTATGCTAATGTTGTAGGGCTCACCTTATTCTGATGCAAACTGGCTTTTGTCTTGCCTAAATAAGTAAGAATACTATATACATTTAAGTATTGTTTCATAATCAGCAGTGGAATAAATGGTCTATCTTACTAAAAGCCTAAAAAAGTATGTACAATCATAAATGCAGGCATTTTAACAGATGAAATATTTTAATTGGCACACCTATAATATCTCAACTATCTTGAACTACAAAAGTTTTCAGCTAACCAATCCCTCTGTAACTGTGAAATCTTCTAATATTTGAACAATTTTAGGTGGAAATCATTCGTAACTGTATTAAACAATTTTCTACCATCTTAAATGGGGAATATTGATTGCAATAATTTTTTTTCAAAATGACTCAAGGCCATTTTTGAGCAAGTGTTATTAAAAATTCTAATATGGAGTGATCTCAAGACAAAGATTCATGTGAAAGAGTTTTCTCTGTTACTAAATGACTCCAGAAAACTATTTTCAAACTAACTGTGGCATTTTGTAGCTTTTAGTTCCCTCCTACCTACTGAGAGTTTAAATTTCCCTTCTTAGCTTTATCATTGTGCATATTAGGAATACCATATTGATTCCCTTTTATGGCTTTTACTCTCCTGTGGACCTAGAAATCTATCAGAAAAACAAAGTGAAATTATATATGAATCATATGTACATAGACACACTGAAAGGATGGAAAGGACATGTCTATCAGTAAATCTTTGAGCTTTCTTCTGTGGGTTTTGCAACATTCATTAAGTCTGTTCAGAAATCATTATAGCTGAGGTCCTACTCTATAGTAGGTGAGTTGCTGGTTCATTGGGTTTACCTGTAGAAAGGGTATTACTAGGATATAACTGACTCATGCTTCATAGAAGGCAGGTCATTTATCATCAGTTCATAGAAAAAGAGCTTTAACAAGATCTAGTCAATTGTTCTTTTCTTCCTACCAGTTTTATTAAGGCATAGTTGACAAAATTTTTATATCTTTATGATGTACAATGTTATGTTCAAATATATGTATACACACTGTAAAATGATTAAGTTGGGGTAATTAAACATACCCATCATCTCCTACCCTTCTGTGTGTGTGGTGAGAATATTTAAGATTTAATCTCTTCACAATGTTCAAGAATACAACACATTATTATCAACTCCAATCACCACTCTGTACAATGGACCTCTAGAATTTATTCATTCTATCTAACTGAACCATTGTATCCTTAAACCAATATCTCCCATTCTCCCTACCCAAGAGGGCTGTGGCTTTGAAAAAAAAAAAAAAAAGGAGTAGAAAACAGAGACAATAATTGATTTTTTAAAATTCTTCCTTGGCTCGGTAATACACTGAATTCTAAATTTTTTTCCTACTATAGGACGGAATTTAAAATAACTGGCCTCTTTTGAGGCCTATCTATAGTACTGAAATAATAGAAGTGTAAGATCCCACTTATAATATGTTCCACAGCATGGACTCTTAATGTGACATTTTAGTAAAACTACAGTATCAGGCTAGAAATTATTCAAGCCTGCACAGTCTAGAATTAAGAATCCAGTGTTATAAAAATACAATGCTAGGTTCCAGAGAGCTGAGTACAAGGGGTATAATTAAAATTGTGGCAATGGGAATGAAGAAAGACTTTCATTTTATATTTTAAATTTCTGTAGAATTTAACTATTTAAACAATATATGTGTGTATATTTGCATTATTTTTCAGTTAAAAATCATTTGATTACAGGGCTAGGGATGTGGCTCAAGTGGTAGCGCGCTCGCCTGGCATGTGTGCTGCCCGGGTTCGATCCTCAGCACCACATACAAACAAAGATGTTGTATCCGCCAAAAACTGAAAAATAAATATTGAAATTCTCATTCTCTCTCTTTAAAAAAAATCATTTGATTACAAATAAAACCACCAAATTTTTTTATTTCAAACAAATAAACACAAATTTCATTCTACTTTATGGATAGCTCTAATTTAATTAGAATTTTCCTGATTATTTATTCCTTAAGTTTATTTATGTTGAGTATTGTATTAGTTTGCTAGGGTTCAGGAACAAATTACCACAAACTGGATGGTTTAAATAATAGAAATTTATTATCTCACAGTTACAAAGACTAGAAGGTCAAAATCAGGCAAGACTGCTTTCTTTCTACAGTTGTGAGGGAAGATCTAACCCAGGTCTCTCTTCTTGGCTTGCAGATGGTTGTGTATATATGTTTATATGGTGTCCTCCCTGTGTGCCTGTGCATACTGGATGAGTGTTCACCCAAATGACCTCATTTTACCTTGATTCCTTCTGTAAAGATTCTTTTTCTTCAAAAATTCACATCTTAAGGTACAGGGGCTTAGGACTTCACTTATAAATTTTGGAAGGACTCAGTTCAACCGACAGATGTTTCAGCCCATTTAGGTTGCTATAACAAAATGCCATAAATTGGGTAGCTTGTAAAATAAAAGATATTTATTTCTCACAGACACTGGAAAGTCCAAGACAAAGCCATGAGCAGATCTTTGGTAAAGACCTACTTTTTCTGGCTTACTGTTGGCCCCTTCTTGCTTTGTCCTCAGTCTCTCACTGGCTTCCTTCATAGCCGCACTGATCCCATTTATGAGGACGCTGGCCCCTTGGCCTGATTATTTCATAAAGGGCCCATCTACTAATACTATGACATATGACATTTCAGCATTGCTATATTCTATGGTTTGAATGTATCCCTCAAATTTTCTGTGTTGAAAACCTAACCCCCAAATTCATATGTTGATGGTTTGGGGAGGTAGGACCTTTAAGAGGTAATGAGGATTAGATGAGGTCACCACAGTAGGTGCCCCATAAAGGGGATTTACAAGAATGAAAGAGAAACCCAAGCAGATGCCAGCTTGTTTCTCTCTGATGTGTTACCCTCCACCTTGTTTGGTACCAAGAAAGATGCCAACCAGATGCCAATACCATGCCCCCTGCACTTCCCAGCCTTCAGAATCATGAACCAAATAAATTTCCATTCTTTATGAATTACCTGGTCTCAGGTATTTTATTATAGCAAGAGAAAACAGGCTAAAGTACTGTCTGTTGAATATTTGGATAGGTTTAGGATTATAAAATACAAATTTGGCGGGGGGGGGGGACACAAACATTCAGACTATAGCAACATGTCAGCAATCTATAGTTGTCATGAAAAATTGGTTAATCTGGTCATTTTCTGAAGCAACTCTGAGCCTCTTGCTTTCCAGCTATACCTGGTTCACCTTCTCTCTCCTTTCTCTGTTTCTACTCTTAACTCCCACAGAGTTGGAAGTACCCACAGGTCACAACTGCCAACAAGCAGGATTTGTGACAATTCCATTTTCTTAGCCATTTCATTGTTTTCAGGGAAGTAATTCAAAGAGTATCTGGAAAGTCTCTTTCTCTAAAAACAGAAGTTTTCCTGAAAGTTGAGATTCCTGCCCACACACTTCCTACACTGAAAAGAGTCCACATTTATTCTTTTTCCTTAGGGAAAACAACATTGCTTGAAAACTCATTTTGTTAGGGCTGGCACAACAGTGTATTAAACATATTAAAATATATTCAACACATGAGCAGACTGATGATGAGATTCTCATTTTATCTAGTTCTGAATGAGAATTTATATGGTGAAAATGTGTATCTTGGGTCAACATTCATTTCTAACTTCCTGATTCCTATTTTCTTAAGTTCTTATACAAAAAGCTCTCAAATTCCCAGTGTCTCTTATTTTTAAAAGTAAATTTCAGATACTTGTTTTTATATAATCATAAAGTAAAAAGTGAAATTTTAACAATTAGTGCAATCTTTGTCATTTCTCAGAAAAAGAAGCTAAATCCAAGTGATTACTGAATCTTGCTTAGTCCTAAATTAAACACTGGAAGCAGCTGGTCAGATGGGAGACCCCTGAGTTACATGTGTGTCTTTGTAGTATGTAGAATTATGATCCAAGCTGGGATATAGCTCAGTGGTAGAGTGCATGATCAGCTTGTGCAAGGCCCTGACTTTGATCCCCAGTGGAAAGAAAGAAAGAAAGAGAGAGACAGAGAAAGAAAGAAAGAAAGAAAGAGACAGAGAAAGAAAGAGAGAGAGAGAGAGAAAGAAAGAAAGAAAGAAAGAAAGAAAGAAAGAGACAGAGAAAGAAAGAGAGAGAGAGAGAGAGAGAGAAAGACAATGAAAAGAGGAAAGAAGGAAAGGAAAAAAATTATGCCATAGCCTATAAGAAGAAACTTTCACAGAGTTTTTTTTTTTAGAAAAATAATCAATTTATGAAAATTTTGATTTAATACTAGAATTTGGGTTCAGTGCTTTATACTTCAAACTTTCAAAACAAACAAGCAAAGAAAAGAAAACCTACAATATACATACTTGAAATTCAGTTTTAAATTAGGCTTGGTATGAGAAGAAGATAGCATATATTTAATATACTCATATGAAAGTAGAGGATTACCTAAAGAAATATAGCACATAAAATATTGAAATATTAAATATTAACACAGACCCATATAAATCAGTTAAAGAGGTAGCTCCTATTTTAATGCAAAGCTTTCATCAGCTTTCTCCATAAAGATAGAGGTCTATTTAAATTTTTTTTTTTAAATCAACTCACTGAAATATTTGGTTGTTTGATCTGTAAATCATATCCTTCTTTCTGCCAAACCTGTCATCTACACTAAGCCTGAATTGGGTTGCTTGGCTAAAGTTCCTTTGTTATGGGTAGCACAAAAATCAGACAGATTACTATTTTTCTAGGCGATTTGGAACCTCCTTAGTAAGTGAATTGCCACTGATAATAGTAAAAAAAAAAAAGCATGAACACTTTTAAAATGATACTATCAGATGATCATGACTATATATGTAAATATATATATATATATATATATCATGTAAATATATATATATATATATCCCAATTCGTTATATATTTATATAACGAATTTGGGAGCACAAAGGCAATTAATGTAAATTCTATGACATGCTTATCTTGCAATTATAATTTTTCCAGAATTTCATGAAACGGTTCTAATAATTTCTTCCTCCCTCCCTCCCTCCCTTTCTTTTATCTTTTTCAGTGCTAGAGATTGAATCCAGGGCTCTGCATCTGGGAGGATGGGTGTCAAGGACATTACCTCTAATCCTAGTTATTCTTAGTTTATACTTTCAGCTATTAGAAATCATTTTATAAGTGGCAATATCTAGCTCAAAGAAAAACAGAAAATTCAGTCAATTATTGCCCAAAGTTAGAGGAACAAGCTCTCCTAAATCACAAAAACTGTGGGTGGACTCAAATGACACCCCTTTTTGCTTCAAACTTGGTGGATGATAGTCTTTCTAAAAATTTGTAGTTGATTCTCTTATTTAGATAACAGAGTGTATAAAATTGCTTAAATCTTTCTCTTATTAAAAAAAGTGCCTTTGAGTCATTATGTGATGGCAATTAAAATCAAATGGTTATACAGATTTGACAGGAGAAATACATAATATTGACATGAATCCATGCTGACTACAGGAAAGACTCTGTGATCTTTTGTTGCTTTTTAAAGTCCTCGAAGTGAGTGTTTTTCTTTATACATCATAGCCATTCATAGATCCTTGGCAAAAGTATGGTGTAGTCACATTCTTTTCTTGGTGGGACCATCATGCAGCCTGCTGATTCCTGAGATGTGTTTTTTTGTCTCCTTATAAGTAATGCTAAGAAAATTGCAAATGATGGTTACTTACAATTGAACTTAATTTATTAATTTCCACTTAATTAGAATTTCCTAATAGACGCTATTAGAAAAGATCAAGATAATATACACGCGAAACCAGGTTCCTTTCTTGATTCACCCATGTTAATTTTATTGTGCACTTATATATACATTATTCAGGTCATTTATATAGAAATTAGAATAGAACATTCTCTTGACATTCTGAGCATTTTTTTCCTTCTTTAATTGCTAATAGTTTAAGGTATAATTGTATTTTTTCCTATGTGAGAAATAATCTATTATATATTTGTACATCTAAGGAAGTCTAAGTGTATAGGAGAAGGTCAAAAGAGGATTAAAGGAAAGAGTTTTTAAATTAGAGACTGAGTGTATAGCTCAGTAATAGAACACTGGTCTACACTGTGAATGAGGCCTTGGTTCCATCCATATCACCACAAAAAGAAAAATGAGAAAGTTTTTTTTTAAAACTTTTATTTTTGTCATTATTATTTTTATTTGTTCTACCTAGTTGTATGTAACAGCAGAACACATTTCAATTCATCATACGAGAGTTTTTGAAGTCAGAAGCAGTTTCATCATGTAAAAATTTGACTTTTATGACAATGGAAGTGTGTGTGTATGTGTGGGTGTGTGTGTGTGTGTCCCCTGATGGTAGGGTACACTGACAACAAGTATATTCCACAAAGCTGGGCCTGAAGAAATGCAGGAGTGCCTGCAGTATCCAAAATGGCTCCCAGAAGACAGTGTCCTGGGTTCCAGAGGTCACAAATCCATGGTGCCTTCCTCACAATAATGTGTTCTCAGTTCTTCTCTTGCCCTTGGCTATGGCAGGGAGCAGTCTACAACCTGCTGTCATCCATTTCTGAAATTCTCATCCTACTCCATTTACATCTTGCCCTTGGGTTTTCAGTGTCAATAAGAAGCACGTTCCAGATAGTAAAAATTTCAGTCCTCTCCAAAACCAAATATTATTCAATGTCATTTACAAAGCTGATGAAAATTCTCAGCAACAGAAAAGCACAGTTTTATCAATGTCTTGGAAGGGTTTACATTTTCCAAAAAGTTTTTTCCCCTCGTGGAGTAAAATAATATCTTCTGTGCTTAGTTACAAAAAAATATTATTTGAGGCCGACTCAAACACTACTTTTTGTTACTTACATTCATGACTTTCTACTGGTCCAACTTTTTATTACAAATATGTGCCAAGAATATCATATTATGATATCTGGTGAGGTATTTTAGGTATAATCTGTGTCTCTTTGTGATTTTGCTCAAATTTGATTCTTCTACCTCCATGTTTCCAAAACTCACTTCCATCTGCTACTCATAATGCTATTTATACATCAAATCTTGTCTTGTCATGTGCCACATAATGACATTTTGGTCAATGATGGACTACATGTATGACAGTGGTCCCATATGATTATAGTGCCTAATGAATTTGTAGCTATCTTTGTGTAAGTCCTCCATGTTGTTCATCCAGTAATGTGATCACCTACAAGTGCATTTCTGAGCACATAACTTGTTTAGTCAGTTTTTGTGTTGCTGTGACCAAAATGCCTGATAAGAACAACTTAGAGAAGGGAAAAGCTTATTTGGGGCTCATGGTTTCAGTAGTCATAAATGAAACCAGAGATGAGATTCATTTTCTCTGAGCCCAAGATGAGGCAGAACACCTGGAGGAAGTATTTAGCAGAGGAAAACTACTAAGTTTATGGTGGGGTCACAAGGAAGAGAGAGGGACGGGGAAATGGGCCACAAGGAAGATGCACCCTTCCAGGGCACACCCCCGTGACCTACCTCCTCCAGCCATGTCCCACCTGCCTACATTTACCACCCAGTCATTCAATCTGGGATGAACTGATAAAATTACAGCTCTCAAAATCCAATCACTTCATCTCTGAACATTCCTGCATTAACAGGAGCTTTGGGGGAACACCTCACATCCAAACCCTGTTACTACATGACACATGGATATATTTGTTTACAAACTCTCTCCCCTACTAGATTGACAACTCCTTAAGAGAGAAACAGGGGCTGGGGATGTGGCTCAAGCGGTAGCGCGCTCGCCTGGCATGCGTGCGGCCCGGGTTCGATCCTCAGCACCACATACAAAGATGTTTGTCCACCAAAAAACTGAAAGTAAATATTAAAATTCTAAAAAAAAACCAAACAAACAAAAAAAGAGAAACAGTCTTTCTTATCTGTTCCTTCTGCTTTAATCTATTCTTCAGAGATTCACAATGAACCACAACCTTGGTTCACTCATCCTTGGTCCATTTCATCATGGAGTACCTTATCTTGTTCATCTTCAGGAATGTTGTAGAGATCATAGGAGGTGGAAGATAAAAAAGTAATTTGAAAACAGGAAGAGAACCCCAATCTGAATGAAAGGCATAGCTATTAATCATTAAAGAGTAATAAAAGTTGCTTTCTTGGGCTGGGGATGTGGCTCAAGCAGTAGCAGTCTCAACTGGCAAGCACAGGGCGCTGGGTTGATCCTTAGCACCACATAAAAATAAAATAAAGATGTTGTGTCCACCGAAAACTAAAAAGTAAATATTTAAAAATTCTCTCTCTCTCTCTCTCTCTCTCTCTCTCTCTCTCAAAAAAAAAGTTGCTTTCTTTGAAAAAGTTTATTTTTTTATAGAATATATTTAAGTCAGTATTATCAATCTGCATAGCTGTCTTGACTGTGCTACTCAACACAGAAAACAACATGGGAAATGGAACATTGTGGCACACACCAGTAAGCTCACTGACGTGGGAGGCTGAGTCAGAAGGATCTCAAGTAGCCATACTCAGCATTTGGCAAGACCTTGTCTCAAAATAAAAATGTAAAATAAAAAGAGTTTGGAGCTGTAGCTTAGTGGCAGAGGTCACCTGAGTTCAATCCCCAGCACCACAAAACAAAATGATGAAAAAGAAGAAGGAAAAACTGCATGGATATTTCCTAAAACCTATTTTTAAAAGCACATATATATCATGGGAGGAAGACACAGAATTGGTGTATAATGTTGTGATGGTTCCTGTTAAATGAATCTGAATAAAAAAACTTAGTAGTATGATAATCAGTACTAGAGGGACAACATTATAGAGAAACCAGCATTAGAAAGAAAGAAAAATCTGGCTTCATATCCTAGTATTTATTCAAGCCGGTTTGACTACAAAACAGATGTTAAATATTTCTGTGCTTCAGAATTCTAAGTGGAGTCAACCTTTATTTTTCTCTTTCTTTTACACCCCAAATTCAAATCATCAGCAGCAAATCCTTCTGGTTCCATCCTCAATATATCCAAAATCACATCAGTTACCCCTGCCATCATTTCTATCTTGGTCCAAGCCATCATCATCTCTGGATTCTAGCAAAGACCTCCTGACTAGTCTGCCTGCTTCAGCCCTTACTGCCTTTTACATTATAGGTCAGATATGTAATTCCTCTCTTCTAAAGACTTCCTGGTTTCCCATCTCACTTGGAATAAGAGCCCTGACCTGGCCCTGTAGTCTGAGCTCACCCTTTCTTCCTTTCACGGGCTTCATTCACACTACTTGCTTGCTGTCCCTTAAAAAATCTAACTTATTTTCACTTTAAAGCCCTTATACTTCCACTTATTCTGTTTCTCAGTGATTTAATACTAACTTTTCACTTTTCTGGTCTCTACTACAGATGCATTTCTTCCAAGAAACCTTTCCTAATCACCTTACCAACCTCTTACCCAATCATCCTATGTCACATAATCTAGTGTAATTTTCTTCTTAGCATTTGCCCACATTCTGATTTTTTAAATTAATTAAATTGGACTACATTTGGAAGGGTTCTTTCCTGTTAATTTTTTTTTTGTCTTTTTCCACTAAGACATAAGGCTCCATTATGGCAATTATTTTGTTTATTTTATTTATTAATGTAGCCTAAGGACTTGGATCATGTTGAATGCCTTAGTGTGATGGCTTTGTGATGTACAATTTGGCTAGACTAACTATAGTCTCCAGAATTCCCTTTTTCCTACATTTCCAGATAAGGTAGGTTATCAGGAATATTTTCTTAAATGATCTGGAGGATGGAAGGACAGCAAAAGATATTTTGTGGCCTATATACACCTTCTCCAAGTTATTCAATCAAACACCAATCTAAGGACAGCTGCAAAGGGATTTCGCAAATGTAATTAAAGTCCCAAGTCAGTTGACTTTAAATTAATCCAAAAAAGATCATCTTTGGTGGGCTTAGCTTCATGAGCCTTCAAAAGAAAGCTAAGGACTTCATCTAGGTAAGAGACTCCAAATAACTAACCAGGGGTGTGATTGACCTCTTCCCCCCTGCTGCTGCCTGTAGACAAGCTCTAGCTAATGCCCATGAGACTCCATCCTGCTCTCAGTCTTTCCTTCCTGACTGCTGGCCCTGTGGACTTCAGGTTTCCTAAGCGAGCCACCAGAATGACACAATAAATCCACACATGCTTGCACACACATGCACACATATCCTGCATCTACATTTCCCTCTGGTTCTTTCTGTCTCTCTAGTTCAACCCTTAATGTTACAGTAAGTGTTCAGTAAATGTCTGTTGAATTAAAAATAAATACAATAGAAAAACAAAGATCAGAACAGATTCTATTAATTATGTATTGCTATTAAACAAACCACCCCAAAACAGAGTGGCTAAAATAATAATATTTTATTGATCTCTCATGGTTTTTATAGATCAGGAATTTGGGAGTAGCTTACCTAGGCAGTTCTTGCTTGGTTCTTACATGAGGTTTCAATTGCATGTCAGCTGGGCCTGCATTCATGGATATGCTCAGGGTTGGAAGACCCCGGTCCTGGACAGCTCACCCACTTGGCTGGCAAGCTGATTTGCTGACAGACAGAGAGAGGCCTCAGTTTCTTTCTCCACAGACATTCCAGAGATGCTCAAATATCCTAATAAAATAGAGGGACTGATCTAAGTGATCAAAAAAAAAAATATGCTGCAATTCCTTTTAAATCCCACTCTTGGAAGTCAAACATAGTCACTTTCAATTTATTCTAATAGTCACACAGATCAGCTTATGAGAGGGGATTACACAAAGAATGAATATCAGGAAGAATGGATCCTTGGATTCCATCTTGGAAGCTGGCCACAAATACATCAACATATTAACATTCATTATCACTAAATAATGAGATAAGAGTTGGATTTTTATCTTTTGTTTTTCTGTCTTTTCCAAAATCTCTACAGTTAATACACACAAGTGTAAGCACATATGTGTATGGTGGTAGGGATTGAACCAGGGCCTCATACATGTTAGGCAAGTACTCTATCACTGAGCTAGATCCCAGCCCAAACAAGTATTATTTTTAAATCAGAAAAAATATGTATCTCTGTGTTTGTATGTATGCATATATGTATATTCAAGTAGACACACATTCATCTTGAAGTGAGAAATCATATGTCATCATCCATACTGACAGACCCAGAAAATAAAGTTCTCTAAAATTCTTATGTTCAAGGCTGGGATTGTGGCTCAGCGGTAGAGCGCTCACTTAGCACAGGCGGAACCCGGGTTCAATTCTCACCGCATAAAAATAAAAGCATTGTGTTGTGTCCATCTACAAAAATAATAATAATAATAATAATTCTCTCTCTCTCTCTCATTTTAAAAAAAAATTCTTATGTTCAGGACTGAATTTCCATATGCATAAATATAAATTGTCATTCATTTTACTGTAACCCACTGTAATTGCATATATTTGCAATTACATTATAAATAAATCAAGTGTTTTAGAAAATAAAATTAATATATTATTTTTTGAAGTCTCAATGTGAAGTCATTTTCTAAAGAACAAATTATTATTATTATTATTTTTACTTTTATTATTATTTGAGAAAGAACTTTGCTAAGTTGCCCAGGCTGGCCTTGAAATCATGACCCTCCTGTCTCAACCTCCCAAGCATTTGGGACTATATTCACCACTGTACGCAGTTCCTCAAATTACTTTTAACAATACTATCACCCTTATTAGGTCTGAAAACAATGTAATTAAGGAAATATTTGGGTAGCAAATGTGGGAAATAGAAATGACAATATTTATTTAGAGGTAGAATACTGATATTTGAGTTTACAAGAATTTTACAAATAATCATCAGGTAAAATAAACCACAAGGAAATCTCATTTTGTGTCAGGACTTTCTTTGCTTTATCTCAAATCAATTTTACAAGTTTAACCTCATTTTTATAAGCTGCATCTTATGGGTAGAAATTCATCTGTTGAAGCTTTAACCCTCTATGTGATTGTATTTGGAGATGGAACCTTTGTGGAAGTAACTAAGGTTAAATGAGCTCATGAGGGTGGGTCCCTAATCCAAAGGGGCTGATATACTTATATGAAGGGGAAAAGATACCAGAGATGTGTGTGCACAGAAAAAAAGACCTATGAGGGCTCAGTAAGAAACAGTATTGCCGGGGTAAAAATGGGGGTTCATAACCCACTTGAATCAAATGTATGAAATATGATATATCAAGAGCTTTGTAATGTTTTGAACAACCAATAAAAAAAAGAAAAGAAAAAGAAACAGTATTGCAAGCCAAGGAGAAAGACCACAGGGGAAACAGAATCTGTCCACCTCATGACTTTACATGTTTAGCCTCCAGAACTGTGAGGTAGCTTAAGCCACCCAATCCATAGTATTTTGTTATGACAGTCATGAATGATTAACAAAAAGAGAAACAGATGAGGTAGAGAGGGAAGATGGGAGGGGAGAGGAGGGGGGATAGTAGGGGATAGGAAAGACAGCAGAATACAACAGTCACTAATATGGCATTATGTAAACATTGTGAATGTGTAACTGATGTGATTCTGCAATTTGTATTTGGGGTAAAAATGGAAAAGCATAACTCACTTGAATCAAATGTATGAAAGATGAAAAAAAGAGAAAAAGAAAGATAAATAGAGTTATAAATTTCATCCTATTTTTGTAACCCCAATTTCATATGTTGAAAACCTCCCCCCCCCCATGTGGTATTATTAGGAAGCAGGCCTTTAGAAGCTAAAAGTGGCATTAGGTAAGGTTATGAAGGTGACCTCATGAGTGGGATTTGTACTCTTATAAGAGTCATGAAAAATCTTGCTTCCTTTGCTGCATGCCATGAGAGGCTATAAGAAATTAGCAGTCTGAAATCTTGAAGTACTCCTGACCATAACTTGACCATGCTGGCACCCCAATCTCAGACTTCCAGTCTCCAGACAGAGAGAAATTTCTGTTGTTTAAAACTGACTAAGATTATGTATATGAACATTTATACAGTCATCCCTTGGTTTCTATGGAGGATTGGTTGTAAGACCCTCCCCTGCCCTGACTCTCATGGATTCCAAAATTTGTGGATGCTGTGCTTCCTTACATAAAATTTGGATATAATCTATTCACATCCTACTCTACATTTAAAATTATCTATAGATTATTTATTATACCTAGTATGATGCAAATGTTGTGTAAATAATGTCAATATTTTTCAGGAAAAAAAAAAAGTCCGTATATGTTCAGTGTCAGTGCAATTTGGAGGGCAATTTTGATCCATGATTAGTTGAACTTAAGAATTTAGAACCTGAAGAAATGAAAGGTAGACTATATATAGGGTAAAGTACTTTATTTATTTATTTTTTATATCTTTGGGGCTGGGGATTGAACCCAGAGGCACTTCACTACTGAGCCACTCCCCAGTCCTTTTTATTGTATATTTTGAAACAGGGTCTCACTAAGTTGCTTAGGGCTTCCCTAAGTTGCTGAAGCTAGCCACAAATTTGTGAGCTTCCAGTCTCAGCCTTCCATTGGGGTTACAGATATGTAACGAGCATATAATTATATTTTATTTCATTTTAAAATATTCTTCAGTGTTGATTTCAACACTGCATGGTATGTCACAAGTTTACATGGAGCATAACATTGTAACGGCTGCCTAGTGTTCATTGTATAGACATGCTGTAATACTGCCATGTGTTATATTTATTTTATTGCATGTCCTTCTCCCACTAGACTCTAAGATCCTTAAACGCATAGATGTAATGCTCATCCGTATCCCCTAGCCTCTAACTCTATTTCTTTTAATAAGGATAACACTTTATAAAATTTTCAATGAGCTAAATCAAATTATGGTTACCTTCTCATTTCAAGAATCACTCTTCAGGGTATTATGATTGGTGGCCTAAGCCTAATTTCCCCATCTTACTTTAAGGAGCATCCTTAGGCCATTAAAAACAAAGCACAGAGAGCTATGCCTTGCAGCCCTGGTAAGAGCAACAAGCTCAGGAAGAGGAAATCTGGTCACCCTTCTTCGCCTGTCACCAATTAGTTCTGTAAGTCTTGGAACTTCTTAATTTCTCTGAATCTCAAATTCCCTATCACTAAGACATGCTATAGAAACTCAACTCAGATAACCCTGAGCTGGAAAAAGGATAATTTTTCTAACACGTCACAGAATTTAGAAAGCCCCGGAATTCCCCCAGGCCTCTCTTCCTGTCTCTCTTCTGCTGTCTTCCTTCAGAAAGGGTAGAAACTATAGCTTCCAGTTTCCCCCAAGTTTCACATCATGATTTCTCCTCCAGAGGGGGGACTGGATCTCTTTTACCAGAACCAGTTCAAAAGTCCCTAAGGAACAAACAACTGTGGGAAGGCAGGATGGTACTCATCTGTTAGGACATCTAGAAGGAAAAGGGAAAACAGTTCCTAAAAAACATCAGGAAGCTATAGGAAGAGAAAATAGGACCCCTATGGGGAGCTACACAAGCGCCTTCTTGTCTCTTGGGGTTTATTCACATATCATCTGAGTTTATTTCCAACTTTCAGTTCAATAAATTGAATGTAATCACACTGTTGACACTACCAAACGAAGAGCTTTGGGTGTAGGTGGAAAAGGAGTAGGGAGAGTGACTTCCTTGACAAAGTGATTTCTCTGGAGAAAAAGCTCTGTGAAGACATGTTCTAACTTTATTTCAAGTAGAATTCTATCATCTGTAATTAATACTAAAGACAAGAGTTAAGCTTAGGCCTTGACTAGAAAAAAAACCCACTGGGATTGGCCCTAAAGTTGGGCCTCCTCACAGGAACCAAGTTTTAAGTTTTGGCAAGAAATTTTTTAAATCCAGATATTATTAAAAATTATATGAAATGAACTTAAAACAAATCAATAATATTAGAAACAAAGGCAATGATACTGAAAACTCATCATTTCCTAATTGAATACATTTTACTGTCATCTGTACTCTTGAAGTTATTTGTATTTATTGCACTTATATGATAGAAATACTAAATTATAGCATGTTATCATGTATCTTCCCCATTGGTTACTTGAAATCAATCAAAGTGAGAGTATGTACACCAAGAAAATCAGCAGAATTACAAATAGGGTGTTTTTGGTTTTTTTTTTTTTTAATCTGACATTGAGCTGATGGGTAAATATTTACCACCACACCACTGATCACTGCCTTCAAATATTAAGGAACTATGTTTTATTTGAAAATCTATGGGAGGACTTTTAGGAGCTCAGAATGACCTGAAACAATCTAGGATTACTAAAAATATAAAATTTTGTCTTGTCTTCACTAGCTAAATTTAGCACAATTTAAGCATTAAAAATACCACTATCCAAAAGAGATTGATTTTTTTTTTAAATCCAAGGTACTAAAATAAAGAAAAGAGAAAAGGAATTATTGTAGAGAACAATGCCAGCTAATAAATGTCAAAGCCAGAATGGAATTAGTAAATTACCATTTTGTAATGATCACTATAATAAAGGAGTCAGGCAAGAATCCCTAGCATATGTTAGAACTGCTGGATGAGAGGCTACTGGACACAGGATATTCATATGACCACCACTCCTTCCCCCCATTGCTGCTTAGTTTCAAAGAGAAATAGAGTCACCTAGTGAAAAGGATCTTAACCAAGAGATCAAACCTAACATCACACCAAAGGAACACATGAACATTATACAATGTAAACCATTATATATTTCACCTTTGTAGTATTTATTCTTACCAAAAATATTTACCCTGAATCTATCATGAGGAAATGATCAGAAAAACCCAGGTTAGAGAATAGTTGTCTTGGACTCCTCACAATGTCAGTATATGTCAGATGTAAGAAAAGGTGAAGCCAGGCCTGTAATCCCAGCTACTAGGGAGGCTGAGGCAGGAGGATCACAAATTTGAGGCCAATCTCAGCATCTTAGCAAGATTCCATCTCAAAATTAAAAAAAATAAAAAGGACTGGGGATGCACAACAGTGGGAGAGCTCCCCTGGGTTCAATCTCCAGTACTATAGGGAAAAAAAAGGGGTGGGGGCAGGGTGTTCTAGAATACCTTGAGGAAGACTAAGGGAGTTTGATGACTAAATATAATACATTATTTTTGGTTCCTAGATCAACAAACAAAGTATAAAGGATATCTTGGCAGTTTATAATATTCAAATATATATTGAGAGAGAGACAGGGTCTTGCTTAGGGCCCCCCAATCCTCCTTAAATTTGAGACAAAGTGTTTGCATACATACACGGGATAGCTTTCAACTCACAATCCTCCTGCCTCAGCCTTCCAAATCACTGGGAGTACAGGCATGCATCACTGTGCCTGGCTTCCTTTGATTTCTTGTTATAATATTAACCTACACTGAAATGCACAGATTTTAGGTATTGAATTTTATGAGTCTTGACAATTGTATACAATATTGTAACAACCTTTCCAACAATAGACAGGGCTTTCTTAAGGGTTCTTAATATATTCTAGACACAAGTCTTTGTAATATATCTGAGTGCTGGGAATATTTTTTTTTCAGTTCATGACTTATCTAGTCATTTCTGAATGGTGTCTTCTAATGTACAAAAAATATTTTGAAATCTAATTTAATTTTTTTTCTTGTAAGTGTAATGATTTTCATGTTCTTGCCATGAAATCTTTGCCAACTCCAAGGTCATGAAGATACTCTCTTTTTACTCTGAAGTAAAAAGATGCTTCTGATTATATGATTTGTCTCAAATTGTGTGTGTGTGTGTGTGTGTGTGTGTGTGTGTGTGTGTGCAATGAGATAGGGTGAAATTCATTAGTTTTCTTCCATATGAACATTCAGTTGTTCTATTGTCATTGCCAAATCCTTTGAAAACTGATTTGGCACATCGGTTGATCCTCTTTTTTTAATTTTCTTTAGTGGTGCAAGCAGTTGAACCCTGGGCCTCATGTATGCTGTGCAAGAAAGAGATCTACCACTGAGATACATCCCCAGTCCTGCTATAAAAATATAATATATTTTTAAAAGGCTAAAAGTAATGAAAATAACAATGATGATTATTTTTAACTGGTGGGACTATACGTAATTTTTTATTTTACCTTCTTTAGGTTTTCCTGCATTCCCTTGTTTTTCAACAACAAACTTTTAAAGCTTTATAATCTAAAAATATACAAAGCATTGGATTTTCATGTTTATTTTTACTCTATTATTTTAATCATAACACAAACTCTAAAATTATAGCTTAAAATACACATAAAGTAGGCTTTAAAACTTATGCACGTGTGTATACCTGAGTATTTTGCAGTTTAGATGAAAGTTCATTTGAGTAGGTGAACCTTTATTTTTAAAAAGTACATATTAAACTCCATTTTTATTACTTCATTTTCATTGAGTAATTCTGAAAGTCCATAAAATTTTCTAGGTAAAAAACTTTGGACATTGCCTCAGATATGGATCTATTGTCTTTCAATTTTGTAAAAATTTATATTCAAATTACTTCTGTGCGGGGAAATTGTCTTTCCAAGGCCCAGAAATCCCTTTTTTCTTTGCATGGGTTAAACATTGATCTCGCAATCTTGAACTCCACTGTTTACAAACCCTTTCTTGTTGGTGCAAAAGTAAACATCAACTTCTATGCGTCTTTCACAAGTGGAGTCAAAACGAAAGCAGTTTTGCTGTAATGTGGTATTATGCCTGAAGAGATAAATATATACCAGCAAAAGAGGAAGACAAGCTAAGAGCGAACAGTAAAAAATGTATAACTCATCAGTTTCTATAGCAGAAATGTCACACAAAACTTTCTTCTTTCTGTTTTGAGTTGGTTTTGGATTCCCCAAGTTTCGCTTGAGGTTTAAGTTTCAGCTTTCAGTGATCAAACATCAGTTATCTGGGCCTGGTGTTCTCACTTTCGCAGCAATGCAAGCCAGCCTAGACACCTGACTTCACCAAAATTAGTCAAACGTTGGAAAATTTTCAACACACCTGGTCTGCGTTTGTGCCATATGATAACCTGTGTGTCAAGCTTCAATGCATTATTTTGTGGCAGAACAGCTAGAAGCACGCTTGAGAAGCAGGGGTCTCTAATCCAGGAATGTTGGGGATAAGGGTAGGGAGAATGGTCTAGCAGCAATTCTTCTAATGGGCTATGTAATCAAAACATTTACTTTCTCTGCTGAAGCTATGTGTCAACTGAAATGTCACATGCGTACTTGTGAACCCGAGTGCTAGAAAATGACAAAGCTATTGCATGAGAGGCAGCGCTGTCTAAAAATATATATCTGAGGGACCTGGCCATGTGAATCAAATAGTTAACATGGATAAATACTGAGAGGAAAAATAGAGTCCTGGAAAAGTGATCACAAAACTGCAAAGATGACTGTTTAGGACTAAAAGATTTCATGTGGAAACTTCTGCAGCTGTGGCCATTTGTCTGTATTAACAACAGACCTGTTTTGTTTTGTTTGGGGTTTTGACAAATTACAGGATCCTGTATTATTCTCTTGTCTTGTGGGGGGACAAAAGGGAAATGTAACTCTAGATTCTTCAACCTGTATTTTTTTTTTTTAAATTTTCCCCCAATGCTCTTAAGCTCAACTCATAGCTGTAGGTTAAATGAGAAAGCCTTTGAACTTCAGTGGTAAAGTCACAAGAAAGGTCTGGTCTTGAGGACTCTAAGTCAGTTGCTGATGGAAATGAAAGCTGTGTGTTCTGGAAACCCTGGCTTCCACGCCGGGGGATCATGTGCAGACTCTGGAACAGCTTCCCAGCCTTGTGCCCAGGCTCCCTTCCCCACAGTTTCCATAGCCGCTTATCCCAACCCCACTTCCCTGCTTGTTCTCATCTAGCATACGTTAATACTTTCACTAAAAGTATTTGTTAGATGCTTACTTGGGGGAGAAGGCAAGGAACTATGTCAAAAAGTAGAACATACTGTTTCCTCTCCCCCAGGACTAATGTAAAGCTATAAAACAACTATGTTCAATTTAGAAAGTATTGCTTTTCTGGACCAGTAGATGAGATCGTTGTGTTTTCTAAGCTCAAAGAGGAAGATTTGGCATGAGTTAGGCAAAAAAGGAGACTGTTCTTAGTGCTTTAACTTTGACCTCTCAAACATACACACACACTCACGCACACCAAATAGTGATTTTTTTCTTTTCTTTTCCTTTCTTTCTTCCTTCCTTCCTTCCTCCCTTTCTTTTCTTTCTTTCTTTCTTTCTTTCTTTCTTTCTTTCTTTCTTTCTTTCTTTCTTTCCTTTCTCTCTCTCTCTCTCTCTCTCTCTCTCTCTCTCTCTCTCTTTCTGCTTGTGATTTGAAGAGGCCTGGAGTAGTCTTGTACATGTGCTTATTGTTATTATGTAGGATCTAGAAGAAGGAAGGGGAGTCTCTGCTTCTTATTTCTACTCATGGACACCACTTTATGGTGGGTTGAACGGCAGCTGCCAACAAGATGGGTCCGTGCTCTGACCACTGGAGTCTGGAAATATGACCTAATTTGGAAAAGGAATCTTTATTGATGCCATTGAGTTAAAGACCTCTAGATGAGTCATCCTGGATGACCCAGGTGGGCCCACATGCAGTGAAAAATGTTCTTAGAAGAGACAGAAGAGAAAATAGGAAAAATGGAGGCAGAGGTGTGAGGCAGCCACAAGCCAAGGAACAAGGGGACACCAGTGTTTAGAAGAAGAGAGGGTATTACACTCCTAGAGCCTCCAAGAGAATGAGGACCTGCCAACAGCATGACTTCAGACCTCTAGCCTCAAGGACTGCAAGAGAATAGATTTTGTTCTTTTTAAGGTAATATGATTGTAGTAATTTATTTCAGCAGCTTCAGAAAATTAATACAATTAACTAAAGTCTTTAGCGGTTTCTGCTTCCACAATTCCTGTTTTTCATTCACTTGCTCAGAAAGCTCAGAAAGCAAAGTGTCTGGCACTAAGCAACTCATGTGGGACATAAAGTTGAAAAACCAAACAAATCTGTCCTCAAGAGCTTTATAACCTGATAGAGGAAATCACACCTGTAAACCAAGAAGTACAACCAAGTATGACAGTGTTACTGTGTGTGGGCGCTGGGAGAACATGGTCACTGCTTCTTGGCATAGACAGAAAAGAATCCAAAGTGGGAGGGAAAAGGGAAGTTGAGAAGATGTTTGCTGTCAAGAGGATTGAGAATGGGACAGAGGAAATTCTTGGAAGAGAAAGTAGGATCAACAGAGGTATGAAGGTAGGAAATGTTACAGCCTCTATGGAAATTGGACATTTTTAAGCATGTCTGGTAAAATTCTGGAGTATGCATGGTGGGGAGAAATGCTGAGGACAGATAAAGGGTGGATTAAAAGAGCCACATTAGCTAAGCTAAAGGGTGTGAAATGCATGCTACAGTGAAAGAAACAGATGGGAATGGTCACTTAAAAGATTTGAGCAGGATGATAATGTGATTGCAGTGTGTTTCGGAGGCAAGTAGGGTGCCTGGGAGACTCAATAATGAGGAAAAAAGATTCATTAGAAGAGTACTGGTGAGGGCTGGCAGGCGGATGATGGCAAGCTGACCTCGTAAAGCGCAACTGTTACTCTGGAACAGAAGAGATACAGTCTGAGAGAAGAAAGAAGCATTAAGTTAATTATATTATAGTAACTAAGAGAGGTAAGGGTATCAAGAAGAGATCCAACAGTTAGGATTACAGAACTCAAGAAATGGGAAGATTAAGAGGAGTCCACTGGATTTGTCAACCAAGTGATAACTTTGTCAGAAAAATTTGAAGGTAGATGCTCTCAGCAGTGTAAATCATTAGCAAGTCAATTGGTATCCACAAAACAGGGGAGTAGGTCCATAGATCAGTATTGTCGGTATTCCACATACTCCCCGCATCATTTGGAAACTTAGAAATGCAAATTCTCAGGTTCCACCACCACCGCACAACTCAAACACACTGGTGTGGAGGCTCACAGTCTGTGTTCTAACAGCCCTCCATGAATTCTAATGCCTGCTAAGATATGAGAACTACCTCACACACTATATAGGGCCTTCCTGCTGAAAAATGTTATGAGTGGATAGTCAGCATAGATATCACCCAGGAACTTGTTACAGATGCAGAACCTTGGACCCCACAGCTGACCCAATGAATCCTAACCAACATTTTAACAAGATCCCTGGTGATTCAGATGCACACAAAAGTTTAAGAAACATCGTTGAAAGGTTTAAATCTTAGTGGTTTCCTTGACCGACATCTCAGTTTATCTATTATATAAATCTAATAAGTTGCTAATTCAAGGGATTGGAAGAGAATTGAATATAATACACCAAAAATTCCCTCCCTCAAGTGGAATAATGAAAAATAAATGGGTTATGTAGCTTGAATGCAACGAGGTAGAATCAAAGCAACATAGGGCTTTCTAATTCTTTGGCATTCCATTCCAGGTTACAAAAATAAATGTTTTCTTCAAAAATCTAGAAAACTCATTAGAGTACTTTATATTATTTTGGTGGAAAACAATATCAAGCTATTAGAACTTTCTTCACAACAGCCTCCTGGTATCATTGCCAGAGACCATATATGGGAACACAGATCTTTATGTAATATGGTAGAGAATTGCTTAGATTAGGAAACTGAGAATATTAATATTTGCTCAGTTTGTCTTATGTAAGATATAGCTTAATATAAGGATCCCAAGAACAGATGGGTGCAGTGTCACACACCTGTAATCCCAGGAGCTCAGGAGGCCCAGGCAGGAGGATTTTGAGTTGAAAGCCAGCCTCAGCAAAAGCGAGGTGCTAAGCAATTCAGTGGATCCTGTCTTTAAATAAAATATAAAATAGGGCTGGGGATAAGGCTCAGTGGTCGAGTGCCCCTGAGTTCAGTCCCCAATTGAAAAAAAAAAAAAAAAACCCAGGAACAATTTAATTTGAGGTGAATATTGTATAGGCCAAAGATTCTCAAAATGCCTTCAGATCCTCAGTATCAACATCACTGATAAAGCTTGTTAGAAATAAAAATTATTGGGCTCCCCTCTGACCAATTGGATCAGAATCTCTGGGAATGGAAGGCAGAAAACTTACACAAGTCCCCCAGGTGGTTCTGAAGCACATTCAAGTTTGAGAAGCATCTGAGACACTTCATAAAAACTTCTGCCTGCATTGTCTCCTCTTCGCCTCAACTGCTTCTTGAACTTTCCTCTCCCTTTGTGTTTTCATTTATCTTTTGTGTCCTTTCAAGGCTCCTTCTTTTCTCCTTCCTCTTTTTTCTTCCTCTATCTACCTATGTCTTTCTGTTCTACTTTTTCACTTCCTATTTCTTCCCTAGCTCACTTTAGCTTTGAACTGCCCCATTCTCCAAGATGCCTACAAAACTAGCACTTCTGCTCAAAAGTTTGCCAGCCTAAGCAAGTCTATCAGATGCCTGTGCTCAGCATTATGAAAGAAACGAGAAACAGCACATCAGCTGCTTTGTTCTTGAAACAATGAGCTTATAGGAACGGCAGTATAGAACCAGTCATTGTACGGTTCCTTGGTATTAATGTGACTTTAATGATCAAGGGTACTCATGACTGTCATGTGCTAATTGTCCACAGAATGTCTACTGGCATAGAATAGTACAAGATTTTCGGCCTATTGGCAATTTACCAGAACATTTAGGCCCTGTATTAAGTGTCCATGCCTTCCCTATAGAAAACAGCTAACAACCACAGTAGCAGCAAATATTAATAATACTAACATTAATAAAACAGTGTTCTTTTGTTTCACTGAAATAGTTTGTCTTTATTATACAGGCTACTGATAATAATAATGTTTGCTCATAATTGTATAATACCAAATGTGGTCCAGGCCATTTTCTATGAGATTTATAGTTTTTAATATATTTAAATTTCTCCCACAAACATTTGAGTTCAGTAGTCTTATCATCTCCATTTTTAGGTGAGAAAATGGAGGAATGGAAAGGTTAAGGAATTTGTCCAGGGTCACCTTGCTCAGAAGTAGTAGCAAGGGGGGGGATTTCATATAAGCAATCTAGATTTGTAGTCCTAGATCACAGTCACTGTGTTAATACTGCTTCTCAAGTGAGAATGAGTTGAATTATTTAAAGCATGTTTACATTTCAATATTCCTGCATATTTCACACTAAGAGGTCAGGCTCATTAAATATCTTCATGTTCTAACACTTTCAAGTGGAAATAGTGTGTTGTGGCAGCATAAACACTATTCTGGGAGCCAGAAATCATTACTTTTAGTCCCAACATCGTGGGCAACTAGCTGGATGATTATGGGAAACTCAAAGGTTTAATTTCAACACGTCACAATTTCTTCTCTTGTGAAAAGAGGGTGTCAGACTTCATTAGATTATATTTATAGTTCTTTCCAGATCGAACATGCTAAGAATGAAATATAGTCCCAGGAAATAATAAAGTTTAGGAATATGCTGGTATGCAAAAGCATAATTAATCGATTCTCTAATTATTCCTTAAGCTATAATATAAACAAATATCTCAATATGGAATTAAGGCAGAACAGAAGTATCTGCTACTATGTGAACAACATGCATAAAAATAAAATAAAAATGAAAGTACATCTGCTCAATATAATAAAAGCCAGAGGCAAGGGATTGCATTAATTTACTACTGCTACTGGGACAAATTATCACTAATTTAGTGGCCTAAAATAATACAAATTTATTATCTTACAGTTATGAAGGTCAGAAATCTAACATGTATCTCACAGGGCCAAGATCGAGTATCACAAAGGCTGTGACCCTGCAATCCTCCTGAAGGCCTGGGGAGAACCCTTTCCTTACCTTTTCCAACTTCTGCAGGCTATTCATGTTTCTTAGTTGATGGCACCTCCCTCCCTGCAACAGTAGATTGAATCCTCACATCACATCTGACTTCTTCTACTTCCCTCTTCCTTTTTATTTTTTTTGGGGGGGGGCGGGGGGTATTGAACCCCGGGTATTCTACCACTGAACCATACATCCAACCCTTTTATTTATTTTTATTTTTATTTTGAGATAGGGTCTTGCTTAACTTCTCCAGGCTCATCTCTAACTTGCCACCCTTCTGCCTCTGACTCCCAGCTTGCTGGGATTCCAGACATGTACCACCAACATACCTGGTTCCTTCTTCTCCTAATAAAACCCCTAGTGTTTAGACTAGATCCACCTACATGATCCAGAATAACCTCTCCATCACAGTATCCTTGCTTTAACCACATTTGCAAAATCCTTTAGCTAGGGCACATAAGACAACAGCCTTCACGCATTGGTATGTAAGTATCTTGGGGCTGTTATTCTGCCTACCATGAGATAGTTTAGGGTTCTCCAGGAAGCCTTCTGTTTCATATATTTAGAAACAAAAGTTTATATGAAAAAGATTCAATTGTGAAGTATTGTTATAATCTCTTATAATTTAGATAATGAAGTTCACAATAATGAAGTTCACATTCCATTTATTAAAGATTATCTAGATGTGGTATTGCTTTAAGTACAAAAGAATCTTACAGAAGCTCCCCCCCTCAAAAGACCATAGATGATCTAGTGAAGACAAACCTCCTTGTTTTATACAGAAGAAAAGAAGGCTATCGAGTAACAAAAGTGTGTCTAAACTTCTTGGTTTGATCACCATATCTAGGTCTCTTCCTACATTCTACCTTTAGCCTGCTTCTCATTTGTTTTTCTCTTTACCAATCATTTCTGAGACTTCTGGATAATACTTCTTTACTTCTTGGCTTAATTGTTAAGGAAGAATCTTGGCCAAACATCCTTTGGCAGACCAGGCAAGGCAGACATTCTTTCCACAGCTCATGCTAATGATCAGAGCAGGTCTTTAACTCTTCTTTGGAGAAAGTACATGAAAGAGCAAGATACTGCAGGAGAGGGGGGAAAAAAGTCTTGGTCTTTTGATGGTCATGTGAGGATACAGAGTAGGAGGAAAACTATGCTGTGGTGAGGAAAGTAGCTGACCACAGACAGAGTGTTCATTGAAAAAATATTTTGTAAATTCTACTTCTTACCCTTAAAATGTGTCAAATGTGTGGTTTGATGCCATGTTAATAAGGAGCTTGAATTTCCTATGGGTGTTGACAAAGAAAAAATTCTCTTGAACAACAATTTAAAATGTATATAACAACAAACTTAGATAAATCCTTAAATATGCCATACCCTTTTTGCAAATCTTTGTTTTGTTTTGAAAATCTTAACCTCTCTGTGGCCCAGTGCAAAGAAACTGTAACTTTAACTCTAAGTGTACTTAGCAGTAACAGCATCATCAGCCCTTCCGCCCCAAATTTCCCCTTTCCTAAAAAGTAGAAAATGTTAGTGTTCTCCTTGAAGAAGAGCACTATAGATCTTCTGGTACACTGTTAGGAAATCCCTACCATCAGGGATGAACAAACTGAAAGCTTAAAAGTGTATGATGATTTCAATAGATGCTAAGAAAGCATTTGTTGAAATATAAAACCTATCCTTGTGTTTTTGTTTTGTTTTCTATTACTAATTTGCTAAGCCTCTCTTAGCAAACTAGTAATGGAAAGATATGTTCTTATATAATTCTTTTGTAGAGGACCTACTAGAATCTTAAAAATCATAATGGTGAAACTTATGTTCTCAAAGATTTCAATCAACTCTTTAGTGCTGCACTCATAATATGAATAAGTAGCCAATTATCCATAGACATGTGACTTAACCAACCCTCTAGAAAGATCAAAATAAACATATGGGGGGGAGGCAGAGAATGTAGGGAGCAGAACAAATAAAAATATTTTATTAAAAACTGCAGGAAGGAAGGAAATAAGGATGAAAGGAAGGAAGAGAAAATATTCAAAGAACATAAAGGGCTCTAGAAATTTAAAAATTTTTATAGAAAACAAGATAAAGGAAAGATAAGAGAAAAGGTGGAAGATAAAGTTGAGAAAAATCTCCCAGAAAAGAGAACAAAATTATAGAGACTGAAAATAATGGAGAAAAGACCATGAGAGAACCAATTCAAAAGATCCAGTAACTGAAAAATAGGAATTCTGAAATGAAAGTTCAGAGAAACTGGCAAGGAAGACATGATTCAAGACACAACATTAAGAAAAATTTTTAGAACTGACGGACAAAAGTTTACAGATTCAATTACAAAGCTCAAGGCATACCAAGGAATCCCACTGAAATTTCAGAGTATTCAGAACAAAGCGAAGGTTCCAGAAACTTCCATAAAGAAACTCTGGTTATATAGGAATGGCATTTAATTCCAAATAGTGACATTTTTAAGAGTTAATTACAAAATGAATATCTTCAAAATTTTTAGAGGAAGTCGTTTCTGCCACAAATTCTTGAATTTAACCAAATCATAAATTAAATCTAGGGTAACAAATTTCAGAAATTTAGGTCTCAAAAACTTTCATTTGCATTAATCCTTCTAAGAAAGCTACTGGAGAATGTGTATCATCAAAAACAAAGGGGTAAAAATAAGAAAGAGGAAGACTTGCGTTTTAAAAAAAAAAAAAGAGGATGCAAGAAAAAAGAGGTCAAAAGACTTCCTGAATCTATGGTGAAGGGAGGGCCTAGGACAACTGACCTTTGCAGGCTGGACAGCAGGTACTTCCAGATGGACTGAAGGCTGCATCAGTCCAGGCAGGCTGTTATGATGCAGTAATAAACAGCACCCCCTAATAACCCTAAGTGAATTAAAACTTCAAAAGTTAATCTATCAGTTTCAACGTTCACTATAAATTAGCTCAGTTAATAGGCAATCTCTGCTTATTCTTGTCACTCAGAAACTATGTGAAAAGGGCAGGCTCCTTCTCTAAAGTTGTTGAAAAATGTCCACCACAAGATTCCAGGAACAAGAAAGATGTCTCAAAAATCAAAAAAGAAATATACATATTACTATAGTTGACCATTTAAAATAATTTTTGTCATTAGGTTGGAAAGCCTGGGGCTTAATTACTGATAGATCCAAAAAACTCAGCAAAAAAGGAAGAAAGATTGTATAAAAATTAAAATGTAATCATAGTACATTATACAGCTTAGCTGAGAATAAAATTTTCAGTCATGCAATTTTTTTTTTCGGGGCGCGGGGGGATACCAGGAATTGAACTCAGGGGCACTCAACCACTGAGCCACATCCCCAGCCCTATTTTGTATTTTATTTAGACACAGGTTCTCACTGAGTTGCTTAGTACCTCACCATTGCTGAGGCTGACTTTGAACTTGCAATCCTCCTGCCTCAGCCTCCTGAGCCACTGGGATTACATGTTTGCGCCACTGAGCACGGCTTCACTCATGCAATTTTCACATTGAATATTGATTTAACAAAAAAAAATTATGATGTAACAAACAGAAGTATGTGGGAGTAGGGAAATGTGTTTGGGAGTATGAAAGAGCTCAATCCTCATTTTTGTAAGGCATGAAATAAGTAGAAAATAATAAATGGAAAAAATAGCTATATAATAATATTAGAAACATAAAAATAAATATTATCAGAAATAACTTAAAGGTCTGAAAACCTTTACATTAGTAGGAAAAAAATGGACATGGGGAAAGTTGAAAGAATACTATTTGTAATATATGACAAAATTATGAACATATATTCCTTTGATAAAAATTAAACTTTGAATTTTAAAATGATGTTTAATATAAAATGAGCAAGTCCTATGTTTTTTTTCAAACATTGCTTATGAAGAACATAAAATAAAACATGCAAAAATATAAAAGTATGCACTTATCCTGGAAAAGAAGTCTCAATGTTGTGCACTACTGCATACATACTGTAAGGATTTTCCAAGGATGTACATCCAATTCCCTCTTGCAGCTTTTGCGATGTCATTTCATATACTGTGCAACCTTCCTGTGTTGTCACCATATAGCCCACAATATGTTATTATTTTAGCTTTAATCATTTCAATGATCACTTAAAGAGATTTGTTTAAGTGTCTTTTATATTTATGCACCTATATACTATTTCTTTTCATTCCATGGTGTGGATCCAGATTTACATCTGGTATCATTTTCTTTCTGCCTGAGGGGCCTCCATTAACATTTCTTATAGTGCAGGTCTGCCATTGATGAATACTTTCAGCTTTTGTAAGATTTTTCAAAAGACTCACTTTAAAATAGGAGAAAGGAAAACTCCTTAACTCATTAAAAGATATCCATAAAAAAATATACAATAAACATCATAATTAGTGGTGATCTTTTTAAGAATAGAAACAAAACAAGCACACCAGCTATTTTAAATCTATTTAACAATGTCCTAGAGGTTCTCACCAGCACAATAAAGCAGAAATGAATAAAAACTCTAAATGCATATGTAAGGCATAAGGATTGGAATGGTAAACCGGACTTTCCTAACTCGCTAATGATAAAATTGTTTATAGTTTAAAAAAAAATCCAAAATAATCTACATGGAGAAAGTAAAGTTGCCTACAAAATCAACTACATGGAGAAAGTAAAGTTGCCTACAAAAACAAAATCAATTTTGTTTTTCTAACATAAAACAAAATGTTAGAAAATTTGACTTTAAAAAAAGATAGCATTACCTTGATGAGTCACACAAACTTGGCATAGAGTAAAAGAAACATGACACAAGAATGCACACAGTAAGATTCCATTCGTGTAAATCAAAAAACAGACAAAACTAAACCAAAAAAAAAAAAAAACTAATTAAAACAAATAAAAATTTTAAAAAATGAAAAAAAAAAACTAAACCAAATTTTTTAAGATGGCATACCAAGTAGATAAACTAAAAGAAAAATAAGAATCTGATTATTACAAAAGTTAAGATAGTGGTTACTTCTGAGGGGAAGTTGGGAAGCTACAACTGAAAATATTTGCTGTAGAGCCAAGAATATTCTGTTGTTTAACCTGAGCAGTATTAACTGTTAACATAGGTGTTCACTGTAGGGCTGAGGATGTGGCTTAATGCTAGATGTGAGCATGGATGAGGCACTGAGTCAGTTCGCACCACCACCCAAAACAAACAAAATCCATTAAAATAGGTGCTCACTTTATGATTATTTATTAAGCTGTACATATACGTACTATGGTCTTAAATATATTAAGGTTCACAATAAAAATAGCAAAGAATATATCATTTGTAATAATTAAAATGTTTCCTATATGTAACTCTAGAAAATAAATCATAATACCTTTGGAGAAAAATTATCAAACACATTAAAGAAAATCCTGAAAACAATCTGTACAGATATCATGTATATCAACAGAAAAAAAAAATAATACAAAGATGCCAATTTTTACCAGGCATAGTGGTGCATGTCTGTATTCCCAGCTTGTTGGAAGGCTGAAGCAGGAGGATTTCCTGAACCCATGAATTTGATACCAGCTGGGCAACATAGTGAAAGCCCATCTCTAACATTTTTTTTTTTAAATTGAAAATAAATGCCAATTCTCACTAATTAGTCTACAGATCTAATACAAATCCAATTGAAACCCTGACAAAGACTTCTATGGAATTGTTAAAATTATTCTAAAATTCATAAGGAATTGTAAATGGTCCAAAATTGCCAAGATACTCCTGACAGATACAATGCCGGAAGACTTGAAGCTATGGGAATTTGACTAGTAGGATCTTGACATAAGAATAGATAAATAGATTGAAGGAAAAATATTGAAAGCCCAGAAACAAATTCTTAAGAACATAGGAACTGAATTTGTTTTACAGCTGGCATAGTAACTCAAAGAATAAAATTATATCCCCACATAAACTGGAATACACATTGAATAAAATAAAACTGAACCTCTATCTCAAACCAGTCTCAAAAATCAATTGTAAGTTGATCAAATAAATTCTGGAAAAAAAATAAAAATCTTTAAATATTAAAACCATAAAACTTTCAGGAGACAATGTAGAAATAGATCTTTATTACCTTGGGTTAAAAAAGACAAAAAAAAGGTGAACTATAGAGAAAATATTGAGACACTTGTCTATATTTAAATGTAGAACTACTGTCTATCAAAAGCTAAACAGAAAGGATACAAGTGAATTAATAGGACAGGATATATTTATGAGGTTGATCCATGTTGATGAGTGTGGCCATAACCGATTTATTTTCATGTCTGTATAACAAAGCCCAGGAGAGACCTGCACATTAACAGCCATCCAACCTATTGCAAAAAGGCATTATTGTAATTCAGCGGGAAAACGTGATCATTTCCAAAAATTATACATGGTCAATTTGATATTAATACAAAAAAATGAAGTTGGACCTCTTCACATTTCATACCAAAAATATTCAAAATGTACTGTGAACCTAAATATGAAGACTGAAAAAGTCAAACTTCTAGATTAAAACATTAAAACCTTTGAGTAGATTTTCTAGAAACAAAACATTTGTGTAACTAAACATTATCATAAAAAATTCTGTAAATTAGACTACATTAAAATTTTTATACCCTGATCTAACTGATTGCTATGTGAGTACACATACATTTATATAATAGTTCTGTACACTGTTTACTTACTTTGTTGATTGCACACAAGACTTCCATAAAAAAAAAATTAAAGGCAAAAGATGTGAAAATATAAGTTTGAGAAAATGTTTACATAATATAATTGACAAAGGATTAGTATCCAGAATCCATGAAAAATTTCTATGGATTTTTAGAATATAACAAACCAAGCAGCCAACACAGTGGTGCATGCCTGTAATCCCTGCAGCTCAAGAATCTGAGACAGGAGAACTTGAACTTGTGAGTTCAAAGCCAGCCTCAGCCAAAAGTGAGGCACTAAGCAACTCAGTGAGACCCTGTCTCTAAGTAAAATGAAAAAAAAAAAAAAAAAAAAATAGAGCTGGGGATGTGGCTCAGTGGTTGAATGCCCCTGAGTGAAATCCCTGGTACCAAATAAATAAATAAATAAAATTATTATTCAATAATTATATAACAATAATAAAAATTCAAGCCAAGACACTGTCTCATGACATACAGCTTATTGTTCAATTAAACCCCAAGTAGAAAAATTAGAAAAGACCATACACAGGGATAGAACTGAAAAGAAAAAAAGTGGAACAAAATAACACATAAAAAGATGCTCAATTTTGTTGGTCATTATGGAAAAGCTAGTTAAAATCACAATGATTTCACAATGACCAGATAAGCACAATCACTATTTCACAATGAGCAGATAAACAAAAAAAATTTAATTATTCATATCAAATGTTGGCAAAACATGGAATAATCAGAAATTAGATATTACTAGTGTGCCTACAAACTGATATAACTAGTTGGGGAAACAATTTGGTAATATTTAGCAAATAAATGATGTGTATTATCGATGACCAGCAGTTCTACTTTAGACATGTAGCATAAAGAATGTCTTGCATGGGCTGGGGATGTGCTCAAGCGGTAGCACGCTACCTTGGCATGCATGCGGGCCGGGTTCGATCCTCAGCATCACATACAAACAAAGATGTTGTATGCGTCAAAAACTAAAAAATAAATAAATATTTAAAAAAAAAAACAATGTCTTGCACATGTCTACCAGGAGGTATACATGTAGGGATGCTCATGGAAACAAAGTTTATGCTGCAAAAGTTTGGAATTAATATACAGTCACAAAAGAATGGATATTATGGTATATTTTCACAATGGAATGTTATACAGACATGAAAAAACAATGTTATACAGACATTCATCAACATGGATCAACCTCATAAATATAACATTGATCCAAAGAAGTGAGTCCTAGGATAATATAAAAATTGTGCTTCACATTTACATCAAGTTGAAAAAAAACATATAAAACTGAACAATGTGCTAGATAGAATAACATTTGGCTTTTAAGCTGAATAGGATGCATAGAACTAATTGTAGTTGTTTTTCCACTATTTTGTACTGAACATCTATTTAATTTATTTAAAAATTAATAATATTTTGTTGAGTTTGAAAAAGAATTAGGTGATATCTCAAACTCTTCTAGTTATCATTAAAAGTCTTTCCTTCGAGTCTTAATATTCTAATTATCTTTGTATTCTTAAATTTGAAGTCTGAGAAATATTACTATCTGGAACATTGACTAACAGACACCCCTTTGTTTTGTAATACAGTACCTCAAAAAATATCATTTTGTATCTCTGCCTTTCTTCAAAGTATACAAATAAAATGTTCAAGGTCCATGAAATAATTTGCTTTACAAGTTTTACCAAACAGTGAGCTGGAGGGGCGTGTAAAAAGAAAAAGAAAGATAAGGTTTGATTTCCAAGGACCTTTTGATATATTAAAAGTCTGTTGGAAAATTAACATCTTCCCAGAGTAAATACTTCAGAAATCACTTCATTCTGTTGGTGTTGCATAAACCAAAGACAGATTTCAGGGGGCGGCGGGGAGGGGAATGAAACTGACCTGACTGGCTGAAGCTTCACTGTCTTCTCAGATTGTGATTCCCTCTAGACGTTACACATTTAGAAGACAAACTCTAAGCAAATAAAATTTAGTGTCACAAAAATGTACTTTTCTACCAGTAGTCGTGGCAACATTATTAGAACAGTAATAGCGACAGATTCACTTTGCTGAAAACTTTTCTGCAGAACCTTTGGAATAATGAAATGTCTCTGGTTTGAGCATGATATTAACCACTGGGCTGAGAAAACATGCCACATAAAATTATTCAAAACTCTTACATGGACACTGGCATATTTGCTGGAAATTTTGGTTTCAAGATACTTTGGTTTAATAGCGGGAACTTCTAGAAACTGTTGTTCATTTCTGCAGTGTTATTTACCTTTGTTATGTAATTTGATATTATGATCTCTGCAGCCATAATTAAATCATCTTAATAAATCTTAATAAGATAGATCAGTATTATTATTCTTTTCCTTCCATCTCCTTATTGCTACACTCAGAAATCAATATAAGTCATATAAATTGGATATTTAGATAAATTTCATGTATAAGTCCTATCTGAAATTTATTTCTTATGTTTTATTATAATCTAGATCTTGAATATCCCCCAAAAATCCACATGCTAAGGCTTGGTTTCCAGCCTATTGTGCTATTGGTAGATGGTAGAAACTTTAAGTATTGGGACTTAAGGGGAAGAAAGTTGAGCCACTGAGGATATGCCTCTGAAAGGGCTACTGGATCCTTGCCTAGCTGCCATGAGGCAATCCAGCTGCCTCTGCCATGCTCTCCCACTATGACATACTGTCTTGCCACAGGTCCAAAGCAATGAGGCCAAGTGATCATTGAAACCAAGAGCCAAAATAAACTTTTTTCCTCCTTTTAAGTTGATTATCTCAGTTATTTTGTAACAGTGACAGAAAGCTGACTAACACATATCTTCAACTTTTGCTAAATATTTACTTAATATGCTATTTCAGAGAATCAAGAAACTCAAAATCCTGGGGGTTTTCTTTTTTCTTTCTTTTTTTTTTTTTTTAAGGTCCTTTTAATATCCTTCCTTATCTCTAATATTTCATAACCCTCAAACTGAAATTCATGTTCCTATCTGTTTTTCCCCTTTGTTTTTTCATTTCCATGGCAATAGGGAAAAGAGGGTGGTGGTTGGCAAACAGTTGTAAAGGCAATGATAGTTTATTGACAGTTTATTTGAGACTTCCAGGTTTACAGCACAGGCGTGGGGCTCTCTCTTGGGACAGCACTCTTCTAGGGAAAGGCACCCACTTGGAGAGGAAGTTACCTCTGGAAGATTTAATCATATTTATTATTTTCCAGCACATTTTCTTTCATTCCATTTACAATGTAAATAGATGTCCCCTTGATTATTCTTTTCTGTGTCATAGTTTGGTGTCTTTTTGACTCAGCTATTACCATTATTTTGACCTTTAAAATTGAGAGTACTTTGTAAACAAAATCTGAATTTGGAAGAAAGAACAGTGTCCTCATTCACTGCTGACAATTTTTAAGAGAGAAAGAAAGAACAAATGGGAAGATCCTATACTATAATACAGACGGATTAGACAGTACCTGAATCCAAAAATAATGCTTTTGACTTCCTTGAAAACACATACCTCAGTGTGGATCACATTTATACTCCATTATTATATCCTTAATTCTAGTATTTGTTATAAAACTCAAGGGGAAATTTCAGCTGTAAGTTTAAGTTATCTATAGTATTTAAAAACCAATCTGAAAGTAAAATAAAATAGAGTAAAGAAAAGCTATTAAACATATTTTTAAAAAACGCTAATATGCTATGGTATGATTCAGACTTCCTCCTCCTGGAAATTTCATTTTAATATGAAAAATTTCAAACCAGATATTAGAGAGGTAAAAAATGGAATCAAAAGAGTGTGTATGTAGGGAGAAGAAAATAACAAAAACTAGATGCCTCTTTACCACACTTTTGGTGTTCATTATAAAGTAGGCACTTAGTTCACACTATAGTTATAAGTAAATAAAATGATAGAGCTTGTAAAGTATTAAGTATGAAATTATATATATTTTCTTTTTTAATCTATAAACATATTTCACTGAGAAATATACCAAATTAATATTTTTAGTGATGAGATCACACATATTTTATTTTTTAACTTCTAAAAGTGTATATATATATATATATATATATATATATATATATATATATAAACACACACACACAAGTTACTTGTGTGTGTCCACACACATAGTGGTACAATATATACACTTATCAGATATAGTACATCTTTTATGTCTTCATATCTTGTACATGGACATGTATATCTGATCATGTATTGCCTGATGACATTTCCATCAATGGCGGACCACAAATGTAGCTCTGATCCCATAAGATTATAGCATCTATTGATGTCATGTTTGGGTAAACACTGTATGTTTGTTTATCTGATGACAAACTTGCCCTATGAATTTTTCAGAACATACCCCACCATTAAGAGACATGTAACTGTATATAGTTTGACTTTTTAAAAAGTTATTTTTAATTTAAGGATAAATTATATTTTTATTTCATTGGTGCTCAGGAGGTTTGTAAATTACACTTGGAGAGGTTTGACAATTTTCATTTATATGGGAATTTCTTTTTTAGTACTTAGGCATCCTGCTAAGGATCAGAGATACAGAGAAAGCTATATGACGTGCTTCAGTGCATTGATCTATCCTAAGGCAACTAAAAGTAAAATTCCAGATCCGTGGAATTCAGTTCTTTCTCAACACTGTCTAAATTATTTCCAAAAAATATTTATTGAGCAACTTTTATATTCAGGTGCTGTGTTCAGACCTCAAAGGAATGAAAGGGGCTGGAGGGAGAGATGGCCTTGGACTGTAAACCCCTAATGTGAAACCCAGAGCTGACATGTGGGTAGTACTCTGTTAGGAGTTATTCTAAGCACCTTTTGTGTACTGACTCATCAGTCTTCTCAACAGCCCAGTTAAGTAAGGTTATCTTCCCCATGTTACAAATGAAGGAATTCAGGCTCTGAGAGTCAGTCTCACACAACAGGGATCAGAGCTGGAGTGTGGATCCAGATACAGTAATCACACTCCAAACTGATATCCCATGTCGTAGCAAGTTTGACAAAGAAGCAGGCACAGTATATTCCTGACCCGCAGAGAAGCTGTGCCAAGTGTGTTCGGAAGTCAGTCTGCAGGAGGAATGTGGCTGGCAATGGGCAAGGCTTTAAAGGAAAGGTCCAAGGGTGGGGGTGGGGGTAATGAAGAAACTTAAGTTTTGGAGGCTGGGAGATCTGTCCTCAAAATTATCTGTGGGTAAATTACAGGTAAAGCTAAAATTGAGAAAAATCTAATGGAAGAATTTGAAGCAAAGTAGGTTGAAAACCAGAAAGCAAAGACATTCTTGCTCTGAAATATTTTACAGTGATCAAAGTTGAGATACTCAGGGAACGAAGTAAAAATACACCAGCTCAAAATAATCAAGAATGGGAGGGTGAGCCTTCAGGGGTACAGAAATGTCAGGGGTTCTCTTACTAAGTTGATGGAAATAAAGGGCAGGGCTTCAAGAAAGAGGACTCATGTAGGAGCTCAGTGACAAGAAGATCTGTATGTACCGAATGACTCAGCTCTGTAGATTGACCTATGGACAGTTATCGTGCAGCAAGAAGAGCAGAAGTCTGTCAGAGGAAGGACTTGGAGCAATGGATACACTTGGTTTGTGCAGAGATCATCAGCCCAATATGAAAACTGGACAGGAAAGCAACTATACAACAGAAGAGAGGTCCATGTTCTGAGTGGACCCCTGAGACAAGGGGGGAAATCTCCAAAAGAGGAGTCAGAAGATATGAAAGGAGAAAGAAAGGAATACAGAAGCAGACAGCATCCATTAAAAGGAAGATTTTAAAGAATTAAATAAATCAGTGCTTAATATTTGTTTTCACATATCTTCCATAAAACCTGAAATGTGTCAAGTTTCAGAAGTTTATAAGTTTAAGAACTAGCCATGTTAAAAATGAGAAAAAATAGAATTCTAAAGTAAAATGAGATCAAACCCAGGCCCTTGCACATGCCAAGCAAACAGTCTATTACTGAGGTACCTCCCTTGCCGGTAAATTGATCTTTCTGAGAAAATAACTACAAGTACAGTTATGTTAATCCCAAAACAGAGATTTCTGAAGTCAAAGCATGCAAATCACATGTCAATTGTGGCTGCTCTTTAGAATTTCCTACTGATCTCTTTAGGTAGCTGAGCCCCACAGCTCAAAGATCTTTAACATGAAGGCCCACAATTTTTTCGCTGTGTAGTAAGATTATTCCTGTGTTTAACAGGCTCCAGCTCTCACTGGACAGACCATGCTCACTATGCAAATGGCTTCCTCAAGACTGAATGTGACTGGGGAGGAAACAGCTATTGAAAAGCATGCCTGTACTGCTTCAGAACACAAAAGGCCACCACATTCAGGAAAAAATAAAAGAGAATTCTTTTGCAACAGAGATCCCAGAGCCTGGCGTCAGAAAATCAGTTACTTAAGAATCAGTTAAAATCAGTTACTCAAAGACACACATTGGTGTGAATATACTTTGTATAAAACCAGAGATATGATAAATTGTGCTTTTTATGTGTAATAGGAATTGTAATGCATTCTGCTGTCATATATATTTTTAAAAAATGGACTTTAAAAAAAGAATCTTTTTATTTCTTTTAATTTTTTATTTCTTTTAATCCTTACCTAATAAGAAAAGGGAGCAGGAAAAAAAATCCTTTCAAATATACAAACTTCTCTGACAACCAATAGACAAGATTCTTTAGGATTATCACAGACTTATAAAAAGAGGTATCAGCTTTTCAGTTGTTTCAAAGAATGATCATTTCTTCCCTAATCATTTACTTCCTATCATCTAGAAATCAGTTAGTAAAAGCTTTTCTAGAAGAATATTATAGGGTGACCCCCTGGCCCGGAATTTCATTTCATAAGATGTCACTGATGGAGTGGACGTAATTAACCCCTCCTTCAACACCCTGCCAGACAGACACCATGGCCCATTCTCTCTAGACTCTTTATAGACTCTGTTTTGTACCATTTTTGCTGCCTGCTAAATTGTTATTTGTTACAAAGAATGCTTTTGCTATGACAGATGCCCCCAACTCCTTCTCCTCGCTGAGCTCATGGAATCACAGCTGTGTTGTACCACAAGTACAGTGTTGTCAAATCTTTGCTTTGTTTAATTATTCAAGTTGGTTCCACCACAGAATTAAACTGCCTGGAGATATTGTGGGATTTCAGTACAAACAACGCACATGACCATATAGATGCCAGCCCTTGCCTGGCATCTCCGTGGACTCCACTTCTCCTCACAGTAACAACTGGCAGCACACCCCCAGCAGCCAGGAGCAGGGTGGGATGGCACTGATGAAATCAGCAGCCCAGTTTGCCTCCAGACTGTGCCTCAGTCTCTCAGGCTGGGAGCCCCTGCCTGTTCAAAAAGAAGCTCAGCCTAGAAGTCACCTTCTGAGAACTCAGGCTCTAGACAGTCTACAAACCCTCGTTCAAGGATGTAGTTACCTGAATTTCACAGAAATGTCAGGATCGGCTTTATTCTCTGAGGTTTACTTTTTCTTTATTTTCTCCAAAATACTCTAAAATGCATGGAGAAGTTCAGGGTTCTCCCACTGTGTCAAATCTCCTCCAGCCACTCAGGGGAAACAAAGGAGGCATGTTTTCTATTATTCCACCTTTCTTTCTCTGCACCTCAGCAGGAGTGAGGGTCTCCTCCTCCCAGAGAGAAAAGATTCAACTGTGCAGTCTACTGAGTTCCACACAGGCTGTGGGCTAGGCTAGAGCAAGGAGGAGGAGCAGGCAACTTTGGGAGGTCATATTTATAGGGCAGAGTGCCTCCAAATCCCTTACAACACTCCTGGTGCCTCCGTGTCTATGGGCTAAAAGAGTAGCACATAGAAAAGGACTTTTCTTGGCCACCGTGTAAGGAGGAGTGCAGCTGCGCTGGCGACTGCACAATTCCCAGGAGCAACCAGGCATGGGTCCAGCTCCTCTGAGAATGGCTGGGCTGGGGAGCTGACTTTTCCCTCCACACTTGGAAAGATACACTGCTCGAGCTCTCCCAGGCTGGGAGGGGAGAAGCAGATTAAGAAGCTACAGAAAATACTCTTTCCTAAAGCTCAGCAATTATTTCTCAATGCTGGATTAATGCATAGAGCAATGTGGGGAAAAAAAGAGAGAGAGAGAGAGAGAGAGAGGTTTGGTGTGGTATATACTTCTAATATGTCAAGGGTTAGTAGCTTTATCTAGTTCCCTTTTGCCTGAAAGAAACAGATTTCTTGGAATTTTAAGGAGCCTAAGAAATCAGCAAGTACAAAATACCAATTAACTTTGGTATTCTATCTGAAACAGGCGTGAAGACGTTCATCAGCAAATGAACAGAAAATACAAATTCTAATTTGTTCCAATCAAATATTACCTAGGAGAGAGAAGATTGAGACTGTTACCTAAAAATTTTACTGGTCTTTGAATTTCACATTAAGGAGCTCTCTTTGTACCACATTAGCACAGGTAGCATAGCTTTTGGTTCTAGGTAGCCTTCAGGAAAAATGATTCATAAAATGTCCATTGTGTGCCAGATACTTTACATGCAAGGCAGATAGCAACAACAGCAGCAGCAACAGAAAATAGAACTTGACTCTGCCTTCAAGGAGCTCATGAGAGGGAAATGATTCCGAGGCACATAACTGGGCAATGTTATCTTATCAATTTTGACTTAGTAACCTCCATTCTCCCTCCTAGGCTACTGTCCTGAACTTATAACAAACTGGATAGCACCTTTTTTCTCTGTGCCAACACTCCATTGTGTTCTCAACCTGAAAATATCTAAAACTGTATGCATTCATTCCCCTCCAAAATTGAGTTTCCAATTGTTACTAATACTATCACTACTTCCAACATCATCCAAACAGGAACTTGAATGCAGTTTTTATTCCATGCTATTTCTTATCCTCAAACTTAGTCACATTGTCTGGTTGGTCCTTCCTTCAAAATCTGAGGATTTCGTTCTTCTGGTCTAGGCTCTTGGCCTCATACCTGTGTATCCGTGAGGGAATGTTCACATGATCCTGCAAAATCTTCTAACTCCCCTTCTGCCAGGCTGTCTTGATACACTGCACATATGAGAAATCTTCCTAAAAAATCTCTTCAACCTTGAAACTCAATTGTTCAAACCTTTTGAGTAGATAATCTTTGCTTGGAGAAGGGCCTAATTGCACTAGCTTTGCACATGCAATGTCCCATCCTCTGGTGGCAGTCACATCATCATCACCCCTGCCTCCCCAAAGGTGCATTCTCCTTTCCCATCTGAGCCAATGCCAATTCTTTCTCTTCTGCAGTTCTTCCATTCCTTCTCCACCTATTAGCACCTTGCCTAATGCCAAGTGCCTCTCCCTGCTCAATTCATCTTCTCTCCATCCTTAGAGCACTTTTGAATGTATACCCTCCATGGGCCCAGATGACATTATGTGTTGTCTTTTTGTGGCTTTTGTTACTTTGTAATATATATTCATTGAATACCTGTAAGTACCAGGGGATATGTTAGGCAGTTAGGGATTTAAAAATAAATAAGATTTACTTATAGCATAGGAAGTTAAATATATACGCAAATGCCATTACAATGTATTAGCACGTAAGTTCTAAAAGAAAATTAGAAAGTAGGGAAGCCAAGGAAAGAAAGATTGCCTGCACTGAGAGTATCAGAGAAGAAGAAGAAAAAAAAAATTGGAAAAGGCAGCTTTAGACCTGAAGCCTAAAGTTTGGAGAACATTCTAGGATGTCTGAAACATGATTGGCTAAATCACAATGAATGGATTAATATCCACACGCATTCCAGCCTTTCCCTTTTCCTTTTCCTTTAATCTTCAAGTCTACCCAGATCTCACACCATGAGGTGTACAACAGTGTTGTGCTTTCCAAGTGGGCAGTGTCTGAGAGCATAATGGGAACGATCCTGCCTTTTTAATGCCCATAACTCTGAGCAGCTCCTGGAAATCTCTTCCTTCCAGCGGGGAATTAAATGCCTAGTTCTAACCACTCTGAGAGCAGAATGATGTCTTGAAGGCAGCTGCACAGATGTGTCATTTGTCCCAGTTGTTTATAACAAGCCAATGTAGACAACTGTCAGTCCATATTACAGTGGGGGAAATAAAAGTACCAATCTTCAGGGAGTGGTCCAAAGTCACAGGACAAACTTGCAGCAAGGGACCCTAAAATGAGACCTTCTGCCCCACATCCAGCGAGTCATGCTGCCTCCAATAAAGGACTGGCTTGAGCCTGGAGAGCACCATCCCTCCTGATGTGCAGCCAAGATGAGTCCCAGGACTTCCTCTGACAATTGGACCTTTAGACGACCCTGGTCTCTGTGTTCTAACATACTGCATCCTCTCTCCTGCCTGCCATGTACTGAGCCTCCCACAGGCACTGACATTACAGGTGCCTAAAGAGAAGTCTATAAATATTAATCAAGGCATGAAGTTCATGCCTGAGAATGTTATGACAGTCGAAGTAACACACAAGACAGAAATTGCTTCCACTGAATCAGGAGACATCTTTTCTCTGCATGATGCCTCTGCCTGCAATGGTAATTTCCTGTAGAGGTGGCAGAGAAGGAAAGGGTAGGAAAGCAAATGGATAAGGTTCTCTGTAATGAATACATTGATGAAGTCTTATGAAAGCAAATAAATTCCCTATAAAACACTAGGAAATTTCTTTGAAAATAGCCCATAAATTGACCATAAAGGTTACTTCAGCCTGAAAGCCAAGGCCATGAATGCTATGACTCACTAAAAGAATCCAGAGCAAAGATGAGGTTAGGTCCACCTACTGTGCAGTGAGGGGAGCAACCAGAGAATGGACAATTGGGAATGTTAATTCCCCTTGAAAAGACCCATAAGGTCATTCTGCAGACCCTCTCTATTCATTTTCGGGTAGGGCTTCTCAATGGGGACTAAAAGTTAACCATAAAAAATTCAGTATTTTTTATGGCTTTGTGCAATCAAAAGCAGACTTGGAATACTTCTCAAGTATTGCTAAGCTTAAAGTTACAGAAAAGGGCACAAAGAATGCTTCCAAAACCATTGACTATTAATGAGCCTAGTAATTAAGAATTTGAAATAATTACATTGGCCCCTTCTATTGAAACTTCATTAGGGTGTGTTTATATTAACAGCTCATGTTTCTATAACTTTTAATGACTTACAAATGGCTTTTACCTAGATTATCCCATTTGAACCTGCTACCATGTACCTCAGGTGAGTTAGCAGTAGAAATTAAGCAGCCAGCCCAGGGTCAGCTAATGCCCCAGACTACTCAGGGGAATCGTGTCAGATGATCCAGTCAGAGTTTCTTTGGATCATTCTGCCAAGGTGAGCTAGTATGCCAAGGAACACCTTAGGGGTTGGATGCATGCTGCATCTGTGCACAGGACTGCACACCTCACTAGTCCATGTATGAGATGATCTCAGTGAAACCAGATGAGAAAGGACCAGTATTATGCTTTAAGGAATATTGATCTTTGATTAAAGATGTCCTTGGGAGTCTACTACTCTCTGGTGCTGGTGCTATTTATCAAATTAACCCTAAGGTACATAGAAAATGCAAGTGCTATTGAACAACCAGGCCTGTGCAGTATAAAATAAAAGATGTAAAATGATAATACACACACACACACACACACACACACACACACACACACATATATATATATATATATAAAATTTATGAAAGATGTAAGATAAACTTATTTCTTGATGGATGCAAGCAAGAATTGTTAATATTTAGGGTGATATTGTAATATTCAGTGTTTCTTGTAAAATTCAGTAAACATGTAAGTATAGTGTGAAAACAACTGAATATAGGTATTAGCAAATACCAGAAATGGAAGAGATAGGAAAAGAGAATTTGCTGAGTCTTTAATGAGGGTTTCATTTATATGAACATTTTTCCTTTTAAAAAACTTTAGATCATCAGACTTTCCACTGAATGAGAACATGATGTACAATAAGTGGCATGGCTAAGGAATAATAGGCATTTTTAATAACTACCTGCCTTTGTTTCTTACTGCATCAAATGGCCAGTGGGGCAACCCAGAGACCCTTATGTGCAGCAGGAAAGCAAGTCTACAATCTTTACCATCAAAAGAACTGAATTCATATTCCACTTCTCTTACTGGGTCAGTCTTAACATGTGTGTGCATCAATTTATGCATCTGCAAAATGAGGATAGTGATCATAACACTTTCCTTATAAAGAGTCTTAAAAGATTTTTTTAAAAGCTGTATACATGAAAATGTTTTGCAAAATATAAAGTACTAGAGAAATTTTAATGTATTTTCTTATTTCTTTTTTTAAAAACAGCCTTTAACTTAATTATTTGTGCAAGTTTTATAGACATGGCTTATAACAAATATTGTATGTAGATATAAGCTACTATGGTAAGTGTGGTATTTTCTGAAGCTATAGACAGCTGGAACAGGTAAAAATGCAAACCCCTTTGCTGCTCTTCCCAGCAGGAGATTGTATCTATATTTTAACCCTTGAAGTTGGACTTTTCTGTGTGATCTGCATCAACCAGAGTGATATCAGAAAATATGACAAATGCAGAAACTTGAAAAAAGGCTTGCACATCAGGACTTGCTCTCTCTTGCTGCTGTGAACCCTTATGAACAAGCCCAAACATGGAGGGAGACCATAACCATCTCAACCATCCAAGTCTCCCAGATGAGGCCCCACACATTTGAGTGTGTAAAGCTATCCTTGGCAATCTAGTACAATCAAGACAATCTATAGAAACATTAAGACATAATAAATGTTTTTTTTTAAGCCACTGAGGTTTGAGTTGCTTTTTTGCAGTGAAGGCTAACTTATACATTAACTTAAAGAGGTTGCCATAGCTACAGAAATTTCTAGAAAGATTTCTTCAATGTATTGTTTAGGGAATAGCTATGTCTATGTTCAAAAGATCTCTAACACATCAAAACACTCTATGGTTATTCCAGTGTATCTGTGGAGAATTGGTTCCAGGACACTGCGGGTATCAAAATTCACAGGTGCTCAAGTCTCTTACATGAAATGTTGTAGTATGTGCATATAACCTACACACACAACCTCTTATACACTTTAAATCATCTCTCGATTACTTAGAATACTTAATACAATGTAAATAGTTGTTAAAATGTATTTTTAAGAGAAAAACAATTTTTAAAAACCATTTGTACATATGATCATATGTACAAATGACAATATCTTTTTTTTTCTTTTCTTTTTTTTTTTTTTGCAATTGGTTGAATCCATGGCAGCAGAACCCCACAGATTCAGAGGACTGACTGTATTTTTGTGCAATTATTTTATCTGAAAAGGTTACTCAACTGCTGGAGTCAAGAAACCATGCATAAATTATTAAGTTCAATGTTTTTAAAGATGACCAAGGAAGTAAATGACATTTTTTTAAGTTATTAAAAAGTAATTGCAGAGTCCCCCTTAGCTCCATTTCATTCAGTCAAACCCTCAAGTGGACATTCACTACTCCACCTCTCTCACCCACTACTCACCTTCTCCTGCCATGGCAGAGTCCAGTCTGGGGTCATTCCCTTCAGCCATCAAGACTTTCTTATTTCTGCATTGCGGGTGGTCTTGAATGACAACATTAGAGAAGGAACATAAAAATCAGGTTTTTAACAAAATAAAGATTAACATTCCTTTATCAGATCATATTATTAATCAGAATTGTATCAAAGTTAAAAAAATCTGAGAAAATTCAATGAAATAAAAAGATGCCAGCCATGGTAACTCCCTGAAAAACTCAAAGAAAAATAATCACTAAATGGACAAAATATGAAGGAATGGGGAAATATGATTATGGTAGTATGTAAGGACTAAAGCAATGAATGGAAAACAGATTTTTTTATGATAAAATCTATATAAATATTATAAATTATAATTTATATTCAATAAAAAGTCAAGGTGTTTTTAAAATCACACACACATGCCCACACATGTTTCTATAAATCCCAACAAAAATAAGAAATAAGGAATATTTGTTCACATAAGGACATAAAAGAGGAAAGTATTAAAATATGGAGCATGAGATATACTTTCAATTAGCAATGGAAATATAACATAATTAAATAAGAATGTATAGTGATGATACAACCATAACCCTAGCCCAATTAATAACAATCAAAACCAAACTAACTGGATTAAGTCCCCCAAAAATGAGACAAATAACATTAATCAGATTGTAATGCTGAATTAATAACCAGAAATCTGTAATTGTAATACAGATCAATAAAATTTTATTGTACTTTATAGAATTACATAAATTATCATGTTGTCATAAAGTTTCATATCAAAAGTTACTCAAGAATAACTGAATCACTGTATAAAAATATTTTAACTAGTAATTATTTAGTGTCAATCATTAGTTTCTTTCTAATTTGGGTTCTGCTATGGCCTGAATATTTGTGTCCTCCCCACACACACCCAAATTTATACGTTGAAACCTAACTCTCAAGGTGGCAGCATTAAAAGATGAAGCCTTTTGGAGATGATTAGGATCATTATAAAAGATACCCAAACGAGCTTGTTCACCCCTTCAGGCAGGTGAGGACACATAAAGAAAGTCACCTTTTATGAGCCACAGGCCATCACCACATATCAAATCTGTAAGCACCTTGGTCTTAGATGTTCCAACCCTAAACTGTGAACAATAAATTTCTGATGCTTGTAAATTACCCAATCTAGCTATTTTGTTATAGCTGTCCTCATAGACTAAGACAGGTTGCAAATGGTTGTTTTGATCATGTTATTTTTAAGTAGGACCACATTTTACTCCTAAATAGGACTATAAATGGCAAGTAGTTTCCCCAATTGGTTTTATATACTTTCATTGCTTATCAGTATTCTAGCATGACAGTGTTTCAATAGAAAAAGAGGTGCTGGATTCCAGAGCCATTGGCATGGCATCCTCTGTCCTCAGTTCTTCTCACTACTCAAACCACATCAAACTAGCCAAACTGCTATGAATATGCTATGCTTTTCAGCATCCCCTTAACTTCCCACAGGGCACTTACATGTAAAATACCACTTGTAAACCCCTGTTCACAGGGGCACGTGCGCACACACACATACATACCCTTAACTGCCTAAAAATCACCAATACATACTTCTAGGCTTAACTCAAATATCATAATGCTACTATGAAACCTTCCTAGTTTCTTAAAGCTGGGTGGATCACTATCTCGACTATTTTTCATAAGCATATATAAAATAATTTCATCCTGCCACCTAAGAAACTGAACTATAATTAATATGTTTTTATGTATTTCCGCGAATGGACTGCAAGTTTATATTTTATTCATCAAGGCTCACTCAGTACAATACATGGAACTTTATGGATTCATAATTATTAGTGAATAAAGATGGAATGAATGATGGAAAAAAGAATGGAGTAAGGGGTAAAATTATCCTTCATGGTCTGCTGTCAACTCCCTGAGTAGCCTAAGAAAAGCAAGGTTTCTGAGCCCGATTTTGTTTTCTGCTAATAATAATACTTTCAAAATAGTTTTTAGGGAGTTGGGAATGTAGCTCTATGGCAGAGTGCTTGCCTACCGTATGTGAAGATCTGGGTTTAAGCCCTAAGCACTGCAAAATAAAAGGGTTTTTGTTTTGTTTTGTTTTGGAGCCTTCTCTAAATGTGAGATATTGGTTTGCGGCTTTACACAGCCATCATCACAAACCTTTACAACAATCCTGCAAAGTGGGTACTATTTTAGTTCCACTTTGCAGATGATGAAACAAAAACTCAGTTAAAGAAATGTGCCTAAGGCCCCACAGATAATAGAGCTAGGATTCATGCCCAGCTCTATGTTCTTTCAAAATACTTATTATCTCCTAAGACCCTAGGAATGAAATATGTTGGCATATTGTAGGCATATCCTAAGTGTTAAGATTGTCTATTTACTTCTGTATATAAATGGAAGATTATCTATCCATTTTTGTATACAAAATTTCCATGTTGTATAAGAATGGTATTCTGTTTTAGTCTGCTAAGTGCATAAATCACACTAGTTATTACAAAATCCACTTGAGATCCTGGCGATATACTCCTCCTCAAATCAAACTGAGGCTGGTTCGCAGAATTTTTTCGATTTTCAGCCAGAAAACCTTCTACTAATAATATGTGTTGTGGATGGTAAACACTATTAAAATGCTGATGTCATTGAGGAAGGTGTGGACACCTGCTTCTCTGCAGTACAAGGGAAGGATTCATCACCAAGCCCAAGGCACGATGAGTTTCTAAATAATAAAACTGGACAATATACACATGAAAGTTATTACTTATACTAGATCATTTGCTGCTTACTGGAAACAAAACGTTAAAAAAACAACGATCCATTTGCACTGGGAAATATGACTAATTCATATCCTATTATCAGTGTACCATGTATTCAATGCATAATTAGGTATAATACTTAATCATACATTGTTCTTTTATGTTTAGAAACTTTGTTCTAAAGTCTCTTAAAAACATGTAAAGTATCTTTTTGGTGCATATTTTTTCATTTGTTTTTACAATTACGTGCTGGGGGAAATATTTGGATAAATAAATACCAACATTTTCTCAGAAATTATCTCTGGGAATTGGGATTATAATAAACTTTCACTTTTCATATTATTCATTTTGGCATTATTTTAATCTTCTGCAATGAGCAGGTATTGGTTTTGTAATTAGAAAAGTCAACCATACAATCACAATCTTCAACAATACCTTTAAATTTTAGGTTATATAAATTTTTCTAGAAGCAATATGCATGATATATCAGATATCTTAGATTTTCTTGGCACTGGATGATTTAGCAAGTCAGCATTAGAAGATAAAGTCTCTTCAGATGCTTGACGTATTATCTAATATCTGGCCTTGAATGAGTGTCTGGGGATTGACAACATCTTACCAGAATGCCATGTAGTATTGAGTCACAAAATGCTTTTAATTTAAAATCACCTCCAAATATACTCAAATCTTTGGCACAGAGAATGCTATGAGTCCATGAGGGAAATGTTCTAATCCTTCAACACAGAGACTTTAGGTCATGTTCTTCATTTAAGCCCACATCACCTCTTAATCTTGACAGCAAAATCCTCACCAAAATTTTGGCAAGCACACCCAGGGACGATGCTGCCAAACAGGCATCATTCCTGATCTTTCTGGTTTCCTCTCTGCTGAAACATGAGGCTATCAAATGGAAGTTTCTTAATGTAAATCACAAACAGGTTTTCTCAGAATTTGGCTCCTCTGCTTATGAGCAGAAGGGAAAAGCAATTAACCTAGAGTTACCTCTCTGCCTCCTCACTACTAACTCTACATATCAGGCATTGACAAATTATGGCCTGTGGGTTAAATCTGCTTGTCTCCTTGCCTCTTTTGGTATGGCCCAAAAACTAAGATTGGGCTTTTAAATTGTTGGTTAAAAATTAGAAGAAAAATAATGCTTAAGAATATGCAAAATTAGACACAATTCAAATTCCGGTGTCCATAAATAAAATTTTATTGGAACATAGCCTATTCACTCATTTATATATTGTCTAGGGATGTCTTAGTGCTACAAAAGATTTGAGTGGTCACAACAGAGACCACGAGGCCTGTTGTAGTGGGTTGAATGGTGTCTACCAAAAATCCATTTTCACCCAGAACTTCATAATGTGACATCATTTAGAAATAAGGTCTTTGTAGATGCAGTTAAAGGAAGGAAGATGGGGGAAGTACTAAGGAATAAGTTGATCAAATTACATTTTTATTTGTGTATGAATATGCCACAATGAAACCCACAATTTTGTATAATTAATATGCACCAATTTAAAAAAAAAGATTTGTGTTTTTTGATGAATCTCCATCATATTTTATTATAAGAATTTCCATCATTGGAGATTAAGAGATACAGAGAGGGAAGAAAGCCATGTGGAGATCAATGAAATGATTTCTTTCTCAGAGTCCCAGAACTCTGAGAGAATAAATATTTGTTGTTTTAAGCACCTAATTTGTGGTATTTGGTTATAGCAGCATAGAAAACAAAAATATGCAAGAAATCTAAAATATTTAGCACTTTACACAAAAAATGTTACCAATGCCTGGCATAAAGAACTGTAACCCAGAAGAAAATATGCAGTATCTTTATCCCAGACCAACTCTCTCCAGACAAAGCTGGAATTAATGACATAAAGAAATATATAAGTGTTATCAAAGAGGGCAGTTCTTACAATATATGCTCTTATTTAATTTACAGTTTTACTTAATCTCATGGAAATAAAGAATAACTCATTATCTAGCTAGTCGTTGTAGTGCATGTCTATAATCCCAGCTACTAGGGAGGATTGCAAATTTGAGGGCAGCCTGGGCAACTTAGTGAGACCTTGTCTCAAAGTAAAAAATAAAAAGGGGTGAAGGTGTAGCTCGGTGGCAGAGCCCTAGCCTAGCTGCAGGAGGCCCTGGGTTCAATCCCCATTATTGGGGGGAAAAAAAAGTTAATGATCTATCATAGTTGTTGATTGATGGCATATCATCATGTTGCACTACATGCCTTTCAGTAATGGAACTTCCACTTACAAGATCAGGAACACCTGCCACCTCCCTCTTTTATTTTCCAAAAGACTAATAGAAAGTCAGTGTCACAGCACATCAGCTAAGGATCAAGGGGGGCTCCAGAGGTGGATAACTGATACTCAGTAAGGAATGATATACTTCAACTAAGCCTGAATCTGGAATCATAAGAATGCCACCCCATCCCAGGTTCCAGAAAACGCTCTTGCCAACACTACAGAATCCAATAGTAGTACTTTAAAAATTTTTAAATCTGAAGGCACTCAAGAAATACATAGAGATGGATAGTTTGAACATTCATTGATTATGATTGATTATTGATTCATAAGATTTAAGGAAAATTCAAGTTTTCAAATTAAAGTCAGCATGCTTTAGAGAAATATGCAAACCCAAGTTCATCCACAGTATAATTCATCATATCCAAATTATGGAATCAGCTTAGGTGTCCTTCAATGGACAACTGGATAAAGAATATATGGTATATATACACAATGGGTTTTATTCGGCCATACAGAAGAATGAAGTTATATCATTTAGAAGAAAATGGATGGAACTAGACATCATAATGTTAGACAAAATAAATCAGACTTGAAAAATAACCCTATGTTTTCTCTCATTTTTAAAACTAGAGGGAGAAAAAAAAGAGGAAAAAGGGGGGCTCAAAATGAAACTAGAAGGGAGATCATTAGGATAAAGGAAGGAGACAAGGGAGAGAGAAAGGAAGGTGAGGGAAGTACTAAGGAATAAGTTGATCAAATTATGTTCTTATGCATGTATGAATATGCCACAATGAAACCCACCATTCCGTATAATTAATATGCACCAATTTTTAAAAATTCATATTTTTGGATGAATGTCTATCGTATCATATTAAAAGAATCTCCATTGTTGGTGTTCTATAGGACATAAGAGAAATAAAATGCCTCCTTCTTAATAGCTACTTAATTTTTATATAATTTGAATTTATTTGACTCAAATCTAAATTAATATGCTTTTGGCTTACTTATTCAAGTAAAAATGATGAAACATATCAGTAAAAGAAAGACTAAACTTCAAATAGAATTGTGATACAATTGGTATCCTGTGCCCAGGATACCAAACAACTGAAAAGGAAACTCACACTTCAGTTAAGAACAAAATTATAATTTGCATTGCATGCCAGAAAACTTCAAAGACTTTGCTGATTCCTACATCAACCACTACGACTTTTCAAGTGGAGCTGAAGGTTCAAATTTGGTTTGATGAGCCCCTTGCTTCTTCTTGGCTAAGAAAGAAAGAAGACTGCCAAGCAGGCAACTTACACTGCAAAGCTCCCTTCCAAATGCTCTTTAGTAGAGTAGATATGGGTCAGCCAAAGAAGCGTCAATTTCTCAGTGAAAAGCTGGGGCACCAGCATCCTGAGATGGCTACTTCCAGCCCCTGTGGCTGAGCACCAGATTCCAGTGGTTGTCATTCCAGATGTTGCTGCCTGGTGCAAGAAGGAAGCTGGGAGCTTGCCTGATTGAGTTCAAGAGCAGCCTAGGGGCAATGTACGAAGAGCAAAGATACTGACACTTAGTGTAATGGTTTTTTAATGTTTTCATTTTTTAAAAAGAGAGCATTTTCTGGACAGAAACTAGCAAAACAAAGAACAGGAATGATGTTTAAGGCTGATCATCTTCTGCACCACATCTTTCCAAAATTCATTTCAACAGAGAGAGCTATAGATAACAAAACGAGGCAAAGACATTCTATGAGACCCCTGTGAATACTGACATTCAAACTTCACTGATGTAAGACTTACGGGAGTCTCACCTTTCATTTGTGGGAGACCCCTCTCAGTTTATGCACACCAATAAAGGTGAGAGAGGGTTCATACCACCCGGGTCATGAAGGTAAATGTTTACAAGTTTGTCAAAATTCTTGGTTTAAATACTGCTTCAACCAAGGCAGCTAGATGTTCTCAAACACTTGATGACTGACTACCTCCGTAAGTGCTGGAAGTTCAGAGACCTCCTGAGTTAAGAGAAATTGTGCCTTAGTTTTATTTTGTATTCTTGTCTAGTTCAATGGGCCTCCTTATCATGCACATGGACCCCCCTCATCTTTGAACCTTTAAATCAGTGCCTTTACTAAATTATTCATATTTAGAACCCACTGTGTACTCATCACTTATTGTTGTGGTTTGGATGTGAGGTGTTCCCCAAACACTCAAGTGTGAGACAATGCAAGGTTTGGAGGAGAAATGATTGCATCATAGCCTTAACTGAGGTAACTGGAGGCAGGTGAGGTGTGGCTGGAGGAAGTGTTTCATTGGGAGTATGGCTATAGGATATCTATTTTGTACCTGGAAAGTGGAGTTTTTCTTTTTCTCTGCTTTCTGATCACCATGTGAGCTGCTTCCCTATGCCACACTCTTGGGCCATGATTTTCTGCCTCATCTCGAGCCCAGAGGAATGGAGCTGGCCTTCTGTGGACTAAGCCCTCTGAAACCATGGGCCCTCAAATAAACTTTTTCTCCTCTACAATTGTTCTTGTTGGGTCCTTTTAGTTCAGCAGCAAAAAATGCTGAGTAAAAACATTTACAAAATCTATTTTTGACTGAATGAACATTTAAATGAATTTCATTTTTTCATTATTACATTTTATGTGTCCTAATAGGCATTAACTAGCATTTCACTTGAGCTACTGTTTATAAGAATAGGAGTTAAAAAAAAAAAAAAAAAAAAAAGATGCTGAGGCTGCTAAATCTTTCAGATTTCTTTTTGTGAAATGGAATTAGTAACACACCTACTAACCTTAACAGGAATGGCTGGGAGAGTAGCATTTAAGAAACAGAAGGCCTGGAGCTTCCTCTTGTTGAGCCACTGGGCAAATGGCAGTTGGGTGCATCAAAAACTTGAGTCTACGCATTTACTGCCCTAAGTTTAAGTTTTGTTAAAATAACTCTGGTTTTACTTATTTCAAACTTGTTTTTTAAAATTCACAGATTTTTGTCCTGACATCAAAATACTCTACAACAGAGTCACACTGTACTGATCATTACAGAAACAACTATCATTTTGTCAAGTGTTGACAGCGATGAAACAACTCTGTTTTGCATCTACACTGAGTAAGGCAAATGCTAAGTTTAATTACAATGAAGTTATGCTTCTTGATCTTTAATGACATATAAACTTAAGGAGAACTTTGCTTTGCAGGTGAACGTTGAAATTAACGTTCTCAATTTTTTGCTAAGGTTTCTCTTATGTGAAGATTTTATAGAAAATATTAGAATAAAAATAAAATTCCAAATTTCCATCAACATAAATATTATTATTCATTTTGACCATAAATAGCATTTGAAAAGTTTTAACTCCATAAGAATTTACTAAGTTAGGGGGCTGGGGTTGTGGCTCAGTGGTAGAGAACTTGCCTAGCTTGTGTGGAGACACTGGGTTCCATTCTCAGCACTGCATATAAATAAATAAAATAAAGGTCCACTGACAACTAAAAGATATTTAAAAAGAGAGAGAGAGAGAGAAAGAGAGAGAGAGAGAGAGAGAGAGAGAGAGAGAGAGAGCACTTACTAAGTCAGGCATGATAGAGTACACACCTGTTAATTCCAAGAAGCTAAGGCAAGAGGATCACAAGTTTTGAGGTCAATCTGAGCAACTAAGAGAGACTGTGTCTCAAAATAAAATGAAAAGGGCTAGGGACCCAGCCGAACACTGACTGAGCTACATCCCCAGTCTTTCTGTGTTTTATTTTGAGACAGGGTCTCACTAAGTTGTCCACACTGACCTGGAATTTGTGATTTTCCTGCCTTTGCCTCCTAGTAGCTGGATTATAGGCATGCACAACTGCACTAGGCCATAACTATAGTTTTTACAAAAGTTCACCTAATACAGGAGCACTGAACAATTTTATGAGTGTCTTTATGAGGAGTTCCATTTAAATATATACAAAATAAACTTTGAAATCTGTTATTCAATATTGGCATGATCTAAAAGTCTGTAACTTTTTCTGGAGGATGCAATGGCTCTAGAAGGCCTACCACTGTGGAAATGATGTGGTGGTGCAGGGACACCCTGAGCCAAATCATGTGCAACTAAATATTTTACATAGTGAGAATTTGATTTGAATTTGATGTCTGATCTTCTATGAAGTTCTAAGATTCCCATTTCTTAAAGGAAAGGATGTTTTTAAAGTCAGCTACCAAGCATCAATTTCTGCTACTTATTAGCAGTGCAATCTAGGCCCCAGGTACTATCCCATCATTAAATGATACTCTTACCTTCTGTGTAATAAAGTGAAACAGTGAGTCCAAAAATGGTTTAGAAGCTGTGAAGTCGCTGGAAGACATGGTTTTCACTAATATATGGACATGTGATCATCCATAAATTCCAAAGGAATTTGGTACTCCCACTCCTTCCCTTTCCATATGGTTGGAAGTCAGATTTGCTGTCATTTAATGAGAACTTTCTTTATAGGGAAGTCCTGAGGGTAATTCTCAAAATAGTTCTGAAAGGTCCCATCTGATTCAAATGTATGATATGTCAAGATCATTGTACTGTCATGTGTAACTAATTAAAACAAATTAAAAAAATAGTTCTGAAAAGAATACTCCTATTATACCCATTTCTGAGATGAGAAAAAAGATGAGGTACCTAGTCCCAAGTTACAAGAAAAAAAATTAGCAGAACCTAGACTTAGAACTAAGTGATTTGACTCCAAAACCTTACCTTACCTTACCTTTCTTTTCCTTTTCTTTTTTCAGTACTGGGGATTGAACATGCTAGACATGTACTGTACCTCTGAGCTGTACCACAGTCCTTCTGTTCATTTTACTTTGAGCTTCCCTCAACTTGCAATCCTCCTGCCTCAGCCTCCTGAGTCACAGGATTACAGGTGTTCACCACCACACCCACTTGATTCCAATACTCTTGTTAACTGTTATTACATTCAGAGCCCTGCCTCCTGATATATTCAAGTTTTGAATCTTTTAATATTGATGAGGAGAATAATAATTATAGGGATTACAATTGTTATGTTATCTTTTTTCAACAATTTGATTCAAAATTTGAGGAAAAACAAACCTGCAAAAAATAAAATTTGCATATATACATCAAAATATTGGCTAAAGAAATTCAGGGTAAACAAATTATTGATAGATGGCTGCTAACAAGATTTTTAATTATCACTTAGGAAAAATGAGAGCAAATACCTTAAGAAAGCTCATTACCTCTTCTGTAAGAATAGGTTATTTTAAAAATGTCATGCAAATTTTTCAAATTGTTGTTTATCCTTAATATTTCTCATCTGGCTTTCCAAGCTAAGCCTCAAATAAGATGTTCAAGGGAGGAGATTAAATAGTTTGGGTTTATACAATATTTGAGGAAAAATATAGATTAAGAAGAGGTAGTTATAAGGAAAGCAAAACGTAGGGATATAGCGCTTGCTTAATCATGTAAAAGTCTAAAAGTTAATTATAATTGATATTAATTAAGAAATATAATTCCACCAGAGAGAAACTGCCTCACTAGAAGAAAAAGACAACTATTCACATGAAATCAACAATTCTACCACAGGTTTTCCAGGGCCTTTGATAATCCCTAGTCAATTTTTCTAAGAATTTCTCTCAGAATTCTACCCAAGGGAAAAGTCAAAAAATTCACTGCAAATCCTTACTTTACAAATGAGTACTTTATAAGAGCTCTGTTGTTATTTACTTTCATATCACTGTGACTTTAAAATCTATTCAGAGGTTTACATCCACTCCCATCCCCTTATTCCAAGATGGTAAGATGGAAAGGAAAAGCAGCATTTGTTTGAGGACCTACTAAATTCTGCCTGGGCTACCCTGAGTCTTATCTCATTTCATCTTATCATCTTGTCTTCTGCCTATTTTCATTCAAATCTCAACCAGGAACTTCTTCCAAGCATAACTAGCAAAACAAAAACAGCAGCTTACCTTTAGAAATCTTTTTTCTATGAAATCTTAACTCATTTAAGATAAGAAAGTCTGGGCTTGGGTGGAGCTCAGAGGCTTGCCTACCATGCAGAGGCCCTGAGGTCAACCCATAGTGCCATAAACAAAAGAACACAAGAAATTTTACCCACATTTCACAAAGGGGGAAACTTTGGCTTAGAAAAACTAAGTCACAATATAGCTATCAAATGTTGCAAACTGAAACTGAACCAATGACTTCAAATGACTATTATACAGCAGCTGCTTTGCTCCAAAGTAGTAAATCTTCTGAAGAAGAATTAATTTTAGAAACAGCAGAAGCACAGTGAATAAAATTACACATATTTTTTTTTCTTTTTTTGCAATGATGAAGATTGAACCCAGGGCCCAGAATGCTAGGCAAGAACTATACCTCTGAACTACACCCCCCAGCCATTATATATTGAGACCACGTCTTACTAAACTGCTCTGGCTGGCCTCAAATTTGTGATCTTCCTGCCTCAGCCTCCTGAGTAGCTAGGATTGCAGGCATGTGCCACTGAAACCAACTAAAATTATATTTTGAAATCAAATTGAACACTGAAATATTTAATGTACCTGGAAGTTTTTAGAATTATTAAAGAAAGAGATCCAAGTAGGTAATACGGTAATAAAAACCATCATAATAAAATATAATTATAGAGTATTGAGACAGAGTTTCTTTTTCTTTTTTCTTTTCTTTCTTTTTCTTGTTCTTTTTTTTTTTTAACAAGAGAAAAACTATATTTAATTACATGAATAAACTTGGGAGTCCCACAAAAATATGAGACTCAGAGACAGTTTCTTATGTGGCTTGTAAGGCCAGTCCCAAAGAGGATATTTACCAAAGTGCTCTGAAAATTAGCATTAGTCTGATAGGTATTCTGATAAAGTGATAATTTCAAAAGATAGTTGTTTGCTTTCATGAATTCTGTTGCAATGACAATGGAAATCAATAATCCCAACTTTGTATTCTTGGTCCATTCATACATAGATATTCCCTGTAAGGATTACACACACTTATATATTCATGAAATGATAAAAACTGCATTTTTTTTTTTTTTTCTGGTACTAGGGATTGACCCAGAGGAGCTTAAGTACTGGGCCACATCACCAGTCTGTTTTTGTTTTGTTTTGTTTTGTTTTGTTTTGTTTTGTTTCTGAGACAAGCTATTGCTAAATTGCTGAGGCTGGCCTTGAACTTGCAGTCCTCCTGCCTTCACCTCCCCAGCGCCTGGGATTACAGGCATATACCCTGATAAACTGCATTTTAATATGTTTCATCAAAGACTTATTAATGACATGCCCTTAATAAAAAAATTAAATTAAAATGGCACAAGCAATAGACATCTACATAAATGTTGTCAAATAATTTTTTACTGTCTTTTCTGCCAGATTGAATGAGGTTTTTTTTTAAGCTATATTAGTGAAGAAAAAAAGATAAAGTGAAAGTGCCATTACTTCAAAAAAGCAAGGACAATGTCTAAACTACAACAACTCTTTGTTGTGCTTATTATTAAATGTTCTCAAAACAATTGCAAAAATATGGACTTTGTAAATGAAAAGTTTCAGTTTTTGTTTTTGTTTTCACCATCTGGTGAAAAGAATACAAAATTAGATGCAGAGAAAAATATTACCTATTTTATTCAATTAATGGCCACTATATAGTTTGAGTTCATTCAAAGTACTCAGGGGAAAACCACAGGGGAAAATAAAAACAAAAACACGGGAGACCAGCTAAGGAAACTAAATGTTAGGGTGGAATATGCAATGCTAAGAACATGAAAAAATAGTCTGATGAAGTCAACATAATCAGGAGGGAAGCTCTGCTTACCAGTTGTCCCTGTCTCTTCTCTCCCCTCTTAGGGGACATTTTGATGCAAAATGATGCTGATGCAACTGTTGCTGTGATTGAGTCAGACAAACATGCAGGACTATGAAAGGGCAGGGAGAAGTTCAAAGTCAGGGCTCTCTCTTCAGCAAAAAGGGAGATGGTCCACAACCCCCTTGAGATTTGCTTTTTTTTTTTTTTTTTTTTTTTTCAGAAAAGAAAAGAGAGATGCTGATGAGGAGCTGGCTTCCTAAATGGTTTTAAATGAGGAAATTTCTTGAAGAAGTTCTTCAGTCTTCTCTCTATTCAGTGGAGCTATACCAAAAATTTGTAATCACTAGTGCTTAACTTTCTTAATTATAGAAAAAGGAGGTTAATAAATTATCACTCAGTGACCCAAACTTGTAACCTGCCTAGAGATTACAGGGACACATCATAAAGAGCCTTGGAAGTTAGGCATGGCAGGTTTGATGCTAGGGAGCTGAAAGTCCATTTTTCACCTGGGGAATATTTGTGTTCTGGAGAGAGGAGGGAGGTTTTTTTTAATCCCTGGGAAGAAAGATAATATGAAAGATGTTTGAAGGAGGGGAGGGGGGACAACTGGACAGGATGATCCATGAGGTCCTCTGAATTGTAACAAATCATAAAATAAAAACTACAGTTCTCTTTTTGCTACTCAATTATTTTTATGCCTGATCAAGTCTAATCTGTGGGCTTTTTGGTGGAGGAGTAATGGGTATACATACCCATTAGGGTATATATTTTGACCTTGTTGAGCGGAGCTCTCTCTCTGATTCCTGGGGCCATGTTCCCAGCTACTGAGCAAATGAAATTCTGTGTCCTTCCCAGTCATCCCAGCACAAGGTCTAACACAGTGCTGAGGGCCATGAAAAGTCCACCAAATAGGAGGGAGCCTTGCTGAGGGTCAGGCTTAGCAGTAGCTTATGAAAAACTCATTATTGACTTCACAAATGACTCCCAAAGGTTAATATATCCTTTTTAAAAGTTGCATTATCATTTGGAATAAAAGAAAATGTTTTATATAATTCTATACTTTAATTTCTAGAGCCACAGAATAGTTCAAATACCTCAATTTAGTCAGACATTTAATTTCCTTTTTAATATCAGAAAGTATTTATATCTTAAAATAAGAATGAAAAATTACCCTTTGCATGGTTCCTATGCCATCATGCTGGGCTCAGCATTTCTCCCTGTGAATTTTCTTCTCTCACTTATGGCTGACCAGTCAAGAACATAATAATTACACAATGGGAAAAGAGCTGAGGCAACTCTATAAGACCAGGAACTTAATCCCTTTAGTGAAAACTTTGATTGCTTTTCTTTATTCTCTCACCTGTTATCTCTGAGAACAAAGTTAGGAGGGGAATTACACCTGTCTCTCCTCTCCATCCAGTTATCCCAAAAGCTTATATGAGAAATCTGAAGCCTGACCCTGAGGAAAGCATTACCAATTTTGAGAAATGCTACTGCAGATAAGGTTTGATTCAGAATTTTTGCAAAAGAAAAACTTTTACATATTTTCCTGTTTTTTGTTTGTTTGTTTGTTTACCTTTCTCTAATCCACAATGTATCCTACTCCTTGATCATCTTTTCAAATATAAAATATCTTGCTAATTTCAATTGGTATGCCTGAAGAGTAGTGTCGAATCTATAATTGAGCTTGTAGTGGTTTTGCAATGATTGCCTATATACCTGGAAGAGATCCAATGTTCCAGAAGCTTCATTTTTATTATACATGTATTAGACTTTGATTATTCAGATCAGATAAGCAATGACTGATGTTTTCTTATTATGACGGCATCTGCCTAGGTGAGGGCTACTGGATAGCTAAAGTACACTAAAATGGAATCTAAAGTTAAAGTGAGTTAAGTTTTGATACTGTTATGATTTAGATATAAGGCGTCCCCCGAAATCTCTTGTATGAAACAATGCAAGGTTTAGAGGTGAAGTGATTTGATTATGAGAGCCTAAACCTAATCAGTGCATTCATCTACTGATAGGGATTAACTGGATGGTAACTCTAGGCAGGTAGGATGTGGCTGGAGGAGATGGGTCTCTGGGGGCTTGCCACTAGGATATATGTATCCTTGTTGAGTAGACCTCCCTCTCTGCTTCCTGGTGCCTTGTTCCCAGCTGCTTTCCTCCACCATAACCTTCCGTCATGATGTTTGGCCTCCCCTCCAGCCCAGAGCAGTGGAGTCAGCCATCTATATAGACTGAGAGAGTTCTGAAACCATGAGCCCCCAAATAAACTTTTCCTCCTCTAAAAGTGTTCTTGTCAGGTCTTTTGGTCATAGTAGCAAAAAATCTGTCTAAAACCAATTATAAAAATCAATAAAACTCCTACATATATAAGGTTCTTTGCTTATTACAATCATTTGAGCTCTCATTTGGTTCCTAATAAGGAATATAGAAGCCAGATAGCCCTCAGTGGACAATGACTAACACCCTGTTAAATTTTACTTTTCTAATGTGTTTGAATATCAATTTCTGAATCTGTAAGATGGGAATGATGAGTAGGAAATCAGTAGCCACCCTCCTCTTCCCCCATTACCAAAAAGGAGTTGAAGCTCTTTCAAAAGCCAATTTCTCATAGCATGTTCTCTATGTCCCCACTTCCCCTGCCTTCTCGGGGACTTCAATCCATTCTCTATTCTTTTTCTCTCTTACATCTGTGTTTTTCTATCTCTTGTATTAATTTCCAAATCAGTCATGCTTGTTCTAACATCTTCCATCTGAGACAATAACACCACCAACAAAAACATGAGATAGCACTAGCCCTCTTTAGCTACTGCTCTGTCTCTCTAAACCCTTTACTCTATCAGTCTTCATAAAGAGGAGACTATCCTCATTTACTCCTCAGCAAATTAAATCATAAAAACACTTCCACTCTTGACATACTGTTAAAACTTCTCTGTAGCCTGCAACCAGTAATTTCTGTACTGCAACATCCTGTGGAAACTTTTCAGTCTTTATTTGGCCACTTGAGATAGCATTTGACAAAACTAACCAGTCCTCCTTGAAATATTGTCTTCACTGATTTTCCTTTTGTTGCACTCTTCTGGTTTTCTGACTACTGCTTAAGAGTTGGGTGCTGCACGCCTGTAATCCCAACAGCTGAGGAGGCTGAGATATGAGGATCATGAGTTCAAAACCAGCCTCAGCAAAAACGAGGGACTAAGCAACTCAGTGAGACCCTGTCTCTAAATAAAATACAAAATAGGGCTGGGGATATGGCTCAATGGTTGAGAAACCCTGAGTTCAATACCTGGTACCACCCCCTAACCCCTGCTCCCCAAATAGAAATTATTGAAGCAACTCTAGACCCTATAGTTACATGTTCCTACAGCCTGACTTCTGAAAATAATTATATGTGGAATGATTGCAAATCTATATTTACACTTTAAACCATTTTGAATTCCAGATTCTCATATTATCTGTGCTCTTGAATTTTCTACTAGTATGTTTTCAAAATACATCCAAACTGATCTCTTGTGCTCTATGCCCATATTAAACTCTTCTTTCCTTAGAGGCTTTGCTATTGAGTCACTTAACCTCTCTTTACCTGGCTAAGGCCTAGCATCCTCCAGGTTTCTACTTAAATGCCACTCTTTTGAAAAGACCTTCTTTAACCCTCCTAGTTAAATTATATACTGTATAGCACACCATGTTTTTCTTTCAGAGCACATATAACCTATAAATATATTTCTGTTTGTGATCTTGTTAATTCTGTTGCCCTTCTGTCTTTCTAGGTTAGAAGCATTTGAGTAGTCTACCCTCTTTATTAATTCCCTCACCTTTTAAAATCTGTTCAAAGTATTTTCTTCTCTGTGAGGTGTTTTCTGACTGACAAAGATTTTTCCCCTCACAACACTTATAGCCTTCTAACATTTCACATAATTTATTTATATTTATTAACTTGTTTTTCTCTTCATCTTAGAATGTATGCTCCATAAAGATTTCTTGTCTGTTTTGTTCATTGATAAATCCCACTTGCCTATTATATGATAAAAGTCCAATAAATATTTGTTGAACATGAGGGGTGGTGTCTGTTTTGCTTCCCACTACTCTAAGCTAATAAATTTCTGTAGAGTTGAAGGTCAGGTGATATAAAATCTACAATAAAATGAAGGATGGAGTAATAGGAATTGTAATGCATTCCACTGCCATATATAAATTTAAAAATTAATTAAAAAATAAAAATAAAAAAAGATGAAGGATGGAGCACAGTGGGATCCCATGTATTGTGAATGCATGAATACTGCATGAATGTTTGCAGATGAAAAAGGCATAATTAATTTAGAATCTAGAATGTATTCCTATGAGGTTCCCCCCCCCCCCGACCACCTTTTTCTTCACATTTTAAGAAGTTTTAAGAAATAATAATACATGATGTAAGCTGAAGAGGAAAGACCACGTTCATATCAGTTCCTGGTATAAACTGATGACTAAACCCTCTTCCTGCCACTTATCAGGAGACTAATAAATAGTTTAGGAATGACTGCCTGACCTGTGGAGTAAATCTGTGCTATCAAGGGAAAGATAGGGGACAGTGCAGTGGTGGAAGGAGCCAGGACCTGGAATCATCCAAATGAGGGTGAGCTCTGTTCCCCGCTCTACCATCAGTGAAATCTGGCAACTTTCCTGGGCCTATTTCTTGATCTGGTAAAGAGAAAAAGAAGCCACAGGATAGAGTTCATCTCAACTAGATGATCTATGTCTAGTTGAGTAAGCTCCCTGAGACTAGGGACTGCTTCTGTCTTGTTCACTAGTATGAAAAGCCCTAGATCGGAGTGTTCAGCACACAGTAGGCCTTCAGGATTTTATGAATTCTTTTCAAGTGGTAGCATTTTAGAGAAAAATAAATTGTTTTACCAGAAAAAAAAAACATATAGATTATTGGCATCTTAGAACTCTTCTAATTAAGGGTAAAGAGAGAGTAAGACTAAAGAATAAATGCCTGTTTCTTCCTAGTGAGTTGGTTACAGATGCCAATTTTATACTCTGACCTCTTGGGTTCTTTAATCATATTTATACAAACGCCTTTGGCGATTTACTTAAAACCTTTAACTCTGAAAGTGATGACGCCAAACTCCTGAGATTCTTGTACTGTAATACAACTCCCTACCGGTTCAGGTCTCCTTGGCGTTCCTACCCTGCCAGCACGTAGTTCAGAAGAAGAGCGACCTCTTCCCATTTCTCAGCCCTCCTTCCCTCTCCCAGCCTCCGCCTCCGCCCCCGCCTCCTTCCTCATCAGCGGAAGATCCTGGCCTGCTCTGAGAAAGGTTGGGAGAAGGAGACCCGGCGCTTAGTGCTCTTCCGCAGCACCCCCACCCCCACCACTTCTCCAGGCCAGTTGCTGGCACCCATTGGCTTTCCAACTACGCTGAAAATGCACTTTCATATCGAAAGCAAATCATCTTTCCTACTGTAAACAAGGGACGGCTGGTGATTCTGTGTGTTTACACTTGCTTTCATGTCCCCCACCCCCGGCTGCTGAGGGAATTGATTGGTTCGCTGGCACTCCCTAACACTCGGGGAGGCCAAGCCCCCCCTCTCGCCCCTCCCGGACCCCGCCCCCTCGCGCGGCCATCTGCTTGGCAGTCTGTCCCCCAGTCTCTCACCCGGCCCCTTTTACCCCTTCATCACTGCCACCTCCTCTTCTCCCCACCGCCCCCATCCCCGGCGCCGGCTCCGCCTCTTCCCCCCCCCCCCCCCCAAGGCTCAAAATCTTCCCCGGCCGTTGCCCGGGAGACGAGCCGATACCAGGCAAATAGGCATTCGAGAAAGAAAAGGGGGGAAAGCTACTCGGCATCCTGGTAACAAAGGAGCAATAAAAGCAGCCCCCAAATGGGGACTGAGGACGCGTCTGGGAGAAAATCCGAAAGCGAGCAAGCAATCACCCCAAATTAAAACGGAGAGGGGGGTGTGGAGAGGCTGGGGCACGTTTCACGTAGTTGGGGCGGGGGGAGGCATGAGCAACCTTAAATGAGCATTTGGAAATCTCCTGGATGGTGGTGTTGGATCAGCCCAGTTGGCTTTTCAAGTTGGAACTCTGCTAATACACGGGATTCGCGTCCATCCTGGCGGCTGGGGACTTGGGCCAAGCCAGCAGGCTCCCTTAAGGGTGACGATAACACGTTTGTTGGCAAGATGCATTTCTACGGAAACGTCTCTACATCTGTTCTTTGGAATACGACTTCGTGATTGAATAATACACCTGAAGGAACTGGACAGTGAGAAAATGAAGCTTCACCTAATGATGTTCAGCTTGGTTATTTTTTTTTAAAGCAACACTTGAACAAAGACTTATTGGCTTGAACCAACTGTCCTTTTCACTCAGAGTGTGACCTATTTCCCTACAATGAGCAGAAAATAAAGCTGTTTGAGAATTCAGAGCCAGCATCCAGAGAAATGAACCATTCCCTCGACTGCTTCTCACTTCCATAAGGGAAAGATGATTCACATTACAGGATCACTAAATGTAAACGAGAATAGATGGTTTGGCTTTTTCCCGAGTAAAAATGTGGGTGGTAGAGGAATACGTATTAGGCTGTATCCTAGAGCCCCACCTCCATCGCCCAGATACGTTAAATCAATGCCTTGTCTTTTACACACTAATAGCCACTGGTACTTTGGTGGCATCGGGTGAGTGTAGAGGCCAAGGGAGGTATCCTGTTCGTACCATTATGAAGCTTTTCCTTTCTCTCAAATTAGACTAGAAGCGTCCAAAGGTTTTTCTTAGGGTCTCTCAAACATACAGGCAATTTCTTCTTAGAATTGTAATGCGGTTGTTTAGAATTTCATAGCTGCTGCCTGCCTCCATTCCTTTCAGGAGCACACTCGCTATCGTGTACACACACACACACACACACACACACACGTTCAAAAAGGAGAGTCCCTCTGATGTTGGCAGTAGGATGAAAACGACCCATATTGACACGAGTAACAGCATCCCAACTGTAAATATAGATTCGTCTACTAAAGTCTGTGTCTCATCACAGAGGAAAATTAATTGTATCATTTCATACAATGATCATAATGCAAGCATTTTCGATCTTAATTTATATGGTGAAAAGCAATCACTAATTGGGAATAGGCAGACAGACGAATTTGATGAGCTCCGAAGGCCAATCTCAAAATATTTTATTTCATGCCAACGTGGGAGAGGGAAGGGAGTGTGTGGCTTCGGCTCTTTGCTGCTTTTGCATTTTCCACATCTGGCCTACAGACCTAATTCCAACTCGCGATCTCGTTTGGTGAAATTCGATAGTCGTGGTTTAAATACCTTTCAATGTGGGACGATTTAACAATTGCTGCTGTTAAAAAAACAAACCCTGAGCGCTATCTGTGAAACCCATATGGAACGCGGAGAAGGAAAACATGCTGCAAACACACAAACGCTACCCATTGTCTTTAACACTCGCACACACATACATATACATAAACACACGGGAAAGATGGGGGAGGGGAGCAAGTGGAGAGAGACAGACACGGATATAGACCGACAAGAGTCAGTGCGAGTCAAGTTAACGCTTTCTCCGCCTGCATCCACAAGTACCCCCCTCCCGCGTTAATTAATTCCAAACAAAGCAAGCCAATCAAGGGATGCATTATTATTTTCAAGCAGAGGGAGGCAAGAGGCATGTATTTTTTAATTGATTTATTTATTTGGAGGACATTAATTCTCTGTCTGAAGCTGATTTTCAAACCGTTTGCAAAGCGCGGCTCCATTGTTCGCCGGGCGCGCAGGCCCCGCCCCCTGCTTTGTGTGCGGCGCGCGGATTGGCCGGCGCGCGCGGGGGCCGCGTCAGCGCCCGCGAGCCCATTCATCTGTGCACTTGGGCGTTGGACCCCGCATCTTATTAGCAACCAGGGAGATTTCTCCATTTTCCTCTTGTCTACAGTGCGGCTACAAATCTGGGATTTTTTTTTTTATTACTTCTTTAAAAAAAAAAAACTACACTTGGGCTCCTTTTTTTGTGTGCTCGACTTTTCCACCTTTTTCCCTCCCTCCTGCGCTGCTGCTTTTTGATCTCTTCGACTAAAATTTTTTATCGGAGTGTATTTAATCGGTTCTGTTCTGTCCTCACCACCCCCACCCCCTCCCTCCGGTGTGTGTGCCGCCGCTGCCGTTGCCGCTGCTGCTGCTGTTGCTGCTCGCCCCGTCGTTACATCAACCCAAGGCTCTTTGTTTCCCCTCTTGGATCTGTTGAGTTTCTTTGTTGAAGAAGCCAGCATGGGTGCCCAGTTCTCCAAGACCGCAGCGAAGGGAGAAGCCGCCGCGGAGAGGCCCGGGGAGGCGGCTGTGGCCTCCTCGCCTTCCAAAGCGAATGGGCAGGTAAATTCTACCTGTAGTTCTGGTCATTTCTTTGGTGTCTTTCTCTAGTCTCGAAGCTTCCCTTCCTTCTGTTCGCGCCCGGGGCGCATTCGGTGAAGAAGAGCGTGGCCGGATTCTAGTCTGAAAGTTGAATGGAAAAGGATAGCCTAAATTGTCAATTTTTCATGGAGGGGTATCTCCATCCCCCACCCCAAAGAAGTGGTTCCGGAGAATCCTGGCGCATTCTTGAGTAGACGGGAGAAAAAGAGTGATAAATCGTCTAAAATGGCGTGGTTTGGAGAATGGCAGAACGTGACTAGCTAGATGTTCCCCCTTAAGCCAGGGTGCATTTGTATTTGGGGGCACAATGGTTTTGGGGTAGCCTTCGTGTTTGTTGTTGAGACTGGGTCGCCTTCGAGATATCTGAACTGGTGGTGGTGGTGGTGGTGGTGGTGGTGTGTGTGAGTGAGAGAGAGAGGGAGGGAAGGGGGGAAACGTAAATGGGGATGGCGTTGGGAAAAGGCAAAAAGGCAAGGGCTGTCTTATTGTATGTCGAGGCGGTGTGCCCTGGGTTCTAGGAAAGGTGGCTGGCTGAACTGGACAGAAGGCTTTCGGTATATTTCGGTGGGGCTTTCCCAATGTCTGAATCTTATTTGTAGCTGTCTGTGGAATTACACACCCATTTGACTTCTAAAGGCAATCCCTGGGGTGGGAACCTTCGGCGGATCTTTAGAGAAGCTCTCCGGATGGTTTTTGCGTTTCGGTTGGGGTTGTTCGTGTGCGTGGCGCTTCGGCCACCCGCGAGGGGCCGCCCCAGCGCTGCCCGAACCCAAGTAGCTAGCCACGGTTGGGTGGGCGCGAGAGGTCGGCCATGGGTGGCTGCTTCACAAACACTGGGCACCCACCACGCCTCTTTTCCTAGAGCGGAGACCGTGTTGCTTCGCCTGGGCTAATCTACTGGGGTAAGACAGACTCTGCCAGTTGCTTCAAAACCCGTTAAAAATGCAAAATGAACTGCCCCGCTTTGCCGAATCAGGGGCGAAGGTGGTTGTGGAAGCACAAGCGAGACCTCAGAAATAATGGGTTTTCCCCATCCTTGTAGGTTTGAACCCGACCGAGAGGCTGGGAAGCCACCTGAGCTTTGTTTGCGGACTCTTCGGGTAGCACGATCCCAGCTCGGGGGCGCCTCGGCCTGCGGGCAGGGCCCGGCTGGGCAGGGCGGGGTGGCCAGGCGGCCCCGCCCCTCTTCGCTCGCCTGCGCCCTGCTCTGCGAGATGGAAGCGCAGCGCCCTCTACCGGTCTCAAGGCCAAGGGCGCAGGCAGTGCCTTAAGTGCGCAGAGCGGGCGCTCCTGGCTGGAGTGCTGTGATCCCCCGGGGCATTCTCAGTGTTTAGACGAGGCCTCTAGGGTTTAGGGAGAAAAGCGGAGGTGTGACCTAGGCACAGACCACCAGCTAGGACTGTGTGCCTTCTTTCAAAGGGCATTTGCTGTATCCAGTATTACTGGCTCCTTTTCCAAAGCCCGTGAGGCAAGGACTGGAAGAGTTACCCATTGCCTTCCACATTTCGGGTTCGGTCCTTAGGACATCTACTGAATGTGGAGGCTCTTGCTGTGCCTTTTGGGCTTCCCAAACGTCGCTGCCCCATTTGTTCATCCAGAGGGCTCTTGGCTGGGCCCCAACCCTTCCTCCCCATAACTGCGGGACCGAGGGATTCTGGACCCTGAGATGCCTTAGGGAATCTGGTCTCTCCGGCCCCTGGGGTGGGGGAAGGAACAGCGGTTTGCCCGGGCCGCATCTGTGACGCTCCCACTTTCTTTGCCCCGCAGGAGAATGGCCACGTGAAAGTAAACGGGGACGCTTCGCCCGCGGCCGCCGAGCCGGGCGCCAAGGAGGAGCTGCAGGCCAATGGCAGCGCTCCCGCCGCCGACAAGGAGGAGCCCGCGGCCGCCGGGAGCGGGGCTGCGTCCCCTGCCTCGGCCGAGAAAGATGAGCCCGCCGCCGCCGCCGCCCCCGAGCCTGGGGCCGGCCCTGTGGAGAAGGAGGCCGCCGCCGAAGGCGAGGTCGCGGAGCCAGGCTCGCCCACGGCCGCCGAGGGGGAGGCTGCATCGGCCGCCTCCTCGACGTCTTCGCCCAAGGCCGAGGACGGGGCCACACCCTCGCCCAGCAACGAGACCCCGAAAAAAAAAAAGAAGCGCTTTTCCTTCAAGAAGTCTTTCAAGCTGAGTGGCTTCTCCTTCAAGAAGAACAAGAAGGAGGCGGGAGAGGGCGGTGAGGCCGAGGGCGCTGCCAGTGCCACCGCGGAGGGCGGCAAGGACGAGGCCGCCGGGGGCGCCGCAGCCGCCGCTGAGGCGGGGGCGGCCCCCGGGGAGCAGGCGGTGGCGCCGAGCGAGGAGGCAGCCGCGGGCGAGGAGGGGGCGGCAGGTGGCGACCCGCAGGAGGCCAAGCCCGAGGAGGCCGCCGTCGCGCCAGAGAAGCCAGCCGCCTGCGAGGAGCCCAAGGCCGCAGAGGAGCCCAAGGCCGCAGAGAAGGTGGAGGAGGCCGGGGCCAGCGCCGCCGCCTGTGAGGCGCCCTCCGCCTCGGGGTCTGGCGCGCCCCCTGAGCAGGAGGTGGTGTCCGCAGAGGAGCCTGCGGCCGCCTGCGCCTCCTCTGCCTGCGCAGCCCCATCACAGGAGGCGCAGCCCGAGTGCAGTCCAGAAGCGCCCCCAACAGAGGCGGCAGAGTAAAAGGGCCAGAGGTTATGAGATAATCGAAGAACTTTTCTCCCCCGTTTGTTTGTTGGAGTGGTGCCAGGTACTGGTTTTGGAGAACTTGTCTACAACCAGGGATTGATTTTAAAGATGTTTTTTCTTTCTTTTTCTTTTTTCTTTTCGTCTTCCTTTTTTTGACTTTTTTTAGCAGTAAATTTTTTTCCCCTTTCCCCACAGATCCCATCTCAGATCATTCTGTTACCACCATTCCAACTGGTCGAGGAGAGCTTAAAACACCTTCCTCTGCCTTGTTTCTTTTTTCTTTTTTTTTAATTTTTTTTTTTTTTTTGCATCAGTATTAATGTTTTTTGCATACTTTGCATCTTTATTCAAAAATGTAAACTTTCTTTGTCAATCTATGGACATGCCCATATATGAAGGAGATGGGTGGGTCAAAAAGGGATATCAAATGAAGTGATTAGGGGCCACAATAGAGAAAATGAAGTGGTGCATGACATTGCCAAGATAATGTGCCACTAGAAATGATGGTGTAAAGGCTTAGTCTTTTTTTTTTTTTTTTAAAGAAAAGTTATTACAATGTATTTTGTGAGGCAGGTTTACAACACTACAAGTCTTGAGTAAGAAGGAAAGAAAAAAAAAAACACCAATATCCAGATTTTTAAAAAAGATCATAGTCTTAGGAGTTCATTTAAACCATAGGAACTTTTCACTTATCTCATGTTAGCTGTACCAGTCAGTGATTAAGTAGAACTACAAGTTGTATAGGCTTTATTGTTTATTGCTGGTTTATGACCTTAATAAAGTGTAATTATGTATTACCAGCAGGGTGTTTTTAACTGTGACTATTGTATAAAAACAAATCTTGATATCCAGAAGCACATGAAGTTTGCAACTTTTCACCCTGCCCATTTTTGTAAAACTGCAGTCATCTTGGACCTTTTAATCACAAATTTTAAACTCAACCAAGCTGTGATAAGTGGAATGGTTACTGTTTATACTGTGGTATGTTTTTGATTACAGCAGACAATGCTTTCTTTTCCAGTTGTCTTTGAGAATAAAGGAAAAAAAAAAAAACTTCAGATGCAATGGTTTTGTGTAGCATCTTGTCTATCATGTTTTGTAAATACTGGAGAAGCTTTGACCAATTTGACTTAGAGATGGAATGTAACTTTGCTTACAAAAATTGCTATTAAACTCCTGCTTAAGGTGTTCTAATTTTCTGTGAGCACACTAAAAGCGAAAAATAAATGTGAATAAAATGTACAAATTTGTTGTGTTTCTTTATGTTCTGATAATACTGAGACTTCTAGGTCTTAGGTTAATTTTTAAAAAGATCTTGCATGCTATCAAGAGTAAATTTGGTTGTGATTTTTAATCTGAAGTTTTTCAAGCTCTGAAATCCATAATCAGCAGTGTCTGATTACATATATAGGAAGATCTTATAACATTCCATGTTCAACCTGTTACCACTTATCTGCATTTAGTTTTCATTTAAAAATTGAACATAACTTTTTATTATAGCTATATAGCATGTCAGATTAAGTCACTTAGAACAAAAGTGGTGTGACCCTAAGACTATTAAATGTCTTATGAGAATATTTCATAAAATAATTTTCTTGTCATACAGGTCCAGAAACTTAAATTTTATAAAATGAGTGAGAGTCTATTGAATCTGAACCACAGATGGGTCATGAAAAGTGGCCAAATGTGTTTTAAAAGTTGATGGTGTATTACCTGCCATTGTAATTGCTTAGCAGTTGGCTAATTTCCAAATTATTGCTTAGATTATGTTATACCTTAAGAAAACAGACTTATGTAATGAAGTTATGGTGTCAAATGGACAACCTTGTCAGTTTATGGGCCGTTAGCATAGTTGCAACCATTTTTTATTTTAATGAAAGTATATTAGCAGCTTGTTACTCAAAAGAAATGATAAATACTCTTATGTATTAATCCTTCCTAGTTTACCTCTCTGCTCTTTAGCACTCCATAACTGGATATTTTTGTTCACTGGATGCTATATCGAATTGAATTTTAATATTTATCAAATACCATTGCTTTTTAAAATGCATAATTGTTCATGCGCAGCTGTTTTGCTGTTTTTGAGCAACTTGCAATGGTAGGGTTCATGAAAAACCAGTGAACTGCAATTGTAACACCTGAATGCCAAAATCTTACTAGGAAAATAACAAATTAGCTTTTTGATATGCTCTTTTAATTGGAATAATGGGTCAAAAATAATGGTTCATGACTTCTCTGTACTATACACCCTCCCTACTAATAAAGTCAAGTAACATTTGGAAGGGTGTGTATTTTTAGAATTTCTTGATCTTGGAGGATGTTTGTAAGTTAAAAATCAAATCTGGTAACCAAAGGACTGATTTATGGGTCTTTCCCACCTTAACTAACTTTTTTGCAAATACCTAGTTGGCCAAGTACAGTGCCTGGCGTGTAGTAGGGCTCAGTTAAAAAAAAATAACTCCCAAAGTGAGTTGTGAAAAATACTGTGTAGAAAACTATTATAAATTGCTAGTTTTGTTCTTTTAACCGCTGGGATTTATTACAATGCATTATTTTGATTTTAATCACTGCCTATACACTTTGGGTGGTATTGAGGGAGTGATGGATTTTCCTCCAAGTTATTAAATGAAATTTGACATATCTTTTCATCCAAAGTTTTGTACATCATGTTGTTTTCTAATGGAAAAATGTTAATAATGGCTTTTTTGTACTACTAAAAATAGCTTTGAGATTAAGGAAAAATAAATAATTCTTGTACAGTTCAGTATTGTCTATTAAATCTGTATTGGCAGTATGTATAATGGCATTTGCTATGGTTATAAAATACTTCCTCTGGATTATAATAATCATTTGGTCCAATTCCTATTGCTTGTAAAATAAAGTTTTACCAGTTGATATTATCAAGCCTGCTAAAATAGGATTTTTTACAAAGTTTATTTTCAAACTTAAGTTTTTAGAGAAAAGTTTAAAACTTTAGGTATTAAAAGGTTTACTATTATTCAGTTGATAGGATTTAGAGGATATGTTTTGATATTGTACTTGAATATAAAATTATTATACATTGAAGATGATTTATTTGCCCACAGGTCAAATTTTAACTATAGAACTTGATAACTGACAAATGCTGCAATTCATGTATGTTTTTTCATCATATGAATTAGAAACAAACAATAGAACTTTGCAATTTAGCTTAAGGAATTAGGGTAAGGTGCTCTTTGAACTCCTAATTTAGATAGATTCTTGAATAGCAAGTGGAAAGGTAGTGTAATTTAATATAGTCCAAGTTTTAACTTTAAAAATAAGTTAAGTAATAGACTATTAGCCTCTGCCTTCCCTTTAATCATTCACTGGGAACACTGAGCATTTTTTTTCCCTTTCCATTTCCCAGTTATATGAAAGTATTTAAAGCAAGGTGTAGCAAACAGAATTTTAAAATGCTTTTCATCATAACTCTCCCAGTCCCTGTTGAGATTATAATTTGAGCACTCCTTTAAATTATGCCCAAGAATGCCATTCTGAAAATGGAAACAAATACTTTAAAAGGCTAGATGTGAATTTCAATAAATTTGTGTTAAGGTTTTCTTTGTGTTTTTGATGTTTAAAAAAGTATTAAATAGGTTTTTAGTTGACCAAAACTAGTAATATAGCAATTTTTTTTCTAGTAATATAGCAATTACAAATGAATTACATATAAGAAACAAACATCATGACTACATACTTGTATTTTTTTTAAGTTAAACGTAGGACAAGGTGAAATTGAGATAATTTTTTGTCTAGAACATATTCAACCAAAGAGGCACTTTGAAATCCCTGTTTCTAAGACACACATGGAAATACATTTTATTGTTTATAATTACGACTTTCATGGAAACGAAATCATAATCATTCCTAGTTTGATCTGCCTAATACATAGAGATAATGATTTTCTAGAAGTCAGACCTTTCCTTCACAGATGAAGATATGACATCATTTGAAAAAAAAAAAAAAACTTTCTATGTAGTAAATATGTTTTTTTCTTTTAATATTTTTTTAGTTGTAGATGGACACAATACCTTTATTTTATTTATTTTTATGTGGTACTGAGGATCAAACTCAGTACCTCCCATGTGCTAGGCAAGTGCTCTACCACTGAGTTATAATCCCAGCTCATAGTAAAGATTTATTTTAAGATTTTCTAAGAATATTTTGAAGCTTGGAAGCATCAACTACGATTTGAGTAGTTTGAATTTATGAGGAAACTTTTCAAGAAAGCTCTCGGGGAAAACTCAATTGGGGTATATAAATTGTGTTTCATCCTAGGGGAAAAAAAAGTACAATACTTTATAAACTTGTAATGGAAATGTGAACAAAACACCTTTTATTCTCATTTGTTGGGATTTGAATTTTAATATTCAAAAATAAAACGTGTAACACTTTATATAATTAGGGGTAATTAAAGGTTCTAGCTCCACATCACAAATATAACAACCATCTTCTATCAAAATATGAGTGTTCTATATAATCATGTTGTTTCCTTGGAGCTTTAAATGAAAAATACAGAACTGAGTGGTATGGCATATCCTTAGAAATACAAGGAGGAAAAAGAGGTAAAATCATTTTTCATAGTTAACTATTTAAATCTGAAGGATTCAGTTTAAAGATAATGTTACGACAGCTGAATTAGTGTTTGCCTTGAGTCTATATTATGCTTAGTAATGATGTAATAATGTGTGGAAAACATATTTAAGTGAGGGGCAAGACCTTTAGCATTTACATATTCTTACAGTATTTTGCTTTCTCTGTGGTCAGTGACTGACACTTTTTAAATAGGTTATGACACTTTCTTGACTATAAGTCTTTCCCTCCTCTTCCTCACATGTCCTTCCTCCAGCTCAGTGCTCCAAAAAGGAAATCCAACCACCCCAAACTGCCCATGTGGAAACTAAACAAAGATACTGCTTCAGGAATTGTTTGGAAGGATATGTAGAATGTAAAGTTACTGTTCAGAGATTCTTTGTTGACTTTTGAAGACAATTTAGCAGGAGGCAAAAAAAAAAAAAAAAAAAATCAAGGATGTTAAGAATAAGACTTAATTGCAAGGAGTCTTAAAATTTGACTCCAAAGACAATTTCTTTCCTATTTTACTGGCTTAACTTTGTTTTTGAAACTGATATTTTTCATTATTTGTTTTCTTAGCAATTCCCAAAGATTATATTGATGATCTTGGAAACTGGCATAGAATGATGTAGATGATGAACAAAACTGAAAGGTTTAAGGTTTTTAATTCTGCAAATTTTGAACCACTGACCTGCCAACTAAGAACCATAGATCATTTGTATTCAAAGGTTCTGCATCTGCAGATTCAACGAATTGTAGATTTAAAATACTCAGAAAAAAATTATTTCTGTATGGAATATGTATGGACTTTTTTCTTGCTGTCATTCCCTAAACAATACAGTATAACAACTATTTACATAGGATCTATCCTGTATTAGGCATTATAAGTAACTTATAGATGATTTAATATATACAGGAGTATATGTGTAGGTTACATGCAAATACTATTCCATTTTATGTTAGGAATTTCAGCATCCTCAGATTTTGTTATTTGTGTTGGGAGGATCACATATAAGTGTTGGTACATCTCTAAATTTTGGTTGGGATTTTATGCCTAGATATCTTCCATTACAGACAACTTTAATGAAATTAATCTACCTCTACACTGTAGTATAATTATAGTTAAATATCATCAAAATCTATTAGTATAACATCTTACTCCATGTACTGAGAACAATGTCTGGAATGTATAGGCATGAGGAAACCCAGCAACCACTTGCCACCGAAGACTTATGTGTTAGCACATAGCAAAGCAGCACTCTAAATAGAACATGCTGGTCAACAAACAATACCAATTAACCTATCAAAATATTAAAATTTTTATCATCAAGTGTGTGTCACAGAAATTGGCAATGTTTAAAATAATTGTACTAAAAACAAAAAAAAAAAAAAAGAAAAAGAAAGAAAAAAGATTCAAGAAAGATACTCATTATAGAGCCCAGAGTCTTATATGGCAAAATTAACTGTCATTTTTGTATAAAGACATTTTAAGAAGGTTGAATTTATGTGCTCATAGGATAACATTTCCTTCTAAGTAAATTACCAACTAGAGCAACTTATTTTAGCGTTTTTAGTAAATTTGCAAGTATCAGATGAACAATAGTCTAAAATAGCATTTGAGGGCTGGGGTTGTGGCTCAGTGGTAGTACGCTTGCCTGGCATGCATGAGGCAATGGGTTCGATTATCAGCACCATATACAAATAAATAAAATAAAGATCCATCAATAACTTTAAATAAATAAATAAATAAATTAGCATTTGAAAGGAATTGAGGGCAACTGGTGAGATTATAAAGAAAAAGGAGTTTATGGACTTGGTCAGGTCATATAAAATATTAATTATTAACTGGAAAAATCAATTATCTAAGCAGTGTCATTTTCATCTAGTCTCTGAGGCATTATCTAGTTCATTAATTGGACTGAAATAGTACAATGAATATCTGTCCTTTTCTCTTATGCTACCTGATGTTTTATAAGCATAAGTTACTACCAGGAAGTTGGGAATTTTTAAAATTCGGATAATAACGCTAGTTTTTAAAATGTTTTTAGTGGATAGCTTGTAAATTTAAGATTTTCGTGTAGTCTTGAAACAAACAATAGCTTGTTACGTACATATATAAATGTACCTAAAAGAATTTCACCTGTATATATGTACACATAAATATAACATATATCAGTACATAACAATCAAAAATAATTAAAGGAGTGAAAGGAAGACCGAGAGAAGAAAAGAGAGCAGGAGAAGGAAAGAAAAAGGGAGGGGAAATGGGGACTGAAATCAAATTTCTTGTATGTATTATTTTGTCAAAAAGAACCCAAATACTATAATGCTCTAAAAATACTTCATATGGTCTAGAAATGAATTTTTTTTTTTTGTTCAGATCAAGAAAACTATTAATAGAATCAATTTTTCAAAAAGCATGCTTCGTCCCTATTTTTTTGGAAGGTTGGGATGGAGGGGGTGGTACCAGGAATCATACCGTCTACCACTGAGCTACATTACCAGTCCTTTTCAATTTTTAGACAGGGTCTGTAAATTACTAAGATTGGTCTTGAAATTGTAATTCTCCTGCTACACTCAGCCTCCTGAGTGACTGGAATTATAGGTGTGTGCCACAACCAGGTCCAGCTTCCTACCTCTTATTGTCCTGAACTCTAATTTTGTTATCCAAAGTATATTTGTAAGTTATCTATACAAATTGGGAGTTAATAGGCATGTTTGCTTTCCATTATTATGTTTGAATTTTTAAAAATAAAAATTTTCTCTACTTTAAACTTTATGATTTTTCCCACTGGCTGCATTAACTCTTTGGAAAATATTAACATATTTTCTGAATAACTTTTAAATTATAAAGGACAGTAGTTGAATGAAATTTTAGATTTGGTTACATTTATAACCAAAAGTTGATTCTCTAAAATTCTTTGTGTGAATGTCCTTAATTTTTGTTTGTTTGTTTGTTTTTGTTTTAAACACTGATTAATCTTTTATAACAGAATTGTAATAGTAACCATTATGGACATCTGATCTACAATAGATAAGAAAATTGGCAAAATAAACTTTTTTTTTCTTTTTTTGTCCCTCTGCAAGTCTCATTCCTAAGCCTTGTATTTGTAATGTTTTTTTCCCAAAAAGGGTATGAGAATGAAATAGTAGATTAGATATTCAAGTGCTGGAATCTCAAAGGGACTTGGCTCTGTCATATGCAAACTTTCGTAATATTAGGTATTTTACTCTATCCACTTGAGCCTCACTCTATTGCTTTTAAAGTTGGATACAAAAGAGTACCCAAGCCAGGCACCCTGGCCCATGCATGTATTCCCAGTAGCTTGGGAGGCTGAGACAGGAGAATCACAAAGTCAAAGCCAGAGTCAGCGAAAATGTGGTGCTAAACAACTCAGTGAGACCCTGTCTCTAAATAAAATACAAAATAGGGCTGGGGATGTGGCTCAGTGGTTGCCTGAATTCAATCCCCAGTACTCCTTCCAAAAAAGAGTACCCAATACCTCTAGTAAATAGGTACCCAAATAGTACCTGTTACTGAGGTCACTAGAAAGATGCTAGGTCTAGTGTCTGGTATCTGGGAATTATTCAGTGAATGTTTGCTATTATTACTCATTCCATAGCTGCTAATGTGCATTTTTGGCTGAACATTGAACTAAAACTTGAATCTACCTTAGATAGATACTTGAAATAATTTGCAATACATTTTAATTAATATGTTCTAGATAAAGATACTAAAATAAAGCCTGTTATGTTTCATCTGTAATCCCAGTGACAAGGGAGGGTTAGTTAGGAAGATCACAAGTTCAAGGACAGTTTGGGTAATTCAGTGAGATCTTGTCTCAAAATAAAAAAGGGTTAGTTATAGCTCAGGAGTAGAGTCTCGCTGGATTCAATCCCCAGTACTGCCAAGGGGGGAAAAAGCAAAAAACAATTTTAAACCAAAAACCAGATTTTTTTAAGAGAGAGAGAGAGAGAGAGAGAATTTTTTAATATTTTATCTTTTTTTTTAGTTTTTGGCAGACACAACATCTTTCTTTGTATGTGGTACTGAGGATCAAACCCGGGCCGCACGCCTGCCTCCGCTTGAGCCACATCCCCAGCCCCCAAAACCAGATTTCTAATTGATATTTTATTTCATACTTCATTTGCTTTTAATTAATTTTTTATTGTTGCATTATAATTATACCCTAACAGTGAGATTCATTGTGGCATATAGGCTATAACTTCATTGTTTTTTAGCAAACACTATGGAATATCTATTATGTTCTAGGGAATGAACTTGGATCTAGGAACATGAGGGTGAATATGTCCATGCTCAAAATTTGTTTTGGTGGGAAAATCACTCAAGTTAAAAATAATTCCAATATTATCAATGATAAATTTATAATGTTAATTTTAATAGGCCAACTCATTCAATTGTCTTTATAGTATGGATTATATAGAAGTGATGAAATCAGTTGAATATTATAAAAGTATTATTTAACATACCTTGTAAAGTTTCATATAGCAAGTTTATTCTTCAATAACATTTAAGAAACAATTATCAGGAAAAAATAAAGAGGGGAATGTTTAGATTACCTGTTGTTATTTTATAAACCACCTGTGCTCTAAAACAAAGATCATTTTCATTAAAAAAAAAATTAGCAGCCTTATTGATGTGTAATTGACACACAATAAACTGCAATACTAAAATAGAATGTTTGATAAGCACACAAATGTACACACCTACAAACTATTACCAAAATCAAGATAATGACCATATCCACAAAGGTCATGATTCTGTGGGTCAGGAATCAGAACAGGCATGTCAGGGAGAGCTTATCTCAGATACCATGACCTTAGCCACAGCTGGAGTTGATAGAATACCTGGGGTGACCCACATGTCTGGGGTCTTCATTCTTCTGCAAGGGGTACTTTTTGGGATGAGAAGTTCCAAAATGGTTTCTTGCTGGCTGATCATGGTAGCTGGGAGGGGTTGGCTGGAATAGCAGAGATCTAGTAGATATACTTTGTATATAGTGGTCTCAGGAAGATTTCTTCCATGGCAGCTGACTTCCCCTAGAGCTGGAGTTCCAAAAAAGAGGGTTTCAAGAGGCAGGGAGTAGAAGCTGCCAATATTTTTCAGTGTGGGCCCCAGAAACTGGCACAGCTTCAGGTCTGCTGTGCTTTATTGATTAAAACAGTCATAGCTCTCATGCAGAATCCAGGAAAGAAGAGCACTGACACTTCCTCTTGATTAGAAAACATGAAGGAAGTTTTCTGACCATCTTTAAAGCACTAAAAGATGTGTTGAATACCCTGTATTCCTGAGGGCGGGGGAAGACTTCAATTTGGTGACATGAACAAACAATTCCTGCATACCGCAAGAATTAATAGGGAGAGGAGGTGGAAATGATATAAGAATTTCCATTGACTCCTCTGTCTTCATAGCTTTTTATCAAGCAATATTCTTCAAATAACCTGAAGTTGCTATGCTTTGATATAGTACAAATATGTGCATTTTGGATACAAATGGATGTGATCAAAATTATAAGGTAAATACCATTGTGCATTTATCATAGAATATTATATCAGTAATGGTATACTGTAGTCATCTAAATTATTATCAAGATTCCCAAATCATTATTGAGATGAAATCACTTCAGCTAAACCATTTGAGATGGATATATTGGGTTCTAGTGATGTTATATTTCTACAGTCTTATCTTATTGGAAATCTCTGTTCTTTACCTTATAAGAATTCCATCTTTTAAAAGTTGGGGAGGGTATAACTCTATAAATAGACATTTATATCTTAGCAAACTTTATTCTAGAGATCACTTCCCATACATGGTTTTGTATTTTCTGCATAAATATAACCTGGATATGTTGGATAGCATATTGAAGAAATGTCATCACACCATGGTGAAAATACATCTCTCATTATCTGTTCAGTCACCATCTGAAATGTGTGAATGTAGCACAGAATGAAATTTTAAAAATCTTATGTTAGTAAAGTATAGCGTGTAAACCTTTCAGGAGGATTTTTTGCTGTGGTCTTTTGGAGAAACACAAGGCAAGGCAGTGTATAAGTACAGTTCACACATAGAAGAGGGGTACTTGGCTCATTAAAAGGAAATTAAATTTGTAATCATTATTAGTATTCAATGGAAGTAGTTACTACTTGGAAAGAAAGCACTTCTTCACCACGTCCCTTTGGATTCCCCTTAACCACTAGTGAGGGTCATCTCAAGTAGTATCAGTGACCCTTGTTTCTCCAGGGTCTTGGTGGACTGTCATTCCTAAAATGTCTACTCTGACTAACACAAACAAGAAGAAGGAAGATAGAATCTTCTGAGTGTACATGTGTGTATATCTACCAGAGAGATTACAAAGATCCACTAAAATGTTAGTCACTTGGGATACTATAGTTATAGGAGAGACCAGGTGTAAAGAGTCTTGATCATCAGGTAAATTTGAAGGTGATTTATAGGAACGGGAAGTGTATGTCAAGGAACAGAGTGTAAGGGAGTGACATTCCTTGGAAGAATAAGCATAGCATTAAAAACAAGCAATCAAAACAACACAGTTCCTTTATTTTGTGCATCTTAAATGTTTGGTTTTTAATGTTTAAATCATATTGCATATCTGGTTTTGAAAGGATCATATCAGGTCTTTAATTTTAAATCAGGTTCTTCACAATATTATGCTATTTCCATGGAGTTAGGAGATCATGTAACAAGGGTGAAAAGCAATTAAAATTAATTAGTGTGATAGAGGTCAAGCCAGGTCAATGTACCTACTCACCCGTCCACATTCCAGACCTCTAATAGAGGTGTATGTGTGCAGGGTCATAAATAAGTGTCTGCCACTTAGGGCATTAAGTTAATTAGCATCAGAAGAAAAAGAATTCATACATGACAGTAAGTATAGAAGCAAGAAGGAGAACTCAAAATTATTCCTACATTGCTAAGCCTTAAATTCTAGAATTTTAAATATACTTGTTCAAAATGTAGCTTTCTTGCTTTTTCTCAACAATTCCTCCCAGAAAAAGAGGATTTCTTTGTGAAACTTGGTGCAGGACTGATGTTTCTTCTATAAGGTTATCAATGCCCTTTATAAACATGAAAACAAGTCAGATGTGAAACATAATTTAAACATTCAATAACAAAACATCAACTTATCGAAAGTCTTTTAGATGTGAGCTATTTTGCTAGGTTTTCAGGATACAGCCAAGGAAAAAGTCAAGTTTTCTGCTTGAGGAACATATAGGAAACAGGCAAGTCTTGCAAATAGATAACAAAGTACAACAGAAAACTACCTGGGGAATAAATAGTATGGATCCATGTCCCACTGACTTAAATGTTAAAAATGATTAAAATTTGAAAAAGTACTAGAAGAATCCGAGGCACAATTTCTAACTATCAGAGTAGGAAAGACTCCACTAATAACTTCATAAAAATAAAAAATTAACATGATTTCAAATAAAATAAAAAGAAAATACAAACTGGAGGAAAAATTGCAACTTATAAATAAAAGTTTAAATTTTCAAAAGAGTTTTTATAAATTAATAATACCAACATCCCAATAGCATCTAGGCAAAGGACATGGCTGTTCAGTCAAAATACAATAGCTCTCAAGCACATCAAAATGTGCTAACATTTACATATATATATATATATATATATATATATATATATATATGTAAAAATTAAGAGTATGTCATTTTCTATTTATGATATTAGCAAAAATCAAAACCTCTGGGAACACACAATGTTAGTGAGGATGTGGGCACTTTTTTATTGGTAGAGTGTAAGTCAGAAATCTCCTACAACAATATTGTGACAAAAATATAAATGCTTATTTTCTTATATCCAGAAAATCTGCTTTTAGAAACTCATTCCACAGATACACTTACACATGCCAAATGACATGCACTTTATTATTAATAGTAGCATTGCTTTAATAGAAAAAGAGTAGAAGTAACTTTAATGACCATCAATAGAGGTTGGATTAAGTAGATTAGGGTATATTCACATGAGGGGATACCATAAGTTTTGATTATCTAAGGCTAGTAAACCATCCCCAAACATAGTAAGTTAAAACAATGATTATTTTATTTTCCCTCTCAATTTCATGGGTGACTGGGCTTCTTTGGGAAGTTCCATTCTGCATAACATTGGCTAGGATTATTGTCATCTCAACCAAGCTAGAAATGTCCAAGATGGCTCACTGACATGGCTGGGATTTGGGGCTAGCTGTTGGCTGGAACGTCAGCTAAAATTGTTGACTGTATATTAGCATTAGCTGTCCTCCATGTGGCCTCTGTTCATGGTTTGGGCTTCTTCCAGCACTGTAGCTAACTTCCCAGAGGGAGTGTTCCCCAAGTATAAAGCCATACCTCTCAAGGACCAACCTCAGAAGTTACATAGGTAGAAGTTATGAGTTATATACTACTACCTCATTGTATTGAGCAAAATAGGTTATAAAGCTAGCCCAAATACAAGGGGAAGAAACTGGAGAAGGACCGATCTTGATTAGAGAAGTGGCAAAAAATCCGACTGTCTTTAATCTACCAGTCTATGAATCTATAATATAAAAACAGGTAATATTTTATGTACTGATTGGTAAAAATTCCTAGTATCTATTGTTAAATGATGGTTGTATAACAGTATATATAATATGACAATATCTATATATACAAAGATTGTGCCAGACTCGTTGGCACATCCTGTAATCCCAGTAGATTGAAGCAGGAGGATTTCGAGTTCAAAGCCAGCCCCAGCACCTAGCAAAGCCCAAAGCAACTTAGCCAGACACTGTCTTAAAAAATAATAAATAAATAAATAAATAATTTAAAAATGGGTTGGGGATGTGGCTCATTGGTCGAACACCAATGGGTTCAATCCCCCCAGTACCAAAAAAAAAAAAAAAAAAAAACTCAAAGAAGTGTGGATAAAGGAGAATATGCCTAATTACTTACACATGCCAAAAATACTTTAGCAAATACATAGGAAACTGGGTAGTTAGGTACAGGTATGGGAGAATGCTCAATGATTTCTCCTTATATCTGCTGAATTTGAACAACATGATTATTCAAATTGTCCTATTTTAAAATGTTGAACTCTAAAAATTATAATGACAATCATGATAGGCTCTATTTCCTAAGCTAAAACTTAAGATATATTTGGAAGAGAGCAGGAAATTTGAAATCTATCCCTGAAAAATGTATTATTTTGATAGTGACTATATTCATAACATGACTGGAGCTCAGACTAGAGGATTGACTACCTGAACTAGGAGAGAATGATTCAGGGTGGCCACATAGAGAGGTAGATGGATTTTGAGCTGGGTCTTGAAGAGTAACAGATGACCTTCATATATTGGTAAGTTACAGTAAGAAGAAAGTGACAGGAGTCAACACTGATGGCTTCCACTTTTATGTGAAAGGGGAGGTAAGGCCATCCCATGAATATGATTTTTTGAGAAAGAGGAGACTTGAAGCTAGTAAAAAGAGCTAGCAGTATTTCCATAGGAAATGAGTAGGAGAAGTAAGAACAAGTAGAATAACTATGAGTTCACAACAATATCATCAACTCAGCAATGAGATTTTTCTCTACTTACTCAGGTAGAGGAAACAGACAGTGAATGGGTCCAGGACTGAAGATGGAGAGCACAGATATGGGAAAAGGGCAAAAGAATATGGAAAGACACTGATTTGATAGCTGATAAAACCCTGGGCCATTCGGTCCTGTACAGGAATCTGGAGGAAAGAGAGGCAGACAATGGAAAAGAAGTAGTGCCCATGAGGACTCAAACAATGGTGATGGGAGTAAAGGTGGTAAAGCTAGATGAGTAGAAAATAATGTGATGATTGGTTTCAAGTTGAAGATTTCAAACATGGAACAATCCTCAATGAGGATATGGGTTCTGCTTCTAACATTGGTTGTTAAAAATATATGGACACCATTTTATTTGGGACAATCCTTTTTGACTTTTCAAACAAAAATTGGGTATGTCCTCTTATAACACTAAGGCATGATTCCAGAGACCGTATTTTATAAACTGAAATAAAAACACATGGCTTAATAACGATTCTTACTTTATGTAATTTGTTAATATATTTCAATGAAAAGACAAACAATACACAGCATACAGTGTGTTAGTATCATATCAAAAACCCCAGAAATCCCAGTTTCTATAGACAGATATGATGATGCAAAAATAAATACTTTCAGTCATGCTTGAAATACTACAGTTTTTAGACTAAACTTGAAAAATGAGGCCATATATGAACTCAGTGATTTCTAATGCTACCTTCACACCATTACTCCCTCAAGCTTTGCCAGTATTGAGGACAGGGTAGTTTAATGGTAAGAGAAAAATAATACCTCTTGTTGGTGATTTTATTTACGTCTTTCGGGGAGAAGCATCCCAGCCAGAATAACGTTCATCCCCCTAGAAGGATGAGTGTATTCTTTCTTGTTCTCCTCGAGGTTTAAAGAAAAGGCTGTTTCCCTGTTCAGATTCCAAATTCCTTAGGAAAACAGAGGCTACAACAAAACCACACCAGTAACTTCCACTCACATGTCAGTTTTAAAACAACTTGGGAAAGGTCAGCCTATTTGACTTCCTTCTATTGTTGAATTTGCCCAGTTCCTGATTATATTACAGTCTGGTAGTGATTTTTAAAGGAGATCCCTTTATCTGTTTTGGTTTTCTAAGCAACATAAATTAACCAGAAGCTTTCTTTTCACACAGAATACTACTTATCTTGGGAACAGACTAACTTTGATAAAAATCATTCTCTGGGGATCTTTGCAAGAATATTAGTAGCAATTGAGTGGAAACCTGTTGAAGAGAGAGGGGCCAGAAAGTAGTCAAGAAAAGCTCACCAGTGACACAAAGAGGTCACTGATGTGAACTATCCCAGTTCCAGTATCAAGGATGTTCCTTGGTAGATTAAGCATTAAGTTTAGATTTGTTGAAATTATAATGTTAGCCTGAAACTATGGTTTCAGGTTTTTTTTTTTTTTGATCTCTATGACTTTGAAGTTATTACCTTTGTCCTAATTATCTGAAAATATTCATTTATATCAGGTAGCAGTTAAGGTGAATGTGACATGCCGCAAATTGTTCCTAAGGAACTCTTTTAATCTTATGAAAGATTCAGAAGAATATGCTATTTTTATATCTGTAATTGTATCAATTGTTACTTTACTTTTCAACTTCCAAGTCTAGTCTAAAATTTTCTATAGTTTTCTATATAGTCTCTAGTATAGTTCATTTTTAAATGCTGCACACACAAATCTGGTAGATAAGGTGAAATTCAAGGTATTCAACATGGAAAAAAAGGAGATAAATATGGAAGTATTCAAAAAAAGAAGGAAAAGAAAAACCTCACACAAAACAGAGGGAGTGGTCTGGAAGGAGAATCTACTGGGTCAGGCATATTTACAATATTTCTTGTTCAGATTACTTAAGTATGTCCCACTCACAAGCCTTCTTTTTGACTTGAAGTAAGGATACTTACCAAAAAAAATGTTCTGAAGGCCATTAGGTACATGTGTGTCATCAGTACTGAAGAAATGGGTACCCAAGCAATCTCAGCACAGAAATCAGAGGAGCAGAGTAGAGGTTATTATGAGCACAAGTTCTGCTTTCCTGGATTCAGTTTACTCTGGCAATCTGTAAAATGAGGACAACACAACTACTAGGGATTAAATGAAGGAATTATATATGTAAAACACAATATTGTCATCAGTGCCTGACACATAGAACACTCATGCAATTCTGAGGAATCTCTGCTCAGTTTTTAAGTTTGGTGTAGATACCAGATAAACCATTAAAATGGTGGAACTTTTGAAATGTCCTTTTCCAAAGGTAGAAAGAAATAGGAAGACCAAAGCCTCAGACTCCATGAAGGGATTATGAAGGAAGAGAGTTATAATTGAGCATTTTGTTTATATTAATGAGGAAACAGGTTGAATTTATAGCAGGAAAGGCTTAGCTTCAAGTTTGTGGACTTCGAGACACAATGTACTCTAAGATACTGTTGAGCTGGAAATTGCAAAGAAAGGAAAAGGTACTTGATGTCAGTCAAGATGGCATCTGTTGACCCGGACACTTCCCTGCATCCTTTTGATTGGGATATGAAGTATAGTGATTTGGCATAAATATACAATTGCCTACAGGAAAAGAAGTGGGTCCTAGCACTATTAGGACTACTTGGAAAATCACCTCACCAAGAGTCTCTTGTTAGCAATGCAGTAGCTAAACTTCCTTGGTTAGATTCCAAGACTAGCGATTCTCATAGGGAGGTTCATTCCAGAACAAATAGTGTTAATGGTGAAGTTTAAACTCTACATATATTAAATTTGCATTTCAACAGAAAGCAACAGTATTTGACATCTAATAATGCATTTAGATTTGTTAGAAATCTCATTTTAATCACTGTGCATATGGCATACCAGGTGAGTTACAACATTTTGATTTTCATGGGGCATGAAGTTTTAAAACTCATTAGCATTTTTAAATATTTATTATTTCATTTTATTACATAAAGTAGCATATAAATTTAGAGTCAAAACTATTTTTAGACCAAATTTAATCCAGAACATATACTAAAAATAATATATGTAAAAAATGACATTTTAAAAATCAAATGTGAAGAATATATAGAGAAATACTGGAGTATGTCATGGTCATGATGACTAAATTTTAGCTCAAAGAGACTTTGAAGATCACTTAATTTGCCCACCTCTCATCCTGTTATAGACTGGTCACCTCATTGCTCAATCATGCTGTGAATGGGATGCATTGAAGGGATGGCATGGAGATTCTGTATGGCTGGAAATTGTGCCCTGGTGATTGATGGAAAAATGGAAGTAAAGGACCTTGCCCCAGGCTTCTTGAGAGATTTGTCTTTTTATTGCCTTCTAAAGCTCTTTCTAAACTCCATGAAATAAAAGTTGATCTGCTAAATCTGGACATATTGTTTGGTTAAAATAAGTAGAGAACACAAAACTGATCTAAATCATAAAAAACTCATGCTTCCCAGGGTCCACGGCTGGAATTTATGCATTAAAAATCCATGTCAAGAGTATTTGGAGGTGGGACATTTTGGAAGTGACTGGGAGATGATTTGTGCATTAATGGGCATCAAGGAAGTGACTTTGTTATAAAAACAAGCTCTTTGGCATGCTTGCTCTGTCCTGCCATGTGATGCCCTCTGCCACATTACCATGAAGCAAGAAGACCCTGACTAAGATGCTGGGCAGATGATGACACCATGCCTTTGGACTTCCCAGCCTCCAGAACTGTACACCAAATAAATGTCTTTCCTTTTTAAATTATTTGTTCTCAGGTATTCCGTTATAGCAATAGAAAATAGACTAAGGAAACAGAGGACTGATTTTATTTTTCTAAACAATTTTAAAGTGTATCCAAAAAAAGTACATTGAACAGAATAGAGAAAATAGTGAGTACCCTCTAAAAAGAATCTAACAATTTCTTCAGGGTGAAGGGTGGGCATGATCACACTCAGTTCTGGTAGATTTTGGCAGCATAAAGCTCCAGAGATTGGACAGCTGCCGTGGTACCCATTGGTACTAACAACGGTTTCTCATCTTATTGTTTTAATTTCATGGTATTATAGTTTAGGTCCCTCACAAAATCAGGGATTCTTAAGAGAATTTATAAAATATAGATAATAGAGGCCCAAAGAGGTAATGGGGAAAACCATGTGTAGAAGTAGCAAGAAGAGTTAGGACTAAAGGTTTACTTTTGCATTGGGGGAAATATATCTAACTTAAATGTTTTGTCACTTTTATCCTTTAGACCTCAGAATAGATAGAAGCATACATGAATAGAGACTTGCAGCTTATTTGATTCCATCCCTGTGAATTATTCATTCCATGGTCATTATGATCCTACTGCTCACATTTGTCCTGAAAGGGCAGAAACTATCACTTACTTCTTTGGCGTTCCTCATGACATATAGCATGATGACAGGGGTAAGATGAAGTTGTATTAAATTTGCCTTGGATTATGAAGGTGGAGGTGAGGGTGAAGGTAAGACGGAAAGGGATCTTTAGTTTTCTAGGTTGGTGTTCATTCTTCCAAATATGCCACTATGTGCCTTCTGATTTTGTTACAGCTTGCCGATTGAGTGTGAACCTATATTTTCATTCGCAGTCCCCAAAGACGTATTCTAAATTGCAACCTATTCCACTGTGAAAACAAAAACAAAAGCAGGCTGTCTGGCATTGAATGTGCTGGCAGCCAGTGCAGTAATCTGTTGTAATTTTGTTAGGTTTCTGTGCTGATTTCCATTTGGGCAGTGCCCACATTACTGATGAGACATTCATATATTCACAGTTATCCAAGGAGCAAGAAAACATCTGCCCCAAAACAGACAAAGATTATCCTGACGATTACAAGAATTGGTTACTGCTAATGCTATTGTGAATTACCTTCTACAAGAAGTCCAATTACAGGAAAATCAAGTGCTGCTCTCAGAAGCCATATGGTATCCTGAAGAAGGGTCCCCATGCCCGTGGCTAAGTAGCCGAGATTCCTGCCCTGGCACTGCCAACAGCTAGCTGTGAAAGACAATGATCAGCAGACACATGCTCAGACCTCAACAAGAATCCTTGGTCTCAGAAAGAAAGCACCTGCTGCTTCAGTAATGCAAAAAAAATCACAAAAATAAGCCACAAATTAGATTAAAGAGAGGAGCAGGTACACTGAAGAGACAGAAAGGACTGAGCTCCAAGAGTCACTGCTGAGAATGACTTCCTGGCGAGATAATAACAACTCATATTTTTAAATGCCTACAGTATGCCAAGCACTTTTTAAAAAGTTATTAAACCCTCCTTTTGGGGAAGAAGGGGTACTAGAGATTGAACCCATGGATGTTCTACCACTGAGCTATGCCTCAAAATAAATTTTGAGGCAGTTTCTTACTAAGTGGTCCAGGCTCATCTCCGACTTGTGCCCTCCTGCTTCAGTCTATTTATTTATTTATTTATTTTTATACTGAGAATTGAATTCAAGGGCACTCAACTACTGAGCCACATTTCCAGCCCTATTTTGTATTTTATTTAGAGACAGGGTCTCACTGAGTTGCTTTAGCACCTCGCCATGGCTGAGGTTGGCTTTGAACTCTCAATCCTCCTACCTCAACCTCTGGAGCCACTGGGATTACAGATGTGCGCCACTGTGCCTGGTTGCTTCAGCCTCTTGAGTAGTTGCAATTATGGGAGTGGGCCACCACACCTGTCTTTTATTAACACATTTTTATTGGAATATGTAATGAATTGACCTCCATCCTTCCAAACTCTATTATTGACCTCACTCAGGAGTTGCTGCATGGCAATGCCAAAGAGCCAAACACTTTTTGTATATTTTATTTATTTCCTTATCTATCTATCTATCTATCTATCTATCTATCTATCTATCTATTCTATCTATTTATTCTTGTGGTACTGGGGGTTGAACCCAGGGCCTTGTGCATGCAAGGCAAGCATTCTACCATCTGAGCTCTATCCCCAGCCCCAATATATTACTTTTAGTTGATAAAATAAGATTTAACAAGAAAGTGTCATTGTGTTCTATTGAGGAAATAGATTCAGAGAGGTTGAGCTTCTTGGAAACACATAGCTAGTGGGTGGTACCACTTCATTGTACTGGAAATTTGGGTAAATCTTTTAGAGGATTCAAACTTTTCAAAGTAAAAGAGGTTTATACTTTGCGAAGATTCTCATTCCATAAAGCCTGAAATATTCCCTTATTAATAATATTAAAAAAGTGTCTCCTATTCTTTAGGTTGCAGTGAGAAAAGAGTTGAAAAACAGAAGGAAGGAAGGGGGGAGAAAAGGAGGAATCTTAGACAAAGAAAAAAGGAAGAAGAGGAGGAGGAAAAATAAGAAAGTAAGAAAAAAGAAAGAGCGCTGGGGTTGTGATTCAGTTGGTAGAGTGCTTACCTAGCATGTATGAGGCACTGGGTTCAATTTTCAGCACCACATATAAGTAAATACATAGAGGTCAATCAACAACTACAAAAAGAAAAAAAAAAGATAAGTGAAGTCAATGTAATAAAAAAGAGCCTAGATAAGGATTCTGTTTTCTCTAAATTAATAAAGTGTCTTTTTCCATGTTCTGACCACCAGATTCAGGGGCCTATTTTCACCAAATGTGACCCCTGCTTCCAACGAAACTTTAGAAAGGGAACAAGTGGCTTTGCCAAGTCAAGGAAATGCAAAACAGACACTTCAACAATACAGAAAACTTTTTTTTTTTTGAAGCATTGGATCTATTTTTTTCATTTATTTTGATATGTTCAGGCTAGTTTTTACCTTAACATTATTATAACTTTAATACCAGATGTGCTATAAAATTTTATGTAAACTAAGTGTTTAATAATAGGAGACCATGGGACAATTCTAGGATCTTAAATTCTTTGCAGAGAAACAGACTGAGCACAAGCGTGGTGTTATGTGTGTGTATGCCAATCTTCCTTGTTTGCCATGAATAATGTCCGATTCTTTCGTCTCTTCACGAAGACTTGCAAATAGGATGTGTTACAACTCAAAAACTATAACAGCTTTCATCGAACCTAATTCTTTCTTGGCACAGCCTTCTTAAATGGATCTACTTCAAGTGATACCTTGAACACTCTCTCCACTACCCCCATTATTTTCAATATCATTTAGGACCAGTCCAAAATTTTCACTTGTTTGTCATTGTCTGTCTCCATTGTGAAAATGAACAAGGGGCCGGGTTTCTTTTATTATTATTATTATTTATTTATTTTTTTTTTTAGTTGTAGTTGGACACAATATCTTTATTTATTTATTTTTATGTGGTGCTAAGGATGGAACCCAGGGCCTCACACGTATTAGGCAAGCGCTCTACTACTGAGCCACAACCCCAGCCCAAGGGGCCAGGTTTCTCTGTTTTGTTCACTGCTGTATCTCCAGTGCCTGATTCAGGGCCTGCCTAAAATGAATGCTGAAGAGCATCAGTTGAATGAATGTAGAAGCATATGAATGCAGTATTTTCAGAAGTGTACTCTTTTTTTCCTTTCCTTTTTAACATTATTTAATGTCTAATTTGTTTATCTTACACTGAGATACACATCTTTTAGAGGAAAAATTTATACCTGTTTCTTATGGAAAATCCAAAAAGTCTCAGTCACAACTATGCTTAGTCCATTTCTGTAATACTGTGGCTAAAAAGGTAATACAAATGTATAGACTCTGAATGGTGGTGTACTCTTAGTTACATACATGATTTCACTTGTCACCTCATTGTAAAGTGGGAAGTGAGTCTCTAAAAGGGTTGACTTGCTTGTCCAAAGTAGCACAAGCAGTAAGTATCATATCACAGCATCGATCAGTCCTTCTGACACCAAAGTCCTTAAACAACAACTGTATTCTGCAAAACCACCTCCTCTGTGTGTGTGTGTGTGTACATGTGTGCACATTAATATTTTCAGGTAGATTGTCCTAAGCAGGACTTGCTCATTAAAAATCTGTTATAGTCCAACAAATACAAAGTACAAAGTGAAATCATTAAAATATATAAATAAGGGACTGGGCTGGGGTTTAGCGGTAGCGTACTTGCCTGGCATATGTGAGGCACTGGGTTAGATTCTCAGCACTACATAAAAATAAATAAATAAAATAAGGTCTATCAACAACTAAAAATACATATATATTTTAAAAATATATAAATAAGTGTTTAGCTTTCTCTGGTTTCTACTTTTAAAAAATAATTACTTTGTGGAAGAAGAAAAATGCAATAATGAAATTCTTTCATCACATTTTTTCATAATATATTGTACATATAAAAACAAATTTATTAATTTCCCTAAATATGGAGGTACCATTTCTTTTCAAGGTGCTACACAGTATGTCTTGCTATCTTGCAGTTTTAACATTAGTCTTTCATGTTCCTCAGAGTTTGGTTTTCATTCAGACCAAGTATTTCCAGCTTTCTGTTCTTAACTCTATTCAGCCAGGGAGAGACTCCAAGTATGGCCACTTTGAAGTCTGCAATGGTGTCAGGTTCCTGGGCAACACAGAGGAGATCTAAGAGCAGAGAAAAGGAACCAGTGAAGTGTAAAATACAGTATGTTGGAATTGTGGTGGTGTTGTCAATATGATGCTTATTTAAGATTTACTTCTCTTTTTCCAGTCTCTCAAGCTAAATTTAAACAGTTCATGTATAACTTCTACCCTCAAATTAGAGGAAACATCATGGCATGGTTTGGAGCCAGGAGAACTGGACTCAAATTCCAATTCTGCCACTTGCTTGCTTTGTAACCTTGAGCAAGTCAGAATTCATTTCCTCATCTGGGACCTGAAAGAATCCTGCCTGCCCCGGTTGCTCCTGTGGGTAAAAGATTATAATTAAACATAGCATATGAAGGATTTTATAAACTAAAAAGCACTTTACAAATGTTAACATTTTATTCAAGAGATTTGTATTACACACTGAATACAATAAAGGAGAAGTAAAATGATAGTTTTGTTTTGTTTTGTTTTTATTGCCTTATACCATAATTCATTATAGTTCTTATTTATGGCCACTTCACTGAAAATTTATTTGTCAAAACATCTATATAAAACTACTCTAGTATTTTATGTATGAGAAAGTCAGATTTGATTTGTACAATTCTCTTTATAGATGTATATCTTATTTATTTTTATTATCATATGTTTGATTTATGGATAATATAGTCATAGGGTTCAAAAGCCGAAAAAATAAAAAGATACAAAACATAAGGTATCCTTACATCTGTGTACCATAATGGCCTATTACTATTCCCTTTCAATATATAACCTCTATATGAATGTTATTCTGACCATCTTTAGGTGGATGTAAGCTTTAAGTGTGGTTTTTTGTTTTTGTTTTTGTTTTGTTTTGTTTTGTTTTTCAGAAACATGGGATTCTTCTGGTTAGAGGCTAGGGAGGATAGAAAGGAGTAAATTCTCTAGGTAACGACATAATGCACCCAGTGTCACATATTGATTTGGTGGCAGAACCAGATTTGGCTTTAATTTATCCAAGAATTCAAAGGCAATATCCAGACCAGTATGTCACTGGAGAGGACTGAAGTTAGAGCTCACAGAAAAGAAAAGTGAGAGTGCAAAAAGGCAAATGATAGGTTGAGTAGGAAAAAGGCAAATATAGTGCATTTTGTCACTAGCTAGAGAAAGGGTCCCAATCTAGCCACGCTAGGCAGGGAGCCACAAGTGCTATGCGCTCACCTGCAAACGGGTGCCCAGGTTCTCATCCTAATCTGTGGAACTGTGTGCCTGGGGTGCCTTTCACAACTGAGCTGAGAAGTTCTTCCCAGTGATTCAGCATGGTTCCTGGTGAAGTCCGAGGTGGGTGGGATTATGTGGTCACTCGGGGCCACATTCACCAATCTCAGGGGCAGGAGAACAGGAACTGCTTCAGTGAGAAAATTTCCAGGTAAAACTGAGCAGTCTGTCTCACCCCTTCATGGTCTGATCAGGGGTGAATGTCTTTAAGTGACCCTCAAATGTAAGGCTTCCTCTGCTAAAGGTTGCAGTTTTGAAGATCCTGCCACAGGCAGAGGACTCTCAACACTGTCCAAACACCCATTGTCATTACTTTGCAAAGGGAATTTGAAACACTGGAGGCTAATCTCTAAGGTCAGCCTTCATATATTTATACTTTGAGATTCTGAGATGATGTAAGATGTTTTGTCAGAAAATTCTTGGAACGTAGGTAGATTTGTTTATAAATGGTTGGCCTGATATATTTTCTTGAACACTGTGTTCTTAAACACACACACACACATACACCCATCCATTACCAAAAGTGACAGATTGCTGCATGGGATTTGTTAGTGCCATGTATGCTTATTTCTTCCCACCTGCCTTCAGCTACTTCTAAATAATCCAAGAATTCTAATTTGAATTTCAAAAATGTTTCTAAACTTGTGTTTTTACTGCATTATTCTATTCTAAATTTTTAAAACTTTTCTTGATATTTTTATTCTGTGGCATTGTTTTCATGTGTTTATATTTTCTTAAATCTGAAAAGTAACACTCAGAAAGCTACTTATACTGTGTCTCAGAAGAACCTCTCAACAGGAAACACTCTGGAGTCACGGAGTCATGGAATTTTGTAATTTATCTTCTTTCTATGATTTTAAGCAGTTTTTCATTGTATACTCATTAAAAAAAATTAGATGAAGAAAGAGATGCCAGGGATTTTCAACTTGTTTTTATCTGTCATACTATTTTAGATTTTAAAAATTAGTTATATGTGTCAGTCATATGCAAAAGAAGAAAGAAAAAGATAGAATGCTGTATTGTGACAATTTATAAGCTTACAATGTTTCAGTAAAACATAAAACTTGAACAGAATCACAAACATTACTGTTCCATGTCACTGAACCATCTTTCCAAATCTTAACATGGATTGCTCCAAAGCAGGGTCTGAAATAAAGACTTACATATGGTAGTTTATTTGAGGATCTGGTTGGAGGGAGTAGGAATGAGGAATGGGGTAAATGACAAAAAGGAAAGAAGTCAGTAAAAAGATGTGTTATCAGTTAGCTACCACTGTCCACTGATGCCTAATCCCACAAGACCTTCCCAGAAACCTTGTGTAGAGGAGCATTTATCCATCAGCTCCCTCCGGAGGTCTATGCTTGTTCACCCTTCCGGCTTGCCTCAGCACAGGGCCTGTTGTTCCCCACCGTCCTCCTTGGTGGCAGACCTGGGTTTCACATTTCCTCCCTGAAGTTATTTCCTGGCCTGTTGTTTCTTGTTTTTCCAGCTTCCAAAACAGTGCCTAAAGTATAGTAAACACCCAATAAATACTTGTTCAATTCATACAAATTGAAGTTCAGATATTGAAAGACATAAAAATGGATTAAAATTTAAACTTTCTGATCAGATACGTGTGATTGTGTAGACACTGTCCATAAGCCACAGTTCTTCATATACTTTGTGTTTTTGGAATCACTTGACATAAATACTTAAACACACGACACAGACACACGGTCTGTGAGTACACTAAGTGAGAGCACTTACAAAACATGGAATGTGACATCTCACAGTCCCAATTTTCCATTTGGTAAACGTATTGTTTGTCCTGTATCTACCATCCCCATCCACAGTGTGTTTTCATTTCTTCATGGACACCAAATGTTCACTTTGGCTCATGAAATACTTTTGTTTATTTTCTCCCTGAATGAGTTAAGCATTTGAGATGCTATGGCTTTTCGTTTCTTTCATTCTCTGTTTTATCTTAATTAGTTCTAAAAGAATCTCCACCTTCAATGCTATCACACTCAGAATATTGCTATAAGGACCATTGATTGGATTTTTAGAAACACATTAGCTTGTTTATTCAGAGGGTTTAAGGTACCTTGAAAGGAGCATGCAACAGGGAAGGTTCTTATTTTGTAAACTGAGTATATCTGTCATTCACATTCTAATTATAAGCACTGAAGAAAGTCATAAAACACACTTTATATTACATGATGGCTTTAGGAGTGTCTACCATAAATATTTTCAAACACATAAAGTTGACAGTACAGGAATGCCATGTGACCTATCATCTAGCTTTATAATTATCAACTTCTCACTAATTCTACTTCCTCTGTACTGTCACACATTTTCTCTCTCTGAGATTATTTTGAACAAAATTCCAGACATCAAATTATTTCATCTATAATATTTCACTCTGTTTATTTTGTGGAACTAAGGATTGAACCCAGAGTGCTTTATCACTAAGGTATATCCCTATCCCTTTTATTATTATTATTATCATTATTATTATTATTACTATTATTATTATTATTAAGATGGGATCTCTCTAAGTTGCTGAGGCTGGCCTTGAACTTGTGATACTCCTGCCTCAGCTTCCTGAATCACTGAGATTATAGGTGTGCATTATCTCACCCAACTCAATTTACATATTTAAAAATTAAGATTTTTTTCCTAAAACTAATTACATACATTTAATAAATTCCATTCCTGAAGGGTAAAGGGAAAATATTGATGACTAAATTTCCTACCATTACTGTGAAGTTATTTGCTATCTAAATGCTATGATTTGGACCTTGAATATCCCACAAAAACTCTTGTGTTGAAAGCTTGGTGTAGTAGAATGTTTAGTAGGTGGAGTCTAGTGGAAGAAAGTTAAGTAATTGGGGATGTGCCTTTGAAGGAGATTTGGAGATCTGGCTCCATCCTATTTCTCTCTTTTACTTCCTTGCTCCTCTAATATGAGTGGCTTCCTCCGCCATGTGTTCCCACTATGTTGTATCTTTTTTATGCTGGCTTTTTCACAAGCCCCAGAGCAACTGACCCTATGTTCAACCAGAACTGTTGAAATATAGATAAAATAAACATTTCCTTTTTATAAGTTGATTACCTCTGGTATTTTGTCACAGTGGTAAAAAGCTGAATAATACAATATATTTAAGATTTTAATGTTTTTGGACAAGTATCAGGTTGGACAAATTATATAATGTCTGACTAGAGATATCTGGGAAGAACCAATGACCATAATTTCCTCCTATTAAAATAAAAAATACAGACTAGGAACATCAAGAAAATTGGATGTATGTGTGTGTGTGTGTGTGTGTGTGTGTGTGCGCATGTGTCTATGCTCTCTTAAAGTCCATGTTTTAATTCTTCTCTAGGAGACCAAAATATCTCAAACTTCAAATCTATATTTCTACCTAGATTATGCACAGGCTTGAGAAAGACATAGTAAAAGAATCAAGCACATAAGATATTCTCTGGTCCCATAGCCCTAGGATAGTGCCTGGCACATAGTGAAAACTCAGTAAGTGCAAACAGCGTGAATGGATTACTTCAGAAATTTCAGTGAAAGACTATTTATCATATTTCCAATTTCTTAATGAAAAGTCCAATTTAAGGCTAGCAACACAGCCAGCTCTAATTGGGTGGCTGCTGTATTAGATTTTATCCTACCTGCTTTCCCCTTCTCCTTTCTCTTCTCTCCTTTCTTCAGCAACCTCACAGTCTTTTTACAGTCTCTTAGTCTTTTGAGATCTTTAATGTGTTGCCTGGTCTGGTATTATACACTCATTCATAATGCTTCTTCCCTCCAAATCTGGAGGCAACAGTGATTTATATATAAACTGTCCTAAGTTTGATGGATCAAATACACACACACACACACACACACACACATACATATATACATATATACATATACATATGTATATATGTAATTTTTTTTCCTAAGAATCAGGTTTTTAATTTGTTTTCACTAAAACCTGTTCTGGGTACTTGTCCCAAGAAGATGGTGATAATCATAACCTTTAATGGAAAGCCTCTTAGGAAAAAGAAAAATTTATTGATGTTAATCAAAATGTCAGTTGTGAAGTTTCTTTCAAGTATCTTCTTTCTTTCTAGGAGAATGATGTTGACTAATTTATATGATATCTTGAAGCAAACAGAACTAGGACATAGTAATGCAGAATAAACATTCTTCAGGTCTGGTTGTGAAGCAATGATCTGATCTGTGACATACAGTAGTTTAGAACTTAGGGAAAGCCACAGTGTGCTCCTCTTATTCTGGAAGTCTTATATGTAGTCATATACGATGCATAAGAACTCAGCTCAATCTTAATACAGTGAGTCCACTGCAGTTCAAATCTCAATTCTGAAGGCAGAAGCATTCTGAAACTGTCCTAAGTTTTATGGATCAAAGATAAAACAAATTTTTGGAAAGTCATGAACATTAAATTAAATTAAATTAAAAAGTGTCACTAATTTTATGCAAGATAATGGATTATTTGAATGAATTTGTATGCATGTATCTTAATCGATAACGTCAAATACACACTTTTAAAGAAGTGATTTGCAATTTGTTTTATAAATATTGTCAATAGACTTCTAGCTCTTGAAAGGCCTAGAGGGCATCTAGCCAGACACCTCCTATAACTCGCGGGAAAACTTAGAATGAGGCTACAAACCTGGCCAAGGTGACAGCTCAATGACAGCTCATGACTTAATTTCATGATGAAAACAGAGATTTTACGACTTTTCCTTGGAAAATTAAGTGTCCTGACTTTAACTTTGGTCCTACAATACGAATATCCCTTTTTGGAATTACAAATATTTATTCTACTTTATTAAACTAAATTTGAATATTGGTTGATAGAGAAGAAAATGTATCTAAAATGTAAATAGTTTCTGCAGTGAGACATTCACATTTCTTGGTAGTGTAGCCCTGCAACAGTTCATGAAGCAAGTCAACTCTTTTGACTACTAAAACCAAAGAGAATACAATTTGTTTTTCTAACTTTCAGAGTTTTAGAATTATGTCCTTCACCTGAAAAGCTGCCTTTGAATGGCAGTGTGACATCTTGATGACTTGCTGGCTTGCCTCATCTGAACTGCCTTCTGCAGACTTCTCCTTCTCCTGTGCTCCTGGACAGGGTAGATTGCAAGGATATTCTCTCTGGAGTAGGAGGATGGAAGGAGGCAGTAGCCATTGTGTGGAATACACATACTTTATCCTAATTATTCAGTGAAATACTAATCAAGCTGCTTGGAGGGATTCTGAAGTCCAACTAAATGGATTCTGAGTTAACCCAAAAGGGGCATCATCTTTGTTGGGTCTGATTTGTTAGGTAAAAGGCCTCTTGAAGAGCCACCAGGCTTCAAGTTCACCTCCAGCTCATGGGGTTCCAGCTGGCTGATTTGTGTGCCTTGGTATTCTCCCTTTTACAACAGATGCCATGGCTTCAAGTCTAAAGGTCATGGGGTCTGAGCCCATGCTGTTCACTTGTCTCAGTTTTGGCATTTTCATGACTAAGGCTTTCTAGTAAACCGGATATCTCATTGCTTTAAATATTCCCTTCTAGTTGGGGTTCTCACCTGTAGGATGTCCTCTCCTCCATCTGCCATCCCTACTGCTGCTGCTTGGGTTTTTCTAACATGTTCATGTGACTATGTCATTCAATCCCGGACTGACAAAGCATTAACCATTCTCCATCACTCGTTAAGAAATCCTGAGCCTTGTGGCTTGGCATATTCCCTCTGCTTTTATCTGCCTGCTTTCTTAGTTTCCTCTACTTTTTTTAGGTGTGCTCCATGGATTCCTTTCAAACCCCCAAGTGTTCCTCCCCAAGGCCAAGAAATTGATGCTCTGGAAGAAATCACCAGCTGCTAAAAGGTACGTTTGTGAGCCAAACAGCCATCAATAGGGCGAACACCAAAATAAGCATCCTTCTGAAAAGTCTTTCAGGTAACCCACATCAATCTTGAGCATGATCTTTAGACATCTGAAAAAGGCTTACACACTGCTTTGTACTATACCTTTCAAGAAGCTGCCACCCACCTTTCTACAAGCAGCGATGGTTCTTTCCACTGCAATAATCTTTCCACTTTCTACTGTCACCAATGGCAATACTTTCCTCTTTTCCTTTAACCCAGATCTTTCTTTCACCTCATATGTAACCCGGGAGTTGCTCTTCACAGTACTCCTTTCCCTGAATTCAACTCTTTAAAAACTCCCCTTACTAGTGGTTTTGTTGTTGTTGTTGTTGTTTATTTTTTGGTACTGGGGATTGAATCCAGAGGTACTTAACTACTGAGCCACATCCCCAGACCTTTTAAAAATATATCTTATTTAGAGACAGGGCACTTACTCTGAATTGCTTAGGGCCTTGCTAAGTTGCTGAGGTTGGCTTTGAACCCGCGATCCTCCTGCTTCAGCCTCCCAAGCCACTGGTGCACCATCATGCCCGGCTCTTTCTAGTGTTTGGACTCAACTTCTGTCTCTTTGGGCCAGATTGTAGATTCCTCCACCTTATCTAGACTCCTTTCCACCAGGTTCACATATAGAGACCAAGGGGCTTTCTCATGTCTTTTTTAATGACCTCCATTTCCTACATAAAAATATGTATCCAGACTCAGAAATTCACCAATAGTTTCCACTCAGTCATTCAAAAGATTCAATTTGGCAGTGTTCTAGTGCTTTAAATTAAAGGTCCTAATCACAGGTTTAAGGACAGTTACCAACTGCCACTTCCATAGCATCCCTTTGCTTAACTACACAGAATGAATGTCTCCATTCTAGCCAGTAAATTCTACTTCCCACCACATCACTTAACCCAATTCTGACAATTCCAGTCCTTCTCTTCCCCTCTAAACTTTTCCCTGATCTGTCCTCTCCTGTCTGTCCCTTTCCTTCTTCAAACATTTCTCATAAAGCATCTATCTTATAAAGCTTTTTTGGAGTACAACCACCTAAGCAACCTTCTGAGCCCTTTCATAAATATGACCCATGTGCAGTCATCAGGAATTTATCCTGCTCAATTTCAGAAAACCATATATACCCATGCAAGTTTAGTAGGGGAAATGAGCCAGAATTTCAGTTCCCAAACACCTTTCACAGAATCAAACATGCAAGCCAGAATGATATTTCAGACTCAGATGCTATTATAATAATAAATATACCACCAAATAGTGGTCAAATTGACTATTTATAGCAGATAACAAAAACATCTGTTCTTTTGGGTGTTATATTTTGCTATATAAGCTAAAAAGTTTATACACTTTCCTTTAGCCAATGTTCAACTCCCTTCTGTTTTGGTCTGAAGTGAGATCAGCTGTAGAAGAGCTTAATTTCATTTGGGTGGAAGGGTGTATTGCCAAGGGGTATTGCAAGGGGAGAAATGGTATGTCACTGCTTATGGTGGTGCAAGCCTGTAATTGCAGCTACTGGGGAGTTTGAGGCAGCAGGATTACAAGTCTAAGGCTAACTTGGGCAACTTAATGAGACTGTCTCAGAATAAAAAATAAAAAGAGCTGTAGCTCAGTCGTAGAGCATCCTTGGATTCCATCCCCAGTACCAGCAAAAGATAGAAAGAGAGTGGGGGGAGGGGGGGAGGGAGGGAGGGAGAGAGAAAGAAAAAGAAAAAGAAAGAAGAAAGAAAGGAAGAAAGAAAGGAAGGAAGAAAGAAAGAAAGAAAGAAAGGACAAACAGGAGAGGTTTCAGATTTATCAGTATAGACATTTTTCATTATCCACAAGAAATTTGTTCTAGGAAAACCTTGCATATATCAAAATCATCGAATGTTCAAATACCTTATATAAAATGGCATAATATTTGTATATAACCTACACACATTTTCTTTCATTCTTTTCCCATTTCCTTCCTTCTTTCCCTCTTTCTTTTTCCCACTCCCATATACTTATTACCATCTCTAGATTGCTAGAGATGCTTTAAATGACACGCAAATGCCATGTAAATAGTTATTGTACTGGATTTTTTTGGGGAGGGGTGACAACCACAAGGAAAACAAAAGACTGTACATATTCAATGTCATAACTTTTCTTTACAAATATTTTTGATCCATAGTGATTGACTCCATAAATGTGGGACCTGGAGATTTTAAATTTGTTCATGAGACCAGATACCTAAGAGGATATTCTATGAAACTGCTTCTTCCAGCTTCTAGGTCTCTAGGCTTAAAACTCCATGGATCACTTCTCTTTCCAACATATGGAACATCGTGGATACTACAGGGTTTGGTTACATTTGCTAGAGATCTTAACCCAAGGAATATTTTCATTTTCCTGCATTTGAACTTGGTTGTCATCCAAATTGACTAGAAGTTAGAGTCATTGTTGCCTCTCTGAACAGCTTTTCTTTATTTTTTTATTACCACCATAGATTCAATCAAAAGAGAATAAGGAAGTGTATTATTTTAAATAGTTTCTTTAAATCTGAGAAACCAGGAAATAAGCCTGTGGTCATAAAAATATATAAATCCAATCATAGTACCTCAGTCAGGAAATATATCAGACCTCACAAGCAAAGCAGGCTGAGCCCCAGTCACTACTCAGACATAACCCCTGCAGAAGTACCTGATAGTATCTACAGACAATTTAAAGCCAAACTGAGCTGAGTCACTTATTTAGCTTTTGGAGAGCAGTAGTGGAGAGGACATACTGGTGGACTGTGGAGTGTTTACACTGCAGGGAAAACCCCTTTGCAGATACGAATCCCTGTGAGATGGCTACAGAGGATCTTAGCTTTCAGACAGATTTTCTACTTGAAAGAAATGCAGAAAAACGTTTTGGCTTCTAATAAAATTGATTGATTTTCATAATAAAGCTCTTTATGTTTTTCTACAAGAATATGAGATTCTCAGGGTAACAGACTTTAATTTCCCTAATGTTAAACACTTAAAATTGTCTATATCATGGCATCAAGAAGGAGACAACCTGCCAGGCACACCTGTAACCCCAACCACTCAGGAGGCTGAGGCAGAGAATTGAAAGTTCAAGGCCAGCCTGGGCAATTTAGCAAGACCCTGTCTCAAAATAAAAAATTTAAAAAGGGGTGGGAATATAGATCAGTGAAAGAGCATCCTTAGATTCATTCCTCAGTTACTGAAAGAAGGGGCGGGGGAAGGAGACCACTGGGAGGTGAATGGAAAGGTGGAAGCTATCTGTGAATTACTGTCCCTATCAGTCATTCCTGGCCCAGGCCAACTTTATCTTTCTCATCACCTGGCCCACTAGCCAGGTCCCAGCATCTGGCACCCATTCTCCATGAGGCCTCCTGATTCTTGCTACTGCTGCTGCTACTATGCCAATATTAATTTCTGACCTCTGCTCTGCTGCTCTATGGTAAAATTGCTGTTGTCATACTGTTGCCTTTGACCTGTCCTTGAGATTTGTCAATGCCACACTGACATCACTTTCCAGGGAACTTGTTTTTTCCATAAACTCCTTATAAACTCATAAATTTAAATATAATTGGTGTACTTCAACTCATTGTAGTTTTATTTTTCATTGGTATTCAAATGGAAGCACTTTCAAGTGTGTTCAAGATTATTTATAAAACTACAGTAGTCTTTAATAATACTCTTGTTTTCAGGGAGGACCACATATTGAAAGTTCCTCTTGAAAATTTTTGCACTCAGACCTGAAGTCAGGCATCTCTCTAATAAGCCCTGGATCTTAGGAGATCATCATCTCTGGGTTAGGGATTTTTGTTGCTAAAAGTTTGCTCACTGTTTCTAGGTTCCTTCAGGGAAAAATGCTAGATTAAAGATGGGTGGCTGGATGGATGCATGGATGCATGGAAGGAAGGAAGGAAAGAAAGAAGAAAGGGAGGAAGGAAGAAAGAATGGACAAATAGAGACATAGATAAAATATCACATTTATAGTAAAGTTTCTGATTCAAATTCTAATTCAGGAGTACAGCACTTTTTAAAAATTTTACTGATGTCTGCATCTATTTTTCAATGCCAAATCCTAGTTCCCAACAATGCCTACATAATAGTTCACTTGTTTTAGCCTATGAAACATGAAATATCCTCAGAATAATAATAGCAAACTTTCAACAATATAATTACTGAAAACATTTGAAGTTTGTTTTGTTTCTTTTTTTTTGGGTTTCTTCTGCAGTTCCTTTTGTTTTAAGAGTTTATCCCATTTGGGATCATTAGTCTCCTCTTGGATTTTAAAGACACTTGAAATATTTCCCTTCTGAAGAAGTGTACCATCAACTCAATATATAATTATATAGTTATATTTTTAAATATAAATATAACTATAAATATATAGTTATATTTTTCATTTTTTGTTTTGAGTTTTTGTGATCTCATATTAACATTTAATTTATTAACATGTACTAGAAATATTCCATGGTGGTATATTAAGATATTATTCATTTCTTTTACAGCTGTATATTACTCCACTCTGAAGATATATTATAATTAAGGATTCCTTATTAATGGACATTTGAGTTATTGCTGATGAACAAATAATGCTTCAACAAATAATCTTGGGCATACATTTTTCCAATTTTCCAGTCCACTTTGCAGTAGGTTAGAAAATGGAAGGCTAAACCAAAAATAGCCAATAAATTATCCTTTAGCTGAACAGTTGCTAATAATACTCTTGTTTTCAAATGGTAGAATCACGTTACCTCTCTCTCAAGCTCAGGAAATGGAGGGATGAGTCTTTGACTCCTGATATATCAACAATTATCTCTCCTGGAAAATTAATTGAGCCTTCATACCAATGGACTTTCTGGAAGCTTATCCAAACATATCCTGATGCAAATAAATTCCTTTTACTAACATTCAGACAGAACAGACCTGGAATATTACTATATACCCATGTGGAATCATGTCTTATGTATGTGTAATAGAAACCATGCAGAGCTGAAATTTATGTTAAATTCTTTTAGAAGGCACTATACTGGAGACTGCCACACAGTTTCTAAGTAAATCAAGAGTAGCTGTGTTTTCCTTCAACATTAGAACATAACACTGCTGGATGAGCACCAAATAAAGAGTTAGTCTTCTGGAAGCTCTCAGCACAGATCATTAACCACTGAGTGGACTAGAAGCACCTAGTTCAGCTTGCCTCTCTAGTAGTTGAAACTGGGCAGCTTAAATCTATATTATGAGTCTCCAATGAAAGCAAATATAGAAATAGTTTTTTTTTTAAGGTAATGGGGATTGACCAGAGGGCCTCGCACATGGTAAGCAATTACTCAATAGTGAGCTACATCCCCATCCCTTTCTATTTTTTATTTTGAGACAGGGTCTCATTAAATTTCCCAGGCTTCATTCGGACTTATAATCCTCATGCCTCGGCTTCCAGAGTAAATGGGATAAAGGAGGGAAATAAAGTCATTTGACACATTTTGTTAAGTGATCTTCAATCGTCATAAATTTCTGTTGCAGCTTCTATCACTTTGATGAAGCACTGCTTGACCAACTGCTGTGCAAAAAGGATTGTTCCACAGTCAGCTGAATTCCCACCAATCATTGCAGGGCACTCCATTTAAAAGAGACAATTCTTACCCATGTAAGAACCCAGCTGTGTCTAGTGACGCCCCAGTGCTATCTAAGATTAATCCTTGCCAGGTGATTGTTTCCAAAAAAGAAGTTCAAGTTAGATTATCAAACAGGAACAAAAAAAAGTGTAAGGAAAATGTCAAAACAGGTCATCCCAAATCCAGGCCCTCTCTGTGGAATGTGCAGGAAGCATGCAAAGAAATCATTGTGCTGTATCTTGTAGTATCATTGTGCTGCGGAAGCAGCCTGTAAATTCCCTGGGATAAAAACTTGCCCATGTTGAACTTGGAAAGCTGCCATTCCCTTTGCTCCTTGACCCCAACTCCATTGTTGTATAAAGGTGTTCCCATCACCCCTTCTAGGGGCACACAAGAGAGCAATGTAGCTTATCAGAGTACTCAGAGCAGAGAAAGCCAGAGAAGGTAGCAGCTATCTGGTGAGCACAAGCTGAAGCCACTCAAAAAGTCCTTAGAAGAAGGGTTTTATTTTAATTTTTAAAATTTTGTTTGTTTTTAATCAGTGTGTTTGATTTTTCCCCTCATTTTTTTTAGTTGATGAATTCTGTTTACACTGGAGATCTGGAAAACAGAAATGAGATGTGCTAAGTCAAATGAAAGGCACCAACTTTTGTGGAACAGTGTTACCTAAGAAAGAAGTCCTCTTTGTGTGTGTGTGTGTTGGGTGGGGGGCATTAGGAATTGAACCCAAGGGCGCTTTACCACTGAGTTACATCCCCCAGCCCTTTTTATTTTTTGTTTTCAGACACTGTCCAAGTTGCTTAGGGCCTTGCTAAATTTCTAAGGCTGATCTCAAGCTTATAGGCTGATCTCAAGCTTATGATCCTCCTGCCTCAGCCTCCCCAGTTGCTAGAATTACAGGCAGGTGCCACTGCACGAGGCACAAGTCCCCATTTTTTAAAACTGGGAGCGAGATGCCTTTTTTTGACGTCTTAACCTATGTTATTTTTCTTCTTTCTTTTTAATACCTAAATTCAATAATCTACTGGTACTGAATACCAAGTGATAAAGCCCTGTGGGTATTTCTTCACATCTTAACGCCTAAAACCATCTTAAAACCATCCATAAGAAAGTTCTGATTATCCACTGTTCAGCTAAAATGGAAGGATGAGCCTTCAGCCAGCAGGCTCAGGCTGGTTATTACATTTCACATACTGGAGAAGTTACTCGAAAAAACACTGAAGCATAATCAATTCAGGCAATGGCATTTTCATAAAATAGGAAACCAAGAGATCTCGTTTAAAACTGAGCAAAAATATTCTACACATATCACAGAAGTTCCCGTAGGAAATCACACCCGCTAGGCAGCTCCCAAGGAAGGTAACTGACATTGGGTCAGAAATTCCGTTGAAATTCCGTGAGGGCTGAGCTCAGCGGGGCTTTGCACAGCGCTGGGGGGCGCTGGGGGGCGCTGGGGGGCGCTGGGGGGCGCTGGGGGGCGCTGGGGGGCGCTGGGGGGCGCTGGGGGGCGCTGGGGGCGCTGGGGGGCGCTGGGGCCGCATCACCGGAGCACCGCTGCCCCGCCCTGGCCTCCTGGATTCCCAAACAAGGGACCTCGCTCAGATCCTGTTTGTGCTTCACTTACTTCCTGCGAGAAGCAGTTCGCTCGTGAACTGTGCAGCGGATCCCTGCAGGACTGGGGTTTCCTAGCTGGCACTTCCTCCTTCTGGTCCTTCTCTCCTGTGCGTTTGTTTTCTCAGAATGCGCACTCTCCCTCCTCCTGAGCCAGGGCTCCACTGATGGCAGGAAACAGAACGAGGCATTTTCCTCATTCCTAGAGAGTCAGAAAGCCTGGGAAAGGACTTGGCAAGACGGTCTCTGGTGCCCTTCATCTCCACTGCTTTCAGCACCTCCGATTTTCCCCCAGTTACAAGTGCAAAACCTGCCCTCGCTGCTACCTGGAAAGTTCCAGACGCACCCAAGTCACCCAGGCCAGAGAGTGGCCTCTAGAACCTTGCTTCATAAAAAGGGACCAAGGGTAGTTGGAGAAGAGAACCAGGGGTCCCTGGGCCCTGGCCTTCATCTCGCATCTGCCCTGCTCTGCTGCAGTCTATCGGCCCTTTGCTGATTCCCCGTTTTCCTTCCTACCAGAACCTTTTTTTATTGAAGGCGCAGAGATCCCACCAGGGAGTTTGAAAGTGACTTTTAGCTCTGGCACTTTCTCTAAATGTAGTGTTTCTTCCCAGTGTCATCGTCTTTCCTCTTAAAGACGACTGGATGTTGTTACTTGTTTTCTTGGAATGAGGTCAGCGGACATTATTTTCCCTTAAGAATGTTCTACTGTGCTTCAGAGACAATATTTAGCCAGGGAGAAGGACAAAAGGAATCCATGCGGGCCTGGGCACTGGCGTCCCTCCAATCTTGGCTTCACCCCACCATGCCAACACTATTTCCTCCCAGGCTTTTCTGTTATAGGACCCATTTCAAGTCATTAACCTTTAAGTGAGTTAAAAAAAAAAAAAAAAACCATCAAAGGCTAAAGAAACCAGTCACTGCATACTCAGCCTAAGACAGGGGTGAAAAAGCCCCATCTGGGGCCCGGTTGTGACTCAGTGGTGGAGCACTTGCCTAGCATGTGTGAAGCATTTTGGGTTCCATCCCCAGCACCACATAAACATAAATAAATAAATAAATAAATAAATAAAATAAAGGTATTGTATCCATCTACAACAAAAAACATATTTATAAAAAAAAAAGCCATATCTGAAGTTATTTCTCCATCCCACCTGCTCACCTTAAATCTTAATACAGCCTTCAATTTCATCCAAGAAGGACCATTAGGATACATAGAGCTGGTTCTCTAGTGCCCCCAGTCGACTCCTTCTACCTGCTGAAAACCATCAGAGAAAATCTAAACATCTTTCTAGAGCAAATAGACCAAGAATTCCCAGTCCCCATCCCATATCAAATCCAAATGATGATGATAAATGAATAACAGGGTATATTCAATATTTCTGTCTCTTCACCCATTCCTTTACAGGGGATGACCACATTCACATCTCACCTCATCGGACCACATCCAGAGCTCCTGGTCTCATTGCACATGTCAGTGTCTTGTCTCCTGACCCTTGCCTTCTTTCCTTTGTCTTCCCTTCCCTTGGTCTTTTATTATTAGTAGTATTATTTTTTATTTATATATGGATAGCGGAATGCATTACAATTCTTATTACACATATAGAGCACAATTTTTCATCTCTCTGGTTGTATACATAGTATATTCACATCAATTCATGTCTCTATACATGCACTTTGGATAATAATGTTCATCACTTTCCACCATCATTTCTAACCCCATAACCCCACCCCTCTACCTTATCTAGAGTTGTCTATTGCTCCCATGCTCCCCTTCCCTACCCGACTATGAGTCAGACTCCTTATAAATAGAGGGTAAAAAGAAAATGGCTTTAATTTGCTTCAGTGTGGATAGAATAGGATGAATGGAGACCTACTGATGGAAGGCTGAGAAATTCTGCTTGGATGAGTGGGTTGTAGGGACAGCAGGCTGGCCCTGGCCCTGACAAGTCATCATGAGCTGAGGAAAATGGCCAGAGTGTTTTGGAAGACTCTATCTACTTGGCCTCTAGAAGTTACAATAGTCTTTCTTCTTTAGAAGAGATATCTAAAATTGGTCAGGGAGAACCAGGGGGTGGTATCTAAATCTCAACTCCCAGCAAGTTTCCTGCTTGGAAACTGGCTTAGATGTGGTAGAAGTGAGGTGGCCCCATAGCAGTCATCACATGCATCTGCAGGTGCAGCAGCAGAACCAAAGGTTGCAGGCTTTGTCAGGCAGGCCTCAGCAAGTATCTCTGGAAGGGAACAGATGGGTAATGAGAGCTCTATAATGGGAAGTTTTTACCTTGTTAGAAACAAAGGCTGAAAGATGAACAGGCAGGCAGATCATGTAGTCATTCAGTGCAAAGTTTTCTCAATCCATTTGTTTCAGTTATTTACTGCTACGTGTAAAGTCGCCTGAATATATAGTGATTTAAAACAGCTACACACATTTTTCTATGTCACAGTTTCTGTTGGTCAGAATCCTGGGAAAGTCTTCACAGGTGTCCTTCTCTCTTCATCTAGTCTCAAAATCTCTCTATATAGTCTCCCAAATGGGCTGTGTGGGCTTCCTCATAGCATGGTAGTCTCAAGGAAGTCAGATTTCCCAGATGCTAAAGTTTGAAAATGTATCACCTGTTTGGATTTTGTTTTGGAATTTGCATAGCATCAATTCTGCTATACTCTGTTAGACAAAACAGAAAGTTCTGTCCAGTTTCAAGGGGAAAGAACATAGATCCTACCCCTCCATGAAGAGAATAAAAGAATGTCCACATTTATATTAAACAAGTGACTAACCATACCTTTTGTGTTAAGTTTCTAGCCATACACAGTGGCACATACCTGTAATCCCAGCAAATAGGGAGGCTAAAGCAGGAGGATCATAGGTTTAAGGCTAGCCTCAGCAACTTAGTGAGGCCCTGTGTCAAAATAAAAAATAAAAAAGGCTGGTGATGTGGCTCTGTGGTTAAACACCCCTGGGTTCAATCCCTGGTACCAAAAAAAAAAAAAAGTTTCTGTCACCCTGATCTTTTCTAACACTTCTGGTTGGCCTCTTTTGGCTTCTGCCTTCCACATTTCAAAGAAAGGTATTTTCCTCACGGAAAATGTCAGCAGGTAAGGTAGGTAGGCTTCAAAGATGGCCTAATGGGGAATTATGGTTTCCAGTATTTCCAAATCCCTTCCCACATTGGGTCTGGGCTGGCGGTACATAGAGGAAGTAATGCTGTGTGATTCCCAAGGTCAGGGCATAAGAAGTCTGGACAGTGCCACCTGGATTTTTGAAATGCTTGTTCCAGGGAAAGTCAGACCATACGTAAGAAGTTCAACCTGAGATGACCATGCTTTGAGTTAGCCCAGTCTAGCCATAAGGGGCCATAGATTGAGAGTAAAATACCTGGTCTCCGTGCTTAAAGGTTTCAGCCATCCTGGCTCAGGTGGCCAGACATGTAGAAGAAACCATCTTGGACCTTCCGCCTCGTGGAGCATTCAGATGAACAGCCCAGCTACCACCTAACTGTAATTGCATGTGAGCCTCCAAGTAAGAATTACATGAGTCTGGTCAACCCTCAGACTCTTGAGAGATAATAATAAACTGTTAATGGGAGTCAGTAAGTTCTGAGTGGCTTTTTTATGCTGCTAGAACTTCCAGTTTCATCAGTTCCACCTCAGAATGTCTCCCAAGTTGGAATCTCTTGAGCTGGCCTTCACCATCAGCTACCTGCTTAGACAAGCTTTCCCACTGGTTTCTGAGCAAGGATTTGTGATTTGGGAGGTGGTCTAAAACATGTTCACAAGCAATTATATCCCATAAAGGAGTAAGGAGATAAGAACAGAAGTGCCATGGGAACTCAGAAAGACAGAGAGAGAGGGTTATTCCAGCCTGGAGCTGGTTGGCCTGAAGAGAAGGGAGTATTAAATTGGATCTTAATGCCAAGTGTTAGTTTGCTGATTTGTTTTCTTGAGCAGAAAAGTAATGTGATGGAAAACATGATTTATGAAAATTAGTCTGGAGGCTAGGGGCACAGCTCAGTGTGAGTCCCTGTGTTTGAATCCCGGCACCCCCAAATTAGTCTGAAAGTGATGAATAAAGTTAACTGCATTTGAGGAGACACTACACAGGCCTTGTCAAGGAGGGTGAAGAAACCAATAAGAAATTATCATGACCATCCAGGGAAAGAGCAATGAACCTATAAATCAGGCTGTGGCAGTGGCACTGAGCTTATTCACATCATATGCATATGGTGATGAAATTATGACACCAGACTCCCATATTCCTTGAAAACAAGATAAGTTAACTCCACAGCTATCACTTTTGGGGGAAACATAGCTTTTAAAAGTGTCTTAGAAATACTATGTTTGGGGCAAAAAATAAAAACTAAATTAAATTCATAATTTCACAATATATGATCCAAAATCATCTTTTAAAACATTTGTAGCCACTTCGAATATATTTACATGGATTAACAATTTCTTGCCACTTACTCATCCCTTTGGCATGTTGGTAGTATAAGAAGCCTCCAAAACCAACTCAGGACAACATCATTACTGATTTTAAAACTTGGAGTGGCTGTTGTAAAAACTTGGGGTTTTTAAAAGTGTGAGCTCCCTCTGGTGGTCAAAATAGTCTTTGCTGTTCAAATTGGCCATGCATTTATATTTAAATGATTTTAATAAGTTAACTTCTCCTAGAACTGAACTTGCACTTTAACATTTTCTCTCGCTTGTTATTGAGTAGGCTCCATAACATTCATAGTTGATCTCAATGTCTATTATTGTTATAATTGTAATTAGCAGTTTTCAATAGTGTTTATTGAGTTTCAGACTATAACAAAAGCAATTATCACATAATTAATGAATAAGCTAATTTATTACAAGTGTTCCAAGGAAATGAGGTCATCACTAATAAAAAGCCCTCATTGATGAGTCTATTTCTCTTAAAATTATTCCAAAAACGTGCATTTCACACCAGATTCCCATCATTCCTTACAGGAAGAGGTCACCCTCTGCAAATTCCTCTGAATTTGCCTCTTACACAAGAGGACAGGGTCAGGTGAAAGCAGTTGTGAGGAGGGCACTGATGGGGGTGGGAGAAATGGAAATGAAGGAAAGACCAATTTTCAGTGTCTACTATGTGTCAAGTGTTCTGCTTTATATTTTACATCTGCTATTTCATCTGAACTTCAAGAAAAATGTTATTAAATTCCTCCTTCATAATAAGGTACAGAAATGAAGTAGACCTCAGCTTGTAACCAAAGGCTTGGTCCTTGTCCTTGATGCCAATCCAATAGCAAAGACAACATCTTGAGAAAAGAAAAGAGGTTTATTCTTTGCTAGCAAAGGAGAAACACATGGGACTCCTGTCCCAAAGGCTGAGATTCTGCCTATCCACAGGAACAGGGGGCTTTTATAGAGTTGATTCTTCTCTGAGATTAGGGAGGAGAGATAGGGAATGAGAAGATCAGGGAAAAGAAGATCAGAGAGGAGATCAAGAAGGAGGTTAGGGAAAAGGAGACCAGGGAGAAGTTTAGGGAAAAGAAGATTGGGAAAAAGAAAAAAAAATGTAAGTTTCAAAGCCAAAAGTCAAAGCATCAAGTGAATCCCTCTTACAAGTTCTGCCTTTAAGATGATCAAGGTAGACTGCAAGAGTAGGTGAAGCCAACTTAAGCAATTATAACCTAGCTCTGAAAAGGTTTGCGCCTTTGGAAGTAAAAAATGGTCAGAGTAGTTTTTAGTCAAAAGTAGGAACACCAGAAGTAACAGTGGTCAGAAATGATGAAAATAATATGGCTAGATTCAGGAGCAAGCAGCTTTCCCAGTCCATTACTGTCCATTCTCGGGTTCTGATCTTAATTAAAATGCGATCCAGCTGCCTACCTTGGCACAATTTTTTCGGTGGAATTGCATCTTTGGGTAAGGTAAGGCCCAAAGTGAACAGTGAAGCTAAAAATAGTGTGCAATCAGAGTTACTCTTGAAAAGCACTTAAATTGTTCTTAAAATCATCCAGACCAAACATCGTCTTGTAAATACAATTTGGTACTATGAATCTTTTGTATCCCAAAATGTGAGGACTAATAAGCTTAATTCCGAAGAGCACAAAACTGAGTCCTTATGCAGATGCTGGAGCATTCAGTCCATTCTGCTTCTAGATGACTGTCAAATTGCTGGTCCTTACTAAAGCAGTTGGTGGAGAATCCAAAATGTTGCAATTTGCCTTCATGGTTTATTCCATTCTGTATTAAGATGAATGCTCTTTAACTTAGCATTTTTAATTTTACTCAGTGTTGTAATCCAACACTTCTAATTTAGGATAGATGCACTTTTGTTTTTACTATAAAGATCAAACTAAGACTAAAATGTGCCAAAGTATTGGTCCTATAGTAGATGCTCAATAAATGTTGAGTGGATTTGTTTCATTTGAACTCTATACACATATTATTTGAAAAGTCATAGAAAAGAATTTTGCCACCTTATTTTGTCTTTCTAGTGGGCATTTCATCATTGGTTCCACTGAATATTGATCATTCTTATACCCTAGAGCATTGATTTTTCCATCCTTCTGAGTAGAATGGAACTTATTTGGGGTTTTAAGATAAGCCTAAAATTAAATATACACTTGGTGGATTTTACTTGTAGCTTATGTTTTTTCCCCTCATTTTTTTTATTGGTGCATTATAGTTGCACATAATGATGGCATTTGTTGTTACATATTTGTATATGCATACAATATAACAGTGTAATTTGACCAATATCACTCCCCAACACTTTAATTTCTTTGAATTTTGGAGGCAATCAATTATAAAGGTTGATATTGATAAATATGCCAGATGATATAAGGTGAAGATCAAGGAATTTAGCTCCTGAACTGGGGTTTATTCCTGTCTTTTCTAAAGATAACCCAAAATGTTTTGGTACATCAAAATTCTATCCAGCAAACATTTGTGAACAACTTTCTATATCCCAAGCACTCCCAGAAGCATAACAAGGGAAAAAGAAACAAACAACAGATAGTTCATACTCTGTATTTTCAATTTTCACCCTTTCAAACATAACAACGGTTATTTTTAATAAGATGTACTCGTACGGTGAAACCACAATCTCCTTCTTTCTTCTCATTAAATTAATTAGCTGGAAAAATACAAAGCAATTATTATAAAAATTCTTTCAAATTTAATTACCAGATTAAGAATATTCCTTTCAATATCCTAGCTTTATGACTGACAACATTATTAATAAAATTTAATGTAATTTGATTTATCAACCAACGTTCTAATTCATCAGTTCTAATTTAGGACATCTGACAGCTCATGAATAAGGAAGCCAGTTTACAGGCATTTTTTGTGTAGACTACTTCAATCATTTTTATATATTGTTATCATGAGAATATCAATGAATGAGAACCTATTCTTATTAAATAGAAAAATATTAAGAAATATTTTTTCTCTTTTCATAAATCATAAAAGAAATGAAAAAAAATGTGGGCTTTCCCTTTCTGACCAAATATGATAGGTGTTTGATGGTATGATTACAATTTGCAGTTCTCTAGCTACTAAGAAGAGTTTTGTACCTTTAAATATATTTATCAGCCATTTTAATTCTTTTATAAAGTGCCTATTTAAGTCTAGTCATTTTGCTTCTTGATTCATACTAGTTTATATATTCTGGAGATTACTTTTTCACGGCTCTATGGATTCTAAATACTTTCTCCATTTTGTTTCATTTATTTCAGTTTTTTAAGAAGCAGATATTTTTAACTTGATTCTTAAAACAGTCTTGAATAGCCTTTGCTTTTGAAAGATATTTTTGCTGGGTATTGAATTCTAACTGATAGGTTTTTTTTTTTCCCCTTCCAGTATGTTACAGATGTGGACTCACAGTCTCCCAATTCACACTGCTTTTAAGATTTTTATCTTTATCACTGATTTTAATTATTTGATTATTATACTTCTTGTAACATTGCCTTCAGAAGCATTTTCTAATATTTTTCAACTTTTTCTCTCTTCATTTTACATTTTAAATAGTTTCAATTGCTATGAGTTCAGTAACCTTTTCCTCTGCTAATTCTAATCTGCTCTTAATCCCATTTGTTATTTTTCATCTCAGACATTGTACTTTTCATCACTTATAGACATTGTATTTTTCATCTCTTATAGTTCTATGTGGTTTTTTTTACATGTCTTTAACATCATGTTTAATCTTTCCTCTATTTTTAGAAACATAGCTGTAACAACTGTTCTAATGTCCTTATTTATTTTGGATTTATCATCTGTGTAAATTATCAGTTCTTCTCTATTGCTTGCTTTTCTATTCATTTTGGGTCATATTGTCCTGCTAGTCAGACATTGTGAATTTTCCCTTGTTAGAAGGTAGACTTTTGTATTTCTACAATTATACATACACAATGGGATATCATTCAACCCTAAAAAAGAACAAGATAATGCCATTTGTCACAACATAGGTGAGCCAGGACATTATGCTCAGTTAAATAAGCCAGACATAGAAAGAAAACTATTGTACAGTCTCACTTGGATGTGGAATCTAAGGAAAAACAAATTAAAGTACATAACAATAGAGAACAAAACAGTGGTTAACATGGACAGGGGTGATAGATAAAGAGGAAATGGGAAGGTGTGGGTCAAAGGATACTGAGAAGCAGGTACGTGGATGAACAGTAGATATCTAGATATCTTCTGCACTGCATGAGGATGATCAGCAATAAGACTATTCTGTGTTTTGATTTATGCTACATAAGTAGATTTTAGTTATTTTTGCCACAAAAACAAAAAAATGGGTATTGATGTGAGATGATGGATATGTTCATTTGCTTCACTGTAGTATCCATTTTATTTTCTGTATGTACCCCATGATGTTTTATCACATACCTTAAATATACACAATAAAATTTATTTTTTAAAAAAGATGTGTGTATGTGTTAGTATTTACTTCTCTGTGCATTAAAACTATCTGCAACAACATAAGAAATTGAAAATAGTATTTAATAAAGGTAGTAAGGAAGAGTTCAGAAACTGAGATAGGAAAGCTTATATGCTAAATTTTTAAAATTTTGAATTACATGAATGTGTTATATACTATATTCAAAATATTAAGTAAAAGAGAAACATAAAGCCATTTATTTGGGACATTGGTATATATATATTATAAATCAATAGAAAAAATAATTTGCATATTTCAATGAATAATTAATTATTAAAAATTCCTAGTGAGACAGAGATTATTTCTGTTTTTCACAGCAGAGCATTTCTCTTGGGGAATTTTTCAAAGTTCTAAGCCCCCACATGTGACTTCAGACATGCATGAAGGTCCAGGCCAGGGCACGTGACTGTGGCTTTAGAAGGCTTATCTTTGTTCAGTGTATCCTGTAGCAGTTCTGGGGTCTGGCAGCCAAGCCAGTGCTCTCTTGGCCCTCAGCAAGTGAAGAGTCTGTTTCTGTGGAAAGCAGTAAGTTATTACCATAAAGTTTCTACTTATAGTTAATTACTACCCAGCTTCACGGAAAGACAAAGGACAATGCATTTTGGGAGACTCCTCTGCAATTAGTGAAAACTCCAGGTATGACAAACCTTACTAGCCTTAATGAGGAGGCTAAGATTAATTTAATTACTTGGCCATGCAATGCTTACACTAAATCTATTAGACTCACAACATGGAAAAGCCAATATGGTTATAGATGAGTGAAGACACCACATCAATAAGAAATGTTGATGCTATTCATCACTTTGAAGTTTCATTAGAGCTGCAACAGAAACCACTTCCTCCCTCATGACTGGTTGGTTAGCTTGCTGTGCTCCCAAGGGTGCAGCTCCTGCAGACCTGACAAAGCAGGTAAGAGAGTAGCACCCTGTCTTTTGCCCTTTTCCTCCAGCTCCCTGGCTGCCTGCATTGCTGCATGTGTCGTCATCTGAGCATTGAGATGACACCATTCTCCAGAGGCCAATGATACTACAGCCAGCACCAGAGACATTCTGGAATGAGCCAAGTGGAGATGATTAGTAGCAAAAGGAAGTCTTCAAATGGGGGCCTAAGAAGCAGGACTGGAAAGGATTCACATAGAACGTGTAAATAGTGAAGCACATCATGCAGGATAAGCCAGGGTCTGCAAGGTAGAGGGTACATTCTTCATGTGCAATATATTTGGTCAATGGAAAACCATGCAAAAGTCCATGGCAATTCCTCAAAAATACTGTCTCACCATGAGTTTCCAAAGGTCTAATTATGGAAATGTAGCAACAGCTGTAATGGGAATGATAAACTCCACTGACAGGCCTGCATCTTAGTGCTCTACAATGACAGTCCTCCTCAAATAGCCTTGAACAACTGTTCCACTACTTAGATAAGTGTTTATTGTTATTTATTTTTATGTAGTAATAACTTGACAGTACATAATGGAACAATGAAATAGAAATGCCTGTTAATTAGTAGAGTGCAGAAAGAGCCTATGCCCTGGTAAAAATTGCAGCTCTGTCATTTAATAACTTAAGCTACTTAATAGATTTGTGTCTCAAGTTTCTTACCTGAAAAATGGAAATAATATGATTAGAAAACTAATAACATTTGCCTCCATGATGTTGTAGAGAAGAAACAAGGTAATGCAGATATTGTACTTCATGTGATGCTTGACAATAGGAAGCTTTCAGTAATCTCTAGTTGTTGTTACTGTTGTTATTACAGTTGCTGCTGCTATTATTACTCTCACCTTTTCTCTCGCTTCCTATATTTAGTCTGTTAACAAATCTTTCAGTATAAAATCTGATCCTCCCTCTTGGCCCAGAATTTGTCTCTTGATTGAAAATATGTGTACCTCTTGGTTCCTAGTCTCATTCTTGTATGTCTCATACTTTTGAGTGTTTATAGGAGTAACTATAATTGTCATTTTCATAATTCTATAGCATGAGTATTTGTTTCCTAGAAACCTAATATTGAAAGCACAGAGCATTGCTACAAGCATTAAATGAAATAAAGACTCAATATAGCTACACTAATCTGTGCTTTCTAAATTTACTGATGAAAGTGAAGAAAATAGGTTGGCATGGAATTTGCACAATTCCTGGATCACACTGACTTGAATTCAGTGTGCTTAGATAAAAATATTGTTTCCTCCCAGGAGGTTTCCAATTTTTCAAAGAAAAATGCTCCTGTTTAGTGCATTATTTGACACAATGAGTGGCCTTTCATTCTGGAGGAAAAATTAGATGAGAATGTCACCATTTTCCAGAGGTAAAGATGCTCTGGCAGAAGTCACAAGCAAGGTGGGGTCCCCAGAACTGTAGGATCAACAATGCCAGCGGTGTAGTCAACTGTGGTGCATTCATTCAGCAGAGGTAGCAGTTATCCTCATGTGATCAGCATTGACTTCCTGTTGTGGCCAGGCTGGTGGATTTGTGATGGCAGAGAGCAGGAAAGAAATTAGACCCCAAATTAACAGATGAGCAGCCAGAACTCAAGGAGAAAGTCAATGACTACTTGAAAACCTTCTCAGAAAACACTTGCCTAGGATATTCAGAATTGTTGAATGTGTCCTCTTTTTAGAAAAATGAGAATTTTATTTCTCATGCAGAAAAAAAGCCAAGAATATCAATTACTCTTAAGAAAAGATAGTTTATCTATTAGAAAATTTAAAAACCTAGGGAAGCAAATGCATTTCTTTTGAACATTTACATGGAACCTCTCTTATCACTTATTATGTGAACTTGACAATTTTAGATACTTTGTAGAGGACTCAATAAATATTGAGTTAATGTTTAATAAAATGAAACTACCAGCCTGCTGTTATTATCATCCTTATTTCCATGCACTGAACTTTACATCAAGGACAAACACATTATCATCTCTAAGCTTTGTTAAAGCCATCAATGTAAAATTGGCCAATGTTGAAATCTTACAGAAAACTATAGTTCGTAATAGTCTCCACATGTATTTTACTTTTTTCAATCCCAAATCTCAAAGCATTTTAGAAAGAAATACTATTGCAACCTTTTTTAAATAGAAAAATACTAGGTAATTATGAGAAATAATTGCAATCTAAATAATAGGTAATAAAACATAAATTTTGATGTAAATCTATATTTATTTATATTTTAATTTTTATTTTTCTCTCCAGTGCTGGGGCTTTAATCCAGGGCCTCAGGCATGATTGACAAGTGGTCTACCACTGAGCAACATCCCCAAACCCTGCTCTATATTTATTAAGAAGAATATTCTTGAAAATACTTTTGTTTAAAAAAAGTTTAAAATATGCATAATGGCTTTTGTAAAAATATATAAGAATATATGTAAAATTTTCAAAGATGAGTATGTGTTTATAAATAAGAAAATTACTGGAAGGTATAAAAAACAATTTTTCATGGATGAGGTGGGAGGCAGATTAGAAGCAAAATTTGTTTTTATATTTAATATATTTTCTGCTTTTATAATAATGGGAAATATTGCTTTACATTCAGAAAAATACAGTTAGCTTTATAAAACTGTGTAGCAATAATCTTAAAACATTTTTAATTTCTAAAAATCTTACCACTCAATAGTTATTTATATATTTAATCATATTATTTGTACTATATTACTCAAGCTAATGTTTTGTAAGAAAGCATTAAAAACTCAGTGCTTTAAAATATTAGTTTATCGTTATAGCCCATGAGTCCATGGGACATTTGAGGACTGACTTAGCTAGGTTGAGCCTGAGTGATGTTATGCACTAAATTGTGGTCCCCAAATTTATATGTTGAAATTCTAATATCTAATACTTCAGAGTGTGATAATATTTGGAGAGAGGGTCTTTGAAGAGATAACTGAGTTAAATGAGGTTATTGGGCTGAGCCGTAATTCGTTACCACTGTGGCCTTGATAAGAAATGACATTGTGACACAGACATGCATAAAAGGAGAATGCTGTGTTACCATAAAGATGGCCATCTATAAGCCAACAGGCCTCAGAAGAAACAAACCTGCCAACACCTTGAGATCAGACTTCCAGCCTCCACACTGTGAGAAATAAATTCCTGTTGAATAACTCACTTGGCCTATGGTACTGTGTTATGGCAGCCTTGGCAAAACTAATATCACTGGTATCAACTGGTCTCAATTGGTTTGTCCAGGTACTTTAAGTGGGGCAACTTTCTTCTAATATCTGAATTCCTTCTTTTGGCATTTGTGGATTATCCCTGGCATATTCTCTCTTGGATGATAGGGATGCAAGAGAGAAAGTGGAAACATGATAAAGAGCTAATCTCAAAGCTAGTACACTATTACATCTGTCTTATTCTATTAGCCAAAGCAATTCATATGACTAAGCCTAAGAGAGAGAATAATACCCGGCTTACTACAGGAGGACATCACAAAGTGGCATGGTAAAGGCTATGGCTTTCAGGGTGGAAGAGTGCAGTGAGGGAATTGGGGCCAATGATATAATCTATCATAATACCTTAGAGGTTCACATTCACAGCCCAGTATTACACCACAGCCCAGTCTCTTCTACATACTATATGTATATATTTTTAACTTTACTTAACATTTAATGCTAAAACACATTTAAGAATAGGATTTATAATTTTATTGAATGCATAATGTAAATATTACATCCATTGTTTTTTTAAATTGGGATTACAGAATTATCTTTACAATTGCATAAGAGGACAGTGAGGAAGTAGAATAAAGAAAATCACATTGAAAAACTGCTTCTAAAAATCAGTCAATACAATTAACATGTAAAGTTGAAATTTTAATTCAGGTGAAAAGCTCACAGTAGTACAGTAGAGTGTTTTCTATATAGCAAGCATTCAATCTGTTTGACGAATAGGTTTTATGTGAGTTTGTTTTGAATGTGATAACCATTGCTAAAAAAAACACATCAAAATGTGGGAAGTCACATTTGTTGAAACACAAAAACAACTGCAACAATAGAAACAAAATAATGATGACAGTAGTAACTATAAAATGTCACAATTTGATATCCGCCATCAGTTTTCTGGTTAGAAACATGTGGGAGCATTTTATGGGTCTGCTAAAACTTTTGATCCACTTGAATAGAAGATTGGCTGAAATTTAGCCATTCTGATATCATTTTTTTAATATCATGAAACTATTTTTTACTCCCGCAAACACTTTTACTTAATATAAAAGGAATGCAAGAAATTATCAGAGAAGTTTGTTTTGTAAAGAGTGATAACCTTCATTTTCCTAAGAGGAGTAAAGGATTAAAAAAAAATTGTTGAAGTTTTCCTTTGTAAGAAAAAGTAAATCTTGGCTCCAAATTCATTTTCATTTTAAATCAGGAAGCAGAAAATTTTTTCAGGAAAGCATTGAACTAGGGAAGTAGAAAAAAAATTTTTCCACTAGTTAATTATTTTTATAATTTGGTTCTAAAAACATTACTAGCATATATATTTCTAAAAAAGATTTTAGTGTCTTATGTAATCAGCAATTCAGTCATTTAAAAAGCATGTGGAAATTGCAGAGCTAAAGAGCAGACATGTATTTATTACATTTGGTACATGCACATACTCTAGGGATAACTAAATGTGTGTATAATACCCCTTTGTCTCCTGTAAGAAACTTCTCCAAACCTCTGTTATGAATTATATTGTTTAAATATGTCCTCACTCAGTTTCAGGAGAGTTATTCCCAAGTCAGTTTAAAACTGAACACATGTTGCATCTGTTTTCTGTTTGTGAATTTTGAACGCTTGGCACTTTAATTGGGATATTTTTCTTTGGGATGAAATAATTTCAAATATTCGCTTAATCAAAACATTAGTTTCCTTTTCTAGTTTCCATCATGGATTGTTGGGAGGTTTCCCAGACCTGGTCTCTTGTGCTTTGGGGAGGGACTCTCCTTCCCTGGTGTGTAGGCGGGAACAGAGGGGAAAGGAGGCAATATCCGGACTACTGGCTCATCCCTTCTCCACATCCTGTTCCTCTTTAGATGTCACCTAACGTGAGGGATCATTCAATTATTCTTGAATATTTTAATTGTCTATCCTCCACTGATAATTTATAACTTTTCTTTCTTCTTCTCTTTTAAAATTTTAATTGGAGCACAAGAATTTTTCTAATAGGTGAAGTTCTGGGAAGCCACTGGAGCTTCACTACTCCTTTCCTTGCCACATGTAATAAAAGGTCCTGGGGACCTAGATTTTTGGGATATATATATTTAAGGGAAATTAACATGGCAACAGAGATGCATCAAAGAGAGTAGATTGAGGCAAAAAGAGGGAGGAAAATGGAGAAAATGAGAAAAGTCATCACAGTAGAATTGAAAAAACAACTGGTCCTACTATGGTAAGCAAGGACTTTTAGCCCAATCATTCCGAACCATGTGACCCCCAAATGAGGTATCCTATTTCTCTAAACCTCTCTTTCAACTTTAAAACAAATGAAACTAGCATACATAATTATTACAAAGATTAAATTTCTTCTTCTTTTTTGCACAGAGAATTAAACCCAGGGTCTCACTCATGGTAAGCTAGCACTCTATCACTGAGCTACATCCCAGCCATGTGTATTTATTTATTTATTTTGTAGTACTTTGGACTGAACCCAAGGGCACTATCTTTGAGCTACATTCCCAGATGCTTTTGTTTTTTGAGACAGCGTCTCTTTAAGTTTCTGACTGGTCTCAAACTTGCAATCCTCCTGTCTTAGTCTTCAAGCAGTTGAGATTATAGGCATGTGCCACCACATCTGGTTGAATTATAAATTTTTAAAAATCTCTATTACCTTAATCAATTCAGGCTGCTATTATCAGAATACCACAGACTGGGTGGCTTAAACAACAAATATTTGTTTAAATCTTAAAATATATTTATTTCCTTGAAAAAATACTCAATTTACTATGGAATAGTTTTATTTAAACACAGAAAGAAATTTATTAGCAATTATGAATAACTTGCGGGACTAGCAGGGAAATGAACATTGCCATGGCGCTTTTATTTTATTTTTATTTATTTATATATGACGGCAAAATGCATTACAATTCTTATTACACAATTAGAGCACAATTTTTTCATATCTCTGGATGTATACAAAGTATATTCACACCAATTCATGTCTTCATACATGTACTTTGGATAATAATGACCATCACATTTCACCATCATTTCTAACCTCATGTCCCCTCCCTTCCCCTCCAACCCCAACAAATATTTATTTCTCATAATCCTTGAGGCTCCAAAATCCAAGATGAAGGCACCAGATTTGGTGTCTGGCCAGGGCCCACTTAAGCTGGTTCGTAGATGACTATCTTTTGTTATACACTCATGTGGTGAAAAAAAGACAAGAGAGCTCTCTGGGGTCCTATTTTACTAGAAAATAATCCCATTCATGAGGGTGGAGCCCTAGGAGCTGATTACCTTGTAAAGGTCCCATCACTTAATACCATCATATGGGAGGTTAGGGTTTCAGCATAAAGTTCTAGGGGACACAATACCTTGTCTATAACACCTAGTATGTAACAGAAGCTCAGTGTTAATGTATAATTTGAAATGGATACATCTGAAATATAACATGAAGGAAGAAACAAATGGTAATGTATTGAATACAGGAAATGAAGACCTGCATTAAAAAGAGAAAGTATCTAGTCCATAGACACACATGATGTAATTGGAAAAGGGAGCCAGTTTGGAGTAAAAACTAATGAATTTAGTAATGAACAATGAGTTTAAAGTGATAGAAGGGTATCTAAGTAAAGATGTCTAGAATGTAGATGGAAACACAGTACTGAAACATGTGAGAGGTTAGCTGGGTTGCATACTGGGGTTAGAGATATGAATTAAAGAAGTACGTAATTAGAAATAATTATTGAATCTATGAAAACAGGTGAATTTACCAAAGGTCAATAGGAGATACTTAAGTTAACATCCATCCTTAAGAAAAAGCAAAAGAAGGTAGAGGATTGACTTTAAAAAGTTAGGAGAGATCTAGGACAGCCTGCTTCTATGGAAACCAATAGAAGATAGTCTCAATGAATAAATGATTGATGAAAGTATCAATTATATTGTCAATACATTGGAAATATATGCCCATTAAGGAAGGTTTGCTAAGCGAATTATTGTACATCTGTGTACAGGAAAACTACAAAGCCTTTAAAACAGTAGATCTATATTTACTGGCATGGAAAACCAGTAGATTAAAAAACACCAAAGGTTAAAGAACACCATGTGTAGAATGTGATCCTATAAGAATGAATGAATATACAAGTACACAGAGGTAGGTGTAGCATAGTACTTAAAATTACGTTTTCTGAATACTACCAATGATCAATGATCACCTATGAGAGCATCAAAGATGAGTTTCACTTTTCTCTTTGTACATTTCTATACTATTTATATGTTACAGTAATCATGTATCCATTCTACAAAGTTTTTTGTTTTTTTTTTTAAAGAGTGGATACTACTAAAGATGGTATTATGACTCTACATTCTTACAGTGTTTGTTGGCCTACCTTAAGTCTTTCCTGGACTTCTTGGCCATTTACTCAACCTCACTGATTGGACTTATCTAGCTCCATAGTTAGCCTTAGTTCAGGTCACTGATGTCCTCCTACCTTATACTAGAGATTAAACCCAGTGGTGCTCTACCACTGAGGAGCAGACTCAGCCTTTTTTATTTTTGAGATAAGGTCTCAAAGTTACCCAGGCTGGCCTCAAATTTGAATCCCCCTGCCTCAGCCTCTTGAGTAACTGGGATTTCAGGCATGCACCACCCCAACCAACTCACTAATGTCCTTTGAGATGCTTTGGGAGAGAAAAAGTGATCAGGAAGTTTGAGAATATTAATATAATACCTCCTCTGGGAGATCATCAAGAATTCCTGCAGTTGAGGCTCCAAGAAGGTGCTCCTAACAATAAACTGGTCAACATTTAATCTAATACTTCCCCCAATTTTTTGAGCATGGAATCCTTTTTAAATGTTATCTACTGTGAATACACTATGGAACTATTATCTGCAGAGCATACTACAGGAGACATGGGCTTAAATGTTAATCCATTGCTTTGTTATGGATTTTCAGCTTTTTCTGAATGAAATTCAGACTGACTAGCTAATATGTGCACTCCCTAGAGACTCCTTTGAAATCTCTCCAAGGGACAGGTCAGTAATCTAACGCTTCCCTTTGTTCTGTGGTAGGTCTGACCTGGGCCTGTTTAACAGCAAGCTCCAGATTGTCAGCAAGTGCTTTGCAGTTATAATTTCAGATTTCTTCAAGATTCTAGTTGAAAACACACACACACAAAATCCCAAAGTTCACTTCACTGTAGGATTTTTTTTTTTTTTAATTTCAGTTTCCCTCTATTACCAGAAAGGTACAAAAATGTTAGCAATATTTCTGTGAAAGTTATATTAGTCAAATTTTATAGTCAGAGTGCTGTTTTGAAAACTATTTTATCATATATATATATATATATATATATATATATATATATATATATATTATGATTGGTTAAAAACAAAGTGAAGAAATAAAAAATCCCATCATACAGAAATAATTCCTGTTAGTATCTGAACTTTTATACCTCCAGATTCTACATATGCGCACCATTTGAACAAAAATGCAATAACATTACATGTTTGTTATATAATCTGCTTTATTCCCACAAATTTATACAAATATATTGCTATGTCAAGAATATAGATTTATATCAAAAGTTTTATGGGATAATTAATATTTCATAGAATTAATAAGGTATAATTCCCTAAAAATATAATTCCCTATTGCTGTTATAAACAATACTAAAATGAACATCTGGAGGCTTGTATGCATGTGACAATTTTTTAAAGTTGGGCTTAGAAATGCTTATTAAATTGACAGTTCCCCACATCCTCCACATTCAACAACACCCCTTCCTTTTCTATCAGAGAACTCAAAGCAGGAAGAATCATTAGTCTGTCTTCATACTTGTGATCAAAGAGACAAAAGAGATAGAAGTTTTCCTTTCCTTAAGCTGTGTGTTCTCCAAGTATATTTACAGCACTCTGGAGTCAATATTCTGGGAGGAAAATAATACATAACTATTAAAATGCTGTCATCAAAACTTTGTAGTTTGCTTTCAAAGGATGTTCATATCTCATTCACTACCTCTTTTACTCTCATGTATAGGTTCTAATTGCTCACTTTTGAGTCTGAAAAGTGTTTGGAGTCAAGGATATTTTAGCTATGAGAAGACAATTTCCAAATTAAGATATATTTAATTCTTAAAAGTATATTTTAGCTACATTGAATCTTTCCATTGGTTCAATATTAAAAAATTAGGCCGACCTAGAAATCAGATTAACTCCAAATGCCAAACTTTGCTCCAATCTAAACAGAATTTAGATATTAATAATAACTTACATATTCACTCAACATATGTCAGTCACATACTGAATACTTTGTATGTATTACCTTATGTCATTCTCATAACAGATCAGTAAGATCAGCATTACAAAATAGGTAACTATGGAATTATGAGTACTTTAAATCAGGCACTAATAATGGCAGAGACAAGACTATGGTTTTGGTCAGCCTTCTTCCTTTCTATCACCTTCTCTTTCTCAAAAAATCTGATCCAAAAAAACTATTGAGACAGATCAAGGTAGGTGCCCACTACTGGAGGAGACTTGAAGTGGGTTATCAGAATGAGAACAGTTTGAAGGGGTATCCATTTACCCATGATGTATAGAGTTAGAGCCTGAGCTGGGTAAGGGGTGTACACATGGAGGTGTAAGTAGGTTATTTAGTGGTGGGAGGAGGAGTTCCATAGGAAGGGGACATGATTCTGCCCTGGCAGAATAATGAGAGCATCTATGAAAAGGACACATCCTTGTTTGGTACCAGAGACTTAGTATGGTGAGAGGTATGGGGAAGGTAGGTTGCTTTCTTACAGGGGACTGGTCTAGTAAGCAAATATCTTAAGGCTGATTGGAGCCTGGTTTCACACTGTGGAAAGAGAAAACAAGTAAAATGAGTCCTGTGGTATTAGATGGGAATTCAAGTGTGAACTCAAGATTTTCAGTACATAATGAAATACAGGTCTGTGTATGTGTGTGTGTGGGCCATGTGTGTATTCCCAAGCCTGTCTCTTAAGGGATCTTGGAAGTAGTCATATCCCAATTAGCAATGAACACACTTTCAGATTTTGGTTTCTAAATATCACTCTCTCCTAAGAGGATTCCAAGTTTCTGAAGATAAAGCTGATTCTGGGATTAGGAATGGAATAATATAAGATGCTCTTGAAATATATTATTGTACAAAGAAATGTTTTAAGGACAATGGGTCAATCACATCAAAAGAACACAGAGGTCAGACTAAAGGGTTCCCACTAACCAAATTTGGTATATTTTGAACATTAGAATAAATAATGATAATAATGAATTAGAACTAACTGAATAAAAATAGGAAACTATGAGTTCATATTGATATAAGAAACAGGAAGTTTGGTGAGGACTCAGGAAAGTATTGTTTATTTTCCCTCATATGTGAAAGCTAGAAGGAAAACACAAGGAAAAAAAAATATGCTGTATGGTTTAGATGTGGTGTCCCCCAAAAGCTCATGTGGGAGACAATGCAAGAAGGTTTGGAGGACAAATGATTGATCTATAGCCTTAACATAATCAGTGAATTAATCCCTGATGGGATCCACTGGGTAGTAATAACTGGAGACAGGTGGTGTGTGGCTGGAGAAAGTAGTTCATTGGGGGTGTGGCTATGAGGTATATATTTTGTTTCTGGAGTGGAGTCTCTCTCTCTGCTTTCTGATCATCATGTGAACTCTTTCCCTCTGCTACACACTTCTGCCATGATGTCCTGCCTTACTTCGAACCCCAAGGAATGGTCAGTTGTCTATGGATTGAGACCTCTGAAGCTGTAAGCCCCCAAAGAAACGTTTCCTCCTCTACATTTGTGCTGGTCAAGTCTTTTAGTCACAGCAGCAAAAAAGCTAATACAGATGCCATGAAAGTAAAAGGGTTACCATAGGGTAGAGGGAAGGGATAGGGGAAAGAAGGAAGGATGGTAGTGTACTGAGGAGTGAAACTGATCAAATTGTTTTTTATGTATTTGTGAATATGCCACAGTGGAATTCACTACTCTGTATAATTAAGCTGCATCAACTAAAAAAAGTTTGGTAAGGAAAAGGATATTTATGCAATTTTATAGTATTTTCCCTCAAAGCATTAGTTAATATAAAGAATAATTTCACAGTGAAGATACTTGCATATATCTCTTTTTTTGAGAGATAAAAGTAAACATCATCAGTGATGAGACAAACTGAAAGTATGCATTACCTGATGGGGTGCACTGAGAATACAGCACTACACTCTCAATATTCCTGCGAAAGACATAGCCTAAGCCTAACCATGAAGAAAAATCAGGTCTGCCCAAAGGGATATGCTACAAGTCCAAAGGATAAGTGACCTTTTTTGGAAGGGAAAGGGAGTACCAGGGATTGAACTCAGGTGGACTTGACCACTGAGCCACATCCCCAGCCCTATTTCATATTTTATTTAGAGACAGGGTCTCACTGAGTTACTTAGCACCTTGCTTTTGCTGAGGCTGGCTTTGAACTTGAGATCCTCCTGCCTCAGTCTCCCAAGCAGCTAGGATTACAGGCGTGAGCTACTACGCCCAGTGGTAAGTGACTTATTGTTAGTGGCAGAACCAGGACAGGATTCATTTATCCAGACTTCCAGATCGGGCATGGTGCTTCTCCATTCTGTTCCATCCCATTCCTTAAACAATAAGTGAGGTTTTATTTGTTTGGCACTGTTGTAGACATCACTGATTATCTTATCCACAGTGGAGAGTAAGACCAACAAATCCCTGCCCTCATGAACTCTCAGTCCAATGAATGTAACCAGACATTCTAAAGCATAGAAAGAAGGTAAGTTTTAAAATGGAAAAACATCATGAAGGACATAAAGCCAAGGCACTGGTTAAGACTTAGTAATATGATTTCACATTTCTTATGATCTATGGCAGTTTTAAAATACACCTGAAAAATTTTAACACTCCTTTTTTTTTTCTTAAATAAGCAAATTTCTATTATAATAACCACATAGCAAATCCTGGAACAGTTCAGCAACCAATAAATAGAAAGTAGTCTTAAAAAGCTGCTATTTTATTCCTTTGGATCCTTCAACTATATTTAAAATATATGGAAAATTACTGGTTTTCCAAAAGCTTGTGACTACATGATATGCTTCTTATGAAAGAATACTGGACTGAGTCAAGAATGGAGAATGTGGTCTAGTTGTACATTACCCAGGCCATGGCTTCCTCCTGAGCGGTGTCTAACAATTGGGCAAGTTTCATTAAGATTTCATAGCCTAACATAAAACAATGACCAACACATTCAGTTCTCCTGGAATCAATACAGGAATGACACAATTAAAGATGTGCTACAAATAATAAGGTCTAAAGTTGCTATATCCACACAGCAAACTCAAAGAGCTCTTGCTAACCTACACTGAATACAGCAGAAAATACTAATGTTATATTGAAATGTGTATCATCAGATTTTATCTAACCACCTTTAATATTTATATAAGTGGTACTAAACTCTCAGATTAAACTTATAAGAGCATAGTTTAAAAGCACATTCCTCATTGCTTTTTAAAGTTAAATACAGGCTTTTCTTTTGAAGTAATTTTTATTTTCCTACTTCCGAAAATAGGCATCAAATTTCTAAATTGAAGGAAAAAATGTCTCAAAGAGCCACATATTATGTACTCAGACAGGTTTAAGAAGTAACTAAGTTAATAAACTAAATAAGTTAACTTGAATAAGTTAAGAATGCACATTCAGAACAGAATTGTAGCTTTTGGTCAGCAACATGTGAACCAAAAGCACAAATCTGCCAAGATTAAAGTAGGTTTTTTTAATATACAGGGCAGTGTGTTTCCCCTTCCCTCACAAAGTTAATTAAGCATTCACTTTTACTTAAAATGCATTGCCAAGGTAGAACACTTCCTAATGAAAAAATATATATAGGTGTCATAAAAAGTTCCTTCTGTTTTAGTCTTCCTTATACCTAGGAATGGAATTTCCCTTTTGCCTTCACATAGTAGGTATGAAAGATTACCAAAACAGTCATGACTTCAACCACAAAGCATGACCACTGTCAGTGTGATAGTTGTTTAGAATTTTTCCTTTGGCAGGAATCAATTTAGTTTGGCAGTTTCTGAAGAGGCAGATGAGGACTTTGACGAAAACTGACATCCATCTTTTCAAATTGGATTCCTTATTTACAAGTTGTGTGAGTTTCTTGCAGATTTGCATCTACCATTTCTGGTCCAGCTAGAGAGATGCCTCCAGTCTGATGAAACTATTTTTCAAGTACAAGAATCATGGGAATGCACCTCACCAAAATCAATCTGTTACTAATTTCTGTTAACACAAGAAAATGCTCCAAAACTAAGCTGAAAGTAGCTGTTTAGGATATCATCACTAAAGCGACACAGGTTGGAGCATTGTTTCAGATGTTCTCATAACTGAACTTTAGAAAAATGTACTTTGTAAAGAGGTGCAAGAAAAACAAAACACATAGGCATCCAAGGTAGAAGGCTTGAATTTCCACTTCTTGGACATGGTAGAGGGGCGGTTCTCCTCTGGTCAGGAGAATTCTATTCAGTGCCCCTGCTGGACCTCCTTCCAGGTAAAATTAAACTCAAGGGAAAAGAAATTTGTGAAGCAAACCATGGCTTTGTTACAGTAAAGTAACTGTCACTTAACCCAGAATGTGTGAAGCTGCAAAAGGAGAGAGAAAACATTCCAAGATGTCAAAAGCAGGGAGAAGCTTCTCTTGAAGGAGAGCAGTGTAAGCTAGTATATCTGCACCTTGCTTTGCTAACAGTTCACATTAGCTATATATTTCTGTTTTCTTAAAAAGTTCAGTATTTTTGTTGGCTGAGAAAGTGTTGTCTTTGGTTGTCAAAATTGGTATATTACCTCTTGAACCTCTCCATGTATTATCTATGAAATTGACTTTCAAGAGTGCACTACAAAATTTGGCATAAACCATCACCACCAGGGACTTGCTGTAGATGGATAGGAGCCCCTAACTCTCTCTCCAGCAACTGAGCTCCAAGGGGGCCACCATCTTGCTGAGGTCGACTTTTCACTCTTTTCATTAAAGGATGTTCCCTCTCTTAAAATTTGGATGGACTTTCGTGATTAATTCCACTGATAGAATGCAATGTAAGTAAAATTGTGTGATTTGAGGCTAAGATGGCAAAGGCCATGCAGCTTCCTCCTGGGTCTCTCTGTTGGGGATGCTTGTTATTGGTACCTAGCCATGAAGGTGAGTGGAAAGCCAGACCACAGGGAGACGCCTTGCTTAGGTGTTCTGGACAGTGCCCAGATTAGGGCCCTAGTCATCAGCCAGCATCAACCACCTGCTTACAAGGAAACTTTCTAGATGACTGCAGACCCAATCACCCTCTGGCTGCAAATGCTTGACACACCCAGAAGAAACTGACTGCTGTCATTATGGCCTTTAAGTTATGTTGCTTATTAGCAATAAATTCCTTATTATCGTCAACAAGAGAATAAACACTTAAATATAGAGATTAGAAATATGATTAGGACACAACCAATGTATAGAAGGAATAAAGCAGAGTTAGGCCTGAAGACCAACTCAATACCATAATTTTCCCAAGTTTTGATATTACAAGATTGCTAGTACAACACATAAGGTTGTAGAAAAGCAATTTTTGCAGGGTCTTTCACCACTCAATGAAAAGTATCACTTCCTTTCATCCCAGTCACTTTGTCTCCATAGGATTAATGACCAGGGAGGAGTGTTAATGCTTCTTCCCTAAACTGCCCGCAGCAGGAGTGTGCAAAGTAAATTTAGCAAAAAATAAAAAAATTTTAAAAAAATCAGAAATGGTCTTTATTACTGAAAATTAGAAAAATATGGGTAGATACACAGAGCAAAATAAAAATTATTCATAATCCCACAATCCACATGAACATTATAGGTACATTTTCTTCAAGTTCCATAATATTTATATTACATATTTTTCCTTCTTCCATAATTCACAAGTAACATTGTATTTTATTGGGATTTTTATTTGCATTTCCCTAGTAACTAATGATGTTGAGCATCTTTTCATGTATTTGATGGCCATTTGTGTATCTTCTTTGGAGAGAAATCAGTTTAAGCCCATTTTTTGATTGGGTTGTCTTTACATGGATGAATTGAAAGAGTTCTTTATATATTCTGGACAATAGACCATTATCAGATATATAATTTTCAAATATTTTCTCCCATTATGTAAATTTTCACTTTCTTGATAATGTCCTTAGTGCACAAAGTTTTAAATTTTGAAGTCCAAACTATCTGAATTTTTTTTTGTTTATGGCTCATGCTTTTGGGTGTCATATATTAGGACTTATTGACAAATCCAAGAGTATGATTTATTCCCATATTTTAGGAGTTATATTATTTTAGCTCTTCTCTTTAGTCAATATTGTTTTAGTTAAATTTTATATATAATAGAAAGTAGAGATCCAATTTTATTCTTTTGTACATGGATATTCAGCTTCCCAACAGCATTTGTTAAAGAAACCGTTCTTTCCCCATTGAATGGCCTTGGCATTCGTGTTTAAAATCAATTGGCCATATATGTTTGTGTTTATTGTTAAGACACTCAGTCCTATTCCATTGATCTGTGTGTCTATCCTTATGAAAGTACCACATTGTTTTGATTGCTGTTACACTGTAGTTAGTTTTAAAATCAGGAAGTGTGAGTTCTCCAAATTTATTCTTTTTCACTACTGTTTTGGCTATTCAGGACTCCTTACCAATGTGAATTTGAGGACTGGTTTTCCCACTTATGCAAAAAAAAAAAAAAAAAAGAAGAAAGCTACTGAGATGTTAGGGCATTGCATGAAATCTATAGATTGTAGTTAGCAATACTGACATTTTAACAATATCAAGTCTTTTAGTCCATAAATATCATGGGATTTTCTTGGTTTTATCATATTTATTTTAATTTCTTTCAGCAAAGTTTTATAGTTTTTGGTGTATAAGTTTTTCATTTTCATGGTTTAATTTACTCCTAGGCATTTTATTCTTTTAGATGCTCTTTAAATTTCCCTTTCATGTTTTTTGTTATATGGAAGTCAGTTGATTTTTGCATGTTCATTTTGCATTCTGCAACTTTTCTGAATTCACCTAGTTATCTTGTAGATTCTGAGGTTTTTTTTTTTTTATAGAGAATCATTTGCAATTCAAGATAACTTTATTAATTTCTTCCCAGTTTGCTTTCTTTTGTAATTGCTTTGCCAGACTTCCAATACAATCTTGAATAGTGATGATGAAAACAGTATCCTTCTCTATTTCCTGTAAAAGGAAAAAGGTTTTCAGTCTTTAAACACTGAACATGATGTTAGGTGGGTTTTTCACAAAGGCCTCCTAGAATAAAGAAGTTCTTTTCTATTCCTGGTTTTCTGAGTGTTTTGGTTTTGTTTCATCATGGAAGATATTTTCTTTTTTTTTAACAGTGCAATTCTGTATTTTATTTGTGTGTATAAATAGAACAGAACTGAGTCCCAATGACCAAATATATTGACAAAACTGCCAATAAGTATAATCAATTAAAAGAAAAAACTTTCAGATTGCCTATTGAAGTAAAATTCAAAACTATTCTTTTCAAGACATATACTAAACAAAACATTAAGCACAGTGCTATTCCCTAAAATGCCAGGGATGTGGAATTCCTGAGGCAGGAAGATAACGAGTTTGAGGCCAGCATTAGCGATTATAAAGGACAATGGCTGAGGGAAATTATTGGCATTCACCACTTTATAGGGCATCAATTACCCATGTATATATGAATCAATAAATAAATGGGAGATATCCTGGGATATGTGGTACATATTTTCCCCATATTTTAAATAGTAAATATGTGAAAATTGCCTCGTGGGGCACTTGGTTACTTTGATTCAAAGCTCTTTTTTTCTTACAAGACAACACATCATGGAGGGTCCAATTCATTATCTCAGAACGATGTCTATCCTCCTTGGAGGTCCCCACTCCCCACTCCCCACTTCAGTACAACCACTCCCATAAGATCTGCTGTTACTCACCGAGGAGTGTCTCCACGACACCAGTGAGGCTTTCCGCTCTGCTTTATTAAGGTTGTTCTACAGAGGTCACCATAACTTTCACAAAGACCTGGACCTAGACCTATGATTACTGTGACCTCTCCACATCCTGAGTAACTGAGTCCAAACATCTGAGGTGATTCCCTATTCTTTCTGCCATGCCAGTTCTCTGTCTCCATTTAAAAAGTCATAATGGTCACTCTAATGAAATAAGATTACTATAACAACTGCAATATAAACACTGGTTTTCCAAAAGAGTAATGCATCTGTCTGTTTTCTTGTTTTTCACTAAGAGGAAACACTTTCACTCTTTAGACTACCAACTGAGAAAGTGTACTAATTAGAGGGACTAGGCCCTCATAAATCTTACCCATGGCACCAGACCCAATCTTCTCTGAGAAGTCTCTGGTAACTCTAGTCAGATTTTCTTTCTCCTCTATATTAAGGTGGCTCCACAGAGGTAACCAGAACATGCACAAGGCCCTGGATCAATAATTATTGAGACTTCTCCACCAGCTCAGCTACAAGAGATGTGAAGATGGACAAGAGCTCAGGAAACAGCTGTGTGACAATGTAGGCCAAGGCAGGAGAAGATACTCACTATGGGGTGGCTCAGGCACTGGGCCAAGAAAGAGCTTCTGACTCTTGCTTCAGTGTCCCTCCCTGCAGATCCAGAGGCACCTTTTGCTGAAGCTCCAAGAGGTACTAGAGTCCTAATTCACAAGCACATGTGATATGAACACAGAGGGCCAAGGAAGGTTCTGTGCTCAGCTGATGGTCTAATAATAGGGATGCAGGTTTGGTGATTCCCATTATTGTCATCTAACCAATGCCTTACAGTTCATTCTTCTGGACTATGTTTTTCAGAAGTGCAGTAAGAAATTGCTTCACTCATGTCTCTGTCCAAGATTTCTGCTGGACACTTTCACACTGAACCCTATCACTGGGTGGCATTGTTCTCCATCTTCTAGAGATTATTGCTATCCCAAGGAAAAGTCATCATTTTGTGATTCATGTGCTCAACAGCAACAAGTAGCCAGTGACAATCACCTTGCCTACTTTGGATAGAGAATATTCAGATAGAGAAAGGTTTCATTTCTGAAGGAATTTCCATTGGGCAACGAATGCTTGTGTAGTAGAATATGCCACCCAATGTTGTTAGCAGTATATAAATCACTGCTTTGAACTATGCAAACCCTAGGCAGTAAAATGCTGCTTCTGGGAACACTGCAGTGCAAAAGTGCCAGGGGAAGGCCCATCTGTAGCATGACTCCTATTGATAGGGGAGATTCCCTGCTTGTCATGAAATTCACTAGTTCAAAAACCCTGTATCTCAAATCCCAGCTGCCCAGAGGTAGAAGAAATGGAAGTAATCTGCTAAGTTCCAACCATGTTGTTTTCCTCAAACTTCATCCTGTTCACCTCAAGAAGTTTTTCACACTAAAACATTTTGGTGTTCCTACTATAAAAATAAAACACAGGTCTCGTTTTTTGTTAAGCCAGACTCTGCCACAGCTGGCTTGCCCACCGTGCCCCCACTTCCAATAATAATTGAGTCTTTGCCTTATTTCTATAATTTCCAATTAATTTTCTCAATCCAGCTCACTGCCTATATTGGTTAACTGTTCATCTGCTGCGCTGGCTGGGAGAGACAACAAATCACCTGTTAAGGGTATGGTGAAGCAGCCCAGGATGGAAGCAGATGACACTCATTCTCTTAAAAACATAATGAATACTTAGTGGCTCTGAGCACTGGAGCCGGGACACTGCTCCCCGATTTAATGTATTTTCTGTTAGTTGAGACAGTCACGATTTTTTTTTACCTTTTGTTTTATTAGTATTGTATATGATATTGGTTTTATTATGTTAAGCCTTTCCTGAATCACCATAGTTTATCAACCTTTGCTGTTGGTTTCATTTAATAGTACTTTGCTGAGAGTTTTGTTTTTAATCTATATTTATTTATTTTTGTATCTGTATTTATAAGAAATATTAGACTGTCATTTTACTTATATGGAAATCAATAAACAAAATTCATCAAATCAATAGACTTTAAAAACAAGAATCACGATTATCTAATAGATGCAGAAAAAACATTTGACAAAATACAGCATCCATTCATGTTCAAAACACTAGAAAAACTAGGATAGTAGAAATATACCTCAACATTGTAAAAGCTATATATGTTAAACCCAAGGCCAACATCATTCTAAATGGAGAAAAATTGAAAGCATTCCCTCTAAGAACTGGAAAGACAAGAATGCCCTCTTTCACCACTTCTATTCAACACAGTCCTGGAAACTCTAGCCAGAGAAATTAGAAGAAATTAAAGGGCTACAATTAGGAAAAGAACTCAAACTATCCCTACCTCCTGATGACATGATTCTATATTTAGAAGATGCCCCTCCCCCCCAAAAAAAACCCACCAGAAAATTTCTAGAACTCATAAAAGAATTCAGTAAAGTTGCAGTATATAAAATTTATACCCATAAATTAATTGCATTCCTATACATTAGTGATGGATCAACTGAAAGAGAAATTAGTTAAACTGTCCTATTCACAACAGCCTCAAAACAAAATATTCAGGAATCAATCTAACAAAAGAGGTGAAACACATCTACAATGAACACTTTAGAACATTAAAGAAAGAAAATGAAGGCCTCAAAAGATGGAAAGATCTCCCTTGCTCTTGGATAGGCAGAATTAATATTGTCAAAATGGCCATACTACCAAAAGCACTATACAGATTTAATGCAATTCTGATCAATCTCTCAATGGCATTCTTCATAGAAACAGAAAAAGCAGTCATGTAATTCATTTGGAAAAATAAGAGACTCAGAATAGTCAAAGCAATCCACAGAAAGAAAAGTGAAGCAGAAGGCATCATAATACCAGATCTTAAATTATAGTACAGGTTACAGTAACAAAAAGGGCAATGGTATTGGTACCAAAACAGACATGAAGACCAATGATATAGAAGTCACAGAGAAAAATCCACATAAATACAGTTATCTCATAGTAGACAAAGGCATCATAAACATACATTGGAGAAAACATAGCCGCTTCAACAAATGGTGCTGGGAAAACTGGAACTCCATATGAAGCAAAATGAAATTAAACTCCTGTCTCTCACCTTGAATAAAATCCATCTCAAAGTGGATCAAGGACCTAGGTATTAGACCAGAGAACCTGCACCTAATGGAAGAAAAAGTAGGCCCAACTTGCCATCATGTCAGCTTAGGAACCAAATTCTTCAAAAAGAGCCCAAGTAGTAAAATCAAGACTCAATAAATGGGTTGGAATCAAACTAAAAAGCTTCTTCACAGCAAAGGAAACAATCAATAATGTGAACAGACAGCCTATAGAATGGGAGAAAATTTTTTCCACCTGAACCTCAGATGGAGCATTAATCTCCAGGATGTAATAAATTGAGATTTCATCTCACTCCAGTCAGAACGGCAATAATCCAGAAAAAAAATAACAATAAATGTTGATGAGGATGTGGGAAAAAAGGTACACTCATACTTTGATGGTGGTGCTACACATTGATGGAATCATTCTGGAAAGCAGTATGGACATTGCTCAGAAAACTTGGAATGGAGCCATTTGATTCAGTTATCCTGCTCCTTAGCATATCCCCCAAAGGACTTAAAATCAGCATACTATATTGACACAGCCACATCAATGTTTATAGCAGCTCAATTCACAATAGCTAAGCTATGGAACCAACCTAGGTGCCCTTCAACGATGAGTGGATAAAGAAAATGTGGTATATATACAATGGAATTACTCAGCCATAAATAAAAATAAAATTAAGGCATTTGCCGGTACCTGGATGGAACTGGAAACTATAATGCTAACTGAAATAAGCCAATCCTCAAAGAAGAAAGGCCGAATGTTCTGACATGTGGATGCTAACACACAATAAGGAGGAAGGGGTGGGAAGAATAGAAGTTCATTGGATTAGACAAAGGGAAATAAAGGGAAGAGGGGTGTTGGGAATACTAGACAGTAGAAGGAATTGGACACAACTTTCCCATGTTCACACATGAATACATGACCAGTGTAACTCCACATCATGTAAAACCACAAAAATGGGAAGTTTTACTCCATGTAATGTATATAAAAATACACTCTATTGTCATGTATAAGAATTAAAAAATTAAAAAACCCTAACAATAACTAATAATAAACAAATCAATATAATATGCACTACTAATAAAGCAAAGGTAGAAATTATCAGGAAGCCATTTGATCCTGAAGTTTTTGATTACTAGTATGTATATATGTATTTAGCAGTACTGAGGACTGAACAGAGGGACATTCTACTACTGAGCTACATTCCCAGTCCTTTTTTGAGACAGGGTCTCACTAAGTTGCCCAGATTGGCCTTGAATTTAGAATCTTTCTGCCCCAGCCTCCCAAGTAGCTGGGATTAAAGGCCCACATCAACACACCTGGGTTTGATTACTAAGTCTCTTTATTTACAGGTCTATTGGAATTTTCAATTTCTTTTTGAATCAGTTTTGGTAATTTGTTTCTAGGAATTATTCCATTTTACCTATGTTCTCAAATTGCTGATTTATAATTCTTTGTATTCTCTATAATCTTTATTTCAATGTTTTATTTATATCTAAGAGTTTCTTAATTCTTTTGGCCCTTTGAAAGGCTGTCTTGAATTTGTTGTAATAAATGAACCAACAAATCTAAGAAGCTCAACAAATTCCCCAAATGAAGAAAACAATGAGATCCACACTGCAACTCAAAGGGGTCTCAAACACCAGCATTAAGTTTCATTTTCTCAGTGTGTCAAAGAGAAAGCAAACCTCTTTTACTGGGGCATAAAGAGTGCCTATCAAGCAAGCTTCTTCAGGTAAGGTAGGGTGAATCTGCTCTTCTTAAAGTCATCAGGATTGGAGCTGAAAATGTTGCCATTTTCAGTTCCAATCTGCACTGCAGCTTTCAGAGCTACTTCCCATATCCCATTCCTTTCTGGAGTTCTGGCATTGGAAATGACTGCTTTCTGTTGCAATTTGTCTACTAACTTTTCAAAACGATAATTTTCCTTTTCTGCAGTGGTCTCCATTTCAATTCTGCTTCTGGATTAAAAACCAATTCCTTCATGTATTTTTGTCTATCTGAAGTTTATACTATTCCCATCACTTATAGATGAGGTAACTAAAGCTTAGGAAACATGTTCAAGGTCACAGGATAGGAAGTGATGGAGCCCAGTTATAACCTATACATAGCCTTATAAACATAGTACAGTTTACTCTAATGTCATCTGACTTCATTCAACAAGTGTTCTAAAGCAAGTACAATTCTGTTATGACTAATAATTTTATTAAACTGTTCATGTTCAAAGAGCAATGTGGTTTCTGTCTCCTGACTAGATTCCAATGCAGGGAAACTCTTGTCCTTGATTTTCACGGTATTTTTTCAATAGCAAAGTGCAACATAATAAAATAATTTAAAATTAAATATTCTATGGGCCCAGTTTAGATATCAGAAAGAAGCTGACATTGAAAAAGAATTTCTAGGCTGGATGCAGTGGTGCATGTCTGTAATACTAGTGGCTCAGGAAGTGGAAGAAGGAGGATCTCGAGTTCAAAGCCAGCCTCAGCAATTTAGCAAGGAGTGGAGCAACTCAGTGAGACCCCGACTCTAATAAAATACAAAATAGGGCTGGGGATGTGGTTCAGTGGTTGAGTTCAATCCCTGGTACAAAAAAAAAAAAAAAAAAAATCTGATAAGTATACCATATTTAACAACCAAGAAATATTTTTACATATTTATTTTTATGCATAAAGATATGAAGGAATACTTTTGATTAGACTTTAGTGTCCTTGCAGCACAGGAAAGGCAAAAGCATTTAATATCTGATGCTAACTTTGATTAACTATAGTGACTACCTGGATTGATAAGGACTTTAAGGCGAGAAAGGGCTGATAAACCTGTGATGTCTGACACAAGTAAAAGAGGTGTGGTAGGAAACAGTGTTACTCATCAGTGGTCACCTAAAGCTATGATTTGAACATATCTCCCAGGTTCATAGTTTGGAAACAATCCCCAGTGCAACAATATTGGGAGGTTGGGACGAAGTAAGAGGAGATTGGGCCATAAGAGCTTGACCCAACTGTTGTTATTCTGAGAATAAGTTAGTTATCAAGTGTGAGCTTTTTGTAAAAGTTAGTATGGCCCTCTGTTATGTGTCACTTGCCCTTCTGTTAGGGATGATGAAGTACTAAAGCCCTCACTAGATGTTGGCACCTTGATATTGGACCTTCCCAAACCCCAGGACCATGAGCCAAATGTATATTCCCAATCTATGGTATCATTATAGCAACACAGAATGGACCAAGACACTCAAGCAGCTTCCCAGGTAAACTGAAGGACAGAACTGACTCCCTCAAAGTAAAGGTATATAAAGCAAAGGCTGGTGTGACACCCATTTTCTACTTTTCAATGGACAGTTCTCTACATGTTATGGCTACAAGTAATGATGGTGTTTCGAGGTCAGGTCAGAAGCACAAACAAGTTTAAGATGTTATCATCATGTAACTATTAGGGCTTATGAGTGCATATATGGGAAATCAGATATATTGCCCTCCACAGCGACAAACAGCCAGAAAGAAAAGACTTGTTTTTCTGCCTAATTTTGAAGAAGGATAGTAGAAGAGTAATTAAATTTGGAATGCTTTATCATTTAAAGATATATTGTTCATTTGGATTTCAAACAAAATAGATTTCAAAAGGGTATTCAGCATCACAAGGGAATAGCACAGAAACTATACTGAAAACTATTACATGTGAACACTAAACTATACTATGCTTGAAAATAATTATTTTCTTCTTTAAAATCACCAAAAATTTTATCTTTACATTTGGTTAATGAAGCTGATGTCAGTTAGTTTGGACTGTGGATCGTAAAGGATTCCCCCGCTCCCCCCGGAAAATACTGTATGGCCATTTCAGGTAAAAAAATATTTAGAGCAGATACCTTGCATCTGCTTGCCCAAATTTTCTTATTCAGATGATGAGTAAAAAAGAACATACCTAGATTCTAGAGAAATTAGAAATCTAGTCTTAGAGAAGTTCTGGTGAAGTGTAGGTTCCCATCCCCACATTTGGAGGGCTGTTATTTACCACTGGAGCTTGAAGGGTACCCTCACCTAGAATCTAGTCAAAGGAGACACAGTATCAAACTCTGCTAACCTAAGAAAGAAACAAAGAAGAAAGGGCTAAAGGAGAATTCCTTGTCTCTCAAATCATTAGTTTATTGCTTTCCATAAATATGATGACCTTTGGTTGGTGTTTGTCAGCTAGAAGCAGTTTTGATATGCTCTTTCACCTTACTACCTATCTGTACTGACCTTTTTATTGAAAAGTTTTCTATTTCTATTCATATGTGCTACATGACTGGAAGTGAACCTTGAAATGTTGATTTCTGAAGAAACAAAAAAGATGATTTGTTAGATGATGTAAGAGAGAAGCTGAACATTTCGTAATTGTCAGTAAAGTAACAAATTCACAATCCTAAAAGAGGAAAGTTTCAATTTATTATTTTGTTCCACTGACTGCATAGGTGTAGTTGAAAATTTTTAGCTATTCAGACATCTATTAATTTTATTTTAGAAATTCTTTATGTGAATTGTCAATGTTTACAGTAAAACATTCTTAAATTATTAAATAAAAGCAAACAACAAAATCTAATCAAAGAGTTTCTTCCCATTATTTATCAAAAAGGAATTACTAGTAACCTAGTAACCCGAATCACAACTCTATAGTATTCAAATATTAAAACGAATAGGTACTAAGTTCAGTAACAGAAGTTGTAGAACAATAATTCAATAATCCCAATGTTACCTTCACTATATTATTACATTTTTAAGAAAGAAATCTCAATTCTTCTTGCTCATTGTTCCTATTAACTGATTCCACTTCTACTTCCAACCAAAAAATAAAAGTAAAATAATACACACACACACACACATTATTCTGGCTCTGGCTCTAATATTTAGTCCCATTCTACTTTTGACTAGAAAAGCCACTAGAGTAACCAGTTACTATCAGATACATTCTACTATTTGGTCTAAAGTGCAAGAATTGATGTTAAAATTTCCCTCCTTATAGAAAAACCTAAATCAGTACATTGTAGTTTAATTCAAATAGATTCTAATCCAATATTGTACTCAAGAGAACCTATTAATACATGTTATTCTGTTAAATGGACAATTACAGGAGAAGATGTCAAATAATAATGGAAAAAAATTAAAAATGGAGAATCTGCCATCTTGTGGTGTGGTTAGAAAATGCAACAACTGCTGAAGGGCTTTTAACATGTAGCCTTCCTGAACACTGTTTCCATATAATGCTATTAACTCATGAATAATCAATAACAAAATGAAATATTTTAAGATTGGGATGTCCCTTCCTACACTATTTTGGCCCCGTCTATCCACCTTTCCCTTGTAACATCAGCAGCTAACACTTACTAAGCATTAGTATGTAGAAACTCAGTACTTACAACAAACCTGAGGTAGGGACTATGATCTCTTCCTCATTTAAATTACCAAGTGACTGAGGCACAGAAACTGAGTAATTTGAAGATTATGATGAAGAAAAAAGGATTTTAAGATATTGAAAGTTACTACTTGTGATAGTACACAAATCAAAATTCTCATTTTAAGCTCAAAAACCCTGTTCTCATTTATATCACGACATGAATGAGGGATGCTATGAATACCAGCTATCAGAGAAATTTTGAAATTTCTGTACTGAAGCCATAGAAACTGGAAGATCAAATTAATGACTCTGACAAAAAGAATTTGAAAAAGCACCTACTAACAGAATGCAGCTTTGGTAGAAATGCAAAGATTAATTATTATATATAACTACTGAATAGTGTCTTTGCTGATGCCCTAGAAAAATAAGGAACATTAAGGACAAAATAGCAACACCTTCATTAACTGAAAATGAGTTGAGTTGGAGTCTTGATTTTAAAATGCAATGTTTAAAACTGTGATAGTTGATAGCTACTTTACTCCAGCTCCATGATTCTTCCAGAGGATCCCTGTTTCATCCTTGGTAAGCCTATGCAAGTCTTTCACCTGGGAAGAAACAAAACTAAGAGTCATTGTCTAGCAACTCTGAATTGCAAGAATTGCCCTTATTTTGCAATAATTGGAGAGATCATCTAAAAGAAACTGTAAGAATATACATCTCTAGTTTTTTGACCAGCAATCATTTGGTTACATTTTTTAATTAAAATTTACCGTAAAGGTATGTTATCCAATGGCTTAGCATTCATCTTCCTATGAAAGCAGCCAATGCTACTCAGTTTCATTATTTTTCCTAGACAATATTTGTATAATCAAGTAATTTTGTGTATTTTTTACACAGAAACTACTATCACATGTCCCACCCCTTTCTTTTTAACTTAATATGTATCGTGACAACCTTTTCATTATCTTATAAGCATTAACTGGTCCCCTATGAAACATTTAGGTTATTTTCACCTTAAAGCTACACAATGAATAACGAAAGCCTTTTTTTTTTGTACATTATATGCTTAATTTCTTGAAGTGGAATTATGAATCAGATTATTTGAAATAAAGAATGTCAAATTAAGCTTGAGATTCTATGAATTCACACACCTTCTTCATACAAGTTCCCTCAAACTCTTGCCATTTTTAAAAAACTTGTAAACAAGGTTTTAAAAGCTAGGTGCAAGAACAAAAATATCCCCATAGTTCTTAGTTTGCATTTCCTAAACAAAGTTAAAGATCTTTTCATATTAGAAATTATATTTCTTTCCCAACTTTCAAACATTAAATTTTTTTTTCTCTATATAATCTTTAGCCTTTTGAATTGAAATGAGATGCAATTTCGCCATCTACCACCCCCCCTTTTGTCATTTTTTTTTTTTCCATTTGGCTACATTATCCCCATACCACTCATGGAATAATCTCTTTACTAAATATTCTCACACTGTATTAATTTCTAAAAATGTTTTATTTATCTTGACTTCTTACTACGCATTTTATGCTGAAACAGTTTCTTTATATACTTGTAGACATTTAATCATTGCTATTGTAATGGAGTCTTTTAAAAAAATGATATTATTTGTTATGGTGTCCGTGTATTCATGTTTTATCAAATCACCTGGCTGAAATTTTTTGGGAAACTTTTCTTGAGACAATAGTTCTATATCATGCTCCTACTTTCCTTTGTCATTAATGTCATAATGTCTATAGATTCCTAACAAATATGTAGTGAAGGGGTAAAAACATGGATGACAATATTCATTAACTTCAAAATAATGGCCACTTCTGAAGAGTGGGAAAGAAATTATAAATGATAAAGCAAAGACAGGGCTCAGTCTCTGTTTTCAAATTCTGCAAACATGGCCAAATTAAAACAGTTGTTTCATTATAAGTCTACGTGCTTTTATGAATGTTTGAAATAGTTAATGGCTGGCAGAAAAGCATTTCTGACTGTACTACCTTCTAGCATCTGTAATTTTTATCTCAAAGGTTACCTACACCTGGTAAAAAGATTCTACAAGTTTTGGCAAGTTTCTAAAAATGTTTTTATTCTGGGAACATCTTGGTAGTAGAAATGACCCCGTTTGTCTGCTTCCTAGCACTGTCATGTAAATTGTAGGTATTTTTTCTTTATGGTCAGTTGCAGCAATTCCCCAAATGAGTATACTATAGTTACTAATGAGAAGTCATTTATTTCCTTGATTTGGAAACTTGAGTGTTAGAATAGAATCTTGATGTCATATAAATGCAGTACACACAAAACAAAACCCAAAACAACAATGATAAACAGGTTTTGTTGAAATGGTGGTTCTGGTTTATCTACTTGGTAAACAGTAAAGGGAGGTGATCCAAAACACAATAAATTAAAACTCACTATATATAGCTCAATATTAAGTTTACTGTTTCCTTTTTTGATTATAGATAGTCTTTCATTTCAATTCATAATTTCTATTTCCAATTTTTGGGACTCTGAAATAGCTCAAAGAGAATTCCTATATCTTAATTATACAGCTTGTATTATGAATTTCAAAGACAAATTCTAACAAGATGTCAATCTTCACTGATACTAAGCTATAAAGAACAAAGTGGTAGCATTTCTATTATAGCTAGAAAAACTTATATTAAATACCTATCTTTTTTTTTTTTCCTACTGGGACTGAATCCAGGGGTGCTTTACCACTGTGCTACATCTCTAATCCTTTTATTTTTTATTTTGAGATAGGGGCTTGCTATGTTTCCAAGCTGGCTTTGAAGTTGCCATCCTCCTGCTTCAGCCTCCCAAGAAACTGGGACTTATAGTTGCACCACTGTTCCAGGCAGTAAATAGCTATCTTGAAAGCTGCAATCATCTTTCACCACTAAAACAAACTTTCATTTTTAATAAACAGACAAAAGGCAATCCAAGTACAATTTTTTAATAAAGATAATTACAAAAGATGGAAAAAATCAGCTCAGAAAGGCCAATTACTTCTTTAATAGATCAGTTTTTGACATAATAACTCACATCAATTTTAAATACTATCACATAAAGCATGGTGGAGAAAAGAAATTTTGCTTCATAATTAGAAAAACTCACAATAAAACTTGCCAAGAAAAACAAAAACAAAACAAAAAGCCATTTTGAAAATAAATACAGTCCATGCCAAAGTAGTATAAAATGAAGCCAGAAGTCTTCAAAGAGAAAACATTTTTTTGTCCCAGTATTTTCTCACTTTTTAAATGGTTTCCTAAAATTGGGGGGACTCTCAAATTCAAGGGTTGCTGAGTTGTTCTGACTTGGCTCTGTTGAAAGAGGTAACACGAAATATACTGATCAGATCCTGTAGGTTCATGTCAACAAACACATCAGCTGATAAAGCCTAAAGAGTAATTAATGCCTTAGTCTTTATAATCTATTCAAAGTTATTCTTCATTTATAGCACAAAATTATGTTACCAACAACACATGCTTTCTGACAAAAATCCTTGATTATGCTTTTACTTATAAATTGTTATTTGAGCCCAATGTTTAAGTTCATCTATTTCACACACACACACACACACACAACTGTACAAAAATTTGAGAACCAAGAAAACCACTAGTGCATATATTAAGGTTTACAGCATATAAAAATCATTTACTTCAGATAAATTACATGCAAACACTGACTTTAGAAATTTATGTGCAAGAATAAATTTAGATTATTTCATGCAATTTGATAATGTTCTTATGTTCTAGTCCAGTATTTCGTAAGTATACATATGCCCTCAAATGTTTATTTTTATGGTATAATAAAAACTACTAGATAGGGAATATCATTTACCCTTTGGTATCTGTTTTTTCACCACTATTGTCCTTGGATTTATCTTCTTCCTTAACATCTAAAAGCAAAGATGAGAAAAAGATTAAAACCTATTGAAGTATATAAAATATATATTTTGTTATAAAATATACTTTAAAAATATATTTGTTTTAGTTGTACATGTTCACAATACTTTTATTTTGTTTATTTTTATGTGGTGCTGAGGTTTGAACCCAGTGCCTCATATGTGCTAGGTGAACACTCTACCAATGAGCCACAACCCTAGCCATAAAATATACTTTTAAAATATAAAAAACTCATATGCAATCTTGATATTCAAGAACTCAGTAATTAAATAAGCTTTGTGTTTGATGCACTACATGACGAAGGTTTAAGCTGTCAATGCAATACTGGGTCTTTCCCTTTTTGAACTTTTTGTTCTACGGGATCACAGTATTATATAGGTGGGGTAGATACTGTGAAAAAGTTCAGCATACAGACATGAACACAGCATTATGGGATGTAAGAAAGGGTTACTAAGTGAGATTTAAGAGGTGTCCTGAAGAATGAAGATTTTGCATGGACAAGAAAGGAGAAGTTCTTCAATAGAGAAAAACTTCAAGGACTTTGAGGCAAGAAGGAACTGGTAAGATGGAAGAAGAAACTATAAAGACGAATATGGCAGGAATACTGTGAGAACAGGGGAAAAGTTAGATAGAAACAGAGTCTAAATCTCAGTACTCTGACCTCTAGTTTTTCACCCTCATTAAATCAATACTGGAAGTTCACAATTTTAACATATTATCAGTAGTAACCCCATAAACTTCAGATTATGAAAACAAATTATCCCAAATGTGCTAAAAATTTTCTTTAAATATGTAAACAAACCCAAGTTGTGATGAAATGACCTCATAAGGACATAGAAAAATATCCTCAGGTATCCCATAACTTTTAATACAAATATATGTGTTGACAAAATGGATTTTCATAATATTCGTTCTGCTTTTATCTATGTAAACTGTAATTCAAAAGTAATAAAAAGGGATAAAGAAGAAAAGGAATGGCCCTATATTCTAGGGTTAGATCTATAAATCTTTTTTTTTCTTTTACTTTTTTTTTAACACACAAATCGGGTTCAATGTGTTATGCATACACACAAACGCACTGATCAATTCCAACTTCCTTTTATCCACCTTCCCTAACTCTTCCTAAACTCATTAAATATACATGTTTGAAAATTTTTCTGTTAATCTTTCTTTTTTCTATTTGTTGAAGGATTTTTAACAATTTATAAAGCCCTAAGAGAAGTCTATCAACGAACAACCTGGTTTTAAAAAAGGCATCAAAATCAACAATGAAAGTACTAAAGGAGCTGAATATTATCAGATTAATCCACCACTGGGCCAGTAAGATATTTAATGTTATTTTCATTTTTAGTTAAAATAGCCATAAAAAACACAAGCACCCTAGTACTTTTATTTGGAAGAAAAGTTACAAAAAAGATGAAAGATTTAAAAATGATAAAACAAACAAACAAAAAAAACCTAAAAAAAAAAAAAAAGGAAAAAGATAACATAACAATGAAAGAAAACAACTAGCTGGGTGTGGTGGTGTACAACTGTAATCCCAGTGGCTCTGGAGGCTGAGGTACTAAGCGACTCAGTAGAGACCCTGTCTCTAAATAAAATACAAATATTCTGGAAATGCAGGTAAAAGATAGTAAGAGCTTCTTGTTTACAAAATTCAACTACCTAAATCTGACAGCATTCTGAAGTATGTTAAAGCATCAGAAAGCAGTATCTCTTCACAGTTCAGTTCACAAATCCTTTTCTATATTTCCTTAATTTTTATTTTCTTCAATTTCTGAACAAAGTCTATTACGTGACCTTTTTCAAAATGACGAAACTAGTCTGAAGATAATGAAACTTTTTGTTTGACTTCCATTAAATTAGGTAGGTAAAAATTACCTCAGGATTTCAGCTGTTTATATGGAATTACAACCATTTTGTCTTCTTACTCAATTTATATAGATCATAGTACAATGTTCACTATTTTCAACCTATGTCATTAAGAGAAGGAAATAAGGTCTCCTGTATTATAAAAGCAAATATAAATAGCAACATTTGAAAAGCTTTAATCAAAAGATATTTAAGAGTTAAACACAGCTTAAATGGAGGGAAAAACATTATCTACCTTTCACATCCATCTGATACTTGTGTAGTTGTGATTTCAGGTTCTCATAAAAATGTTCAATCTTAAAAACATACATTTACCAAAAAGTAAACCTGACCTGCTTTTTTGTCCTCTGTTTCCTTCTTGTCTTCTTCAATTCTAGCTTTCTTTGCTCCTTTCTTATGATCAGCCACATTTCTACGCCCTCCTTCCCCTTCATCCTCAGAATCTGAGAATTCTTCATCACAAGCTATTCGCTTGTCTGATGCTCGAACTGACATATAAAAAAGATTTTAATATATTCTGGCAAAAAAAATTCAGAATCATTATACCCTTACAGATGCACAAAACAGTCACCACATTTAGAAGTATAAAAAATGCTTAAAAATTTTAAGTTTTGAATGGTTTCTTGATACGAAAAAGTTAGCTTTGATCTATTATAGATATAGTTCAAAGAGACATGAGAAACTTTTCAGGATGTCATTTGTTTTTTTAAAAGGCTAAACTTTGGAGAAACTGTTTTTTTAAATAGGACAATGTCTTTACCTAAAAAGCAGCCCTCTTATTTCAGAGCTGAGAAATGATTGTGTATACCGTTAGGCACACCCTTATGCTATAAACCTAACAATCCATCGTACTGTATGTAATGAGAAGCTGTAAAATCAAACAGAAGGTACTTCATGTTATCTAACTCATCCTACTTTGAACAAATGAGGTGTTTCCAATTATTCTCAAATTAAATAAGTGGCTCATTTTTGAAACTTATACTTTTCTTTGGTGACTGGGCTTTAACCCATAGACCTGAATATGCTAAGCAAGTACTCTGCCAGTGAGCTATATAACCCCAACCACAGGAAACCTTGCAATTATATACATATAGTACTATTAAAAACAAACAAACAAAAAAACACTACTGACATCCAAATCAGGCTTTGATATATTAAAGAGCTAAATCTATATAAGATTAAAAATGGAGAAAATGTCAATAATATGTGTTCATGAAACAAGCCCTTTAGTGCTATTTTGGTGTCATAAAAACCTTTAACATTATCTTACTAGAAATTCTCTTGTCTGGATCTTCTCCATCTTCGTCTCCACTGTCTTCATGAACAGCATCTTCTGGAATAGCTTGCATCTGGACACCAGGTGCATGAGGTAACATGCGCAAATTTTCAAATAAACGCTGTCTAAATTACACACATTGTTATTAAACAAAATTCAAGTCCTTTGAAGTTCCTCTTGCATGCAAATAAAAATATAAGCAAAAATACTCATGTTTTATCTAGCTTAACCAATGAACTAAAATAATACCAACATTAAGCATCAATACTTTACATGTATTTAATCTGCACAACTTACCAGTCAGATACTGTTTTATCCCCCATTTCCGTGATGAGGCAACATAAACATAAAAGTCAAATGAACCTATCTAATGTCATATGGCTAGTCTTTGGTAAAAAGGAACCAATACCTGTGTACTACCTATGTCTCTTGAACACCATATGGAGACAAAGATTTGAGAAAACATGTCTGATAATAATGTAAATCAAACTTAAGAGTGCCCCCTGCAATGTTAAAAATTTCAATTAAAAAATGATGAAAATATTTTTATCTATGAAGCTCATACCTTTCCATCAAATTAAGAAATTAAATCAGTAATCTTGAGGTTTCAAACCCTTTTCAAGATAACAAAGGAAATTTCTAATGTATAAATTAAAATAAATCCACTCTAATTATTCTTCCAAAGCTTTTGTCAAGATGAAATTGTTAGCAAAATGATTCAAAGATTTCTTACTTTATCTTTTCCATATATTCTGGAGTATTCTGGTTTGTCATGTTTGAAGGACTAATATGCAGTTTGAAGTCGGGTCCAAAATATTCAAAGTAATCATTATATGGAAGCTCTATTAAAAACAATGAAATAAAGTTACATAATTAAAAGTTCAGTTTCCTTACAAAAATCATACGCAGAATATAGATACAGGTAAAGAAATATTTCCATAGAAAATGTTCAAAAGTGAATGTAAAGCGAATGCTATCTTATTTATATAATTTTGGAATATAATCATTCATTCATCTATTTGTATTGACAGTCCATACAATACATATCCTGCAGTGTGAATACTTACCATTGGGAATCTCACAATCAAGGGCAACTGCGGTCTCATATGTCCAGCATCGGGCAACGTTGCGGATTGTGTATCCTCCTCCCCCAAGCATCAGTAATGGTAAGTTAAAAGTTTTTACAACTTCTACACATTTAGCATGACCTAAGACAAAAAAGATTTGGGTAATAACAAAATCCACCTACTCTAACAGTTTGAAAAATGAACCTTACAACAGTAGTAAATGCAAACAAAATTTTGCTTAACCAAAATGAGTTGAATTTAAATACTTTAAAAATAAAGAATAAAAATTTGAGAAATTTCTAGTATAAAAACTCCTTGCTAATCACTTTCCTTACACATAATAATAAATGAGGGTATCTTTAGTAAAGGTCCGTGATAGAAAAGTCAAATATGTACTGGGCAGTCTGGCACATGTCTGTACGGCCAAGTGACTTGGGAAGCTGAGGCAGGAGGACTACAAGGTTCAAGGCCAGCTTGGGCAACTCAATCAGATCCTGTTTAAAATAAAAAGGGCTGGGTATATAACTCAGAGGTACCATACTCCTGGGTTTCATCCCTAGTATAGGGGGTGGGGGGAGGAGATAAGATTTTTAAAACACAAATATGTTCATTTGTGGTTATATGGGGGAGGGGGAAATCAGGCTATAATAAAACATTATATACAATCCAAATTGACTTTTTATTTTGGGTACCAGGGACTGAACTCAGGGGCACTCGGCCACCAAGCCACATCCCCAGCACTATTTTGTATTTCATTTAGAGACAGGGTCTCAAATGAGTTTGCTTGGCGCCTTGCCTTTGCTGAGGCTGGCTTTGAACTTGTGACTCTCCTGCCTCAGCCTCCTAAGCCACTGGGATTACAGACATGTGTGCGCCACCACCCCAGGCTTGAGTTGACTTTTGTTTCCACTTTCCCCTGCATATATGTATAGAATATTTGGAAGGTTATAACACAAAGTTTAATCAAAGTTTTTTTAGATAGTGGAAATTTGCATAATTTTCTTAAATAATGAGATTATAAACCTAACATAAAAACTAAATATTTCCTCTGAACAAATATCATGCATGGTTCAATAATTTACAAGTTAAAAGTAACTTCTTTAGGCACATAATCATAAAGTAAGGAAAAAAGTTCCTCAATTATAAAAGAAATCCATGCATTTTGAAGAATATTTGGGACAATAAGATACAAAGAAAAATACTAACTACCTAAAATCTCATCATCCAAAGACATTTATTTATAAAGTTTAGTTGGCTGTTCTCTTCAGGTAATTGTAAAACGACTATTTTTATTAAGCATTCTTTAATAGATGTATTACATGATTCACAAGCCAACCTTAATTGCTACTACAACAAAAACAAAGGCTTCTTATAATCTGGATATTTTTAAAGAGAAAATAAGTAAAACATTTACTTTTCCTTCATCCCAAAACCAGACAAAAATGACTGTAAAGGGATTTTTTAAAAGGCTAAAATTTGTGAAAATAAATGGGAGAGAACACAACACCAAGAGTATAAATGAATACAGAAGGGAAATGAACAAGAGGAAACAACTTTAGGAGACCTGAGAAATCCAAATAGATTCTGGCAATAGAGAAATTATACAATCTGCTATCAGTTGAAATACAATATACATTTATTATTTTAAGAGTAACATGCTATGCTTTATTATCAAAGCATTATTTTAAAGACTTTCTGAAAGTCAATCCAAATTTTAGAAGTATGTATGTTAAAGGGTCTGAAGGCATAGGTCAGTGCTTCTCTGGCATGTGTAAGGCCCTAAGTTATTTGGTCCATAGTACCAAAAACAAACAAACAAACAACATATCGTTCACTTTAGGAAGCACATATCCATTTTGAGGCAACAGATGGTTATTAACACTTGTTGACCTACCAAGTACAGTAGAAAGCATAACATCAGGTAAAGTAGTTTTTAATATCTATATTTGATGATTCAATAAAATTTAGGCCAGCAATCATTCTGAAAAAGTTCTATTTGAGAACTCTTCACCACTTATGACAGAATTCAAAGCAGAATATCAACTTACTACCTTAAACATTCCCATGGGAGAGAAAACTCCAAAATCTCACATGATCTGCATGACAAATCATTTCTGAGTCACATACATTTTAAGAGTCTATTAAATGGACACTAGACATTCATTCCATAATGGTTATTTTGGTCTGGCCTAGATTTAATCATATGTTGATTTCAACATTTGATCAAAATTTAATTTGGTGTAACATTCCTCCTTTCCCACACACCTTTTCTCAGGAAGCCAGAAGACAAAGAAATCAGGATCTGTATAGGATACTCAGTCCAAATAGGAAGGTAAAAGTGATAGAATAGTTGATGCATCTGAACATATGAAGATATTTAGACATTGGCTGCCTAAGAATGAGTAAAGAGACAACTGAAAAAACCTTAGCAAAACTGAGCTATGAAGGAAATAAAAATCAGATATGGCGAAAAGATGTTGCTGCTGTAAATATTGATTACCACAACCAATATTCTAGTATGTAAAAGGGAGATAAAGGAAGAATTCATGTATGATGGGAACAAAGAAGTGAAGAGAGCTAAATCCTCTTTTTCATAATGGTAAATCAATATAAAATTAAAAATCTAATTAAGTAAGTTATCTGGAAGAAAGTGAAACCAAAATATAATCATCAAAAACACTGGAAATAGCTGCTTCAGTTGGAATGGCAGCAAGCCGTATGAAAGATATTTATGCATAAATGATAAAATAAAAAACACTTAATTGAAACAAGGTTAATTGAAGTCATATACACACCCCAGATAAGAAGCACCCATTTTGTGTTAAAATGTCAGGTGAAAAGTAAAATGGGAACTTCTATGGCGAAATTCTTGGGAAGGAGAAATTTTTTGAGGGGAATACGCTTATCTAAATTTCTTACCTTTGACTGTTAGATTGAAGCAACCAAGCCTATCACCAGACAATGAGTCTGCACCACACTGTAATACCACAGCACTTGGCTGATACATCTCCATCACTTTTGAGATAATCTATATACAGAATAAACAAATATTAACACATCTCTAATAATACTTAAATTTCCATTTCAATTTTGAAAATAATTAATACTTACAGGCTTAAATATCTGCCCATATGACTCATCATCTATACCATCTCTCATTGGAAAATTGACAGCATAGTATTTGCCTTTTCCAGCACCAATATCCTAAGACACATAAATAGATCTTAGAGACTATTTCATAATAAAAAGCTTGACACACTTGTTTATAATATTTGTAAGATTAAAAGACCAAGTAAAAAACCCCAATTTTGAATTCATATTAAAAGTTGAGATACAAACAATGTAAATTGAGAATAGTAAGGAATAAAAATGTGCGTGCCCCAATATTTACAGATTAGTTGTATTCTCAAACGTTGAGGAGAATTACCCAAGAGTTTCTAGGGACCACGAATGTGTACTTCTAATAGATTCCCAGATATTGCTTGTTTAAACCCATTATTTCCTATTGCCCTAAATATGAACACCTATAAAAACCTAAATTGAGTAATTTTATAGGTGTCCCATATGATGGGACATTATTTATTTAGACATGAAATAAATTTTATTTTTACTTGTGTTAGTTTGATTTTATCTTTGAGATAAAATCAAGTAGGAAAGAAAGAAGCTGAAGGAACTAAAGTAACAAGGAGCTGAAATTATAGATCTGAAAATTTAAAAGTCAAATAATTTAAACTCAAACTAAATATCTGAACTCCTGTTCATTTTTAAGTTAGAAAAGATTTTATGGTAACATCCTATTTCCTACCCAACAAGTTTACAGAAATAGTGCCATCTTGTGGCCAAATAAAGAAAAAGCACACATGTAAAAAATAAGGCTAAATTTTGGTTGCTAAAGTGAATGACAAATGGGGGGATGGGGGACACGGACCTTACACAAAATAGTTCAGAGTTAAATGTTCAATACCATGCTAAGCAAATCTCCCACATAATCCATACTGAATTGTAAAGAGCCATTAAATTTCTGAATAAACACCCACATGCAAGTAGTATGGTTCAAGAAAACCTCTAATAAAGCTAAAAAAAAAAAAAAAAGTTTGTAGAAATGGAATTTGACAGTGATTTTCACATTTATTAGATGCTGGAATACCAGACGAAAAAAGCATAATAGAAATAAATGTACTTAATGTAATAAACAAGGAGTACTAAGGTACTATAAAAGCTTTTACAGTCAATAGAAATGTAGACCACCACAGGATAACTTTGAAGATTCAAACTAAGCAACAAGAAAAGTGCTTTGTGCCCATACTTTGTGAATGTTCAAAAATAATTATTCAATCATAGAAGAGGGCAAAGAAAAAGGTTGTCTTAAACTCTCACTAAATCTTTGCTTATAGTCAAAAAAAGTGAATTCTAGCAGACATTACAACATATAAAGTGATTTAATTCTACGTATAAGCTTCATATTAATGACTCAGGAAAAACATTAGTTCAAGTATAAGATTACTAACCTCCTAGGTTACTCATATTTATTCAGACAGAATTTGGTCTTACCCTCAAGTCTCCTGTGCCAGGAAAGTATTCCCCATACTTATGGAATGAAACAGTCATTACACGATCTGTTGTATAAAAAGCTTCTTCAACACCATCACCATGATGGATATCTATATCAATATATAAGACTCTCTGATGATACCTGAAAACAAGGCCATATTTAAGTTGTTATTATTATTATTATTTTTATGGTTCTAAGGTGAAAAGAATTACCAGAAACTCAGGAAACTATAATTTTAGCTCTTGCGTTCCAGAATGCTTAACCCTTTTCTTACTCTTCCTCCAGCCTAGAAGATCATTCAAAGATCTAAAGTTAGTTTGAACCTTATACCTTTAAATCTCCCATTTGGGCCCAATTTAAGTGAAAAAGTATTTTTACTTGAGAAACTTGTCCTATTCTACATGCTTTAAAAACAGCACATATTTCTATATATTAATATTTATAAAACAGCACATATTCTATATATTCTATATTAAAGACTATACAATACAAGATTGTTACTTCAATTAAAATACCTCTCTATAGTAAATCTTCAGCATTAAGGTCAGCAAACTGTGCGTTTAAAACAAATCTGGGCAACTGGTTTTTAATAGCTTTGAGCTAAGAATAGTAAATGTTTTACATTTTTAAATTGTTAAAAAACAGAAGTTGAAACAAAAATATTTTTGACATGTGAAAACTAAGACATTCTTTTTGCGTCCATTAAAAAAGTTGTACTGAAACATGGCCATGATCATGTTTATGTTTTCTCTATGACTTCTTTTGTCCTGCAACTGCAGTGCTGAACAGTGTGACAGAGGCCATATATAGGACTTTTATCACTTCATACTGATGCTTTAGAGCACTACAAATTGCAGTGATGCATTTTTAACTCAAATATATTTTAGGAGCCATCATATCACCATTATCATGACAGAAAAAGAAAAGGGTAAACTACTTCCAATGTTATCATTTTGAATACAGTGATATGCAGATTATTTTGTTATTGCATTAGATGACAAAACATTGTATTTCCTATAAATGTTACCATAGCTAAGTGAAAAGAATACTATAAATTGACATTATCAGATTAGGTACTCATGATACTCTCAACTCACAGAATATCAACATTCAGAAAACTCAGAAAATTTGAAAGCAGTATATCTCATCGAAGCAGAAATTCTTCATAAAAATGAAAAAATATAAATGAAGCTGTAGTCAAGGTTAAGTTTCCAAATGTGTTAGAAAAAGCAAGGAAAACTGTTCACCAAGTCAATTAATTAAATAATATTTGAATTTTACCAGGAAGTAGAATTGTATCCAGAAAAATTAAAATTGTTTAAGACTATCAGCCTTGTGGTCAAAAACTTGCTCAAAGAGGTGAAGACACTGGAAGGAACATCAATACTCAAAAAAACTAGGTGAACAACTTCAAATGGTTTGCTTTGGCTCTTGATGAGTCAAGAAGATGTTAATACAGACTCTACTCAGTTATGTTTACTAATTTAAGGAGTCAATACCAAGGTTAAGTGGCTGAAAATTAGCTTCTGTGAATAGTATGCATGGTGTAACTACAAGAAAGAACATTTTCAAAGCTGAGAATACAAATTTTACACAGTACAAAACAGAATCTGCAAAAATAATTGATGGTAAAAAAAAAAAAAAAATCTAATTTTGTTAATCTCCAAATTCCTAAGCACTTTTATTAGTTTCTTTCTCAAACTGTAGTCAAGAATGACTTAAAAAATAATATCCTTCAGCAATTTAGAATGTTATATCAATTAGTAGAGAACAAGCCCTATCTAGATGTGGAAGCCAGGCTAGACTCATGTAACAGGTAAAAAAAATTGCCCTTAACACAAGTTTTGAATTTTCAGCCTCAAATTAAAACTTAAAACTATTAGGATATAAATTCCCAAGGTTATATTACTTTTCATTAGTTGAAGCAGTAACAAATATAAATTGTCAAAACTACTTCTAAAAGGGTACTTAATGGTAGTTTTAGACATTTATACAATGCATTGCTCACTCTAAATACAAGGACTGGATAAATTTTCCTATCCTTCTATCTTTCCTTATTATGAATTTCTAGAAATTCACCAGATCAACCCACTATCATTTACTTGATGCTTTTAAAAATTCTTTTAAATTTTGTTGCATTTTAATGAAAACATTTTATCACAGAAAAATTATCAATGCAAATTAACTTACTTTAGTAATTCAAGGATGGCAAGCACAATATCATTAACATAACAGAACCCTGATGCTTCTGATTTCTTTGCATGATGTAATCCTCCAGCCCAATTAACAGCCATATCAGTTTGCTGTCGGTTTAGCTTCACAGCCCCAGCTAAAAAGTAGAAAGATAAGACATATAAAATAAAAAATTAAGAGACAAAAAAAGCCTATAATTAAGAACATGCTATGTATAAGCAAAAGAGTCTTAAATCATAAGGGATAAGAATCACTGTATAGGACACTAAAAAGAAATTTCACTTCTGTGTTTTCCTATAGCCATGACCTGACTAAATGGTATGCGTGGGAGTAACAATGACCATTAGGGGAAAAAAAGCCTTTAAATGGAAAACTTAAACTTTAACCAAAATTTCAAGTCATTACAATCATACAACATGGGGAATTTGAAGACAATCACAGTTGCTATACTCTAGTCTGAAGGAAATATACGTGGTTAGGCTTAGTTCTAGGTGTAATGCAATCAGGAAGTGACAGATTCATTAGAAGTTGAGGCCCAGTAGGTGATTTTAGGTCACTGGAAGCAGGCCCTTGAAGACCCTGGTCCCTTCCTCTCTTTCCCATATAGCCACAAGGTAAATAAGCTTTCTCCCCTTTGGGCTTTGTTACTACAGGCACAAAGCAATCCAGTCATGAACTGAAACCCCTAAAACTTCCAGCCAAAACAAACCTTTCCTTTTTCTAAGTTGATTATCTCAGGTACTTTGTTAAGTGATAGAGGGCTTATTAACACAATATTCTACCATAACCACAGATTCCTTTTTAGTATCAAAATCCACTTCCGTACCAACTTCTGCTGTAAATAACTCAAAGGTTACATAACCATATTTAGATCAACTTTTAAATATGAATTGAGACACTTACCAACTGAGCCACCAGTGGAAAGCTGACAAAACTCAAACAGTCCATCAAACACTGGACAATCTTCTCCAACATTGACTGTGGAAGACGAATTTCATTGCATTATTCAAATTAATGACAGCTCTTACTTATAAAACTTTCCTACAAATACTTTTATTTCATGTAATCATAAAACATACTTTATGGTAGTAATCTAAAATTTATAATTTTAAGACATACTCCATTATTTTACTCAAGGCAATTAAAGTTTTGTGAAATATCATGAATCTGTTCAGAATCATTTGTGAAATATTTCTGCTCTATTAACAAAAAATCCATTATTTTTCAAAACACAAAAGCTCTTTGCTTTTATTTAATTAAAATATAGGCTTAAATTTTCTGGGTAGTTCTTAAACATAAAACAATCAAGATTCTAAAAATTAAGTTAATTCTAATTAATTTATGACAACCTTAAAACTTCTTAGGGCACACATAGCATCCATAACTTTGAAATGTATCTTTTAATGAGTTAACAACAACAACAAAAACAACAAAATGTAACAGTTGGTTGGCTACATCCACAGTTAACCTTGATCTTGAAAGATGATTAAGAATTAACTAGGTTTGAGAACCAAGATATTGAAGGAAATGGCACGTAAGGTAATTAGATATACAACATATAATGATATACTTAGTTCCTTAGTGCTGACAGAATAAAAGGGATAAAGTAGATTCATACAACCCATTCACATTCTACCCATACTCCAAATTATAACCTTTTAAAGAACAAGCATTATAAATAAATTTTAGGGATGGGGATGCAGAGGGATGTAGTTTAGTGTTACACGTGATGCCTGGGTTCAATTCCCAAGTACCACCAGGAAAAAAAAAAAAAAAAGAATAAATTTTAGTTCATTACTGCTCAGATATAATCATAATTTAACTCAGAATTTTATAAATTTTAAATTGGTCCTGATTTAGTCCACGGGTTACCCTTGACTCTAGGTATGAATCTCCACTTGGGAAAAAAAATCATGAATAATAACTCATCACTTATAGTATCTTATTGAATCATACTAGATAATCTATGGTAGATAGATGTGTGAATGAAGTACTATGACTTTGTGAGACAGCTAGTAACTACACTTAATATAATCATCACCGAAGTCATCAATAAAAACACTGATGAAAATGAACTGCAAAATCAAACTTTTTTCCCAACACTGTGATCCAACCATTTTAGGATTTTCTGCATTCTATCTTCAAATTAATTTGTAACCAATCTATAACAATAAATTTCTTTGAACTTACAAATGACAACATTAGTAGAAAAGAATATCTCAACAAAGGTGAAAACAAATTATATGTATTAAAATGCAGGTTTACTAAAGCACATAAACAGCAGACAAAAGTTGCTTACCATGGAAAGACTAATCAAAGTATACGTATATATTTTTTGAAGCAAAGGAGTACATTCTCCCTACCAATATCCATTATCTATATCTCAAAGTTATCATGGGAGCAAAATAAAAAGTAAAACACCATCTGAACTGCCATTTGTATAAGTTTGTTTTTAAACATAGCTTCAACATTATTGTACTGATTTGTCAAAATCAATCAATCAATCAATCAATCATCATAGTAATATTTTAAATCTCCGGGAAAAAGAATACCGATTTCTGTAACTTTCTCAAGCTTCTAAAACTATTCATTTACATTTATATATACATATACATATATTTTACATAAAAACTTACATCTCTGCATCTGCTTACTATACTCAGACATATTATCTGGTCTTATTGACCGTAGAAATTTGATATACTCATCACTGTGATATTTTGTCATTTCCTCAGCAGTGGCTTTATGGGGTCTCTGTAAAGAGAAATAACAGTCAGAACATTAGAATTACAAGTGGTTATATCAGAATTATCAAACAAAATATACAATTTTCTCTAATAGCCTCTTTAAAACAACTATGTCTGCCAGAATAAAACAGATTCCAAAGCTAATCAAAATCATTAATGGGTGCTTTAGGGAACAGTAATCAATACCAAAGCTAATTCAAACTCCTTTAGAAGCACTAAATATAGTATGAACTATGAATTAATTACTCTCTCTTTTTTTTTAGTAGAAATAAGTCAAACTCATAAAGTCAAATCCATGTTTATAAACTACTTTTCTCATTTTCTACCACCAACTTTGTTCTATGAACACTGATTTTATCAATGAGCTCCCAGAAAGAGACTCATTCTCAACTCTAATTCTTCACTTAAGATCTATCTTTTCTTTTGCTAACTTTCTTCTGAAGAGCTCAGCTGAATATCATATTTCTATAAGGCCTCCACATATCCAAACTGCCCTCTTCATTTAAGACACCTATTGTATTTGTACTCTGCTGGCTATTAACACAGTACTTCACATTTATTATATAAATATTTGTAGGATTAATTTCTTGCATAATTCTTTTGTAATAATTCCAGGTCTACTCTTTTCAGTAGCAAAGGCAGTTTAACAATTATTCTAACAGTAAAATTTAACATGATCCACCAAGTTGTGCTCTGGAACAGGAAAGCCTAGGTAGGTATTGTTTTCAAAAATGCTTTAAAAAAGTAAACGAATGGAGAGGGAGGAGGAGGATATTGTGCTAAGCAAAATAAGCCAATCCCCCCAAACCAAAGGCTGAATGTTTTCTCTGATATATGGATGCTAATTCACAATGGGGGTTGGGGGTAGGGAAGAATCAGTTACTTTAGATTAGGTAGAGGGAATGAAGGGAGGGAAGGGAGTAAGTGGGTAAGAAGGATATGAATCAGAGACCAGTGGGATTCTACATCATGTACAACCATAAGAATGAGAAATTATTTTCCATCTATGTATGATATATGAAAGTGCATTCTACTGTCATATATAACTAATTAGAACAAATAAACTACATTATTAAAAAAATGCTTTAAAATCGAGGAAAAAAGGGGCTATTGCCCCCATATTGTTTCCTTTGAGGAATAATAAAAAAGTAGTTTTCTTCCATACCTTTTCTTCTTCTAATTGCTTTCTCCAAAGGGGAAATATGTCTCAAAGTACTAGTTTAAAAAACAAAAAGCTAAATATTTACCAAAATTTATACTCACATATATTTCCATTTTTCTGTATAAACCATAATTTAACAGCAAGTTATGAGTCATGCGGATTCTATGAGGTTTCATGGGATGTCCCTGTCCATAATAATAATTTCCAATATCACCTAAAATGGAAAAGACACAAATTAAACAATACAGACAATGGAATCTTCATAAATTCTATGAATTTATGTATGTTCAACAGTAGAAGGTGCTTACCCCTTAATAAGATTTATTAAATTAATAATGATCTTAAAATTAGTTTTGCAACTTTCAAACTCTATTAGGAAACTAAGATATTATGTCACTTTTACATGCTGATTATTTCATTATTACATTGTTTGTTTATAAATTAAGAAAGCATTCAATGGGGGTTGGAACTGTAGTTCAGTGGTAGAGCACTTGCCTACCATGTTTGAGGGACTGGATTCGATTCTCAGCACCACATATGAATAAACCAAATCAAAGTCCCATGAACAACTAAAAATAAATAAATAAATAAAAAGCTTTCCTGATTTTTTATTTCCCCAAATATTTTTAGAATTCTCTTGCATATTCACATACTCAGGATAAATTCTCTAAGTTTTGGGGCGTATAATTTAATTTTTTTTCGGCAAATATTGCTTCTTGGATGAAATACTAGCACCCCAGAAACTCTTAATAGGTATTGGTATTATGGGAGTTAAAATGTTCTCTGTCTATACCAAAGCCTATTGGAAAAGTTTTAGTAACTGAAATTTAGGTCCTAAAGAAAGGTTTGTTGTGCTAAAACATACCCATGACCATTTTTTTTCAAGTTAACAGGCTATTCGGTCTCATTCTGCATGACTAAATTGTTATAATTCCTAACTTGTACTTTAAAAATTGTATGTAAATGTTTTCATATATGTTTATTTTAAAATATGCAAGAAGCAACAAAAGGATTTTTGTTAATCAACCAAATTTCAATAAAATTAGTATTTTTAGGTAAAGTTCTAGTTTCTTGTAAAAAGCAATAAGAAAGTCTCTAAATACGTACTATTTTTTGAAATGTAAAGGGTGTCTTTTTCTGTTGTTGTTGTTACTAGGAATTGAACCAAGGGCACTTTAGCACTGAGTTACACCCCAGTCCTATTTTCTTTTTATTTAATTGGTTTTTTTTTTTTTTTTGGCAGGGGCTGGGGGGATGGTGGGTGCGGGGGTGGGGAAGAGGACATGGGACCTGGGATTGAACTCAGGGGCACTCCACCACTGAGCCACATCCTCAGCTCTATTTTATATTTTATTTAGAGACAGGGTCTCACTGAGTTGCTGCTTGGTGCCTCTCCATTGCTGAGACTGGCTTTGAACTAGTGATCCTCATGACTTAGTTTCCTGGAGCCACTGGAATTACAGGCAAGTACCACACCCAGATTTTCTTTTTAATTTTGAGACCAAATCTCACTAAGTTACTGAGGCTGGCTTGGAATTTATGATCCTTCTGCCTGTAATAGAGGAAGTTTTTAGGACAGTCTTCATCGAATTATAAGTTATTTTCAGCTCTGATTAATGTTTAAATAAACAATTCCAAAATTTTGTTTGGATAGTTAAACTGATTTTAATGGCTTAAAGCCTATCATTTCAATATAGGCTTAAATATTAAAAGCTAGGATAAAGAATGCTTTGGACTCACTTTTCAGAAAAACCCCAAACTTTTGTACTCTCCATATTCTTGATAATAGTCCATGATGAACATTCAGTTTTATAAAACCTATGCTTTTAATAATACAATATGTTGGCATCATACCTCTGACCTACTGAACTTCATTTTTGACATAAGCTCTTTGAACAATTCATATATACACAGCTGTTCAAAGGTGAGGCCAACTTTATAAATATAAGTATCAACAACAAAGCTAAGAAATAATAGAGACAAGTCAAGCAGGGCCACGGTGCTATGAAACACTCGTCTGCATTTATCACAACTGAAAGGCTGTGAACTCCAAAACAAAGTAATCAAAATCTGCCATATTGCTTTGTTCTAGCCAGTGGCTGTACAAACATTTCTTTCAAAATAGCCTGATCCCATCAGATTGTTATATATAAAAAAGAGTTACAAAGCATCATGTACCTAAGTTCATGCAAGGAAGATACTTCTAAGTTATCATCACTACCAAAGGAGATAATCAGAAGAATAAAGTCCAATCTTCAGAGAACTTGCATCTATCTCTAAGAATTGCCAAGATGAATTTTGTCTCTAGTATTTACCATCATCTTAAAATCAAACACTTTAATTAACAGGCATACAGCGAATCCAATGGAAAGCCAAAAGCTCCAATAATATACAGAAAGATGATGACACGGACAGTTTCCCAGTGTATTTGAAAAACAAAAAAATGATAGCAGTAATTGTCATTTCCTGAGTATTTGTCAGAAGCACTATTCTAAGCACTTTACATGGATTATTTTTTAATCTAGTAAACTAAATTATGATATAGGTAATATTACTATTTCATAATTGCAAAGAAATGGGAGATGCAGGCAAGTAAGGTAACATTACTAAAGTCACAACTAGTTAAGTGGAGGAGCTATCTTCAAATTCTGAAAAGGACAGCTTACAGGAGAATAATGGTATAGCCACTAGAAAGAAATGGTAGGAGAACCAAGTTAACAACTAAAGGATACAACATGGAATATAAACACCAAAATCAAAACTCTGGGTCTTTAAAGAAAATGAAGAAAAGAAACTACTTACTTCAGTGTAATTTGTTACTAACAGGGTCCTCAAAATTTTATATTGATATAGTTTCCAATAAGGTTCTCTGACCCAATTTAGAGACTCTAATCCTACCAAGAATACACACAGTTTAAATGTCAAGTTACAAATACTGTTTCATCAAGAATTCCCCCAAAATGTAAGGGAGTTATGAAAGAACCAGTTCTAACTTTCCCATGCTGAATGCCACACCTCAATTACCAAGATGGCTGTTTTATAAACATCTAATTCTTAAAAAAGATAAAATGTCTTTTCCAAGTTTCATCAATAGCAGTACATTAATTCAGGTTAAGCTTTTGATTCCAAATGAGATACAAAAAAATAACTGAAGATTTTTAGATCATTTTTGAACTCAGGACTGTGAAATGTGCCTCCACTCCTGAAAATAACTGACTGAAAAAAACAAGATGGGAGTAGGGGGGGCAGAGAGCAACAAGTTAAAAAAAAAAAAAAAAAGCTATTGTATTATTTTTGTCTGCTCCGCAATACTTAGTCCACTATCAGGCTTAGCACAACTGGTCCCACCCCTCCTTGAAACACCTTGATTCTGTGTTTCCAAAATACCATTTTCTGATTTTATTCCTACTTCAGGTCCATGCTTCCACAAACTTTTAAATACCAGGATTTTCTCAAGTTCTCTCTTTCATTTAACAAATCAAGAGCTTACTATATGCCAGGCAGGCACTGTTCAGAAACCTGGGTACATCAGTGAATGAGTTCTGCCCTAAATCTCTGAAGAATGAGCTCTGGGTCCTTTCATCTACCTACACTGTCTCTTTCAAAGCCTCAATATTTTACAAGCTATCAAATGCAAAATTTCTACAACTAGTCTCTCCCCTCTGGGTTCCAGGCTATTTTCATGTGAAATAAATACAGATCTCAAAACATAAGATGTTCAAAATAAAGCCCTGGATCAGTCTTCCCAATCTCAATTAGTGGTACCAAGACCCACCTAACTGCTCTATCCAGAAATTTAGGAGCTATCCTTTACTCTTTACCACCATTTCCCTAGCTCCAACCCTATTTCCAATCCATCAACAAGTTCTATTAGTTTTACTGTCCAAACTCTCAGATTATCACTATATTTTATGTGGACCAACATGTGTTCAATTCTTGCTTCTAGTCTACCATCTACCCACTAGGGGTATGCTCTCTACTTAAAAAACTTCAAGAGCTCCCACTCACTCCTTGAATAAAAGTCAAAAAATCTTTTACCACAAAGTCTTCTCTGGCCATTTACTGCCTGCCTAGCCCTGTACCCCATAATTCCCCATGACTTCTTGCCTGTTTTCTCCCTGATATGCCAAGCTCTAACCAAAGGAGAAACTCCGGCCCACTGTCTTCCTTTAGGTCTTTCCCGGTCTGACCAATTACTCTATCAAAGGTCTCCTTTATTACTAAGATGTAGACTTTTATCTTCCTCTTAATATATAATCATTCCCCCACCAACTATTAAGGATTTATCACCATCAAAAGTTTTTATTAAAACCGACAAAATACCTATCCATAACTCACAATGGTTATAAGAATTAAAAGCTTATATTACTATGGGGAAACACAAAATTAAAGCCATAGAAGCAACAGGAAGAAAAAAAGTAATAATTTGCTAATGAAGTGAAAACTGAAGGAAGTGAAGAAGAAAGGAATTTGGGGAAAGAAGATTCAAGCCTAGAAAAATCTCAAAGTTCTACTATATTTGTTAACTATGTGCAATTAATAGAATTTATGACCTACTACTATAGTCCGTTCAGCATTTTTGCCCTCAAGAAACAATTATCCATTTTATAGAAAATAAAGATTTGTAGCACAGCTAAGACCCTATGCAGCTATATTAAAGGCAATCTAGTAAAACACTGGCAGAGGTTTTAAGTAAAAATGTCAAAAAATCCCTGACAACAGCTGGCTGCCTAGTAGAAGTCCTCTGCTAGAGTAAATCAGGAGTACGCTGGGAGGTATGATCTTTGTAATTGTTATAGTCTATCTTTGTATAGTGTTGAGTGCTTTTCTCTGAATCATCTGTTTCCAAACATTTTGATTATGCACTCCCATAAGAGGAAAAAATAAAAGCACAAAGCAATTTGTGCTTAATTAAATAAATTATATAGGTACTCAATCCTACTACACTGCATACAACATAAAACACTAAACGTGATAGGCCTTAAGCTTAATTCAAAACAAAATACAGTTAACATTCCTAAAGTATTAAAAATACATTACAATTAGAACCCAGCATAGTTTTGTTTGCCAATTACATTTAAATAGATGAAAATCACATCATTTGAAGGCCAGAAGGGATTTTAGTGACTATCTAATTAGTGGCATATCATTTTGCAAATTATCAATCTAGTGTAAAAGATGACTAAAGTTTAGAAATGTGCCCTTGGAAATTCTGAAGGCATGAGTCAATATCCAGAGTATGAACTCTTTACTTTTGTTCAAAGATTTATCATCCACAAATACCTGAAGGTTCACTTGGGACCAGCATTTCAGTGATTTAAAGGGTACAATACTGAAGACTATAAATCATGGAGAGAATACATCTACTTTTATAAGTCCCTTTTATTGAAAAGCACAATTCTCCAAGTTGCCAAGAGGCTCAGAGTGTACTTACCAGCCCCAGAAAGCCAATAGTTCTATTCCCACATTCTATACATAACCTATAGTTACAGAACTTACTACATCACTCCTTTTCTCCTTTCTTCTTCCTTTATCAACAAGTTAAAACCAGTTAATCTGGGATACAAGATTATTCAGACCCTATTACCACTGATACTACCTATTCTCAGTCCAATCATCCTATATACCTGAAAGTATAATACTTTGATATAAAAACCTCTTGAATCTTTTTCAAAATTAAAAAAAAAAAAATTATGGCTACTTTTATAACCCGAGAAAGCAGGGTTTTTGGGTAGTGAACATAGTTTAGTATACTATCACACATTAATTAGCACGATTACACCTATTCAATTGAATAATAATAATTGTTAGCCTCCCCCTTGTTTAGTTGTTTAGTTGTGTAAACAACTAAAAAGCCAATTTAAAAAATAAGCCAAAGAAGTACCAAAGATAGGAAATAGATAACCCACCAGAGATTTCCAAATTGTTAGTTATACATCTGGCTGCTGACCATCAGGGAAAGTCATTGATGGGGCTAACATATTGATTCAACTATGATCACAAAACATTTAAAGTATCTCCACTCTGTTCATTGGCCTGCATCCTATTCCTGGAACCAGTGCCTGCTCACTCTCCCTCAATAAAGGCTCACCACACATGGGAGCAGGACGAAATAGCTACAGAGAAAACTGCTACTCGAGTATACCTCCTAGTTCTGCAATTCAAACTTCATAACAAGTTACAAGCAATTTACCCCATCAGAGCCTATCACTGCCAACAGTAACTGGCATTCCAAGAAAAGCCTGAGTACTAATTTCCCCACTTTGTTAAACCTCTTTTCTTTACACCAAGCTTTAATAAAAACAAATCTCTAAACCTTAGAAACAATATAAATTTTAAAACTTAAGTTACATATAGGTTATGTCCTTTCCAATTTGATCAGGGGACTGCAGGCAAAGGTTTGCCATTAATCCAAAACATGCAATGAAATGCATGTTAAAAACTGACATGGTCTCCCATTTCTACACCTCTACACTGACCTCTACATTGGTATGATTTCAAATCAATTTAACACACATATATGGCCTTTTCAAAAAATATTTTCTACAACAGGGTTGTAAGATTTTAGTTTTTCCAATAAGTGATACAGTGGCTTGAAAATAGGCATAAGATTATCATTGCCAAACGAAGAGATGGTATGACCATTTTTAAGTTAGGCCTAATCCTCTAGGGTCTACCCATTTCTCTTTTATGTGTGACTCCAATACACCAAATGACAGAAAGACCTCCAAAATTTGTATTGCTTTGTAAAATCAGGCAAGATTATCATACAGGATTTTCAGGTCATTAAGGCAAGCTAGCTTCTTTGTTGAGTTTCCTTACTCCACCTTTCAAGAGTAATCTATTAGTCCTATACAATTTGTGAAACAGATTACTACATCACTTGGTATATACCTAAAGCTGATACAGGAAACAGGTTTCAAAAATTTAATTTCAGAAATTTAAATTTCAGTGCTCACACTCCAACTGAGAACCCTCAAAATTAAAATTATCTGACTGCTATAATTCACTGTATTTTGAGTTCAAGCTTACCTGATTAGACTATTTAGTCCTGTATACTACTTCTCAAAAGTTTTCCTACACCAGGATTTCCACCACCTTGCCTAAGCTCTCCCAAACCTACAGAGCAGGGTATATATTTCCTGATCGAACAAAGAGCAACAAAGAAGTGGGTGGTAACCACCTCCCATAGAGGCAAGCCAGGACCCATCGACTCAGATCTACCACACAAGCAGAAACCGCTCCAGGATTCCCTACCACCGTCTCTTACTTCACTTGAGGACTACCTACCTCAAACTCGAAAACCTAATTGTTACCGAGGAAGTGCAGCCCTTTCATTTGAATCCTGAGAAAGTGGCGCTCAAAGAACGAGGAGAACAAAGGGTAGGGATGGAAAACTCGGGTGTGAGGGCGCCACTCGCCGGAGTTGGGCCCCCACCCTCGGTAACTCCTCTCCAGCACCGACCGGTGGCGGTGACCGGGGTGAGGCTGGAAGCGTGAAAGACGATGCTGGGCAGACAGAAAGCTGGGGAAAGCGCTCGGAGCCGGGGAGCTAAGGGGTTAGGGGGAGGGGAGAGGTACGAAGGGGCGGAGCTCTCTCGGCCACCCGGCTTTGTGTAGTCGCGGCTGGGGCTGAAATTTTGAGTCTATGGATAAGGATCGGGTGTAGGAGGCTGGAGAGGACCCCCAAACCTGCCCTGCGCTGGAGGCGGGCGGGAGAGGTGCGAGGACAGGCCGTCTTCTCCCCGCGACCACGAAGCCATGGTAGGCCGACGCCAACCCCGCGGTCGGCCGCTGCGGGCCGGCTTACAGCACCGCCGCAGGGAAAGGCGGGGGCAGGCCAGGCGCCCCTATTCCCGCCCGCAGGATCCCAGCATACGCTCCGGAAGGGGGAATCTCCCACTGACCAAGTCGGGTGGGGAATGGGTTAAGATGCGGCCAAGCGTCGGTCCCTCCTCCTCCCCACCCCTCAGCACCGGCACCCACTCGCGACGGCAGCCGCGGGGTCCCGCGCGGCTCCAGGCCAGTCGCCTCTGCCCTGCCCGCCCACCCTGCCGCTCGCCCGGACTCTCACCATCGTAGTAGTAGCAGACTTTCTTCTTGCCGCCTCCTTGACTGTACGCCATGGGCTCCCGGGCCACCGCAGCCTCTGGGCTCCGGCTCCTCCTCCTGCTGCTGCTGCTGCTGTTGCCGCCGCTCGGCGGGGAGAAAAGGGCTGGGGGGCGGACGGGGGTGGCAATCCCGCGGGGAAGGGCAGGTCGGAGGGAGGAGAGGAGGGATGCCGGGAGGGTTCGGTACCGCCCGGCCTTGGGGCCGAGAGAGCGGAGAGGGGGGTGGCAGCAGCGCCAACTCGCGACACTGGGGAGGGGGAGGGGGCCGCCAAACCACCTCTGGAGGCCGAGGGGAGGCGGGATGCGTCCACTGTGGATTCGACGGGGGAGGATGGAGTATGGCTGGAGAAAGAGGCCGCTTCGGATCTGGGACAAAAGTTCTTTGAACAATGAACAACCTGGGGAGGGCGGCACGGTACACTGTCTTTTTACGAGAAAAGTGGTAAGCTTTCGCTCCGCTGGTAGATAAAGGGAACGTGGAGCGGGGTTGACGTTCCCCCCTCGGATCTTTGCACAGTGGATGCGCCTATGCTGAGCTTGCGCAGTCGGTGTCTCCTCAACTGTAGCCTTGGGCGTCTAGACCCCCTCCGTGTCGTCCCACGCTGCTCCCCTCCCCCACTGTCGCGAAGCTCCCGCCGGAACCAGCCACGTGCCGCCGGCCGGGCAGGGGGAAACCATTCTCAAGCTATTTTCGGGCTTCGGAACCGTCCCCCTCCTCCGGTGGGGTTGCAGCCCATGGCCATAGTACCTGGTTGCCTATTTTTCTCATTTATTTTTTCTTTTTTGCTGATAATTGCTCCGAGTTACTGACTTAATTCAGCAATTAAGGGAATAGTGAACTGCCTGGGTTTGAATAAGCATTTATGGAACTCTTGCATTAGGCTTGGTTCTAAGCATTTGCATTTATAATGTTTCATTGATATATCCATTTATAATAAATACATATTTAAGGCACCCAACAGTGCTGTAATGTGCTATTTCTATTCCTTCTTTGTAGGTGGGGACCCTTGGAAGAACTTGGTCCTTTAAAATACTAAATAGTGGTCTGGGAAGTTTGAACTCATTCTTCCAACTCCACACACCTTAGCTACTCCCTGTAACTGCTTCTGCTGTTAGATTAGACGCTGGAATATAGAAATCTAAGAGAAAGAACTTTGAAAACTCCTGGAAGTTACAAATACCTGTGTCCTGGTGTTCAGTAAGTCATTTATCAAGCTCCACCCCTAAGCCAGTCACCTCAAGGTGAGAAGTGGAGGCTGACAATCTGAGATGCTGCACTCTTATCCTATCATTTAACAGTTCTTCCTACCTGCACATTTTCCCATTCTCCATCCCCTCACCCTGCAAAAGAGGCCTTTTTGAAACAAGAACCATTTGGAGCTACTAGCAGGAAAAAAAAAAAAAAAAAATCTTATTTTTTTCTTCGATTTCTGAATCCCCAAATGTTCATACTTAAGGCTGCAATTTTTATAGACTTTAACCCAAGAGATTTAGAATAAGTCGGTCCAAGATGGCTCTTGCTGCATTCTCCTTCCCCAAAGTTTGTAGCTTTAATGAGACCCCAGGTGACTGTTGCATTTGGTACAGGGACCACAGAAAGAAACATTGGCTTAGAGGTAAAAGTTAATTACATGGTATTGACTTCCTAAGTTTTTTTCTTACCAATTCCAAAGTCAACCTGGAAGATTCAGAGAATAGAATAAGTTAATTTAGTAAAAACTCATTTTTTTTTTTTTTCCTCAGAGCTGACAAAGTAAAGTCTGAAAGAAAACTTATTTCTTTCAGGAGACCTCCCTTCTTTCCTCCCAGTGAGGCTGTTCTCTGTACCCTTCCATGGAAGTAAAGCATTATGCTTTACCAGCTCAGCACTTAGAATTATACAGTTGTCCACAACTTGACTAAGAATGACCAACCAGAACAGTGTTTCATAAAAGCAGGAGCTAAGTCTGTCATATATAATTGTTTCTTAGTTTCTGTAACTTCCAGCAAGTCACACTTTGTTTCTGAATTGTTTTATCTGTAAAATGGAGAGTAATTTCTCACATGAATATTAGGAAGCTCATTAAAATTATTACGAAGTGTTTTTTAAACAAGTATATGAATATAAGAAATGGTTTTGATTGCTTTTAATAATAGTAATAATAGCTATTATTATTGTTTGCATCATAGCACCTAATAACAAATCTTTTGGTTGGTTGAGGAACTTGCTATATTATTTATTATTTAAGCATTTTAGATGCGTAGAAGTACATTATTTTAACTTTAGAAACTGGGATTGGAGAAGTGTGGAGAGTTGGCCATAAGATTTATGTTCCTAACCATCTATAATGGACCTTAGGTTATCAGAATTAAAAGTAGATTCAGCTATTAAAATCCACCCACAAACTGCAAACATCATTTACCATATTTAAACTCATCTCTATCAGCCCTTTTTGAATAATGATTTTTAGACAATATGCAAAAGAAAACAGGCTGAAAGCAGAGATAATTCTTAGGATACATAGTTGAAGATTGTCCTTTTCTTAAAATATTTTCTATCATTCCTAATCTGTTCATAGTAATGTGTTCTTTTTAATTTTGAAGCTGTTTACTTTGAAATTATTCAATAAAATGGTATATTAATAAGACTATTTAGAAACAGTGCTCTTTAGAAACGGATTGCTTCATCTTATGCTAAAAATTACACCCTGCTGACAACCACAACAGAAGTTTAATTTTTAGCTGGTAAAAAATTAATATTCATTAAGTTTATTTCTGCTCTAAGAAAATTTATATTCTTGGTATGAAATTCTATTTAGCAATTTTAAGGAAAAGGTAGAAAAGTATAGTGACACACTATGGTAACGACAAACGAAACTGGCCTCAAGTTGAATTCTGACTTCCATGTAAGCATGGTGTCTATTTTTATGCAGTACTACAAATTATGACTCAAAAATCTGAATAAGAACACTACAACAATGAAAGGTTATAGGTTATAGTGTTATTTGAATTATGCTTTTTTTTTTTTGGTGCTGAGGATTGAACCCAGGGTCTCACACGTGCGAGGCGAGCGCACTACCGCTGAGCCACAACCCCAGCCCTGAACTATGCTTTTTTTTATAAGATTCCAAATTACTTATGATATTAAAAATGTATTTTTGAACCATAGCTTATCTGCTAACTTACTCAGTTACATTACACCTTTCAAGACATTCCTGTTAGCTGATTGATTAATGCTTTGCCTGTGACCTTCAATACACATTCTCACTTTGATCTTCCTACCTATTTGCCCAAATTTTCTACTAAATTTCTACACCCACACTGTTGAAAATATCAACTTATGTCTCCTTAACATCTTATGTATGTATTTTAATTCTTCTTTCCTATCTCAATATTTTTTAACTCCTTTCAAATCTGATTCATCATTCCTCTCTACTTACTACCAGAACTATACAGATGGAATTAGAGTATGTATGTTGTGGCCATGAAATATAAAGTGTAAGGATGAGGACAGTGGAAAATGATGAAAGAGACCTGGGTCCTTAATGACCTCATTTCTCATTTTTAGTTGTAACATACCTGGATCTCTTATCTCTGGACTTCTGGTTATATGAGAGAAAAAAGAAGAAGAAACAAACAAACAAAAATTCAGTTAAACCACTGTACAGGTTTTTATATGCAGCTGAAAACAATCCTAATTCATATGAACTATGAAGTAGATGTTAATTCATAAATATCAGGGGTTTCTGGCCATTTCTACTAATAAACTATAGGTATTTGTTGGAAGATAATTCTTCATAAATTTCTGAATATCTTGAAGTTGAAAGTACTGACTGCCTTTTGTTCTAAACCTTTTTTTTTTTCATGGATGACTGTACATTGAACAACTTTAGAAGCTAGAGAAAATGACTTTCCTTGGAAAAAAGAGCAGGTATGCTTAGTATTCATTACTGAAGAGTCAGGTTCTCTAAATTTAGGGGTTCTTTCCTATAATAGAATCCAACCTAAATATATGTATTATCTGGCCCTCTTCATTTAGTAATGAGAGTATAGGGCAGTGGTGGAAAAAAATATTAACTGATGCTACTAGTCACTGCTATTGCTCTGAGTAATAAATCATCTGTTGTATTTAACGAAGATATCTGTGTCTAATACTGGAATGATGACATTGTGGTTGGAACTACTTTCAAAGTCTTTTTTTTTTGGAAGGTTTTGGTTATGGAGATAGGCAGAGACATGGCTATTTGGAAAAGGAAAGATGAAGGCTTTGTTAGCCAACTAACAGAATTTGAGGAAGGGCTGTATGAACTAGTAAGTAAACACATTGACCAGATTGTATAGTCAGTTAGAAAATAAGTGATCCTCCTCTACAGTATTGCCTGTTAATAAGAAATTAGGGAGGGGGTTGAGGCAAATACCAGGAAATAGCTTTAGAGGCTGTCCTGATTGTTTTAACTTTCCTCACCACGTAGACAGTGTCAGCCTTGTTCCCTCAGACTTGCTCATGTTGACCCAATTAGGGACCCCCAAATCTTAACCAACATTTTCTTTCTAGGGATACCCTATTTGCATCTAGGACTATATGTGGAAGCGAGACATTGGTTTTTCTACTTCCAATATCATAGTGATTGAACCTTTGGTGTGGTCATAAGAGATTGTCAAGTGTATAAGGGAGCTGGAGTAGATCACATAGCCCTCACACAACTGTGGAGAGCTTCCAAAAGAGGGTGTTAAGGTTTGGATGTGATGTGTCTCCCACAAGCCCACATGTGAAACAATGCAAGAAGAGTCAGGAGAAATGATTGGGTTGTGAAAGTCTTAACCCAATCGGTGAGTTAATTATTTGATAGTGGTAACTGAAGTGGTAGGGTATGGCTGGAGGAGTTTGGAATTAGGGTGTGGCTTTGGTATGTGTATAAATCTATAAATCTATCTATCTGTCTACATACATACACACACACAAACACACACACACACACATTTGTATATGGAAAGTGGAGTCTCTCTCTCTGCCTCCTGGTCACCATGATGTGAGCTGCTTTCCTCTGCCACCGGCTTCTACCATAATGTTCAGCCTCACCTTGAGCCCTGAGAAATGGAACCAACCTTCTATGGACCAAAACCTCCGTCAAATAAACTCTTCTTCCTCTATAGTTATTCTGGTAAGATCCTTTAGTCAAAGCAATGAAAAAACTGACTAAGATGGAGGGCCACTTCAGTTACTTGGAGAAACTATCCAAAGGAATATCTAACTCATGTATGTTCACTTGGTGATTAGTCCTAATAATGGGAATCAGGTAGAAAAGGTGATAAGAATTTGGGCTAGGGTTGTGGCTCAGTAGTAGAGTGCTTGCCTAGCATCTTTAAGTACTGGGTTTGAACCTTAGCACCACATTAAAAAAAAAAAAAAAAAGAATTTGTCCCTGAGTTTAGCACAGCTTAAGTGATCAGAGACATCGCTTGAACTTTAGAATATAGTCAGATCTACCTTAACTCAATGACCAATTTAACTTAGTTGATAAAATGAAACTAGAAGGCAGATTCCTAAGAATCTCTAATACATCCAGCTGTAAATAGAAAGAATAAATAAGAGCCATAAAGAGGAAGCCCCCAGCTTTCTTAAGTACAATGTGATGGTTTATTGGATTTTAGAAGTTTGAAGGTCATCATTGAGGTCAACATTATAGATTAGCCTTATCCTGCTGCTTAGATGTTTTTGACAGCGCAGTAATCAAATGCTATATAAGACAGATGGAATAAAACCTCTGTTAGATTCATCAGAATGTTTAAATGGAGTTACATATTCAAGTGAACATTTAAGTTCTGCCAAGAACATTTAGGAGTGGATTGTTACAAGAGTCAGATCTATCTTGGCCTTGAGAATTCCTGCACGTTCTTGCTACAAATGCCAGATTGCAAGCCTTATCTATCTCCTGAGACTGAGCAGCATCTTTAGCTAAACACATAGACAACTAAGTAGGTCAAGGTGCCCATGCCACACGCTATTGTGTAACCACTCACTATTGGGGTAAGGGAGACTGACTTGTTTGCTGCTTGCTCTACAAGTTTTTGTCCTTGGTTCTAGGTTTCTTTTTCACAATGCAACCCACCAATCATGCAAGCATCATCTGAGTCCATGGGATATGAGGACAAAAGAAACTGATGAAAATATGCAGATGCTTATGCTGTTTGTTATGCTGTAAGTAATAAAGTACTTGGTCTCTGACCCAGGATTCTAGCGACTTCTGCCATCTACCATGAATCTACAGCAGTTTAACTTATTAACTTGCAAGAAGGATGAAATTTTAAATGCTTCAAAGTTCATTACAGTATATAACATCAAAGCCTTATTAGCAAGCAGAAATTTTCCTCTATAACATGACCCCACAGATAATTGATATTCAATTTTGTGTGAATCCTAGATTCTTATTTCAGACCATAGGTGGAAAAATGAGAACATTCCTTGGAAACTACACATACACTTTGAAAAGGTTTAATTGGAAAACTATTGAATTTGTAGTTAACAAATTTAAATGCTGTAATCTGTTGTTCTTATGTTAATGTGCAAATGTTGTAGTATTAATTGAAAGGATTTGAACACAATCACAAATGGTTGGTGATTCATCTTTTTCATAAGAACATGGACAGGAAATGCTAATAGTTCAGGATAGCTATTACTCCGCAGTAGTGGAGGTTAGATGTGCTAAGTGATCTTTTGCTATTGCCTTCTTTTTCTCTTTTTAAATTGAACTTGTTTTCCTTATCCAAATTTTTCACTACTGTGTGCCAAGAGAGTACTGTATCCTCCTTAAGATAATAATAACTTCCATCTGGGGTTGTACAACCAAAGAGACTGCATTTGTTTTTTTAGTGCTACTAACTCTTGTTTTCTGAAGTAAAGTTTTCACATTTATAGGGCATTGACCTTTTCACAACGAACTCTGGCCTGATTTGTGCTGGGTAGCAATTCTTCTTCACTGGATGTTTGGTATAATGACCTGGGGTCATTGGGATTGTCCACCTTGCTTTGTGGGAATAGTTTGACATTAGTTGTATATGCAATTGATATAATAATAATAATACACAACAAATGTGTTTACATTTGTTGGTAAGTTAGAAAACTTTTTTCCAGATAAAACGTTAAAAAAAGACAGGACATTGAGTCTTGTTTTCTCCCCTATTAGTTGCTTTATAGTTTGCTTTTATTCTGTGTAAAGACATTTTTATTCATAATAGTAGCTTAATTAGTCAAACTCATTTTCATTTCTTCTTAATCAATTCACCCAGTTGTTTAAAAATATGATATAAATAGTATCTAAATTTATATAGCATTTTCCTAACTCCTCTGATGTAATTCTACATTTATCCTCTGTCATCTTTAACTTAAAGCTTACCTCTCTATTTTTACCTGTATTTGTTCACATACAAATATCTCCTTTTACAAAACTATTAGGCAAGTGTATTAGTTTTCTAATGTTGCCACAACAAAATACCATGGTTTGAGAAACTTAAATAACAGAAATTTATTGGCTAAAAGTCTAAGATTAAAGTGTTGATAAGGTTAGTTTCTTCTGAGGTCTCTTTTAGGCTTGCAGATAGACCCTTTCTCACTGTGTCCTCACATGGTCATTTCTCTGTGTTGCCTATTGTCTCTTACCAATGCCATTTTAATATAACTTCCTATTTAAAGTACCTATCACCAAATTCAATCATGTTTTATAGTATTGGATATTAAGGCTAAATATATGAGTTTTGAGGGAGAATAATTCAGCCCATAGTAGTAGGGAAACTTGTTTGTCTGGATTGTGGATAACTGATGTGAGTGTACACAAGTAAGTATGTCCCAAGATTAATCCAAACTTTCTGACATCAAAATGACCCTACTTCTGCTATAATTACTTTATGAAATGTATCAAAATACCTTCCCATAAAACTTTCTAGGCAAGATTATTGCCTGGAAAGTGTTCTTGGTGGCCAATTCTGGTTATCATAAGCATAAAATGAATGCATTAGAAGGGAATTAGTGGGAAAGCCAGAGGAATAGGCCTGGGAAATTGACAGGAATCAACTGATGTAAGATGAGTAGAACCATTGTTGAACATCTTCATGTAAGAAACCTGGTTATGATGTCATTTCTACAGTAGACATCATCTACCATTGTTACTACCTTCATCCTCAGTTCCAGAACTTGTAATGAGCTTCAGCCATCAATTGTCAAGATAAATTCTAAATTTTCTTCTCTGTGTCATTTACTTCAGGATAAAAGTACTGAACAGGAGCATCCAATAAACAGCTTTTAGGTTATATCCAGCTGCCAAGAATCACAGGGGAGAAAGTGCCTCATCTTTTTGGTGGGAGATGAGACAATGGCTCACATCTAAATGCATCAATGGCAGACTGCCCAAACACAAGAGGGTTGTGATGCTGAAAAGTTCAATAATATCCAGCCTCTGGATTCATATGGCTAATTTTGATCAATTTTGATGATTTTGTTATTAGACTCAAAGACTCATCTTTTTCTAAAATAACTTGAAAAGTATAATTCCTATCATAAAATTTTCAACAACAAAAAAATTCTTGGATGAAATAAAGAAAACTTACTGGTATCAGATTCAGTTTAGGTCATTGTGAGGGTTAATTTTATGTTTCAACTTGACAGGGCCACTGTGCCAAAACATGTAGTAAAACATTGTTCTGGATGTTTCTGTGTGATTGTCATTTTTAGGTGTCATTTGGTCTGGGCCTGAGATACCCAGATATTGGGTATAAACATATACAGGCAAAACACATTCTCTGTATGGAAAGCTGACGAGCCATAAAAATGCATGAACTTCTGATAAATATAACATTAATCAGACCATTGTTTGTCAAGGGCTGGTGCTGAGAATGGGGTAATATCTGAAAAGGGCTTAGAGAATTTTTAGGGTGATGGAAATATTCTATGTCTTGATTGTGATGATGATATTTGTCTGTACATGTTTGTCAGAATTCATAGAACAATACAACTAATAAGGATAATTTGTTTGTATGTAAATTATGCCTCAAGCTGATGTAAAACAAAACTAAGTTATATTCTATAGAACTGAAATCAGGTATAATATGGCTCTCCTGTATTACAGCTTTCTTTTAAATAACAGAACACCACAGAAAATAACGAAGGAAATAACTGAATAGGTAAGTTAATTTATATGTTTTGCTGAGTTTCTTTCTCCATATTTTCAAGTACTTTAAAAGTACTAATAGCAGGCAGTCAAGATTTTTGCTTTTCCCAATAAGAAACTATTCAGTATCTTTATAATAAAGATTTATCAGAATTCAGCTTGACTCATTTTATTCCATCAATACTTTTCTGTTATTTTCTTTATTACTCACTGTTTTCCATTACATACTTCTAATCACTCATTGTCTAAGTAAAGAGTTGAAGGGGGATTCACCTTACTTTCATTTCTTAATTTAATAATTATTCTACTAATATTTTAGAATAATAGACAACACCTCAAGTAGATTTCCTAAAAAGTAATTTGTGAATTGAACTATGGTATATTAAAATCATGTTTTAAAGCATTTAGAGAATAACCTTGATGGAATTTTCTGTTTATAAAAGTTCCTGCCAGGGCTGGGGTTGTGGCACAGAGGTAGAGAGCTCGCCTAGCACATGCAAGGCACTGAGTTCGATCCTCAGCACCACATAAGAAAGCAAATGAATGAAGTGAAGGTATTGTGTCCAACTACAACTAAAAAAAATTAAAAATAAAAAAGTGCTTGCAGTTAGTACTTAGTTGGTACCTAGCAAAATATTTATGAATTTTTCTTTCCCCTCTCTCCCTGCTTCTTTATTGTCCTTTCCTATTTCTTTCAGAACTATCTATACTTTCATGTCGTTGTTTTAGCAACACAGATATGACCCTAGAATAGATTATATAACGTGATTTTGATGCCTGACAATTTAGAGGGTGTTTTACTGGGAAAAGAGTATCGAGTCCCACATGTAGTAAAATTATTCCATTTTCAAATATTTGATGATAAGCTTATAATTTTATGATTGGTGACCATAGACAAAAGACAAAAGAGTTGTGTTATTAATGATGATTGTAATATAAAGGCACTGGGACACTAGCAGTTTCTATTGGCAGCCTGATCACTTCCCTCTTGTACTGATCCAACTTTACACTTTCTGAAACAAGTGTTCTCACACTTCAGTGTACAGAAAAATCCCCTGGGAACTTATTGAAAATGCCAGTTCCTTAACCTACTTCCAAAATTTCTAAATCAGAATGTCTATAATGAGATCAGGAAATCTGCATTTTAACAAGCTCCTCAAGGGAATGTAATATAGATGGCGCAAGATCTGCATGTTGAGAAACATTGCTAATGCTTTGTACCCAAACATCTCCTGCAAGTCGGTGTGGCCCATTGAGATTCCTGGACAAAGCATTTTAAAAATCAAATCACATAGTCTATGTTAACTAGTTTAACTAGTGGCAATCAACCTGTTGCCACCATTTTGAAAGTTACTGCCTCCCAGGACCATGCTCATTTGGAATGGATTAGTACTTGAAACTAGGTTTGAATGCATAAAACTGAGTTGCATAGAATTTTAGTTTTGTTTTACATATCATTTAATAGAAACATAAGAAAATATAAATAGACAAAAAGAAAAAAAACATGTCTTCCTTCTCTTCCCAGCTCTTAACATTTTAATGCATATATTGGAAAATACTTTCTTTCTTTATAAATAAACATATATCTATGTAAACAGATAAGAAAATACATTTTGAAACAAAAATAGGGTCTTGTGTTTTATGTGTTATCTTATAATAAATATACAATGTTTTGAACTTTGCCTATCCCTTTTCAGTAAATTTCTATATAAATAAATGCCAAATCATTTCATGAATAAAGTAAATTTTGCTTAACAAAGCCATATTAAATTTAAGAAAAAGCTATTTTGTCACTTATAAACAGGGCTTTTTTCAAATCTAATACCATAGATCTTTATGCATCTGTATATTTGTCTAGAATTTGCCTTAAGGGTTTTTGATATATAGTTATCTATGCTTATACTTAGGTCCACTAGCACTATAAAATTGTTTCTTTATGAAGCATAAGGGATACTTGTGGCTATAGCTTTTGTCTCTCCCTACCCTTTTCTTCTTTTCTTCTTCTGGCTCTTTACCAGGTAAACTTCTCCAAACTCCTGCTCTTCACCCCTCGCTGGGCCAGGATCCTGCTAGGATTGTGTGGCTTCCATCCTTCCATTTCAGGCATGCACTTGTGATCCAAATTGGACCAGATTATTCCCCCCAGACATTGCAGATTGAGCTAATTGGAGAGACTTATTCTGTGAGCTCTTGGCTGTCTTCCATAGCCTTAAGGAGAAACATGTTTGTACAAAGAGCAACTGAGATTAATATAGAGGGAAGTAGAGAAATGATAGATGATTGATAACTAGCTAGCTAGCTAGCTATAAAAACATTTGAGACTCTGGATCTACCCTTGCCTGAAAGCTAGTACTACCTCTAGATTCCTCAGTCATACTGACCATTAAATTCCTTTTTTTATAAACTAGTTGATCTTAGTTTATCTGGATTGATGTCACTTATAAACAAAGGAGTCTTGATTAATACATGTAGCAGGTAAAAAAATAAAACTAATAGAAATTCAACAGTCTTATCAACAAATTATTTTAATATCTATAGACATTTATTTCCTATCATGTTGTCCACTATTTTAAAAGAGTTTCTGCTTTCAAACTTACATGATTTATCACTAAATAGTGAAATTTAACATAGTTAAACTTTCAAGAATACTATGCCTTAAGCAAACTATGATTAATATCAGAGGCTGAAAATTTGGATTAAGACTAAAAGTTTTAAATTTTTCACATTTAAGAACACTATTATATAATATTCTTTTAAATCCTTCTGACAGTACAATGAAAATATGGTATCAAATATAGAAGTTCAATTTACTCATAACTTTTCAAGAACACATACTATACTACTATACAGTTTGTTTTGCAGTTGCATGGTTTCAATTCATAAAAATTTATGCAGTTATATTTGCATCATCTTTTCTTAACACTTACATAGTTTGGAACATACAAGAGCATGTCAAGTGAAGGATATATGATTAGCATTACTTCATAAAATGCATGGCAAAAATACTGTTACATTTCTTCTTTTTCCTTTTTTTTTTTTGTTTGAAAACTCATGCACCATATTATTAAGAAGTATAGTGTCTGCTCTTTAAATTTTTTGTCCTCCATTGTCCAGGAAGTCTTGGACATGACTGAGTTCAAAGGGGATCAGTCCTGGCAGAAATGTCCTCAAGTCCGCAATAGCTCTTCATTGCCACAAGATGTCATGGAAGGAAGAATTTGCAGTGTCTTTCCACTCTCTGCTACAGGGAGGGAGACCTGACAAGATATTCATGATATCCTCTCTAGTTTATTCCCATTCCCTGAGGATCATCCACTGTTTTCCAAAACACAACCAGCCTATGAGCATTGCTGGATCCTGAGAAGTTTCTAGGAGTACTTCCAGTGCCTAAACCAGCCCTGTCCTTTTTTTAAAGGATTGTTGAGAGTCCTGCTATTTCTTTTAATTTGCCTTTTATTTTTTTTCTTTTCTTCTTTTTTTTTTTTTTGTTGGACACAATGCCTTTATTATATTTATATTTATGTGGTGCTAGGATCGAACCCAGGGCCTTGCACATGCTAGGCGAGTGCTCTACTGCTGGGCCACAACCCCAGCCCCTTAATTTGCCTTTTCATTACAGTTATAGATAACGTTTTTACATGTTTTATTACATTTTTATTTTTTTCATTTTTATTTTATTTTTTCCATTTCTTTTGGTATATTATAACTATATATCATAATAGGATTCATTATTATATATTTGTACATGCATACTATACAATAATATAATTTGGTCAATATAGTTCCCCAAAATTTCCTCCTTCTCTCTCCTCCGTCCTCCCCACTGGTCCTTTTTAGCTATTAGTCTCCCTTAATTTTTCTTTTTTCTTTTTTTAAAGGAAGCATTTTATTCATTCATTCATTTATTTATTTTTTAAAGAACTACCAATCTATTTTTTAAATTGATTTTATTTTTTTAAATACACGACAGCAGAGTCTCCCTTAATTTTTCATGAGATCACTACCAACTACCTTTCTTTTCCCTTTTCCTCTCGCTTCCATACATGAGAGAAAATGTATGACTTTCTGAGTTTAGTTTATTTCACTTAAAAGAATGGAGAGCTTCTTATTTTAATGTAATTTTAAACATCAGTTGAAAGCATAGTATGAAATTCTTCCATGTATTGTCTCCCCAGATTCAGCAATAATTTATACCTTTTTTTAAGTGAACCATTTCAAAGTAGGTTGGAAACATTTTGATGTATATTTTCTAAGAATTAAGACATCCATTTATATAACAAAGTAGAATTACCAAAATTTAGAAATAGCATGTCTTGCAATTCTGTTTTCTAATCCGGAGTTCACATTAGAACTTCCACACTATCTCAATCTGTTTTTTATATCTTCTTTTTCTGCTAGTTTCAGAATCACTCCAGGATCATGTATTATGTTTAGCTGTGATATTTGTTTCGTCTCCTCTATTTAGGAATAGTTCCTCAACCTTTTTTTTTTTTTTTCCTTCTTGAGCTTACCATTTAGAGTCTAGGCCAGGTTGATTTTTAGTTATTGTTTTTTGTTTGCTTTGTAGAAAGTCTTTCTTTTCATGTTTGTCTGATCTTTTTTATTACATTGCATTTTTAGTAGAAATATCACAGCAGTGGTGTTTATCCTTCGTAGTGCACCAAAACAGAAGATGCATGATATCTATTTTCCCAATTATTAGTCATGTCAGCCTGAGAATTTTAGACAGTATCCCTCAAGTTTCTTAATTGTATGTTTTTTTATTTTTAAATTGGTATATAATAGGTTATTTGTGGGAAGACACTTTGAAGCTTCCTATGTGGTTGCTTAGTGTTTCTCACATTGTGATTAGATGAATTCTAAGAATGAACATACCTAAAGATTAAAATTGAAGAATGTGGCATTTAAAAAATATTTATTTATTTATTGTACTGGGGATTGAACCCAGGGGAGCTGAGTTATATCCCCCATCCTAGTCCTTTTTAAATTTTCAGACAGGATCTTGCTAAATTGCTGTGGCTGGCCTTGAACTTGTGATCCTCCTGCTTCAGCCTCCCAAGTCAATGGGATTGCAGTTTGAAGATGGCATTTCTACAATTTTGCCTCAGAAATCACATAAATTTATTTATATAGCATTATCTTGGATGAGGCAATCACAAAGGTGCAATCACATTCAAGGCAAGGGGACATACAGCCCACTGTTCCATGAGTGGAATGGCAAGATCATATTTAAGAAAACCATTATAGATTGAAAGTCCCATTACAGTTATCTGAAAAACTGTGTCTGCCACATAGGGGACACCATGTACACTGAGTCACTGACCTTTTCCTCCAGCTATGCCACTGCTCTAAGTATTCAGTCTGTTTAATTGTAGGCCTCTGTGAACCCTCTTAAGATGACAGTTTTCAGAGGAGCCCTGGTTTTAACCTCTTGTGGATTTTTTGGGACCTAATCATCTCGTATGACTCTTGCTGCCACTATGCAGTGTAGATATCTGGAAGATGAAAGAAGACACACTCCTATGAGTCATGTTGACAAAGAAGAGAACATAGGCAAAAAGGACCCATATGTTGTCCTCTCTCTCAGAAGAGACTACTTATAAACAGTGGTTGACTTTCTGCCCTCTTTGTTCTCCAGTTCCCTTCAGATACTGTGTTTATATATTGGTCCTACAATCTGTGCATAGCTAACAATTGGCTTCTACTCATTGCCCAACGAGAATTTGGATTTCATACTCTAAGATTCCTGAGGAGGTGGTAACTTTTGGAACTCTGTGTTTCAAACATAGAATAGAACTTTTTGTTCTACTCCTTGAATGGATTGATGTGCTTCAGATTTTCTACTTGTTAGGTATATTTAGCAGCTGTGGGAATGAGGGGTTCGTGGATATAGTAATCTGCCTCAACATATTCATTTAGTATGAGTTAGCTAAAAAAATCATATTTTTATGGGGGAATATTGTGTGTACACACACATAAAAGAAGGACAAAATATTTGAACACATACCTCATCAAAGAATATATTCAGATGTTAAGTAAACATTTAAAAATATGACCAACTCAGTCATTAGGGAAATGCACATCTAAACCACAATAAGATTCCCATGCACACCTATTAGAATGGCCAGGACTAAAAAGACTGACCACCTCAAGTATTAGCAATTAGAACTCTCATACACAATTGGTGGAAATGTAAAATGGTAAAACTACTATGGAAAATTATTTGACAGTTTCATTGAAATTTACATACATTTGTCTTATAATTAAGCCATTCCACACCTAAATATTTATCCAAGGGAAATGAGAACATACTAACATAAAAAGATCTGTACATGAATGGTCATAGGGGCTTAATTTATAATAGCCAAAAATTTGAAATTCTCACTAACATTTGTTAATAGATGAATGGAAAAAAATGTGATATGTCTATACAATGCAATATCATCCTAATTAAAAAATAATGAACAGTTGATAAGTTGAAAAAACATGAATGTATTGCTAGACAAGAATTCATACATACTGTATGACTCCATTTATGTGAAATCCTAGAAAATGAAAAGGATAAGGACAGAATGCAAATCATTTGTTGCCTAGAGATGGGAGGAACAATGGAGAGATGCCGAAGGGAGGGAAGTATTACAATCGGCCAAAAGGAAACTTGGAAGTTATGGATATGTTCATTATCTTGATTGTGATGATTTTATAAGTGTGTACACAGGTCAAAATTATCAATTGTATACTTTAAATATGTGCAGTTTGCTGTATTTGAGTTATTCCTCAAATAAATGGAAAATTAAGACTACTGTGTAGTCTAACATAGATATCTATTATACACGCTTATAATAGGAAGGTTTCAATTCACAAATTGGGGGATAAAAATGAGATCATATTACTTTTTTAAGAGAGTCCATTCCATTTAATCTTTGATCCCTTCAGAATCCCATGGGGATAAACTTGAAAATACTGGGGGTTTTTTGTCCCAAAGGGCCACAGTTACCATTTGCAGGAAACCAGGTTGTCCACTGAGGCAGTCTGCTGCTGTCTCTGCTGTTTCCATCAGTGGCCCTTCAAGATGCCAGGTGAGGAGAGGTTCTAGCATCAGTCACATTCTATGCTCAGAACATAGCATGTGACTTATTTCAGTTTACATCCAAACATGCACACAGTCTATTTCCCTTAAAACTCCACAGAGATTATTTGCTCCATATAAATAACCAAGCATACCTAGAAGAACAATGCTGGTGAATTATAGTATAATTCTAAAGTTTAGATTTTTCAGTATGAAATATTCCCATAAGAGTGTCACCACCTAAATTTCTTTCTATTAAAAACCTTATCTTGTCAGGTGCAGTGGTGCATACTTGTATGCTGGGAACCATCAGCCAAGTAGGTATGACAATCTCCTTGCCAGCTTACTCCCATGCTGTCTAGTGGAAGGACTTCTGAAAGGTGACCTTGCTCAAGGACCAGGGTGGTTTAGCATAATAGGAGATTAGGGTGTTCCCCCTTTAGAATAGGGCGTATCCTCCTGCTGAGTTCCTCTTGAGTTTTTAGGGTCAGACAGTATATTTCGGGAGACAGAAGCCCAGGAGAAGGGGATTTGGGCAAAGAATGGATTTGGGCAGAGAACGTGGATTCCCCCAGAGCGTGTTTGTAGACGGCCGGTGTGAGTTCAGGAATAAAGAATTGCTGTTTGAATCTACAAGCTGTGTGGAGACTTGTGATTTGTGCCCAGCCAGAGACTGCAGCATTTGGTGGCCCGTACGGGGACTTTAATGGGCTACTGGACACAGGTGCAGACCTTAGCATCATATCTAGTCAGGAATGGCCAAAACATTGGCCATTACAACAAGCCACTCAAACGCTTTGAGGCCTAGGAGTGGCTACTAATCCCCATAGAAGTGCAATGGTATTAGATTGGAAGGATCCTGAAGGATGTGAGGGAACTATACAGCCATATGTATTGGATCATCTTCCTATAAATTTATGGGGACGAGATGTCCTAGATCAATTAGGTTTGACGTTAACAAATAACATCAATCCTAATGCGCCCACTACTAGGGCTAGACAAGGTTTTAGGAAAGAAAAAAGATTAGGAAAACAAAGACAAGATATAGCAGCACCAATTCAAATAGATCAAGGAACAGACAGACATGGGTTGGATTTTCAGAAAGGGCCACTGAGACAATAAAAATTACTTGGAAATCAGAAAGACCAGTGTGGGTTCCTCAGTGGCCCCTGACTAAAGAAAAGATACAAGTAGCCCATGATCTGGTCAAACAACAATTAGCAGAAGGACATATACAACCTTCCATATCTCCCCATAATACTCCCATTTTTGTCATTAAAAAGAAATCTGGTAAATGGAGATTATTGCAAGATTTAAGAGCCATTAATAATGAGATGGTTATTATGGGACCTGCTCAATCAGGGATTCCTCAATTGTCTGCTTTGCCAAAAACCTGGCATGTTTTAGCCATAGATATTAAAGATTGTTTTTTTTCAATTCCAATTCATCCCGAGGATAGTCCACGTTTTGCATTTACTATCCCTGCATTAAATCATGAAGGTCCTGATCAGAGATATGAATGGAAAGTACTCCCTCAAGGGATGGCTAACAGTCCAACTATGTGTCAAATATATGTTAATAAAGCAATCCAGCCACTTAGAAATCAAAATCCTGAACTACAAATATTTCACTATATGGATGATGTATTATTGGCACATAAAGATAAAAACATATTGCTGGAATGTTATGCCACACTTACAAACTTATTAAAAAATTATAATCTAGAGATAGCAATAGATAAAGTACAATTAAATTTTCCAATTAATTATTTAGGAGTTCTATTATCCTCAACCATGGTCCGTCCACCAAAAATTCAAATACGAGTAGATCAACTCAAGTCACTTAACGACTTTCAAAAGTTATTGGGAGACATAAATTGGATAAGGCCTTATCTAGGCATACCAACAGGAGAGTTGGGACCTTTATTTGATATTCTAAAAGGTCCATCAGATCCAAACTCACCTCGCATGTTAACTCCTAAAGCAAGAAAGGCATTGAAAATTATTGAAACATATATGGAAAATATACATTTGGATAGAATTGATATAAGTTTGCCTTTATTATTTATTGTACTACCAACAAAAAATATTCCTACAGGAGTATTTTGGCAAGAAGGTCCATTATTGTGGATACATTTATCTTGTTCTCCTAACACTATTCTTACTAGGTATCCTGAGGCTGTAGGACAATTAATACTCAAAGGAATAAAAGCAGCGAAGGGAGTGTTTGGAATTTCTCCCAATAAAATTATTACTCCATATACTATGGATCAAATTGATGAGTTAGCTAATGAGTTAAATACTTGGGCAATAATCATGTGTAAATCTAATGTTTCATTTGTTAATCACTTACCATCTAATCCTTTGTTGTCTTTTTGGTCTAAGCATCCTGTAGTTTTTCCAAAAATGACAAGAAAAACCCCTATCATGAATGCTCCAAATATATTCACTGATGGGTCAAATAATGGTACAGCAGCAATAGTTACCCCTGATCAAACTTTTACATTTTTAGTACCCAAACAATCAGCTCAAAAGGTAGAGCTTAATGCAGTTTTACAAGCCTTTTTAATGTTTAAAGATTCTGTATTTAATTTATTTTCTGATAGTCAGTATGTAGTTAATGCTATAGTATCTCTTGAAGATGCTGGTAGGATTTCCCCTTCTTCTACTGTTTTCTCTTTGTTTTCCACTATACAAAGTCTAATCTGGGACAGAAAAGATCCATTCTTTATAGGACATATTAGAGCACATACAGGATTGCCTGGAGCCCTTAGTTTGGGCAATGATTTAGCAGATAAAACTACACATGACATACATATTTTCTCTACACTAGAAGAAGCTACGAATTTTCATAAAAAATTCCATGTTAATGCTAATACTTTACAAAAGCGTTTTAAAATAACTAAGGAACAAGCCAGACATATAATAAAACAATGTCAAAATTGTGTGACCTTTTTACCACAAGTTAATCTTGGAGTCAATCCTAGAGGACTGATACCTAACCATATTTGACAGATGGACGTCACACACTTGCCAGAATTTGGAAAATTAAAATATTTACATGTTACAGTTGATACCTCTTCTGGATTTTTGATGGGCTCCCTTCATGCCGGAGAAAAAACTAAAGATGTTATAGCTCATTGCTTACAAAATTTTGCCACTGTGGACGTTCCTAAACAGTTAAAAACTGATAACGGTCCTGGCTATACCTCTACCTCTTTTAAACAATTTTGCTCATCATTTGGTATTACTCATATAACAGGAATTCCATACAATCCACAGGGACAAGGCATAGTTCATACAGCTCATCAAACTATTAAAACGTACTTAGTAAAGCAAAAAGAGGGAATTGGAAAGGGGTATATATCCCCCAAAGATAAACTTAAAATAACGCTTTTTACTCTAAACTTTTTAAATTTGGATTCATCAGGACTTAGTGCTGCGGAAAGGCATATGTATCCAAAAAATGTGCATAAGCCTAAAGTTCTTTGGAAAGATATTCTAACAGGACAATGGAAAGGTCCTGACCCAGTGATTGTCTGGAGTCGGGGCTCTGTCTGTGTGTTTCCACAGGGAGAACAGCAGCCGATTTGGATTCCAGAAAGACTAACTAAAACGATTTCTACAGATCGAAAAGAAGATGATTTGACTGAAATCCATAACAGCTGATATCCCGAACTCACACCGGCCGTCTACAAACACGTTCTGGGGGAATCCACGTTCTCTGCCCAAATCCACTCTCTGCCCAAATCCACTACTCCTGGGCTTCTGTCTCCCGAATATACTGTCTGACCCTAAGAACTCAAGAGGAACTCAGCAGCAGGATACGCCCTATTCTAAAGGGGGAACACCCTAATCTCCTATTATGCTAAACCGCCCTATTCTAAAGGGGGAACACCCTAATCTCCTATTATGCTAAACCGCCCTATTCTAAAGGGGGAACACCCTAAACACGGATCCTGCCCTGGTCCTTGAGCAAGGTCACCTTACATGCAATGTCCTGCAAAATGTCCTATTTCCATGAGTCCTTCCACTAAAGAAACATGGGGGTACGCTGGCAAGGAGATTGTCATACCTACTTGGCTGATGGCTCCCAGCATTACCACACTTGTAATCATAGTGGCTTGAGAAGCTGAGGCAGGAAGATAGCAAGTTCAAAGCCAGCCTCAGCAACTTAACAAGGCTGGGGATGTGGCTAAATGGTTAAGCACCCCAGGTTAAATGCCCAGTACCAAAACAAACAAACAAACACACTTATCTTTTATTGTGATTGTTGTGGGGAGAACTATGTTTAATAAATGTATATTGTTCTCCATTGTCCTTAGAATCTTAAGTTGTACCTTCTAGCACCCATTTAAGATGACCTCAAATTAATCTCTGAGAACAATGTATGGTTACTAATTTTCTTTTTATAAATAATTCCATTAATATTTCAAAATGAAGGGCATCATCTAAATATAGTGATGTCTTCATTTCTAGGGAATGAAACTGCCACTAACTGTACAAAAGGTAATTCCATGGTTGGAAAAAGTAATGTTAGTTTTCCTCAAAGAAACATCATAGACTCCAGGGATGGGAATTTGGAATTGTTTTTGGGATGGGTGCAAGATTGGACTCTGAATCTTTAAGTAATTAGAACCCCACAAGTCCATGAAGATTCCCCAGTGCCTCTCCCAACCCAGTCCTCCTTTCCCAGGGGAAGTCACTGTGAATGTGTAATTTAAGCAGCTGAGTTAGGCATGGAGGACAATTAATGCATAAGGGAAGTCCAGGGGTCAGCAGCAAAGCTCTTCATCTCCTTAATGTTTCTAATATTGAACCAAACAAAGCAATACAGGGAGTTGATCAGAATAAGCTAGTTAATCCAGTAAATTTACTCATGTCCAGGCATGCTGCTTTTAGATGAATTCAGGTGGCAGAGAAGAATCAGAGTTTCTTTCATGCTGTTATAGGGCTAAAGATATGTTTTCCCGCTTTCTCATTAGAAAGTGCCTAAGAATGTTGGGAATGTGCAAATTCTGCTGTGTGACTGGGATCTTCAAAACTGCTTTGTTAACTGTTCCAACCACTGTATATGGCTTTGTGTAAATGGAGTCTGTCCTTCCTTGGGCACTTACCTGCTAATGCATGTGCAAGAGCTGGAACCCATTGCCCACCCTTTGAATGGTGGTGATAAAAGGAATTTTCATGAATTCCCAGGCTGCCTCTGCCGTGGCTGCATCTTTGATTTCCGCAGATACATTTGGAGGATGATGCTAGATAGGCAGTAGAAAAGCCAAGAGAGTAATAATGGCCATCTTACAACAATGCTATCATGGTGACTGCCCTTGGCTTTTCCTCATCTGCGGCAGCTACATAGTTTTAACACTTCCAGAATGATCACATCATCAAAGTCAGCACAATTGGTCATGGGCCATTTTGTGGGTAGCGAAATTATGCATTCACATAGCTAGTTCCATGAACTTAAATCTTTTTATAGCAAGCATAGAATTTCTATTCAGAATTCCCCACATACTCCCACTTTTTAAAAAGGTAATTACATGGAAGGGTAGTATTTGGCTTCTACTGAAATTACCTTTTTGGTTTCACCAAAAAGCAGAGAAATATAGATAAGGTACAAATGGAGCAATCTCTATTTAGAGGCAAACTTTGCAATGGAAGGGCAATAAGGATCTGAGAAGGATATAAAACCCCAAATGTAAATATTTGTGATTATCTGTGTTTTGTGATTTATGACACTGACTACTAAAGTTGTGTGTAATACTTTGTATTTCATAGTGCAGAATAATTCTGTAAATTACAGTGTTGGAAAATCTGTAAAATTGAGCAAGATTCTGAATCCGGTAGGATTTGTTGGGCTGAATGAAACTCAAATCATTACTCAAAATTGCTTAGTAAAGATATTTAGTATATTTCTAAGAGGGATTTAGAGGGTAAGTAGGCCTCAGTGTTGGTTAGTTCAGTACCTCAGCAATTTTATCAGAGACCAGGTTCCTCAGATAACTTTTACTATGACCCAGAGTCAGCCCCATTCTAAGGCTTGTATCAACTTGTGTCTAGTCGGGGAGATATAGACACAATGGGTCTAAGATTTCTCATCGGTCTACTGGCCAGCCTGGATCACAGGTGCAGCCTGAAGTGGTAACTGTGGCCATGGAAAAGTTAGACACTCTTTGGTTTAGAGTAGACTATACTCCACCTTATGCTGAAAATGGGTTATAAGTTTAGGGATATTGATCCCTTCAAGACTTGGACTTGTCATTTGTTCCTGCCCAGAAGCCACTATTGCATCTAGCTAGTCATCTATAGCTAGATTGACCTTCTTCTTTTACTGCAAAGTTCTATTTGTGGTTTTATGTATTTGTCACATCAAGAAAAAACCCTGAGCAGCTTAGAATAATCAGAACCACCAGACCCTCCAGGTAAGGGATACGGTGGCTTCCCAGCAGCAGGGGGCTGTGTACAGCAAAGGTGTGCCTCTTACTAAAATCAAGGTAGTGAGGAAGAAGGGAATGTGGATGATGGATAGGAGAATTCAGCATCCACCACAGACCAACAGGATGTAAATAAAATCCAAATCTGATAATAATTTATTAGACATGTAAAAATTCAGTCAAATCACTTAGAAAGAATGGGTTGAAAAATACTTAAAATGATGAAGACTTCAAACCCAAGAAAGGACACTGAATAAGTGCAGTCTGTCAAAGTAGGATTAAGTTTTAGGTAAAGCATTCTAATGAATTTTCTCTTCCTATTATGCACAATTTAGATTTACATGAATGTCTCATGTACTTCAATGATTTTAATATCTTTAATAGAACATGAATATATTTTGTTGTTTAAATGTAGATAATACCTAGAAAGCACTCATTTATGTCAGGCAGTAACTATATTCATTGATTTACTCTTCACAATAGGACCATGAAGAAGTGCTATTTTTAATATCCATTTTACACATGAGAAAATTGAGAAATGGAAAAGAAGTGTTTATATTTGAGATTTTAGGTTCTTCTCTGATCTTCATTAACCTAAGAAAACACAGATATTAAGCCCCCAAACTGTGATTTGGCCCAAAACTTTGAACATAATTCAGTGTCTTGTTCTCTTTTATAGATTTTTCAACACTATAATGCACAGAATTATATTGTACTCCGAAATATAAGATATTACATGCAACTTTAGTAATTGGTGCTATGAACCACAGGGCACAAATAATCACCAGTGCTTTCCTATGATCAAACCTAGATAATTTTATTTCCAAATCCTACTTCTTAGAGTTTCTTTCAGGATGCTCTGAAAAAGGTAGTGGTTTAATCCAATAGCTGTTAAACTTTTTGAGTCACAGTAAAGTAAACCTAATAAAATAATCTAATGGTATATACTGAAAATAAAAAAAAATCTTAGAACAATATTATTCTTACTATGGAAGCAAGCATTGTGCTATTTCTATTCCATTCCATTCTATTCTATGTTCTATATTTAAATATCTAGTTGCAAATCACAATATTAATTATAGTTCAAATAATGGGTTGGAATCCATTTTAAACACTCTGTTAATATAATAGGATTGATTCCCATGATAACATTATATGCTCAATAGTTATCTTGGTCTGTTTGGGCTGCCATATGGTATTCACCATAAATTGGGGAGCTTATAAACAGAAATTTATTTCTTGCAATTCTAGAGGCTGGGAAGTCTAAGATCAAGGTATTAGCATATTTGGTGACTGGTGAGATCCAGTTTTCTGATTCTTGTTGTGTCTTCACATGGTGAAGGGGTGAGATTCTCTCTGGGGCTTCTTTTATGAGGGCAAGAATCCCATACATTAGGATTTTACATTCATACCGAAGCAATATCATTTTCTGACCAAAGCGTCCAGTTTCAGGAAAAACAAGGAAGCAACTGGCAGAAGGGTAAATGCAAATTAATCTGAAGGTTCCAAGATAACTTTCAAGGACTTTGAGTTGTGAGCAATTAGAAAGGATGATGAACTGGGAGTCAGTAGCAATAGTTGAAAACAAATTGAAACCATATGGATGAGATTACTGGATAAGAATGTTTGAAGTGAGAAGAGAAGAACTGGGGACAGAACTGTGAGCACCAAAGTTTTATCAGAGGAGGTAAAGAAGCACACTGAGAAAGGATTGTGCAGGAGTGGTGGAGAAAGAGAAGGCCATGAGGCAGCGTGTGCCAGAGGAGCTAGGAAACCAACAGGGGTTAGCGAGATTGACAATGTTAGATGCTACAGAACAATTACATATCCAAGGTGCTGAGAAGCCTCCACTGGAGCTGTGTTTATGAATAAGTTGAACAGCTGGTGGGAATCTCCATTCACCCATTACCCTAAGTTTTCTATTTGGGTTTATAACTTCTGCTGCTTTAGACTTCAGACCTGACTGTCTATGATTCTTACTGGCCTCTGGGACCTCTACTATGAATGGTTCTGCTTGAAATCCAGCCTGGGCTTAGAGAAATATGCCCTAGTGCTAAGCCCTTGCTTCGGATGGAAATTAATATATATGTAATGTCTACTGTGAGCTAGGTGGGTGTATATCACCCCGCTCAGGGAATCTCATAACAGTTCTTCAAAAAACAAGATATTTGCCTTTATTTTATAGATAAGATGATAAGGTGAAGCAAAGTGACTTGTGCCAAGTTTCACACTTGTCAAATGGTAAAGCCAGGAGAATAACCTGGGTCTGTCTGTCTCTGAACAGGGTTCTCCTATATGACTTACCTGACTTACCTGTCTCTTGGGCCAAAAATGGCCCATCCTGCCTTCAACCAACTTTTCTCAGGTGTCCAAGCTTAGAGTTAATTTCTCACACCCTATTGGTCATGGGCTTTGAACCACACAGTGGTTAGCCAAGTGACCAGCTATTGGGCCTGTCCAGAAATACCTCAGCAATTCTCCTCTCACCTAAATCAATCCAGTTTTTTTTTTTTAACTAAGAAAAGTGATTCTGTACTTAGGCAAATAGTGTTAGAAACATCAACGCAAGAATAGTTAATCAAGGAATTTAGGATGTTACTACATGAAGTGTCAACTCTTTAACAAACCATTAGCACTTGTCAATCCACTTAATACTGCCAGAATGAAAAAGTCCCTATGATTGGCTCCTCTGCTCATTGCCATTGGAGTCCCCTTGCCATACTTCCTCACCAGCCTCCAATGAGGTCCTAGCATGCTCTGGGTTAAATCCTCAAGAATTATAGTTTTAAGGATTTGTATGTTTTAATGTTAATGGTAGAAGCGAAGAAAATGATAAAGGAAAAATAATTTATGTCACGTATGTGTAATAAAAAAAATGTATGTCATGTGTGGAAGAGGCTGTATTAAAATCGGAAGATGATTTTTTAAGAATTAGAATCAGGTCATCACTATCTTTGAACATCGTTGTTCTTATTAGTCAAATAATAAATTGGCATGAATTGGCATTCTTGCTCATCAAGCAGTCATTATGAATTTGGAAGATTATACTCATCTCGAAGACTGACCACCTCTGGATGAGCTATAAAGAGCAAAAGTCAGTGAGGCTGAGTCAGATAGAGTATTTATGGGAACCTCAGGGACTAGCTGTGAGCTTTCTGTGTCTTATTCTCATGGGAGTCTGCTGCAAGCCCATCAGGACAAGCATCCCAACCCATCCCCTCCTCATCTGATTAATTTTGGTCAAAGAATATTTTCCCCAAGTCCTTTTTAATAGCTAGAGCTTATTTACTGAAGTAACAGGAGCTTATACAAAAGAGAGTTTATTTTAATAAATTCTTATTGAAAGAATTTGGAGTGGGCTGGGGATGTGGCTCAAGTGGTAACATGCTCGCCTGGCATGCGCGGGGTGTTGGGTTCAATCCTCAGCACCACATATAAATGAAATAAAGATGTTGTGTCCACCAAAAACTGAAAAATAAATATTAAAAAATTCTCTCTCTCTCTCTCTCTCTCTCTCTCTCTCTCTCTCCCTTCCTCCCTCCCTCCCTCCCTCTCCCTAAAAAAAAAAAAAAAGAATTTGCAGTAATAGAACCTAGGGCAAGCTGCAGCCCTGTCTTAGGAATATCTTGGAATCAATGACTGGACTAAGAGCCAGCCTTCTGGAGTTCTCTCTCATCAAATTCTTCCTTTTCCATCCACTTTATTCATCTTTCTTTGCAGACTGGCTTCTTCTCCTTCAGTCCTATGGAGAAAACATTGCTACTAACAGCTCCTGGATCCACCTACAGAGAATCAGACTTCTCTGTCATTCCTCCAGTGTATGTGAAAAGACTCACTGACTAATTTGGGTTCAGTTCAGGGTTAAGCAACCATGGTCAATGAAGAGGAAAAATTATATGAGCCTGGCTGTGTACAGTTACCTGAGGAAACTTGTGGAGGGGCAATTTACAGAGAAAGAGGAGGTCTGGCAAAGAGTATAAGAGCTGCCCATTATATCTCTCTAGAGCTACATTGCCTAATATGGTAGATAAACCCAGGCCACATGTGGTTTTTAAATTGTAAATGTGAACTTCTTAAAATAAAATAAAATAAAATATTGAGTTCCCTGGCTGTGTTAGCCTCATTTCAAGTGCTCCATAGTCACACATGGCTATTGGTGGCTGCATCGGGCAGTGCAGAACATTTCCATCATTGCAAAATTTGTTGAATGGCTCTTATCTAGATTTTAGACATTTTTGGTACTATCAGAGAAAACCTCAAGCGTTCCAACTATGGAAACAACAAGTTTCTTTGCTACAAGAAAGAATTTAAACCTTTCCTCTAATAATCTGGAAAGAATTTTTCTGGAGACCCCCAGAACTAGTGCTTAATTAAATCCCATTTGAACACTGAGCAAGGCCGCCTAGCCTCATTATACTTGAATTTTTAGTCTGCTTTACCTCTAAACATCAGTGATAATTAATTCAATCATGCAGTTTATTTTTATCATGCAAGGTCACCAGGCAAATGCAATTTTTTTAGTAAACTATCTTGTATCTTGTCCAGTCCCATAAAATTCTCTGCTTCTTCTGTTGATGGTTTCCTTCCTGGTCCTACTCATTGTTGCCCTCACAAATCTTTATGATCAGCTGCTCCACAAAATTTGGTCCCCTTTCAGAAGGTAGAAAAATCACTGGGGGATGGCTGGTCATCCAAAGACTGCACTCTCCAGCCCTTCCTGCATCCACATGTGATTAGTTCTTATCAACGGAATGAGGAAGAGATTGACGTCACATATCTGGTGGAGTTTTAAAAAAGCTTCTGTGTTTACCCTGTTCTCTTACCCTGTCTAAATGGAAATGTTTCTGTAGCTTAAGGGGATGGTAGTTATGCCATGGAGAAAAGCTACATCCCACAAAGAATACCTGCAAGAGACCACTAAGCTGGATGGGAGGAAAGTCACTAAAATTTTGGGGTTACAGCATTTGTCTAGCATTTCCACAATTCCTAAAAGATTTTTTAAATTATTGTTTAAAAACCTCCTTGGCCTTCTTGCTTTAAATTTCTTGCTGCGGTCCAGTTCTCCTCTGGCCTCTGAATAATAGGCTGCTTCTTCTTCCATGACAGCCCAGACTCCGTGGCACTGGGAGATGGTATTGACATTTCTTAACTCCTCATTGCATCTTTCAGACCACATCACCTTTGCAATTAATACCATCCAACTTTTCTTAGCCACTACTCAGTGCACAGCTTTGGCGCTGACGTTATCTATCTATCTATCAATCGATCGATTGATCATACCAAGGGTTGAACACAGGAGCACTTAACCACTGAGCCACAATTCCCAGCCCTTTTTTAATTTTTTTTTTTTGAGACAGGTTTTCACTAAGTGGTTTAGGGCCTCTCTAAGTTGTGAAGGCTGACTTTGAACTTGTGATCCTCCTGCCTCAGCCTCCAGAACTTATAGGATTACAGGTATGCTTCATCTTGCCCAGCTGACATTGACATTATTATTTTGTCTGCCTGTGCTTTTGGACAGATTTTGAGGATGAAAGGGAATATCAACATCCGGTTAGTATCTATGGCAACCATAAGAAATGTATTAAGTTCTGTGAACATTCAGTTCTCTACACTATGAAGGAAAACACTAATTCTTTCCCAGTCTGATACCTCTTATTGTCTCACCAAGCCTTTCTCCACCCACCAATTGCTGCATTTATCTCATTCTTGCAGAATGTGCGGTAGGTAAGGGAGATTCAGCAGAAGACATCAGTGCTACAAAATACATCACAGAAAAACCAAAAGCTAAATGAGATCCCAAAAGAATTTCTAATGCTTACCCATACCGAAGGTGCAATGCTCCAGTTTGTTATACCTTTAAGAAATTATATGATAATTTACTGATGATATACTTTAGAACTTTGCAAAAAAAGCACTTTTGATTTTTTTTATTTCTGAAAACAGTCCTAAAATTTAATTATCTTGAATATCTCAAATATTGCAACGTAATTTATGATCTAAAGTCAGCACATTTTTGCAGGCTGTCTAAAAAGAGCCTCTTTTTTCCATAAAGCCTTCAAAGTTTCTTTGCCACTTATTAGATTTTCAGCTGATTCTTTCAAAGCTGACTGTAACCTTGACCTGCAGACAAAAATAGCAGAACATGATTTTTTTTTGGAAGGTGGTAGAACTGTCTTTCTGGAGCAAAGTCTGTGATTTCTACCAGAAACAACTCTAAGAAAAGGTGCTAAACCAACACAGGTGGTTAAAGTAACTTCCCTACCACTCTTATTCCCTTCCTTTTCCTTCCTCCTTTCTTTTTCACTTTCTCTTGTTAGGTTTACTGCATTTGCCTCTAGGGGTTATTGTATCCTATGATATTCAAATCCTCCATCTGATCACAAAAATGTACAACTCAGGATAATATTTTTGAGCTGTGGTGAAACTCATTATCAGACTGACACTCTGCACACATAGTGAAGCAACAGAGAACAGGAACTCCAATAAAAACATAAGATGTATGTATATATATACACACACACATATAATATATACATATATACATATACTCACATATTTATCATGTTATATATACATATAATATATATAACATATATATTATATGTTATAAATATTTTACATATATAATATAATATATACATATATATATATATACATATATACATATATATGTATACACACACACACACACACACACACACACACACACACAATCATTCTGGCATCTTTGAGCTGAGAGGGGGCGACCTGAGGTGGAGTGAGCAATTTAGAGTTCCCTTTTAGAAATTGGGTCAGATTGAAGTCTGGTTGGGGAAGAACAGGTTGTAAAGTCATCTGGGGATGGTTACTTCTATGAGAGATAAACAAAAAGACATGAGTATAAAATAAATGTTGCAGCATCTGGAACATGTCATTGAATATCATGAAGATGATAGAAGCCAATAATCTCTCACCAGGAGGTGTGAGGACTGAGAAGTTATCCTCAAACAAGGCTGGAGAGAACAAGGACTTTACTTGGGAAACTAAATCTTTAACATTGCCAGAGTTATCAGGGATGTAAGTACAACATTTAACTTTTAATGTCACAGATGTCCATCCCCATAAGATGTAGTTAAGCTATTTAATGTCATCTGATTTTATAAAATATCTTTTTATTGATATAATCTGAGTCTAGTAGAGATCCCTTTATTTCTGTTACATAGGGCTAGATAATCATACTAGTGAATATTAAGCCTGTCTGTATAGGTTAAGAGGATCTGTAGGCCTTAAACTAACTAAAATCTTCTGACTCTGGCAGTTTCTCTTGATACTTATCAGGCATTCCTGCCTAAGAATCTCTTTTGTAGCCTCCAGTTTTACTTATTCTTGGGGGCTAACACAAGGTGTATACCTTAAGCTACATTTAACTACTGTTTCTTTTTTTTTTTTCTTCTTCTTCTTCTTTTTAATGCCCAGGAATGGCTGTGTTTTGGTTTAACTGTTTTTGCTAAGTGTTTTAAGATCAAGATGGTCAAAATTGACTTTGTTTCTATTATTAAGAGTCAGCTGAGTTCCCACAGGGGTCACTCGGGGGAACTTGAGAGCAGCTTCTTGGCTCTTCTAGTGCCATTTGCGCTAGGATGGGAAAAGGTCTCGCTGACCATGTGGCTTCCCTTGGAAGCATCAGTGATGTCTCCCTTCTCCAATGACCCTCCTCTTCACAGCAAGTGCACTGATATATATATATATATATATATATATATATATATATATATATATATATATATCTCCACTAGGATACCACATTACCAAGTGCACAAGCCATGTGGGAAATGGCATTATGCACAGTTGGTCCTTTAAAGAACAATCAATTCCTTCTAGGACTGGTGCAGGCATTTTAGACAGTGCCTGCCAGGGAGACTCAGCACAGCTTGGGCTCAATTATATTTAGGATTATTTTACTTCTAGGTAGGTAACTGAAAGAAACAGGAATTGGACATCTCTGTGTGGGTTTTATTTCTGAAGAACGAAATCAACAAATATAAGCAGTAGCTGGAAGGGCAGACAGCATACTTTCTTCTAAAATGAGGATCATATTCAGAACACCCCTAATAGGATCATGTCACCTGACAAAGCAATCTGATTACCTGAATACGGATGTGTCTTCATTATACAGCCCTGTGTAATTCAGTATCATGGATAAGCAAGGTTTTTAGAAAGGGCTGCACTGAAGCCAAATCCCAAAGTGGAAATCTGTAGTCCCATCACCAGCATAATTGTCACGGATCTTTGTGTTTACAGTTACAGATGCTGTTGCTCAGTCCTGGGATTTTAAAGTGGTTTCTGGAAGAGCTGCATCAGAATCACCAGAGGTGATGGTTTAAAACAAAAGATTTCTGGGAGTGGGATGGGATTTTCACTTTTAAGCAGTTTACCTGATTGGCCCCTCTACTGACCTCTGAGGACCCCTTCTCTCTGCCCATTCAGAAAAAGCAACATTGTGTTTATGAACCCCATCACAGCTCTCCACTCAGAGGCTCTTCCCCTTTCTCCCAGCCGAGGTCACCCTTGGCCTGCTACTTCTAAGCGCTGACTTCCTGCCTGCCTGCCTGCTTTCTCTGTACTGTCCTGAAACATAGTAGGGAGAGGAGCTGCTGCCTCCCTTCTGCTCAACTTCCTCTCCTTTGAGATCCAGGCTTTGATTTCCATTCACAGTTTACAAGCAAACCCCCTTTCTTAAGGCAAGGCAACTGTTGCAAATTTCAGCCTTAAACAAAAAGGAAAAAAACACCACCCACCATTAAGCTATACCATAGTGGGTTTTATTCAACATTTTCATTTACTGCTTCAGACAACAAAAAGGTTGGCCCAGATGGGTCCCATGCCACAGAGCTTTCTCATGGTGAAATTCACTAAGCTGAGGTACCAATTTTATTTTATTTTTTTCAGTTTAAAAAAAATGAGAACTATGGGTTTTTTAAACCAAATTAAACTATTTCTTTTCCTGGAGTTTGTTTTTATAACATTTACGGAAATCTATTAAGAGCTTCTTTCTCAGTTATAAAAATGAGTTAATAACATATTCCTCAAATTGATTTATCAATTTATTTGTGTTTGTGAACAGAATTACTTCAGGATAAATTTATGATGGAGAAACCTGATTTGCCAACAAAACAACCAGAATTAAAAATATTAAGAGCATTTGGATTTCAAGTCTCTACCCGTATCTTATGTGGTCTCTTAAAAATAGACTATCTTAGGAGTTAGGGTTCCTAGGCTAGCCTCTGCTTATCATCTCTACTTAATATTTATAAAACTAGTCATTTCCCAAATATTTCAGCTTCATTTTTTCAATGTTTAGAAGGGAAAAGAAAATAACAATAGAATATCAATAATAAATAGGCAATAATATTGCCTCCAGAAAATTATCAGAGAATTGAGAGAGGGAAGAAAGCAAATGGGAATATTGGAATTGGGAAAATGTGATGAAAAGCCAAATGTGAATCAGCAATTGTAAAGAGGGGAAAAGGTGCCAGTGAGGACAAATCACTAGACAGCACATAAATGGAAGAGAATGCAGTTGTCTTCAGGTGTCCCCACAAATCTCACCTCTGAAACATGCAAGAAAGCTTAGAGGGGAAATGATTGGATTGTGAAAGCCTTAACCTAATCAGTGCACTAATCCCCTAATAGGGATTAACTGGGTGGTAAATGTAGGTGGGTCATTGGGGTACATAGGTGAGTGGAGAGGCTCTCTGCTTCCTGGTGTGATGTCCTGAGCCTCCACTTGGCCCCAAAGAATGAAATCAGTTGTCTATGGACTAAGATCTCTGAAACCATAAGCACCCAAATAAACTTTGCCTCTTCTAATCATTTTTGTCAGGTCTCTTTGTCATAACAACAGCAACAACAACAACAAAAAAATCTGACTAAAACAGTGATCTTTTATTAAACAAATGTTTGAGTTCATTTTACAGTCGATAGGACATGAATATTGGCCACTATGAAAGGGGTCATGTCAAGGCTATTAATCCATTTTAATGAAAATAGAAGTGGATTAGCTTCTATTATAAGGAGACCGCAAAACTACAGGATAGAGATTTGTCACTAGAAGACATTTCTTCTTAGCCTCACTCACAGATTATATACACACACTTCACCCTACATTACATTTCACACACAAAAATAAATTAGGATGAAATTAATTTCTGTAATCACAATCAGACACCCTTAGAAATCTGAATCTTGGGCCAACTTACAGCAAATACCAAAATTGGGAAAATCATAGTATAATTAAAAAAAAAAACATGAGAAGAGATGACCAAATAGAGTTCACAGAAAGACTTATAGAGATGTCTGATGCACTTCTGCAGACAATTTAATCCACAGTTTGTGTTAGTCACTATCTGCAAGTGGAGACTGCAGTTCACTTGACCTGATGGTAGAATTTTTATTCATTTGTGGCCACTTTCATTTCTTTTTGCTAGAAATTTCATCTATTTTCTTTCCTGTTATAGAGTAAAATGGAATCTTGCTAGCAGAACATACCCAGCTACCCAACTCTGATGCAGTAGTCTGCATTTCTCAGCTTCTACCACCTTCCTTTATGGGAGTTATGTTTCATTGCATTTTGAAAACAAAGGACCCCAGGTGATGATCAGAAAAGATCCTAACATTGTAAGAGGCAGCTTTCTACTGAACTTGCAGTTCATCTCCAATAATCTGCAAGGTAACTCAAACAAAACACTTGGCTGCCATCTGGGAAGAACATGGTGGGCATTTCTTTCTTTTTTTCTTTCCATCTGACTATATGGTCTTTTATCACTCATAGAATATATATGTGTAACAGGATCAAGATACCCTGCTAGGAGGAATTATGTCAGATTTTGAGCCTAGGTTCCCAATTTCCGTTAAAGGGCACCCCTTCAATATCATCTTAGATGGGTTGCCTGAGGGAAAAGCAGTATTCCCTAAGGAGGGGCTGGTTGTGGCACCTTTTGTATGTAACCTGCAGCCATTAGGAATTCATCCATCTGTCAGGCCTGTGGAAAGAAGGAGTCTGACTTAAGGTACCAATTCTGATGAGGAAGTGTGACTTACAACAGATGTTTGAATTGCCAAGTCTTGTGGGAGGTGTAACATGTACGAGGGCAGTGTGGGTACCCAGTGAGAATGGGATTTTGTTTCTGAAGCCTTTTCCACTGTCTCTTGTTGCAGTGCTTCGAACATCACAGGTTTTACTTTTTTAAGGGAATTTAACAATGTGTGGATTTTTCTCCAGTATTGAATGCTCTTACAATAGCTCATTTACAAAAGAGAAGTTCTATTGTGGATTTTGTTCTTTTTTTTTAGACAGCACGGCAGCGGCAGCATCAGTTTATTTTGATGCTGTTTCCGGGCTACTCCCTCTTTAGAGATTCATTTTTTAGGTGTCATGCTTGCTCTCTCTTCCCCTCTCCAGGGTGTGAGGGAGGCTTTGCAATATGTTCCTGTGAGACTTCTCACACGTGATAAATGAGATTTTTCATTTTCTCATTCACACAGTAACTGCCTAGAAAGCCAAGAATTGGAGTGAGGGGGCGGAGTTGAAGGTGACAGATTGATGAAGATAAGGAGAAATGAATTTGGAAGAGAAAGGAGGAGCAAACCGATGAAGAGTTGTAAAAACCAGAAAAGCAATTCTAAATTGGATTTAGAAATGGCAGACTGACAAGGTGAAATTTTCTGTAGAGAGAAAGTTGCTAGGCGGCTACATCTGAAACAGCCTAAAAATGTTGAAAAGTGGGATTTCAGAAAAGCTAGAGCAGTGTGGTCATTCCAGAAGAGACAGGAATTGTTAAAGGTACCTGCAGAGACAAGCCCAGGGCAGCGTTCTCTGGGGGCATTGGCTGTGCTGTGATTTGGGGAAAACAGTCTGTTTGTTACAGAGAATTAGTAATACATTAACTATGTGAGTCAGAGTTAAAGTCATTGAGAACTCACCACAAGAGGACTTTTATCTGAGATCTCAAGACCCCTCACTGTTGGCATGCTCAGGTCTTACTTTTAGTTCTGTGGCTTGAGTTAACTGCCTTGCTCTCTGCTGGCTCCCAAGAATTGCTTAGAAAGAAATTATCTTAATGATCCACCCCCTTCAAGTCTCCCTACCTTACGTTGCTTCCTCCTCTTCCTTAACCTAGCCATTGACTAGGAAAAGCCATTGGAAATCAACATGGAGACCTGATGGAGATCACAGGTGTTAGGCTCACTGGCTTTCTGGGTTTCCCTCAAGATTTTCCCATTGTGTCCAGCATGAAGCTGTGTCCACCTGCTCCTCCATCCCCAGTCCTATGGTTCTCTGGAAAGTTTGCCTTTGAATCTTATGGTGTCCAGAGCAAACCTCATCTTATCACCTGGCTCCAAGCTTTCTAGTAAGAACTAAATGAAATCATATAGACAAAACTGCAAGTTTCACTCCACATGTTCTTTCTTGATTCTCTTTCTCATGTGTGTAAATATAACTGCATGAACATGTGAGTCTGAGTAAGCATATTTATTGTTTCATTAGAAAAAAAATTTTCTATGCCATCCTAAAATTTTGATAAAGTTTATATTCCAGTCAGTACTCTCATACATTTGTAAATGAGACTAGAGTCTTCAAGATACACAAAAGTTAAAAGCAACACTTACTGAACAGAACAGGAAACAAAGAAAGCGCTTTTATAATGAGCATCTTTTTTCATCAGCCTCAGCATTCTCAGGACAAACTGAATTCAGTAATCCCCACAAGGCCTGAAGATGAACTTATTTCTTAAGACAAAGATGAACTCAGTGTCAAGGTTGTGCAAGAATATTATTGCTATTCTTTTTATTATCATATATAGTACCTTTCCATTGAAAAGCCAGAGGCACTTTACAAAATCTGACAGTGATCCTCATAATGTCCCTCTAGGCTAAGAAGTCTTCATTGCAAACAATAAATAATAACTTCCCTTTATTTTGAAATGTTTCTTACGGAAGCTATTAACAATGAACTGGACAGTCATGATTCATGGATTTTAAAGGGAGTTGATTTCATGGGAGTTAGAGAAGATGGCACATTTCTGTGAGTTTCTACCTACTGGTGTTGCTTTGATTCAAGAAGCTAATACATCAGAGCAACTCCAGTGTACTTGAAAAGTGACTCTCACAATGACTAATATTTACTTTTAAATTAAAAGAAGTATGGAAAATGTATATAGACATTATATAAATATGAAACAATTATCAAATTTAATGACTCACTGCATATCTACAAACCAGACAATGAAGCTACCCACTCGTCCATCTGTCCACAAAGTACCCTTGATTTAGTTGCTAGTCAATGACACGACTTGGATGACCCACTGATGCTCCTGAACAAAATGGCATCTTCTTTATGTCCTATGAAGAAAAGCCTTGAGCAATCATATTTGGTACCATGTGTCCCTACCTAGTCAGATAGGGATGGGCACCTGACACAAGGGCTGTCAATATATGAGCTGGTTAGTAACCCAAGTATGGAAGATGGTTTAAATCAATCAGATGGTCTCTCTTGGTCTTTTTAAGCATGATGTTCCAGGATAATAAAAAAGGTTAAGCATGGAGAGAGAACAGGAGTGGGGTAGAGATAGATTGGACCAGGTCATGAGTGAGTTATAGTCATGAGTGAGTTATATACATAAGCATATACCTATCATGGAGGAGAGAATAATAGAGTAAAAGATAAAAATGCCAGTTTACAGGCAGAAAACAAATACAGAAGGTATATGGAGAAGAGCTGGTGCCCTGTAAACTGTGAAGCACTGTAGCAAAGACATACCACCGTTGAGCTTTCCAGAGAAGTCTTGGAGTGAGACCACCCTTTGGTTTACTCTTCCCCAGGCATGAGTCTTGATCCTACCCTGGCTCCTATTTCTGTATATTGTAGTTGTGACATTTCTTCTATCATCCTTGTATATTCACAATATACTGCCATGATTAAGTTTTGGATTTTAGTCCCTGGAAACCAAAAGACCCAGAAGTGTCTTTACTAGCCTTAGACATGGAATATCAGATAAATTCATTGCTCAGTGTCTGTTTTACTAGTTGTGAATGCAAGCTACAGTCATTTGCTTAAAAGCAAAACAATACATCCCCATCCACCAAAAAAAAAATTTCTTCCTAGGATATCTTCCAATAACCTTCAAGATCAGTGTTTGCTCTTGTAGATGCTTTGCTTTTTAACAGGCTAATTGCATCTTTTGGCTTCTGAGCAAGATTAGATGTTATCCTAATAAAAATCCCACAGTGATGGGAGTATTTGTGGAATCTTAGTGCATTCTCTTTCTAGCCAGTTGTTTTGTCCTACCCAATTATGTTGCCATTCCCACTGGTATCACAACACTTACTCAAAAGTCCTGACAATTTATGCTGCATTCTATTCTCCTTTCCAAACACTACTAGAAATTAGCTGTTTCCTTTAGCCCTCTAATATTCAAGGACCATGCGACCATTTTTCATTATCATTCTCTGGCTTTGATTAATGCTGTTTTTTAAATTACTAAATATGCTTGTCACTATTGAAAAATAAAACTGAAAGGACTCATATTAAAATGTTTTCCATTTTCATTGATGTTTACTCTCCTTGGAATTATTTATTCAACAATTAAAGAATTAGTAGATGGTAATTGCAGTGTATACAATGAAAATGTCCATGACATCAAATAAGTACATTTTGCTGGTAGAATTTAATGTTCATTATTGATTGGTCCTTTCCCCATTGGTGGAGAAGAGATAAGGGGTGCTTATTACCTCCCACTTAAATTAATTACTGGACTTATTCAAGAAATTCTGGTGGTCATGAGTTTATGTTATGGAAGAGTGATGTTTTAGTGTATGGTTAGTGCAAAAGGTACCAGTACAGACACAGAACACTGAAATTGAATGGTTTAAGGTTTGTGAATAGTCACTGCCTGACCAGAGTTAGAGGTTAGCACTCCTGAATCTCAAGGAGCTGAAATTATTTACATTTTTCTGAAGAAGGAAATGGTTTGAAAAATCAATGATTTCTGCTTTTTCTCTACCAATAACTCTTTAAAAATTATTTTCCTCATGTTTTTCTTATTTTAACAGTACTTTATGTTTGAAATACATCTTTCAAATAAAGTTATACATCTACTTATTGAAGGCATTCTGTTAATTCAATATATATTTAACAGCCAATATGAGCTCCTGATCTGCATGAGGGAATAGTTTTTAGAATTTTAGTTGAGATCAAAGAAATTTATTAATTAGTTGTGCTCACTTTTCTCTTAGGGTTTTAAAGATATCACAAATAGCCCAGAAATTCCATAAATGCATTCTGATATTTCTAGGGGACAATAGAGTGGGAACTACTGTAGTCACCATCTCTGTGGACTTTTGAATTTTGGGGGGGCATTCTTGATATCAATAATGCTCATTTTCACTGCCAAGACTGATTGAGGGTTTTGATAGTGTGATTGTTATATCTGCAGCTAACAGATCTTCCTGTCCTTCTTCATCACTAACACAACCTGGATTTGGCCACTTCTTGTCAAGGGGGCATCTATTGACAGTAAAAGGTAGACTGACCCCTTACTGACAGCAAGAGAAGACTTGGGATTGGCTTGTGCCCCTCCCCTTGTCTTTTACTGATTTAGTGTGTATGTTACCCAGTTCTAGCAATGAGAAATGAAGGGAAATCAGCTAACTTAAATCAATCATGTTAAGTAACAAAAATCTGACCAATGAGAAGCCTGACAGGGGAGAACTATAGAATACTTTCTCTGTTCTTAATAAATAGAGGGAAACAGCGGTGCTTTACCTTCCCTTTGTCTTGCCTATGGAGGTGCTGTGTAATGATGTACCTGGAGCTACTGCAGTCATTTTGTGACCATTGAGGAACTGTTGCCATTGACAACTGGCAGGCTGAAAAAATGCCAAGAATCTTAACCTTGATGATTTGTTAAGTGACTATATTAACTAATCCTGGAACTTCTCTAACTAAATTTCTTTTGTCCACATGTGACTTAAGTTACTTTTAGCTAGGTTTTTTTTCTTGATATTTCTGATTCTTGCAGCTAAAAGTAATTCAAATGGTATGGCATAAGCAATTAAGATTTTGAAAATATTAGCAATAAAAAATGCACTCATGAAATCTTAGAGTTAGGGTCATCTAGTCTAACCAACCTGATTATGCTATGCAAATTGAAAATTTGATGGACAACCTATAATCACTCTTGGAAGATATCGTGACAGGCCTAATTTCAGATATCCTGAAATTCTGTCAGAATGACCAAATAAATGGTATATTATATATAAGGCAATGCGTTATTGACTGAATTGTGTCCCTCTGAGTTCATATGCTGAATTTCTAACCCTTAATATGATAGGGCTTTTATGGAGATAGGAGATAGTTTGGTATTTGAATAATTTGGATATAGGGCTTTTAAGGAGGTAATTAAGGTTAAATGAGGCCGTAAGGATGAGATATTAAGTCAATAGAACTAGTGTCCTTATAAAAAGAGATAGAGAGCCTAGGGTTTCCTGCATGCAGAGAAAAGGCCAGGTGGAGAACAAAGTAAAAAACTGTCTGTAAGATAGGGAGAGAGGCCTTACTAGAAAGCAAACCTTGGATTTTTAGTTGCCAGAAATGTAATTAAATAAATTCCTGTTATTTAAGCCAGGGAGTCCATGATATTTTGTTATGCAACCCAAGCAGACTAATATGAGATCTGAACAAAATTACTTAAAAAATAAGCAATTTATCATATAACATTGAGAGAACATTTCAAGGGTTCATTAATTAATAGCTTGATAATGTAAACAAGGATCTAGGCTTTTTTCCATTTTTCTGCTCCACTGTCCATAGCTGATTGACTTTTTAACCTTGGGTTTTTTCTGTGCATGGAAGAAAGCTATACCAATTTCGAGCATTACTTTGACACATGACTGCATTAAGCAGAATAACCAGCTTCTCATGTGTAGGAATGAAAAAAAAAAAAAAACCTCAGAAGTCCCCCACCCCCAATAGGCCTCCCCAAATGTTTTATTACCAGAATTGTGTCACATGATTTTGCCTCAGCATTCCTATGGGGGAATGGGATTATTTGTGATTAGATCAGATCAATTGTGATCCTCCACCTAGAGATGAAGCAGGTCTCAACATCCACTGAAGCAAGTAACCCCCTGAAATCTATCAGTCAGTAATCACAGGATAGGGAGAGGGGATGCAGTCTTGAACAGACAACCAGTGAACTTCTTCTCCGAGTGTTCTGTCTTGCTTTGATGTGATTTACTGACCTGGTACATCTTCCGATCTGAAAAAGTACATGGCCAGGAATGGAGGATGGAGAGTAACATCCCTTAAGATTACGCAGACCAAAGGCCAAATGTTTTCTCTGATAAGTGGATGCTGATCCATAATGGGGGGTGGGGGGCATGGGAATAATTGAGGAACATGGGATAAGGCAAAGGGAAGTGTGGGGAGGGGATGAGGCAGGGGGTAAGAAAGGTGGTGGAATGAGACCGACACCATTACCCGAGGCATATGTATGACTGTACGCTGGATGTTGTGACTCTACAACATGTACAACCAGAGAAATAAAAAGTCATGGTCTGTGTACAAAGAATCAAAATTCATTCCACTGTCATGTATAACTAATTAAAATGAATAAAAAAATTAAAAGTAAAAATGTTACCCAGAGTTCTTTGACCTTATTCCAGATTTATTAAGCAGTTTTCTTTTGATTTAGTAGGCTACCTAACTACCTTGATATCTGATAGGAAGTGCCCTGTAGAGCCCATTGGCATAATTAGTACATTAGAGAGGTGTATCACATGTTATAAATTAATAACTTCATGTTCTGACCTCTCATAGCAGTCTCGTGAGTGTAATTAGAGTAAATAATTTGTTCATTACTCACTCAGCATTTTCTTTGTGCTGGGCACTGTGATAGGTGCTAGAAGCACCAGAGTGAATAGCCTATGTTTCAGCTCCAAGGACTTCTCTCTATTAGGAGCTTATGGTCCCCAAATGCAGCTGTTATAGTCACCAGTAAGGGAGCGTGTCTGAGGCCCTGAATTGTGTTTTCCATGTTTCACAACTGTGTTTCCTGCTATCAGGAGTGACCTTGTTCCCTAGAATCCTAGAATTTTTACCCTCATGTACTGTACTCCAGCCACTCTCCTGCATGAAGTCTTAAAGCAATATCTTTTTTTAAAATTTTTTTTTTTATTTTTTAGTTTTCGGCGGACACAACATCTTTGTTTGTATGTGGTGCTGAGGATCGAACCCAGGCCGCACGCACGCCAGGCAAGCACGCTACCGCTTGAGCGTCTGTCTGTCTCTCTCTCTCTCTTTGAAATTAATTGCTTCTTAGTCTTATCATGTATTTGAAAGAACAATTGTACTGTTATCCCTACTGTTCACATACATAGACCTTCAGTTTAATCTTACAGCCCTTGAATCTGAATTCATGAATATTCACATTATATTTATGCATCTCCTATGGGGAAGTAAAATCCTTTCCTCTATGCATGGACAAACAGAGGTTTGTGCTGTCCTTCTGAATAAGGCAACCAATAGCATCTAAATATCCTTTCATTGTGATTTTAATAAATATCAATTTATTCAAGTTTCTCTTTCATAACTTCTCCAGATATTTCACCTCAAAATACAGCTGCCATGCTTCTCCAGCGTCTGCTGCTTCATCCTGCCAAGGTTAAGGATTCAGGATATCATTTTAAGGCAGACCATTTATAGTTTTGCTGCATGGACATAATTTTAACCTTTTCAAAAGCAACAGGGCTTGTTTAGGGGGAAAGGTGAAGTACATTATAGACAATAGCCTTCCTCATAGTCTGAACTGAACTACAGTTTGGGTCAGACAGTTTTCTAATTGGTTTGGATTTTCAGTCCATTAAAGGAGAGCTCTGATTACAATTGATAGCAGGTCACTAGGCAAAAAATCTGCTCTATCTGCACAATGAATGTGGTTACTTTTCATTTGACTGTGTTTGCTGGAAGACTGCTGGGAGCAGAAGCAGCCCCAAGGGTACCCCATTCTGCCAGCCACAGCAGCACTTTGAACACCACAGAGACCCAAGGGAGGGCTCTTGTGTGCACTAGCTTGTGTTTTATTTTATCACATCCGACGTTAGCTGCAGGTCCACAAACAACAGGGTGGTCACTGCAGTAAGAGAGCAGCAGTTACAGACTCCAGATCCTGAAGGAAATCTCTAGGAAACACCTCATCCTTATGGGAAAAGCCCCTATCTTTCAACCTTAATAGGAAGCTCAAGAATAAGGGGGGAAACTGTAATCCAGGAACACTGTAGTGCCTGTGGGAAGGAAAGCATGTGTGATGTGCATCTTATTTGTTATCTGAATTAGTCTTAAATGACCAAAGGAAAAAAAAATGGGAGGAGAAGAATAACTAGGGGTTTTAAATCTATAATCTTGTGAGCCTGGGATGGCACTCTGAAATATTTATACTTTACATCAGTATCACTAAAAAATTTATACTCAAAAGTCGCTTCCAGCCATGGACAGCATCACCCACAGGTAAAATAAACTTTTTTTGCCCTATAGAACTTTACTAAAGGAATTTATGAAATAAAAGATCAGTCTTTTTTTAAGATGCAAATTTACCTGTATTTTAAGATTTCAAAGTATATCAGATAACTGTATCTATGTGGGTGCGTCCCTATGTCTTCTATTCTATTGGCCTTCATACCTGTTTTGATGCCAATATAGTGCTGTTTTTCTTCCTATATCTCTGTAGAATAGTTTGAGATCCACTGTTGTGATGCTTATAGCATTGCTCTTCTTGTTCAGTATTGCTTTGGCTATTTTGGGTCTCCTAATCTTCCAAATGAATGTAAAGCTGTTTTTTTCCTAGTTCTCTGATGAATGTCATTGGTATTTTGATGGAAATTGCATTGAATTTGTATTTTGGTAGTATGGCCATTTCAATTATATGAATTCTACATTATAGAATTGATTAGAGTTTCAAGGACTATGTTGAATAGAAGTGGTGAAGAGAGGACATCCTTGACTTGTTCCTGTTTTTAGAGGAAGTGCTTTAAGTTTTTCTCCATTCACTAGGATGTTGGCCTTGGATTTCTCATATAGAGACTTTACAATGTTGAGAGAAGTTCCTTCTATCTAGTTTCTCCAGTGTTTTAAACATGAATGGATGGTGGACTTTATTAAGTGCCCTTTCTCCATCTGTTTTGAAATAATCATGTGATTTTTGTTCTTGTTAGGCAACAACCAAACAGACTCCATTTTACCCTGAGACTCCACATCATGTAAGAAATGCTTCCCTGTGGGAAAGCCCCACCTCTGTACCCATTAATAGTTCCCTAGCAATTCTTATACAATGTAAAATTGTTCTCTTTGCTTTCCATATTTCTTGGGCAATGTACCTTGTCAGAGATTAATTGTCTAGATGTTAGTAACCATTCTCTAACTTGTACTTAAGTAGGGTCATTTTGACCCACTTCCTTTCTGCTTGCTTGCTGCTATGCCAACCTGGAAAGTCTTGTGAGAAATACCAATGTACCCATTGCATTGCTTCATTAACTGCCAAATTCAGCTTCTGTATTTGCTTGCTTACATTGGATAAACTCCCAAATGTCCTTTTTGTATGTTTTTGTTTTTGTTGTTGTTGTTGTTGTTGTTGGCTTAAATATGAGGCCAACTGAAGGTGGACGCATCACTCTGATCATCTCGCTTTTAGAGAGAGAGTAGAGTGTCCGCTGCTGGCCAGCAATAAAGGCTTAATTGGAATGTCAATGTGTGGTCTGAGAGTTATTTGAGGGTCTCAGTATCAGTATAACATTCTTAACTCTATTTATGAGGTGAATTACAAATTAAAGTGTAAATATTGGTAGTTTTCTGGCCAAATAAAAAAGTTCAAATACTCTGTGAGCCAAATAATAATAACAACAAAAATGTATAAGAGCAAATTAAATATATTTCATGCCTATCAGAATGTCTATTATCAGACAAACAAAAGATAATAATTGTTTGTAAGGATAATGAAGGGAAACCATTGCATAATATTGTTAGGAATATAAATTAGTGTAGCCATGAAGAACTATAGAGGTTCCTCAAAAGTTAAAAATAATTCTGCCATTTGATCAAGAACTCTTACTACTGGCTATATAACTGCAATCCATATTTATTGCAGCAGCATTATTCATCATAACCTTGATACAGGATTAATCTAAGCATCCATCAGCATGAATGGGTAAAGAAAATGTGATGCATATACACAATGGAATACTATTCAGTAAAAAAAAGAAAAAGAAGGAAATCCTGTTATTTACAACAACATGGATCCACCTGGAGGCCATTATGTTAAACAGAATAAACCAGGTGCAGAAATACAAAAACTGCAAGATCTTACTCACATGTAGAAGTTGAAAGAGTTGATCTGATAAAGATAGAGGGCATAATAGTGGTTCCTGGGAAACTGGAGCAGCTGAGGGTGGAGTATTGGGGAAATGTCAGTCAAAGGAAACAAAATTTCAGTTATACACAAGGAATAAGTTCAAGAGATGCATTGTACAACTTGATGACTATCATTAATAATAAGTAATAATATATTATATTCTTGAAAGAATATTGAGCAGAATATTTTTATATCATGTTATTTGCTGAATTTAGTCATTCTACAATGTATATATACTTCAAGATATCATGATATCTATCAAAATGCATATAATTTTACTTATAGATTTAAAAACTAAAATTATTTAAAAATATATAAAAGGCATGGCTTTCCCTAACTAAATCTTAAGTTCCTCACTCAATCTGAGCTCCTAAGGGTGGGATCATGTCCCAGTCATGTTGGCTTCCCTGATGCCAAACCCAACGTCAATCGACAGCCAGAAAACAACGAAAAACTAATGAGGAAAGGAAGGTTGAGAATGTAAGAAAGAAGGAAAGAAAAAGGAAGAGAAAAGAAAGGAAGGGAAACTTCTGTCTGTTACACAGAATAAATGCAACAGAAGGAAACACTTTAGACAATAGTGAGAGATGCTGGCAGAGTGGTCTTTTAAATGTTGGAGTTGCTCTTTCTTCCTCTAATATGTTCCTTTCTTCTTTGGGGTGTTTTTCTCATCTGTTAACACATTTTAGGAGCTCCCATCTGAATTTCATACTGTCATAGAATAATTTTTACTGGAGTCAAAGAGAGCAGCATGGATGGATTGTCAAGAAGTCTCGCCTGGGTTCTCCTCTCATGCCTGAGCCCATCACTCCATCCCAATGGCACTTGGGGAAAAGGGCAAGCATCTATTCGTGGTATAATTTCCCAGGGAATTGTCCTCAGGAGGCACATGGAAGTTGGATAAATATTTGTAAAGAAATTAAAGCTTTCTAGGTGAAAAAAAAAAAAGCCAACCAAGTACAAAATCTTATTAGAGTCGATACACTTAAAGCACATTACTGAAAATGGGGTCTTTTGTGTGCACTGCAAATGATTTTTGTCCTAATAACATTTTCATGAGGCTAATTTAAAAAATTTTCTTAGTGCCTCAATTAAAAGTAAATGTATTTCTTTGACTTTTACATTTTAAAAGAAGCCTAATTTTAAGAATATAATTGGTGATTAATTACACTGCCCTTTTTCACTAGACCTGATAATGAAACATTGTACTTTTTCTATACTTACAAAAATAATTAGAGTACTCAATTTTAGAATATCTTTTCCTAGACAATATTATTTTTTTAAAAAAATGTGTTTCATTGCTAGGTGTGCCTTACACTTATAGTATAAAAATTGGCATGCATTTTTAAAAATGGATTTTCTCTAAGAATTGACACTTCTTTGTGTGGCTTTAGGACAAAGTTATTCATTTTTAAGTATATATATATTTTCATATATAAGGATTGAAAACAAGAAGGTGTGGTTTCCAAATTCTAAATGTCTCCATCTTCTTCACACCATTGCCTTCCCAGCTTTCCTCTCTTGGTGAAGGGCATCACCAGCCTCTCAGAGCACACATGGGAACCTGGGAACCACCAGGGCCTTTTCTTCCATGTTACTCATCCATGCATCAGTTATCAGGTCCTGTGAATTCTTTCTTCTTGTCATCTCTTCTGTGCATCCGTTCTTCTCATCTCCAGTACTTTGACAGACATAGTTCAGACTCTTACTAACACTTACTTGGTCAAGTGGTAATTTCTTTTTTATGGCACCTCCCCTTTAGCAAACTGATGAGCTCTAGTTCCTTAATATATTGTTTTTACATTCAATGAAATTAAATAATGTATTATTTGCTTAACATTTTATACATTATACATTTTCAGAAGTTGAGATGAAGATGAACCAATATTTTTTAAAAAATTGTTTTTACTAATAGTACAAATATAATTTTCTCACTAATTATAGAAATTGATCAATATATAGAATACTTTAGTAGTAAAGATGTTATTTTTTAAGAAGGTAAAAAACATTTAATTTTTTGCTTTATTTTTATGTTTATTTTTAGTACTGGGGATTGAACCCATAGGCATTTAACCACTGAGCCACATGCCCAGACTTTTTTTAAAAAAAAATTTAATTTTGAGACAGGGTCTCACTAAGTTGCTTAGGTCCTTACTAAATTGCAGAAGCTGACTTTTTTTGCAATTCTCCTGCCTCCGTCTCTTGAGTTGTTGGGATTAGAGGTGTGAGTCACTGTACCTGGCTATTTTTGAAATTTTCACTTAAAAAAAACAGCCTTCCTAAAGTATAAGTGATAACCCAAAACTGCACAAATTTAATGTGTACATTTTAAGTTTGGACATTTGCCTATACCTATGAAACCATCACCTGTCTCAAGATAATAGAAATATGCTTCACTTCCATAAGTATCCTTGAGTCTTTGTGTGTGTGTGTGTGTGTGTGTGTGTGTGTGTGTATGAATGTATGTTTGTTGGTAAGGACACTTAACTTGAAAGCTATCCCTCACCCCCAAGTTTTAAATATATGATTATTATTGACTATAGGCACTATGTTGTATAGCAGATCCCTAGAATTAATTCATCTTATAAGACTATAATTTTATAGTCATAGAACAAAACTTTCCATTTCCCCTCTATTGTCCTCTGTTAGCCACTATCTATTTCCTGCCTCTGTGAATTTGATGACTTTAGGAATCAATAGCTAAGTTATGAAAATAATCCAAATGTCCACTGACAGATAAATGGACAAAGAAAAACTGGTAAATATATATAGTGAAATATTATTCAACCTTTAAAAAGAAGGGACTCTTCCATGTGATATTACTGACTTATAATGGAGTTTTCATCCTTTCTAGCTGTTGTAACAAAATATAATAAACTGGTTAGCTTATAAACAAAAGTTTATTTCTCATAGATCTGTATGCTAGGAAATCCAAGATCAAAGTGCCAGCCGTGTCAGTATCTATGGGGCATTCATTTTCTGGTTCATAAAGGTGACTTTTTGCTGCATCACCAAATAACAGTAGGGATGAATGAGCTCCCTCGGGAATGGCAATGTTTTATAAGGGCATCAAATCCATTCATGAGGTCTCTTTCCTTTTGAACTAATCAGTTTCCCTAGGTCCTCACCTTCTAATACTATCACATGGGTGCTGAGGTTTCAAAATGAATTTGGGGGAGATGCAAATATTTAGACCAGAGCACATGGCCACAATTCACTATTATTTACATATAGAGAATAAAATACTTGCACTGCTCCTTCATTCCTACTATTCCAAAAATAATATTTGCCTTAGGGAAAACATAAATAAAAATATAAAATTTCATTTAAAAAATAAAGAAGGGACTCTTTCAACAACATGGATGAACTGGAGGATGTTAGGCTAAATAAAGCAGTCTAATTACAGAAAGACAAATACTGCATGATTCTACTTATATGTGGTACCTAAAATAGTTACATATATTATGTTTTTGAAAGCCTGTGGACTGGGGGTATTGCTGAGTGCTTTGCATGTGCAAGGCTAAACTCCCCCCGCCCCCCAAAAGTATTGTAAATCAAGTTTTATTCAATGATAGTATATATACAAAAGACAGCAATTTGTGTTCAGCTTAATGAATTATCACAAAGTAGATATGTAATTTAAACTAGGACCAGGAAATAGAATATTACCAGTACACAGAGGCTACTTCATGCCCATTCCCAGTCACTAAGGGTAACTACTAACTTGACCTCTGACTCCAGAGATGAGTTTTATTATACAAATAGCAAATCTTCCTTGTACCAGGCCTCTTGCTCAATGTGAAGGTTTTGAGATACATTCCTATTTTGGGAGAAGCAATATATGCATCTTTTCATTACTGAAATATTTTACTAATTTTGATGATTTTTTTTACTGCCAATAGCTAACATCTGTAAAGACAGTATACAGTATGGCTAAGGCTTATCTTCACAGATGTAAAGCAATATTTTGAAGAGACTTACTGCTTTGGCCATTTTCTTGTTGGATGGATGTAGCCATTGCCTAAACTTATGGCTGGTTGAGGAAGTTTGGGCTGAGAGATGGAGGAGATTCACTCAGTCATTTCCTTGTGCTTATTTATATCATCTACAACCTAATGTCTCTTTGCAGGAAATCTTTAAAAAAAACATGTGCTCATTTTGGGAGGGTTCATTTAGAGTTAGTTAGATAATATAAACCACAACCCCCCTTAACTGGGTACATCTAACTAAACTGCATTCCAAAATACATGGAATAGGAATGTCACTCACCGGTTTCACCACATAGACCTCTCTCCATTGTTCCACTGGGATCAGTAGCATGTGGCCCTTGGGCACATAGAGAAGATGAAGACTTTGGAATTAGTGTGTATATTAGATGCTAGTAAACCTTATTTTTTTGTGATAACTAATACATATTAACACAATTTCTAATACTTCTTTTACATACCATGATTGGTCAGCTTGCTCTTCTCCTAAGTTACACTCTTCTTGGACACCATTAGTGAAATGAATATAATAGTGTCCTTCCAACATTTTGCTTGCTGCTTGTCCTACTTAAATCTCTTCTCTAGACTATTGCCAGGGTCAGCTTTATAAAAGGAATATCTTATGAAGGTATTTCCATGCCTGAAACTCTTCAGTACTCCCACCTCCACTAGCTCTTTAATCCACCTCTTGCCTACATTGCCAGTTTCTTTATTTCTGTTCTTCAAAACTAACCCCTTGGGCTGGGATTGTGGTTCAGCAGTAGAGTGTTTGCCTAGCACATTCGAGGCCCTGGGTCCGATCCTTAGTACCACATAAAAATAAATAAATAAAGGTATTGTGTCCAACTACAAGTAAAAAATAAATATTAAAAAAACAAACAACAACAACAACAAAACAACTGACTGCTTCCCTGACTGACCTCAGTTCATGCCAAACTGCTTGTTGTTGTGATCTTAACATACTCCAAGCTGACACAGGCCTCCCTGTTTGCTCATGTGACTTCCTTGCACAGAAGGCCCTTTTTGCAACTCATCAGCAGGGCAATTCTTTCTCCTTGTGACTAGTTTTAAGAATCATTTTTTTTTCAATGAAGTTTTTCCTTTCAGCAGTAGGATTTTAGCATTTGTATTGTATAACGAGATTCTGGCTTCAACTCCTGCACACCTTTCTTGTTCCTGTCCTTAAAATCCAACATTATCAGTAAATTAGGAATTTATTAGCTACCCATACAAAATTACTTTTTTTAAGCTAGTTTCACTGGATTTTTCTTTTATTCTAGACTACCAGCAATCTCCTTTCTCATATGCAATTGTATCCTCAATATCCTTATGAATTCTATCCATTCACCTTCAAACATCTATACACACTTGTTTTCGCAAGTATTCCCTTTTAAATAACTGTGAGTTGTTTGAGGCTCATATAATGTTGCTCTTTGTATTAAGATTTAGCATAGAACTGAGAAAAAGGCAAACATGGAATTCTTTTAGAATGAAAAATCTTGATACTGAAATTGCCAAATTATTTAGCATAATTCTACATGGGCTAAAAATTGACCTCATGGATGCACAGAAGAAATTTTCCTTCCCCTTATTTACTCTTTCTCTAGGCAATTTTCTCTACACCCCACATTCCCATTTAATTTTGAAGCCTAGCACTTCTCCCAACTTCTGAGAAATATCTCTGCCATTTTACTAATGACAAGTACTTTCAGAGATGTTCTAGCAAATAAAATTTTACATCTTGTGCACAACTGAAAACACATGGGTTTAAATTTTTTTGTCATCCTTGAATTTTCTTTCTCTGCTTTTCAGCTCCAAGAAGTCACAAATTATGTTAATCTCTCCTTTGCAGCTATTTATGTATTTAAGTCTAGATCTTCTTTTCCACTACTACTTCCCTTGCTTAGGAAACCATTATCTAAAACAGTAGCTCTGTTCATCAATATTGCCTAGAGGACTTTTTAATACATGGGTTGCTTGACCCTCATTCTCAGAGTTTCTAATTTGATATTTCTTGGGCAAGACCCAAGAGTTTATATTCCCCAGGTGATGCTGGTGATGCTGATGATGTTGGTTGGGGATCACATGTTAATTAAGAGTGCTTGTCACACTTTAATGTTCATATATATTAAAATGTTCTATGGCATGTTCAATTGCAGGTTAATGGTAGGTCTAGGATTTTACATCTCTGTCCAGCTTCCAGATGCTGGGAATTTTGCAGGTGCACAGACCACACGTTAGTAGCAGTGAATCCAAGGCAGAGGCCCCAGATGGAAATGCTCAGTGTCCTGAAAGTAATATAAACAAGTGAAGCAGTCTAGTGGTGTCAGTAGCAATCAGCAATCATAAAACAAAAGTCCTACCTTATAAGGACATTACCCATGTAGGAATCTGGGCCCAGTGCTGTCGCTTTTGGATTTTTCAAGTAAATAACTTTGTTTTATTTGTTAGGCACTATAGACATGGTGACTGCAATCTAAAGCTTTTCAAAAGCTGACGAAGTATGTCTAATCTCGAGGGAAAGTCTTTTATCCTTAAAAGCAAAAGTGCAAGTTAAAATAAACGAACGTTTTAATTTAATCTGAACATCTACAATGATGTTTACTGATCAAATACAAATCAAGTTCTATAGAGTTCTATATCATTCACATTTGATATGGGATTTGTGTTCATGTTAATTAGTTTGATAGAAAGTGGGATGGAGCCTCCTGACCCAGTCTGTGGACCCCATGGACAATGAAGTTCTTGAGACAGCCCTGCTGGAGAAATGAAAATTCTGATTTTAGTGTAAAACATGGCCATGATAAATGCTGGAAATTCATATATGTAGATCAAATAAAACTTGCTGTGGGCTAGCTTGGGCCCAGGGGCCACCAGTGAGTGCATTTGACATGATTGGTTTGGATTATTGGAATAGTCTCCTTGCTGGTTTCTGCATCTTCATTCCTGGGACCCATCTGGGTCACAGTCCTCTCCTTTATCTTTCTAAACCATCAGCATATTTGTAGGTCGAATAAAATTCAAACTGCTAAGCCTAATATTCAAGAAATGACCTCACTTTGATCTTAATGATCTTCTCACCTTTATTTTCCATTACGTATGTTACAGTAATCCTACAAATTAGACAAAACAGGTGACTTCCATCTTTGGGTCTTTGTGATAAGTTTTCCTTAGCCTGGATAGCTATTTCCTCATTTCTTTCATCCAATTCTCTAATACTTTCAAACTCACTTCATGTCTGCCTCCTTTGTAAATTCCCTTGACCTCTCCAGACTGCTCTTACCTCTTTCTTTGGTATTTGTTGTCCTTAGGATCCATTTTACATGTAGTTCATGCCACTTGGTTATTTTAATGCATATTTTTAAGGGTGTTTGCTTTGTCTCAATAAATGTTTGGTGATGGTGAAAAATATAGAGTAGTATATATTGCTTTAAAGTCTAGGAGGAAAAAAGGAGTTACCATGCTCATCAAATAAACTGCTTTCTTAAGAAGTCACTTAAGCCCTTGAATAATCCCATAGCACCAAGATGGAGAGTCAATTCATTAAAAAGTTTGTTCATACAACTCCCTGGGAGCATTTCTACAACTGATGGAGCTTTAGACTGAATCATTTGCTGATGACAAATGTCTTTTTTTAGAGTGAAAGTCTGTGACAAGAATATGACTTCTATCATTGTGCAGAAGATTCTAGATAAGTTTTTTTATGTGCTTATACCTTCTTTATAAAGTGTATGGATAAGAAACAGCCCTAACTTACCAAGTTTTGCGTTGGATTGAATTTTCATTCCCCAGTCGAGGTTCTTAATATCATGTTGTCTATTATACTGGAACATATTTTTGAGGCAAGTTGCAATCTATTATTTATATTTAATAAAACTGCTTCTTAGTACATAATAGCTTCACACTTAGGGTATAGCCATTCTAACCTCCTAATGTTCCAAGGTTATAGCAACTTTATCCTGCCTGTGTTAACACTGAGTGCATGGAGTGCCATTGGCAGCATTTCTCTGAATTCACCCCTTATATTTTTTTTTACTCAGAGTGTGAAATGTTCTCATACTCCTGGTGGAAACCTAATTATGATGTTGACTTTTCCTTTCTGTGTGCCTCAGCTCTAATATTGTAAAATGACATCTCTTATTACCTCTGTTAGTGAGAGCAACCACATTCTTCCTGCAACCAGGCTAGTTCCCTGTAATGAAGGGAAACTTTGTCCATTAGTATTCCCAAATGGGTTCCAAAAATAAAACTTAATACTTTCTTTAGGCCAGAAGATAAACCAGCCACTCTACAATATTCTGAATCTAGAGCATCCTTGTCCTTTATCATTGTTATCTAATTTTAATGCCTCAAGAATTTTCCTGAATTCTTGACTGAGGTTACTCCAATTAAATCACCTAGGTGCTTAAATGTTGTGCTAAAAATTTATCCAATCAGGAATTTTAAAAATGACAACATTTTTAAAATTTGAAAATGTGACCAGTAAATGTCGACACTGTAGCCTTGTTCATTCTCTTGTTTTATGAGAAAATGAGCCTTCTGAAGGACACAAGATGGTTTTCACAGCCCTCTTGTAGAAACTGATGTACTTCTGATTCCTAAGAAGCAGTTGGAAATAAAATTAGGCAGAGTACATGGAAAGCAGCTATCTTGTTTATTTCTTCATTTTGAGGTAAATGTTTCTTTTTCTTTCATATCTTTAGCCTAATGGTCCATCCCCAAACTGGAATTAAGTAGTATGTGATGTGTTCACTGGCATAATCCACCCATCTACTCCTTGTCTGCATTTGTCAAGTTTTCCAAAACAATTTAGATCTGTCAGTTTCTACATTCAGAGAGCTGTGAACTATGTCTTGAAACTTTCCCAAACTTCCTGCCACTTTAAAAACTCACCTGTCATTTTACAAATTCTGTTTTTCCTTATTGAAATGTTACTTTCCCATCTTCGAGGATCTTTAAAGCTGTTAAAAATAATTCCAGTAGAGTGTGGCACTCTACTTTTCTTATACTGCCTGACCTTTGGTTGTCTATGTTGTTAAAAGAAAAATTACCTAATTTCCTATTTTGCCTTTGCTGTGAATTTTTTCAATGACATTTTAACTAGTTTTCTTAAATTGTCAAATTTTTCTAGTATTCTTGTTTTTTTGGAGAATTTGAGAATTCACTAAAAATTCTGGGTTTGGGGCAACAAATATTCTGATTAATAGATAAAATCTCATCAATTCTTTTTACTGGAATGAATGTAATCTTTGATCACATGAATATTTTTCAGGCTGAAGGGGTGTGTGTGTAGGGGGATGGTATGGTTCCAAGAGCAGATTGCGTTCCACTGACACCAATAATCTCTGCATAAGCTGCTGAATGTACTGATTTAACCAAAGGGGCGTTGAGGGTAACTATGTACTTAGAAATGTGCTAGGCGCCGTGGATGCAACCTTGAAAAATGATTTATACAAAGTTAGCATTCTAGTTGGGGAAACAAAACTTCAATATAGATATTTAAACAACAATGTGAAACAAGAGGAGAGAAGTTACTAGATAATATTAGAAAGAGTGGTTGTGAATTCAGAGGAGTGAATGGAGTCATTGGGTGAGAACTGTCAGAGCTGTCTTTGTGAAAGACTTGAAATATAGCAGTTTTGAATGATGAAGAAGACCAAGTCATCAATGGACAAGGAAGAAGCCATGTTGGGTGGAAACAGTGGTGGGAATGAAGTTTTGTTTTGTTTTTTTCCTGTTTCCACATTTTTTATTTTTGTACATAATGATGGAATTTGTTGTTATATGCACACAGTATAACAATATAATTTGGCCAATATCACTCCCTAGTACTTTCCCCTCCCTCCTCTCCTCCCACCTCTTTGTCTTTTTCTTCTGCTGATCTCCCTTTGATTTTTCATGAGATCTACTCCATCTTTCTTTTCCTTTTTCCTCGATAGCTTCTACATATGAGAGAAAAAAGATGACACTTGACCTTCTGAGTTTGGCTTAATTTGCTTAACATAATGCTCTAAAGTTCCATCTATTTTGCTGCAAATGACATAATTTCGTTTTTCTTTATGGCTGAATAAAACTCCATTGTGTATATACAACAAATTTTCTTATTCGTTCATTTGTTGGTGAATACCTAGGCTAGTTCCATAGTTTGGTATTGTGAATTGTGCTGCTATAAATATGGGTATGCATGTATCACTGTAGTAAGATGATTTTAATTCTTTAGGATACATACTGAGGAGTCATATAGCTTATTTATATGGTGGTTCCATGCCCAGTGTTTTAGGAACCTCCTTACTGATTTCCATTTTGGTTGTACTAACTTAAAATTGGAATGGGACTTAATTTTGAAAAGATACTTGGAGCCAGATCAGTGAATCTGTATCGAAAGTCTAAGGAAATGGGAATTTATCTTTAGAATAATATGTAGCTATTAGAAATATTATTTTCCTCTTTTATTTCAGTTTATTATAAAGTTAGGATAACAATTGTTCTTATTTCATAAAGTTTCTATTGAGAAATCAATAATTCTTATTGGTAAATTAATTGATCAGTGAACGCATAAAGTCTTAGAACAGTTTTGTCACATAAGTACTAAATCAATGTTAATGATTATTATTTTAAATGATTATTATTAGTAGTAGTATTACTGAGTAGGAAAGAATATTATGAAGATGCTGAAAGGCATCCAATTCCCATGGCAGTATACAGGAAAATTATTTCCAAATTGATAAATACTTCTTTCTGGATATTTAAAAAAATGCATCAATAAAATGGAAGATCCTTTCTAATTATCCAGCATTCCATTTTTGTCCTGGGTTATGACTTAGCTTAGTAAATCTTATTCCATTTTTAGTAGCATCAGTGACACCAACAGAAAATCTTTTTGCCTGATTACACCCATACTATTAAAATTTTGGTTTGGAGCTGAAAACAAAAGGGAAGTAAACAGAGTGTTTAGATATTCTCGCCCCAACTGGTTCTGTTTCTGTATTATATATTTTTCCTTACTCTATCCCACCATTATTTCCTTTATTTCAATATAGCAACAACAACAACAACACCTTGTATATAAAAGTGCATCTTGAAAGACATGAGTACAGAATAAGGGATCTCTGGCTGCTGCTCAACATGTCCTTTCCGTTTCTTCAGTCACTCATCCCATGATCTGTTAGGCACTGTCAAGGCTCTGAGCTAACTGATATCAGACACATAACCAATTTCCTTTGTGGTATCCCATCTATTGACTTACCGAATGCCAGGAGAGAAAAGGTGAAGACCAGAAAGGAAATGAGAGAATCCATGAGAAAATAAAAGAAGGGTATTACTGAAGGTACCAAACAGAGTAGCAGAAATACAAAGATAAGAGAAAGCACATTCAATATTAAATCAGGTTTTCAAGCTGCACATAGTTCTGTGGTGCTTGCTGTGTGGTTCCTGAAGCAAACACAAAAGGAAAAATTGCATTCTGAATTGATGCCATAATTAAAAGTAATATGTTACATTCTTTTCCTAAATCTAAAATAACTTTATAGTAAAGGCATATGAGAATAATTTAACCAACCAGTGATAGAGAAAATGATTTTTCATAGCAGCACCAATACATTTTTTTAAATGTGCTGTTGTTCAAAGTAGATGACAGTAACCAATCTTAGTATTGGTAAGACTGATCATTCATGATTGCAAACAATTTCCCTTGAACTCTTGAACTCAAGACTTAAATATTACCTTTTACATACACACCAAATACTTCAATTATAATATATGTTCAAATATGTACATGTTTATACAAATTTATTCTGTAAGCTCTTTCTATTACATGGAAAATATATTATTAATTTAAAAATATTTTGTTCCTAGTGATTTCTATTCTAATTTTGCAGTGATGCTGCTTATTAGAAAGAAAACACTATAAACTTATGATGTAAAAGGAAATAATAATCCTGAACCATAAAATTTACAACAACAATGACAAATATTATAAATTAGTTGAAAACTTCTGTCCTGCCTAGTGTTGGCATCTTATCCAGATTAATGGTACTTTCTATAACCAAACTCAATGTCAGCAAATGCAAAGACACATCATTGTTCATAAGCTCAATGAATTCAGAGTTTCTCAGCTTGTATGGAACATAAGCAGCTCTCTTAGAGAATTAAACAATTTAAAATCAAATTTCTGTTATGCATGACTGTGGTATAGTAGAATAAAGGGACTTACGGTATAGACCATAGTTTAGCTTTGTGATTCCAAGCAAGTTATTTAACCTTTCTGAGATCCTTTTATTTATCTGCAAAATAATAACTTTCAAAAGGGCATAGTGAGGATCACTATAAGAATACGTCTAACACGTTAATCATGGCACCTGGGAGACAATAGGTAAGAATCAATGGTGTGTTTTTCCCAGTAGAAGCTCACAAGAACTGGCTAACAAATGAGAAATTCTGTGAGCAGTTGTTAAATTCAGCCATTATTAAAAATTAAATTGTACATACTTATAATTAAGCAAATTATTAAAATAAATACCAAAAGTTTGTCACTTTTTAATAATTTTAACACATTTTACTATTAGCTACACTCTGAGGTTGCTTATGTCTGTTGTCTGTATGACAGAAGTAATGCTGCTTCATTGTACATTTCATCCCAACTCCATTCACTGACTACATGGTGGTAACTTGAAACTATGGTGGAAGTATTTGCACCATTGATACCAGCAAAAGTTGCAAATCAAACCCCTCCACTAAGTCAGCTGGTTTTTCGACATTTACCATCATGTTACTGGTAACAAAACCAGTTTCCTTCCTTTTAATGTATGCAAAGTATTTGGTAAAGTGCATGACACACAGAATATGCTGGTTAGATATAAAATCCTCTTGTTCTTTGATGAGTTCATTAGACTCTTAAGAGTGGAAGAAGCCTTAGATTCAATTCCTTCAATGGCCCAGAGAGGTAAAGTAGCCTGCCCAAGATCATTTTGGCTAATTAATAACAACCCCCCAAACTCAAAGTCTAGTTTCTGACCTGATGTTTCCAAGATAACTCTCCTTCTTTTCTTCAAAGCCAGAGTAATCACTTCTTAGGCTTTGGGAGTAATTGGAACATTAACCAGGAGGATTTAGGGACTCTAGTGTAAGATTTGGAGTTCAGTTTCGATTCTCCATGGTTCACGTCCACCTCTGCTCTGTACTCCAGCTCTGGTAACTCATCTTGATCCTTATTCTGGCATTGTAGTCTCCTCAGATACCTGGTAAGTATGCTGAAGGGCTCTCACTTGTTTCTTCTCCTGGGACTGCTGTCTCCAGAGCCTGAGCCTCTACAGTTAGGGTTTTGCCTAGATCTTACTAGGTCAACCTTCTTCTGTAGAGATAATTGCTACCAGCTGCCATCTAGCATGAGTGAATCTGAGAACTTCCCTTGCAGCTGAATTCTAACACCAGTGATGTATGCTAAATCCATATTTCATGTCTCAGCTTCTAAGGCTGATTTGAAGACATGCCAGGACTCATGGGTACAATAATGTCACACTCAGCTACTAGCTCCCACATGTGGCCTGATGAATTGGGCTTTTTTCTCTCATCCTCTGTCCCTCTGAGCAAGTCTTACTGTAGGTGCTCAGTCATGCACCATCTTGGTCTTCTCTGTCCTTGGATGAACGGCTCAATCAAGGAAGATCCTGCCACAAAAGTGAAAGTACAAGGTGGTAATACCTCGACCAGTCATTAAAACCTACTAGAAAGCCTCTATAAGTAAAACTGTGTGGTACTGACTCCTAGGAGATAAGGCTCATTCCAGGACTGGGGCAGGGAAAACACAAGCTAAAATTATCATGTATTACGGTTTTGTTTTGTTTTGTTTTGATACTAGGGATTGAACTCAGGGTCACTCAATGACTGAGCCACATCCCCATCCCCTTTTTGTTTTGGTATTTTATTTAGAGATGGGATCTCACTGATTTATTTAGGGCCTTGCTAAATTGCTGAGGCTGACTTTGAATTTGCAATCCTCCTGCTTCAGCCTCCTGAACTGCTGGGATTACAGGCGTATACCATCACACCCAGCATACATTATGGTCTTAATATTGAAATACCAGAGTCTTCTCCATCAAGACCAGGCATGCATTCAGTCTTCTACAATAGAATTACTCACTGGGTGGCTTATGAACAATACAAATCTCTTTGTCACAGTTCTGGAGGCTGAGAAGTTCAAGATCAATATCCTAGTGTATTAGGTGTCTGGTGAGAAATCCACTTCCTGGCTCTATACAGTTCTGCACCCTTACATTGCAGATGCAGCAAGGAGCTCTTTGGGGTGTAACTTACACAGATTCTAATCCTTAATCATCTCCCAGAGGCTAACTCTTCTAACACAATCACCTTGGGGATTAGGTTTCAGTAGATGAATTTGGGGTGAACCTATACATGTTAGTCTCTAGCACTTTTCAACTCTTCAAAGACCACTCAGCCCACATGCAATACAAATTATTCCAGAGCAGGTGTTAGCAAACTAAACCATATTATAGTTCAGCTCCAACCACCAGTTTCTTTTTTCATTAAGTTTAGTTGGAACACAGCCATACTTCATTGACTATAACTGCTTTCAGACCAAGTTGAATCATTGCAACAGAGATCATGTGGCCCACAAAGACTGAAATAATTACTCTCTGGTCCATTACAGAAAAAAATGTAATTTCACCTGTTCTGGAGCACTGAAAAGGAAGGAAAACTTTCTAACTTCTTTTATGGAACAAGTATAAAACTGATATTGAAGCCAGATAAGGACAGCACAAAGGAAGAATATCACAGACCAAGATCACTTATGAACAATGATGTGAATGTACTAAATAGAATATTAGCAAAGAAAATGCTTTCCTAAAACTTCATTGAGATTTTTGAGCAGAAATTTAGTAATCTGGTCCACTATCACACAGATCTGTGTTGTCATTAGTGGCACCGGTTTGGGGTGTTTGAAGTCACTGTGTTTAATATGCCAGTTACAGCTGCAATCATTGTGATTGATGCCCCCATGACCTAAGGAGACCTCCGACTTGGCCCCAGCTCTTAAAGATTCACCACCTCCTAGCATCACTACATTGAGGATTGAGTCTTAATACAGAAACATTTGGGGGATAGATTTCATCCAAACCATTATAGGACCTCAAGTTGCCTTCCAGGAGAATGTATTTTGTGTTAATTTGCAGAGAGATAAGGTTCAAGCAACTTTCTCAAAGATGACTTCATAGGCTCAGGAAGAAGTAGTACAGAAGCACCTTACTTGAACTTATTTCACATTTTTCTCCCTATTCTACCTGGAGAGAGATTTTTGTTATTTCATGGTTTTCTGATGAAAGATGTCGCAGGTGGGAAAATCTTCAGCAACCCCCAACATGTCAGAAACTTTCAAAGAGAAAGGAGAACATGCTTTGAAAGCTTAGTTAAAACCCTTCTCTCTTATGAATGCCCTTTGCAGCCTCAGGTCTGGTCTTTTCAATTTGACTTTTGAAGTTCTGTTATCTTTCAAGCTTAATTCCTCTTGGAGTGTGACCAACTTACTAGAGAAGCTACACTTTTCAAAAGGAATATTGAAACTAGAGCATCTCCATGGGAATATGGATTAGTGTTCCTGAGCTTTTTCTCTTGCTTGCACTTGCTCTGTTCAAGAGTGAATTATCCTGCAGACCTGAGGATCCCATACTTGTTTTTCAATAGAATTGACAAGGATGGACAAAGTAAACACACTAAAGGGGAACCACCCCCCCCCCCCCCCCCGCCAACCTAGCAATCCTGTTCTGAGTGAGCTTTGGACCAGATGTGAGATTGTTGATTCTCAGAGATCATGGGGCCAATGACTATTTTCTGAGGTTCTGTGTGTTACAAAAAATGAGATGTCAAGATGTGTGGTATGTTTTGGGGACAGCAATCTAATCCCACTTGGAGGTAATGTCAGTAGTCTAAGTTTGGCCTCTTTGTCAATGTGATGCTTGGAGCAAATGGTCCTCATTATGGTGGGCCCTGCACTAAATGCATATACATAAGATCATTCGTAATTGATGGTCTGTGAGTGTTATTGTACATCAGAAGTTATGTTTTTTAGTAAATAATGAACTTTAGATGTTTTTGATATTTAATAAATAAATTTTTTCATTTGCAGTTTTTTTATAATTTTCTTGATGTGAAGTATGCAACTAGAGGTTTCAAGGGATAGGAAGGTATAGATAACATATTTTTCTTAAGTTGCTTGCTATACAGAAGAAATGTCAAAGATATCATTCTCTTAACTATACTACATTTACCAAAGCAATAATGTGAACACCTTCATTTTAGAATAGTGTATCTCAGCCCAGACTTCATATCAGAGTCATCGTAGAAACTTTAAAAAATAAAAATCCAAATATCTAGACTACTCCCTAGATAATTAAATCAGGACCTCTGGAGATGAAATTGAGGCATCAATTTTTCAATACTCCACAGGTGATTTTCACATGTAGCCTGAGTTTTAGAACAATTTTAACTGGCATGGGTTGGAAGAAAAAAGACTTACCCTTGAGCAACTTAAAGCTCTCATTTCCTAATTCTGTGTAAATCAAATACACCCTTACATTTTTAGCATCTGTATTTTTTTCTCTTTACTTTTTACCTTTACAGTAAAGGACATTAAGTGAAAAAGCTATGGTAATTTCAATTTTCACATTCAATTTCAATAACTAAAAAGGAAACTTACAAAAGGGTAGGCTGTCCCATCTATTGGCCAAAGTGCCCGGATGAGTTGTAAATGGGTTAGCGACTTACCAAGATAAATTGTTTTCCTCAGAAGATAAATTGATGCCCTTGGAGCCGCTGGGCAGTGTCAGGCAGACAATGAGTCTCAGGGCCAGTAATAAGAGTTTTGATATGCACTCCAGGATACCAAACAAATGTTATCATTTTATATGTGTGTTATTGATATTAAAAAGCATGAGAAGTCCTGATCCTTGCCTTTGTGAACCCAGACTTTGGTGTATTCTACTTAGTCCTTCTGGGTTATGAATATGGCCCTCCTTCCTGCTCTCTATCTTTCTTCACTGTAAGCTGCCACGAAGCAGCCCTTCCTGAGTATTATCCCAAAAATGAGCTAAACACAATAAGAAGAGCTGTGTTCCAGGAGTGGTGGGGATCGAAATTCTGAGATCTGGCTCTAACTCCACTATTTCCTTTCGTGGGTACACAGGCACATTGTTGAGCCTCTGGGAATCTCAAGTTTTCTCCTCTGTTGTATGAGAGGCAGGAACTGACATAAACATTTGTTTTGAGTTTCTTCTAGAATTACCTATGAAATGTTGAAATAATTGATTCAGTGAGTAGATGTTAATCTTATTATCCATCATGTCTTAATACATGTAGCTCCGTTGGTTTAGGTGGATCTTGAGGCCAAGAATTTTTCATCTAATCACAGCAGCTAATTCTTCTTCAGTGAATATCCCAAAACCACACATGCATCCAAATACTTTCTTAAAGATTTGCCTGTGTGGCAAACATCTATAATCCTAGAGACTTGGGAGGCTAAGCAGGATAGCAAATTCAATGTAGTCTTGGCAACTATATATATATATATATATATCCCATGTTTGTATAAATATATCAAAAATAGATTCTACTGTCATATATAATTAAAAAGAACAAATAAGAAAAATGAAGCTCTAAAAAAATGCTTTTTTTTTGTTTCTTTAGATGGCTTTGGTGCTTTCCAAAATAGAACATAACACAAGGAGAGAAGTGATTTCTGGCTGTCCTCCATGTGTGTGAACACAATTACCAGCCCCTGGGAATTGAAGGCTTGGGTGTCAGCAGAGCTAAGAAGCTCCAAGAACTTTTGGGAATGCCTTGGGAACATGCTTCAGGGACTGGGCTTATGTGGGGGTATGAGCCAGCAGAAGAGATTGAAAAAGAATTAATTTAAAATAAAGAATTTTTAATTCTTTCTCCGAATGTTTCAAAGACATTGCTTGAAGGAGAAATTGGAAAGATTCAAATAATTTTTGGAGGACAATCACACTCACATAGTAATCAATGCTTGGACAAACTTCAACAAACTCCACACAAAAAATAATTTGTGTGATTGAATTATCAGGTTAGTCTGTGGGTATAGACATGGCTAATGTTCAGTGGGTGTCTGTGTTGGGAATCTTCTGTCACTATGATTCTGAATGCTCACTTCAAACATCTTGTGTTTTCAGTAATGGTTATAGTTCCTAAGGTCATTTCAGTATCCCAGAAAAGAATGATCAGTTCCATCCTTTTGGAATTTTAATTTGGGTTTGTGTACTTATTATTTTAACACTATTTTTTCATTATTGAAAGAGGGAGATCTCAAACACAATAGATGATGATAATTATGCTGGGTGAACACTTTGTTCTTAAACTGATCTTTAAGTTTAATTGTGTTTTCAGAGAAACCTAATACCTTCCAAGGTGGAAGACTCCTAGTAATGGCCAAAATGAAAGATGATGTGACCATCACAAGGTGGCGAGCCACCATTATGGGATTGCTGAGAATCACCACATGGACAACAGAAGAACATGCATCCACATGTATATGTACACAGTGGTTGCATGTTCATATAAAAGTGGCTTCAATTCAATATCCTTGGATTAGAAGGCATGTATCCTTTTACTATTGAAATTTCTTGGACCATATGGAGTGAAACTGTAGGCAGGCTGTGTTCTCTTATCAAAATATTTGCTTCTTGATTGGTTACTGTGGTTTCAAAATATTAACTTGTTGAGTTTTTTCTTTTTCATTCTGTATGTGCTCACTTTTTTTGGCAGGACTGTGACAGTTTTGGAATGTAATTTTTAAAGGGCAGCTGTGCAAATTTGGCAGATAATCACTAATAAAAGAATGCTTTGGATTAGACCCATAATGAACCACTATCATTAGCTTCTTTCAACAGGATTAGAAACACAAATACATATGTCAATACATATTACATGTGTATTAAATGTATGCATATTTTAATTATAATGCTAATTCACATTTTTATACAAACTCAATACATGTTACTATTCAAGGTTGATTAAATTCAAGAGGTTGAAATGAATCCAATAAAACAAGATTAGAAAGAGATTAGAAACCAATTTTAATTAGAAAATGGCTGCCTCAAACCCTTTTAGTAAGTAGGCAGATATAAATAATAAATAGAACAATTTAGAGGCTTTTCTTGACAAGGGGCCTTGGGCTGGAATTCTGGAGAGCTGTATTCAGCTCATATCCTCAACTCTGGCTTTCCTAGTGACCTTTAGTAATTGTTTTATAGATCTTTTAGGAGCTAGGAACATATTAGATGATCAATAAGTGCCTTGGAATTCCTTCAAGCCTAGAAAAAAGAATTTCAAGTCTTTGTTTTCCTGAAGAAAGGTATTTGAGGCCTTTGAAGGAGAACCTGAGACAAATCTGAGACAAAACAGAGACTCTTGGGGACTTCAGATTTTCTAAATCAAAACTAGATTCTAGACAGTGTGGTGTTGCATGCCTGTAATCTCAGTGACTTGGGAGGCTGAGGCAGGAAGATCTCAAGTTGGAGGGCATTCTCAGTAATTTAGCAAGACTCTGACTCAAAATTAAAATAAATAAATAAATAAAAGCGAACTGGTTATAGCTCAGTGGTAAAGCATTCCTGGGTTCAATCCTTAGTTCCAAAAGCAAAACAGAGGAACGAACAAAAAAGCTAGATTCTATGGTCTTGAAAGAAGTCAGGATTTTTTTTTCAGCATAAAAACCATATGTTAAAGACATTTTGAGATGTCATATAATCTATACTTTGCCATACACTTATCTATAACTTATCTTTAAAGCTATTTTTAAAAAATACTTTGAGCTTCAGTGGAGATGTTCAGAAGAAAAAAAGGCTTACTTTGAGTTTTTATCACTGCGGCTTTGTCTCTTTTTCACTGTCTGCATTCATGAAGCTCTTCAGCCTTCCAGAATGTGTAGGCAATATATTTATATGTGCCTGAAATATATATTTGGAAGAAGGGTGTTATGGTTTAGACATTAGGTGTCACCCAAAAGCTCATGTATGAGCTAATATAAGAAGATTTAGAGGTGAAAAGATTGGGTTATCAGAGTATTAACCTAATCAGGGCATTAATCCCCTGATAGGATTGGGTAATAACTGTAGAAAGGCAGGATGTGGCTGGAGTAGGTGGGTCACTAGGGCTTTCCTTTGAGGTTTATATTTTGTCTTGGTGAGAAGAGAAGTATCTCTCTGCTTCTTGAACCCAAGTTTTGAGCTACTTTCCTACTTTACACCTTTCTGCCATGATGTTCTGACTCAGCTCAGGCACAGAGCAATGGAGTTGGCCATCTATGAACAGAGACCTCCGAAATTTTGAGTACCAAATAAACTTTTCCTCTTCTAAAATTTTGGTCACAGTGATGGAAAAACTGACTAAAACAAGGGTATCATTCTGCTACTCTTCTTATATCCATTATATGTTTCTTTAGGAATTAATACAAATAAAGTTCAGTAAATCATAACTAAAATTATTACAATTTTCATCAAGATAAAGTCAAGGTTGAGTGATGTGGTATATTATTTTAAAGAGATTAATTCCTTTTCCATATTCATACCTTTATAGAATCTCCTTTCATGCCAACTTTGGACTTGGTCCTGTAACATACTTTGGCCAGTGGGACAATTGCAAACATGATTAAAATAGATTCTTAAAAAGAGCTTGTGCATTGGGACTTTCCCTCTGTTGCTGTTCTCATTCATTCCGAGTACCATGAGAAGACGCCCAGGTGAGTGAGTCTGCTCTGGGATAAGAAACACAACAGCCCAGGAACCTTTGTCACCAAACCAATAGTCAGCACCGGAACACAGCACCAATCAAGAAGCTCAAGATACCAGATATTTAAGAGATACCATTTTTGATCATCTGATCACTAGCTGACAACAAATCACAGGTAAGCAAGAGACCAGCAGAGAGGAGTTAAGCTGGGTCAGAACGGAATTGTCCTGCTGAGCAATAGTTTTGAGGGTGGTTTGTCCTTGAGCAAAAGTTGATTAATGTAGGAAGGGAGAGGTAAAATGAAAGGCAAAGTTGAGAGTAAGTTTGAGTTGAAGGAAATTCAGTTGTAAGGGAATGACAATAAATAATATCTCTCAAAGACAGAATTCAGACATATAGGTTTTTGGAGAACTTGTGTGCACAAGGGTGGTAAAGTTCCTGGAGTCAACACCTCCTTTTCCCTCTACTTTCATCTCCCTGATTCTGGATGTTCAGGGTCACAAGGAATGCTCCAGTAATCACTTTCATGGAGTGGCCCAATGTTGTATGAAAGAACTTATATGTCCCAGTCTAATCCTCCCATTAAATGGGAGACAAATTAGCTTGTTCAATTCACCCAGAAATTTAGTTTATATTTGCTTTGTTTTTAATGAAAAAAATAAGTTTCCTGATGAGTTTTGAAAACACGATTTTAACTCCCTTGCAGAAGAATCTTTAGTTTTCTTTTCATTCCTGTGTTTCCTGAATTGAATCTCAAAGTGGGTAGAGCTATAGAAAGAGGCTCAGTGGTAAGAAGAAAATGTGTCCCTCCCATGGTCCATACACCTAGAGTTGACATTGAAAAGACACTTTTCCTCAGTCCTGGAGGGGAAATGAGTCAGATATGGAGATACCATCAACTTCAACCAAGCTACTGTCTGTGATGACAAGTGAGAGAACCAAATTAAAGAAGGGTGGAAAGGAAAATAGTTATTCTATGGTACACTGATTATTTGATCATTTTCTCTTCTAAAGAAAACTTTGGAGATAAATTTTTCCAATGTTAAGTCCCTAGTTTCTGAGGATCAGCTGGGCACAGACCTCAGGAGGCAGGATGTCTAGGGTTACTGGCAGGATCCCTTCAAGGATGTGGTACCTGGACTCCCTAGGTCCTGGGAAGCTCTAGCACCATCTTCTATCTTGTCCTCTACCTTCTCTTACATATGACCTGCCTTCCAGCTTCCCTTGATTTGCCAGTCTTTCTCACACCTATGCTTTTCCTTTGTTGTTTCCCTCATCTTCCAAGAGTACTTTTCCTCCCTGGTGAGAAGCTTGCTTTTCCAGACACTGGAGAGAAGCTGTGAGCTTCCCTCATGGCCCCACTGAAGCCTTCCTTCCCATCTCCAGGCTGACCAGTTTGTTTTCCTTTGCAACTTCTGAACTTTGACTCACCTTCTCACACTACTAACTCTGCTTGGTTTGGCCATACTGTCATCTTGGGTTGCAGAAAGTTTCACTTTTAAACAGCTGAATTAAAGTTAATTTTAGGACCTAGTGTTATTAGCTTACCTGACATGCAGCAATCCTAAGTCCCTTGATACTGTATGTATAAATCTTTAGGTGAATTTTATTTGTTCTTCCCAAAGAAACGAGCAGTTTTGCAGTTGGTCTTAAAGATGGTTCTCTTTCTCTTTAGGAGAAAGGAAATGAAAAGCAGAGGTGTGTGCATTTAGGAATGCACAAGGTAAGCTAGTTCTCTGAAATGGTTCAAGTCTATGGGGAGTGACTCACGAGCTTGTTGATAGATTATTTTTTGAAGGGGGATGACACATATGTTTAGAAATAATAAATCTTTTCACCAAGAGCTTCCCCAAATCTAGCAGACTGATATGGTTCACAAATTCATGATAGAACCTGCCTGATAAGGTACCAAGCATGCTCCTGCCTACTTGATATGTCTGGATGAGACTTGCCTTTCAACTGAGCTGCCAAGAGACACTTGTTCTTGGAATACCAATCAGATGATTTCTATTGGAAATGCATATTGCTATCAGTTTGATTCTGCCTTTCAACTCCCCAAGTCCACTTCTAATTGTTATGCCATAACACTCTTACTCATAAAAGGGGCAATAAAATTTACTTGGAAAGGAATCTTAAAATGTGGGGAAATTGTTTTTGTAAGATGTGTAGTAAAGTGCTGTAATTAGAACTTTACCCAACAATGATATTTTGGCCTAGATTGTACTCTTGCATTAGCTATAAAAGTTTACTACACAAATTAATAAGCAGATGCTAGGGAGCTTGAATAACCAACTTAAAAAGACATTATTGTGAAATACTTGATAAATACCAACTTGGAAAAGAAATCCAACAAGCCAATTAATAGGTGTTTATTTAGTGAAAGAGATGCAACTGAATATTTGCTTTTTATTATATTGTTACTATTGTTTGTCACTTTGTCTACTCGGCAATAATTGCAATGGATTTGCTTTAAAATGTTCTATATTTCCACCTTGTTAGCTCAAATTGAGGATTTTGCTGCACTTAGTCATTTTAGGAGGAATAACCGTTCTGCAAAGTTTTCTGTTTCCTTAAACTGTAGACTGTTCTCCTTAGTGGAAAATGGCTGCTGAGTGTGCGAAAACAGTACAAAAGATTTCAGCATAAAGATGCTGGATCATTTGAAATTCTCCATCTCTGCAAAATTCTCAAATTAGGCTTATGAAAGCAATCGGATTTAGCAAACAGCTAATTGAACAAAGCAAAAGCTTATCAGCAAGCCTGGATTTGGACTGCACTTGTTCCCACATTCTCTTAGCAGCAATATGTCTTCAGTGTCCCAGGTAATCCTCATTGGGTCCTTGAGATTGTCCTCCAGGAAGGCCCTTGTGCCAGGTGCACAAGCTCTCACAAGGCTGCCTCAGCTTTGTCAATAGGACCTGGGTGGGCAGATGGCTATTTTTGGTAGCCCATCAACACAAAATATGCCAAATCTAAGATCAGACAAGATTAAAAGCCTTTGACTTATCATGTATTAACCACGGATCAAAATATCTTAGACTTCTCCTATGCCATGTTATAATTAGTGGAAAAAGTCAGTACCTTAATTAATTTACCGTTTATGTATATATGGTGGTTTCAGATTGGGTACATGATGGATTTGGAGTTTGAGGATGTTCATCTGTATAGGTTTGTCCCTTTTCTCTCTGTTTCCTAGTCTCTCTCTCTAATTGAGCGGTTTATACAAGCACAGTTTGAATTTCTTGACTACCAAGATGGTGTTGTTTCAGCTTTATCATTCCTCAGAAATATCACCACTGCTTAAACAGTTTTTCTTTTTGCAGTTGGAACTGCTTGACAAAACTGTATGGTGCTGTCAAGGCCCTGGAAGGAAAGCAAGGGGTTCATGATGCAGAAGGAGTAAACTTATTAAAGAGATCCCCAGTGGAGCACTTGTAATGAGCTGAAGATTTCTCCAGAGGCCTGTTGCCTGTCTGATGACAACAGGAAACATTTTTCTAAACCAGGAGGTTTACAATATACAGTGGAGGTGTGCTATTAAACTGTAGGATTTTTATTTCCCCCTATCTGGCTTAATCAGCAGTAGTGGTGACTGTTTTTCCATTGAAATAAAACAGGCCACCCCAAATTCTCCCACATGAGGTCTCTTGTTTTGGGTATCTGTGCAGAGGTTTCAAGATTTGAAACAATTCTCAAACTTATTTAGGAAAGAGAACACCTGGAAATCACAGTACTTTCTGTTTTCCTGGATATGATGAGGAAATACTGGCTTATTGAACTGAAAATGACAAATTATAGTTGTTGGCATAGTTAAATAAAATCTTGGAATAAACTCTAATATGCATTGTTCATAAGAGTACAAAGCCTTCATTAGGTAGGAGAAATAAGTCTGATTTTTTTTTTTTTTAATCAAGGATGTCTGCTGACCTAAGCTGATAATTAAGTACTATACATTTCAATATCACAAAGAAAATCTCTAAGGTTTTGATCACAAAAATATTAAATGTTTGAGGCGATAGATACATTAATGAGCTTCATTTACACTTTATATTATAAAATTATAAGATTACTTCATAAATATAATCAACTATAAAACTTAGAAAAAGAAAAATTTGGGATATAAAAATGACTGAGAAGTTTCAATTCATTAACTTGGTTGAATTTTTGAAGCATCAGTATTCCAATGGGCCATACTTTGACAGTCACTGGTAGGAAACTGTGTGAGCTGTGCAGAGCTCTAGGAATATTTTTATGAAGTTAATGATAGGACTGTGTTTATGTCATGAAATGTAGTATTCAAAGAGTACTCTGATGGTTATCTGAGAGATGAGGGAAATGAGGAACCAGGCTCCTGTTTACATCATTCTTGGCTTAGGAAAAAAGCGACTGATCCTTAGACCTAAGGCTCCCCCTCTGGAGTCACTGCACTGAATGAGCAGCCACCTGCCAGTGCCTGTTGGTGTCATGCCTGTATCATGCTGAGAGCACAGCATCATTGCTAACTCAAACAGAAGAGATAATTACCAAGGCTGTGGTTTGAGAAGCAAAATACACCGACACTGGAGGGGAAAGGGCTATTTATTTAGAAAAGTCCACCTTCAAATCACTGGACAAGAGAAACAACTCATAGAGAAAATCAACACTTCTTACAACAAAGGGGGATCCATTATAATTGGCTGATTTCTCTAGCACTCTCTAAATGGTTTTGAACAAAGCCCTCCCAGATGTTTTCCACTGGATAAGCAAATACGATGGTGAAAAACCAATCATTTTGTTGTGCCTGATACACTTCTTTCTAAATTTCTCTGAATTACATCTAAGCATAATAATAGTGTATGTGATATCAGGGAGACACCTAATTTAGCATTAATTTCTCTGGGTGGAAATAGGAGCCATATGTTTATGTTAGTCATAGCGACATTAGGCAATTCGATCATTTCTGAGCAGATTGATATATTTTCATCTCCAAGAGAATTCTGAGAACTCATATTCATTTTGGAGCACCAGCAGCTTTTCAGTATAGAGGCCACACAAGTTTTCTAATCTTATTTTATTTCATTTCTCTACTTTTTTGATTCTGATTTGAGTCTCAGGTAAAATTGTGATTCTTCTGTGCCTCAGTTCTGTTAATATATTCCTCATCTCTCTCTGGCAAGGCAGTAACTGCAAGTAGACTAACTGTTACAAAGTTGTAGCATAGCAGCATTAGGGTTCTTTGAGGTGGCTATTATTACTTGATTTTCAGACTGTTGAGATTTTTAAAAATATATACTCAGCCTCACTTGGTAATATTTTTTCACAAGGGTATAGAAATCCAATAGAGAAGCATCCTTTCCAAGTGCCCTGGATGCACATAAATAGCTTCCATTCTGGAAGCCAGCAGGGGGCACATAAGACAAAATGAGTTTTAAAAAATGTGCACATAGAGTAATTTTAATCCATTCCATTTTTAAATACCACAATAAATTTAATTTTCACAATAAATTAAATAGCCATATTCAGTTTACAAAATAGAATTACTTAGTGTGAAACCAGTATTTACAGTATTATACACTATATACATGACATTTCTCTTTCTTGACATACAACATGGAAGTAAAGGACTTGAGTTTCCAATGTGTGATTGACATGCTACAAGTGACACCATGGCCCATACAAGAAAACAATAGTGCAAAATCACCACAAGAACTTTGGAACAATGTCAATTTTATGAGATAAGACATTTTTTTTTTTAAATAATAAGAAAATAGCATTTTTGTTTTGTTTTGTTTTCATGGCACCAATTCAGTGTCTGAATAAAGCCAGCTTTCCCTTAGGAAAAAGAATGCATAACTGAATCCTCTACTTCCTGAAGCTTCACAGCTATTGGTACATTTTCACACATTCATCTTTTGGCTTAATCTATGAAAATGGCAGGTGACAAATTCTGAATCAAAGGAAGACTAACTCTTTGAGAATAGCTGAAGTCACTTTTTCCTTTACCACCACCTCTTTTTTTTTTTTTTTTGTAAATAGCTTAAAAGATGCAACTTTGCAGACATCAACTTACTTATTTATTTTTGTAAATTTTCAGTAGAAAAAAAACTGATATTATATTTGGTCACACACTGTATTATGTACAAGTATACATGGAAAAATTACTTGGATAGTTGTGTCTAAGAAAAGTGCATATTTTAATCTAGAGGAGACATTGTGTGTCCCTAGGAACAACACACAGTGTTGTAGGGTATTGTTTTAGGGCCAGTTCAATGTCCTCCCGGTGATCTGGTAAAATTTTTGATTAAAAGGGTGAAAGAATTTGCGCAATTTGGTAATGACAGAGGGGTCCACCTCTGGATGAATGCGCCCCTTGCTGCCCGCCAGGCACTTATTAAAGATAATGTTAAACCGTAAGCAGTAAAACCCTCTGGTAGCATTGAAATACAAGTTGTATTGGCTTATCCTTGGAGGAAGATTTAGAAACTTCTCCACGAGCTGAAGTTCTGGCAGAGGTTCTGTGATGAGGCGGTCTCCATCCACAATGTGAAATTGTTCAATTGGAAAATATTTCAACCATCTTTCTAGATGTTTGGTGTAGATGCTGGTTCTTACTGCCTTATATTTTGTGTTCACTTCACAGGTATTAGGGTCTATGGCCAGCTTCTCAAACTTGTAATAAGTTTTGTTCTTCCTCTCCTTCCCTTCTAGCACCTGAGTGTAATCAGAAATAGCTCTTGTGGTTGGCTCCCTGACAATGATCAACAACTTGATGGATGAGTTCATTTTGTAAATCCTTTCTGGAACCTCCTCCGTGATAAAATATGCTGGGCTTTTTTCAATTGTGATCTGCTGAGGGTAGGAAAAAGGCATCTTTTTCCTATACCACTCAATGCCCTTGGCATAGTTCTCATCATTGTCAAAAAAGTGGATTTCTTGAGAGGCTTTGACCACTGCTGGATGGAGGTTCAGCATCTCTAGCAGGGCCCTTGTGCCCCCTTTCCTCACCCCAATGATAATGGCCTTTGGGAGCTGCTGGACCAGGTCATGGAGGCGAACCTGCTCCTTGGAAGTGTTGCCCTTCCGGAACTCATGGAGCAGGCCACGCTTAAACTGTAGGGCTCGGAGTGGCAATTCAACCTGACTGCGGGCTCCACCAAATCGGCCTTCAACGGGGCAAATAGGTTGTAGCCTGCAAGCAACAGAGACACATTGTAAGAAGCTCATTGTAACTAACTTCTCATTTTTCTACTTCACCAGTCAGACTAAGACTTTCAATGCATAAATAAAATCACTGGTGCCCAGCCTGCTGCAATCCATAATGAACATATGTTTGGAAAATTTTATTTTAAATAACCCTGTATTAAATGGAGCACATATAATTGATGGGATTTTTTTATTAGCACTCCTTAAAATTTTTATTCACCAAGCACTTAATTGACTCCAGCATGTACTTATGCTTATAGTACAGGACAGATAAGTGACACCAGCCATACTAATAGCTTTTCAACAGCTCACCAGTTAAAATCATTTAGAAAATGTGAAAGGGAGAAGATTATAATCTTAAGTTGGGAGGCTGAAGGGCAGAGAGGAGGCCATTTGTTTCTGGTTTCACATGGTATTATTTTCTTGCAGCTCAGCAACACTTACATGGCTCTTAAAAATCTTTGAGATAGAATCTGAAAAGAAGTCCCACTCTCTATCCTTGGCTGTCTGCATCATCAACCTGCAAAATTCCAGTCTTGGTACTTGCTGAGCTTTTCATTCTATGAGAACTTCTGCCCTTGGCCTTGGTGATAGCCAGAAGAGTACTATATTTCTTCTGCCTCTCTTTCTCTTTCTATTTAAAGAGGTCAGGAGTATGTTTTCACTTTGCTGAATGTGGGAACAAACCCAATTACCTACCATCCGCGAGTGCTGTATATCATCTACCACAACTGTGACCAGAAATCAACAAGACCTGATGGGGCCAGAAACCTCAGCTCCTCAATGCCAAGTACATTTAAGTAAAAGACTGGCGTTCATGAGGGAAGGAATGCAATGGGCAGAGCCAGAAAGGAGGATTTCCACTTTAATATTACCCTGAATAATGAGTAAGCACTTCTATTTTTCTCAGATAGAAATATGTGGCAATAGTCATGATAATATTAGACAGGAATGGCTGTTTAATTTGGCATGGTCAATATATGTGATTAACAAATACAGTTTCCTTGTACATAAAGACTGAAATTTAACTGAAATTAATTATAATTTTCTTAAGCTGGTTGGGGAAGGCATTTTAGCCTACTTGAGAAAAGGGCAGATAGTGGTTAAAATGGCTGTCAAACCAATTCCTCCAACTGAAAAATTTTGGTTATCCCAGTAATCTGGAATCCATCTCTCTCTCTCTCTGGCAATGAGATATCACTTGCTTTTCCCAAAGACCCTGTTACATCTCAGAGTCATGCCAGTTTGCTCTGTGGTACTGAGGGGAATGATCTTGGTGAGTGCTCTAACAGTTTTCTATCATAATGCCTAAGGAACAATATGAGCATATGTTATTTTTTCATAGTATTTGTTTTTTATTATCTTTAAAACAGTCCATGCTTATTGAAAGTATGAAAATATAGAAAATAATTAGAGGGGTAGGAAGGATAGTAAAATCAATTGGACAATAATGCCCTACATGATTGATCCTATGCTATGTACAACCAGAAGAATGAGAAATTATACTCCATTTATGTATGATGTATCATGTTGCATTCTACTGTGATGTATAACTAATTTAGAACAACAAAAAAGAAAACTATTAGAAACACAGGATTTACCATAGTTAATGTTTTAGAAAAACATGAATTTTATTTTTATAAATTTGTTAATGGGATTAATATACTAGTGTTCTAATGGAAGAAATAGAATTATTAAGAGATAGAACAAATAGAATTATTAAGAGATATATAGAGATATTTTTAATTGTGACATTGATTGAGATATAATAATTTCATGTTTTGGTTCTTCTTTGGTTCTGATTAAGAATTAAGCCCGAATTCACAATATCCATTGGTGGACTTCTCTCTTGATCATTTAGAATGACACTCTGTACTTGGGATGAGGATAGTCATCCTGTCTTTTTCTGTGGTATTTAATTCTCTCACAGAAATCTGGCTAAGAGGATGACACAAGTATCTTTGCCTTGACTGAACTAGAATAAAATTTCCCTACCTTTAGAAAGGGCCATTTTCCTCCTTCCTTTCTTTCTACTTTCTCACCTGGGACATCATACTTTTCCAAACAATTGCTTTTAGGACACTCCAACTCAAGAGAATATGTAAAGACAGGAGAACATATCACACTTTTTCCCACTTCTTGAAGAGCAGATTCTGATCATGGGTTCTGACCAAAAAAGATAGAATTCTAAGACTGGAAGGAACAGTAATCAGTCACTTCAGTCTCTTTTCCAGATAGCAGGGTCTTAGGTTAGTAAAGCAGAAGCCTAAGTAAGTCATATCAATTTCAGACAAAATTTGTTCAAACTTTCAAGTGAGGGGTTTTGAGAAAGCCTACTAAAACATCCAATTCCTTATAAAAGATATCCCATTAGAGAGTAAAGAACAAAAAATGATAAAATCATCAACCAAATAATGAATGTTCTAGTATCTGTTACCCAATTAAAAAATGATTAGAAGTTAATTAAAGGTGCTAGGAAAAACTTGTTACAAACGTTCTAATATGGACATGGGAAAATGGTACTACCTCAAGGATTTTCACTAATAACCAAGTAAAATACCTTGAAGTGCTGACCTTTAAGTGATAAGCTCTTAATTGCACTTTTCTCTTAGGTAATGACTAGTGAGTAAAAAGTTTACTCAGGAATTTTGAATTGAAAATCCTCAAAGGGATGTATTTTTATCAGTAAAAAATGATACTAGCTGCAAGGTGTGGTTGCACATGCCTGTAATCCCAGTGGCTTAGGAGGCCAAGGCAGAAGGATCTCAAGTTCAAAGCCAGCCTCAGCAGAAGCAAGATGCCAAGCAACTTAGTGAGACCCTGTCTCTAAATAAAATGAAAAGTAGGGCTGGGATGTGGCTCAGTGGTTGAGCGCCCCTGAGTTCAATCGCTGGTACCTTACCCCACCCCCCCAAAAAATAAATAAATAAAATTAGCCGAAGAAAAACAAGGGCCACCAAATGATAAGTTCTACTGATAAGCTTAAATTTTGGAAACAGAACTCAAAAGAAGGTATTTTTATTTTTAAGTGTGGCTGCATTTGCAATGTGAATTGAACTTAGAAAGTATTTCACTCTTCCCATTATAAGAATTAATTTTAAAGGGCAAAAAAAGAAGTTTCACATTTCAGAAATCAACTCCTCTGTACTTGCCAATCATCCTGGATGTAGACCTGTCCAGAAGCATTTATTGTTTAGTCAGCTGATATTCTGGGACTTTTGAAGGTCCAGTACCTCTTAACTGTTTGCCTATTTGGAGCCAAACACTAGTTGTGTAATTTCCTCTGCACGGATTTTCCATTGCCTTCTGGGCAATTACTCTGAGTGACAGCCTCCTTGTCTGGTCTGTTCAGCTCCTGAAAACCAGAGCTAATTAACATAGTTAAAAATCTATGCCTGCAGCCATCTTTCCAGGGCAATGGATTGCAAACTTGATGAGATCCTTTACAGGCTCATACATAATTTTAATGCTCCTGATAACACATTAATTGTCCACTCATAAATTTCAGAATGAAGAGGCCTAACTATATCATCACTGTTTGCTATAGCTAGGGGTCAACACCAGATACTCATAGACCAGAGTGTGCTCTAGTAAATGACATTTTTTTTTTTTTTTTTTTACTGTACACAGCTTTATCCCTTCTCTGAAAACAAGTGTCAGTGCACATAGAATACAAATGGATCTTGACAGAATAACTTGGTTTGAGCAACTTGGATCGCCTCCTTTTAAAGTCTTAATAAATAAAAATTGATGCAGAAAAGTATTTTTCTTGGGAATTTTGAAGGAGGAAAACTAATGGAGAGACTTAAAGTTGTATCCTAAGGAGTTTAAATTAAAAGACACTTAAAGTCATATGGGCATATGTATACGTTTAATCACCCACCTATCCAAGCTCCCAACTCTGGCAACTAGATACAAGAGACTCCCAACAGCAAGGCTTCCCAGCACCAGGAGCTTCTGTCTCAGCCACGCCTGCTGTTTGAATAGCATGGCCCTCCATCAACCTTCAGAACTGCTGCAGCCTGAGAGAGGGGAGAGAAGGCATTCATTAGTGGTTGTTGCTTACAGGCTCTGTTGAGTTTTACCAAGTCAACCAGAGGGACAGGGGACAAAGAGATGTTGTATGCAGAACAGTGCCTATAGCAACCTTGTCAATTTTTGAGGTGCAACAGGTATTTAGCCAAACTTACCTTTTTTTTTTCAACATGGCTGGTGCTAAAAAATCATCTACTAGGTTTAGGAGGAAGATATTTACTGGATAGTGCCTGCCAGACAATTGCCAAAACAAATTAATATGCATAGATTATAACATATCATATGTATATCTAATTAATTCAAAGAATTTTGAAAAAACGAGCAACATGAGGTTTACTGGTAATGGCAGGTTCACCAGAGTGAAATGTTGAAATTCCAGTTCAGTAAGCCATAATTTTGGGCATATGAAATGATGTATAACATTTACACATCTTTTGTTTTAGTTGTGAATGGAGGAAGGGAGTGAAGGCAAAAGTGGTTTCTTTACCTGCCGAGGTTATCAGTGATGACTTTCAGGACTTTGCATATTTGGAATAGTGGCTCAGAGGAACCTGCTGTTTCTCTTTATGTCCTCTTCCAGGTCCTGGATTCTGAAAACATGCTCTGACTAGGGGCTCCTAATATGTGACCTCCTCTGACACTCAGTGAATTGGAACAGTTTTTGGTGATATCAGTCTTGCTCTTACATCACAAAAGACGTTTACCTGGAAGCTTTGTTCTCTTGTATCTGAAATAAGGCCAGTGGAAGAGAGAAGGGCTTTTCTTGTGCTGATATTAAACTTGAGGAAAAAAATGCAAGCTCCCAATTCAGTCTTTTTTATTAAAAATAAATCCAATCTCCCTTTCAAGATAAGATTGTTTGCTTCTTATGGAAACTCAAAATAGTAAGCTAAGAAGAAGGAAGCTGAGAGACGTGGTTAGAAATTGTTTTGATGCAGTGTATCTCCATATTTGTTATGTGAAGATTTTCTTTGTGCAAAAGAACAAAATCCAATTGGCAATAGTGTGTGAATAAATGTGGGGGAAGAAAATTATGGAAAAGATCAAATAATACAGGCTCCTGGAGAGTTCCTTGGTGGTGTTGATTGTGGAATATAGGAGGGCATCTGAAGAGGGGGATACAAGAGCAGTATTAATCTAACACATAGTCAGAAAACATTTATGGAACATATCTATGAGCTGGATTCTATATTGGTTGCTTCAGAGACTTTAAGTGTCTTTTAATTTAAACTTCCTTAGGCTATAACTTGAAATCTCTCCACTAGTTTTCCTCCGTCAAGTAAACAGACATGGTTCTTGCCCCATGGGAATCCACAATCTAATATAAAAGACAGACATGAAGCCAGAAAACCTATATAGGATTAATACATAACACATCGTAACAAGTGTGAGCCAGTATATTCTATATAGAGGATTAATATGTACACTTACAAATGGTATGAAATTTAACAGAGGATAATTACATAAGAGAAAGAATAACTGGGAGTCCACCTCTGTTCTCCCTGAAGAAGTGACCCCAGGGCTCATACGTGGAGGAAAAGCAGGAGGCAGGAGTAGGACACAGTGGATTTAGGGCAGTGGTGCATGATGATGCACAAAGAGACTGAGGAGGGATAACTTTTGCCTAATATGGCAGGTGCATTTGTACACAGGGACTAAGGGGGAAAGAAAAAAGGTGAAGAGTAAAAGCAAAGAGCAAGTAGTAAGGAAGTATTTCAGGGGTCTGGGTGGGCCCGTGTTTTCAACTTAGCATGGTTTTCCCTAGGGGCAGTAAAAGGGGGCAGAAAGAAGAGAGAGAGAGTGAGGAATATTGAGGTCCACTATGTGGTAAGCACATTATTCAGGTGGTATTTCAGGAAATTCTCAAAAACATCTATGAAGTAGAAAGTGTTATTTCCATTTTGTCGATGGGTAAAGTGAAGCTCACAATTTTCTCATCTGCCTATGGTCACACAACTGGCAGGTAAGGTGAAGGCAAAGTCAGAAACCTCTGGAATGTGATTCAAGCTTCATGGAGAATCAATCTCCTTTCTCTAGGTTGATGTCCAAGGTCCTCAGTTAGGACCACATGCTTTTAGCATGGGGCTTTGATCCCTGTTGAAATGCTGTCAGAATGAAATACGGTTCTACACATAACATCACTCTACAGAGCTTTATAGCTTTCCAGACTAGAGGATTATGTGTTCTTTGTATCTTAATGTGAATGAATTTAATGTGCATTTACAGACAAATGGCATGCGAGCGTAAAGGTCTTCTATGGCTGAGGAAAGGCAATGGAAATGGGGATGATGGGTAAAGACAAAGGTAAAATGTGGGTTTGACAAAAATCACCAGCCCAAAACAGAGGAACAAGTTGGAGACAAGTCATTTGGCTTTCTCAGCTATGGAAAAGCAGGGTTCACATCCTCCTGCTTAAAACTGTGCTACAGTTTTCTATCCACTTCATCCGCTCATCGGTCCACCCATCTTTCTTTAGTTAAAGACCACTCATCCTTCAAGGTCTAGGCTACATCCAAGTTCCTCCATGAAGTGTTCTCCAGCTGATGCTCTGGTCCTCAGTCCTGTCCACCTCCACTAAACTCTTGTTCCCATCAGCCAGCACCACATCTGTGCTTGTTGCTGCCTTCTGTGTCTGTTACTACCACCTCCTGGCAATGGGCTAAGCCTGCTGGCTGGTTCAGAAGTATTAGAAAGCAACCAGAAGGCATTGAGCCCACAATCTGTCTGTCATGATGCAAAGGTCTGTGGTTCTCTATGGTTGGCTTTCATACCATCCTCAGAGATTCTAATTCAATGGGTCTGCATTAATCTTGTAATACTAGAAGAAAGTTAAAAAATTTAATATCATGTTCTACCATTATTTTTCTCTTTGTCACCCATGCCATAAACTATTTCTCTGTTAATTTCTTTTTGCCTTGTTCTGTCTGGTACTTAGTGCCTCCCTTATTTCTTAACATTTGGGTATGTTCTCTGTGTTGGTTTCCTATAGGTCTGTGTAGTTGGATTAATCTTAATGTGAGTTATTTTGTTTGTTTTAGATGTTCACTGGACCAAGTCCAGTTCCTTCCCCTTGAGAGCACAGGCCCTTCCTTCCATGGTCCCAGCATGATAGTCAGCTTCTCTCTTAGAGTCAGCCACACTGGCATCTGTGCCTGTCAGCTCAACCTCTTTACCGCTCCTCCTAATGTCTTCAGCTTCATCTCCATGCTTTTGTCAGCTTCCTCTCTGGCCTAGACAGTCTATGTCCCCTCCTTCAGCACTCCCAGATCCTACTGATATCTTCCTAGGAAGGGTGATTCTGCTGGATGTGGAATTTGAGGGAAAACATGCCCAGTATACTTCAGATTGGTAGCTAGAAGTGGATCAGGTCTGCCATGTAGATAATTACAAGGCCAAAGCATGGGCCTGGAAATAAAGTTTGGAAGAAAATTGCAGCCTAGGATTGAGTGAGTAAAGTAATGAAGTGTCCTCATGGTTGTACTCTGCTTAGCAGGCAGAGTGAGGAAGGAAAAGTGATAGTGTGAAGATTGCTGAAGTAGTCCAAGATTTAGGGGTCTATCATGGTAATACTATCAGCCTCCTATTGCAATGATCACGTCATCTGTATACAGATGGCTATTAAACTGGGCTGAATATGAGGTTGTAATTTTTTCTATTGCCACTGAGAATTTTTAGACTCCAATACCCCAATATTGTCCTTATAGACTCTTTCTGATTAGCTCTGTTTTTTTAGAGGTTTTGCTCTGTGGGATAAGCTGCTACTATGGGTTCAGCTACCCTGTGCTGGAGATATCTTAAATATGCTCACTGGGGTTTTCTTTCTTTGGAAGCCTAATTTATCCAGCCTTTTATTTGTAGAGTTGACCTAGCTCCTTCCATTGCTTCCTCTTATGCTACGTCTGGCTCATTCTCATTGCACTCTCTGATATACTTCATGTCTACTGTGGTGCTGAGGAGAATTAAATTAATATTAGTAAGTTGCCCATGGTTAAGTGCCAAGACTACTCTATAAGGAGTCAAAAGAACTCATGTCACATATTGGTTTAGTCTTGTTATGGGGACCATCTGAATTTTGTTCCTCATCTGTGAAGTGAAGATAACAGTGCCTATCTCACAGGGTTGTCATGACATGAACACTAAGTCACTGCAGGATAGAACTTTATGAACATCTGAGTACTTTACAAAAATGAAGTGTAATTAATATCTTCAGGAGGCAGATGAATTAATTCATGCAATGCATTTTAAAGAGGTAAAGAATAAAATAAGTGCAATTCTTATGAATAATGTAATTGGATTGTGAAAAAATAGAAGTCCATTTTTAAGTATAAATCATTTTTTAATGGAAACTCCTGTTAAACAATAAAATACTAACACCATAATTTCTGTTCAAAGCAAGTTGCTAAGCAGGTGCATGCATGTGTGTGCATGCGCACACAGATAGTTGCAATGCTTCTGTTTTTGAGCTGAAATCTCTTGGAACTTTTGAGAAATGAGGAGGACATGCCAGCAGTTTCTAATGAGGCTCCTTTGAGACAGGAAGTGAAATATCATTCTGTTTTGTACAGTCTCAAACTATATGCTAAGATACAAGACCAGAGCAGCTTTTGCATAAACCTTCCTCAGAGAAAACCAAAGGTAACGGGTTAAGTAAGATTCAAGATGACTCTTTGTTTTTCCTATAGTGTTAGAGTCTGTAAACAAGTCAGGATGGCGCCTGGCATTTTGCCAGACAAATGTTAGAGTCTGTAAACAAGTCTGGATGGCGCCTGGCAAAATGCCAGAGGGAGTGGTTTGTGAAGTAACTCCAGCGAGCCATTAAGTGTGGAGATTTCTTATTGGTTGACTGCTGTATCTAGTTTATGCTAATTAAGATAAGCTGTGTGGAATGTATAAATATCACTCCGGTCCTGCAATAAATGGCTCCCACTCCTGCTGTATCAATGTACACAAGTTGCTCGTCACCCCCAGTTAGTTTGCTGCAGCCGGACTGCGGCACTATAGCATCATAAAAGTTGAAAGTTTTCACTTTTGTTCTGGGCATGTTAGAGAAAGAAGCCATGTGATTCAATCTTCAGGCACAGTACAGTCAAATTGGTTAGAAGGTTAACTGCCTCTTCAACCCCAGAGTCCCTTCCCTTCAGCTGTGCCAACTTTAATGGATATTTTAATAATCTTTCATTAGAACAGTCATATGGGTAATAGGCAATTTAGATATAGTTTTTAAAAAGTCTGTAATTTATTTTTAGATATAAAAAGGTTAAAGACCTACAGTGACATTTAAGCCCTCCCTCACCTCCAGTTCTCTGGTTTTTAATCTTCCAGTGCCTTTCATGTCATGTGCCAAGAACAGCACAATTACAGTTTCTCCAGACTGGTAAAGCTTTAACAGACATGCTATCTTAGCTGAAGAAAACAGAGTACGTGGCCAGAAACGACAAGGTGTAGAGACATCTGGCTATTTCAGTGAAACAGCGCTAAGCAAACAAAAGAAATTATTCCCAAGCTGAAACAAAGAAATAAAGGGATTAAAAAATAATAATAAAGATATGTTCAAGTGCTGCTCACAGGCTTGTAGACACGATTACTGCAAGCCCCCGGTACCAGTAAAAACAGCAGCAGGAACAATAGCTACAAGATTTATTAAAAATGACTGAACTTGTACAGCAGAATTATTCCAGAAAATCGTAACCTTCTTAGGTGAATTAGCTCACTTATTCCAGACAATAGCCTTATGAGGTGGACAGAAACTATATACTAATGTCTGTTCCTTCACATTTACTAGTTGATGTAATAAACTGACTTGTATTATCTAATATATATATATATATATATATATATATATATATATATATAAATTTTTTTTTCTGATGGAAACTAAGGAACAGAGAGATGAACATGTGGCTAGTAAATGCAGATGAAGATTTAAATTCAAAACTATCTGACCCCAAAGGATATGGTTCCTTGATGGACCCTTGATCACAACGATATTTGTAGAGCTTTGGATGCTCACTTAAGAGGCACTTAACAAATACTTGTTTGATTGATAAGAGCAAACAAAACCCACTTAACTCTACCCAAATAACTTGTCTTTGAGCCTTGAAGTAGAGAATGGGGAGGTGCAAAAAAGAGGAAAAAACATTCGTGGAAGGACAGGCAAAAGGAACAATTTGAATGGGCTCAGTCTAATAAAGGGTGGGGAATAGGGGAAATATTAAAAAGTAATGGTAATAATAACCATGAAAGGCAATGTTTTCATAGTTGACAAAGTGATTTTTCATATTCACTATACCATTTAGTCTTAGAAATGATCAGAATCATGATAACCTCATTTCTTTTACCCATAGTTCAATAACTACTTTCCCTTTGGAAGATTTTATAGTAGATGATCAAAATAACATTGATTTCGATTGCCACCTGTCACTCACTTAAGTTCTTATGAGCTGTTTTCTATAAGATCTTTGTTAAACCTGTATATTGCCTTTCTATTATCACTTCCTCCCTTCCTCACAGGTTTTCCCTTAGTATCTCAGTAAATGGCTCCCCATCCGACCATTCACTTGCCCTATCCAGGAACCTTGGATTCATCATTCTTGACTCCACTTCCCCTCATCTCCCACCCCATGTCCAGTCATCTAGTAAGACTCCACCTGCAAAGTTCTGTTAGAATCCACCCATTTCTCTGCACTGTCATTTGTGACTATATAGATGCAGATCCCTGTTTCTCTTAATGTTTATGGGCTTCTAAGTGGTCTCTCAACTATTAGTTTTGTTCAAACCTTAATTTATTCTTCATTACAATAGCATATTGTTTCCAAATGAAAATTTGATCACATTTTCTCCAGGTTTAATATCCTTTAATGGGCTGGGGATGTGGCTCAAGCGGTGGCACGCTCGCCTGGCATGCGTGTGGCCCGGGTTGGATCCTCAGCACCACATGCAAACAAAGATGTTGTGTCCGCCGAAAATTAAGAAAATGGATATTAGAAAATTCTCTTTCTGTCTCTCTCACTCTCTCTTTAAAAAAAATATCCTTTAATGAGTTCCTTTCAGCCACATGGTTTTAAAACACCATTTGTCCCTTTCCATTGCCATTCCACATACCCCTCAATATCTACATAAACAAACCTCAGTATACAAAACAATTTGCAGTTCTTTTGAAGAGCTATGGTCAGTTTTGCTTCAAGGTTTTTCTTCATAAGGATCCTGTAGTATCAAAATACTAACTCTGTGCCTCATTGATAAATAAGGTCTGTAAAATGAGACCAACAGCCTGCCCCATAGTGCTATAAAGAGGAATAAATGAACATGTACTGTTAAGGACATAATAATGCTCAATAAATGCTAGTGTTATCATTTAGATAGGAGGTGTCTCCAAAAATCTCATATGTAAGCCAATGCAGGGAAGTTTATATATGAAATTATTGAGTTATGATAACCTTAATATATTCAGTACATTAATCCACTGATATTGATTAACAGAAGGTAATTGCAAGTACATAGAGTGTAGCTGGAAGTAGGTCATTGGGGGCATTACTTTAGGGTTTATATTTTGTCTCTAGTGAGAAGCACTCTCTCTTTTTTTCTGTTGCCATGTCTTGAACTAATGTTTTACTCTGACATCACGTTCTGCTATGATGTTCTACCTCACCTTGGACCCAGAGCTATGGCATCAGCTGTTTATGGACTGAGACCTCTGAAACCATGAGCCAAAATAAACTTTTCCTCCTCTATATTGTACTTGTCCGGTCTTTTCATTATAATGACACAAAGCTGACTAAAACAGAAATTGGTACCAGAAGTGGGGTCATTGCTGTGACTAACCTAACCATGTGGTTCAGAAACTTTTGGAGTTTTTTGGAATTTGGGTATGAAATTTTGTAAAGTTTAGATATGAAAGCTGGAAAAGCATCACTATGTTTTAAGCAGAGCTTAATGGGCAATTCTGGTGTGAGCTCAGAAGTCAATAGGACTGCAGACAGTAAGACTGGGCTAATGAGATTTCAGAAGAGAAGGACTCTATTTGAGGCCATTCATGTTATATTCTGGCAAAGAAGTTGTCTATATTTTGCCCATGTTCTGAGACTTTATTTTTGTGAGAGGGAATTTAAAGATGATGGACTAATTAATCTGGTGAAGGAAAATTCAAGGCAGCACAACATTCAAGTAGTGGTGTGGATATTTCTGGTAGCTTTTAGCAAAGTTTACTGTGATAATCAGGAGTAGAAAGCAAAGCAGAAATATTTTGAAAACTTTCAGTTTGGCTAGAGAAGTGAGTAAAATGGGGCTAACGAAGGAATTAAAGAGATTATAGCCATTAAAAAAATGTTAAATACTTTACCCAGAAGCAATAAGAAAGATGGATTGAGGGCATCTCAGGAATTAGCAAGACCACATCCATTTCAGACTCAGGGTGTTAAAAGTAAAAATTAAGAGAACATTGGAGTGCTTTGCCTGCAGAGGAGTGTCTAGTAAACTGTTACACTATGCTCAGCCTTTCAGACACTCAGAGACTGCTATAGTCATGATTCTAAGAGACTTGACTACTGTTTGAGATGGTGGTAGATTTTTACATCAACTGCATGGTGCTGGTTCTGGAGGAATGTAGGATGCAGGAGTTAGGTAATCATAGAGGCTTCTACCAAGATTTTAAAGGAAGGTCTGGGAAGCCAGGAAAAGTGCAGTGAAGTGAAAATCTCTAAAGACTGTGCCAGGCATCATGGCAAATACATGTAATCTCAGCGGATAGGGAGGCAGAAGCAGGAGGATCTCGAGTTTGAAGCTAGCTTCAGCAAAAAAGTAAGGTGCCAAGCCACTCAGTGAGACCCTGTCTCTAAATAAAAAATACAAAATAGGATGAGGAATGTGTCTCAGTGGTTGAGTGCCCCAGAGTTCAATCTCCAGTACCCCCGCCACTACCTCCAAAACAGAAAGAATCCCTACAGACTGCACCAAGAAATTGATGCATGAAGATGTGAGAAGGAAACAGAAGCTGTGTTGGAGACTCCCAAGATTAAGAAATGTCAGTAATGTGGAATGTCTGGTGAGGGAACTTGCAAGAATTGAGCAGAAACAAGCCAAGGGAGAAACCATGTGAGCTGCAATCAGCAAGGTCATAAGGGCGCAGCTACTTACGTACTGTACTTTGAAAAGAATGTCATCATGTCATGTGCTCCAGATGCTAAACAAGGAGCTATAGGATTTGTTTGCCCAGCTGAATCCTGGTCTTGCTTTGGTCACATTCCTTCTTTCTATACATGTCTTCTATATATGAAGACATAGGGGAAATGGAAATGTTTACTCTGTGCATTACATATTTGATTTATGTAACTTGCTTTTGATATTTATAGGGGGAAATCATATATGAGTTTGCCTTGAGTCTCAGAAAAGATTTTGGGTTGGACTTTTGGTAATGCTTGGACTATTAAGACTATAGGGACTTATATAGAGATGGACTAAATGTATTTTGAATTGTGAGATTGGCAAGAGCTTTTGGGGGCCAGGGATGAAATGTTACAGTTTATATATTATGTATCCTCTGAAAGCTCATGTTTGAGAAAATGCAAGAAAGTTTAGAGATGAAATGTTGGGTTATGAGAACCTTAACCTAAGCAGTGCATTAATCCGCTGATATTAATTAACTGGGCAGTAATTGTAGGGAAGTAGACTGTGGCTGGAAAAGCAGATCACCAGGGGTGTGCCTTTGGGGTTTATATTTTGTTCTTGGTGAGCAGAGCTCTCTCTCTGCCTCCTATTGTCATGTCCTGAGCTGCTTTACTCCACCATGCTTTTACACCATGATGTTCTGTCTCACCTTGGGCCAAGAGCTATGGAGCTGTCTGTCTATGGCTTGAAATCTCTGAAACTATGAGTCAAAATAAACTTGTCCTCCTCTATGTCATTCTTGGCAGTTCGTAGCAATGCAAAGCTGACTAAAGCAGCTAGCCACATCCACTAATCTTTCTTTTCTCCTTCTCCCAGGCCTTGATTTATCTTATCTTGGTACATCCAAGGGTCTCATCTTAGGTTCCTTGGGAAGGCCTTTCTTGATCATCTAGGGCTGGCTCACATGTTCCTCTTCTGTATCGCCCCAGCATCTTCTATTTAATTCTACTTAAACTGAAATGCAATTTTCTGCTTACTTGTGTGTACCTCTAATTAAACTATAACTTCCATGAGATTAAGGAATATGTGTTTTCCTTATTGAATTATCACAAGCATTTAGAGTCACAGATGTTCATCAAATAACTGCTGAATAGAAAAATTAGTTAGATGGAATGGTTATAACATCTGGACACCACCTGACTTTAACTAAGTAGTAGAACTTTACCGTTGTGTAGTACTTTGCAGGTTTACCATGTGCTATATGTCTATAAGCAGCCTCATGGTTCCATCTTTTTTTTTTTTAAAGTTGAATATTCATGTATCCTTTACCTAGATTGATGTTTTACCATATTTGCTTTCTCTCTTTATAGATATCTATTTATCTCTATATAAACACATATTATTTTTACCAAGTCATTTGAAAATAAGTGGCAGATATCAGCATGGCAGTATCCTACAAGGCCCCCAGCTGAAGCCCACACAGCCTGTGACATTAGTGGAGAATGTGGCATTCTTGCTCCAGGGGACTAGGGAGATGAAATGACCTGCTCAAAGCTTCAAATCACTAAATCTGGAATTGCAGAGTACGAGTTCTAGACTTTCTACATTGTACTCCCCTGCCTTTCTCTTAAGTTCACGTAAAGTTGCAGATGCTATGAATTTTATTGGTAGAAATAGATGTATACCTTACCTTTTCTTAAACTTCCAACTCGTAGATTTGGATGAGCTGAGTATCAATAAAACAGAAAACCAAACCTTTAGCAAAATTGTGAAGGAGGAAATAGTTTTATGAGATTTCTTGTCTCCCACTTTATTTTCTTAATTCCTTTAAAGAAAGAAAATTGGAGAACCTCTACATTCTAACATGAATGATGGGGGCATGAGTGATACAATCCAGAGTGTTAGAGTTGTCTCCTATTTTGCGATCCAGTTATTATTAAAAATTCAATTAGATACATTTATAATTAAATAAATTAAAACAAAGGCAATAAATATTAAAAACTCATGATTTCTTAATTATCTTACCATATTTTACTATTATTTATGCTCTTGAGGTTATCAAGTCTAATGTATCTGTACTGTGTACTGTGGAGATAATACACATCTCTTCCAATTCCTCATGCAGTGAATTCATCTGGGTAGCTTAACATTCAGCCAATTCATGTTGGTAGCTTAAAAGTGGCCAGAAAATGTTTATTACATTGGGCAATAAACCGATGTTATAAACCATTCTCCTCCCTCACCAAAATCTGACTAAGCATTCCCCAGCATGCCACTGATTACGCCTTGTTAAACTGTCTTTTGTACATTCACTAACTAGGTCTTTCCAAGTGCCCACCAAGTTTGCAAGGTGGTGCCATGTGTTTGTATAAAAATGAGGATGGGCTTAGCCTTCACATTTCCTTCTCCTTTTAGTTTCCTCTCCCATTCTCCTGACTTTTCACAGAGCCTCATTTTCATTTCTGAGTTTCCTGTGATCCTTTTCTGTCTTTCTGTTTTGACTTTTTTAGGTCCCTTTCTTCCCATTTTTTTTTTTTTTTTTGCCTCTCTCCAGTTTTTCCTACAATCTGCTATTAATTAATTTTCCTAAACAAAAGAGCTTAAAAAGATAAGAATGCAGAGCTACTGTTCTTAAGTAACACTGATAACAAAAGTGCAGCTAAGTATCTTAGAAAAGCTTGTAAGTATTTAATAAATCTATAAAGTAGTTGATAATTAATTGGTATGCAAAATGATGCTAAAAATGTTCAGTTCTTGCAAAGGCAGGCTAACATTTTCTTAAACTATAGTTTTAAAATCAGTATTGTAAACATGCTTCAAAAGTTTTCTGTTTTTGTTACCAGAGACCACTTTCTTCTCTGAATCTCCAATCTTTTGGGGGCCAGAAGGGTTTCTCCAAATTTTGAGCCTCATGTTACCAGTCACCACCCCAGTATTATTACTGAGTTCCTCTTACATGTCAGAGGACATGCATTGCAAATGTGAGAAATAATATGGAGAACAAGAGACCCAGATTCTACCCCATAATTTATGTATCTTCTACATTTCAAGATCAACTCTTGAGAGATGTGTGAAGAAACAGTATCTTCTGTTGAACAAAGAGCCCTGACCCTCTTATATTGTCAGAACAGAAAGAAGCTCCACATGGGTAGGGTCTGTTGGACCTCAGAGTCTCGCCCTCTGGCCCAAATACACAGTCTTAGAGAGTCCTCCTGTAGTGGCGCTCCCTCCTCCACAGAAAAATCTGAACTAAGCTTCTCTAGAAATCTTCACCATAATTGATTCTAGGACTATCAGCAAAAGAGTCGCTACAAAAGAGTTCACTGTAGATAAACTTCCTATTTTCCTGTTACTCTATCTTATTTGGTCATTGGCCTGGAAGAAATCAGCAGTCCAGGTGCTGAATGCCCCTTTACTATTTTTTCACAAACATCCAGTATAGTAGTTTGTAAAAGTGCATTTGCAAATGCAAAATATGATTAAAAAAAAAAAGACAGATCCTTTAACAAGGCCTCTAGCCTTGAGCTGGAGCTTTACAGAGATGTCTACATTTCTAAGATAAGAGAAGTCACCAATTGGGCTCCATGGTAACAGCTGGCAGGGGGAGGAAAGAAAGGGGAGAAGCAGCTCTCCCCTTCCCAGGCACTGTCCTTGAAGGATTTACTTGCTCAAAACAATGAAAGATACAGCTGCTTTTATGTGAACTTCTGAAGACTGTGAACTTCTAAGCCCCTCCTCTTACATGCTTGGCATAAAGTTCTGAAACTACCTGAACTTGAGGTTCAGGGGATTAATTGATTACAGTAAACACTGTGCTCTGTGAACCTAGCTGCAGCCAAATAAAACTGTTTCCTGCTGTCTTCTGTGCCTTGCCTCATCTGTCCCCTACAACACTCGTACCTAAGTAGACACAATCAAGCCATTTTCCAAAAGGCACTATTCCTTCAACAAGACTTTTTTCTTCAACCCCCACCCCTGCCAAGTGAAGACTTTTAGACAGATGTTCAGCACAGTGGCTAGATCCTGGCTGGTGACCTGTGCATTCACAGGGGGTTCTGTACTCAGAGAACCCTACAGTTGGCTGAATGCTTAGTAGGCACTGTTTTGAATTTCTTAAAGAGTTTCAGAACAAGGGCCTCTACGTTTTCATTTGGCTCCAGGCTCCACAAATTAGGTACAGTCCTGCAGCCAGAAGGTCCTGCCTTCTGAGAGTTGTGGCTCTTCACAGTGGTAGTCCCTTCCTTTTCTAGACACTTTAAGAGACAGCTACTGCCCTACCCCCAACACAAAGGAGCACACTTCCTTTTATAGTACTGGGAATCCCACTCCCGTTTGCTTTTCCCTTTTCCTTCCGCAGTCTTTCCTGAGTCCCATCTCTTTTCTGGGTACCCACCAGGGGAATGGTGCCTACTATCAGGAACACAATGGCTATCCTCAAAGCCTCAGAGTCCTAAGTACATAACGATGGTACAGCATGTGCCACACAGGTTAGTGCTGCCAGACACACAGGACAGCAGGAGATTTGCTGTGATAGATTAGTGGTGGGGAAAGGGATACTGGGCAGTAAAGAGAGAAGCATCTCTAACAAACATAAGAAACTGCAGAGACCAAGGACAACAAGTATGTTCTCCTACTGTGGGACAAAACACTCCATCTCCCCACTTCCTGCTCCCTTTAAGGCAAAACCAAACATAAAGCTCAGAATATGTTACTCAGCTACTGTGTGATCAAGTAAATCACTTGATTTTTCACCCAACAAATAAAGGCCTTAGAAGGAGTAAGTTGGCTTCTGGACCTAAAATTTTTCTTATTCTAAGGGATTCTACCAGATCGTTGTGAAACAAATGTTCCTATAATGAGAGATCAATCCACGAGGAAGTAAAGACAACTGCAGTGGGGAAGAAATCAGTGCCTGAGGTCGATTTTAATATTTAATATCTTATTATCCCCCCGTTTTAAACAGTCCTGACCTCTTTAAAGATGGCTGTACCACATCATACTGCCTATTACTGTGAAAAACAGTCCTCTCCTCCTGAGACAGGAAATTTCTTCAAAAAAGACACTTGAAAAAGATTCTACTGATTAGCTTTCAATCTGCCCTGCTGTCAGGGAGCCCATTGGAATCACATTTTGAAGAAATTAACCAAGGGCAGCTGAGGAAAATTGTCATAAGGAATTCGCTGTTCTTCTGTTCTATGATCGCATAAGAAAGCTGTAACGAGAAAGAAACAAATGCAGAGGAGCATAAGAGCAGGCATGAACAGGAGTGTTGGGCACATGCGGAGATGGGGTCCAGAAGAAGAGGAAAATAGCCACCATTGGTTGGGAGATTAAGCAGAAAATGCATCAGTGAGGATGCTCATAATTGCTCTATCAAATGGCTAACGAAGCTATTTAGCTCTTTGTTTCTTCAGTTAACCATGAAGGGTCAATGTTAGAAATGAAAAGAAAAGGGTTGATAAATTATACAGAACTTCAGAGTTGAGTACTGCTCTGTGCCTTATCCTCATGGGAGTTATTGCAGGAACGGCTTTGAGCGAATTCCAAATTTTCAAATGGTTCCCCATTTCTTCCCTGCCATTCAGCTTTTGATATCGTGCATACATTATTTATCACAGCTTCCATTATTGCGTTAGCTTGAGTAGTCCGCTGGCTCTATCTGCAGGAACATACTCATTTTGCATTTGTAATTACCAAACTTAAAAGAAGCCAGTTAATTCTGCTTCTGTTCAGGGGTCTCATTTAGTAGAATGATGTCTCAAAGAAAGATACAGGGACTGAATTTTGTCTTGGCCTGGAATCCCAATTACTCTTCATCTCAGTATCTCACTGGTATATGTGACTAATGTTATCGAAGGGTGTTCCTCCCATCCCTCTTCAAGATTTCTTTTTCACTTCATTAAATAGTTGTTGGAGTTTAGTAGATTTGTCCTGCTGGTAGATTCAGAAGCAGAATTTTTCCTACCCTAGTCTTGTGTTTATATAGGAAACCATAACAATTATACAGGTAATTAACTTAATAAACATGAGCCAACAGTTCATTCCAGTGACTCAGGCTCATGCAGATAAAGAGGTCAAGAAAACTGCAGCAGCTCAGTTGTCTGTTCTGCACAAATTTATGCTAAAGTCAATTTTATAGTAATATAAATTCTACTTGCCACATCCAGTAAAAATGTATCCACATATTTTAAAATCAATTATGGTATTAAATACCAGGAAGAAAGTCAGCTTTCAAATATTATTTCCTATTTTACAAATTTGTTTTGGTTTGTTTTGGGTGAGCATGAAAGAAACAATGTATATAAAAATATCTCAATGCTGCAAATGGATTAAAAATAGGGTGGTGTTTTATCATTAATTTATTTTTCCATTAAATTATTTGATTGTGGTTCTCAATATTCATTCTCAGCAGTGACTTTTTTCTCTCATTTAATGTCCATAACACTATGCTATATATATTTTAATAATGACTGAAGATGAATGCAGATTTAGGTGTTAAGCATTTTAAGTGAAGAATTAAACCACTAGTAAATTGACTACACAAAAAGATATCATGTTTAAATAATCAAATTAGACCCAGTAAGTTTGATGTGAAAATATAAAATTCAAGCAAATTTGTATAGATACAACTTCTTGAAAACTGTAAAGAAAGATATTTTTTTTGCCCACTTAATTCTAGAAACACATTTTATAATAGTATGCCATTTGTGTGGCAATTCACAGTTTTAAAGCTCCAATTTAAACATTTTACTGAACTTTCACAGTAAAGATGTGAGGAACCTATTTGACTCTCCATCCCTTAGATAGGGCAGCTAAGGCTTGGTCTGGTTGTGGTACCCAAGTCTACGCAGATAAAACCACAGAGTTCAAAATGCAATCTGGATATTTTTGCCCTCTGTGTTTGTGCCAGAAAAATCCATCCTCCTTCTATGAAGATTTGGTATTATTTTTAGTTATTGGACTTGATACATATTCATTAGTACATATCTAATCCTTGGGTAGTACAGGCTTTGAAAGAATGCTAAATTAATTTTTGTTAAAGTATGGAACATGGAAGAGACAAAAGAGGTGTAAAATAATTTGGAATTAACAAGTGTTTATATTTTCCTGCTCTCTCTGGCTGGATCACCAGTTTCTCTCAGAAAAATATCCTGGTAGGATGACAAGGATTATAATAGACTCATCAAGGGTAGCAAAAGAGGAAACAAACCAGTTAATTGAATAATTTCGGAGAACAGCAATTGTTTTGACAGTTGTGAAGTCAGAACATTAACGCTAATATCCTCTCCCAATTAATATATACAAATGTTGATCAGCATTTTCATTCGAGACTGATTTTCTAAACTCCCATAAATTAGACATTATTGTTATTATTTTACACAATAATTGCTTGTTTAGATTTTTGCACATTTATCAATATTCTTCACTATCCCTTTTTATTGATATCAGCTTTATTGAAGTACAATTTACAGGGAACTCACCCATTTAAAATGTACAATTCAATAGATTAATATATTCATGGAATTATGCAACCATCACTATAATCAGTTTCTGAATATTTTCATTACAAAACTAATGCAGTACCTGTTAGCAGTCTAACCCCATTTCTCCATCCTGCTCTCTCAGTCCCAGGCTACCTCTAATATTTTCTCTGTCTCACTATTCTTTCTTATAGCTCAGTCCTTCCGCTTTCCCCCTGCCAAAAGTTTCTGTCTCAGTCCTTCCATTTCCCACTCAGTAAACCAAAGTTCTAACATTTCAAACCAAGTATTTCTTCTTTTTCCTGAAGAAAAAAAAATTGTAGAGCTTCTTTGAGCTGTTTTCTCCAATAAATGATCTAATTCATGAAGGTTTTGTTAGCTTTTGAGACCAGTAGTGAGTTGAAACCTGTTTCAAATGAAAAAGGTTACTAAAATTTCCTCCTCAGAAAATTAGTCTCACTCTGTTTCTTCAATTGCTTTTAAGATGCTTAGTGTTCAGTAAAAATTTCTTAAGCTAGCAAACAACTCTAAGATAAAAAGAACAAGAGTTTGTAAAGAGGAACAGTATCCAGGAGGCAAAACAGTGCCACCGGGACCAGAGAAATGTGTTGAGTTGTCATCATAGAGCTCTCATTTATTGAGTGGTGTTGAAGAAAAACAAAGCTGAACACTAGTTAAAAGTGGTAAGGACGTATTTTATTGAGTAGTACAACTAGAGTAGGGGAGAGAGGGACTTTGATATAGAATAGGGCTCTGCTCCTATTGTGTATAGATGTTCTGAAGAGAAAATAAAGGAGATACTATGGAACCAAATGGATCCCCTAGCTGTCAAAAAGTGCAATAAGGCTAACTTATTATACTAACTAGGACTTATCTGGAGGGTAAACAAGTTATCTTCAGGATAGAAAGAAGCTTTGTAAATTGGAACAAGGCACCTATGGCAATCAGGTTCTTACCCTTCCACAAGTACAGGAAGGCAGGAGAGCCAGTGAAAGTGTGAGAGGAGAGGGGCTCATCAGCTCACTTGGGGCAGGGAGGGAGAGACTTCCTCCCTGAAGTTCCTGCAGTTCAAAGATACAGTTCCAGGTGCAGAAGGCACCACACAGTTCCATATCCAGAAGGACACAGTTTTGGGTCACAGAAGATGTACATTTCAGAAATGCAGAGAAAGAATTAAAATAATTGCAAGTTTCTTAAAGTAACTGGTCTAAGACAAGGTTTAGGAATCTATAGTGGGCGTTTGACAGGAACATAGAGCAACTCATTTGGCAGTACTTTGCTGCCTCAAGCGGGCATTTTGAGCAGGACTGCACTCATTTAGGGACATGGGCTTTGTCTACCCCTTCTGCAAACATTGTTAGAATTTGTTCTAATCTCTTAGTGTGTGTTTTGGGCTGTTGGATGAAACATTTGTGCTCAGAATTTGTAGTCAAGGCCTCCTTAGAGCCTGACTAGAGTTGGGTCAAGGAGAGTCACTGTCATGGTTAACAGGGAGTAGTTAATGGGCATTGCTCCCTGCATTTGTTGTAAACCCCAGGTGCATTTGTTGACCAGCAAATCCTGACAGTTTCCAAAATTATCGGAGACAGTGCTAAAAGTAATAGTGGCAGATATCATTTATTGGGCATTTACAGTTTTTGTAGTAAGGGCTTAACTTATATGATTCCACTTAATAACTTATTTAGTTTAGTTATTGCCATACTCACCAGTCATGAGGAAACACACCCAAGTCTATAAAACTATAGGTGGAAGAGTTAGGATCTTATTATTTCAAAATCCAGGCTCTTAACAGTTATGTTATGGCCTGTTTAGTTTTGGCCAGATTTTCACTTTAGCCTAAACTTTCCCTCTACTGATTAGATAGTAGTATTACTATTATTTAAGTGTTTGGATCTTTTATCTCTCATTTAGAATAGAATATCTTTTACTAAAATCTTTGAGCGAATTTCTTTTTTCATTCTCATTTAATAGTCTGGGTATGGAATTCAAAGAAAGTGGTTTTTATTTTTTCTTTCATCATGTTCTATTAAATATGTGACAACACAGTCTTCTGGCTTCCATTGTTGCTGATCAGAAGTTGATGAGCTAACTATTGGTCCTTTGAAGGAAATTTCTTTCCATCATTCTGCTTTTAAGATCTTGTCTCTCACTTTGGCGTTATAGCTTTTCTGTAATTGGTCTCGGTGTGCATCTTTTCATTTATTTTGCTTGTGATTCACTAGTTTCCCTGGTTCTCAGGATTATTATCTTTTGACAATTGGGGGACATTCTCATTACCTAGTTGAGTGTTCCTCTTCTCCATTCTCTCTACTATCTCCTGCTGACATTCTGACTCTTATATCATTCTCTACAATGCTTAACTATGTTTTATGTTCTTTATCTATTGTCTATATGGATTGCATTCCAATTTGTTTTGTAGGAATGATATTCCTACAGTTTACTATCTTCATTATATCTACTATGCTATATTAATAGTATATTAGCACAATGTTTTATATCATTGCATTTTACTTTACATACACACATATAATATTTAATGACACATAACATTGTGCTAATATACTAGATCATTTTTTATGATTTCATGATCCCTCTTCATATTTTCAAGCTTTTAAAAATTTGTTTAAACATAGCTATTTTATATTTTTAAAATTCTGTATTTGAAAGCTTTGTGTTCTGAGCTTTTAAAAAAATTGTTGTTATGTGTGTGTTTTGTTGTCTGTTATTCTATTCATACTACCTGCTTTATTGTTTGTTTTGTGATCCACCACTTGGGACAGTTCATTTTGTAATAAACTTTCTTTGTTGGTCTTCCTTGAGGCCTTCCTGGCTGAAGATAAATTCTTCCAAAGGAGCTATACATTGTCTTCAGTTGTGGCATGAATTAGAACCTCAAACTCAAGTGAGAATCAATTTATCATTAGAGATCCTCTGAGAATTTTGTCCTCTCATTCTGTACTAAAATTGATTGCCTTATGGAATATCACGGTTAATTTGTTAGTGTTTTTTCTCCCCACCTCAGTACTGGGGATTGAACCCAGGGGTGCTCTACCACCAAGCCATATCCCCAGCCCTTTTAATTTTTATTCTGAAATAGGGTTTTGCTAAATTGCTGAGGCTGGCCTCAAACTTGTGATCCTTCTGCTTCGGCCTCCCGGGTCGTTGGGATTAAGATGTACACCACCATATGTAGTTGAAATATCAGGGTTTATTTCTAATTTATTCTTGAATCAATGGTATAGCCTTCTAGATTGGTTTTATGAGGGTTTCCTATTAGATTCCTTGCATTAACCAGATCTGAGGCTTTATCTGACAGGTTGGCCCACCCAGAAGCAAATGATTCTAGTATTTGTCAGAAATTCTCAGAGCAATACCTATTTTGGAATTGGCTTACTGAGTTTGATAATTTGATTTCATTTGGAGGCTATGTTGTTTCTTTATTTTCAAACATCCTTATACATATAGTTATATGTATAGTTATGTATTTATAGATACATAGATACATTTAAGTTAATTCACCAAACATTTTAGTTATTTCAACAATGAGAGTGATGTATGGCAACTATTTACCATAGAGCCAGAAAAGACTTTCTTTTATATTATTCCTTTTCTCTTAAGTTGATATAAATTTCTCCCCTTACCCATCCCAATATTTAATCAGCTTCTTGGCCAGGAGAGAATTTGTGCTTTTACGGACATTCAAAAAATTCTGTTGATCTTTGTTGCAGTTAATAGAGCAGCAACAACTTCTTTTGATTTACCAGGAAAAATTGAACGGTTCTATTTGAAATAATTCTGATATATTAATGTTACTGTTGGTATTACTATGTTATATTATATTATGTCACTTGACAAAAGGATTTTGCAAATTGCAATTAAGGTTACTAACCAGTGACCTTAAGGCAGTGAGATCATCCAGGGGTCCTAATCTGATCAGATGAGCCCTTTAACTGCAAAGTGTTTTCTCTAGCTGGCAGCAGAAGTGTGTTTGAGAGATTTCAAGCAAGACATACTACTGCTAGCTTGAAGATGCAAAGGTTTGGAGAGCAGCCTCTAGGAATTGACAGTGATCCCTGGCCAACAGCCAGCAAGAAAACCTCACTGCTACAACCACAAGGAACTGGATTCTGCCAACTGTAAGAATAAACTTGGAAGCAGATTCTTCTCTAGTTTCTCCAGCAAAGAAAGAGCCCAGTCCACTCGACAGCTGAATGTCAGCCTAGTAAGACCCTCAGCAGAGAATCCAGTGCAGCCTGCCTGGATTTCTGACCTACAGAACCATGAACTGCAGAATCTTAGGTGCTGCTTTAAGTTGTTATGTTTATAATCATTTATGTATCAGTAGAAAATGAATGCAGGTGATATTTTTTCCCTGAAGCTTTTTGTTCACAAATAATAAGTGCCCAAAAGCAAAAGCTCACCTTCAAGACTACATTGTACCCATAACAATACTAGCTCTTCTGTTTAAACTTTGAACAGAGAAGATAATGCAATTGACTGTGCTATTGGCAGGCAAAGGTCAATTCAGTGAAATGTCAAATACTTTTCAGTGGAAAGGCAGATCATTACATCTGACAGCAAGTCAGCACCCTGCATTATCATCTGCAGGCCATTGTCTTTATTATTACTGTCTCAGAACTTGACTCCTTCATCTTTTCTTCAGCCAAACCACGTTCTCCAGTGCTCTGAAAGTGCCTCTCTCCTAGGCCTCTGCAGTTAAGTGGAGTTACTGTGCATCTAATAAGTAAGTGTTTATCTCCCTTCACCTTCAATTTTTCCTTAATTGCCTTTCCAGTTTCATTTCTTAAGATAGGTCCACATAAACTCTAAATTCAACAAATTTTTAGTTTCCCAAATATGCCAGATACTTTCCTAATTTGCATTCAATTCTTTCTATTCATGATACCAATTTTTTTTTTTATTTCCACCTGTAGAAACTGTACTTATCTTTCAATATGTAGATCATGCCACTTGCCCCAAGAATCCTTTCTTCCAGGATAAATTGGATATTTCCTCATTTGTGTTTCTAAAGCCTTCAAAAGCAGCTTTTTGCCTTCTGTTGTGTAAAGATCATGGCATTGTTATTAAGACCAACTATCCATACTTAGAAAAGCTCCAAAGCCTGGCAACAGTTCATTAGTAGATGTTTGATCCGTGTTTGTGGAATTGAGTGAACCTATTGTGGCCCAGACCCAGTGAAATAAGCAAGATAACTGGGGATACAAAAGAATGGTGCAACAATACAGTACTTGTACTATACAGTACAAGTCAGTATATTGCTCCTTAATTTTTCCTCCAATTGGATTATATAGTTTCAGTGTTTCTCCTAAGTTTTTATGATTTGTTTCAACCACCATTGTTCACTTCCCATTGTTTCAAATCCAGGTTATTTCAAAGGGATCATCTCTGTCTTATGTCCATAATATCCTCACAATCTGATACACATCTTAATACCAAGGCCTCATTCAGCTGCTTAACAATTGCTTTTTCTGAGTCACTGTCCACCCACAACCTGGCACTATTTCTCCATAACATAGAGCTGCATAGTCCAATATGGTAGTCACTAGCTACTACCCATTAACACAAGTCAAGATGTGCCAACAGTGTTAAATACCCACTGGATTTCAAAGACATAGTACTGGAGAAAAGTGAAAGATGCCAAATATATTGATTTTATGTTGGAATAGAATTTTTCCACACTGGATAAAAGAAATATATTACTAAAATTAATTTCATCTGTTTCCTTTTCCTTTTTCTTATTGAGGCTCCTAACTTTTAAGCTACATAAATGATTTGCATGTGTGGCTGGCACTATAATCTATTGGGTTGTGCTAGCCTAAAGCATAAAGTCCAGCACCTGAATTTGGTACTGTGATCCATATCTCACTATAATCTCCTCCACTAGCCCCTGCTTTCATGTCCCATATACCATGTCCACAATGGCCAGTATTTTCTCAGAAACTAGTGCATTCTTTTTCTTGTCTTCCATCCATACTATTTCCTAGATGATCTTATCTCTTTTCATTTTGTTTACCAATATCTTGTCCCTTCTTCTAGGCCCATGAGAGCTCCACTGCCTGTAAGAAACTTTTTTTTGATCTCATCAATTGAAAGGAGTTTATTTCTTCTAAACAAAGAATTCTAATGTACACTTATTTGTGAATATATTTTGTCTCTTCTGTTGCATTCTAAGTATTTAAAGGCCAGAGTCTGTTTAATACGTCCATCTGTATGTACCTCTATAAATAGCAAAGTGACTTCTTTGACTCTCAGAAATAATAATGCATAAGCTTAATTAGGAGATACATTATGGTTTGGATGTGAGGTGTCCCCCAAAAGCTCACATGTGAGACAATGCAAGAAAGTTTGGAGGAGAAATGATTGGGTTATAGTCTTAACTCAATCAGTGATTTAATTCCCTGATAGGGATTAACTGAGTAGTAACTGAAGTGGTAGGGTGTAGCTGAAGGAGGTGGGAATTGAGGTGTGACTTTGGGTATATATTATATCTGGCAAGTGTCTTTCTGCCTCTTGATCATCATGTTAGCTGCTTCCCTCTGCACCTTCTCCTGCCATGATGTTCAGCCTCACCTCCAGTCCTGAAAAATAGAGCCAGCCTTCTATGGACTTAGATCTCTGAAACCATGAGCCCGCAAATAAACTTTTCCTCTTCTATAGTTGTTCTGGTCAGATACTTTAGTCACAGCAGTGAGAAAGCTGACTAAAACAGCATGTTCAAGTATGTAAATATACATATATAGATATAGAAAGTCTCACATAAATAGTTTCTGACTTAATGAAAGACTCAGCAAGATTCTACAAGAGAAAAAAAATGAAAATCTTTAGAGAGGAAAAAGACCTAGAACATTCAACAGGAAGAGATTGTAGAGAATATTATACCCTTTTCTCTGTTTTTACAGATGATGGAGGCAAGGCTGGAGAAGTTCAGTGACCCTGCTAGGTGGGAAACCCCATAAGAGTGTGCTGCCTATATCCTGTGCTCAGTACAGGAACGACACTTAAGAAGTCAATAACCATTGGCTGAATGTATGTATGAATGAATGAACAGTGAAAAAATAAGCACACATAGTAAACTAAGACTAGATCACTTATCTCCTGGTTCCTGCAATGATGATATTTTCTATCTACCTCAAAAAGAGGGGAAGGAGAGTTGGGAAAAATTAGTAGCACATTTAAAACTGCATTTTAAATAATGACTAACCATTAAATTAGTCATTTAACATTTTTCTAGCAATAGAATCTAGGCCTATATGGATATATAAGAACAAATTATACTTTTATTTCCTATTCAGATGGCCCTCTCCAAGTTGGATAGTGCTTATCTTGCTACTCTTCATTTATGCAGAGCAAAGTATGAATGTATGTGCTTTTAGTCATCTTCTTCACAGCAACAATGAATTTTCATAGTTCCCCCATTCTTTCATTTTCTGGTCCCTTTCATATATTTATTTGTTACCTGATCTTTTGTAGAGCACTACTCCTAGATAAATTATCAAATTTTCAAAGCAAACATATTGCATGTATTAGCTCCCTTACTTTGAATTATGAAATAAAAGAATTCAAAGAAGTTGACTTATCCAATATCAAATAGCTAAGAAGTATTGGAGCTGTAGGTGTCTTCTTCATCATTTCCAAATATTTGCATTGTTGCCTCTATTATTTCCAATCATGACTTGTGAATAAGAATGCACATTTGTTATAACTCAGGCAATGAGTATAACGTGGCCACTGAAGAGAGGGAAGCCACTGGTGGGTGGTACAATCCTAATTTCACCAGTTAATTCCCTTATTCCTCTTAATAGTCTCTTTAAACACAACTTTGAGGTTCAGTATGTATGGTAAAAAACAACCTTTCACTTAATAATTTTATCCAATATAATAATAACAACTATAATAACTGCTAAATTGAGTCCCTAAAACTTTATTTCAGGGGTATATTTGATACATTTATGAAATTCCAGGGGGGTGAATTCCCTGATAGCAATTAACTGAGTAGTAACTGAAGTATCAACTCACTGGTATTTCTTTGGGAACTCTGTACACATGGAATTCCCTCTCTGCCAAAGATTAAGAGACTTTCAAAATCTTCATGATTTTGAAACGTGAGGTTTATGCTTTAATGATTTTTCTTAAAAAAAAAAGAAGTGAAAGAAAAGCAGTCTATGCTTTAAACAGAATAAATAAATAGGACAAAATTAATCAATAAGACTTAGTTGAGGTTGCTTACATGGGAGATCTATTTATCTTACACATTTTCCATCTGTACAAGGCCATTTACATGTTATTTATTTGTGATTAACATAATTTGACAATCTGGTTTATTAGTATACTTGGTAACTAATTATATGAAAAATGCTAACAATATTTTCCCAGCTGTATCTTAGCAAGGGGACTTACTCTGAAGTATCAAACAAATGTCACAAAGATTCTCTCCTTCCCCCCCTTCTTCCTTTCTTCTACACCTATCTTTAACTCACTAATGAAAACAAAGTTTAGAACATCAAATATTGTTGGAAAAATTGTTGATCATGCATATTACCATGAGTATGCTATATTCTACCTTTTAGTTAGAAAGCTTGAAGAAATGTCTACTTTTCTTTTTCTGTAGCTTGTTCCTTCTTTCTTCATTTTCTTTTTGGGTATAATGGGCAGATTAAAAAAATATGCCAAGGAGATAAAATAAGGGACTTCCAAATGATTTGGACTTTCTATTGGTGTACTATGGTTATATGTAACAGTGTGATTCATTGTGACATATTTGTACATGCACAAAATAATTTGATCAATTTAATTCCCCACCACCTCCTCCCTAAATCCCTTTCCTCAACTCTATTGGTCTCCTTTGTATTTTCATGACATGCCCCCCACCATTTTTTAAAAATTTTTGCCTATCTAGCTTCTGCATATGAGAGAGAACACATCACCCTTGACTTTCTGAGTCTGGCTTATTTTGCTTAACATGTTCTCCAGTTCCATCAATTTTCTTGCAAATGAAACAATTTTATTTTTATTTATGGCTGAATAAAAATCCATTGTGTATAAATAACACATTTTCCTTATCCATTCATCTGTTAACAGACATCTAGGCTGGTTTCATAACTTGATTATTGTGAATTATGTTGTATAAACATGGGTATGCGCGTTTCACTGAAGTATGCTGATTTTAATTCTTTTGAATAAATATCAAAGAGTGGTACAGATGGATCATATGGTAATTCCAGTCTTAGTCTTCTGAGGAATCACCATACTGATTTCTATTTTGGTTTTACTACTTTACAATCCCACCAAAAGTGTTCTTTTCTCCCTACATTTTTGCCACCATTTATTATTACTTGTATTCTTTTTTTTTTTTTTTTTTTTTTTTTAGTACTGGAGATTGAACCCAGGGGGTGCTCAACCACTGAGCAATGTTCCCAGACATTTTAACATTTTATTTAGAGACAGGGTCTCACTAAGTTGCTGAGGCTGGCTTTGAGCTTTTAATATCCTGCCTCAGCCTCCTGAGTCACTGAGATTACAGGCGTGCACCACTGCATCCCACAATTACTTGTATTCTTGATGATTGCCCAAAATATTTGGACTACCAACATGAAATCTTAGTTCTGAAAATGAGTGTATCTTTATAAAACGAACCTACTAAGTGAATCAGTACTAAAGAGTAATGAAGTCATCTGCCTAATTAACTTGCGCCATGACTAACATTGCTGTAACTGCAACTCAACAATAAAATTATCTTTTGGTGAATCATAATGTTCTATTTCTCTCCTGTCCACATGACCAACTATTTCTAGAATGTTTGTACCAAACTTTTATCACAACTGCTAATACTTAGTTATTTGGGGGGAAAAAGTAACAAATGCTTTCCATGCAGGGGAAAAATTATCGCTTTCATTTCAGGGGGCCTAATTATAACACCACTTTCTATTTCAGTCCCTATTCATTTTCCAATTCTTCAGGGATTGGGTAGTTTTAACAATGAAACAAGCAATGCTCCAATGTCTAATTAGGATTTGCATGTAGGATTAATAAGTCATGTCTCATTAGCTCCACTGAATTAGAGGTGTTTATCTTCACCTTGGCATGCTGATCTTGAAATAAGTTTGTGGATCAAGTACTGAAGGGTGCTGAACAAACAGTTTGATTCAAGCCAGTGAGCCTTCTGATGTCAATCTCATATTATTGACAAATGCAGCTCTATACACAAATGCTTAGATGTGTCCTTTTGAATGTACTAAGCATTGCACTATGATGTCCATTGGGGGAAACCACATCTTCTTCTCTCCAGCAAAGAAGGCAGAGAGCATCTTTGCTTTCTTCCTAACATGTACTTACCCTTCTCACACCGGGGGAGAAAAAGAGGCCAGAGCACAGCAGACATACAGAACTCTTGTCAGCTCTCTGGTACAGACTGGCAGGAGGCAGTGCCATGCATATTTGCTGGCAGCATTCTTTGTGTGGGCTTGGTTTCACAGTGACATGGCAGAGAGAAAAAAAAAAAATTCACTTCCAAACTTCCACTCAGTTAAAGACATTCTAGACTTTTTTACTTTTATTTTTCAATAGCCAAAAAATTGGTCAATAAGAAGAAAACTAAAAGCCAATGTTAGTTCTTTGATCCTTAATCTTTTGAAATTAAAGCCCTGGAGCACAAAATCTCTTAGAGTCCTTACCCTTTGTGGATTCACAATGTACTTTAGTGAAATTGTGCATTCACTGCAGAAAGTCAAGCGTTCTTCACTGTTAGATCCCCAGTGCATCTCATGTGGTCGGTGTTCAATATGTACTTGTTTAATGAGTGAATAAAAGGTAGACCTTGAAATGCTGTGTAATTACAAGTGCCAGCTGAGTTTTTCTGATAAACTCTGCATTGGAAAGTCTCTCCTCAAGGAGTTCATAATATCACTGGGGAAATTAGCTTAAATAACACAAAACTTATCATGACTACATTCTGTGATAAGTTTATCACAAATTTGGGAGATTATGAATTTAGAGAAGGTCATGCAGACCTGGTGAGACACAGGTATAGATACACCTTTTGTAGCCATTTTGGTTTTGGCAAACAGAACAATAAAAATACAAATAAAATGATAAGAATATCTATCTATCTATCTGTCTATCATCTATCTATCTATCTATATATGCATTGTATACTTGCCAGCTGCCAGATATTTCATTTATATGTGATCACATTTAATTTTTATGACATTGATATGATTATCTGCAATTTATAGATAAATGAACTGAGATTTGGGGAAGCTCAATAACAAGTCTAAGGTAACACAGTTAGCATGGTGAAAGAGGAATGAGAACTTAATTTTAGTGTCCTCAAATGCTATGATCTGCCATATGTTGCTTCAATTGGAAATACACTGGGTCATTGAAGAAACTGAGTCTCAGGTAGAATGCTGCTTCTCCTATTGAGCTGCTCTTGATGAATACACATCCCTTCTTTGCATGCACATCCTTATAGAGACTGAAAACATTCTCACACATGACGTTATGCCACTTTTGCCCTCTAGGATTTTGTCTTCATACACATTCTCTGTTTGTCTGTCTGCTTTTTTTTTCTTTTACCCTTTGTTTTTACATTTGTCCCATCTAACCTACCTGACTTGGATTGGTTTTGATTTGTAGAAAGTGAAAACATCATTGTTCATTTTTCCTATCTTCTACCAATCTTCTGACTTGGCCTTGACAGCTGCTTTCTGAGTCCTGTTATGGATTCACTTGTCTTTTCCCCTTTATATTCATGCATCTGGCTTCCTCTCACTCTTTGCCAGGACTCCCCATCTTGCAATATCCTTGCATGATGACAGGCCATGCATAATGACAGGGGCATGGGCAATCCAAACTGTGTGTACAGTCTGAGTTGAGATCAAAGCCTGCTTATGTATGGACAAGGAGAGGATTCTTTGGAAGAGGGAAAGATGGCTTGGTTTGTACTAAATAATGGAAATCAAATCAAATATGCAAGAACATTAGATAATAGATTTCCTAAAAAGGCAAACAAGGATTTGAGATGATAGTGTAAGGAATGGAGCATAGGCCCAAGTGACTGAAGAAAGGAACTGTTAAATACTTTTTATGTAGAAGAAAAATTCAATCCTAAATAGCATGACAGAGGGATGGGAAGATGGAATAAGCGTCTCAGGGAAGAAACTAATGCTAATTTATCTAGACATGAGACAGCAACAGCTTACACAAGTGAAGAAAAGTTGTGTGAATGGAGTAAAAAGGGTGAGTATAGAAGTATATTTAAAAATATTACTAGAACCTGGAAGAAGAATGGATTAAATATATTCCCATTTTAGGATTATCTCTAGTTTTCAAAAAAATTGTATTTTTTGGGTGAGTGGAATACAAGAAGAGCTTCACAAGGGAAGAATTAAAGTAAGTCCCAATATTTCTCTAAATATAATGAAACAAATGAAAACACAAAATGGATAAAAAAGTAACCAGCAACAATACAATGTGATGATAATGCTATTTAGGATTAAATATTTTTGTATTTTGCTCTTTATGGTTTTCAAACCATGAGCTAATATTTCTCAGAGGCATATGATATGCTGAAGAAAAAAAATATTAAAAATATACAATATGATCCTTTCTGAACAGATGTTGAAGATTACAAAGGAGGGAATTACTCCTTTTCCCCTCTGTATATGGTATATATTTTTTTAGGATATGTATTCTTATTCTAATAACTGTATATGGATGCAATAGTGGTTCAAGTTATAGTTTAATGGAATTTCCTTGTGATGGTGATAAGGACAGTCAGAAGTTGAACATTTTGTAAACATTGTAGAAAGACCCATGGACAGTTATAATGGCTCTCATGATCCTTGACCACTGATGTTCATGCTTTTGTGTGATATCCTTCCTTTGATCAAGGGCAAGATCTGTGATTTGTAACTAGTCAATAGAATATGGCAGAGGTGACTGGATGCCACGCTTGTCATTTTATTCTATTATATAAATTGTCTTTCTAGTAGACTTGCTCTAGAGTATTTTTCCCTCTTGCTGGCTTTGAAGAAGAAAACTGACATGAATCCTCAGCTGCTAGAAACTGAATGCTGTCAAAACTCCCTGAGCAGAGAAGCAAGCCTTTCCCTTAGTTGGGCTTCCAGATGAAAACTATGTGTTGGCTGATACCTTGATGACAGCTTTGTGAGACCCCAAAGCGGAGAATCCAGCTAAACGATGCCCAGACTTGTGACCTATAGGAATGATGAGATCATAAATGTGTGTTGTTTTAAGCTGCTAAATTTGTAGGAATTTGTTGTGGGCATAGAAAACTAATACAGCTCGCCTCTGCTCCTCTTCTTTTATTGGCTCTATAAACAGATTAATTAGCCTGGGTAATTCTGGGCTAATTCCTGTCCCTTAAGACCAACAGCTATCATCTAAGCACTTAGCATAGTCCAAGATCATAGTTCTTACCCACCCCTTCTTTTACATGTTTTATATCTTCCAAAGAAGTGAAATTCAGACTATACAACCCAGGCCTTTTTACAGGGTTGGAGGCTACATGCTTTCATGAGGTCACTCTTAGGGACTGGGAAGAAAGGAAGTGGTATTGCCAAGGGCAAGGGTCAAATACCCAAAGAACATCATAACCTGATGGGGTGCTGAGCTGAGGTAGGGCAGTGCCAGGGCCTTTTCTTAGACTATAGTTAATTCCACTGCTGCTCAGGGCAGCAGGGGCACATAAATGACCTCACTTTATAGTAGAGGAAGTTTTTATAACTTTCTATGCCTGCTCTCATCATTTCCTGCCTAAACTAAATGTTCACTCAGGCTTGGATCTTATTTCCTGTCAAATTTATCCTCTACCCTGTTCCCAGACTGATTCCTAAAACACAAATCTGACTGATCTCACATTTTCCACTTGGGTTCAGGATAAATTAAAATCCTTCCAAAGCCTCGCATAGTCTGGCTTGCCCTTTTGATATACCTCTGGATACATCCATTCTGTGAACTTGCTTACTACTCTATTTCAATAAGACTCAGAGTTTGTTGTATATTTTCCAGGGTAAATTCATGCTATTTTTGTCTATATTCTTGCTGAAGCTGTTTACCCTGTGAGGAATGTTGTTCACCATTTCTTAGATTAACTACACTACATCCTTTATGATTCAATCGATGTATTACAACCCCCATGAAGTCTTCACTCACCGATTAAGGAGGAAAGTTCTAGGCTGAGGCACAGATTTTGTGAGGATCCAGTTGGAAAAGGATCAGAGCTATGATAAATTGCACATTTAATCTAGGGGCGCTTCTCTCCTAGGCTTGTCTTCAAATCTTGACCATAACTAATACTAAATTCGAAAGTTCTAAATATTACAGAGATGCTTCAGTAAGTCATTATTTATATATCCATTCTTTTGTTAGATGAAAGCATAATAAAATATGCTCCTTTGCTATAATACTATTACAATTAATATCTATTTAGGTTTATGGTTTTTAAAATTTAATATAGTAATTCCATTTCCCATGAAATGGTTTTTATAGTGAATTTTAAAATGGTTTCTGAGATGACTGGAAACATCATAAGAATGAAAAGAGTTTAGCAACTGAGCATTTGAATAACTGAAGATATTATTATTACATATTTGATGTCCCAAACTTGCATAAGATATGGGGGACATGAGAGGAAGAAAACTTTGGATGAAAAACTAGAAAAAATGTCAAATAAAATATGTTTAGGTATCAAAATTTGTCCAAATAGTAAGGAAAAGGAACCACCTATTCTTTATTTTGTTAATTTACTGGGAATGTAAGTGCCACTAGAGGTCTCCCTAATATTCCACAATTGTTGAGAGACCCAAGTAACACCGCAGGGGTAAGAGAATAATGAATAAAAATGCTCTGTAATATAAAGTATGCCTTCTTCACATTAAAATTTGCATATTTGTATAAAGCCTGAAATGAAACTTTATTATTTTAAGGTTTTCTAGAGTTAAAAATGTATTTGTGGTAAATAATTTAGCAATGCAAATGTAAATAAGCACCTGATAGAGAAAGGCGTAATGTGCTTCATTGCACTCAATTTCTTTAGTGTAATAAAAGAGGGGGAAAAAAAACTTCATATAGTTTCTTGATTACTTTTCTTCCTGAGAAATACAAAGCAAAAAGATTAAATTTTTACAACATGAATTATTCTATTATATCAAAGAAACATTATTTATGTATAAGAAATGCATCTATATTTAGATACATATAAATATACATATATATATATATATATATAATTGGATATTAGATTGTTTATCTCTTTTCAGCAGTATATATGGAGTTAAAATTTTAAATTGTGATTATTAATATATTCATGAAAAGCTCAGTCCTAATAGAAATAACATGTTATTAGGATGGTTTTTCATGTATTGTTCTAAGACATATAAAATGAAAAACTTGTTTGAAAACTTTTGCCCTACAACAAAAGAATTATTACTAGGGAAGGAAATATTGGATATTTAGCATCCTTTATATTGTATATTATAATCTATGTTCATTCTCACAAACACAGGCTCCATCTATAAAGAGTACTGTATTTCATATTTCTTGTTTGTTTCTATTCTTATCAAACGTTGTGGCATAAATGTTTGAAAATTCTACATAGAGCTATATTTGAAGTATATTTTGTTGTCTGAAAAATATGAATCTTTGAATTGTAGTAATCAGAATTATTTTGGGAATGGGATATGAGAAAGCAAAGGGAATTTTCCATTGCTTTCTTTCCTTATTTTTTTTTCTTTTCTTTCTTCATTTTTTTTTTAAGATCAGAGTATATCCTACATTCTCATGCTTTTCTCAGACTATTAATTCTCAACTAAAATTGAGAATTTGTATACAATGGACATAGAAGAGTACAGATAAATTCCACGGGCTGGCAAATAATTCATTTGTATTTTTAGGCTTATATACGTGTATATATTTTTTCTGCTTCTTCTTTACAAACAAAAGCCAATGAATGAATCATGTACAGTCGTTTTCTTGTCTGCCTCTTTCTCTGGTATTTTACAAAATAAAGGTAGTTCTGGAAGAAAAGGCTGGGAATTAAGTTGTAATCAATACTTTCTAACTCAGACTTTTTACCAAGCAAGTGAAGAACCTGTTAAACATTCAAGTAAGTAGTCAGCATGATGAAGTTATTACAATCTTTAATTTAAACTAGAAATTTTGTTACAATTCCCTTGTTAAAATTTTTATTTTATTTTTATTTAAAGCCAATAAGCTAAAACTCCAATGAAATAAAAGCCTTCAATTTGGTAACTCAAATCAAAATCAGAAGATTGGTGAGTTTGCTAAATGCATGACTTTTAGATAATATCTTTCAAAAACTAGATGGCCACTAAATCTGGAGGCACAGACAAATGTTTAACAAATGATTTAGTAATATATTACATATAAATGGTAAGTTAATATTATCTAAGTTTTCAGATTTCATGTCCTTTCTCAAATGATTTTCTCTCATTGTTTCAAGTATATGAGTATATACACACACAAATGAACATGATATTTATATGCCTGAGTATGAGAGAAGAGTAACTAAGAATTCGTTGATGAATAGATATATTATGCATCTGTACAAACCATAAGTAAAAAGGAAAATCATTTACTGTTATTCTGTAAGATATTTTTTGAGTTAATTGGAGCTTGTCCTAGAAAGAATAACTGTGTAAGGCCATTGGTATGTATTTCAGTCTGAAAAGAGACTAAATACTTTGATGTCATAGAGAGGCTAGCTCATTTTGTACACACACACACGCACACGCACACACACACACACACACACTCACACACACAACCCTACTTGCATACACAGACGTGTACATATATACGGGTATAGGTATATTTGTGTATTTTTTTCCTTGAGCATTTATTAAGTTTTAGCTTACTGTCCTTTGGAAATGCTTAATCAATATATATTCAAAGTTAAATAACAATATGGGACAACTTAAAGGGAATGACAGGAAGCAGAGCAATCAAAGTCTCTGGGTCTGTCCTGGTTTTTCTGGGCTGCAGGAAGGGCTGCTCTTGTTTGGCCTCTGGGATACCCTAGAGGATCATCCATAAACCTTGGCTTACTATTCAAGCTACAAGGGCCAGAAAGCTACTCCCATTTTAAGAGTTGTAGATGAACTGTAAGTATTTTAAGGCATTGGCCCTAATTGAAAAGTTCCATCTACATAGATTGTTTGTTACCTCATTTGTCTTGCCAGTTATGAGTGATGAATAATCTTCTGGAAGTTTCTGCTGTATATTCCAAAATTTTAATGCAGGACATGCAGCATAGAGTTACTGCATCATAATAGTTCCCACTCCCTGAAGTTCTATTTTCATTGTTTTTTCTTTAGATATAAGTACAAGGTATACATGTAATAAATCTGGAGTATAACAAACATAGTTGAGTAATCAACCAAAAAATTAAGCAATTTGCAAAGTGAAGTTTTTATCATGTTTTTGTGGCTAAGGCCAATGAAACAAACCAAGTGGATTTAGGTCTCTAAACTATCAAGGAGGGAATGATTCACTTCCGTATCAGTTTATTAGGGTTTTCTCTAATCACAATAGTTGATTCCAAATAATCCACCTCTATGGGCAGATGGTGACCTCTCTCTTCTTCCACATTAATTTTCTATTCTGATTGCCTTATATTAGAGTCCAGGACTCACCCCAGCTGAGTCATAAAATGCAGCCTTACCTAGGCATTGAAATCCCCACAGATTTGACCCAAAGCTGCATGATTATTATGACTCTTGGCCTTTTCTTATATTGTTAGTCAATATTTACAAGCACTGTGGTCTATGAATAAAGCACCATTCTGGAAAATAGTCCTGAGAGAGGAGGAAAACATGATAATTTTTCTATAGGTTGAGGAGAAGAAGGGCCCCAACTTCATGGTTCAGATCCTAATATATGTCACTTTTTATCCTGTATTATAATTGTCTTTGATAGAATTTTTAAAAATAAAGTTATCTTTCTAGAATGTCTTACTTTGGAAAACATGGGATGAAAATTCCCAGCTTAGGACTACATGTGTACTATGAGCCGGGTACCAGCAGGTCAATATATAGGTAACTGGGCGTGGACCCATACTCTCTCAAACATACATACACATTCTTCTTAAACACAAACTTTACATTCTCTTTCTTATTTTATTCCTGGAAATAGGTACTCTTGGCCATTTTCTTCAGGTAGAGATTGTAGACGATGGACTGGCATCCTACCACACCTCACTTAAAGAGAAAAATTTGATGCCTGGACATGTGTAGTCTTGTGGAAAGGAAACTTATTTCACTCATAGACAAGAGCAGTAGTATGGCTAGCAGTATTTCCCCAGAGATGGCCTGATTTAAAAAAAAATCGATATCAACTCTTGACACATTTTCATTTACATCAGCACATGGCTTTCAGTCGGGGCACAAATCAATAGGCAGCTTTTAACACTGGCCAACTATTTCTTCCTACTGGGCTCCAGGCAGGCCATTTGCCGTTAACATACCATGTTTCTTGGGGAGGAAGTTTAACTGTTTTTCCTGTGACTAATCACAACAGCCTAGACTATAGCATTAATCACATGACATTTTCCTCATCACCACTTACAACCAATTGACTTTTTACTTAGTGAAAGCATTTGCAGAAGGTGACAGTTATTCTAAGGGGGTCAAGAGTCAATGGGAAAATAAATATTTAGTTCTTAAACATATATAGTATATGACTTCTGAAGTTGACTCTATGCCATGTAGGCATTAGGAGCCTTATCACTTGTAGGTAAGAAGTCACAGATGATGGAAAACAAGGTTGCTTCAAATGACAGTGCTAGCCAAGAATCACAGCCTTTGGTTTAAAAATAGTCTGTTCCTTTCTATAAACTAAAAGTCACATTAAGGGTCACTAGTAAATGCCAAAGTGTTTTCTCTAATTTTTTGCAAATACATTCTTTTTCCTTCTTTTGATTTTTAAGTTGGCATGGAAATTCAGTTAGTTTTGATGCTGAGGCTGACAACGTCTGCAGTATTGGCAGTCTCAATTAAATGTATCATCTAGTTCATTACTGTAGCAACCCAGATTTCTAAATAATGAATCAAATTCTTACATTATTCAAAAGTCACAAAGGAGTTATTAAGTCAAATAAGCAGAGACTTGGAAAGATATACAACACATTTATCTAGGGCAATTCCAAAGCACAAAAGTAAATGTTTTAAAAATATATGAAAAGGCAACCTTCTATATTATATTGCATTATATTTATATTATTCCTAAACAGTATTAATATCTTTTTAGAGTAGGTCTCCCCTGGGATGCCAATCTGCTTGGATGTGCCTTGGAAAAATACTGTATGGATAAAAAAGTCTGAGGAATGATGCATTCAGAGAGCTCCTCTTTGAGATTTACAGGCTTGTACCAAAGTCTCAAAATACCTTTAGTAAAGAAAATTGGATTCACTGTAGTGTTTCTTCCACTGCCTACCCATTCTAGTACATGTTATTGCACTATCAGTTTAGGAATAGTTGCATGCTGCCTCAGGTTTTGGACATTCCAAGAATATAAGCTGGGTTTGACATTCAGCATTGAAATAGCATGAGGAATAAATGAGGAAGGGTCTGCTGCTATATTTGTCTATCTCCTCCACTCCAAAGCATGTGGGTGTTACAGAGATTTTGGACATGAACATGATGGATCCCTTGTACTTGATGCCTAGGAAGAATTTTGCCTTGATGGAAGGGGGTACAGACCAGGGTGACCTAAGGTAATAAACCTTAGCCATAATAACTATACCCCAGGAATCAGAAGGTGGTCTTTGTTTTCCCTTTTAGAACACTTGATTGAATTGAATGCTTGTGCCCCCAAATACCCAATAGACTCTTATTTAAACTGAGTCATTGAAATTACATCATGATCCAACATGATGAGCCACACCTAGGGTTGTGTATAAATTTAAAAATCTGGCTTCCTAAATAGACATTTCAGAAAAAAAAGTATGAACTGCGGAATGTGCCAGTGTCTCTTTCCTCTGGAAAGCACCAGGTACTGGACTGGATAGATATTTTTAAGTCCCACATAAAATTTTTTCTTGGGAATGTACACTTCAAGATGACTTGTTATTGTGAGGAGTTTTCTCTCTATCTATCTATCTATCTATCTATCTATCTATTTTATCTATATATCTATGTATTTTTATTTCTTACATAAAATCTATCTATCTATTTTTATTTCTTATAAACATGACAGTAGTGGAATGCATTACATTTATAATTATCCATTCATAGCATAATTTTTCGTAACTCTGCATATAAAGTATGATCATGTCAAATTATGCCATTATACATGAGCTCTCTTATTTTTTTGCATTGCAATTCTTAATACACCTTTATACTATAATTTATCATATCTGTTTGTATATAAGGTATGTTGACACCAAATTCACATCTTCATACATGTATTTTGTATAATGATGATGGTCTCCTTCCATCATCCATGATATTCCCTTTCTCCCTCCTTTCCCTCCCACCCCTATTCCCTATCTAGAGTTAATCTTCCTCCTATGCTCTCCCCCTACCCCACTTTGAGTCACCCCCCTTATATCAGAGAAGATATTTGGTTTTTTTTTTTGGGATTGGATAACTTCACTTAGCATAATCTTCTCTAATGCCATCCATTTCCCTGCAAATGCCATGATCTTATTCTCTTTTATTGCTGAGTAATATTCCATTGTGTATAAATGCCACATTTTTTTATCCACTGAAGGACATCTAGGTTGGCTCCACAGTTTAGATATTTTTAAGTCCCACATAAATTTTTTTTTCTTGGGACTGTACACTTCAAACTGACTTGTTATTGTGAAGAGTTTTCAAAATGAATTTCTAATTCATGTTAAGTAATAATACTGTACTTTATAGGAAGTGTGATGTATTTGAAAAAGAATCAAAATGTTTGCCAAAATTTTTGAATGCTTTCATTTCTTGTCCCATTCTGTTTCAACTGCTTGCCTATATTTTAAGGCTTCCTTCTTCTCTGTGTGTACTGAATGAGATAGAGAACTTTTAAAACTTTTCATAAATATAAATTCATTTTAATTTGTATTTAAATTTTACAAGCCATATGCAGTGGCACAGGCCTGTAATCCCAGAGGCTCAGGAGGCTGAAGCAGGAGGATCATGAGTTCAAAGCAAGCCTCAGCAACTCAGCGAGGCCCTAAGAAACTTAGTGAGAACCTGTCTCTAAATAAAAAATTAAAAAGGTCTGGGGATGTAGCTCAGTGATTAAACACCCTTGGATTCAATCCCTGGTATCAAAAAAAAAAAAAAAAAGATAAAGAAAGGAAAGAAAGAAAAAAATTATATAATACACATACTAATCTCTGATTTTTTGAATATTGAAGTTGGCATAAAAGAAAAAACAAATGAGTTGATTTAAAGAAAAAATATAAACTAAATTCCATATAAGAAGATATGGAAAAGCTCTTGAAAACTGAGAGCGGTTGACTTAACATTTGAAAATCACAGCTTGGTGATTTTGGAGAATACAGTGATTCATTTCTTATTGATTGACTATATCCTTAATATCTAGTGTTGTCATTTCCAAAGCATCCCAAAATACTATATTCTTTTTGATATATGAACAATGATATTATCTAAAAGGAGGAATATTTGATTTTTTGTTTTTTAAAATGTTTAAAGTTGAGAGATTTTTATAAATTATAAAAATCATATGACAAGCAAATGACAGGAACTGCAATTAAACTCAATTCCTCTGACCCCTACTCTGAGTGGTGTGTTTGTTAAAAATACTAACAGCTAGAGAATTGTGCACATTCAGGTATCTGGCAAACAGACATACCTTGCCTTTTACCTGTGGTGACTAATTACAGGTTAATGTTAGAAGTATACAAATCCATACCTATCTCCTTCAGTGAGCATCAGTATATGTTTATATCAGTGGTGCTTTGTACCTTAAGTCCAGGCTCCCCATAGTCATTGTATTCTTGACAGTTTCTCAAATCTGTTGAGCTTTGGGGTTTCCTAGGATTGGCCCCAATTTCCTGGATCCTGCAAAATCCTACACTTTAACCTCATCTCAATAGCCATTCCTGGACAGGGCTGATTTCTACATCAACACTGTACTGGATTTTGTTCAGCTACACGTTAGGTATGAAATATGCAGGTATGTAGCTTCTCTAAAAGTCATCCTGAGTGCTTTATATTTATTTACTTAAAAAGTTTTGAAGAATTGGGATATGGGACTAAATACAAGAGAGAGAGAGAGAGAGAGAGAGAGAGAGAGAGAGAGAGAGAGAGAGAGAAGAGAGAGATTGAGAGAGAGCGCACATACTTATGGTTTAAGTTACCAATAGATTCAGGATTGTGTCACAAGACTCACTTTTGTGGCTTTGAATATTATCTTCCTCAATTCAGGCTTAGTTTATACCCAAACCTCAGCTTTTGCCATCTTTTATTCATTTACTTAAAACTTTGACAGATTTTGGAGCAAGTACTCTGAGATACTACTCATCTTACCAATTCCCAAGAGCACTTTCAAAGCTCCATAGAACAAGAAAAAAAGAGTTTGCGATAATGACCTGGTGATTTTTTTTTAATGGTTTCCCAGTGAAGTGTGAACTACTCTCATAGCTGTCAACAGAACCATCCAGGAACCAGGGGCTACATTATTTTGAGGCGATTTTAAGGTCAACAGAATAATTATGAGTGAAAGATTTTGCTTGCTAGGGTTCGGGGAATACACTAGGAAATAGAAGGAAACAGCTCAAATATATATGGACAGCTTCAGGAGAGCTGAAAAGCATGATAATCCCTCAAAATTCCTCCTAAAATCTAAGCCATGGAAACATCAGTAAGACTTTAACCAAAGTATGTTTTAACTAATATGCTACCTTAGGTGACCAATAGCAAAGTGGTATGGTTATGTGTGTAAGTAATTAAGAATAAGTAATCAGTCTATTTGTGCTGTTTTATAAGATTGACAGCATAATTTTACTATTTTAACTCATCAGAGAAGTTTATATTTATCACATCTTTGTTACCATGATAGAATATTGATTATGTCTTTTTTACTTATTTGATACTGAATAGTCTCTTGATCAAGAAATGTAATCATAAATAACATTTCCCCCTGATTCAGAAATATTGTTGTCACCTTAGAACAAATTTTCAAGAATGAAATTTGATGAAAACTAAGAATTTTTTATTCTTGTAATTACTATTGAATAGACTTTCTTTAGGAAAATGAATGCAGCTATAAATTAGCTAGCATAACTAGCTGATCAGGTTTGAAATTTACAAATAGGCCTTGTGATTTTCTATATTAACAAATTTTTTCTTTATAATTTTGTATACATTTCCTGGAACTTAACTCATGTAAAGCAATTAAATAGAGTATATTGAGAAAATACTATTTTTGTCTCACAAAACTATCTTCATGAGAGCAAATTATCATTGCAGGGAAGATACAGATTTATGAAATAGGTTGCCCGCATGTTCTTTTACAAATGGATTTGACTCCTTATAGCATTAGCGAAATTTACATTGATTAACCAGTAAGCTGTAATGTTATTTTCGATCTGGTCTGAACAAATCAATTTTACTTAACACTCTAAGTTTTCTTGACTTTGAGGTGTTTAGGGTAAGTAGATATTATATTGCCTGTGGGAAAACACTACAGTTGTAATTAAGCTAAGGAGGTAATTTCGTGAAAAGAAGAGAATAGGGCAAAGTTTTCAGGATAATGGGATTCCCAGAAATGCAAGAACTGTCCCTGCTTGAATGAAATAAATTACATTATCATTTATCATATGACTAATCGAAGAGTAGCCATCTCCTTGTTAAAATAGGCCTATCAAATGAAATGATAAAATACCATCATTTAGAAGAAGGATAACAAATTAAGAAATACTATTAACAACAACAACAAAAACCCCTATGTAGACGTGGCTTTCCATAAACTTTCCTTGAACTGAATGAATAAAAAAGACCAGCATAAAAAAATCTCCTTCTCCACTCATAATATCCTCTATTTACACTTTTCTGTAATTAACAGTACAGAATAGAAATAATAGCTAAACTGTGGAACCAACCTAGATGCCCTTCAATAGATGAATGGATAAAAAAATGTGGCATATATACACAATGGGGTATTACTCAGCAATAAAAGAATAAAATCACACATTTGCAGGTTAATAGATGGAGTTAGAGAAGATGATGCTAAGTGAAGTTAACCAATCCCCAAAAAACAAATGCCAAATGTTTTCTTTGATATAAGGAGGCTGATTCATAGTGGGAAAGAGAGAGGGAACATGGGAGGAACAGACGAACTCTAGATAGGGCAGAGGGGTTGGAGGGGAATGGAGGAGGCATGGGGTTATTAATGATGGTGGAATGTGAGGATCATTGTTATCCAAAGTACAGGTATGAAGACACAAATTGGTGTAAATATATTTTGTATACAACCAGAGACATGAAAAATTGTGCTGTGTATGTTTAGAAAGAATTGTAATGCATTCTGCTGTCATATATAAATTAAAAAATTATTCTTAGAAAAAGAAACTATATATAATGGGCACATAAGCCATATATGTCTACAGCTATCTCTTTTATTCAGTATGTAAAAATGATGTACCAATTTGTGGCAGTATAGTAAAATGGCTATCCAGAAGCTAGTGTCTTAAGAACATGGACGAACATTTAGGATGGAATTGAAACTTTTCATTTTGAAAAATCCCTTACTGTTTGAGAGTTAACGATACTACCACTACTGAAATCACTTGTTCATGGTCATTATAAAGTTAATGCAAAAGTTAAAACAAGTTCTGAGAAAGTACATAATAATATATTCCTAGAAAATGATTAATGAAAAAAATACTTAAACATTATTTCCATCTGGAGAAAAGTTAACATGTAATATATAAATTCTATAAGGTTGTTATGCACTTTACCAAATCCAGCATTTTTTACTGCTACTAAAACCAGAAGACCAGCAGATGGCATATTAAAAAAAAATCCATTAAATCCATCTCAGAAATTGCACAAAAGACTTGTTGGAAATGATACTGAGAAGTAATGGGAAACAAACATAGGTTTTATTCTTCTCCAAAGCCCAAATTACTTATTAAGTAAGGAATTAAGGAAGCATCGTCATATTTTTCTGGCTGTTTTCTCTTCTACTGAGTTTTGATTTCTGCTTTTTGGAACAGAAAAATGGGAAGACACTTAAAAATAATACACCATGAGCAGAAGAGGTTTAGCCCAAGGATGTTTTCACATTTTAAAATCAAATAATGAAACTTACCAGATTTGTTAGTCAGCTTTTTGTCACTGTGACCAAAATACCAGACAGAAACAACTTAGGATTTATTTTGGCTCATGGTTTTAGAGGTTTTAGTCCATGGTTGGCTGGCTTCATTGATTTGGGCCTCAAAGTCACAATATCATGATGGAAAGATACGGTAGAAGAAAGCTGCTCAGCTCATGGCAGCCAGGAGGCACTGAAAGGGAGGGTAGGGTGATGAGAAAGGGGCCAAAGACAAGATACAGTCTCCAAGGTCATGCCCCCGAGACATATTTCTTCCAACAGTGCTCCACCTGCTTGTAGTTTATACCAACTTCCAATAGTCCAGTCAGCTGTCAATGGAATAATCCAGTGATGAGGTTGGAACCCTCATGATTCAGTTAATTCCCCAAAGCCTTCCTTCTGAACATTGCTGCAATGGGGAATATGAGCTTTCTGAGAACAGTCCAAATACAAACCACACCACCAGAGTAACACTAAAAGAGAGAAACCAAATGATCACTTCAATTGACACTAGGAAAGAATTTGACAAAATCTAGCATTGATTTCATTGGAAACTGAACAAATGAGGAATTAAGGAATTTTTTTTTGACCTGATAAAGTTCATATCCTAAAAGTCTACAGTTAACATTACACATATGGATTAAAGACTTAATGCTTATCTCCTAAAATCAGGAACAAGACAAAATTGTCTGTTCTTGGCATATCTACATAGCAGCACTGTGCTGGAAGTTCTAACCAGTGTAATAGGCAAGAAAGAGAAAGGATGGATTGGAAAGGTAGAAGTAAAATTATCTTTATTTGCAGATGATGTGATTATCTATACAGAAAGACTGATGGAATCTATAAAAGTGCTATTAGAATAAAGACTTTAATAATGTTGCAGAATACAAGTTCAATACCTGAAACTCAGCTGTAATTCTATATGCAATACTAGCAATGATCAATATGAAGTTCAATGCCTTTATAATAGCATAGAAGTATGGAATATTTAAGAGATAAATTTGACAAATCATATGGAAAACTTGTATACCAAATATCACAAAACAGTGTTGAGTCAAATTTAAGAAGACCCAATAATAAATGAAGTAATATGCCTTGTCTCTGTGTTGGAAAACTGAATATTGTTTAGTTCAGCTTTCATTTGTACTTAATTCCATTCAAAGATTCAATGTAATCTCAATTAAACTCTCAGCAGGCTTTTTTTTTTCTTTTTTGGTGGAAATTGAGAAGGGGATTCTAAAATTCATACGAAAACTCACAGGACCTGCAATAACCAAAACATTTTTTAAAAAGAATGAAGTTGGAGAATTAAACTACTTGACTTCAAGATATATTATAAAGCTGTAAGAGTGTGGCATCTTTATAAGGATGGGCAAATAGATTGATGGAGCAGAAGAGTCCAGAAATAAACACACATCTAGATGGACAATTGCTTTTTGACAAAGATACAAAGGTAGTATGGTGGAGAAATGATTGTCTTTTCATCAGGTAGTGATGGAACAACTTGGACATTGATATGCAAAAACAAACAGAAATGTGCATTGTAGCTTGTGCCATATGCAAATATTATCTAAAAATGGATCATGGACCAAATGCACAACCTTAAGTTCTAAACCTGTAGAAAAAAACATAGAAGAAATTTTCTTTTATAGAAAACGCATTCTAATTTATAGTGAGGGGAAATCAGATCAATGCTAGTTTGAAGGATGGGAGAGAAGAGGAGCAAGAAGAGGTAGGAAGGTATGCAGATATGTAGGTATATGGAAATATGCTTGTATCTCTCTCTGTGTCATGCATATATGTGTATATAGATTTAGATATAACAGAGAGTATAGATTCATAGTCTAGGTCCAATCAAGACAGAGAAAAATCACAGTAACTTAAACAGAGAAAATTTTTAATATAAAGAATTACTAACTACAATAGTGGGCTGCAGTAACCAGGAATTGGTTAATAAGAGGTAAGGAGAAGTATACAGGAATAGCAGATATAGAAAACAGCTATTACCCTGAAAGTTGAAAAAGATCAGCTGAGGAAAAGCCTCACTGTCTCTGTCCCTTATATCTAATGAAACTGAAATATAGACCTTGTTGGAGAGGGCACAGCCTTGGCTTTCTGGACAGTAAAGGATGTTGCTGTGGTACAGCACTGCTACAAATTGCCTAAAATCCACCCCCAGGAATAGGAGGGAGCTGACTTTAGGAAGAGTCTCCCCAGATGCACTCATCTGTGACAATGCCTCTGGCCACCTGAAGCTGCTGGAGCCTGGAACTGGGAAAGCAAGATAGGCTGAGAGTACCTGTCCAGTTCATACACAAAACCCCAGAAGCAAAACCCTTTCCTCTGGTACTAACTCTCCAGCACCTCCTACTGAGAAAGTTGAACATGATGCAAAGGAAAAATCTTTAAGGGCCCAGGTCCAGTTTCATGGAGCAGACAAAAAAGAATGAAGAGATTGAATCAATAACTGGCACAGAGATGACAGAAGTACAAAGAAATTTTGGGGAGGAAGCAGAGTGATGGATTTGGTCATTATTTTGTCTATGGCCAGGGTCGACAGAGATGGGGTGGTTGAATTGAGGCATGCATCAATTGTCCATTCAATTGATCCATAAAATGTGTTTTTGAACATGTCTCTCTGTCCAACACCAGGCTGGTTCTGTAGAGATGTAAGAATTTCATTTGTCCTTCTAGACCTTGAACTTTTAACTGTTAAAACTGGCCAACAGAAACCATTTGGCTTTGTAACAATAGTACTAATCTCAAGGCAAAAATGAAGTAAGAAATGAAATATGTGAGTTTCATGGTTAATGAAACCTCTGTTGGCTTTCACAGGTTGTTTAGAAAAGTTGAAAGAAAGAAGGAATTTGGGAAGGTGGATATGAGATTGTGACTAAAGGGCATGATGTGGCAGGGACATATAAAACTATTCAAAATTTCAGGAAGTAATATAATCTTTTTAAAACTGCCACTTTAATTTGCATATTCTACAATGTTGCAGCTTCCATTATTTTCATAAAGCATTTAAAAGATATATGTTTACAAGTTGCTAACTGAGCATTATTGCTAAATTCTCTTCAAAAGGCACAAGGCTAATCCTTATTTTCTGATACTATCATTTGCAGTAATTACATTGAATCAGTTAATGACCTTGAAACATGCAATTTGTCATATTTTGTTTATTTTTCTACTTTTACTCAGCAAATTCCTCATCTGGCTCGTATGCATCCCCTATGTTATGAAGAACATGCAAACCTGGCTTCTCATTTTCAGTAAACTGTCATTTTCTACTGTCTTGAAAACAAACTATATGCATGAACTTGGAAGAAAATTATGACATTTTAATAATGTCGCATAGAAACTATGCACTTTTCAGGCAATTCTGTACTGGTTTCAATAGAGCAGAACAAATTCAATGCTTTCTGGGCATAGTACACTAAAGAGAGATCTTTCAATGAACAGTGCAATGAGATGACCCATATTTGTATTGCAAAATAAAGCATGAAATAGTTTTAAATTCAAAATAGAAACATCTTTAGCAAATCATATACAAAATGTTCCTTGGGTACTATAAAGACATCCAAGATCACTCTTCCACACTTTAGTGCAATCATTACACATAATTTTCTAAGCCATTTACTAGACTCTAAATAGAATGGTCTGTCCTCCTCACAAGATCATCAGATGGCTTGACCAGCTCTGCTGGCTTCTGCTTCCCTGGGTGACAGAGCTCCCTGCATGCACTGATGTAGCTCAGCTCCACAGGGCTCAGGCTGGAGGAGGGCTTCCTCCCAAGACCGCCAGGGCCAAGAAACAGAGGGAAGAACTCAGTATACTTTCTGAAACTGATAATCTGCACTTACTGTCTTAAAAATATAAGTACCCTGGAAAAAAATACCTTACTAAAAGTTTGGAGCCAATTCTGGGTTCCTGAATTATTTTAGGGGAAAATAATGTATTAATCATTTCTTTGAGTCTTTAAATTTCAAAAGTCATAAACCTTGCCATCTCCAATAATTCACAAACTTCTGAGATCTCATTTTTAAATCTGTCCTCTGCCCTTCACCTCCTATTCTTTCAGCTCACTAATTGCAATATTCCCACTCTAGAAATTTCCATGGAGACCTATCACTCCTTGACATTGCCAGTGTGCTCCCTCCTAATCATTCTTCTCATACCCTCATTTCTACTCATTGCTTGAAGTGTATGGTTCAGCTTCATAACCATTCCTTGAAAACACTCTTAACTTCCTCACTGTTCTTCATTCTCTCCATTCTACCTCACTGGCAAAAAGCAAAACCCCAAGTGTGATGCAATAGGCAGAACGATAGCTCTCCAAAGATGTCTGCAACTAATCCTTATACGAATTTGTTGGTTTTATGGTGAAGAGGAATTAAAGATGCACATGGAATTAATGGTACCTATCAGTTGGCCTTGAGATGGAGAGATTATCTTGTATTATCCAGCTGGCCCCAGAGTACTAACATGGGAGGCAGAAGAAGTAGAGGTATGACAACCTTTGTTAACTTTGAAGATCAGAGGGAGAAACAGGCAAGCAAATGAGCTCTAGAAACTGGAAAAGGCAAAGAAACAGATTCTTATTTAGGGCTTCCTGAAGGAATGTACCCCTGCCGACATCCTGAGTTTAGCACAGTGATATTCACTTTGAACTTCTGATCTCCAGCAGTGTAAAATAATAAATTTGTGTTGTTTAATTCTACTTCATTTGGGATATGTTTTAGGAGTATAAGAAATGAATGCCCATAGCATTAATACCCATAACACAACTATCTACTTATGCTATGCCAGCACCCACAGAGATTCTCATTGGAAAAACCATACAATCATGCAAATTGGCCTCACTTCAAAGAGGAGTTCATATAAAAATTGGTCTTTTGACATTTTCAGATAATCTTGACATATTCCCAATGGTCAGCTTCTTTCTCTTCAAGATGATTATTTCACAAATTTTCTTTTCTCAAATCTCTTTCATTGACTTTCCTCAATTTGCCCTGAATTTATGCTTATTACCTTAGAAAAGAATTACAAATAGTTGGGAAATGCCACATGTTCTTACTATTTCTCTAGTTGACTTCCATTGTTATATATGTGCTCTGCCTTCCCCATATTACAATGAATGTACTGTCTATGAACCATTTGAAAGCCATTCCCTTCCATGGAGTCCTGGATCTTGCCTGATACCTCAGGGGCTTCCTAATGGCAGTAACTCAGTAGCTCAGACAAAATGCCTGGAAGTCTTAATTTCACTTTTGCATTAGTGCTACATGCCACATCCAAATGCACCAGTAACTCTTATTGGCTTTACACCAAAATATGCCTTGAATCCAATTACTTCTATCCTGCAGAGAAAAGGTTGCTAGAGTTTAGTTTAGTTCTCCTTTATTTCTCACTTGGATGATGGAATAAACTTCCTATCATTACTCCCCACTATTCTATAGCATTAGTGATTTTTTTTCCTAAAGTGAAGATAAGATTTAAACATTCTCTCACCTATAACATTGGAATCTGTCCACTGCAAACAGCAAAAAATCTAGTCTCTAATATGGACTATAAAAATCTACATAGTCAGAACCCTGTCTAGTTTATCCTCACCTTCTACAACTCTTCCCTTCATTTACTCTATCCATGCTGGCAGTCTTTCTGTCCTACACATTAGATAACTCAAGACCATGCATTTGCTGTTCCTTCTGCTTGGAATGATCTTCCTCTACATCAATGTATGGGTGCTTCTCTCTTTACTGATGTTTTAATTCAAATGTCTTCTCCTCTAAGAAGGCTTTTTTGATGGTAGCTATATAAGCCTGAAGTGGTTCAATTACATTACCTACAAAAAAAACCTTCTTCATAGCTTTTATCATTGATCAAATTCTCATTTCTTATTCATCCATCCATCCATCCATCCATCCATCCATCCATCCATCCATTGTCTGCTTGCCCCCAAAAGACTGCATATATGGAATATACTCTTTCAATTCATTTTTAAGGCTAACTCTTCTTTCGGTCACTAAATTAATTCTCCAGAGTCAGCTTTGTTGAAGCAAAATTTGAGAAAGATAGCTGCTAAAGCTTTTTTGTTTTTAAGTGATCATTTACTTGTCCTTGGAAGCAGTATGAAAATAGGATCCTTGTGATTCCTGCCAGTTCTGTCCAAAGCAGACATTGTTAGAAATCAGGCTGGGCTGGGCATCTGCAGCACCCACTTTTGTTTTGTTTCTATACTGATTCTGTGACAGGACTAATGACAGTAATATGTGCCGCAAATAAACAGTGTATACCTAACTGAGAGCACCTGTATTTTAACTTTTGTCCTGCCATTACAGTGACAGGCTGTTGGGCTTTCTCTGTGTTTGTTGTACATGCATTCATTTGGTTTCTCAGACTAAAATTGAATGTCTTGATGGTGGAAACAATTTATAGTTCTTTAAATCACCATCACTCCAAGCATGTGGCAGGTTCTGTATGAATAGTCTGATTCACTGATGGATTTTCTATGGTCATGAATATTTCTTGCCTTATTGGGGCTTCTTTTCCTCCATGCCTATCCACACACCCGCCTTCTACCTTATCCATCACTTTGTGACTTTGAAGTGTTAGCAGTGAACAGGGGAATAATCATTGCCATTTCTGATTTACAGAGTAGGATGTTACTGAAGTTTCTTTGATGGTAATGGCATAAACTATAAGAGCTTTTCAACAGAGACTTAGCTGTTGAAGATCCAATGGGACCACATAATGAAGTGATGGCCCACAGCATGGGCTGCTGTGAGGAATGCCATGAGGCTGCAGTATGTCACTGGCATTAACGGCATGCGTTGTCACACCTAGAAAGCTGCTCTTTTAAAATCTGTTTGCATGCAAGCAATAGGTCCATTTTGTTATCACATCTGTTTTTCTAATTGAAACAATTTTCATGTTGTGATTTTTCTTTTCTTGACAAATTAGTCATAGTAGACTATGCAAATGAATTGATAGAGATTATTGAGATGACAAAAAATTTAAACAAAAAGCTACAGTTAAAATAGCAACTTGCCTTGCACACTCTAGGCAAGCACACTACTACTGAGCTACAGCTCAGTAAGTACTGAGCCCCAGCCCCTTAAAGACCTTATTGATGAAATCATTTTGTTGTAATTTAGTTGTAGCCATAGGAAAACACACTACTTTTTTGTTAAAAGGATATATGAAGATGCAGGCCATTCATTCATTCTGCAAATTATTTTTGCTATATCCTTGTAAAGCTTTATAAATGCAAGGAGAGTGTCTATATAGCTTTATTTTGTTTCTATAACAAGTAAGTCACTGTGTCTTTCCCAAAGTCAAATGCATATATACTATGTACAATGTAAAATCTCAATGATAATCAAATTGCAAACAAGAAGTTTGATAACATACATACAAGAATTTATTAATTTTTATGCTCTCCCAAATATTTCTCTCTCACTTGAAAAAGACATGAAAATAACCTGAGTGTTAATGTGTTTTATGTCAGTGAAGGGTGTACTCATTTCTCTAAAGGTATTTTTTTTTAATCCTAACTTTCTAAGCAGAAAAGTCTCTCACATACACATTCAAAACCAGGAACAATGTCACTTACTTGAAGTTTTGGAATAAGTGTTGGAAGCAAGTATATGTAGCACGAAACTGATTGTAGAACCCCTTGGCTCTATCCCAGTATTCTCTGGTTCTTAAAAAGGGAAGCAACTATTTCTTAGTCTAATTCTGTTGTAAATAAAAGAGAATTCCCTCTATCTGTCCCATCATGATAGTAGTGATCTGATGTTAACCTTTTATGGATGGGGAAAGAGAGGCACAGAACCAGCTGGAAATCAGTGGCTCCAAAACCCTGCATTTCCCCTTAAACCACAGTCCTCCTACACATTCAGGGAACAAGGTACAACATGTGCCATCTCTCTCCACCTGATTTCAAATGTCCAAAGAAAAGTTAAATAAAACCGAAAGTTGAACTATTAGAAGGAAGTTCTCTCTCCTTTTTTTTTTTTTTTTTTTTTTGTTTGAAAATCTGTTAAGCATTGAAGCAAACCTCTGTGATTGAAGGTGGTAAATGATAGATAGGGTTCAATAGAGTCTGCAGCAAAGGGTGTGTATTTTAGTGTCTCTGTGACCTGATCCAAAGGCTATTTCTAGCGGTTTGTCATTTAGTACAGGGAAGGTTAGTGAGGTCATGTTGATATATGATCTTTTATGCTCTGAACTTATCACTGCACTGGAACTGCTCCCACAATTCTCATTTAAAATAAGTTGTTATCTTTTGATACTAAAGAATAGAACAAGCGCTTTATTCTCCAAACTGTAACATAAAGAAAAGTTAAACTTTGAATGTTAACGTATTTAACTAGAGAAATTTAGGACATCCTTATTTTTGCCCATAGGAGGAAAAAGAATGTTAGCATTTTCAGCGGAAAACCTAATGAGATCACATGGACAGATCTGCTAGTGAGGAATGTCTCCACGCTAACATCACCATGATAAATATTTGTTCTTGTGGAGAATAAAATTATCTTAAGAAATGTTTTAATATCTCAGCACACATTCCCAAAGTAATAAAATTCTCTAAAGAAAAGGCCAAAGAAACAGGAAGACACGGTAGGATGGGGGAAAAAAATAAAGCATTGCCAGCCAAGGATCTAGGAGATTGCATCCTAGTTTGCCCAACTATGAGATAAACGGTGTTCAGCAAAGACCGTGACTTCTCCTTACCTGATCTTTTCTTGCTTGGATTTCACTAACAACCTTCTCAAATGTTTCTGAGTCAGCTGACAGATCTAGCACCTCCTCAAATCTATCTGCCCCATGGACCTTTCTAATTTGGTCAGTTATGTCACCAGCTCCAACAGCAGCAAAAATAAAGCTTTCTTACTAGACCTAGAAGTCTTTCAGAGTCTAGTCCTTGCTTACCTCTTACCTTGCTTATCTCTTTCTATTTCTGCTTACTTGCCAGAACTCAGTTTCCCTCACCAAGCACCTAACTCTTACTTATGGAGTCCAAGTAATGGTTTACTTTACCTTCATGGCTGCCTTTCCTTCCGGGTTTGATACCTTTTTATTGTTATATCTGAACATGTATTGTATTATAACCATTGGTTTACTTCTCTGTTCTCTCCCTTCTACCCATTAGACTAAAGCTTCTTGTTGGTGGTAGTGAATGGCTGCATAGTGAATGAATGAAAATCAACTCTCATTATTTTGGGTGTTCCCATTATTTTGGGTAAAGGGAAGATGGAGTTGAGTGGTTGGCCAGTACCATCATCAAAAATCAAGTCCTCACCTTTACTGGGAATTAAAAATACCTTTTCTGAATGCTCTGGTGGAGAATAACTGATTAATTAACTGAATCAATTTTAATTCATTAGAATACTGAAATGAATTTTGAAAGAATAGTTTCTTTTGCTGCTTAAACAAAAGAATCTTGAATTTTGTTTCAAATGATAATTTTTTTTATGTTTGCTTTTTCAATCATTTTTTCCCCTTTCCTCTGCCATCTTAGTGTGATATGATCATGGTTTATAGGTAAGTGTCACCTATCTCTTCAGAAAACACAGAGGCAACCTGGAATAATGGAATGAAATATTACTCCATGAAGAATCAGAAAATATGGGTTTCTTAGTGTGGCAGTTTTGGGCAGCATACTATCTTTTGGGCCTCAGTCTTCCACAAATTAGGATAATACTCTCCTTACAAAAGAATGATAATGCTCAAATAAGGTGGTATGTGATGTGAAAGTACTTTGAAACAGCCAAATGTTAAACAAACATTTACTCTAACTCTAAACCCAAAGTGTCAGCATTATTTATAATGGCTCCATAATCTAAATTTTTCCAAAAGCTACTATATCAAGAATAAAAGAATTAATTTAAATTTTATCTTCTCTGGAAAGTGGATAGGATAGAAACCAGAAAAATGTCTAAAGAAAAGAGGAAGATCTGTGCATCAAGTAGCCCAGGCCAGATGTAATCCACACCTGGAAAAAATGACTCCAGCTAGTTGGGAATTTAGGACTATATGTTTCTGTGCTACAGAACCATCCACTGGCTCATACATTTCTCTCTACTCAGACATAAACCACAAAGAACAGCACTGAAGGCAAACCAGTGAATTTGGAGTACATCACATGTCTCTACAGTGTCTCATATTCTGAAAATGTCTCTGCAGTCGATTCTGCATATGTTGCCTCACAAGGACCTAGAGAAGGATGTTAATATTATTCTTGGATAGGAAAAGAAAGACAGCTAGCAATTAAGTGATTTGCCTCAGGTCACAGAGGGAATTAATGATGCCTTTAACATTCAGAAGGTCTTCTCTGTGTAGCAAGAACTCCTTTATTCCTTCAGCTATGGGTTGTCCAGATTATGACCATATTAACAAGTCTTCAAGGCCAGTGACCTTGAGGCACAATTTTCAGTGGAAAAAGTGATGTATAGCTCATCTAGTCAGGCAGGAAATACAAAGAAGAGACAGGAGGGCAAATCTGTGCTTTGCTGTATAAGTTTCATGTTCTCTCTAATAGATTAATGATTTTTCCAAGAGTTTCTGAATTTCTTTGTGTGTATGGATGTGTTTATTATAATTAGCAGTAGATATTAATTGTAGAAAATAATGGGTTTCATTGTGACATTGTGACATTTCATACATGGATATAATATACAGTTTCTGTGTTTGTTAGGAATGAAAGTTAACTGCATTAATAACAATCTATATACAAGCAAATAATTGTACAGGGATTATTAACAAGGTTTACAATTACCTTGACCACTGGTTCCCATTTTTCTACTCTAAAGTATACGGTTAATAAAGTAAGTAAATTTGAATTTTTAAATCATGAAATACATATAAGCTCCTCTGGGTGGGAGAAGACTCATGACTAGAACAAATTGGTAGAAATCTATGTCTCAGGCATTGATCTTTTCCTCAGATATATCTGTTTTTTTTTTTTTTTTTTTTTTTTTAGAAAGATGGTAGGAGGGTTCTTCCCCATCCCCTTTAAAGACAGGAATAGAATATGACATGCTCTGGTCAATGAAATATGAGCAGAAATGACACATGTCACTTTCAGGTGGAAGTTTTAAGAACTAGTGCAAAATGTGTAAGGGATCCCTTTCCCTCTCCCATAGCGTCTGATGTGGCTGTTCTATTTGCCTTGTCCTGGACAAAGGCTAAGTGGAACAGAGAAGCAGCCAATTCATTATGAACATGTAGCTTGAAATAGAAAAAATTATACTTTAAACCACTTTGACTTGAGGTTTGTTTATAATCAAAGCATAACATACGCTGTACCAACTAAAACGATTCAAACATAAAAGAATTAATTTGAATTTTATCTCCTCATTCGGAAAAAACAGATTCATTAAGGAAGAGAATGGCAAAACATATGAAGAAGTACATATTGAATGGATGCCCACAAACCTAAAGGGAAAAGTAAAATATAAAATGTCTGAGAAAAGAGAAATGAGACCATAGAGAAGTGGTTGCATTGGAGTGTATCAGACAAATGCCTTCCTAACACAGGTGGCAAAACTGCTATGATAGACCACTGTTGGGAGACTGTCCATCTGATGAATGTCAAAAGTTTTTTTTTTTCCTGATAAAATGGCAGAATATGACAAATTTTTCACTCACCCTCAAATAATGTGATCTTTCTTTCAAAAGTGACAATGTGGTCTTTCAGAAACTAGGGAGGCAGTGGGGGTAACTACAAATCAGAATTCAATTGGCTCAGTAAAGAAGAACTGTTTAATGTCAAAAACATCAGGGAGAACATGGGAGATTAAAAAGCAACCAAAATAGGAAACACTGGACATAAAAAATGTATTCTGAATTTTAGAGAAGTGAATACAAAAGATATTTTATACCATAATTATAAAAAAAATAAATTAAAAAAATAAAATTTAAGAGCCTGGAACTCTGGTAGGATGGGAAGACTTAGTATAGTATATTATCATAAAGTCAAAAATAACTCAGAGAACCCTTAGTCCTTGCAGAAAACTATATATCTCTTCATTCATTCTTTCAACAAATATTTGTTGAGTTACTACTGAGAGTTAGGAATTGTACATAAATGTTCAGGGTAAACAGAATATATCTCTTGACCAACTCATGGAGCTTACAATATATTGAGTCAAACAAACAAGTAAACAATAAGAAAAAGGCCTCTAGCTAGCATTTATTATATATTGAGTGTTAGTGATTATAACAGGGCCTTTACATAACTTCCCCCCTAATATTACACAACAACTATGTAAGGGTAATTGTCCTTATTGTGAATAGTGTGAGGCCCAGAGAAATAAAAATATATGGCCCTATATTCACACCAAAGACCAAAGTAGGAGTTGAAATCAATTTTGTATGATTCCAACATTTGTATTCTTTTATCTATACTTTGATGCCTTTAATATCTGACTCTTAGATATGTGATATATTTTTTACATTTTTGAAATGTTAATTTTGTGCATATGTGTTTGTGTATTGTTTGTGTGTGTGTGTGTGTGTTTACATGGATATGGTTGTATCTCATGGGAAAAATTACCTCTTTATGTGATTATAATTTGATAATTTTTTTAGTTTAGTTAAAGGTTGGTTTTAGAAAGTTACTGGATGTTAACAATTTATAAGCCACATCTTAAAGAGTTCTATAAGTTATTTGCAACATGTAAATTATGCTTTTAGTAAAGAGTTTAGAAATGTTCATTTAGTACAGAAAAAAGGATGCTCAGAAAATGACAAACTTTTCTCTAAAAATATAAGCAATGATGAAATTTTAGAAATTTATAGTGGAGGGTAGAAATTTTCTGGTTTTAAGAACATCTTGTGTGATGCAGCCACATCAATGTTTATAGCAGCTCAATTCACAATAGCTAGACTATGGAACCAACCTAGGTGTCCCTCAATAGATGAATGGATAAAGAAAATGTAGTATGTATACTTAATGGAATATTACTCAGTTTTAAAGAAGAGTGAAATTATGGCATTTTCCATTAAATGTTTGGAGTTGGAGAATATCATGGTAAGCTGAAATAAGCTAATCCCACAAACCCAAAAGCCAATTTTTTTCCTCTAATATGTGGATGCTAATTCACATTAAGGCAGGGGGCACTAAGGAAGAATAGCATTACCTTAGATTAGGTAGAGGGAAGTGATAGGAGGGAGGGGAGAAGATGTGGGGATAGGAAAGATAGTAGAATGAATTATTACTTTATGTAATATGTAACTACATGACCAATATAATTCTGCAACATGCACCCTCACAAAAATGGAATTATAACCCATCTGTGTATATCAAAGTGCATAAATACATTCTACTGTTATTATAACTAATTAAATTACAAAAAAATTTAAAAAAGAACATCTTGTTCTTCTTCTTTAGGACTTGAATTCCAAGAATTAAGAGAGGTATTACATATTTTTTTCCTGGAAATCCCAGTATTATACACCTAAAATTGGAGGGATTTTGGCATCTGAGAATATAACTCACTACTTACTATAAGCTAAAGACCTAAATTGATTTTAGCATTGGAAGAGAAATTGCACTTTGGTTTTGAATTGCTTCCCTGTGAGCACTGAGCCAAATATTAATGTAGATTTAAAAGGAAACAAAAAGTGTTCAAACTCTAATGTACTCAGGCTTATAAATTGGAATTCAGTCACTTTAAAATAAGTTGGATTTCTTGAAGCAAAACAACTCTTGTTATTTTTGTATTACTGCTCTGACCCACAGTTTACATACCGGTAACATACAATGCAGGTGCTCTTCAGATACAATCAAATGTCCAGGTGGGAGTTTTCTGAGACAATGCTCACTCAAGTGCACATGAGAGAGTTAAGTGTTTCTTCCTATTCCACTCAGAGAACTTTCTCTGACTACCAGTGCTTCAAGGAAAAGTTCATTACTTGTTAATTCATTTGTTTTGCACTACAAAAAAATTAAAACTTCCCAAAACATAAATAATGTAATGAAAATAATAAAATATATATTAAATATAATATATAATAAAATATAATAAATATAAACAATATAATTACCTAACCAAAAGCAGTAGTAAGATCTTGGTTTATACATTCTAAACCTTTTTCTTTGTAGATAAATAAATTTATAAATTTTCTTTTTAGAAAAAAGAAATACTTTTATGTACTACCTTATTTTTTCACTTTTTAACATATTACAAGAATATTTACAAGTCAGTTAAAATAGCCATGTAGTTTTAATGCATGACTATCTCACAGTTTTTAAATCAGTTATTGTATTTAAATATTTGAGTCATCCCTAATTTAGCTACTATGACATCATTCCTCAAAAATATTTGATCTTTGTAAAGTAACTATGTATTTTAAAAAAATTATTCATTATACAATGTGTACATATATTAAACATCACAAGGCACCCCACAATATTTTTGTGTTAAAAATAAGTGAAATTTCAAAGTTATTATCTGTTTTTCTGTTTGCTTGTTTATTGTTAAAAATACCCATTTGGGGGCTGGGGATGTGGCTCAAGCGGTAGCGTGCTCGCCTGGCATGCTTGTGGCCGGGTTTCGATCCTCAGCACCACATACAAACAAAGATGTTGTGTCCGCCGATAACTAAAAAATAAATATTAAAAAAATTCTCTCTCTCTCTCTCTCTCTCTCCTCTCTCACTCTCTTAAAAAAAAAAATACCCATTTGGGGGTTGGGATTGTGGCTCAGTGGTAGAGCACTTGCCTGATATGTATGAGGTACTGGGTTCGATTCTCAGCACCACGTATAAGTAAATGAATAAAATAAAGGTTTATAAACAACTAAAAAATATTTTAAAAAATATCCTTTTGGAGGTGGGTGATGAGAGAGTCAGTATAGATCTCAGTACTGACAGCATGGCTGCTTCCACCTGCTGGTAGCCTGGCTGCCCAGGGCCAGATGCCAGGGCTTATTACCTTCTGCACCCTCGCTTCTCTCCTTATTGAGACTGGGGCCTTTCCCTGTCCACTCTAGGTGCCAATCCCTATTCTTCTTGGGGATGAACCTGGCTTTTGTAATGGTGAAAAAAATTTCCACGTTCCCCTGTCATTTTTCTCAGCCAGCTTCTCTAATGACAGTTTCTAGAAAGGAGGCCTCATCCCTTAACTTGGGAGCCCTCAGGAGCTGCTCATCAGAAGCCATGCCATCCTCTGGGGCTGATGTTTGGGGATGTGCTTCAAATGAAATGAAAATATTTCAAATTTGCACATTTATTTCTTCCCTCATCACATGATACAGTCCTATTCTTTAGATTTTGCGTGTGTCAGGAGATACAATTTTCCATAACTCTAACTCTGTCTTCATGGAGCAGGTCTATATTTCAGAACCACTGGGAAATTCCAGGTGAGAACGGGTTTATTGCAGACCTCTGGAGAACTTTGTCTGGATTTCCTTTCAACAGGTGGCTGATTAGAATGTTCTGGTGTTTAGCTACGTCTTATGTCTTTAGTCCTATGTGCTATTTTAAAATGTGTGACAATCCTTATTAACTCAAGATTGGAAAACTTAAATCATCTAGGCTGTTGAAGCTGAACCTCTGTTCACATATGTTACAAATATTACAATATGAAGAAGCAACCAAGCCACTCCTATGCCCATATTCCTAAATGTGGATGAGTGTGTGTCAAAGGCCAAGCGGGAGGCACAGAAGCAAAAAGCATGGGGATGACACCAGGGTCATAATATTACCCTTATTTACACAAGATTGTAACATTTGATGCACTGAACTCCCAATCGGCAGTGATACATATTTTTAGGTACTGAGTCGTTAAGCAATGAAAACAACTGTTCCCATTTCTACATCAATGTCAAGTGTGGATGGACAGCATTGTAGCATTGTATTTGTACAACCCAGGCCTCGGAAGTCTTCTATCTCATAATATTCATTGTAGAAATGAGAAAACTGAGTCAAGGTTAAATGGCCTAAGGCTCCTTCATTTTAGATTTTGTTCATCTAAAAAGCAATTCAGAGTCTGTTTGACTAAAACATGAACAGAAAATTTATATCCAACAGAAATATTCTTCAAAGAGTATCAAGGAAATGAAAATGAAAATTAATAGTTTTGTCCAACTAAATAAAGACCAAATTCTTTTGCCTGAAATTCAAGGTTTCCTCCCTCTCTCCCTCCCTCCCTCCCTTCCTTCATTCCTTCCTTCCTTTCTCTCTTTTTTTCTACTTATCACCCTGTCTCTTTACAGCCAAATGAAATTTTAGCACAATTAACATTTTGCCCTGACTATGTAGATACATCATACCATTCAGTCTGCTAACTCAAGGCTTGATCTCCTTCAGACCTAACTCAGAAATCCAGCCCCAATTTTCTACAGATAAATGGGTATATTCTTGGCTCTGTATCACTGGTTCACATGTACTCTGTAAGGGATGTAAATTCATTTACAAGTACAAAACCTTATTTTGGAAGGTTAGTTAACTGTTTGCATATGTTAATGCAAGTTAATGAACTTGCAAGGATGCACCAGGGAGAAGTTGATACTGCTTTCCGTATTTCTTTTTTCAAGCATTATATGAGGATACCAGCTGCTTCCCTTATCTTTACCATGGTCACCATCACATTTCATTCTCTAAGGTTGAGATCAAAGTTGCAACTTCTTCCCACCAAATGAGATAGCCCGCCATAAAGAGCTTTTTCCTATGGCTTCATATTTCCCCTGGAATGCTTTCTGAAGTCCTTTGATTTTTCCCATTGCAGTCCCAATCTTTTCATTCTTGCTGTGATTGCCTTGTCCACTGTGGACCTCTTATTTAAGGACCCAGTCCTTCCTGCTGCGTTTCCTATTACTGGACTGACAACACCTTATAATCCCAGATCCTGAGACCCAGCCCACCTTAGACCGCCCCTCCACCTGAGAAACACAGGAAGGCAGGGGATATCAAGAATGTATTTTGGCCAGACTAAATCTGCTGGGGCTGGATTAATAGTATCTTTCATTTCTCTAACTCCATAGGTCCTTCTTCAATAGGCACTTCAGCTCACTGTACTCATTCCCTGGTGATCTAATTCCCTGGGACTAAAATAACACCAAGATGTTTTGTTTCATTTTTGTTTTTGCCTACAACTGACTGACCTATAGATAAATAAGCTCTGAAAATATTCGAGATCATGTTTTCACTATGATGGTTCAGTTGTCTGGTGAGTAAACCTGTCCAAGAGCAGACTTTTAAAAATGATATGTGCTGATGAAAATAAATCCTGATATAGGGGGGAAAATCACACAAAGGATTTCACTTCATTATCCTTCTTTCTTGGTACGTTTGAGACAATGTAACTGAGATATCTCTCTTTTTGAAGGTAATAATTAATAATCAGTTATCAATTTTCATATTTATATTGCCTTGGGCCTTCTGGCACATTATTCTCCAGAAAATTACTTATTGGTAATACAGAACATGTTTTACAAAATGAGCAAGATGGACTATTTCACAGTCTGGACCATGTGGTGAGTCTAGTTGTGTGGCATAAGTGATTTCCTGTGGTGGCTACTTTTGCTGGAAATTTTGTTAAATGAGCCAAGATACAAGTTTATATATGTCAAATCGCCATTATATACAATGTAATCTTTTCCTCTGAAAGATGAGATATTCAACTGAAATATATAATAGGAAATACAGTCAACAAATTATATGATTTTATTTAATTTTTTTAAAGTGCAAACATTTCTGAAGTTGAAATGTCTTTGAAAGAATTACTATTTTAGCTTTCTAACATCACATATCAAGAGAAATATAACATATCTCTTTCAATTGGGAAAAGAACATACAATTTGGAAACTTAATGTTTTTCAGTAGTATTTCCTTTACCAACACGGGAAATTCTAAAGGTGTATTTGCATATCCTGAGAAATTGAGCTGCAAAGTTTAGGGCAATATGTCATAAATGATTTTAAATATATATATATAACTTGATTTTTGCATCAGCAAAAGATTCACTGAAATCAAGAAAACCAGTTTTCTGAATTTTTACCTTTTCACGAAGGTTGTTAAGTATTCAGCAAGATCAAAGGGCACTCTATTTCCAGCATCATTGGCATTAAAGCAATTCTTCAGAAATTAGTAATTAGGTGGAATTTTATTCCAATAATAGAGCTTTATATCACATATTCCTATTTACAGCACTAACACAATGAATGGCATAACCGGGACCCTAAATGGAACTCCTCCTGATTAATCGATTCACACAGTGCAGCGAGAGTACTTAGTTGATGCAAAGGTGAAATCACTGCACAGCATCTCAAATATATCAATCTGATGATTACCTGAATAGCCTTTCCCGCTGACTCCTGTCAACACACGATAGCCTGCTTGGCATTGTTTGACTCTGCCTTAAAATGCAGAAATAGGCAAATTACCCAAGCTCTCTTTTGAAGTAAAACACACACAGCCTGGAAGCTGACAGCAGTATTACAAGGAACTAGGAAAGAAAACCCTCTGAGACTGCTCAGAAAAATACCTATAGGAGGCCATTAAAACAACAAAGCTCTTGAGGTAAAATTCTATCTAAGAAGCTTTAATCAAAGAGCAGCATGAATCTTATAGTCTTGTTCTTTCTTCACCACAATTAATAACATCAGTTCCTTAGGGCACTCCTAAGGAACAACATTTCAAAAACATTCCCTGGATAGACCAAGCAAAAAGTGCCAAATAAACATTCTGCACAAGCATTTAGTGTAGAGGGAGATATGTTTAAAAAAATGAGTAAAAATAAAACAGAGAGGCCTTCATATGTCCTTCATAGCAAGGCATTCATAAATCGCAACTCAAGTTGGCCTTGGAAAACTTGACTCTTAGGTAAGAAGTACAACTTGACTCTTTCTCCAGTCATTTGTCTTGGGGGGTCCCTACCTCTCATCCTCTCTGTCCAGTGTCTTCTTGGCAGAGGGTCTGCAAGCGGCAGTGTAATACAGCAATAAAGAGCACTGTCTACACAGCCAGTAACTTTGGGATTAGAAAACAGGCTCCTTAATTAATTGTTGTATAACTGTGGAGAACTCTCTGAATCACATTATTAATCTGTAATATGGTGATAATATCAACTAAGACCTTTCTGAAAATGATGTGAGGTATCCAATGTAGGTAGAGGTCAAGCACCACACCCTGGGTGTGTCCTGGATTCAATGAATGGCAGTTGTTTTTTTTGCTATAAACTGATTCCCTTGGGTAAACTGGCTATAACTGTAACTCATCCCTAGAGTGCTTTCATTTCAAAAGGGGTTTCTAGAGGACTGAAGAACTCTCAGGACTCAAGGAAGTCAATTTATTTCTGGTATTTCAGAAATCCTGATAGGCTAGTGGGTAAGTTATTTGTCATGGGAGAATTCTTTGTGCCTTTCAAATAAATGTACAGGAAGCTGTGAGCACTGAACCTGCACCAGAAGAATTAGGTTCAAATGATGGTTTTGCCACTTGCCAACTGTGTTACTTACCTCCGGCACAACACTACTTAATCCTTCATTGTCCAGGCTTTCTTACTGAAGTGGGGCAATGATATATCAAAGAGTTATTAAGAGGATTACATGATACAAAGCATGAAAATGGGTTCTGTCCATGGTCAGTGCTGTACAACTATAAATTATTGCTATAATCTATTCTTTGCCATTGCCATGAAACATGCTCCAAGAGTGATGGAAATTTTTTAGCATTGAGAAACAAATAATAATTCACTTGGCCAATAATAAGTCAGAAAAAGAAAGAAAAAATACATCCACAATAGAACACAAAACAATCTTGATCGGGTATTTCAGCATTCATTTGGTTAGCAAACTTTGAAAATCATCAGAATTCTCTGGGAAAATACATGAGACAAAATGGGTGAATCTCAAAAGCACTGTGCCAAGTGAAAGAAGACAGGCTTATGAATGCCCAACACATTAACGGATAAACAAATTATGCTACATAAATGCGGTTGAATATCATTCAACCTTAAAAAAGGAAGGGAATTCTGACACACGTTACAAGATGAGTGGACCTTGAGGACATCATGCTAAGAGAAATAAGTCAGACACAATGGACAAATATTATTATAAATACCTAGAGCAGTTAGATTCATAAAGACAAAAAGTAGAATGGTACTTGTCAAGGGCTGGGGGGAGGGAAGAATACGGATTAGTGTTCAATGAGTACAGAGTTTCAGTTAGGGGAATAAATGTTCTGAAGATGAACAGTGAGGATGGTTGTAGGACAGTATGAATGTGCCTAAAATCATGCAAGTGCATGCTTAAAAATAGTTAAAATGGCAAGCTTTATGTTATGCTTATTTTATCACAATAAAAACAAAAGAGGCCCAGTAAAGACTCAGTTTATGAAAAGTTCTAGCAGAAAAACAGAGTCATAGAAAGTAGATCAGTTCTTGTAAAGAACCAAAAGAGAAATTCCCAAGGTTAAAAAAAATTTCTACATTTTGAAACATTTTTTGTATCTTGAAGCACTTTTCAAAACTCATCTAACTGTATACTCAACATGGGTATATTTTATTGTATATACATTATACTTGTTTGTGATGGTTAATTTTGTGACAACTTGTCTATGGACTATAGTGCACAGTTGGTCAAACACCAGTCTAGACATAACTGCAAAGGTACTTTCTAGATGTGGTTCACATTTCAATTAGTATACTTTGAATAAAGTGGATTACCTCTGTGATGGTTAATTTTATATGTCAACTTAACCAGGCTTTGAAGCATCCAGACATTTGGCCAAGCATTATGTGGGGTGTTTCAGTGAGGGTGCTTTCTGGGTGAGAGGACATTTGAATTAGCAGATTAGTCAAGCAGATTGCCCTCCCTACTGTGGGTGGGCCTTTTCTAATCAGTTGACTTGCATAGGATAGAAGACTGAGAAGAGGAATACCCTTCTCCCTGAAAGTGTAGGCTTTGGTCGCCTCGGCATTTGGACTGTGCACTTGACTTTTCTTGGATCTTTGACCAAACAGCTTTCATACTGGAACTTACATCATTGGCTCTCCTGGTTCTCAGACCTTTGGACTTTGACTGGAACTTCAGATTAGCTACTCTGGGTCTCCAGCTTATTAAAACTTCTGGGGTCTATAATTGCATAAGCCAATCCTTAAAACCAATCCCTCAGTCACACACCCTTCCCCCATATACATACAGATGTGCATAAATCTCCCCACCCCAATACATCTTATCGGTTCTATTTTTCTGGGAGCCCTGACTTATATACCCTCTATAAAATGGATAGTAAATTTGTTCATGTAATCAGATGAAGGTCTTAAAAGGAAAGAATGGGTTCCCTCAAGAGGCAGGAATCCTGCCTTTGGCATCAAGATGCAATGGCAACTTTTTCTGGAATTTGCAACTTGTTGGTCTGCCTTTCTGATTTAAAATTTGTCAGGCCTCACAATTGCATAAGCTAATTCTTTAAAATCTCTTTCTCTTTGCACCTGTGTGTGCACATGCACACACACATGCCCATGGGTACCTCTTATTAGAGTTCTATTTCTCTGAGTATCCTAAATAATAAAGCCGTAAAGTTGATTGATAAAGGAAAGATACCTGAGATTCTCTATGAAAATCTAGATTCTTAGAGTACACTCTAGGCTTATTGAATCAGAAACTCTAGAGGTAAGCCTTAGCTTGTGTAGTTTTAAAAAGCTCTTTCAGATAATTCTTATGCACCCCTCTAGAACTAGAAAAGGTTCTGTAATAACATCTTGAACCAGTGAAAAAAAATGTTAAGATTATTAAGGGTTGGGCATGGTGGTGCATGCCTATAATCTCAGCAACTTGAGAGGCTGAGGCATGATGGTCACAAGATCAGAGCCAATCTCAGCAATTTATCAAGGTCTTAAGCAACTTACTGAGACTTGGTCTCAAAATTAAAAAAAAAAAAAAAAAAGTTCTGGGATGTGGATCAGTGGTAAAGCTCCCCTGGGCCCAATCCTCAGTACAAAGAGAAAAAAAGGAAAGAAAAAAAAAGATTTTTTTAAACACTACAAATTTTGTGTGCATACCTTTTTGTTACTTTTTCCTAAGTATTTTGTATAAATACAAGAACATTTTATAAATGAGGTAAAATTGTGCCAAAAAACCAGTGGGGCAGAGAAACAAAGGGCAATCAAATGAGTATTGAGAACTCTGGTCACAGCTGTTGATGTAACAAAGGTTGGTCATATGCCTATAAATCAGGCACTGTTCTAAGATCTGAGGACATGTGAAGAGATGACCAACCAGAAATAATCCCTGCCCCAGGAAGCCTATACTCTAGTAGGAGGGCCTCAGAGCAAAGCCAATGATGTGCAAACCTTGAAAACAGGTTTTCATTAAAAAAATAAAAGCTTTTCAAAGGACTCTGGCCAGTAGAATAAAAGTAGCAAAACAAACCAAAACAACCTGTACAGCTTAATTTATATTTTTATCCCACAGTTTAACTAAGAGTGCTGAACCAAAGTTTAGCAGCACGTTGGTTGAGCGAGATAACTGCTGAGGGTAAAAAAATAACAGAAAATAGAGTAAGCAATTAGCTCTAGTCCAGCGTGGGTGCCAACCATTGAATGTGGGCCTCTTACAGCTTCCCAACCCTGCTCTCTCAACCCTTAGTTGTTACAAATATCAGGCAGTCACATGTGTTTTCCAGGGAAGAAAAATTGCTAAGTCCTTGTCATTATAGAGAAAGCTGTTGATAAATCCTTTTTGTCTGTAACGTGTAAGACCAACTCCAGGGAAGGAGAAGCCAAGTCTCTGACTTGTTTCTTTGCCCATTTATCCTATGTTTATTACACAGGGGCCATTTAAGAGTATCTACCTCTTAGGATTTGTGAGGGGCAAATGAGAATATAAATCCCTTAGCATGATGCCCTGTGCATAATAAACTCTCAGGAAATGTTAACCAGCATTATTGGAATATTGGACTTGACATTGGCCAGTCATTCCTCCAGGAAATAGAGACACAAAGACAATTGAGACAGGCCATTGCAGCAAGAATCTTAACATCTAGCCGAGGGAGAGATGCCAAAGGAATTATGCATGATTCCTGCTATGAAAGAGGGCTGAGCAGCATCACTAAAAAGGGTGGAGAGAAGGGAGGGAGGAATGTCAGACAAACCTTTAAGGAGGAGGCTTGGCTGGTATTTTCAATGTAACTTCCATTGTATGCAGGCAGTTTCAGAGCAAAAAACAAAAAACTTTTTTTCCAGTCATTTATGTGAAAAGTAGTCATTACTCATCAAAATTTTGTATAAAACTCAAATGCATAGGATTATTCTCATAGATATAATTAAAGGCTCATAGGATTAGATTTTCTGTTTAGGCCTTTGATAGAAATAAAGCTGTTTGTAAAGAGGTTGACATTTTGAGATGGAGAGTCAGACAACTTTGAGTTGCCGAGAACATTAGAAATCACATACTTTACACTCTCATTCTAAATAAGAAAACTGAGGTGCACAAAGCATAAGTGAGAATACAAACTGAATCTGTCTTAATGAAACAGGGGACATAGGGTAACAGTCCACATCTGTTTGTCCAGTATTGTGGCCACTAGGAAAATTTCAAATTTAAAAGGATTGCAATTAAATAAAATTCGAAACCCCATTCCTTGAAATAACTACATTGCAAGTGCTCAATGTGATTAGCAGATAGCTCCCTCACCAAACAGTACACACATAGAACATTCTCACCCTACAACATTCTGTTGAATTGTATTGTTAACTTATGCAGTGAGAGAAAAGTAGCTTTCAGTTGATATTAAAAACAGTTCACAATGAATAAAGAAAAACTTATTTAACTTTGTGACCGGGTTTCTCAAATGCATTTCTAAATTTTCCCATGTAATTGCTAGCCTATAGAAAAATCTAACTCAGCACACAAACATTTCACAGGAAAAATTGGCGTAAGTTATCATAGAATTTATAGTTTTAAATATGCATCAAAGTTGTGTGTGTAATTTTGGAAATGTGAATGAAAACCACTTTCATGTTCCAGTTGTCCTACATTTCAAGAATAATCAAATGCAAATATCTACTACATAGATTATCAAAAGGAAGAACAAGGAAGCAAATAAAATTTAAGTAGGTCATATTTGAGGATGAATTTGTAAAACAGGAAACAAAGTAGGGAGTGTAGATTTTATTGAAAAGTTGCAAAAGTAAACTTTAAAAAAGTGACTTTTTTGATAAGAAGTAAAAATATTGCAAATAAATTTTCCTCTTTTGATAATAATTTTCAGTGTGTAAAAATACACAATATATTAGATCTTAAGAGATGTTTTAAAAGAGTATATAACATGGAGAAACAAATATTCTTCAACTTTTCCCAGAATATGGTATGTATCTGATGATTAAAAACTGGGAGGGGGCAATTTGAGGTTAAAATTTTTTTAAATACTTTCTCGAAGTTGAATTTTGAAAAATCTCAATATTTTATTTTATGGTTTGCTCATGGGTCTTAGCTACCAAATATCTTGAGCTGATATTCTCTCTTTTCATGTTAAAAATAAAATCTATGAATTGCACTTTTTCAAAATTACTCCTTGCTGGGTTTCCCTCTATATTTCTTTTTCTGATTAGTAAAATTCATTATCAGTGGTCAACATAAGCCTTGACCATAATCATGTGGGCATTTAATATTCCAATGTGCCCTTTCACTGATGCCAAGGGAGTAACTGTAATGTGGTTTCCATAGGGAGATTCCTGTCCTATTAACATTTAGAGTATTTTCTCCTTAGGTTTAATTTTTTTAAATATTTTGCCTCATAAATGTTTTGGATTTTTATCCTATTTGTACTCTATGCCTCGATATCTTCTTGCATATTAATAAATCACTTTCCAATATTCTTATGACTTATGTCCTTGTGAAGAAGTTCTCAAATAACCATCTATAAACAGGTACTAAAAGTAACAAAATAAGAAAATAAGGATTACGCAATGATCACACACGTGGGTGGTATAGTATAGAAAGATGACTTGTAACCAATATACTTGAATGATTTTATGAATTCCCAGTAAAACTTTGCCAAACGAAAACCAAAAACAAAACAAAAACAAACCCTTCATTTTCTCTCTCGCTCTTACAATGAGTTGAAATTTATTGGCAAATGTGATTTTGTTTTCAGGTACTCAATATATCAATTTTTGATACCAACTGAGAAGAGTGTTCACGGTGATGCTCGTTGCATCTCACTACAGCCTAGAGGTGCTGGAAAGGGAAACAACCACCCTCTTGTTTGTACAGTAGCTGGTTAGCCAAGGGAGTTAGAAAGTCAGCTATTCAAAATCCAGCCAAACACCCAGCAGGGTAAGCATTTTCCAGGAATGTGCTTGTGGTCACAAATGGAGCATTTCCATGCTGTCCTCCTAAAATCTAAAACCAACAGTACACAGAGCAATGTTAGGACCCAGAGCAATGGAGATGGTCCAGCCCAGTTTAAGGAAGGGTTTGGCCATGTCCTAGGGAAGAAGGCAGATTTCTGAATAGGTACAGGCTCTGTAAATATTAAATAAGGCCTGCACTCAGGCACAATGTGATCTTCTGTGAAGGAAGGCTAGTTCTGGTAGTTCTGAAAGACAGGCTAATGCTACACCTCTGGGCTCCCATCCCACTCACCCCCGCCCCTAGAAGCCCAGGTACTCTTCCAAGGCAATCTGAATTCAGAGTTGGGCTTGACTTTCTTCCAGGACATTTTCTGGGCTAAGCAGACCATGCCTTCCTTACATGACATTTTCAACTGTTCTGTCCTTTTTGCTCTTTTATCCATGGGCTGTTTTTTTTTTTTTTCTTTTCTTTTCTTTTTTTTTTTTTTTGGTCATTGTAATCTTCAACCAACCCTCTTATTTCATCTATCTCCTTCAAATCCCCTCACCATGCTTACTCTGGGTGGGAGACACCCCACCCTCTTACCAGCCCTGTTTCTCACACCCTCTCTGGTTTCCTCTAGGCCCTATATCCAGACCTGCCCTTCAGTCCTATGAATTTGTTTGTATGCGTGTGTATGCATATATATGTATGTGTGTGTGTGTGCAAGTGTAAGTGTAAGCGCAGTTGAATTTGAACTGTTATTGCTGTAAAGACTCTGTCCCAAGAAATGACTCCAATGGAAGAAATTTTAAGCAGAGCAGAAGGGCATAAGTGTCTTACTAGGCCACTAGAAAAGATATTTTAGAACATTCACTCACTCAGTCAATATTTATTGAGTACTTATTGTCTATTGGTCACTGCTTCAGGCATCAAAGATGCAATATAATGCATTTTAAGGAACTAAATTCTAGTGGAGTCAAGAGGTGCATACACAGTTAAAACACAATAGGACAGATATAACACTACATACAATATATACACATATATATATATATATATATTATATATATTACATATTGTATATATAATTATATGTAATCTATAACACATACATGTAAATAAATAAATAAATATTTCCATAGCACAGAGGGAATCATTCTGCTTGGAGCAGGGTTGGGGGGGGTCCTCAGAGAAAGTTTCGAGGGAAAATGATTAAAAATGACTCTCAAATGGGCATAGGAGTCCCTATTGACTGAAGCTAGCATAAAGAGGACAGGTGAGGCAAAGGAACAAGAAATGGATGTGAGAGACATCAAGAATGTGTGTATGTTGGACCATGAGAGAGGAAAAGAAAAGGAGGAAAGAGCAATTGAAAACAGCTCATATTAGAGAATGCCTTGAGTTAAGAAACTGACAAATTGTAAGGCTACAGGGCTGGGTAAGATCTTGCACAAGCCAGGCTGACATGAAACACTGACAGTGAGGACAGCCTCCTGCTGCAGCCAGCTAGGCAAGCTCTGTGTATATAATATCATGCAATCATCACAACACTGTGACATGGGTGTTAGTGCCACCTATTTGCATGTGAAGTAACTGAGGCCAGGAGAGGTTATTTAACTTGTACTGCTGATCTGACCCAAGATTTGACCAAGGTTCTCACATGAACACTGTTATCACTTAGTCACTTCCTTTCTTATGGAAAGTGGCATTTGGTTGGAGTTCCTTTTGGGAAGCCCAGTAGGGAAGCCATGGAGGGAGTTGAACCCAGTCAAGCAGGTAGAATCCTTCCTTCAACTGCAGGAGGGAAGGATCCACAATGGGAAGAAAGCAGCTCTAATTCTAACTCAGTATTTCTCATCCCAGGCTGTACATGAAATCACCAAGGAAACATTTACCTGGACCTCATTCGGAGATTCTGAGTTAATTGGGTCAGAGCATCAGCTTTCAAAAAGTGCCTCATATGATTCTGGTGAGTAGACAGGGCTATTGGAAACCATTGCTCTAGCTGTTTCTTTGCTGGGACTGCTGGGGTATGAGGTCTCTGTATTACATATGTTCCCTTTTCTTCCTGACCCCCATCAATCACTTTCTTTTCCTCCAGTCCTGGATTTTTGTGCACATTTGTGTGACCTTAAGCACATATCATGGCCAGACCTTGCTTACAATTCTGACACCATGCTTACTCTCAGGCAAACCACCCAGGCATCCAGGTGTAGAGGTTCAAGGGCTGTCCAGCGTGAGAAGCTCAGAAACCTCAGGAGGTAGTTGGGGACAGACATGTTTGAAATTGGTAGTACTTTTCACCATAATATTGGGAAACCAGGGTGGGAGAGACATGAACAAAAAGAAAGCCTACACTGATGGAAAGTCAAAGGTGTAAGGACACCATGAGCTCTTTCTTCAGAGCTCCTGAAGAAGTGTACAGCCTGCAGTGGCCTATCCATTTCCAGCTGTGCTTTCTGTAGAGTCCTGATAACTGTGTCCTATATTGCAGTCATTCTTTCCATATTTCACAGCAATATAGATTCTAGACTTGATCATGTTCAGATTCTAATATGGGACACCCAAGAGAAAATCTTTTTTGTTCATTTTATTTATTTTTTAAACATCAAAAAAAAAAAAAAAGTCAGGTGAGAAAACATGAGTTATCTGGTACAGGGATAGTGCCAAGGCATTTATCTGTCTGGGAAGTCCCATGGCACTTTCCAGGTAGAGAAAAATCAAAATGAAATCGACAACAATGCGAATGGCAGAAAGAAACAACAGGAAGCTGTTGCTAAAGTAATGAACACCAAGAATCCACTGGAATCTGAGCTGGCATGGGCAGGCATTTGACCTTGCTCTTCCACTGCCTGGAAAGTTCTTTCCAGATATCCTAATAACTTATTCCTTCATCTTTATTCAAATGCCACCTTCTCAGTGAGGACTCCCCTGGACTCCTGATTTGTCACTGGAGCCAGCACTGCATCTCCCTTCTGTGCTTTGTTTTTCTCCATGTCATTCTGCATCATTTTACAATCCCATATACCAGAATCCCACACCAGGAAGACAGAGAATTTTGTTCTCTGCTTTATCTCCAGCACCTGGGATAGAGACCAACACATAGCAGGTGCTCAGTGCATAGTGGCTGAATGAATAATGAATCTCATCTTGCCTTATGATTAGTAGAGTACTTGTCTGTGTAGCTTATCATATTATAAAGCTCTGCAAACAGGCACTGGGCTGTGTCTCCCTTGTGTCTCTCACACCATCTGAAAAGTTAACAAGTTTTCATTGTATTGAAGTGAATTGGGCATTAACCTGAAATCCTTCAGCTTCCTCTTAAGAACCTGTTTTTTCTTTCTTTCTTTCTTTTTTTGTTTCATCTTTGGCTACTATGATGTGTGCTGCCTTGCTTTATGCTTTCAGCACTGACTCACTTTAGAATATAATTCAAGGAATTTATGGTAATTTAAAAGCTTTGTTTAGTTCAAGAGGAGGTCACTGTAGACTACTGCTCATTTCATTTGCATAATCCAAATACTTAGAACCATTCTGGACGTTTTCATGGAGTAAGGTATAGAGACATTATTTTTTATACTGGGCTCAACAGCTTTATGATGTGCTTTTTTGATTTTTTTTGAATTGTAATTGCTACAAAAATAATATTTATGGAGTGCCAAAAGTCCTGATATTTTTATGAAAAGTTACTTTTGGAGAGAATATTGTTCTGATACTTCTTATTCATTCTGAGAATACAATTCTGCTGAGAAACTATAACCAAGGTATGTTTTTCCTAAATAGATATGTGAAAACGACAATATAAAATGCATCATACAATCTTATTTCAGTGGCTTTCTAAATAATGGCAGTATTCAAAGTAGAAACCTGAGAATTATCTCTTCTTGAATAGATGATCTGGAAAATATTTTTTACTTCAAACTAATAAAAATAATACCTACTTTTCCTCCTCTCCCAAATATTCCATTTACAGTTTCAAAGTACAAGAGTGACAGGATAGCTGACTTAAACTCTTGGGTACTGGGAAACAACCATAGCATGGAAGAAAACCACTTTTGTTAAAGTGAAAAGAGAAATGCACGCCTATGAATGTCACAGAGATAAGATCTGTAGCACTAGGTTTTAAATATCAAATATCTTATTGCTAGAGTGCCAGGTACTGGGTTTTGGACTTGGTGTTGCTCCATAAATACAGTATCTGCTACATTGATAGAGTAAATATTGTTAGCCATACAAAATAGTGGCAGAAAATAAAACTTTTCTTGGGTGATCATTCAAAACTCCTCCATTTATGCTTCTCTAGCAATCAGAGTGGATGATAAGGAAAGAAGATATGATCCCTCATGTGGCTAAGTCCCAAGTTCCAGTGCTAACAAGACACTGGGTATTTTTCTTTAGGTAATGGAGAGAAATAGACGAGACTGGAGTCACCCTGAGATGCAAACTACTGGAAACTATATGTGCACAGACATGACATCAAGTCACACTAAACTACCTTAGGAAAAACATCTTTTTAATTCTATTTACTTAATAAGGAGGATTGTCTCCATGAGGTGTTAACATGTCTTTAACACTTCTCAAACTTTTTTTTTAAATATGTACAACAAGCAAAATGTGGCTTTCAATTTCAAAGAGTTCTGACAACATTAGACTAGAATTTAATAACATTACTCTGTTTGATCTTTATTTTTTAAGGCTACATTGAATCCACAGAAAGATTTTTCACCTATAATGGTGATGTAAAAAATCCTTTCGTAATACATGAATTTACAGAAAAAGTTTATTTAAATGATGTATAATTGTTGGTGGTGGGCAGATCTGGTTGAAATCATGAAGTTGGTGTGTGACAGGCTGGAAATTGAGATGCACTAGATGTTCGAGATGAACTAGAAAACCTCTGAGGTCCACCCACCCTCGCTTGTTATACTGTCAGCAACATTTTGAACTATGGTCTTGGCTGTGAATCCAACATAGAGTGTTTATATCATGTTTGGATCAGCTCAAAGGGCATCTTGGAATGCAGAGCACAATGAGGGATGTGGATGGGGGTTACTTTGGGTTTGGGTCACTAAAAAGAAAAAGGGCTTTTCTGAAAGGACATGGCTAGATCTTGCTTTCCAACTGGGAAGCAGTATAGGGCAGAAGAAAAGTCAAGGGTTTTCGTGTTAGGAAACTCTTTGCATTCACTAGTTGTGTGATTTTTTTTTTTCAGTAAGTTTTAAAATTTCTCTGTTTTAATTTCCTCATCTGTAAATCCACAAGGTTCTTATATGGATTAAATAAAATTGGGTGAGCAACAATGTCTGGAATAAACCAAGTGCTTCTCAATAAACAGTAGCTCTTATTCACATGGAAACATAATGGCATTTTTCAAAGGAATGCACCACACACAATTCCAAATCAAATGAACACATCTGGCTTCACTACCTCATTAAAATGCACTTAGCAACTTTATCACTGGAAAACTGTCTCTCCCTGCCTCCCCAACCTCAGTTAATCTCCATTTACCAGAAACTATGGACAGAAACCTGGGTTCATTTTAAGTTGCTTCTTTATCTCCTGGTCATTCAAGAATTGAACTGTAATCATAGTACTGCCATGGATGGCTAGAAACAGTTCAGTATTAATTGACAATTTTTATCATGTACATAAAGACATTAAATTTGTTCTTCAGTATATCAGTAAATCAGAGATGAAGAAGTTATTTTTCAGATCTCAAAATTCCATGTAATATTTATAGCCTCTGAATATATTTAAAGCTACGCATACCAGGGATAAGAAAAAGTTCCATAAGGAGAGAAATAAATATGCTAAATGTGTGCAGTATATCTGTCCTATGAGGCTCAAACATGCTTTATGCAGTGCTGAGAGTTTGTGAGTGAGAGCTAAGCTGCATTTCCCTGGTTGTTCTTTCTAACCATAAAGAAAGGTGATAAATTATAAATGTGCCTGAGCCACCCAAGGATGACAGCTTTAATTTTCATTTTAACCATATGTACAATTCCAAATGCATGAAACTCAGTAGGAAGATGATAAAGCAGCAGAGGATATGGTGAGATGAGGCTGAGAAGGTGAGATTCGCCTTTCTGCCTATTGGCTCCTGTCCTGTGGACCCCAGTCAGGGATGTCCTGTATTCCCAGTATCTTGCCACTTTGCCATCCCTGTGCTCCACCTAAAATAATGGTTCATGTAGTTCTTTGCACACAAGATCCATGCATGCCAGTGATGGCCAGAATATTTCAGTGACTAAGATCCTTATGTTATTTGATTAAAATGGATGCTTTCCTACTTTATTTTCCATCCCATGTTTTCTTCTTCATTTCTTTTAGCTGATTGTGTGTAATAATTGTGGTATTTGTTAGTTTTCACTTTTTCTTTTTTGGTTCTCACAAATTAAAACCTTACTAATTAATTGTTAAGTCATACTGCTTCTATTTCTCTGTTGTCCTTATTTTCCAAGCATTTCTTATTGAAGCATCGCTTGTTTTTTCAGGGGTGACAACCTTAAGTCACTTATAGGAGTTGTGCCATTTTAATTAAGGTTAAAAACAAAACAAAACTGGGAAAGGCCTGGGTCAAATGAGGTCTGAAGTTTAGAATGGGCAAATCCATAAAAGGAATGAGCAGAATGTAGGAACATCCAAAAGGAAGGCCATCAATTTGCTCTGTCTTCATTCACACTCTGTTCCATGTGGCAACTCTCAATGTGGTCATGAGGCAGGCACACCAGTGATGGGAGTGAGGACAGCGGGCAGGGAGGAGGGTGCAGAAACCGTGAGGGGAAGGGAGCAGGATGCTAAACTTGTGAGCTAAAGAGAATTTAAATGGAACCCAATCTTAAAGGTGTGTGTAAAAAATGAATAACTATGTCACCAGTAAGTATGATCATCTTTTCCCCCTTACAGGTAAAATCATAATCTAGTAAATGCTGTTACAGAAAGTATTCTGCATGAGACAATAATTCCAGACTAGAAGAGAGGTTAGAGCACAGAATTGGTCTAGACTTTATGAGCTCCAGACAAGGAACATCCTCTGCCAATGTCCTTCATCCATTCACAGGGGACAGAAATGGCAAAGGAGGAGTGCTGTAAAGAACACTGCCATTTCCTCTAGAGATGTCGGCTTACGCAGAGGAGAGTGGTGAATTAAACAGAGTAAGTTCCATGTGTGAGAGACTGAGTTTCTCTTCTCCCTTTATTGACTCCCAGGTAGAGTGCTTGTCATTCAAATGTTTCATCAGCAGCTCCTTTGAGCAGGGGGAATAATTTCAGTGGTTGCTTCTCATCAGATATGTGGCCTTGGGCAAGTTACTTAACTGGTTTACGCCTCATTTTCTCATCTATAACAGTGGAATAATTATCATAATTACTTAATAAGATTATTAGAGAAGTTAAATGAGTTAATATCCTTGAAGCATATAGAACAATGCCTGGCACCTACTAAGCGGTCTATAAATGCCTGATGTAATAATAATCATTACCATTATAAACATACGTGTCACATTGGGTGAGAGATCACTGTATAGAACCATAGCTGAATTTTTTCTTTTGGATTGTGTTTCTCTTAGGAACTTGTCCATGGCCATTGCAGACTATGAGACAATCGGATATGTTGGATAGTTGCTATTCCAACACTAAAGTTTAGGGCATAAGGTTATTAAGAGAAAAGTAAAACCAGCAGGCAATGTACATGTTTGCCAGTAGTTCGCCATGACAGCTATGTTTACCACCCTCTGCTCTGTAGCCTGAGCAGACTGGCACAAAACTGCTCCTGATGAGATTGATGACTTGAGCATCAGGAGAACTCTCCAGTATTTGTGGACTGAAAGACTTTTTGTTCTCAGCCAGCCAAAGGCAGCATGCAGCGCTCTCAGACACTGACAGTCTCACCACTTGAGATGACCTATGACCAATATATTTAATGACATGATCACATTACTAACTGGATTTCCCACCAGTCACTGTTCAAAGACCTAAACGGCACAGATGAAATCAAACTCTGATGAAGGCCTTCTTGTTTATTTCACTAAGAAAAAAAATCTGTTTCAGCCATGGGAGTGTCTTTGATAAGCTGCAGATGGTCTCATACAAGGATGTAAAATTAAATTTTCCAAAATTTCCTACTCTGTGACCAAACATGGTTATTGAAAGATAAGAGAAATCTCTATTCAAAGATTAATCCTCAAGTAAATAGATTTACAATCCATAATCTGATAAATGGAAATGGGAGGTGGCAATCCCAGAAAAATTCATGGATAATTTTAAACATAGCAAACCCCTGTAGATGGAAAAGGCAAAGATTTGGGTGTCAGGTAGAACTGAGTACACATCTTCACTTTAATATTTATTTACTGGAACCACATTTTTGTTTCCTCGTCTGTAAAATGCTAACAATTGGTACTTATTTCAAAGTGGAGTTGTTAGCATTAAATGAGCAATCTTTGTGTATCCTTGTGACAGTTCCTGACATATGAAAACTACTCAGAAAATATTTGTGTCTGCCTGGCTCTGCTCTACTCTTAGTCAGAATCTGAATGTTGGGAGCCTTTACCAGGCAAAGTTAATTCCCAGAATGCTGGTGGAGATTACTGATGCTCATAGAAATGAATCTCACCTGCCCACCTCTTTTTTACCCAACTTCTTTGTTGTTTTTTGGTCCCTGATCTGATCCTCCCTTGTCGACAGCTCCCATTGTTTACCCTACAAGTTTTAACTTTGAACTAAACCTTACCACTTACATAAACTAGGTTTTGGTATGATGTTCACATCCCTAAGCCCAGTGTTTGGCTCTGCACTTTAAGAATGGTTCGTGTTCAAAACACTAGAAAAATTAGGGATAACAGGAACATATCTCAACATCATAAAAGCTATCTATGCTAAGCTTCAGGCCAACATCAATCTAAATGGAGAAAAATTGAAGGCATTCCTTCTAAAAACTGGAACTCTCTTTTGGCAATTCTATTTAACATAGTTCTTGAAACACTGGCCCAAGCAATTAGATGAAAGAAATTAAGGGGATACTCATAGGAAAAGAAGAACTCAAATTGGCCCTATTTGCTGATAATATGATTCTATACCAAGAAGACCCAAAAAGTTTGACCAGAAAATTTCTAGAACCAGTAAACGAATTCAGCAAAAGTAGCAGAATATAAAATCAACACCCATAAATCAAATCCATTTCCGTATATAAGTGACAAATCCTCAGAAAAGGAAATGAGGAAAACTATCCCATTTTCAAAAGAAAAAAAAAAACGAACCAAAACCAAAACCAAAACAAAACAAAACAAAAACTTGGGAAGCAGCTTAATGAAAGAGGTGAAAGATTTATATACTAGAAACCACAGAATCCTAAAGAAAGAAATCAAAGAAGACCTTAGAAGATGGAAAAATCTACAATGTTCTTGGATAGGCAGAATTAATATTATCAAAATGACCATACTACCAAAAGCACTATACAGATTTAATGCAATTCTGATCAAAACCCCAATGACATTCCTCATAGAAATAGAAAAATCAGTCATGAAATTCATCTGGAAAAAATAAGAGACCCAGAATAGTTAAAGCAATCCTTAAGGGTGAAGCAGGTGGCATCACTATATCAGAACTTAAACTATTCTACAGAACAATAGTAACAAAATAGCATGGTATTGGCACCAAAACAGACTGGTAGACCAATGGCACAGAATAGAGGAAACAGAGATTAACCTACAAAATTACAATTATCTTATATTAGACAAAGGTGACAAAAACATGCAGTGGAGAAAAGATAGCCTCTTCAACAAATGATGCTGGGAAAACTGGAAATCCATGTGCAACAAAATGAGATTAAATCCCTATGTTTCATCATGCCCAAAACTCAACTCAAAGTGGATCAAGGACCTAGGAATACAACCAGAGACCCTGCAACTAACAGAAGAAAAAGTAGGCCCTAATCTTCATCATGTGGGATTAGGCCCCAACTTACTTAATAAGACACCTATAGCACAAAAATTAAAATAAAGAATCAAAAATGTAATGGATTCAAACTAAAAAGTTTCTTCTCAGTAAAAGAAACAATCTGTGAGGTGAATAGAAAGCCTACATCTTGGGAGCACATCTTTACCCCTCACACATCAGATAGAGCACTAATTTCAAGGGTATTTAAAAAATTCAAAGAGCTAAGCACCCATAAAACAAACAACCCAATCAATAAATGGGCCAACAGAACAATTAGACAGATGAAAGAAATTAAAGGCATTAAGATAGGAAAAGAAGAACTTAAATTATCACTATTTGTGGTTGACATGATCCTATACCTAGCAGACCCAAAAGGTTCTACCAAGAAACTTCTAGAGCTAGTAAATGAATTCAGCAAAGTGGCAGGATATAAAATCAACACGCATAAATCAAAGGCATTCCTATATATCAGTGACAAATCCTCTGAAATGGAAATGAGGACAACCACCCCATTCACAATATCCATTACATATACGAGGTTGTGAGGGGAATGGGAAAATAAACAAGGAGAGAAATGAATTACAGTAGATGGGGTAGAGAGAGAAGATGAGAGGGGAGGGGAGAGGGGATAGTAGAGGATAGGAAAGGTAGCAGAATACAACAGTTACTAATAGGGCATTATGTAAAAATGTGGATGTGTAACCGATGTGATTCTGCAATCTGTATTTGGGGTAAAAATGGGAGTTCATAACCCATTTGAATCTAATGTATGAAATATGATATGTCAAGAGCTTTGTAATGTTTTGAACAACCAATAAAAAAAATGCTTGGGAATCAACCTAACAAAAGAGGTGAAAGACCTATACAATGAAAACTACAGAACCCTAAAGAGAGAAATAGAAGAAGACCTTAGAAGGTGGAAGAATATACCCTGTTTATGGATAGGCAGAACTAACATCATTGAAATGGCAATATTACCAAAAGTACTCTATAGGTTTAATGCAATGCCAATCAAAATCCCAACAGCATTTCTCACAGAAATAGAAAAAGCAATCATTAAATTCATCTGGAAAAATAAAAGACCCAGAATAGCAATAGCAATTTTAAGCAGGAAGAGTGAAACAGGCGGTATAGCATTACCAGACTTTAAACTATACTACAGAGCAATAGTAACAAAAAGTAGCTGGTACTGGTACCAAAACAGGTGGGTAGACCAATGGTACAGAATAGAGGACACAGAGACCAATCCACAAAATTACAACTACCTTATATTAGACAAAGGTGCTAAAAGCATGCAATGGAGAAAGGATAACATCTTCAACAAATAGTGCTGGGAAAACTGGAAATCCATATGCAACAAAATGAAACCGAACCCCTTTCTCTCACCATGCACAAAAGTTAACGCAAAATGGATCAAGGAGCTAGGGATCAAACCAGAAACTCTGCATCTGATAGAAGAAAAAATTGACTCTAATCTCCATCTCGTGGGATCAGTCTCCAAATTCCTTGATAGGACACCTATAGCGCAAGAGTTAAAATCAAGAATCAACAAATGGGACTTACTCAAACTAAAAAGTTTTTTTCTCAGCAAGAGAAACAATAAGAGAGGTAAATAGGGAGCCTACATCCTGGGAACAATTTTTTACCCCTCACACTTCAGACAGAGTCCTAATATCCAGAGTATACAAAGAACTCAAAAAATTAAACAATAAGAGAACAAATAATCCAATCATCAAATGGGCCAAGCATCTAAACAGACACTTCTCAGAGAAGGATATACAATCAATCAACAAATACACGAAAAAATGCTCACCATCTCTAGCAATTAGAGAAATGCAAATTAAAACCACTCTAAGATACCATCTCACTCCAGTAAGAATGGCAGCCATTATGAAGTCAAACAACAACAAGTGCTGGCGAGGATGTGGGGAAAAGGGTACACTTGTACATTGCTGATGGGACTGCAAATTGGTGCAGCCAATTTGGAAAGCAGTATGGAGATTCCTTGGAAAGCTGGGAATGGAACCACCATTCGACCCAGCTATTCCCCTTCTCGGACTATTCCCTAAAGACCTAAAAAGAGCATACTACAGGGATACAGCTACATCAATGTTCATAGCAGCACAATTCACAATAGCTAGACTGTGGAACCAACCTAGATGCCCGTCAATAGATGAATGGATAAAAAATATGTGGCTTTTATACACAATGGAATATTACTCAGCACTAAAAAATAACAAAATCATGGCATTTGCAGGGAAATGGATGCCATTAGAGCAGATTATGCTAAGTGAAGTTAGCCAATCCCTAAAAAACAAATGCTGAATGTCTTCTTTGATATAAGGAGAGTAACTAAGAACAGAACAGGGAGGAAGAGCATGAGAAGAAGATTACTATTAAGCAGGGATGAGAGATGGGAGGGAATGGGAGAGAGAAGGGGAATTGCATGTAAGATGGAAGGAGACCCTCACTGTTATACAAAATTACATATAAGAGGATGTGAGGGGAAAGGGGAAAAAAAAGAGAGAAATGAATTACAGTAGATGGGTAGAGAGAGATGATGGGAGGGGAGGGAAAGGGAGGGGAGATAGGAAGGGGATAAGAAGGGCAGCAGAATACAACAGACACTAGTATGGCAGTATGTATAATCGTGGATGTGTAACCAATGTGATCCTGCAATCTGTACACGTGGGAAAAATAAGAATTCATACCCCACTTGAATCAAAGTATGATATATGATATGTCAAGATCATTGTAATGTTTTGAGCAACCAATTAAATAATAATAATTATTTAATTATTATTAAATAATAATAAATAAATAAATTGGCCAAGGACTGAACAGACACTTCTCAGAAGATAATATACAATCAGTCAACAAATACATGAAAAAATGTTCATTATCTCTAGCAATTAGAGAAGTGTAAATCAAAACTAATCTAAGATTTCATCTCACTCTAGTCAGAATGGCAGCTATTGAGAATACAAACAACAATAAGTGTAGGTGAGGATGTGGGGAAAAAGGTACACTCATACACTGCTGGTGGGACTGCAAATTGTTGCAGCCAATACGGAAAGCAGTATGGAGATTTCTTGGAAAATTGGGAATGGAACCACAATTTGACTCAGCTATCCCTCTCCTGGGTCTATACTCAAAGAACTTAAAAACAGCATACTACAGGGACACAGCCACATCAATGTTTATAGCAGCACAATTCACAATAGCTAAACTGTGGAACCAACCTAGATGCCCTTCAATAGATGAATGGATTAAAAAAATGTGGCATATATACACAATGGAATGTTACTCAGCAATAAAAGAGAATAAAATCATGGCATTTTCAGGTAAATGGGTAGAGTTAGAGAAGATAACATTAAGTGAAGTTAGCCAATCCCCAAAAAACCAAATGCTGAATGTTTTCTCTGATATAAGGAGGCTGATTCATAGTAGGGAGAGGAAGCATGGGAGGAATAGATGAACTCTAGATAGGGCAGAAGGGTGGGAGGAAAAAGGAGGGGGCAGGAGGTTAGAAATGATGGTGGAATGTGGTGAACATTATTATCCAAAGTACATGTATGAAGACACAAATTGGTGTGAATATACTTTGTATACAACCAGAGTTATGAAAAATTGTGCTCTATATGTGTAATAAGAATTGTAATGCATTCTGCTGTCGTATATAAATAAAAAATTAAATTAAATAAAAAATAAAATTAAATAAAACCAAAGAAATCCAAATTAAAAAAAAAGAATAGTTGTAATAACACATTCCTTTTCTATCTCATATTTGGCTCAAAGGCTGCCTCATTGAAACAAAAATAAACAACTCATAATGATTCTTGATCATCTTTTCAAGAATAATTTCTTTATTATGGAAGATTCTTTCTCAAAATGGCTTAGTGGTTGAAGCTTCATCTCATGTGATGTTCTAATGATCCTAGTGGTATGCCTGGGTTATCTGGGCCCTGTATTAAGGAGAGGCTGAAACAAAATGACAGTGTTGGATTTGGAAAGTCAGATCCCCAAATCAGAGAACAGCACTGATGGGAATGCTCACCGGGGGGACACAGAGCTTCTGGTGTAGAAGGAGGGAACCTGGAATGAGTGGTGATGGTGGTTTATATGGGTAGCAAATGTGAGATGCTAAAGAAAGGTTACATGGGAAGAACTGAGTAGGTGGACCATACAATGAAGCAGACCAGATACCCCCACCTGAAAAACCCTTGCCATAATTAAGCTTCTCCTCTTGTCAGATCTGCAGGATGTCTGCAGAGATTATTGTGGTTGGTAGTTTCCTCTTTTTTTTGTAAATGCCAGGTTTGCACACAAAAGGTGCTTCTTGTGCACAAAGATATTATCTCTGTTTTCTTGGTCTGTGTCTGGTCTAGAGGATGGAATAGAGAGCATTTGTCATGTGAACCTCCAAGCCTCCCACAGCCGCCCTCACTGGGTATAAAATTCAAATAATTTCCAAAATCTTTGTTCAGAGGAAGAATTCTTAGGTGGGAGCCACCTTTGAACCCTGCAGTCAATAAACCTGCTTCCTAACCTAAAAATTCCTCAGGTGTCCAGTCTCTTCTGTTCTACTTCTGTCAAGGTAGTTTATATGGATCAGAAATGAGAGATGCTAAGAAAAGGTTAAACAGGAAGAGCTGACTAGGTGGACCATACAGAGTCAAGGACTCAAAACAAACTAAGAAGTAAGAGTGCAAACTGTGGGTGTTTGGGGAACTGCATATTAGAGGAAGTGATTGTGTGGGCTGTGCCATAGAAAGGTTCACACAGCCAGGATAAGACTGTCTGCAATCAAGGTATATACTTTTGTTCCAGGGTGATCATTTCTGACTATTGTGTTGTACCTACCTCAGCTGAATTTAAAACAATTTGTGGAAAGAAACCTTATGCCTCCTTATCTTTAAACCACCTGAAAGAAAGAGATGCCCTCCTAGGTGCATTGAGGTGGATTGTCATTAGAGGCTGGGTAACTGAGTTGAGTGCAAAGCCTCACTGTTTTTGAGGGAAATAATTAGTCTGATTTGGAAATAAGATTGATTTCAGGTTTTCCATAAAATTGAAAAAAAAAATGAATTCACTTGCCTCTCTTTATGCCTCTTCTCTTTAAACCATGGTTTACAAGAAGCAGTCTTTGACAGTCGAGAGCTCTATCCTACTGATCAATCACAAAGACAGCTAAGTAGGATATCTAATATGGAAATCAGAATATTGTTGAATAGTAATTCCTTTACAAAGAAAATAAGATAATTAACTCACTTTGCCCCTTACAGAGAGACTGCTGGCTGGCCTAAGCTGACAGAATGTTTTTAAAGGAAGCAAAAGTCTGGTCCATAAAAGTTGTGATTGTTCAGCTCCTGTGTTAGGCCTCACAGGAGAATATTCTATCACACCTCACATGCAGCTGAGGAGAATAATGGGCAAGGAAGAATATCCCGGATGGTAATGTTAGAGGCCATTGAGGCCGATGGCCAAGGAGGTCCTTCAAGATCTAAGCAGAGGAACCATATGGAAGGGCAGGAGTTTTTAAAGTTCCTGAGCAACAGGGTGTCATCACTGGTGTGGATCAGGGATTGCTATGTGTTTCCCGTCTTTCTTTTCTGAATGGGAGATTTTAGCAGTTATTCTATTCCCACAGTAACAGTATACACGGGGTCTACATGGTTAGAGCCAGACAACCCGACTGCTTTTATGTCACCAGCACACAGGGCAATCTCTGCATTGATGGAAAAGCTCATTTGAGCCTTTTTGCAGGATTCAAAGACTGGTAGGACTTTGACAGCACATAGTTATTTTACTATCCAGAAGCACAGACTTAGATGGGAATTGGCACAAACTCCTTTCCAGACCCTACTTGCAGCAAGACGTAGCCAAATAACTGAATTCTCACTAACAGAATGTGAGCTGAAGTGGTGTGTGCAACTTACACATCACTTAACACTGTACCTCATGAATATGTATAATTAATACATGTTAATAAAAATATTTAAGGCAATGGAAATATAACTGCCCTGATTTGATCATTACACATTATATGCATTTATTGAATTATGATGATGTACCATTAAATATATATAATTAAAATAATAATAAAAAGAAAAGAATGTTGCTTTCCTTTCATCTCTGTTTCTCCCTGGGCAGGAACATTGGTATGGTAGTGACCTAGCTTTAACCATGAAGATGAAGATGATTGAAAATATCATAGAAAGATTCTGGCTCTTGAAATGATAGCAGTTATGCTACCAACCTGGACTTCTGCTTCTCCTAATTGTTATGTCAGTGAGAAATAAACTTCTATAGGTTGAGCACCCTAACCTGACAATCTAAAATTCAAAATGCTCCAAAATCTGAAACTTTTTGAGTTTCAGATGCCATATGCTGCCACAAGTGGAAAATTTGATGCCACAAAACTTTTTGTGTCATGCACAAAATTATCAAAACTATTATGTGATTATCTGTTATTCTTGTCTAAGTTATATATGAAATATCAATGGATTTCATGCTTAGACTTGGGTTCCATTTCGAAGATATCTCACTCAATACATGCAAATATTTAAAAATCCCCAAACACCTGAAATCAGAAACACTTCTGATCTCAAGCATTTCAGATAGTAGAGGCTACTCTACCTCTATTTAAGCTTCTGTTACTTTGGGTCCCTTTGTTATAGCAAATACATTCTCCTTTATCCCAATGCATGGAAGCATGATTATTCTTCAATACAAGGACAAATATGATATTACCTATGGAATAATTTGAATTTGAAGTTTCAGTGCTAAGTAGCCTAAAGTCACTTTTCTAAACATTATACATTCTTAGGTCAGCAGGAGTTTTAAATCTAGGTTCTATCACCACACCTAAATATCACACATATAAAAGCACAATATACACATATGAAAGTCTAATTTTTATCACCAAATCAAAAGTAGCCCTGAATGAATTAAAACACTGTTCAAAATTGTAGCAAATTTACACCCTTCAGTATTAAAAAGTGAGTCTTAAAACACAGTTTCCTTTTGATTAGATTAACACCTTAGCTCAAAGGGAAATGAGTTGATTAGTGTTAGAATGATTCTCTGGTACCTTGGTTAGTGTTACTTTTAGTTAAAAGGATTTGTATTCTATAAGGAGTGAGGGTGGCTAACTATATTTTCATGGCTATCATCAAATATTCTTACTAAAAACTAGTCTTTTGTGCAATATTGTCACAAAGAGAAAGAATTTAACAATGGTCCCAATAAAATTAATTACTTTGGATGTCCCAAGGAGTGTGTCTTAACTTGTGCTGTTATCATGTACGCTGTGGTCTTCATCCAAGGCTAGATGTCACATAGACTCTGTCAACAGAGTTTCATTATAAAAAACACTATTAAACTTCATCAGGCACCAGTTGTACACAACACAAAAGCACTGGTATTCAGTGTTTGACTTCTTAAAGTTTTCCAAAAAAGCAATCTGATAAACTACTAGAGACCTGCCTTTCCCTTTGACTAAGTATATCCAAACAAGTATTTACTCCATATAATAAGAAATTGTAGATGTTCCCTTTTTAGAGAGATCCTGGGGACTGTTATTACCATTGGGCCTCAATAAGACTGAAGTGGAACATCCTACTTCATTTTTATTTCTCATAGTTTAGTGAAGAATACGGGGGTTCATGAGCAGTTTGGATGTGATGGGACAGAGGAAAGGAGATTTGCATTCTATAGTGTAACAATGTTAAAATAAAAACTCAGAGGAGTAATAGCATAGTGTAGGAGGCATATTCAGTAATTACAATAGAACCCTGAAAGAAAGCATTGCCACATTGTCATTTGTGGTCCCATTTATTTCATTATAAATGCAGAGGATAAACAGCCCAGTAGGGACAGTCAGTGTGTCTTATGTGAGTTACATTGGAAAATTGTGTCTCAGACATTTTCAAAGCTCAAAATATTCTGCTTGTTCTTGAAAGTGGGAATGCCAGTCTAACTAGGAAGATAAACATCCTTAACTTCCTTTCACTGTACACTTTTACAGCTTGTTCAAAGTATGAATAAAAAGACCTGAAGGCACATATTCTCTTGCCCCTGTGTATTTCAAAGGACCATTTTTCAAGTCATTCAAAAGAAGGCTGATTTTGATAGAGCAAAGTATCAAAAAATGTTGATGACTGGGCAAAGGACTGGCGTGAGCCTTACAAGTTGACCATGTCAGGTCAGAATTTTCTGGTATTGTTTATTTGGAGCGGCATGATTTGACCTGCAGGAGAGCTATCCGAAACCTTGTAATAAAAATCTTTTCTGTGATGGGGCTCTACAATATTGGCTTTAAGATCAAATGTCAGTGTTCTTTGATCTTTGTTGCTCAGATGTTCTCATTATGTGGAACAGAATTCAGCAGGTGTTTGATTGTTTACCCAGTAAAGGGGAAGGTGAGCTGGGATTAAATTGTTAGGACACAGCTTTGTTTTAGGCGCTCTGACGGGCTGAATTTGGAATAATTGTGTTGCTGCAATAGCAATCTTGCTAAGTACAATAGGACACGGAAAAGCTTGGCTCAGAAACTAATGGACTGCAGCTACCATCTGTGGGATTGAAACTAAATGCCTCTAAAAGAAATACTCATAAATGTAACTAGCCATCTTGTTGATTAGCTTTCTGGTGGACTGGATTCCAGTTGCCTAAATGGACTGCACGACCTCTCTCTGGAAGCCAGTAGTAAGTAGATAAACAATTTGTTTCTGAATAAGCATTTGCCCTATAAATTCAAATATAGTCAAAACCCCTTTGAAAGAAGGCACAATCAAATTATGTAATATGTAGAAAATTATATCAACACTTTGCAAACTGTAAATTAAAATAGAAAAACATAAGTTCTTGTGCCAGTATTTAAAAGGTCATTCTTTTCCGATTCAACACATTCAGCCAATATTCTTCCATCCTATTCTGTATGGTTGAGTTAATTGTATGCTGATGATTCTAAATTTACTTTCCTTGACTTATTCAAGATAAAATTTCAGTTTCAATTCTCAACACTAGTGTGCAATTTTCTTTACTAGTGCATGCTTGTGTTTCTTTCTTTCTTTTTTTTTAAGGGAATAAAGATTTATGAGGGTTTGAATCTCACTGGAAGATGGTGGAAACTTGTGTTTCTTTTAATGTACCTGTACATACACCTCTCTAAGAATGCACTACTATTAACACATATTTATTCTTTTTTACTTTGACTCCACAATTTACTTCTACCTTCCTTCCTCCCTCCCTTCTTTTCTTCCTTTATTTCTTCCTTCCTTCTTTCTTTCTAGTACTGCAGACTGAACCCAGGGGGCACTTAACCACTGAGCCACATCCCCAGCCCTTTTTATTTTTTATTTTGAGACAGGGGCTTGCTAAGTTACTGATGCTGGTCTCAAACTTGTGATCCTCCTGCCTCAGCTTCCTGAGTTGCTAGGATTACAGGCATGCGACCTAGCAGGACTACACAATTTTAAACATTTGAGGATACCATTCTACATGGACATTTAGCCACAGATAAAATTTTAGGTGATTAGGAATATTTCTGTTGCTGCCCGAACTAAGCACGAACTGGTTTTTATAAAGAAGAAAGAGTTTGGAACCCCCAGGCAACTTACAAATTTACTTTTCTCATCTTTCTTCTCAGAATCACATCTTGTAGCCCAGGGAAATCCAGAGACTATAATGGATTTGCTGAGAGTTTGTCAGGCTGGAGGGTCAGCAGTGCCAACTCTGTTCTCTGCACCCACACACTTTCTCTTCCTGTAGTCCACTCTCCCATTGTAAGTGCAATCTTGAGTGCACCCTTAGCCAGTCAGTTCCTTCCGTTTGGGAGGGAGGTAAAAATTAAGCCTCATGGAGCCTTCACTGCAAGGAGCTTCAGCCTGTGCTTTGAATTGTGATAGCAAACCTTTTGCCTAGTGTTGATTTATTGGTTTCCAATTGTGTTAACTGAATCTGTTTGGAGATCTGCCTAATAACATGCATGCTCTTTGGTTTGCCTAATACTAGCTGTCATAGCAATTGAATCCCAGCTCACCTAAACCCAGTCTCTCCAGTCTCTTTCCTCTCTTGTGATTCTACCAGGAACTGAAATCTTGTCTCTGACCCCAGCTATGGTTGGAACCCTCCACATCTGCTTGAATATTACCAGTTGTTTTATTTTACTTGTTTATTCATATATCCCTTTATTACCCTGATAACCTTGGTAGTGACAAAGTGCTCATGGCTGCCATTCAGATACTTGGATCCATCTTCTTGTTTAGACTTTCTTAGAATACTAATAGCTGGTAGATATCCTCCTGTATATTCCATGCTGGTGGGGAAGTGCCAGTTCCTGGTCTGAGTCCTCCTACTTCAATACAGGTAGCTGAATAATATTCAGTAATCCCCTTTATATAACCATATGTTGAAATGTTGACATTCTATTGGAATTCCATTATACTCCCAAATATTTTAAATGTTGTCTGTTTGTATATTTTCATTGATAAACTTTTCTGTCTGACTCACCTATTGAAAAATCTGTCCCCTCTGCAGAGTAAAATCTGCCTGATATTTATCTTCATTTTCATGTTAACAAGGCAGATTCCCATCACACCATATTGGTAGAGAGATCAAATTTTTGCTCTGGTCCATCATTATCTTTTATTTTAATCTAGTTTACTCTTCCATGCTTAGGTAGGTATGACAGTCATTATGGTAAAACTATGAGACTAGTTCCAAATGTAAGTAATTTCCACCTCTGTTCTTCTATTTCAAGTTCCTGATCCCTCTTTTCCTCTTTTTTTAAATTCTATCAGATTAAGGACTCAAATAATATGAGCCATAGACATTTTATTATCAGTACTTAAGATAATCCTGCAATTTGAGTCAAGTTAGACTCATTTTGCAGATTTGGACACTAGGATCTGGAAAGATCAAGATTATTTTGGTGTTCTTGGGTGTTCAGGCCCTTCCACATGGGCAAAAAAATGAGTAGGGAGGAATTACCTAGGGGAATGGGGAGCCAAGAGGGTCATGGGGGCTCAGTAGGGAGCAGGATCATGAGTGTTGATGCCAGGGAGTTTTAGTTCCTGGGCAGGTGGACAGAAGCAAAGGCAAATTCAGATGTCAGAGGTTTGGCTTTTGAGTGGTAGTCTATTAAGGAATGACGGAGTAGTGGAAGAAGATGGAGCTATCTGTGTATTACAGGCCATGTTTGGAGTTGTTCGTCTCTTGGCCAACTCTACTACCATGTGACTAGAGATATCTATGATCAATTGTTGCTGCCTGCCCTGGGAGGTGGTGGAGAGGACGGGGGAGTGGAAGCATGCTTATTTTCTGATACTTTTCATCTTTGTTTCAGGTCAAATTATTCAGTTGGCACTTTTTATAAGTAAAAGGGCCCCCCAAAGAGGCAAAAACTGGCAAAACTTGGACTGCATGTATTAAAGCAATATCAATTGTAAATGTGACTTGCTTACTACATTTGACTAAAGCCTTTGGGCAGCTTACAAGATTCCACAATTCAGACAACCCGGGGTCACTATCTCTGAACTAGTCTTTTGCCATTCTGCTTCTCCTCATCTACTCCATCTGGTCTCCTCACTTGAGGAAGACACATAGCGAGTTCCTGTCTCTCATATTTGCTGGTCCTGTTTCCTTTTTCTGAGATGCACTTTGGCTGAGGGTAGGTGGGCTTTGCTCCCTGCAACCTCTGTTGAATGTCAGCTCACAAGAAAAATCTCCCATGACTGCTGTAAAGAACACAGCTCCTCTCTTTCCTCCCAGGCCCTTGGCACTGTCTATCCTCTTGACTTTGCCTTGTCCTTTCCCTTGAGGAACAAATTTATGTTAATTATTTTGTAGCACGATATCTCTTATGTTTAACACTGATGTGTTTATTATATATCATATTTTATCATGATACTAAATTTTGATAATGACTACTTTATCTCGTGACTAAATATTAAGTGCCTTTTCTTCAACCCCTCCCCCAATTTTAAGTGGTGTGCAGTGATATAAATAATAGGATATAAATAAAAAGGAAAAAATAAGCTAGTAAAGTGAAGCTTGTAGTAGAATTATACGACAAAAATATGATTCTTTTGTTCATCAGACCAGTGGACTCTAGTCAAACCTTGGGGGTGGGGGAAAGGAAAGAAAAGAAAGAGTAAATACAAGCACATTATTCTTTAGTTCCTCCAGGCCACTGGAGAAAAATCTGAGTTTAAATCCAAGTCTTGCTAGCTGTATACTAAGGGAAATTACCTAATTTCTCAGATTCTGACTTTCCTTGCTTGTCAAACGGATATCATTAGAGTGTTGGCCTCATGTCTCTGATGCAGATCAGATGAGAACATAGTGTGAGTAGGTCCTCAGCCCCAGGCCTGGCTCCCAGGCTCAATCCTGAATGGAGGGGCACTGCTGTGGGAGGTTGAAAGCAGGGCAAGGGGTGCTGTGTACAGCTCAGCCACAGTCCACACCACTTGCTTTTTAGGTCTGCCCTTGAAGCAACAAACCACTATGTGAAGATGCAGAGTTCATGAAAGGACCCATTCTATCATCCACTCAAGTGACCTTCTATATTTTTAAAAGGAAAATTCCCTAAACACTATTCCTTTCAAATCTCTTCTAAATACAAATGTCATGTGTTAAATGGTGCTCAGGCTTGGTGTGAGATGGGATGACAAACACACCCAACGTTTATAGACGAGGTGGAGGTAAAGCTTTCATAGAGTTCCCCTAATTTGCTATGTTTTTGCCCTGGTGTTCCAACAGGAACTGCTTTTAGAAATGAATGAGCTAGTCTGGGAGGACGATACTGTAAATAACAGCTACCAAGAAGAAAATCCTGAAGAAAATTAATTTTCAGTGGAATGGAGAGGGAAAACAGAACTGGGCTTCTCCTGCTTGTGATTTATAACATGTCCCATCTTAGCTCACAATAATGAATCACTGACTTTTCTTGTACAGAGTTTATTCCCTGGGTTTGACTCTGCATATAAGTATATGCAAGGACAGGAATCCTTCTCTTGCTGAAATTCCTTTATACTATGCATCAGCATCCTGTTCTTTCCAATATTAAAAAAAAAAAGTCTTCCAAAAAAATTACTCCAAAGAGAATCTTCTTACCCACTCTGTTCCTGTTTTCTCAGAATTCTCAACTGAGGTGCACCAAAAGTCAAGTTTCCAACAACTGGATTAGAGTGTATTCATATAATATATTCATATTCTTTTAAAAATTAAATGAATTATTATTATTATTATTATTTGCAGTAGAAGGGACCAAACCCAGGGGCACTCTGTCACTGAGTTTTAAACCAGTCCTTCTTAAAAATATATATATATATTTTGAGACAGGATTTTACTAAGTTGCTGAAGTTAGCTTCCAATTTGTGATCCTCCTGTCTCGGCCTCCTGAATCACAGGGGTTATAGATGTGTGCCACCATGCCCAACTATTCATATTATTTTAAAGAACATTTAAAGGTAAAAAATGTCTAGTGATAAAAAATCTATTATGGTCAAAAGTAGCATGTATTTTGTAGCTGTGTTAAGTTGCAAAAGTGCATTTTAATGGATAATAAATAGTACAACTACCTTAATAATATGGTCATGTAATGGTTATTGAGTAATCACATTTACCTGGAATTATATTAACTTATATTTGTGTTTCCACTTATTTCTTGTACCCTGGCTTGCTCAAAGTTAACCCCGTCTTAGAAAAGTTTCCACAGACCTTGTTTCCAAATCTGGTGGTTACACTCTCAATACTCAGATTATTTTGTGTCTTGGCAGCATGTGGCACTACTGACTATTCATTTCTTTCTTTTAAAACGTGTTATTCCACTAGTCATCACGATAACAATGCTCTTCACATTTTCCTACTGTGGCTTTTCCTTCTCAACGCCCTTTGACATTCCTCTTCTTCACCCTCTGCCTTAAAAAGGGTTTTCCTCTGCTCTAGCTCTATCTTTTCCCACTGTAAGCTCTGCTTAAGTAATCTGCCTATATCCATTGCTGCTGCAATTACTGTTACTTACATCATCTTCAGCTAAGATTGCTCTTCTAAACTTGGCGCTGCTCAGGTAATATATAAGGTTTTCCACATTTAGATAACAAGGGTGCCTCAATATTTCACCTGCCTCATTGGAATGCATGTTTCCCACTTTTGGCCTCTTTCTTCTGCATCCTTTCCTTTAGTGACCATGGTGAGTGTCCATCTCATTTTCTAAGTCAGGATTACAGATATGATCAAGGTCTCCAAGGGTAACTTCATCTATCTCTCTTCTTCTCCCTATTCTCATTATGAAACTTGAATTCAGCTTGCTGCTACATTCTCCCTGGATTTCAACACCAGCCTAACTGCCCTTCTTTCCCCCTGTCTTATTTCCATCTAATCAATCTTTCACCTGTACCAACACTGGTCCTTCTAATACACAAATTAGATTAAAATACTCAAGTTTAAAATCGTTCTGTGGCTTCCCAGAGCAGAATGGTAGTTTCCAGGGCTTAGGAATAGTGGTGGAGGAATGGAAGATATTACTCAAAGAGTACAAAGTTTCAATTAGAAAGAATAAGTTCAGGAGATTCATAGTATAGCAGGGCGATGATGGTTAATAATCATGTATTGAATATTTGAAAACTGCTAAAAAAGAAGATCTTAACTCTTCTCACAACAACAACAAAACAAAAAAAACGAGGTGATATAAATGTTGATTAACATGGTTTAACCATTTCACAATGCATACATGTGAACCACAAATATACACAATTTTTTTGCCAACTAATTAAAGTAAAAACCATTCAATGACTTCTAATTATCCTGGCCATAAAGAGCAAAGTCCAATCTATAAAGCCTTAATGGATTGGTCTCTGTCTTGACTTCTTGACACATTCCCTTTGCTTTTCCTCAATTAGGTCCTCTTGTCCCTGTACTTTCCTTACTCCTCTCTTACCTGGTTTAATCGTTTGCATCTGTCAGTTGAGCTGTCAATTCCTCTAGGAAGCCTTCCTGAAGTGAGGAGCTTCTCCTGGGCTAACCCATAGCAACTGAACCCTCCCTCCATGTCTGGTCCCACCTGCCTGTGAAACCTGGAAGCCTCAACAGCTTCATGGGCCCATGGACAACGTCTGGGTTACTTGTGGTGGAATCTCTGTGACTGGCCTGGTGCTTAGTAGGTAGTGGGTACCAAATAAATATTTTCTGGAAACATAAGTAAAAGAAAGAATAAAATCTATTTGCAAAGTTTAAATTGACTTTAAAGAATATCTGTCTATCCATTAAGTAATTATATGTAGCAGAGCCTTTACTGTCTTTAGACTGAAATTGGAAGAACAGTCAACTTAAAATTGAAAAACAAAAATGACATTGCTGAAGGTTTGTTAATCACTTATCACATGTGCCTTTATTTATTCGTTATTAGCATGCAAAGTGCTTCACATGTTATGTTATTTCATTATCACAGTGAACTGTAAGGCAGAGTCTATTATTTTTGGAAAATATGGCTAAGGGAGATGAATAATTTGGTAGAACCAGGATTCTGTGCAATCCTCCAAATCTATAAAAAATTATCAAAGTGAATAAATATGTTCAATGAAAACCTATTGAAGAATGTATATTCACAGTCTCTATTCTACTCCAGTAAAAATAACCAGAACATTAAAGAAAGGGCCCATTTGCATTTGGCTAGTTATTTCTACCGGCATGGTAAATAAATGTTCTGAATTACATGAAAGCTTATGATTGGGCAAAACAAAAAATTTTCCAGCTCTTCTGCATCAGATACTGTAATTTCATTATTTGGCATAAAATGTGAATGCTCATGTTCATTAATAGTCAAATCCAGACTCAAATGCAAATAGAAAAATGTGATGGAAAACCAAACAGCAGATCCTTATCATTTGCTTTTTGTTGAAATCTGCAAATGTTCTTCACTGTAAACAAGTACTGAATTACAGAATTCTAGGCCCAAGAGAAACCTAAAAATTATTCAGTTCTTCCCAGTTATTCTTAATCTTGGAGTCTAAATAAAAATAACTAACAACTATAAGGAATTACCAAGTCTTATAAAAATTGGCTGGATGTATCTATGAAAGTTGAATCTGTATGGATCCTATGACCCAGCCCTGGCACTTCTAGGAATAGACCCAATAGAAATGCTTTACATTTACCAAAACATATGTATGATGCTCATAGAGGCATTAATTTTGCAATGACCTCATACTGGGATCAACCCATTGATCATCAACAGTGGACTGGGTACATAAAATAAGTATTTAAGTGATGGAGTATATGATGCATTGTTGAGAACAAACGAATACAACATACAACTGTGTGGGTGAATCTCAAAAATACCGTGCTGAGAAAAAGGAGTCATGTTTTATTTGTATAAATTCCAAAGTATAGCCAAACATAACCTATGTTGTCATAAATTGGGAGTGTGGTTATGGGGGACTGGAGTAACAACTGGAAGGGGACAAGTGTGTCTGTTGAGATACTTACGATTTGTTTTGTAATCTAGGGGCTGATCTCACAGGTGTGAGCACTTTGTGAAAGTCAAGTGGGCTTCAACACTTCTGAAGTGTTCATTATTCTGTATGGTATATTTTAGTAAAATTTTTATCCTTTCCCTCTACACACAAGAAACTTTGGCTCGAATATTATCAGCTTAATACATCATCAAGAGAGTGTCTGGCACAATGGGAAAAATTTGTGGAATGTTTTGAATCTTAATTTTACTAAAACTAACATTTGCTCCAATCATATCAGCAAAAATAAATATTTCAATATTGAAAATGTTTGCTCAAGAAACAAATGTGTTTGGTGAGAAAACAAAAAATAAATTTTTCTTTGGCAAGCATTTACTAGATTGGAAATGGCACATGTAAAGCATCTTCACTGTCACTGATTTTGCTTCAGAGCCCAGTTTGCACAAGAGGCAGAATTTGGTAGAATTATATGACTTTTTTAAAAACCGAAGGGATAGGGGCTGGAGTTGTGACTCAGTGGTAGAGTGCTCACCTAGCACATGCAAGGCCCTGGGTTAGATCTTCAGAACCACATGAAAATAAATAAATAAAATAAATGTATTGTGTCAAACTAAAACTAAAAAAAATATTTTTTAAAAAATTTAAAAATAACAGAAATAAAAAGGCAAATTTCTAAAAAGTATTGCAATGGATATGCCTCAACTCCACATAGTTCTATAATGTCTGGCATGTAATCAGCTTTCGAAACACATCTGCTAAGCTGGGTATGGTGGTACATGGCTACAATTCCAGTGACTCAGGAGACTGAGGCAGGAGGATTGAAAGTTCCAAACCATCCTCAGCAACTTAGTGAGGCACTGTCTCAAAATAAAACAACAACAAAAAAATGGGCTCAGTGGTTAAGTGCCCTTGGGTTAAATCTCTGGTACCAATAACAACACCACCACAAATCTGCTATATAAGTGAATATAATGTTTAGAACTCTTAAGGGTTTGTCTATCAATCTTTGTCATATGGAAGTACATTGAATTTTTTTATACCTGGTTAAGTAGAAAATTATGCTTTCTTACTATCGTAATAGACATACAATAAAGAATATACAACAGTTACTATTATGGTATTATGTAAAAATGTGGATGTGTAACCGATGTAATTCTGCAATATTTGTAATGTTTTGAATAACCAATAAAAAAAGAGAAGAAAAAAAAAACAATAAAGAATAATGATCAAAAATACTTTAATTCTAATTAGTATTATTTTATAACATACCTGTAGATTATTGAATACTTAAATGACTTATGAAGTACCAAATCATTTAAGAAAATGGTGTTTCATTTTTTAAAAAATTCAAAAGACAGAAAATGAATTAAAGATATCCCTTCCCCCACTACATTTATAGAAAATATTAAAACAGAAATATTATTCCCTCTGGCAGTAACTATATTTTAAATCAGTGTCAGGAAAACCTTAGAAAATATTAGCTTTTAAGGGAAAACACTTCCAATTCACATTTTCTACTTTTAAGTAATATATTCTTACTATGACTCTAAAATCTGTCTAAACCACCATTAACATTTTAAAAGAAAGTTCTCTAGTTCTTACCAAACAGAAATAAATAATACCTGACAACAGCATTAGAGAACATAAACATAAAATTACCTGTTATTAAAAACTGAGCACATTTTTCTCAAAGAAATATATTACTCAGCTGTAAAATAGTATGTTTGCCATTCACACTAATGTTTCAACATTATGGTTCAATCTTCTAAAAAGCTGACATGGAAAATAATGGTGTAATAAACTAATTCATCATAATGTGCAAAAGAAACTGCTGGAATAAATTGTAATAACCTTTCAAAAACTAGCAGCTTTTAAAAGTATTAATTTCTACTCCAGATAATTGGAAAGGACACCTGGGTGGGTAGGCAATATTTTTTATGGGATTGCTCTGTCAGGAGCTCAGATTGTCTCTGGACTCAGCAATGATCATTTAGCACTAAATGACAGCGAATCTTGCAAATGGGTCTTCCTAGATGGTGTTTGCCATAAATTACCAAACTCAACTACCCTCAAGGTCAGCCATATGAGAGGGCAGGTATCAAAGAGCCTTCGTGGAGACCTAGAGTGGTCCTCAGGTTTCTCATAAATGGACAATAGTTGTGTTGGCTGCCATAAAATCAACTTAATGGACTGACAACATAAATTACCATCAAACTTTGACAACATCCCTCCCTAGAAAACAGCTGAAGAATGCTTTTATATCAAAGCTGGGGAAAATGGATAACAATATGTTTTGCTCTATATTAGATCATAAATATTTTGAACAATGCAAAGTGGGGAATGAATTAATATTAGAAGCCACAATATGTTTTACCTGATGCATTAAAACCAGCATCTAAGTAGTACTAAAATGTCACTTGTTTTCTGAAGTAGCTGACAGTATATGTCATATACTAATGCAATCATGTGTATGTGTGTGTGTGTGTGTGTGTGTGTGTGTGTGTGTGTAGAGAAGAAGGTTGCATTTGCCTGGAAATCAATATTTTTAGTCCACATAGACAACTAAAAATAATAATGCTTGGTATTTAATCTTACTTTATCTGTAAAGTCCCCTGAGCTTACAGAAAGAAGATAGATTCTTGAAATCTCACAAAACCTTGGATAAATCACTAATTCATTTTCTCTAAGGCTCTGTTTTTTCCATCTATACAAGTAAAATAATCACACAAAGACATTTTGAAGACAATTAAATTAATCTTGGGAGGAAGGTATTACAAAACCCAAATTACTAGGGAATCATACAATTACATTTATAAAAACAATCTGCACTTAATCAATTTACAGTTTTTAAAAAAGTCAATTTGGTAGAAAATATAACAGCTAAACTAAGAAATTAGAAATTCAGTGGTGAATGAAGCATCATTGTTGAGTGACTTTTCTTTACTCATTTTATTGTGCTGCCATCCTGTAACTATAGTTATGATTACTAGTTTATTATTATCATTATGGCTACATAAAGCTAAAATTATTGTCTCAATTTTATAATAGCATTTTCTTTCTTTTTAAATACAGGAGCATACTGTAGATTTTGTTAAGAGAAATAACGCATTGAATAAAAAAGCAAGATCTTTCGTGAATCCATTGGCTGACTATGAATATGACATATAATGTTTCATGGACTCTGTATCATTAAGTAAAAAAGGTTCCTATTATGGAATTTAAAATAGCATGTTTTTTGTTTTCCTCTTCCATTTCGAGCCATCGCCTTCTCCCCTGTCTTTATGCCATTTCTTACATTCATTTCTTGCTTCCTGTTCCCATTGTCACTTCTGTCCAGAACCTCATCACTTTATACCTGACTTATTGCAGCACTTTCTTTGCTCTGTTCTCTTTCCACCAATCCATCCTGCCTAGTCCTGCCAAATTAATCTTTTTTAAAGCACTATTTTAATTATGCCACTCCTCCGCTCAAAATTTTTCAATGACTGCCCATCACTTGGAGGCCAAAGGCCAGAGTCTTTAGCTAGAATGAAAGGCTTTGGCCCCCTCACCTCCTTTCCTAGTCTTCTCCAGTTTCCTGCTCAAACCTTCAGGACAATAAATGTACTTGTTGCCTCACAGCCTCCACCACAAGTGCTGACCTGGCCAGTGCTCTCCATCTTTGCTCATCCAGGAGCTGTCTTCTTTCTGTGGGGCCTTTTTTTGACCATTTCTGCACATAGCACTTCCAATCAGGAAGCTGGGGGCCTCTTTTTTTGTTGTTTGTTATTAAACAGAATTTATTTTGCTATTATGATGTTACATCATTTTGGTTTTTGTTGTTCAGTGGCTACTCTTTCCTTCCTAATTAATCCATTAAGCTTTTAGAGGGCAGGGCTTTGAGTTCTTATTAATTGCCAATGTCCCTATCACAGAGCCATGAAAGCTCCTGGCACTCAATTGACACTTGTTTAATGAATGAAGGCAAAGTGCCACTCTAGGCTTTTTGAAAGATGATGATGAAAACTATTCAGTTGTGTTTGTAACCTGCAGTATTTTAGAGCAGCCATTAAGATCTGTGATGCAGTTTCCTGAGTTTAATAGCTTTGCTTTCACTATTTGGTTCTTAGTGAAATTCTGGAATATGATATATGAGCTGAGCACATGGGATTTATAATGTTAAATCTGACTGAGGTGAACTTGGGCAGTAGTAGAATAAACAAACTAGTGCACATTAATTGAACTAATACTTACTTTCTGAAAGTTCCTTACTCCCATAAATCTCATTAATTTCTAAATAAAACTAAAATCATTCCAAGAATAATTTAAGAGAATGACATAGCCTACAATCTTTATTTTATAACACAGACACATATTTTAGCTTATAATGCCCTATAATAGAAAGAATATGGGCTTTTGAACTCAGTAAGACCAGAGCAGACAACTTAGTTCTGCTTCTTACCAGGTTTGATAGCTTGCATCAGGAACGCAATATCTTTGAACTTTAAATTTCCTCATAAGGCAAATGGGAATAGTATTAATATCTAATTCATTTGAAAAACCTGAGATGAATGAACCTTTTTGAGCTGTTTATTAGGATGATGGATTTAAATCCCTGAGGCCATCTAGCCCAGTACCTGGCACATTAATAAATGGCAGCTATTATTACTGTTTTGGTTTTGAGAATGTTTCTTTTCACTCATTACCTTCTGGCTTCCCTAAAAGTTAAGGGTATGAGTATCAGAGTCTAAATAGATCTGATGTGAATTGTGGCTCTACCATTTACTAACTTACTAATCTATTTATTAACATATCCAAGCTTTAGTTTCCTCAACTGTATGGGAAAATAACAAAATGTCATTGCAGAAATGCTTTAAAGACTTAAGACAGATCTGTTATAACTGGTCTAGCATAGAACAAGCACTCCATCAATAGCAGATATTATAATTCCTGACTATTTTATTAGAAAGATACAATCCTGCTATTGTTGTAAACACATGCTTAGAAATATATTTTAAGTGAAAGAGGTAGGGATTTTTTTCTATATTAAGTTTCACAACCCTTCAGAAAAAAATTAATTTAATATTATAAAAATGGTTATTGTAAATGGTATTTGTATAGTGACTTGCAGTTACAAAATACCTTTATAATTGAGAACCAGATGTCCAAATATGTTCCATCTTAGCCATTGGTGGCTCTAATCCTACAGTCATTATCCTTGCATCCCACTCTACCATCAAGATGCTTAATAATTAACAATAATGATAAACTGCAAATTCTAAGGAAGCTATTAAAAACTCAAATGTACTATTATCATAGGCCTATATTTTTAGAAATACTTGACAATTGAAATTGGCCAGATGAAATTGAACAATTGATCATGGATTCTCCATCTCAGCAGTAGATCTTGGAAACAGAGGCCTCCTCTGGGTTGGCTTTGACAAAAGACACACAAAAGTGGTTTCTTAATTTCTCTTTGATTCCTAGAATAGTGTTCAAATTTTCCTGTTCTCATTCAGGCTAAAAGTCAGCTTAAAAAAATCTGGTAGGTGGTGTCTCAAATTTATCACATAAACAAAAGCTTATGAAGAAACATGGGTAACTTTCTTAAATCTAAATCAATGCACTGAGATATGGTGAGATTAATGACTTGTTATCGAAACTCAGTAGGAAAGCAATTAAGTGCTAAGAAACAGAAAGCACCTCACAGTTTCATGAGACTGAGCTGTTTTTACTATGATAATAACTGAAGCATGTGCTTAATAACTCATCTAATACATTTACTTCCCTTCAACATCTACAAGGTCAAAGCCAGACATCAGCCACAACTTAAAGTGCCATTGATCGTTTTGAAAAACTGTTCAAGAGACTATCAAGAAGCATCAGGCTGGGTCCTACTCAGGTACCCAGGGTGTCTCAGGGACTCTGGGGAGCAGACATGTAATTTTAAACCATATATTTAAGGGTGGTGTTATTCTTAGTGTTCCTAATGAGCCACTGGCTATACAACCATTCCTTACACAAGTGCAATAGTCCTAATTCCCAATGATCATTCTATATAGAGTTCTTGGTTTAGTGATTATGGTCATTGTAGCTAGATTTTAAAACATAGAATGCCACTTGGTAACTGAGAATGGAATAGCATTGGTCCTAGACCATTGGGGCAACTTTTTCTAAATCTGTTCCCAGAATCCCTTACAGAGGCATGACTTTTCTACCTATTTGGTCTTCCTTTATTGCTTCCATCTTTTTACCATCACCTTCTAGGAATTTCAAACCATTTACACACATTAACTATTTCAGTATTTCTATTTACTAGACTCATAATTATAATTTATATTTATGGTATCTCTGATCATTTCAAAGTCATTTTAACAATAAAATATTTTGATCTTCATTGTAATGTCATGTAAAATGAGGAAATTGAGGTGGTCATCTGACATGCCTGAGGTCACTTGAAGTTCATGCTAAATATAATACCTGCTTCATGACTCTGGATCAAGGTTCCCTTTGCCCTCATAATCCTCATAACTACTATATCATCTGCTTGGTCTTTGATTAGGTTTGTGCTAGGAATCCTTTTTTACCAGCTGTCTGATTTTTAAATATGTTAAAAACTCTGAGTTCTAGCATCATTATTGGTAAATAGGGATACCAATACTAAATTCATAGAGATATTTTAAGGATTAATGAAATGACGTATGTAAAGTAAAAAAATCTAAAATGATTAAGTGTTTAAAATGTTAGAATCTCCAGTTCCCATCCTTGGCAATTCTTTGCCTATGGGTGGTTCTGTTAGGTCAACAGAGAATCTTAGAAGTTACCCTAGAATTCTGTAGCAGGTAGGGAAGTCACAGTATGCCTAATGTTCAAGTAGGGAAGCCAAATTAATCAAGGATTTATCAAGTATCTACTATATCCCAGCATAGATCCAAGTGCTGCAGATGCACAAACAACGAAGTAGAAGCCAAGGAATTCTGCAGGTGACAATAAAACCTGGTGACTTTCTAGACAATGAAGAGATTCCAAGAGGGGCCAATCTGCCTTTTTCACAGAGCCCCTGGCAAATTCTCCAAAACTATGTCAAAGAGAATAAAGCAATTTTAAATCTACTTCATATCAATTTTATAGTTTATTTTTAAATAACACAATCCACAAAATTCCCAGATACGATTTTTGTAGGCAATGGCATTTTATCCAGCCTGAACTATTACATGGGGTGAAAGAGGGAAGGTGAAGGATCAATCTTACATTAAACTTAAGAATGAGGGGTACTTGTAAGTACTTCTACTGTTTCCATTGCTTATTTTATAATCACATAAATTACAAAATAACCCAGGGTAGAAACAGCCATCAGCATTTCCTTCTCTCTTCAGTGCCTCAGAAAAGCAATACTTGAGTACAATTTTAGCCTCTAAATCACCACTCCTACAAAGTAATTACTATTTTACCCCATTCGGACTAACTCATTAAAAAAAGTTACCTATAGTCAACTAAAAACATTTCATATTTAAAGTGTCCTGTAAGAGGTCAAATCTAGTGAAATATCAGCATAATTTACTTTAAAACTCTGATATGTGTAATAAGAATTGTAATGCATTCTGCTGTCATATGTAAATAAAAAATATATTAAAAAACTCTGAATAAAGGAGAATAAATTTCATCATTATCAATAACAACTAATTATTTCACACCTGCATGTGAGGCAATGTTCAGAATGACACAGCCTAAAGTTTAAGGTCAGATACTGTGATCTTAATTCTGCCTCCTATGGTGCTTTTAGGCAGTGACCTGACACTGCAGGGCCACCGTGTTCCTGTCTTGAGAATGGAGATCATGCCATCTACTGTCTAGCATATATTGAGAAAATTGAGATTAGTATAATTGTTTTTTAAGTGTTCTTATCTATCAACTCAGTCTTTCACAATAACCCAATGAGATAGATAATATTATTATCCTCATTTTGGAGATCAGAAGATTATGGCATAGAAAGTTTTAACAAAAATCTTTGTCATGGTCACCCAACTGGTAATTGGCTGAGCAGGGAGCTCAAGCTCAGGCAGGCTGGCTCCAGAGTGTGCTCTGTCTGAACCTCTCACCTATGTTGCCTCCCTCCATCATCAGAGATTAGCCCATGCCTGTGTCCTCTTCCCTTGGAAATGGAAGTAAACAGTTGTTACACTGAGGATATAGGATGCATGCATGCAGAATAAAAAAAAAATACATAATAGAAGTTGTCAATGCTGGAAGAGAGTAATAACACAAGGTATATAGAAGTTTGGAAGAAGGGAAATTATGGGGGTGAGAGAAATCAGCAAGATTCTAGAACATGGAACTTGACTTTGGCCTTCAAGAGTAAACAGAACTAAAATCAGCAAAGAGAAGTTGGGAAAGTTGTTTTAGATAATGAGAACAGAATAGACAAGAGATATCTGCATCTAGGAAGTAAGAATTAGTTTCAGTGAGGGGGGGGCGGGGGGGATTTCCATATGGGAGTATTGAGACTGGAGAGTGGGAGGAGAAGGTTTAAAACCATTTTGTAGAATGTTTAAAAGTCCAAAAGGATGGAAGACCTCCTGCTGGAGGCCCACTGGAGAATAAATTTCATTGTTATCAGCATGTCGTATGCACATATGTGTGTGTGTGTGTGTGTGTGTGTGTGTGTGTGTGCGCATGCTCACTCCTGCCAACCAGCGCTTCCAAGGGCTGATGAGACAGCAGGTGCGAGAGCTGAGTGGAAGTTGGGGAATTAGATAATGAACTGCTGAAGTGTGTGAAAATCTCCCATACACATACCTACATTCAGACACTTCTCATTATTCCAGCAGCGATTGTCTGGTTGGTGGACATTCCATGGCCTCTCCTCACTTCCTGGCTGTCTTTTCAGTTTGCTCCCTGTCTGTTAGCACCTGAAAGCAAAGTGATTTTCCAAATTAGCCTTTTTGTTTTCCCTTAGTAGCTGAAGTTAAATGTTTGTTGTGAAAAGAAGCCTATTATAGATGATAAGAACATTTTTTCATGGTACTTCCAGTCCCTTTATTAGACAATTGTTGACAAAGAACACAGATCACACTGGAGCTTAACCCTAGAATATGTAATTGTTAATTCTCTTAATCAAGAATGAGCTTGTAAATTGGGAACTATGCACATGTACTTTCAGAGAATGTTCTCATTGCAGAACTTTCATATTTGACTGCTGAGGTTTTTAGGTGAGAGTGGTTAAATGTGTTCTTTAAAATGTTATGTATTACATATCTTCAGACTAACTAACAAATGTAGACGATCATCTTATGATCAATCATCTTATGTTGGATACTATTTGAATATATTAAGCAATTGCTAATTCTTTCTAAGTTAAATACAGAACATTCAGAAGACCTGAGTCATTCTCTGGCTGCAGAGTTCATGTTTGAATCTAAAACTGAAGTGCTGTATTAGAGGGACAGAAAACAAGAAGGATATGGGAAAAAATGGAACAGATTGCAATGCCAAGCTCTTTTTTTTGAAAAGTAATATTTAAAAACTATTTCAGACTACTATTAAGAGTAGATATGACATATAAGTAGATTATTGAAACCTAATACATCATTATCACTAATATATATTCAACAAAAGTAGGCACAAAGACTTTTCTGTTCTAAAATAGTAAAAAAAATCCATCTTTTTGCTTAAGTTCATTGGATGCAAACATGTTTGTGGTGCAGAAACACATACACATACACACACTTTTTCAAGAAACAGAAAAGACCTAAAAAAAATTGTGTGCTTGGCTAATACCCAGCTGAATCTATTGTATCTGTTCTCTGATTAATATTTTTTGTATAAATTATTTACAATTCTTTCACTTCAGTCCCTGTCCATTCTTTATCTCAAAACCGAATATTACCCGGGGTTCCAGAGAGAAAAATACCGCATCCAGTCATTTCAGGACATGACACAAGTCAACTTTGCCCAATTATTAGCCGGAAAACTGGATCCATTGCTTGTGGGAATCTCCTGGTACACTCACAGCCTACCTGACTTCAATGTAAAATTACACCAAACAAGCCCCTACTATTCTGCCCTTCAATCTGTTGGATAAAGTAGAATGGTTTTCAAAGACGCTACATAAATGGAAATATTATAATTGTGAGTAATTAAAATGCTAAACTCAAGAGGGCACTCAACAATTCGTTACACATAGAGCTCGAACCCCCAAGGGTAGTAGTACCTTCAATTAGTTCAGCTTTTACAGCAGAAGATAAAGGTGACAATCAGTAATCACAGGTGTTTAGTTCAAGTAACAAAATAAGCTAACTTGTTTTCAAGTTACCTTCTTTCCGAAGCAGGGCTTCTGCTCTCTTTTAGATTCTTAACATTGGTACTAACTCCAGAATATAAGAAAACAACAGATAATGGAAAAATACACTTCCTTCAAAGCTTTGAGTTGATGTACTTTAGTTTTACCAGGTATTCTAATTGAGTAGTTTGAACTAGGAAGTAGGCTATAGCAGTAAAAGATTTAAAAGAAAGCCCTTTTTAATATATTTTGCAAAATTTTATCAACGTGCTGTTCACTTAAAATATTTCTTAAGAGTCAGAGTTTGTGCTAAGTGTTAACATTGCACTGTAAGAACTGGAAGGTTTAAAAAATCTATATAGTTTGGGGTACATGTATCCACATTTCATGAAAGAAAAGATTTTTGGAGTTATTCTTCATTATTCTCTAGTTGTATTTTTTTAAATTGAATTGCAAAATTATTTAGACTTTTCTTGCTCAGAGCCTTCTTTGTAAAGTACATGGCTTTTTATTTTTACAAACTATAACTAAAATACTAAATGGTGTTTCAGTTGTTGAAGTTTATCTTAAGTGCTTATAGACTAAATCACATGCTAAATTGGAAGTAGATCTAAAACACTAAACACAGTTTTGGATCTAGAAGACTATAGTGAAACAGATTTCTTTGCTCTGATTCAATATCAAATTGATAACCATGACCTGAGAAAGGGTTATCTCTTACCAGCTGCCACTTCAGGAAGATATATTTAGTCTTTCAGTTAAGTAGAGAAAAGAACTCATTAGAAAGTGGTACAAGTGGTTTCAGAGTGAGAAATCTCAAGTTACCAATTCCACTTTTAATGATTTGTTGCCTGAGCCCTGTACTTAATTAAAATGGTTATTTTAAATGCCTATATTTAATTTAAACATAATTACCTAAAGTTCAATGTTATTGCTTCATCCATTTTGAAATTTATTAATTTATAAAATTAATTTATAAAAAATAGTTCAAAAGTGCTATAAAATTAATATCACAACATATCAGTATTATTTGCACCTTTTGTTATTTTCAGTGGTGACTCAGAGTGAGTTGTTCACATTAGGTATCACTACAGGGTCTCTGGCATGGCTAATATATAATAGACTCAAATATTGACATGTCCTTGACAGTTCCTTTGCATTTAGAATGTACACTTTGACATTCCGGGTAATATTGCTAAGTCTATTGCTAAGAATATGATTGTTGAATTTTAAAGGGAACTAAGTTTTAGGAATTAATTTTGACTTTAGTACATTTAAGAGTAACTGCTGGTTTTAGTCAATGATTCATAAACATGCAACAATCAGTGTAATATAATTTCTTGTGAGTCAGACAAATAAGTGAACCAGAAAGTGTTTTCAAGGACAAGTTATGACTTTAACTTCTACTTAAAAGCACAGCATGGTCTATATACAAGGAACCTAAAAAGAGGATGGATTGTGAGGCACAACTTTTCCTAGACTATAAAATCTGAGGCTATTCCAGTAGCCTTTCAGAGAGAGTTTCCTGGTGCGCTGAAGTATAATCCTTAGTGGGCATAGTGGGCAAAGTTTCTTAGCTTTGCACATTTCTCCATTTATGATGATTGGTATCATATTTCAGGTACTGAATACTACTTGGTCCTGAGATGAATGCCTAATGAGGTGGAATTAGGCCTGTGTTACAGATGAATGAAGGGAAGCGTTCAGAAGCTGTGGTACTTTTCCAATCTCACATAATTCATAAGTGATGGAGAAAGGATTACAAACTCTTGGTCCCAGCTCTGCACCTCAAGTGTTCCTAGCTCCCATCCAAAAGGGCTAGGGAAGGCATTCTCTGTTGTGAGTTGTTTATAAACACCCACTTCCTCCTCCCCACTGTCAGCACATCAACAGCACAGTATTCTTCCATGTAGTAATATTGTGAGTTAACTGAAAGGCAAAGGCAACATATTTGGTTTGACCACTAGTAATTAAATTCTTTTGCTTCAATGTTTCCTTTCATACCAGTATGTGCAGAATTTCTGATATTGTGTTAAAACCTGGGCTTTATAGTCTCCAAAGAACCTTAAACTTTGAGGGAACTTGTTCCCCTCATTCTCTGACATTAGCTCAAACCTTTTTACATCCCCCCAATATGCAATTAGGTATTTTTTTTAATTTTTAATTTTTTTTAGTTGTAGATGGACACAATACCTTTAATTAATTAATTAACTAATTATATGCGTTGCAGAGGATCAAACCCAGTGCCTCATACATGCTAGGCAAGCGCTCTATCACTGAGCTACACCCCAGCCCACCATACTGTATTTTAATGGAGATTAGACTGTAAAATCAGTCAGCTTCCATAAGTAAAGTGGTGTGGAATACTTCTCTCATCTTCACACTAGTACTAACCTATAACACTCCTGGATGCCTCTAAGTCATACTGTATCTCAATCTTCTCTACTGCCATCTGTTTCTGTTTCTTCCAAACATTCTCTTTTGTTCCCATTCAAGAGCTAGACCTAAGTGAGTCTCTGTAAAGAATGTGGGTAGCAAATACAAATATCCCTTCTCTTTAGATAAGACAACATTATGACAAACCTAATTATCTATTAATTTTTACTTTACAATTTGAAGTATCCATCGTCATATTAACTCTGGATAGCCTCAGAAGGTCCAAAAGATGTGAACTATCATAGAACAATCAAAATGAAGAGAGGCCATTTGAGGAACAAGAAGAGGCACATCTGGTTTGTTAATCTTGCTAAGGTCTTTAAATGCCACCTGTCTTCCCATTCTTCTCTGGCTAACATCATCCCTTAGGCTAAAAGCTTTAAAAATTATTTGGGGTCGGGCGTGGGGGTGTAAAAACTTCTTGAGAAACTAGTTTGAGATTTTAATTCTGTATTTCATCTGCCAGACACTGAAATGCAGTTAGCCGCAGCAAGTGTTCCTAATAGATAAGGGAATTGTCGCTTCACATATAATTACATTGAGTCTGACGGTGGACATAGCCAACCATCTCATCGTCACACTATTAGAAGTGCCAGGAAGTCTGAAAAGAAACCATTTCGAGGAGAGTCGGGGCTACTTTTATTTTACTTCAAACCAGGGTTATCATGGAATAAAACTGATAATTCTTTTGGGAAAATGATTTTTGGAATATAAAAAAAGGGGAGTAAAGGGTATAAAAAACTGTCTGTTGTGACTGGCAGGAAGTTCAGGCATTTTGCGTTCTTTTTTTGTTTCCTTTGGAATGTTAAACAGGTTGGGTTCTTTTTAAAAGAAAACATTTTATTCAGAACATTCTCCCATGAAAGCCCTCTTTGACAAAGTGTCAGTTTTTGATATATTAGTACATGTCTGCCTACATTTTATATTCAAAAAAAGACAAGTCGTGTTTGAACAACTTTTGACAAGCATGGGGATGCTTAAACTTCCATAGAACTGACTCTTTCCATGTAATGCTGTAGTCTATTTTATACTTCCTATTCTGTACCGCTTCATGACATTTTCAATTATGCCAAATTGTGGTTGAAAAAAAATTGAAGAATAATTAGAACAGGAAAAGTCAACTCATCAATAAAAAAAATTTATTTATTTATTTTTATGTGGTGCTGGGGATTGAACCCAGTGCCTGACATGTGCCAGGCAAGCATTCTACCACTGAGCTACAACCCCAGTATAAAATACTTTTAAACATATAATTCTGAAATTTACTGGGAAAGAGAACTACAGATACAGCCCTAAGTGAAAATCATAAATGAGGAACAGGAAATAAGGCAAAGAAATACAACAGTTACTAATATGGCATTATGTAAAAATGTGGATGTGTAACCAATGTGATTCTGCAATCTGTATTTGGGGTAAAAATGGGAGTTCATAACCCACTTGAATCTAATGTATGAAATATGATATGTGAAGAGCTTTGTAATGTTTTGAACAACCAATTAAAACAAATAAAATAAAAAAATAACAAAACAACAAAAAAAATGAAATTTCTAATCAACTACCCAAGGAATTTCAAAAATTCAGCCACCTCTTACTTAGATTTATCTACTAAATTACAAATTTCAAAATAAAATCCTCTGTTTACAGGCAATGCAGTGTCTCTCTACTGGAAACCCCACTTGGATTCCCATAGGCACCTCAAGACAACACTTAAAAAACCTCTCCTGCTACCCCAAATTGCCATTCCTCCTGTGTTCCCCGTATTGCAATGCTATAGAATGAAGGTTGCTCAAGAGTTTCTTCTGCCCACTCTCTACCCTAACCTTGTTCATTCATTCATCCAGAACCTAGTCTCATTCCTTCAACATTCAAGCTACTTCTCGTTGGCCCAGATTACTGACCCACTCAGTCAGACTAATTTCTCCTCTTTGTCTTGGTTTCACTTGGATGTCTTATAGTCAGAAAGATTCCTCCGACAATTTTGTCTCTGTGTCCTTTCTCTAGATCCTTAGTACACTGTTCTTGCTAATCAAAGTCCCTGTCCCATCTTGATGTGATTGCATATTTACTTGCCTGGACAGACTACCAGCTCTTCAGGGCTCAGCCATGTATTTCTTGTTTATTGTTAAATCTCTACTACTTAGAGTAATTGGACTACTTTAGATGCTCTCACTTTGTTAAAAATGATTAATGAGGGGACTGGGGATGTGGCTCAAGTGGTAGAGCACTCGCCTGGCATGCGTGTGGCCCGGGTTCCATCCTCAGCACCAAAGACAAACAAAGATGTTATGTCCGCCGAAAACTAAAAAATAAATATTAAAAAAATTCTCTCTCTCTCTCTCTAAAAAAAAAAAAAAATGATTAATGAGGGCTGGTGCACAGCTCAGTGGTAGACCACTTGTCCAGCATTCATGAGGCTCTGGGTTCATCCCCAGCATGTGCATGTGCGTACACACACACACACACACACACACACACACACACAATGAGGGGGGAGAGGGAGAGAGAGATACATAAATGAATCACTTGGGTGAAAAGTTCATATATGACAGAAGCCTTTACTTTTTTTCCTTTTGGTGATAATAAAAACTGTTAAATTTAACCACATTTGAAAATAATTTGAGTTGACATGTGCTAATGCTCCCATTTGACTATTTCATTTAACTGGAACAACAAACTTCATAAATTAGCTTTCTCATACTACCTCTGTCTACAAAGAATAGCTCAAGGTAGACAATATAAACATTGGGTATAGAAGGATGTAAAGTTCTGGAATGCCATGCTTGGATTTGAGTTTGAGACACAGAATTCCAATGATGTCAAGGATGAACAGGAGCAGAAAAGATTTATGGAGACCAGTGCATACCACCTGAAGTCACAGAAGCCTTTCCATGACATTATGGCTGGAGAAATTTTAGGGGAAGGCTGTGACTGGAAAAGGAGAAAATTTGAAATCGGTACCCATTAGTGGGCCAGAGAACTGGAGCTAGAAAATAGACCATCCTATGAATATTTTTTATTACATAATGAAGGGCTGTAATAATCAATATACTCTTGAAAGGGCCTTAAATCTAATGAAGCGGCTGTGCATAACTAAATTACGGCTATGACAAATTCGGGGAATTGGTTGAGAGTTCTTTGCATCCAAAATTCAAATAAGTAATCAAAATGAAATTACATCAGCTCCCCCTCAGACCACCTTTGAAATACAGGAGGCATTTATTAAGACTACCCAAAATAACATCATGACATAACTGCTTCCATATTTCATGAGTGCCTCTGGCTAAGGAGGAGGTTGGATGGAGCCAGGCAGGGGAGGGTATGTGATGGGGAAGGAGGGAGAAAGGGAAGAAGCTCCTTGCAAGGAGATAAGTAGAACTCTTATTTTAAAAATTGCCTCAGCAGTACTTTTCTTAAGTCAAGATTAAAAATACGATGAGCTTACAGAATGCTATTCTCCACAGCAAAAGTAATATAAAAAACGATTTTTATTCCCACATAAATTACTTAACACAGCTGCTCCTCGTTTTCCAGATTAGTGCTGGCACGGATGGGCCATTCTCTATAAAAGAGATTCGTTCTTGGTATTTTTCAGTCTTTAGCTTTCAGTATTTCTTTGTCTCTTAAAAGAACTCTTATTTCATAATATATTGAAATACTTCACCAGGAATACACACGGAGTTGTTTGCACTGACTCTCTTCTAGGCTTCCTGGGGGCAATCATGTGGATGGTAGCAGAAAACAATTTCAAGGACAATCATAATGATGAATCAATTATAGCATAGAGTACATTGTCTCCATTGAAGAAAGGCGTTTGTCTTATGGAACTGTATTTCTGTGTTAAAAACAGTTCTCCCCATCCCCTTCACCTGTCCAGAATACTTCTTTATTGGAATTCTCATTTCAAAAGAGTGCTTCAAACTGATTTTGAGGAATGCGAGTTCTTCACAGTCTTTTCTGCAATATGCTTTTTATCAGATCAGCAGAAACAATGTGAAGACACCTGTCGCAATAATTTCAAATGTCTATCATCTACCAAATCATACATAAACGATCCATGTTTGCAATATGGTCCTTGAATGAAGGACTTTTCCTAGACAAACAAATGCTATCAAAAATATAAATATATGTCTTGTAAGAAAAAAGTCAGTCGTATCATTTGCAGAAACTTACAGTTTTTATTTTTATCTTTAATCAGAACCAAGAGAACATTTTTGAAAGAACTAATCTTGTTTTTCATTCACACAGAGAGTGATTTGTACATGCACGCCTACTCATAGGTATAGACATCATTCAACTAAACTTCACAGGGCTGAGGTTTGAAATGGAGTTGGATTGGCAGCAAAGCATTTATTGAATGTTACTCAAGGTAAATGATGAAAAGCATTCATCCCCTCACCCCATGCCAGCTCCCCTGCAACAAGAAAAAGTATAATTTTTGAACATGTATATATATATTTTAAAGCATGAAGAAAGACTCTGGGTTATAAATCTATTTTTATATGCTATATACCAATTCTTTTATGTGGTCTTAACTTATATGCTAGTCACTCCCAAGAAGTGGTAGGCTTCCCAAGTGATTCTATTGTGCTGCCAGAGTTGAGAATTCTGTTCTAAAACCTTCTTCTGCACCATGATTTAGTGATCACCTCCCACCCATTTTCCATTCTGTTCTTGGTACCGCCTCATTTCCCTCACAACCTTGGTGCTTTCTCTGGGATCAAAACTTTTGCTGAATTTCCCTATTCCATTTCCATCTCCTATCCTTAGAACTGTAATGCAATCTTATTGTAGTTTGAATGGAAGTATCAGACATTTTAACATTCAGGTTCAAGGAAATAAGTATGTATCAAAATAAGGCTCAGATTATTATTTAGAAGACTATTACTGAAAATAGCTAGTGAAGGAAAAATGTATCCTCTCACCTCCAGGCATCCCTTTGAATTCGTTCTATTTCAGACTTAAACATAAGTTAACATAATGACACAGCATTATGATCATTCAGGTATTCCTAAAGGTTTTTACAAGTGTGTGCAGTATTCAAGTATGGCTCAAATGGATCCAACCACTCTGCTGCTACTAATGTAAAGCATTATATTCTATGATAATATGGCTAAGGTTAGCAATATCCAAGCTTCAAAGAACAATAAAGAACATACTTAAATGTACCTTATGTCTAAACTACTGTGGCACCTGGTAGTGTACTTTGTCAGCACTTTATTGGTTTCAAAAGAATAAAAACAAACACTGAGGTCCTTACTCTGAAATCCATTTCTAGAATTTATTTTACTACAAAAAAACTTAGTCCTCTGAGAGGTGTTCTAGTTACAAAAGAAGAATTTATTTTTGTAAGTTTTCTATTTTAAAAGGTGTATTTATTTAACACTTTAAGTTTGTAAATGTGTATTAGATCTGTGAAATCTTACTTTTTCCAGGAGCAGGAGGGTAAACCCCAAAGAAGGAAACTTACTGAAATAAGAATGCTTTTCTGTACTGGCCAAAGGTAGTGCATTTATACATTATGTGGGAAGACAAAAAGACATCCAAACCTTTGTTAGAACATGAAAAAAAAATGGGAATAAACCCTATTTGCTTTCAACATTGTTTCTAGTTATTTATTTATTTACCCAATTACTTATTCATTGATGTTTAGAAAGAAAAACACTTTTTCTTTCTTTTGTTTAAGCGTACAACCATAGGCAATTGATACCAGTGCTTCCCTCAGATGTTTTAATTTCAGGTTTTATATACATGAACATAAGCTGCCTGATAATAGTAAAGGAATATAAAGTATATTTCTAAAGCAATGAAAGAACAACCCATTTTACCACATAATCAGTATGGAGACATTTCCTAAGAAATGGATAATTTAGATGTGAAAAATGATTAATCATAACCAAATCCATTTATCAATTATCTTTGCATATGTTTAACTAAAGAGCGATAAATAACACACACACACACACACACACACACACACACACACACACACACACACGGTGAACGGCCATGATCCAAAGTAAAATCTCTCCAATTATTTATGTAGAAAGGACCTAGTATTTCAATTTGCTTTCTCAGAAAGGAGGAAAATAGGAATGATGAAAAGAAAGGGACACATACTCTCTCTCTCTCTCTCTCTCTCTCTCACACACACACACACACACACACACACACACACACACACCACTAGAAGGTTCCCAGAACTGCCCTACTCATGCTTCCACAAACATTAAGGAAGAGAGCAGGCAATGGAACAGGGCCTTATTCAGAAGTGAATCACTGTGAAGCTGTAATTGCTCCATGTGATTTAGAATCTTCTTCTTCTTCTTTTTTTATTTTTGAACAGAATGAAATTTTTTAGAGACAAAGTTCATAAAAGCAAATAAATTATTACAATACAATGATAAATCAAAGAAAAATTCCTTCAAGCTAAGACTGTTGTCTTTATGAAAAGCTTTATGAAAAGATGAGGAAGAAGAAAGGATTTTATAAAAACCAAGTTGGTCAAAAGGCAGTCAAAGAAGAGTCCTTTATGTATTTTTTTTTGGAAAAAGAAATAATATTTACCACATATCTGACAATCTGATATTTGACGAGTATGCATTTTATCTCTTTTTTCCCACCACATATTCCCAGCCAGGAGATGGATATGTTGTTCAGGACAGAACTCTTTGGATGTGGGACATGCCTGGGAGCCTGGCATTTCCTGGTTAGCCTCGTACTCCAGAATGTAAGCTCCATGAAAGTAGATTTTTGATTTTTTGTTTGTTTCCCTATTTTGCTCACTGCTCTCTTTAGCACATAAAATCCTGCCTAGCACTAGTAAGTGTGTAATGAATATTTGGAGTAAGAATAAATAAATGCAGTGCAGACCCCAAGTTCTTTACTTTTGGCAACTCTTTGTAGTTACTGACTGAGATGTTAGCATGTGCCAAACATTGTGCCAAATGCTAATCACTTAATATTAATCAATTAATACTCAAAACTCTATGTGATAAAGTCATTAGTATCTCAATTTTATTAGTAATATTATCCAAGATAGCATTAGGGAGGTCAGTAATGTGCATAAAGTCTTAGAACTTGTAGAAGGTAACTAGTAACCATGTTTAATTCCAAAGCCTAACTCTTACTATGCTAAACACTGGTTTGATCCTGGTTAATCAGTAACCCTGCTCCATTCATCATCTCAGAACCATCTTGGATTCTGACATTTTCATTTAAACCCTAGTCTAACTCTGGACTTGGAGATCCTGTACTGCATACTATGCAAGTTCTGCTTTAACTCTTTTTAGTCTCCCCAGGACATCTTTCTGATGATATCTTAGTTTGCTTTAACAAAATACCATAGACTTGGTAGCTGAAAGAACAGATACTATTATTTTTTTTCATGGTTTTGGAGGTTTGGAAGTCTAAGATCAGAGTGTCAGCATGACCGGGTTCTGGTGCACATTCTTTTCCTGGCTTGTAGACAACTATCTACTCATGTGTACTCATGGGGCCTAACCCTGGTATGTGCTAACAGATACTATGTCTCTCTTCCTCTTCTTATAAGGTCACTAATTTATCAGGTTAGAACCCCATCAATATGTTTTAATGTAACCTTAATAGACTCTTGAAATCCCTATTTCCAAATACAGTCAGATATAGTTGGGGAGCTAGGGTTTCAACATACGATTTCTGACAATACTCAGTCAATAATAGTAAGTGTCCTTCTGAGCTAACTTGTCTAGGAAGTAACAAATATATTCCACTTATCTGCTTTAATCACATGCCATTGTCACACATGCCAGAATAACTTTTCACCTTTTGATTTTGTGCAATGTTTGGACCTCGGTAACTTAGAGATTAAGTATGCATACCTGGGACAAATGTGTATTAGATTTGAAGAACTGTTAAAACTCTCTCAATAGCTTGGTTGTTCTGCCATCGTATGGTGGAATACAATAATAGTCCTTCAGATGGTGCTTGATCTTTTCAAAGCCTTCATTCTGGCAACCCCATGACTGGAGTTAGCATTGCAGAACTAGGGTCATAGATTTGAAGCTTATATTTCTTTGTACTTTTGTGATCTGGAGAACATTGTGAAATTCATAAAATATGTATTTTAGAATTATTGTTTTCCTGAGTCCACCAAATAATAGATACCTGTTACTTCCCAAAGGGAAATTTCATAGGTAGCATGTAGCCTGATATAGTTTGTAATGATTATCACATCTACATGCTGTTACTTACATGTAACTTTGAGAATCCTTAATCTGAATAGACAATGGACCACAGAGTTAGCACAGCTCTAAAAGTATTCCTTGGGATTTCATAAGTTTTTTTTTGAAATGTTGCAGTTGAATCTTAGAATCAGAAATATATTCTGACCTAGTTATTACAAAGCTTCCTTGCCACGGGAAAAGAAAAGGAAACCTACAACAGTCTTTCTTTAGTAACAATGGCTTTGTTCTCTAAGCTTGCATTAAGCTGCTAGTGATATGGTGGTAAACCTTGTAGAAAGGTAGGGAACGTGGCAGCATGACCTGTACCAACATTTCAAAATGTGAATTTGGTCACTGTAGACATGACTAAAATGTCAAAGAGTCCTGGTACCACAATGTGAAAATTTTAAATAGAGCTTTCTTTTTTGGGCAAATGTAAACTTTCTGATTCATGATCAATCCTTCTTCAGGGAACGTAAGGAAGTCTGATTATGTGGGTACGTGTGTGTGTGTGTGTGTGTGTGTGTGTACATGCTAACTTGAATTTCAAAGTTCCTCTTGAAGAGAAATATTTCTCGATATTTTTAATCTTCTTTCAATTTTAAGAAGCAATAGTGAGTTTTATTTTACATAAGATTAAAATTGCTAAAATGTAAATATCCAAAACTATTATTTAAAACAAGTTGAGAATATGCAGGAGTAATATGCATCACACTATTAATGGAAATTTCTTGGAAATATTATAATAAGTTACCATTTTTGGATTTTCATATAATTAGGAGTATAACATGAATCATTTATATTAAAAAGAAGAGATTGGCAAGAAGGGTGTGGTGGCACATGTCTGCAATCCCAGTGACTTGGGAGGCTGAGACAGGAGAATCTCAAGTTTGAGGCCAGCCTCAGCAACTTAGCAAGGCCTTAAGTAACTTAGTGAGACCCTGTCTGAAAAAATAAAAAAGGCTGGGGATATGGTTCAGTGGTTAAGCAACCCTAGCTTCATTCGCCAGTATTTCCCCTATGCCTCCCCCAAAAAGAGATGGGTCATTTTAAACAGCTATCAAGCACTACATCTAGACAATAATGTAAAATTCAAGTGTAAAAATTAATTAGTTTTGGCAATTTTTATTTAATTATTGAATAAAGATAATATTATGTTGTTGAGACATACTGTGATACCCGGTTTAATTTTTTTTTTAATTTTCTCCCAAAGGCTGAATTGTTAGGGGAATATTATAAAGAGTCCTATATACGGAACTTGGAGATCTGAGATTTTATTTTGCTTATGGCATTAAATACCTCTGAGATCTTGGGCTTACACTCACAGAGCTTGAGTTTTCTCATCTCCAATAGAAAAGGATAAAATGAAATTAGGTGATCTTTGAAGTCCTTAGAGGCTCTCTCCATTTATGATTCTAAGTGCCTAGTCCTATACCAGAGTCAACAGAACTATTCTTCATGAGCAAAACAGACAGTAAAGATTATTACAGATGACTATTATCCTTCATGTGGTTACAGTGGCTAACTTTGTCATTATTAAAAAAGCGCATTCCCAAGTGACACCCTCCAGTTATTCCAGCCTGTGGTGGTGAATTTTATGTGCCATCTTGACAGGACCTCAAGGTACCCAGATTAAATACTATTTCTGGGTGCATCTATGAGGATTTCAGATAAGAGTAGCATTTGAACTGATAAACTCAGTAAATTTCCTTCCCCCAAATCAGTGGCATCATCCAATTAGTTGAGGATCTGGGTAGAACAAAATTCAGAATAAGGCAGGGAGGAGGGTTATTCCCTTCCTGTCTGCTTACTTGATCTGGGATAGTGATTTTCTCCTGCTTTTAGATTTGGATTTATACCATCGTCTTCTGTTTAGAAGATGCTTCTCTGGACCCATATTAGAATTTCACTATCAGCTTTCTATACCTCTACCTTAATAACCATGGGATTTCTCAATCTACATAATTGCCTGAAAAATATAATCACCTTTAAAATCCCTTGATGACAAGTGATTGATGATTTCTAGCACTTCTAGCAAGTGCTTCAAAATTCTTCCAACCTCTACCCATTGCCCAATTCTAAAGCCACCTCCATATTTTTAGCTATTTGTTACAATAGCACTGAATTTCTTAGGACCAGTTTCTATATTAGACATATTTTCCCAGACAAACAGAACCAACACACACACACACACACACACACACACACACACACACACACACATTTATTTATTTATTTATAGGTTTTTTCTTAGAAATATTTCCAGTTAAATGTCTGATTTAATTGCTTTGTAAGTTCTACCTTCCACAGTATGCTAAAATGTGAATGCAATTTCAGCATGTTCTTTGCCACTTTTAAAAACGTTTGCTTATTCTCTATCGCCCAACAACATATTCCTCATTTCCATCTGAGATCTGATAGTAATGGCCTTTACTATCTTATTTCTGCCAAAATTATGTCATTATTCTTTATTTCTTCCTGAGCCCTCACTAGAATCACCTGTTTACACCAACATCATTTTCACCTCCCTAGAAATAACTACTTATAGTTCTTCTAGCTGCGTATTTTATTTTGACATTTTTTACTACCTTTTAAATACCACACTTACATTAATTTTTCTTAAATTTTTGGTTTGAGGCCTTGATTATTGATTTTCCTCTCGGAAGAGAGGGCTTTACTTCTCTTTTCACACACATGTACTCCCTTTTCCACATAGATACTTTCTGTCCTCCTGTTCTTTTGGTACACTTACACCAACAATGACCACCACAAATATTATTAGTATATTACGTAGAACCATTCTCAGTTGAGTTGCATAATATGTATTCTGTCAATTTCCCTATGTTGGAGAAATCTCTTGGACTGCTTTGCCTGTTCATTCTCATCTAGCACAGGTGCAATGCTGGGATGCCCCCTTCTTTCTCTTAGAATAAAATTCCATTTTGTTTAAATCCCATGTATTCTACATCATGTAGTTACAAATGATGTAGAATACTTCTACTTTCTTTGCACCTAGTGGATGAAGTACATCCTCTAAGGTTTCTTAAGAAAGGACAAAGATAAGATAGAAAAATTTTAATCTTTTTAAACTGAAAACATTATATTGTAAGGTCTGTTTGCCTTCCCAAATAATTAATAGCGTCATTTAGTACAGATTCTAGGTTAGAAATAATTGTCCTTCTGAATTTTCAAGGTACTTATGATCATTTAGCTACTCAGTTTTGCTAATGAAAAATCTGATACCATTTTTATACTTCATATCCACTATGAAATCTATATTTTCACTTTGGAGTTCTTTAAGATTTTTCTTTGGTCCTAGTAATATAAAATTTCTTCATAAATATGGTCTATTTTTATTCATTTTGTTGGTCACTTCATAATATCCTGAGTTAGAAAATTCATGCTCTGTAATTCCAAGAATATTCCTTTGATGGATTTCCCTTCCACTTGTAAAATTTTTCTCATACTGGGGGATACTTACTATTCAGAAGTAAGATTCTTGGACTACTTTTTAAAATCTCTCCTATTTTCTATCTCTTTATCATTTTGGGGGCATTTGCTGAGACAATGCCTTGATTTTACCTTTATTTACACTTTTATTTTGAATTTCATTTCTACGTTACACTTTTAATTTCCAGACATATCTTTTTTTCTTTTCTAAGTGTGCGTGACTTTTAGTATATTCTTCTTCCATCTTTTCTCTTTACCTAGTCTCTTTCCTACAAGGTGTTACTGTTTCTGTGTCTGTTAAATTAGATGCCTTTTTGAAATATGTTGTGAATCCATTATTGTCTACTCATTTCTGAACCAAGAGGTTGTGTGTGTGTAAGAAAAGAATCAACGGTGCCCTCTTTCTAGGGTGATCTAGCCAGACTATTTCTTTAGAGAATCTCTGGTCTCAGTGTTCTCAGGTTTTTCACTTTGGTCTGAGTACAGTCCCTAAGATGACTCTTTGAGTAACCTTCCTGGAGAGAATAGATTGCAGGGTTCTCGGAGTCCAGTGGAGAAGGCAGCTGTGACTCCTATCACTCTGTAGATAAATGCTTAGCTAAATTTATTATTTTCAGTGTGGTGTCCCTGTTATCTCTTCTGCCTGGTGTTCCCAAGTCCATGGCCTCTGTTTTCCGTAGTCATAAATAAAACTTCAGTTTCCTAACTGTATGAATGAGTGAGGGTGTCTGGCACGTGTCCAGTTGCTCTAATCAATTTTTTTCCTGTTACTTAGCTTACCTGTATTTTGTAATTCCAGAGAGACTCCGTAAGGCTATTTCCTGTGCCTTTTGGGAGTGTTTTGTGGAATCTGGATTGCTTCTGGCTTTACCCACCGTTGGTTTTATAATTCAGTATCTTGAGTTGTTTTCCATGATTCCATCTGCCTTCCAGCTTAAATGACTTGTTATTATTGTCTCCTATACTATGCTTTTTGACCTTGAAAGTGTGTGCCTCTTTTTAAAAAAATTGTTTTTTAGTCATTTCACTGGTGGTTTTGTAGGTTACTATCCAGGACTACTTGCTCACCAGCATCCTCAGCAGATAATGCAGTGCCCTGTACTTAGAGGGTTTCTAGTAAGTACCTATTAACTGAGGGAAGGAATTGTCACACTGACAATTCTTTTCATCTCCCTCATACAAATAACTATCTTCCAGTTGAGCAAAGTCGCTGTATTGATTCTATGAAAATATTACAAGATATTAATATTATAATATATTTAATATTATAAGGTTTTATAAAATTAAATGTTCTTTGCCATCTTAATTTAAAGTCGTGCAGGGAGCTCTTTAGTATCTTCAAACTTAGGTATTGTGAAAATATCTTGGTACAAATGCACCATCTAGACTAGAACAGAATACCAGTCTCTGATAATGAAAAAAGGCTTTTCTGTGGCTGATATTGCCATCTGTCCTGGTTTCCATTTAACATGTATATTAGTTGTTTGAACAGATTCTTGGATGGTGAAGGTCACTTTATTGCAGCCCTTTAACTATGGGGTCATCATGAATAACCTCGAACTGCAGCTGTGGCTAAAGAGAAAATGACTTCAATTGTTGACAAATGCCCTTGGTCCAGACTTAATGGTGGCCTAATAACATTAAATATAGAAAATAAGTGACAAAGGAAAACATGTACTCACAAAAGGGTTTCACGGCATGTATCCTGAAAGTTCTTCATGTTCTGTGAAATACTTCAAAATGTGTATCCATGCACCTGTGCATTCTCTCTTCTCTCTCTCCTTATGTTATTTTCAATCACAAAGTAATAATTACTATGAAAATATACTTAAAATTGATAATTATTGTCACTCAATATTGCCTTATTTTCTACTAATACACAATGCTATACAAGTAGATCTTTCAATCTTTTTAAAGAGAGAATATATGAAACATGGTCTTTGCTGCATTGGAGAAATACTTGAACAGGTAACTCCAACTTGAAATAATGTCACATTAGGGGCAAGGGGAAATGACATGAGAATCAAACTCTATGGGAATAAATGTTGAAATAGGTAACGTCCAGGCTTCAGAAATAAAATAATGAATGCTGTCTAAGAGATAGAGACTTGGTCTCCATTTTACTGGCAGCACTAAGTTAGGTGAAGCCAATCCCCAGGCACCATCAAATGTCCCCTCACTTGATGCCTTGTTATGTCAAGAGATGGGGCTACACAGTTTCTCTGGGATGTGTGTGGAAAGCATTATTTTTTAAGGAAAGGTTTGGCTCTGCCCACCATGGTCCCCTGGCTTCATCTCCCTACTTAGGCTCCTGTAACTAACTTTGTTTTCTTACTACACTCCCTAATATCTAGGAGCAAAATTTAGCTCTATTTTCATCTGATTGATCATAAAAACGCATGTACCTTGTCAAAATAGGCACTTGTTGTTCCAATTCATGTTCTTCCAAAGGTTGTGATCTTGAACTCTGTTGGTAATTTCTTCCCCATTGAGAAAAATGGTTTCTGATTTTTTCATATCTTATAGAAACAATTACGTGTTCTTCCAGATAGAAAATAGTTTCTGGTACTACCTTCAAAATTGAATTTATTATGCAGCTCTTACATAAGAAAAACACACTAAATATTAAGTAATGTAATAAATATTATTTCAGACAAAGGAACAACCTGGATAAATGTTTTTCATGGTTATTTTTCCACTATCTTCAGTGGTGACAATTTTGAAATACTGGTTGAGTTAGAATGTATGCCTTTAGATTTCTAAGTAATTTAATGTTGATTGTAAACACTCATAAGGTCCTTATTATGTGCCAGACACTATAGTGAGCACTTGATATTCGTGAACTCACCAAATCCTCCAGGTAATGGTAAGAGGTGGACATCTATTTTCATACCATTTTACAGATGGAGGAGCTGATTTCTAAGGATGCTAGCATCTTGCCCAATATCACACAGACATTAAGTGTCAAGGACACAAGGGTGCACTTATTTAAGATGCATTCATTTTTTTGGCCTGCTTTTTTTTTAAAAATTCTTCCACATAGGATTTGGGGAAGAATTTGCATAGTGATACATTTAAAGCTAAACCCCTGTTTTTTTGTTTTTTTTTTTTTTTAATTCTGAAGTGGTAATTACAACACAAAAACCAGAGCAAGGAAGACATTCCACTTTGAAAATTTAGGAAATTGCCTATAGATTCAGAGGGAAGGCCAGAGATTATTCAGATGGAAACCCCAGAATTGTAAAATTCTGGGAAAATTGGGCCAAGGGTCATAGCTTTTACCATTGGGTTATAAAGTTAAAAAAATACGTTCATACACACACACACACACACACACACACACACACACACACATATATATATATATATATATATAAAACTCACATATACACACACATATACATATATGTAAAGTAAAATAAGATAAAGCACACCAACATCAGTGAAAAATATAGCTTCTCACAATTTCTCTTAAAGACATCATATCAGGAGGCCTCTATGCCACAGAATATGATGTGTTATTTTTCTCCAACTTCTATTTCCATGGTTTCTATAAAAGCTTAATTGAAAAAGTAAATAAAAGTTTATCATACTTCAAGTCTTTTTATTTTATTCCTCTCATTGAAAAAATGTAATAGTATAATAGTAGCATGGATGTGTGTCTGTTTTTTTTTTTGTTGTTGTTGTTTGTTTGTTTTGTTTTGTTTTAGATTCTGTCACGTTACTAGCACAGTAGTCTTTCTTGAACAAGAATAAGTGGTTAATGCCTTGTTTGCCCATTCATGGAACACATTAAATCAGCAAGCTCCTTTCAGTCACTAATGTGCCAGAGATCAAAGTTACCTCATTCTGCTCCTTGACTTAATTCTGTCCTCGTGTATTAGGGACAAACAAATGAGCAACAAACAGATACACACAGCACAGAGACATGCACACACCCAGTGCTATGGGAGCCTAGAGAAAATAAAACTATGATTCTGATGGGAAAAATCAGGGAGGTGATATGTGAATCATATTTTGAAGGATAAATAGCAAGTCACAGGATGTACCTGGTGAGTGGAAGTGTTGGTAAAGAAAAATCCTCGTGGAACGTAAAGAGCTTGGTGTGTTTGGGGTATGGCAATGGCTGCAGGATAATCATGTGAGTGAAGCAGGGTCGATTGGCAGTTTAGATGGTTGACTCTAGCATCATTCTGCCTGGTTAGAATCCTCGCACTGACCTTGGATGATTTCCTATTACTTCTTTAAACCTTAATTTCCCTTTCTATACAATAGAGAAAATAACAGTAAACTATAAGATTTTTAAGGGTTAAGTGAAATAGTATCATAAAGCCCTTAGCATAAGATTGTAAATGGCAACAAAAAGCCCTCAATAAATGCAATTATTACCCCAAAGAGACAACTAATTTTTAGGTAAGCAATATGACTACTAAGACTGAAATTTCCAGGGGCTGGGCTTGTACCTCAGCGGTAGAGTGCTTGCCTAGCACATGTGAGGCACTGAGTTCAATCCTCAGCACCACATAAGAATAAATAAAATAAATGTATTGTGTCTATCTACAAAAAAAAGGAAAAAAGGAAAAGAGTGAAATCCCCCTCCCCATGTTACTTCATGCTAACAGTATGCTATATTAGATTATGTTTCCAGATTCCTTTGCACAGCTACTCTCTTCTGTAAATCAGAAATCTAATTCTGGAAAGCCGCTTCCCACCCCAGACACTCTGCGTGATATCTGAACAGCTGGTTCATAGCCCATCTGAGCATTCTGATCTCCTAAATTATGAAGATAAATAAGTACAAGAGATTCATAGTGTTACTAGATACCGTATGTACATTCTTTAGGAGAAGGACTGTATCAATTTGAGATTTGTCTTTTGGGGGAAATCATACTGAGAGAAACAAGTTCTCATTTGCACTGGATGACTCAGAACTGGATCTTCTAATTTTAATTAAATATACTCAGTCATTTTATCTTTATATGAACCAAATATGTAAGACCCAAAGGAATTGATTTTTAAAAGCTAATTTACTTTAGCTAAATATTAAACAATTATAATACTTTCACTATACACCCTTTAAAAATACAACAGAAGTTGGCAAATGCATAATCTTTACACTAGATTCCATCTCCCACTACTTTCCTTCCTTGTCTGAGTTTAAAGTCATGGTGAAGTCCAGAGAGACACTGAAGATCTGCTACCTGGGTGACCTCAGCAAGGGTTAGACAGACCTATTTCTCCAAAGCTGAAATTCAACATACCAGACTGAATTCCATAGTTAAGAGATCTTTTCTAGTTTCCTAGGCCAGGTCATACAAGAAAGGGAGAAAGGATCCTTTTGGTAGAGGTAGCAGTCAAAGGCAAAGAAACCCTGTATATTAGGGAAAATTGGGTTGAAGATAAGTTGGTGTAAGGATTATGGCTGTGGAAATGTACAAGGCAGTGTTCCTCTGGTGAACACTCTGGAGGGTAACAGGCCACCCTGTTTTCCACACTTGTAATATTCTGCAGTTTCTCCCTGGAACTAGTAAGATGACTAATACATGTTCAATGCCTAGCAGCTAGGGTAATGTCCTTTGTGAGGAAGCTCTATGCTAGAGTCTTATCAGCCTCGACCTTGACCTCAGACACTCAACTTCTGGAAATAAAGGAACTCTCTTAGACAACACCAATGTGTTACTGCACCTAAACCTGTCCACATAACAGTAACTTTATACAATTAGCAATATGTTCTAATGATGCCAATGACCTAATGTAATCTATGGATATAAATAAAGTTGGCAGCTCAGAAGAGCAGCACTCTTTACTTTGCCCCTGCACCTTGCTTCTTTCTCTTTTTTGTTTTTCTTTACAAGTAGGAGCCAAACTGAGGGGCTACAGACATACAAGCCCACTGCCCATATCACAAAGTATGTGTATGATTTCAGCTGCTGAAAGTCAATGGAGAGTGATGTGGTCAGGCTTGGAGTGTTGATCCAATCAAAGATGCAAACTAAAAAAAAAGGAAGGAAAGCATTGTATGAGTCAAACTCAACATACTTGTGTGCAGGATCAGTATTCTGTTTCATTGTTCTGTAGGTTTGTGGTCTTTGGCCTATGCTAAGAGAGTAGAAACCACACTGTGGGGCCGAACTGGTTAGATCATTTATTAATATTCCATGAAACAGAATCGAAAAACTGAAGGGATAGCATTTATAGTTGTATATCCTCAACTAGGATAAGGGTGAAGTTTAATTGGTGAGATTCATGTTAAATTAGAAAATTTAACATGAATTTAACATCAGGACCCACAATTTCTACTTCAGCCAGTTTATTCTTAGGGTCTCCTCTTTTACCTATGAGCTGGGAGTAGAACAAGGTGAACAAAGGAATATAAAGATTTTTCCAACCTGTTTATCCACAGAGTGGGGCTTATATGGGAGAATGAGACATTGAATCTTTTAAGTGACTTCTTTTTGCTTATTTTATTTTCTTATGTTTACTGTTTACGTTGAAATGGTGAATAAAAGATACATTGTCCAAATTCTAATGATAATGTCAAAGAATTGCTCTTGCGAAGTCTCTTCCCTTATGGTCCCCAAACTCAGCTACCCATATTAGCATCATTCCAAGCACTTTACATGTAGTCTGCGACACCACAAAAAGAGACCAAGAATTCTGCAGGAGTTGAATCTAAATCTATACAGTGACAGTCACTTGGTGTGGAATTTAGTATGTATGATGATAAACTACTATATGATTATTTTTTGAAATTACTAATTTGTTTAATGGAGTTTTGACTTTTTTTAAAAGAGGAATTTGATATCATTAGTAAAGAGAAACTAAAGTCTTCACAAATTTGTACATAAAAAAGAATCATTAAATAGGAGAAGGGTGGAGTGATAATTGAGGGAAAAGTTCTTTTGAAGTGAAAAGAAGTAAAGATGCAAAATTTTTTGTTTTTAATTTTTTTGAAGGGGTTGCTATCTTGAAAAAAGATAATTTTAGCTTTAGGACAGAGACATCCTGAGTTCCTAGGGCTCCAACCAGCTGGCCCAAATTAACCATTTTTAGTTGAATTGAAAAGTGACCTCTCCATTCAGTTAGTAGAAAAAGTAAGAGCTGGGTTTAAGGAGAAATTATCACCTTTTTCCTGCACAGCAGCAGAGCTAATATGGGAAGTGACAAGCCACGTTGTGTGAAGAAATCCTAGGACAACTCTGTAAGTGCACAAAGTTCAATGTGTAACTATGTAAATTAAAGAAACAGTTGAACTGACCTGGGAATCTTTCTGTACTCATCATGGACTTTGCTGTACATTGTAAATCACACTGTTATTAGTAGAAATTAGAGATCAATGAAAAATTTTCTACTTAGTCCAAGTTATTTTTTAAAATAATCAATGCATTGATGAGATAATTTTAAGTTGTATACCCAATTCTCATGATGGCTGCTGACTTAGGAAAATCAAACCCACAAATCTGTGATATACACACTCATGCTTCAATTCCCCAAGTGCAGCTATCTACAGACTCAATGCTTAACTGTGAGTTGGCCTATAAAGAGTCATTTATTGCATGTGATTTAAAATAGATACCAAGGTGCTTCTAGGACACAGGGCAACTGTCCAAAAGTGGAACTGAGGGAATAATGGTAGAAGTAAAAATATTAAAATCACAAATTATTGATGCCATTATTATCAAAGTGATAAAATAGGAATATGGAATATTTATATTTTAACAAAACCCAAATAGAAACATAAAATGGTATGTCATACACTAAAATAAATACATGAAAGAAATAAACTAAAAGTTCAAGTACAAAAATGAGGAATTTTTGTGACAATGACATAAAGAATGCAGGCATAGGATAATATATTGGAAGAAAATAAATGTCCTCACTCTTTCTGGAGTTAGTCAGACATGTATTAGATCAGTGTGGCATTTTCTAGTATGTGAATTTGTGGAATATTGGCCCTATGACATGCTTCGTAAAAAAAATTATGGTCAAACAAGTTTGCAAATGTTGGAAAACATTTCTCCCTTGCAAACTGATAATGCACACAAGCAAATTAGAAGCTCTGAGAGGTCCAATAGTAAAGGAATTTTTACTATTATTTTATATCCAGAGTCAACCATTGTAAGAATAAGTAAAAATTAAAAATAAGAGGCTAATTCTCCCTATTGAAAATAGTGGAACAGACTTCCTTTTTGGCATTTACTTGAGAAAACGCACAATTGTACATAATTTCTCTTTTTTAAAAAAAATATTGATCCTTTTGAAAAATGGATAGACCCTTTGTCAGATTTATGATCCAAGAATGTCTTCTTCAAGGTCTTGGGTGCCATCTTTTTGAAAGACAAAGGTCATAAAAGATATGTGCCCCTGTATTCCAGTTCTTCTGAGAAGGGAGGGGCCTAATTTCAGAGAGAAACTTCTTCCAATGTGCAAAGCCTACTGCTATAAAGATAATAAAGTTTGTTTTTCTTCTGGATAAAACAAGTAAATGAATACATACGGTCACTGCAATTACCACTCTGTGTGACAAAAGGTGGTGTCAATTCCCTTACTTGATGACCAGTTATTATTTATCTTGAAAATAGGTATGCAAGGGTCTGTATAAGCAAGAATATATAAAAGGGGAGATTTCTGTCTGTGCTATTTCTTAGTGGATTACCTATGGTGTGCATCACCTTTGTGTTTAATGCTTCTTCAATAAAAAAGTGCTTTTATTGGCTTGAGGAAATGATTTCTGGACTGGGGAAAAATTATTTCAACTATATATCCCTAAGACCAGAGATATCTCCCTTTTGTGGAAAACAAATTCAAATTGTGCATATTTTGAAAAAGACTCGTTTATAATGTGTCATTTAAAGTTTTATAAAATGACTCCATATATCTTAGGATTCTAATAACTTTAAAATTAGGAATTTTTTAAAAATGCCTGAAAAAGAGACCAAAAAGCTTTTTTTTTTTTTTTTTCATCCATGTAGTGTCTCTTTCTTCTTTGGTCATCCTTCTATGAACCACAAAACACCAAAAGTTATTCCTTAATTTTCTCAAGGATGCTATATAAGGAATAGCACTCTATTTAATAGGGGAAAACTATTCCATGGAAGAGATACTTGAAGCCATTAAAGCTTAGTTCTGTCATAAAACTCCAGTTGAGACAGAGAATGGCAGATCTCTGTCTCCTCTAAGAAAAGAGCAATATATCTGCTGATTCTTCTTCCTAAGTTTAGACTTACATATGCGATTGTGACTTGACATTTCCTTTCATATGTCTAATAAAAATCTCAACTCAATATGTCCAGTACTATGTTAGATCTTTTCTTATAAACAGGATCCTCAAAATGTCTCTTCTCTCTCAGTTGATAGCCACTCTGTTGTAGCTGTCAGGTCAAAAACACCTTAAACATGCCTGACCTCTCTCTTCCACCTATAAAAAGGAAAATACGTTGGCTCTACCATCTAAATATGTCCAGCTCTGGCCACTTCTTATCCCCTCCACTGATATCACTCAAAAGTGAGTTATTGTCATCTCTTGCCTGGTTATTCTAGAAGACTCTCTGCTTTTGCCATTATCATTCCCTCCCCTGTCCTACCTAGTCATCCTTAGTAGGGTAACTGTTAGGGTACTTTCAACAGTTGTATCTCTGACCTCATCCTGACACACTCCTTCTTAGTGTTCAAATGTGCCTAACTCCTCTAAACTTAGAGTCAAAGCATTCCTTGCCCTCTGTCTAGAATATCCTCCCATGTAGCCATCCCCCTCACTTTCTTTGACCCTTTGCCCAGATGTCAGCATCTCAGTGAGGCTACATGGCCCATGTTACTCAAAAATGCAACTCATTCCCGAGACCTTGGTGCTCTGATCACCCACATCTTACAGTTTTTCCCTCCATAGTACTTATTTTCTTCAAATATACTAGATAATTTATATATTATGTTTATTGTTAGTTTATGTCTCTCCTTTTCCCATTTCTACAGTATAAGTACCATGAAAGTAAGGATCTTTGTATTCCAGGTGCCTAGAGAATTATGGGACAAATTAAGGAGAGTCTATGAATATTTGAACTAATTAGAAAATGGTCTCTGATAACAGCTTCAGGTGAGATTAATTTTTTTTTAAGGTTTAATGCATGAGGAAACAAAACTCAAATAGGTTAGTTGTCAGGCATATTTATAGGTGTTATTGTTTGGATCTGGAATGTTCCCCAAAAGCTTATGTATTGAAGGCTTGGTCCCCTTTGCAGGAGTGTTAAGAGGTGGGGCCCTTGGGATAATGGGTATTTATTTTTTCCAAATAATAACCAATTCTCTCATTCTTTTACACCAGCTGGCTGTCTAACAACTCAATTTTGATACTAACTTTCCAGAACTATCACATACCACACAAGTTAAGGTTTCAGGCCTGCAAGACTTTCCATAACTTTTGATGCCAATCTCAGGTTCTATGTGCCCTGGCTACCTGCACTTATGTTTGACTTGGTTACAAATTCAGGGGTTCCCATAACCTATTCCTCAGGTTCAATAATTCACCAGAACAACTCAGAACTCAGGAAAATGCTGCTATTATTATTATTATTATTATTACTATTATTATTATTTTGGTGATTAAAGCAAGCACCTTGTGCATGCTAGATGAGTTGCTCTAACACTGAGCTACACCCAGAGTCCCAATGCTATACTTGTGATTACCATTTTATTATAAAGACTGCACCACAGGAGTATCCAAATGGAAATCACATAGAGCAAGGTATGGGGTGAGGAAGGCAGAATCCTCTTCCAGGGGGCCCCCCTTCCAGCATATCAACATGTTCACTGATCAGATTTTAGATTCATTGTTTCAGTTTTAAATTTAAGTTTCATTAAACAGACACGATTGACTAAACTATTGGCTATTAGCTTTACTTAACCTTTATCCCCTGTCCCCTCCTGAGACATCAGTGGTGGTGCTAAAGTTTGAACCCCCTGATCACATGATTGGCTTTTCCAAGCCCCTCCTTTCCTCAGTCCCTAGGAGTCATTAGCAGAGAATAGTTACTTCTGCCACTCAGCAAAATCCAATGGTTTTAGTAGCTTTGTGTGGTGGGGGGACAAAAACCAAGTAAATATTATAACACAAATCATGATATTTTAGTTAACATATTTATCTACCCTCCCTTCTAGGTTTTAAACTTCTCCAGGACAGTTTCTCTATTTGATTTTCTTTTCCATTCCTGATGCATCAAAATGATACTAAAATATTTTTAATAAATGAGGGATTACCTGAAATGAAGTGTGAAAATTGAGTTTTATTGGTCTATAACATTGCTCAGTAATAAAAATATAAGTATGTATTTCAGCAGAAATAAAAATATCATAGTAAATTATGATAATTCACATGACAAAATTCTTATTAACTAAATTTTGGTATATAACCCTAGATTGTCCACTTACTTGTTATGTAAAATCATGTGAGTCTATAACACCCTAAGCTAGAATGTTCTCAACCATAACACACAAGAAAAGTCATATCCTCACTTATCACACAGCAATGTTGTAATGTTAGATAATGTATGTAAGTGCTTATAGCTTTAAACATTTATCAAATAGGAATAATTAAGATGTTATTAAATATACAATATTCATAAGCATATGAGTGGCTTCTGAACTGCAAAAGAATATTATTGAAAAAGCATAGAGAAAAACACTAGTTATAGATTTTATTTACTCTTGAGTGAGTCGGAAAATGTTCATATCTCAACCAGAACTTACAACTCAAGTTTGAGAAGGCTGTGGCACAGGAGAAGAAAGGACCTTGTGAAGTACATTAAAAATGACCACATATTCATTCCACTTGGGTCTAATGCTGTAATCATTGGGAGAATTCCCTGAATAAAGTCTGAAGGATATAGTATATCACATTCAACTCTTTCCAATAAGGTTATTTAATGCTATTCAATTCACATTTCCCTCAGGTTTTGGCAAGATTATAGAATTTATTCTCCTACATAGTAGCCAGCCAAGTAAATCACACTGCATACTTCCATTATCACACATTTTTTCTTATCCAGCATCGGTGGCTTTATTTTTCCTTCCTTCAGAGTCCCTTAGAACTTAGCAGTACTGGCTTCCCTTTGTAATTCTGCAATTTAGTTTAGTTTTCTTCCTGATATTTTCTTAATAAAAAAAAGTCAAAAAATGTACAAGTCAAGTAGTTTTCAACAATAAAGCCAAAGACAAAGTGATAAATATTATAGACAAAGTGTATTTCCTTGTAGACAGAAAATACTAGTTGGTATTAAAGCAGAAAAAATATATAAAAGTAGTACTATCTCTGCTACAGGGTCTCAGTGCTCTTCATTTGAAATAGAGAAGCATAAAGAGCTGCATTAGAGCAGCCTAGCAGGTTCCCCGAAGGACAGTATGAGTGGAGATAATCCACTCCCCTGCTAAGGCTGCACATCCTTAAAAGTCCAGACTCCAAACTGCTCAAGGTATGTTACGCTATAACTCAGTGGCTTTCTGAGACTGTGCTTTGGTAGGAAAAAAGAACCCACCATTTGTTTATGTCATCTGCTTTCACTTTTCAAATAGGCCAAAAATCTTGTTGATAATATCATATCATATTATGTTATATAATATTACACTGTCATTCTAGTATATTGTACTGTTCTGTAGTATTACCATATGCTAATTATAGTATAGCCTATAATGTATTTACTGCACTGAACTGTACTATCCTGTACTATACTATATAATATACTATGCTATTCCTGAAGGGGAGCTTATGCAGATATGTATTTTAGTGATAGAGGTATGAGTGGTCCATCTTTGAACCACAATATACAGCACATCTTAATACACAGTTAGTATGATTTATGGGCCAGAAATAATGTTCATGAATATAGGTATCATTAAGTACTTCAATGTTAATAGCTCATAATAAACTAAGTAGATGAACATAAACTAAAATAAACAGTAAAGTAAAACAGTCCTTGTAGCAATTAAAACTCTGACCAACTAAATACTATACTGTGGTGTGACTGATAACTTGCTCTTTATGGACACTGGAAAATTCCACAATTATGTAGGGTTTATAGGAGGAATCTGAATGTTCATTGCCTAGTGGTTACGTTTTTAGTCAAGTTCTTGGTAAATGCTAAGATTCATCAACTTTAGGTTAGGAGTGCTGAATAAAAAAATTTTACCACCCACTCTTAGTAATTGATCCCCAAAGTGCTTTTCAACAGGGCTTTGCCTATGTTAGAGGATGGAGAACACTTTATTTGGGGCACAAGCCACTCTTCTAGTTAAATAGTCTTCCTTTGCACCCCAACAGTAAATGCTAATAGTCACTTAATCTCTGTGACCATCAAGATGACCAAGGATAAACCAGGCAGGATGATGCATGCCTGTAATCCCAGCAATTCAAGGAGGCTGAGGCAGGAGGATTAAAAGTTCAAGTCCAGCCTCAGCAACATAGCAAGACCCTTTCTTAACATATTGTAAAAAGGGGCTGGAAAAGGAGTTCAGTATTAAAGTGTCCCTGGGTTCAATTCTCAGTGCATGCGCACACACACACACATACACATGTGCGCGTGCACACACACACACACACACACACACAAAAGCAAAACCAAAAGAAAACCAAGGCCAAATTCTTCCAAGTAAGGGGAGATAGTGCCAAGAGCACACTGCTTATAAGAATTCCAAAAAGGATAAGCCTGTGGTGTGTCCAACCAGGGGATCCTATCCTCTCCAATGTCCTCATTGACTGAGTCTGACAAGTCCACAAATCCACATTCTAATACAAGCTACAGATTCAAATTTCTTAAGCATGGTGATGTCGGAGATGAACTGTTTGGCCTCTCTTATTTATAACCCAGATGACTTTTTTTTTGTCTTTTTCTGAGCTTTGTTTTTTTTAAGCTGAGAATAAAATCCAGGTCTTTGCAAATTCTAAGCACAGGCTCTACATGTGAGCTACTGCTGTCCAGTTTTGAGAAGAGGAAAACTATGCCTATTTTAATGTCTTTATATAATTTCATGCAAGGTTTTTTTGCAAAATGTAAATCACAAAACAAAAGAAGTATTATTAATATTATTAGTGTTTAAAGATCAGGAATTGCCTTGAATTGGGGGTTCATCCTCAAATATAATTGTTCCAGGGATACACCATAAACTTCATTATATATTCCTGGGCAACGAATGCAGAGTCCAGCTAAAGCCAAATAGGGAGGATAGGTGTTAAAATCTACTGAAATTACTGGCATGGAAATTTTAGACTTTAGCTCAGTAACAGTAAATTGTAATTATGGATAGGAGGGGCATCTGGGCCATAGAGATTTTCAGAATCACTTCATTATTACCAAACTGAAACGCATTTGTGTTGTCAGTGAAACCAAACATACTCTGTGGTGAATTCAATTTGATCAAGCAGTTTCATTAAGCACATGCTATATTTTGGCACTAGTTTGAATTACTAATTATATATTTTTAAATCTTTTTTAAAATATTCATTTCTAGTTTCCTTTTTCATTACTGCAGAATTATCTTCTCTTTTATAACTTTTTAAAAAAACTTCCCTCTGCATAATTTTCAAGATTTATTTCTCTGACCTAATTTTCTCCTTTCTAAAGTCTTCTCTTCCTACATTTTCCTTTCCTGTATTCTTTCAGCTCTTCTATTGAAGAATATTGTTTTTCTTTTACCAACTCACTAAGTGGTCCTAGAATAAACAACTTGGTATTCAAATTCTGAATACTCATTTTAATAAGAAGAAAGTTGTTAAGCAGAAAAGGAAAATTGCTGGTTCCTGTTTCTATTTTTATTCTGAAACCCCTTATACCATGAATTGGCCTGTAAGAATGAATTTAAATAGGTTAGAAATGAATTTGTCTATATCTGTTGAACAATATAACTGAGTGTTCTGGGTAAATGAATGAAAGTAGAAAACAAGAGATGAAGGAAAAAGAGATGGGGAAAAGAAACACAAATCAATGTCAATGTTGCAATGTCAATGTTGGTCAACAGTGGCATCAAGTTCAAGTTTGTTTCGCTCTCAAGGTAATGTAGAGAGAGACTTCTCAGGCATTAGTATAAGATGAACTTTCAAGGTACCCTTGTGTGTATGTGTGTGTGTTTTTTAATTCATGAAGTTTATGATTTTAATACAATTTTGACATCATTCACAGATTGTTCATGGCCTTTGACACTTCTGTCAAAAGCCAAGGTGGCAAATTTGATAAAGCATACAAGGCAAAAACATAAATATTGTACTGTGAATAGACTGGATGGAATAAAATAGAAAGGTTGCTACAATGCTTGAATAAAATATTCATTACTAGTAGTAATTACAAACTGAAATTAGAAAATAAAAATTCCATATGAGCAGAAGTGATTTTGTGTCTCCATTCATCTGTGTGCCCCTCTAGGTATATTCCACATTTTCATTGCATAATTTGAAAGCGAAAGACTGTTGTAGTCTTGGACTTCAATTATGTGAACCAAAAAATGCAGTTAAAAGAATCGTGATCACAATTCATGTCTTAAGGGATTTTAACTTATTTTAGCTGTTGTAGCAGCTGCTCTTGTTTCTGAAAACAACAACAACAACAACAAAAAAAAAAACCCCGATGGACAAGGAAACTATTAACACTTCTCCAGCTTAAGCAGTGGCAATGTGAATATCAACTAATAGGACAAGAACTGGATTATTAGAGGCCGTATTAAATGAGTCACTGTAAAAGCTAGACACATGTTTCATTACATTTCCAGAGAACATATGAAATTCATAAGAATATGTATATACTTAGTTAAGACTAAAGTCACTTCTGTGTTACTGAGATCCAGGTTTAGGTAGTAGCTAGGATGAGATCAATATTTTGCTAGAGCTCTCTCAGTATTCACAATGAGCAGTGATTAGTTTTTGCTCAATTCAGGGACAACCTGTAACTACTGGAAATCTTATCTAAAGTCAATATAAAATCCTACATTAATTGAGACAAGATTTACATACATGTACTTCCACTCTGTTCTCTGTGCTCTACCCTATGTCTAAATTCTCTTTTTCCCAAGACAGCCTTTAACAATGAGGGCAATTTTCGATCCTCTTCCATATCCTACCTTATTCAGACTAAAAATTCTTACTTCCTTTGTTGTACCCCTTTGCCCTTTTTCTGGTCTTAGGTGCGCTACCCTGAACATTGCATCTGCTTTGGTTAAGTGCCACTTAAAAAGAGATGTCTATTTTGGGTATGGCTGCAGGTACAACCAACCTAGAGTAAGACAAGCAGTCATTCTCTTTGTTCTAGACATGTTTTTTTGTTACAAATATAAACTAACATCATGATCAATTATATAACATTTGTGTTTTTGGCAATTATATAACATCTCTAACAATGAGTTAATAATTAAATGAACATCCAGAATCTTTCACGTGTGGTTTTTCTCAAGTTCTACCCAATGCACCTTTTTTGACTGTATGTTTGGTTTTGATAGGTGGATAATACCTTACATTTATTTCCCCATATTTGGCCCAGTGTTATAGTTCATGTAGATGTTTCTGAGTCTTGATCCTAGCTTCCTTGATGTGAGCTAATTCGCAGTAGTATGACATCTGCAAGTTTGATTTACAGGAGTCACTGGTTTCTAGGACTCATTCTAGAAACAATTCTATAATTTAAAAACAAAAATCATTTTTGTATTAAAATTAAAGATAGAAATACAATGACTTTTTAAATGAGTTTTATTTCTAGCAACTTCAGAAATTTTTTATGAGTCTCATGAATATACTGCTTAAAGTTATTTCATATTCCATTAAAATAAGGACTTAATTTACTAAGATGTGTTTAACTTTATATCAGAAAAAAAATGTGTTAAAATCAGCTTTCATTAATAGATTCCTGGATCTTACACAGTAGGACTCAAAACCGTTTCTATTTATGACACTATAGTTAGCTGAAAATACTTGGCATAACAGACTCTGCTAGAAGAATCAAATAGAATTCAAAATCGACTCTGAGTACTCAGAGGCTTTGGAATTGTTGAAAGATCATATAAGGTAATAGCTAATGACTAGAATATAATGAATGTGAAAAAGGATCCTAAAGTGACATGTGCTCCACACTGTTTTGCAGCCTTACAAGAAATATGATAGAAAGGCATATTGTCATTAGGAGTGATTATAGGAGAATTGGCAGTCAGAGTACAGTATTTCAAGCATGGCTATGGGTGTGGTCTGTAACTGTGTCTCACGACCCCAGATTGGAGGTTTTGTTCATGGTCTCTCCTGCTTGCTAACAGATAAGCTGTTTACATGCAATCTGCTCCTTAGTAGACATCAACTGGGAGCTAGTAGGAATGTCCCCTCTAGGAAATACAGAGTGGCTTCCAATGAGAGCTGATTGGGCCTTGTGCAATATGGTACTTGTGGTGATGGTGGACATTCCAAACTCCTGATGTATTTTCTCCATGGGGAGCTCCTGTCATATAGTTAAGAGATGTGGGAAAACATGGTGATGCTGATGTTTTGTTGGTGTTTTCTCACTTGCTGCTTCAAAGTAGTAAGAATCCCTTTGTCTTCTCATTCCTCATTTTGTACCTTAAAACTAGGAGACAAGCCTTTATATTCTACAAATCCCGATGAAGAAAACAAAATGTGAGAAGTAGTTAATTATTTCTTCCTAATAAGTGCACTAATTGGTGACAAATGCCTTCTTATTTAAAGAATTCTTTATATGAATTCTTAAGTCTTCTTAGATATGTTTACTTCTGCAATTCAATCTATCTCTCTCCCTTTTATATCTACCCAAAATTTTAAATGAGACTCTGTGTTTAAATGTGCCTGTGTTTACAACACAGTAAGTTGCTCATGGCAGTAGGTTAGTAGCTTTCATTCCAGTTTGTGCCTTTTTGGTCTCTGTCCCAGGTATTTGTCTTCTGACTCTCATATTAAAACATTTTCTGCAGCTTCCTGCCTTTTCAGAACATTTGGTATATTTTGTCCTGTATACCTGTCCCCAGATATCTCAACATGAGTTATAATCCTAACTTTTAAGTTCTCATAGGCTCCTAGGAAACAAGACAAAATGTATAAAGGGCTACCTCACTACTTAGGAGAGAGATCTCAAACTACTTACTTGTCATTCAAAATCTTTTATTTTACCTCTACAACACTGTAATACACCTTTGTCCCCCAACAGCAGCCTCAGTTTACGTACTGTAAACTCTAGTAAATCAAATAGCTTGCTGATCTTCTTATATGTCCCTATGTCTTCTTGCCCTTCTCTTTGCTTATGAATTGCATCCCAAGTCCTTTCTGGGATCACAATGTGTTTTTCTTTCCTGGGAAAGTCCTCTATTTTCTTGTTATCATGCTTGCCTCCTTTCCTCCTATCTTATTCTTGAATATCTAACTGCCTCTTTGTGAAGCTTTATCTCACCAACCGAGGGAATTTTTTTTTCTTTTTCAGAACACTTAAAGATGTTTATCCATACCTTCCTATAGCATTTATCACTTCTTTCATTTTGAAATAAATTTAGAATTACAGAAAAGTTACAGCGTTCTTATTGTACCCTTTCTAATGTTAATATCATGTTTAACTACAACACCGTGTTTAAAATTAAGCAATTAAATTCTGTGCAATACTTTAAACTAAACTCTAGTTTATTTGGATCTCACTGGTTTTTCCAGTAATGTACTCTCTCTATTCCAGGACCCACTTTTAAGATCCCACATTGCATCTAATTGTCTCCTTAGCTTCTCCTAAACTGCCATGATTGCTCTATCTTTTCTCCTCCTTCGTGACCTTGATGACTTTTTACCTTATAATATCACTTCACTTCTACGTCTATTTCCTCTCATTTTGCTCTAGGTCTCTTGTAAGATTTGTCATTGAAACACGTTTTTATTCCCCAAAGTGTCTAGCAAATGATAGAAGCTCAATAATTACTACTTAACTACATGTCAGAAACAATTAGAAAGGATAGTAAGAAAATCTACATAATTAAATGCCGAGTTGTGGGTTATTAGAGTCTTGAAGTTGTTACAAAAATTAGAGAGCAAGACTGAGAAGTTGTGAGACAGAAAACTCTCTTTGCAGATCTGAGACAAGTTTTCCCTAGATCTCCAGAATAGAGATCATAATGCTCATGTGAGCTAATCATGGTGCATGGAGGAAGGGCAGCCTCAGTCTCAGGAACTGGCCTGAATTGTTAGAGCTCACTACCAACAAACTTCAGGCATCCCCTGAAAGGGATGGATCCTGCTCATTCACAACAAACCACTGGGCTAAAGTAATCATCCCTATCTATGTCACACCTTGAAACATAGCTTTCTATTGAAAACTCAGAACAGAGCACTCTGGTCTTGGCTGGAATCCTGAACCCCAATTGGTTCAATTTCTGGTTCTGCTTACAAGTGACTGATGACTGTGTCATGATGCTTTAAACCATGATGCCAACACTCTTGTACCCATGATGTTTTCTGTCACCTGGGTGTCCCTTTGGTTCTGACCCTTCCATCACTACTGAAGCCCACACTCCCCCTGAGAAGCAGGAAAAGACTTAGCTGGCAAGTCCATTCATTTTGTGGGTTGCCACCCACTCTTATTCTGTTGCGTCACTGAGACTTTCTCTCCTTTCCCACGCCCCGACTCCAGCATCCCAGCACTTTTCAGCACTGTGGCCTTTCCCCTCACAACTCAGCTGTCCTTCATTATTCTGAGTCTCAAATCACAGTGATTCTGCTGAAGTCCAGACTGCAACACAGGCTGCATCTGTGCTCTTACCTTCTCTGAACTTGTTAGTTTTGACCTTCTGAACAAGATACCTGTCTTCTGAGGCCACAGCAGCTTTGCTTTGTTTTGGAGGGATCTAATTACTGGAATCAGAAAGATGATATTCTATGATTTCAGCATGCTGCATCAGATTTAGAGCTTTTACAAAAATTCAGAAATACCTTCTGACAGGATCAAGAGCACTTGAACTGATATCTGCTGTGTTTTAATGGGAGCACTGCTGCATAATTTTTCATCTTCTTTGGAAGGCCTCGCCACAAAGAGAAAACATGCCAACTAGGGTCCCACAGAGTTGTTTTGACATTAGGCTTAATAAAGCATGAAGAACTCATTAATAAATAATGTTCTGCTAGGTTAACAAATAAAGCTGAATGCACTGGCTAGACCTTGAGGTAAATCAAATCATACATGTAGCCATGTGACTTGTTAACTTGCAGCAGTCTCTTCGCAGCAATTGGGCAAAGCCCAATGCAACAATGCACACAAATAAAATCAGCATATCATAAATGCATGTGCCTTCAGTTATGATACAGACTGTCAAATTTTTTAACACTCTCTGGATCCAAACCAATAAACAAACCTTCACCAATGCTGATCCAGAGACATTCCAATGATAATTTTAATCTTTGCTAAAAGAATTCCATACACTCACAAACAGACTTATATTCTGTCAGCTCATGTCCTTTGTCTTATTATCTATAGGTATTTGTCAAGAATGACCTAGAGAATGTTAGTATATGTAGGCAGGCTAGTTTATTTAGCCACCATGGTTTATTTAACCAAAGGAACTTCTGATGAATGCGTTAGATAGATGCAGAAAAACTTTATGAATATCTAGTACAAAAAAGAAAGAAAAAAGAAAAGAAAGGAATCATCCTCCCTTGAAAAACACAACCAAAGCACAATAGTATCAAATACTACTGTGGCCTTCGAAGTCTGCATGGTTTTAGTTGGAGAGAGACTTCCTAGTTACCTAAAAGCAGTGAACATTCTTAGAGTGCTGGAGGGTGGAGGGAGGCATGGTCTTTCTCTGGTGGAGCTCTGGTACCAAAGCCAGCTACTGCTTCCCAGATCCTTTTCATGATTACAAGCTGATGGACAGCTGTCCAGTGTCAGTTAAGCATGACTCACTCACTCCAGCTGTTCAACAATCTGGAGGGAGAGAGTCTCCTGCTGTACACTATTCTGCCTGGCCACATTCTCCACTCACTAGTGGGTTTAGCTGGAAAGCCAGCCACTATGCAATAAGACCCAGCCATTTCCAGGCAATGTTTTGATGAAACAACTTGTTGGGTGGATTCAATTTCAACTGGAAGGCCTTGCCAAAGATGCCCATATGTGCAAATTTACGCCTCTTGCCAGACCTCTTATGTGGTTATGATGACAAAACCATTAGGTTGCCACTTAAATTATATTCCAAAGCTGCAGGTGTAAAGCAACCATTGTCTGCACAGTTAAAGTATTCTATTAAATAAAATCATTTGAATATTTTCACTATCTCTATGCTATGTCTACAGATAGACTATATATATATGTGTCATTTTATAAAGTTATATATTTATGTGACTTCATTTTCAAGTAATGGAAACAATTAAATGAAGAAACAAATTAGATTTACAGTGCTATATGATATGACTTCATTTTTGTGAAAATAAGAGAGGCCATGTAGAGTGGTAAAAATGAAGGCAGTATAGACCTATTGAGCCTTACAAAGGACTTTACATGAATCATCTCTAATTCCAATAGTCCTATGATATTGGTATATTATCATCTGCATTTTCTATATGAAGAAATTTAGACTTGGCAAATTGAGGGTTCCCAAGGTCACACAGTAAAGAGCAAAATTGGGGATTTCAATTTAGGCATTCTGATATCAAAGCTTACATCCTTAATTACTATCCTATACCACCTTGCATGTTACCAGGAAATCCAACCATGGATTGGTGTACCAGCAACCTAGAAAAAAATGGGACTTCCTGATCCCTTTGCATTAAAATGAGTTTAGGGTTAGCCTAACATTCAAGTTATCTTTCTGGAGGTTTCTAACAAACATTAAGCTACATATTTAAATGTTATACTTCCTATAAGTGGAAGTTCTTGATGTCAAAGTACAAAATGAAATTAAAAAGAATATTTTAATTTTATTACCTAAACTAATTAGTTCTTGTTTCAGTGACAAATGTCTTTGATATTTATTCAAACATACATCAGTATGAATAATTTTTTCAGAAACTAAAAAATATTCAAAACATCAACATTGAAAATTGTGTTTCTTTTGGAAAAGGGGACAACTTGGTTGAAAGGATGCTTAAGCCCGTCAGTAGGTGAAGTTTTGGAGGAAAGATGTGGTTTCCTGATGAGCTGAGGGTGAGCTGAGATTTCAACAGCCTGAAGAAATGGGAAATGCAATGTCCTTATTAAGCCTATAAGGGTTATATTATTTGATCACTGATGAGAATCAAACACCTCACTTTCCAGTGTCCAAAGTCAAATCATTAGGAAATATATTCTTGTTGTCAAAACATGAATAAGACTTTTTTTTGGTACTATTTTTCATTCTCTTTTTTCCATTTTGCTTAAGCTTCTGAATGCACTGAATTTATTTACATATAAAAGGTAAGAGAATTCATAATGGTATGTCACACTATATAGAAATTTCTGTTATTATTAATTCCTGTGCAATCTGACTTCTAACGCTTCTGTGTTTTACTTCTCCAAAAAGATTGAAGCTGCATTTGACATGTCTTTGTTACCCATAAAGTGATAAGTAGACGGTTTTAAAAACAATTCTATTCTCCATAGTGCATGATTTATTATGCAAGTATAAACTCTACACAAAAAGGTGTAAATGCAAGTAGTCATTCACAATAAATGTGGTGCCCCAAGGCACTATTTCTACCTCATAAGTATTTTGATGTTATATTGCATTATATTGTCTGTCAAACCATACTTCCAATCACATTATTTTTATTCTTTGCAATTTACATAATGTGTGAAAAGACAGTGAAATGTAAAGGTATGTTCAATTTTACTCTTCCCAAGAGGAAATTACAACACTCTTAGACCACAAAGGTTTAGATAGAGTGGGACAAGTGGCCCACTAATCCCCTTGCTGATTAGAGGACAATTCATCTATGAGGGGACTAAAAATGGGAAAACAATGTACCTTTGGGGAGAAATATGCAAAAAATGCTGTTGCATTCTAAATCACATTCATATTCATAGGGGAAGAGAAGGAAAGGAAGAATAGAAATTTCCAAGGATATCACTAAGGGCTTTAGACAAAATGAACTCAATCAATCAAAAATAAGCATAAATTAGTTATTTTCATCGCTTTTCTTGCATTGGTAATCTGAAATATATTAGCTTATTTTTGGTTATTGAAAATAAGAAACATTTTGTCTAACATTCCTAATGCTAGAATGCTAATAGCCACAGCATTAATAAGAATCAGCTCCAGTTTAAAATTATAAATTTCAATTGACTTTACCCATTAATAAAAAATTTTTAAATAAAGAGTATTGTGGATATAGGAACAGATAGAAGAGCTGGTTTTTAGCTTCTAGTCTTACTGTCTTATAGGATTTACAATAACAGGAGTAAAAGCTGGATGGATTATTTTCCTGTTTCTCACTATCGGACAAAACCACCAAAACCTTGAAAAGTTTACAAAGTGCTCATTAAGCCTTCCGGACCCTAGGTGTTCATTGCCACTTTCTATAATCATCCTCATCAATCATATGGAGCCCTGTATCTAATGTTATACATACATTTAATTTACTTAAAATTTAAATTCTATTGGTTTAATAAATGGTAGGGCTGGAAATACATATGAAAATTCTATTCTGTGCAGGGAAAAACCTCCATCATTTCATTAGATAATGCGATGGCTATATCCTTCATTACAAGAGAATTTAGAACCTGTTTATAAGAATTTATAAGAAAGAAATGTACAATGTTTTAAGATGTATTTTAATGCTTAAGCTAAAAATCATCTTTGAAAATAAACTGATATTGCTTTAATTGTTTAATTTCGTTGTATATGAAACTCCCTGGGCTTAGCAGACAGTGTTTGTGTTTTGAATATATTACCCCTCTGGTCTATTAAATCTACCAAAATTATTTTCCAGTGAGTTATGTAATTTTCCCTTATGAGGGTTCAGAGAGTTTTCACATGACTCTGTATCATTTCCTAAGAACTCTGAGGAATCCAGGGCACAGATGGTACTTTAGTTGTTTCCTAAACTCAGCAGTTTACTAACAATTTTCTCCTCCCATCAGGTTAAGGTGATGCACTCGTCTGATGAAAAACAGACGAGAATGAGATTTACAAAAACAAGTTTCTGTCCCAGTTCTATTAATTGGCTTCTTGTACCTGCATACATCACTGAACCTTCACAAAATAATCCTCCCTGGGACTCAGTCTTCACATCTGGAAGATAAAGGTGGAATCGAACTAGAATTCCTGCTCAAGCATGAAAATATTTCCTAAAGTGGTACCATAAAATGAAATAACTTAGGAATTATTTTTTAAAGCTATGTTTTCAAATTTAAAGATTAGTCCTCACTTTTGAGAGTTTTATTCAATAGTTCCACTTCTGTAAATCCAAGTTAATCCTATAAGATAACATATTCTTACCTGCCATTTGGGTCATTTTGAACTAATTGGGCTTAGCTTAACATTACTGACAAGGACTGTAGTTTTACTGACACTATGGTAATTTAAAATGACTCCATGAGTTATAGACTATAAGAAAAAAGAAAGAAATATTAATTTATGATTTCTTCATTGTCTGATCCCTTTGGAAGTCCCAAAGGATTTCTTAGAGAATAATTCTTCATAGACCACTTATTTAAAAAAATGAATAAACACAAAGATTAACATTAGAAAATGCATGTGGTTGACTGATTTAACTTTGGGAAATTATAAAGTAACAATTTCAAATATAAACATCAAGATTATCACTAAAAAGAAATTTGTGCAATAGTCATTTAGTAACGACTCTGCCCTCCAAATTGAATTCACATATTCTTATTTTAAGACAACCAGACTGAACACAGAAAATCATTTGTTGGAAGAGTTAGTGCAAACGTGTTGGGTGGATCCCATTTCCCACATCCTGTCGTGCTGTTCCTTATCTATTTATCTCTTATTTATATTTTATACCTTATGATATTCCACAACTCACTTACTTGTTATGATGATCTTTTACTATCTGCCAAACCCCAACAGAATGCCATGAAAACAGATATGTTTTTGGCTGTTTTATTCAATGATGAATCTCAAGTTCTAGAACAGTCTGGCACATACCAGTTATTAACTATTTGTGTTCCATTTGCTGAATGAATGAAGAAATGAAGTACATATTGAATTATAATGTATCCAGCTGTGGGCTTTGATTCTTAGCTGAAGTCACTGTACAATGCATAACATATGTACAACTCTTTGCACAAGAACACACACACACACACAGTCAGGTCAGTATAGTTCATAAAGTTCCTATTGAACTTGGGTAGACATTCATTTTTTCTGCTACAAAAATAAATTATTATGTTTGGCCATGTTGATTAGACACAGTGAACACATAGCTGTTGTGACACAGTGTGGTTGTACTCATGAGGAAGAGAGAATGATGGAAGAGCAAAGTGAATGTCCTCAGTAAGGTCATGGAGAGAACAGTTAGTGGTTGTAAAATGTTGGCTCTGACATCCATATTATCCATTTGATTTTAGCCAACTTGATAAAATAGCCATCTTGAATTTACTTATTCAAAGGATAAGACCAATGTCTTAGTGACCTATGCCAGAGTATGGTGTATTTTATGTAAATTCAATTGCACTTATACTACCATGAATATTCTAATAGCAAAAAAAAGATGATATTTGAACTATCTTTACTTTCTCAAATAATGTAAGGAAATTTTGATCCACATGGTTGAGATATAATAGAAAGAAAGAAATTAAACTGGAGAAAATGTATGTAAGTTAGAAAAAATATGCTATCTAGGAAAAATGCTATGATAAAATATAATAGGTTCATTAAATTTTTTTTCTGAAGTAATATATCGTGAAGGTCAATGTATTAAGGTTTCATTTTTGAATATATTTTCCTTACCTTTTAATAGAAGTGTCACATGCCAACATACATGACATTTCTTCATAGTTTTAGGTCAGAGAAAAATAATGTTTTTCCTTCATAATTTTTCATGCTCTACAAAGTTTGCCATCATAAACCAATTTGCATTTATTACAAATAGATATTACATTAGCAAAGCAATTTGACTGTATTCCATTTCACTAGTGAAGCCAAGCAGCTTTGCATTGTAAGTAAGTTGAGTTAATAGACTGTGTGTAAAGGATGTGCTACCTGGACCTGAAGTTACCTAGTTGTTTCTTACTGAACTTAGGAGTCTTCAAAATGAAGGCAGGAAACCTGCTGTGAGAAGGATAGGAAAATTATTATAATCTGCATTCCTAAATTGAATGAGAATTTTTGCTCAGCAGAAACCTCTTGACTGCAAAAACTCTGAAATTATATCCTGCTGTTAAGAATACCTGTTTGGGTGTGGGGGGGATTCTGAACATTTCACTTGCCTTCAAATCAAATACATTTTATGTATCCATTTCCAGCAGTAGTGAAAGCCTGCTATCTTTCTTTTCAAAAAGAGAAGGGACTTGTAATCCTTTTTTGCAGATAATTTTAAAAAGAAGTGACTAGGCAAGAAATTTTTGTTAGTAGGCAGTTTTAATTGTTTTTGATATAGAAATACTTTGTCTTGAAGATAAAATTTCAGTATACTTTGCTTTAATACAGAAGATAACATTTTGACTTAGTACACTACCTTAAAAATGGTCTATTACTTGGGTGGTTTTAAGGAGTAAAATTTATTTGTTGAATAAATTGTTACGGTAACCAACAAAATTATGATATGTCTTCATTATGTACAGGCATTGATTTTAGAGTCCCTCTTTAGTCTTAGTTAATACTTTTGGCTCTGAATTTCGCCTTTTTGGATATTAGGATTCTTACTTCTAATATTTTGAGGTTGCATTTTTTTGAGTACATCTTTGCCTATCTTTTCATTTAAAAATTTTTAAATAACTGGGCTTAGCTATATTCTTGCATATATTTAAAATTGCGTTTTATGCTGTGATCTAGTTTGAAAATACTTCAATTTAAATAAATAAATGTATTTCTTTACATTTATCAATATGGAAGGTGACAAAGATATTCGCTCATAAAATTTTAGGCTTTCTGTAAAAAGTTTTGAAAACGTACTTCATTATAGGGTCTGTTTTCTTTCTCAACATTTGTAGATTTTAGAAACATTTAGTGAGTGGGAAATTTATACCTTTACATAATAACTCTGATCTTTTATATCTTTAGAATATTTATTATTTTCCTACTAGTAAATAGGAAAAGTAACACATTTTCCTCTCCCTCCCTCCCATTCTTTACCAGCGAATATTGGGCAATAACTATACCTTCCCAGGAATCTTCTTTCATACTCTTAGTCATACATAACATTTCTGTAATTTGATTTGTCAAGTTTAAGTGAAATCTACTAATTCACAGATACTGAAAAGCAACCAGCTAATGTTCTCCTTACAGAAACTTTTTCTTATTGTGTCCTCCTGATTTTTGATAGTTGTTCTTGTTCTTTATTGTCAGGATATTCTGCTTTTACATTCTGGTCTGTCACCTTCATCTCCATATTTATTTTATGTTTAGTTCTAGAGTTAAATGCATTTAACACTCATGAACAGTTCTTTTGTAATAGTTTCTACAGTCATTTCTTGGTTGGACCAAGTTTGTCTGCTAATAGCTGTTTCCAAAAGGAGCTCAGGAGAATACTTTCTGAATTCTTGTGCGTGCAGAGTATTTGCCTCTGTCCTTTATACCTGAAGCGCAGCCATTGATGCTTTTTTTCCATAATGATGTCAAATTTATTATCTACCATGGCACCCAATTCTTTGTTGGATGTCTTCTTTTTAGGTTGATAAAATGTGCCTCCTTGAAAACTTCCAAGTAGCCTGTAATCTTTTCTATATAAAATGTTTCAAATATTTTTTGTTTTCCAGGATAAAATAACAAGTCATTGAAAAAAAAATATTTAAACAAGTCATTGAAGAAGAAGGACAAAATATGTCCAAAGTACCTACCATTAGACTTAACGTTTTGTTAAAGTTTGGTTCTTTCAGTTAGTACAAATCATTGTGGTCTCCTTACCATCCCTGCACATCCCACATAGCACCCTGGAGGTATCATATCATGGCTAGAGAGGACCCCTGGGATCACCTGATGCAAGGGCCTCAAATGAGTTTGAAGAAACTGAGGTGCAGAGAGAAACATAAAGAGATTTCCTCAAGGTCAGGCCACCACCAGGAAGGTGAGTCAGACTGAGAACACCAATGACTTCCAGGCAAGGACTCTCCACTTCACTAGGACTTCCCAAAACACAAAGATCAAAAATGTTTCTCTGCACATAAAAGACTCAGTTTATGCCCCACATTTAAAAAGGTACTTTGCCAGGTGCAGTGGCACAGGCCTGTAATCCCAGCGGCTTAGGAAGCTGAGCGAGGAGGATGCAAGTTCAAAGCCAGCCTCAGCAATTTAGTGAGGCAGTTAGCAACTCAGTGAGACCCTGTCTCTAAACAAATATAAAAAGGGCTGGGGGGTGTGGCTCAGTGGTTGAGCATCCCTAGGTTCAATCTTCAGTACAAAAAAAAAAAGTACCTAGAGTCTGATAATTATCATTCCATATTCCAACTGTGGAATGGCACACTTGGGATAGCTGAATCAAAGAACTTTCAGTAGGTTTGCTGTTAAATACATAAATTGTCACTTTTATTTTCTATTTCTTGAAAAGGAGAAACTTCAGAAAATGCAGACTTAGCTTTCTTACCTCAAACTCTCTCAACCATTATTTTGAAATAAAAATAGACAGTTTATGCTTAAAACAGAAGAGCCAGATTCTATCTTGAAATACACCACCCACTCTCTAACAGCAGAATTTGGCCCTAAAAGCCAATTAACAAATATTGTCATTAAACTAAAGAGCTAATTACTTTGGAATCAGACAGAATGAACAAAATCATAGGCCAACCACAGCTGGTAGTAATAATGGTGAGACTAACCGTATGCTACACTAGAGATTTGAAGAACAAAGACATATTAACACTAACATAACCAAACACATAAAATTATCTTCCAAATGAAACAAGCTACCATGGTTAGAAAATTCTTGGAAGCACATTGGAATCATCAGATCCACGAACTAAAGATTATTTCCAAGGAATGAATTGCTATATTATCAGTGTTTAATGAAGAGGGAAATAGAAAACTTTTTTCTACTGCAATTGTCTACAAATAAAACATTATATCTAAAATTTATTTTGCTCTAACTAGAAGTACTATTCTTATATTCAAATAAGATTAATATAAGATGCAGGAGAGCCTTGCTGTGTTATTTTAAACAACCACTAGTAGGATTTCCTTATAGTGCTAAGAAGTAAAATTTCCAGATAAATGAGATTTGTTCCACATGTTCAGAAACATTTTAAAGTTATTTTAAGAATACATGTTTTAAGCCAGGCACAGTGCTGCATACCTGTAATCCCAGTAGCTCAGGAAGCTGAGGTTGAAAGATCTCAAATTCAAAGCCAGCCTCAGCAACTTAGTGAGATCCTGTCTCAAAATAAATAAAAAAATAAAAAATAAAAGGGGATGTGGCTCAGTGGTTAAGCAACCTTGGATTCAATTCCTGGTACCAAAAAAAAAAAAAAAAAAAAAAAAAAGGATCCATCATACTTTAGGAAAACAAGTTTTACAAATCCCAAAAGGAGATTAAAAAGTCACCCATAATTTTATCAATTGAGGACAACTATCAATATTGTGTTTAAATAATATTTTTATTCCTTTAGATTTTCTTCCTTTTCATTTCTAACATTTTAAATGAAAATGGGGCAATACCATAATGTGCTTTTGTAGCTTCCTGTATTTATTTATATAAAATATGACTATTTCTCAGTGTTAGTAATAAACTTTTACTATATAAATTTTGATAGCTTTTCAACTTAAATTGAAAATAATAAACAAATTCTAATCTGTTTGTATAATCCACAGATTTTTATTGTTACTCAATTTCACAATGCTCCCAAGAGCTTTTTAGATAGTTAAGTCTACTTTGTCTTATGCTGATGGTCCCAGATAGTTCTTCTGTTCTAAAGCAATGTCTTACTTTGGGTCCTTTTTCACTTTCAATATCAGATTTTTATATAAAGTTGACCAAGCCCGAATTAAAGCTAAACTTGCTATTTCTATTTCTAGATTAGTAACATTACAGATTACACAGCGACAAGGAAAATAACTAAGAATTTTAAATTCAATTACATTTTTAAGTACTTATGTATTTTCTTCATGTCTTTTTGTCGTGGAGGAAAATTTTCTTCTACCATTCTTACCCAAGAAATCATTATTGAAAAATACTCACTTAGGTTTCCTTGCTCAGTCATATCTGACCAGATTGTTTACTGTTCTTTGTGTGAGACTTTTTTATGACAAGTTTGAAGGAGAAAAGAATGCCATCATACATGAGGGGATCAGACTACAAGAACTCAATTATCCTCAGTGAATCTAAAACTTTATGCTTCTATGATTCTATAAAGTTTCTGTAATATGTTGTAGACTTTATGTGCTGCATATTTAGACTGCCGCACTCAAGATCCCTGAAACTGTGTTGTAAGGTGTCTTTAGGGAACCACAATTTAAAAACACACTGGTAAGTACACTAGTGATAATGAACATGACTTGTTTGAGGACATAATTCTACTCTCTGTCCACCTGCTCCTCTGCAAGGAAAAAAGAAAAAAAAAATAAAAGGTAATAAAAAGAGAGAAAGATAGAAAAAAGAGAGACAGAGAACATGTGTGAGAGAAATATGGAGAGACAGGAAATAGAAAAAGTAGTTTCTTTGTTTTTCTGAAATTAAAGTATTACAGAAGATTTGCACTAAAAGCTTTGAGGAACTTATTCAATCATAACTTATGCTCTGTAGGATTTTTTTAATGTTTGTACTATAAATTTTAGCATTTTATGTTCAGATGTAATTATCATGTAATTCAGAACAATTTTGGTAACAAATGCATGTGAAACTATTATTATTGTTAATCCAAGTTTGTAAATCTTTAATTTTTATTACTTGACAAAAACTCTTTTATTTTATGCAGATGACTATAATCAATTTTTTATGTTTAATAGTAATAGCTAACATGTGTAGCTTAATTAACACTATAAGGATACACTTCCTTCTGATGAAGGATTTGTTTTTGCCTTTCATAGTTTATGGCCAAGCAATTTGACACAATGTGAAGAACTGCATACAAAGACTGTTAGAGAAATATGTCATTAAGCCTGAAATTCAATAAAAGGATTAAAAATTTCATTTTTTTTACCCTAAAATAATATCATATTGAACCTTTAAGGAATGATCACAGTTTAAAATCTGAATATAGATTATAATTAAAACTCTTAAAAACTTAAAACACCAATGATGAAAAATTTGCTAGCTGAGATAAGAAGCAGAAATACAAGAAAGTGATATTCACTAAATGCACTTGTAACTGGTCATAAATATACCACATGATTTCTAAGTTCTTGTCTACAAACAGCTAAAAGTAATGATAAATGTGTTAAGCAGATCTGTTCTTTTTGAGTCTAGGCCTGAGTTTTCAAACTGAAGAGAAAAAATGCAACCCTCAAAATGTAAAAATATTTGGCCAACCCCGGCACTAAATCATTGTATTTTATCTTCTAGACATTTCATATAATTACATTCAATAACCCTAAGCATTTAAATAAATCAAAACATTACACAGGACAGAGTGATAGCTAAGGAGAACAATATCAGGGTTATCACTATGAAAGAAATACAGGGGAAATTGGGAATGAGCTCATCATGTTGAATTGTAAAAGAGAATATTAAAATTTTTTTAAAGAAAGATCTTATGAAAATATAAGGGACATCAGTAGAGTAGAGGGGGGAATGAGGGTGGGCATGAGGAAGTACTGGGGAATGAAATCTACCAAACTAAGCTAGGTCCATGTATAAATATACCACAATGAGTCCTATTAAATATATGATATATTGCACTAATTAAAATAATCATAATAATAGGAGGGAGATCAGCAGAGTAGACCAAGCGAATTAGGGAGGGAGGAGAAAAGGGAAAGGCAAGGTACAGGAAATGAGATAGATCAAATTATGCTATGTGCACACGTGAATATGGTATAATGAATTCCTGTATTATGTATAATAATAAGGCACAAATAAAATAAATTTAAAAATAAAAAAATTTAAACTGGTTCTAAAATCTAAGAAAAGAGGAAATATTAAAGAGAATTAATATTTCAAATTGGAGGGCTAAAAGGGAGCATTAATTTAGTGCCTCTGTGCTAAAATTATTCCTTCCTTATTTATTCTCTTGACTAAAGGAAACAAATACTATAAAAGCCCAATTTAACATAAAGTTTAAAAATGAAAAATATGTTACTCTGAATTCCAAATTCATTGTTTCTTCAAAGTCCTAGACCCAAATGCACCAAAATCACTTAGGGCTAAGTAACTGTAAAAATGCAGATTCCTGGGCCATAATTCAGCCTTAGTGAATTAAAGTTTCCATGAAATATATCCAGGAATCAGCATTTTAAAGACCTTTCTCTTACTTTTATGTGACTGTTAGGCATATTAAAGTCCAAGAACCACTGTATGTCATGCTTCTTTGTGTGAATGATTATTGGATTTCTATGATTTTCACTGTGCCTTTCTTATGTTTTCATGACATTCAACAATTTAAACATTATATTTCATTTATTTTCTCTTTTTTTTTCTGTAGAACTGCACATAGGCAGCTCTATTTCTGACCTTTAACAACTGCTTTTAACTTTCATATGTTTTTTTTTTAAAAAAAAAGTTTTTCATTTTTGATGTAAAGTTATATAGGTATGTGAGTTACCTCCAAAATTTACTTACCTTCAAATCCTTGTGCTCATCCAGGAAGTTTTGAACATACGATAGAGACAATCAAGAAGAATATATGTGGTGGATTCTTCAATTTCCAAGGGTGTTAAGATTGGCCAAGGAGACTCCTCAGGTGGACACCAGAAATGCCGATGAGAAGAGAAGCCACCAATGCTTAAGCCAGTTGATAATTGATTATCTCTAAACAGAACAGAAAAACCAACAGTAGGTCACCTGTAATTCACAGAGAATCATCCATGGAGAAGGTTATTTTCAGTAAACTAGCACTGTTACTAAATTTAAACTTGGCCTGGGTTTGCTGCTCCCTGATTTAGCACAGTTGTCATTTAAAATTTCATGTCATTATGAAGTCAGAATTTCATGATGATACTGCCTGCAGAGAATACTGGTAGAAATCCTATTGCTTTAATTGACTATTTTTTTCTAAACATTGCATCAAGTGATATGATTACTTATTTTTGATGTGCAGGTGCTGTATTTTGGTGCTAAATTTCTCTCTAAGTTAAGGTTGATGAGGTCTCTTGGAAATACATCTTCATATGAAACTATTATACCCTGTAAAAGATAAAATAGGATACTCTACTAAATCCCGGTGGAATCATCTGGTAGTTTTGCTATATTGTCTTTCACATGGGTAACACTTGCCAAGATAATTAGGCATAAACAAGAATAATATTTTTTTCTACCCAAAATGTGTTGCCTACTCTGGAAAATTGAAATTCTAGCATCTTTGTTGAATGAGTTGAGCTGAAATTTGTTAGTGGTTCATAGAAAAAGAGAATAAAACATTTCTATTTTAAAAATTGGTATTCAATCATGTAATTATTTTCCTGAAGAGTAGGAAGAAAGCAAAACATAGAAATAAATAAAAATGTCAAATATAAAGTGACAAGAATGTACTACACACACAAGCACAGAATACATTGTATGACAGTAGTTCTCATTAAGACCTATTTCCTGACCATCATAAAACCATTCCTAACCTTCTTCCTTGCTGTGTTTCACAAAGAGACATCAAAGTGGTCGTATTCTGGCCCATAAATTATGTGAAATATGCTGGGAAGAAATCCTGACAGAATATTGCTTTTAGATAAACAGAAAGATGCTTCCTTCTCTCTTCTCTTTCATAGGTAGAACTATTGTCTTTTCATCATGATGTAAATAAATATCCAGAGAAATAAGGCTATAGCCCTGGTTATTGATAAGCAGCTAAACCAACACCAGTTACTTGGGAACTTTACTGGAATTAAACACTTAGTTTTCTATTTTTTTTTTTTTGAGAGAAGATTCTCTGGTTGACAAAACACTCCCCAAAATTGTTAAAAAGCAAGTGTCACTGCAAAGATTATTGTGGCATCTATCTTTTAACTCCTTGGCATATAATCTACAATAAGGAAAGTTCTCATTCTGTAGAGTCAAGGACAGCCTTTATGTGACAGAGGTGGGAATCTGCCTTCTTTTGACTCCCCCAAAAGTTGTGCAAATGAAGAATAATGAGACACGAGGTGTTGGTAACTAATTAGAACAAAATGGAGTGAAAAGTCAAGGTGAGAATAGTTTTGAAGAAAGAGGGTCCAGTGTTAAGAAAGGAGAGAAGCAGGATCTCATCTTTACGTTGGTGCCAAACTATCACATTACTTGAAATCTCAGTAGAAAAGATTGGAGCACCCCAGAGTTCTTTATTATTATCTTGCTGTGTCCTGGATTCTTTTCTATAAAATGATTTTCACACTTGTTGCTTCACTATCTCCCTTTCATTAACATTTCTTCTTCAGTTGTACCCCAGGCTCTCACTATTTTTTTCCTCGTCTATTGTTATAGACTCCTTAACAGATTTCCTACTTTCCTAAACACTGCAAAATGTCCTGTAATTGCTTCAAGACTTCTTAATACATATTTCACTGGACCCTACTTCTGTTTAAAACACAAGAGCTGCTGGGTGCTATGTATACACACACATGTATTCCCAGCTACTTGGAGGTTGGCAGTTCTAGGCCAGCCTGGGCAACTTAGACACACCCAGTTTTAAAAGAAAATTTAAAATATTTGGGGATGTACATAGTTCAGTGGCAGAGCCGAGCATGGGTAAGGCCCTGGGTTCAATTCCCAACACAAAAACAACAACCCAAAATCTCAAACAAAGCAACAGTAATAACATTTCATTCTTTAATAATCATTTGCTTTCTTATCCTATTTCATCTTTCTATTTATTTATTTAGTATGACTCAGCACTCCTCTCAGGAAACATTTTGAGATTCTTATAATTCATAATGAGATGATACTAATCTAAACCACTATGTTATATCCACTGTATATGCTAATGAGAGAACTCATCAGGTCTATAATTCTATCATTTGATGACTCTTGAATTTTATCCTTAGCTTAATATTTTTCCTGTTGTCTCCAGTCATTTCTAACTAGATGACATCTGGATGATATCTTAAGTTGGATGTTTTGAGGATTCTTTAAACTGAGTTTGTCCATAATAGAGCCCATAAATCCTTCCCCTTAAACACACCTTCCCTCCAACATTCCATGTTCATGTAAATAGAACCATTAGCTGTCAGTTGGAAAAGTCAACAACCAAGCTGGCTTCGAACTTTTTATAATGAATCAGAGTAGATCTGACCTTCTTTTCTCCCTGAGGCTCAGTATCTAGTTTCAAATCCTTTTGATTTTACTTCCTGAATAATTTTTAAATCTCTACTTTGATCCTTTTCTCTCCATCCTCTCTTCCTTCTTCCTCTTTTACCACGACCTCTAAGACTATGTCTAATTTCCAGAATACTGTAGGATTTCTTTCAGTCTCCCATTATAGATTTTTCCTCTGCATTATATTTTACTCATGGCATCTAAAGTGATCTTTTAAAAACACAAATTTAATCACTGTCAATTAAATTGTTTAAAAAAACTTCAATGCTTTCCCACTGGTCTCAGGATACAGTGGTCTGACACCATCCAAACCTTTCATTATTTTTCAGCCTTATTGATCTATATGACAAAAACAGTTTTGTTTAACTCATTTTTATATACACAGCATTTAAAAACATGCTTAATACATACTAGGCACTCAATAATATTTGTTGAATGAATGAACTATTGTCTTTCAATAACCCAAGAACAGGCTCATGTTATTAATTTTCCCTTCATATTTTGTTTTTTGAATTACTTATAAGCATATTGAAGGCAAGAAATGTCTTATATATCCTATAGCAGAATGCTATGCAAGTAACTGAGGTTCAGGGGTATCTGACTTTACTGATACTGATAATTTATTTCTGATTCCTTTTTAAAAAGTTGAAGTATGTTTTCTTTCACAATGGCTAGGATACAATTTTTCTATAAGATTAGAAATGAAAAAAGGAGATATATTATTGCTGTCAAAACTGTGGGAAATAGGATCTAGGTATCTGATCACAATTCTACCTAATTTGCACAGATTAATTATAAAGGAGCTGTTCTGCATGATATAGAAAACCCTCATACACAGGGCTCTTAGATGAACAAATACTCATGCATGACATTTATTACCATCACTGTCATATTTTCAAATATTTTACATTTCTCTTTAGAAGTGATTTATATTCAAAATAGAAGCAAAAATTCAGTAGGTGTAACAGCTAACAGCTAAAGCCTTTCTGAGTAGGGATCAATTATTTTTAGAAAATAGTTACCCCCAATACAAATTAATTTCTAGATATTAGACCTTCAAAATAGGAGGAATATTTCCTAAGGGAGTCTAATAGCAAAGGGAGCCTACAGACAAGCTGACAGAGGGGTGGGAGTGTGCTATGCTACACAGGAGGACCAGGCATACATGGTTCTCCAGGGCTTCCATGTTAGCTGTGGCTAGATAATGGCTTCCAAACTGGAAAAAAATAGACATGATTAGGATAGCAGAGATCCAGAAATTGAGAAACCAGGAAATAAAAGAATGCAAATTTTATACTTGTATAAAATTCCTGAGCAAGCTTCATCTTCTGGTTCTTAAAAACAAGTTGAAATTTGCCTGAGACACATTTATACATGAAATAATTGCCTTTGGGTTTCCATAGACTGTTGTTCAGTTACAAATACTTTCCAGTTTTCTCAGGGTATTGAATCTGTTGAGGAGTTTGTAAAATTAAAAAAAAAAGAAGGAATAAAAGATAAAAAGGAACCATCCTCTGTGAAATACATTTTAAAAGTGACTAAAAATACTTCTCTTAAAAAAGCAGAGAGCAGGCTATTTTACACTTTTTCCCCCAGAGTACTAACAGATATTTTAGGAAGCCAGTGAATCATGATTTAATACTCAATTGATTTTCAAGCAAAATAAGAAAATCCACCAGGATGTTAGTCATGAGTTCATTTTCCCCATAACTTAAATTCTGAAAGGTAGGCTGAAGAGGCACTATTTATTTGCTCATATTCTTCTACTGAGAGACAGAGGGGGGGGGAGAGAGAGAGAGAGAGAGAGAGAGAGAGAGAGAGAGAGAGAGAGAGAGAGAGAGAAAGGGAGAATAGTTAACTAGATGATGGAAGAACAGATTCTCATGCTGTACTTCTTTATACAAGCATCTTTCATGTAGGGGAATAACTGATATTCATGTGTAGGGTATTTCACTTGGTAAACACTTTTTAAAAATTTATTAACTTCTGAATATATTGAAAGAATTGGATTTGTCCTCTAGCACAAAAATTGATATATATTCTATAGTTATAGTGTAAATCTTTGGTATTTCTTTTGGTGGTTTTTTATTTAGTGGTTTCTTTTGTTAAGAGTATGAGATTGCTCATTTATTTCTACTTTGTGTAGGTATACCTCTCAATATTGATTAAAAATCTGAGCTTTGTTTTTTCCTTTTGGCTCAGCTGGAGGGTATAGGTCAGTGGCAGAGGGCTTGACTAGAGGCTCAAGGCCCTGGCTTCCATCCCCGGCAATGGAAAAGAATTTTTTCCCCTTTGGCTAAGTCTAATTAACAGATGTTGAACAGCTATGACAATTGTTATTGATAAAATGTAAACTTTACCTTGAAATTTTGAAAATTCCCCAAGGAAACAAGAAATATTATATGATAAGAACTGAACAAGTGAAAAATTCACTTCCATAATTACCCTTAGATGATCAGCCTTCTGTGATTTTCTCTACCAGTGAGAGACTGAGGAGCTTGGAAAATCTTAATATTCCATTAAGAAGATCCGAAAATAAGGTCATTACAAGGAGACAGGACTGGAATATAACTATAGAAACTAAATTTGCAGGGGAGGGGATGGATAGATGTGAGTAGTAGTATGATTTCTCACCTATGTGCATTTCTCTGAGGATCCGTCTCCCACAAACCAGTTCTTACAGAAAACCTAGAGACCTGTGGAACATGGTTTGACCAATATGAGCTTTGAGAATGAAGAGGAAATCTTGGAGTCAGAAGTCATTTGTGTTGATTAGGATACTACATCCTGCTAGTGATTGCAGAAATCACTTATTCAGATGATTCCAAGGATTTCTCTTTGGTTGGTGTATCCCTCACAACATCCGTGTTTACTCAACAGTGACTGGTAGGCCAGAAAGAGACCCTCTGGGGAGAAGACACTGTGCAATTAAGTAAATTATTCTTTATTAAATTATTGTAATTGGTTGAAGAATTATGTGAATGTACATAGCTCTACTTATAATTCATAGACTATTCTTGCGAGTTTTTTAAAAAAATTTTATGTCTGTTCTTTACTCCTAACAGTTCTAAAGTATATTCGTTTACTTGATTTTGATGAATAATGGTTGAATTTTTCTGTCTTTTAGTGGGAGTCTTCTGAGTATAAGGACTATGCCTTCTGCATGCTCTGCCCATGACAGAATGTTTGGCTTACAGTGGATGCTGAATGCATGATGATGATCACTTCACACAACATTTTGCATGAGTGCAAAAGAGAAAAATGTTCCTAGCCTTTATCTGCTATCGTTTTCATTTATTTCTGGCATAGGCAAGACAGAAGATTTGCATTACTTCTAAGCCTAGACACGATGCATTTAGATACGCTTTTCCATCTCTCCACAAGATAAAACATATGCCATATAACAATTGGTACAGCAATTTTATGCTGAATTGAAATATTTTAGACTTTGATGGGCTCAACAGATTCACATACACATAAAAGATAGATGTCAAAGAACAGGAAAATGTTTAACTATATCTTCAGTTCTGCTGGCTCAGGGCCCACGTTATTGGTGCTGCCTTCTCAGAATGTTTCTCAGAAAGTGAGTTACACATAGTTTATAGGATGTCTTTAAAAGTGGGTTTACATATGGTAAACTGACTTAAGATATCTACTTGTTTTATATAAAATCCAGGTTATAAATATGTCTCAAAAGTCCTTCACAATAATCAAAGACTTGTTTATTTACAGTGGAAGGCAAGGAGGTAAACCATCCTAGAAAGTGCAGGAAATTCATATATTATTTTATCTACTTACTGCATGACAGCAATTCTCTAGTTCACAGTCAAATTTAAAATAAAAATGCATGGTTCTCTCTGTTAATTATTTCATCAATGGAAAGTTTATATAAATGAAAATAAAAAGTAAATGAGTATTAGATTGTTATTAAAATAGCTCTGACTGGGGCCAGGTGATGTGGCTACCAATCCAGGCTCTCCTATGGCCTGAAATAAATTCTTTTCCTGAAGGATTCTTATATTATACAGCCATATAAAAAGATCTTGGACTGAAACAGAAGTTTTTAGACCTTTCACTTGAGAATATATCTGGGTTTAAAACAAAACAAAACAAAACAAAATCAAATATGCCTCCAATACTTGGGTCCCATCCTCAAAGATCTAGTTGAATTTATATGAGGTAGAGAAACTGAGCCCCAGAAGTTGCACAGGTGGTTTTAATCTTCATCCTGGTTGAGATTCACTGACCCTATGTTTTCCCAGCACCTTTAATGTCTAAGAGTATATGATTCTGGAATTCTAAGTAAAGTCCTTCTTTGTGCAATTTGTGTGTGCATGCACATACACCCAAGGCAAAGTTTATTATTAATATGCACTCTCATTTCTACTCTGATAGCAGTTTTCTACACAAGTGAGAACTATGTTTTCAACTAAAAAAAATCCCTGGCACCCTGCTGTAAATCAAATAAAGTATTAATTAACAGACAAGATACAGAGAAGCAAAGAAATACATAAAGACACTGTGAGAATATAAACTTTCTGAAAGCAATATTGTAGTGGCCTATCAGTTTTTAATAAAAATGTTGAGTGTTTACTTACATAAAATACTTTAGAATTCTAAGCTTATAAAAACTCTACTTTTAATATAAAAATACAAAAACATAATGATAATCATTAGTGGAAATAGTGATAATCATTAGTGATAATAAATGATAATTATTAGTGGAAATAAAGTTAATTACCATAGAAATGTTGAGGGTTGGTCTAATTTAAAGAGGCAAAAATATATTTTGATGAAGAAATTGCTTAGTTATTAAATGAATGAGTAAAACTTTCCCATGTCTGAATGTAGATCTTATATTGACCTGACTATTGGGACAGAAGTTTCCTAGCAAAATATTGGTAGCTATTGCTTTACTAACGCTTGATCCAGAATTTGCTTAATAGGGTTTCTGTGGACCACACATACTCAGGCTGGCAGAGCTTCTGATAGTTTGACCAAAGGGAAGAACATCTCCATATAGGATTTGCCTTGGCATAGTTTTCTCATTTAGCTGGATGACCACTCTTTCACTATGCAAGAAATTAAAAAGAATTTTAAAAAATATAAGTGAGCTTAAAGAAACCATGAGAAGAGAGCTGTTGTACTTTTGTATTTTTTTTTGTCTAGATGATCTATATCCTCAAGAAAAGGCAGAGTCCAAGTTTTCTCTCTCCATATTTGTAAATAGATTGTTCTATGTAACATCTTTTTTCAACTCTATCTTCTAATAGTGCTCCTCTGTATCACTGCTTTGCTGAATAAATAAATGAAATCTAGGTTGGATGTCTGTTTCAAATGTGCATTTATTTGAAAATATGTTTAACTTGCTCCATTATTAGGCTTGAGAGTTCTTCAAAGACATATAACATGCCTTTCTTTTTATAATACTTTATATATACTGGAAATTCAGAAATGTCAAATTAAGATTATTAAAAAATTAAGATTATAATCAGAATTAAGATTATAAAAAGAAGTCATAGGTGAGCTTTCAATGATAATCTTTAAATATAAGTTTTTTCCTCTCTTGGGTGATTTCCTTTTGCAAAGTATTCATGCTCTCAATGAACATGTGAAAAAAAAAAAACTCCTTGATTTAGATTCTGTTGTCATTAATTTTCAGTTAAGAAGATGTATTGAAACAGCCCTGAAACTCTCTCTCTCTCTTTTTCTTGTACTTCTCTGTCAGGCCACAGTTAAAAGGCTGGAGTTCTAGTTCAAAACTAGAATGTGAGACTGTGCTCCTTTTGGCTGCCTATATTTAGCTCTTGTCACTTTCCTGCCATTGGCTTTAGCTGCATCTGAGTTATGAGACCCAGCAGCAGGAACAGAAGTAACCTCATGAAGATGGGGCACAGATAGTTGTATTTGAAGGACTGATTCTTAGAACATCCCTTTTTTTTATATCCAGAAATAGGTGAACTCATAGTCAGTAAAATTTGTCTAATTAAATAACATCCCTTCATTTGTTCACCAGAGATTATTTATGATGTGCCTTCCTTTCTTTGTGTGTATGTGTGTGTGTGTGTGTGTGTGTGTATGTGTGTGTGTGTTTTAATTTGTTCTTTTTTAGATATACATGACAGTACAGTGTATTTTGACATATTATACATATACAGAGTATAATTTATTAGGATTATGCTTTCCTTTCCCTAAGTGATGGTGATATAAAATTCTTATTTTTTTTAGCAACGATTTATTTAATGACTTCAGCTTAAACTCCTTTAAGTCACTTCTCAAGGTTTTTACACACAAGGTTTCACACACCCTTACTATTTATTTTGCCATCTATTCTGCTCATTCTTCACTAAGCAACTTGATCAGCAGAGGCACTCCCTGCTCACAGGGCCAATTCCTGTCCTTGAGTATATGATGATGTTTCTAATGCCAAACTTTCTATTATATCATAATCAAAGTTTCCTGCATACTTCCTGATCCCAGGAGAAAGAGGTGGCTCTCTACCTCCTGATGTTTTTGCCTTATCACAGTTTTTATTTCATTCAAACACCAATTTAGAAAGCACTAATCTATCATTAGTTTTACTGTGGCTTCACCCTTCTCAATTTTTTTAATCCACTTCTGGAAACACCTCAATGAAATGAGATGACCCAAATATTTCAGTGTTAAAATCCAAAATGTCAAATGCTGGGGGGGAGAGAGGTATCTGTTCTGCATTTTCTGGTAACAACAACAAAAAAATGTTATTGACAATGGTTGACTCTGAACTATCGTTTGTTGCTAAACACAAGACCAGTGTTGCTGTTCTAGCAACACACGAAAAACTGGAGTAGATGCACAAATATATTTTTGTAATTAAAGTGTAAAAAAGCCCACTATGTAATCTGGACTCTCTTCTCTATATAATTATAGTCATTTTCTAAAGTGTCTAGTATGAAAACACAGAGTTACAACTGTAGTTTTCAGTAATTTCTTGTGAAAACAGCATCTCAGATTTTTAAAATCTAGTACGCTCTCTATACTGTAGACCCCCAAGCCACTTCAATTGTTTACTATTCAGAGGCAAATATTGATTATATCAGAGATGAAAAATCAGGGGTGTTCTGGGTTCACTGAGAATGTTATTCCAAGAGCCTTTCCTGGGGTACGCCCTGTCGCCCAAGGAACAATGACACGTGAGTGCATTTGCTCAAAGTAGTTTTGATATCAGTGGGCTAAACAATCAAACCAATGAATCACCACTGAAAAAGCATGCAGTAAGCAAAACAGAATTTTAAAAGAAAAAGAAATCTCAAGGTGATTCATAGCTTTTAAAGAAAAGTGCTTTCGGTTTTTTAAGCTATGTCTATATATTTAAAGAAACATCAGAATTTTTTTTTTTAGACTACAAAGAAAATACCTTATCTCCCTATTCTTGCCAGTGTACTTTATCTGCAACTTCAATAAACAATAATTGCTTTTTAAAAATTACCCTCTTAGATCAACCTTGCTTGGAGAGTTTAGTGTGGAAAAGTTGAACTTTTTTTTGAAGGGTTTCAAGCTTAATCAGGTTAAGAATAGATAAACACTGTTAATGTTTCTTTTTTCTTACCTTCTCCATTCTCTGTTTTTGTTATTCCTTTTACTACCTCTGAAGCAATATTCTCCCTTTTATCTACTTTCATTATGCATTCTTTCTATAACCACCTACGTTTTTTTTAAAGCAGATAAGCACCAAGAAAAACAACTTTGCCATTCAACTTTCCTATCATGAAAAGTTAGGTTCTTATCAGGTAAAGTCATAATGTGGAAATTTATCCACCTAGTAATAAGATCTCATGTAATATCCCCTTACTATATTGGTTTTGCAACCAATTGCATCTTTGTTGACCGACAGGAGCACCCTGACGGCTTTCTATAAGAGATTTTGAAAAGGCATGTTGAAATGTTTCTAACTAAATCATGATGAGAGATTGGGGAATCTGATGAGTTTTATGTTGGGTTGTGTAGGAGAGAGCTATTAGAATAAGGAGAGGAGCTGCTGCACAGTTCCCTGACAAGATCTGAGATGTATAGACACAAAATATTCCCCAAAAAGAGTCAGTTTAAAATGAGGACTCAGATTTATAAGGACTGTAATATTTAAATTTATGCTCTTATCATTTTCCATTTTAACCATTCTACCTGGTTCTGTTATAGCATCAGTTACAATTATTTATTGCTTTGGGTTTTTCTTTTCCTATCTTTATCACTAGATTATAAGATCCATAAATGCAGGTGTTTTGTATCCTCAGCATCAAGTTCAGTATACAATTGAAAATTTCACTAATATAACAACCTCTATTTACCTGTGTGCTTTTGCACTTGAAAGACAAATGATCCAAACTGAGTTATTCTCAATCTCACTGGATTTTTAAGACTTAGTGTAAAAAAAAGTAAAATGTCTTAATGACTTTTATATTGATTGCACCTTGAAATGATAGTATTTTAGACTTGGTTAAATAAAATATATTACATTGCTGGTGGGACTGCAAACTGGTGCGGCCAATTTGGAAAGCAGTATGGAGATTCCTGGGAAATCTGGGAATGGAACCACCATTTGACCCAGCCATTGCCCTTCTCGGACTATTCCCTGAAGACCTTAAAAGAGCATACTACAGAGATGCTGCCACATCGATGTTCATAGCAGCACAATTCACAATTGCTAGACTGTGGAACCAACCCAGATGCCCTTCAATAGATGAATGGATAAAAAAAATGTGGCATTTATACACCATGGAAAAAATGACAAAATCATGGAATTTGCAGGGAAATGGATGGCACTAGAGCAGATTATGCTTAGTGATGCTAGCCAATCCCTAAAAAACAAATACCAAATGTCTTCTTTGATATAATGAAAGCAACTAAGAACAAAGCAGGGAAGAAGAGCAGGAAGAAAAGATTAACATTAAACAGAGACATGAGGTGGGAGGGAAAGGGAGAGAAAAGGGAAATTGCATGGAATGGAGGGAGACCCTCAATGTTATACAAAATTACATATAAGAGGTTGTGAGGGGAAGGGGAAAATAAACAAGGAGGGAAATGAATTACAGTAGATGGGGTAGAGAGAGAAGATGGGAGGGGAGGGGAGGGGAGGGGAGGGAGGATAGTAGAGGATAGGAAAGGTAGCAGAATACAACAGTTACTAATAGGGCATTATGTAAAAATGTGGATGTGTAACCGATGTGATTCTGCAATCTGTATTTGGGGTAAAAATGGGAGTTCATAATCCACTTGAATCTAATATATGAAATATGATATGTCAAGAGCTTTGTAATATTTTGAACAACCAATAAAAAATAAAAAAATAAAAAAAGAGCAAATGTGGAAAAACAAAGAATTAAAAGTCCAATTAATTGTATCTGAATAATTACTATCTTGTAAAGCTTATATTTTACAGCATGATTACTTTATTTTTGTTTCTGTGCTCATGTTCAGAAAGAATAAAATCAAGATAAAGAAAAAATATTTAATTTTATCTCTTTTACCTTTTCAAAATGCAGCTACTAGAAAATTTAAAATTCCTTGTCATTCACAATATATTTCTACTAAATTGCACTTGTCTAGGAACTAAGTATTATGTTAAAAGATTAACAAATGAATGGATAGCTGGATGGATGGATGGATGGATGGTGCCAGCATTTAGAGCTGACACTATCAAATGTGTTTTATTCAGCTTTTTTTCTCCACAGAGACTGAAAGATCTGACCAGAACAATTGTATAGGAGGAAAGGTTTACTCAGGGGTTCATGGTTTCAGGGGTCTCCATCCATAGACAGCAGGCTCCATTCCTTGGGGCTTGAGGCGAGGCAGAACAACATGGTAGAAGATATGGTAGAGGAAAGCAGCTCACACGATGATTAGAAAGCAAGAGGTCTCCACTTGACAGATACAAATATATACCTCAAACCCTGCCAAGTGCCCTACCTCGTCCAGCCACCCTCTACCACTTCAGTTACCACTCAGTTAATCCTAATCAGAGGGTAAATTCACTGATTAGGTTAAGACCCTTACACCCAATCATTTCTCCTCTGAACCTTCTTGCATTGTCTCACCCGTGAGCTTTTGTGGGACACCTCATATTCAAACCATAATGAAAAGGAACACTGACTAACTTCTGGTGTGGTGATAATCAAGAAAAATAGGTCATCAATTGTAGTAGACTTTATTGATGTCCCCAATTCTTCTCCACTATCCATTACTTCTCCACTATCCACGCCCATTGCTATGTGGCTTTGTAGTTTGTCACAATAAGGAGATAGAAAGTTTTCCCCCATCCTTCTATTTTTTTTTAATGAGGGTTGTATGGTTTGACCACATGACTTATTTAATCAATGAGACATTCGTGAACATAATGCAATGAAAGGTTTGAACAGTGTTCGCACCACTGAATTTCCTCTCTATCACTTTTACTATGGTTGTGACAACTTGCCCAGGTTTACCAGCTTATCCAAGGAGTAGGATGAGCGACATATAGAATAAAATTAAACTGCTGTGGAGTCAGCTGCCTAATCTCCAGCTTATCCCCATCTACAGAAGCAAACCAGCTGAGACCAGCCGACCCCAAGTGACCCACAGACCCATGAGCTAGATAAATGCTCATTATTATATGCTGCAGAGATTTTGTGGTTGTTTGTTATTTGGTCTTCATTCAAAATACATCTCTGATATGGAAGTGAGCTTCAGAACTGAGCTTTCATTCTTTAGTCTGACAATTAACATTGGGGACTTTGTAGTCGTACTTAAAATTTTCCCTATCTGATAAACTATTTTTGACCAAGATGAAAAATATGAGGAACAGGAAAGATATTCTACCAGGAGCTAGACAAATTTATCCCGGAGGTACATCACATAGATACCATGTTTTATTTAGTTTTGGGGATGCTGAGGATTAAATCCAGGGGCTCAAACATTCTCTCTGAGTGCTCCACCACTGAGCTACACCCCAGCCTATCAAGTATTGGTGGGTTAAACAACCATCAGCGGGGATAGTAAAATATAAGTGGGATGGAAGTGCATATCATAACTATTTTTCCAGGCAAGTGCTGATTTGTTAAAAATTCCTTATTTGTAGAAATATTTCTAGAATTTTTTTTGTTTTGGGGACAATTATTAATATGATTTATTAATTTAATTATAAAAATAATTAATATGACTTGCCTACTTCCAGCTTCCTCTTATGCTGAATTTTGAAGAAGGTACTGGCTTTCACTCACTTGGGCTATCTCCTACTTTGACCCCAACACCCTCCTGGGAAGGTGTTCTGCTGTCTATTGATTCCATGGGCTTTTGTGATGCTGTATAATAGCAAGAATGAGAAAAAACTGGAATTATGGCTAGAGAAGTAGGAGGACAAGAGTAGTAGAACCGTGTCCTTTTGAATGAGACCCCAAAGCTCTAGTCTGGAAAGGAGTAGGGATTCCTCATGGAGTTTCTAAGTGAGAGACCTAAAGAAAGTGAGATTGTAGGAGCCACAGTGAGAAGAGGAAAGGAGGATTTTACCAAACACTCCAGAAGGATTTGTTGCTTAAATTCTCTTTATAAGATTTGAAAACTTCAGATGGAAAAGTTGAATTACTTCAATTGATATCACTTTTTAAACAATTCCACCTGTCTGCGACTGGTCTATGTCAAGCACAGATTTGCAATTCAGTAGTCTCCCACCCCATCCTTGGTTTTGCTTTCTGAGGTCTCAATTACCCAGAGTCAATTGTGGTGCAGAAATATTAAATGGATAATTCTAGAAATAAATAACTCATGCTTTAAAATGCATGCTGTTCTGCGTAGTATCAGAGTCTCATACCTTCTCATACTGTCCTACCCAGGATGTGAACCATTCTTTAGTTAAGCACATCCATGCGGTGACCCTTAGGTCACTTAGTAGTTGTTTTGGTGATGAGATTGACTGTCACAAAAATATAGTACTTAATGTTCAGGAAACCCTTATTTCACTAAGTAGTGACCACAAAGTATAGGAGTAGGAGGCACCAGGGCATATTAACATGAAGGGCAGATTAATGTGGTACCATGTGGCTGCAGAGCATATAGGAAAAAAATAAAGTTTATTGAGCATTTAGTACTATCTGTGGCTTTAGACATCCACTGGGAGCCCTGACTATATCTCCTGAAGGTGAGGGGAGCAATTATAATGATTTTTTTTTTTTTTTACAAAAAGTTTAATATGGAATCACAGCATCGTGAATAGAGGGAACATGGACCTTCCAAAGTTATTAATTTTCCATAATACTTACTAGATGTATAACCATCCAGTTAACTAAACCATTGTAAGACTCAATTTCTTGACTTATATAATGGAAAAAATAATAAAACTCATAGATTATCCTCAGGTTTAGATAAGACAGTAAATACAAAAATATTTAGCACATTTCTTAGACATAAATATTAATTGAAATATTAGAGCACAGTACTTTCCGTATGAAAAATAAAGGTTTAGCCTATAATCACTTTAAAGTTTGACCTGTGCCCTCAAGTTGTGCTCAAGTTTGTAACTGCAGCTAACTGCTTAAGCAGCAGTTAATTGACAGAGCTTTTTCTTGTACAGTTACGTTTGTAGAAGGCCAAAGAAACTCTGCCTGTCAGTCATAATTGATAAGCAGCTTCCCAAGGTCAAGAGGATGCAAATGCTGGGAAACTCAACAAAGACAGTCACCACACATGGGGACTTTTAAATTAAAACTCTTAAAAACTTATATGTGGTTCCATCATTATCCTGTGTTTCTTTCAAAGGGAAGACAACACAGGTCTACCCATGATTGGAATATCATTTTAATTCCTTTTCATACATTTCTTTCAGTAGTGAAATGTGGAAACGTATGGTGTTTTTGCATGGGTATTGACTATGGCCTGACAGGATTATAGTTCTCACCAGCAATACAGCTAGTGAATCACAAGGTGGCATTTAGGTCTTAGATACTATTCAGCACAGAAGAGCTATATAGAAAAAGCATTAGTAATTTCATATGAGGTTTGAAATTACTATGTAAAATTTATAGCTAATGTTACATAAGTAGTATTTTGCCTAAGGTTGACCAGAATGAATACAAGCAGAAAATGAGATTAAAAGACAAACAGGATACTTAAAAAAAAAATGGATACACCAAGATAGCACCCTTCTTCCTACATAAAATAAGGTTTAGAGATATATAATGTGCATCCTCATCCATAGATATGAGACAGAGATGGATTAGAAAAGCCTACCTGATTCTTCCCATGTATTTGTGAATAATGCTTAACATTAAATGTCAAGTCAGGATCATCATCAACAATAAAGTCTTGGTATGCAGCCAGCCTGCCAGCCTAGATTGTCACACTGGAGTTCCACAGGTGAGAAGAATAGATGACAACAGGACAACTGAGCAGATGTGGTTTGGTGAGCTAATGTAGGGACAGCCACAAGCTGTGAGGACAGATAGAGTCCTGCAAGGACACCGAAGCACAATTTTGACGGACACTGTGGAGAGCAGTAGACTGCTGGGAAGCAAAAAAGCCTGATAGATGGATCTGACACGTAGCGATCAGGAGGAGCAACCTCATTTTCAAGGCAAAATATGAATCAAACCTGATGTGAAGAGCAGATTCCCAGAGTGCCAGGCTCCAACAACACCAGCAGATGCTTCCAACAAGCAAAACAATCGTTACAAACATAAGTGGGAAAGAAAAGCTGCATCTGTGTTGTCCATGCAGATTAATTCCACTAGAGCCAAATATCCAGGAAAACACTGTGCTTTATATTGATACAAAGATGCAAGTTTCTATGGAAAGGGTCCAGGAAAAAAATTTCAGTCACACCTCCTGACCCCTTAGAAACTGAAGTTCACATGATGGAGCAGTATGGGTCTGCAGGCTTTATGTAGACAAACTCAGTAAGACGTTTTACAAACTTACCTAGCCTACACATTCTCAGCAACATAAAACTATAACCCAGTGTTTGGCAGTCTACATATATGTCATGTTTGATCTATGAGCTGTATTATATTCCCTGTTCATAAAACATTTAGCTATAACTTTGTAGGAAGAGTGCTTATCTAGCGTTGATTATTTCCATGATTACTAGCACAGGGAAACATGTCACAGAGCCATATTCCATGAAAGAAATTACCAGGGGGAATTACTGAAAACAGGCAGGCACGGCTGAGCCATATATGAGTTTTATGATTTGTCAGCTATCATCTCTGTTTAAGTTACACTGTTTTTGTGAGGATTGAAATTGGTAAAAGGCATAGATATAATTTGTAAAGCATACAGCACCATCCACACACTGCAAGCCTGAAAGCATAATCAAGAGGGCTTCGACAGCCATGTTCAAAGTAGAGTTACAACTGAATCTTCTAATCATTTCAGCTTTAAAAGACAATATTGTAGTTTGCCAGTCTCTTAGCTAAGGCAAATTAAAAACAAAACAAAACAAAACAAAAAAAAAACCAGCTTTAATAATAGGTTAGGCAACATTTCCAAAGCAAAGGAACAAAAAATCTCTCCTCTTCTTGTTGTCTTCTTAATAGTCCTAGGAAAGCTATCTTCCCACTCAAAATTGAGTTTTATGTTGGCTAGTTTGTTTAGACCTTACAGACTACTGAACTAATGACTGGCATTGTTTAACAACTTGTAGTCACTGAAAAGAATTTTGTTTGGGTGTGCTCTACCCATATTATAGGAGCTCCTTCAGAGAAAGATTTCCCTGTGGTCAAATTGTCACTTTATTTTTACAGATAAAACAATACAAAAAAGTAACTCCATCACTACTTTAAATGAAAAAATTAACTTAACTCTTCCAACACAGTCTAGTTTCATTTATTCTGATAATGGGGGAAAAAAAGAATAGTAAGGATACACTAAAACAAAAATTTCCTCTTTTCTAATTTATTTTCTTTTTAAACAAAGTTCCTACCCCTAAGGAAGTGTTTTTTTTTTTTTTTTTTTTTCTGTATGTTCCTCAATTTTGCTTCTTTTGTCATCACAGTGGGTTCACCAGACTGCATGTTTGTTTCTCATCTCTTGGAATAGCCCCCTATGTTCAGCTTAAGTCCTTTCTGCCATTACTCTTGCTTCAGCAAGAAGTTCTTCAGCTTTCATGAATTTAACACAAGGGACCACATGGTGAGAGCTCTGGAACTTTGCAGAGATGTCAGATTGGATCAGGGATACCAGCCACTCAAGCAGTGAGTTAACCATGTGGCCACCAACATATTGGGCCGATTTTTATTTGTACCTTTGTGATAAATCCCCCTAACTGTGTATCTTCTTGAGAAATGAGAGGAGAAAAAGAAAGAATGATCGATAAACTTCAACAGAGTAGAAAATGAGTGGATTTGAGGATTGAGTCTAGTCCAAAAAAACAGGTTTTTGGCAGAAATGTGACTTGGAAGAAAACACCAGAGCTTCTATAATCAGCGAGCAATTTGCAGATGTGGCAATTCCAAAGTAGCAGGGCATAGTTTTCATAAAGGTAAAGGAGATACTGTCTCACCTTTAAAAAGCTTCTAGTTAAAAACAAACTTGAGAAACTCCTTGGGGTTCATTCAGTACTTTGTTTTCCAGTCATTGTTCAGTCTTCTGGTGCCCTTGAACATCGCTACATCTCAGAATTCTCATTCTTTACTTAGTATCTTTTTCTCCCCCAGTTCCAAATACTTGGTAAGCATGGATAATGCTGAGCACAGTTAGAAACTTCTTTGTTTTCACTTTTACAGACAAATTGTTTCTCTGGCTGAATTTAAAAGCCTACATTTGCTTTATTAATAAATAAACTGAATTCACTATTGGCACATACACATAGATGACAATCATTTTTGGAGCTAGACCTATGGAGAATTGTTAAAAATAGGAGAGTAACTTATATCTTTGTTTAGAGTACAAGATTATAAAGGATTCTATAAAAATTTTGCTTCTCCATATAAGAAGCACACACTAGCGATTTACTACAGAAAGTTCTGTAGCTTTTTGAGATTTACCCTGTAAATAATTAAGACATTTATCCAGTAGTCTGGGGAAAAAGTGCATGGTCACTGGATTGTTGTATATTTCTTTATTTGGCTGATGGTTTACCTATACATAAATAAAATATTTATTGAATGTTTGCTATAGGGCCAGGCACTGTGTTAGGCCTAAAGGGATAAAATTAACACAAAATCATGGAACTTAAAGTCTAATGATTAAAACAGTTCAATAATTTTCAAAATAGGGGGAAATTTGGGGGAAAATCAAATTTGCAATATTTGAAATAAAAATTGGGTATGACACTATTTATCTTCCATGGTTCCAATGTGTATTAGTTTTGTTTGACACAGCATTGTGCAAAGCAAGAAATGTCTGTGGTACAACATTTGCCATTTCAGTCCAATAGCAGAATCTTTAGGCTCTGGGTATTGTTTTTTTTTTTTTTTTTTTTTTTTTTAATCTTTTGTCTATTCTTTTCCTTTTTTTAAAATATTTTTTTCTGTGGGTATGCTTTTGAAGGCATGTGCTATAGTTGGGTGGTTCTTGCTAATGAGGAAGGATGCTATCCAACTTTTGAAAATTTTGGTAGGTCACCAATGAAAAACAAAGTAATTTTGGGCTGGGGATGTGGCTCAAGCGGTAACGAGCTCACCTGGCATGCGCAGGGCGCTGGGTTCCATCCTCAGCACCACATAAAATAAAAAAAAATAAAGATGTTGTGTCCACTGGAAACCGAAAAATAAATATTAAAAAAACTCTCTCTCTCTCTCTTTAAAAAAAAAGAAAAAAGAAAAAAGAAAAGAAAAACAAAGTAATTTCCTATGACTTCCTCTTTTTTTCTCCCTGCTTAAGAAATGTATTGCCAGGTGTGCTTGTAATCCAGCAGTTTGGGAAGCTCACCAGGCAAGAGGAACACAAGCAACTTAGCAAAATAAAAAGGGGCTGAGGGTGTGGCTCAATAATTACTTTCCCTTGGGTTTAATTCCTGATATCAAAAATGAAATAAAGAAATGTATTGTATACCTAAAATCGTAAAAAAATCTAAAAATTAACTGCCTATGTCTGTGCTTCTTTTATTAAGCTTTACACATACTGATTAATAATTACTCTTTTTGGTTTAGGGAAACCTCTTACATGTTTTCCTTATTCTTTCAACATTCATTACTTTTACTTTCACTGTATCAACAAACGTTCTTTACTTTAGTCAACCATGTACCAAATTACTAGAAATAATTTGTGTGACTGACAAATGAGTTGTGAGACAGAACATTAAGTAGTCCTTGTCACTCTTCAAATACACACCTGTCAAACTACCTCTACAAGCCCCTCTCTGGGGATGAGGCTGGGACACTGTGCTGTAATGGACATTTTGCTCAGATCTGAAATATTCCCCAATTGCTAGCCATGTTGGCTGTAGGCAGCTCAGAGCTTCACAGGCTCCCGACATTGCCCTGGGCTGAAGGGAACTGCCTATTCCAAGTTCCACCTCTTCTCCAGTGGTGTTCTGCATCCAGTAGATGAGTCAGTGTGGGACATGAAGACCAGGCCTCTTTCCTCAATTTGGGACACCTCTGAGGAGCCATCTGTCTAGATGGAAGGCTCCCATGGTAACCTGGAGGTTCCATTGCCACATGTTAGGGTAAGCTCTCTCTCTATCCAATCTTGCTTCCCTGGTTTCTTTACAGTTGTTGTTCCCAACATTGAGCAAAATTCCATGCACACATATTTCCAAGGAATCTGTTTTCCAGGGAACTGCTGGATATTCCAGGAGTTAAAGACAAAGATAGTTAATGTTAAAATAAATCATTATGAATCTGACATATTTGTATATCCTATTTTCATTCTTTTTAACCACATAATTTTTGAGTAAAGAAATAGTATTAGTTATAAAGATCCTCTACATAAAGTTATGAAATGAGTATTACTCACTGTTCAAGATGAAATTTTAAGAAATGTTTTGAATTTCCCAAATAAATATCTTTTAAAATATTTTTAGGGGTATTTTTTGTTGACCAAATTATATCATTATAATGAAATGGGATAAAAGTAAATTGAATGCAAATATAGACTTGAATTCTTTGAGTTAACAAAGGCACCTTGAAAATTTTATGTTTTCATTTATTATTATATAAAGGAGATTAAAAACATGGGTAAAGAAACAGAGTTACCAATTATATGACTATAATAAGCATGGCCAAATTTGACATGAAGAAAGAGACGTTTTGGCTTCCTTTTGGGTCAGTTTGGCTTTCTGTTGATTTTAGTGTTAATTTGCAAATTCCATGACAGCTCCATTGGAGGTAAGCTCCAAGATTATTAGAAGGAGAGATGTATGAAGCTTGCTTAGCATCCTCACTAAGGAAACCCACTGGCAGATTTACTCCTTTGTTCAGCACTTTGACTAATAAGTCATAGCCTCTAAGTTAGGTGTTTAGAAGTCTTACAGAGGAAAAATAACTGTTCTTAAATATTTTGAGTGAATACATTGAGCAGGGAATTGGAGGAATGTCTATCAAATGACTACCATCAGCAAAATATCAGAAGCAAGAAAAAAGAGGCCATGAAATGGAATTTTCAGTACAAGACCTACATTCAGAGAAATACCTCCACAACATTCTGACATTCCAATTAGTACTGGAAGAGGCACCTTGAAAAAAGGGATAAATTACTGAACAAATAAAAAGTGATATTTAAAAGCTAATGTAAATAATTTTGGCTTTCCAATCACATTACATATGAGAGTGGTTTTAAAACTGCGTTTTGGAAACAAAGCACTCTCTGCTGATGAAATGTTATACAGAATCCTGATGATGAGTCAGACAAAAGGACTAGCTCTTTAATGTTGGAGATATGAATTGCGGGTAACTAATGTTTTCTAGCCCCTCAGACCTTGAGATATCCCTAAAGAACTTCTGGGCCTCCATGGTAAAAAGTTTAAAAATCAAATGAAGTACTAAAAATTCTCAACAGTGAGCACTTGAGGATATGCGTTATATTTATTTTTTGTTTTTTTCTTTCACATTTATTTCCCCCCTTCCATTCCTAACAGTACCTCCAAATTCCTAGCACATGATTTTGGTGAAATTGATTCCCTTTTTATCTCTGGGAGTAGCCCTGATTGGCTTAAGCCAGAGAGCAAATCTCAACTCCAGCTCACTCTAATTGGTTCAGAGTTGAACACAGGACTCAACTTGCAGGTCAGAGCTGCAAGAATCAATTCCAAGGTGTATGCTAACTCTCTTCTGTGCTAGATTTGTCTCTGAAAACACATAACCCCAGGAGCTGTTGATTATTATATTGTGACAATAAGGGAAGAGGCTTACAAGAATTGAACTAGAATTGAGGAAGAGTACCCAGCACATAAGGGGTAGCCCAGTATCCAATGACCAAGAGGTAGGGAGTACTGGTTCTAATTTTAAATTTGGCCCAAAAGGCAACTCTTATTTTCTTTATTTGTAAAACAAAAGTTGCTTAGATTCATTTCCAAACTCCATCCCTACTCTAACACAGTAAATCTCTCTATGCTTTTGTGCAGATTATCGTTCATGTGTTTGCATCTCAGCCAACATGCAGAAATTTGAGAGTTGATTGATGCACAGGAATTCTGTACACAATGAGAATTTGCCATTGGCCCAGGGTTAAGGCAGCACCATTCCTCCCTTAGCTGATGGCCTGAGTATAAAATTACAGTGACAGAGGAGACTGAAGAACAAGAAGCACTGGGAATGAATGATTCGTGGAAGATAAAGGGGGCTTGTCTCTATTTAACAGTTTCCTGAATACCTAGAGGGGTGCAAGAGAAAATTGTTTTCTAGGGAGTACCTAGAACTCTTGAGTCAAAATTTCAGGATGTTAATGAAACTCTGAGAAGAATGTGTTTTAAAATAAAAAGGAATAAGGGTTGTGGTAGAACACACCTGTAATCTCAGGGACCTGAAGGATGAGGCAGGCAAACCTCAGAAACTTATCAAGGCCCTGCCTCAAAATAAAATAAAAAGGGATGGGGTATAGTTTAGTGGTAGAGTGTTCGTGGGTTCAACCACAGTACTGAAAACATAAATAAAGAAAGAAACAAATAAATAAGTAAAAATTTAAAAGAAAGAAAAAAAGTACCAAAAAAAAAAAAAAAAAAAAAAAGAGAGAGAGAGGAAAATATTGCTTTTGGAAAAAAATAAGATCTACCTATAGAGTTGATCTAATTTAAGGCTGACCCAGTCTGAGGCTGTCAAAGCACCATCATCTTTGACCTTGAGGACAAGATGGGAGCAGAAACTCTGCCTTTCTTTTACACATTTCTATGGTCAAGGTTGTTTTCTTTTGTTATCAGAATCTAGAGCAGGGCTGTCTGACAGAAATATATGTATGTGAGCCACATACAGAATTTTATACTCTGATGGCTCATTTTTAAAGGTTTCAAGAAATAGGTGAAATTTTAAAAATAATCTTCTATTTTATTTAGCCTATCGTAATAAGAATATTATCATGTAAACATTATAAAAATATTAATAAGGACTGGGGCTATAGCTCAGTAGTGGAGTACTTGCTCAGCATGTGCAAGGCCAAGGGTTCAAACCCCAGCACTACTAAAGTAAATAAATAAATAGAGAAAAATATTAATGAGCTATTTGGTATCTTTTTCAGCTTTAAGCTTGAAAATCTGAAATTGAAGTATATTCCAAATGTTTAATAGCCACATGTACTCTGTAGGTCAACAAAGATCCAGAGAATAGTTGCATCCTCTGGGGTTTTTGTTTCACTTTGTTTGGAGTCTTTTAAATGCAGATACTATCAAAGGCTGTAGCTCATGTCTGAAGAGCCAGAATATCTCTTCTCCCTAGGAATAAAATTTAATATGGTCTGACACTGGGGAAGACAGAGGGAATGACAGGAAACAAGGGTGGAGGAGGCTGTGAGCTTAACAGGAACTTGCCTAAGCTTGTAAACCAGGTCCAGACCGTTTCCATATGTCACTGAGCACAATTAGGAGCCCACAAATTAGGGAGTGGTGAGATTCAATTAGCATTTTAGATCTCATAGCAGTGAACTTGACTTTTGTGCACTGAATGTATGGTGAGAGGCTCTTTCAGATATTAATCTGTTTGTTCTGTCATTCTTTTTGCATTTAAGCAGAGGACAGACCGTCTTCTGCTCAATGCCTCAGGAAAGGAATACGGCAAGGTAAAAAATAGAAATGTCTTTGAGCTCTTTTGATCCAAAATTGCCATAGGGCCTTTTAGAAATTGTGTGAGATAAGGAACAGAATAGAATGTGGAATTGTAGGGAAAATGTTTTGGACAGAAATGCAAAGCAAGAAAGGCAGTCCTTCAGGCAGGGAGTGGAGAGGCCAGAGAGAAGATGAAGAAGTTACAGTGCACAGGATCTCAGAGCTCTGCTTCCTGAAGAAGAGCTCCCCTTTGAACAGTTCTCTGAAGGAGAGGGAACACCCCAAGAAGAAAAGGATTTCCTGCTGCAAAAAGGTAGATAAGACCATATGCAGTTCCAAACAGACTTTAGTGCCAAATTGTGGTGGATGAAGCAGAGCTGGCAGAACCACATGCAGTGCAATAGTGGATGCCTCCTGGCTGCCAGTGTGGATCACAGATCAGATGCCCCCCCCCTTTTTTTTCTGTCCCACCTAATGATTTGACACTGTGGGAGACCCTGAATTTTCCAAACGAATGTTTTCAAATTTCTGCCCATCCTAACAGGTTCAACATGGATTCAAAATAATCAATTGTTCAGGCTCTGGAAAAAGTATGTTTTTCTGCTTAGAAACCCAAGTTTGTGAATTTTGATTCTTTCCAGCAGGGGTGATAGAATGAGGTTACAGAGTCCACTGAAGAGGATACTGGAAGTCAAAGAAGAGAGGTTAAGTCTTGCTAGCCTTTCCCCAAAGAGGAGATGGTGTCAAGTTCAGCTGAGGGGGTAGAACTGGCAGGAATTTTTCAAAGATAGGATTGGGCTGAGGAAAGACAAGAAAAATTACAAGACACTTAACCAAATACTGGGTACTGTTCTTAGCTCTTGACAAATAACTCACCCAGTCCATACAATAACCCAATGCAGGGGTACAATTATTTTCATCCCTATTTTTATAGATAAAAGAACATCAAGGTTCAGAGAGGCATGGTAATTTACCCAAACTCTTGCTTGTGAAGAGCAGAGCTAGGATGATTTTGAACCCAAACTGGATGAGTCCTTCATCTAGCTCAAAGATCTCTACTCCTGTCAGATAATAAGCTAAACCCATCTAAGAGACTGATTCAAACTCCACAGAAGCCAGAATGGTGGTGCACATGTGTAACCCCAGCTACTTGGAAGCCTGAGGCAGGAAGATCACAAGTTTGAGGTTAGCCTACAAAGTTAATAAGACAATGTATCAAAATTAAGAATGAAAAAGGCTTGGGTGTAGCTCTGTGGAAAAGCCCCCCTGGGTTCAATCTCCAGCACTAGAAAAAAGAAAGAAAAAAGAAACACAATAACAAAACATTAACAGGAAACCTATAAGAATACCCTGGTTAATGCAACCCTGAATTTTTGTTATGTAGGTCAAGGGTATTCAATAACATTTGTTCATACTCCATGTTTGTCTTTTATCCTTTTATTTGTATATGTATTATAGATGAATCTCTTTTAAATAAGTGATTATGGACTTCAAATATAAATGTTCTTGAGTCTGTCTTCCTGTAAATTTAGCAACCAAATTACTAAATGCAGAGGCTCCCAACTGACTTTCCTCATTCAAAATAAAAGATGGTGATGGCATGTGGGTGTTTGCCTTCATCTACATGTGCCCTCCTTTGGAGTACTGATCTGACCTATAGGGAGCGAATGAAGGTTCCTCTCCTGTTTCAGATTCTTGAAGCCTCAGGATTTCCCTGCTGGGATTCTGTATCCCTACCTGTTGTCACATAAATCTGAATTCTGAAAAAAGAAAAGGCTCCATTGAAAATACCAACTCCACAGCAGCAGCAGCAGCATATTCGTGACAAACAGCAGGGTGGTGACAAACACAGCAGGGCCAGCCCAAAGTCTCTGAATAGGTTGTGGGTAGGAGGAAAGGGAGATGAGGAAGGTGTTTGCTGCTGTGACCATGATGTGGGGTAAGCTTCATGGGCTTGTCCTCAGGCTTCTGCATCAGTGGGCATGCTGGGGCAGGGCATGCCTCAGCAGTGCCCCTGCGCTTGTAAGTGAATCTCTTTTTGCCCTGTCTCCTTGCCCTGGCTCTTGATCCTTGCTGGCAGGTAATTTTCTCCCAACTTAAAAACCGTGGTCCATTCTGACCTCTTCCTGAGTTCTAATGACCCAGAGCCCCTGGTTTTGACCTTCTCAGCTCTGTTCTGTTCTCATGTTGTTTTCTATTTAATAAGAATTTTGTTTCCAGCTGAATTACCAAGTCCAGGTTATTTAAAATCAAAGAAACAATAAAACAAATAAAGATGAGGTTGAAGTGCAGATGATGCAGAAAAATATTTGAAGCAAGGCTTTGGGCAAAGAACTTTATCACTGTGGCTCAGATTCTCAGCTGGAAAAAGTTTCTCATTGTATAATCCATACATGTGTCACACCACAGTATCTGGCCTCAGTAGGGGGTTAAATCTAGATACTAGTATTGTTGCTGCTGTTGTTATGGATTTGTACCTTCAGATTACCTTCCCTTTCTCCAGTCTCCTCAATGCCTTTTAAAAATGTGAACTATTACATATTATTGACTAATTAGAAATCAATTCTAGGTAGTCGGTAAAAACACCAGCAATTTAAACTGTGGAACCAACCTAGATACCTTCAGTAGATGAATGGATAAATAAAATGTCATGTATATACACAATGGAATATTATTCAGCATTAAAAGAGAATAAAATCGTGGCTTTTACAGGTAAATGGATGAAGCTGAAGAATATAATACTAAGTGAAATTAGCCAATCACCCCCCCCCCCCCCCCGCAAAAAAAAAAAATGCTGAATGATTTCTCTGATTTACGGATGCTGATCCATAATATGCTGTGTTTGTGGTGGTGGTGGTGGTATTAAATGAACTCTAGAAAGGGCAAAGGGGAAAAGGGAAAGGAGGGGAAGGGAAGGGGCACAGGGGTAGGAAAGATGAAGGAATGTGATGGTCATCATTACCCTAAGTTCATGTAAGAAGACACGAAGGATGTGATTCTACTTTGTGTACAACCAGAGATATGAAAAACTGTGCTCTATATGTGTAATATGAATTGTAATGCATTCTGTTGTTATATATAACAAATCAAAATAAAAAAAAGAAAAGAACTCTGTGGAATGGAAAAGAGATGCATCTGTATCGTTAGTGCATTTATGGCAAGAATAAAATACTATGACAAAACAAAAAAAAAAGAACATGAGCAATTAATAATTCCACATGAGATTTCTGAATTTTTGTGACATTATTTTCACAAAATGATATTGTTGTTTTTTCATCAATCTCAACTTCCATATATTAGTTGCCATTTATATAATTCTTTTCATAGTCATGTGGCATCATTGCAAGTTTGACTTTCATAAATATACATCTGGCTTTTCTTCATACACTTATATAAAGGACACAGGACTGTTTCTCTTGGTGCTTTGTGTTTCCACACATCTCCGTATTCTACATATGGTATTAACTAAGTTAATGTCTTCCTGTTTCTTTTTCTTTGTGCTAGGGATTGAGCCCAGAACCTCACACAGTGTAGGCAAGTGCCCTACTACTAAGCTACACCCACAGCATTGATGGATCTCTTTTAAGTAACCAGACGACATGTGTGCCATACAGGGTAAAATTTATCCTGTTTTAAAACTAGGCACTATAGTTTTTTTAAAATAGATAATATTCAAGTGGTTAAGCTGTTAAACATTCAAGTTAAAAAACCAGTGTGATACTTTGATATGTGTTTTACTTATTGGAAAGGATATCACTATGATTTCTAGACCTTGTTGATGGAATCCTTAAATGCAAAGACATTGAACAGATGCAGCCACAGACATTTATATATATCTGAAGGATTTAGAACATTAATCCACAATGCATAGCCTTCTATAAACATCTCAAACATAAAGTTAGCATCAATTTAATGAAAAGCACCAATGGCAATAAAAATTCTTTTAATAAATGGTTTTAATTTTTTCAAAATTTAATTTCTTGTTTTGATGTATCACTTATGCTAGCAATATTTCATGATAAAACTTTCAAAAATAAGTTCAGTTGTTTATTACACTTTATTATGTGTATTATGTTCATTATAAAAAGGACATAGTTTAAAATGTCCTTTTATAATGAACATAATAATTAAATGCGGGATTAAAAGTTTAAAATGTCATAACATAAAATTAAATGCGGGATTAATAGTTTTAAATGTCACATCTAGGTTAATGATGACAATTTGTGTCACAAAACAAGTTAACATTGAATTGTGTATTTATACTAAGAACCTTAATAATTTCAATATCATCATGTTTTTCTCACTAAAGAAATAGGAAACAGTAAAAACTGAGCATTATTTTGCCATCATCTATTCTAAAATATCATCCATTATAATATATAAGACCATTATAACTTCAACATACATAATCAAAGTAATAAAAACTTTAGAAATGTTTTAAATCTGTTGAAACTAATCTTCAACACACATTTTCTCCAGAGATAAATACAATATTTAATGTTAAAATTTTGAAATCACTAAAATTTGTTGTCATATTTGTCTATAAAAATATGCCTAATTATAATATCAAGAATTTTTCTCAATTCAAGTTGCTCTTTATTATTAATATACTAACTTAAAGATGTGACATCTGTAATCAGATATCAAAAGGTATTAATAGATTTTTAGGGGAAAAAAACAGTGTATTATAACTAGAGTGTATAGTTTCCTTTGGGAGATATAGAGAAAAGGTCATAGGATCCTATGACCTTTGACAGCCATAGCCACTGGTGTCATTTCCTGAATTTAGGATAATATAAGTGAACAGATTCTATATTTTCTTAATCTAAAAGACTAAAAATCTGCTCTTAACCATGATATTGTTACTTTTCCATCAATCTCAACTTCTAGAGGCTCCAATGGCCTGGGGAAGATAGGTGTTCTAGAAACAGGACCACCACATGTAACAGTCCAGAGTTGAAAGAGCATGATCTGTTCAAGAAACCAAAAGTGGTTCCTTTGACTGGGATACAGGATGGCAAGAGGTCCAGACAGAGAGGAAGGCAGCTACCCCAGCAGTTCACTTGTGTGCTGGGACAGAAGCTAGGGCTCAGCCGCTTAAATGATGCCTGAGAAGTGTGCAGCAGGATGGTAAGGGAACTGAGGCAAGCAGCGCAATAGTCAAAAACATCAAGACAGGTCATTTGGTCCTTCTTTCAGATGGGGAAATTTCCATTGCGGGGTAAGAGAAAGGACAACCTTGTGAAAGAACAAAGACAATGGAGAAGAGGGGAGTATTAACCAATGAGATGCTGTCATGGGAAGTTTAGGGGCTGGGTACAATCACACAACTAGAGGCCTTAACCTTGGCAGGAGACCAAGCAATTCTCCTTTATGGGGCAGGCAAGAAGATCACTTCAGATGAATGAGGGAGAAAATGGCTGAGAATACACCTGAAAATTTCTGTTTTCTCTGCATGTAAAGTCTCAGTATTAAAGAGAGTGTGGCAATAATCAGTCATTATAAACAGGAGCAAAAAAGTTAATCTTCATATTGTTTATCAAAGGGACAGGAGAATCAAGAGTTGATCTCTCTCTTTATTTTTAATATGAACACAGCATGGAGGAAATAAATATATGCCTTACTTAACATTTTTCCCAAATTTATTTATTCTGTTATTAAACCATTAATATAAAGTCTTAGCTACTGATTAATGTTCTTGCATTACACATGCCTTCCAACATTTTTGCTTTTTTGGAACACTTAAATAGAAAAACCCCTCCTTGCCAGTCCCATTCCCAGCGTGCCCCTCCATGTCAAAGGCCTGTAAGAGAGGGTATCTGCTTCCTCACGGATTCACTGAACACATGGTACAGACATGACGCTAAAATGAGAAAGACAGTTTCTGCCCTTATAGGACTCACTGTCCACTGGATCCTCCCATTCAGCAGGCACTCTCCTCACACAGTTTCTCTACTCTTAATGGAAAATTAGTATTCTTTTCCATGAACCCCCATTAAGTGGGTTTCATGCATTATTGCCTCATATAATATGGGAAAACACTGGAATTTCTCTATTTTGCATTGTCCTATTTCACAGACTATTTCTCTGGATAATTAGACTAATAAGATGTGATCAATGAATCAAACTGTGCAAATCTATTCTAAGACCTGTCAACACTGTCTTGTCTCTGGATAAGACTATTATCATCTTTTAAAAATATCTAAAAAACCCATATTATTGATAAAGTTGTACCAACATACTTCCTCTTGCTTTAAAATGAAATGGAAAGGTTTTAGTATATTACAAATACTTTTTACATTATATATATATATATATATATATATATATATATATATATATATATATATAAAAGAAACTAATGAAATAGCAAAACAGCAATATTATTTTACAATAAAGATAAAAGTCAAAGGAACTTCAAAACTCAATTATTTGGCATGCATGCATGCATGAGAGACTGAATTGTTATATTCCTGATTAATTGATAGTGATCCAGGAATCTTTTGTTTAATAAGTTTGTGTTGGAGAAATGTTACTTCAAAACACATGTCTTCAAATTAATCTCTCTGATAATTAAGGATTTTATTATCTTTATGAAATAATCAGAATATTATTAGCAGTATAGTTGAAAATATGGACTATATAGGAAATTAAAATGAACATATAGTGGTATCAAGTTTCTATTGTTTTCAGTAAATTTTTTATTTAAGCTTGTTTTCCTTCAGTTATTCTTAATATAAGTCTGGAAATAAGGGCTTAGAGGCATAAATACCTCTGTTGGACTCTAAGAGACTAAGATTTGAGAAAAAAATAAGTCTTGAAATAATTAAACTGTTTTATTTTCCACAGATAAGAATTTAGTAACTATCTAAATTGTCATGTTCTTTCTGGACTTGGGACTATCATACATACTTTTTAGTAAAATGCTTCAAGTTCTTTATCAGTCTGTTAATCACTTGCATTTAGGCAATTATGGCATTATTCAAAAACAGAAAAAAAAGCTTGGGAAACAAAGATCTTCTCTGTGCTTTTCACTATTATTTTATATATTATCTTTTCTCTTTGAGTCTAGTTAAATTAAAAAAAAAACAATCTCGTTAGCTAGTTAGCAGCGAATCATCCAATTCTCTAGATAAGAAAAAAGCTATTTGAACTTCTAACATATCTCCTAATCTTCAAAGCCTTGAAATTAGTTATTTTCAGGTAGTTCTCTGCCAACCAAGTTTTAGATGGAGGTGCATTTCTTTTAAAGTTTCTATTACTGATTTCTGACTTGAAAGGAAAATCGAAAGCTTGCTGGTAACCAGTTTCTAGATGAAGTAGTGTGAAGGTGTTCCCTTGTGGACCACAAAATAAATACTCAGTAGAACCCTAACCACTCTTGGGAAAGACTGAGGAACGGCTGACACAGCATTACATATCTACACATCTTCTTTCAAATTGGTGTTGGTGCCTAGGGGAGATGTATTATGAGGACAAATCTCCCCCTACCCCAAAGTTGTCAAGGATAAATATCAGTTAAGAACCAAAAAGTGACACCCATATTCATTTGCAGGAATATAGCTTTTTATAATGTTAAAGTTTGGATGGATATGAGGGGTCCCCTGGAAAGCTCATGTATTAGGCAATGCAGGAATGTTGAGAGATGAGAAGATTAGATTTTGAGAGAAGTAACATGATCAGTGGATTAAACCACTTGAGGGAATTATAATTTGAATGAACTAATGAGTGGCAACTAGAGGTAGATGGGGCAAGGCTAGAGGAAGTAAGTCACTGGGGCCATGCCCTTCGGAATTATATCTTGTTCCTGGTTTCCCATGTTCTCTCTCTTTGCTTCCTGGTTACCATGAACTGAGATTTCTTTCACCATGCCTGTCCACCATGATATTCTGCCTCACCTTGGTCTTGGTGCAATGGAATCTGTTGACCATGGATTAAAACCACAAATCTAAATTACCTTTTACTCCTTTAAATCATTCTTATCAGGTATTTTGTTCACAGTGTCAAAACTTTGATTGACACTCTAATCAATAGGGTAAAAACAAATAACATGGTCATGGTGAAAGAATCTGAAATATATAAAGTACATAAAGCATCCTCACAAAAGATTCAATATCAACTTTGTGATTTGATGCTTTTCAGACTTTTTCTGGGCAAGTCTAGACAAATGTTTATTATTTAATTACTTTTATGTGCTAGGGATTGAACCCAGGGCCTCAGGTATGCTAGGCATGAGTGTCATCCCATTTAGTTATACCCTCAGCCCTAACAAACACCTTTTTTTTTTTAAGAACCATAATGCATTCTTTCAAAAATGGCTTTTTGAAAATTTTAGCATAATATTGCTCTTGTTTCTAAAACAAATACAGAGCCACATTATTATACACATGATATACTCATATGCAGATGGTACATGATTCATTTTTCTCATTCTTTATTGAATATTTAGATGGTTTCCAGACTTTTGCTATTAAGAAAAATCTATGATGAAAACAGCATCTAAATACTGAACATTTTTGGAATTATTTCAGAATGCATTTCTGGAAGTGGTAATGTGTCAAAGAATGTTTATAAGCTGATATTTAATATGTATTTACAAACTGTAGTTCTAAATGTGTCAAGAAATTCTTCCAATGTTATATAGAAATGTCCATTTCTTCAACATTACTCATTATGATATTATAATTCATCTTCATCTTGCTTAACAGAATTTAGTTTTAACTTGATTTTTGATTACTAGCAAAGTTGAAAACATTTTCATTCACTTCTTCACTATTTTCCTGTCCTCTCAGTTTCCTAATGCTCTCTCTTTCTCTCTCTCTTTTCATCTTTTGACACAGACTTGTCAGCATTTTCCAAGTTCATTCCATTCTGTACATATGTGTGTATCAAATGTCCAGTGAAAAACTTGGGCTGGAGATGTAAAACTGAGAATTGTAACATATGGGAGGTATGAAAAGCCCAGTAATGGATGTGATGACTCATGAAGCAAGCTTAGAAAACGAAGAGAAGAGGGTATAGGACAAAATCTGGAAAACCATGACATTCAGTAATGGGGAAGAAGAAAAAAACTCAGCAAAGACTAAAAACAAGAATTGTTAATAAAATAGAAATTTGACAGAAATGTATGGTGTCATGAAAATAGAAAAGAATGTTATCAAGATGGCGGATGATATGCAATCCTCCTGAGAGGTCTGCTGGGTTTAGCTGTCAGGAGGTTATTGGTAGAAAGCTGCAGGAGACAATGGTGCAAAAGTTGACCTGCAATGAGTTAGTGAGTAAACAGCATTCCAAATGGCAGAGACAACATAAACAAATATTTCTTTCAAGTAACTTAGATGCAAGAATAGAGCATAAACAGCGAGTCATTATTGGAGGGAGATTCTGTGTCAAGTTTAGAAATGCCAGTTCACTTTGATGGAAATGATCCAATAGAAGATAGGCTAAGTTGCAAGAGTATGATGGGAAAACCTAAGGAGGTAAGTTAAGAAAACCAAGAGGCAATGCATTCTAGTAAAAGGATTGACCCCTATGAAAATCTCTGGTCAGGGTCATCACCAATGGCCTTCATGCCAAATCTAATGAACATTTCAATTTTCATTTTACTAGACACAGCTAAAACAACTGATCACTATACTCTCTACTTCTTGGCTTCTATGACACCTCTCTTTTCTATTCTTCTTTCATTCTTTTTGAGTGTTTTGGAGACATCTCTTCCCTGCCCATCCATTCTTAAATTTCAAGATTCCATTTTCTTTCTTCATTTTTCTTCTCAGTATAGGTTCTCCCTAGGTGATCTTTTTTCTTAATGTATAAATTGTCATTTATATGTCATTGGCACCCAGGTTAAATTCTAGTTCTAATGTATGCAAATATATATTATATCCAATGGTTGAATAGATATTTTTACTCAAATTTCCCAGAAGAACCTAAAACTGAATTAACTTCTCTCTTTCTCTCAAAATTCAGTTGTTATTTTTATGTTATTTTAGTTAATGACACTGTCAACTACTAGATGCCATATTCAGAAACCCTAACAATAGCTGCTTCCACTATTCACTTGCAAAGCTTAGCCATATTTTGTTGCTGGCTTGAAGGTATCAAAAAAGAGAAAAAGGTGAAAATAATGAAAATTTGATTGTGTTTTTAAAGGAAGAACCATAGATGAACATCATTCATCATTTAGGTGGAGTTGAGGAATAGAATTGGAACGTGATAGCTGGAGAGGAGTATAGGTTTGAGAATTGTTACAGAGAATTAAAAGAAAGTTGTGTTGGAAAGCATAGTAGGATAGTTAATGCTGAGATCATATTGGGACCAGTGGTGGAAGGAACTTTTATTCATATTATCCTTTAATTCATAACAAAATTAAAAATGAATGCTATCCTCTGGTACCTTCTAAAATGCACTGGAAACTCTCTGGTACTTACTCTGAGAATGGGTTATAGGTGAGATCAATTATACTGGAGCTCTGAGCTCTGCCTTGTTGCTCAGGTTGTCAGTCTCAAATGCAGAAAGCCTGCCCAGAGGCAAGGTCAATTCTATTTGTGGGAAAATCAAGAAGTTTGATTTCTCAAGTATTAGGAGTTTACTTGCCTGAAGTATCCCTTTTCTTAGGATTGTTGGTCCCCTAAATTTGTTTGAAGGGAAAATGATTGAATTCAAAGATAGAATTTAAGAATTAGGGCACATTTAGCAAGAATTTGAACTTATAAAAGCATAAAAAAAGTTAGTTTTCAAATACAAGTAGAGTAAAAATTTCTCTTCTTGCTTTGAAATTGATATTATCCTTTAATTGAAGCTGGTGTATCTTCTGATGTATCTAATTTTATAAGTCAAAGATTGGAGCAAAAAATAGCTGTTGGATTTAGAAAGCAGGACCAAATGAAGAGATATTAAATCTAAATGAAGAGATACTAGCTAACTCTGTGTGTGTGTGTGTGTGTGTGTGTGTGTGTATAGTCTTTTCATGAGAGAAGCAAGAAAAACAACTCCCAATAATTATTTTTTTTATTTTAAAATGTAATGTGTAGGTTTCTTTCCCCAAAATTCTAGAGTGAATCAATTTATGAAGAACTAAAAATAACATTAATAATTATCATGCAGGTTTGAGAACATTAGTTTACTAGTATTCATGTCAGTATTTTTCCACATCATAGACATATTACCAAGATATGTTAGGTAACATGTACCACCAATTCTTTTAAACAAAAATATTCATTCCAACTTTTATTGATTAAAAGGTACTAAAACAGTATACTAAACATCTGGATTTAAATTAAAGTGGCTGGCAAAGCTAAACTTTTGGACCATTCTCAATATATAAATATTAGTTTGAATTCAAATATACATTAAAGAAAATTCAGTTTCAATTGCAAAGAGTACTTCTAGTTGCCTGCTAAATGCACTATTGGTTACCCATTGTTCTCCTGTCCACAGAGAATAATGGCTCTCACATTTTATTGCATCTTCATTGTCTTGTCTCTATACAAAAAATATTGGCCATTAACCAAAACACAATCACTTGTGTTTTGATATGGAAGCTCAGACATGGCAAATGTGACACAGAATAAATTGGTCAATCAAAAACCATGAAAAAAATCAAATAATTAAAGATTCATTGTTGCATAATTTAATAATAAGAATGAAAGTGATCAAAATGAGGAAGTGTGATGAGATTGTTTTTGCAATAATGCAGTTATCTACTTCAATAAGAAAAGCATTATTTTTAGAAAATCAATTTGCATTTAAGCTGGACTTTTTAATAGAAAGGTTAAAATCTTTGATCAGGGTTAGTTATACTTTCCATGAAAGGCAGCATCAAAGAAAAATTACTAACGTACAGATATAAATAACTTGTATCTTTCACCTACCACTTACCCTTTCCCACCATTATGCAGGATATTGAAAATAGAATGTCCCAGTACACTGGAATTAGAGTAGTGCTCTGGGTCTTGAGGGTAACAACAGATTGCAGAGGACTGAGCAGAGATTCAGATAAAGAGATGGAAAAGGCACAGCAACCCTATGATCATGGCAGCAGGTGTAATTTCAGTTTTTGAAACTGGCGTGTCTTCTGATGTATCTAATTTTATAAGTCAAAGGTTGGAGCAAAAAACAGCTGTTGGATTTAGAAAGCAGGACCAAACTGAAAACCAGGTAGGCCATGCTACCATTGGTCCTTAGAATTCTAGAGGGCTTGGGAGAGAGAGAGTCATGAGATACAGAAGCCAGACCGAAAAAAGCAGAGAGCTATTCATTCATTCATTCATACTATATTAACTATGTCAGTATACTTTTTCATGAGCTCTAAGTCTTTGGTTTTAGAAAATGTGTATTTCTTGGACATTTTTCCTAGAAAAACTTTGGTTACCACCCACCTATCTTTTAGGTCTTATAATACAAGGTTCTATGGACATGATTAATGAGTAGGAAATAATTACCTACTTGCAAATTTTACCATCTCTGGCTGTGTATAGACATATAACCTTGTGTCCATAACTATCTATAGGTCTTCAACTTCTGTGAGATAATCAATCATGAACATCTACTTTCTTCAGCATAGCCACTGTGATTGGGGTGAGAAATCTCTCTCTCTAGCTTCTCAGTTTCATGGCTCTATCTGTGGCTCAGTCACTTATACCATACTCCAAATACTTGTGCAGCTTTCGATGTCACTGAATGTGCACATTTGCATTACTCCTCAACCCAGGGTGAATGCATCAAAGCCTGTGGGTTCTCTCAAACCTCTGAGAAGGGATTTTTGCTACTTTTGGAGTAACAAGTACTAATACATGGGACTGGGGATGTGGCTCAAGCGGTAAAGCGCTTGCCTGGCATGCGCGGGGCGCTGGGTTCGATCCTCAGCACCACATAAAAACAAAATAAAGATGTTGTGTCCACCGAAAACTGAAAAATAAATATTAAAAAAATTCTCTCTCTCTCTCTCTCTCTCTCTCTCTCTCTCTCTAAAAAAAAAAAAAGAAAGAAAGAAAGAAAAAAAGAAATACTAATACAAGAAAAGAGGAAAGCCACTCTGTTCTACTTCATTGTCTCTCTGCCATTGCTGCTTTTCTGGAAACAGTACACATTCCTTAAGCACGTGCCAGATGTTGTATAGGCAGTTTTCTATTGAATTTTTATTTTACCAAAACAATAAGTGGCTCATCTGATGCAATTTGTGCCCTACTCTGGTCAACTAGCAGTCTCCCTTTCCCAAAGCAAAACTAACGAATACTCAAAGCTACTTGCTTGACAAGCAATGATTCAGAAGTGAATCACTCAATTTCATTTCCTTCTATTAGTCATTTATTTGGGTAAGAAGTGCTGAAGACAGCAGTTAAAAAGTTGTAATACACCTGTAATAAAGGCATATAGTAAGGGATATTTTATCCCTCATGGTTAATTGAGTTCAAAGTAGTTGAGGAAAACTTAAAAGGGAGCAAGACATTGAGAGATGAAAACACAAGATAGATGGGTTTTGATGAGAAAGGACAAGAGGCTGATGCCAGGGACAGTTCCTGATCAGGACAGAGCCCCGGACTGGACAGACTTGCCCACGGTTCTGAAGACCTGCCAGCTCTTCATATCTCAAGTTGCAGGGGTTATGGTATAAGGGTTACCAATTTTATGGGCTAGTAACTTTCAACACAATATGATTCTAAAATTTCATTAGTTGCTTTTCAAAACTTTGCCTGAAATGTAAAATACTCTCATTATTAGAAAGGAAGTAGAAAACAGATTTGTTGCATGACTAGTATGCATCAAGTATGGTGTTAGGCAATGTATGTATTTCATCTCTCACAACCCCACAGTACTATGAAGAGTTAGTGTTCTATTTTAAGGGTGAGAAAATTAATTCAGTGATTAACCATCTTTTCTAATATTTCACAGCTCTATTACAAGCTTGAAGGCCTGATTTCAAAGCTGACATTCTTTCTATTGCTTCATGGTGCCATTATGAAAAGCCCAGATTATAATACCACCCATCATATCAGAGATAGTTGAAGGGAAATACAGCTCTAGACAGGATCATGATCGCTCTGAAATTAAAACAGAATTTTTGGTGTTTATATGTTCTTCTGTGAAGGAACAGTCTATAATTTTCATCACATTTTCAAAGGGTTAACATAAAATTTGAAGACACTGCACTCAGTGTATTAAGAAAATAACAGCCATCTTCCCCTTCAGTTCCACCATATGGTATCCTAAGCTTATTCCCAACATGCTCAATTTTCTCCAATGATTGGAGGAAGAGTGGAAACCTTAGAAAGAAGAAGGAGATTAAATAATAATGAAATATACAAAGGTCCATTTAGCTATGTGTGCTGTTTGGCGGCTCCCCACATAATTTCTGGCTATCAGCATACCCAAGGGGCTGTTGTAGGCACATTAATATAATTTTAGACTGGAAGATCCTGGGAGATCATATTGTCCAATCTCCTTAGTTTATAGATGACAAAACCAAGACCCAGAGGGCCAAAGTGACTCACATACTGCCACATAATCTTTCTATGGCTTGATGATGGATTTTATATTTACCCAGCAGTCAGTCACTTTGGGCTATCATCTGTGCCTCCATGGTCAGGCATTGGGAAGAGAAAACACTGAACTCATGCTCAGATCGACCCTTCCAGGTCTTGTATTGATCCAGCATAACCAGACACTATTTAGCATTTGAGCTCTAATCAGATTAGCTATGGTGGCACCACAGCTGTCTGGCACCAGAATGGTCTGTGGACAATGTTAGGAAATGTTGACATGATGCTGAGAATTCCTGTATTCTGAATTAGTAAACCAGAAAAAAAAATATGCCCTTCTCAAATGCAGTTTAATGAGGCAGAATTTGCCAATTGTACTAATATCAGCCAAGTCATAATGATAAAATCAGTAATTTAATTAGTCTCTTGCAAATGAAAACATTCCATCCACACTATTTGAAAGTATTATGATTCTATTGATTTCCATTGCAGTGAAAATATAAAAAGAAATATTTTTTTAAAAGTTCATTTTTAAATCTTCAGACTTTGTATAAGAGGGAAGTACTAAAATAAATTGCATTTTTAGACTGCATTTTATCTTGGTACAATTTGATTCATACTCCTGGTCATATGGCACGGTCCTAAATTACTGAAATAAATTACATATTTGAAATAAAAACATTGCAGAAAGTTTCATTTAAAATGACTTAAAGGGGCATGTGGCAACATGTATACTAGAAGCTGCTCTGGAAGGGTATCCAGAAAGTTCTATGCAGGTTGCCTGTGGGGACCTTGTCCTTTTGGGGCCTTAGTTTTGATTCCTGCAAAGTCTTGAAATCTGTCTATGTGACTTTTTAAGGCTTGCTCTAACTCTAAAATTATAAGTGTGATACTGGCATAATATTCACTTTGAAATCAAGAAGCTTATGCTTCTAAAAAAAAAAAAAAGTTAACTATACCAGGAACACTTAAGCTAGATGACCAAGAAATATTGTAAAGAATTAACAATGGTCATAAAGAAAGAGATTAAAAAATTAAAACAATGTATTTGTATTTTGGTTGTGATTCTACAGATTTAGAGGTATACTTCAAGTAGACATATTATAATCTTGGGATCAGAGGGGTTCTTAGAGGCTCTCACTGGATACCATTTGCAATACAATTTTCCTCTAAAGTTTACAAAGACATGATATTTATATGTTGCTTGAATATTTCTATTAACTAATGATATGAGAAAGTCTACTTGGACAGGTCTCATTGTTAGAGAGTTCTTTATAGTAATTAAAATCTGGCTCTCAGTTACCTTTAGTTATCCATTCAACTCAGTTCTGTTGTGCATTCTGAATTGACCCTGAAGTCCAAAGTTTTCCATCTCATGATGCCTAGTCCCTTTGTTCTTCTCCCTATTCCTATTAGTCCTTGCCATTTTTCGATTACTATCTAAAAATTTTGGAGCTTCTGAGACAAAATAATTAAAATCATGTATAATGAGAATAAATGAATCCACAAACTGGTAAAAAGCTATTGAAGAGAAATAAAGTAGATCTTAAGAAATGTAATCTCCTAGCCATTCATGAACAGATAATATAAATTATAAATTAATTAATCTAGGCTTGGAGAGGTTTAACTTTAGCACATATGTATTCTATACTTAACAAGCCAAATATACTTTGAATTAAAGTGAAACTCTCGTTTACTTATTGCTGACTCATAATCTCTTCCCCTATAGTTGCATCCTATTTTTTTTCAGTTTCATTAAATTTTACTCCATAATTGTCTGTCATCTTGCTTGCTATATGATTGAATACATCTAATATGGAGTTCTAATTAATTTTTCTGCCTTAAGCTGAATATTTATCTTAAGATAAGCTTAGATTCATTTTCTCCAGCTTTCCTACCTGAGAGGAAGAATTCTTTCCCATCTTTTGAAGGAAAGGAATCCTACACTTAATTACTCCCCATTTGCCTGCAGGACATTGGTCCAGTAAGTCCTCCTTCTTTCTCTCAAATCTTCCATCTTTTCTGGCAGCCTATAAATATGTTCTCAATATATTAACAAAGCAGAAAAATGACAGAGTGTTAGTTAGATGGATAATGGTGACATTGGAGAACAATTGAATCAAGAGTATTTTAGTCTTTGAACATTTTTTATTTAATTTTTTGAATGTATTTATCACAGATTGACTGATTTAGACTGGGTCTTGCTAAATAGACCAGGCTGACCTTAAACTTGTGATCTTTCTCTCTCAGTCTCCAGAGTAGCTGGACTTATAAGCATGTGCCACCATGCTTGGCTTATTACAGGTTCTTTGAAGTCTGTCTGTTAAATCCTACATTTGAATCATCCAACAGTCCCTTTCTATCCTCTCTCTCTCTCTCTCTCTCTCTCTCTCTTATTTTTTGTTGTTGTTACTATGGGATACACCTTCCTATTCTTTTAAGTGAATAATAATTTTGGATTAACACTAGATTTGGTAGATGATATATATTATCGGAGTTTGTTTTCTCCCTCTGAGGAGTGTTGATTTTATTCTTGTATGTAGGTAATTGCTGAATGATCACCTTAACATTTGTGTAGGGCAGATGAGTGAAACACTCATAGGTGTTTCTCAAATCTCTTTAACTGGAGAAAACTTAACTTTGAAATGTTATCTCTCTGTAAATATTTTCACACCTGTTTTTAACCTTTTGTAGAGAAGGGCATGGTCCTAAATGGAAGGCACCAACTTTTTACAATTGTATCAGTATTGAGGGTAAGAAGAAGGAGAGAAAAAGGTACTAATCTGGCTAGGATGGAACATCAAAGGTTTCCAGCACTTCCATTCAATTCTCAACACCATAAGAATAGCTTATAGGTAAGCTTTGAGGACTTCTCCCTGAGTCCATTCCTGAGTTATAATTTCAGATGGACTCTCACCAAGACCTCTGAGGCTCCCTCTGCAAACTTTCTCCTATGTTGCTGTACGTTGAGGAAGTACAATTACTGAGATAACATCTGACCAATGAGGTAATGGAGTAAGCTATGTAAGTATCAGCAGAATGAAGTTTCCAGGAAACAGTAAGTACAAAGACCTTAAAGTATAAAAATGTCTGGGGAATTTGAGAAGCTGCAATATAGCCAATGTATAACTAGATTGGAGTGAACTACGCATAACAGAAGATGCATTCAGGGACATATTGGTGCAGGTGTAGAGACTAAGAACTGTTATGCAGATCACAGCAAGGACTGGGCTTTTACTCTGAACAAAATGGCTAGTCATTGGAGGATTGCGAGGAGTGATATGATGAAATTCAAAATTTAAAAGGATCATTCTGGCTGCTGTGTTGAAAATTAACTCTAGGGGAACAAGAGCAGGGGAAGGGACACAGTGAGAAAGATATCAAAAATAAAGCAGTTGACAGATTGGTGTGGCATGAACAGGACTTTATTAGGGCTTAAATACTAGGTGTCCTCCAAAGCTCATGTGTGAGACAATGAAATAAGGTTTAGAGATGAAATGACTGGGCTATGAAAGCCTTAACCCAATCAGTGAATTAATCACCTGATAGGGACTAACTGAGTGGTAACTGAAGGCAGGTAGGGTGTGGCTGAAGACAGAGGTTCACTGGAGGCACTTCTTGGGGTATGTATTTTGTTCTTCATGAGCCAAGCTCTCTTTCTCTTTCTCTTTCTGCTTCTTGAAAGCAGTGATGTGATGTCCGGAGCTACTTCCTTTCACCACATCCCATTGGCATGAGGTTCTGCTTCATGTTGCTCCCTAGGAATGGAGTCAGCTGTCTCTGGACTTAGATCTCTGAAACTGTGAGCTCCCCAAATACGCTTTTCCTCCTCTAATTGTGCTTGTTAGGTCTTTTAGTCACAACAGTGAAAAAGCTGAATAAAATAGTTATGAATTTCAGGGAAGATGGGAAGTGGTCAGAGGTTTTTTTGAAGATTGAGCCAACAAGTAATCTTTATGGGTTTGATGTGGAGTATGAGAGGAGGAATTTTCTATCCTGAGCAGTTGGAAGGGTAGCCTTGTCAACTACTGACATGGGACAAAGTGCAGGAAAAGAATTAAGTGGAAAATTGGAATTAGTTGGGGGTCTTTACATCTATGACGCTTATTAAATCTAAGTGATGTGATATGTTGTATTTGAGTCTGGATCTCCAGGGTAAAGTTCAGGTAAGAATTATTGGCTCACTGATGGTGTTTAAAGTTGTAAGACTGGATTAAACTGTAAACGGAGTAAAATAGAAAAGAGAAGAGACCTAGGGTCTGAGATTTATGGTACTTAAATCAAGTGGCTAAGGCTATGAGAGGAATACTAGTGAGGAAGGTGGAAAGCTTCAAGGTTGGTCCCCTGAAAGCCAGTGCAAACCAAGAGAGTTTCAGGGGAAATGAAGTAATTGACTGTGTCAAATGCCAATAGGTCAAGTTGGATGAGGGAAGAGAATTGGCCATATATGCACCGCGTGAGACTACTGGTGACCTCGAAAGAGAAAGCTGAAAAGAGGAACTGGAGCTTGACTCCTAATGACTGTTTAAATTCTCCAGGAGAAAGCAGGGGGGAAAAGGGCCTAATGACCACATGCTGGCCTTTGATAAGAGCGCAGGTGGTTCATATGGAATAAGGGGGAGTTGCAGAAAATGTGGCCTACAGGGTTGGGGCCACATGCTCAGTTGGTGTGCTCTGGACACCTTTTCCTTTATTTTTAATGAAACAAGAAGTAAGATGATAAGCTTAGGAAGGCAGTAGGGAGATAAGCGAAGGTTTGAGAAGAGAGGGTGGTGATGTACTAGGGAAATAGCAGCACTAAGGACCACTTGAGATTAGAAATCACAAATTCAAAGACCCATCAGCATGGGTGTGTTTTTCTCTGGAAATGTGGGGCTGCAAAGAAGCAGGCTTGGCTAGCATCAACTGAGAATTGGGCTGAGTTATGGATGGAGGTGAGATTGTAAGCAAGGGAATAATTTCAATGAAGGAGCACACACTTAAGCTGGTAGGAGGGAAGCAAAGATATGAGAAAATAGAGGGTCAGTGAGAAGGTGGAGTGATGGATGTATTGCCAGTCCCCGTGTGAATTTCTAGGACTGGTGCAGGATAGAAAGACGAGTGACAGCTGAAGATGCAATACTTGAAACTGGGAGTTTGAAGGGGCTACAGCTATTGGTAATGTTAAGATTTATATTACAACCTTAAGAGTAGTGTAGAAAGGTGAAAAAATTCCTTCTGTAAAGGCATTCCTTGATTTCATCTCCCCTCTCTTCTTGGTTTCTGAGTTTTAAAATAACTTTCTCTACACTTCTTTATGACTCGATATTCTACTTTGCATGTATTATTGCTGAGGTATGTTTTGGAGAATAAGTGTCTTGACCTCTGCGAAGGTGTCAGAGTTACCTTCATGCTCTTTGATATCTAATAGTACTCTGACTATGTGACTCTACGAAATAAGAGAACAATGTGTTTATGAAATGAACATGTACATTTTATTCATGTTATTAAATAAACATGTACATAATTATGTAAATAATAATAACAACAGTGGTAAGTAACATTGTCTCTTTGTTCTAAGCATTCTCCCTATCAATTCATATAATATCAATATATTTTGCATTAGTCACCACTCTCCTGGGATGGCTCTTTCAAGGTCACTAAAAACATCTATCTTGTAGATTATTTATACTTGTACTATATATACAGAAACTATGAAATGAGGATGGCTTAAGTGATTCATGGTGGATTTAGTTGGTGGGTGTGTCTTCCAATAGAAACAAGTTAAGGTTATAGCATGGGTTAAGGACCAGTAAACTTTTGTAAAAGGCCATTTAGCAAATATTTTAGGATTTTTGCCATTTGGACTATGTTGCATTTTCTCAATTCTTTTATTATAGTGTGAAATTATCCACATGCAATACATAAACTAGTGTGGCTGTTATCAAACTTTAAGGATATTTAATTTGGATTTCATATAGTTTTTACATGTCAAAGTATATTGTTCCTTTCTAAAAATTTTCAACCATTTGAAAGAATAAAAATCATTTTTCAGTCATGGGTCAGATAAAACTAGTGTCAGGAAGCTGGCCCAGAGGTTGTAGTTTGCTGACTTCTATGACAGGAAATGTCTTTGTGATCACAGCTGTGGCCTCAGTTTTCAATGTCAATGGAAACTCAAACTGAAAATCCTTCTTGCTTTCATGCTTTTTGTTTGGGATTTGACAGAACGAATTAACTAACACTGGCTTATTGGCATGGCATGATAATAAGTATTCTATATGATTATAATCAACAGGTAACTCATGCTGTACTTCAAGATAAGGGTAACCTTCTGACTAGCCATTAAAGGGGACAAAAGCCTCTTTTTATATGAGTACATATTCCATTTAGATAAATTAACCCATGTTCTGCTATAGGCAGCTAAGTCTCCAAAAACTGAGAATAGACAGAAAAAAAAAAAATCAGGTTTCAGTGAAAAGTTCCCAGGTGAAATACACTAAATTACCTCAGTACAAAATATTCAAGTTTCTTTTTTCAAGCTTACACTTTATAAAATAAGACTATCTCTACAACTAAGATTGGATCTAATGGACACAAATAAGCGTTTTTTTTTTTTTTTTTTTCCAAGCACATGCATTTGTTCCTACTTGAACCACATAACTCCCTTTGGATGAAGTCTTCCTTTTTCCCTGTATTCTGCTTGTGTAAGGAAATAGTGAAACGGGATGCTGCTCAGCATGAGATGAGCCTAGACACTGTTGGGGGGGCATCATGATCTTCTGGCTGCATTAGGACAAATCTCCAGTTACAGAGCCGCAATATGAGGTGATTGGTGCATTTAGCAAAGAATGAACGTCAGTGTGACCTTTTGGCTTTGCCCTTTCCCCAGTTTGACTTTCCTTTACATCAATGGAAAGCCTATATTCAGAGTGTTTGGGGTTTTATTTGTGCTGTTTTAAAAATCACGCTGAAAGATATAATGAAATACAAGAGGTTCATAGTTATACAGCTGAAGGTCTCAAATATTTGCAAAATCATTTCCAGCCAAAATAAAGATGATATATTATCTAAGTTTTTTTTCTTTTAATTCTTGATTTAACGCTTTTTAAAATTCTGTAACTTATGGGTGGCTCCTCTGGCTTATAGTATTAATAGAGCGTTTTTAAAACAGCTTTATTGAGATACAATTCATGTACCTTGCAATTCAACCATTTAAAGTGTACAATTAAATTTTTTTTATATATTCATAGAGTTACACAACCAATGCCATACCAATTTAAGAAAATTTTCATCACCTCAAAAAGAAACTCCCAAGTCACTAACACTCACGTGACGACCAGTGAAAGAAGACAGATTAAAAAAAAAAAAAAAAAAAGACCACATACTGTATGACTGTATTTATAAGAAATGCCCAGAATAGACAGATCTTTCCATAGAGCATTGACTGTCAGTGATGAATAAGAAATAAACAGGACTAGAAAAAGGAAAAAATAAATCCTGTTTCTTTTACGTCTTTGCAATATGAAATACACTGCTGCTTTTAAAAGCAGTTATACAAATAGCAATAGTAATTATAACAATAAAAAGTTTATATAAATGCAAATCTCAAGTTTTTTTTTTCTTTTAGGTGTTGCAATTTTATCATTTCTATCTGCTTAATAAACAGATACATTCCTGGGTTATGATTTTGTTGCACAAAACATTTCCTAGGCAAAGAAAGGTGGTGAACAGTTCCTGATAAGGGAATTCATTCTAAACTGCCCCATGCTTGAGTACACTTGTGGAAATTTCATTGACTTCAGGAAAAGTCATATGCAGATATTATTCAAGGATGTTTTAGAAGGTTAGTTCCAGAGGTTTATTCTCATATCTCTTCTTGGGCAAAAATGCTCTCATTAAAAGTTGCCTATGCTAGGTTATAGTTGTAATTACAAAGGAATAAAAAGATGACCATTTTTTTTTTTACTCTGCTCTTTTAAATTTTATTTGAAAATTCTCCAAACATGAAAAGGTCACCCTAATTATCATTGATGAGAGTATTTCTTACCTTTGGGGAAGTCACCTGGGATGGGATTTGAGGACAGGTCAATGGGAAAAACAATAGATGATTAAACACAGCCACCCATGACTGACAGCTGCTTCTTGACATTTGGGTTAAATCATGAGGAAAGGAGACCTAAAAGGGGCAAAGGAGCAGGTTTACATGTGCTCTTCTAGTATTCTTATGAGATTTATATAGCTCCATAAATGAACACCATGCTGTAATAAAAAATATGTCAAAATCAATAGAAATTCTTGCTGTTCCATTTTTCTTCTTCTTGAATTTGAATGTAAGCAATTTAAAGCATTATTCTTTTTCTCATTACTATTACTACTTTATCTATATTAAAGGTTACATTTTCTGTATAATTTTACAAATTCAAGTAAAAAAATAAACCCCCAAATTCCCCTCAAATAAACAGTAAAATATAGCAAAATAAAATAAACATCAAGGGGAATTTAGAAAATTGGGAGAAATCATTACAAGGCTTTTTTTATATTCACTTAAGATGTGGATATTTTCATGTTCTTTTAAAAATTAGTGAGGGAACACAAACTCTTATAAAAAATCTCCAAGGTTTTAATTGTTGGTCAGCTATATTCAAATCACTGCATACCAATTTCCAGGGGCAAGCTGGGGGCTGATGACAGGTGGGGTGGGAGAAAGCACAGAGTTGAGGTAGCGATTAAACATACAGGCAATCATAAGAACGTCTGAGTTATTTACATCAAAAAAGACGATGTCTAGGGGAACATACTTTTTTTTTTTCCTCTGCATAAAATTTCATGCACACATGCAGTTCTCAAAAGATTCATTTTGAAAACCAGATGGAAATGTGTTCTCCACAGAACATGACAGAATGCAGCTAACTAGCTCAGTTTATCAGTAAGTCCCCATTCAGGAAAATTCCTATCAACCACTCCAAGAAGAATAATTTCTATTTTTTTCCATTCTGTTTCTACTTTACTACATCTATTCCACATAGAAAAACAGGTAGTTCCTATAGAATTGCTAATCAATATCAGACAAACTTTGATGGCAAGAAATAATCTCTCTCTTTAGTTGACTATTAGACAAAGAAATCTGGAGCTATTTAAGAAAGGTAAAACTTCAGGATTATTCTGAAGTTTTATTCTATTTCTGTAAAAGAAAAATCAGCACCTAAGTCAATATTTAATGTATCTGTTTGTATTTACCTGCATTGACTTGAAAGGAACAATGCATTTCTGTTTGCACAATGGAAAGCAAGAATGTAAATGAAATAATATTTAAATGTGAAACTACACCTTCAGAAAATACCCTATAATTCATGCTTGTTCTTAACATGGTACAAGAGAAATAAAGAGCAGCAAATTGTACCCTGGGTTTCTGCAATAGAAGCATAATTTCAACATTAACTGTATAACCTGTTCTTTCTATTTAGGAGAAAATAGGTGGAATCTGTGCTTTATGTGTTATACAAGTTTCTAAATGTAGACTATGTGGTGAGGGTATATTACAAAGCTGTCCCAGATTTTTGTTGCAATTGCAGTGAGATCTAAATGATAAAACACTAAATAAGGATGTTCTCTATTCTGGACAGCTTGCATCTTTCTATTAGTTCCTGAAGCCTGTCCTCATTTTATTGTTTTCTGAAAACCTCCTCATTAAGGTTGGGACATAGCTCACTATGACAGGATTTACCTTGAAGGGCTGGGGTAGAACAAGAATAGTAGACATGTTTCTTGCAGTGGCCTGATGGAAGGGAAAGGGCAGTCTTTCAAGAGTTGGGAGAGTCTGGACGAGCTGGCTCCAAGCTGTTTGCTGATTCCTTCAATGAGTGTTTACTGAGAAATTATTATGTAGAGACAGTAGGGCAGGTCTTATAACACCAGGGTGAATCCTGGTCCCTCGCCTCAGATAGCTTATAAGCAGCTAGGAAGGATTCCTACACAAAAGAGGAAAGGGCAAGAGATTTAAATGCAGAATAATAAAAAGGATCAAAGCAGAAGTATATGGTATTGGAACTAGGCAAGAATATAGGAAGGAGGCCAAGCCAGCCTGGGAGGGCTGCCCAGAGAAGTGTGATCTAACTGAGACCTGAGAAGCGTAGGAGTTTGGTAGGATAGAGGTGTGTGTGTGTAGGGGCGGGGGGTTGTTAAAGTATTTCAGAAAGAGGGAAAGAAAACATGGAAAGAAAGGTGTGGGAAGGAGGGAGTTATACAAGGCGAGTGATGTGTGGTGGGACATGGAAAGATGAGGCGACAGAAACAGAGGCCCGCTTAGGAAGGGCGATTCATGGCCAGGTGAAGCCTGCTACACTTGTTCCTGAGGGTGATGGAATACTACACTGCAGGACACCGGTGCAGATACAGGTCAGCTGTTGGCAGCTAAGATGTTAAGAAAGGCTTAGCTGGGATGTGGCCAGCAAAACCTGGACAGCGATGGGCCAGCAAGCATCACAGAACCTTTCACAGATAAGAGAGGGCTTTGAATCAAGGCTGATTCAGGAGGTAGACTCCCTTCACCAACCAGAGGTAAGAGGACCCAGACATCTTCCGGGGAAGAAGAATACAGGCCAGAAGATGTCATCCAAATCCACTTAATAAAATATCTCAGTATCAGACTTGTTCTGGTTGCACAGCTGATTGTTACTGAGTCTTCTGAAAGTTGAACTATTCAATTATTTCTGACAATATTCTCCTGTCTTCCATATGGTAAATGGAATATTTAAAGTTTATTCAGTACAATTATTTTCAAAAAGTTCTAAAGTATGATATTTTTGAAGGCAGGAAATATTACATTCTCTCTCTTCCCTTTTGAATGAGCCTTCAGAGATCTGATTTCAATTTGTATGCCTTTGAAGATAATCTGACCTGCTTATTCACAATTCAGCATTAAAACTAAAGTAGGGCGCCTTTAGCGGTAGACAGAGCCTTTAGGAACTATAAAAACTGAGAAGTAATAAAATCATAAAACCTTGAATTGTCATTAGACTAACAGAGCAATCTGTAAATATGGGTTTCAGGTCAATGGGCTGGTGGGACCCAAGGAGGCCATGCATTTTTGTTCTGTTAAGTAAGAAAGTAGCCTTCTAAGCTTGGCAAAGTCCTTAGTAACAGTAAATTTTCAGCATGAAAAACAGAGTTGAGATATTCTTTAATTTTTGAATTCAGAGTCAGAAAAATATTTTTGTTTATGGATGATCATTTCCTTAAATAATATATTGCATCTTTGTCCCAGTGGTCTCATATAAAGTATCTCAGTGTTTCATTTTATTTCACTGCATCCTTTAGTGAGTTGCACTACTGGTGCAGTGATATGTCTTATAGTCCCTTAATTAAAATAACTAATTTACAATAGGTTATACTTTGTGAAGTATACCAGTGTAGTCCTAAAATGGTAGAACTATTTCTTGGAATAATAGTCCTGTCTAACAGAGGTTTACCAAGAAAATTTGAAAAGTTGCCCTAAAAGAAATGAGGAGTTCCTTTGAAAGGCCACAGAAGCTTTCTGGTCAGCTTTTAAATAGCTTGACAACAATAAAATTCTTTTTCTCCCTGGAGCAGTAAACATCAGATTCCTTGCTTTCCATTTCTATTTTCTAATCTCCTGTGGCCACTTGGAAAAATCTCACCACTGCAGGACGTTAGGAATGGAAGGGGAGTGGAAAATCAAAGTCATGGGAGGTAAGCTGTCAACTCTGTAGTTAAAAAAAAAAAAAGAAGAAGAAGAAGAAGAAAAAGGAAAAAATACTGCTGCTACCTTCTTCTTTCTTCCACCTTCCTTAGCCATGGCCTAGTGTGAGGTCCCCCAGGGAACACCACAGTATGTTTTAGTTTCTCTCAGTCTGGCAAGGCCTCTGGGAAAACACTGAATTGTTTATTTCATATAGGCCCTTTGCTGCATCCAACCCCCAGGAAACAAGCATGACAATTATGACAATTAGCATCCTTGCTGAAGACGTTGGGAGATGGCAGGAAATAAGAAAGATAGCGCCTTCTACCAAAAAAAAAAAAAAAAAAACAAACCAAGGTGCTGATGAGTCTTGGCTGTTGGGAAATTAATACCAAATGGGATTTTTGTACGTTTTAAAAGAATGATTTTAGGTAGGAGTTTAGATTTGGTATGATATAATCTTTATTGTAAAAACTTAAGCAACATATTTAGCAAATGTGTATAAATGTGAGATATATTACATATCTATAGATATGTAATATATCTCACTGTTTTGAAGCCCATAAGTTTAATATGTGAAGAAATAATTCTTTCTAAAATGAGTTACATATTTTTTTAAATATGTTTTAGATGTTGATGAACCTTTATTTTATTCATTTATTTATTAGTTTTCGGCGGACACAACATCTTTATTTGTATGTGGTGCTGAGGATTGAACCCAGTGCCTCACACATGCTAAGCAAGTGCTCTACCACTGAGCCACAACCTCAGCCCTGAGTTACATATTTTTAAAAAATCTCATCTCCTTGTTCATTTTGAAGGCTAACTTTCAAAATTGTGATCTGGAGCCACTGGCATTTTCGAACCCACTGTTCCTTTTTCAGCAATCTCTGAGTTGAATCCTGCATTCCTGCCATATGCCAGGGGTTAGGGCATTAATATGTAAAAGAAGCTGGTATCCAGAGAATTGACTTTATAATTGGAGAACACCAAAATAAACCTAACAGTTCTCAAACAATGCTATACCACAGCATCCTTGTTCTCTAGGCTATTAGGCCACATCCAATTTTCTGGGTCTATCGGAGGATACAGCTGCCTCCATGTGCCAGGGAAGCTTTAATTATGGTGACTTTTTCTCCCACTGGAAAGCCTCTTCCTATGGTTTGAAAATTTGAATTATTCAAGCCCATGTTAATATACCACACTGAATGCTCTGTTTGGCCCACTGAGGTGCATTTGGAACTATTTTCTTTCAACAGATTTTATTTTTTTCCCTCTCTCTCTCTCTCCCCCTCCTTTTTCTTATCCTTTCCATTTGTCTTTTGTTCTGCTATTAAAAACAGGAACCAAAGAATATTTAACACAGAGAGATTCATGGATTTTAGTACAGCTCATTTCTGATAGAAATTATGTAAAATCTATGCAAAGTAATCTCTCAACTAAAGTTTTTCAAGTATAAACCTCTTTTCCCTCAACTCTTTCCATAAGAGGTGATATCATTTATAATACTTTGGTAAGCAGTCTAGGACTTTTAAATATGTTTCCTCTAAATCTAAACTACAAATATGATTTTCTTTCTAAAATAAAATCGATAGGCGAAAACTTGATCTTTCCTACTTAAGTTACAAAGAGCTAAAAAATATACGTTTGAATACTGGCTTTAAAAATGACTTTTATCATTTCTAAATTGAATGTCATTTAAATAGCAAATTCTAGAGTTCAGTATTAGGCATTTGGTTAATATATCAATTTTAGTTCTCCTTTATTCCAATTTCCAGTCTACATTTTGAGTTGTCATTGTGATTTCCGTGTAAAGAAAATCATTGTCAAGGTAATATGGTTATCAGTGGGTAAGTGTCGCCATTATTTCTGGGCGTGGTTCTTCATTTATCATCTGCAAAGCCTTCCAGAGACTTAGTTCTTACATATAAGATAACAGTACAAACACTATCAAAAGATTGTGAAAATCAAATAGGAGTATATTTAGTAATTTTTTCAAGATTATCAATAGAAATTAGAATATTTTGCTATCTTTTTTGCATGTCATAAAATAAACACTATCTTTAGTTTATACTTGAATTTACTCAGTTGAATAAAAAGTTTGGGAAATAGTGAATTTATAATGTAGAGAGTGGAATTCTTTTTCCTTTCTTCAAATTGAATTTGTTCTTTTAAGAGAAAGAAAGAGACAGAAGAAAAATATATTCCTGGAAAATTCCTAAAGAGATGTATAAATTCCCTAACAAATGCCAGAGTATTTGTGAATGTTATTGCTTCTGATGAGAAATGCTATAAGAAACTGTCTCTGGATATCAAAAAGTGATATATCTACAAAAAGAACCCCGTAACTTTTCCAGAAGTAGGTGGGTTATTCAGGCCCAAAATACAGACAGGAAGAATTTATTTATAATAATACTGCATATATCTATGGGTGAAAAATTGATGGACTCAGCCAAGCCTACCAGTCAGAGGTTACCTCTATCTCTACATAGGTTCAGGTCTAATCACTGGATGTTAATTACAGCTCTGATTTGTTATTGACCAGGAATCTAGTCTTAAACATCAACATCAAGGAAAAAGAAAGTAGAAATAAAAAGAAAACCCCTAAACTCTCCTTTAAAGGTAATAATAAAATGTGTGGTCATACACTATTAGTTAAAAAATGCTCAGCTACTTTACAGAAGAAACTTAAAAACCATTACAAAGCTTAATATTAACCTATATTGGCTTCATTTTTCCAAATTGAGCAATCCATTCTTCATTGAAAAACCCACTCATAATGTACGGACCTGAAGGCTTTCAACTACACTAAACCACTGTTTGTACATAGAGTCTATTTTCAGTGCTTATTTGAGAGTTGTTAAAATTATCTCTTTTTAAAATGTTTTTTCCTTTTAGTGTATTTTCTTTTCTTTCTTTCTTTCCTCCTTCTCTTCCTCTTCCTCTTCATTCTTCTTCTTCTTTGTTTTTTAAAAGAAACCAGTTGTGAGGGCTTTTATTCTCAAATAATTGTGGTGAAAATTGAGAAGCAAGTCCAAGCCAGGAGACCTAGTGTTAGTCACAACTTGGCACCAGACAGCCCTGCACTTGCTCTCTGCTGTGCATCACTTCCAGAACAATCCAAAGGGCGTGGAATCTTCTAGACCCTAAAAATTTGGGCTTATAACTATAGAACACATGGAAAAGAAGAGCAAAACCCTCCTTTAATATCAATATTGCAAATATTTATGTTTTCCACAAAAGTTTATGGAAAATAAAATTGCAACATAAGAGTATTCAACCAGAATAGACTTATAGAGGTAAAGAGTGAATTTCCAAACTTCTCTTTCTGAGGTAAACAACATGCACATATGTATAGTCATGCATCACATAATGTTGTTTCCCTTAATTATGGCTACATATATGTTGGTGGTCCCCTAAGACTATAATGGACCTGGAAATTACTATCACCTGGTGACACTGTGACTATCATAATGGTGGAGTGCAACACATCATTCACATTTTTGTAGTGAAGCTGGTATAAACAAGCTTATTACAGTTAGGCATTGCAATAAGGTGCTATAAAAGTATAGCACCTAAAATTATATACAGTACATAATACTAGATAATGATAACAACTATGGTGTTGATGTATGTATTTACCGTACTATAATTTTAATCATTTCAGAATGTACACTTCCTTTTACTAAAAAACCATGTGCCATGTTATACCAGCAGCAGCCTCAAAGGTTTTGTGCTTGCCGTATTTCTTGTCTGTATTAAGAGGGTGATGAGGAGTGACTGACCTAATACAGGTAGGTGTAGTACACTCCATAATGTTCACACATTGACAAATTAGTCTCACAATGCACTTCTCAGAATGTATATCTGTCATCACGTGACACTATGATAGTATTTACATGTGTATATACAGTTCAAGGTATATAGCTCAGAGTAGATACCTGTATATACAGTTATATACTCTGAGTATATGGCTTCAAATTCAAAAAGGAGATTACTAAATTTAATAAAATTAAATTGGGAGTAAAAAGAGAAAATACACAAACTAAAATCCAAATTGTTTTTAAGATCATGCTTATTAAATATGATCAGTTCTCTAAAGCACTGTTATATACACACAATATTTTCACGCAAATAGTTTTCAAAGTATCATAGATTGAATTGTAAATATTTGAATTTTAGATCACACTCTTAAGTAGTTACCCAAAAGAATTGATATTAAAATCTCAAATAGATATTAGCACTCCATTATTAACTGCAGCACTATTCATGATAGGCAATATGCAGAAACCACCTAACAGGTGACTGGGTAAATAAAATGTGGTATAATCATCTATGCAGTGAAATACTATTCAGCCTTTAAAAAGAAGGACATTCTATGATGTGTGACAATATGAATGAACCTTGAAGACATTATGCTAAGTGAAATAAATTAATCACAGAAAGAAATATCACAATTGCACTAATGTATCTAAAATAGTCAAATTCCTAGAATAAAAGTGGAAAGATGGTTACTAGGAGCTAGGGAGTGAAGGAAATGGATTATTACTAATTGATAGGCATAGTTTCACTCAAATAAGATAAATCACTTTAGAGATATGATGTACATTTTACTTTAGTCTACAATATGTACTGTGCACTACAAAATTCTTTGAAAAAATAGATTTAATGTGTTAATATGTTAAAAGATTCAAATTGTTATTAACCAAATATATCATATTATATTGATGAATCTGGTTTAATAAAATAGGCAAGTGTTATGATTTGGATATGAGGTATTCCCCAAAGCTCCTGTGGAATATTGATGCAGAAATATTCATAGGTAAATGATTAGATTATTAGAGCTGTAACCTAATTAGTCCATCTTAGTTTGAAAGAATTGGGTGGTAACTATAGGCAGGTGGAGTATGGCTGCAGAAGGTGGGTCACGGGGGGGGCATGCCCTGGAAGGATGCACCTGCCCTGTGCCCCACCCGCACTTTCTGACCCCACCATGAAATGAGCAGGTTTTCTCCACCACACCCTTGATGTCCTGCCTCAATTCAGGCCCAGAGCAATGGACTCAGCCATCTATGGACTGAGACCTTTGAAACAAGGAGCCCCAAATAAACTTATTCTCCTCTACATTGTTCTTGTCAGGTATTTTGTTAACAACAACACAAAAGCTGACTAAAATGGCAAGCTATGTTCTACCATGAAGAAGTTTAATTTTCTTCCCAAGTAAATGTATGAAATCATTTTCAATTTCCATTCTTCCCTCTTATGGACCAACCTTGAATTAACGAAGAATGCTTCCTAAATTCTAAATTCTTTTTGTTTTAAATTTTTTTATTAGTTGCTCAAAACATTACAATGATCTTGACATATCATACATTTGATTCAAATGGGGTACGTAATCTTAATCTTATTTTTCTACGTGTACAGATTGCAGGATCACATTGGTTATACAGCCACGTTTATACATAGGGCTATACTAGTGTCTATTGTATTGTGCTGCCCTTCCTATCCCCCTCTCCCCTCCCCTCCCCTCTTTCTACCCAATCTACTGTGACACGTTTTTCTCTTTTTTTCCTCTAGTATACAATTTTGCTTTTTACATTTTCTTTTGATTTATCTTAATTTATATAAACACTAATTAAATTTATAAAAGAATCTAAAAAATACAACACATATTAAGTCTGTCTTTTTAAAAAATTTTTTTTTAGTTTTAGGTAGACACAATATCTTTATTTTACATTTATGTGGTACTGAGGATCGAACCCAATGCCTCGTGCATGCTAGGCAAGCGCGCTACCAATGAGGCACAAGACATTTATAATAAATATTAATATTTATAATAAATATTAAGACAGCCCCAAGTCTGTCTTAATATTTATTATAAATAATAAATTTTAAGGCTAAAAAGCTACTCTAATTTTTGTTTGCAAAATTAGATGTTGCTTACTTTTGTGGAACTGTTGTGATCTCAGTAACTTGGTAAAATTCTAACATTAATGCTTTAAGAAGAAAAGTGAAAAAGAAAGAAAGAAAAATGGAGTGAAACAGAGCAATTTCTGTTCAGAAGATGTTAAAGATGACTGGAGCTGTGCTTGAAGGTTTTGGTTATAAGTTAGAGTTATTAGATTCCTTCTCTCATTTAAATAACATTTAACTTTTATTCATGTGTGTTTTAGATAATTTAAAAAATATAGAAAATTAAAGAGGAAAATAGAAAACAATTTTAAGCTTATTATCCAGGAGATAAACATTATTATTATCATATATTAATGGCAAATTATAAAATATAATATAAAATGTAATTTTAACGTAACTGAGCATTGACTCTGTACCTGTCTTTGTTCTTAATCCTTTGGGAACACTTAATCATTAGTGTACAAATCCTCATACTATCTCCATTTTGAAAATGAAGAAATCAACACACAGAGATGTTTAGTAACTTGCTCAGGGTCAGGCCTCACATAGTGAGTAAGTTGAGAGGCTGGGATTTGAATTTGGGCCTCTGAACTAAGTCAGAGACTGTGCTGGTAATGTAACCACAAACCTATTCCAAAGGAGCTTCCTCTGTGGGTATAACACAGGAGTAATTGATATACCATTTATAACCTTCGCAAAGCCATGTAACGTCCTAGGAACCCCTTCTCATGTCATTAAGTAATTTCCTGCCACACACTTGAAATTTCGAGAAGCATTTTGATACATCAGAAATCTTATAGGATGGCTATTGCTGACAACATGATTCAGGAAGCCTACACGAAAAATACTCTCTACTTCCTGACATGTATTCTAATCAAGCAAACACCACTCTCTTTTTAGGCAACAGAAATTACCATGGCAGAACTGACCAATGATCTGATCATTCCAGTATCCTATTTCTGAAAATGTCCAATGTTGGCTATTTTAGCAGAAGACATAAAACCCCTCATAAAGCACCTAATTGTGTGCTACACTGCAGTAAGATGAAAATTTCCCCCTTTGCCCAAAGTCTCATCGACTCCCACCTAAAAGCTTCAGAGGGAATAGTCCTTGAAATCTTATCCTACTGAAACTAGTAATGTGTGAAAAATGTTATCTTAACACACACACACACACACACACACACACACACAACACATACTCACATGATGTACTATATAAATGTGAAGAAATAAGTTCTAGTCCTCTGTAACTTTAGAAAGTCAGGAATTATTATAGATATCTCTATAAATACATAATACATAGAATATACAGACATAATTAATCCATTAGAATTATGCAATAATTCTGTCAAGTATGTTCAGTAGCAATAAAACAGACAGGTAAACACTATTTGATAAAGCAATCCTTTCTTCCCCTAACAGTGTATTATTAAATGTGCTCTTCAGGAGAGGTAACCAAAGGGCAATTACTGAATGGCCAAATTCACTAGGTGTGTTTCTATACAGTATAAATCAGAAAATCAACACAATGACACATTTTACTCTGTTTATATATATATTTAAAGTTCCACCAATTACTGGTATATTGTATTATATTTGGAATTGAGTATGGTCTAAAAATATCACTAGTACGTTGGCATGGTAGCCAGGCAGACACCAACATTTTAGAGTGCTCCTAAAAATTCTCTGAAATCTTGCCCTTATTAATAAAAAGGGCAAATGAACATAAATGACTCATACTTTTCACTTCCTATTTTCTGTTACCCTTGCTCTTAGAGCCCAGAGCTGCCATGCAGAGACAGAGCACAGACACACAGATAAACTGACACAGATACAAAAATAGAAGTTACAAGAGTCATAAGCTTTGTGAGTTTGAGTGATTGATTATCTGGGCAGATCACTAATGGTTTCATTGAGAAAGCATTTATACTATGTATGTTCCAACTCCTTCCAGAATCTCCTGTCATTTTTTGACCCCCAAATGACCAGGATGTAAGATGAAGTCAGCCCAAGGAACTGAATAAAGGTAAGTCAGTTCAACAATGATGGGACCACTGCTTCATAATCTTGGCATTTTTAAATTTTGTTTTACTTGATATAAGCAGGTACTAAGTGTCTCTAATTGCCCCATAGCAAAGATCCCTAGGTCCCTAAGAAAGCAGACTGCTTTATCAACTTTGCATCCTGAATGCCTCACACAATTACTGCAACAGGAAAGACATCCAAGCCATTCTTTCTGGAAGAGTGCCTGATACACAGTAGGATGTCAATAAATGCTGGCTGGTGAAATATTTGAAAGAATTAACAAATACATTTAATCAGTGACTGTGTTTCTAAGAAATATTATATGTTGCAATCTGGAATATATAAATTTTTAAATCTATGACACAAGAGATATGATACCACATTGCAGTTTTTACACCAAATATACACCTGTCAAAGACAATTTAGTCACTATTTTTAAAAATTAATGCGCATTGGATACTGATCAGTACTATATATAAATTTTTCCTTGGTAAGAACAGAGATGTTGCAGCTGTTTCCAAATCAACAACACGTACAGCAATAATCCAAGAAACATGAAATATTATATGGCCTACGAGGGCAAATAACTCCGGATATTTAAGCTTTTTTTGTAGGGGAGGGGTACTGAGGATTGAACTCAGGGGCACTCAACCACTGAGCCACATCCCCATCCCTATTTTGTATTTTATTTAGAGGTAGGGTCTCACTGAGTTGCTTAGTGCCTTGCTTTTGCTGAGGCTGGCTTTAAACTCTTGATCTTCCTGTCTCAGTCTCCCGAATGGCTGGGATTACAGGCTTGCACCAGGGTGCCCAGCCTGGATACTTGCTTTTAATTTGAAGATACAAAATTTGAAGACATTCTAACAATTATCTTCCTCTTATTGTTACTTTAAAATGTCTTGAGTAAGTAAACAAGCACTTTGGAGTTAATTCACCAAATACTGTTACCTATTTTTATCACCTTGTTCCCACCTGGGAAGGTGGCAGAGAAACCATTTCAAGTAGCTGGTGGTCTTATAAACCTGAAGATGTGAAAGGTTGAGCCTGTCACACTGCATTGCAGTTTGTTTCAGCTGAAGACTGTAATAATACTTGTTAGGTGTCTTCCTCAGAAGACTGTGAAAAACAGTGCTTTCCAGAACAACTCACACTTTGAATTTTTCATTGAAACATGTTCTAAAAGTATAAATTTTATACTTTGTAGTCATTACTAAAGTGATAGACAGAATTGAAATCAGAAAAGTTAAACAAGGTAAATTTTACAAACTATCTTTCTAGGAGCTTTGTAATCCAAGTCCAACATTTTGGGTCCTGATACTCTTTGACCACAGTTCTTAATTAAGAACAAAATGTGCCGTGGGTAACTTAACAGTGAGTATGTATCTCTCATGAAAATGAAAAGTGATATTTATTTTATAATAATGATTATAATAAGTTCTGAGAAGCCAAAAAGGCTATCTCAAGTTATTATGTAATAATTGTTTCCTCAATAGTCACTGAAAAACAGCATAGTTATGAACAACATTTTTTTGTAAGTTTCATACTTATGTACTATTTCAAAATGATTAATAAATATAAAGATATTATACTATGAGGTTTTAAAAATTTCTATTATAATTATTGTAATTACATTTTAAGAATCTAGTTAACAAGTTAAAAGCCGTGTTTTGAAAGATATTAAATACATCATGAGTCAGCTTCTTTACAAGTGTACACTTTAATAAATGCATTGGCTATTGCTCTCAGGAGTGCAGAAAGAAGACAAAGGATTTGATCTATGGTTTTTTTTGTTTTGTTTTGTTTTGTTTTTTTTTTTTTTGGAGCCAGAATAATCAATAGTTGGCCAGATTTAAGTGGAGAATTCGGACCTTCTTTAAATATATCATGGGGGAAAAAAAAAAAAACCCTAAGAAGATGAAGTCCCATTCTGAAATCTTTTCTATTAATTATGCCCTTCTGATCAAGATCAGACTAAAACTGGACTACTGACAGGAGATCACACAGAAAGAGATAACGCCAAAAGGGATTTCATTTCCTTCAAGGTTGTTCAATTCAGTCTCCTGTTTCTCACCAGCCTTGTCCTAGGAGAATTCACACTACTACGAATGCTTTTTTTCCAAAGTGATTTGAATACCAGATGGTCTATCACAGTGGATGCTAAATTTTTCTTTTGAAACATAGGCACATTGGGAATGCACTTTTTATTTCTAAAATTATAACCTAACAATTACTAGGTGACATTTGTGTTAGTACTGTCACATCTGCCTAAAAAGTCAAAAAAAAAAAAAAAAAAAAAAAAAAGGAGATAGTTTTAAGTGTAACAGTGGATTTTTTTTAAAATCCAGAAGCCATCAACCCTCATGGATGAAAACTGGAAAATATATGCTGTAAGTAATCTATTATATAAGAAAAAGAAACTCTACTGATTACACTATCAAGGAAAAACATTGGAAATGGGCTGTGAATCTAACAGTGCCAATCCTAGGGTGTTAACCCTGCTTAGTTTCTTTCTAGGAAAATTCCCAAACATCTTCTGTCAGACGGGCTCTCATCCTCAAGCCCTCACTGAGGCTGACAATTTTTCTTCGGAGATAAAAGAAGTTCAATATTGCTGGGTTCAGTCCACCTGCCCTGCCGCTCAGAACCTCAGTGCAACTATTAGTTGAAGAACGTGTGATTTCAGAGATAGCTGTTTTGGAGCAAGCAGCAGACTGATTAAAACAGCCACATAACCATGTGCATTTTATGCAAGGTAGCCAGCCAATCTCTGAAGAGAGTTTGTGTTTTGTATTCATCTGGCACTAAGGCATCAAGCTTCAGAATGTGAAAAGTAACTACACTCAGCATTTATGCATTATGCAAGTCATTAGTGGATTTAATTGAAATAACAGGGAAGAAAGTCTAGCCAATCATAATTTGACAAACATTTATAAGGCCTACTATTGGGCAAGCACTGAACCTCAGGTGTAGTTTACTTCCCCATTTTATAGAGTACTCAATTTATAGAGAAGAAAAAGGCAACACCTTGGATATGGTGGAAACTGATTTCTGCAAGGCACTAGGGAGCTCCTTGTAATGTCCTTTTGGATAGGATGAAGAGAGGTAAGCTAGGGAGATTGATTGGAGTGTCTGATAAATGGATAGTGTCACCAGGAAGGGTATTCTTTGTGCCAGCCCTTGGGGCTTGGAGTTCAGCTCTTATCCCACCTTTGTCATCAGCACATTAAGTGAAATCTTTGAAAAGAGCCTCTTGATCTAGTTGAAAACTCTTCTGTTTTGAGTTTGAAACTCTGTTTTGACATAAGCCCAAGATTTAAGTTCTCTATGTTTCTGTTTTCTCACATGTGATGAGAGAATACCAGTACTGTTATAGCTACTCTGAGGTTGAAAGAAGATAAACGTTAGCACTAAGTACATGCCTAGCACTAAGTACATCCATATTCTGAAGAACAACTCTGCATGGGGTATAGACAGTAAAGTTAGCTAATATGGTTTGTAGCAAGATGAAGGTTTAAAATGATCATGCATATTAGAAGGAGGAATGTAGTAAACAGCATTTGAAACAAAGAGGTTGTTTAGTTATTTTTTAAGTTTCATGAGGACCAGTGTGTTTTTTCTTGTTTTTCAGCAAATCTATTAAAGACCTTGACAGATAATGTTGTCTTAGTCCCTTTTTCACTCTTACAGTTCTTGGGCCTGGGAAGTCCAAGATCAAGTCACTAGCATCTGGCATGGGCCTTCGCACTGCTCCTCACATGGAAGAAGGTGGAATTGTATTCTCATATAGCAGGGAAGCGAAAGAGGGAGAAACCACTTTTGCAAACCCTTTTATATAGGCATTAATCTATTCAAGAGGGAGGAGACTACATGATCCAAATATCTCCCAAAGGGCTCCATCTCCTAACACCATTGCACATTTGAGAATGAAGTTCCCTCAAGTTGTTCATGGTTTTGCGGGAAAGAGACGCACACGAGAACAATCACAACACAGCTATGATAGGCACACAGTGTAAGGGGACTCTCAGAGCCCTCAGAAGAGACACTTAGTTAAGTTCTGCATAAGAGAGGTAGAGTGTCATCTTTGATGTACATGGGAAGTAGATTGATGGAGTGAGGGAACAATAGGAGTTTCTGGAAGAAGACACTGGATAGGATTCAAAGGCAAGAAAGACTATCAAGTTTTAACATAGAAGCCAGTTTTCTATCTACAGATGAGAGATTTAAGATAGAAAAGTGGTTTTCCATGAGATAAGAGATGTAACCTGGAAAAAGTCCTGAAGAATCACATATACTTACAAACCAAAGAGTTTGAAAAATATTCAGTAGGTCAAAGGGAGTCACTGAACGCTCTTACTCAGAGAACGATTGAATTTTGTTTGAGGAATCTTACTCTAGCCACAGAGAAGACATGTATTGTCCATAAAGACCAGCCAGGGAATCGTTTTAGTAAAACAGGCAGGAAATGATGAGGAGCTAAGCTAAGGTGGTTTATGGGACAACTGAATTCTGAAAGTTTGGAGAATGACCTGAAATGGTTTTATGTATCTGTGAACCTCAAGAATATGGATGGTAACACATAACAGCCTATATGACCACTCAGTAAGTATGTGTATTATCTGAAAAGCTGATGGATGTTATCTTGAAAAACATGAACTGTAGCCTTAAAATGGTCAACATGCAAAGAAGCCTGAAGGAAGCAGTCAGAGTCAGGAGGAAAGAAAGAGGAAGAGTTTTTCTGACCTTCAAAGAGAAAAGGGTCTCAACAAGCCAACAGGTCAAATGATGCAGAAAGACTAAGTATATTCAGGACTTCATGCCCAGATCATTACTAATCCCATAGAAGCGTGTTTTAGTAGAATTTAGATCAAAGGAGAAGGCAGTCTGTGGGGCTTTCTTGAGTGAATTAGAAATGAGAAAGCATGACCAAAGAGGAAAGACATCTCTTAGAAGCATGACACAAAACCTTGGAGTGATTTTAAATAGTGGGAAAAGCTAGGTGTGAATATTCATTCAGAAAGAGGACCCGGTCTGCAATAGCTGTCAATAACATGCCATAGAGAAATACCTAAAGAAGAGGCAACAGCACAAAGTTTGCACTATTTCAGATAATTCAGGATGTGATAAATTTTGCTTATCTTCAGGAGATGCACTAAGGAAGAGACAACTGATATATGGAAGCAAACTCAGCTCAGTATAGAAAACAAACAAAAAAAAAGTTATAGAATTAAAGTTCACCAGCAACTCAATGCTTCTCCTTCACCTGAAATATGGACTTTTCTGAAGTGATCAGGGAGAGTCTGGACAAACGATTGAGAAGGATACTTAGCAGGATTCTAGCTTTGGGTAAAAAGTTGAATTAGATGACTTTTTGTATATTCTTTGAACTCCTGAAATATATCTTTCTAAAGTGGTCTAAACTGAGGATGTTTCACTAATGTTGACTGAAATGGGTGAAGAAACCTTTGAAATTTCCTACAAATATCAAATGCCTAATTCTTCTTTTTTTTTATTTTATTTTTTTATTGGTTATTCAAAACATTACAAAGATTGCAGAATCACATCGGTTACACATCCGCATTTTTACATAATACCATAATAGTAACTGTTGTATTCTGCTATCTTTCCTATCCTCTACTATCCCCCCTCTCCTCCCCTCCCATCTTCTCTCTCTACCCCATCTACTGTAATTCATTTCTCTCCTTATTTTTTTCCCATTCCCCTCACAAACTCTTATATGCAATTTTGTATAACAATGAGGGTCTCCTTCCATTTCCAAACAATTTCCCTTTTCTCTCCCTTTCCCTCCCACTTCATGACTCTGCTTAATGTTAATCTTTTCCTCCTGCTCTTCCTCCCTGCTCTGTTCTTGGTTGCTCTCATTATATCAAAGAAGACATTTGGCATTTGTTTTTTAGGGATTGGCTAGCTTCACTTAGCATAATCTGCTCTAGTGCCATCCATTTCCCTGCAAATTCCATGATTTTGTCATTTCTTAGTGCTGCGTAGTACTCCATTGTGTATAAATGCCACATTTTTTTTATCCATTCATCTATTGAGGGGCATCGGGGTTGGTTCCACAGTCTAGCTATTGTGAATTGTGATGCTATGAACATCGATGTGGCAGTATCCCTGTAGTACGCTCTTTTGAGGTCTTTAGGGAATAGTCCGAGAAGGGCAATAGCTGGGTCAAATGGTGGTTCCATTCCCAGCTTTCCCAGGAATCTCCATACTGCTTTCCATATTGGCCTCACCATTTTGCAGTCCCACCAGCAATGTATAAGAGTACCCTTTTTCCCACATCCTCGCCAGCACTTGTTATTGTTCGACTTCATAATGGCTGCCAATCTTACTGGAGTGAGGTGGTATCTTAGGGTGGTTTTGATTTGCATTTCTCTGACTGCTAGAGATGGTGAGCATTTTTTCATGTACTTGTTGATTGATTGTATGTCCTCCTCTGAGAAGTGTCTGTTCAGGTCTTTGGCCCATTTGTTGATTGGGTTATTTGTTTTCTTATTGTTTAATTTTTTGAGTTCTTTGTATACTCTGGATATTAGGGCTCTATCTGAAGTGTGAGGAGTAAAAATTTGTTCCCATGATGTAGGCTCCCTATTTACCTCTCTTATTGTTTCTCTTGCTGAGAAAAAACTTTTTAGTTTAAGTAAGTCCCATTTGTTGATTCTTGTTTTTAACTCTTGTGCTATGGGTGTCCTATTAAGGAATTTGGAGCCCGACCCCACAATATGTAGATCGGAGCCAACCTTTTCATCTATCAGACGCATAGTCTCTGATTTGATATCAAGGTCCTTGATCCATTTTGAGTTAACTTTGTGCATGGCGAGAGGAGGGGATTCAGTTTCATTTTATTGCATATGGATTTCCAGTTTTCCCAGCACCATTTGTTGAAGATGCTATCCTTCCTCCATTGCATGCTTTTAGCCCCTTTATCGAATATAAGATAGTTGTAATTTTGTGGATTGGTTTCTGTGTCCTCTATTCTATACCATTGGTCCACCCGCCTGTTTTGGTACCAGTACCATGCTGTTTTTGTTACTATTGCTTTGTAGTACAGTTTGAAATCTGGTATCGCTACACCTCCTGATTCACACTTCCTGCTTAGAATTGCTTTTGCTATTCTGGGTCTTTTATTTTTCCATATGAATTTCATGATTGCTTTATCTATTTCTATAAGAAATGCCGTTGGGATTTTGATTGGCATTGCATTGAACCTATAGAGAACTTTTGGTAATATTGCCATTTTGATGATGTTAGTTCTGCCTATCCATGAACAGGGTATATTTTTCCATCTTCTGAGATCTTCTTCTATTTCTCTCTTTAGGATTCTGTAGTTTTCATTGTATAAATCTTTCACCGCTTTTGTTAGGTTGATTCCCAAGTATTTTATTTTTTTTGAGGATATTGTGAATGGGGTAGATGTCCTCACCCTAATTCTTCTTTTAATCTGTATTTTTTCCCTCAATTTTGAATTCATACCTGAAAATGAGAATGTTTGTGTACTCATAGAATATGGTTTTCTTGTTGGATGGAAATGCATAACCTCAAATAATTATTTATATACTAATGATGGAAAATATTAAGCATTAGAAAACTTTCTTCAAACTAAGTGCCTTGCATTAGAACTGAATTATACCCAATAGCAAGGTTTTTAATTCTGAAAGAGATTGTGCTTACTCAAATTTCTCATTCTTTCCTTTTCTTTCTTTCCATGTACATGCACACGTGAAAAATACACACACACACACTCACACATTAATACAATAAGAGAAATACATTAGATCAAAGAGGAGTTGAAAAAAACTATTTTGAATAATAACTATCTTTTCTACTGCCCTTTAATTCAGATCAAATATTTTCACAATAAATAAGTTATATCTATAAAATAATAATAAATGGTTCTTAAATGATTGGTAAACTTTGATAAACAAATAGTGTCAGGTTCATAAATAATTCCTTCATAAATGTATAGTCCCGTCTCCCAATAAAGAATTAAGTAGGAAATAAAACCAAAGATGGAGAATAAGTATACTATCACAATCGTTAACTCTGCCACAGACACATTGGGCAGAAAGAATTTCCCCTAAAGAGAAACACTCATTCAAGGCCATATCCAAGAAGCTGACATATCTAGCTACTGCTGCTTCAGTTATCAAATTGCTACATAATAAGGTCATTGTTAGCCTGTGACCACAAATACTCAGATGCCTGAGATAACAACAGTGTAAGAACCCAGAAAATATACGGAAGGGAAAGAACTACTCAGAACCCATGTAGGAGTCATAACTGCTTAATATTCTTAAGGACAGTGTTCCTTAGTGCTCTATAAACCAGGTCTACTGTGACAGAAACTAAAACAATTGCTTAGGGACTGCCAGACCATTTCAAAGTGGCTTCTTCACAGCTTGCACAATCTTCAGGCCTGCTGCACCAAGTGGCAAATAAGACAGTCGTAAGTAGAAGGGAGCTCAGTTATTTGAACAGTTCCATGTGTTCATCCCACAGATTCTATTAGACTGGAAAGTTGCTTTCATTGTATGTCTGTGCTTCCATTAGCTAAGCATACAGAGTACCATGAGATGGGTAGCAACAGTGGGCCAAATGGGCACATTTCTAGATGTAATCGCAGCTGCTCTGTCAGTACAGATAAACATGCTCACAAAATTTACAGGTTTTATTTTTTATTTTTTTTTATACAAAATGAACAGTAATTCATCTCATTCAGAAACTACTGCATTAACATTTTTACCCAGCACTGGTAGCATGTTCTATTCCACTCAACTGTAAGTAAATATTGGCCCACGTGAACTGTATTTTCATCTACTAAGCAGCAATATTTACAGAATGACACCTCATGGTTTCAGATAATCAGACTTCAGGCAAAAGATTCATTGTGGATCCTACTAAGTTTCTGTATTTCTTTTTGCCACAAAGAAAAAAGTCCTAGGATATAACTAATGGCATGTAGTTATTAATGTGTCTATAATACATGAGTACATATGTGCACATATTTATGAATATTTCTTATTATTTCAGAATTAAAATATGTTCAGGCATCTCTATAATAAACTGACATGAGTATAATCCACAGAAAGAAAATAATTTCAAATTAATCACAAGGAATTTCTAAAAATCATACATATATCTTAAAGATATATTTAAGATAACGTTTTTAAAAGATTAATTTTATCCTTATCATAGTGTTAAGAATTAGCATAATTGAAGGTGCTAATAAAAATATCTGGAGAGGAGACACAAACACATACAATCACCTCTGTTAAAATACAGGGCAGAGTCAAGACCATGAATTTGTAGGCTTGGGAATTCATAAATTTTACCAGACAGAAAGAACCAAAACCAAACATCTTCAAGAAGATAGATGGATGGAAACAAAGGTTCCTTGTTATATGTAAATGGAAACTGTGGCACAAATCCACGTATTAAAAAAAACAACACAGAGATTCAAAACTTTAGAACTAACTGAAAAGGAACATGAGGTCATCCTTAGGGCAGGGTGGCAACTTCAGTTGGTTCCAGGAGCTGACAAGATCCCATGAACAAAAAAGTGACAGTAGAAATGGTGTCTGCAGAAAAATGGGAGTGCATGATTCTCTGAAAAACACAGGACAAAATCCAAAAATAAAAACACTCTAGGTCAAAATCAGGAATTGGAACACTGAATTTCAAATCCTGGTCAAGTCCATCATCATCATCTCACGGACAGAGGACCCGAGAGGCTAATGACTTTCCTAGGATAATAGCACTAATTAGTATCAGAGCTGGGCATTATTTCAGCTGTTTAGCTAATAAGTGAGTAAAGGCTGCACACCAGGCACCTGTGCACTGGGCAGAAGGAGAGCAACACAAGACAAACACAGTTTCCATGCTCACATGGCTCCAGCTTCGAGGAGAGACAAGCAATTACAGTAGCACTGACAAAAGTGAGAGAATCTGTACTATTGAGGAAGTCCAAGGTACTGTGGGGACATATTGCAGGAACACCCAACCCGGGGTGTCCTTGGACTCTGCAGGCTATAACATGAATGAGAGGAGAAGGCATCAGGTTTGAATACCACAGAAGGAAGAAAGGAAGCAGGGCTCATGAGAAAAGTGTCAGATCAATTTTCTGACATTATTTTTGTATTTATTTCTAATGAAGGTCTTTCTCTTATAGTTCTAAAATGTGTTATGGTTCTATAGGAACCCACTGAGTGCTTTCTATGGATGAAGCACTATGCTAGATGTGAGGACTCCAGAATGGGCTAGTTCCTTCCTTCAAGAAGTGACAGTCTATAAGGTGGATAAGGCATCTATATTAATGTGTGGAGGCAATAAATTAGTCCTGTATGTAAGACTCGCAAAACAGTGCCAGAATGAGTAACACAGAGTGAATACAATAGGATGAACAGTCTTCATCACACATTATTCTAGAAACAGTAAGTGGAACATGTTTTTATGAATCTCAACATTAATTTTTTTCTGTAAATTACTGTATTAAAAAGAAGTACTATAATTGTTTTAAGAAGTCAATTGCAGGGCTTGGGTTGTGGCTCAGTGGCAGAGCGCTTGCCTAGCATGTGTGAGGCACCAGGTTTGATTCTCAGCACCATGTATCAATAAATAAAATAAAGGTCCATTGACAACTAAAAATAAAATTTAAAAAAAAAGAAGTCAATTGTAGCAGTTGAAAGTAATCAAGAAACCTTTGATCAATTGGTATTATTTTGATGCTTAGAATTCAAATAAATTAAACAATAAAGATTGACAGAGACAATTTTATCACTCTTAGAAGGTATGACTTATATTTTTAAGAGAAAAAATATCTTCATAAAATAGAAATATCTGAGTGATCTTGATGTTTCCTGTTTCAGATATGCATATCTGGTGCTACACATATTCTAAGTTCCTTTTCATATTGTCTGAAATAAACAGCCATGAAAAAGATCCATCAGGATCTGTACTGACCAATTTTAAAGAACCAAATTCTAGAACATAACTACACTATTGTTATCTCACACTTGAGGATGCTTGTTATAGGTCAGACAATGTTCTAATTAACTTACCTATCATATCTCATTTAGTTCTCACAACTCTACAAGGTGGGTGCTGTCACCAATTCCTGTGTTATAGATAAGAATTCAAACACAAAGCATATGATAAAGCATATTCACATGGCTAACAAGGTTTAGAGTCAGGCCTTTGACCTCCGAGCATGCACTGTTGTCCTCTATTAATAACACCATCCACCTTGATTTGGGGCAAGAAAAGCCTGAATTTTCTAGTGACAATTGCCTTTGGGAGCATTTAAAGTATGGACATTAATTTAAATACATATAAAATAATTAGAAATATATTCCAGCTTAGTGAATATTCTGTGTAAGGTAAAGAAGGCAGAGCAAGTGTGGTGTTAGGGTCTGTAAACAAGTCAGGATGGAGCCTGGCATTTTGCCAGAGGGAGTGGTTTGTGAAGTAACGCCAGCGAGCCATTAAGTGTGGAGATTCCTTATTGGTTGACTGCTGTTTCTAGTTTATGTTAATTAGATAAGCTGTGTGGAATGTATAAATACCCCTCCTGTCCTACAATAAACGGCTCCCACTCCTGCTGTATCAATCTGCACAAGTTGCTCGTCACCCCCTGGTTATTTTGCTGCAGCTGGACTGCGGCAGTGTGGTGCCCTTGCCTGCTCCTTCTCAGGTTCAGTGTTGATGACCTATCATTCAAAACAGACTTCCTGAACATTGCTTCCTTCCTGTGCTCTGACACCAAATAAATCATCCTAACATGCTGGTGAAGACAATCCAATGATGCAGCAAAAGGAAAAATTATAAAAGTCTAAAAAACTAAAGGTCAAAATTTAAAGTGACTTAATGCGCAATAGTGTTTTAGGCAGACTTCAGGTAGTGTTCTCTTAGATATGACACCAGAAGCATGTGTTTGAGCCCAAACTAGGCAACTTAGTAAGACTGTTTTAAAATATAAATTTTTAAAGAAGGCTGAGGATATAGCTAAGTGGTAGAGCACCCCTGGGCTCAATTCCCAGTACTGAAACAAAACAAAACAAAATAAAATAACAACAACAAAACCCACTAAAATACTAAATGTGTTGTACTGGGGAAGAGTGCCTTCAGTTTTCATTTTCTCAGCTGCAGACCCACTGTCAAAACCTTGCAGTCTGGCAGGGTGAGGTAGTGAACAGCTATAATCCCAGCAACTTGGTAGGCTGAGGCAGAAAGATCACAAGTTCAAAGCCAGCCTCAGCAACTTAGCAAGGCCCTAAGCAACTTAGTGAGACCCTCTCTCTAAATATAAAATAAAAAGGGCTGGGGATGCAGACTCAGTGGTTTAGCTTCTGGGTTCAATCCCTGGTATCAAAAAAAAAAAATAATAATAAACCCAGAAACCCAAAACCAAAAATCCCTACAATCTTAGCTCACCTGACTCAATGTTGAACAAGGATTATGTAATTTAAGAAGTTCCATTCCCAGTAGCAAGTAAGGTCTACATATAGCCCTGGAATCCTAAATACTGGATTATACACTTAAGGCATCTACATCTGAAATAAACCATACTATTTTCCTTATTTTAGGCATCGGAGTTTCCCACCCAGCACTCTATCTCAAATATGGGAAACCTTAGGTTCCTTTATTTCTGCACCTAGGATTGAATCCTTGACCAGAACTCAGTGGCAGGGACACTGACATTCTCTTTGTCAGCGCTATCCCAAAGGAGCTGAACATATGGTCCTCATCTGCTTCATGGGGTTCTCTTCAGAATGGGATAGGTTTCCCAGGACCATGACACAGCCTTGCCACGTGCCACTAGCTGCCCATCAACACCACTTAAGTATGCCTGCCAGATTTAGAAGAATGGAAGGACAAACAAGGACTTAGAAAAGTCTCCTAAAGGACTTGGAAGAGGAAAAAATAGCTTCATGGAAAACTGAATGCTTATTTCCAGTATTAAAACCACAGCATATATTCATTGGTTCTTTGTTGGCTTTCAACAACATTGATGACTCACTAAGTTTGCTCTCCAAGCTGCAGATCATACTGTATGCTGTTCTTCTCTCCAAGACTGGCAAATATTTGAAGTTACCAGAAAGGTGCTGAATTATTCTTGCCAAAGTGGCAGCCTGGAAGCTATACTTCAGGCACACATTCATTTTATTTGTTATGACCCAGGATACACTTAAATGTATTTGATGGGCTTAACCAGGTCATGAGAGAGACAGAAAAGTCACTCCTTTCAATCAGCATAATCCTCAAAAATAGATTCAAGGTAACGGTAACCTTGGCCTGCTGAAAACTACAGATAATAATTTCATGATCAGTGGGATATGGCAGCACATGTGAAATGCCAAGGGAAGGTCATGCTTAAGTTTATTAATGATAGAGTTTACCTAGTCTTATTTATTCACCATGGCTATATGCAAGTACATAAGCAAAATTAAACTATCAATCATCAATCACTTACCACTTAAGTCAAAGTTAGGACCATAATTCAGATACATACAGTGAGGTTAAATAAGTTAAAACATCTGAAAAGTAATGTTGAATAATGAAAATTCCTTGCAAAATTTTCAGAGACCAAATATTTTGGGGTGTAACATCCTGGAAAAAAAAAGGAAATTTTTTTCCATTTTCTGAGTAAGCTTCAACTATTAGGGTCTGCCAAAAATTAGTGAACAAATGATTATCTTTTCACTCTCCTTATCATATTCTTCCTTCTTATAAGATCCTTAGGGCTTGACTTTGGTCTTCTAATCAATCATCTCTCAGTAAAATCATTTGTCTTCATTATTTGCAGTTTAAATATTATGTCACTTCTTTCTCAGGTAAGAGTGAAAATCCTACAAACTGAATATCAATAAACGAATTTAATGTTGGAATTATGAGTTGGGTTTGCCAGTATTTAAAACATTCTTGACTTGTTCTATGTAACTTAAACTGTATAGAGATTCCTGGGGAATTTTAATTATTTGGCTCCTGGAAACTCAATGCTCTAAATCATTCAAAAAGTTTAATTTGTGTAAAACAAGACTGACTCAATACTGCTTTTCTAAATATATCACTTTCTTAAATTCATGGGAAAAAAAGTTGGCAGGTTGAATGGACTTTCTATATTGGGGAATTACCAAGTTTACCGAGTCTGGCCTCAATTCTACCAAAGCTTTCAGCTCCAGGCTTTATAAATATTTTAATAGGAATGGATTTTGAATGCCTTACTGAAAGTATTTTAGGATTTCTAAAGATATTGTTAGTGATTTTAACACAAATAAAATGATTGATACATGTTAGTAACAGTTACTAATACTTTGCTTCCCCTTTACCCAAAATATCCTATCTTCACTAATATTTTTATTGATTTAAAGCCTAGATTCTTAACCCAAGATCTTTGAGGACTTCATTAGGCCCCCCAAACCTTCAAAATTGTGTGTCAAGTTTAGCATATTGTGTTTATACATTTCTCTGAGCAGAGTAACTATGGTTCCCATCTGATTTTAACCATTTTTTAACTTCAATGTGTTAAGAACTACTGGCTTGATAGGATATAAAACTTTCTGCAAAAGAGAAGAAGGTAGTCAAGAAAAATGTTTTAATTTGCAGAAGATTTCCTTACCCTGGTCTTATCAGGGCATAATATATCTAATCAGGGAGACAAGCATCCTAAAGGATTTGGATAACCTATATGCTGCTAATTTGGATGTGCTTAACTTAAATTTTACCTGAGATTGTCTATGAAATGTACATAATGACACACATATACATTTTTTTTTCTAAAATGTCTAAAGAAGTTTACTGAGAGTTTTAACTATGGAGCCTGTGCCCATCTATTAAGAATCACTATGTGGTTTTTCCATATCAAGACTTCAGGAAGAAAAAAGAAAGACAAATTTTATTATAAAATATTGATATCACTGGAGGACAATTCATAACACCACAGGAATGATTGGATTCAGTAGTGATGTGGTTCTACGTACACTTCAGAGAAGAGAAGAAATAAATCATACAGGACATAGCCATTGCTTCTACATGCACAGTAATCTCCCTGTTACTGATACAAATGTCTCTAGGAGAAATGCAAGATGTCAGAAGTATTTTTGATTGACCTACATGCAATTAGTGATCACTCAAAGGTCAGGCAAAAGAAAGAACCTCTGTAATTTAAAAGGAAGCAGTTAGAGGGAAAATATAATAACTTCTTTCCATAAAGCATCATATATCAAGAATTTGTGTTGTTTTCCTAATTGTATACTTTAATGTAAACATAATTTTCTTAAGCCCTATTATGCCTAGACAGAAGTATGACTATATGAAATATCTTTCCCTTTTGTCTATAGGGATATTGAATAAATAAAGCAGTAGGATTCTCAAAAAGCTTTGTGTTGTATATTTACGTACTGTGATTTTAGGATTCTTACATTTATTTTTCATGTAAATTTTAATACTTTCAAATTATAATTTATATAAAATAAAAGCTCCCTCTAGTGGCTAAAGTAGCTTTATTTTAGATTTGAATAGCTTTCCCCACACCCAACCTAATGATTTATATCATAAATTTTCAAATTTTTGGTCTCAAAAATTGTTTGTATTGGCTATATCTATTATATTATGATGATGATGGTGTTGATGGTGGTGATGATGATGGTGGTGGTAACGATGGTGGTGATGATGATAGTGCTAGGAATTGAAACAGGGCTTCATGAATACTAAATATATAATTCTACCACTGAGCTATACCCTCAGTCTCAGGTAATATCTATTACTCCTAACCATATGAGAGATTTAAAGTGATATTTTTTTAAAAAAAAAATTGACCTATTTAAAAATAGTGATAACTCATTCATTACATGTTAACATGTAACATTGTTATAAAAATAACTATGCTTTCAAAACAAAAAACTGCAATATATTGACATATATATATATATATATATATATATATATATATTTAAATATCTTTAATGTCTTTCTTAATACAGTACAGATGGGTTCTCTTAAATGTTTTAGTATCAAATCTGTTGCAATATATTGTTTAGGGTGGCACTTATTAAAAAAATCAGACTACACACAGATTTGTAGTTAAGAAAAGAAAGAGTAAATTAGTAGGCTTTTCAGATAATCATGGACATTTTTTTAATACTATAACAAAACTTGGCAAGTAAAGTTTCTTAAAGGTCAGCTGTGATATGGAATATTAAACCATATCAATGTGCTCTATTATATTACATTAAAAAGTATTACATTGCATTACAATTTGGTTCTTTTTTTTTTTTTTTTGTACCAGGGATTGAACTCAGGAGCACCCAACCACTGAACCACATCCCCAGCCCTATTTTATATTTTATTAGTGACAGTGTCTCACTGAGTTGCTTAGTACTTTGCTTTCGCTAAGGCTGGCTTTGAACTCTCAATTCTCCTGCCTCAGCCTCCTGAGCCAATGGGATTACAGGCATGCACCACCCTGCCCGGCTTATTTTTTGAATGAGTCTTTTACAAAGCATAAATTTTAATCATGCACCGGTCATTTGGAAGATACTGTACTTAGTACTGATGACCTTCCAAATGTTGACACATTTCATTATCCAAAAGTTTATTCACAAATATCACCAATTATCTCATCAGAAGAGTTTTTACATATTGGTCAGTTGTCACACTAACAGTGGTATATACAAGTTTTCCAAAACTACGTGAAATCTTGAATTTTGTTATTGGAAACAAATATCATCAATTGTTTCCCTTAATGTGAAGGTTCATTTTGTTCATTTTAAAGATAATATCTGTAAAACGCACAAGTACGAATATCAATAGTCTGCCAAATCACTCTTTCTAGTAAACATTTTGTACTCTAAAGTGTCTAGTTCAGCTATCAACTCAACAATCCACAAGAGTTTTTTTCCTCAAGATCGTTTTTGTACCTGGGTGTGCATCACTTCTGTTTCTATTTCATTACTTAGCATATCAAAAAGACCACACTCAAGGGATAAGATTTAATATAGTTAGTAATTTTTACTGCTTCATCAAGGATGTTCCTAAGTAGAGCTGCCTCTTCCTGACTTCCCTTCTCTTTCTCTTAACATGAATGCATGCCAATAGTTTGGTGCTACCCACCTTGGGCTTTCTGTGTCGATGCAAATGTCAACATAGTGAAAGATCAAAAAACATCTTGGTGTTATGAGACTCTTCTGATGGTGACTACAGGATTTCGCAGTCTGTGGACAACACTTTGGAAGTAGTTTTTTTTAATTCTTGTTGTAAATTGTTATCCATCAGTGCCATTATAGACTAAAATTATCATTTTATAGGTTAGAATAAAAAAAGATAAGTATAGAGTATTCTACTAGACACAGGTATAGTGGCTTTAAAAACAGTTACATTTGAGAAATGTTATTTGAGTATTCAAATTAAATGAAAGTATATTAAATGCTGAGTCATAAATCAAGTAAGCCCTACCCATTCCTGATATAGTTAGAAATTATAATCACCAAGAGAATTTCCATTGCTAAACACTTAAGGAGCACACATTAGGATACAAGAGGCTTGTTTGGGTTCATTTCCACATCTCCTTAGTCCTCCTGAAACTCAGGTCTGACCACTACAGTACAGGTAATAGCAGCAACTGGTTGAGGGCCTGGGGAACTCTGAACAATTAGTGACAGTAGAAAGAGCAGCATGGACATCTTATATTCCTGTTCAGCAAGAACTCCTGAGTCATGATTACAGAAAATGTTGACTAGACTTTCTTTATTGGTGATACCAAAGGTCCAAAGACTTTGTGGGTAATGAAAGCAATTTCCAAACTTTGATTCCTAAATCTTTATTGTACTAGGTAGAGGATATTATCCAGGGTAAGTTTGCTAGGACATCCTCCTGGTTATTACTGGTTATTATACTGGTGGTTGAATAATATAAAAAAAAATTTCTTTTTTCTTAGGAAAAACACAAGAAGTCCCTTTTAAAGTATGTATGTCACAACTGCCCTTACTCCCCCCCCCCATATAGCAATCTATTGGAAATGACATAGTGGCTGGGTGTGGTGGCACATGCCTATAAGCCCAGCGGCTCAAAAGGCTAAGATAGGAGAATTGCAAGTTGAAGGCTAGCCTCAGAAAAATAGCAAGGCTTTAAGCAATTTAGTGACACCCTATCTCAAAAAAATAAATAAATAAATAAATAAAAAGAGTCAGGTATGTAATTCAGTAGTGAAGTGCCTCTAGATACAATCCCTAGTATCTTCCCCCCAAAGAAAAAGAAAAAAAGGAAATTACAATTTCTAGGCACTATAATAAAATCCCATTGCTGTTTATTTTTTTAAATAAGAAAGGTCTATTGTTGTATTAAAATTTAATGTAAAAATAGGATAAAATTGGATTCTTTGATGTGGGTCTAAAGTAAGTTTTCAGAGAACAGTGGAAAAAATAATAATTTTGATATTGAAGCCTGTACAAAGTAATACATAGCACAAGCAATTTCTACTTTGACTTTTCTCTTAGTAAAGGTAAGGGGTAGAAAAAATTTGCATTTAAATTTAAAAAGCAGATGAATTGGCATTTACTGGTGAGGTGTGATTTGCTTTCTTTTAAAGAATAATAAAATATTGATAGCAACATATCCAAGAAAATTTGGAATACTACCAATTTAATTAATATAAATGTGAGGTGAATAAAAAACTATTTTCAAAGATATTTTTACAAATTCATGTTGTTTTTTAATTGAAACGATTTGGGTATTTGGGCTATTTTGGAACATATTATTCAATTTTGGAACATATTATTCAAATGTATAAGATAATAATTACTCAATTTACAATATTAACAATGATACAGTGAAAAATTTAATGATTGAGTCATACAAAGAATTCTTAGAGGTGATTGCTTTAGAAAGCAGATAACTACACATTAATTAGAAAAAAATATACATTCACATTGCTCAAAGAGAGGAAATAGCAATAGAACAGTCTTTATTTCAGAAAACATGTAGAAAAACTCATCATAGCAAATGCTTACTAAAATATTACTTTGAAAATTTGTATAATAAGTATAGGAATATATTGAGAGTAAACTAAATTTTTAAAAATTCTCTTTCCATCACAAGTCTCTCAGACTTAATATTCTTTTTTGACTCACCCACATTTGAAGAAATGGTTTAGTTTTACACTAACTACATGACTCCCTGAACTTTTAAGTATAAATACAGGCAACAATAGCTCTTTTCACTCTTTTGACTTAGAGCCAAAGCTCTGTGAAGTGTCTGAACTGCCTCAGCACCAGGTCCTAGGAGGAAGCACAATCCAAATAAGGAAAAATGTGGGAACAAACAGTTGGGGAGGTAATTTTCTTCTGACAGCTCCCTGCATGCCAATAAAGCCTTATAATGTCCTGGAGATATTGTTATTCTCTTGTAGATAATAACATAGAGATATTGTTATTCTCTTGTAGCTGAGACTTGGCTATCACTGACAAATAGGTGTCCGAAGAGTCAAGCAACAGGCAGGTATGAAGTAAGAAAATGACATCTTCCCTTCTGATTAGGCATCATGTTACCTGGCAAGTAAGAGGCAAAAATGAACTCATCCCACAAAGTACTGGTTCTTCAATTGCAGGGAACATCACATTCACCCAGGATGTGACCAATAATTCAGAAAACAGTGCAGAGGTAGGGCTGAGGAAGCTGACCTTTTACAAGTAATCTATATTACTGGATACTAGACAAAGTGAAAAAGTGAGCCCTTTGACCACACAAGAGGAAATTCTTTCCTCACTATTAGAAATCCATTTTCATTATGTATATATCTGTCTGGAAATGAAATCCCTTTAAAGTTGGTGTTTTAGTCAACTTTTTCCATCATTGTGAACAAAAAACAAAACAAAACAACAAAAACAACATAGGGGAGGAAAAGTTTATTTGGTGCTCATGGTTTCAGAGGTGTCAATATATGGCGGACTCCATGGCTCTGGGCACCCAGGTGAGGCAGAACATCATGGGGGATGTGCGTGGTGGACATGGCTATCAGGAAGTATAGACAACTGTTCTCACCTGGGTTAAAAATTTTTACCATAAAGGCATCCCACAGTTGTCTACCTTCTCCAGCTACACCCTACCTGCCTACAATTACCACCCAATTAATCCATTCAAGTGATTAGACCAAGGCTCTCACAGCCCAATCATTTTGCCTCTAAACTTCCTTGCATTTTTTTCACACATGAGGTTTTAGGGGAATACCTCCAAACTAAACCATAACAGTTGATGTGCTTAAAATAACTGAAGTAAATAAGATTTTTTAAGTACGAGGCAAGATGCCCAGGATATAGATGTAATCTGTTAATAGGTAAGACCTCTTACTAAGAAAGTGACTTTTCAATCAGACACATAGACATATTCATAAAGTATTATTGAGTGTAATGAATTACTAGTAAACTTGAGTTGAAAGTATTCAATATCCTTTTGTGTTAAACTTCATTTTTTAATATATGATATAAGATGCTAAAAAATATAGTACTAAATTTGTCTTTGAGCCAATATTGTTGAAAATTTTAAACAGAAAATTAAGTTTGCATCAAATATTAAATTAAATTTTCCAATTTATATCTCTTAAATATAAAAGTCCATCTAAAGAAAAAGTTCTCTATATTTATTTACTTTGTTGAACATTCTTTCTCATCAAGGTCTTAAGGGTAAATAGAGTGAACAAAAGCAATGAGTTAATAGAGGACTCATAAGTGATTGCTCCCTCTGAAGTATGAGAGACAAGGAAACACTGAGTCCATGATGGAATGAACAGGAAAAGTTAAAATCAGAGTCTCCATGGAAGACTCAGATCTAAGTCCAAACTAAAACTCTCATATCTAAAATAACTTTCAAGTTTTAAAGTCCCAGATAAGTGAAAGTTCCTTGAGAATGCTCAGTGTACTTATTATATAACTATTTAACAACTAAATGAAGAAACTTGCCTTTATGATATATCGAGGACAGGTAGTTGTATAAGAAAAAGTTCTAAAACTCTGGATTTTTTTTTTCAGAGAGAAAAAAATAAAATAATCAAGCTTATCTGTAAGTTATATAAGAACTCTAAAAAAAAGAACTTCTACTAAAATGGCATTTTTAAGCTTTCAAATTAAGTTGTATTGTAAAAGAAAAATTTTTAAAAATGTCTTTTGTAGAAGAGACAATTTTATTTTCTTATCATATTGTTTCCTTTCTTTCCTCCTTGACATTCAGAAAATCTCTTATTTTTTAAGTCATTTGCATGTAGAGAAGGCCTTGTACACAATAAATGTTAATTATATATGTTATTATCCAATAATAAGATTATATTTTCCTACAATTTTCAATGATAGGAATATTGAACAGAATATTTGATTTACTTAAAAACTCACTTAAGTTTTCAAAATCTTATGAAAGTCTTTAAAATCTCACTTAAGTCTTCTTTATCATATAAAAACTCAAGTCTTCAAAATCTCCTGGAAAAATAAATACAGTTTAGCAACTTTCTGATTTACTTCCAGATTGTCAATTTCCCAGTAAACTGAATATGCTGATACAGCCAGTCACCAAAACTAAATGTTCATGATGAAGAATAAATAAGTAAACAAAGAAATGAACTACCAATTTTGTTTTATTGAAACAAGTACTGCCATTTAAAACAATCAGATGAAAATGCAAAATTATACATACCAGGCTGTTAATCACAGTACTGTTTATAAGGACAAATATCAAAACCAAAACAAAACAACAAAAATGAAATATTTGTATATTCATTCTTAGGGAAGTGGTTAATCAAGTTGTGTTACTCTCAAATAATAAAATCCTATAAAATTCTGACCTTTCTTCACTAAGATATTTACAATATTTTAATAAAAACAATGATAAGATATTTCCATTTTGATCTTTGTAATTATACATTTGGAGGAACATACATGAATACTTTTGTTTTTTCTGAGTTGATTTACTGTGTTTTTCTATAAAAATTGCAATTTTTTATACACTTATGTTTTTATCATAATTGCTACCATTTAAAGGGATACCTCAAGCAAAATACGGTCATAAGTAAATCAATACATAGTTTACTAAGTATTTCATTATTTATGTCATTATATTTCCAATTCAGCATTTTGCTTTGAAAGTTAATAGTATTTTATCTTTGCTCACTAAGTAATGTTCTCCATTAGCAAATGAGTGGCAGATTCACCTTTCCAATGAGGTAGAGAGTCCTACCTAATAGCATTCTTGTCATTTTCTTCCTCTAGACCCATTTGGGCCAAATAAATATTTATATTTAGACTAATACTGAATTCTCCAGGAATAGTTGAATTTTTGTTAGCATTTTCAAACTAACATTATCTAATGGAAACTTTGTCCAAAATCTAAGAATAATGGAGAAAAATTTAAAAAGTTAAAAACAAAATTAGTACATACTCTTTAAGAAAGTTAAAAACAGAAGCCTCTTTCAAGTTTCAATAAATGTGCTGAAACAACTGGATAGCCAATGGGAGGAAAACTGTCCTGTGTTTCACACCATACACAAAATAGTTAGGCCTAAATAGAAATTTAAATGTTTATAAATATTTAGGATAAATTATAATTAACCTACAATAAAACACAAGAGAAGCTCCTTAAAGTAGATAAAGATTTTTTTTAGATTAGATGCAATAATGCTAAAAAAAATAAAACTGAAAAATTAGAGTTCATTAAAAGTACAACTAATGAGTCTCAAGAAAATAAATGCCAAGTCATAGACTGGAAGAAAACATTTATTGTACAAAAAAAATCTGTATCCAGAAGCAAAAAATTAAAATGAATCTTAGTGCTGAATAATAATAATAAGAAAATCAACCCAGTTAAAAATGGATAAAAGGACTGAACAGGTACTTCTTCAAAGAAGATAAACTCATGGTCAACAAATCCATGAAAAGAAATGAACCTTGAAGTCAGAGTCACTAGAAGGAAAAACATTAAAAACAACAGAATTTGCACTTCTAATAAGCTCTCAGGTGATGCTGGTATTGCTGGTCCAAACAACACTCTTTGAGATTCTTTGTTATTATGGTTACCATGGAAATCAATATGGAGGCACCTCAAAAGACTAAAAATTGAACCATAATATGACCCAGCTATTCCACTCTTCAGTATTTATTCAAAAGAATAGAAGCTAGCATATTTTGGCAATACATGCATACCCATTTTTACATCAGTACAATGCACAATAGTGAAGTTATGAAATCTCTCCAGGTGTCCATCAGTAGATGAATGGATAAAGAAAATGTGACACATGTACATGTTTATACACACACAGAATTGTATTTAGCCATAAAAAATAAAATTGTGTCATTTGCAGGAAAATGGGCAGAGAAAATCATGTTAAGAAAAATAAGCTAGACTCAGAAAGTCAAATGTCATATGTTTATTGTCATATGGGTAATTTAGAGAGAAAAAAATGGGGAAAAAGGGATCTCATGAAAGTAGATGGGAGATGTTTAACGTAGAGGAAGAGGACTAGGGGGAGGGAAGAAGGGAGGTTAAGAAAAAGTCCTAGGGACTAAAATTGATCAAATTATTGGATCAAACTGTTTTGTGCATGTAGGAATATGCCACAATGAAACCTAACATTTTGTAAAATTAATATGTACCAATAAAATAAGTACCAATAAAAAGTTTATACTGATAATTTAGAAGTTATTTTCAGCATTCTAAACCACTGTTTATTGTATCATGCAAATATTTAAGATTGTAAATCAACTTAAAAGTTCTACCAAACTTCTACCATATATTATCTGTAAGATTTTAAGTTCTCTTATGCAGTGACTAACTATTAAATCATGAGTGGATTACTGACATTCATTAACCAGCTTGTCAATAATGGCCCCTTATGCCGGTGTACTTTGAGTTTTATATGATCACTTTTACTGTCAGCATTTTCTTTTGAATTGGCCACAAATTCTAATATCTTCTCAATGTGTTTAGATGATTCACTTCTTTACATAGATTGAAAAACCAGATAATCCAAGAAATTATTCAGTTTTTTCTGTGAGGAGGACCACTCTTCCTTTTAATGACTAAACTTATTTCATGTGATCTGAACATTGTTTTGCTATAATTTGCTTCTAAATGTCAGCATAATTTCTATTGTGTTTCTCACTATTTCAATTTGTTTTCATTAATTTTTAAATTGAATCCCCCTTATTATATATATTAATATAAATGTACATAATAAATATATTTGATATATGTAAATGTATTCATCAATATATTTGTAAATATACTTAGTATAGATAACTGTATTATATTCAATATGTATACAAAATGAGAGGAAATCCAATTTAAAATTTAAGGGAAATAGCCATATATAAATACATATTTATGTATTATATTAAATACATTACAATGTATCTTTATAATAAATATTTATTTTATAAGGATATTTATTTTATAATATATATTTATTAATTCAATATATATAAACTTATTTGTATGTGTGTGTATGCGTGTGTGTGTATGTGTGTGAGATACTGGGAATGAAATAATCCAGAGCACTCTACCACCTAGCTATATCCTCAGATCTTTTCTTTTAAATTTTATTTTGAAACAGGTTCTCACTGAGTTACCCTGACTGACCTTGAACTTATGTTCTTCCTGCCTCAGCCTCCAAAGTATCTGGGATTATCCCCATGAAAGCAAATAAAAAACTTGCTTTTATTCTTTTCAGTAAATTACTCAAAACACTATACTGTCTATTCTAAGGCAGAAGTTCTCTTGATATATTAATCCAGGCACCACGGCATCTGGTTTAATATACCAATTTAAATATGATAAAATAATGTACTATTTTATAAACATCCAAGAGTATATAATTTCTTATTTGTTCTATTTTATAAACATCCAATTCAAGAGTATGTAATTTCTTATTTGTTTTATAGAAACATTCCAGAAATGATGTATTATCAACTTTTAGAATACATTAAAAAAGAAAAAAAGCAAGAATTTCTGCCTTAGAGAAGTAGACAGAATCACCCCTAAGTTTAGACATTAGGGGAATTTCACTTGTTACAAGATGGCCTTGCTGCCATTTGATTCAGAGCTATTGTTAAAATTGAAACTCATGCCTCTTAATTAAACAGAAAGAATCTTAGTGTTTTAAGTAATTTGTTTTAAAGAAAAGTGAGTTTTTATTTGCTTTCATGGGTAAAAGAAATCCCTGGAAATTCACAGTGTTGGCAAACATTCTGAAATTGAATTCAGTTTTTTTATGTGTTCATGCTCTTTTTTTTTTACTCTGGAGACAGGGCCAAATCTTCATCAAATTTACAAGGGAATATCAATGATCAAAAAAGGTTAAGAAAAACTAAAATAACTCATTAATATCTTTTCAGTTTTAAATTTTCATTTACACATGTGTTCATAGATAAACAGTAGGTGTACATGAAAGCATACAACATCATTTTTTATTTATGCTGAGCACTCTGAAGTTTTAGATTTAATACTTGGCATAGATATTATGTAGGTCACTAGCTGTGAAGAGGAATGAAGAAGGGCACACCATTAAAAGAGTAACGAGCAAGGGAAGAGCTCCTGAGAGTTACAAAACATTCTAGAAGTGTGTGCTTTTCTAGTAAAGTAAAAATGAAGATATTCTTAATTTTATGTTATTTTATCTTTTCATCTCCCACAATTCCTAGTTCAGATGATGTAATTACAACAACAAATTTTAATGGAAAATTAAGATCTATATTATGTTGCTTGGGCTACAGGTGAACAATAGATCATATGTAGATGTAAGAGCATTTTTATTTGTGCAAATAAATTCTCATGTGAAGAATATGCAAACATTATGTGTGGCTAGGATTATTTTATACTACTTTGGCATTATTCATAAGCATTTTAACAGAACTGCCATATCTGATATTAGAATGTTACACATCTCTCTATTCATTGTATACTATAATTTCTTTTATTCCTTATAAAAATAAAAAAGAAATATTTTCATTTTTCTGCTTCATCTGGTCTATATACTAGATGGATATTTAGGGGGTCATTTTAATTTCTTAATAAGCTACTAGAAATCTTGTTGTATTCAATTAGTTTTATAAAAAGGCAAATACTTTTAGAGCTCAACTATTAACAGATTTAGTACACACATTTCATAATATGTTAAAACTGTCCTTCAAATACATGGTTCACTGAATTGATGTCCTGTGACTTAGAGGTGGAGAGAGAACAATTTCATTGTAAAATATTGTGACCACTGCTAATTCTTTCATGTTTATGAAAAAAATCTGGCTTTTATTTTTCGGCATACTTTTCAACAGGTTGTAGTCCATGGTCTAGATAGTATGTGCATATTAAGCTCTTTAATAAGACAAAAACCCCATTTTCTCTTATCAGAACTTTATTTTCTCCTACATTTTTAATCTTTGCCTAAGATCACCTTGCAGAATTGTATTTTTTTCTCCCTCCTCTTGTCTGAGCTGTTGCTAACAGCGTTTAATTTGGGAAGTCTCTCTCTGAGTCTACTGCGCCTCACTGGTTTCAGCTCAATTGTTTCTCTAGCCAGCAGAGCATTTCATTTCTCCTGAAGGTCACTGCAGGCTGCCAAGGCTTTGAAAACATACCATCTTTTCATTCACGCTGCAATCTAGCCCTGCAGTGCCATTAAAAGAAATGGAAGTAGGCATGTGACTTTTTCTATTAACAATTATTGAATTTATTGTAATATAAAGTGAATTAGCCCATCAGCGAGCAAGGGTCCTCCAAAACCCCACTTTATTTTCAAGGCAACAGAAATTGTTTTTATGTTTTTGTAGCTTGTCCACGGGCAAATAATTATTTGTATAAATTATGCCATCATGTCATCTGCTTTTGGAAGTTACTCTTCCAACCATATCGCTACCAGTTGCAATAAACCAATGGTGCAGGAAGCAGCCCCAGTCTAAGGACACTCATAAAGCAAGCACATTGGCCATCTGTTGGAGGAGGGATGGCATTAAATGTAATGTGGGCCTGGAACACTTCCAGTATTGTTTATTCTGTCACATATCAGATGAGCACTGAAATCAAATTGATGATTTTTTAATTCCAAGGGGACAAGACATGGAGAGCAAAAAAGGGAGATGATTCTAGATATACCTCTCAAGTGACAACTTGATCCAAAAGTGAAAAATAATAACAATGAAAGTTAAATGATCTCAGAGAAAGAACAGCCCACACAATACAAGCCAAGTATTTGTATCACTGGGCTAAGAGAAATCAATTTAAATATTACTGATATGTTCTGCAGTTAATGTTGCTGGAAAAAAATAAAATTTTCCTAATGAACAAGTTAACTGAATCATCAGTAAAAATAATTTCTAAGATATTAAAAGCAAGAATGATTTGTCTCTATATTTTAGATAATTTAAAAATCTGGGGGGAAAAATCTGGGGTCATTTTATACACTCATGTTTTAGATTAACTTATACAACACAGTCAAGACTGTATCATGAAGCTTTTTGGCTTGTCTTGTTGTTTTTAAGTTCCAAGTCAATGAAATTGTTGTACAGCAGTTATATAGTTTGGGAAACAAAATTATATCTTCTTTTTAAAAATAAGCTATTCCAGTGTGTTTTAATGAGAAACTTGCTAATGTTTGACTCAAAGATATGATTTACCAGCTTAGATAAATTCATTAGTGAGGAAATTTTGTGTAAGAAACTTAATTTCCCTGATCCTGTTTTATTAAGGTGTGAAAATGTCAGCAGGGAATTTGTCTGTCCCTCTCTGTAAAGATAAGTTTTCATGAAAATGTAAATACTTCTGTTTTCAGTTTTGGCAAAGTATATAAGTCAATGTTAGAGGAAATATCCTTAAGATTGGTCATGTCCTCAGGTAGGAATAGTGTCTTCCTCCCCAGGTGATCCCAGCCCTACCCTATCACCCCACATTACTAACCAGGCCAGTCCTTAACACACCTGGAGTATCTAGCTGAAGCATGTAGTCTAGATCTCATTCAAGAATAAAAATACTAACTGAAAGGCACAGGAATTCTAGAACAGTTCTAAATCACAATAAGAAAAGTATTCTTTCTTCAGGTTTTTAGGTAATATCTATGGATGTGATATTTGAATAGCACATTGTGATTTTTTTTTATTATTCCAGGTTTAAAGAGAAAACCATTTTGTATACCCATCTGTTCATTTAACAAATATTCATTCATTGCCTGCAGTGGTAAGCTTGACACCTACCTAGCTGAGCACAAAAGTGACACGGTACCTGCCTTTACAGAGATTATATTCTAACTGGGGAGTGGTGCCAACATCAGTACACTGAAATATTCACAAATTGTCCTAAGGGCTATCAAGGAACCAAAGATTAATGTTGGTGACTGTGGGTGGGTTTCAGGGTTGGTAAAGCTATGGGGAGAGGTTGCTTACCTAAGGAGTGACTAGTGGTCTGTTAATGATATGCTTCCATACATCAAATCATATGAAAATATACACAACAAGAGAAAGCAAGATATCCTAGTTAATATCACTACGAACATTAATTCAAAAATGTTCAAATTGGAATACTTAGTAGATAAAGTGAGTTTCCTCTATTTGAAAGTTTGAACTAAGAGTTCTAACACATAGAACTGGCTAAAGTTAAGCCCACTGCAGAGCGAGCAGATGCCACACAGGCTCCCCTACCCTGACCTGCCAAGGCTCATTAATCTCCACCGTTTACCACCTCACTATTCATAGCTCCCCAACCATAGGTTACATTCTGTCCACTTCATGTCCAGCCCCAAACAGAATGTAAACAATGAGAAAAAGTTGTAATGTTTACAGTAGTCAAAAGCATAATACATGTTAAACAATTTTTTAAGCAATGCTTTGACTCAACTTCAGTCCTTTCTTCAATGGTTTCAGAAATCACATGGATTATTTTTATTATTTATCTACCTACTCACTACAAGATTATTACAATTGCTATTTTTTGCCCCCTCCCATATTCTCAGGGATCTAATTTCAGATCCTTTAAACGGATTTTTTTTTTAATAACTGACAACAAAAACTTTCCTGGACGAAATAGTCAAACAAGGCCATTGATTCTGTACACCAAAGCTCTGCACATTATTTTCTATTTCTATATACAAATCCATTCTCTTGCATTGCTTTTTCTCTGTCTCTAAAATACTGACTGCATCCTATTTCCATTTCCCTCTTGCAGATTATATTCTAAGCTTATTCTCTAGCATCTTGGTTATAGATAAAGACTGGCGTCAGCAGACATAGGCTCAAATGCCCACTTGACCTCATATTACCTATGGGAACACAGGCAAATAAGTGAACCTCTTAGGGAAACAGAAGCACTTATGTCATCAAGATGCTATGAGGATTAACTAAAATGAGTCTCACTCAGCACCATGCTTGGCGTTAGCAAATGCTCAATACCTATTATCTATTATGATACTATAATTATTTTTCCAAGAATGCCTAAAACATCATTTTTTTTATCAGCTCCTATCAAAGAGAAATAAAGCTTAAGTAAGCCTATCAACTGGGCAAATCTTTTGTTGTGATTTTTTATACTTATTTGCAAACAAAATCAGTAATATTCAAAAAGATACAAAAATATTCATTTATATTTATGAAGCTTCTATTAAATGTGATATAGGTTTACTATTTAATATGTAACATCTGAATATGTTATATATTCCAATATTTAAGAAGGTAAGAATTCAATCTGTTTAATTTTCTTAAGCTTAATACATTTATTTTAGATTTCTTAATTTACATGTACAGTTATGCAACTCTAATGATTTAGATAATCTCTTCCCTTTGGATACAAATATGTTACATCTGGGAGTGATTCTTCAGGTAAATATAGCTCAAGAGAATCATTCTTACCTTGAAGTTTTTTGTAAACTTGACTCATAAATAGTATCCTTTGGTTGCCAGCTGTCACCACTATATTCAAAGTCTATTTATGGTTATGACCATAGAAGCCTTGTGAAGACCACTTCAGAAGTCTTAATTAACAGACGATGTCATTTTCTCATGTTTGTATTCTAATTGCTTTTCTTTTCTTTGGTACCCTGGATATATATGTTATGTGTTAATGTTATTTTTTCAGAGTACGCTTTTTGCTTTTACATGTTGGAAGTAAATTCATTTTTTTATTTAAAGTTTTATCATATTTTTTCTTATGGTTGAATAGTATTTCATTGTACTAATATTTCTTACATTTTTATTTTTATCAGGTCTTATTAGTGGATATTAAAGGTTTTTTCCCAGTTTCTTATTATCATAAACAATATTCAAATAACATACTTAATTGGGTATAGTGGTGCACATCTATAATCCAGATACTGGATATTAAAAGACTGAGATAGGAAAAGAGTCAAGTTCAAGGCCAGCCTCAGAGACTTAGTTAGAACTTGTCTTAAAATAATAAAATAAAGTGGATCAAGGATATAGCTCAGTGGTGAAGCACCCCTGGGTTCAATTCCCAGTGCTACAAGCCAATACACACACACACACACACATTAACATACTTGCATATGTGTTGTCTGTAGGTCATAAAACCTGATTCTTATTTTTCTTTTAATGGCTCCACCATTATCGTAATATGGTTTAGAGCTTCATTATCTTTCTCACGATTCTTCATAATAATGGGTAGCACAGCAAGTTTAATCAGTTCTTTATGTGCATCCAACCTTTTACTGAAGGGAAAGAAATAGTACATATAATAAATAGAAGATAACTAATATCACTGTTAATGAATGTGTATAAGATGTTCCTTGGTTATATAAAAATCGGCGGTAGGATAGATGCTTTGTAGGTTACTCCTGTTCTTGGGACTGTACATGCGTTATCTTTAATTCTTACAATTATTAAGTCCATTTTTGTTTTATTATGTCCACTTTTCAGATGAAGAGACTGAGATTCAGGTCAAATTAGGAATTTGACTAATGTTACAAAGAACATCTTGAAGTCAGGCTGTGCACCCGAATTCTGTAACTTCTAAACCTATACTATATTCTCAAATCTAACATGTCTCTCCTACTTCCTTTCTCTGTCCCTCTCCCTCTCTCTTTCTATTTTCAGATAGGGTCTATGTTTTCCAGGCTATACTGAACTCCTAAACTAAAAGAATCTTCCTGCCTCTGTTTCTGAGTGGCTGGGACTAAAGGTGCCCACCATCAAACCCAGTTCATGTCTCTAATGCATGGTATTAATCTTTCTAGGCTCTCATGATGTCTTTTGAATCCTTCTGAATCTATCCAGTCTTCACCAGTTCAGAGAGGCTATTGAAAATGACACTCTGTGAGGTCTTCTTAGCTTCTATCATCCTTCTCACTCTCTGACCAGATAACCTCACCCCAACATTAATTGGATTATATCGTAAGATGGCTCCTTCAATCTTGTATTCATTCTTTATCATCTGGACCCACTTCCCTGGTCCCTTGTTATTAACTTCACCATTTTGGTGGCACTGCAGGGTATATGTGCAATGAGGAAGATCAAGAGAGGTGCTGGTTAGGTACACCTAGGTAGTTTTTAGTTAGGTAGTCCCTTATCTCCTCAGGGGGTTGGGGGCATAATGTGTTATTAGGAATAAAAAAAATCACAGTTAAAAAGAAATATTAGTACTATGCTAACACCACCTTCATAAAGCAGGAATATTTTTCTTTTTGTTCACTGTAGTATCTACAATATCTAGATTAGTACCTGGGAGGTGCTTAGTAAATATTTTTTTTAAGGAATGAATTGATATAATTAACTTTGTCTCCGTCCAGGTACTAACTAAAATTATGAGAGATTTACTCAACTGCCATAAGCTTCTCCCCTGGCCCCATCCCTTGTAAAACCCTCTACCTCACCCATTAGCCTCATGGAGATTAAAAGCATAAAGTGCTTAGCATGGTGCTGAAAATTCCAACCTGTGGTTGTATTGTTTCCAGGCATCAAAAACTATTTGCTATTTCATAAAACTACCTTTGCCTGGAATTTCTTGTCCTCTTTCCCTTTTGAATTTTTCTTCATTAGTGATGTTAAAAAAAAATCTCCCAGAGTCTTTCTCAATTAAGGTAGTGAGAGGAAACAAACTCTCAACTATTGTCTTTTATTATTCTGCTTGGGTTATTAATCTCATTTTCCACATACGCTGTATGAGTTTAAGCTGAGAAAACTGGAGATTCCACTCTATTGTCCATTCATTGACTTCATTCCATTCATTGGTGGTTGTTTGTGACTAATAGTTCATTAATTCTAAAGATCTTTCAAAAAATATCTAGCATAATATCAGAGTAACATCAACATCGCGTAATGTGAAATTGACTTCAAAGTATTAGGTTTAACACAGTATAAATGTACAAATCAATGTACCTTCTTACGTGTAGACACAACATGTCCATCTGTGCCTGGAGCTTGAATGAGTGTGGCATTTGTCTCTATCTCATTCTAATGGGAGGTAGAGACAAATAAAACTGGTCTGGTACTTTCTGGTCACTTAATAGCTCAGTGACTTGATAGAGCAGTCTTTCGGATTAATTATTAAAATCATACCTACAATAAATGGAAAAGCCACTTTTGTCTTATAATCTCTACTAAATTTACTTTCTCTTATGCTATTTAGATTAATGTAACATATGACTTCTTTTTCATTTACACAATGCTTGACAGTAAAAAGACTTTTTCCTGATAGCACGTTCAATTCTTGTTAGTAGCATTAAGTACAAGTAATAGAATTGTAGCCATTTCAGAATTTCTATCACCATAGTCAGAGGATGAAAACTCTCTGTGCCTGCAAATGTATTTCCTTTGCAACTGAAAATAAATGTGGTTTTAAAGTAGCAACATAATGTATCTTTGGGAATGTGTATACATTTTCAATTTGTTTCACTCTAACCCTCAAAATAAATAAATCTATGGTAGCTGGCTGGCTTCAAAGCAACTTAACCTTAATTTTAAGACCATACTAAAAATATTGTCTGCACGACCTTCCCTAATCAAGTTTGAAAGAGACAGATGGGCCTGCTTTTTCTTTGCACGGTGTTTATCGTTACAATCTACATTTGCTCACATAACACATTAAAAAAATCAGCTGCAGAACTGACATCAGAGAAAGTGATTCCAAATTCTAAATATATATTCTAAATTCAAAAAGGCAACAGTGCAGCCTATATATTCCCTGTTGATAATGACCAAAATCTATTTCAGCAAAAGTAATAAATGTGAAGAAACTTGTTTGTGAAAGGACAAGAATCCTGTAGGTCATTTCTGTTGAAGCTGCTAAGGTGGCACTTGAAAAAATTCCTTGCAGCATCTTTCCCTTCCTGTTGTCCTCTATAATTCCCAATCTCACTGATGATTTTTTTTTTACTTACCCAATAAAAGGAGTAGCTATGCTACTGAGATATAGCAAGCATTCATGCTTACTGACATAGCACCAAACTTCCCAAATATTTGATGTTCCTCCCCAGGGAAGAATTATATTTCTTTGCCCATTAATGTCAGACATAGATGTAGAAATAGATTCAGCTAGTAAAATGAGTGCAAGTGACTTGAGTCACTTTCAGAGGGAAGTTTTTATTGCCAGTGTGTTTTCCACAGTGATCTCTGTGCCAGATCGGCAATGTTCCTGATAAACACTGCTCTGGCAGTCAAGGTCCCAGAGCGCAGACAACATGGAATAGTGCAGCTTCCAACTTGAAATGACACAGAATGAGAAGGACAAAAGTGTACTTTTGAGGTGTAAAGGTATGGTGACTGGTCACCTGCAACCTCAAAATGTCTAACATGGGTGGTAAGAAGCATTACACCACAATAAAAGGGGCTCTTTTACTTAGAAGGTAAGGGGAAAAAAACCACACACAGCAGAATGGCTATTGGAAGAAAAAAACACATACAAAACTGCCTACCACATATGTAATGACAAATTGTTAAAGGGTTAGAGACTCATTTTGGGGTGACTATTAAGTGGGGGGGGATACAAGTAAAATAATTAACGTATTTGTTTGTACCAATAGTGCAAGAATACTTAATTCCTTTCCTCAGAAATCAAATGATTTTTCATTATAACCTATAATGGGCAATATGATTAGTGGCAGAGACTACTCTGCCACTAATAATGAATTTATGAAATCAAAGAGTTCAGTTCCTGTTTCTACCTTTTCCTAGCTGTTTAACTGAGAAATTCATTGTAAGCTGCTATGTCCTCAAATGTAAGAGTAGAATACAGAACCTATGTCATAGGATTATTGTGATGATGACAGATAATGCCTATTGAAGGTCTTATGTAGTGTGTGGCTTACAACAGCTGCTCAATCAATGTGAATTTTTCCCTCTCAATAAATGGAAAACAAAATGTATACAAAGTTATCTAGGGTGTAAACCTATGGTGGCTTAGGGATGGTTAAGAAGCACTAATTTCAGATTTAAACATTAATTTGCATGACAGGGTGTTTCATTGATTCTCAAAAGAAAAACATAATTTTAATTTAAGGGCTAAGGAGAACTGGAAGGCTGTTTTGGAGAGACACTAAGTGAGGAGATCAGCAATGATTCTGTTTCCTTCTGTCAACAAAGACATTCTGAGAAGACTCCAGCTGGGAAGATGGGGGCACTGATTTATTCTTGTCCTTGGTTAGCTCTTGAGAGTGTTAGATTCAAATTGAGGAAAATAGGGAAATTATGAAATAAACACGATTTTACAGAAGTTGGTATGTATTGCTATGGTCATTATTACGCATGAAATGTAAGTGCCTGAAAATGCTTACCCACTCTGGTTCCTTTTTGGACAACAGGGCTGCCAGGTCTCATTGGCATCCAATTTAATGCCTCGGTGAGAAAACCCAGAAAGCTTCTAAGGCTTCTGGATCTTATAAGAGAGAATTATACCAGTGTTTCCTTTAATGCATTTTCTGAAAACTCTCATCTCTAAGTTGGCCCTGAAGGGGCAAGGAGTTTCTGACATGGGCAGGTTTCTGGTTTCAGCTCATCACTTTTATTCATCATTTACACATGGCTTTTGACATTTAATCATGGTACAATGGCACAAAATCCTTGGACCTAAAAACACTTTGATGCAACATTAGCTTGATGGCTATGAGTCCACGTTAAAAAAAAAAAAAAAAAAAAAAAAGAATGCCTTCCCCCCAATTACTTCATTATTATATGGGCTAGGATTTATTTTCTAAAAATTCCTATAGATACATTTGTACATCAAAATAAATCTCCTTGTGCATTTGAGGTGTTACTTGTCAGTTATTACCTCGTGTTTAGGTCCTTTTCCTTTTCTAGCCAAAGCCTATTCCAAATTTTTAAACAACTGGTCTAGACATGCAAAGTCTATCTTGATCTTCTCCATGTAATGATGTTCTGACAGAGCATACTCAGATGACATAACCTGGGGCACTGTGATGGGCTCTGCCAGCCTAAATGATCTACTGTAGCCTTCTCTCATATCAGTCTATGAGATCACCATTCATATCCTCTAGTGATTCCAATTGCTGATAACATGTCTCACACAATTTAAGAGTTATTATGGCATAGGACAACTTTAGTCATCCAACTGGTCGATAAAGTAGTGTGAAACTAAAAAAAAAAAAAATGTTTAGACACTCTAGTGATGGGTACAGGTGGTTCAAGGCCAACAATTAAGAAAAAGGAACATTTAAACAAAGATTTCTAAAAAAAAAAAAAATAAATCCTTAGGATTGGCTCAGAATAGGAAGTGAGCCCTGTATGCATCAGTCTAATCTCCCAGTTTTGGAGGGGATTGTCAGGGTTTAAAATCTGCAGATCTGTACCTATACTGGACAAGATCTGGCTTGAGGCTAGGACCCAAGAAGTTTCTATATGCCAGCTTGATGAAGTTTGTGACCCCAGGTACACCTGATAAAGAGTTAAAATAAGAACCTAATTAAACTGTAGAAGTAGTCTAAGCTTTGTGGCAAAAGCTAATTCAGTTCTAAGTATGGAGTAAAAGTATTCTAGCCCAATATTGATCACAATTAGGTAACTAATTCAAAATTATGCTTGATTACATACATAAAATTAAACTGGTATATCTTTACTGAGGTGAGTTGGTCTGGGAAGATAATTTCATTAGGAGTTTGGAGAAAAAGACCAATTTTGGATGTGGCCATTAGCATGTGAAATATGCTTAGAGAGAGGGAGAAGTGGCTCAAGGAGTTTGTGAAGTAGAAAATTTTAAAAATACTTGTTTATTAGTTTTCTGTTCCAAATTAATGTTTCTTAAAATCACTGATAATACAGGTTTCAAGACAGAAAACAAACAAACAAAAAAAAACCACTTGGTTTTATGCCAGTGTATATGGCTTCAGTAGGTTTTGCTCAAATTTAATTTCTATTTAGAGTTTTACCCAGCTCAGCTCAAGATTTACCTCCTTCTGAAAGCACTTCCTGACCCCTTTTGCTCAAGCTCTGTCCCTTGCTCTTCTGACAGCTCATATCATTACATTCAAAATGTGTTTATTTAGCACCCATGCCAGGTAAGATTTGAGCATGTTTGGCTATATTGGAGAATAAGGACCTTGCCCTTGGTGGAAATTACCTTCTAGTGGATGAAAGGAGAGAAATGACAATAAACTAATTCAATTGGAATTTAATGATTTACTTTCTCAACTGACTCTTTGAAGCCAATAAACTGTTTTGTTCACCTCTACTGCATACAGTAGTCCATGAATAAGGATGTGCCTAATGACTAAATGTGAAATTCTGACAATGTTTGTGCCTCTATTCTCTGTATTGATTTATGAACAAGCACAGAGATTAGAGAAGTTGCATGGTAGTTTCAATTTTCTAGATCTAATTTTGGAAAGTTTTATAATTGAAACATTGAGTTTTCAAACTTACCCAATTTCAATGATCACAATACTTCTTTTTTGGTCAATGCCCTTGAAGTATCTTATAGAATTTTTAGTGAATAATCTTCTGATTTTTTTTTTTTTTTTGGTTTCTAAAGCATAAAATAAAAAATAAACCTCCACTCGTAATAGGATTTAAATATAAAAATATCATAAGATTCATCAGGGTTTTATTTAGGATAATAGTGAAGGTGTGTGGCTTAATAATCAAAATAACTCTTAATTGGTCTTAACTGAGTGCCCCATTTAGATAGTTGTACTTAATATCCCACACAAATGCAGTTTCTTAGAATTTACTTTAAGCAAAATCTAGAATATCAATATGCTCCTGAAATTTTTTCCTTGAAACATCTTTTTTAGAATGACAAATACTTCAAAAGATGACACATTTTCCTGTTTACATAAAGTTATTTAGTATTCAGCCTGGGTTATAGTATACTTGTAAACAAGAATCCAACTAGGGGTTGGCATCTCCATTGTTACCTCGCTGAAAACCTTCTTTGGGTACCCTGCTCTCCTTCAGCTTCTGTCCACTAGAGGGTGGGTGGGAGAGACCAAGAAAAGACAAAAGGAGAACTGCTGAACAGTTTGATGATGGAGACTAGTTTGAGGATCAATTTAGGAGTTCTTTATGCATATTCATCTTGCCTCTCATTGCCATGGATACATAAGTTGATTTTTATGAATATAGCATTTATAATAGCAATTGACAAGATGGCAGTATATTATACTGAGCCTATTTTTACAACTTGGGAAATAAATGTCGTCCAGATAACTGAAACGACATAGTGAAAACACACTATGCTAGCCCAGAAAAATCAAGTTTCAGACAAGCAACATCACACTTTTTTCTTCAGATTTTAGAGCCCCAGTAAATATTTGGGGAATTAGGTTTCATGAGTGTGAGAAAATAAGTTATAGTATTGTTTCCAATAATGTCACAATAAGCTGACCTATTCATACATGTTGAATAATATATTTAAACAATGAAAACAGCAAATCACTTAAGTCAAGGATTGCTGATTTTAGTCTTTTTCATGATTTTTCCTGAAGTCACAAGTACCTACCTATGCCCTATAAATTAAATGATGCTGTTCACTTGGTATTGCTCAGAATGTTGCACACAGATTGCTGCTTAGAATTCCACCACTATAGGTTCACATTTGGTAAGAATTGACATATGAGAGACTAAGATAGAGCAGTAGATGAAAAATAACAAGGGCAGAAAGAGAGAAACCAAGCCTCCTCTCTGCAAGAAAGAATGAATGGAAATTGCACTCAATTTTAAAATTCAGAGTATGTATAACATCCTAAATTTGATCACATACACTGTTCAACTACTTTATAACCTGGAGATATGTAGAGGGGTTGGGGTGGGGGAGAGGAAGAAAGGAAGAAAGTGTCTTTCACATAATCAGAAATTACTTAATATATAGGGTCGAGTTGTGTTTCTGTCTCTGGTACCCATATACCTCCACAATCCCACCCTCAACAAGCACACAAACTCAAAAACACAAAAACACTATCCAGAAGAGGAGCCAATTGTTGGCACGGGGCTACTTCTTATTCTTATACAATCTGCCTTTTTTCCTAAAAAAAGAAAAAGGAAAAGAAAAACACTTTACAGCTACTGTTTTTCCTTCTTTTTGTAACACCATAGACACTCCCACGTAGCACAAGCTCAATTCCAGCCAAACTGTGTGTGCGTGTGTGTTTAAATAAAGAAAACAGGTCTTCTAGTTCTGTGTTAGCAAAGTCACCTCTCACTGCCAGTGCTAATGCTAAACATGTAATAATACTTTATTGTCATGAGCAGGAATCTGCTTTGCTAATTAAATGCAGCTGTCAGTAATTACTACTTGTCAGTGTAATCTATTTTAGGGAACTCTGCTTTAAATGATAAAAGATGGGCCTGATACTGAGAGGGTGCAATAGGCAAGGTGACTGCTCACTTCCTTAGATCAGAAACTCACTCCTTTTTATGCTGAATGAATAATGTTTTTATTATGACAATGTCTTAACTAGATTATTCTCTATTTCTTCAGTGCATGAGTGATAAGGTTTACAGTTAAATAGTTTTTATATCTAAAATCTAAATGCCACCTTTCTTTATAATATCTACAACTTTAGGACATTCACAGTTAGGAATGCATCCTGATGGTAATAGTTGGTGAAGGTTGGTGAACCTATAAGAAAAGTGAAGTCACTGTGATCACTACTGTCACATATTTTGGTTCAGTACAAATGCACTTTCTCATTGCTAGCCACCTTGAGTAGACACAGAGGAGAATCACTTTGCCTTTTCACTGATATTCAATGAGGATTTCTCTAGGAAAATATTTAGAATTCAGTTTAGGACTTTGAAATCTGAAAATGAAAATAAAAATCCATGTTTGTTTTTAATATTAATTTTTCTTAACTGCTTCTGAAATGAATCTAAAACTCTTATTGCTGTTACATCTGTGACTAAGAGCAATGTCAGGGCAAGGGTAATGGCAGCCTAATTTGCTCCATGGGGGTCTGTCCTGGGGCTGCACAGATGCCGGCATCATGTCTGGGGTCGAAGCAGGGCAGACCTTTTGTCCTTTCCTCCTCCTCCTCCTTCTCCCTTCCCCTGACATTTGAAATGAATGTGGTGGCAGTGGCAAAGGGAATCTGGAGTCCCCAGGAGTGAAGTAATGGGCTAGTGGAAGCACCAAGCAAGAAAAATAAGTGCAGCAGGAAGTAGAGTCTGACGGAGGTTTGGCATACTAGTGGCTTCACCCCACTGACGCCACAAGACTTATCGCAGCCCTCAGAGCATCCTGACTGCTTCATCCTTCTTCTCCCACCATCTGCTTTATATCCAACACTCCACCAAGTCCTTGTGTTACTAGATAATTAATTATCTTGTTATAGGTCCCCACGAATTTGGCAGCTACTTTTCTGAATTCAGCACATTATGTAAATATAATTTTCTGTCCCTAGGGAAAAAAAGCTTTTCAGATGGAAAATTATTTTAAAAAGTAGAGTTACCTGGATGCATATTAAAAATATATTAGGCAAAAGGTGCCTAGGATGCATAGGATGCATACTCTAATGGGAGTGGTATAAATTCTTCCATTTTCCATACCATTAATTCTCACTTTCCCTACTGATATAATTTACATTATTTCAGATAGCTCTAAAAAAAAAGGTACAAATTCCAAGTGATCAAGATCTCACTGAGAGAAACTGAATAGCCACCAAGATCCTTAAAAAGTCAGGTTTGTACAAAGGGAATAATAAGGATAAACATGGATGATGGATGAGACCTCTGAAAGTTGTGGACGTGTTTGGGCTTCTTTCACCTCCCACCACATCTTCAAATGGTCCAACCTATGCTGAGTGCAGATGATCATGTTCCTGGAGTACAGTAGGTGCTCCATGAATAGTTGAATGAGCAATGATTTTGAGCTGCTATCTTCGTACTGAATTGCTGTCATGCTGACCACTCCAGGAAGATGAAGCAAGTGGGTGATGCTTGTTGGCAAGTGTTTAGGCAAAAGGGCCAAAGGTAGGAATCTCTGCTCTGGTGATGACAAGAACATGCATTCTGTTTCTTCACATGAGGAAACATTGGTTTGCAGTGCTCCACCCTCACAAAGATCCCCATTTCCCTTTTCTGCATTATACCCCTTCCTATATTAAGCTCTCTTTTATCTAATGAGAGAAGCCAAGACCACATGTGGTTCTCTTATGAAACAATAAAAAAAAGTCTTTCTTCTCAAGCCTATTTGAGGTATTGGAGAGTCCTGGCACAGAGACAGCACCATGCATATCTCACAGAATGGCTGCTCAGCTCAGAGCTGGGTAAGTGAAGAAGGCGTGGATCCCAACTCCTATGGCTGGTCTCTCCAAGCAGTAGATTACTGGGCCCTGGGAGGCAACAACACATGAACCATATTTAGGGACTTCATAACATTTTTTCTCAGCATCATTATTAATGTACCCCTTTTACTTTCAAAAGTCTCCCAGTTCAGATGATACCCTATTTATAACACATATAAGTCTTACATTTAGCTTTCCAGCATTTCAATATTTTGGATTTTTTGGGGGGGAGGTACTGGGGATTGAACCCAGGTGTCCTTAACCACTGAGCAACATCCTCAGTCTGCCCCCCCCCTCCTTCTTTTGTATTTTAATTAGAGACAGGGTCTCACTGAGTTGCTTGGGGCCTTGGTAAGTTGCTGGGCTTGGAAATTTTAATGTATGTGAAGAACCAGCTGTAGACCAAGAATGTTGGTCATTATTCAGATGAAATTCAATCACAAATCACTTCATGGTTGCAAGAGAATAAAACTAGATACTTTCTCAAGGCAACATAATTACTTATTAATCAAAAAGCTATAAAAGCTTGGTGGGGGTATATGAATATATCCCTTAGTTAAGGTACTTTTTAAAAAAATAATATAGTTAAATCCTCACAAATGCATAAGAATTTGAACGTGAACTTTTAAGTGAAAACAGAAAGGACAAGCTTGGTTCTACTTTTATATTGCTCATGGTTTTCTCTCAGATTTAAGACATAAAAATGAGATTTCAATGTTTACATAACTAGAGAACATTAGTTAATGCTTTTATGTATTAAAAGGAAGTGAAGAATATGATATAGTGAGATATTTGATCCTGTTTCTTTTTAACTTTAGAAATAATATACGATAATAAATGTGGTCACCTTAAATGGTTATTATGCAAGTTGAGTATTCCTTATTTGAAATGTTTGGATATGGAATTTTTTTTTAAATTTTGGAATATTTGCATATTTATAATGAGATATCTTGTGGATGGGATCCAAGTCTAAACACAAAATTCAATTTATTTTGTACATACACCTTATACAGATAGCCTGAAGTTAATTTCATGCACTATTTTGGTGCGATGCATTTTGACTGTAACCTGTCACATGACATCAAGTGTGGAATTTTCCACTTGTATTATCATGTCAGTGCTTCAAAAATATCAGATTATGAAGCATTTTGGATTTTGGCTTTTCAGATTACGTATGCTCAACCTGTAGTTTATATACTATATTAATGTATTAATGAGTTTAGAGAATAGTGCGTTATATATATTACATATTTCTGAATATTATATCTTTAAAGGTAATTTATTTTAATTGTATGTATGGTGACTTACCAAAGAATGACACACACACACATCTAGAAAGAATTGCTTCCACATGTTTGGTATTAAATACATTAATCAACAGGCAATTTCTATTCCTTGAGTACTAGATAAAGAACTGTAATTTGATTATCATATGCTATTAGTTAGTCTTGGCCTTATTGAATTTTCCACTTTGGTCATGGCAAAAGAATTTAGTTTCATAATTATCTCAAATCTTTAAAAGAAATCAGATTTTTATAAGACATTAAGTAGATACCAATAATTGATTAAATATAAATTCCTTGTTTTATAAAGAGAAATAAATTTAATTACATAACATGATCATCAAGTATGTTCAAAAGAATTTTAATAGTAAAATACCTAAAAAGTGACTCAAGGACTATTCTGGAACTTTTAGAAACTTTCTTAATCTTGCAGGTAAGACATAAAAATAAAAACTGTTTAAATTCTCTATAGATACATATTGGGGAAATGGAGACCTAAATCTATTCTTAAAAATTAATAGTCTTAGTCAGGCTCAGTGGCACACACCTATAATCCCAGTGACTCAGAAGCTGAGGCAGGAGGATTGCAAATGGGAGGCCATCTTTGGCAACTTAGTGGCACCCTGTATGAAATAAACAAATAAAGAAGTAAAAATGGTCAGAAATATAGCTCAGTGGTAGAGCACCCCTCGATTCAAGCCCCAGTACTGCTAAAGAAAAAAAATTAATAGTCTTGGTGACTGGGGGTGGTTTAGTAGGGTAGCCCTTGCCTAGCATGCACAAGGTCCTGGGTTCAATCCCTAGTACTACTCCAAAATTAATAACTTTGATAAATGGATGGTTATTCTAGATATTTGGAATACTGGAGAAGAGGGAAAAGAGTACTAGTAAGGGAAAAGAAGGAGAGGTGGAGTTTTCTTGGTTCTCCCAGGCAGAATTGAACCCTCTTCTACACTGTCTTCCCTGTATCTTCTTCCCATCATCTAGCAAATGGAAGAACACTTGCTTCTTTGCCAGTTGGATTTGCTCTTATGTTTACAAGCTTCATGAGAGCAAAGACTAAGTCATTACAACCTCAATACCCACCATACTACTTGGCATAGAGTCGTTACTCAATAAATGACTACTAAAAGATATTAGCAGTAGAGAGGAAAGCATAACAATGTTACTCAGGCAGAGGGAAAGATAAGATGATTGTTTCTCCAATAAAAATAAAGTAAACGCTTCTTATGTTCCAGATATTGTACTAGGCAGTGAAGATATGAGTACTGGAGAAGGTAGGAAAGAATGAGTGTATATGGGTGGGAGAGGATGAGAATTGAAAATAACACAATGGAGTATGATCTATACTATAGTAGAGAAACAAAAAGCTAGCCCATTCTGGCTTGGGTGTGGGTGGTGGGATGCACATATGTATGGGGGTAAGAAAATAAATTAGACCAGGAAAGAATATGTAGGCGGAGGGACCAGCACATACAAAGGCATGGATGTGTGAAGAAGCATAGTGGATTCTTTGTTTGGAATCACCCAATTGCAGGGACCTTCTCAAGGAGTGACAGGAGGAGTCTCAGGCCAGGTTATTGGGACAGGAAGGTTGAGCTAGAAAGCCAGCTAAGTTACTTTAAACTTGATCTTGTAGGCAAGGGATGTTGCAGGTTTCTAAGCTGGGGAACTGCATGGTCAGCTTTGTAGTCAGAAGACCTTTCAGAATCACCGAAGAGAATGGAAGCCTAAGGTTAATAAAGAGACTACCATGATTCATGTGAGAAGTGCCGGGGACCTGAACTAAAGTAGCAGCACTGGTGCTGGTGAGATAGCTGAGGAGGCAGGATTGTCATGTCTTGGGGACAGACCAGAGGGGGAGATACACAAAACAATCCTAAGATACTATTGTTATCCCACTAACTTTTCTAACTTTGTAACTAACTTTCTCTTTGGTTTCTCACTTTTCTTAAATATCTGGGCAGGTGATACTGAGATCAAAAAAGATAAAAATAACAAAGCACTGGAAAAGAAGTAACACTAAAAAAGTAAAGGTCTATAATATTCTCAAGCCCTGTCAGGTATAGTGTCATATGCCTGTAAGCCCAGAGACTTGGGAGACTGAGGCAGGAGGACTGCAAGTTCAAGGTCAGCCTCCCAACTTATCTATAACCAAAAATAACATCACCGCAGAAGATTGGGGATGTAGAGTATAGAGTGTAGACCACTCCCAGCTTCAATTCCCAGTACAAACAACAACAACAACAACAACAAAATAAATAAATAAACAAGACAAAGCAAACCCTCAAGCCCTTTTGTTGTTGGTAGAACAGATTTGGGAGTAACCCTTGACTGCCTGGTCATCCATTTCAGAGTGTACAAGGTATGTGACTAAGATAAACATCTGATTAAAAAAAGAATATTCCATATATAGACAATTAGGAAATAACAATTACATACTTAGTAAGGTTTTATGGTTGCACAGCAGAGCTTTTCATAACAGTGGGAAACAGTGTTAAATAGAGTTAAGTGGGGACCATACATCTGGTCTAGATTTGGAAACAGAAACATATACATACTGAATGAAGAGAAGCAATCCCATCAGCAATCCATCCATCCATGGCCCATCAATCTTGTGAACCCTTATACCTGTCTTGCTGTCTGCCCCTGCCCCCAGGTCTCTTTGGTTGCCTCAGCTCTCTGCTTCCAGGATCTGAGATACTCTCAGGAAGAAGCTCTATGTCTGTCCCTTCATATCATGGGCCAAGTGCCATGGGAAAAGGGTGAAAAGAACACAATCCCTATCTTGAGAAGCACTCAGGTGGTCCACAGAAGAATCCTCAGGCTTTTTCTGGGTATTCTCAGGAGGGAAGAATCCTTCAGATGTACAGGAACCCTGGAACTCCCTAATGAAGAGCTTGGCCACTTCTCTATCCTATGTCCTTTGGAAGAAGGGCTCCTTCCAAGTAGTCTCTGGTCCCAACTGTTTCATTCAGCTCAGAAAAATTAAGGCAATTATGAACTTCAGGTTATAAGCAGCTGGCTCACCAGATGAGGAAATCCCACTCTTAGACAAAGTCAATTCCCACCACTGCACACAGAGTGCAGATTCAACTATTCAGCAGTATCCTGGCAGACCTATGGAAATCTTCTTAAAAATAGGTTCAATGGTTTGCTAAAATTAACATGGAATAGTTGGTTATTTTAGTGGCCACTGAATGTATATATGAAAATAGTGTGATATGACAACACCAAGAAATTAGTATTTATTTAAATTAAACTACTCCTTTTGTTGCAGGGAAGACACTGGGAAATAGCAGTGCATGGATTCCAAGACCTGGAAATCTAGGGCTAGTAAGTGGGAGCTAACGGCAGCAAAAAAGTCTGTTAATGTGGGGCTTACCTGGGTGTGCTGGAGCCAGCTGGTGTGGGTTTGAGTCAAGGATCCACCCCACTAGCTATGAGACCTTTCTGAGCTTTGATTTCCTCATCTATGAAATGAAAATACTAATAACATGTTTCACCAAATGCTTCACGGGGGTGAAATGCATTAAGGCTTAAACTTCATGGTACATAGAAAAAAAAAATGTTAGCTAGTATCATTTGTTATTTTTACAAGATAAAGGGATGAATGGGTATATATTAGGAAAAAATATAACATGGAAGGACTTGAGTTTCTAAGCCTTATAAGCATAAAATATGAATAGCTGAGTGGTTACCAAAATTAATTAAGTCTAAAGACAGCTAATCAAATTAAACTTAACCTTTTTAGTCAGGTTGCCCAAGTTTTGCCACAGTAGACAAAGAGCTTTACCCTTTATACAATAAATTCTATCAGGTGTAAAATATGAGAGTAAAAAAATAATATGTATCCTAAAACATTTAACTCTTATTGGATGTAAAGAGAAATAAAATTTTCCAATGCCTTTAGCAAAAACTTTTATTCTTCCCATATACTCTAGAAGTGGATACACATTCCAAAGAATTGTGTATACATATATAACTGGGCCTTGCAAGAAACTATGAATCTCAATTTCTGTGCTTACCATAGGCCTTTAAAGCCAGTAACACTTTCATCCAACCTAAGTCTTGAGACACAAATGTCTTTCTTCATCCAGTTCCATCACAGTAAGAGAATCCAAAGAACCTGTGACTTTCAGTGAAGACCAACCAACTCAAATATACTATGATGAGCATCATGAACCCAATTATGTTTAACCATGTCCAATGATGTTATGTGATATTAAGGATGATGGTGGTGGCAGCAGTTATCAACTACTGCTTCCTGAACCTCTGTGCTAGGCATTTATGTGTGTGTGTGTATGTGTGTGTGTATGTGTGTGTGTGTGTGTACCAGGGACTGATCTCAAAGGCGCTTAGCCACTGAACCATATCCAGTCTTTTTTACTTTTTATTTTGAGACAGGGTCTCATTTTGAATCTGGTATCCTCTTTCCTCAGCCTCCCAAGCCACTGGGATTATAGGCATGCACCAACACACCTGTGTTGTGTTAGACGTTTTATGTAGATCATCTTAAGAAAGTATACAAATGGCATTCTCACTTCCATGTAACAGATCTGCCGCAGTCTGGCTGGGCACAATTCAGGAGCCACTTGTCAAAAGAAACTAACTTTATTTTTAGAACCACACAAGATAAACAAAACAGCTCCTCAGGAAAAAACCCTCAGAGCCCAACTGCCACCACCGGCTTCCCACAAGCCACACACCCCAACAACCTCTTCCTCCCACAATCCTCCTGCTCTTGAGGCCGATTGGCTGGGTCGCATGGGCGGAGCCAAAAAAGTCCCCCAATGAGCAGCTCCGTGGTCTGAAAGGGCAGGGAAACAGCCCAATGAGCATCACCGCAGAGGAGCCAATCAGCTAGATGTTGCTGGGGCCGCTGTGAGCCAATCATCAGCTGGCAGTCTGAAAGTTTGCTGGGGCCCCTTCAGCTCATCAGCTGGCAGTCTGAAAGTTTGCTGGGGCCCCTTCAGCTCATCAGTTGGCAGTCTGAAAGTTTGCTGGGGCCCCTTAGGCTGTGGCTCTCAACACAGATCAAATTACTGAGAATTAGAAAGTCTAAGTAATTTGCCCAAGATGCCATAGCTAATAAGCAGTGAAGTAGGGATTCTAATTCAGCCAGCTGTCTGACTCCAGTTCTTGTACTACAATAAACACGTTATTTATGTTGAGGCACATTTGGGATTATTGTGAGTTTTTCATTGACTTGAGTTAGTTAACTATGGTAAAGAGCATTACAGTGACATTTTAATCGGTTTCTGAATAGTTCCCCAACCTATACTCAAATAGTAAGACTGTTAATATTTATGATAGGATGGTTATGCTCCCTCATTAGCAGTTTAAAGATTCTGTTACTTAATGTTAATTATGTCTTATATGGCTTTTCAAAAAAAAAAAAAGCCACAATTACAGACATTCTTCCTTTTGTCTATTTTTACATTTAAACATTTCAATCACACTATTGTCTTACACTCTTACACCATCGTCCTCCTTCTCTCAGGCCACTCCATCTCATACCAGTTATTATTCCACAGGGCTCCCTAAATAATAATGTCCTGAGATTATCATGAAAATAAAAATGTCTATCCAATATTAAATCCCACATCTTAAAAATCTATGCAATTATAAAATGATTTGAAGTTTCTTTACCTCTGACAAGCCACTTGTAGAATATCCTGCTTCAGTTCATACAGTATTCATTAATGCCTACTGTGTGCTGGAAAGCTTGAGCAGAGAAGGTCTCATTTCACTCTTTCTATAAAACTGAGATTTCTTTTGCATGTACCAAATGGTAACACATAACACTGACCTCTGTTCAAGTTCACATTATAAGGATATTATGGGAGGCATAAAACATTCAGTATCAGATTCTCTGCTATTAAAACTACTTAAGTATAGCATCAGTTCTTAAAGTTGCCTAATTTAAAAGCAGCTGAACCTTAGAAAATTATTGAGTCCATTAAAAACTACATTAAGGTACAGCACTATGCTTAAGTGTGGCTGTGGTTCAGGTTATGTCACTGCTTCATTACAACAGCTTTCCTCAAAAATTTCTTAAGAATTCACTCTAAGTTGAAAACTCTTGTAAATCTCAACAGCTAGCATATATTTGGCTTTAAGACTCAGCCCCAAATTTAAGCAAACTGAAAAACAAAAACCTATTCAAGAGCAGTAGCACAGCACAGTGGATTGTCTGGGCCTAGAGTAGAGCTGGAGTCATTTATTTAATCAGCTGAGACCTCAGTTTCCTCATCTCCCCAATGAGGATAACAGTAATTATGTTGCCTGTCTATTTCCCTTCTGCAAAATGGGGGATGACAGACTGGCTACTAGAATCTAATGATGGAGCTCTTTGGACAGTGTCAGAAACATTCTAAAGGTTATTATACATGTTTATTAAATAAGCTGTTCAAAAAAGTTCAAGACTCTCCAAACTTTTAATTTCAGACTAGTTGAGCGTGTATAATTATTATTCTCAAGAAGATCCCCTCTTCACAAACCACTTATACCACAAGGGGATTTGATCCTGTTGTTCAAAGTTATTATACAAAATATAGATAAACACATAAACAAAAATATATATAACTGTAGTACACATATACATTTGTTTGTGTATGTATACACATACACTTCCATATATTCACATATAAAACTTGCACATATAAAACATGATCCAAAGTCAAGTCAACCATTCAACAATTTCTTAATACTGACAGCTTTCTTTCATGAACTTTTCAAGAAGATAATAATCCATTGCACCAAATGTTAATTGATAATGAGATATAATAATGAAAGTTGTATATGAAATTTAGAGTGGTTCCTTTATCCTACCTGTACATTGTATGGATCTCCAAATGTAATCTTTTAACTTTACTTTGGATAAATAATAGATATTCTGAAGTGGGTTTGACTTAGATCAGGGATTTTTAAATATAGTTATTAATATCTTGCTTTAGTTGCACTTCTATGAAGGTTAAGATAACATCATTACTCTCAGAAATAAACACTTATTCTACAAGAAATAAAACTTGTCAACAATTAAATTGAATTCCATAAAACAATTAAACTTTTGTTGGTTTCAAAGAATTCATAGTAAGCTCAGAAAAAATTAAACAAAAGTTTTCTCAATAGAAACTAAAAATCCCATAATGAAAAGTTTACATATTTTGGCTTTGACCTCCCTTCCCGACAAAAAGACAGGACTTAGATGGAGATAAATCTTTGGTTTGAATAATTATTCTTTTAACTTGATTTGCTCTCTCCTCTTAAACTATTTACTCTACCTTTAAAAATAGAATTATATTGTCAAACAGTAATTACTCAATTATAATAATTTTATGATATTAAACAATTGGGAAAAGTATTAAGAAATTTTAAAATAATGCATATACAGACAATAAAATATACAAGCATGTATATAATTTCAATGACATAATTTTAGTGTTACCGCTCACTCTATTCCAAGAAGTTTTAGCAAGAAGCATTCTCTCCACCAAGAGTTCATTTTACTAGAAGTTACCTTAAGAGTTATTTCATTCATGAATGAGAACTCTTACAATAAAAGAAAGTCAAGAAAGTCAACGAAAATTCTCCTGAACTAAAATTTCCAAAAATACTTCCCTTTTTCTGAAAATAAAACAAAAGATAAAACCTTAAATAATCATTTTTTGTTATTTACATATAATTGTAAATTTACATATAATTGCATTTTAAGAGACATTATAAAAATCAAGAGATGAGAAATTAAGGAACAAAATATTTGTTGTGTTCTATAAAGTCAAGTTCTTTTTCAATGCAACAGGAACATTTGCATTTATTCATAAATGAATACTAATGACATATTCGGATCTGGCACTGCTCCATAGAAATCATACACAGTGCACAGATAGTTATATTACTCTAAAGCATTCAAAGAGCAAGAAGATTAGCGTCAACAACAATTCTCTAAAGTTGAGTCATATCTAAATGACATAGTGGGTTGAGAATAATGGTGGAATTTAGGGTGGAAACAAAGTTGGCTAGTTAACATTTTCCATAATTTTTGCATCAGCAGCTCTTTGTTGATCACCTACTTTGGGCAAGAAGCTGCTTCTCTAAGTAAGCCTCTACTCTACAGTTCTATTACACAGTGTAGGAGTAAACACCCTGCTTCTAGCAATAATCCTTTCTTGTTTAAAATAACACCCCAGTTTAGTTATGCATATTGTGTGTACTCATGTGCTCAATAAATACAATTTTGAATGAGTAAAAATTCAGTGAGTAAGAATGTTATTCATTCAAAAACATCTGTGTATGTGTATAAAATGGTAAGGACAATAATGCAAGCCTGATCAAAACAATGAGCAACACCTCCTCACAAAGATGTGAAAGGGAGCAACTTTAAATACTAACATTCAAGCATGCAGTCTAGCTTAATCTAGAAACCATGGCCCAGTACTTGCTGTAATTGTCCATTAAACACTATGCTTGTAATTTCTCATATAATCTGCTTAGGCATCTATTTGAAAGTATTATTTTATATGAGTTCTGATGTTTCCAGATATCTTAATATTGAGAAAAGAGCATTTATAAATACTGCAGCGTAACTTGGAAGAGACCAGAGTAGTTTTTTTCTTTTCACTGTTAGAGTGAAAAGGAGGTAGTTAAATGTAAGTAATTGTTTCCTTTCCATCATTATGTGTCTCCTAACATCTTCTCGTATCATATAACAATTCACTGGTGAATAACTTTTTATTCTTTAAGTAAAGAAGCCTGCTCTGTTGTTCACTTTGAAAAATGACCATTTGTAAATAAATACAGAAAGAAAGGTAAGTAGAATTGTTTTCATTTCTTTTTTAAAAGAATTTCACTAGAAGGAAACACATTAGGTAAATTTTAAAAATCTGTTGCAACACAATTGATAGCAATAAAAACATTATTAAATAGTCATATTCAACATCCAAATTTGTGATCCCCTTTTATTGTCTTTTCTTCAACTTTTCCATGAAAAGAAGACAAATATATTTGAACTGAATTGTATGTTAAAATCATTTGTCTAAAGCTCTGAAATATGCAGAAATCCCTGAGCAAAATCTTTCAGAAACACCCACTTTTAATTACTTCTATCAAATTGGTTTAGAAAGGAACTCTGTCACAGAAAGGATGCCCACCCACTTCTGCTCCCGCCCAACCCGACCCTGCATGCTATTTATCAGACTAAGTTTACATAAATCAGAGGGGAGTACAGTGCAATTAAATGTATCCACGAAGTAATATGATATAAAGCACTTTGCAAATATTAAATCTCCCCTTAAGGGATCAATGTTTTCCATGAAGAAACTGTTCATAGGAGAGGAGAAAGAATGAGAGAGAGACCCACCCGCTGAGGACTGGGGAAACCACGGATCCCAGGATCCCAGATGCAGCTCCCTTGGGTGGGTCTCCTGAAGCACTCAGGGAGGGATGCCTGAGAGCCCACCTCGCTGAATTGACTTGGGAGTTGCGGTAGAGGTTTGCTGATTGTGTTCCTGGAGCCTCCAGGTAAAGGTATCCACACCAGGCCGGGCGCTCTTACCCTGCTTCCCTGAAACAAGGGGATCTACCAAGTCTCAGGGGCAGGGCAGGAGTCACAGCGCTCCAGTCAGCAGCCAAAGTGATCTCCTGGACCTCTTATCAATAGCAACACGACCACCCCCTCAACTGCATCCAGCTCCTGGGTGTGTGCGTTCGTGTTGAGGGTGGGTGGGAAGGGCTGCGTGAATTGGGGCTGTGAGGTGGCAGGGACTGGTGGTGTGGGGCCAGCTCTAAAGAGAGGGCAACACTCCCACACGTTAACTGGGTCTTTGCCTTTCCCCGCTTGCCCTCCATTCGGGCTTCACAGTCTCTCACTCCCCCCAAAGCTGCTCTAAAACTCCAAGCGACAGTGCAAAGCCACCCCCAGAAGTGACCGAGCATGAGCCCCCAAACTCTTCCTCTAGGACAGCGCTGGGGGTAGCGCTCTGGAAAAGAGATTCAGACTGACAGTCTAGATTCACCCGGGAATCGCCCCCGCTATTTTTCATCTCCCACTAGTTTAACCCCTAGCCCCAGCAAAGGACTCAAAAGTCTTCCCGGAGTAGCGCCCCGGAAAACCGCACCTCACAAAGTGCTTTTGACTGGTACACACGAATGCTTCCTTTTGGAGATTTTCTCCCCTTGTCATTTCCCCCCAATCTACGAGGTCTCACTCAGCCCAGTGTGCTCGAGCCCCTCCCCCGCGCGAGGCGGGCAGTGCGCCCTGCTCACCATCGTCCCCGGCGGCGGCGGCGGCGCGGGCGGGAGCCCAGGGCGCGGTGGCCGGCGGCCGGTCACGCCGGGCCACGGAGCCGTATCTGCGGTCCCAGCGGGCGGCAATTGGTCCAGGAGTTTCGGATGCTCTGGCTTGGGCTCAGCTGAGAGAGAGCGAGTCGGCGTGAATGGGAGCAGGCAAGCAGAGATGTGCGTGCGCGCGTGTAAGAGGCGGGCGGGCTCCCACACACTGGCGGCGGCGGCCGCCGCGAGGTCCTGGGCGGGGAGCCGCGAGGGGGAGGAGGCGGGCGAGAAGTAGTGGAGTTTAGGGCGCGTTTCCTGCACTTCCCCGAGAGACTGGAGCCAGGTGCGGCAGGGCGCGCTCCCGCGGCGCGGGCACTGCACGGGTTGCCGCCGGAGCCCGAGTCCGCGCAGTGTCGGGGACCGCAGACGTTCTGCGGGAGGAGGTGCGCATCCTCCTCTCCCCGCGAGGGCACCGGCGCAGCCCCGGACCCCGCAAGCGGAGGGTGAGAGCCTCGGACGTTTTCGGTGACAGCTTCAAGCTGCTCGTTCCCTCTGGATGCACCCAAAAGAGCAACAGTCAGTGTGGTTGGGATCTTCCCTTCCTGCGTCCTCCAACCGCCGGTGCCAAGCTGTGAGGGAGCTCTGCTCCCCGCGGCTTGCGCTGTCACGGCCGCCGCCCGGCCCCCAGCGCGCTGGAGCCGGCAGCTGCCTCCCGGAGACGTGCCCAGCTGTGTGCGCGTGTGTGTGTCTAAGCGAATCTCTTCCCCTCCATCACTCGGGCGCGCAGGAGGGACCAGGTCCCCGGCGACCAGCTGCAGAGTGGCTGCCAGTCCACACCCTCCCGGCTCTCTTCCCACCCACCCCGCCCCTACTCCTCCTCGCCCTCCCCACTTCCCAGTGCTCCTCCTCCAGCTGCCGTTCCGGAGCTCCCAAAGGCGGCGGAGAAACCGCATGGAAAGGGAGGAGGAGAAGGGTGGGGAAAGAAGCGCAGGTGTCTTTCGCGGAGAGATGGGCGCACGCACTGGAGCGGCTGGCTGCAGGGGAAGGGCAGGGCCTCAGGCGAAGAAGGGGCGGGCGGGAGAGAGGAGGATTTACCCAGAGGTGGAGGTCCTGCTACTGAGCCACCAGGAGTCCCACCCAGGCGCGGGAACCTCTGGCGAGTAGTATAGTGGGGTTGTCAGGTGGGAGCGCAGGGCTCCTGAGCGGACTGAGGTCTCAGCCTGGGGAACCTGTGGCGGTGACAAGTAATGATAGAGCTCCGGGACTTAGAGGTCGAAGGGACCTATTCTCTGAGATGCTGAGACATGTCTTTCTGATATAAAGGAGGTGGGGTGGACACACTCAGACCTTGGGGCACACAGGTGTTCTGGGAGCTCCAGCTTATCTGGCTGAAGAACTAGTGACTGTGAAGGATCGGGCCGCGTCAGCAGCAGTGCTTTGGGCTGCTGTATGCATCCAGAGTCACAGGGGGCGATCACCATCACCGCTTAGCTGGGAAAAGGAACTCAGGGTTCAGCCTTCTTCCAAGTCCCAAAGTTCCAACGCCCAGAGGCACACTTATCTTCCCAATTTAGTCTTTCTATCCTATCCTATCCCCAGGAAAACAACAGTCCACTGATTCGACGTTCTATTTACTGTGGTCCTTGCCTGAATGCCTGAATGAAAGGATCCCGTATAATCGAAGGAAACATGTTATTGCTTCTCTCTCAATTCGTCTTCTCCCTCGAAATAGCCTGCAAAACTACCACTGTCATTAATAAACCCTTTCCCTCTGAAATTTTCCTGAAAAATACCTCCCCGTTTTTACTTTTCTTCTTTCTGTAGAGGCATTAAGTCTCTTATTTACATTTCATACTACAAATGCAGCGCACAGAAAAGTCCTTTAGGCAAGAAATCACAGTGTTACTACTCAGGAGGGCTTGTCTGTTTTCAAAAGACAATCATAGAATGCAAAGTTGAGTCAACCTGAGGTCAGTGGAGAATATTGGTCCATTTAATTAGAAGTCTGTTAGAATGATCACCAGCAACAACACTAGAAAGAATTGCTGTGCTTTCCCCAGTATCCATTCCTTTTTATTATGGTAATTTCACTCTGTTAATTTAGTCAATCTGAAAATGAAAGGTCAGATACAATTCACAAGGCACAATATTTCTAGATTCTCCTTCAAAATCCAGCCTTACCTCCTTCCACAGGCCCATTTTCATCACTTCCAAAGGTCATGAGCTCAGATCTCAAACTGCATTTTTAAATGCAGTTTCTAGCCTGAAGGATGAAGCCCCTCTAATTCTAGAAGAAGATAACTGAAATCTAAGTAAACATATTTACCAACTTCTCAAGACAAAATCATAAGCTCAGCAGCAACAACAAAATGTATATTGTGTAGTGTATTGAGCTGAGGAAAGATGGCTGTTTGCCAGATATGTGATCCATTAACCTCTTTAGCTCATTGTTGGCAACAATAGCATACAATCACATTCTTATGTTTGAGAGACAAGGGATTTTTTTTTCCCCAACTCAAAATCACAATGCCACATTATAGACTAAAAGAAACCTCAAACAATAAAAGTAATAAGAAAGAAAGAAACACAATTTACTTTTTTTTTTTCCTGAACAAATGTTTCTGTTCTGTTTTTAACTGAGGGGGAAAAATTGCTGATAAGCAATAAAGTCCCCAAAGGCATGACAATAGATTTTGAAGAATGCCTCACTCCATCTATCAGTCCTTTCAATTAGTTAACTTTATTTAAAATGTTGATTAGTATTATCTTTTTATTGGTATTCATTGTTTATTTTGAACCAGGAAGGTGGCTGAGGAGGAATATGGATGAGGTGAATCTGTTTTTTATCGTTCTGTCTCACATCAGGCTGGTGCCTCTATAGCAGCTGAGGAACAGTTAGCAGCCTGTGCTTTCTCAGGGACCCCAACTTCCTCTCAGAGAATCCTTACCTCTGTAGCTGATGATATGTGATATTGTCCCACTGATTTCACCTCCATGTGCAGGATCATGCCTGCAGCTGGAAGCAGATCAGTCCAGAGAGGAACATTTCTGGCAATGTGACCAGACTTCTAGGTCACACACATGATTCCAGAGCTTCCAACAAACCAGGTCCCTTTTGCCCCCACAAAATTAGCATAAAGTGTAATGGTGAAAAATAGAAAGAAAGAAAGAAAAGCTTTAATCAATATGTTCTTATCAGAAGGCAAAGTGAGATCCAGCATCTCAGCTCTGTTTTCAGGGTGCTGCCAGGAGCTGTAGGTTTACAGAGAGGAAGAATTGGAGCAGGGGGTGAGAATTATACATAATTAAGTAGTTTTGGTCAAACTGTGGACTGGTGAATTATGAGCTTAGTCCTGTTTCTAAAGGGTAGCTCAGGAGAAGTCTATCACTTGAGGGGCCATTTTCCACCTGTTGCTCAGGATGTTTATCCATCAGATCTGTGCTCCTGGAAGTAGGCAATGACTGGAGATTTCTAGGCACCATCCAGGTAGCTGAAATAGGATGCTGCAAGTCTTGCCTCAGTCTTCAAGGGAGACAAAATAGGTTAAGTAAATTTAGGGCTAATAAACCTTGTATCACCAGTTTTTAGATGGACACTTTTTTTTTTTTTCAAAAGATGAATGAAAGAAACCTCTGCCTCCATGGAGTGAGGTCGGTAATCACTGGGTTTGTCAGGTATAGAGCTGGTGGATCAGGAACCCTTTCCTTAAAAGTAAGTGAGCCCCTGTACCCACATTTATGTACTCCACCACTGTAATTCAGAATCCCTTGCTTCAAAAAATGTGAGTTTTGTATTGTATTATGCTTTGTTTAGTCATGGGAGACATTAAAGTGTAAGGCCACGTGTGCTTGTCAGCTTTTCGTCACTGACCAAGATACCTGAGAAGATTAGCTTAGAGGAGGAAAAGTTTATTTTGGCTTACAGTTTCAGAGGTTCAGTCTTCGGTGGGATGACAATATTACTCTGGGTCCAAGTTGAGGCAGAACATTATATTAGAAGGGCATGTCGGAGGAGCACTGTTCCTCTTATGGCAGCCAGGAAGCAGAGACAGAAAGGGGAAGGGGTTGTGAGGAAGATGAACCCTTCCAGGGCAGGCCTACAATGGTCCATCTCCAGCTGCAACCCATCTGCCTGCCAACCAGCCAGTCTTCTTAAACTAGAATGGACTGATTAGGTTACAATGTCATAATCTAAAAATTTTACCTCTAAAATTTCAATATTGACACAGGAGCTTTGCAGAGACACTTCATATCCAAACCATAACATTAAGCTTAATTGTAAGGGAAACATTTCTCATGAAAGGGATGTGTCCCCAAGTAGGACATTAGAAACTATGAGGGTGGTGAAATAGGATTTCACCTTTCTCTAGGTATTGACCAGTGCTGACCAATAGAAGTGTAGTGCAAGGAACAAATGGGAACCACATATATAAGTTTTAAATATTTTTTATAACTCATTAAATACTAATAACAAACAGGTGAAATTAATTTAATAATATGTTGTATTTAACTAATATATTCAGAATATTATTATGTCAAAATATGATCAACATTAAAATCATTAAGATATTTTACATGTTTTTCAAAATTTGATAGAATGTCTTCCTAAGAAGTCCATGTCTTAATTCCTGGAACTTGTAAACATATTGCTCTATATTATAAAAGGAATTTTGCAGATGTAATTAAAGTTACAGATCTTATAATTTAATCATATGCATTCATTTTTAATAGTCAAATAATAATTTTTGTTTTATTAAATTTACCCAGTTAAAATTAAAATTTACATATCTTGATTAGTGAAAAGCTGCTGTTTTTTGTCTGAGCAAAATAACTAGAGTGACACACATTGGAAATACTCTGTATTTAATGTATTATAAAAAGTGATACATTTCAAGAATTGCTTTCACTTTTGATATTTAGGCACCAGCATGTGAAGAATACATGATGACTTTTAAACATATAATTTAAAAAATTTATTATGATTTCCTGTATTCCTAACATTAAATTTCAGTCCCTTTGGAGCATAAGTCAAGTAGCTTGAAGTAAGCCTGTAACATACCTAAGGAACAGTGTCCTGATCCTGCTGCAAATTACTTCTCATCCATGTGATCATCTCCTTACATGAACTTTCAAGCCTCCCATCTCCAGAAGTCACTATTCAGGGGCTTATCATGGTCCACAGAGAAGGAAATAAAATGTTACCAGAACTTATTAACAAAAGTTAATGATTCATATATATGTTATATAGATATACAATCCATAAACTGTGTACATATATGATCATTTCTGTCACTGATCCCACAAACCAAATGGTCTAATATGCCATCTTTAAATAACATTTGAGGCAGTAGAATTAATCTGAAGGAATTACAATGAGTTCTATGTAACACAAATAACAATAAAGACCACTCGGGGGATTCACTGCACTATGTCCTGCTACTTGCCCCCAAAAATATACAGAAAAGGTAATGGTGAAAAACATGGAAAGGAACTTTTATCAATGTAGCTGTACCAATAAGACAAAGGGACTCATGTTCTTAGTCCTGTCTTTAAGGGGTTGATGATGACTTTGTGGTATTATAGAAAGGAAATGAGGTAAGGTTGGGACTTTGCATAGCTAGAGGCTTTGTAGAGCTGCCAAACAGTTGATCTTGATCAGGTGTGTCTGGTCCCACATTACCTCAGGATTGGTAAGGTCAGGACTTATCTGCTGTAAAAAACATTGCTGTTGCCTGGGGAGTAGTTTCAATTCATCATGAGATGTTTATAGATAATACTTGTGTTTCCTATAATTCAAGGTGACTCGGAGCAAAGAAGTCAGATGCAAAATGGAAGCAGAAATGCAGGCAAAAGCTAAGAATCTAAATCCTTGCTACAATAGTAATAGCATATTAAGAGTATAGGTCTTCATTGGCCACTGCATGGAGATGACCACCAGTGTGTGTTTTTCACTGGTAACATGAAAAGGGTGGACACTGAACACTACCTCTGGGATGATGTTCATCATCCTTGTAAGTTTCTCCATTGTATGGTACCATCCATCTTTCCTGACCTGTTTAAAAGTCTACAAATGCTACCTGAAAAATTTCATCTTTTTTATCAACTTCCTTTCTTTCAGGTAAAAGTTTTTCTAGCAATGAGACCACCAAGACAGAGAAAGCCGTCCTCAGGAAAGTTTAACTTAAATTAGGTGATTAGATGACTTTTTTTATGTGTCTACAATAAATTGACAAACTTTCATTTAGTTCATACCTAAAAAGCTAACCTGGAGGATGAGATATGATAACCAAGATTCAGATATACAGAATGTATATCGGTTTTGACATCCATTCAATCACTCAACCATTTATATGTCTACATATATGAAAAGATCTTCTCATTCAGAACAGTGTGGTACTTCTAATCTAAAGCAATAGTATCTTCTGGTTTCAGTCACCATTCTATTACCATGGAATGTTATCTTCTGGTCATCTTTCACTTGTTTGTCCATACAAACTTGTAGATCCTTCTTGATCTATCTTATATTGCAGCCTTTTTGTTGTTGTTGTTGTTGTTTTTGGTGATACTGGGGATTTAACAGAGGGCCTTATTCCAATTGCAGGCTTAACGTCTGTTTTTAGGACTGATCGATTCCCTATACACACAGGATGAATTTGCTGAATCATTCCAGGTCTCAGCTGAGAAATTCTTGTTTGCGTTCTAGCACCTCAGTGATTGGGACCTCATTTTACATCTCCCTTTTTCAAACCTCAGCCTTCATGTTTGTCACAAGTCACATCCTTTTATGGAGCTAGTTTTCATGTTGTAACATTATATAAATCTTTGGAGGTTATGATGAACTAGTTCACAAAATTTTTGTCTTTCCTTTCTCTCTATATCCTTCATCCTTCAAAAAAATGAGCCCAGAGATGTCCATGGGAGAGCCAAAACCACTACTTGCTCCACCATCTTTAACTATCTGTTTTCCTCTTTTGTCATCTAATTTCATTTTTTTTTTTTGCATCAGAGAACACTTTATAATTATGAGGAATCTGGTTTAACTTCTCTCCTGTAACCCTTATCAGGGTGGTACTTCAAGGCCAGTTTTCCATAAGCCATTTTAAACTCCTGGTCGGATTGGGTTTGACTCCAAAACATTCTATTAAAGTTGTTTCTTTCACCAGTTTTGAAAGCTGGTGAGTGATGGCTGGTTGCACTGAGCAGGAAGGCTTAGGCAGCCACACATCTTGCCTTTCATTGAGTCTTCTGGAGAGTTCCTTCATATAAATTTTTAACAGCAGAGGAGAAGCTCGGACTAGAAATAGAAGAGATGTGAGAGATGCACGACTCTGTCACATGAGAAGTCAGAGTTCAAAGCATATGCCCTGGCTGGTTTAAAGATGGAGGTGACAATGTGACAAAGAATGCAGGTTGCCTTAGGATCCCAAAGGCCTCTGGATGATGGTCAGTCATGAAAGGAGATCTTTACCCTATAACGTGAAGAAACTGAATTTGACCAATGACCTGAATGAGAATGGATATAGATTCATCTTTAGAACCCCTACTAAAGAATGAAGTGACAGACACCTTGGTTTTGGTTTTATGAGACTCTAAGCAGAGGATTCAACTCAGGTACATGTTACTGGGAATTCTCTGTCTTACAGAATTATGAGATAATAAATGAGTGCTTTAAAGCCACTAAATTTATGGTAATTTTTTTAGCAGCAATGGAAAACTGATAGACATACCAGGTCTTGAATTTGGCATGCATTTTAAATGAACAACATATTTTGGTTTGTAATAGCCCCTTTCAAATACTCAACAGACATGTGTAGGTAATGGCTATAACATTGGATGTTACACATCCAGATCCAAAAGAGTCAATACATTTATAAAGTGACAGGTTTTTTGGTCGAATATAATGTCACCATGTGGAGAGAGAAGAGGAACAAGGAAGCTTTTTCCTTGTTCCCCACCCTACCTGATGTGAATAGAGCAATAGTAATTGCTCACACAGAAAACAAGCTAAGTTTTACATGCCAGGTTTTTTTCAGTTCATTTCTAACACTTTTGCTATTATTACATTCAGGCTATTCATAAAGTCTTTTTTGAATATTTCAGTTTTGCTTCAGTTGTGAAGAGAAGAATTGTCACTGTCTCTTAAGATGGAGACTTAGTCATTTAGTTCCAGCATTATGAGGTGGGAATGGAAGGCAAGAATAACCATGAAAGATCTCTACAAGGACTAGGCCCTCAAGTCGGTCTTCTGGAAGGCTATTACTCCTCACCAGAGAGTTTTCCTTTCAATATCAACCTCCTGAGGTCTATATCTTATTTTTATTAAGAAAAGAACATCATGTTTTTGCAATTCTAATCATTCCACTTTCATCCTTCAAGAGCAGGAACCAGTCATTGTTATCTGGGACCATGTTAGCAAGGCTTTTGCCTGGCAGCTACAAAATGGGATAGGGCTTAAAGAAAAACACATGAAACCTAGGACAGAAGGGAGCAGAGGGAGGACTTTCCAGGCTATGAGAAAGAGTGGGGTTAACTCTGTAAAGACAAGAAAGGGAATTTGGGGTTGATTTGACTGAGGAACATTTCCTTTTTAAAATTGAATTTTAACTGGCACAGAGCAACACAAAAATTGGGCATACTGATGGGAGAACAGAGTGTTTTGATATGGTTATATATATTGCATTATATTTAAATCAGGCTAATCACGTCTATCTTCTTAAATATTCATCATTACTTTATGGTGAGAACTTTCAAAATTATTGTTTGATGCTTGTGAAACATACAGGTTCCTTTTGACTTTAGCACAGAGCATCTATAAGAGCAGCTATAGTTGGTGTTGGAGATGGAAAGGTTAGTAAACTCTAGAGCCTGACTGTTCAGTACAGGGTCGTCTCCTAACCACATGAAGCTCTGAGACAATAGGAATGTGGTCAGACTGACTGATATTTGCTGTAGGTGTAAAACAATGGAATTTCAAAGATGAAGTAAAAAATATCCAAGACAATATTTAATTAGTAATTTTATATTGTGTTAAAATGATAATTATTTAGGATTGGTCTAAATTATATATATATATATATATATATATATATATATATATATATATAGTTGAATATATTAAATTATTTTCACCACAAAAATATTTTTAATTATGGCTATTAGAATTTAAATTGCATAGGTAGCTTGTATTATATTTCTTTTTTCCATTCTAATTTTCATACATGAAGTAGAATGCGTTTTGATGCATCATATATAAATGGAATATAACTTCTCACTCTTCCAATTGTACATGATGCAGAATTACACAGATTACACTGGTCATGTAATCATAAATGCACATAGGGTAATAATGTTTGATTCATTCTACTATCTTTCCTATCTCCATACCTGCTCCCCTAACTTTACTCCCCTTTGTCTAGTCCAAGGTACCTCTATTTTTCCCTAGGCTACCATTTCTTATTGTTAATTAGCATCTGCATATCAGAGAAAACAGTCAGCCTTTGGTTCTTTGAGATTTGCTTATTTCACTTAGCATGATATTCTCCAGCTCTATCCATTTATAAGCAAGTGCCATAATTTTATTTTTTAAGGCTGAGTAATATTCCATTGTGTATATACCACATTTTCTTTATTCATTCATCTGTTGAAAGACATGTAGATTGGTTCCATAATTTAGCTATTGTGATTTGAGCTGCTATAAATATTGATGTGGCTGTGTCACTATAGTATGCTGATTTTAAGTTCTTCAGGTATAAACCAAGGAGTAGGATAACTGAGTCAAATTGTGGTTCCATTCCAAATTTTCTGATGAGTCTTCATACTGCTTTCCAGAGTGGTTGCACCAATTAGCAGTCCCCCCCAATAGTACCCCCCCATCCTCACCAGCACTTATTGTTATTGTATTCTTGATAATTGTCATTCTGACCAAAGTGAGATGGTATCTCAGTGAGTAGTTTTAATTTGCATTTCTTTTATTGCTAGTGATGATGAACATATTTTCATATATTTGCTTATTGATTGTATTTCTTCTGTGCAGTGTCTGTTCAGTTCCTTATCCCATTTATTGATTGTTGTAATTGTTTTCCTGGTATTAAGTTTTTTGAGTTCCTTATATATCCTAGAGATTAATGCTGTATCTGAGGTGCAAGTGGTAAAGATTTTCTCCCATTCTGTAGGCTCTCATCAGGTTATTGACTATTTCCTTTGCTGAGAAGAAGCTTTTAATTCATCCCATTTATTGATTCTTGATTTTACTTCTTGCACTTTAGAAATCTTGTTAAAAAAGTTAGTTCTTAAGCCGAAACGATGGAGATTTGGGCCGATTTTTCTTCTATTAGGCTCAGGGTCCCTGTTCTAGAGCCTAAGTCCTTGATTCACTTTGAGTTGATTTGGAGGCACAGTGAGATATGGGGGTTTAATTTCATTTTGTTTCATATGGATTTCCAGTTTTCCCAGCACCATTTGTTGAAAAGGATATCTTTTCTTCAATGAATATTTTTGGTACCTTTGTTTAGTATGAGATAACTGTATTTATGTGGGTTTGTCTCTATGTCTTCTATTCTGTACCACTGGTATTCATGTCTCTTTTGGTGCCAATACTATGCTGTTTTTATTATTATAGATTTGTAGTACAGTTTAAGGTCTGGTATTGTGGTGCTTCCTGCTCCACTCTTCTTGCTAAGGATTGCTTTGACTATTCTGGGTCTTTTAGTTTTCCAAATAAATTTCATGATGGCTTTTTCTATTTCTATGTAGAATGTCATTGGGATTTTAATAGGAATCACATTAACTCTGTATAATGTTTGTGGTAGTATGGCCATTTGGACAATGTTAATTCTGTCTATGCAGGAGCATGGGAGATCTTTCCATCTTCTAAGGTCTTCTTCATTTTCTTTCTTTAGTGTTATATAGTTTTCATTGTAGAGATCTTTCACCTCTTTTGTTAGATTGATTCTCAAATATTTTATATTTTTGAGGGGACTATTGTGAATGGGGTAGTTTTCCTAATTTCTCTTTCAGTGGATTCATCGCTGGTGTATAGGAATGCATTTGATTTATGGGTGTTAATTTTATATTCTGCTGCTTTCTTGAATTTATTTATTAGCTTTAGAAGTTTTCTGGTGGAATTTTTTGGGTCTTCTAAATGCAGAATCATGTCATTAGCATGTAGTGATGATCTGAGTTCTCCTTTTCTTATTCACATCCCTTTAGTTTCTTTCTTCTAATTATCTGGCCAGAGTCCAAGGATGATTTTGAACACAAGGGGTGAAAAAGAGCATCTTTTTTTTCTTCCAGTTCTTAGAGGGAATGCTTTCAGTTTTTCTCCATTTAAAATGGTGTGCCATAGGTTTAGCATATATAGCTTTTACAATGTTGAGGCAGGTTCCTACTATCCTTAGTTTTTCTAGTGTTTTAAACATGAATGGATACTTTATTTTCTCAAATGCTTTTTCTGCATCTATTGAGATAATCATATGATTCTTGTCTCTAAGTCTCTTGATGTGATGAGTTGCATTTATTGATTTCTGTATGTTGAATCAACCTTGCATCCCTGGGATGAACCTCACTTGATCATGGTGCATTGTGTTTTCAATATGTTTTTTTAATGCAATTTGCTAGAATTTTATTGAGAATTTTTGCATCTATGTTCATCAAGAATATCGGACTTAAGTTTTCTTTCCTTGATGTGTCTTTGTTTGGTTTTGATATCAGGGTGTTACGAGACTCATAGAATGAATTTGGAAGGGTTCCCTTATTTTCTATTCATGGAATAATCTGAGATGCATTGGTGTTAATTCTTCTTTGAAGGTCTTGTAGAACTCGGATGAGAATCTTTCTGATCCTGGGATTTTCTTGATTGCTGGGCTTTTGATAGCATCTTCAATTTCATTATTTGAGATTGTTCTGTTTAAATTTTCTATGTCCTCCTGATTTAATTTGTGGAGGTCACATGTGTCTAGAAATTTGTTGATGTCTTGAGATTTTTTTTCATTTTTATTTAAGTATAAATTTTCAAAATAGTTTCTGATTATCTTCTGAATTTCAGTAATATTTGTCATTATATTTCACTTTCACTGTAAATTTTAGTCGTATGAGTTTTCTCTTTCTTTTTCTTTGTTAGAGTACCTCAATCACCACTGGATATACCCTAAGGTTTATCCAGGGTTTATTTATTTTATTTATTTTTCAAAAAAACAATGTTTTTGTTTTATCAATTCTTTGAAATTTTTCTTTTGTTTCAATTTCATTTATTTCTGTTCTGATTTTAATTATTTCCTTTCTTCTACTATTTTTGTTATTGATTTGTTCTTTTTCTAGGGCTTTGAGATGTAATGTTGGATCATTTATTTATTGACCTTCTATTATTTTAAGGAATGAGCTCAACGCATTGAAGTTTCATCTTAGCATTGCCTTCATAGTATCCCAGAGATTCTGATATGTTGTGTTGCAATTCTCATTTACTTCTAAGTATTTTTTATTTCATCTCTGATTCCTTCTGTTATCCATTGTTCATCAATAATGTATCATTTTGTCTCCAGGTGTTAGAGTAACTTCTATTTTTTATTTTATCATTGATTTCTAATTTTATTCCATTATGAGCTGATAGAATGCAGGGTTTTATCTCTATTTTTTTATATTTGATAAGAATTGTTTTGTGGCATACAATATGGTCTGTTTTAGAAAATGATCTGTGAGATGTTGAGCAGAGGTATATTCACATTGATTGATGAAATACTCTTTACATCTCTTTTAAGTCTAAATTTTTGATTATATTATTTAGTTCTATAGTTTTTGTTTATTTTGTATTTGGAGGGTCTCTCCAGTGGTGATTGAGGTATGACAGAGTCACCCAGTGTTATTTTGTTACAGTCTATTTGATTCTTGAAATCAAGAAGGGTTTTTTATGTGCACATATGATCCATAGATATTTATGATTGCTATGTCTTATTGTTGTATAATTCCTTTAAACAGTATGAAATATCCTTCTTTGTCCCTTCTGATTAACTTTGGCTTGAAGTCCACTTTATCTGTTATAAGGATAGAAACCCCTGCTTGTTTATGCAATCCATGTGAGTGATATGTTTTTTCCTATCAATTTACCTTTAGTCTATAGAAGTCTTTGCCAATGAAGTGAGTTTCTTGGACATATAGTTGGATTTTTTAAATCCAGTCTGCCAAACTGTGTCTTTTGATTGATGATTTAGGCCATTAACATTCATGATTATTATTGAGATGTTATCTGTATTCCTGGCCATTTTGGTTTATTTCTGGTTTTTAATTTAAATTAGTTTCTCCTTTGATTGACTATTCCTTTAGTGTAGTTCCTCTCTTTGTTGGTTTGTACTTTTTAAAAAATTTTATGTTCATGGAATACTTTGTTGAGAATGTTCTGTAGTATAGGCTTCCTAGCTGTGCATTCTTTTAACTTTTGTTTATCATGGAAGATTTTTATTGTATCTTCAAATTGGTGGCTTAATTTTGCTATCTATAGAATTCTTGGTTGGCATCCATTTTCTTTCAAAGCTTGGTATATGTTATTCCAAGACTTCCTAGCTTTGAGGGTTTGGGTTGAGAAATCAATGAGATCTGAATTGGTTTTCCCTAAACATAATCTGATACTTTTCTCTTGCATCCTTTAAAATTCTATCCTTAGTTCTTATGGCTATGGTTTGAGTATGAGGTGTCCTCCAAAAGCTCATGTGTGGGGCAATGCAAGAAGGTTCAGAGGAGAAATGATTGGATTGTAAGAGTCTTAACCCAATCAGTGATTTAATACCCTTATAAGGGTTTAATCCCCTTATAAAAAGTGGTAACTAAAGTGATAGGGTATGGCTGGAGGAGTGGGAATTGGAGCATGGCTTTGGGTATATATTTGTATCTGGTGAGCAGAGACTCATTCTCTCTCTCTCTCTCTCTCTCTCTCTCTCTCTCTCTCTCTCTCTTTCTCTCCTTCTGGTTCACCGTGATGTGAGCTGCTTCCCTCCACCACCCTCTACCACCATGATGTTCGGCCTCACTTCAAACTCTAAGGAATGGAGCCAGCATTCCACGGACTAAGACTTCTGAAACCCATGAGCCCTCAAATAAACTTTTCCTCCTCTATAGTTGTTCTGGTCAGATCCTTTAGTCTCAGAAGTGAAAAAAACTGACTAAAACATTATTTTAGGCATTTTCTTTATAATGTGCCTTGGTGTGGGTCTATTTTAATTTTGTACATTTGTGGTTCTGTAAGCTCTAGTATTTGATTTTCTATTTTATTATTTAGGTTTGGAAAATTTTCTAATATTATTTCTTTGAAAACATAGTGTATTCCTTTGGTTTGTATCTCCAAACTTTCATCTATCCTGAAAAATCTTAAATTTGACCTTTTCAGGTTATTGCTTAATTCTTGGAATTTCTGTTCATGGTTTATTAACATCTTCTCTGTACTGTCAACTTTATTTTTAAGATTATATATTTTGTCTTCATTGGTTGAGATTCTGTCTTCTAAGTAGTCTAGTCTGTTGGTGATGGTTTCCATTGAATTTTTAATTTGTTTTATTGATTCCTTCACTTCAAGGATTTCTGCTTGATTTCTTTTCAGAATCTCTCTCTTCGTTGAAGTGATCTTTTACCTCCTGAATTTTATCTCTGATTTCACACCTTATGTTGTCCTTTATATCAGGCATAAGTTTAACTGTATGTTCTAAATTTCACCTCTGTCATTTATTCTGTTGTGTTGTCAATGGATTCTATTATTGAAGGATCTTGGTTTGTTTGGAGTAATTTTTCCCATTTTTTTTCCCATGTAGTTTGTGTGCTTACCCAACTATCAGTGTTCATCTGCAGTACAGTTGGGACTGTGTAGACTTATAGTGTCCCTGAATGTTTCTAGTATCTCGGATTTAAGTGGGAGACAAATAATAACAGCATCCAATGCAAACAATATACAGCCTTAAACAAAATAGCTCCTTCTAAGATGTCTACAGTTTTGTTGCAATAAACAGAAACGATGTGTTCAATTATTGTCTTGATATAAAGAATGAATTTATAAAAGGGTTTACAATTTCAAATTTTGGACAAGGAGAAAAAATCAGTAGTATAGGATATGATATTTGTGAGGAATGAGGAGTAAATATACAAGTAAAAAAAATTATACAAAGAGTGAAAGAAGGATTAATTAGAGGTTGGATCTTAGGAGGAGAAAAGAGATAAATAGAATCCAGGGAAACAGGATATATATATATATATATATATATATATATATATATATATATATGATATATTTAAACAGGTAAATTATATATACACACATATATATAATTTAAAAAAACTGAAAGAAAAAAAGTAAAATTAAAACAAAACTGTCACATATTATTCAGATGTCCTAGTCCTCAATAAATTGATGCATGAAAAATTCTTGCTTTCAATAATGGTAGAAATGTGAGATTAAAAAAAAGAAAAAACAAATAAGAGAAAAAAAACCTTCGATGATAAGTTGAACAATAGCTTCTGTTGGACTTCAAAATTTTCTCAGCTTCCCTTCTCAGCAGTTAGGTGGTACTGTCTGGAGTTTGATGCTAGCTTCACCCTCAGGATGGGTGGAGTTGCTAGTGTGTGAGGTTAGTCCTGGAGATGGAATTCCTGTAGGTGGTATATAGATTTAGGTATGCTCTGGTCTGTTCACTGAATACCAGTTGGTCTGGAGATTTGAAATCAGCACACCTCCTGGGCCCAGCAATTACTGGTCCATGGTGGAATACTGCACCCCACTAGTCTCCTTTGGGTTCTACACATATAGTGTAGGAGCCTGTTCTTAGCCCACTTCTTTACCTGCAAACCCCATGATTCCTGTCTCTGATTCAGTCTCCGAACTTAGTCTCTCCTACTCTTGCCCTATCAAATTCCCATTCTGGAGCTTCTCTCCTAGCCAGTCCTTCCAGCTGCTGGATTGTGAGGGAAGGGGGAAGCCAGGTGGATTTCCACAACCAGTATTTCCCTGTGTAAACGTCCTCTATCCTTGATTTTCTCCTGATCACTTAGGCACACTCTCTGTCACACAGTGTGAATTTGCCTGGCTTCTTTTTCAATCCAGATTTGGGTCTGCCAGTAATCAGCTCACCTAGCTGTTGGCCCCTGTGCTGCAGCTGCAAAAATTTTTTAAATTAATTAATTTTTTTAATATATGGCAGTGGAATGCATTACAATTCTTTTTACATATATAGAGCACAATTCCCATATCTCTGCTTGTATACAAAGTATATTCACACCAATTCGTGTCTTCATACATATACTTTGGATAATAATGTCCATAACATTCCACCATCATTTCTAACCCCATGACCCCTCCCTTCCCTTCCCACCCCTCTTTCTGTTGTCCCCTGTGCAGGCTGCAGGGAGAAAGATGATAGCTTCTTTCAGATTCTTTCACATACGTGGATACTGGGAAGCACAGCTTACTGTTTTTTGAGCAGTGACTCTGACCTCTAAACTCTCCATACCTTGACATGCCTCAGTCTTCCTGAGAATGAGAATTTTTTTTAATTACTTTATTTCTCTACTGTGTTCATGGAAGGACTATTCTGATTTGGGCTTCCAACCACTGCTTCAGTTGTAGGGGTGGGGATCTTTCTCTCTTATTTTATTATATAAGGTCTCCTGAGTCCCTGATGTGTTTTGAGTGTCTGGTATTAAATTCCAGTAAAGTCTCCCCTAATTCTTGATCACTTACCAACTTTGCTGAAAGCTGCCTGTCTGCTTTTCTTGGTTCACAGCATGGAGTAAACAGGGAAGCAATCCCTCTATTCTGCTACCTTCCCCTCCATTCCTTATTGGCTATCACTGTTGTAGCTAAACCATGTACTTCTCCTACTTTAAAGTATGTAAGAATCATTCAAAATCTTATTATTGAACATTCAGAAGCTTCAAGAAAAGTTGCTTTTGCTGGTCTTGAGACTACATTTTGAATTTCAGAATGATGATTCATAATCTTTTTGCAACAAAGAACCATTTAGGAACTTTCAAAATCACAATGACCTGATTACTGCAGTCCCAAATCAATTAAATAAGAATCTCTGAAGTTATGACTGGAGTATCACTATTTGTTACAGATCTCTAGGTGAATTTAACAATAGCATATATAAGAATCTCTGCTTTAGAAGCTCTTGAGGTGAACTAATTTAAAGTTTATTTTACTGAAAAAGGAGAGTTTACATATCAGGAACAATTAATTTGTCATGAGTGAATATTCATTTATTCATTAAGTGAGCTGTTACTCTGTGTAAGTCACAGTGATTTATATCATCTTGCCTTCAAGAAGCTTAGAAACTAGTTACAGAGATAAGTTAGCCAGTTAAATAACTGCAAAGCTATATGGGATAGGTTCAGCATGGGTAGTATATATATATTAAGGGTTAGAGGATCAAGAAAAGGAAGAGTTAATTTTAGGTGGGATAATTATTAAATCTTCCTGGAAAAGTAGATGCATGAGAAAGACCTCATGCAATAGTTCTCAAACTTTAGGTTCCATGGGAAACATCTGGAGTGACCAAGACACAAGGCCACTGTTGTCACGGAGTATCACCCTGCCACACTACAAATGACCATTCCCACATTGCTGTTCTAATAATGGAAGATTCACAGTTCCCAGTGGAAGGCTAATTGATGGAGCCCAGCCATGTGCTCTTGTCTATTCTGCCCAGGAGCCATTGGCAGATGCTCACAAATAGTGCACACAAAAGGACATGTTCCTCAAGTAAGAATGAAGTTGCAATGCTACTCAGTCTGTAGCAAAACCCTTTCTTTACCTTCACTAAACCCAAACTTAAACCTACAAAATAAACACCACCAACAACTACATTTACCACAAAAGACAATATTCCAAAAATAGGCATGCATGAGAGGTGATTTAATTTTTTCTTTTTTTTGGACAAAAAGAAAGATCCTGTTTGGGGTTGCTAAGTTAGAGATTACTGTGTTTAACTCAAGTGATAATGCCCACTTAGTGTTTTGCGCAATGAGTCAAAGACTAGAGAAGGTTGCTTACGTGTCATCTCTTAGAGGCAAAAATAGAAAACATGTGAGCATCAGGAGGCAGAATGTAAAGGAGGGAGCCACGGACAGAGAGTCTCATAATATCCTCAGACTTCTAGCACTGAAGTAGTAATTCAAAGTGTTGCTGCTTTAGGCATTAACAAGTATTAATGCCCAAAACGATTTGGATTAAAATAGTTAAGTATATTTTTCTGTTGTGGTATTTCTAAGAATTTCTCAGAGATTGTCTAAAATACTAATTTTGTTGCACTATATAACTTTAATAATGCTGTATTTCCAAATATCATCTGACTATTGAAGTCTCTTAAAGAACTAGTGATGATGGACACAATGACTAACACCTGTAATCCCAGCTATTCAGGAGGCTGAGGCTGGAGGATCTCAAGTTTGAAGCCAACCTGAGCAATTTAGCAAGAATCTGTTTCAAAATTAAAGAAAAGGATAAAGGCTGGGGATAGAGCTCAGTATCAAAGCAACCCAGGGTTCAGTTCCAGTATCTATTTCTCTCTCTCTCTCTCTCTCTCTCTCTCTCTCTCTCTCTCTTTCTCTACACACACACACACACACACACACACACACACACACACACACGGGAGGTCAATATGTGTGGTCAATATTGACAAATATAGAGATCACAAATAATCACCAAGAATATAGCTTCAGAATAATGGAGGGTGGGTTGAAGGAGACACTCACTTCCTAAGGATTTCTCAAACAATTCCTCAAGGATCTCTAACAGAGCAAATTTTCTACCCTATCAAATGTTTCCTGCTATTTCTTTGGTGATATAACAAGGATGACCATACTATTTATCATCCAAACTAGGACAGTTGGAAGAGAATAAAGGGGGAGATATTAATAATTATGCCAGGACAACATACACAAAACTGTTTCAAGCCAACTAAGACAAATGGTCATCCTAAAAATAACTCCTGATTTTAGCTGTACACACTTTTTATAGTTTGGATCTAGAATATCCTCCAAAGATTCATGTGTCAAAGTCTTGGTTCCCAAATGCAGCAATGTTCAGAGGTAAGGCATTAGGGAAGTAATTGGATCAAGAGGCTGTGATCTCATCAATGGATTAATCTATGGGTGAACTCATAATTGAATGGAATATTGGTAAGTGGTAGAAACTGTAGGAGGTGAGACAAGTTGGAGAAAGGAGGTTACTGTGGGTATGCCCTGGAAGGCTATATATCTTGTCCCTGGGCCTCCCCTCCCAGCCCGCCTCTCTCTCACCCAGCTTCCTTGAAGTGAGCAGCTCTGTTCTGCTATGTGCTTCTTGATGTTCTGCCTCACCACAGGCCCACAGTGATGAAGCCAAGTGACTACAGACTGAAACTATGAGCCAAAGTAAATCTTTCCTCCTTCAAGGTGTTTTTCTCTGCTTGTTTTGTTTGTTTGTTTGGTTTTCAGCATAAAAAACTGACACACACAATACTTGACTGAAAGGAATTAAAAACAGATTGTCCATCTTCTCTTCTATTTATGGGAGACCATGTGACTAAAGTGGGACCAGATCACAGTGGTTAATATCCCTCCAAAATTTTACACAAAACAAGGTGTAGCATCTTGACCACATCGGGTTCTTGTCTATCAGGAAGACAGTAGAAGATCGTTGTAGAAGGTACATACGATTGTGTCCTTAATATATTGATTCCTTTCTCTTTCCTGCTGCCTGGAATGTGGCTATTCAGGTTAGAGTTTTAGCAGCCATCTTGAATCATAAGGCAATATGCTTAGGTTGGGGGAACAGAAAGATAAAGGAAGTTTTAGTCTCCAGGGATCATGGAATGGTTCTATCTTTGGTTTATGAAGTGACAATCAATAAATATTTATTTTGAGTCATTATCCTGGGTTATTTTGGAGTCTGTTATATCTGGTTCAACCTAATCCTGATAGATATAACCTTATATCTGTGTTAGATAAAAACTATTATATGACAAAAAAATCTTAACCATATTTTTATAATTTAAAATTTTCTAGTAACCATATTAAAAGGAAATGGGTAAAATTAATTTTAACAATGTATTTTATCTAAACAAATATAGCCAAAATTATATTTTAATGTATAATCAATATGCAAAAAAATAATGTAATCATTCACACACTTTATTTTATGCTATCTTCAAAAGCCCATGTGTATATTGCACTTACAGAACATCTTTCTCAATTTAGACTAACCACATTTCAAGTGCTTTTAACCACATGTGGCTAGTGGCTAACACATTGGACAGAACACTGTTTAACCATAACTATCTCCTCTCTCCTATGTATTTTCTCTTTCCCTTTCCTCTTGTTTCTCTACGAAAGTAGATAAAACTCTGTATCTTACACAAAACAATAATAACAGAAACTCCTTTCTCATTTTTATTTCCCAGAAATCGTTTCCCTATTGTTGTTCTTTCCTGTAGAACTCTATTAACTGAATTTTCAATATCAGGGAACTCTAGTCTTAGACTCTTGACAAGGCAAGGTCCTTCAGGATGCCACTTAATCAACTAGGTATCTGAGAGTTGACTAAACCATCAGCTGTCATAATTTTAGGATGATCATCTGGAAAATTTAGCCCATTGATATTAAGAATTGTTAATTGCTGGACTAAAATGCACTGCTTTGTCATCAGTTGTCACAAATAATTGGTTGGATATATTGTGTCATTGTTTGCAAACAATTTAAGAAAATCACTTCTAGTAGAGTCAAAATTCCCCCTCCTCTAATGCCAATCTTTTTTTGCTATGAGAAGAGAAGGAGAATAAAGGGAATTGTGAGAGCTGGCCACTTAGGAGTTTAGCTATCCTCTGGGAAGGGTCATGAATACATGCAACCACTGTCATGAGTACAGCAATGAAAAGTGACTTCCTGCAGTGACATCACAGAGTGCAGCATACCCTAAGTTGTCCAGAGTCTAGTACTCAAATGCAGGAAGGGTCTCAGTTACAATGGGAACAAAATGTACATCTTGTTAAACACAAGTAAACCATGAGCTTTGAGCCTTTTGGATGAAGTTAATAGGAGGCAAAGACATAAAGGTTATGATTGATTTTGATTGATTAATTCTCCAACAGGAGGGAAGAAATGTTTTGGCTTAAATGTGATGTACATTAAAGGTCAGTCTTTTCTTAGAGAAGCCAAGAAGCTCAGATGACATGACAGGGGTCCAGTGAGGTAAGATAGAAGAAAGGAGAGATAAAGGGAGAGCAAACAAAGGAGATTTTATACATGGAGGAGAAGTAGTGGTAACCAAAACAGAGCAGTAGCAAAGGGGGCCAAGAAATGTCTCCAGCTCTAATGGAGAGTGGAAAGAAGGAAAATGAAGTCCAAAGCTCTTATCAGTAGTTCAACGATGTTAGGGTGCCATGCATAATTAAATCTCCTACTCAATCATTTATTTCCTAATTTATTTACTTGAAGTTTTCTCTGTGTTCCAGAGGCTTCACCCTCTTTGGCCTTCAGTGTGTTCAATGATTTAGATAAGATCAGTGGGTAGTAGGGTGATACTGTCAAACCTAAAACCTAAACCATAGAGAACAGTTCAGGGTAAACTGAGTAAAGAGGAAGAGAGAGGAAAAGACCATTCTAAACATTCTAGTTATCCAGAGTCATGTATTCAGCCTCCTTAATTCTATATACTTTCACTAAGAACAGAGAAGTCAGTAAAAACCACATTGGGGCTGGGGATGTGGCTCAAGCGGTAACACGCTCACCTGGCATGTGCCAGGTGCTGGGTTCGATCCTCAGCACCACATAAAAATAAAATAAAGATGTTGTGTCCACCGAAAACTAAAAAAAATTAAAAATAAATAAAAAAAAAATTAAAAAGTTCTCTCTCTCTCTCTTTCTCCCTCTCTCTCACGGGAAAAAAAAAAAAAAAAAAAAAAAAGCACATCTGAACATCTAGAAAGAAGATGCCGAGACCACACAGTAACCATGCAATTCACTCATTGAAACTCCCAAGGCCCCAGAAGTGTAACACCACTTCTCCTTTTCTTAACCATGCCAGACATTGCTGCTCCCCATGGACCCTCGCTCCTGTAGAGCTATGGATATTGCCTTGGCAGCCCCAGCTCAGCACTCCAGGAAGGTCCTGCTGATTTGTAGGAGATCATTTGTCCTCCTTTCCCTGCACTATTACTGAGAATTTTTTTTTCTTACTTTTAAACAAGTCTAACAAGCATGGTTAGTATTTTCTAAGTCAATTCCAGACCAGAGCAGGAAAATACCAGGTGGGAGAGGGCATATGACATATGAGAACCAAGGAGGTACATAGGTGCCTGGAGGGAGGGACAGAAAAACTGGAAATCCTGTGAACTTCATCTCAAACCAAAATGCAGGTGGCCCATTCGATGCCAGAGTGAGTGTATGTGGTGTGTGTTGTGGCAGGAAGAGAATGGACTTTAGAATAAGACAAAGGTTTAAGTTAGAGCTTGTCTCCTAGTAGCCATGTGACCTCAGACAGCTCTTTGAATTATCAGAGCCTCAGTTTTCTCATTTCTAAAATAGAGATAATATAAAATTACCTTCCTTATTCAGTTGTGAGAATTAAATACATGTGAGCAACAGGCTTGAAGTGAGTACTTTTTTCTCCCTTTCTCTTTAGAAATGAATAGTTTCTCAGGTTATCATCATTTTATAACTTTAGATAGTGCTTATTAAACTTTGACTATACTATGGATACCGTGCTAGAACAAAAGAGTTCCATGAAAAACAACCCATATCATCAAGGAAATTAGAATTATCTGGGGATAAAAACTGTAAGACATAAGTTAGATGGTATGGTGTAACAATGGAATTAGGTGTAATAATTGAAGCAGTACTGATGGAAGCCTGATGTGGGTATCTATAATTTTTGAGAAAGGTTATTATCATCTGTTTATAGTAATGATAATCCTGAATCAGCAAGAAACATAACTGGGTTTAATCAACCATGTGTAATTACCATGAGTAATTCTTGTTTTGAAAATATTCCATTTAAAGTGACGAAAGCTAAAAAGATAAATTTCCATGGTTTCATCTTGTGGAAAATCCATTAATTTCTAGTCCAACACCTTTTGCATTGATGTGTCAAGTAAATGAGAAAAGTGAAAAAAGAGAAAGCAAGAAATGGAGAAGGATTGAGAAAGGAACAGAAATGTGGTGCTATCAGATTGCTTCGGAATAAATCAGTCTTTTGTGTGTCCTTCTTGCTGTTTCATTTAATCTTTACAGTAATCTTGTCCAGTTGGCAAAACAGAACAGCCCCTCTGCCTTTTCTTTCTGCTACCTGCGATTTGAACTCAGGGGCACTTTACCACTGAAATATATTCCCAGTTCTTTTTATTTTTTATTTTGACACAAGGTCTTTCTAAGTTGCTCAGGGCCTCACTAAATTACCAAGGCTGGCCTCAAACTTGCAATACTCTTACCTTAGCTTCCCAAATTGCTGGGATTACAGGCATGTGCCTCACCCCGGCTAAGGCATTATTCTCTTTATGACCGATAACAGAGTGTTACTTGTCCAAAAACACAGAGTGTTACTTGTCCAAAATCACACATTTAGTACATTAGGCATCCAGAAGGTAGAAGAAACTAGGTTCTCTGCCTGAGGCAAAGGAAAAAAAAGAAATAGAGAAAAGAAAAAGAAAGTTAACCCTATATAAATGTGTTTAGTCCCAAAGAATCTCATTTAAAGACATGAAATTTTAAATTCATAAAGTAAATATACAAGATGTAATACATATGGGCACAAAAATATTTTGCACATAAAATAAGTGCTCAGCATAATTGCTTCATCACAACTTCTTTTCTTTTATTCCTCCCTTTGTCTCTTGCTCTAAATAGATGAGGGCAAGAGATAAGACAAGAAAGGAAGGAAGCAGAGGAGAGAAAAAGAAAATGGGAAGTGGAAGGAAGAGAGAAGACATAAGATATAAGATAATAGGAGACAAATGCTGAAGGGTAATCCTAATCATGAATATATATACATCTGGTGGATTGAGATTTTGGAAATAAGAAACTGCATACGAATGACCTGGTTTGGAGTTCTCCTGAAGACATCATGGTCTGGGAAGGAGTGAATGTGTCTAGGGGTTTGGATATTGTCCTTGGCACCTCATGAAACTCTTCTGTGTGGTGCCTGAGCTGACATCTCTGGTTAAATACAGCCCTGTCATCTGTGGCTCTCTGTTACTGAAGGGCATCGATTGGCCAATACACCTCTTCCCCACCAGGTCTCTATACCATCCACAGCCTGCTGCTGCCGTAGGCATGTGAAAGAGATCAGAAGCTCATCTTTAGAGCCCAGTGGTCAAGAGAGTGGGCGAGATTCCAACCAGCATCTGGACCCTGGCAGGCAGCCAAACACTCAGGGTACCTGTTTCTTCTCCACTTGGGCATAATCACAGGGCCCATCTCCCATTATTGTGACTGTTCATGTAAAATACTTAATAGAAGGATTGCCTACAATCATTCTCAATAAATCTTAGCTCTTCACTTATATTTCCTGCTCTCAAACATAAACAGTATTTGTCTCATGTCAAGCTTTAGTGAGTTCTCTGAACTTTCGATTATCATTTTTTAAAATCTGAAAAGTAAGCCTCAATCAAAACCAGCTATTCATTATTTCCTATTGTTCTGCTCAGAAATTTCCCTCTTAAAAATAAGTGGCAAAAAATCTGGTGGTGTTTGAAATGCCTGCATTCAAAGTTTTATGTGGCTATGGGCATTCACAGGCTTCTCTGTCAACCAGGGAAGGACTGCTTCATGAATCAAGGGCTGTAAATTTGTATCATTTACATTTTTATTTCTCTAAACAGCCTCCACAAAATTAAAAAGTATAATTTTGAAAGTTGGTGTTTATTATTATTTTTATATGCAGTCCCATAAATGTGAACTCTTTAAAATCTCTCTCATTTGGAACAATGAAGGGAAAAGAGAGAGAAATCAGCCAGAGAAAATATGTGAGAAGATATGGGAGTTTTATTCATCTCAAGGAAAGTTAATATTTTAAGCTAAGATATAAACAGACTTTAACAAGTAGTAAAGCTAAGTTCATAAAAACTACATTCCACAGAAGATTCTGATTGTTTTATATAATCGTAAATATAAGCTACTTTGGTAATAAAACAACTTTAATTACTAGAATCAGAAGTAAATGACTCTTTTTTTTAAAAAAATAAACAAACAAACCTGGATTTGCCTTGCTTACAAATAAGACTCATAAGAATTCTTTGGAGAAAAAGGAACACTGCTTAATTACATGTAGTTTAGTTGGTTAACTTTACATGAGATTAGTGAAGTGTGGATTAATGGCGTTTTATTGCATAATGCAAGTTAAAGCAATATACTCATAAAATAAACAATCCAATTATCTTTTTTTATATCATAGCTTTCCAACACCTAGGGCTTTGGTCTCACTTATTATGTTTATTTGTACACGGACAGAGTTCTATCAAGGGACTGCCAGGAGTGTGGGGCTGTTAACTCTTTGCTTGTTGGTAACTCTGAAGAGAGTCATTGAAGGTTGAAGTAACAGAAATGTCTGGCTGAGGTGGTCCTGGTTTCCTAGTGTGATTTAACTTCTTGCTCTCTGAAGTTAGACTGTCTAAATTTGAATCCTGCTTCCCTCTTACAGGCTCTGTGACAGTGAAGAAGTCCCCTCAAGTCCCTCCTCTGTGAAATGGGGGTGATTATACAATTTGCTTCACAGCATTACTGAAAGATTAACATTAAAACAGGTTTCCATGTACCATGAGCTCTCCATAACTCCTGCTGTCCCCATAGTTGATCTGGAACTGAAGGAGACTTGTCCACTTTTAACCTGATGGCAACAAGCCCCTCGAATCTTAACTTAGATTATTAATTCACCTGTGCTTACATTTTGTCATATCATTTAGTAGTTTTGTATATTATAATACTCTTAAAATATGTCACCTAGGAGGTATGTTTTCTTGGTATGGTAATTGTTTTTTTTTTTTTTCACTCTCTTAGAATAAGGCACCTGGTGAAGTTTGGTGACTGTGGATGATTTTGATGAATTTCTTCAGATTGATGACTTTGTTGTTATTAAAGTTTATGGCAGTTGATGTATCCACAGAAGAGCTCTGGAACTGGCCTCTCCTCCCCTTCTCTGCCAACCAACACTGACTTGTTCAAGCCCCAAAGCCTCAGTTTCTCCTTCTGAATAGTCCACTTGTTACAGGAAGTGAAGACACTGCTTCTACTCCATCTGTTCTCTATGATCTCCATGAGCATCACTCTTTTCCAAACTGCCTCCACCTTGCCTGGGACACCGCAGTAGCTTCCTTAAGGGTGTGCCCGATTCTGCCCCTGCTCTCACAAAGCTCATTCTCCGTTCACTGCTTAGATTGATCTTGGTAAATTATACACCTGATGATGATACTGCTGTAATTGGAAACTTATCAAAAGCTCCTCATCTTGCTAAGAGTAAAATGCAAACTCCTAGCTCTGACATATAGTATGTGCTGGGCTCCTGATGGCTCCATCCTTATTGTTACCCTCCTGTTCTTACCCACTGTGCCTCAGACACACTGGCCTTTCTGTTTCTAGAATTCGCCAAACTTGTTATCATATAACTTTTCTCCTTGGTGTGACTCCTGCCAGGAAAGCTCTTGTCTCCTGATATTCTCATGGCTGGATTCTTCTTGCCCTTTGAATTTTAACCTAAATGTCAATTCTCAGGAGATGCCTCCTCTCCCACCCAGTCTAAAGCATTTGTCCAGGCACTTTCTGTCATATTGCCTTTTAACTCTCTTGCGTGTATTTGTCATAATCTGATTATCTTGTTCATTCATTTACTGCTCTTTGTTCAGTTGTATGTCCTCAACCTTGCTTCTGCAAGAGTACGGATTCCAACAAAGTGGGAACAACATCTCTCTTACTTTCCCTGTGGTATCTGTTGTGTTAGAATGGTGTCTGCAAGAAAGTAAGCACTCAACAAACATGTTGAACGAAAGAATTCTCAGGCTGCCCAAGGAAAAAAGCTCTCTGTATTCTGACCAAGACCTCCTCTCAGTATCCTCACTTCTTAGTTCCTGTCCAGGATGATTCCATGACAGAGCTCAGAAAAGTACCATGATGATTTCCAGCAGTGTATTTGACTATTTATTTCAGGACAGTTTTACATTATTTTTTTACTAACCATTCATTCCACCTCCATTTTCCCAATTTGCTTTTTTTCTTTTATTGCCTTGTATTAACATCTTTGACCAAATTATCTCATTCAATTTATATGACATCCTGGGCAAGTAAAATTACATTCTTGTTTTCTAAGGAAGAGAATCGAAGATTAGAAGAGCCACACAACTTGTGATGAACCTGGGTCTGTCTAATACCAAAGACCATGAATTTTTCCCTGCAGGTAGATAGTGCTCCATCAATTACCAGGGCCTCAGATTCATTTATGAGTTTACCAAATAGGTTGCAAACTTGGTTGCCCTCAGTTATTATGGGGGAATTTCTGAGTGTCTTTAGACTTGCAGAATAAAAATCTAGAGAAGGGCTCAAGGACCTGTACTTAAAAAGAGGCCTCCAAACTATTCTTAAGGTATTACTTTTAGGTAACACTGATTAGATCAAAAACCAAGCATTGAAAAAAAGGTGGAGGAATGTTTAACTGAATATCTGTTATCTCCAGGAAAGCCTTTGAAATACCAGCAAAGATTAGTTTATCTAGATAATTTAGTGATCCAGTGAGCCTCCAGGTCTAAAAAGTGTAAAGGTAGAAATTGAAGACCCCAGATATTTGATCTAAGAGGAAATGACCACGTGTTACTTGCTACAAGAACCATGAAGTCTGAGACAGGACCTGAACTTGGCGGTGGAAAGCACACCACGGGATATGCTAAAAGAAGAACCTTCCTTCAGTTTCAGGGATTTTTGTAAAACCCAACTAAAGTTTTGTCTGCCATCTCTTCAAGTTACTTTAAGTCTTTATTTAAAGACTCAAAGTCATTCAACACAGTTTTGAATCAGTAAGCCATTTATTCAGAGTAAAGTGGGTGAGAAGTACATTTTATAGGAGTATAATTTAGGCTATCAGAAATGTTTTTATAAGCATCTCAATACTATTTTCAAATACCAGGGAGACTATTTTAAGTTATTATCATGGTATAATGAAAATATACTATACATCTAGAGTGCTTTTCTTATTGGAGAACATAAAATTTTGTCCAATACACATACTCTAATAATAAGATGCTGGTTCTGCCACACTTCTTGTTAGAATTAAGTCCTATCTCATAGAAGAGATAAATGGCCTCCTGAGGCTTTGTGACCACAGAAAGTCACATCTGGTAGCTTGCACCTGGCTGACCTATTCATGAAAAAGGTCAATTTAGTGCAAAAGGGTCTTTTTTTTTTTCTTTTTCTTTTTTAAAATCAGCTCTGCTGGAGGGAATTGAGCAGCTGTCAGGGGAGAAGGGTTTCATCCTTTCAAACCATTCTACTTGCTGAGGCAGTTCTTAACTAACACTGGGAAGGCCACAACTCTACATTTGGCAACAACTCCTGCAGGCTACTCCTGTTTCCTTTTATCACTACTGTGAAATTAGAAATTCAAGTACACCAATATTTTATATATTGTTGCATTACTCAAATAAAGACTCAGACTATTTTATTTTAACATGAAGTATTATTTTAAGACTGAGTTCCATTTTCCCAATAAGTATTCTAAATACTGCTTTTTAAATATTTCTCATTGGTACAATTTGGTAAGGAAAGATAAATTCAATAATTGATTATGGTTTACCATGAAAAAAATTGTTTTGTTTGTTGCTGTTTGCTTTTTTTTTTTTCCTTGCTTTTTCCAAATCAGAGTGAAGGGACCTGAGTGAAGAGAACCAGGAAACCCATTTGATGGAAAGGCAAGCCAAGTTTGAGGTAACAGGGCTAATGCTTTGATCTCAGAACTGAGAGGTTTGCATGCTCTGAACATGCTTTCTTAACATGCAGGACACAAGGTATGGTCTTCTCTTAAATCTGGAAATTTCAAATGCCTAGATTCTGGGTGAAGTACTTTTTAGGCTAAGGTTGGAAGACTATCTCCTAGCTAGATCCAGGATGTCTTCACTCAATGGATTTCTGTCCTCTCCTGTCCAGTAGGTAGCTATATGTGCTGAAAATGGGTCTTGGTATAACAACCCTTTTCTTCATATCAGTAATGGAAGATGTTAATAACATCTGAAAAAAATATGTTTAATTATTTCTACAAACCCTGATAAACAAACTATCCAATCTTTTAACTTTTCTATTTCTCTATTCAATTATGAATGGTCTGAAAAGAAAGGCAGGATCCACCCAGATAATGCAGAGATTTGCTCTCTGGTGATTTTGGATCCTAAATCCTCTGTCACTGATGACCTGGATTTTTAGCTTATCTGTTAAATGCTGAGCTTTCATATCTCTTCATCCTGAGGCGACAAGTTCATACTGAAATAATTTCCCTTTCATTGAAAGCAAAACATCAATATGCCCCCAAATAGTCTACTCCTTCAAAAGAGAAGTCAGGAATATTTGAGACTATTATGTATAATTACTATATGTTTAGCTAAGTTGCTTTTTTAAAGGCTTCAAATACATACTTTGGACTTTTAAAAAAGGTTTTCTGTAGAGTTCAAATATTTAGTTTGACATGTTTAAGTTTCAATGATTCATGTCAAAACAAAATTACACATTAACCAAATGCCAAACAAGCTTGACATGGAGATGAGTCAGATCTGGGCTACTCCAACTCCAGACTGCAAAGTGCTATGAAGTATTCCTGCATTATGTATGCAGTTTTCCTGCAGAGCACCCTCTCTTAGCATTCAGACTATGAGGCTTAAAGGGAGTCACACTAGAAATATGGAGAATTCTCCATTTCTGTTAATTTATCATGGCTGAATTGGCATAATGAATGGTGACAAATAGGCCTTTTTCATCCACACAACAGTCACCATTACATTTTCAATGGCTTCTGCTAGTGTCAAGAATAGCAAGCTTAATTACACAAAAGCTGGTGGAGGCATGTGGTGTGAATTTAATGCAGTAACTGGAAAGAGGCTGCAGGACATCAACTTTGATCCTGCAGGGGAAAATGGATCCCATATAAATATAAGCACAGAATGAGATACTAAAGATTATAGAAGTCATATGGAAATTTATTTATTCAGCTTAGAGTTTATTTAGAAATCTCGATTGATTGAAAGCAAACTACTAAATATTATTCTTTGATTTCTTTCTGTCTCGAGCATTAACCATATCTCTGAAATTAAAGTATATGTGAAATACTAATTTTGCAAGATGTCTTTAAACTAATTGCAAAAAGTGGTGAAGGTTTGATCATGGCATTTAATAGAATATCACTAGTTAAAAGTGAAAAAGCCATTTTTGCTTTATCAGTTGGGTAGTAAAATTGTTATATATAGAATCAACTTGATAAAGGGTGGCCCCAAAATGTAATTATTATCACTAGACAACCATTTTGAATTACTTGATATCTATTGTATATCAATAAATTTAAATAGAGGTGAATTGTAAGCACATAAAAGCTTTTCCTTCTTAGCCCACACTTAATATATATTTTTATCCTATTTAATTGATTATGATATTAGTTCACCTCAAGGAAATAAAGAAGTTAATATTGATATATAAAATGAGCCATTTTTTTGCCAAGCATTTTGATATTGAGGAAAGTTATTTATTGCTTCTAAACATTAATAGTATGCCTTATTTTAACTACCTATTGATTTTTTTCTTACAAACCTGTAAAATGAAGTTTTTTTAAAAAAATCAGAATAACTATAATAACATTTAGAAGCATGCTCACTGAATACTTTAAGCATACAAAATTTGAAGACTATCAGACATAACTATTTCTCAGCTCTAACTATTAATAAAAACAAATAGATGCAATTTAAATTGCCTTACTAATCAACTAGATGAGTGTATAAAACTGAGCATTTGAGAAAATACCAATAAAACACAATGTTCATCTGAATCTTATGTTTGTTCAGTAAAATTTTTAAAATGAGAGCAAGAGGGAAACCATGTAAACCCACACCTGTCTCAGAGGGCAAATGATTTGCTGTGTCCTTTTTAATTTTTAGTGTAAAATGGCATAAAGCATATTATTTCCTTTCTATAGTTCCATTGTGATAACTTTGAAGAATATTAAGAGCAGAATATATTCTTATTATTTATTAAAATGCAAATATCATTTTTAGGCTTTAGAAAAATAATATAAATCATTCTTCAGATATTGGAATTAGCTGCTTAATTAAATACCTATTCAACATTTGCTATGTACCAGGCATTTTGTAGAACTGGGTATATAAAAAGTTTTACATAGAGCTAGATGTGTGTGTATGCATGTGTGTGTGTGTGTATGTGTGTGTGTGTGTGTGTGTGTGTGTGTGTGTGCGTGTACATGCAAAAAAGACACCATGTTCTCATGAAGTTTAGTATTATTGATGAGACAAGAATACAATTAGAAAAAATAATTCACATATAAGCTATGTGGTAAATTGCTTGGCATGCATTCTAAGGGCAGATGGACATAGAGGTTTGAAGTCAGTGTGTACTGCAATGTTTGGGGGAGCAGTAGTGAAAGTAATGATGATAATGATCCTAAAGGGAGTGTTCATCACCCTGAAATCAGTATGTCTGAATGCTATACTTTGGATATGTTTTGACGTGTGTCATCATAACACACACAGAGTCAAAAAAAAAATACTGCACATTTGGACTCCACTGCAAATAAATCCTGCAATTAATCCCTCTTTAGTTTTTATTTTCATAGAGATCCTGAGAGAGAAAGATCCCCTCACTCTGTCCTGCCTTTCTCTTTTTCTAATGACATATTCATACTTCCCTACACATGTAGCTTAGATGTTTTAAGGAGGATTAACTTTACACAATTCAAAAGGTCTTGATTTGGGGAATGATCTGATATCATATACATAAAAAATGTCTTAAAGAATTCTATAATGAACTAAGAAAAAAAATTAGCCTTAGTGGGTTGCATTGTGGATAGATATTATTTTGTGTAAGCATATTTAAAGAATCATTCCATGGCCATGATTTTATACCTCAACCGAGTGACAAGTAGGAAAAATGAATATCCTGGGAAGGTAAATTAGTGACCACCAAAGGAACAATTCACTTCCTGAGCAAAATAAAGCTCTTTGTGTTAGAATATATATAATCCTGAATACATCTCTCTTTTAGCATTACAATTGTGGTTAATATATAGATTTAAATGTGCTGAATATTTAGATCTTCTTATATTAATGTATATTTCTCTAGAAACTTTCCTCAACTTCTACATGCTCCAATTAATTTTTTTTGGTTAAAATTAAATGGCCTCATTTTTTCCATGGAATTACACACTTGGTCCCAAGATGGAAAGTTATTTGCTTTAATATTCATGATTCAGCAGAGTATTTTATGACTAGCAAGAGTTGCAGCTTAAGTGCATATCTTCTGTACATACCGAGGTCAGAAATAATTTGCTTCATGATATAGGAATTAAAATCAATACTCTTACTTCCTTAAGAAAACAAATATAACATAATGTAAATGAGAAATGGATAAATTATTAATAGATGGGCTTATCTCAAATATAATACAAGTCAAGCAAGGTCAGCCCAGAGAATTGAGTTTAGGAAACAGAGCCAGTTACAGGAAGCATGAGGAAGTTAGATGTATCACACAGCTTTGTTTTCAGAAAGTGGTTTCAGGCCTTCTTTTACAAACACCCTGTTAGCTGTCCCCATGAATAAGTGCCTGTAAGTTAATATTCCAGAGGATGAGGGAATGGGACGCAGGGCATCTTGGTTGAACTGCAAGTCTTGCCATAGTAGCTGGGGGCTACTCCCATGTTTCTCATTAACTAGCCATCAAGATGGAGGTTAGCCCTATCAGTGCTGCTGTCGGGGTTGCCAGGGCTTCCCCTTTGTCTCTTTGCTCAGGATTTGCTCGAACCATATTGTATAGAATGATCCCCTCTTTTCATTTTATTCTTGATATGTGTACACCTATTGCAAGTGTGGTGAGACCAAGCCTGGTGGGTCAGAAAGGGCATTTTCTCCTTTGTTTTTAGGGAACACTTTACCAGCTACATCTCTCGGGGTCCTGCTGTAGGTTCTGATTTCTACACAGCATCTGGCTTTTAGGTCTTATTTCCTAAGTCAAAATTGTGTACTTTTATAAATTTGGGGGGAAAAAAAAGTTGCCATTAGAAAGAGGAAGGCTGCTTGAGACACGGAGCCCCTTGAAAGATGTAAAAGCTATAGTCAGTCACCAAGTTGGAATCAGCTACAATCCCAGATTTCTTGTCTTCTGCACATGTAATCTATTTATATCTGTAGGATCCTTTCCCTCATTGTCTAATCATTACATCTATAGGAATTCATTCATTGACTTATTGAAACAAAATTTGAACTTTAACTTTAATCACAGTGTGGGAAATATAAACATAGCAGAAGTAATCTCTTGCCTTAAACTAGTTATAGTTTAATAGAAAGGACATATACAAATGAATCTTGCTAAACCAAAATGAAGTCATGCACAATGAGAATATGTTCAAAGTCCCGTGGAGGCACAGGGGAGGCTGTGATTATTGCTGATTGGTGGGAGGCGATGCTGTAAGCATAAACCATCCGTGCAGGAATAAACAATGCCATTTCCTTTTTCAACCTTCTTGTGACACTTTAATGCTGAGGTGATTTTCTTGTAGACAAATAGGCAATTCTTAAGATGAAAGTAAGTAGCTACTGTCTGAGTAATGATATGGCATTTGAGATCCCCATTTGCTTTACATGTGGGATAATATTTTTTTTAAAAAAGCCTCTACTTGTGGATCTGTGGATGTAAGGTTAAAGCTAATCTACAGAAATTGTGAGCTCTGTGGGTCGGGTCACAGAGTTTCAAATTTTTTCTTAATACCAGGGATTGAACCCAGGGGTGCTTAACCACTGAGCCACATCCTCAGCCCATTTAGTTTTATGTTTTTAGACAGGGTCTTGATAAGTTGCTTAGGGCTTTGCTAAGTTGCTGAGGCTGGCTTTGAACTTGTGGTCCTCCTGCCTCAGCCTCCTGAGTTACTGGGATTCTAGGTGTGTGCCCTCATTCCTGGCTGGGATCACAGAGTTTTAATCCTTTCTGTTCAGCCCGTATCATAGAAAAATGGTTGTCAAGCTCATGTATATGATATGAACATATACATATTCACTTTTCTAATGAAGAATGCTTCATACACATGAGGTCACTTGAAGTATTATCTTTCAAGCAGATCTTTTGGAAGGAACTGCATTGCTCTTTTACCATAAAATAACAAATAGATCTTTAGCATATAGGATTGAACTTTAGGGTGCCACTCATGAACTGGAGCATAAATTCGGAACTGAGGGTCATTTGAACCTAGGGCATTAGTTTTACACTAAGCAAGGAGATTAAAGAGCCACAGAAAACCAGCCTTTTTCAAAGCCATTACACAGACACAAAGGGTGGGAGATTATGTGTCCTAATGGCTTACTCAACCACAAGGGAAAACAGGAGTTAGAATGACAATGTTTTCATCACACCTTTCCCCTGAGGGAGTCAAGACACTACCCAGTCTTATGTAATGGACAGCAATTCTCTTCAAGCTATTTTGCTCTGTCCCTAACTCTTCCCAGATAATAATAATAAAGAATCCCTAAAGACCATCAACTTGTTCTCTTCTCTCCCACAGATCATAGGAGTGAATGAGTACTTTAAGACCTGTTTGATCTTAAACCATCATTGGCAACTACTCATTTATAGTCAGGTGAACCCCTTTTTCCATCTCTAATGCTCCACTTCAATTCTGAGTACTTTCCTTGTCTTATCACTGTTATGGAAGAAACCATTCTAATTTCTTTCCTTATACTTAACCACAGAACTTCAGATTTTTATTACTTCCTCAACTTGAGAGGTAGGGTGTTTTAGTCAACTTTTTCATTGCTGTGAAAAAGTTTTTCCACTGTGACTAAAAGACCTGACAAGAACAATTTTGGAGCAGGGAATGTTTATTTGGGGGCTCACAATTTCAGAGGTCTCAGTCCACAGGCAGCCAGCTCCATTCCTTTGGGCTCAAGTGAGACAGGACACCATGGTGGAAGAGTATGGCAGATGGAAGCTGTTCACATGATTATCAGGAAGCAGAGAGAGAGAGATCTCCTCTTGCCAGTTACAAATGTATACTCCAAAGGCAAACCCCCAATACCCCACCTCCTCCAGCTACATGCTACCTGACTTCATCAGTTACCAATCAATTAATTCCATTAGGTAATTAATTCATCATTGGGTTAAGGTTCTCATAATTCTCAATCATTTCTTCTCTGAAATTTCTTATATTGTCTCACACGTGAGCTTTTGGAGGACACCTCACATTCAAACAGTAACACAAAGGAAACATTTTAAAGACAAGAAGGATGTGTTGAAAAGGAAAGGGCCAAATTCTTGTTTTACTTCTATCACCAAGTAGTAGCATGAACTTGTAATATTATTTTATTTTCTAAGCTCCAGGTTCATCACTTATTAATAACAAAGTAATGACTAAATAATACATACAATTTAAGAAAGTTTCGGAGTAAAATAATGATTCTACAAGTCTTTACCAAGATGAACAGTGACAAATCCCAATATGTTATATGAAAGACACTACAAAGCCTTTACAGACCTAGCCTTCTCTTGCCTATATTAGTCACTTGTATATCTGCATCTATATGAATATATTTATTTGAAAATATTTATTTTTATATACATATATAAACATTTTCTAAAATGTCAATGAAAACATGCTATCGATAAACTTATCATTATTGTTTGAACACACTAGGTTATGATCTTTATAAAAGAGAAAGCAGAGGACCAAATATCAGGGAACCTACATTCTAGACTTCTCAGTACCACTCAGTAGTTTTGTAACATTGTATTTGTCACACAGACTCACTGGGACTCAGTTTCATCTACCAAAAAAAAAAAAAGTGGAAAATAATTCTTTTCATTCTATAATTGTATGATACTTATGTTGTCAAAATAAGAAAGACAGAGCAGGGGTTACATGCAATGAAGGTAGTTCTCCTGTCCTGTACTTAATAATGCAGTATTTAGAACATGGTTGACACTCAGTGCTTTCTGACAGAGCAAGGTATATTTTCATTCTTTGTTGGATGACACTTGAAGTTCCAGGATGAGCCTTAGACTCCTTTTGGGCTTTTATCACATGAGGGTATCCCAAGTTTGCAACCCTTATCCCATGAGTTTGATAGTGAGTAATTTGTGCTCCCTTCAACAAGGACTTTGCCAGTGGGAAGAGCTGACCAAGGACTTTAAATAGCACATGTGAATACAAGCTTTTTCCAAGGAGAGTTTTGGGAATATCCTTTGTAGTGAAAATTTAATGAAAAATGAGAGGAAAGGCAGAAGATTGGTCCTAACAATAATTTTTGCATTGAATGGAAGGATTTGGGTTCATGTTCCTTTTTTTTTTTTTTTTCTTTTTTCTTTTTGTCAGAAAGAATGAGCCTTAGAGAAGAGAGAGAAGAAAACAATTGTGAATGGTCAGAAATGAGAGGAGTCTTGAAGTCAATTAAGACCAAGTTTGGGAGTGATACTTAGAGATTTCAGCTTTATAGTTTTCTCTTTCTCTTTATCCAAGTAAAGGGAGCTTTAAAAGTCTTGATTGAATGACTTCCGCAGAGAGGCCTGCGCGGTTTGTGCAGTAAAGTAGATGATGACAGATGACACTTTGGTCAAAGCCTTTGGGATGGTAATGTGCGTAGGAAGATTTTTCCAGGGAGATTTGCTCCTGCCCACTAATTGTGGTCATATATTTTATGGCACTGGGAATACCAGGGGCCAACCGTCTAAGTCCCAGTGCTGTAAGAAGCAGGATTTGTGTCTGATTCAGCAAAAACTGTAGCTGCTTAGACTTCTCAGGGTGTTTCTGAAACTACCCTTGATAAAGTCACTCATGACTTCTTCATTTTTATCCCCAGTGATGTATTTTGCTGTCTCACACAGTGTCATTTGCTTAGAGTTGCTGCTATTGATCGCATTTACCTTTTAAAACTCTCTCCTCTTGTTCTTAGCTCCTACTTTTCATGTTTATCCTTTCATCTCACTGGTGTTTTTTCCTCAGTATCATCAGTAAACACCTTTTCTGCCAACTCTTTAATTATTAACATTGCCTGGGATTTTATCCTTGGCCCTCTTGCTTCTCCTTCAACATGTTTTCTGCAGAGAATCTTATCCACTGTGATGGCTTTGAACCAAAAGCCTTTAAAATGATAAACTCTGGGTTAGGCCCACCACCCACTTTCTCTGTGCCTACACCAGGTGACAATCCCTGGAGACAATAAGAGACAGAAGTGCTTGGTGGGTGCCACTTCACATCCATGGTCTCCTGGCTGACACAGGCCCTCAGTGCTGCCTGGATGTATTTCCTGTAGATGCTGCCATCTCTAAATTTCTGCAGGGGAACTTTTAGATCTTTCTATTTACAGATGAGCTCAATTTTTCCTTCACATATTTGAAATACATCCATTGGATAGGCTGAGTATCAAGAAGGAGTGGTTGATCAATGATATCAAATGCTGCATAAAGGTCAAGGAACAAAGAATATCAACAGTGGATTTAGAAATAAGGTTGTAATTGGTTACTTTTTTCAGTTTTTCAACAAAGGAAGTCAGGCATGGTGGCACAGGCCTGTAATCCCAGAGATTCTGGAGGCTGAGGCAGGAGGATTATAAGTTCAAAGCCAGCCTCAGCAACTTAGCAAGACCCTAAGCAACTTAGTGACACTCTGTTCAATCAATCAATCAATCAATCAATAAATAAATAAATAAATAAATAAATAAAAAGTGCTAAGGATGTGGCTCAGTGCTTAAGTGCCCCTGGGTTCTGTCCCTGGTACCAAAAAGAAATTGTTTTCAACAGAGGTGGGGAAAAACATACTACAATGTCTAACACAATTGATGGGGTTCTTGGAAGGGATCATGATATCTTTTAAGAAAAGTATTATTATGAAGAGAAGGGAAGAGAAAGGACAGTAGTTGGAAGGCCACATGGAATTGAGGATGGATATTATAAGATTAGACAAAATCCACATATTTTAATCCCATTGGCAAATGAGCCTTTAAACATTAGAGTGGGAAACAAATCACTTTACTCTGAAAGCATTCTGGTGCTTTTCCTTCTGCTTACATATCCACAAATTCTTGTTCATAGAGATAAGGATGATCTCCACATTTCAGGCTTAGGTGACTGGTTAAGTATTGGTGCTATTTGCCAAACCACAACAGTTGCTCCTAGACTATTTGTGGTAAAGAACCACTATTTTTTAAAAATTTCTCTTTCATTAGATACCTTCATAAAATATAATGAAAGTAAATTACTAGAAGCATGTTCATGCAGCCAGATGTTTGCAGCATTGTAAATTATTGTGAAAGTTTCTAATGCTTACCCTGCTTCTCTACTTAATTTATCATGAGCTAGTTCGAATAAGCCCTGATCAACACTGGTCCATCACTCCTGACCTAGTGAACATGCAGGTATCAACAACATGGAATGTGGTGGTTAATTTCATTTTGGACTTGAAGCCCATCTGTGGTCATCCAAATAGAAACATCCAGTAGGTAACTAGGAAGAGCACATGATAGATGCTTCAGAGAAAACTTAAAGAGCCCATTAAGGAATATGATGCCAGTTGGTTGTAGAATGGAGAACTAAGCTATGGAATATGTGTATTATGGTAAATTATTCAGGAGCAAAGAATGAACATTAATGTTAAGTGTCCTGATGTAGAAAAAGCACCAAGATATGTTAACAGAATCAAGAAAAGAGGCAGCAGAATATGGATATATGCAGTTTCTTCTTGATCCTTTGCATTGAGAAAAGCATGGGCTTGACAGAAAGAGGGTATTTTAAAAGTCCTTTTTGAGTGATAACAGAAGAACTATATGATGTGTGGAGAGGTGGGGAATATCCCACATAATGAATCATGTGCAGAAAGAATAATAGAGAATTCATTACTGTGCTTCTAAAACCTCAGTAGTGCTTACTGTAAGTGATATTTTTTGTGGTCTTTTCTTTGCCCAGATATTGGCCCATATATCTATATATCTATATGCTGAAAAGATAACCATCTGTTAATAAAAGCTACCCTTTGGGGTAAGAAGAATAATTAATAAGGAAAGCAATAGATTACAACTTTCTTTTTTTTTTGGGGGGGGGGCGTACCAGGGATTGAACCCAGGGGTGCTTAACCACTGTGGCACATCTCCACATTTCTTTTTATACTATTTATGTATTATTTGGGTGATTAACAACAGTAATCTTATAGTTTTTATACAAAATGCAACACATTGCTTTTTAGATATATAGAAATACACAAATAATCAGCATTTTATAGCAATTATGTAATTGTTTAGTTTTATAACAGTTATGTAATTAAGGGAGGTGATTTAGCATTGTGGGTAAGAACTCTTCACTGCAATATAAGCAGAAAGAACCAAGATCAGGCCTGCCATTTTACAAGCCATGTGAATAATTTTTTAACCTCTCACCTTTGGTTTCCTCATCATCAAAATACAGATTAAAAAAGTACCTAGTTGTTGTTATTATTGTGATGATTACAATAGTTACATAATATTATACAAATAACAAATATGCATAGCTCAGAGCTCAGCAAATGTGCACATTAGTAAATGTTATATTCCTCAAGTTTTTTTTTGTTAGACTGAATATGTGGAATTATATAAAATATAAAAAAATCAGAAGGTAGTCACCACCCTTTCTCATGTTGTGACTTTAGATTATAGTAGTAAAGCAAGAGTGTTGGATTATTTTGGTTTTAATTTTGTTTATTTCCTTTTGCAGGAAATGCTAATGAGATGTGGATTATAGTCAGTCTTGGGGAAGAACATGGAATTGAGACCAGAAAAAGCTTCAGATTCTGGGTCTGTTATGTTGTTATTATCTGTGCAGTCCTAAGCATACAACCTGGTTGGCACTCAATGTGCTTATCTGTGAAATGGGGCTGACATCGTATCATTTCTTGAACTGCTGTGAAGACTGACAGATTCCTCTGTGAAAGAACTCCATGCAGAGCAGATGATCCATAAATATTTTTTTCTTTCTTAGAACAAAGTGACATTAAAAAAATTCAGTGTTTCAAAAATTTTACTTTATGTAACCCTTTATTTATTAAACAAAACATATACTTGTACACTTTTTTTTTTCTTTCCCCCAATCCTGGAAATTCCTTCCAGGGTATTCACATCACATCATTGATTAGGCAAATGTTTTTATCCCATCTCCTTAACTTATTCAATGACAAATACACTGAAATATTTTCTTCTTGACCCCATGTATTGAGAAAGAATGAACTTGACAGAAAGAGGAGTTTTAAAAGTCCTTTTTGAATGATAATGGGAGAAATATATGGAGTGTGGAGAGATGGGGAGCATCCCACATAATGAATCATATGCAGAGCGTACAACAGAGAATTCAATACTTTGCTTCTAAAACCTCAATAGTGCTTACTGTAAGTGATATTTTTGTGGCCTTTTCTTTGCCCAGATATTTGTCATTCTGTAGTTGATTTAGAAAGAGATTCATGGAAAGTCATAATTATTTAAAGAAGGGAACAGGCAAAGTGTTCTTTTGCCGTGTCTATAAATCTTTCCTTATGCTCTGCTGAGAACTCTGCTCTGGCTGTCTGCTTCATCCATGTAACAGGAGTATATCACGGTGTCAGGCGCTGTCAGACCCTCAGAGCTCCCCATAATGTGAGATCACAAGCAGAGACAATCTCATTGTAACATTTCTGACTACAAAGTATAAATACCACTCAGCTGACATCACATCAGGAATTTTTTTCCAACCTTATATTTTAAGTTTCTTGAGGTGCTGAAGTCTGCAAAGTTTGACAAAGCCAGAATAGAAAAAAGTAAGATTCATAATAGAATAATCATGTCAGAAGAAAAAAGCATGTTCTTGATAAGAAATACAAAAATAAAATTTAAAAATAAAAATTACAAAGATATTGAATAAAGGGCTGGATTGTGGCTCAGTGGCAGAGCGCTTGTGCGAGTCACTTGGTTCAATCCTCAGCACTACATAAAAATAAATAAACAAAATAAAGATATTGTGTCCATGTATAGCTAAAACATATTAAAAATATATTGAAAAAGATGGTGTATATATTTTCAATTATGTTTTTATTAGTTCTCTCCAGTGTACAAAAACATTCCTCAGAACAATTTAAAATGTAAATATAAAAAAAATGAATCACTCAAACACAAGAACTAAAAATCTCATGGAAAATCCTTAGAGTATACTTATATCTCAAGATAAAGTTACCAACTGGGAGTATTTCAATAATTCTTCAGTTTGTTCATCTACCTCACTGTATCATTATGGCCCCCTTAACAGCTATGTTTTTAAAATGGAAAAAAAAATCTTAATGCTTGCATAAACTCAGATATAAAAACTGAGTTTATAGATATTTTATCTTTTAGTGTGATTATGTACTTCTAGTATATGTGTGTGGGGGGTGTTTGTTGTTATTTAATGAAATATGGAATCAACCATTGAAAACATATACCTAGATGCATCATTTTTGTGTTACAAAATTTACATTGGTGCTTCCTGGTTAACCTCATTCTAAAGCCTTAACTGCTTGATTAGCAATTCATAAGGAACATGCAGGTTTCTCCCTTGGTATTGATATTTTCTGATTGTCACTGAGCATGGAACTTCTGAAGAGATATGTACATGAATACATATCTTGTATTTGGAGAGGAGGAACTATTCTCCTTTCCTATTTCATTGTCAACCTTCTCAACTCTCTGGAAACCATATCTACCTTGTTAAGGTTTGGAGTGGAATGTCTCCCACTGGTTTGCTTAAATCCTGCGCTGCATGTCTGACTCATATGGCTGTCATCTTCAGAGTCTAACAGGAGCACAAACAATCTTCAAGGGCATGGAGAATTTACTAGGTCCTCCAGATGCCAAAGCAATCTCATCTGAAATGCTTGGAGACAATTAAGTTTTTAATAGACATACTTTGGTAAATAAAAGCATCTTTGATAAGGTGAAAATCAGAATGACATGTTTCTGCTGTGTATTTGAAATTTTGATGAAGTTTACTTAGTGACTAGTCTAAGCTATCTTACTCTGACATTAACCCTGTGTTTGGAAGTAAAGATATTAGTATATTTCGCTCTATTTATTTGTTATTTCTACTGCACTGGTAGCACCTTCTTTGATCAAGGTGAAGTCTGGCTGGAGGGAGGAAGACAAGGAAGATTCATCCTTCTCCTTTATATTTTGGACTTATTCAAGGCTCCTCCTGAGATCTTTTCTCACTTTATCCACTTTTCCTAGGCAATCTCACCCGTGCCTGTGGCTTTGACCATGTACATGGCTTGTTTATCTTTGTTTCAAGCCCAGAGCTCTCCTCTAAGCTCTGGACTGGTATATTCAGTAGCCTACTTGGTATCTCCATGTGGCCATCTTAAATACTAAGCACCCCAAAGTAGATGTATTACTGCCATCTTCCCACCACCAGCCAAACAAAGCCTTGCTGTTTGAAAGACATGGGAGCCAGAAACCTGAGTCATCTTCCAAGTTTTGCTTTTTACACATGCCACATCTTATTAATTCATCACCTTTTCTTTTCTAAACATCTCCAAATCAACACAGCCGTGACTCTCCTTCCAGTGTCTGTCATCTTGACCTAGAGACCTGAAAGAGCCTCTGAAAACCTGCCAAGTCATTTCTTTAAAATCTGGGCTACACTACACCATTATGCCTTTGCTGGAATCATCTTTTTTATAAAGTATAATTTCAAAATCAGTCCTGTTTAGATAACTAAATGGTTTTCATTAATTTTAGAATAGAGAGCAAAATGTTTAACAGGGTCTTTCAACTGTCTTCTTTAGTGTCATTTGCCACTATATATCCCTTCCTCTTGACTTTTTAACAACTGCATCTTGCATAGTGTTATGGTTTTGATGTGAGGTGTCCCCCAAAAGCTCAAGTATGAGCCAATGCAAGAAGGTTCAAAGGAGAAATTATTGAGTTGTGAGAGTCTTAATCATTAATTGAATTAATTCCCTAAAGGGAATTAACTGAGTGTTAACTGAAGTAGTAGGGTATGGCTGGAGGAGGTGGGAATTGAGGCATGGTTTTGGATATATATTTGTATCTAACAAGTAGATCTCTCTCTGTCTCTGTCTCTCTCTCTCTCTCTCTCTCTCTCTCTCTCTCTCTCTCTCTCTCTCTCTTTCCTGATCACTATGTGAGCTGCTTCTCATTGCCACACTCTCCCACCATGATATTCTGCCTCACCTCCAGCCCTCAGGAATGGAGCATGCTGTGTATGGATTGAGACCTCTGAAACCGTGAGCCCTTAAATGAACTATTCCTCCTCTACAGGTGTGCTGGTTGGGTCATTTAGTCACAGTAGTGAAATAGCTGACTAAAACACATAGTCTTTTGAAAACAGGACTTTGCTCATGTTCTTTCCACATCATAGAAACCCTCATCGCCTCTTCATTAAGCACACTGATGGCAGCTTGTTCCCTTACTCTTTGTTCAGATCTCAGCAAAATCATTACTTCCTTGAGGATGCTGTCTTGCACCATCCTCTTTAGGTTAAACTATCTCTTTCAAGTTCTCAGAGCACCACTCACTTCCTCTTCGTAGTGCCAATCATAGTTTTATATTTGAGTGAATATTTTATGGACATCTTCCATCCAAATGACAAACTCCATATGGGCAGGCATTGTGCCTGTTTCTACTAAATATTGTATTCTCAACACTCAGCAAAGAGATTGCACTTATGCTGACTCCTGAGCTGATTCAGAATTCTGCTTGTTTATGCTGAAGTCCAGGGCCATATATTTTAGCTGGTGATGCTGGAGAACTGCCTCTGCTGTTTATTCATCCTTCATCTATCTCTGTCTCTGACATTTTTGTACATCTGTGTATTATCCAGGTGAATAAGAGGTGCTTTCTTCATGTGGTTGACAAATTCATTCTTTTTACCAATTGGATCACTTTTTGTGCCCAGCCAGCTCAATTTCTCAGAGCATCATGAATGAATAGGTTACCCTAGGTTTTGTTCCCTCTGTGATTCTCCAGGATGTACTTTGTCATCAGCTCTCTGCTTCATAAGACAAGTTTCCATGTTCTCTAAGGGTCTCAACTCAATCTGGGAGAACATCCTGAGTAATTTGGCCAAGGTCAATCCAATCAATTTAGTCTTTCTATCTTCCCTGCCTGATTCTAATCAGCACACCTTCTTGGTTAATTCTGACTCTCAGGGTTCACTGTTTCCCCAGATCTGTGGAGGCCCAGGTAGCAATGATACTCTTAGCCTTTGGTTCTAACTTGAAAGTGAGTATTTATGTTACCTCCATAGTTTTAGGAATAAAGGACAGGAATTTGAAACCAATGTCTATAAAAATACTGAACTACAAAAAAATCATATGTTTCATTTTCTTTTGCCATTTGCTGTTGCCATTTCAAAATTTTTGCCTATTTTTTTCAATTACAATAAGAGGGGAAGGGGAAAAATGGTAATTTGTAATACTGCAAACTGAAGCTCAAAATAAAAATGCTGCTATTCCAAGAGAAAAGTCCTTTTAAATCTTTTAGCATTTTCTGTCCACTATGTGTGGACTGTACAAGCATAAAGTAGTGACTGAATTAGTGATATAATAGGGCAGATGCTCTGTGAGCCTGTTATTATTGTGACTACTTAAAAAATTTCCTCATTAGTGTGAAAAAAGGAAATTTAGCTATTTTGAAAACTCTAGCAGTCTTGCTGGGTACAGTGCTAAATGCCTCTGATCCTAGCTATCTGGGAAGCTGATGCAGGAGAATTGCCAGACACAGGACAGCCAGAGAAATTAATGAGACCCTACCTCAAAACAAAAAAAAAAAAAAAGGGGGGGGGGATGGGGATGTAGTTTAGTTGTTCAGTTTTGTAGTGCCCCTGGGGTTGAACCCCAATACTGGAAAAAGAAAGTAAGTTGTCTTCTGAAATAATAGTCTATTAATTTGTTTTTCATGCATCCAACAGCAGTTAGAAGAAATTTCTGAGTTGATAACCTGTCAAAAACTTTTAAGTGTTTATAATCACAATCTCCATACTGAACAGCATAGTAGAATATGGCATAGTCCAAGTAGAATATGGAAATATAGTGAACATTCATTAGACAGTAATACAAACTGTCTTATACACTTACCTCTGTCTCAGCAGCTGTGATAAAATATCATAAAATAGGTAACATGAACAAAAGAAATTTATTTCTCATTAGATGGAAGCTTGAAAGTCCAAGACCAAGGTATCAACATGGTGGAGTTTTGGAGAGGATCTGCTTCCTCCTAGATGGCATCTGCTCTCGGTATCCTGGTGGGAGGGACACATTAACTCTTGAGTGCCTCTTTTATAAAGGAATAATTCCAATCACAGGAGATCCACACTGCCAAAGGAGATGAAGTCACCATAATATCATCCACCTTGAAGGATACAGTGGATACTGTCATGAGGAAAAGTGACTTGTGAAAAGTTATCAAGAACTAGATTTGGAACTGTTTTGGTGCTGTGTTTCATTTGGCCCATCTCATGTGCTATAGGGGAACATCTGTGTTCTCTTATCTATTATCACTGGGATAGCTCTTTCTAGGAGCATTCTTTTTAACCGCCAGATTATTACCCTGGATGGAAAATTTACATTGGTAATGCAAATTAAAAAAAGAAAAAGAACTGGGCATAGTGGCACATGCCTGTAATCTGAGCAGCTCAGGAGGCTGAGACAGGAGGATCACAAATTCAAAGCCAGCTTCACCAAAAGTGAGGTGCTAAGCGACTCAGTGAGACCCTGTGTCTAAATAAAATACAAAATAGGGCTGGGATGTGGCTGAGTTGGTTGAGTGCTCCTGAGTTCAATCTTTAATACCAAAAAGAAAAGAAAAAAGAAAAGTAAAGCAAAAAACTAGAGACCAGCTTTATGCAAAGTTGCCTCTGTGGACAGTATCTACATCACCTGGAAGCTTGTTAGAAATACAAAAATCTCAGATTCCAACCAGAATTTCTGAGTTAAAATATGCATTTTAACAAGATCCCCTGTTGATTCTATGCATGTTAAATTTTGAAAATCACCTCTCTAGAATCCTCTCCTTGACTGACGCAGTGGTCCTCAAAACTTAACTCATCAGAATCACCTGAAAGGCTTATAAATCACAGATCATTGAGCCTCAGACTTCAAATTTCACCTATGAGGTCTGTGGTAAAGCCAGAGAACTTGTAAGTTCCCAGATGCTGCTGCTGTTACCGTCCTAGGGACTATACTTTAAGAACCACTAGTTAAAACAGTGATTCTCAATTCTGGTTGCACATCAACAGCTCCGAGCAGCTTTCAAAACATACCCAAGGCTTAGGTTCCATCTCTTAATAATTGGTTTTGGATGGGGCCCAGTCATTTTTTTAAATATTTATTTTGTGATTCTAATGATCAACTGGGGGCAGAAACCACTTGTCTAGAAGATAAGAAGAGGTTGCATAGAAACTTTGCATAGATTAGAATAGATTAACATAGAAGCTCCAGGGGAATGTCTTCAGCTCGAAATAAGAGTCCCTCAGAACTGGGTTCCAAACTCAGATCTTCCACTTACAGGTTGTTATGGTTTGCATATAAGGTACTCTCCCCAGAACTCCTGTGTCAGTGCAACAATGTTCAGGGGTGAAATGTTTGGATTGTGAGAACCTTACCCCGACCGTTCCATCCTAGTTTGAGTGGACGGACAAGGTGGTAACAATGGAGTATGGCTGGAAAGGGTGGGTTACTGGGGTCATGCCCTAGAAGAATTCTTTATCCCTGTAGCTCCTTCCCCATTTCCTTCCCATTTCCTGGCTGCCATGAAGTGAGCAGCTTTTTTCCACCGCTGCCCTTTCCGTTGTGATGCTCTGCCTGACCACTGGCCCAAAGCAATATGATTGGCTGGCCTGGACTGAACCTCTGAAACTGTGACCACAAATGAACTTTTTCATACCTAAATTATTTTTGTAGGGTATTTTGGTCACAGCGATGATGAAAAGTGGATATCACACTGGCTACGAGGCTTCAGGCAGGTTACCTGTTCTCTGAGCTTTGGCACTGTATCTGTTCCATGGAAAACAGTATCATATCATCTGATTATTTTAGAAACTCAATAATTAATAACTTATAATAAGTGTGGGTAGTACATTGATTTTTTTCTATAAGGGAGAGGAGATACATATATTTCATTTCATTAATTTTCCCAATTCTGAAAGATTTTCGAAATAACTAATATTGAAGCTATATTGAATGAATAGAATATAGGATTAGTGACAGGTGTAACTCCTGACTCTTCAGGTGTTTCTCCTATAAGAAAGTTCTGCTTTCAATAAACAGTTATTATTTAACCATTATTACTTAAAGTTTGCTTAACACACATGACACATGATGTCTGTTTAGCAGCCAAGGGAGTAATATCCTTAGTAAATAATGTATTTTATGGTGATTTAGATGATTTACTGTTGATAATACCTCAGGATTATACCTACTGAAGCATTCATGTGTTCAATTTCAATGGACAGTAGGTCAACCAAATGAACATTCTCCTGCTTTAAATTAACTTTTGAAAGCATTTTAATTTCTCTAATGTAGAATATTTAGGTGTTCAGTAAATGCTTTATTCCAATGCTTTGACAGATCATTTGAGGTTAGCTAATAAGAGTTCATCACTCTGGTTTGTATGCAAATATAAATATGTTCTAAGAGTGTGAGGATGGTGAGAGCCTTGAACTACCCACTTACATTTCAAAGGTGAGAAAATAAGGTCACCTGCCAGCTGTGAATCTCCTGTGACTCAGGAGGTTGAGACAAGAGGATCAAAAGTTCTAGACCAGCCTGGGCAGCTTAGTGAGTTCCTGACTCAAAATAAAAAGCAAAAAGGGGTAGGGATGTAGCTCAGTAGTAGAGCACCCCTGGGGTCAATATTCAGTAAAAGAAAAAAAGATGCTATTTTTCTATATTGTCACAAGACATTTTTAATAAGGAGGTCATTTCATTAAAGAAGAGTAATAATGAACATAAGGAATTATACATAAGATTATAATTATCATTGCTCATTACTATAGTTATTTTTGGTGCCTAATAAGTTTTGTGTGAGTACATGTGACTCTGTGTGTCTAAGTCTGTGTATTTATATGCTATTTGAACACTTGAGAACATTTGAGTGTAAGTGTCTGTGTGTTTGAGACTGTGTATGTTTGTGTGTGTGAATATATACAATAGGGGAAATGAAGGGTTCTTACTCCATAACTCATTGTGACATGAGTTGTGCTCCTTAGCAAAAAGCTACAGCCTCACCCTCTGCTCTTTTCAAAGTCTGGGCTAATAGGAAGTCTGCCACATTTAGAATTGCATATAGTTCAAACTGAGAATTTTCCCTTTTACCTAGGGTATTTTTGGTATCAAAGACTCTTTAATCATTTGTAGTCTTAACACTCTTTAAAAATAAAACCCTTTTTCTTTTCTAAGTGCTACAGTGTAGTCTTTGGGTGCTAAATGAAAAACTAACTTTGGAAGAAATATACCCAAAAAGAAACACTGTGCTACTAGCAGGTTGACTTACTAAAGCTGTGTAGAATTGGGTTAGATACTATCTAATTCTGCTCCAAGTGTAAAAAAGAAGTTTAGAAGCTCATATTTACTTATTTAGAAATAAAAATTACAAAAGCTGAGTGCTGAAAAGGTCTGCAGAACCCTTTATTGCTCTGGACCTCATTTCCTTTTATCTCTAAATGAAGGGTTGAAGTTGTTTTTCAAATGTCCTCTCCCTGCTATTTCCAAAGGAATCAGAATTTAGGATTTATGTTTGTTTTTAATTTTATTTTATTTTCTCACTTTGAACAGCCTGTTCAGTTAGACTTGAATGACATGAAATTGTTACTCATTCTAATCTTCAAATGAAATCTAGTCTGGTGTTCAACTCTCTTAGAACACTATTATAAAGTCATTGTTCTGTAAAAATTAGAAAGGTAGAATATGATGTCTAGAAAGATTACTTACCTAAATCTAAAGTGTTATTTAGAGTAGAGTCATAGAGTTGGATCATGGAAAAGGTTATTTTTATAAAAATAATTATTTTTTTATAAAAGATGACATGTTAAAAATTGAGAAAGTCTTCCCAACATCCAATGTCTGCAAGCATCAGTAGAAAAGTTATGGATATGATCAAATAGAATATTCATGTCAAAATACTCCAAGAGAGTAATGTGTAAAACCTTTAATAAATCCTGAATTTTTACTAAGTGGACACATTCTCTAAGCTGATCATTTCTATCAGAGCTGACAACATGTGTGTATGCTATCTTTATACAAATGGTCTGTCTATAACCCTACCTGATGCTTTCTAGGGGAAAAGAAAACCACCATTTTTCTATTTTTTAATTTTTATTTTATATTGTTTATTCATATAGTTTTAATATGTTTTACAAATATTCATTACTCAAGTATTTCAACATCAGTAATCATTGTTGGAGAAGATAACATCTCAGTCTCCCTATAAACACGTGGTTTGGTTGTATTTATACTCTATAAGGAATATGATATTTTTGTCTGGAAGAAAAAAACCATGGAAGAAATAGAGAAAAATAGAGTGCAAGATTTATAAATAAATACAATGAGATAAATAAAAATTGAAAAGAAGAGGAAAAGTAAACTTAATTATTGCCTCCTGACCCCCTTTCTGTACTCGACTGAACTGCTGATATTTTTGGAGGGCTGTAATTTCTGACTTCAGTGACCAAGGTCATCACTGATGACTATACGTTAGTGATCTAGGCACACTGACCCTCTCCTTCAGGTCAGAGGCCAGGAAACGTTTTCTAAAAAGGACACTTAGATACGGGGTAAAAATGGGAGTTCATATCCCACTTGAATCAAAGTGTGAAATATGATATATCAAGAACTATGTAATGTTTTGAACAACCTACAATAAAAATTAATTTAAAAAAAATAAATAAAAAGGACACTTAGTAAACATTTTGAAGTTTTTTGGTCAAAGGCAAAATCAAGGATACTATGCAGAGATTTAGATAACAACTTAAAATATAGCCATTTAAAAATGTAGAAATAAAAAAATAGCTTGTGGGTTCTACAAAAACAGGTAGCTGGCTATATAAATCCTTTATAAGGAACTGGGATTTAAAAATTCTATCTTACTCCAGTTATACAATGGATGCTTTATAAGAATTAAATAGGTTAGAACTAACTTTTAAAAATTTATGTCATTTTCTCCCCTCAACACCATTGCTATTCTCCAATAAAGTTACTATGTTTTAAATAAGAACTTAGTTTTAAACTTCAAGAACTTTTCTGCAAAAGAAATCTACATTGTTCTCAAAGTCAATGAGGTACAAACCATAAGATAAACATAGATCTGTTAGTAATGACAATACAAACAACAATAATATGGGTGATAGTGGATGATTAGAGAATTGAATTTCATGTCAAATCTTTAATCCTCTGATATGAGATAACTTTAACGTTAAATTGATAATTGTAACTTTAAAAGTTTCAGAAGAAAGAGTAAACATCATTCAATGTTGTAAAACTGTCTGAAGCCATTATCAAAATATTGAGATATGTACTACTGGAAAGAGAATGATATATTTGTACCCAAAAATTCATGGGCACTACATCTCCTGGGGGAATGAAGTACATTCTCTTCAACATTGGGACATATGGGAACCAAACACAGTGTTAGACCATTGTCTTTCCCTGTACTTTTGTCTTAGAAGAAACAGAACTTAGCAATATTTTCCCCCACTGGCATTTATGAAATTATGTAGTTTGTCTTAATTAAGGAAATGAAAAAGAACTTGATATTTTTGTGTGAATCTATGTAGGTGGTAAAATATATAAACAAGACAGGAAAAGATGATACACAAGAAAAACACAGCCTTTTCAAGCAAATTGGAAGCTATAAAACATCGTATGTTGCAACTTTTGGTGAATGTGATGTGCCAAGCTACTCAGATTTTTAAAAAGTCAGCCATCAACTGATTCACCAGTGTCTGCAAGCAGATGTGGGCTTAGTCTGTAGTGCTATTTGGTGTACTCAGGGAAGTGGAGATAGATACCAGCTTAGATACATATAAGAGATAGAAAGTAGCTCCCTAATGTATAAAATGATTTCCTTCTTCAAATTTTACTTGATGTATTATGTTACATTAGATGGTGAAACAGAACGTTAACTGTGTAATGAGACAAAGATACTAAAATGTACAGGAGAACACACTTTTTCAGCTTAGATAGACGCCATTCTTTTAGACACGGGTAGCCAATCTAAAATGATGACAGGATTTTTTAAAATGCCAACCAGCTGCTTGTAAATTCAGAATAATGTGAAAGTTAAACAAGTTTGAAAACTTTTCAAAAAAGCAAAAGATACCTAAGTGATACTTGGCACCTGATGACTTTCTACTAGCTGGTGCCCACCACCCCTTGTTAATGTGAACATCCTAATTTTGGGGTTGCCAGTGCTTTCTAATACCACATTCAGTTCTTTTGACAATGGTGCATAGAATGGGCTTCTAGACCTTTATTAAAGTAATTGCAGTTTGCCTCTCAAAAGGGAATATAAAGCAGATATTTGGCAAAGCAGATAGACTGCATATTTAATCTGTTTTGTTTAATATTTGTATTATTTCAAGGGTTAACTAACCAAGAAAAATAATTGTTAATGGAAAAATAAAAGAATATTGAAAATTTACAAATGGGTCATGCTGAAATCATTTTTTTCCCATTAAGGTCACTATTTTTATAACAAAAAAGGAAACTTACTCTTAAACTTCAAATATTTTTTTCCCATATGAAAACTAGATTGTTTAAATTCAGAGTCAAAGGAATAAATCAAAAAACACAGAGCTGAGTATGCTTCTTGTCTGCCACTGGGTCATTCTTACATGTGCATGGATTTACATTTATTTTAACTGTTTCAATATCCCTCATAATTAAGTCATCAACATGATCGAATCAGAAAAGTTCTAAACTGATTCATATCTATATGATTTCAGGAAGATAATTACCTATGTTATTCTTTTAAAATATTGTCCAGAAAATAAATTGCATGAACTCTTTTTGGTTAAATTCTCATCTTTCCTAAGCACTGATTTCAGTTGAGTTCCTGAGACAAAGTACATGCAGGATTCTCCTTGGGACAAATTAGAGAAGGAACAAGAAAGGAAGGGGAGACTGGGAAAGGAAAAGGAGAAAGGGAAGGTGAGAAAAGGGGGGATGCATTGAGAATGAAGAGAGGAAGAGGAGGGAGAAAAAAGGGGGAGAATGAGCAGAGGTAGTCAAGGTTAGGGCAATGGGCAGAAAGTTTGTGTGTCTCCCAAATTCATATGTGAAGAACCAAAATCCCAATGTGATGGTATTTGGTGATAGACCCTTGGGAGTTCATTAGGTCATGTGAGGGGTACCTTTATCCAGGGTCTTAGTGCCCTTATAGGAGGAAGTCAGAACGTTAGCTAGCTCTTTTTGTAGAAGATGACAGTCTAAAGCCAGAATCCAGCCCCAACTATGATAATACCATGATCTCAAATTGCTAGTGTTCAGAGTTATTAGAAATAAGAAATTCTGTTGTTTATAAATCACCTTGTCTGTGGTCCCTTGTAATGGCAGCCCAAGCTAAGACAGAAAGAGAGAAAAGTTAGAGCTGTGATGCTGTCCCACTAATAAAGAGTGATTCTGTATTTCAGTGAGGGTGCTGGGACTTGACACTAGTTATTCTATATAGCATACTGCATAGTTTATACTGTACAGTTGTATATAATTTATGCTACATACTGAACTTTCTACATTAGACCAGTCACTGAAAACTGCTGTCCCAAGAAGCAAGGCTTGCAGTTGGGCAACATGGTTCTCCTCTGTCCAGGGTTCTTTTCAAAGGGCAGATTCTGGATGATGGACAGAAGATGAACAGCTCTTTCAGCAGCTACGGAATTAAGTCTTAAGGTTCTTATGGGGTATACGGGTGACTTTTCACAGCATACATTTCAGTATTAAAATGAAAAAGCTATTTTAATTCTAACCTAAATTACTCCTGTGAAAATTAAATCTATATTTTAAATTGTGACTTTCTCTGGAAGTACTGAGCAGCTGCTTTTCATTGCAGACTAAGTATTTTAAACATGATGGAGAATGAGTTTACTAATGTAACTGGAAAGTCAGAAGAACTATCCCACTCCACTCTTTCCTAAGTTTTGAAAGCATTTCTCTTGTGGTTCGTTGAATGCATTGGTTAAATCCAGAACAAAACATATTGATTTTTGTATGGCATTGTTGCAGAAATTATACCAAGAGGACATAACAACATAGCAATGCTTGAAAGACACTGTTACAATTTTTACTACCCAGAAGAGGCCAGCTATTCAGTAGCATGACCTTTTCACTTTACAGTGAATGGTTGACAGAAATTTATGTAAATATATTTTGGAAGCATAAAGTAGGATCCCTACCTGGATATTTTATTTGAAGAAACAGGTTCTAAGATATTTTGGGAAGAATAGAATAATTTATTTATTTTACTTGAATTAAATAAGAAAAAAAAGTTTTGGTACTATTAGAAGTAATGAGTTGTACAGGTATGCCAGTTCTCTATGTGGCTATATAATAAGTTCAGGGGCCTCCATCAGGAGACTAAATGACACTTAACAGAAACCAAATGAAGCAAGGGTGGATTTTGCTTTTTTATTCTTTATTCTTTTTTAAATTTTTTTTAGTTGTTGATAGACCTTTTATTTTATTTATTTATATATGGTACTGAGAATCGAACCCAGTGCCTCACATATACCAGGCATGTGTGCTACTGCTGAGCCCCAGCCCCAACCCCAGCCCCCCTTAGCCTTTACTCTTAAGACTATTGAAGAACCGCTACTCCAAACATAGAATGTTTATCCAACTCCATTATTATGGGGGAAATCATATAACAAGGACTTCCAGTAATACTTCCATTGAGACATAATTTCTTCCCTCCCTCCCTCCTTCTTGCTTTCCTTTTCTCCATCCTTTTATAAAACCAAGAAGAAGTACAAGAGCATACAACAGAAAAATGCAAGGAATTTGATAGGATCAACAAGAAAGATGACTGGATTAAATTAAGTCTTTAGGAAAATAATTGATTCTGGCAAATTGGAGAAAAAATATTTCAGACTTCATATCACCTTAGTTACACTAGAGAAGCACACACCCTTTAAACCTGCTTATATGAGAAAAATCAAAATTTTTCACTTCTTAGGAAACCCAGGAACGCTTTTCCTGATTCATATTTTCAATTAATAGGTAATGTGTTACCCTGATTATTGCAATTTGATGACACTAACTGTTCTCAGAAAGGGCAAGTGTTTTATGGGGATCTTCCAGGAGTAGAGATAGGTAAACTAGAATTATAAAACTTGATCCATCAAGTTATGGGGTATTTTATTGAAAAGGAATAGAAGAAGCTCTAAATCTAGCTAGGTGAATGAATGTCTTTAAAAATGATACCTTCAAAAAGACTAGACAGTTTTTAACAGTAACTTAAAGTTACGAGAGTAGCCATAGTGTGTTGCTTATTGAACTTGCTCTGCATTTTTTTTTCCTTTCCTTTTCTTTCCAGTTCAAGACAAGCAAGTGAGGTTTTTTGCAAGAATTTGGAGAGGTCATGCTTTCCACTCTACAGTCTCTAGAATATTCTGAGTATATTCGGGTAGACAGACTGTCATTCTCTAGCAGAAATGAAACTGCTGAACTTTTATAGGAAGGTTACCCTCTAAATAACACTTCCAGCCAAGATCGTAAATTCTATAAATCTTGCACAAAAGTGTGAACTGTACCTCCACTACCCGTGGGAATTACTTGCGCTCAGTGGTAGAAGCATTTCTAACTCAAGATTTTCTGCATCTTTATTTTATTTTAAGTCTATAAATGATTGTCAATGTGCAAGAGATACAAATTACTTTTTAAAGTTTTTTTTTGCCAAAATGGCTAGTAAGCAATATAAGTAAAATAATACTAAAACTATGAGTCCTGCCTGTAGACTCATATAGTACAGAACATATAAACTCTTATAATCTAGTTATTTTCATTTTCATTTCTGTGTTAATAAGCAGTTCACTTAAAAATTCTGGCATTAGAAATTGAAATTTCTCCTCCTTATATTTTAGTCTTTGACTTGCCTTAGGCTTCAGAATTTAAGAAGTTGAGATGAATCATTAGGTTTTAGTTGACTTGGACTGAAGAAAAAAACCTAATTGTACATTTTTGCAAGATTTTAAATAAATAACATCTGCTGTCTTAGCCATGGATGATTTAATTTTTTAACACGTGCTTCCAACCTTTAATTTTCTGCAAAGCAGCCACATCAATTATTAATTCATCTATATTTCCTCAAAGCAAGTCAGACTTAAGATCCTTCATAAATATTTAAGAATACTGCTGCAAAATAAACAAAAACTTTTACTTAACTTTTAATTGCAAGTTTAAGAACCAATGATTGCAAAAGCAACAGAAAGCAAGACAAACATGAATTTAAAAATCTAGAGAAGTAAAAAAGAGCACCCTAAAAAAAGTGAGGCCAATCTTCTACCTATCACCCTCATTGTCTGTTTTATAATGTGAATCTGTTTGCTGCACATTGAACTAAAGGGATAAATGGGAAGGGCCAAAAAAGTTCAGACCTGATTCAAGATAGCATTTAATTTTGGATGGCTTACCTTTTACTCTATCTCTTCATTCTTTCCAAACATATGGCCATCTATACTACATACGCTTCACTATTAGTATTGACCAAGTTACTGGAATAAATACATGAATACGTGAAAACATTCTGTATATAGTAAAAATAACAAGGAAATAGCTCTAACTTTCCCATTATCATTAGCAGGACTTCAGAAATGGATGCTGTTAGGGATTGAATGTTTCGCCTGCTCCAAGAGATAATGTTGAGCACCCCTAGTACTTATGAATGTGATCTTACTTGGAAAGAGGTCTTTGCAGATATATTCAAGTTAAAAATGAGGTCATACTGAATTAGGATGGGCCCTAATCCAATGTAACTGATGTCCTTATACAAGAGGAAGGAGCCTGGCAAGATGATGCATGCCTGTAATCCCAGGCAATTGGAGCCTGAGGCAAGAGGATTGGCCAATTCAACCAGCCTGGGCAAATTAGTGAGACCCTGTCTCAAAATAAAGAATTTAAAGGGCTGGGGAAGTATGAACCTCAGTGGTTAAGCATTAGTGGGTTCAACTGCCATTTCTGGAAAAGTAGGAGGGAGGAGAAGGAGAAAAGGGGGGAGTGTCTGAGGGGGAAGGGAAGAGGAGGAGGAAGAAGAAAAGAAACCCACACAGAAACACTTAGGGTGAATGCCCTGTGAGAGCAAAGGCAGATTGGAGGGATTCTGTACAAGCCGAGGACCATCAAGGATTGCGAACAACCCCAGAAACTAAGAAAGAGAGGCATAGAATAGATTCTTCCCTAGAGACTTCAGACACAGTATTGCCCTGCTAATACCTTTATTTCAGACTTGTAGCCTCTAGGACTGTAAAAGAATCAATTTATGTTGTTTCAAGCCACCCAAGATATGGTACTTTGTTACAGCAGCCATAGACAACTGACATAGACGCAGTAAGAAAAGTCATTCTATTCTCTTTTTATAAAAGTTATAGTATAAAACATAGTTACTATGCAGAGAATATATAAAGCATATATTCATTTTACTACCATCCAGGTTAAAAAGCAAGATATTGCTGCATCTTATATATCCTTTCTTTTCACAGGCTTCCCCTTCACCCACCACCTGATACTCATTTGGTGGCTTTTCTTTATAGTTCTGTAGCCTATGTAATCACATTGTAATCAATATGGTTTAATTTCCCCACTGATAAACCATTAAATGAGGACATATTTCCATAACCCTACCTGATGAAAATGCATTTTAGAGCTCTGCTTAGGAAAATTCACTGTGGTTAAATGATAAATTGACACCAACACTCTGTAAAATTATATTTTAAATAACCATATTCATTCAGTTGATTTTTTTTCATAGAACACTTATTTTAATACCGGATACATATTTGGGAACTATTTTTCAGGCATTTTCTATATAAAAGATCAAAAAAATATCAGTTATCCTACTTTAACAAAGCATAAAATTAAAGCAAAATTAAATTATTTATAGTCATACTTGTTACACACATACAAAAGAGTTTGTGAGATTTAATAATATTCTTTATAATATAGAACATTTGATTAATAAAATGGATTTTACCAATTTATAGATTAACTTGGTAAATTTACATAAAAATGAATGCATAGGCTTAGAGGTAATACACATTTTATTTTTTGTTAAATTGGTAGGTATATCTGGATGTGCCTGGTTATGGGACTCATGCAATCTGAGCATATGAATTCCTGGTGGTATGTCTGGACTTTGACAGCCTGGGTTTAATTAATGCTAATAGAAGGTATGAAGATCATTTTTATAGACTGATTATTATCACCCATATTTAAGGATTACTGCTATGGTTTAGACGTGAGGTGTCCCCCAAAACTCACACGTTGGACAATGAAAAAGGTTTGAAAGAGAAATGATTAGGTTATAGATTTAACCTAATCAGTATATTAATCCCTAATTAACTGAGTGGTAACTAGAGGCAGGTGGGGTGTGGTTGGAGGAAGTGGTTCATTGGGGGCTTGCCTATGGTATATTTATTTTGTATCTGACTAGTGGAGTCTTTCTCTCTACTTCCTGATCACCACTTTAGCTGCTTCCCTCTGCCACACTCTTCTGCCATGATGTCCTGCCTCACCCTGAGCCCAGAAGAATGGAGCCAGCTGTCCATGGACTGAGACCTCTGAAACTGTGACCCCCCAAACAAACTTTTCCTCCTCTTACAATTATGTTTGTTGGGTCCATTAGTCATAGCAGTGAAAAAGGCTGACAAAAACAATTACAGTAGATGATATATGAGGAGGTAAAAGAATTAAAAGTATTTTATTTTGCTTAGTACTAAAATCTTTGTGAATACTAATCTGTCAAATGTTTTGAAGTCCTTGTTTGTGGACACAACTGTTCTCTAGCCTCCAAGAAGCCACAGTTATTATATAATACGGATAGCCATGATTATTATATAATACAATATATTCTGTAGTCCTGGAAAACTTAAAGTAGATCTAGCCCAGATATGAAAGTGATGAACTCCACTTAGAAAGAGATTGGTTCCCCTGGGGGATGGCATTCATAAAGCCATTCTTGTATTTTAAATAGGAGTCAAAGATAGGGAATCTCAAGATCAAAGAAGGACAAAAGTCTACAGCCTGCATTGGATTTGTTTTTAATGTCAGGAAATAAACCTAAATAATATTTATCTCAAGATATAAGTTACCATATTATTACTTTTGTACCAACTTTAATTGGTCTTGGAAAGTTATCAACATCATATACTTATTGATCAATTATTACTGAGTTAATAGAAAGTGTCACTAATATGATTTCTTTGATTTGTTCACTATCACATCTAGATTCAAGTTCCTAGTACTGCATAATTGCAGCATTGCAACTTAATTTGCCAAACATTAACATAAAAAAGGTAAGAAAGGTTAACCAATTCTTAGGAACACACTTCCCAACTTCTATTGCAATAACTAAATTGCAAGCATTTCTTTCAGGATAGGCTAATATGTGCTAGAAATTGTAGTTCAGTGTAATTATCAAAGATGTTTTACTCTTAAATCTATCTTTATTCAAGGCTTTTGGTTTGACCTTGGTATTATCTAGAACAGCATTTTTTAAAGCCTGGACAGTGAAACTCCATGAAATTTACTACTGTATTTTGGGAGCCATTTATATTTCTAGAGTTGAAAAAAAAAATCTTACAAGATCATGACATGGTAATGAAAAAAGCAATATTTATAAATTAAAAATATTTTTTAATATATATTTAATAACATTTATATTTATAGATCTATAATATGCTATTTTAAAACTGTAACTATGACAATATAAATACATTAAAGATTAAGCAATTATATGATCAGCCATAGATATTCACCAAAGTTTATAAGTTCATAGTATTTAAAAAACTCATATTAAATATTATCTATGCCTAAAAGTAAAATAGCTTTGACTCCAGACAGATGTAGGATTCCACCTTCTTTAAATTTGCATATATGATTATTGGTTCTTTTTCAAAACATGTGCTCTCTTCTTCCTTCAAGGATTCTAGTCCATTTAGAAAACATTCATGTTATAGTTCTTTTCTAGTTTTTAAAATTTTACATTCCTGGGAATATTAATATTCTTATTGTTTTATCTCCTGACTTTTTAACTGTTAGCTTACCTCTTTATGTGATATGCAATTTTAAAATTCTGTGCTAGTTCTCAATATTTTTTTTTCCTTTTCTGTCTTGTGAGAATTTTGTCTTGAATTGTGAAAATGTTCCTTTTTGGCAGTTTCTTGGGGCTTGGTGAATTTTCTCAGTTGTAGTAGTTTTCATGATAATTTCTCAACTTGAAATTTTCATGCAACATTAATAGTATAACTACACATACTACACACTTAGGAAAACACGGGCTTAGGGGTTGCATTTCTCCTAATAGATGAGATGTACATTTTTCACCCCTTTTGCCTGGTTCTGGTAGAGAAAAGCTTCCCTTGTAGATTCTCTAAACTAATGACTATTTTCTATATCATTTCACTCAGATGCAACCTTTCCAGATTTCTGGCTCTTAACACAGGAGCCTTCTGCTTTGCACAAATTCAAGGTTATTTTGCTCCTATGTGGCTGGTTAACTTCCTTGGACCAATATCCAAGTTCCTTTGACCTGCTGCTATATTAGTTTGTGTGTTCTGAATTCTGGCTTTGATAGTTGCTTCATTTATAGAGACTTCTGTCACTTATTTCAAACTTGACAATATTTTGAATATTTTGGTATGTGTTATAATTTCTATATTTTTGTTGCCAAGGGCTCAGAAAGAGGGCAGAGAAAGACAGTATATTAGTTTAAGTAGCACAGTTATTGAACTAGAATTAGATTTTCAGAGGGTGAGATAGAAAACCAATGTGGGATGACCTTGTCAGTGAAGGCTTTACAGAGACAACATCTGAGACAAGTACCTGGGGACAATGGTGGGAGGATGATGAAAGGAGGTGAGTTTATATGATTTTTTCCTCCAAAGCAAGTGAAGCAGAAGAGAGAGCCTTGGTGGTACATAGATATGTAAGAGCTGGTAGGAGAGGTGTTGGTGAAAAAGATGGTGCAGGCAGAGAAAAGTGGGGGACTCAGAACATGGTGCCATAGGAATTGCTGGAAGAGGGAATTTCCAGAAAGGATGGGGTTAAAATTTAACAGTGTGAGGGCAGTATTCATCTCTATTGGTGGCTATCCCATCTATTTGCTCATCTCAAATTCTTGGAGCCATCCTTGGCTCATCCTCCCTCAAAAGATAGACATCTAATTTATTAGGAAATTCTGTTTGCTTGATCTGTAAAATGCATCCACATTTTGACTACTTCTCACCACTCTATCCAAAATGGCAAATTGAATGATCTCCCTCCCCATTTCCAAAAACTCCAATGTTGGTTACTCTGCTCTCTTTCTTATTATTTCACAGCACTTCCTGACTCCAGCATGCTAGATAATTTTCTCATTTATTACAGTGACTGCTGATTTTTTTCCTCACCTCAATAGAATATGAGTTCCATGAAGGCTGGTCCTCTACTGTGTTCCCAGGGCTCAGAACATGGGTACCTGGCATACAGTAGTCACTCAATGTACATTAAATGAATGAACTGCAATTTTGTTTTACATCTAATTAAAATTTGATTTAGGTTTATTGGTGGAGCAATATGTTCTAGGCATATAAATTGTATTCAGTCCTAATGTGAATTTAAGCAAAAAATATTTTAGTAAAAATAACAACTTTATATTTGGTTATAACAATTCTGAGCTCAAGCATTATCATCTCATCCCAGAATTAGAGCCTACATGCTACTTCCAGAGACAGTTTTCCTCTTGTACCCTGATTAAAGAGGTTTACCAAATGTTAAAATTAGGGGATTAAAAATATCCACAGGGACTGTTATTATATTTAATATTTCCTCTGCACAGATTACTTAACCAGTAAGCGAGTAATTTTCAATTTACAAAATAAATAGAAAAGCATGTATTCAAGGATTCACAATATGTTCTTTGGACAGTTAATTTAACATAGATATTTCATAAGTATGTATATATTTAAATAATAAGTTTGGGGCTTATTATACAGCTTTTCATTAATGAAAAACATTACGTTGATTCCAGCAATTCATATAGAATCTTTTTAAATTTTAAAATTTTACACAAATATTGTGCATATTTATGGGGTACCATGTGGTATTTTGATACACGTATACATGTGTGATTTTAAATCAGGGTAAACATATCTATCTTCTCAAATGCTTGTCATTTCTTTGTAATAAAACATTTCAAATCCTTTCTTCTAGTTTTTTAAATTACATAGTGCATTATCATCTGTAGTCACCTTACTGTGCAATAGCACACCAGCACTTATTTTCCCTAATTATAACTTAATATCCATTGATCAGTATTTCTCTATTTCTATCTCTCCCCACTATAATCTCTTAGAAAAGATATTTAAACATGTTAAATTTTTGCCTCCTACAATCTAGTAAGAACTTTGAATCTCTCTTGACTATAAATTTAAAAATCATAATCCCTTCCTTTCTATCTTTCCTCCACCCATCACGCCTTTTAATTAATCTTACTTTTATCTCCTGCCTCATCTTTATTCCATTGCTTACTCTAGGAAAGAACAAATGAAAAGACATAGGACCAAGACACTTACTTTGTCCTGCAATGTCCACTGCACATTTTGTATCATTTTCTACATAAATATTATATTTCTTCATTGAGCATAATTGCATTGATTTCCTCCCAAGTGATGCAATACACAACTCTTTCTTACACATTTAGAAATCGGACCCACACCCATTCTCTGATCATCAGAGCTGACATCCATTTGCAGGTCCTTTATCATCTGACCATTTTTCTCTTGGGCTCTGAAGTCTGTTGATTTTCCTTTGCTTGACTAATACAGATTAGCGAAGGCTTTGAGCTATGGCTCTTCTTATGATCTGCATGTGCTAAGCTTGCTGGGTGTTTAAACATCCCACTTAGGAGGCAGAGACAAATGAAAACAAGATTCAGAGCTCTAAAGGCATTAACAAGGATGCAAACTAAGAGTAGAAAGTTCACCTAAAGGACCAACCTTAGAATAGCACTTACCTTTGCTCATGTCCAGTCAAACATTAAAGCCTGATTTTCATCTTTTTTTTTTTTACAAGTCTTACTATCTTTTAAAAGTTCTGTGAATTTGTCTTCATAAATAGTAAGACTAACTTTCAAATTTTGAAAGAAAAAACACAAAACCTTTTTCTGGCTAGAAAGAAACCAAGTGACTCAGTTTGAAAGACCTGGAAAGAATTATGTCCAACCTTCTCTTCTTTTTCCTTCTTCCTCCCTCTCACTCCTCTTTTCTTTCTCCTCCATTAATTTTTCTTAGTGTTCCTCTTTTTTAATATTTTCTGTCTAAAACATTTAATTGAATAAAGCAGGATATATATATATATGTGTGTGTGTGTGTGTGTGTGTGTGTGTGTGTGTGTGTGTATACTTTTTATTTTTTGGTACCAGGGATTGAACTCAGGGGCACTCAACCACTGAGCCACATCCCCCCATCCCCAGTCCTATTTTGTATTTTATTCAGAGAGACAGGGTCTCACTGAGTTGCTTGGCACTTCACTTTTGCCAGGGCTGTCTTTGAACTCACGATCCTCCTGTCTCAGTTTTCCGAGCTGCTTGGGTTACAGGTGTGTGCCATTGTGCCTTGCTCATTTTATATTTCTTACTTCATCTTTGTTCCATAAAAACTGTCAAGTGATTTTTAACCTGCAAATAAAGAATAAACCATCCCATTTTATTGATACGTAGTGGAAGTCAACAAACAGGTACATCTATGAAATTTTCAGTTATTTTCAATTTGATTTGATAGAGATGCTAAAACCTATAGTTAGAATATTAGGTTATACAATTAAGTTTCATTTTTATGAGGCATAAAAAATAAATAAGACAGTGGATCTTTCTATGCATATAATAGAAGAAGAATATGTTTTTTTAAAAAAATATTCAAAGTATAAATACAGAAAACACTTGTGAAGTTTAGTGTAATTATGATAGTTTCCAAAATTAGGGTATTTATTCAAATATGATGATTATGTTGTGGGAAGCTGATCTATTAATGACTGCCAGAATAATATTTAGTGTCAGCAGTTCAGTGTTGTTGTTTTTTAATTTAAATAGTGATCTTTCAGTCAACTAAAAAGTCTTGTCTAAGAATTATTTTTTATGAGCAAGAAATGATCAGCTTTTTTCTATTTTCTTTACTTTTTCCTTATATCTTGTTTTGCTGATAGTAAAATGAAAGTACACTTGAAAGCTGAAGTTAAAACAAGAAAATAATTCTTGAAAATCCATAGTTTGCAGATCAAATGATTAGCAGGGGATTTCAAATCATACCAGAATCTCAACAGCTGGCAGTAAGTTACTTCTAGCCTTATAAGAGGGCAGACTTCTTACTACGGAATAAAAATAAGCATACGAGATCTAGACCTTTGTTCAGTCTTGCTCTCTACTTTTCATAGGACAAAATTACACAACACAGGGGGAAGAATAACATGACAAGGTTTCCCATTTTCTAACTTGTCCTTATGCAAATATTTGCTGATGAATTGAAAGAAAATATAGATTGACCTTAAACATGAGACTATGATTGAAACAGTTCAGAAGGAAAAACCATATTGTACCATCTGTATTATTTTTATCATCAGTATCTAGGTAAATCTATTTACTCCTTCAGTCCTTAAAATAATTGTAATTATTTATCTGCATTATTTATCCTTATTTTGTCATTATCATACCTATGTCTCATTATATCTAGAAATTGAAAATAAATCTTGTGCTATATATGGCTGAAGTAAAGGCAAGCAAATCTCAGAAACAGAATCATTTGGGGAGGACATAGGATAAAATTGCACAAAATATAAATTGAAAATATTTTTGCTTTTCTCATATCTTCTTGCAATAATGTAGTTCTGTTTCTGATTTTTCTTTGTGACTTTATAAAAAAAATAGCTACTGTGCTTCTTATTTTCCAATTTAATTGCCCCTGCAGGCTTTGCTACAAAAAATAATCTTGAAGATTGTAGAAGGAAAACTTTCGGTCTGTTCTAATTTCTTTTTATTCCCCCCCTGTGTAAATCCAAGTCACAACCCAGCAAATAGTACAAAATGATTTGGTGTTTTGATCCTCATTCTGTCACATTCACTAAAAAGTATGTTTAGCATACCATCTTTATTTCCTCAACACATTTTGTTAATCAAAGATTTTACTGGTTATATTTCCCAATCAAACGTTTAATTGTTTCACTGGCAAATCTCTATTCCAAAATGATGAACCATAACTAGTAATAAAGTACCTCTGCAGCACTGCATGAAGATGTGACAGTGGGTCTGAGCCTATATGTCTCAAGTTTTGTAAGTTTTCACACTTCTTCAAACTCAACTTTCCTCTTGGAATGAGGAAAAAAAAAAGTGAGAAAACTAGCCTGCTATTTAGATTCTGCTCTTTAATCAACAATGTAGGCCAGATTTTAAAACAAAACAAAACAAAAAACCTTTGCTTGTTGATATAAATGTAATAGTACTTAGTTTTAGCTTGGGCAATTTGTGTAAGAAAAACCTGTAATTTATCCAATCACAGAATTAGCATCTTTTTGAGAGCCCCATGCTATGGATGCAAAAGCTAGTGAGGCAAGGACAGCAACCTCAAGGAGTTCACAGTGGAGGTCTCAGAGGTGTACGTACCCAATTATAAAACAACTGAACACTGGAATCAGTGATGGGAAAACTAGCCAGTTCTGGGGCAACAATTCTTGTTGGTTGTGAAGTATCAGAGAAAATTGCTTAAAGACCTTAACATTTCCATATCCATGCCAAGCAGAGAGAGGTATAGAAAGCTAGTAACAAAGAGCAGAGAATCGCAGGTTTTACCACAAAGGGACTGATACCCAAACTTGTGCAGCTCCTGTACTTGCACAGACTTCCTCCAAGTTTCTGTAGCTAAGGTTGTATTTGTAACTCTTGTATTTTTAAAATTGTATGAACTTCATTCTCCATGACATATGGATTCACCCCTGAAGGCCTATGTGGGTGGAAGTCTCTCTTGGCTTCACTTAGAGGTAGTGGTGGAACACCAGCTGTAGCCGACACTTCAGGATTTTAGAAAACCAGATCTCATTCTTCATTGCCCCCAAAGAAAACACTGAAAGAGAGTTATTCAATTTTACTGTCCACTGTCGAAGGTTGTTGAAGCTTAGAAGAGTGTCAACTCAGGAAATTCTTGGCTTTGTTCATAAGATCACAGCTGAACAATAAACACTACATTCAGACATTCTTTCTCTTTCTTTCTTTCTTTCTTTTTTTTTTTGGTACCAGGGATTGAACCCAGGAGGGACTTAACCACTGAGTCACATCCCCAGACCCCCCAGTCCCACCCATATTTTTTGTATTTCTTTCTTTTTTCTTTTCTTTTCTTTCTTTTCTTTCTTTTTTTTTCTTTCTTTTTTTTTTTTTTTTTTTTTTTTGAGACAGGTTTTAGCTAAATTGCTCAGGGCCTCACTGAGTTGCTGAGACTGGCTTTGAACTTGCCATCCTCCTGCCTCAGTCTTCATAGTGACTTCTTTTATCCCTTCACAAATACCATTTATTTGTTCGTTCATTTATTCATTCATTCTTTTATTCTAATACTTATGAATGTTCCTTATATCTTCACTCTCCTTATTCTTCTTTTGTATCCATATTTCTGCCTTATTTTAAGGATGTTTATGAGCATTTTCAGAGGGTATTGGTTAGGAAATTTTTTTAAAGCCCTGTATTCACTCCTTTAGAGAACACATGCTCTGTTTGATTTTGCTTCTTTTTCTTGGAGGACAAAATTCCTTTCTCTCAACACTATATTTTTTTCCACCTGAATCACCATGATGAAGATGAAATTCAAATGACTTCCTTAATGAAGTTTCTATATCTTTATCCCCAGAGAAGTTTTATTCTTTCCTTTGGCTTCTCACCCTTTAGCCTTAGAGATTTAGACTCTTGTCTATGTGTCTAAGGATAACTGTCCAGCTATTTCATATTTGCATATTTATCTGCTTCCTTCCCTTTAAAGGGTAGCACCACAATCTGTCTTTTTGCCCCTTGTCTAACACAATGCTTTCTGACTTTCAGGAGATAATTAAGAAGTGTAAAGATTGGCCTCTTAAACACTGAACAATGTTAGGGGTACAGGAATGTAGAGGTTATTCAAGTGTGAAAACTTCAGATAATATCTCACTTTTTTCCTGAACAATAACATCAGAAGAAGTAGCACAGTAGAGCTCATGGACCTGTGAAGTGTCGTGAAATAGCTGTGGGCATCCAAACTAGATTGTGTGTGAATCGCTCAATTCCTTCGTGCTCAATTTTGCTTTATCCTGCCTTCTATAAAAAAGCCCATTTATTTCAAAAATCCAGCTGGAAAATTCCAACCATATTGGTTACTAAGTTGAATTTTTAGGACTGTCTGACCACTGAGATTCTTGTCGACACCCTTCACCCTACCTTCAACCACCAATAGTCAGGTCACCCCACAGTTCACTGACCTATGATTTCCCCTCTAAGAGAATTAAATTATCTATGATTCCAGAACACTATAACCTTAACTTACTATAAAAACAATTTTATATGTACAATTATGGATAGGATGCTCAAACATTGAAACAAATCTCTTTGTTCCTGTTTTGGATTGAGAGTGGCATTCTTGAGACACTTGCCTTTCAAAGTTCACCTCTTCATAACAGTCCTAGAGCTTTCCAGTTCTCTGTCTCTGTTTATAATGTTAAAACAATAAAAAAAAATTGTCCTTAAATGATTCAGGAGAAATCCAGAAAAGAAATATCAATTTATAGGAAATCAGAAGAAATGATATTCATCAAGTTATATGTCATCCATAAACTATTTAATAAATCTCATTTTTATTTACAAAAAGTCCAACTTTCACTGAAAATGCCTTCGCTTCTTGCTTCCCTTCTATGAAAGACATCCTATCTTAACCTCTGACTATTGTGCTCATTGAGAATCTACTCATAGAAAACAGAGAGGAAGAGGAGATTTTTAAGAGATGGATACTTACAGGTAGCTTGGTTTTGAGAATGGAGAATATTTATGAAGGAAAAATTGATAATCTGATAATCTGTTAATGTACCGCTTTGATATAACTCACAATCCTATTATATTCTACCGTGTGTGAATCCATCACAGTCTTTCCTCAGTCTCAAGGTTGGCTGTAGGACGTGTGCTCTGAGCTAATGTTGCTCAGGAGATCAGCTATTTCTCACTGTGCTTCCCAGTGGGCACCTCTCAGGGAGCTTGTTTATGGCTCTCCTGCAGGGTGCATTGGCTTATCATTACAAAATCAGCCTAAAGTAGGCCCAAGATTCTGCTTTATGCCATCAAATGCTAGAAATTCCACACTTACAGGTGGGGTATCTGAAGAATGGAATCAATATCTAGATACAGGAATAGAAATTAAAATGGATTTTGGCTTAGATCATAACATAATGAGGTAACTTTCATTCCAAGGTTTTGCAGTTGAATGCAGTTATTATGAGTCTGTTGAAGAGAAGGGGAAAAATGTGTCTCAGATTTTATGTCGGGTTTTGTTCTGGAAAAATTGAAAATAGCTGATTTACCACTTTCTTCTGTTTTTTTGTAAAAGAAAAGAGGCCTTCATAGTTGAAGAGCTGGTGACCTTTCACAGGAATTATGTAGGCAGCCTGGGTAGGGCTGTTCTAACAGTAATGGTGTGGTACAATCAGTTTTACTAAAGAAGAGCCCTCTGGGCTGCAGGGTAACTAGCTTAATAGCTTTTCAAGAGGACAAATTGAAAAGAGACTTTAAGATGCTCTTTAGGTATTTAAGTATTAACTGAGTAGGTGGGGGAACTCCAGCGAATGCACTGAGGTGGATGAAGACACCTTGTAAATACCAGCTGCTCCTACCTGCTCCTGTCCCTGTCCTGTAGTCAATTTTGGTTATGACAACTGGCAATTCTGTGCCCTCCCTTGACCCCCAAAACTTCAAAGTCCAGGGTATTCACATATAACTAACTGTTTCAGAAACATATATGTTTTCCTTTTTGTTTTATTTTCTCATTTTTCTCCTCTTTTGTCCACTTCAGTATCACCACTTAAATATCAGCACTGCATGTGGAGGGATGATCTTACCTGGAGCCTGAACAGCATGTTTTCATCAGTCATTATTTCCACTGGTAGGAGCTGGGGGTGGGAGTGGAAGTAATAGGAGCACACGGAAATGTAGCGGTGACTGTGGCTTTAGTTTTTTTTTTTTTTTTTTTTTTTTTGAGGAACTTAAGGTGATGTTTTATTCCTAATATACAATACCAATTTAAATTTAAGTATAAAAACATTATACTTTAGTTAATTAGAATAGTAATATGGCTCTTACTTATTACTTTTTTTTTTTTTAAATATTTTTTTTATTGGTTGTTCAAAACATTACAAAGCTCATGGCATATCATCTTCCATACATTTGATTCAAATGGGTTATCAGCTCCCATTTTTACCCCAATTACAAGTTGCAGAATCACATCGGTTACACATCCACATTTGTGGCTTTAGTTTTAAAAGGACATTTAACAGTACCTCCAGAATTGGTGTAGATGTTTATGTAAATGTGTGAACTTAGGGGGGTGTTAGGCCTTTTCTAACCTTCAAAAATCTGATCTTGGAAGTTAAGATCCCCTGGGTTTCTGATGCCATCTTTAGGTCTATCTCACAGGTCTATTTAACTTCTTTAAGCTTCAGTGCCCGGACTTGTAGCCAGGAATCAAAATTATAGCTAGACACCTCAAAGAGTTCTGGTGATTAAATTAAATATCCTAAATGAAGTGGGTCGCTCAAAGCCTCACACTTAGGAAATTCCCAATCATCATTATTATTATTATCACCACTATAATTATTATCACTATTATTATTAGTTTAGAATTGAATAAACCAAAGATTTTTATTTTGTTTTTAATTATTTTATTGGTCAATTGAATTATCTTTGTTTTGAACTTAATTTTCTTTTATTTTATTTTAATAGAGGCACTGCCTCCATCAGTTGGTATGAACTTAGATTTATTACAACATAAAACACAAATGTTTGATTTCTGATGTGGTGGAGATAGAGAGGGAGAAGTACAAGCTAGCACATGATTTTAGAATTAACTCAGAAATTTCCTAATCTTGGCCCGAAGTATTGTAAAGAAAAGGGACACAGATTAAAAGTCACAAAGTTAATCACTGAAGACAGAGTTTTGGGGAAGGCGTAAAAGATAAAAGATAAAATTTCCACACCCAAAGATAGACATTATTAAGTCATGAGATTAATCAGAGGAAGGATTGATTTTTTTCCCCTCCAGAAGCAACAGAGAAGTGTGATGACAGTTATTCATTTATTCAGCAAACATATAGCCAAGTATTACTAAACATGTGGCAATTGCTATTACTTAATGTTTTTGACTTGGTACTAAGAGTGAGAGATAAAAAGGCAAGTTATGATTCCTGCCCACAAGCAAAGCAGAGTGTATGTCTTTATTAGTTATAGATTAATATAAGTCTGATGTGGTTTAGATGTGAGGTATCCCCCAAAAGCTCATGTGCAAAACAATGCAAGAAAGTTTAGAGGTGAAATGATTGGGTTATGAGAACCTTAACCTTAACCTTAACCTTAACTCACGGATTGGTGACTGTAGGAAGGTAGGGTGTGGCTGGAGGAGGTGGGTCATTAGGGGCATGACTTTGGGGCATATTTTGTGAACAGAGATTGATCTCTCTGCTTCCTGGTGCCAAGTTCCCAACTGCTGTCTTCTGCCACACTTTCCACCATGATGTTTTACTTTGCCTCAAACCCTGAGGAATGGAATCAGCTGTCTGTAGACTGAGACTTTTGAAATTGTGAGCCCCCAAATAAACTTTTCCTCCTTAAAATTGTTCTTCTCAGGTCTTTTGGAAAGATGACTAAAACAGACAAGAACTGACCTTTTCTCTTCAGAATATTAAGAAAAAAATCTCTTAAAAAATTTAACCACTTAGACATATTAAAATACAAAAAGCAAAAAAAAAATTAAGAGTTCATTTATATACTCAACCAATTTTCCAGAAAAAGATGTCAGTCCAGAGCACCCTTGTATTTCCAAATAAAAAGTTATTTGCCTCTGCTTTTAGTTATAAAACCTACAAGCAGCTGCTGAAACTAACAAGATAAGTCTCTTCTCCAAGTTTTATGCTGGTCTCCATGGGATGAGCTTCGGCTTTTGTTCTCCACAATCTTGCCATTTTTCTCTAACCCATGCCTTATCTGGGAACTGAACTACAGGCATTAGAGGGCTCTATAGGGATTTCTAGTCTGATCTGATGTTCAGTTTCACATCACTGCCTGAACTTTTTTAAAGGATTCTGAAAAGTGGAACCTTAAATTGAGAAGAAAGAGGAGATAAATGGATGATGTAGAACTGCAGAATGTTCACAAGTAAAGCTTAGGACAACATAGAGAAAAGCAAAACAAAGGACCCCCAAATCTGAAATTACTCCTATGTGAGCATGGGAGAGAGGCTGAGTTTGAGGGGAGAGGATGGACTTAACCCAGTTTAGTACTGTGCCTTACAAGGAGCTAGAGCTTTAGAGCATAGCCAGATTCCTACCCAATGCCTTTCAGCAGCACAGGCCTTGACTCACAGGTCTTTTCTAAGTTACTCTAGAGTTATCACAGAAGAACCTGAGGGGCAGAAGCCCCATTACACTCCTAAATTTTGCCTATAACTGTAGCATGGTGGACCCCACAATTTTCTGCTCCTCGAGTCATGGTTCTAGTTTTCCTAAGGGTTTGTCAGTATCCTGAGGTTAGACTGTGAGATAAAATGTACATTGTATCAAATACTTATTTAAAAGAACAAAAAGACATTGATACTTATGAAAAATTTTCAAAATGTTGTTTCCCCAAACTCTCCATAGAATGGATAGTTGTTAGGAATTTTAAAATGTCCATGAATGATTTTCACCCAAAACAGAGAACAGGTAAAACTAGAAGACAAATTATTATATCACAATTTGAGAGTTTATCATGTCAATAATATAACGTTTAATTTAATATGCATTAAAAGTAAATTTTGACCTATAGTTATATTAATTTTAAACATAGATTCATATAACTTCATGAAAATTAGAATACAGAAGCATTAAACCCTGCCCCTTTCTTTACCTGATAATCATTGATCTGATACTATTGCTAAGGTGCTTCCTGTTTCTAGAATGTTATGAATTGATTCACTATTTAACACTTGAAAATTGGATTTTAAAAACTTTATATAAAATTTTTGAGATTCATCCATGTTGTTCAGGATATCAAATCCTTATCCTATTATATTATGGAGTGGTATTCCATTATATGTATGAACTATAGGCTGTTTATCCATACAAACATTGAAAGATGTAGTGTTATTTCTGGTTTTGGATAATAATGAACTGAGTTTCTCTAAAAATATTTGAAGTTTTTGTGCATGCACATACGTTTTTATTTCTCTGGGTAAAGTAGCAACAAATGGGATTTCTGGGTCATACAGCTTAGTTTACACTTAAATATAAAATACTGTCTGCTTCCTAGAGTAGCTGCACCATAATGCATACCTATCAGCAATCTGTGCAATTTATAGTAGTTTTACATTCTTGGTAGCACTTGCTAGTATCAGATATTTTAAAGTTTTAGCCATTCTCATAGATGCATAGTAATATCTCATCATGGTCTTAATTTGTATTCTCTAATGGTTAATTATATTGAGCATCCTTTTGTATTCTAATTTGCCATTTGTGCACCATTTTTGTGGAAAGTGTCCGTTCAAATCCTTTTCCAATTTGAGGGGTTGTATATTTTCTTATTTTTGTTGACTTTTGAAGGCTCTCTAGATTCGGATACAAGTTGTTAGATTGGTGCAACAAACTTTCTCCCACTGTAGCTTGTGTTTTCATTTTCGTAACAGAGCCTTGCACAGAAAAAAAGTTTGATTATGTTATAAATGCCTCATCTTTATTTCCTCTATGTTCTACCCTATACCTGAGTACAGATCTTAAGAGAGAACCCCAGAGACTTGGCATATGTGATTAGCAGAGTGAACAACACAATATAAGTTGTACCTTTAGGAATAGGTGCTCTTTGTTCTAATGACTGGAGAAGCAATCATCTTCAGTAATCTCTTTGATTGAAATATACTACAGTAAGAGAGTGACCAACATTATGTCACATTTAAAGAATAAGTTTAAGGGCACCTTTTTCCTTTCTTAAATCTGTTCTCCAGAGACTGATACATTAATTTTGAAATTGCTGTCACTTATTAAGACTATTTTAAAATGCAAAATTAATGTTTGTCACCATCATTTTAGGTTGCTCTGGAGATAAAATGCAGGAGAAAAGGGAATTTCATTTGATCTGCACGGGTAAGATGAAGTGGCGCAATTGAAACAATTATCTGAATACTTCAATAAAATACTTTCTTTGATTTAGTTATTCAAATAAATCCTTATTTTTCTTGCTATGGCCATGGAGACTTGTCATCTATTTGCTTTTAAAAAGTCACATGCTTTTATATTTATATCTAGTAAAGGCTTAAAGGTATTTAACAATTAATGATATCAGACCTTTACAAAGAGTAGTAAGAGATGCTTAAACTTTAGTCTTCATCACAGTGTTGAATATGGCTGGAAAAGCATGATGTAATCTCTATGTTTTCACACATTTAATTCTATCCCCTAAAGAAACTACCACTTGCTCATGATTTCCAGCTGCCAACATCTGCAATTAGATACTGGCAAAACAATTACCCTAACAGCTGCTAGAAACATATAGTTTACAACAAAATGTCAAACGTGTTTTTGGATTTGAATTAAAAAAAATTCATTTTCATTTCACTTATCACCCAAGCTTCCCTCCATTAATTAATCATTCTGTTGAATAGTTTCCCAAAGATATCACATTCTATTAGTATTCACCACATTTATTTTTAGTGAAGAGATAACAAGACTAACAAGGGACATTCAGTTGTAAACATGAGGTGGAATTATGCATTCTGAGATCTAGATGACCTCTATGGTTCCCTCTGAATCAGACCCTAGGATTATAATCAAAGGAAGATTATCCCAGATCTATAAAAATGATCATTCTTACCCTTTTGGCTTTTAATTCTATCAAACAAAATTACAAATGCTCCTGTATTATACCATGCTGAAGGAGTTGTTCAAAATGCATTATATAAGTTCAGTTAATAAATATTATTGGTCAAGGCAGCAGTCTTTTCTACAATATTTCTTACAGCATATGATAGTGGAATGCATTACAATTCTTATTGCACATATATAGCATAATTTTTCATATCTCTGGTTGTATACATAGTATATTCACACCAATTCATGTCTTCATACCTGTACTTTGGATAGTAATGATCATCACATTCCACCATCATTAATAACCCCATGCCTGCTCCCTTCCCCTCCAACCCCTCTGCCCTATCTAGAGTTCACCTATTCCTCCCATGCTTCCTCTCCCTATTCCACTATGAATCAGCCTCCTCATATCAAAGAAAACATTCAGTACTTGCTTTATTGGGATTGGCTAAATTTACTTAGCATTATCTTCTCTAACTCCATCCATTTACTTGCAAATGCCATGATTTTATTCTCTTTTATTGCTGAGTAATATTCCATTGTGTATATATGCCACATTTTTTTAATCCATTCATCTACTGAAGGTTAAAGCAGTGTCATTTTATCATACAAGTTGCAGCAGGTGTGTCATCTTGTCCTCAAAAGTGCAGGTGAAGCAAAATCACAATATTTTTCTTAGTTGATTCGAGGAGCACAAATTAATGAAAATGTCTCTAAGATTCTTAAGGTGGTGAATTGTTAACACAGAAATTATCTCTCTTAAAAATGGGATGGAGGGATGGGACTAAGCATTATGTTTTTTAATTCATTAATTTTCTAAATGCATCCAACTGTCATATTCACTACAGAAAATTATTATAGAGAAAGACTAATCTAATTCTGTTTGGTTTTTTCAAAGATAACTAGATTTTATTTAAGAATTCCATGAACACATTGTCTCAAGTACTGTTTGGCATTTCAGTAAACTGAGTTCTATGTAGTCACAGAATACAGCAGAGAAGTTTATAAATTGTTAAAAGATGGATCATAGTCCCTCATTAAATAGACATGTGTGCACACCTGCAAACATTGCCTGAAAGGTCAGTCTGTCAGTGAGCAAAGCAATCTCTAGCACTTTCTTAAGTATATGATAAATAAAACTTAACAAGATGATCTATTGGTTTGATAGTTGTAATTTCTACAATTAATATGACAATAAAATTTATATATATTCTAATGTTACAGAGTTGATCCATTTTAAATTGCTATGTTAGTATGGAATTGTTTTAAAACATTGAATCAGATATTATCATTATCATTACAAAGAACAAGTCTGGTTCATAAAGGTCATTGTAATTTCTTCCTTAAAATATCTTCATTAGCATAGCATTAAGCATTTTTTTTTTGTGATTCTAATTGGTTTCCTCACAGCTTTCATTGATTTCCCAACTAAACCTTAAAGTGTCAATTAGAAAGAAATAAAGTAATTGAAAGTTTAAATACACTATCTGTAAGGGACATGACTTTTAATAATAAGTATTCTGTACATACTTTGTACCCACCTCAATGCATGATAATATGAAGATCTTGGCAAATACCTGATTAAAATTGAATAAACAGAAAGATGCTAGATGGTTAGCATGCTCAGTTGCACTTCCTTCATAATTACTCAGTAAAATAACCATAGTCATACAAAGAAAATGATTAAAAAGTAAAAATAGTATTAAAAACTTATGCAAATTACAGCAATGGGAGTAATTGGCTAAAAAAAGATGCCCAGGGGAAATTTTAGGTGGAATAAAATATTCTGTATAATTCTGAGGTGATGGAAATATAACTGTACTTGTCAAAATTTATCAATTGTTATATAACTGAGTGTGAGGTTTAATGTATATGAACTAAAAAATACAGCAAGTAACTTTGGTAAATGAAATTTTATAAGAAATTGTTAAGTTCAGAAAAGAGCTATATACAAACACTATACTTGAGTTGGAAATTTTTTTAACCTCACAGTGTATGCATTAGCAATTTTAAAACTGCCTTTTATGTATACTGGAGCCAACAAAATAAGTAAGTGGAGATTGAGTGGTGGGGGCAAACAACTTTGTTACTGTTGAAGTATTGAAGAAGGGCATTACAGATAAACAAGCAAGGAGGTCTAGAATGAACTCTGCCCTGCTGGAGTAGAGTTGTTGACATCAGTATTCATTTATGTTTAGCTTAACATGGATACAATTGGATAAATATTGGAAGTTATTAATACACAAGTTTGTGTGTGTGTGTGTGTGTGTGTGTGTGTGTGTGTGTGGAGAGAGAGAGAGAGAGAGAGAGAGAGAGAGAGAGAGAGAGAGAGAGAGAAAGAGTGAGATTTCCCTGACAGGGAAGCCATTCTGGACTGCATTGTCAATTCCTGCCTGAAAGTTCCCAGCCTACCTTCCTGATGGCCTGCCAACAGACTTTGGTCTTGCCTAACCAGCCCCACAGTTATCTATCTATCTATCTATCTATCTATCTATCCACCCATCTATCCATCTATTCTCTATCCATCTATCCTAGTTCTATTTCAATTAGATTAGAAACAAACCCAGATTGGGGAAACCAACTGTGGGATACCTGGCCAATTCCCCCTCAACACTTTCAAAGACATTTAAAAAAAAAAACCAAAAAAACAATGTTGTCTCCTGATTGGAGTAAAAACAGGACATTAATGGAAAACAAACAAACTATAGAAATTCAAATAAAAATTGGAGATTAGCAAGACATCAATTTTGTTTTATTTTTCCATTACTAAGATAATGTAAGATGACAAAAAATGTGTAAGATTTGGTGACGGCTATGTAGAAAACTCATTGCACTAATTTTGAAACATTGAAAATTTAAAATTATTATAAAAGACATGATTTTTCTCTATATTAAAAAATCCTGCAGGTACACAGACAAATGTATAGCATTCAGAAGAGATTGGCAACAATTATCAGCAAAGAAAAGTGGATTGAGATAAGAATCTTCCAGGCTTCATCTTATTTCAAGCTTTGGTTCTGTATCAGAGAAGACATTATCCAACAAAAATGAACCAGGATATTTTATGTCTCCCTTTTTCCATACCTATTCTGTAACTTTAGACCCAACATATGAATCAAACATAACCTGGACATCATCTTTTTGTCTTGGATGAGTCACTTTCCCCAACACAGGCAGGTAGTGAAAAATCTCAGAAAACAAATGGAGGGAAAGTGTGGAAATGGTATTGACGTAGCACAGAGCTTTCTAGAAGGCATCTAGCATTTACTAATGAAAGTCATGAAGTGGGAGTGATGCAGGATATTTCTTGATAGCAGAGCAATCAATGGCATATTTTCACATATTATTTTTGAGCACCTGACTATTCAGTCTAGGTCTGACAAAATCTAGCACTTAGCTAGGGAACTCAACACATTAATATCTACCCTCAGGCTACAGATTTGTTCAAATGTGAAATATTTATTGAGGGACTATTTGTGTGAGCCAGTATTTAATGATACACGAGTAAAAATGACAGGCAATGTTTTTTTCTCTCACAGAACTAATATTGTAATTGAGAAGAATAGAAAACAAGTAAATGGACAAATAAATAATAATACAAATAAGATAATGATAAAAGATATTCATAAGACAAAAGTAGAATGATGTATACATCATTTGTAATTTAGAAGTTATTGTAGACAGACCTCACTAAGACAAAATTTAATATTAGACAGGAAATAAAAGAATAAAAATATGCCACGCAATTTTGGGTGGGTAGAGGGAGAAGAGATAAGAGTTTGTATAAATATCCAAACACAAAAGTCCTATTGGAGTGTGCCAGAACTTTACTGACAAGGGAATACAAAATGTGGATGCTAAATAATGTAGGATTGGGAGATATATTTTGTTGTTAAGATCAATATAAATGGCTAAGTGATCAAGTGGGACTGAAGGAAAGAGAAAAACCAAGGACTCTGCATTTTTTTATTTTTTATTTTTGGTACCAGGAATTGAACCCAGGGGTATTTAACCCCTGAGTCACATGTTTAGCCTTTTTAAATTTTGAGACAGGGTCTCACTAAGTTGCTCAAGGCCTCACTAAGTTGCTGAGGCTGGCTTTGAACTTGTGATCCTGCTCAACCTCTTGAGCCACTGGGATTACAGGCATGTGCTACCAAGCCAGGCTAGGACTCTGAATTTTGGGCCTCCATAAAAGGCAGTAAAGTGTCACTCATTGCCAGGCTGGAGAATATCAAAGAAAGGTCAGGTCTGAAGAAAGACTCTCAATAGTTTTACTTCAGTTATGTTAGGTTTGCTTTACCACAGTGAGGTACTGAGCAGGCAGATAGATCAATGTATCTAGGATGCCAAAGAGACTACACATGTTAGGATCAGGTGTAGATTTAAGGAATATCAGAATAGGAATGTTCAGAATATGGAAATTTTAAAAGGCCAAGGCAGGGCCCTATAACATTCCTGCATGTGGAAATTAAAAGAAAGGTCAGTGAAGCAGACTATGAGGAAGTGGTGGGTGAGGAAGGCAAAAACACAGAGTGTTAGAGTCTGTAAACAAGTCAAGATGGCGCCTGGCATTTTGCAGAGGGAGTGGTTTGTGAAGTAACGCCAGCGAGCCATTAAGTGTGGAGATTCCTTATTGGTTGACTGCTGTATCTAGTTTATGTTAATTAAGATAAGCTGTGTGGAATGTTTATATACCCCTCTGGTCCTACAATAAACGGCTCCCACTCCTGCTGTATTAATGTACACAAGTTGTTCGTCACCCCCCCCCCCCCCCGGTTATTTTGCTGCAGCCAGACTGCGGCAACAGAGGAGAAAGGTTTCAGGGAATAAACGTTTAACTGAGTTGCCCTGAGATCTCAAAGAAGGATTTGCCATTCCATACTTGGGGAAGGACATCAGGAATTCTCCCATCTGTGCCATCAGTAAACACTAAAGATAAACAGTCTTGTCTTAGTCAAGGACAAGAAAGGTGACCAAGAAAGAGAAAATGAACAATAGTAACAACTCAGGAAAGAGAGAGTGTGAGGGAGAGCAGCAAGGAGGGAAGAAGAGAAAGGGAGAGGAGGAGAGAGAAAAAGAGAAACATAGAGCCTGTGATAAATGATACAGAAAAAAGAAAAGTTTAATAAGAATCACATGAACAGCATACTTCTGCAAATCTTTCCAAATTATTTACTACAGGATTCAAAATGAACTATGTAGAAACCTATTTAGAGCACTCAAAGAAAGTAAAAAAAAAATGTTCACTATAATATGGCAACACAATCCATAAGAAAATATCACCCTGAGATAAATTAACAGGAAAATGAGATGGTCATAAGATAAGGTAGGAGTTTTAAAAATGTAAAATCAGTAGATTTTTACATTTAGATTGAAAATGCTAAAGAAAAGAGCTGATATTACGGAAAACTAATATTGTTATGCAATAAAAATTAAATCAAATTTTCAGAGTGCAACAAAAATGATAAGTCAAATAATAATCAAGGAGGAGGCAGATGTGACAGATAAAGAATGAAAAGCCAAAATGTGTGTAATCATTAAACCTGGAGAAGAACTCATGGCACATGAAAAAAAAATAGCCAAATCAATAATATTTATCTGAGCTGAAAATAAGACATGCACAGGCACAAAAATCTGGAAGTATTTACACCCACATTGCTACTTTCTACATTAACATGATTTCTTTTTTTTATTGGTTGTTCAAAACATTACAAAGCTCTTGATATATCATATTTCATACATTAGATTCAAGGGGGTTATGAACTCCCATTTTTACCCCAATTACAGATTGCAGAATCACATCGGTTACACCTCCACATTTTTACATAATGCCATATTAGTGACTGTTGTATTCTGCTACCTTTCCTATCCTCTACTATCCCCCCTCCCCTCCCATCTTCTCTCTCTACCCCATCTACTACAATTCATTTCTCTCCTTGTTTTTTTTCCCCCCATTCCCCTCACAACCACTTATATGTAATTTTGTGTAACAATGAGGGTCTCCTTCCAGAGACATGAGGTGGGAGGGAAAGGGAGAGAAAAAGGAAATTGCATGGAAATGGAAGGAGACCCTCATTGTTAAACATGATTTAATTGTTCCCAGAAATTCTTGTTTTGGACAAAGTTGCAAATAACTTTACTGATCACTCCAGAAACTTCTTCTATAGGATATATGAAAGAAAAGTGATATCTCAAGGCCTGTGAACACCCATACTCATGATTACAAGAAATAATATTCATCTTTTGAAGTGAAAATGATATTCTGGTGATTTTTTTTCTTCAAGACATTTTGAACCTCTCTCCATAAAATCCTGTCTTGGCTACATCTACCAATTCCACAGTATAGCATAATGGTGTGTGGCTCTGGAAAGTCCCCCAAAGCTTTATGTGCTGGTGACTTGTTCCCCAATGCGGCAATGTTCAGAGGTATGGCTCTTTGGAAACAGTTTGACCAAGAGGGTTAAAGCCTATCAGTGGACTGAAGAATTGAAGAATTAATTAATAATTTGATGCATTATTTGGGAAGTGGTAGAAATTTTAGGGGGTGGGGCTTTGTTGAAGGAAGTTGGTTACTGGGAAATTAGCTCTGGAAGGGTTCATCTTGTTCTGGGCCTTTTGCTTGCTCATGTGCATGTTCTCTCTCTCTCTCTCTCTCTCTCTCTCTCTCTCTCTCTCTCTCTCTCTCTGTCTTCTTAATGCTTGCCATGAAGTGTACAGTTTTTCTCTTCCATGCTCTTTGGCAATGGTGTTTCTGCCTTGGGACTAGCTGATTATGGACTGAAACATCTGAACCCTTAAGCCCAAATAAATCTTTCCTCTTTTCTAAGTTTTTTCCCTCAGGTATTTTGTCCTAGTAATAAAAAGCTAACTAACACAAGATCCTTAGCCAATCCTATTCAAACCTCATCTGTCACCCTTCCCAGTAAAAGACTTACCTTAAGCTAGACTTCAAAATTTCACAAATATCCTGACTTTTTTCTCCCCACTCAGAGATGTGAATAGCAGTGTGGAAGTAGTAACCTCTGTTACTGAAGTAAGTGAAAAAGTTTTTTCTAATTAACAAGTTGATTTGGTGACCTTTTGGGGGAGCATATATTTAATAGTAGACTGAAAGATTTTACTCTATTCTGGGAGAAAAGGCAGTGAAAATATATCTCAACCTATACATAGGATAAAAAGGATTGAACTGCATAGATTAAGATACCTTACAAGAATCTCAGCACAGTAATTTTTCTTTAAAAAAAGAAATTCAGTTTGGTTTCATGTTGTCTGATGTAAAATAAATGTAAAAAAACAAAAACAATATTGAGGATATGAAAAAATTCTATGGCCTAAGAATATTTTATCTAACAAACCTGTTATACAGGTGTTATAGAAAGACAGTTTCAAGTTGTACTAAAGAAATATATTATCTACCTACTTTCATGAAAAAAAATTATTAGTGCTACATTTCAATAGAAGGTGAGATAAAACACAGGTGATAAAATAGTTTTCACATAACAAGTTAAATTTGGAAAAAAGGAAACATTTCTATTGCTATAAAACATTAAAATCTCAAAAATTTATTATTGAAAGAATAGAGCATGTCAAAAATAAGAATATAATAAGGATTTTACTAACAGAATAATCTGTATTAAAAACATTGGATCAAATTCATAAGGACTGAAAAACGGTGAATTAGAAACTCTGTAGTAAAGGGGTGAAAATGTGAAAAACCAGTGTATACAGATGAGACTTGAAATAAAATGTCTCCCTTGGAGCTGGCATTTAAACTGATATATCTCTAAAAGTTTTTGTGAAAGGAAATACTATTAGTATGAAAAGCAAGAAAAATTACTTTCCAAAATTCATTGAGTGAAGCATAAAGTGAGGGGAAGAGAGGGGAATAATGTGGAAATAGGTTTGTAGAGACTAACAGAGGCCTTCTCTTAAAGGGCCATGGAAATATGACTAATGTGTTTAGACCCCAATGATGCTGTTTTTGTTTAAGGAGCCCCAGAGTAAGAATAGAGGCAGTGTAGCTAGTTAGAAGAGCACTGAAGTCATCCAACGGAGAAATGGTGGTGGCCTGGACTATGGTGATAGAAAGGAAGGGAGGGTTTTGCAAGATATTAGAAGAGATAAAGGTATGTTTGTTAATTGATGGTTAAGTAGGATTGAGATAGATGGAAGAGTCAGGGTTTATGACTTGGTATGAGTGGCTGATGGCACAATGCACTGACATTGGAGGCAGGTGGGGCTGCATACCCTGGGCTGCACATGTAGATCACCCACACATGCATTCATTTTTCCTACAAATGTTAAACAAAACTTTGTGTTTATTAGATACCCTGACGGGCTTTGGGAAGACCATGGTAATAAGACAGACACAATTAGTGCCTTCATAGAATTTATACTTCAGCTCAAGGTTGAGGGGGTAATTTGAATGTGTGACTCTGTTTCTCAGAATTGTCAAAAGTACTGGTCAAAACATTAAATTTGGCCCCATTTATATCTACTAACTTCAATTTTCCAGTTGATTCTTATGTACCATAAGTTTTGAAGTTCATTGGTTTATGTAATTGAAACCATTTCACTGGTGAACTAACCCAAGGGAAGTAGAGAACGTAAAATGAGGCGAGGGCCTACCAAACACCAGCATTTATCATAAGTCTACAGGAAGAACAGTTCATAAAGACACTGAATGTTGGCCAAAAACCAAGAAAACCAGAGTTTGTGCTGTGTTGGAAGCCAAGAAAAGGGAATCAATGTAGGAAGATTTGCATAACATTCAAAATGCTATTGAAAAGTGAGTAAGATAAGATTTAAAATATATTCATTGGATTTAGTGTCCCTAGTGAGAAGAGGTTTACCAATTTTAGAGTTATAGGTGGGGAATTATATAAGCCAAGAGCCAATAACTTGTCCATGTAAACCTTGAGGAAGAAGGAGATAAAGAGAGAGAGAGAAAGAAAGAGCAAGAAAGCCAGAATCCTAAGTCCAAAGAGAGTTTGAGAGAGCATTTTTTTCCTTCATAAATTTGTTTATTGTCCTCATTACATGTATTGCTCATATAAAATTAACATTTATGAATTTAATTGTTTATTTGCTCATTTCCCTGAACTATAGTATAAGATTCTATTTTCTTTTTTTAATTAATGCATTTTGATAATACAGCATAGTAGGTTTCATTGTGGCACATATTCATACATGTATATAACATAATTTGATCATATCTACTCTCTATTACCCTCCATAACCTTTCCCTCCTCCTCCCCCAATCTCCTTCCCCTTCTATTTTCATGTTGTCTTTTCCCTCTAGACTTCATATATGAAATAAACCATGTTGTACCTGTCTTTCTGAATCTGACTTAATTTTTCTTAACATTATGATCTGCAGTTCCATTCATTTTCCTGTAAATGACACAATTTTGTTTCTCTTTATGGCTGAATAATACCCAATTGTGTGTGTGTGTGTGTGTGTGTGTGTGTATGTGCGTGTGTGTATGTGTGCGTGTGTGTGTATGTGCGTGTGCGTGTATGTGCGTGTGTGTATTATGTGATATATATATATACATATATGTTTATATATATGTATATATATCATATTTTTTTAATGCACTCATCTGTTGATGGACAACAAGACTGGTTCCATAACTTGGCTATTGTGAATTGTGCTGTGTTAAACGTAGGTATGTACTTGTCCCTATAGTATGCTGACTTTAATTCCTTCAAGTATATACCAAGGAGTGAGATAGGTGGATTATATGATAGTTCTGTTCTTAGTGTTTTGAGGAGGCTCCATACTGATTTCCATAGTGACTATACTAATTTGCATTCTCACCAACAGTGTATAAGCATTCCTTTCCCCCTACCTACTTACCAGCATTTGTTATTTTTTGTTTTTGTATTGATTGCCATTCTAACTGGGGTGAAATCGAATCTCAATGTAGTTTGGAATCTTCATTTCCCTGATAGTTATAGATGTTGAACACTTTTTTCCATATAATTCTTGGCCATTTGTATTTCTTTTTCTTTTTTTGAAAAAGTTTCTATTCAGGTCACTTGCCCGTTTATTGATTGGGTTATTTAGATATTTTGGTGCTGTTGATTAGGTTATTTACTTCATAGTCCTTTCATGGAAATTAGAAAAGCATGCCTTGTTTAGGTTGACAAGTCTGATATTCGTGAGTTTTGTTGCTGTATTTTCTTCTGTGAATTCATTTTTTGAATGCTAGAAGAAAACACAGGGGAAATACTTTAGGACAGAGGCACAGGCAATGACTTCCTGAATAGGATTCCAGTAGCTCAGGGAATCATAACTAGAACTGAGAAATGAGACAGCATCAAATTAAAAATCTGCACAGCAAAGGAAACAATTAACAGAGTGAAGAGGCAGCCTGCAGGATGGGAGAAAAATCTTTGCCAGCTACTTTTCTGATACATTAATATTCAGAATTGATGCATGAGGACTTAGTAGATAACTGAGTATTACATACTGACAGGAAGGAGAACCAGAAGATAAAAGAGTGAGAGGAGGGTATTTAAAAAAATCATTCAGAAAGTCTTGTGGGATGGAAAACAGAACCCAGAATCTAATATTGATCTATTAAGATTTAGAGCCAATAAAGCAGGCGGGAAGAAATGAAGAATAAATAGGGGTGTGTTTTGGCTAGGAAACTTGACATATCTATGTCTTTGCTGTCTCTTTATAAACAGAGCTGTACTGTGCCTGACATACAACAAATCCTTAATCAGTACTTAATACATGAATGAATGATTAGAGTAATGGAAGCTGTCAGAAGCTCATCTTCAATTTCTGTACAACATCTACCAAAAAGGAGGAGATGGGGTTAAGAGAAACACTGTCAAAGTGGGTAAGCAAGGAAACAAGTCTGTAGGGGAAAGAAGAGAGCAACACGGGGTCTCTGGAGACTGTGGAACCATGGTAGTCTCTGTTGGACAGAAGTTGCTTATTCCCATCAGCATCCATAAGGAAATGAAGAAGAAAACAATTAGATTTATCCATTCCTTCCAAGAACCTACTTGACAATCGGGACAGGTCTTTGTTATTTTTTGTTGCCTCAGAGATATCCCTATTAAACTAAAACTCATGATGTGTCCTCCTCTGAAGTACTATCTTAAGTTTAGAATGAATATTCTACTCACTAAGGTATATTCCACTTCACAGGAATCGCTAGTTTATTCCATTCCACCTGTCTTCCTGGCACTGACTCTGCACAGGGTGGCGTAAGCCAGATTCTGTCTCCCTGAGGCCTCACTCTCTCCATAACACCTTCCCATGGGGCATATGTCCCTCTCAACACTTTCTGGCAAAATCCCAAGTGTCTTTTCAACTTCCCTTCTTGTCATCAATTGACTTTTAATGCAAGTAAATGCACGAGTAGCAAAACTGTTGTATGATTTTTTTTCTTTCTGTTATTGAAAGCTGTTGATCCTGATTGTTTTCTGTGTCATTCACTTGGAAACATGCATTGGTTCTATGGGGCCAAGTTGCAGCTCACTTATAGGATGCTTCTGTACAAATTAGGAAAAGATGCACTTTCTAAGCTGGTGAGTTAGGAAAAATGTATCTCTGCGGACCAATGCAGCACCAGGAAAGATTTGGAAGTGCAGATGGTGTATGTGTGTTGAGAAAGAGGTGCTCAGTCTTCTGGGAAGGAGCAACTTACAAGGCAGGGCACCTATCTGCAGTTATCCTGCAGAACAGTGCTACAACTCAGTCCCCACTTAACGCCTTGGCTGGAGCCTCAGTGCAGAATGAGCACTCTAATGGTTCATAAACTGACTCATGCAACATTTGAAGGTTAAATAAGTCATCTGTAGAAAGTCATTCACAGAAAAGGTGATTTTAATGCAGTGAATTTAGTTGTCATTTAAAATACAAAGATCAGGACTATTTTGCTTTCCATTGTGTGTTATAAAACAATGACAATGACAGCATGGAAGTTTTGGAGTCTTAGTGCTATGAATCACTTCTGTTTTACTCTTGTTTAAATGACCAAACTGAATGTTTTTGTTTATAAACGTGAGAGCAAAGGGAAAAGCCAAAATATCGCACAAGTAAAAAGTCCATTGTCCTGAATAATAAAACTGCCAGAGAAGGTAAATCGTGCGTCAGTGCATGAATTTATTTAAAGAAGATAAAAGTCGTTTTTTTTTTTTTTTCCCTCAAACTCTCCGATAGAGACACTAAATCAAACCCCAAATCTGAAGTAGCAGATATTAGATGTCAGATGCATGGGCCACTCATTCATCTCCCCCTTTCCTTCAAATAACTTGACTCAGAACAGGGGAGCACAAGTCAGTTGTGATTAAGATGCAAAGATCAAAGCTCTGTTCTCCAAGCGCGGAGGGCAGTATCTAAGGTGGCAGGCCCTGATACATGTGAGTGGCTGGAGAAACTCTGTGAGGAGGGAGAGACTGAGCAGCTTCAGAGGATAAGGAAAGATATAATATGATTGTTTTCTCACTAATTTTTTGTTTTCTCCTCCAGATCCAGGTCCAAAGCCATCAGGAGAAAAATTTGAAAACATCATGAAAAATGCTTCTACTCCTCTTCAACTTGGCTACTTTTGAAATTGTCTCAATAAAAGCTAAACAAATACTGTGATAAATCTTTTAGTTCCAAAGTTTCAATTGATTACAGGTTAATTAAGTATAACCCTTTAAGGCCCAAACTGATGGGTTTCTTTTGAGATTGTCCTAAAATATAAATGTAATCTAAAATGTATAAATCTCAAACTGCATGAATGTCAGTCTTACCTTATGGCCCTCTGTAATTGGGGAGAAACAATGTAAACCCCCAAAAGACATTCTTTCCATATTTCAATACCAATTCAATTTCAACCATATGAAAAATTACACAATTAAATTCTATTTTCTGAGCATGAGTGATTTCTCATCCTGGAGTGGCTCTTCTTCTTTGTGGCCTTTCCTGCAGGGTCCTGCTAAGGAGCTGGCTGGGTTGACAATGCACATACGTACAAACACACACAAGGATGCTCGTGTATATTCTGTGTGCAGGAACTCTCATGTTGAGGTTGGATAATCCTTGGATATTTGAGATTTTTAAAAATTACAATGTTCATACAGTAATTATCTATTTGTTATATGCTAAATTTCTAATATCCAAGATGGTTCATTTTAAAAATGCATTTTTAAAGTCAGATCTGGAAGGAGGATTAGAACAATTCAATCTTTAATAAAAATATAGTGAATGTTTGCTGGATTAAGCAGGAATACTGGAATTTGTCAGACCATGCTTGGTCTTGAGGAATATATGATCTAGTTGGTAAATTAAGAAAAGGATATATTGGGCTGGGGATGTGGCCCAAGCGGTAGCGCGCTCGCCTGGCAGCCTGGCATGCGTGCGGCCCAGGTTCGATCCTCAGCACCACATACAAAAAAAGATGTTGTGCCCGCTGATAACTAAAAAAAATAAATAAATATTAAAAAAATTCTCTCTCTCTCTGCCTCTCTCTACCTCTCTCTCTCTAAAAAAAAAATAAAAAAAGAAAAGGATATAAATAATTATAATCTAAAGCAGGTGAGATGAGTCATTTAGGAGTACAAAGTGAAATGAGTTCAAAGGACAGAGTGCTCACATCCTTTTGAAAATTCTGAGAAACTTTGAAATTTAAGATTGGGTTGAAAGACAAGTAAGATTTTGTAGGGGGAAAAAAAAGTGTTGCACACATGTGGCAAAGCCTAACAGAGGCACAGAGAGAAAAGGATTGCTTAGGAAGTGGTTAATTTTGCTTGGAGAATGGTTTATGTAAAAGAACAAAAGAATTAAAATAGGAATGCATTTCAACATGGGAAAAGTATAGACTGATTCCCAAAGAAAGATGTGAATGGAGGGAGCAGAGGGGGATGTGAAATTGGTTCAGCAAGAAGTTCAGAATGTCAATCCAGAAAGAGGCAAAGTGGAAGTTAGTTAAGGTGTTAAGGATGGGCAAAGAAAAGAAGCGATGGCTATGCAGACTTTCTGAAGGACTGCTTGCTCAGAACTGGTAGAGCATTCAGTGGGATGAACAAGGAAGCTAGAGCTTATTTCATGACTTAAGCCAAAATGTGCCAATAGGATCCCCCAAATTGTGTTAGGGTGGCCAGGACTGACCCATGTTAGCAGTGTAAGTCTACATCCCAAGGAACATTTAAATTCTGGACAAGCTGGGATGGTTGGTTATCCTACAAATCTGAGTACAACATCTTGTTATGTAGGTTTTCAGTGTTTGTTGTGTGAATTTAAAAATATAGGGTAGATCAATATCTCTGAGGTTTATTTCCTCAGTTTTGCAAAATAAGGTTGGTGATATCTGAGTAGTTAATACATGAGGTTGTTCTGAAAACCAGATGAAATGACCTATATGATCCCGTTTGGAAAAAAGTACTATACAAATGTACACAAAAGTACATTTTTATTAATTTTTATATATTTATGATTTATTTCATGCAAAAATATAATAAACATACTATTATTTGTTGAAATTTTCAATACTTTTTGCCTTTTTTTTTCTTTTGGCAACTAACCTCTCAGTGCCAGTGATCTGATACTGGCACTGAAATTAGTAATTAATTTTGTTTATATGGTACCCAACACCCAAGAGCCTCTAGGCACGTAGCCAAATCCTTTTTTAAATATAGTCATTAAATGAAGGAAAAGAGCCAAGTAAATTCCTAAACTGGCAAGTGGGAAAAAAAAGAGCAACAGGAAAATAGGGAACAGAAAAAGTATTAATAATCATTATTAATTAAGATTATTTCATCCGTCATCTAGCAACAAAAACTGCACCTTAGACATAATAAAAAAAAATGACTCTGTAAAGTTAGTCATTTGTTCTTTGGATATCTGGAATAAAGAGTCCTGAATGGATTTTTAAATAATTCTAACTTTTTTCCTATTAAAAATACAATTATGCCATCCACTTATTAAATTCTGTATTAAAACTAGAAAAGACCTTGTTGATCAAGTCTTGTCACCTTCTTACTTGATTTCATGATATGTTCTTTTTGTAAAAAATGTCTTTCTTTCTTTTGTGTGTATGTGCTGAGATTGAACTCAGGGCCTAACACATGCAAAGCAAGCACTCTACCACTAAGCCACTTCCCCTATTCCTTTTTAAAATTTTATTTTTGAAATAGTCTTGCTAAATTGTTGAGGCTGGCTTAAAACTTTTGATCCTCCTGCCTCAGGCTCCCAAGGAGCTGGGATTATGGGTGTGCATCATTGCATCTTATTGGCTTGGGAGATAATTTATTGTTTTAGTCAGCTCTTTCAGTGCTGCGACTAAAAGATCTGACAAAAATAATTTTAGAGGAAGAAAAGTTTATTTGGCTTATGGTTTCAGAGGTCTCAATCCATATTCAGCCAGTTCCATTGCTAAAAGGACTCCAGGTGAGGCTGAAGATCATGGCAGAAAAGTGTGGAGGAGAGAAGTGTCTCACGCAATAATCAGGAAACAGAGACTCCACTTGCCAGAAAATACATACCCCAAAGGCACATACATCCCCAATGACCCTCTTCTTCAAGCCATAGCCTACCTGCCTTCAATTACCACTCAGTTAATCCCTATCAGGGGATTAATTCACTAGTTAGGTCAGTCTCTCATAACCCAATCATTTCTCCTCTAAACCTTGCATTGTCTCACACATGAGCTTTTGGGGGACACCTAATAGCTAAACCATAACATTAATTAACATACTTAGTTTTTGACTTAGTGAGGGGAACATTCCTTGTACACAAGGGACTGCAGATATCAACATATAAACAAGGAGTGGATAGAGAGCTCTGTATTCTGTACATCTTTACATCCACATCCCAGTTCTTTTCTCCCTACTGGACAGAATTACAGTCTCAAAGCTCTGGAGTGTTCAGACTCAGTTTTATCCTCCAAGGGCTACACTGTGAAAACTTTTATTTTTTTTAAACCTGCTTTAACATCTTGCTTTTTCTCAGCTTCCAATGGGTCCTTTGCTTATTTCTGTTAGTAGTATCTTTAAATATTTCTAGAAATGGTAGATGTGATATGATTTAAAGCAGTGTTATACAGGGACCTCAATGTATTTCTCTGGCACACTTTAAACTTTTCTTGATTCTCCCACTCATATGTCTTGGGAGATTCCCTGGGAGATACATTATGTTTAAAGTGTCCCCTGCATCTCAAGTTCAATTTCCACAGAAACAGAAGTTTCTGAAATTAGACTTCCTCCATAAATAAGTGATGGATAATTTTCAGAGAGATTGTTCATTTTCCTACTCAAGATTCTCTGTCTAACAACACTATGCTTTGTCAACACATTTAATAAATTGTAAGTACAAGTTTGACTTGGATGAGCCAATTGTGAGGTGTATATTCCGTATGAACTGTTATATAACGTCTAATTCTCTAATTGTACTGATCAAATTATCACATCAATATAACAGTCAATATGTGGTATTCTAAGCGAGGGCATCTGGTTTATTACAAATTCATTTCATGCATGTATAACTTGTCACACAACTATCTTGTGTCCTGTTGTGATGATAAGGGCTCTTCTCACTTTCCCCTGTAAATTCATAAATCTTAGGTTTACAGGGTTGTCTGTTGCTGAGAACAGCTTAAAATGTTACTGATCCTGAATATTTCCATTCAAAGAAGATGGAACACAGTGAGGGCAACTGTGTAGCATCATATATCAAACCCGGAAAGCTGATGCTCTGGCTGAGAGACAGGGTGCTGGAGTATAAGGAGCCCTGATGTAGCACCAAGAGACTTCCGTTTGCTTCTGATTTTAATGTGAATTAGTGATTTGACACGAGGTGGGTGACTAAAACTGCTAGCCTCTATTTCTATCCTACGGAATAGGAAAGTATACTTTATAGATAAAGCAGGTAAAACAGATTGTAAATAAATTATAAAGCAATACACAAGTGCCACACATTATTACTTAACTTCTTTTCCTATAATGCCTTTTTAGGTGCCCATTAGATACTTTTTCAATAAATGATGGCATGAAGTTCTACAACAGGCCAAATACAGTTACTGGCAATCATTAGACATTTTTAGGGAGCTGCAATTTAATAATATATATTTCCATTAAATTTTATTTCTTAAAAGAATTCTATTATTTAGAAGCTATTTTCCCTTGGTTATCTGGGCAAAAACATTTCAAATAAATCTCACAAGCTAGTCACAAGACTGCCTTGTAAGATTGGTTATAGAGTTCTGAAACAAGATTGCATTGCAGTAAAAAACCAGTTTTATAGTTTAGTAACCCGTTTTTTTCCCCTCCGTTTCTTTTGTATGAAAAAATTTGGTCAAAATCCAGCTGTATTGTTCACATGGCATCCTCTCAGCCAAAATTTGGTCTATCAGGTTTGAATCCTTCCTCCTTCAAGTAAGCAAAACTGAATACATAGTTACCTGTAAATTTTTTTTTCCCATAAGATTTACGTTTTATTCTGTTCCCCGCCCCCCTATTTTCTTTTTGGGCAAAGTACTGCCTGTGAGGGTACTGTCTGGATGCATTTGAGAGAGATTCTATTTTTAAGCTTCGTTAGAAAAATTACCTCTGTTCTTTGGGAATCATCTTAAGGGATTTATCACAGTAATTTTATTATATAGAGTAAAACACACACTTGGATGATTTAGCACTTGATAAAATATAGTAACAAAACAGATTTATATGTTTTCTTTAATATAAATATATTGCCTCAGAAATCTCTGATTTCTTGCCATTTTCTTCCTTCTCCAAACCCCATGAAGATATTGAATTTTTACAAATAAATTAACTGTGCATAAGTAAGTTTTCCCTGTTTTAATCCCAGTCCCTGGGCCAAAACTCCTTTAAAATATAAATTGCCTTAGGATCTTTGGTTTTCACTTTCAAATCAAAGACTTCTTTCTAAATCTATATCAATAATCATGCTGAGTGAACCACACTGTGCTTGGTTCATCACCCACCAAAGGGGTGGGGGAAAGAATTTAGTTGATTCTGTGTTTGACTTCATGACTAGAGGTAATCAGAACTGCTACTCAGACCAGATCCAGATCCTAGACCACAGTTGATAGATAACATTCTTTCATTTGATCACAATCTATTGCCATTCTTTTTTTTTTTTTTTAATTTTGAATCATTATCTAATGTGGTGGCAGATGGCATGTCTCTCAGTGAAATCAAAGGCATATGGCAAGCTGTTTTCAATAGTGTCATGCCACCTAAGTTACAGTATTTATATTTCAAAAGAAAAAAATAATTTAGCTGGTGATACCAAACTTCAAATGTAGTCATAATTAATACATAATTTCCAAACACCTTGGATTTTAAAATTTCCAAATGATTATATGGAAATCCTCTGTTGAGTGTGGTAAGCAAACTGCATATGGGTAGAAACTGCTTCTCAGATAGATCAGACCATTCTAAGAGACCAAAAAGGAACTTTTAAGTCATCTTAGTAAGTTTTATAGCCTGAGAGAGGATACTGAATTTTTAAAGTATGTCAACTGTTTAGGTTAAAAGAAAAAAGTCATATGTACATTTTAAATGAAAGCCTCTTGTCACTCTTCACCTTTTTCTGTTTGTTCATTAATTTAGGGTTAAACACTTAAGTTATTTGTACACATCATTAATGCTACATAAATAATTCATCACAGAGTATTAGCAGTTAATTAAAACTAGAACAACATGGCAAAAAAATGAAAATTCTAAGAAAAGAACTCAGCATTTTTCTTCTTTATAACACAATAAACCTATGTCTCCACAGAAAACTGGATTCAGACAAAATGTTGATCACATCATCACATCTCTCTAGAGTGTACAATTTTTGCATGTAAAAAATCAGCACCATGCAACAGGGACAGCTGCTGTGGTAGCAACCCTGTAATTGCCCAAGGCTGAGCTCCTAGGGGAGGAAAGAAGGTGGGGGTGGAAGGAGAGACAACACCAGTGCTCTGAGACTCCATCCTTGTGAGTAGCACGACCCTTACCATCTAAGTAGTGTATATGTTTGAGTTCACTGGTGATATTTGCAATTTTAATCAATAAAGGTCACATTCCATTTTTCTTTCCTCTATAGATACTTTTTTTTTTCTTTTAATGAAATGACTATTTGTTAACAAGTTTCAGGGCTTTTGTAGAGCAAATCTCTGAACTCAAGGTATAACATTATGCCCAGTTCCCATAAGACAGATTGAAATCATCTATTTTCCCCTATTTCAAATTTGATAACTCACTAGAAACCACTAGATATTACAAATAAAATATCTTGTTTTCCTTAGATTTCTAAGAGAATTTTACTATTAGATTTCTCTCCTTTTTGAAGTGCCATGCCACCTCATATGCATTTATTTCTTCTTGGATTGACTATATTTATCTTTATGCATTACAATCATGATGTCTCAACTCAGAAAAGGCAGCTTAATGGGAATTATATGTTAGCTATCACCTTTCCCATGACTGCATGTTGTTTATATCTTCTTCTACTTGCTGTTTGTGCATTTAGATGGTAAAGGGTGTTCAAAAAGCACCTGTACTAAGGATGAAATTCTTGTAGCTCTGAAAGTTCTTAACTGATGGAAAAGACTCAGAATTAACCTTGCACACATGATGCCTCTGATGTGGTTCTTCCTGCCCAGCTTTGGAAAGTAGAGGATTGGAGTATTTTTTTTTTAATCCACTGGAATTTCTCACATCGATATTCTGTATCATGATAATATATCTCGATGTTCAAAGAGCATGCTGTTGCACACTTTAGTAACTAAATTTTTAAAAATGGCTATTTGGGATCTGCTTAATATTTGTATATCATTATGGTTAAAAACGCATATTTGGAGTAAGTTACCTGGATTAGAACATGGGTTCTTCACTTACCAGCATTTTAACATAGGCAGATTGCTTATCTCTTTTGCCTTATGTTCTCCATTGGTAGGATGTAAATAACAACACTTTCTTTGCAGAATAAAGCCCAATGTATAGTAAAAACTGTATAGGAGTTAGCTGTTTGTTTTTCAAATACAGGAAAATGTGAATCAATACTTATGGATTTTTATTGTGTTCTAAGTATTTTGTTGACACTATAATTAATCCCCCATGGGGAAAATCACTCACCCTCTTTGACCCTTTGTTTTCTTACCTGTGCAATGGGGGAAATAAAGGGTTATACTAGAAGGATTGCTGTGGATGTCAGAAATAAGCATTTAAAAATACTACTGATGTTCCTGGCACAAACGAGACAATAAATACATCAGGAGTTGATGTTAGTCATATTTCTTTAGATCAATGCTCTCTAACACATGGGGAACTGATTTCAGCAGAAAAGAATATGGGTGAAAACATTCTTTCTGTACTTGCACTGAAAACAAACTTATGAGGAACATATTTGGAAAAATTAGGAAATATGGAGCAACTGATTAAGCTAATGTTGTACCTCTTTATCAATCTGTCCTGGCTAAGCATGGAGAAGTGCAGGCCAAATTCCTTAGCTCAAATCCAAACTGGTGCCAAGGGAGTCATCATCCTTGATGTGGGCTAAGAGTGGTTAATGTGGATTCACATATGTTTTTTTTTTTTTTTCTCTCTAACTAAGTGAGGTTATTCCATTGAAACTGCTGACTTCCCAAGGTCAATGAGAACTTTGATCTTCTGCAGGTGTGCCTGTTCTTTCAACAGTGGAATTCAGATGGCTTAAAGTAGTTGAATTTCAAACCTTGGTTTGGAAGAAAAGAATAAACTTTGTATGAATAAAATGATTGCTTTTCATTTTAACATTAAAGGAATGTAAAAGTACAAATATAAAGTTTTGCTATCCTTAATCTGGAAACTTTTCTAAAACATGAAATAGCACATACCCATTATATGTAGGCTAACATCATTATGCATTCCATAGCATGGGACAGTTGTCCTTGTCATGTGTTACATATCGCATGTACCTTGACATTTAATTTCCAAGTACTTATTGATAGAAAAGGAAAATCTCTTTGCTTATTCCATCCTATTTTTACTTATGCAAAATTTCTCTCTGGAAGAACAGACAAGGTTTAGTAGCCTTAATCAGTAATTTTAATAGACAAGTTGGTCACATGGAGCTAAAATAAGTGAATCAAAAAATTTTCTTTAATGCATATATCATTAGTTAAGGTCTTTAATAATTTTAAGATAAAAATCGTAACTTCTGTCACCTCTTTTACTCTTAAAAAAAAAACGAGAAAAGGAAAACGCAGTGATATGCATGTAACAACTAAAGAAAGTTTTTTTCCTTCTTTTCCATTTTAAAAATATTACCATTCTATTTTTAAACAGTGAATCTCAACTGATTCAGTTTTCTAAGTAAGTCACAAGGGTGCCAAGTGGAAGATTAATTTAAAAGTTACTCTTAACATCTATCTAGTGATGGTAAAATAGCAAGGTGAATATTAATCATACTACATTAAAATTATTAAAATAAATTCATTAAATAATTCACTTTTATATTTGTTGATGCATTGATTCAGATCAGCTGGGTATGATGTTAATCTTATCACCTATGAAATATTAGTGCACAAGACTAGATAGTGATTTTGAATGGCCTGAAGTTCACTGATCAGAATGACCAGAACCTTTTGTGGAAAATGCAAGTTCTGGGTCCTTGTCTGTGATCTGCGAATTCCGATTCTCTGGAGTCTGAACCCAGAACTACTTATGTTTAACAGAATCTTGGCTAATCCTGGTGCACAGTAAGTTTTGAGAGACAATGGGTTGCTGTCTGTGTCTCTAATGCTCTGGGTTTCCTTAATCACAACTCAGTTATTGATCAACCAGAGTAGAGACTTTTTGGCAAAACAGATCTCCTGACTGACTGACCATTAGAATAACCTGGTGACCTTTCTAGAAATGTCTATAGCTGGTTCCAGATCTGAGGGGTTTAATAAATTCAGCTCATCAGGCATGGTTGCACATGCCAGTAGTTCCAGCAACTCAGGAGGCTGAGGCAGGAGGATTGCTGGAAATCAGTCTGGACAAAATAGGGACAGCTTGCCTCTTTTAAAAAAATGGAACTAGGGATGTAATTTAGTGGTAGAGTGTTTGCCTAATATTCCCAAAACTCTATGGTTTAATCCCTAGCACCACAAAAGAAAACAAAGAAAGGAAGGAAAGAAAGAAGGAAGGAAGGAAGGAAATTCAGCTCTATTCCTCAGTATTTGAAGCACAATATTCAGTATTTAATATGCAGTGACTCATCCTACTCTCTTTTAAGTTTTTTTTCTTTCTCCTTTTATTTGATCTTTTTAGATATACATAACAGAATGTATTCTGGTTTCTTATACATACATGGAGCATAACTTCTTCTAATTAGGATCCCATTCTTATGGTTGATATGTGGAGCTTCACTGATAGTGTATTCTAATATGTATACAGGAAAGTTATGTCTGATTCATTCTACTAATTTCCTATTTCTATCCCCCCTCTGTTCCTTTCATTCCTCTTTAATCTAATCCACTGAATTTATATTCTTCCCTCCCCCTCCCCTTATTGTCTGTAAGCATCCATATATAAGAGAGAATGTTCAGCCTTTGGTTGATTGGGATTGGCTTATTTCACTTAGCATGATAGTCTCAAGTTCCATCCATTTACTGGCAGACACTGTAATTTCACTCTTCTTTATGGCTGAGTAATATTCCACATGCCACGTTTTCTTTATCCATTTGTCTATTTAAGGGCATCTAGTTTGGTTCCATAGCTTAGCTATTGTGAGTAGAGCTGCTATAAACATTGATGTGACTATGTCACTATACTATGCTGATTTTAAGTCCTCTGGGATAAGTAGGTCAAATGCTCATTCCATTCTGAGTTTTTTGAGGACTCTCCATACTGCTTTCTTATGGCTATGCTTTTAACTTAAAGTTTATTTAGAATTTCCATGAGTGTCATATTTTTGAGCATGCATATTTCCCCCAATATTGGTGCTGGCTACAAAGGGGTTGTTCAACTAATATTCTACAATATAGATATTAGACTGAAAATAAGAAAGCAAGATAATGAACATGAAATGAAGCAATTTCTCAAAGATATTGATGTCCTACAGGGCTGTGAAGAACACCAAGTGAAAAATAGGAAACAACTCACTAGACAAAAGCCATATAATTGAGAGAATGTGATGAGCCTAGGTCAGCAAAGATTTATTTCTTCTTCAAGGCTTATGGGAGAGGACTGTGGTCATTACCATCCAGACCAGCGGGGCAACATCAGGTGCTTTGGGTGGGTAGGTGTACTGTGTGCAGGAACCTGAGCTTATTCTAGATTTGAGGGTTAGAGATGGAATTTAAAACTGCCAGTGGTCATTTATAGGCCACTATTCTGAATGTTTTACTTAATATCTTATATGCTAATCCACTTTTTAAAATGCTATTTAAAAATAATAATAAGTGACCTAAAAGTCAATGGTAAATTGCAAGAACTTAAATGAATGTTTTTCTTTCAGGGGTTTTTAATTTTAGAAGGTCTTTTTCCTTAAGTGTCTACAAACATTGCTTTGCCTTTAATTTCCTATGGCTTAGTCCTTAGGTGGAAGTTGTGACAAGATGATTGTAGATTACAGTTGTCCCTGAGTACTCAGTGTTTGAGAGATGTGGTTCTCAGATTTGGATGTTCTGTAGAAATGGTCCTGCCTAACTCAGCTGATTTTAACTAGAATAAGAGCTGAGATGGCTGTGTATTAATAAATTAAAGATAAGAATTGTTGGTTAAAAAGAAGGATAGTTACTTAACAGTGAACTTAGTAAACTTACATGAGTATGTGGGCAAAGGACTAAATATCTGTCTCTGGGTTCAATTCTGGATGGTTTACTTATTTTTTTTTCCAGTTACAGGATTATTTTATGATGGTGGCACTCATAAGACTGTCCTGTGTAAGTTGTGAATTGGTGAGTTAGGGTTATGATTCAAAATATAAAGCATTGAAAGAAGATAGATGTTTTTTCATAGCTATTCAAATAGAGTGGGCAGATCTATGCAGCCAAAATATAGTCCATGTAAATGATAAAATTATACTGAAAGAAGAAGGGCTGCAAAATGGCTCCATTTTCCTCATTTTTCTTCATGTCTGTATATCAACACAGATATATAAAATGTGAGAATGTGAAAAGTAAATAACGAACTTTAAGTTTTCTTAGAAATGAATGAGATTTTTTTCTGATAAAATTACTGAGTTCAGTGGAGTTATGTTTCATGATTAGAAAGAGGATTCTTTTCCAAAGAAAACTAGAACTTCAAGGAAGAAATTTGTCTCCCCAAACACAGCTGTAATTATCATAGCTGGCTTTTCTTTGGGTCTTAATTCAGAAATGAATATCATTTGGAAATTTTTCTATATATAAATGTAAGGATATTTAATCAGAAATCAATATACCGATTCAGGTAATCCAATACTAGACATTTGTAAATTCATTGTTTCAGTATGATCTTTAAAAAACAAATAAGTTGGGGCTGGGATGTGGCTCAAGTGGTAGCGCACTCACCTGGCATGCGTGTGGCTGGGGTTCAATCCTTAGCACCACATACAAACAAAAGATGTTGTGTTTGCCAAGAACTAAAAAAAAAAAAAAACAATAAATATTAAAAAAATTCCCTCTCTCTCTCTCTTTAAAAAAAAACAAATAAGTCTGGGTGTACTCTAGACTGTTGTGTTCAAGTACTTAATCACATTATATGTGTAATTATATATAAATGCTAAATTAAGAGAGTTTGGTCTAGAATTCAAATATTTTAGGTTGTACCTTTTTAAAAAAATACTCATTTAAAAATTATTATTAAAGTTAAAAAAAGGTCTTGGATTTAATGAGCATAAAACTCACCTGCCCAATTCTCTGAGAGTTCTATTTTATAATATTTCTCATGGCTCTATCCCCTTAGTGTAAATGTCACATAACTATCTTTTCTCTGCAGTAGGGAAGAAAGACTTGGCCAAGCTCCATTTTTGAAAGCAAGGTGGAAACTACAGCCAAATTACCCCTTTGCACAGAAAAATGAAAGCCAAGACTTCACTCACACTTTTCAAATAGAAAGGAGTAACCGCTTGGTCAGGGAACTGGTATTTTAGATACATGTTATCTGCATGTGTTAGAGCTGAAAATCAAGTAGAAGTCTGACCCCTTTCTCCTCCAACTTCTCCTCTTTAATTTCATAGCAACACTAGCTGTCTCGGAAGGAAACATAAACCTGGAGAAGAACTGCTTTCTTTTCTTTTCCTTCTTATAGCAGGAGTTGGCATCTGGATGCATCCAGCTGCTAAGTGTATCCCATGTAGAACCACAGTTGCTCTTTCTGATAAGAAATAAAGAGCAAGGAGTAAGGTATTTGGAGTCAACAAGAGCCAATATACTGTTTTCATTTTAATTTCACTGGGCTACTGATTAATGTTGCAATTGCCATTTAATATTTTAAAAATGTTCATGATATTAATGGGAAAATATCAAGCATGTCATTTTTCAATAACTCCAAAAGTTACCCCAAAAGAGCAATGCACAGGTGCATAAACCCAGAAGAGAGGGAACAAAGATGATTACCATAGTTTCGTAAGCTGTCAATCTAATAGGCAAAAGAAGTAAAAATTGAATATTTTCTCTAACTAGAGAAATCTGTCATGATATTATTCTTCTTATAATTACTTTTTATCATAAGAGATCTTTATTTGAAATTATCTCACTTAAATATATTATATTTTTAGATTGAGTTTTTTAAAATGTAAACTTACTAGTAAGTTATAATTAATTAAATTTATATATGTATTTGTTTAAAATTTGATGACCATGAATAGTTGTATCATATAAAATGAAAAGAGTAAAATAATGTATTTAATTTTTTAAAAATATTTATTTTTTAGGTGTAGATGGAAACAACACAATGCCTTTATTTTTATATGTTGCTGAGGCTTGAACCCAGGTCCTGTCCTTGCTAGGCAAGCGCTCTACTACTGAGCCACAGTCCCAGCCCCAAAATAATGTATTTAAAATAACATTTGACTAATTTATGTGGAACAATCATGGTATACATGTCTTGATTGTACTAAGCCTCAACCTATTTTCATATCTGAACTAGACTAAGATATCACTACCATAACAACATGAGCAGACAGATGGCTGATGGCCTATTAAGGCAATACTGTTAATCAATATGATTACTAGTATGGATTTAGCAGAAGATTTTTACGTTCAGTTTTTCTACAATGGCAAGATATTTTGCTAAGGAGAATATTTAATAATTTTTAAAACATACTCATTGCATTATAACACATCTACATTATATTTAGTTGTATAGTTATAATTATAATAGTGAAGGGATATCTAGAATATATTGGAGGGTGTTAGAAATGGGGAACTAGAAACATCACCAGATACTCTGTTTATATTATAAATATTCAGTCATTTTTGAAAGCCCTCTGTATGCCAGGCATGGCTGTCAAGAAGCTAACGTTTCAGTGAAAAGAAGACAAAAGAATAAACTGCAGATATTTCAATAGGTGATAGATGTTATCAAGGAAAATAAAGTAAGATAGGGAGAAGGGAGATGAGATTAGAGTGGTTGGAAAGTTCTCAGATAAGGTCAGATCTTCTCAACACAGACCTGAGTAAAGTTGAGGATGAAGACATGCAGCCGTCTGAGATAAGACTAACCAAGGAAACTGGAAACGAGAGGAATTCTTTAATTAGTAAACTATTAAAAATATCTGTTTATTCGTGAAAACTTTATTGAGCACTTTCTAAGTCCTAAGGACTATACTCAGATGAAGGATTATAAGAATGAATAGGACACAACTCATCAGTGAGAGATTTCTAGGAAAAACACATAAATAGGTAATTAGAAAAAATGCTAATTACCACAATGGGGCTATGGATGGGGCATTTAAGTGCATTTTCCACATTTTATCTTGTATTACCCTATCAACAGTGAAATTATTTCCATTGTTAATTTGTCTTTGATGAAGAGTTACAGTAGTTCATTGGGTTCTATAATCAGAGGGACTGGGTCAAACGCTGGCTCTAGTATTGTATTAGCCAGCACTTTTCCAGTTGCAATAACAGAAAGCCAACTCTAGTTTAAACAAAAAAAAAAATAGTATTTATTGGCTTTTTCTACTGGCAGTTCCACGGACTGGCATTAAAGGTAGATTTAGAGGATGTCATATGATTCAATTTCTTTTCATTGCTCGGCTCTGCTTTCTTAAATATTGGCTCCATTCACCAGCAATCTGTTTGTGTAGAGACAGAGAAGGCCACTGGCACCCTAAAACATACATGACACCTGGCACTCAATCTCATAAAAGCAGAAAGAACAGCCCTCCCAGCTTCCATATCTGCTGTGTGACCCTCGTCCTGAGAGGATGACATGCTCACTCCTGTACCAATCACTGGATCTACTCTAATTAATCATTTTGGTGATTGACTCACACTTGTGAGGTTAAGTCAAGGAAAAGCCACTGGTCTGACAAATCTACCAGAATTCTATTCACCGTGGAAGGGATAGCTGAAAAATAATTCTGCTACCAGAAGAAAAGGGAAAGGATATGATACTGGCAAATACACACTCACATAAAAAATATCTACTACTTTAGATTAATTTTGTTACCTTGATTACAGCAACTCACCTCTCTTGAGTCTGTTTCATCATCCACAAAAGCACCAACCTTGAAACATTGAATTATATAAGGTAGCTTGTGTATCAAGGTTAAGCACACAGAGAAAAGTGCTTAATAAATAACAATATGGTTGTTATAATGATGAAACATATGATTTGTGGCAAATTTCACATAATAGAGACCCAAGAGATGAAGGGTAGATTTTTTTCTACTGCACATAAAAAAGTGACAGGGCCTGCCAGAGTCTAGATGCTTGTGGGCACCACTGAATGATTTTGGGACAGGGAAACAGAATTCATCAGCTTCACATAAAAGGAACCATTTAGTTGCAAGATGTAGCCCTTAACAGAATTTCAACCTAAAGGATGAGAACCCTGCCTTCTTGTTGCTACTCTTAAAACATACTATGATAATTAGCATTTCGGTGATTTAAAAAGAATAATGATTCAGTGATAGTCTTGATTAATTCAGCTGATAATTTAAAATGTAACAATATAGCCTTCTCTGCTAGGATGCTATCAAACTAAATCTATATGAATGAAATCTAAATGTGGCATTTTATGTTTCCTGAAGTGGCTCCTGAGCAGATACAAATTATCAGTTTAGATCAGAGGTTGCAAACTACTGCCCATGGGTCATGTTAGCTTTCTTTGTGTTTTCATGAGGACCCAAAATGAAGAATGATTTTAAATGATTTTATCTGGCTCTTTTCAAATAAAAGTTTAATGACTCTTATTTCAGGTAAAGTTTTCCTTGAGAATTTTGCTTTCTTCTTTTTTCACAGTTCAGGTCTCCTTCTTGATGAGCGACCCAGTTTATTTCCCCTTTGCTGTTTCAGGCCATTAGTGCAAAAGTGTCCCTGAAAGGGAAAGGGACTCTTTTGCCCTAGGTGTACTTTCTGCATATTTTATTAATTTTCCCACTTGATATATTTGTTCTTCAATGCTTCTAAGTAACTCTACATGTCCCTCCCAAGTTCTGATGGTGCATATCTCCATCAGAGCTGCCAACTGAACTCCATCCTTCAAGTTCTGCTTGATATTGCAGTTCCTGTGTATGAAGGATTCACCAACCGACTGCCTCTGGTCTTGCTCAAATCTGTATTACAGTTGCCTTTAACTGCAGCTAATGTTTCCTAACAGCTTTCCACTCAGAAGACCTTCCAGAAGTACATCACAAAACAGGTCAGGAGATTAAAGGGACAGAGACACTATATTAGTTTGGACCTTCCAACAAATAGACACCAAGCTTGGATGAGAGGGAAAGTAAAGGAAGACTGGGGGAGCTCTTGAATCAAAATGCAGGTCTGGGGCTGTGAAACAGAAAGAGAGGAAGGGAGATTTGGCAGAAATAGTTGTAGAGAGTAGTATAGTTCTAAGAAAATTTTTGGCAAGACCTTCAGTCACTGGACAGAGGGATATCTCTCAAAAACATGCCTGTCAGTATCCTCTTTGCCTGAAAATAGCCAGTAGGAAGCACAACCATGGCCAACACAGTGGTGGATTCAGAATATAGAAACGGGGCTTTTGGTCAATTATGCTGTCCATCATTGCAATATTTCAGGGTACACTCTCATATCTACCACTACCATGTTGGATAAGAAGGAAAGATAAGTCATAAACTAAGCATGGGGAAAAGCAATTGGAACAGATGAGTGAGCTAAGGAGAAGGGAATGGAAGGATTACATTTCTCTTATATGGTGTTACCTAGTGTTGATTTTTTTTTTTCAGAAGACCTGGCCACTGGTAAAGGAAGGGGATGGGTTGCCCCTCATTCCTCCCAGATTTTGCATAGCCATACAAGGTGGACAATGAAAGTCTGGCACAGTCGAAGGGATAGAAGTCTGGGTAATATGTAGGAGAGACTTCTACCTTTCCATCCTAGCTGGATCCGGTGAGCGGTCCATAGCCTGTGTTTTGACTTCTGCAATTTCTTCTCACAGGTTTTTCCATTTCTAACTTGTCTCCAAGCCATCTGTTCAAGATGCTGTACAAATAATTTTTCTTGACGGTTGCCACAACTATAGGGAGAATGACGAGCAAGGCTGAGCTGCCCTTCTGGGTGGGGGCCCTTTTGCTATCATTGCCAGCAGCGACATAGCAACAGTCAATTTTCAGTTCTGGTCAAGATTGTTGAAGGATGATGTCTGGTCTCCTTAAAAAGAATATCGTTCAATTGCCAGTGCTTCAATTTGCTCAGTTCCCTTTAACATGTTAATTAGGGAAAGAGAAGTGACAGAAATACTTCCTTAAAAGGTTGATGCACTTGAGATTTTGCAATTCTGCATTCCTTATTTTAAATGTCTCTCACAGAAAGCTTGACACTGAGCTGGACTTTCCAGTATAAAATGGAATGGTTTGATATTCTCTCAGCTTTGGCTTTCTGGCAGCGAGTGTGTGTAGGCACACATACTATCCCAAGGGACAAGCAGTTGAGCTATTGTCCCCGCTGTTTATTTGAAACCAACTCTGTAAGTTACGAAGATGGAGACTATTTGCTTTTTCAGTGTTCCTTCATCTATTTCCAAAAGCAGAGTGGGAAAACATGTACATAGTGAAAGTTAGTCTTACACCTCTTTAAAATCTATGAAGATAAAGCTAACTCTCCATCCTTTGCTTTTCCTGACACCTTTTCACTTGCTTAGGACTTTCTAAGAGATTTATATTTGCTCTGTTTTTTGATGAGCTATTGCTTGACTTTCATTTGTGTGTGTGTGGAGTGGAATAGCCCTTTGGATTTATTAAGAAATGAATGAGAAAGGAGAATATATGCTCTATTAATTTAAGGTTATCAATGCTTTCCTTGTCAACTAATTTCTTACGATTTTCGACAAAGATTAGATCTCTCAGATACACAGAGATAGACAATTCCATTTGTGTTGTTTTCACCACCAACTTAATCTTTCAGTATGTAGAAATTACTCTAGAGTCTATTTTTTTTTTTTTTTTTAGCTAATTTCTTAGCTAAACAGAATATGTCTTCTGTTTAATGATCTTAAATGTTTAAGGACATAATGGGATTCTATTAGAATTACAGAACAAATTTCCAGCTAGATGCTTCTTTCAAGAGTGAGAGACATTGGATTTAAATAAAAACAAACAAAATATAATTTCTAAGGGAAAAACTTAAAATGGCTGACATTTCATTTTAAGTCTTATCTAGGACATTAGCCCTACAAATACATACAGACATGCATGTGTGTATACATATGTGTGTGTGTGTGTGTGTGTGTGTGTGTGTATATATATATATATATATATATATATATATATATTTACATATAAGTATATATTTTTTATATGTGTAAAATATATGTGTATTCTGTGATGCAGGGGATCAAACCCAGGGCCTCATGCATGCTAAGCATTTGATTTAACTTTTATCTACGTCCCTAGCCCCAAATGTCTATATTTTTTATGTTACTATTATCAGTGATTGGTTATGGAGATTTTTTAATTATTTAATGTAAAAAAACAATTTTAATATAAAAATATGAATTTTTTGGTTACTATTGGTGAATAGAAAATCCTAGTTTCTAATTAATGAGAATTCTTATGAAAGAAAATTTCAAAGCTCACATGAGGAAGAATAAAAAACAGATCTTTTTCTATATTGTGTATGACTTTTGTAATCTGAAAAACTTATAGGTCTATAATAAAATAATATTAGTGAAGATGATGTTAATTTTCATTAATTTCTTCTGTCAGTTTACTTACATACTTTTAAGATTTCATTTTGGTAGAGCAGATTTAGGTTTAGAGCAAAATTAAGAGGAACATTAAGAGATTTCCCACACATACCCTGCCCCACACATGCATAAGCTTTCTCGTTATCAGTAACCCTCCCCAGAGTACTATATCTGTTATGAGTCAAACTATATCAACACATGATACCCCAAATACATAGTTTAATTCAGATTTCACCATTGGTGTTAGACATTCTATGGGTTTAGACAAAAGTTTTTCTAAAAATTTATTCCTTTTATATATACATGACAGTAGAGTGTATTTTGACATATTATACATACATGGAGTATAACTTATTCCAATTAGGATCCCATTCTTGTGGTTATACATGACATGTAGTTTCACTGGTGGTGAATTCATATATGAACATAGGAAATTTATATCAGATTCATTCTACCATCTTTTCTATTTCCATCCTCCCTTCCTTCCTTTCGTTACCCTTTGCCTAACCTACTGAACTTCTATTCTTCCCTTTCCCCATCTTGTTGTGTGTTAACAACACAGAGAAAGAGAACATTCAATCTTTGGTTTGGGGGGCTTATTTCACTAAGCATATAGTCTCCAATTCTATCCATTTACCAGCAAAATCATCAAGTGATTCTTTTTTATGGCTCGGTAATATTCCATTGTATTTTACCACATTTTCTTTATCCATTCATCTGTTGAAGGGCACCTACATTGGTTCCTAGATATTGTGAGTTGAGCTGCTATAAACACTGATGTGACTGTGTCACTGTTTTATGTTGATTATAATTACTTTGGATATGTCCTGAAGAGTGGTGTAACCTGAGCAAATGGTGGTTCCACTGCAAGTTTTCTGAGAGAGCTCCTTAATGCTTTACTAATGGTTGCACCAATTTGCAGTCCCATCAGCAATGTATGAATGTACCATTGTCCCCACATCCTTGCCAACATTTATTGTTGCTTGCATTCTTGATAATTGCCATTCTGACTAGAGTGAGATAGATTCTCATTGGAGTTTTAATTTGCATTTGTCTAATTGCTAGTGATATTAAATATTTTTCATGTTTGTTGATCATTCATATTTCTTCTCTGAATTGCCTGTTGAGTTCCTTTGTCTATTTATTGATCAGATTATTTGGGGGTTGTGTGTGTGTATGTGTGTGTGTGCGTGCGCATGCACGTGTATGCATGCATGCATGCATGCATGTTAAGTTTTGCATGGTATTGGCACCAAAGCAGACATGAAGACCAATGCAACAAAGTAGAAAATACAGAGACAAACCCACATAAATACAGTTATCTCATACTAGACAAAAGTGCCATAAACACATATTGGAGACAAGTAGCCTCCTCAACAAACGGTGCTGGGAAAACTGGAAATCAATATGTAGCAGAATGAAATTGAAACCCTATCTCTCACCTTGTGTAAAACTCAAAGTGAATTAAGAACCTAGGCATTAGACCAGAGACCCTGTGCTTACTAGAATAAAAAGTAGGCCCAACTCTCCGTCAGGTTAATACAGATTGAACGCCAGGGGCACTCCACCTCTGACTTCCTTAACAAAACTCCTAGAGCTCAAGGTGTAAAATCAAGAATCAATAAATGGGATTGTACCAAACTAAAAACTTCTTCATAGCAAAGAAAACAACAGCATGAAGAGAAAGTCTACACAATATGAGAAAATCTTTGCCACCTGCACCTCAGAGAATTATTCTCCAGGATATATAGAGAACTCAAAAAACTTAACATCAAAAAAAAAAAAAAAAAAGAAACAAAGAATAAATGGACAAAAATTTAATGAGATGTATGTAACATTGTAACATTGTGTAGAGTATTTCACTGCTCTGAAATTCCTCTGTTCTCTGCTTATTCAGCCCTCCTTTCCTCTTGACAAATACTGATCTTTTTACTGTCTCCACAGTTTTACCTTTAAGTACAACCAGAAACACACAGTATATAACCTTTTCAGACTAGCTTCTTTCATGTAGCAACGTGCAGATAGGTTTCATCCACGTTTTCTCAAGGCTTGATAGCTAATTTCTTTTTAGCACTAAATCACATCAATTGTCTAGATGTTCCACAGTTAATTCATCCATTCACATTTCAATTGTTCTTGCTTCTATTTTAACAATATGATTATCGTGTTTATCTTAAATATTAGCAAGCCTCTATTAAAGATTTAGGACATGCATTAGCACATAACATCTATGCAATAAATCAGGCTTTCAATTTAAATAGGAATCTGTATTGTTGGTTTTCAAATTAAAGTTTGTGTTAATTTCTCTTTTTTTCTCTTAGTTTTAGTTTTGTTGTTTTTTAATATTATTATTAGTAGTAATAAAGAATTTAAGTGAAATAACTTACAGAAGCCCGGGAATTTCGACGTGAAAGAGAATGGTCCAAAAAGATACCCATGCTACTGGGGCTGCCATATGCTAAGCGGGTTTCCTTTACTCCCCGTGAACATAAGCTATTTTGTTCTTTGCCTTTTATTAATAGAATGGAAAAACATGATAAAGAAATATAATTATGTTTGTTATTTAAAATCTCTTTTATTTCTGGTTTCTTCAATGAGGTGCAAAGACCAGTTTAAAAATAGTACTATCTTTTTTTTTTTTTTTAAAGTAGCTGTTTTTGTACATGTAAAGTTCTATTAACTATTGTTGTATCTGTGGAAAAAGTTTATAGAGAACTTTCACTGACTGTTTATCATTGAATTTTTTTAAACAAGTTCATCTATGACTTCTCTGTAATATGAAGGTGTTACAAATTAGTAATAAAGATACTTTTTATTATTTCTACTTATTTCAATAATTATTTTGTTGTTTATAATTATCTTTATCACTGTCATTAACAAACATTGCATATCTGTAATAATACATTTTGGATTAACTGTCCCAGTTTTCAAGGAGCTTTATGGGTAGCAGAAAAATTAAAATTGAATTTGAAAGCATAAAAGCTTTGCTTTTATAGCTGGGCACAATGTGGCACAGCTGTAACTCCAGTGAATCAGGAGGCTGAAGCAGGAAGATCACAAATTTGAGGTCAGCCTCAGCAACGTAACAAGACACTGTCACAAAATAAAAAAATTTTTTAGAAGGGCTGAAAGTGTAGCTCAGTTGTGGAGTGCCACTGGGGTTCAATCCTCAGTACTGCAAGAAAAGAAAAACAAAACAAGAAAACACCTTTCCTTTTTCAGCTGTAAGCTTGACTATTTTGATAAAAAAAAAAAAAAAAAATGGCCCTGAGTTCTGTTACAAATGACCTAAAAGTTGTACTTTAGAAGTTACTAATCAGTGGGATAAGCAATTTACCTTCAGACAAGGACAGTTTTCAGAGTAAAAGGAGTTACTTTACATAATTCTGGGCCACAGGTCTTAGATGGTAATGTCTCAGACAAACCAAGACATATAGAAGTGATGAATCCTTTAGTCAACTAAAATTAGAATAGAAATAAGATAGATATAGGAAAGTTTACCAAAATATATTTTGATGAATGTGATTTAAAATTTGTTCTGGTGTTATGTTCACAAAGCATATTAGGTTTCACGTCAATATTTGAAGCTGATATGTGAGAAATGTTACCAGATTAGTAAGAATAATGCAAAATTCAGTATAATGTAGATGGGACTGTTTAAGTGATCTCTAAGGGGTTTATAATTGAGGTACCCAAAGGCCTCATTATGAGGCTGTTTTCTACTGCATCACAAAGGGTCTGATGATATCTCTGAGAGGGAGGTTCCAAGGTAGTACTGGGCTGTAAATTTCCTTCTAGGAATGTAATCTTAGCTTACATGCTATCCATATATCTTACTATTCCTACATCCCAAATTTGCTGATTTGGCTCATATGTGTTGAAATTATTTACAATCCAATAAAATGGCAGGGGCGGGGGAGGGAGTGATTAGGCAAGGGTGAAGTTTAACCAAATTCCAAGATAATTTAAAAGAAAAAAATATAATATATTGTATTTGAAAAGGCATTTCATATTCATTATTCCTTGCTGTTAAGTAATTCCACTTATCATGTGTTAAAAGATAGAAGGCAATTTTCCACCAAATGCAGTGAAAAATCAAAAGGCTATAAAAAGAAAATAATTTAGTATCAAGGCACCCTATTGAGTTTGCTTATGTGTGTGTATATCAGTCTACAATGTCGTTTATCAAATAGTAGCCCACTGCATCAGATACCTGGAAATCTTTCAAAACTTAACAGATAAAATTTTTAGATGGTAACTAACTACCATTTTAAATTTGGCCAATTATTGTGATCTGATTGATCATTACCTTATTTCAGGGAAAGTCTCAAGAGCTAATCAGAGCTGTTATCAGCTGTGACTTATATTACTGTTGTACAGAAAACTTCGCAATAACAAAAACTGCATATTCAGGATTTATTCTTTGTAGGGGTATGCCTCACGCTTGGAAGATTAATGAGGAATTCCTGGTCTACTGTTTATTAAAGATACCACAATTCTATAACATTTTAATTGTAAATCCACTCTTTGACATCCTAACTAATGGTTCTTGCTAAATTAATAAAAGCAACATATTAAGTTTAAATCCCAGATAAGGTAAAGATTGCCATTTTAATATCCCATCCATATCCTTTATCTTTCTACAGGGGCTTTCAGGCCAGTAGTTTTAATAACATGCATGAATGAAGATGCTCTTTTTTAACTCAAATGGTGGCAAAGAGTTTTTCCTTTATATTAGCAGGCAATCAATTCCAATAGCTTTTTAATGCTTTCTTAAAGAATCAATTTTAAAGCAGACGCTCTTCAGGGGACCCTCTTAAACTTCTTCACAGCCGGTCTCCTAATTTTCTATTACAATGCAATCTAAAGAAGCTACAAAAATAATGCAGATAATGTTTGCTGGGTAATGATTTCCAATTTCCCCATTCCATGTACCCTGTTATTAGGAGGATCATCTTGGTTGTGTAAATTAATTTTCAATTCACTTCAGGGGAACATTACAATGATTTATTCAGCACCGATGTTGAAGAAAGTGTTGGGAGGATTTTAGCAATCTGAGAAACAAAATCAATTTATTCTGATTATCACCATGTTAAAGGAAAAAAAAAATGAAAACCGAGGAATCATTCAGATATGTGCCTTGACCATTGCCCGCTCCTATACCATGATTTGATGTTATGTTGTTAATCTGAAATGCAGAATTTAGAATGTTTGGTGGCCCATCTCTACTTGGAGATTGGGTAGTGAATGGCCAGGTATCTTCCTCTGTGTGATACCACAGTCCTAGACCTTTAATGCAAGATAACTATTTGTTCATATTTCCTTGGAAGAGAAAGGTAACACACACATTTGTAATCAGAGAGGAATCATTTTCCTAAGTACAGTTTCACCAGCCAGTTAGTTGGATATGAAAATGTTAAAACTGAAACTATCCTATCAATTACAACTTTTTATCATAATGTATTTCATATCAATTTCTCTAGGATTATGTTATGAACTATGGTCCTTATAATATTGCAAAAGGTCATCCTTTATAAAGCCTTTAATGACTTTTTACTTTAATAATCTTGTATGCAGTGACTGGAGTCAAATTTAACTGTATTGAGATATAAATGCAAATTGCCATCTTCATTCCTGTCACCAAATCACTTACTAACAAATGATATGAGCCTCACACTGTCCAAAGCACAATCCTGGGAGCTACACACTGTCAAACAAGAGAAAATTGCTATAAAATCATGCTTAATTATTGCAAACATAAAGTTACAACCTCAACACCACTTATAAAAAAGAGGTTCATGTTATGAAGGTGTAAAACAGAAGCATGGGACTCCGTGGGGAAGGCTCGAGTTGGATTCCTAAGGAAGGAATGGTTGCATTCAGTCTAAAGGATGAGGATGAGTTAATTAAGGAAAGAAAAGGAGAGAACTTTATTCTAGAACAAAACAGGATCATATTTAAATTTGGAAAAAAAAATAATAGCTACTTTGTGCGAACAAGTTGTGGAGTGGCAGAATAGATACACAGATTCTTACCACAGCCTCTGGTCACAGTCCACAGAAAGAAAGATGAAGTGTACAGATCTACTGTCTTCCCCAACCTCTGCCCATCTGCAGGTGGCCAGTTTGGACATTCCTTCCTCAATTATCATGTAGCTAACGAAGAAGGCACTGTCTGTGTGGATTGAAATCAGTGATTTCAGTTTGACTCCTGAAACTAGGCACCTTCGGAATGAAGACTGTGGAGATGGGAGGGAATAGACTTAGAAGCTCCGATTGCTCCAACCATGGAGATGCACAGAAAGATCCAGAAGTATGTGTGTGACTTATAAAGCTTTTGAGTATTAAGTTCATAGGCATTATTTTGGGGGTACTACTAAGAAATTTTCTTGTTCCAATGCAATATTTTGATGAATATTCACAAGTATTCTTTCTTGGGCTCCTTCTGTTTCCACGTCAGAGCCCAGTTTATTCTTCCAAGAAGTGAATTGTTGCAGTGTTGAAGCAATCCCAGTTTATACTCTGCCAGACATGCACACACAGCTTGCCTCTGTCCCTTACCAGCTCTACCAGTTGGGTAGCTACTAATCCTGTGTCCAGTTTCCTTATCTGTTGGGTGAGGACACTCAGTAGCCACTTCATAATGAGCTAGTGAGCAGGAGTCTTGGCCCAGGGTTACGATCACAAAAGTATCAGGTTGATATAAGTGACACAGCCTTGGTAGTAACATGTCACTCATGATGGATGAGTCCCAGGGATCCAGGAACCAGGGCTGTGGAAAAGTGGATTTACTGTGGATCTGCATGAAGGAACACAGGTTTACTGCTGGTTGGTGCTGACTGGGTTCAAAATTTTCTAGTTAATATGGAGTTGCACGGCACTCCTTGTTGCCCACTCCTCTATTGCCAAATGTAGTTTGACCTTTTGATACCATTTTTGGCATTGGGTTATTGCCAGGGTCAGTACCTCAAAGAAACCTAAGCACAAGGCAAGGATTCACAGAAATGTAGATGGTCGCATCTTGCCTTTCAGTCTTTTGAATAGTCATTAAATAAGGACAGGGTGAGGTTTCACCTATACACTAGACTGAAGCATGAGTTAAATAGAAATTAGAAGGAAGCCCTAGATTCCTTTTGTAGTGCAATCACTAATAATGATATTCTCTCAATAATGAAATTTGAATCTATGTGCATATGGATGTTTCTATTGAGTTGTGCTGTTCAACAAAAGGGAAAGAAATTTTTGATATTTTAAATTGTATAAATGTTAAATGGTGTTATGGCAGATGGAAGTATTGTATGTATGAAAACTGCATTTATGAGAGTTAGTGCTATAGACTTTTAAATGCCAGCAATTTCCCCCCATGCATTCTAAGATCCATTATCAAGATTGTCAAAAGAGAAGAAACTATCGTGATTTCAAAGGACATGCAAACTACATTTATTAATCTCCTGACTGTTTGAGTTTTAACAACAAACTGACAGCTTGAGTTAGAAGCAAGCCTATCTAAATAGTCTGTGTGTGGGAGGCATCACCTTCACTTACCTAGTCTTTCAAATCTATATAAAGGTGACACCTGCCTTTTGGTTTATTAATGCATCAAGTAAAAATGGAGATGTGAATTGTCACCAAATTTGTAGGTACATTTGCAAAGGCCTGATGTAAAAATGTAAACTGTATAGGTAATGTCAGCACAATACATTTAGAGGGGCTCTGAAGACCACTTCAAAGAAAGAATTAGTGACTTTCCAGAGAAGTTGAGAACAAGGATGGATAGTTTCCACTAAATATGGAAGATCAGTGGGAAACCATCTGACTTTAAAAAATAGACTCTTATGTACTTAAAATTCTTTTTGAGAGAATGTGAGGACACCACAGATAGAGAGAAATACAACTTCCAGAGATTGAAAACATAGTTGGTATTGAGGTCCTTATGCTGCTCAGTGGGAAAGAACAATCTTACATTTTAGGACACATTGTATGGTGAAAACAATCTGTGGTTGTAACAAATGATGGGGCAGCTGCTCAGAATTCCAGGCGTCAGTTTGACTGGAGTTGATTCTCACACAGGCAACTCTATTTCTTATTCAGGGGTGAACTGTGTAGAATTATAGCATGAATTTTTCAAAAAATAATACTTATTTTTTTAATGCCAGAAATTTCCCCCCATGTTTCTAAGACCCTTGTCAAAAGAGAAGACCCTATCACGATTTAAAAGGACATGCAAACTGCATGTATTAATCTCTTCTTTTTGAGTTTTAACAACAGACAGCTGCAGTGGAAGCTTCTGTGAGCTGTTAAAGAGCCACCTGCCTCTGACCTTCCAACTGAGATACTGGGGTAGGCTTCTTCAACTTTCTTCACCATAGCTTTTCCGGCCTTTTTAAATGCCCAAATTTCTCTCTTAAATATGTCTTATCTATAATGCAGAGAGTGCTTTTTTTTTTCTTTTTCTGATCATGGCCTTAGTATAATAAAATAGTGAAATAGTTTAGCCTAGTGGTTAAGAAATTGCTGTGGAGTCAGACATATTTAGTATTTTGATTCTACCACTAACTGGCAAAAATTACTTAATGTATCTAAAATTTAAACTGCTCATTTGTAAAACATGGATAATAACATATTTTAGGGTGTTCTAAATATTGGAAGTAAGCAACGTAAAGCACTTAGCACAATATTGGATATTAATAACTGTCATTGTGATTTAACTAGAGTTTTGCTTAGAAACAGTGCTTGAATTTTCCTGTATCATCACCTCTCTCTATATAAAAAGTTAATGTTGAATTTTTAACTCTGAATTGAATACAAACTATGGCAATGAGGTGCAATTTGTATTTTCTCAATGCATTTTTAATGAGTGGATTATTTTTTCTTAAAATAATAAAATAATGAAGGCTCATTGCAAGTTGTTAAAAATGCATTAGTATATGAATGTCTAAGATGAAGGCATCTCCACCTCTTAATAACTACCAGTAATAGTTCTGTGTCTGTTATTATACCTTCTTATATGCATATGCATGTATATATACAGTTTAACAAGTAAAAAGACAAATGTATATTTATTTTGTCCACCTTTTGACTTAAAAATTATAGATTTACATAACCATTTAATGCTACTTTACTCATCTTAATGATTACATGATAGCCCCTTGTATTTTTATGCCATACTACAGCTCCTATGAAGGAGTACTAAAGTTATTTCCAATTCATCTGAACTATGAAAATGTTTTAGTTGGAATCCGTATGACTTTCTGAAAAATATAGTAAGCTTCTTAGAGTAAATACTTGCACATGTAGCTCTAGGTCAAATTACATGTGCATTTTCAATTTTAGTTCATATTATCAAGTGTCCAGCAGTTATTTCCAACAAGGAACATAAAAATGCTTGCTTCTGTAAACTCTCGATAAGCTCTATGTAGCTAGAGATAGAGGGGTTATGTTTAGGGGCTCAAGGGTCATGGGTAATTAAAATGTTCCTTATCTCATTTGTATCAATGTTCAATGTCTAAAGTAAGTCTTTGGCAAATGGTGGATGATAGTCAGTTCTTAGAAAAATTCTCAGAAGAGTGCTTTTTTGAGCCAGGAATATGTGTTGTTAAATCAAGGAGAAAATCACATGCTTTCGATACCAGCTGCGGAGACCACAGATCTGATGTGCCATTTTGCACATGTGGGAGCCTGATTTAAGTTTCTGCTCAGCTGCAGGATTGTTCCAATCAAATGGAAGTAAGCTGTGGGCATACTGAGAAGATAACTACTTTTTCCTTTAAAATTAAAAAATAAAAAGGTTTTATACGTACATAAGTGTGTATTTAGTTGAGGCATTTAGGTTCTGTGACACATACTGGTGAAGGGAGGATTTTTTCTAGATAATCAACCTCTATCATGGAAACCAAAATAAACAACTCAAACTCTTCAATTAAAATGTGAGATCTTAAATAAGAGATCTTAAATTTTAGATAAGATCTTAAATCTTGCATATCTAAATAGGTTGAAAGATTTTCTAAGTAGTTCAATGAGTAGAGCTCTTGGGTGGAATCATTTTATTTTAGTTTAAGACGTTGCTAAACCATGTGTTTATTGATTGATGGGAACAACAGAAAACAGACTCAATTGTTTTCTTGGACCATGTCATAAAAGCAAAGTGGGAACACTGACCCAAAGAAAAGTGATAGTTTCCTTCTTGCTGTGACTAAAGAGAAAGCCTTCTTTTCAACACTTGCATCTAGCAATTTAATATACATTAAAAGTATAATAAGGGCCAGAGTTGCTTCTGGCCATTTGAAGTAGAAAGTTAATTTGTTAAAAAAGTAGTTTTTTGCCCTCTAATTCTGGCAGCAACATTTTATGCTGCCGGGGCAGTGATTTCTTCTTTCTAAGTTGTCTGTCTAGGATATCAGAAGTAGATGGGATGAAATTTTCTTATTGGTTCTTATTGGTTTCTTAAAATAGAACTTGATTTTTTTGTCTATGAATCTCCTTAACTGACTCTCTGTATATCCATTTACATGTATCTCTATACATCCAATTAGAATAAAAAAGAATGTAATAAAAGAGCTCTGGAGTTAGAAAGGACGCTGAGCAAGATATTCCTAATAGACTGATATTAATTTAACTTTTCTATCTCTCTACTAAAATTAGTTTGAAGACTGTGGGTGTCAGGAGAGGACTATTCTAATAAGAATAGGCTTGGCAAGAAGAATCTTGTCAGTTTTAATTTAGAACATTTTGCAAAAATATTATGTAGCTTAGATGCTAACAATACACATTGAAGGAAGACACACCTTTGTAGAAAAAGGGAGAAAAAATTAAAAAACTGGTTTGCATGGACATCTACACTAAAGCTTTTAGAAGAAAGTTGCATAGCCCTGAATGTATGATTCATAGGCCTACATACAAAGATTCCTTTATGCTACAGCCTGAAGAACAACCATTTCCCTCAATTCAAGACAACTCTCAAAGGCCATCCTAGCTCCAAAGCTCATCTGTTGAAACTATATCACAGTTCAACTTCTCTCCCTGCCCAATGTGCTTTGCTCATCCTTCATAGGTATTGTTCTTGACAGGGAACTTTCCAATAACATAATGCACGCAACTCTCAAGTCTCAGAGTCTGTGCCTTGGGAACATGATCTAAGAGATGTAAGCCTAGAACCCTGATAATGGTGGCCTCAGGACCTTTCCATGAGATTTATCCAGCAGCCTGGTCCTTTCTTTCATTATGATTCAGGGTTTTGAGAGATGAAGGCAGAAGTCTTCCTAAAGATAGGGCCCAGAAATAGCAGGGAATTGCCTTCTCCATACTAAGTTGATCAAAGAAATAGGCCATCTCAGATTTACAAAACAAGGAAGAAAATCAAAGGATGAAGGAATTTCATCCATTTTTAATCTTTTTTTTATGAATTAATTGGAATGTGCTTTAACTTGACAGGGAAAAAGATTTTTTTCCACCCCTCTCCAAAGAGCATAGATTTAACACCTTATGAATTATTTGTCAGCCAAATTCATTTTTTTAATGTCAATACAGAAAAATAAGAAGTCCTCTTGGACCATGGCTGGACAGAGTGTGTAATGAAGTGGGTATAATGTGTGGAAAGATACTAGACACATTATTCTTCTCCTGTGTAAATTTTTAGAGGAATAACCATTATAGGTTCACATTTTTTCAATCCAAATACACAATAATATAACCAAGTAGAAAAAACACTAACAATCTGTTAGAAAGTAAAAATATGAGATCTAAAATCAGGTAGATTTGGATTTGAGTTCCAGCTTTGTCCCTGAGAGAAAGTGACTACTGGTACATTAAACTTGGAGCCTCCCTTTTCCCACCTGCATGGTGGGGTGAGAGATGATCCCCTCATGGGCTTGGAAGGTCAAATAAAATGAAACAAGATGATATCTATAAGTTTTGTATTGGATATGGTGCAAAAAATACTTTTTTGTAAAAAGAAAGTAGCATGAGCTAAATTATTGATATGAAGAAAAATCAAAGTGGCACTAATGATAAAAACCCTTAGTAATGTGGAAGGCACTCAGAGAAGACATTCAAAAAATGCTGCAGAATCTGAGTTATCATGAAAATATTAACCAGGAAATGAGCTGCATTTTAAGGATCTTGGTAAATGATAGGCTAGAGTAGATGATTAGAAAGTATCTTCCTTTATCAAAGGCAGTTGAGTCGTTTTCTAGTAACAATTTCCTCAATATTATTTAGATGTCAATGAAATACCTTAGGTTTAAGGAGGAAGTTTGCTGTCCACATATTCTCAAGTTACCGGATAGCTTCCCTCAAGTTATTTATCATTCTTAGTGCTGATTACAGACTCAATTGGAAGTAAAAAAAAAAGAAGAAGAAAGAAAAGAAAGAAAGAAAGAAAACTAGGCTTCTTGTGCCTGTCTTTTAAATTTTTTATTTATTTTATTGACTTTTTGAGAGGGCACAGCTAGAGAAGACAAAAACCCAGTTCAAAGAAAGTACATGGAACAATCTATTTCACCCATTAAATATTGATAATACTACATTACAGTTCAAAAACAACAAGAATTATTGCTCCTCTATCAACTGGTCTGAAACTGAAACAAGTCTGTTTTCTTTCCCCTGTGGTTAGCACAGTGTGTCTGGACAAACAGGCAATTAAGTTCTTAAAATATGAACCTAAATGAGGCTGAGACTGGGTGTGTTTTCATATTGTTCTACATCAAAAGACCTTAAACTCACCAAGTGGCTTAGATTCTTCAGACTCTTCTTAATAAACTTGTATATTATGCTTGATGTTTATATATATTTTTAGTAAGCTTAAGGAGAAAGGATTATTTGTAAAATGAAGAATATATTTTCCATATTTCAGTATCGATATGGTACAAAGTAGAATTGTTCTGTGGAAAGGTCAGAACACCTTGATCGATGTTATTTCACTCATCAGCTATTAGCATGACCTTGGGAAAGTTCTCATTTTATTCATCTGACCTGCAGGTACTTCATCTCTAAAATATAACTGACGATAATTCTTGATCAACCTACCTGACAGATCTGTGAGGCACAAATGAAATCATGAATAGGAGAGTGTTAAAGTGCCATATAAACTTCATTTTCCATCAATACTTTAGCACAAAATCTATAAAAGTTTGTAGTATTATGTTTTTATCATGACACAAATATTTTGGATGTAAAGTTAAAAAGAGTTAGCCTAAATTTCTCTGTGCTGTGTTTGCAAGAGGTAACAACCTAACTACTTGAAATTATATACACATATATAAAATAAAACACACATAAGCACTTTTATTTTTTCCAAGCCAAACTGTATCCAGTTTTATTAAAGGTACTTATAACAAACAATCATGATATTTCAGGCAGAACCTGAGCAGACAATTGGTAAGAGTACACAACAACATTCAAACTCCCTTCTTGGATAGACTACCAACATCAGAAAGCCACTATAAAACCCAGTGAAGTCTCTATCTGATGCTCTGAATAAGGGCAGTTTAGAGAGGGTTGACATTTAATATTTAGCATGTTGTTTAACATCTTTTCATGAGTACATCCTGACTTTCAGGAAATAAAGTAAAAATGGCAGAATTATTAATCTGAAGATCCAATATCCAGAAAAGAAATTGTTGCTCTTTTGGGGAACACTATCTCAATGATGTTACTGGAATGTCCAGATTGCCCAACACACTTGTAAAATCAACTGTTCGGAGTCAGGTCCCAACAGGTATAAAGGTTTAGAGGAGTTAAGTCTATGTCAATGGCAGAGAGGGAGAGGAGAACATAAAGGTGAATTTGATTTTTTTCACACCACAAGGTGTTTGTGCCAACGTGGCTATGTGTGCTAACATCAGGGAATCCCTCCTCCTGGGAGCCAGGAGGAATTCTCTCAAAATTAGTAGGCAAAGGTGTTTCCCACCACAGCAATTCAGCTTTGGAGACATTCTACTAGTGATGTATGCTCCTTCGCCCAAAACCACAATGATGTGTTCTATGTACTAACAACACACTTTTCTTTTTTTAAGGTAAAACAAAATTCTACATTTTGTAAATTTGATAAAAAATAATATTCAAATTGTACAGTCACCTAAAGTGGACAGTTATCAAAAATGCACATACTTCACTTGGCATCTCCAGCACCTTCAGCTTTCTATACTTGGTCCGTTTTGCCAGCTCCATTTTCTGCAGGATTATTCCCATTCTTGCCAGAATCAGCTTTTCCTTTTGTTCCTATGGGTAACTTCTCTTCTTTCTTTACAAAGGCTTTTTAGGCTTTGGAGGAGCAGGGTTAGCAGACAACCTTGCAGATCTTCTCAGAAGTTTGTCCTTCACATTGGCTTTATCCCCTTAGGACTCAGCCTTTCTCTTGGACTTGGTGGTGCCAGCTGCAGGACACAGGCAGTGGATGCAGGAATGCAGTGGAGCACAAGTTTAGTTTATTTTAATTTATTATTTTTAATAAGTAATTCCATTTTGTATACGTATGTATTATATACAAAATGAATGGTATATTACATGTTTTTTCAGTACTGGGAATTGAACCCAGGGATGCTCTATCACTGAGCTACCTCCCCAGCACTTTTTATTATTTATTTTGAGCTAGGGTCTTTCTAATTTGCATAGTCTGGCTTTGAACTTGTGATTCTACTTCCCCTCCCTTCTAAGAGCTGGGATTACAGGTGTGTGCCACCACTCCTAGCTAAATCTAACTTTTAAATGATGTTTGTGGCTGTGTTCTCAAGCTGTTCCCTGCTTTTTCTATGTTCTTTCTTGAAAACTGCTCTCATATTCATTATCTTCCCTAGCTCCTTTTGTTGTATTATATCATGTTTTATATGTAGTTTGTAATGGCCAATATTGTTTATGTAAAATAATTAAATAAGCTCATTATCTATATTCACTTTAGAAAACATTTTCAGAATTTTATTATTATTATTATAGTAAAATGCAAAGTGGTGATTGGGGTAGGGGATATTTTTAGTAAGTTTCATTTAAGATATTGCTGGAAGTAATTAATAAATGTCAAAAATTTTAAGCATGAAACATTCAGGATTTTCCAAGAGGAAGAAAAAAGGAATAGATTTTGGGCCTCATACATCTAAATAGTTCTTTTGAACACAGCAATTTTGATTACATTCTTTTAATTTCCTTCCTCCAATTAGATCATTGACTTTGTCTATATAACCACACAGTTAACAAATTGGCTGATATTTCTGGTTATCTTCACAGTCAATTATGCATTGATCAACCGATTGACCATGTAGCAATTTGATTTGGTTGCTAACAACAGCTGCAAATATTGGATTGACTACTGCAGTTGTTAATTCAGCTGTAGAAATAAGGTTTCAGAGAATAACTTTTGGAGTATGTATAAAATATCTCACATTTGCAAATGATCCTCCAAATGTTGAATCTGTGGCCAAAATAAAGTTTAATTTAAATGATTCTTATTTTCACAGATTGTTCATTAAAAATAGAATTTGATATGGAACATAATTCAAGGTGTTTTAGAAATAATAAGAAAATGTTTGCCCAGTTTTCTTCTGTGTAAAGCAGGTGGAAATGATTGCTAGATTGACAATGAGGTGTATCAATAAATATGGTTGTCCTTCAACATGGAAGAGGATATTGGCTCTTACAATTGCATTGTTCTTTTACCCTTTGTTGATTTTGGTGAAATAATTAAAATTCTTATATCCTATTCTATATCATTTTTAATTCTATTGCTATTGAAAATTAAGGTGAATTTGATTGCTACAAGAAGTGAACTCTATAGCCTAATTTGCACTGATGATACTGTAATTCTTGCAAGTCTGAAATATTTATTATTCAGCCCTTTAAGGAAAGGTTTGTGGATCCCTATTATTGTTGGTACTGCCCTTTAGAGTTAGTACAAGATTTTTCCACCCAAACACCAGACCTCTCTCCATCCTACCAAGAAGTCCCACTTGGCTTCAGATTAGGGCAATAAAAATTATTCTGAGACATCAATGGACCAGGTCTCTAAAGGATAGATCTTTGAGTGTGATGAGCAAAGAATTAAAATCCCCGATATCTCTGGAATTTTGAGTATAGGGGGTTTGTTTGCTTTTTTCCCTCTTATATGAGTGTCTAACAATGCTCTAAAGTCTCCTTTCTTGTGAGAAATTTTCCATTTTATAAAAAAAGTGTAATTGAAAAATAATGATGTATACTTATGGGGTAAAATGGGATGTTGTGATTGATGTGTATATTGTAGAAATATTTAATCAAGTTTTTTAAACATCTATCATGTTCAAATCTCCAGGAATTTGATAGCAATCAGGATGGAGTCAGGTCCTGGAGTACAGGGGTCCATGAGCTAACTTGCTGCTCTAGGCCTTGAAATGATCTTTTATTGCTTTGTTTCATTAGACTACTAATGCAGGAAGATCAGTTTAGTTACAGTGCTTGTTTCAGGTCAAGGTGGAAAGGTAACTATGTGACATTTCATGTAGGCTGGACAGAAAAGATTTTGTGATTCATGTGGGGTCCATCTAGCTCACAGGGTTTAGGATCACATTCCACATTTTGAAGCCAAGTTTCAGTGATAAAGCATGTGTGTTTGCTGGTCTTTTACACAGAGCATCTGTGGTGTCAATAACCTTCTTTTGTCAAGGATTCAAAATCCCCAGCCAACTTTTCTATTCTCCACAAAACTGACAATGATATTACCACAGATGTGCCTCTGCTTACAATGGAGTTAAGTCCTGGTAAACCATCGCAAGTTGAAAATACTGTAAGTTGAAAATGTGTTTAATATACCCAACTTAGCAAATATCAGTAGTGCAACACCCTGTAGAGTTTTGGTTGTTTACCTATGCCATCACGTAGTTGACTGGGAGCAGTTGTTCATCTTAAGAATTTATCTACCACATAACCCTAACCCTGGGCAGAGAGCCAAGTTAAAAATTTGAAGGACAGTTTCTACTAAGTGCATGTAGCTTTCACACTATCTGTAAAACTGAAAACCTAGAAGTGAAACCCTTATAAGTCCTTTTGAACTAATTGATGTTAAAGTCCCTGTCCTTGAGAAATTGGTGACAAAAACAAATGCAAACAGTTAAATATAACTAAGAGGGTAACATTTCTTAGTGGTGTGAGGAGCTGGCTGGCTCTCAGTGGCTGCATTGTTAAATACTCAGAAATCTTGACAGCTGGGTTGTTTAAATATTGGTGCCTTGAAATTGGCCATGGTGGGCGTATCTACACCATGGAAATTGGCAAGTACTACAAATCAGGAAGATTCTGCTGTTATTCAGGGAGGCTAGCTGTCAAAAACAGCCTTGCATTTGAGCTAGAAAAAGGAAGAAGGGGGCAAAGTCCTTGTGAACAGACTTTATGATTAAAACATAATATATAATAACATCAGTAACACTGGATGTTTAAAAGGGTTTATTTTCTTCGAGACATAACTATTAATTCAGTCTTCCTCATTTAAATAAGAAAATCTTATATTGTTATTCTTTTACATACTTCATTTGTGATAGATATGATTGGTAAGTAAGTTTTTCATCATGACTATCTTTTGGTCATTTTCTTTTGCTATTTTTCATAGAGTCGTAGACTTTGTATTACTTTCCTTGACTACAATATTTAGTATTATAGGAGTTCTAATGTTAACCTGATTTTTATTCAAGCAAACTTTCTTTCTTTGATGCTTCAGTATTGTATATTATTCTATAATCCTAGACTTACATTATTTCCAAGAAAGACTCTTATTTTATTTGGGCCTGATATTTAGTAAAGCTTTACAAATCTATGAATTTGGTTTTCTCCTTCATGTTAGGCAGATTATTGTGTTATGAGTTTCCCTTAGTTGTGTCAGAAATGCCTTTTTTTTTTTTTTTTTTTTTTTTAGGTGGTGGTGCTGGGGATTGAACCCAGGTCCTTGTGCGTGCAAGGCAAGCACTCTACCAACTGAGCTATGTCCCCAGCCCCAGAAATGCCTTTTGAAGGTTGAATTGAATTTTGTTTCTGTCCTTTTTCTTTGGGTTTATAGTTTCTCAAGTTTGCCATTCTAGTTACTCATGTGATTTTGTCACTTCCATTTTCATTGTCTCCAATGGGAATTTTAGATCCTCTTGCTCTGGAGTTCCCCTGTGTGTTTTCACTACTTCAGTCACATTTCTTTGTTATTGTCTAGTTTTATCGTACATGTTTTACTCTTCTCTCCCTTATTTCAGAGACCACTTCCATCTTTTCACATTTTTAAGGATATCAAAAATAGTCTGTTAAACTTTTCGTGTTCCGTTTGTCCCACTTTCTACTGTTTTTCTATTTATTCATCCTCATGCAGATAGAGATTCATCTAGACCTGACCTTTTCCAAAAGATGATTTCTTGGTGTAATTAGCTTGGTCTACCCTTCACCTGGGTGCAAAAAACATCCATCCTCCAGAACCAAAGGAAGATTTATGTACACAGGTCTGGAAGGTGCCTTTTTAACTCTGAGTTACCTAAAGGGGTGATATTCAGGGGATGACATCTCAGTGAGTGCTTCCGAGCATATGACTCTGATTCATGTGGAGATCCTAAGTGGAAACACAGGGCAGTTTCTGCCTGGCTTTAAAAAAAAAAAAAACGATTCTTTGCTGAGCATGGTTGCACACTCCTGTAATCCCAGTGACTCGGGAGACTGAGGCAGGAGGATCACCAAGTGGAAAGCCAGTCTTAGCAATTTAGTAACTTAGTAAGGCCCTGTTTCAAAATAAAAAATCAGATTTAAAAAATGGCTAAGGATGTGGCTCAGGGGTTAAGCGGTTTTGAGTTCAGTCCCTGGTACTTGCCCTGCCGCCAACCTTCTCCAAAAAAATCTTGGTTTTTAGGAAAAAAATTGTCATATGTTTTCCTTTATTTTATTTTATTTTATTTTGTTTTTAGAGCAGACAAAGGATGGTGAATCAAAGATTTTCCTAACCCTGACCTGGATTTATCCTTGTTGCTCTACATTTGAAGCCATATTACATGTTGTGGAACAGGATTTCTCATAAGCAGCAATATTGATACTGTGAGCCAGATGATTCTTTGCTACAGGGCTATCTGGTGCACAGTAGGATGTTTATCATCCTCCTTGGTCCCTGCCCAAGTAGAAAAAGCCCATCTTTAGCTATGCCAACCAAAAATATCTGCAGACATTGCCAATGTCCCCTGGGGAGCAAAATTTTTCTCTGTTCCTCCTGTTGTAAACAACTACTATATATTCTAAAAATACACTTCTAAATCTATGCATTTTCATGAAACTGTCTCCAAAATCAAACAATATTTTTTGTCTGAATTTCATTGTACTATTACTAGCCTCTTTTTCCGTCTTCACAGGCAATCAATAGAATGTCTAAAAGAAAAATTAGAGAAATTACTTCTTTTCCTGCTATTTTTTCCTCATTTATTCATCTGCTAAATAATTTTTAAGCACACAACATATGCCATGCTCTCTGGAACAGCAAACTGTCTGTTTGCAAGACTGTCTCCTGGCCAATTTTTATCTTTTAGGAATTTGTCTATATGGACCACATTTACCCTCTTCAAATTTCTTGCCCTTTTCAGCTTCCTTAATAAATATTTCTTTTCTTCCAAATGTTATCCAAGTGGAAGACTTGTCAGTGTTTTAAATGTTACTCTCATTTACTACTTTCCAAAGGAGGGTGATAAATCATGGTACTCCTTAATTTTATTTGATCATGAGATTCTGTTTCCTCCAGAGCATCTAACGACATGATTAATCTGAGGTAAAAGTTTTGAAAAATATCCTTCTACACATTTCTCTATCATCTGAGAATGGATGACAGTGATATTTTCAAATAAATATCTTCAGTCCTGATGTTTCATAGGTTTTCTGGTCAACTGGCCACAATATTCAATTCCTCCTATGTATTGATGAAATCCCCAAAGTACATCAAACTCAGTACTTCTTCCAAGACATTCCTGATCTGCAACATAGTGTAATTTCTCCCTTTCCTCTGAGCCTTTAACATGGTTCTACATGACATTAGTACATGATATATTGGTCATTGTTGCAGGTCTCTCTTCTGCTAGACCTTGAGCACTCAGATATAAGGCCTAAGCCTTGTCTTTTCTTGTTTTTTAGAATTTGGATCTGAATGGGTACTCAGAAAAAAAATATTTTAAAAAAATTTAAACTTAGAGTACAACTGCCCTGGCTAAAGTTAATATGGTTGATGTTTCTTTGAAGACGTATTTAGGTTATTTCTCCTCATACTTAAACTGATGCTTAGAGGTAGATTTTTCAGTCTAGGTACCTGAAGTGAAAGGTGAAAAAAAAAAATAGCAAGGGGAGAAGTCACAGAGAAGTAGGGTACCTGGCTTTGCTGAAGACAAATTTGAATAACTTACTAATGCTAGATAGAATTCAGGCGTATTGGCACATGCCTGAACTCCCAGCTATACAGGGGCCTGAGGCAGGAGGATAATGAGTTTGAGGCCAATGTGGGCAACACAGTGGGCCCTGTATCAAAACAATAATAATAATAGTTATTATAATAATATAATAATAGTTATATTATAATTATAATTATATATAATATTATAATATAATAATAATAATTATTATTACTATTATTGCAAAGTGCTTAATACTTTGAAAAAAGTATTAAGTGCCTTTTCTTTTTTCTTTTTTTTTTCCAGGCCTAAAGATTTTTCAAGTTGGCATTGGTCCAGTGTGATGATTAAACATTTGTTTCTTAAAAAGGAAATTGATTCTTTTGTTTTGTGTTGCTCAATTCAAGATTAAATCATGAGGGGATGTGGAAGGATGTACTAAAGTTTCATCTGGTTCAGTGAGAAAAATATATTACTAGATAACAATTGCTTTGCAATAGCTCAAGAAAGTAATAGTATCTTTTTTTTAATTAAAGCTCCACATAACACTTCTGATTAAATAAAAACCATAATAAACATGAAGACTGGGTTTGGGGTGAGCGCTGCATCTTCCTGCCTCAATTATTTGCTGGATTCAGAAACAGGATTTTTTTTCTCTTTCCTTTTGAGATGGGTATGTTTTAAACACATTTATCTTTGTGTTCAGGTACAGCAAGACAGAGGTGAGGAAGACAATTTTTCCAGCACTAGGAAACAATATTAAACAGGCGTCTTGAGGAAATTGCAAAATAGTTTCTACTTTATCAGGATTTTCAATTCCAGGTATCTTACTTCAGAACTTTTGTATTACTTTGGTATCGCTCATAAAATGTTCCATTTCAAAAATTGCCAGATCCCACAGAAATCTGTATCCTTTTTGGTGCAATCTATAAGAAGACCATAGATTACAATCTGTTGATTGTAAAAAAAATAAGTATCTTGATTTTCTTTTCTTAGCTATCAATGCTGACTTGTTCTTTGTCAAGAAAAAGTGAATGTTAGCTTTCTGTTCTTCTAAGTCTGTGTGAAAAATGAAGTCTCAGAGGATAGGACTTAATACTGTAGGTAGAATTACTTTTATTTGCTCCTGTGTCTGCAACTAACATTATTTTAAGTTCAGATACTGCAACCAATAAAATAGGGTTCCTTCTTTTGATATATTGATTTAGACATTCGAGGTTACTATGCTCCAAGAGACAAAATTTGACCAAACGAGGCCCATCTATAAACACAATGTAATGATGTGCTTTTAAATAGAGTTACATAATAGCACTAAATGTGCATTAAAATCTAAGTCAGTAAATATGTTTATTTAAAGGTGATGGGATAGAGATGATAGTTTATAGGGGCAAATGGAATGTTACTGAGTAAGAAATGGTAAGCTGACACATGTACTTCATTACTCACTATCTTTATTCTGACAGAAGTAAAAGTGTAGAATGCACACTTTGCTTAAGTTATAAACGTGAATTTGTATCACCTATGTCATACATGCTATTTAGACCATACATGTTAGAATATTCAACAGGTTTTCTTGAAAGAAACTTTTATGTTATTGGTACATTTAATTCTTTTTTAAAATAAAGTTCCATATAACATTTGACACTTTGGCAAAATTTTAGTAAATTAAATGTTTTTGTTTTTTGTTTTTGTTTTGGATTATACTTAGGGGGTTTAACCACCAAATCACCATCACTGGCATTTTTATTTTTTATTTTAAGCCAGGGTTTCACTAAGTTGCTTGGGTCCTCACCATGTTGCTGAGGCTGGCTTCAAACTTGCAATTCTTCTGCCTCAGCTTTCTGAGCTGCTGTGATTATAGGTGTGTACCACTATGTCCCTCAAAAGAGAAGGTTTATGAGTTAATATCATAAATATCTTAGAAAAATACATGGTATGAAGTAAGTTCTCAGTATTTTCTCTTATGGCACCTAGAATATTCACAGTTAATTAATGTTAAATTAGTCTTAAGCATCTATTATATGCTATTATGTATATCTATTATATAGTATATATTATATACTATGAACTGTAAGAGTCACAAATATGATATACATGCATTTTGTACACAAGGAGTGTGTTCATTAATGATAAAAAACGTTGAGAATATAATGTTAAGAATGTTTTTTGGTAAGTGTGCAGTGGATCAGAAGTTGAATTAATGGAGGGATCTTCATGGCCTCATGCAAGGTGTAGATTGATTGCTTATGGGGAGGAAGATTGTGGAAGGGGCAGTGAAAACTACAGAAAGAAAAAGAAAAAGAAATGGAGATAGGTCTACATAAAGTATTTATAGGTTGGCAGTCAGTACAGGAGGCCAGGCTGAAAAGATGAGATTAGAAAGCAATGCCTGCATCAGAAGTCTGGACTCTATTCTATTTAGCATTGAATTTTTCTGGGCAGGGGATAAGCCAGAAAGATATTTGTGTTTCCGGAGATTAACATGACAGTTATATATAGAAAGGATTTTAGGGAGAGTGGCTGGGAAGATAATCAGATAGCTAATAGGTAAATAGGAAAATAGCAGTGGAAATGAAAAGAAAAGATGGATACAATGGACATCCGTAAAGAAGAATCATAATGTTTTATTGTGCTGATAAGTTATTATATATCCTGAATATTAGAGTAAATATTTTCATTTATGAAAGTTATTTTGGAATTCTTAAGGATGACAGGCATTTTTTCATAAATACTAATTCTGTTTCTTTGGACAAATTAATTAACTGAATAATGATAGATAAAAGAGATAACAATTACAAAGTGCATGTAATTTCATGTGTACTTTGAAATCTATTTCTCTAAATTGGGGATTGACCATAATTCAGTTATACAATTTAGAATTTACTTATATGAGTTTGGGCAAATTTTAACTCTCTGAGCTGCACAGTTTTCATCCTTAAAATGCTGAAAAACCTTTTCTTATAAATTTATAATAAGGATGAAATAATATAGCTTAAGTGCTCAAACATATGTACAGTATGTAATAATTACAGAATAAATATTAAGTATATCTATAACAAGGAAACTATGTTTAAGGAAGCAGAAACCTTGTAATACTGTCATGTCTGTCACCATAGCTAGAATATAATGTACTTTATCTTTCTTCATTCAAGAATGTTGCAATTGTTTTTTTGTTTGTTTGTTTCCAACTGTCTTATCAGTGCTCTTTAAACCTTCACTGATTTGTCCCTTCTGTCCTCTTTGACTCTTGATGTTGGTGTGATCCAGGGACCACATCTTGGATTTCTCTCATATTTTCCCTCAGTAATCCCATCAATTCTAAGACTTCACTATCATCCGTGTGCTTCTAACTTCTGTAGTACTTTTAAAGATGAGTTCTCAAGTTATTTTATGTTCCTCCTTCAAAAAGTTGAGCTTAATTCCATCTCCTTTAAGTATGGACTCCATCCACTTAAGGTCTGTCTTTGGATAGAATGCAAAGTGGTGTACCACTTTTGAGATTAACACTCCATCTTGGGCTCTCTCCCTCTTCCTTTCTTTCCCTTTTCCTTCATCAGTTGCTCTGGATGAAGACATGCCATAAGAAGCTCTACAGAGTCGGAGACTGTAGCCTTAGTCAAAATTTGATTACATCCTCATGAAAAACTCTGAGCCAGAATCACTCAGCTAAAGCATGTCTGAATCTCTGATATTCACCAACTGTGTTAAGATAATAAACATTTTTGTTTTAAGATATTAAATTTTGGTATAATTTGTTACAGATCAATAGACAACTAATGTAAGTGCTAATTTTTATATCCAACCAGATTGTCTCCTGGACTTCAGACCTGTGTATCTAACTGCCTACTTGCATTTCTGTTTCAATATTTAATACACATCTTGATTTAAATATGTTTGAAAGTAAACTCATATTTTACATCTACCTGTCTCCATGGCCCCAGCATAAGACTCCTGTGTCAATTATTGTAAATTGTTAAGTTACTAAATTTTGGAGAAATCCTTGATTTTGTTTTATACCCTTTTTTCATCTATCATAAATTTCTTTGGGCTATACTTACCAATGACATCCCAATTTGATCACTTTCACCACCTTATGATACCATACTAGTATAAGATGACCTGATTTCTTTTTTCTTTGGATTATTTTAAGAAATTCCTAATTGTTTCTCAGTTTCCATCCTTGTCTCCCTCTCTTCTTGTGTATTCCCTGTATATTCTCAATACTGAAGATAGTTATCCTCTCAAATTTTTTTCATTGTTCTTTAAAAATGTTAGTTTAATGTATTGAACTTGTCTTCCCACAGATGGTAAGTATGAATCCTGGGCATTTTTTTTTAAATAAGACACTGGAGAGCTGTCAAAAATAGGAAGACATAAGAGGGACTTTACTTCGAAAGAAGGAAACCACAATGAGTGATAAACACATTTACACTAGGGCAATAATCAATGTGTGGTGCAGTTGGATAAAGCTAAGTAGAAGCCCCAGTTTTATTGTCTTGTGATATCTAGGAAAAGAGCTAGGAGCCACCAGAGTGATGCAAAATTAAGGGGAGAAAGTAGAGAACAGAAGTCACAGACATAGGACCTTCAAAATCTACATTTAAAATCTCTTTAAACCTGATAATGATTCACTGAAAATCATATATTTAAGGCATACTCTAAAGAGTTCAAAGAAAATCAACAACTTGAAGGTTGATAAAGCCAATAGACTTCAGCAACAGGTCTTTGTTGGGGAGTCAGAGTCTGGAGTTTGAGTCCTGCCAAGGTAAAGGGCTTGGTAAGCACCTCACACTCTCCACTGAAACCCACAAGATTCCCCAAGTAGGTGTAAGTACTTTGTTCTCTGACTAAGGAATATACATTGAGGCTAAAGACAAAGCTCAGTAGATCTTATCTAATAAATTACAAAACTAAGTCTTCAAAAATTTAGTGTTATCAGCCAATAATTTAACTGGATGCCGGAAAACAAATAAACAAATCACTTCTCATGGGATTATAAAGAATCCAGAGTCTCTGTATATAATAGTCAAGTATATAATAAAAGTTTGTTGGGAATGTGAAGAGGGCAGGAAAGTGAGCCATCATTAAGAATAAAAGCAATCAATGGGTAACTAGTAGACAATCAATAGTCAAGGACATTAAAGGATCTATCCTGAGGACTGAATTTAAAGAATGGTTATGATGAGTGAACAAATGGAGTAAACTTTATAGTGAAAGGGATACCATAAAAAATCACATAGAAATTCTAAAAAATAAAAAAATATTTCAGTTGAAATAAAGAGTTCTGTGAATAGGGTTAGCCAAAGATTGGCATCAGCAGAAAATTTTTGGTGGTGAAAGTGGTCCATTCAAAGATCCATATTCTAATCTCAGGAACTTTTGAAAATTTTTTTTTAACATGGAAAATGAAATTTGGAGACAGAATTAAGTTTACAAACTTTAAAACAAGGGAGATTTTTCTAGATTATGCAGGAGGGCCCAATGTAATCCCATGAGACCTTAAAATGGAAGAGATTCAGAAATCTGAGATAATGGGAGAAGAAGAGAGATGTGAAGCATGCGAGAGACAATCACCCACTGTTGCTAATTTGGGGAGTAAAAAAAGGGGATCACATGTAGAGGTATGCAGTTGCTTCTGCAAGCTGGACCTAAGCTGATGGTAAAAAATTGGGACTTTAGTTTCATAACCACAACAAAATGAATTCTGTCAATCACCTGAATAAGCAAATAGGTTCTCATCTAGAGCTCCTGGAAAGGAAGATGGTTTTTCTGACATCTTGACTTTAGCCCAGTGAGAACTGTGTCAGATTTCTCACCTATACAATTATGAGATAATATATTAGTGTGGATTACCTGAATGCATGTTAATTTTGTATAGCATCAATTGGCAATGAACATAAAAGAGTCAGCAAACTTCAACACACACACAAATATAAAGAACAGGGCAGAAAATTTATTTTTAAAATATCGGTCCTTAATTCCCAAGTTTTGGGAACAGCATAAATTTAAAAATCTAAGAAGCTTAGGTAATTCCTAGAAAGATTAATGTGAAGTAAATTGTACCTAAGCAAATTATAGTACAGCTTCCAAAAATAAAAGGTAAAGAAAAAATATTGAAAGAATCTAGAGGAAAAAATATTGTTTCATACAAGGAAATAATTATCCAAATGATGGCTGAATTATCATCAGAGCATTGGAGGTCAGGAAACAGTGAAGACACCTTGCATTTTTACAAATGATGCTCAAGCAGATGGATAAATATGTGGAAAAAATAAAACTTAATTTCACCTTTTATCATACCCAACAATAAATTCAAGATAGATGACAGCCCCAAATTATAAGCTTAAAATGATGAATTTCTTAGAACAAGATTTAGAGAATATTTTTTTGACCTGGGCTTAGGCAAAAATTTCTTAACAGAACAAAAATGCATTTAACTTGAAAAAAAATAATCATAAGCTAGACTTTATCAAAATTAAAAATATTCTTTTTTTTTGCACCAATAAAGCCCCAAACCATGGACTGGGAGAAAGTGTTCAAAATACTTCTCTTTAATAAAGAAATTATATCTTGAATATTTGCAGAATTCTTTCAAGTCCATAACAAAAAGATGATAATCCATTAATTTGGGTAAAAAAATTGAATATATATCTCACAAAACAGGTTGTAGAATAACCAACAAACATATTCAAAAGTGTTAAACATAACATCATCAGAAAAATACAAATTAAAACTACAAAGATATACCATATACATCAACCAGAAATTATTTTTACCAAACATAGATGATATCCAGTGTTGGCAAGGATGTGGAACAACTGGAGCTCAGACATTGCTCAAGGTAGAGTAATGTGGAACAACTACTTTGGAAAACTTATTGGTAGCTTCTTAAAAACTTAAGCAAATCACTTCCTACTCCCAGTATTTATCCAAGAGAAATGAAAATGTGTTGGCAAAATGACATATAAAATAATGTTCATAACTTTATTCTTTATACCAAATAGCTCTCAAATATCCATTAATTATAAACAACAAATTTTGGTATATTTGTATGCTGAAACACCACTTAGAAGTAAAAGTAGAACCATTTTCTGATAGAAACAACAATTTGGCTAGATCTCAAAACATTTTGTTAGGTTAAAAAAAAACCCAAGACAAAATGTATACGCTACTTAAATCTGTTTATATGATCTTCAAGAAAAGGCAAAAAAATATGAGAATTCTGAGAAGTAGGATCTTGTGGAAGTAGAGACTGACAGAAAGGGGACACAAAGGAATTTTTGGTGACAAACATGCTCCATGAAAAAGCATTTATTTGAGCATTTGAACTTATGAATATTTATTGAATCATACATTTCAACATGAATTAATTGTGTAACATTCACCTTAATTTAATCAGCAACAACACAACAAAACAAACATCAGTCCTCTCTTCCAGATCCTGTGATGGCTCCCCATCCCACTCAGCCAAAAGTCAAACAAAGTAACAATGATCTTGACATTTTTCTCTTATACATTTGTTAAAAAGAAGAAAACAAAACAAACACATGTTTCCTCCAAGAAATCTTTAGAAAAATTTGTCTCTTGAAACTGTATGTGCATATTCATCTGGTAGTACTTGGCAGAAGAAAAGGAAATATCAACATAACCTAAAAGTTGTCACACCAGGAACAGAAATGTCACATAATGGCTCATGAAGGTCCTGGCTTGATGGAAAACTGAAAATGGGAGCTTCATGCATATGGTCTATGGGGTTCAGTAATAGTTGTGATGCTATTCCCTTCAGCCTAAAAGGTGGTCATTTTCCAGATGGTTCTCTTGAGGTCTCAGGTCCGGTCATTCTCTGAGTTCTTCAAATTATTCCACTAGATCTTATATACCAAATTATACCCGTAAATCTGTCAATCCGTCCCTTCCTTCCTTCCTCCCTCCCTTTCTTTCTTCCTCCCTCCCTTCCTCCCTCCCTCCTCCCTTACCCCTCCTCCCTCCCTCCCTCCCTCCATCATCCATCCTTCCTTTTCTTCTTCTCTTCCTTATTTCCTTCCTTCCTTTATTCCATCCTCCACTCATTTCTTTCTTCCATCATCAAACATTTATCAGAAGATGTACTGCAGTACTGGGAAAGGTAGAAATACACAGTTCCTACCAATGAAGAACTTCAGAAGAATGAGTGAAAGAAATAAAAGTACATTTGTAATATAGATTGGTATTTGGAAAGTAGATGTATAGAATAACTATAGTTTTACATGCCTGCCTTTAAATATCATGGTTTCACCCTCTCTAAATCTTTCTTTTGTGTGTGTTAGTGTTTTATCTTATTTTTTTTAGTACCTTTCTTTTCATCAGATGATATATAGGTATTTAAAGATGTAAAAGTCACTAGTATAGATAGTTCCATGCTATTTATAAAGCCATTTCACAACATATTTCACAATGTGCTAGTGAGGGCACCATCCATTTTACAAGTGAGAAAACAGCAGTTATGAAAATCACACTCATTTACCCACACCGAGATTGTAATCAGACCTTACATGTTTAGATTCCAAGTCTCATTCTCTTTCACTCTTGTTGGTGATATTTCAGGTGTTAACAAATGTAGTACTAAGAAATTTTTAAAAAGAGTTGAAAGAATTAAGATATTCCTTGGTTTTATTAAAATTTATTAATCTATTCAAAAATTAAAAGAGATTAAAATGAAATAGAAATTACTACAATACTTTGGAAAGTGCCTATGGGATAATTAGCAAAGGATAAGCATGGAGCATAGATACAGATTATAATGTAATTTTGTTAACTGTGATCTGGTTATATAAAATATTTTTTGTTTTTGTTTTGGGAAAATACATATTGAGATACCGAGGACCTGCTCAAAAATAGTTTAGGGAAGTGAGAGAATGAGTAAGTAAATGCGGTGAAATGCTAACCACACATGAAGTTGGGTAAAGGACTTCTTTGTAGTATATTCTCAGGTGCTTTTGTCCATAATTTCTAATTATTTCAAAATAGCAATGATAATGAAGTTTTTTAAAAGAAAAAATATTTGTGTCTACCAAGTGCAAAAAGGAATTATGATAAGTGATTGGGATAAAAACAGATGATTTCAAGAAACCAGTGCAAAAACAGAAAATTAAATAGGAATTGCAAAAGGATGCCACGAGGATTACCATCTAAGTGTTTTGTCTTCTATACAAGGCTACTTCTGCGATCATCTGGTCTTTCAAAGAATAGTCCAGGATTCTCCACTCCATCACATCGTCTTAAGCCTTTGCCTTGCCCTTTATTCTTGGTCACTGTGTTACCTACATGGTGTGACATCAAAATGATCATATGCAGCTCATGCCTTACTTTTTACTCAGTTGTGATCTATATTTTCTGCAGAAGAAGAATCAAGATACACAGCATACATATGGGCAGACTAAAATTTTAATTATGGGGTTTGTTGTATGCTTTCAACACCAACCAGACTATAATTTTTGGCACCTGCTACTGACAGAACAATTTTGTTCACTAGAACAATTTCAATATCCTTCCCTAGTGTTTTCAATGGGGCAGGATAAAAGCATGGCTCAATAATGAAACATACAAATTTGTGTCTATGGGAGAGAGAAAATGTGGTCCCTCCATCCTTGTTCCCACTTCAAATCATTGTGCATCAGGAGAGGTAATACTAATGGTGGTGGGTGCTGATGGGAAAGTGACAGGAAAAATGTATGTAAGTTGGCACTCACTAATCTACGGTTCTCATTTTATAGAGGGTAAGCTAAGACCTAAGAAAAGTAAAGTGTCTTTGCAAGATTATTCAACTGTTAGGTTGAGACCTATGGGACTGATGTTATTGCACCTGAAAATTGTCCAATATTGGCACCATAATCAAGTTATAGTAGTGGTACGATGGTGAGAAACCAAAAAGTCTTCATACTTCTTGGAAAGAACATTTCTAATATATTATGTTCTTCACTTGCACTGCAAAGTTGTTTCTGAAAAGTTCTCCAGTAACATGTCCTCCTTTTAAATTAAAACACTGTCATGATACATATACACAGTGGAATATTATTCAGTCATAAAAGGATGAAAATCTGTCATTTGTGACAACATAAATGGAAACATGTTGAACAAAATGAGTCAAACAAAGAAAGACACGTATCACATGATCTCATTCCTATGTAAAATATAAAAAGGTTGTTCTCATAGAAGTTGAGAATAGAATAGTTGGTACCAGAAGCTGGGGAGTAAAGTGGAAAGGAGGGAGAGAAATTGGTCAGTGGGTACATAGGTGAGAGTTTGATAAAAATAAGAATTTCTGATGTGCTATTGCACAGTAAGGTGAATGTAGATAATGAAAATGTACCACATATTTCTAGAAGCTAAAAGAAACAATTTTGAATGTTTCCACCATAAAGAAATGATAAATGTCAGAGGAGATATGTAACGAAACATGACATGATAACCAACAAATCTATAACATTTTTACATTTTCACGTATCATTTAAAAAAGTAAAAAAAATAAAATATGACAAAACATTTTTGAAACAGCAAGGGCTCTCACATAATGGCCACATTCATTGTGCAGGGCACAGTTTGGGAGGACAATTTGAGAGGATTGCTTGCATATTGTACAATGACTTTAGAAGAATCATTACATCATATTTTTGGGAAAACACATTATATTAATATTCTTGAACTTGTTTCTCTTTCTAGATATCTGACATAAAATATTTATAAATTACATCGACTTCTACTTCTTTGTATCATTATACCTTCAAAATTGCTTCAAATTCCCTGCTTTTTGATATATTCTCTTTTACATAATATCTTGTGGTCTACTCGTTGACTTTCCATTGATGACTTATTCCCATCATAGCTTTAAATTCTTCCCTTCAACTTCTTTAATGAAGTTCATCTTCCATTATTCTCTTTTCTCCATGATCAGTGTCATCAAAGTGATTCCTGTCTCCACCCAAATTTAAATACACAGATTAAATCATTTAGATAAGACAGATCTTATTCTAAGTAGAGAAGCAGGAACATGAAGAAAGTAACACACAAAGGATCTCAGTGTGTTCATTTTTTTCTGTACTATTTCTGAATATGTAGGTGATTAGATAGAATTAGAATAATATTTGAAAGTCATTTATTACTTTATTTTTTGCATACACTTTGGCTGGATGAATGTGTTTCAAGCTGGCATGATGGTGCATATCTGTAAGGTACTAGGGAGTCTGAGACATGAGGAACAAAAGTTCTGGGTCAGCCTAGGAAGCCTGGGGAGACCCTCAAAATAAAATATAAATAAAAAATAAAATAAAAATAAAAGGGCTCAGGTGTGGTTTAGTGACATAGCACTCCTGGGTTTAGTCCTAAGCTTTCCAGTGTCTCTGCAGGGCACAGTGGTATATACCTGCAATCCTAATGGCTGGGAATGCTGAGGCAGAAGAATTGCAAGTTCAAGACCAGTCTCAGCAATTTGGTGATGCCTGTCTCAATTATATGACAACAGCAGAAAGGGCTGGGATGTTGTGGATGTAAATCAGTGGTAGAGTGTCCCTGGGCTCAATCCCCAGTACCACATACACATACATACGCACATGCACACAATATGTTTCAAGACAGTGTTCTAGAAGTGATATGGAGAAAAAAAAAAAAAAACTAAGAAAATGTAGAGTAAGGCCCCAAAAAGCAGAGCTTGGGACATTTTCTAGGACAGTACTGAAGAAATTTATGTAGAAGAAACATCAGTAAGCTTGTGGGGGCTTCCGCTCATCCTAGCAGCAGCTCTTAAACACCAGGTCCAAGGCCCCATTACTCAGAGAACACTGAGGATCAAAGTTTTCAGTATTACTTGATTTTTAACTTCCAACATGCATTCTCATATTTAATTTGGTTTTATGTGCTCAACAGTTTTTTTTAATTAAAAATCAAGTAATACTAAAAACTTTGGTCTTCTATGTACTTTTATTTCTGCATTTCACTTCATTTTTAAGTTAAACCACTAGAATTATTATTTTTTTCATCAAATGTAGGACCAATTTAATGTTCTATTGATTTAGAAATACCTTAGAAATACCTTGCTTTCTCAGATGTTGCATGCTAAGCTTTGATGGATTGACTGCTGGGCCCTGTATTCTAGCACTGTGCCTTAATAACACTTTTAGTGATAGAAGGTCTATAGCTCTTTGGTTGCTTCTCTTTGTGTGCTTATCATTTTCTTCCTGACTAGAAAGTCAATATAAATAAATATGTGTATTTCATGCAGGTTACAAATTACAGACTGGTAATAGTGTTGTAAGACATGGTTATTTATTCTCCTTTTATTAAATCTGGCATAAATGAAAACATTTTAAAAGAATAAACACTGGAGAAAGGAAATAACCATGAAATATATTATATATAATCATATAAAATAATAATAAAGAAGTATTTTATATATACATATATATATTTCTGGGAACTTTTGTTTAGGCTCATGGATTCATTATAAGTTACAAATTAGATGGTCAACTTCAATATCCTCATTATTTTAGGAATTTTATATAAATTCTATTCCATGCACTATGAAAAAACAAAAATTTTTAAGTTATCTGCTCTAGCAGCAGAATTTAAAATGCCATAGAAAGGGAAAAAAGTGGTGAGAATGACACTGCATAAAAGAAGATTTCAGTTGACACCATTGCTCAGTAAAATATAGATTAAGATGACCAGACATACTGGATCATCCATAACAATTTCAATTCAATTCACTTCAGTAAATAGGTTTTTAATAGTCTAAAAATTAGAAGACACTGAAATGGACTTGACAAGGAATTAGTAGGTATTCTTAAATAGTTTAGTTGGGGTTAGGGGAGGCAATAAAACCTGTACATAGTAGCTGTTGTAAGAAGCAAGAGTAAAATGGGTTTGTGCTACATATGAAGAGTCCAAATAGGAGGAGATGTCATTTATTCTGCACTAAAAAAGTTATTAAGCCTTCATGGAGGGAGATATTTTTTAAACGAAACTTGAAAGAAATGAACTAAAAGCAGATTGTGGTGAAATAGTATTTAGGAAGAAGTTGGAAAAGTGTGAACCAATTGCAACCTTAATATGGATGGCAAATAGGAGGCAGCTACATGAAGTCTGTTGATAGAGATTGAAATAGCATTTTAGAAAAACTAGCCTGACAGTAACATGGAAGAAGAGATTTAGACAAACATCTCAGCAGATCACATAGGAATACATGTGTTCTTTTGTTTGTTTGTTTATTTTGCTAGGTGAAATATAACAAATGCTTAGTATAAATATTTTTACAATGTAGCCTCAATCTATTTATTTTCTTTGACTTTTTTTTATACACACTAAGATTATAAGTCAAACCCTAGAAAATTCCAGAATTTGAGTGGTGGGCACAAACTTAGTAGTGGAATTAAAAGGCTGAGAAGAAACAACAGTGTGAGAAAAATACTTAAGGGTCAAACCAAAAGAGAAGGATGAAAGGGACCCTTTTCAATGAAGTTTTTGAGCCTAGCATAATCCTGACACCAAAACCTGAAAAGAACAAAAGGAAAACTACAGGACAATGTTCTCAATGAAAATGGATTCAAAAATAGTTAATGGAACCCAGTTATGTGTCAAATGAGAGATGACCTGGTGAGTCTTATTCCTGGAATGCAAGGATGGTTTAAAATTTTAAAATAAACCAACACAATTCATCACATAATCATATCAATAGATGCAAAGAACCATTCGACAAAACTCAATGGCCGTTCATGATAAAAGTTTTCATCAAATCAGAGATTGATGAAACTGTCTTTTTTTTTTTTTTTTTTTTCCTGGGGATTGAACCTAGGGCCTTCTGCATGTGAGGCAAGCAGTTTACCAACGGAGCTATATCACCAGCCTGAAACTGTCTTAATCTGACAAAAGACATCTGTATTTCAGAACTTGATGTTAAAGATACCTGGAGAGTGTGTTCATGGAATGTTTGTGGTTGGGAGAGTTGAAGCCAGACTGAAAAGGAGTGAAGAGGTGGGAACTCAATGTACCAGCCTCCCTTTTACAAGCTTGACAATGATTGGAAAAGGAGGAGAAGGGTGGTGGTTCCAGGAGAATATTAAGAAAAAGTACCTCTGAATTTTATTTACTTTACTTACTTTGAAAATAGCAGAAAACTGAGCTTTTTATTATTTTTTGAATAGGCCAGCCATTTTGCTACCTCTGCTTTGCACATTGTAAATTTCTGGCCACACAAGGAAAAAGACACATACTAGTAAAAGGGTTAAATCTGCAGAGGGCTAAATGTACAGACTATTTCCAAAGAATTAGGAATGGATGGGGAAATCAACAAATGAATGTAAAGTATACACTAACTAGCAATCTTGGAAAGCTATTCCTACCTGCAGCCAGAAGTTGTTATTGGAAACCAGGGACAGTTTTAGCCATGAGAGTTAGATTGGCAAACAAACAAACAAAAAAATGCCATGAACTCTCTTCTGATCTTCTCATATCCTTTTGGTCTCTACCACTGAGTGATCCCAGTCAAAGTTGAAGAGCAGTGTGGTCTGTAGAAGTCACTCTTTCTAGTCACAGAGATAGGCAGAAAAAGGATCTGGAGAGGTGAATGATATTCTCTAAATGTAATGCCCTTCCTTACTTTATTATTCTAACAAAATTCCTTGTTACCCTTCAAGGATAAATTACAAGTAATGGTCTATGTGGACTCAAAGCAAAGATTATTGGTTTCTTTCCCATTTGCCTATATGTTTATGACAAAGAATATCTTTTGGGTGCAAATATGACAGACATAGTATTAGACTGCATTATTCACCACACATACCCATATAATCCTATAAGCTAGAAAGTATAGCCATTTACCTATTGAGAAAACCTAGACTTAGCAGGTTAACTAAAGTGCTCAAATTTACAGAATTAGTATAATCAGCTATTTGTGTCAAATTCCACATTTGCAGGTCTAACCAACTGTGAATCAAAAATATTTGGAAATTAAAATCACAGTAAATAACAATAAAATGATAAAATAATACAATTAAAATGCATTATAATGTCTATTTACATAGCATTTAGACTGTATTAGGTATTATAAGTAATCTAGAGATGATTGAAAGTAATTGAGAGGATATGTGTAGGTTATATGTAAATATTGTGTCATTTTATATGAGGGGCTTACTAGAACCAATTCTTGAAGATACCAAGAAATGACTGTTGGTAGTTTTGAGGAGTCTTATGCTGCTTCCATCATTCTATACTCTCCTGGTACTTTGAGTACAACATGACTAAAGTTCTTTGCTACATTTTAGTTGCTGAAATTTAAGCAAGGAAAACTCTTAGGTAGCAAATGATCATCTTGAGGTATACCCAGGAAAGCATCCCATCTTGGAGCCTTAATAACAAGAAAGATTTGACCTCATTTAGGACAAGGGGATTTGTTCGGGGTTCACTCTTGGACTCTGTCCCAGAGAGAAATGAAATGATAGCAAAGCACAGAGTTGTACTACACTACATAGGTAGTGTTGCAAATGGTCCTACTCATCATCATTCGGCAATAGAAGAAAATGTGTTAGCCAATATAACTAGAAATTTCAAAGTCTATCTGGCTTCAAAAAGGTAAATCTAAAGCTTCAGAAGTTTATACAATGTCTTCAAGGTGTTTTCTTTCTCACCTTTACTTGGTTTAGCTTTTCCTTGCCTCAATATTGGCTCGATTTTTTTCATTTTGACCAATTCTCCCTACTGCTACTGTCAGCCATAGGTTTGCATGACCTTGTCTTAGCATGCCTAGTTGTAAAAGAACTTCTTTCCAATACCCATTTATCAATTTGGGGAAGACCTCCATTTGGTCCTGCTTGTTTGCTAAATACTCACTTTAGGGTCATTTGCTGCAATGAGGAATTTGGTCACAATAATTCGTCAAGTTTTAGTTATACATCTACCACCAAGAATGGGAGAAATAGTAACTGTAGGGTATTAAAAAAATGAGATGTAATGAAAGATATGCTGAACAGCCTCTCATATATTTGTCAAAATCCCTACCCCATCTCCCTACCACATCTGTTTTCAGATTAGATGCATTCTACTTTCAAGCCTTTTGTTTGTTTGTTTTTATTAATATACTAGCCTTTCCATCAAGTTTCTCAGGAAATAATGAGCATAAATCTAATTAGGTAGCACTATGGTGTTTTTGCCTTTGTGAAAATGTTTTTGCACTATGTTTAATCTGCGTAGCTTACCCATATTGCAGCTTATCAATATTACCACTCTCTTCAAAGGCACAGGAATGGCTTCATATTGAATGATGCTGTATTAGATTCATCTTCACTTTTTTCAGGGTGCTGTCAACCTTAAATGTATACCTGACAACCCAGATTACTTTTCTCCTCTGTCTACTATTACCCATATTTCTTAAGCTTTTTGGGTCAACAAGAATTTGATGAAAGCTGATGGCCCATTTCCTAGAAAAATATGTATCTAAATATAGCTTTTTTTGTTGTGGTCTTACAGATTCCTGGTAAGTTCATGCATCTCTAAAGTTTAACTTATGATGTAGGGAGAACAAACCTAGGAACTTGGCACCTTAGTTAAAGATTGTGCAATTTTTTCCCCCTGTGGGCTTTATTTTGTGAACATTTCAAATGTTTTAAAAGACATGAGACACTGTCAGATTTGTGTTTTTATTATCTAACTTCATTTACAGAGGAGAAATAAATTGGAGGTTATGGGGAAAGGTGGGTGCCAGGGACAAAAGTAGAGAGACCTATTTAAATGCTCAGCAGATCAAATAGGTACAATTCTAGTGGTAATTGTAAGTAGAAGTTAGGGTAGGAGCACTCTAGGATGAATCTCAAGTTTCCAGATGAATTGTAGGGATATTAACTGGGAATAGAAATAACAGAGGAGGAGCAAATTTGGAAAATTATAATAAGTTCTGTCATAAATCTCCACCATTGAAGGTGCATGTGGGACAGTTGGACATACAGAGAATACTTTCATGCTGAAAATCTGGAATCTTGATGTAGAGCATGTGTTCTGAAACCATAGCATGCATCAGAATCATTTAAAGGGCTTGCAAAACATAGCTTGCTGTCCCCCATCCCAAGAGTTTTTGACTGGAGATTATGTACTTCTAACAATTTCCTAGGAGATTCTGATGCTGCTGGTTTGGAGACCATTGTAAAAAATATGGATGTGAAGTATTTCTGTTGTTTTGAATTCTTACCAACGTTTATTCTTATGATGGTATTCCTTCAGCCTCTCCCATTTCCTTTGATAAATTGCTTCCCTTTTATTTATTCTGTTCTTTTTTTCTTCCTGAATATATGCATTCATATGCAATTACACAAGGAGAAAGGATCTGTGCACAAAAAGTACCACTAGTCTATGAGAAGTTAGGAATAAGAAAAGAAAGAAAGAGAAAAGAAAACAAAAACAAAAGAAGAGGGCCATGACAGCCTTTGAATCCCACTAATCCTGGAAGTTAGTACTAGATATTTCCTGTTCAAATACTTTAGATAAATATATTCCCTTCCTTTCTGAAGCTGATTACAATGTGTCTCTATAATTTTCAAATGAGAAAAAAAGTCTGCATACATAATTTTATTTAAAAGACTTTTTGAGACCCCTTCAAGTCTATATCTTGGTTAATAAAGCAAGTTGATAAATGTTCTTTATTTAAAAAGAATAAATATTCACATATTCCAAAATTAAATTCCAAAAATCTAAATTTTATTTTATGTACTTTATGTTCTTGTTGCCTCATCTTGATATAGACCACAACTGAATGTATAATATTTTATTGACTTTGTTATTTTACTATAAATCATCTGGTTAGAAACATAGGTGTTGGTAGAACTAGTGATGGCATATGTGCTGGCATGGGCAGTATTGAGTAGTTCAGGAACTACTGATGGTGGCATTGTTATCATTGTTGATTTAGAGGAAGAAAGTCAGGTCTCTGTCTTGTAGTGTTTTGCAAGCGGTACTGATTAACATGTACAGCTGCTCTTACTACATTTTCTTGTAGTACAATGAAATTAATGGGAAGGATACCACCTGAGGCACATTAATTAATAGTTAAAAGAAAAATTTTAACCTATTTGCCCTCTCCCTTTCTCCAACTGGATAGATAATAGGTTTCCATTAATAAAATTCAGCGTGCTGCAGTACCATATGCAATGTGAATTACCTTCCTGTTGGGAGCCAGAAAACTTTGTGTAACAGGCAGAACTCCCAGATAGTACCAGATTTTTTTTCTTGTTTTCCTCTGAAATCTCTCTCTGGTATGCCTCATGATGTTTGGAGGTGTTTTAAACCATGTTACTTTCTGTGGAAAAGGAAGAAGAAATAGATTGATAATTACTTGGAAACTGACTTATTTCACTGGTTGCCTAATGTTATTAATCTTCCCCTTTACTATTTTTTTTAAAGAGAGAGAGAGAGAGAGGGAATTTTTTAATATTTATTTTTCAGTTTTCGGTGGACAGAACATCTTCATTTTATTTTTATGTGGTGCTGAGGATCGAACCCAGTGCCCTGCGCATGCCAGGCCAGCGTGTTACCGCTTGAGCCACATCCCTAGCCCCTTCCCCTTTACTATTAATGGTGTCCCCAATTTCTTAGTGATGGCTGATAAAGAAAGGTGTTGCTCAATGTTCATATTGTTCATAGAGAACCTTCTAATCCTAAGGGGAAAAAAATGGAATATTATGTTTTAATAAGTTCTGTTATTCCCGTGATGAACAGGACTTTAATAATCTACTGTTACTGAATAAATATAATAAACTACATTTCACTTATTCTTAAGACATCATTTAAACAGAAGCTTTGGAAGGTGGGGTTATTGTGTATCCACAGTTGAAAAAAACTGAGAACCTTATAGCTGTTATTCTCTGGTTCCTTTATTAAATTATAGATGCACACAGCTCTACCAGGCCTATTTAATTGCTGCCCCTGGCTTCTCTTTAGGAGTGAGGACAGATAGTACACATTTCCTTGATGTAGCACAAACAGGAACCTTATTTCATTTGTTAGTTGAGTAGAAGTTGAACAGTTTTTTTTTTGAAATATAAAACAGTTTCCCACTGAGCTAACCTCATTTTCTAGGATTTTGCATTGCCCTCTCCATATGTCCCATTGCATTAGTACAAAGACCTCCAACTGTTGAGGTTATTTCTATTTCTAGTAAATAGATGCTACTTGTATTTTTTAAAATTATCTATAAGCAAGTTAAATTTCCCTGTGAAGGAATTATCAGTACTAATGTACAACAGCTTTGGTTCGCCTAAATTTAAGTTGCGGGGGAATGATGTGTATAGAAGGGAAGACTGAGGAGATGAAGGAATGTTGGAAAAATAGATAGGAAGTAGAATATGGAAGAGGATTAGGAGCTTGGAATTAATTTTGGTACTGTGGAGCACCCCTTATTGCAGTTGGCCTGGGTTACTGGGTAACATGGCAATTTTAAACTTAAGCCATATGTGAAGGTTTCCTTTCACTGCCAACAGCACTAGCAGGCCTCACTCCTGATGTGAAAGGGAGAGCTGCCTCCTTTTTAGCCAAAAGATAATTTCATTTTAGACACAGTGTTTTCATTCAAATAGCCCCTCCATCTACCCTCCTGCCAGCCTCCCTCTGATAAATGCAGAAATTGTTGCTGTAAGCCAGCATTCTCATACAGTAACCTTTCATGACTTTTCTCATAACTAGAGACTACCAAGCAGTGTAACCTGACTTTTCATCATTGATACACACCACATACATACAAGGAAAGGTGTGAGCCTAGTGACTATGAGCAAGGGTTCTAGAGTTGGAATGTCAGTTCCACGTTCTGATAATAACTTCAGTGACCTTGTGAAAATTATTTAACTTCTTTAAGTCTTTGTAAAATGAGGATAATATATAGGGCTTCTAGGATTATGTCAACGTATCAGTTAGTTAATATCCATGAAAGCACTTACAACAAGCACAATATATAAAAATGACTCAAAGAATGTCTGAAATATTTCTTCAGGTTCTGAATTGATTAGATTTCTAATCAGAAAATATGGATAAAGCAAGTTCTTTGTAGTTAAGCAAATGTGGTTTTAAATCTTAACCCTGCTGCAATGAGGCATGGAAATTTGGGCTTCTCTGAGCCTGTGTCTATATCATAGGGTTGTTCATAGGAAAATTTTGTCTATGTGTGATAGAAAACTCAACCAGAACTAGCTTTGCAAATAAGGAAAGATACTCCCTCAGATAACAAGTGGTCTAGGGGCTGAGGTTCAGTGTGCTACTCTCTGAGTCTGGTTCATCCCTTTTGTCTTCATCAACTTGGTACTATTTATGGTTCTTCTATGAGCCCAAGTTAGTGACTGGGACAATTTGGGCAAGACATTTCTTTTCCTATCTAAAGGGAGAAGGGAAGTTTCTTAGCCAAATATGAAATACAACTTTATCCCTTTACCTTATGAGTCATACAATTACTCTTAGACTTAACAATAATCAGGAAAATGCTAAAGTTCACCAGCATTGAATAGTTAGAATTATCCTTTGGCTGTAGGTAGGTGTTGGTGACCTACATAAAATCAGGGTTCTATTTGGGAGGACGAAGGGAGAAATGGATATTACATGGACAACCTAATACATCCATCACACTTTATTCTGAATCATGGAGTGAGATAAAATACATAGGCATGGAATAGTTAGCATGGCTTCCAGGTGCTGTTCTCAAAATGCTTTTCTCTCTGTTGCAAGTTTCTTATTCATAAAAACTTATTATTTCAAAGTGAGGATTTATCAAGTGAGGATTTACCTGGCACTGGGATGATTAGTTGAAAAAATGAGGAGGCCAGGGAGCTGGAGTAAGAGACTTAAAATGAGTTAGAATAAATTAGGAGGTTTATTATAGTAGTTCAGATAAAAAGTAATAAATCCCTGAACCATGGTGATAGAAATTAAGCCAGAAGACAGTGATGGATGTGAAAGTATTATGGAGCTAGGATTTATAGGATTGGTGACTGATTAGTGATAGGAGGTAGGAGGAGAGGAAGTAACTCCAAGATTTAAATCTGGTTGCTAGGGAGAATGCCAATGTCTTTACACAAGGTTAAGAAAAACTGGTTTGGAAGGAGTGGGATGATGACTTTGGCTTCTGAAATGCTCTTGGCTCAAGGCTTTGTCAGAATACCTAAGTAGATAATTTATAAGACTCTTAATTAAGGGTATAAAACACACTCTTTGGGTCATTCAGATAAGGTTGTTAGATTTGATAAAATTTGAGAAAAGATTGTATACATCGAATAGAAGAGGATCAAAGGAATAAAAACCTTACAAAGCAGTACATTTCTAAGAAGAAGAGAAAATGATCAAAGATAGAGATGTAATTCAATGATAATGGCCAAGGAATAAATTATGTCAAACACAGAGAGATTCAACATTTTTTTTTTTTTTTGAGTAGTGGAGATATTTAGAAGAATTTAAAGAGCGAGGGCACAACATTTGGTGATTGGAAGGTCATTGTTACCACTGAAAGAATAAGTTCGATAACATCTGTAAAAGAAATTGGGGTGATCAAGAAAAGACTGTAGAGATATTTTCCCAAAACTTTGGTGGGAAAGGGAGTGGCTGATGGTGGGAAGGAGAGCATGCAGCAAGCGGGGTGAGGGACTCTAGATCCAGAGAGAAATGAGGTGATTTGTTGGAAAAAAAAAAAAAGCAGAATCAATGTAAGAGAAAAAAGTAAAAAAATCAAGGAAGCAAGGCAGGTACCAATTAAATATCCCTCAATTTTCAAGAACTTACTATATGGAAGGTGCTGTTATAATTCCATTTGTACAAAGCAAAAGCCTGGCTTGTGGCATGGTAAGTACCTTGTGCAGGATTACATAACTGAAAAGGGGAAGAACCAGGCTGGGAGTCCACAGCGCTGACAACCCCATACTCCCAGCTCTCCTGCCAGGCAAGCTGCTGGAGCACAGGTGGGTGAGGTGATCAGAAGTACCAGTGAAAAGGGAATATCACTCTACTAATGGATGTGGCACTGCTTTCCAAATCCAGAACAAAGGAGAGGAGAAAGTGAAGGAGGGGAAGAATTTAAGATGGAGGAGGAAATTGAAAAGCTCATGTGGGAGGACCTTAATTTGCTTCTCAGAGCCCTCCATTCAGCACAGGAGTCAGGAGGATTTCTCAGCCTTAAGAAAGTAGAAAAGTTTTCTAATATATAGTTAATACCTGCTCTTTCACCACCTATTAGCCCAAATTCAACAATGGTTTCATATGAAGTTTTTCTTTTGGTAAAGAATGGTTTGTTTTGTGTCTTTGAAAGGGTTATAAACATCTTTAAAAATTCAGAGTGAAACATTTGGTTCATGAGAATATGGAATTGATGAGTAGTTGCATATGATTTTACCAATAATAAGAAATGATAGTATGATAATTCTGATTTATTCATAGTTCCTTTTACCCAATTAACCCGATTTATTGGCTAGACATTTTCTTAATTGGCCTAAGGAAGAAAAATCCAGTCAAATGCAGAGAATACAAAGAGTTAATTTTTGAGGTTTCAGAATTAGAATATGGTTTTCACCAAGTGTTTTTTTTTAAATAGTAAATTGAAGTAAAAGCAATAAATAGGAAATTATCTTGATAATTTACATAAAAATTATGTTGTAAACGGATGTGGAGAGTTATTCCTGGGAAATCCTGGGAAATATGTGCTTTGATCCTGAACTACCATGTATAACTTTTTATTTCCTTTAGTACTTGTAAGATGTATCTTTGAGATAATTGAAATAATAAGCAACTTGCCTATTTTCAGAAAATAACTTTGTGATTTATTGGAGTTTGGAAAGTTTATTTTCTAAACCTACTGCCATGAGCCACGGTATTGGCTGCAGAGCTGTTGGGATAGCTCTGATTTGATTTGAGTATAGGACCAATAAACTCTTTTATCAAGTGCTGGCAATTTAGTCAAAGAGCACCTGCTGTAGCTCAAAGAGAAACTGCTAAACTGAAATTAATGCTTATGTTTCTCTTCCAAGCAAGTAATTTCATTAACAAAATTAGATTTCTTAGAGGGGTAATTGACACTATCTGGTAATTTAGAGACTTGTCATTAAAAATTAAACATATAGGGAAACAACACAAACTCCACTTCTACTACCAATCCCCTCGCAGCAGAGTATCTAAAGGAAAAATCTCACAAGGCAATGTCAACAGTATCATAAAGACCAACAGGGGAGCTACAGGGAGCATGCACTCAATTTCTTTGGTTTTAGCAGAGGGAATAAAATGATGACTATATTTCTTTCATAAAAAATTGATCATGTTTGGAGAATGTGTTACTTTATTGAGAAATATTGAAAACTTTTAAAATTTCGTATTATTTCTAAAAATAAATGAAGAACCTTTCCAAATTCCTTGAAGAGTCAATAACTCCTGAATTCCAAGGAGTTGTATGAGTCTTCTTTTTAACCTCTAAAATTTGCCTCATACTAATCTTTTTTCATGTGAAATTCTTAAAGATTATGGAAAGATATATGCCTCAGAAGAGTCAAGTAAAATCTCGTAAGTTTCAAAGGAGAGAGGTTAATACTTTATTGTTCTGTGCCTTAATTTGTGGTCTTCTATTTTTGAGGCTTTTCTCAAACCACCTTAGGTCTGTCTAGCAACAGGATTACTATTTTTCAGAAAAGTCACCCAACCATTCAGACTCAGTGATTTATTCCTTCTCCATATCCTTTTGCATTTAATTCCTGAACTACTCATTTGGTACTTAATTCCATGCCACGTTTAATTTGTTTTTACTAGTTTTGCCATTTGTTGTACATTCTCTAATTGTTCTCCACAGACAATGGCTCCATCTGTGGTACTAACTATGTACATATTCGTTTGCTTTACTTTCTATCAAACATAGGCTTTGTTAAAAAAGAATAAAATAAGGACTTAGATTTATAAACACCCAGAAAAAGCTAACTGCAAAGTAGAAGGGCTGGTTCAACAAATTACACAATACCAAACATTTCAAAAGAAATTACTCTTGTGAAATTAGAAAGATTTCTGAGCTTATATTAATCTGTTCAAAGTGGAAAGCAACATCTCTGTGATACTATTATTATGGTCACAAAGGCCACAGCACAGCTTCCACATCTGCATAGAAAAGATCAGAGGAAAATTTGTTCTTATCAAGAAATCTAGATTCCAAGAAGTGTTCAAATTTTTTATTTGGGAAATCAGAACCAGTTAGAATTCATATTATTTGTACTTCTTTTTTTTCTGCAGAGCGTAAAGTATTGAGTTTTTACTATAGTATGTGTTTACTTCTATTGAAAGTAGTGTCAAGGGTTAACTTTGCTTCTACCATCTCCCCTTATGACCAAGTGTTTGTCATTGAGTTGCCAAATTGATCACATAATTTGTTTTTCAAAGTGATTAATTTGATATTTGGTTTCATGGTGTTGTGGTTTGGAAGTGAGGTGTCCCCCATAAGCTCATATGTGATACAATTCAAGAAGGTTTGGAGGAGAAATGATTGGGTTGCATTCTTAAACCTAATCCCTGATGGGATTAACTGGGTGGTAACTAGAGGCAGGTGGGGTGTGGCTGGAGGAAGTGGTTCATTGAGGGCTTGCCTATGGGGTATTTATTTTGTATCTGACTAGTGGAGTCTCTCTCTCCCTCCCTCCCTCTCTCCCTCCCTCTCTCCCTCCCTCTCTCCCTCCCTCTCTCCCTCCCTCTCTCCCTCCCTCTCTCCCTCCCTCTCTCCCTCCCTCTCTCCCTCCCTCTCTCCCTCCCTCTCTCCCTCCCTCTCTCCCCCTCTTCCCCTCCCCCCCCCTCTCTCTGCCTTCTGATCATCATGTGAGCTGCTTCCCTCTGCTGCACTATTTTACCATGATGTTCTGCCTCTAGGAATGGAAACTGCTGGCTATACACTGAGATCTCTGAAACAGTGAGCCCTCAAAATAGACTTTTCCTCCACTATAGTTGTTCTGGTCAGGTCTTTTAGTCTCAGCAGCTGACTAAAACACAGTTTCATGACAATAGCTTATTATAAAGATTTGGATATCTTTTCAGCATGACTGAAAAATGAAGACATGCGAAAATTAAGCTTTAATATTAACTTTTATCTGCAGGTATTTAAGTGACATGAGTCTGTAGTAAACTTTCATGTCACTGAGGAAATTTATGCTCCTATTAATTCCACTGAGATTAAGAACTAAAACACCTTCACACTTGCTGCTATCAAGCTTCTCTTGTAGACACCATACATATCAGGAGGTCATCTTTCACTGAGATCCCTTTTCTGTGGGCATCCTGGCTCTACCAGAAGTGGATGTCTTTACTGCTTGGAAGGCTGAAACTTCATATGCCACAGAGCAGGAATGGTGCAATTTGTCCTGCAAGGAATTTGTAGGCATCATTTCTATGTTTCTATGAAACAGTTCCTGCTTAGTACTAGTGGGCTTATCTGACTCAGTTAAACAAGATCTTTGGGTTGGCTATAGTGACACATTTGACTTACCCAATTATATTTTGATGGAAAAGAAAATACATTTTTATTAAACCCTTGTAAATAATTACAGAGTCATAAGACATATTTATTCACAAGATCACTTCCACGTTTTCACATATTTGTTATAGTAGCCCAGATAGACAAGACAAAGTTCTAGGTAACTGATCTTTAACTCAACTTGACTTAGGTATTCTACTCCCATGGAGTCATCTGCTTCTAGATCTGGTTGATCCTGGAAGTCCTGACTCTATCCTGTGTATCAGTTCAAGCTGATAATCTAGGATGCCTAAACCAGGAGTTTATAGCCAGCAATAGTAACAATCGAGTCTATGTAACACTCCTTTCCTGATATTCTGCTGATGGCCCTTCTAGAACCTTTGATTTTTAAATTTTTATCTTTTAGCAGACCCATTTGTCAAATGTAAGTAAAAAGCCAAAAAAATATATTTTAACTGATTTATTTGTTCTTTTTAGTTATACATGAAAGTAGAATGTATCTTGACATACCATACATACATGGAGTATAACTTCCCATTTTTGTGGTTATACATGATGTGATACTGGTCATGTATTCATATAAGAACATAAAAAAATAATGTCTGATTCATTCTATTGTCTTTCCTATTCCTATCCTCACTTCCTTCCCTTCATTCCCCTTTGTGTAATCCACTGAACTTCTATTCTCCTCCCAGGCCCCAGTTATTTTGAGTTAGCGTCTACATATCTGAGAGAATATTCGGCCTTTTTGGGATTGGCTTATTTCACTTAGCATGATAGTTCATGTTCCATACATTTACTGGCAAATGCCATAATTTCATTCTTATTTAGGGCTGAGTAGTATCCCATTGTGTATATATACCACATTTTCTTTATCCGTTCATCTGTTGAAGGGCATCTAGGTTGGTTCCACAGTTTAGCTATTGTGAGTCGAGCTGCTATAAACATTGATGTGGCTGTGTCATAGTAGTATGCTGATATTAAGTCCTTGGGATATGTGCCAAGGAATGGGATAATTGAGTCAAGTGGTGATTCCATTCCAAGTTTTCTGAGGAAACTCCATACTGCTTTCCAGAGTGGTTGCATGAATATGTAGACTCACCAGCAATGTACCTTTTTTCCCGCATCCTTGCCAACATTTATTATTACTTGTATTCTTGATAATTGCCATTCTGACTAGATTGAGATGGATTCTTATTGGAGTTTTAATTTGCATTTCTCTAATTACTAGTGATGTAGAACATGTTTTCACATATTTGTTGACAGATGACATTTCTTCTATGAAGTCTCTGTTTTGTTCCTTTGCCCATTTATTGACTGGGTTATTTGGGGGTTTTTGGTGTTACATTTTTTGAGTTCTTTATATATCCTAGAGATTAATGCTCTACCTGAGGTGCAGGTGGCAAAGATTCTCTCCCATTTTGTTGGCTCTCCCTTCATGTTATTGGTTGTTTCCTTTGCTATGAAGAAGTTTTTAGTTTGACACTATTTCATTTATTGATTCTTGATTTTGCTTCTGTACTTTAGGAGACTTGTTGAGACTTCCATTTCTACGCCCACATGATGGAGATTTGAGCCTACTTTTTCTTTTTTTTAATTGTTTTTTTAGTTGTAGTTGGACACATATCTTTATTTCATTTTATGTAGTGCTGAGGATTGAACCCAGTGCCTCACACATGCTAGGTGGGCGCTCTACCAATGAGCTACAGCCCTAGCCCCCTACTTTTTCTTCTAGTAAGTGCAGGTTCTCTGATCTAATGCTTCAGTAATTTACCCACTTTGAGTTGAGATTTGTGCAGGGTGAGAGATAGGGGTCAAATTTCATTTTTTTGCATATGGATTTCCAGTTTTCCCAGCACCATTTGTTGAAGAGGCTATCTTTTCTTCAATGTATGTTTATGGCACCTTTGTCTATTATGAGATAGCTGTATTTATGTGGGTTTGTCTCTGTGTCTTCTATTCTGTACTATTGGTATTTGTGTCTGTTTTAGTGCCAATGTCATGCCATTTTTGTTACTATAACTCTGTAGTATAATATATGGTCTGAAATTGTGATGCCTCCAAAAGCAGAAAGTTTTGTTTGGATCATAAGACTTTGTGCCTATAGTTGTTTTATTATAGTAGTCAAAGTTACTAAAAGAGAATGATCTGTTCTGCTGATTTCATATATATACCAACTTTATAAAGTTTTGATAAATTACCATGCTAATAGAATGAAGGCACTAGTAAGTGGTTTTAAATTCACATCATTAAGTGCATTTTGGATGTCACCAATAATAATGGGTTATAATTAAGTGAATACTTAAATCTGAAGAAAATATCTTTAAAATTGGTTATTGACAATAATTTGTTAGTCTTTGAAAATGAGCATAATTTTTAAATCTACTAAAACCATAAAAACAATTATAGTAACCCTCTTTTTCTATATGAAACTAACCTAAGAAGATTGGCATTCTTCCTCTCAGAAAGTAACAATAAGCAAGATGGCTCTCCTAACAGTGGAGAACTAATCAAACATCTGGAGAATGTCAAACGTATCTAATTATGTTTAAGATGCCTTCTTTTGAAACAAAGACTAGGGCTAGGGGTATGGCTTAGGGGTAGAGTTCTTGCCTACCATTTATGAGGCCCTAAGTTTTATCCCTAGCACCACACACCTACACACACATACACATACACACATGTACACACACACATACCTCCACACACACACATACCTCCACACACACCTACACACACACACATACCTACACACACACCTCCACACACACACATACCTACACACACACCTACACACACACACATACCTACACACACACCTCCACACACACACATACCTACACACACAACTACACACATACACACACCTAAACACATACATACACACATACACACACACCCCCACACACATACACCTACACACATACATACACAGACACATATACACACACCTACATACATACACCTACACACATACATCACACACCTACACAGAAGAAGAAGAGGAATAAATCTGTTACCTGGTGAGCACTAGTAATGTTCTAACTGCAGGGTGACTGAAACATAATTTACAAAAGTAAAAGAAATCATAAATCATAATAGTAAGTATTTAAAATTTGGAGCCTGATTTTGCAATAGGCAACATCAAGAAGAGTCAAGAAAAACATGAATTATGAAACTATGTCACAAGTGTCTAAAGAAAATAGTAACCATGCAATATTTAAAAGTAGCAACCACTAACAATGCTATTATTACTAAGAAATTAAACATTTTCAAAAGAGTCAGAAGCTAAAATGATTTAAAAGTGTGGCAAGAACCACAGAGGTTGGCTGTGGTGATAAAGAGGGACTTTGTTATTTGAGCACCACATTATGTGGTCTTTCTAATGAGGAGAGCACAAGTTTTGGGTTCACATTTTTGGATATTATCCTTATACCAACATACGATAAATGATTCATATTTTACTTTCTTCATAAATAACTAAACCACATTTACTCAGCTTGGTTAAACATTTCAACACATTTCATACTTTATCTTAAAAGTGTTACTTTTAAGTTCACAAACCTGGCAAATGAGGTTCGCATCTCCTCAAACCTTCAACATTTATGGTGCAAATCATTATCCAATTTTGTTTTATTATTCTTTAACATTGTGGCATATTCTTATTTTAGAACTAAATTATTCTATTTTATCACATAATAAACTAATATATATTCAGTACCTGTGTATATATTCCCTTCCATTCTGTACTTCTATATTTCTGCAGAAAAGAATATGAATGTAATATAAGCTAGCTTTGTTTGTACTTTTAAAAAATGTTTTAACTGATGGATTCTCTCCATTGTAGTAAATGAGAACAGAACCATTTTATGAAGCTTCCCAGATACATAATGACTACTTATGAACTAATTCAAATTAGCATTAGCCCATAAATTAAAATTAACAAAATATCTAGAAATCAAAATTTAGGCTGATTACATAAAATTGTTAGGACTGGGCTCATTAAGTGTGTCACTCTCCTTTGATTAGGACATTGTTTATTATTATGTTTAATTATTTTAACACAAAAATTTCCAATTTCATAAATAATATTAGTCTATTTATTGCACCAAACTTGAAGAGGAAATTTAGAGAACTTGAACTCTGTCTATAAGAACACATATCCAACTCTGCATAAACTAGAACATTTTGCTAGCATCATTTTACTACTTAATAGTAAAACCAGGGAGGAGACAGAGCTGTTTTTAAACCAAATTCATTAAATCAATCAAATTTCTACAGAATTATCTTGAAGAAGAAAACGAAATATTAAAGCTTTGAAGTCATTTAAAGTTAATTTTTTCATATCTTATAACATAGTAATTAAAAAACTTTAATTAACTTTATTGGCCAAAGCTTTTTCTTAAAATAATTAAACTTCTTATTTTAAGATAATTTTATATTAACATAAAGTTCTAAGAAATACAGAGAGATTCCATGTGCTTTTATGTGATTTCTCTCAATAGTAATATTGTGCAAAAATATAAACTACCAATCTCATTCATGATTTCCCAATTTTACTTGCACTTGTCTGTGTGTGTGTGTGTGTGTGTATGTGTGTTCACCTCTGTACAATTTTATCACTTGTGTGGATTTGTGTATCCACTAATGTAAAAATGCAAAATAATTTCAGTACCACAGGATCTCTACATAGTAGTGTAATTTTGCAACCACATTATCTCTGTCCTCTTCTTATTCTAATGTCTGGTAATCTCTTCCTTGGTGGGGGGCAGGTGGAGAATATATATATATATATATATATATATATATATATATATATATATACACACACACACACACACACACACACACATATGGCATTTTTAAAATATATATATTTTAAGTGTATATTAAGATAGACTCATATACATAACATTTTGGTATTGTCATTTTTTTCTCTTAGATAATTTTCTGAAGGTTCATCCATGTTGTTACATGTGTCAATAGCTCAATTCTTTATATTGCTTAATAAAATTCCATGTTATGGATGTACCAGTTTGTTTAATCAATCACCTGTTGGAAACTGCCAACTGCTTTCCAGAGGGATACTACCATTTTACATTTCCACAAACAATGCAACAGTGATACACTTTCTTGGTATCCTCCCAGAATTCAGTATCACTATTTTAGCCATTATGCTACATATAAAGTGATATTGCATTGGGGGATTAGTTTTAATTTGTTTAATGACTAAAGAAACTGAAAATGTTTTCATGCTTTTATCATCTGAATAGTCTCCTTAGTAAAATATTTCTTCATATTTTCTATTTTGTAACAAGATTTTTAAAATGTGTATGTTTACACACATCATGCAGGTAAAACTTGCTGAAGCCCTCATTTTCCTTGGGTTTCTGTTGCCCTTGGAGTCAGTATTTTTATACACATGAGGCTGGATTCAGTGTTGCTGATCTTCCATGTGCATTATTTTTTCTTTTATCTTAATTAATTAATTAATTAATTAATTTTTAAATGTGGTTCTGAGGCTCAAACCCAGTGCTTCACACGTGCGAAGCAAGCATTCTACCACTGAGCTACAGGGCCAGCCCCTGCCATGTGCGATTTTGAGGTCAGTAATACTACTTGTTGCTAAAATTTTTGACTTATTTTTTTGACAAGGGTCCAGGAACAGTCCAAAAATGATTTTTCTTGTTTAGCAGCATAGAGATGACTCTCCACAATTTCTAAAATTATTTTTTTTAATTTTAAATTTCTTTTATTTGTGCATTAAGTACTATGAGAGTAAGAGTAATAATAAAATTCACTTATCAGGTGCTTACATTTTACTAAATACATTAGATAATATATCCCTGGTTCTCACAATGTTTTTTTTCCAAGGTAACATTTTCTTTTGCCCATTTTACAGGTGAAGCAATTAAGGCCTATATAGGTCTTTGTTTTGTTTTGTTTTTTATTCTAGTGCTTTCATGTTTTCCAATCAGGCTCTACCCCTTGCTATAGGCTTCCATTACTATTATACTGAAACATGACAATTTGCCACAATTTTAAATATTGTTAAAATTCTAAAATTCCTTTAATTACAACTTTGTCTCCAAACTTCTTATATTATATTTATTTAATGTAATATTCAAACATTACATTACATGGGGTTTTCCTCCTTGTTTACTTCCTAACTTTAATGTCTGGCTTATGTTTATTCTTCTCCTATACAAGAACTTTATCCCAGATGAACATACGTTCTCCAAAAAGCTTTCTTGCTCCTTTCTTCTCATCTTCAATTCCATTATTTTACTTTGTGGTATATATCACTTTGTTCACCACAACCTTTTCAAATATAGCCAGAATTAACATGGAGACTAAAATATGCCTCCTTATGAAGTCTTTTTGATCATCCTCCTTCCACTGTTCACTCAACAGTTTCTCCATCCAACCAAGCCATTCATCCATCCCTTTATATATTTATCCAGTAACACAAAATATATTTGTAGGATACATACTCTTGTTAAACATTATATAGACTTGAGTTATAAAGATATATATCAGGTATGGGTAAGAATAAAAATATAATTTGTCTTAAGGGAGTTGAGTAAATTCCACTTGTGGGGTTACTTGAGTATTTTATTCAGCTTTTTCCCTGCTGTGACTAAAGGATCTGACCAGAACAACTGTAGAGGAGGAAAAGTTTATTTGATGGCTCATAGTTTCAGAGGGCTTAGTCCATAGAAGGCTGGCTCCATTCCTCAGGCTCAAGGTAAGGCTGAACATCATGGTGGAAGAGGGTGGCAGAGGAAGCAGCTTACATCATGATTGGAAAGGAGAGAGAGAGAGGGGAGAGAGAGAGAGAGAGAGAGAGAGAGAGAGAGAGAGAGAGAGACTGACTGACTCTACGCTACATATATACTCCATTACCATGCCCCCAATGGATCACTTCTTCCAGCCATACCCTACCTACCTCCAGTTACTACTGAGTTAATCACATCATGGATTAATTCACTGAATAGGTTAAGGATGTAACCCAATCTTTGCTCCTCCAAACCTCCTTGCATTGTTTCCAGTGTCTCACACGTGGGCTTTTGGGGCACACCTCATGTCCAAACTATAACATTGGAGGATATGAAAAGTTAGACAATTGAAAGGGTATAGGGAGAACATTTGAGATAGAGACAATAAGTTTTATAACATTGTGGACAGAGGCAAGAGAAAGCAAGTTCCATTGGCATCAACCTGAGAGATTCAGTGTTAGTAGATCATGAACACCATGTGGACAAGGTGGGAAATAAAACTGAACAAATCATGGAGACCAATGATACCATTTTTAGGAATCTGGGACTTTGTAGGTAGATTGTTGAGATTATTTACATTTCTTAAATAGGGATTAGTGTGGGCATATTTACATTCACAAAGATAATTCTATACAATACTTTAGAGAATGGATTGAGGTTCAGGCGTGATATTTAAGAGGGAAGACCAGATAAGCCTATCACAAGAAAAAGTAAAAAAGAAACAAAGAAAGATATTTGTTTACTCTGAAAGAGAGTAAGCTTGTAGAATATGATATTAGATGGAGGTAAGAAAGAAAAAGGAGCAGGTAAGAACTAGCATGTAGTACTTGGGAAATAAATGCATAGTGATACATTTTGCCAAACTGGGAAATAAAGACCCAGGTAGCATGTTTCTACTATGGAAGTGGAGAGATTAAAAGATAGTTTGATTTTATACATGTTGGCTTTAAGATACCTGTGAAACATCAAAGGGGAAATGCTTGGTAAATGGCTGATACATGGGTCTAGAGCTCTTGGGAATGGACTATACTGTACTTGAGTATAATGTCTAGTTGTATTAATGTCTAGGTTAATAACTAATTGATAAAGCTGTTTCTCCCACTGCATCCAAGCACTCTTAACCTTCTGTGCAAGGAATGATACCTGACGTCTATTAAAGGCTCTGTGAATGTTATTTATTTGTAGCTCAACTGAGTAATCTTTGTTTTACTCTCTTGCCACTGTGGCCTCAGAGCTTATTCCTACTTTGTTTTCATCCTAATAATTTATTTAAGCAAACCATAAAAAACTCTTGGTTATGCCAAATTATTCATGGGATAACTGAAAGATATGGTCTGCAGAAATAAACAGTATCCAGAACAACTGTATTAGGTTGAAAAAATCCCCATTAGACAACATACATGTCTTTTCCTAGTCTCTCTTTTTTTCCTTTTGCAAGAACCCAACATGCAGTTCTCAGGATAGTGCCTCCTGTTTTCTCCCTCCTCTCCTCCCCTTCCTCTTGCTCCCTCTTCATAATGCTATGTAACTTTTTTCTCCCCAAAGAATCCTGTACTAAGATTCAGTCTAACTTTTGTGTCAAAAGAAGTCTACCAAAATCATTCTCAGAGTCCCTTTCTCCCTGAAAGGAAGCTTTGTCAGATGCTGAGTAGATAAAAATTTTTCTATAACATCATTAATATTTATTGTTTTAGAAGCTGTTGTTACATAAGAGAATGTCCTGTCATAGTGGTGTAATGCATAGTCATTTGATTATGTACATGCATTTTGTGGGTCAGATTTGGACAAGACATATGGGAGGGGACTTGTCACTTGCTCTATGTCCTGGCCTCACCTGGGAATACTCGAATAGCAGGAGCTGACTCTACCTGGGAACAGCATCATCTGAAGATTCCTACTTTGACATGTATGTTACTCAGGATGGGTTCACTGGAAGTCTGGGCTCATGTGTGACTGTCACCCAGAGCACTAGAAGCAGCCTAGCACATTGGATTGGGCTTCTCAATGCATTGCAGCTGGGTTTCCACAATGAAGGTTTCAAGAGGGAAGGCAGGCATTGCAACAGACCAAAGCAGGAAATGCACATTCTTTTTTTTTTTTTTTTTTTTGATGACATATTTGTGAAAATCACATTGGATCTCTTTCTTGGACTCAATATGATCTATTGGCCTCAGCAACCCCCCAAACTACAACATTTAAGGATTTGCAGCAGTGCCAGTTGTATACTTTATGGGGAGAGAGAAAGTCAGGAAAGATGGTAGATTTGGGACAATACCAACTGCTATGATTATTGCTATAGCTCTGTATAAATGTATTGTTTGGGGGTTTTATTTCTACAGGAAAAAATCTGAGGAAATATTAATGGTTAGGAATATTATTGGTAACTGATCTGCAACGTAGTCACAGATCTCAGTAGAGATTACAACTTTGTTCTGACCTCTTTTTAATTAATAGATTTTCTTTCTGAGCCCTTGACAATAACAAAATACCATTTGTTGCTACTTTTTCAAGTGATAAATTGAGTTGCTACAAATTTTCATTAAGTTTATTATTAATATCTCCTATTACTACGAGATTCTAAGTACTTCATTTATAACATCACTGCTGTTTCTTTACTTACATTTTGTCAGAGTTGCAGGCTAGAATGATAGAGCATTTCGAATGCAATAGAGATAAATGATGACAGAAAAATGGATTCTGAATGTTGCTAGAAAAACCACAATTCCCTTCACCTAGTTGAAACTCTAGAAGTGCTCACACTTAATCACCAACTGATCATTTTTGTACACTTTTCTTGTCTGGTCCACTGAAGAAAAAAAACGTAAGACTGCTACCCACTTGGAAGTCTCTATTGAAACCATTTTCTAAGGTGAATGGGAGATACAATCACAAACACCTGAGCACAAGAGCATTTGTGCACACACAAACACACACACACATACCAGTTTTCATTTTGTCTGAGCTTCTTTGTTCTTTTTTACCTGTTATAGAATAGCATATTATTTTCTTGTCTTTTTTATTTTTTTATGATCTTTATTAAGAAGTTATTCTTATATCATTAGTAATCATGGGAAAGTTTACTTATTTTAATAATCCGTTCTGAACTTAATTATTTGCATACAAAACAATGACCTCTGTAGTTAGTGTACTTAGGAATTTGCTTGTGAAGGCCAATCACACACAGTCTGTCATAGAAGCAAAGAAAAGGTAGTATTTGCAAAACTCTTAACACTTTTCCTGAGTCTTTTGTGTGAGGGCAATTATGAGTGGTAGAAGAAAAGAACAAAATAATGGTAAATTTCAAAAATAAAAAATTATCAATAATTATATTATTATACCTCAAAAGAATGTTCTTTTTTCAAATTAAAGTATGTATGCTTATTACAGAAAATTTGGAAAATATCAAGTAAAATTTAACAAGTTTTCCCACTTAAGGGAAACCACTCAATATTTTTATTTTTTTTTTTCCCCTTTCGACCTGAATGTGGATATGGGTGTGTTTTGCATATAAAAATATTAACTCATAGAGCAGTGGTGTTTATGGTGGGTTTTTACTCAGTTGCTGAGCTAGCTTCCAGCTAATGTACTAATAGAATACCACTGTACCACAGAGGTTAAAGAATTCTTTAAGAAGCACATTTTCTAGACCTTTTGTCGCTACACTTTTGGATGTAAATTGGCTTTGGCAGTCAGATTCTTCTTATGAGTTCCAGAGGGCTTGGGTTTACTTCCTCCTTGTGCTTTGGCTCCTGCAACTCACTGACTCAGCCAGAGGGTCTCAGCAGTGGTATTCCAGTGTTTAGGCACATGCTTCAGGAGTGTCTCAACAGTTCAGCATCAGCAGTGATTTCCATGCCCTGGGATGTCAACGGTTCCCAAGAGGTTCTCTGGATTGCTAGTTGTGCCCCTGGTTCCAAGTCTAGTCAGGCAAGTTTGGCAATTGTATTAATTGGACAAAAACGGTTTTAATAACAAATGAACACTAAAATTTCAGTGTCTTCCACTTGATTTTTTCTTATAATACCGCAACGTCAATGTTCCTAGTTAGCAAACACATTCCTTCCATTTTCTGCCTCTGCCATCTTCTGTGTCAACCTGCAGAATGAGATTGTAGAAAAAGCATATATACATCTTAAAATCCCTGGACAGGAAATGATGCATATCCCTAGTAAGCAAAAAGAATTGTATGTAATTTTTATCTTTGTGGGCATTTGCCCAGGGGCTTTCTTCTTCTTCAAGTTGAAAGCAAAAGTAGAGATGTCTGATCCACAATTTATGATTTTCAAAAGTTGGAAGTAGATCTGTCTCCTAGGTCTTTTCCCTCTCTCAGCCTCTTGTGATAATGACAATCAGATCACCTTACTGTGGCAATCTTATTGTGGGTTACTGAAGATTGCCAGAGTCTTTTTGTTTGTTTGTTTGACATTTCATATCACAAATAAATTTCTCTCATAAACATGATTTTGTGGCAGCTAAATCTCTGTGGTATGAATAAAGGAAGAAATGGAATACACAATTTGCTCAGAATAGCTTAGAATCCACTGATGGAAGACTGCCAAATATACTACCATCTCTGATAAAACCTGGAGATAAATCTCATGAAAGAGAGCACAGGAGAATTTAGTGACAGAAGCGAACCCAGGTTGGGGTGGAGGGGAGGATGGAAAAGGTAAGAAGGCTTCCTGGAGGAGTTAGTCTTGAGAGGACTGACTGATGGTGGCAAGTCCCTGATGGGAAGAGTGGTGAACTGGTGAGAGGTGAGAACGTGGTATTTGGGAAACTGCCAGAATATGAACAGGTTGACGACAAAGGGCAAGCAGAAAATTGAGAGGAGAAGGAAAGAGGTCAGCGGGGACACATCTTGTAGATCCTGATACTTTATGGAAGGATGTACTGTGCTAACCTGGTGAGGGTAGTGATACATCAAAGATGTTAAAATGATCTATTTACATATATAGTACATATACACATATGTGTATATATATCTTAGTTTACTTGCTGCAAATGGAAGAGACAAGAATTATGACAGCATGAAATGAAGGAGAAATATAACAGACTGTGTATCCTTACTCACTATCTGAAGAAGAAGTACACATTGAAACTAAGAGGGAAAAGACTAATGATGAGTTTGAAGCCATCTGGAAAAAAGAGAACATATTCTTGGGTACTTAAAGAGGAAGAACACAGGTTGCAAGAAAGAAGATAGGCTTGAGGGGAAATAATTGAGAGTGCTAGAAAATAAAGTGTGGAAAAGAAAAAGCACAGAAAACAGAATAAAAGCCCAGAGCAAAGAAGAAAAGAAATTTTTTACTGAGAGATGGGCATGAAGCAGAAAGTAAATGACAATCTTAAAGTGAAAACACTGGCTCTTAATTGAGTCAAGGAAGAAAGGATAGAAAAGCCCTTTGTCAATTCATGTGGAATCTTGGTTTTTATTTTGTCTTTTTATTCTTTCTGCAATACTTGAGGCAATCTAGTTAGAGCAAACATGTTTGTTACAACCAGTATAATTTTCTTACAAACAAAACTGTTTCCTTTACTATGTTAAATGCACTATAAAATATTGAGCTGTGTCATAAAGAGTCACATGTACTTTGTTGCATGACACTTAGTAATGGCCAGAACTCTAAAATGATCTAGTTCTGATGAGGAACTATAGATTTAAAGCTCATCTGAAACTAAATTCTTTAGTAATTTCCTGGAAACAGAACAATTTTCAATGAGACTATTGATGTCATCTGATTTGATCCAGTTAGGAATAGTGTGTCTTTCAAAGGCATTGTGAATAGTACAACATGGACACAAGAGGACATCAGTGGGAGGAACAATGGGTTGTCCCAGTTGCTGAATGGTCTGAAGGGTCTAAAAATGTCTAAATTTTCTTCCCTGCTCAGGTTGTTAATGCTTGAAATTTTATTCTGAGAAACATATTCTGTTTCCTTCCTTCCTTCCTTTTTTCCTCTCCTCCTCCTCCTCCTCCTCCTCCTCCTCCTCCTCCTCCTCCTCCTCCTCCTGCTCCTCCTTCCTATTAGTAGTAGTAATAATAGTAATAGTACTGGGTATTGATCCTGGGAACATTTAACAACAGAGCCACATACCCAGCCCTTTTTTATATATTTTATTTACAGACAGGGTTTCACTTACTTGCTTAGCACCTTGCTAAACTGCTCTGGCTTTGAACTCACAATCCTCTTGCCTCAGCCTCCTGAGCTGCTGGGATTATAGAGATGTGCCTCTGTGACTGGCATGTTTTCTTTTTTCATAGGGAATGAGGGACCAAACAAATATTTTCCAATTCTAACTGACCTTTTAAAAATCCAAATATCCCTTTATAAGGTTATGTCCTTTGTTTGTTAACTCCTGTATTTAATTATTACAAAAGCATAAAATTATGAAACTGTAAATAAGCTTCAATATCTGAATTCATCTATCTTTACTCAGGTACCTTAGATAACAACAACATCCAAATTCACAACTGCAGATGGAGAAGTAGCTCAGTTTATATGCATCCTGCCTGGGTGCTTGTGCTTAGTGATGGTGGATTATATATACATTTTTTTTTTTTTCTGAGAACGAAGGTCCAAGGGCATAAGAGTCCTGAGGTTCATAAGTAGACAGGACAGGATGGGAGAAATGGAAGGCACGGCTAGACAAGGGAGATCGCCTCCTTCTCTTTGAAGCTTGCCATTGCTCTGTGAGCATGCAGGGGAAAGGGTAGGATATGGTCTACTCAGGTTTTAAACTTTTTCCTCCCAATAGATAGCATTTACCATCTTCAAGTTGGGATATTATTTATTTCAAAGGGAAGAAGCTTAAAAAAAAGGGGGGGGAGAAGAAAACTTGTTGGGAAGTATTTTGTGTCTGTGTGCCTCAAGCAACAAACTTTCTGCTACAGGTTAGCAGAACCAGAAACAGGATTCAGGGAATGAAATTCAAGTGTTTTCTCAGTATTTTCCTCTACTCAGTATTTTCCTTCTACTCCAGCTGTGTTCCTGATTAGAGAGTTGGCATTTGGAACTTTTAGTCTCTGAATGACCCTTATATATACCAGTGACCAGGAAACCTGCAGTGTTTCCTTTCCCCTTTTAAAGTGCCCATTTCAGGGCCTAGAAAACATTTCATTTGTCAGGGGTATCAATAATTTTCATGCTGTGAAAGTGGGCTGTCCTGGCTACTTGCATAAATAATGACCAACATTCTTTTCAAGAGCTACATAAATAAGCTAATCATTATGTAGAAAGTGCAATTGAGTGGTTCTATATTAAACTCTGAAAGATTTAGAAAATAAAATTATACCATTGTCAACTTCTTGGTATGCCTTGTTGATGTTAAGAAAAGCATATTTTACTGTAATTTCTCCCCCAATTTCACTCCTAAAAATAGTTTTAGTGCTTAGTATAAGGAAAAAAAAAATTAAGCATACCTTCAATGGACACCTAAGACATTTGCAGCTAGTTTTAGCTATCTCTAATGCCCTGTTCCAGGGTAAGTCACTCAAGAGTTCTGATTGACTTTGGACAATTTGCAGATACAAATATCAAAAAGAGTAGTAGTGCCCTTAAAATATCTCCCATTCAAAGAAATAATTACTTAAAATTTTCTATATATCTTTATGCTTTTTAAATTCTAGCTACACATAGAGAATATGCATATATACACAATTTGCCCAAATGGAACCAGGTCACACGTTTTGTTCTACAATCCACTTTTGATCACAATAATATTCCATGGCATGAGCATATTTATATTTCAGGGGAAAAAAACTTAACCTATCATCATTAATGTTAATGGGTGTTTGTATCCATGAATATATTTAACTAGGTATCTGTTGTTGGACACTTAGGTTTTGTTCCAGTTTTTCATGATTATAACTGTATGGCAATACACTTTGCTCTCTGTATGCACATTTTTCACTGGTTAGATGGTAATTGGGCCAGTTTTCTAACTATTCTTTTTTTTTTTTTTTTTCCAGAAGATATTTAGCTAAAGGATTTGCACTTAGGAAGATTTCCTCATCCGATTTTATACACTGCTTTCCAGTGGTGCATGCTCTTTCTCTGCCCTGTGGGAGGCTGCCTTAGTGGTCAACCAGGGAACTACTTACTTCACCCATGAAATGTAAGTAGGTGACATTATCCCAGTTTGGTGATTGAGACAGCCTGCCACAGCTAAGGTTGCTTACATAAGGTTGCTTTCAGTGGACACCCAGGTCATTTGCAGCTAGTTGCAGTGAACTCAGATGCCTTGCTACAGGGTCTTAGCCACTTAGGAGAGTAGCCTGGTTGGCTCTTTGGCCAGTGTTCACAGTGTACTCACCTAGTTACTTGCCTGTGCCTACACATAATGTTGAGTGTGCATTCTCCTGATTTGTGTTCCTTGAGTAATCAAGGAAACCAAGTTGTACTAGCAATTCACAGCCACAGTCCTATAAAGAGGATTCTTGCAAGTGGTCCCTGTCACTATAAGATGCAATTTAGTTTTGGTGAGTAAATGTTCTTAAATTAGTTTACTTTGCCTGAGGCCTAGTAAAAAATGGGATGGAATCTACATTTTGAATCTCAATTGACACAATTCTCTTATGAATCTTCTACTCCAGTCAGTCCCCAGACTTCACAGTTGCAGTGCTTAATCCTAGACATGTCTATCTTTGTGCCATTTTCCTTCTAAAATGTCCTCCTAATTTCTTTTACTCATACTGATGTTAATCCTGTCCATTCTTGGGAGCTCAGCCAACCAGGTCCTTTCCTGGATGCTCTCCTTTCAGATGTCTTGTTTCTACTACTTATTTAATGATTTGGATAGAGTGCTTGTGTGGAAGTGTGTAGACACACACACACACACACACACTATGCTCCCAGGACAGCGACAGCATTCCTGTTCCAGAGTGGCAACACGGAGGAAATGCTTGTATACATTAGCCCATCACTACTTTTCCAGCTAACACTTATTGAAGCACTTAAATTGGACTAACCTGACTCTCCACTAAAGATTTGAAATATATATGTTGGATTCATTAGTTGTGGATTCTGAATCTAGAAAGTTCTTCAGACTCAATGGATGAGTTATATTTTGTGAGAGCTGTAGCAAACACAGCAATGAAAATGAGAGAGGGAAAGAGAGAAGAGCAAAGATAGGGGAGCCATTTCCTCTCCACCCCCATCTGTGTGCATATGCACATGCACACACACACACATACACACACACACACACACACACAGAGGCTATCTTCTTTACTTTCCAGATTTCAGTGGGTTTGCTTGTCTTAGATCTATGAGGTGTTCCGACTTTCACATATATTCACATAAATTACCGCTTACTTAAAATAATTTCCATGACTTTTTACTCCTTGAAGCCAAACAATTGGTAACTAAGAAGTAAGACCTTCTTGTGTTGAAGAAACTCTCCTAAGTTTCTGTAAGTGGAGCCTTCATCTACGCGCTCTTCAGGTCTTTCTTCATTGCCCCTGCTTAGCCTTTCCCTTCACTGCCCGTAGAGCACAGCCTCATTGCTCTGTGGGACCCCTTCCTCCTCCTCTAGGTTCCATAACCAGGCACATTCATCTCTGTCCAAGCACACCCTGAAGGCACACCAATAAACTGTCACCTCCTCCTTGTTCCTTACCTACACTTCCTGTTAATACCCTTTAATTGTACTCTGATGCACTGCTAGTATATATTTTAACTGTGTGTTCAGTTTTCTATGCAGTTTGTAAGCCCCCTGGAGAATGGAATTAGGCCTAACATTTCTTTACAACCTTTCCTTTAATGTATAACACAGGCTGTTGATATAATAGGAGGTCCTCAAATATTAATACTTAAAAATGGATTTTTATTTCCTTTGGATTTATGGCCTTCAGGCAGTTTGTCAGGTTGTAGGCTTTTGCAGATTTATTTTATTCTAGCCCTCTATTTATCTATCTATACTTGTTCTTTGATTTATCCTTTGTTTAATGTATGTACTTAAGTACAAGATGATTAATATAGGGCTGGGGTTGTGGCTCAGTGGTAGAGCGCTTGCCTAGCATGTGTGAGGCACTGGGTTCGATCCTCAGCACCACATAAAAATAAATAAATAAAATAAATGTCTAACAACAACTAAAAAACCATTAAAAAATATATAGTTAATATAGTTAGATTCCCATGAGCTAATAATGAAATAGAAACAAATGTCATGTTTATTTTCATAAATATATTAATTGGCACTCACACATAGAAACTCATTTGTTTCTCAGAACAGACAAACAATGTCTGCTTGGTTACTATCCCTAATTTACAAATGGGGACACAGAGCAATGAAAGATTAAACACTTGCCCAAATTAATGTTTCCATCCCTTGCAATCTGGTTCCAAATCTCTGCACTTAGCTGTATGTGAACTGCTTCTTAGCTAACTGGTGGCATTTCAGGGACTCTGAGCTCTTTTGATTCAACCTGTTCACACTATCAACCATGACCCGAGGAGACAAGAATTTAAGTAACATGAACTCCACGCTGTGATGAAGTAAAGCAGAGAGAACTTGAACAAGTGTTTTTGTTGTTGTTTGTTTGTTTGTTTTTGTTTTTTAGATCCTAGCAGAGAGACAACTCCATTCCCACCTGCTTAAGGGATTCTCTTTGCATATGGTAGTAAGATCATATAAATCTGTATGGAAAATACCACTATCCTAAATACAAAACAATACTTCCAAACTGTTCTCGTCATTGGAATTGAAGATAAAATATCTCATATGAGTGACTCCAAATATAAACAGCATATTTTTGTGCCATGTTCATCTTTTAAAAATCATGCAGGATAGGCTCATTGCAGGATGCTGAATCAAACACTTGGCAAGTATCTTCTTTCTGTTGACCTCCAATGGACAAGCTCAGGGTATGACCATGGACAAGTCACTCCTGCTATAATCTAGTGTCTCCTTAAATGAGATGATACTAGATATTAAACAGTTGGGGTTGAATGATTCAGAACATCTTTAAATAAGCATGTTTAGGGTTATGAATGTTAAATTTCTGAAGCGAAAGTGTCAAGTAGAAATATTCCAAGTTAGAGACAGGAAAAAAGTCATAACAGCACAATCTTTTTGCCTTTCTATCTCCCTTTGAAGATCTTGGGGCAGATAAGAATTGCACTTTCTTGGAAGCCAAATAACTTCACCAGCCCAAATTCCTTCTAAAATTTAAAGCATTTGGTTGAGATGAATGTTTTAGGTGCAAAGAATATTGACACTCTACAATAAAATTTTTGACTTCCCACTGATTTCTTTAATAATCTAGAATTAACTCGTGTTTGTGGGAGCAATAGGGGCTCAAACAAGATTACTTCTGGGATGGTTTTTGGAACTCTAGTTTCTAGTCCTTGGTTCCTGCAGAAATTATGTTATTTAAATAGTAACACTGCCTCTTTGATTAAAATTAGATCAGTACTTCCCACTCAAGGTTTATATTAGCCACATCTGGAAACATTTTTGGTCATCATAAGTGGGGCTGGGGTGCAGAAATGGTATACTCTGGGCTTTGGGTGTGCAGAGGTGACAGTTGCTGCTGGACCTTGCATCCTACCATGCACAGGACAGTATCCACAATGAGGAAAAATTTGACCCAGTATGTAAAAATTGATGGAGTCCAGAAAAAATCTAGACTAGACAGTTGATAGAAAGGCCCTGGCTGAAGATAGAATAATGACACATAAGCCCTTACTGTGGTTCACACACAATCTAATTTTGCAAAATCAGAAACCTGTGTAATGACAACTGAATGTGCTTAGAGGATATATTGCTAAGAAACTTTTTAAACTAGCAAGATAATTTAGGTGTAATGAGCCCTACTACCTTAATAAATATCTCCCCTAAAACTCTTTTAAAATATAAATTGAGCTATGAACCTTATCTGTTTAGAACATTTTAATAGATTGCTCTCAGGGAAAAGCCAAACTCACTAAGTGGTCCACAAAACTTCACCTGGCCTGGTCCTGGCATGCTCTCCAGGCTTCTTCCTGGCTCCTGGCACAGTTCCTCCACTCTAGCCCTTTGGGTGCTTAAATGCACAGTCCTTTTTCCAGCTTGGGGCCCTCTCCCACCATTTTCCCTTATTATCTCTGCTTAGAACATTTCTTCTTGGCCACAATGACAGCAGGAGATAGGAATGTGTTAGATAGACAGGGTTAAGCACCACTCCCAACCCCCACCACCCCAATGAGGAGTTTACAAATGGAGCAGAAACCTTGGGACCAGTGATATCACTGGAGCCTGAAGGTCTGCACCTGAAACCCTGATCCAGTCCCTGAGGCCAAGCTGCACGTGATCAACATCCTGCTTAGACAGCGGGTACATGAATACCAGGTGTCCTCCTGTAACTGGACTCAAAGACCCACTTCTTTAGAATCTCTAGTCTGTGCTCTTGAAGGTCCTCTCATTTCCCTCTAACCTTTTCCTATAAACCCCTAGACAACAGACACCCATCAGCAACCCTCTCTTCAGATCCCTCCTGCTGGGGGACCTCAGCTTTCCTTCTATTACTTAAATAAATCCCACTACTTTGCTTTCACCCTTTGTGTCCATGAATCACATTCTCTGAATTCATGAAACAGCACAAACACAGATTCTCCCTGTCTCAACAGTACCCTCTGTGTACCTACTTACCCTGGGCTCTAATGTTGACATCTCTGCAAATATTTTATTATAATTTTCACCTAATCCACATTAGGTTCTATGACTCATGAGGGCAAAGTGGATGACATTTTATTTTTTAGCTTAACAGAAAGAATTTATTGCCTAGTTTCATATTATTTGGATGATGACAAATATAAGATATATTTTATTGTGGTAAGAACAGATAACATGATATTATCCTCTTTACAAATTCTTAAGCCTACAGTACAATATTGTTAACTATGAGCACAATGTTGTATAGCAGAACTTGATAACTTTTTCTGACTATGATTTTTATGCTAATCATGCCCAGCATCTTAATTTCTTCACATAATAAGTCATATATATATATATATATATATATATATATATATATATATATATATATATATATAAAAGAGACCATCTTTAGTCTTAAGAATCATAGAAGATGATGCCTCCATACTTTTCACTCCAGCTGTAACTACAATGTACTTGAACTTCTAGGATTGAAAGTTAGGATTGAAAGTCCTGGATGTCTTTAACAGGATTCTGTGCTTTTTCTGAGAAGGAACAACATAATTGTCTAAAAACATTTGTTCACTGCCATGGGTTGTGGGACTTAGGAGTGAGGCTTCTGCTTTTGCTTTGAGATGCACCTGCCTCTAACAAGAGATTCTGCCTCTCTGGATCAGCAAGGACAAAGGGGCAAAGCAATTCCTTTCCAAAATTTAGAGTTAAAATAGCTGAGCATTTCTTCTTGAAGTAGGAACTTGGTTGAAGAAACTAAATTGTGTTGGCAACTTTTCATAGCTGTGGCCAAAATACCTGAAACAAGCAACTTGGAGGATGACAGGTTTATTTTGGATTATGATTTCAGGGGTGGAGGGGTAGAGACAGAGGTGCAAAAGTAAACAGACATATTAGGGAGAAAATAAACCCTTCCAGGGCATGACTCCACTGACCTACTTCCCTCTAGCTGGGTCCTACTTCCTTGTAGTCCTTTCGGCTATCAATGAATGAATCCGCTGGTGAATTTAGAATCCTAGTAATCCAAGTATTTCCTAAAAGTCCCATCTCTGAACACATGATTCTTTGGGGCACATTCCAGATCTAAGCAACTTGAACTGGCCTTTAATAGAAGATTCTTTGAGTACCTAAGTCCACATAAATTTAATATTTTAATTACAAAGATAAAAGAAGAGCTTAGGATCTCCATAAATTGTCTAATCAATGTACTACTGTCTTGGGGTACACAGAACTTTATTAACACATGAGAAGATTAATCTGTTTAGCATAATGATGTTCTGATGGCTGGTAGCCTGGTCTACCATCACTATCTATCCTCAGCACATCATTTCCTTTCTGTTTTGAAGAACTGCTGCTGACCTGGTACACTTAGTTCTTTAGAATAAAATGATAAAGATGTTTTCATTTTTTAAAATTTCTCTGAATGCCTGACCTACATTTTATCTTTTTGTTATATGGTAAAAGTACATTTTATTCTACTTATGATTTATTTCAAGGGGAGATTGTGTTTCTGGGTATGGATAAATTTTGATCTTCATTTATTATTGGGTCAAGGTTTTCTACAAATAATGACATATATTCCATGACAAATATCGTTTAAATAATTTAGTCCAAATGAAGTTCAGTTGTGTAAAATAAATAAACTAATCATTGGGACATAAAAAGAATTTTTAACACTATATATATATATATATATATATATATATATATATATATGTTTTACAACTGTCTCTCTATAAAAAACCTTGAACAACAACAATGTGTATATATACATACAGTGATATATATAGTTGTTGTTGTTAAAGGTTAGAGATGTTTATTTTTATACTTTTGGTTCTCCAATCCAAGAAGTTAGGAATAGTCTTTGTACATGGAAAAATAAACACTAGTTTGAGGTTATTTTCATGTTTGAGCTCAAGTTACAATGCTTCTGCTTCATTATGGTTCAAAATTTAAACATGTAATGTGTTCCATCCTGATCATATGTTACAAACATTGATTATTTTCTAGTGAATAAAAGCAATCATGTCTGATTTTTATATTCTCCATATTGATTACCAATTTTTGTAGGCCCATATTACCTATTTAAATAAATTTAGGTAAGGTTCTTGTGTGGGAGTGCCTAATAATAATGATCACAAAGTTCTTGAGAGTTGCAAGTTTATCCCGAGGTAATTTGAGCCTAGTCTCATAGACCTTCATAGCTTCCTATTGTCCTATATTGATAAACTTGGTTTTTTTTCACCGATATGATTATGAGTTACTGTCTTCATGGTTTTCGGAGACAGGCTGAATTGCTTTTGTACTAATTGTTTACAAAAACGTAATGCTTTGCTGTTTTGTTTATTATTGTCTTAGCATGATTCTTGCCCTATGTATGCTTTGTCCAGTCACCTGCCATCTGCCACTGTGGACCTCTGGACTGCTCTGAGGCTAAATACCCTTAACTGTCCATGCCCCACCTAACAGAGAACGGGGACTTTGGATTACTTTCCCCAACTTCATCCTCTTTCATCAGGAAGAAGCTTGGAGATGTCTTTGCCCATTTTTCCATACAAATGGAATGCAAACATTGACAGTGGGGAAATGCAACAGCCGTCCACTTTATGCTTTGAATGTAGCCCTTGCTACTCTGCCACTGAAATTTATGTTTAAAATGGACAGGTTTCTTTTCCTCTCCCTGTTCCTCCCTAATCTTGCCCCCTCCTTAATCTCAGAGGAAACAGGAATACCTTTCTTCCTCATTGTAGACTGATTTTTCTGTGCTTCAGTACACATCCATCATAGGGACAAAGTAATCCAGACCTTGGGGATGGTAACAGAAGATCTCAGAAATGACTATCTCCCAAATTAACAAGTGAATTACAATCCAACAAAGAACACATGGGATATAGCCTTTGAATCACCTCTCTAATCATGTACCTGCTGAAGGGCAGATCACAACCTCTGGGACAGGAATCCTCTGTATTTCTCCTTTGCTATCAAAGCAATAAAAGTTCTTTTTCCTTTTTCTCAAAAAAAAAAAAAAAAAAAAAAAAAAAGAAAGAAAGAAAGAAAGAAAAGAAAAGAAAAAGAAAAAAATAGTTAATAACAGAAAACATTGTTTTATAGAATCAAATATTCTACTAAAAATATTCCCTTAAATAGCTTATACCTAAACTGTACTATTTTTCTATTGCTGGGTAATTTACAACAAACTGTGACTTAAAACTTCATACATTTATTATCTCACAGTTTCTGTGGGCTGGGAGGCCAGGAACAGGTGAATTGGGTTTTCTGCTCAGGCTCTCCCAAGACAGCAATCAAGGGGTTAGTGGGGTCATGATATCATCAATTGCCCAGGGTCCTCTTCCAGACTTATTCAGGTTTTGGGCAGAATTCAGTTCCTTGCAACTGTAGTACTGAAGTCCTATTTTCTTACTGGTGGCTGGTTGGAAACTACTCTCAGCTCTTAGGACTGTCACCTGCTGTTTCTTGCCACATGGCCCTCTCCATAACATGGCAGTTTATATCTACAAGGTCAGCTAAAGAACCCCTCTCAGGATCAAATCTCTTTTCATAAGAGTGCAGTCCTTTGTAAGGACTACTGAGTAGGTCAGGCACATTCTGAATAATCTCTTTTGATTAAGAAAAAGCCAAATGACTAGTAACTTAATCATGAGAGTGAAATTATATCACATTTATAAGTCTAATCCATACTCAGGAAAAAGAGATCTTATAGGCTGTGTGTACCAATGGGTGTGAAATCTTGGGGGCTGACTTTTAAGTCTGTCTACCACACTCTCAAACCCACTTATTAATTTCTTCATCTCTTTCCTATAGACCTGTGCTGTTTAATATGGCAGTCAGGATCCACATATGGCTATTTAATTAAAATGAAAATTAAGAATTTAGTTTCTTAGGCTCACTTCATGTGCTCTTTAGACACAGGTTCTGTGACTGTTATAGTAGTGGATGCAATTATAGATTTGTATCATTGCAGAGAGTTGTGTTTGGGGTTAATGTGCTGATAATTGGTATAGATTACCATTTCCATATAACCTAAATAAGATTTGTATTGTCCTAAGAGATTAACTAAAAAATGGAAGTTTTAGGCATTATGCAGGCAGGCAAGAGGAGAAATATTTTTAAAGTGTTTTAGTGTGTATTAATCAGGCCACAAAGGCAGTGTGTGTTGGTGTACTTATAGGTTAGCCTCAGGGACAATTTTATGCTATTACCTCTTTTTCTTTTTTTTTTCTTTTTTTACTGCAACTTATTGCAACACTGCAACATTGCCATGACTATAGAACATAGTACTGAACACTTTCATAGATGAATATGTTTATATTATTCCATAGATGTATATATATTATTTCACAGATGAATATATATTATTTTGTAGATGAATATATATATATTATTTCATAGATGAATATATATATTATGAAATAATATATATATTCATATATATTTTTTATATATGAATTTGTATATATATATATATATATATATATATATATATATATATATATATATATATAAACAAACTTCAGCTAGAACAGAGTTATCTGATGGAACATTCTCTGGTGAAGGAATGGTTTCTATCAGGGCTGCACAATATGGTAATCCCTAGCTACATGTGGCTATTGTGCTCTTGAAATGTGGCTAAGAAGGAACTGATTTCTTAATTTTATTTGATTTTAATTATAAATCACTTACATAGTTTAAAATTTTGAATAGATACATGTGGCTAGTGGTTGCCATGTTGGATATCACAAATTTAGACTATCACAAACTTTCAATAATGGGAGTCCTGAATGAAGTTCAGGACTGTCGTTGATCCATAAATAAAATCTGGGAGCTTTCAGGTTGATGCTGGGAAGATGTTTCGGTAGATTAAGGAGAGATAATGTAATTCTTGTAACTTTTCTTTATGTTTTAGACAATTTGGAAAGCCCAAGAAGAGAGGTTTAAGAGTAAAACTTTCTAGTTTTCAATCTTGTTTAGATTCAAGTTTGCTTTTCATCTGTAGCAATTTGTCTGCCATTAGAATGCTACAGCTTTATTCAGCTGGAAGAAATTTTCTTCCAATGTTTTCTCCTCACATTGACTTTCTTTTTGCTTTGTTACATTTAATTATATCTCCCCTTAAGGCAGATGGGAGGGAAAACATCAAGTAAACATGTTCCACTTCAGAACTTGTTCTTCCCCAAAAGGTATAATTTGTAACTTAATAAACATAACCACATTGTGATTTAATTAACAAGTCACAGCAACAAACAAAATAGTAAATCTGTGATTTATTTTAATATGATGAAAGTGGTAAGATCTCTTTTAGATGAGAATTTAAAGTGAAGCAAAATCAAATTTAGCTCAGTATTTCATCTGTAGATGTGCTGATGTACTGTCAGGAAAGCACATATTGTCTATCTCCATGGACTAGACACCTATTTTTAGGGATGAAATTTTCCAGTATGTTAATATGTTTAGGTCTCATTTCCAGATGCTCAGCTTCTCAGGAACTGGATCACATGTTGAAACTTTATAACACACATAGTGACAATTTTCTCTATATTAAGGACCAAATCCAAAGCCCAAGTCAAAACATAGTAGACAAGCAAATTTTTAGTCAAATTTCATCATGATTAGAGTATGGCATTTCACCTATGTAGATTCTTTGGAAAATAAAATCACTGAAATACTTGACATTTGTGACAGAAATAAGAGGGGTGTGGCTGTTCCCTTGTTTTTGCCTGTGGGTCAGGATGCCACCATGGGAAATGAAGTGGTATGACTGGATTGCCAAGAAAGAAGTTAGCACGAAGCTTGGTTCCATGTGTATGGTACTATAGAAGGCCACTTTGGATACTGACTTTGATAGAATTAAGAGTTCCAGTTCCCACCAGAACTATAAGGAAAATGAACAGAAACCTGAGAGGTCTATATTTCCCCTGCTAACCAATAGCCAACATGTCCAACCATCATTTTTACTTGCTAAAATTGTCCCTTGAGCTACAGATTTGATAAATAGGATTGGGAGATAGTCATATGCAGCAGCATAATGATGCTTTGAAAAATTATCTGAATAATCCTTTTCAATAGTTATTTGTTTTTTTCTTGCAACCTTTACCACTCACACTTTGGTGTGAAGCTAAGATGTACTATTCTGGAAAATGAGAAGGGAAGAGGGTATGTAGCTGAGAACATTTTTCGTCAATAGAAGGAATTTACTTAAGCTTCAGCAGATACTCGGTCCAAAGCAAGTTGTATTTGATTTGCAAGAACCAGAAACAAGAGAAAGATAATTTTGGATTTGACTTATCTTGGTAGAGTGTTCTGGAACTACTGAATGGGAGGAAACAAGGCAAGGCACGGAACAGGAGGGTTTTTTTTTTTTTTTCCCATAACCTGGAAAAGAAGGTATTACACTTGTCCAGAGTGAGAAAGTATAGAGCATAGAGAGAGGAAAGCAACACATTGAGTGCAGCTCAAGTTCTACTCACTCTGCTTCTGGGGGAAGAAAATAGAGCCTCTGACAATTTGAGGAATGTAAAAGACAACCATTCATCTTTAATTTATTTGTCAGTTTAGTCATGATGCTTTGCACTATTCTAGGTACTGGACTCCTAATTGGAGTAGATTTAAGTGCATATGAGATGAAAAAAATCTCCCCTGGAAGAAATATGTAAGCCATATTTAAGGGAAATAGAATCAAGAGAGAATTTTCTTAAAAATTGCATATTTAAAATTTTTATTTAAAAATAGCATCATACTATATTCTTTTTTAAAAATAAATGTATTTATTTAAATCAACAAATAAAACTGTATTTATTAGGAACAATGATGTTTTGTAATATATATATATATATATATATATATATATATATATTGTGAACTGGATAAATTGAACTAATTTATAGTGGTACCCCCTTTCTCCACAGAAGTTCTAACTGGGCTTCTCCAGAAGTCTTCACCAAGGCTGATTTTAGGACTGTCAGCAAAAGAGTCTCTACAAAACAGTTCAGTGTAGATAAACTTCCAATTTTCATGTTGCCCTGTTTAACTTGGCCACTGGTTGGGAAGAAATCAGCACTCCAGGTGCTGGACACCCCCTTGCTAGTTTTTCACAAACATGCATCCAGTATAGTAGTTTGTAGAGATGTGTAAACAAGGCCTCTGGTCTTGAGCTGGGGCTTCACAGAGATTTCTACATTTTTAAGATAAGAGAAGTTACCAATTGGGCTCCATGGTAACAGCTTGCAGGGGGAGAAAAAAAGGGGAGAAGAAGCTCCCCCCTTCTCAGGTGTTGTCCTTGAAGAGTTAACTTGCCCAGAACAGTGAAAGAAAAAAAAAAGCTGCTTTATATGAACTTCTGCAGACTGAGAACTTCTGAGTCCCTCCCCTTACATCCTAGGTATAAAATTCTGAAAATACCTGAACTTGTGGTTCAGGGGATTAATTGATTATAGTAAAAGCTGTGCCTCTGAACATGGCTGCAGCCAAATAAAACTCTTTCCTGCTATCTTTGGTGCCTTGCCTTGTCTGTCCCTACAACAAATTAACATACATAATATCCCATGTTTTTTTTTTCTGATGTGAACACTTAAAATCTACTCAGGGATTTTCAAGAATAGGATACATTTAATTAACTCCAATAACCATGTTGTACAACAGATCTCTTAAATGTATTCTTCCCATTGAAGTTAAATTTTGTAACCCTTTACTAACATCTCCCTAACTTTACAGACCACCTAAATCTCTCCTGTGGTAACCACCATTCTGTAATCTGCTTTATGAGTTCAACTGTTTTATTTTTCACATATAAGTCATATCAAGGGCATGATATAGTCTTAGAGGAATGTTCTAGCATGAAGCAGAAAATGAGTGAGGGAACAAAATCATTGCAACAATGCTCTTGAAAAAGAGACAGTGAGTGAGTCTGGAGAGGTTGGATTCCCCTGGAAACAACAAGAGGGACATGGGATGTGTGGGTAGATGTGATGACAGGATCAGAAATGCAAGCAAACAGAATGTGGCAGGACTTGAGTTATATAAACATAATGCATTAAATATTTAGGAAACTAAATGCAAGTCAAAAAGGACACCAGTTATGAAAGAGGAAGCTGACTAGCAAACTTCCCTACTTTGAAGGTATTCCAGCTGACTAGTGGTTTTCAGCTGGGGTTATTTAGGATCCCCTCTCTGGAAGACTTGGCCATGTCTGGAGACATGTTTCATGGTCATACCTGGTGAAGATGGTGCTATTCCGCGCTAGTAGATAGAGGTCATAGAAGTTGTTTGACATCCTACAAGGCACAGGACTGTCTCTCATCATAAATATTCATCCAGCCCAACGTGTAAATAGCATCAAGTTTGAGAAAAGCACAGCAGGGTACAGTTTATCTGACCTCTATTAAAATGGGCTGTAGCTGTTAATCCTACCATAGATTTTGTAGCTAAAAAAGAGGAGGAAAAAGAAAAACCCAGTATCAAAGCCAGAACATTGAAATCTTTTTGCATTTGGATAATATTTTGGCCTTGTGACACACTACAGAGAATTCTTCTATCTAAAATCGTGTGACATTTTAGCTTAACTACTTGGCTCAGTCACACCAAAAATACAGTGTATTTCAGTGGTATACTTTGGTCCTAGGCAGCCATGCTAATGTAATTATCAAGGCCTATGAGAAACAAATACCTACAAGTATTATGGGTCAGAAATAGTGCTTACTGGTTGTTAATTACTGGGAAAAATCAAATTATTATAGCATCATTCCTGAAAATCTTACATTTTGATACCTAATATGCATCTTCTTAGTTCAAATAAGAATAATAAGCATGCACTTTCACAAACTTTAAAATTGTATTTGATTTTTAAAAAGTTTTAGATGAAATAAGAATTTGAAAATGTTCTTATTTCAGATACAAATGTCATAGTATCTAACAGGTTTCAATATGATTTGAAGTAGATTCTTAATTACAATACAAGCAGAGTGAAGGGAATGGAGATAACAGAAAGGTTTAAAAGATCAGAAAATTTTAACATTTACTAACTTGAAGCTGATGTGAAATATCACAGTGTAATTGTATAAAGTTTGCCAGAACATTAGTAAAAATAATCTAAGAATATTCCCATCCTCTTTCTCAAGTTCACTAGAGTACAGACATTGTAAGAAAAGACAATAAAACCAGTCGACTCTCAAATCACAAGATTAGCCTTAGTCATGCATAATAATGTCATTAAAACATATGAAAAATTAACTGACTCTAAAAAATGTCAGTCTGAAATAAATCATGTAAATATGTGTTTATTGTAAAATACTTCAAAGTCTTTTTGAAAGAAGCAAGACATACACATGGAACATTTAGTGGCATATGCTTCAGTATTGAAGGTGAGTTGACTTCTCTTGCATTTATTATTTTATTTTGAAGTTTCTTTTAAAGGGTTTTCTTGTGATAACTCCCTGGGCTATAACATTTTATTTCATCACAGAAAATAAAAATAAATTGTAAGAATTACATGAGTTGTATTTACAGAATGTTTTAAGATTGTTTTTCTTGATACATTAAAAATGAAATGCTAAAAGTCTCTTACCTAAAACTTATGCATTGTTATCTCGCCTCAAAACAAATTCTTGTTGTTCATATCTATTCTCTCCTGTTAGATGTTAATGAGTTGTATATGTAAATTCTCATTCCTTATCCAACAAAGCTGTATGCTTTAATGATAATAGAAATTGTATTTTTCTTTTCAGTGAAGTTAAGGATCTTTACTACACTTGTATTAAATAGTTTCTTGATAAAATATTGTTAATATTGATGTTGAAGTACCCTAAGTTTAATCTTGGTACCCCTTCCTTCAAAAAAATGTATATATTTAATACTGCTTACTTAAAAAAGAAATAATGCCCAGGAGCTCCTTTCCAGTTATAAACCTTGATTTTTCTAAAATCTCATCTTTTTGTTCTGATAAACCAAACTGCAATTATCTTCAACAATACCAAAGTGAATCTTAAAATCACATCAAAGGTGATTTTAATGTTCCATTTTGACCCAGTATAATTAAGATTTCAGAAATATTATTCTTTAAGTGCTCTGACATTTTTCAAACTATCTTCTATAAATGTTATAGCTCAGAGAAGGGAAAGGGCCACTTTTGTAATAGCATGCATGTGCACAATTCTCCCTTTTACATTTCAATTCTAAGAAAATGCAAAAATCTTCCAACACAGCAGAAATTGTGAATTAATAAGACCTGCAATTAAATCTCTTTTTGTGGCATAAACTGTGCCTATGCCTTAACAAAACAAGATGTCAGCATTGTGAAGGTCAGAGTTGCTTGGCATCAAATAGATCAAATGCTGAATTGTTTATATCCATGTTAGAAAAGTGCACTGCTGTAAAAATACCCTTATAATCTGCAGAATTTGACACTGGAAATAGCATTTGCTATTTAATTAAATGTTGAGAAGGCATTTATAGATAGACACAAATAGACAGCAGTTTTCTTGGATAGCAACTGGAATGACCTTTATTTTCCTTGGCAATAATTCCCTCACACCCCAAATACTTGGCAAAGAAGGATATTTATCAATGGATATATTCTTTGTGATATCAGCTTGGCTCTGAACATTATGGTCCAAGTGAGATGATTTTTGAGATTAGTTTTTGTCATTAGATTTCATAATTATTTTTTTCCATTTGATGTTTCCTACCTTTTTTCCCCCTCATTCTAAATGTGGACTAGAACATAGGTTAAAAAGAGGAAAAAATGGAAAACAGATGTGGAGATGAAACCAAGGCATCTTACTATCATTATTTGATGCTCCCTTGCCCAAAATATCTCACTATCTTTTCCCTATTTAGTGGATAAAATCCTCCTTAGCTTTTCTATCAGCCAACCTTTCCAGCATCATCAAGCTGTTCTCCAGAGCTTAAATGGCTTATAGAGGCTTCTTAGGTGCTGATTATACTGTCTTTGTTTTGCATGTTTTATTTGTTTATATTTCATGTTAAAGAAACATCCTCTTCCATTTTGTTTGGATCCTGATGAAAAGACTTTTACATAAAGATACCTCCTGTACCGTACCCAAGACTAATTGCTACAGATAAAAATAAAATAAAATTTAGAGAGGGTACTTCCCTCAAGAAAGATCATTACTAGTCTCCTTGAGGCTGAGCTCCACCCCCTAGGAGGAAATCTCAGACCACAAACCACCTGCCAAGATGTTTGCTCTTCTTCCCTTCATGCTGTTGGTCTTGGTGCACTAGACCTTACAACATAGAGGAAAATTTAACCATATATTCATATGTCCTCTACCCAGCACATGATCAATAACATCAAGTAATGAACGAAAACCTCTCAAGGTCATCATGGGAAAAAATGGGAAACCATTGCTCTTATCTTTGAGCTGTTATTTTCTAATTTTGGAGATTACTTAAATTGTGGCAGTGCTGATGGAAAGGATTGAGAGGATAAGAGGAGGGGAGAAGAAGCTCCAGACTCTCATTCTGTCAGAACTGTTTTCCTTTCATGGGTTTTTAAATTTTCCCCTAGAATATTTAATTTAAAGAAAATCTCTACAGATTAAAGAAAAAAAAACACAATTCTACAGTTTGAAGTGAATCACCATCTATCTCATTTTCTTTATTCTAACTTGAATTTTTTTCTTAGAGAATATCTTTTTATGAAGTTTATCCTGAGAATCCCACAGACATAACTCTTTCCAAAAACTTCTATGGCAAATACTGTCTGGGGCCTTATGTCAGATAGTCCAAATGCCTTTGCTGTTTATTTTTCTCATCTATAATATGAGATAACAGCATCTACCTCAAGGAGCTGTGGTGAGGGTTGAGAATAAAGCTCCTAGCACTTTCTATGCAATTTATACTCTTATGTATTATGATGATGATTAGCTACTTTTCCCATTCTGCCTTATAGGTATCTTACATTGCTTTTTAATTTTATTCTGAAATATGATACACATTCGAATAATTTATTTAAACATATATTCAGTAATGCAGTGCTTAACGGTGGAGATAACATTTTGAGAAGTGCATCATTAGGTAATTCTTTCATTGTGCAACCACCATAGAGAATACTAACTCAAGTCTAGACTGTATAGCCTTCTACACATGTAAGCTATATGGTGTATACTATTGTCCCTAGGCTATGAACTGGTACAGCATGCTATTGTACTGAATGTTGTAAGCAACAGTAACACAATGACATTCGTGTATGTAAATACAAAGAAAGTAAAGTAAAAATATGGCATAAAAGGGAAAAACTGATACACTTAAATAAGACACTACAAATGGAGCTTTCAGGATGGGAAGTTGCTCTGAGTGAGTCTGTGGGTGAGTACTGAGTGAGTGTGAAAACCTGGGCCAATACCATATGTTACTGTAGACTGTAAGTATGTGCACTTAGCTGCAGTGAATTTATTAAAAATGATTTCTTCCCTCAATAATAAATTAGCCTTAGCTTACTGTAGCAACTTTATAAACTTCATTTTTAAAGCTTTCTACTCTTTTATAGTAACTCTTTTCTCCTGCTGCTTCTTCAGTTTTGCATTTATCAGGTACTAGGACTTTTTATTTTTAGCTCCCTTATAATCTCATAGAACCACTGTAATGAGCATGGTCCATTGATGACTGATGTCTTATCATGTATTGTTAGTCAGCTTTTTGGTACTGTGACCAAAATATCCAACAAGAACAACTTACAAGTTGTTTAGGAAAAAAAGTTTATGACAAGCTCACAGTTTCAGGGGTTCAATCCAGAATTGACCTGGCCTGCTTCATTGCTCTGAGCCTGAGGTGAGGCAGACCATCATTGTTGAAGAGCATGGCAGAGGAAAGCTGCTCACTTCATGGTGGTCAGGAAACAGAGAAAGAGAAAGGGGTCATAGGAAGGATGAACCCTTCCAGTGTACATCCCCAGGGATCCACTTCTTCTTGCCACAACCCAATTGCCAACACTTACCACCCAGTTAGTCCATTCAAAGTGGAATGAACTGCTAAGATTGTAGCTCTCATAATTTAATCATTTCATCTCTGAATTAACACAGGAACTTTTGGGAAATATCCCATTTCTAAACCATAGCATGTGATACATGACTGTATAGAACATGTATTATATAATATATATAAATAAATATATACCTACCTGCTAAATGTAACTTTCCCAGTATCATTGAGACAACGATGCACCTTTTACTAATGCATTTTCTTACTTTTTTGCCAGAATTTTGATTTTCAAAATACTTCATGATGTTTATATCCCTAAAATACATTTTTTTAAAGTTTAGCATTTAAAAAATGTAAATGGTATTATGCTACATGCATTCTTTATTTTAAAAAGCAATTAAAATTATTTTTTTCATATTTTTCCTGTGAAAATCTTGTATATTTTTATATATAGCAGTAGACAATTCATTTTTTGTTGCTGAAGAATGTATCATTTTATAAATATTCCAGAGTCTACTTCTCTGATTTCCTATTGAGAGACACTTTGATTAGTTCTGTTTCAAGGACACTGCTCTTATGAACATTCTTGTACATGTTTCCTACTATTAAAAGATATTTTAAGTCATTTACTTCTTTACTCCTTCCCATCCAGCCTAAGTTGGAAATGCCTAGAATATTCATTCCTCTCCATAACATTTGATATGGCTTTTTGAATATTTTTTGTACTCCATAAACACTTACATATTCTGCATCATCAAAATAGATGTATCTACTGATCAATATATCAGTTAATTGAATTGGTCCATTTTCATTTTCTGTACCTTAACATTTATCCTTTTTCTGATGCTGTGTTCTCATCTAGCCATTTATTCTGTGCATAACAGCCCTTTAATATGTCAATGATATGTGGGTTCACATAGACAATCATGTTCACAGTTAATACAATATTTCAATATTATATACACACCATATATTGTAAAATCTACTTAAATACTCTGAACCCATTTCTTCTTCTAATAAAATGGTAATAAAATATGTTTTGTAAGTTTGTTGTAAATATTGAACACAGTATATTTAAAACATTTAGCATAGCCAGGCTCAAACTATATATTACTAATACTAACCCTTGATTTATGTAGTTAACTCTAATCTCTACAGCCAGATGGCACATCCCTAGAGCATAAAGACTATTCTTATAATTATGCCCATCCACAATGCCTGACATAACTCATGTTTGTTGAATTGAACTGAGTAGTCAGTGGTTATTAAATAACCATTGATTGGCTCAATTCCTGTTCAGCAACTCTTCTTTCTTCTTTCTCTCACTTAACTGTGGGAAGTGATTTATAGATCTTTAGGACTTCCAGTTAGGACTGACTGTAGAGGGAAGCTATAAGCTACTGCAAAATTAAGAAGAAATAACAAGAAACCTTCCTTAAGGCTGAGATCATGAGTAGATGAATTGGAGGATCACTTCTGTGTTATCATTTGACATATATTAAAATATTCATTTTTAAAATGTCACCTACTACCTGCATGCCATATTGTCACAAATCTTTACTTTAAGTCATTTTTCTGGGTGAAGACAATGAAAGTTTTGTTCACTATGTTTTGTGGAAGTATTTCCTATTAACATTTTGATGATTCAGAAGGAAGGAAGCATAATAGTCAGTGGAACATTTCTGAGTGCCAAAATCTTGACAAATTTCTTAATTTTTCTTAGGGCTGCCAGATTCCAATACAGACCATTCAGTGGCCTCATAATTTAATCAGTTTGCTATGTGCTAGACAGTTTACTTATATCATTTATAATAGTCATGCACCTCAACCACTGAAATACTGTATCTGTAATACAGATGAAGAAATTTGGACCCAGAAAGGTTATTTAACCAAGCTACTCAGTTGCAGCCATCAATGCCTAGGGAGTTAGTCTTGGATTTCTGTAATTCTAAACTGTGCTACACCATGAGGTCTTTCATCGCCTACCTTGACCAGTGTCCTGCTTAAACCACAGCAATTGACAGCATGATGAGATAATTGGGTAGGATGTTCTTGACTTTTGTTAGCAACACTGTAACCCCATTGTCAGCATTAAGATGGCTTCTGTTTACATAACAGCAAGACCTCCTTTTAGGAATAAACATTTTTCTCAACCATATTTGCCATCTGCATTTCTGTTCCTTCTCAGATCCACATTTCAGCTTGCTTCTCCCATGTAACACTGCAGCCCTCCATCCCCATTCTTTACCTTTTTCTTTGTTGTGGCCACTAATTTCCCAGGGCACAGTTTTGTCCTCCATGAGATAACATTCTTTACTTTTCCATGCCTAGAAAGTGCCAATATTACAAGATAATGACAAAAATTTAAAAACAATAATTTTCTTAAAAATCTGCAGAAGATATTAGGGCATTGGTATGGCATATTACTGTACTTCACACAGGAAACATTTCTTATTTTGGTACTGGGGATTCAATCCATGGGAGCTTAACCACAGAGCCTGCATCCCTATCTTTTTGTATTTTTTATTTAGAAACAGGATCTCACTGCCTTGCATAGGGCCTCACTAAGTTCCCGAGGCTGGCTTTGAACTCATGATCCTCGTGCCTCACCCTCCCAAGTCACTGGAATTACAGGTGTGCACCACCACACCTGGCCACACAGTAAATATTTAAAAATTGAATATTATTATCAGACTTCTTAAAAGTTCACATGCAGTCCCAGCTGCTAGAGATATCTCTTTAGCTTTCTATTTTTCTCAGGACAGAGTCTTGAAATCTGTCATCTTCTCTCCATTGTGTTATTTTAATTTTCATAACCTCCCTAACTTTCTCTTAACTGTCATCTTATTTACCAAGTCTAAGAGGAGTGTATATGAAAGGCAATGACTCTGTAGGTTAGATGGGAAGAACTGACTTCAAAACTAAAATAAAGTATCTTGCAAGAAATGGTCCAGTCTTGAGGTGGTGATTCCTTGTGAGGAATGGCCAGTTGTCTCGTTCTTCCTTACTTGGCCTCCAGTTAGCTCTCATTAGTGCTGTCAGTTCCCCAGGACTCAGCCTAGTCTTCTTTTGGTTCAGGCTTGAGTTGTTCATCCTAAAGCCATGGCTAAAGTTTCCTTCACTCGAGGCTCAAGAATTGCTGGTGGTCACCCCGTTGCTTATTTATGAGGTGTAGATGTCTTTCATGCCACACCGAGGATAAATTTCAGACTCTCATTGCTAAGCAGTGTCCTTTCTATTCTATTGCCTCTTACACTCTCGCTGCTGTTTCTAACCCTGACTACTCACTTCATTAGGCATATCATTCAATCTTACTGTCTTCAAAACTGTCTGTGCAGGAAATACTCTCTGATGTGCATCTCCTACCTATGCCTCCTTTGAATCCCAGAATATACACACTTCCTACTTGACATCTCTATTTTCATAGTGAGTACACATCTAAGGCTTAACACACCAAAGCAGCTCCAGTGAATCTCTCCCCTCCTCAATTCACTTCTCCCTAGTGAATAGACAGATCTATTTCTACCCTTGTTCCCTCCAATTAATTCTCATTTCAGCAGCCAGGGTGCTCCTATTAAAATATAAGTTAGTTCAGGATAGTTTCAGTTCAAAAAGGTTGCCCAACTTCTGTGATTAAAATCTGTGTCATTATAATAATCTACAGGGTTGTACATGATCTGAACACTTCACTCTTTGACTTTATCCCCTCTACTCTTCTCTCTCTCCATTTGGGCTGAAATGTGACTGATCATCAACCTAAGACTGGTTCCCATGGTCTCTTCCTTAGATGTTCACATGACTTGCTCTCTCATCTCCCTCGGGTCTTTTTTACCTGCTGGGTGAGGCTTTCCCTCACCATTCTATTTAAAATTGCAAACTTCATCCTCCGTTTTTTACTATATATCCCTATTTGTTGTTTAATTTTTTTTCATTGGATGCATAATCATTTTACTTGCACAAATTTTTTATTATGTTTGTTGTTTTGCTTTTCTTGCCTCCATATAATCTAAGCTTCAGGAATGAAGATTTTTGTTAGCTTAGCTAACTGCTTTAATTTCAGAGTTTTAAGCAACATAAGGCATATAGTAAATACTCAACACATAGTTCCTTAAGAACTTGATAATTACTTTGGATTACTTAAATGCAGGGGTGGTATTGGTTTTTATGGCTGAGGCTTCTGAGGTAGGGGAGCTGAGATCTTGAATGCTTTTAGGGATAGGTGTCACAACAGCACACATGTTTTCTTACTAGATTTTTTTATTAAAAATTAAAACCTGGTGAGAAATATAAAATTATTTAGGATACTCCATTCATTTTTAGGTCTCAATGTCAAATGAACAAAACCTGTCACAGATATTCACTTTTTGTACAATATCGTCTTAGCTTGAACAATTTGAACTGTGCAGGATGTAACTATTTTCTCTTCAATTGAATACAGAGTATTTGGTAGAGAGATTCTTGGGTCCATTTGCTCTCATGGTGAAACTGATGATAGAGGTAAAAATAAAACAATGAGAAAATGTAAGTGAACTGAAACACTAAACACTTCCAATCTGTTGCTGATCTACAGCTATCTCTGTATATTACTTGTTTAGATCTGGTCAAAATTCTGGTCAAAATTTGATGATAAATGAGTAGCAGTTTTATTAGCTTAATACTTAGCTTTATTCTTTAGTGTCTGATTTATAAGTATTGCTAGGTAGAAAAAAAAATCCTGGCAATATCTGTAGAGAGATCAGTTGGGAAATTTTCAAGTTGAAATCTTACAACCTTCTCATTATTGAGTTATTCATTCAAATGGATAATAAAGAAAGTCAGGTATTGATAAATACTTTAAGGATAAATTTTATCAGTTAGTTTTTCAGAAAAGAAACCAAATAAGACTTTAAATCTGACACTTTTCCAGTTTTGTAAATTTGTAAATTATGCTCTCATATACACACTATATATACATATATATATATATATATATATACTAAATATATATAGCATATGTGTATATATATATATATATATATATATATATATATAGTATATTCTATATATGAATATTTACTAGCCAGTTGTCCTATGGCCTTGTTAATATTTCTTTTGATATGAAAATCATATTTATAAAAATTTCCTGGAGCTCTTTGCTCCCAGATTGCCACGTCCTGAGCTGCTTTTCTCCGCCATTCCCTTCTATCATGATTTTCTGCCTTATCTTGGGCCCAGAGCTATAGATTTGACTGACCATGAACTGAACCTCTGAAATCAGGAGCCAAAATAAACTTTTCCTCTCTTAAAGTTGTTCTTTTCAGATCTTTTGGTCACAGAAAAAAAATGTATTAAAACCCAATTTGTACTAAGAAGTGAGATTATTAGATTATTATGTGAGTCAGAAGCCTTTGGAGTTGGTTTGTGGTAGAGAAGAATTTTGAAAAGTTTACCTATGCAAGCTGGGAAAGCTTTACAATGTTGTAAGTGGAGCTTAATGATCAACTTTGGTGGAAGCTCAGATGACCAGAATGCTGGTAGAACTGGGGACAGTAAAGACTGGGTTTAGGGAATTTCAAAAGAGAACTATTTTATTAGAAAATGGATGAAGAAACCATTTGTGTTATGCTCTGGCAAAGAAGTTATCTACATTTTGCCCATGTTTTCAGACTTTTTGTGATACTGAATTTAAAGTTGATGGACTAATTAATCTGGAAGAGGAAATTTCAAGGCAGCACAGCCTGAATAGGTAGTGGCATGAATATTGCTGGCAGCTTTTAGCCAAGTTTACTCTGATAATCTGGATCAGGAAACAAAGTAGAAAGATTTGAAAAATTTGAAATTTGGCCAGAAAAGTGAGTAAAACTCATGCTTAGGAAGTTGTGATTATTAATGATATTATGGCCACTAAAGGGTTGCTAAGTACTTTGAACAGAGACAATAAGAAAAATGGCTTGAGAGCATCTCAGGAATTGGCAAAACCATACCCATCTCAGGCTCAAGTGTGTAAAAGTAAAAATTTCTTTGAGAAGGGTTCATGGTGTACTCCTCTTACACAGGGCAGCTTAAGATTTCACCATGATTGGCCACTCAGGGACTCAAAGACTGCTGCAGCCATAGTCCCAGGAGGCTGGGTGCTGCTGGAAATGGTGGCAGATCTTGGTATCAACCATGTGTTGCTAGATGTACCAAGAAAGCAGGATTCTGGAATTAGGAAGTTATGAAGGTGTCCAATGAATTTTCAAATGCCTAGGAGGCCAGGCAAAACATTGCAGGACCAGAGTACCTTCATACCATCTCTAAGAGGGTGATTCAGGAAGATGTGAGAAGAAAGTCAAAGCTGCAATGGAGATCCCTGACATCGAGAGATGCCAGTAACATGGGATATCTGCTAAGAAAAACTGCAGAAGTTCAGCAGAAATAAGACAAGAGAGAGTCCATGTGGACTGTAACCAGCAAGGCCCTGGGGGTGGAGCTACACAAGTTCTTTGAAGATAATATTACAATGTCAGGTGCCTCACATGTAGGACTGGAGCTACAGGATTGTTTGCCCACCTTCATTTTGGTCTTGCTTTTGTCCCATCTCTTTTTTCCATGCCCCTATTTTTTCTTTGTAGAATAGAAATATTTACAGTGTATCATTATATATTGGATATATTTAAATTGTTTTTGATTTTTATAGGGGCCCATGTTCAGAATTTGCCTTGAATCTCAGCAGAGACTTTGGATATGCTTTTTGGGTAATGTTGGAACTGTTAAGACTATGGGGATTCTTGGAAATGGCCTCACTATATTTTGCATTGTGTGATGATCCTGAGCTTTTGGGGACAAGGGGTAAAATGTCAAGGTTTAGATACAAGGTGTTCCCCAAAAGTTTATGTGCGAGACAATGCAAGATTTTTCAGAGGTGAAATGATTTGATTATAAGGCATAAGATAATCAGTGGATTAAACCACTGATATGAATTAATTCAGTGGTAACTCTAGTCAGAGTATGACTGGAGGAGGAAGGTCACTAGGATGTACTTTGGGGTTTATATTTTGTCCCTGAAAAACAGAGCTCTCTCCTGGTTTCCTGATTGCCCTGTCCTAAACTGCATTCCTCTGCTGCAGTCTTCTGCTGTGGTACTCTGCCTCATCTTGGGCCCAGAGCTATGGAGTTGACCACCCATGGACGGAACCTCTGAAACTATGAGCCAAAATGTACTTTTCCTTCTTAAAAAAATTCTGGAGGTTTTACTATAAATATATCCTTTCAGGTGTTCTTATTTTTAAATTTGGATTCAACTAGACCATTGGAGAACTGTACACTTGTTTTTGCATTGTTTCAGCCCCTTGTAGAATTGCTTGTACAGAATTGCATTTTGGATTTATGCCATCAGCCCATGTTGAGCAACATTAAAAGAAACAGCCATAGGAGAGACACTATCATACATAATTGTAAAAATCTTGTCAAACACTTATTCAATACATCCTTATGAAACTCCCAGGAGAAATTTCTCTCTATGTTCTGCAAGAAGAAAAACTAGGCTTCTTTTGAGCAAATGGTTTGTATTTGTCTTATAAATACTGTGAGTCAAATGATTAGTAGGTTTTCCCTCTGCTTTTTTCCTCTAAGGAGCTATACCAGCCAGAAGTTAGACAGGAAAAGAGAAACCATTCTATGCTTCCCAAATATGGAGGATTATAATTTGGAGAATTAAAGGTTTGCACATTGCTGAAAAATCTGCACGTTGTGAAGGCTGACACTACAGGTTTCAACTTGAAATAGCAGAGAGAGTTATTTTTAAAAACTCAGTAGAAAGCTATAGTCAATCCCATGTCTACCTTGGCTTCTGTAGATGACAACCTCTTTCATGCTTCTGCCTTCCAAACACATGCCTGCTTCTCCTTGGCAGACTAACCTGGGCGATATGGGAAAGGGATTTTGATAAATATATTTGTGACTTCTCCAATTCCATACAGAGAAGAGTTTAGAGAGGCTGCTAGTAAGGCTGAATTGATCAAAGAAGTTAACAACAACCAAAAGCCTAGCAAATTTTGTTCACTTCTTGCACAAGGACAAAATCATATTGCATACAGTTTATATTCTAATTTTGTATCTGAATTTAGCTTACTTTACTACCTATGTCAGTCAGTTTTCCATCACTGCTTCAAAATAACTTAAGCAAATTAAAAGTGAGAAAGATTTATTTTAGCTCATGATTTCAGAGGTTTCAGTCCATGGTCACTTTCCTGTTGCTTTGGGGCCTGTGGCAGTATATCATGGTAAAAGAGGGGGAGAAGAAACCTGTTCACCTAATGTTTGCCCAGATGCAAAGGAGAGATGGAAAAAGCGAGGGGTCAGGATCACAATGTCCACTCTAAGGACATTCAACCAATGACCTAACTTCCTCTGACTAGGCCCCACCTCTTAAAGGTTCCACCACTCCTTCCAACAGTGCCAAAGGCTGGGGACCACGCCTTGAACACACGAACCTTGGGAAGACATTTCATATCAAACTATAATACTACCCTCGTTTTCTCATTCTAATTTCTTTATTTTATTAGTTTTATTTATTTATTTAAAATTTTAATTATCTGTTTATGCATTCTACCTCAACTCCTTTGGGGGGAAAATTATATATAGTCATCCCCTGTATCCCTGGGGGATTAGTTCCAGGATCCTCATGAGACATCTGCAGAAGCTCAAGGTTCTTATGTAAAATGATGTAGTTTTTGCACATAAGCTACTTATATCCTCCCACATACTTTAAATCGTCTGTGGATGACTTATAACACCTAATATAGTGTAAATGCTGTATAAGTAATTGTGCTGTTTAGGGGATAAGGACAAGAAAGGAAGTCTGTACTTGCTTAGGACCTATGTAATTTTAAAAATATTTCAGTCCATGTTTTGTTGAATCTGGAGATTCAGAATCTGTGGATCTGTGGGGTTAATTGTCTGAATAAATAACTAATGTGAACAGTGAGTTAAGGAGAATGAGCTTATGAGAAATACATATCTAAAACAACCTAGTACACATTCAACATGACTAAAGACCCAAAATAGATGGGAAGAGTAACCCAAGAAACCACCACACTATTCTCTCAAACAACACATCTTACAAAATTTTCCTCTTATTGTTTAAATTGTTTCTTTGTGTTGCTGTTTTGCTACAAACAGATATTCAAAGTATATGATTAAAAAAATACAATAAAGTATGTATATGTATTCAGCATAATTAAATAATAAAGACTTTCTTACAAATATTTCATGAAGTATGTTTACCCAGTTAAAGGTTTTAATTTTTTGTTTGAATGATTTTTGCAATTTTTATGAATAAATATAAAAATTTTACAAATAAAAATATTATCACTGCCTTCCAAAGCAGTCAATGGTAAAAATACAAGACGTTTTGTGCTAAACTGGAGTCATTAATTATGAAACATTGATTTAGCTGTCATGCATATGGTCATGTTGATTTCAGTGACTATTGGGATATAAGAAACTCAGATTCTTTAAAATAGGCTTAATTATTTTATTTGTTCTTTCAGGTTCCTTTCTTTCTTGCACTGTTATCTTTATCCAATGTGTTATTTCATACATAGTTGTCTAGAAGGGGTCTAAAGGTGGCTCTACCTTTCCAGTAGAATAAGTATAATGGTCTGAGGATAATAGTTAATATTTCTTCATGCTTGAGAGCTCCCTTTTTCTTTCTTTTTCCTTTTAAGTTTAAGGCTATATATCAACTTCTGAGGTTTCCAGAAGCTTGACCTCTGATGAGTGAGCATTATTGCATGTATTTTTTTTCCTTAATAGGATTACAGAGTAATGAAATTTAAAGATAAAAGAGACTGTGAAAGGTCACCTGGTCCACCACTTCACAAAGAGTCCACTTCCATTTAGAGTCATCTTTAAACCACTACAGGCAAAAAGGGCAGCCTCTACTATTTTATAGCCTTTCAGAGACAGAAATGGTACAATCTCTAGTGGCAAGCCATTTTTATGTTTCATAATTTCCAATGTCAGAAAGTTCTTCTTTCCATTTAACTTAAATTTTTCATGCGAAAATTTAAGCCTAGGAATTCAATCCCTGATGAGATCTGAAAATAAAACTCAACTTCTAAAAAGACTTGAGAAAATTGACTTCTACTGTTTCTTTGTTTTATATTCCTTGTACAAAAGCTGGTATAATCGTGTGTGTGTGTGTGTGTGTGTGTGTGTGTGTGTGTGTGCATGTACGTGTATGTGTGTGTGCATATGAAAGAGAGTGGCTGCAGAGAGTGAATGTGGAGGACAGGGAGAAAGAGAGGGAGAGAGAAAGAGAAACTGAGACTGAAACTCTCTTTGAATGAATTTTATTCAATTACCCAACATTAATATAATATTCATAAACATATTAAACTAGTTGGTGAAGGACAAAACAAGACTAGTTTTACATCTTCACCAGTTCTCCTTGAATAGAAAATCCACAGGACTCTTGGCAGTTGTGAACTCTACAAAATTGAGCAAATCAACCTCTGCTATAAAATAGAGATTGATCATTTTATATATATATATCTCCTAGGAAATTTTAAAGATCCAAAGAGAAAATGAGTGAGCAAATTATTTGAAAATTGTAATCCATTTAAAAATACATAGTAGTTTTTCCTTTCCTAGATTTTTACCTCTTTTATTTTTATTGGTTGTTCAAAACATTACAAAGCTCTTGACATATCATATTTCATACATTAGAGTCAAGTGGGTTATGAACTTAATTAGTGGAGTACAGAATAAAAACTCTGGTTTGGGTTATGGCTTCGGTATTGCCTAAGTACATGGTCTTAAATATCTTAATATCTTTGAGCCATGAGTTTCCCTTTGCACAATGGGACAATATAATTGACATGATAGGTAATGGTAATGATCAGAGATAATAAATGAAAAATGTCTATCTTGCTTTTTTTCAAGCAGTAGGTATTCAGTAAATAATAACTGTTGTTATCTTCCAGTTCTTTAATTTTTACTTCTTTGGATCATTTTTCATATCTCAAATCTATTTGCTTATGAAGTCATGAAGTTCTACATGTCTTCAGCTACTGTATCTCCTGTTCCATTACCACAGCTCTCATGCTACATTTCAACAGTATTAAACCATCCCTTTTGCTTCCAATATTTTCCTCTTCAATCCAACCTCCATTATACAACTAAAATTATCTTTCAAAGTATCTGAATATTACAATAACTTTCCTACTGAATGAAGCACAAAGCTACTCAGAGCCAGTTAAGATCCTTCACATTCTAGTTTAGCTTTATATCATCTTTCACACTCTTCCTTCATGAGTGCAGCCAATATTCATTCTATATTGACCTAATGGAATTTAATCTAAATATAACATGTTTGGGTCTGTTTTTTCTGCATAAAATGCCTGGCAAGTTTTTGTTTGCTCTGTTGAAGCATGTAGAATGTCTTGGCCTTGCAGCCTACAGATACATAGAAGGATACATACATAACCTTCAACAGATCAAACTTTTGGTACATGGATTGTTCTTCAAAATTCTTTGGCCCTCAGAATATTAGTTACCATTGTTTGGGACTCAGTTAAACCATCTTCTCCTTTGCAAAGTCTTTACTTCTTGGTGATGATTTTAACCATTGAATATTACATAATATATAACATTGTTCTTAATATTTTGAAGTAAGCATGACTGTTGCTTACAGTAGAAAGTCAATGAGTCAAAATGCTATTCTAAGGAGTCAAATTCCTGTGTGAAGTGCCTCCACAGAAGATTCTATTGCTCAAGATCTTCCCCATTAAATGAATACCTAGAAATATATAATTACGATTTGTTTCCCTAGTATTAGGTTGTTGGTTGTTGACCCTTGTTACTACACAAGTTCATACACTCTAGTATAAAAGTATACTTCAGATTATTATCAATTAATATGCTTTAACAGTTTCTTTTTCTTTTTTCCTTTTAAAGGAAATGGCAGGACCCAAATAACTTAAGGAAAGTAAACTGGTTCCCACTAGAGAAAAATGGGGATGTTAGGGAAATCAAAGTAAAATTTTACATTTTTTTATGTTGTTAAATAACACAATAAAACAGCATTCTTCATGCTGGAGTGTAGGTAACCAGATCACAAACATCTTCCAAAGAATATGGTGACACTCAGGACTTTATTTTGTTTTTGTTTTTCAGGACAGACATGGAATCCATCCCACTGAGCTACTTCCCTAGCTCTTTTTACCTTTTGAGACAGAGTCTTACTAAATGGTCAAGGCTGGCCTCAAACTTGGCGTTCTCCTGCCTCAGTAATCCCAAGTCATTCGGATTACAGGTGTGGATTACTGCAATGTGCAGCTCTGAGATTTTTGTAAGGGAATTAATTTCTACCTTTTCAGAGTAATTAAATATTCTCTCCTAAACTGTCTATGAAAAAGTCAGAGGTCATGCTAATTTTCCTTTTTCTCACTTTATAAAAGAAAGGAAAAAAAAAATCTCTTATCTGTCTAGAATCACAGTATGGTTTGTTGTTCCATTATATAAAAACCTCTGGATGCCTAGGGCTGTAGCTGGGTGGTACAGCGCTTCCCTCATGTGTGTCAGTCCCTAAGTTCAATCTCCTGTACTGCAAGAAAAAACAAAATAGAAAAGGCAAAGAAACAAAAAGCTTTTAGGGCACCCTGTAAAAGTACCATTGGGAAAGTTGATGAAATGCCAAGAAAGTGAATAATTTTAATTTTAATTACCTAGTCACAAACACATTTACCAGTGAGCTTGATTTCATGTTTTTGCATTCAATAGAACTGAAGGAGGAGTCATATGAATTATTGGCTGTCACAATTTTTGTACGGTAACTTCGTACTTCAATAAATGAAAAGACATCATAGTGATGTTCTTGCATTTCTTACATTGTTTATATAACCAAGTGCTTACATGCATAAATGAAAGATAAAATCTGAATTGAGGCTAAATTCTCTTATTTTATCAACAATATTCACCATGGTTACATATACTGATTGAAGAATAAAAGCTCCATACATCTCATTAAGAAATGTATTTTCAAAAGAAGTTACCCTTTTATGTTTTATTATCATCTACCAAGTGTATTATATTGTTTGTACCGGTAGTGTATTATTGTAAGAAAATGTTTTCTTTTTCTTTTTCTTTCATTTCTTTCTTTTTTTTTTTTAACATTCAGAGCTTTGGAGCCTACAAAAAAAAAAAAAAGACATAGATTGAAAAAAGAACCTGAAGGTATATGTATGTGTGTATATACATGTACAAAATGCATGATAACTTGAATAACTGTAAGTGTTCAAGTAAAAATACATTACAGTAGGAAAAATTCTTTGGAAGAAGTGGAATAATAATGCAAGCTTAATGGGACAAAATAATTATGTTGCATTCCTGACTATTAAGAGTCTTTTCATATATTTTTCTAAATGAATGATGGTAGGTATCCAATTACTATTAAAACATTTGGAAATACGTATTTTAACATTTCAGTAATTACAATCTGCTAGAGATTACATTCTTCACAAGAATTTAGACTTCTGTAAATGTTTCATACTCAGTTTAAAAATGAGTCAGTTATAAAAAATTCTGTTATAGGATAATGAGCAACAAAGTTTGTAAATCTCCTCCACTCTTCTGAGGTACACAGAGGTCAGAAATTTTTCTTCCATTCTGGTATCATTTCTGATGAAAGATTATGATTTTCGGGATCTCCCCCATTGTTTTTTTCTTAAAATGCTTATCCTCCTGAGAATGGTTCAAAGATGAACAGATTCACATTAAAGCCATTTACTCCTCAGAGGGATCCCAGTGGGATGTCATTGGGTACTTAGAGTACGTGTTCTTTAAGACAGATTTCTGGTATTCCTTGCATTAGGTAGATATCTCAGTAAGGAGAAGGATATATTTGGGTTTAAATTAGGGTCCTACGTAGCTTGTTCATAATAGATGCTATATAAATATTTGTTAGATTAAGGCTATCTTAAAGAACAAGAGGAAAGGGTATGTGTGGGGTAGGGGTTGTGCCAGAGGCAAACATCCTGTGCCTTGTTTTTTCTGGCTGTGGCTTTCCTCACTGGGTGTGATTACAAGACCACCTGTGGTTTCAGAGGGCAGAGGGAGTCTGTCTCTGGGAGAAGAAGGGCCCTGGGAACTGCAGGCATTACCTCCACACCACCTCAGGAGAATCATCTCCAAGGAAGGAAATGAGATAATAACCAGGCCAACATAATTCAATGAGAGAGAAAACAGTCAATTTCTGACTCATTTATTTTTAGTGATGAATTATTTTCTCCTAATTTATTTTTCCTGTTTATTAAATCATGTTCAGCTCTTCCTCATTAAAAATGTTCATTTCCTTTAGACTCATTTTACTATGTCTCTCACTTTTTTTCCCTCATAATAATTTGCAGGGTTAGCTACCAACTGAATGCTCGGGATTTGAGTGAATGTCAGGACAATGATCTTGGCAAATTCCTGATTCACTTGGCTCTATATCTAAATTTATGCTATGTATATAAAAGGCAAAGCAATTGATAAATATTTCCCATGGTGCCTGGGGAGATAATTCTGAACTTCACCGATGTGTTAACAAAAATTAACAATTTAAACATTTACCAGAAAGTACTACTATGTTTTATAATCTATGACTTTAAAAACGTTGTGTTTGGTGACAACATAGTCTGCTGAAATATTCAAGAAATGGGTTCCTGAGCCAGCCAGTATTACTACCTAATGCTTAATGTCATTCAAGAAATTTTGGCTCCAACATTTTTTGTATTGTTTTCAAATTTATACAATAAAAATGTTAGACTGACTAATCTTGCTTTCCATTTTCTCCTAGAGCCCCATAATATGAATCCCTAATCTTATAATGGACTGTATTAAGGGAACTACTTTTCCTCATTATACTACATATTCTATTCCCAGGAACCCTGAGCATAATCCTCGTAGAATTTTAATGCTTATAGATTTCTGGTATTTCTTGCATTAGGTAGATATCTCAGTAAGGAGAAGGATATATTTGGGTTTAAATTAGGGTCCTACATAGCTTGTTCATAATAGATGCTGTATAAATATTTGTTAGATTAACCTGGAATTGTCTGTTTTCATGTTTATTAAATTATGTTCAGCTATTCCTTACTACATACTACAAATGCCAAGGTTTATTTTGCAGGTGAATGTTGACTGCTCTTCTTTCTCTTTAGTGCTTTCTTACACTCAATCCTTCCTGTCATCTTTCCAGGAGAGGCACCCACATATATATCACTTCTTTCCCGGTCCTGTGTCCTACAATTCTCTTCTAATGCTTTTCCTTAATTTTCTGCCTTCTATCACTCCCCTTTGCCCGTTGATCCTATTGTTAATGCAGGGAATTCTGGAAATGATAATAGTACCACAAGATGTACAATAATATGTGAGATGTAAAAAGTAATTCAATAATTAAACAAATAAAAGCAGGTCAGTTCTCAATTTTCTGCCAGATGAAAATCAGGGAACATAATTAATTAGAGAAAATTTTGTTGTTGATGTTATTCACCACTCCAATCAATTCACCCTGTATCAACTGGGATGACTACCATGGGGCAGGACACTTTCTTGTTGTGCTGGATAAACAGAATGCCCTTTGCCTCAACATGAACCTAAGCTATTATGGGCCCCAAAACAGGAGAAGAGGTCATAGAGGAATGATGGAGGAAAATTTGAGGGCCAAAGCAAAACAATTGCAGATAATAAAAGAGTATGCTGGGAATAAAGGAAGACAAGCAATCGGGGACAATATGTCTCTACAGTCACAAACTTAGCAAGGAGGAAAGGAAGATTAATGAACAGACCTATATATTTTAACTACTTGATTACTGAATGCTACTCAGAGTGTAAATGCCACAAGGAAACACAAACCTCCAGTCTCTCTTCCCAGGGATAAAAGTATTATTTAGACTTACTCCTTAAAAAAAAAGGATGTGAGATATAAGTTCTCATGGGATAAATATATACAGAATAAACTACAGAAAATATCCTCCCAGAGGAGAAGCTTTAAATAGCTCCATGATCCCCACTGACACTACCTAAATTATACACTGTGTGTGCTAACTCACCAAAGACAGGATTGTTTTCAAAAAACATTTTTATTTCTCTGCACATGTCTGTTTCCTTTAGAACAGTTATTCTGCTAAATTAACGTAAGAAAATCAAATTTTTATTTGAACCTATGTCTATTCGTGTGTATTATTTGTATAAAAATACTTATAACAGGGTTTCTTTAACCCATAGCTGATTTTCACTATAGAGATAAGATGTTAGTGTGAACCTTTATTTTCATCCTTTCCTAAAATTGGCACACCTTCAGGCAGCACACCTGAGAGTTGATTAATGCTCATCATGAAGTTTGGAATACTCTGAAGTTATATACTGGGCATATCTTTAATGTTTTAGTAGAATTAAAATTATATATAATTATAAATTCCAATTTGAATAAGAAAGAAATATAAGCTCATTGAAACAAAATCTAAGCTGCAACAATAAATGAAACTGCTAGGTGAAACAAGTTCTGTTAACTCTGAATTCACTTATAATTTACCATATTTATCTTATTGGGAAAAAATACATGACATTAATGTATGATTTGATCAATTTTATAATTTGTTTTAATTAGTTATATATGACAGCACAATGCATTTATGCACTTTGATATATCATACATAGATGGGACATAATTTCTCATTTTTCTGAGTGTACATGTTATAGAATCACATTGGTCATGCAGTCATATATATACATAAAATAATAATGTGTGTTTTGTTCTACTATCCTTCTTATCCCCACATCCCCACCTCTCCCCTCCCTATACTTCTTTCTACCTGATCTAAGGTAACTCTATTCTTCTCTAGTGCCCCCTATTATGAATTAGCATTGCATATTAGAGAAAACATTGGCCTTTGGGTTTTGGAGATTGGCTTATTTTACTTAGCACGATATTCTACAACTCCATTTATTTACTAGCAAATGCCATAATTTTATTCTTCTTTAAAGCTGAGTAATGTTCCATTGAATATATGTACCAGATTATCTTTATCATTCATCTATTGAAGGACACCTAGGTTGGTTCCATAACTTAAATACTGTGATTGAACTGCTATAAACATTGATTTGATCATTTTTACTTGTGGAGTTCAGTGGTATTATGTGCATATAAAATGTTGTGCAAATTTTATTACCATCCATCTACAGAACTTATTCATTTCAAACTGATGCATTGTAACTATTAAAGAATAATTTCCTGTTCTTTCCTCTCCAATCCCTGATGGTCATTATGCTTTCTGTCTTGTGAATGTAGTTTCTCTAAGTACCTTATATAAGTGGCATCATACAGTATCTGTCCTTCCTTGACTCTTACTTCAGTTTGTATAACCCTGTTAAAATTTATACCTGTTGTAGCAGTGACAGTATTTCCTTCCTTTTTAATATTGAATAATATTCTGTTTTATACATACATACACACACATATACACACACATATATATTTGTTTATCCATTCATCATCTGATACACACTTGGGTTGCTTTCATATTTTGATTATTATAAATAATGCCACTATAAATGTGGGTGTGTAAATATGATTGAGACTCTTCTTTCACTTCTTTTGAGTATATAACAAGAAGTGGGATTGCTGGATCATATGGTAGTTATATTTTTAAGTTTTTGAGAAATTACCCTTGGTTCTATCATCTCACATTTTTGCCAATAGTGCATGAGTTCCAATTTCTCCACAGTTTTGATAACACTTATTTTTGCTTTTTTAACATAACAGCCATTTGAATGGTTATCAAGTGGCACTTTTTAAGTAAGATATATTTCTGATTAATTTCTGATTCCCACATGAATGAGTTTATAAATCTTGGTCTTATTAACAGAATATTTCCTTCCTTTTTTCCTTCCTTCCTTCCTTCCTTCCTTCCTTCCTTCCTTCCTTCCTTTCTTCCTTCTTTCCTTCCTTCCTTCCTTCCTTCCTTCCTTCCTTCCTTCCTTCCTTCCTTCCTTCCTTCCTTCCTTTGCAGATTTCTTTTCAGTCTTACTGTCCAGAAGACTTGTAGTTAATTTGGTTTAGGCAGGTTAGATAACCAGCCCACAGACATGAGACACTAAAGAATAGAATCAGAATACAACTGCGATTGTAGTGACTCCATCACATAAGTCACTTGAAACATAAAATCTTCCTTATAAACATTTATATTTTAGTCTGAAGGATGTGAAATACAAATAATAATGCTTATATCAGACACCATGCTAATTAACGGCTTCATTCATGCTTCCTGCTGACCCTCCCAGAAATCCTATTTTTATATGGAAATAGACTGAGGCTTATAGAGCTTAGTTTACTCTTAAGTTTAAACTGAGATTCAATCCAAAGCCTTCATATGCAGGAAGCACTGACTGAGATGCCATCCCCTGAATTTCACCACACCTGGCATATGTATAGAATTCACCCTCCATAAGATCCCAGATGTCTTTTGGTGCCACATATCAAAAAACTAGTAGGAAGGGGCTGGAGATATAGCTCAGTTGGTAGAGTGTTTGCCTCACATGCACAAGGTTGTGCGTTCAATCCCCAGCACCACAAACAACAACCAAAAACAAACAACAACAACAAAAAACTACTAGGAAGACACTTTCCTTTAGTCAGAAAATTTTGGGGAGGAAATAGCACTTGAGCAGATCATTGGAGGATGGGAGGAGCTCAGGAATGTGGAAATGGTGGGGAAAGGATTCCAGACAGAGAGAAAATGTGGCCATGTTGAGGGCCACAGCCGAGTTGGGATGACGCATGGCATTTTTGCCAGAAGTAGTGGTTGAGAGGTGATGCCAGCGAGTTCTCGCGGAGTTCCCGTTGAGTTCCAGTGGAGCTCTCGCAGGGATTCCGGGAGAGTTCCAATTGGTTGGGGAAGTGCCAGAGGAGGGATATTTCCGGTTGCTGGTGCTTGGACGAGCCGCATGGTGTTTGTAGGATTCCCAGGGAGCGTGTGTGGAGTGTGCTGGTAGAGTTCAGAAATAAAGTTTGTTCCTGCTTCAGTGGCTCATGATTTGTGCCCAGCCAGACTGTGGCATTTGGCGGCCCGTGCGGGGAACACCTGAAGCTCGGGGGCAAGTGAAATTGCTCGTCCCTAAGGGAAGGCGAGAGAATGGGTGACCATTTCAAAAAACAATGTGTTCTTGTTGTGATTTGTTTTGTTTTTGTTTCAAGCTGCCTATCCCTAGAACTTTCTCAGGCAAACTGGGAAAAATGGTTGGCTCAAGGTTTGAAGTTGTTCACCCCTGAGGAAGAGATAGAAATAGACCACAAATGCACATGTCAAGAAAATAGGAAAATTGATACAACGATTTTTTGTTCTATTTTTGTTTCATTCTGTTTCGGTTTTGTTTTGTGTTATCTTATTGGGTTGTGTTATCTTTATAGTAGATTAGAAATTAGTAAAAAACAAACTGAAAGAGTGTTGAGTAAATTGTTGAGGTTCAGACCATGGAGAAAGACATTTTAGATCAAGCAAAACAGAAGGTCTCTTGAGCTACTCAGACAGAGGAAGAAAATTTAAAGGAAAAGGGGCTATTAGGGAAAAAGCTACAACAGGAGGTTGCTACTAACACCGTTCTATCACCAGAGGGTGTAATTCAACCAACAGTTCCACCTATAGAGACAGCTGAGTGGCCCTCAACCCCTGTAGTTGATAGATGGGATACTGAGACAGGACCTCAAAGATTAGCATGCCCTGTACTTGAGCAGGCAGGAGGGCAGAGAATTCACTGTGCTTTAGATTTTAAAACAGTGAAGCAGTTAAAGGAGGCTGTAACAACCTATGGTCCCCAAGCACCCTTCACTGTAAGCATGGTCGAATCCATTACCAACTTGGACACGACACCAGAAGATTGGGCTAGCATGTGTAAATCTGTGCTAATTGGAGGACAATATTTGTTATGAAGGTTGCCAATGAGGAATTTTGCATGGAGACGGCTAAGCGAAATGTAGCAGCCAGTTACCCTCAAAGAAATCTAGATATGTTGTTAGGATAAGGACCTTATGAGGGTCAATGGCAACAAATTGAATATGATCCTGCTACATATGCAGAAATTGCTGCAGATGCAGTTAGGGCATGGAAAACTTTATAAGGACATGGAGATTTACAAGGTCAATTATCTAAGGTAATACAGGGAGCTAATGAACCTTATGCTGAATTTGTAGATAGGCTTATTCAAACAGCTGCCAGAGTTTTTGGGGATACAGAACAAGCAATGCCATTAATTAAACAACTGGCTTATGACCAAGCAAATCATTGGTGCAGAGAAGTCATTAGACCATGGAAACATGGAGATTTAAACACATATATTAAATTATGTAGAGACATTAATGAACAAGGGCAAGCCTTGGCAGCTGCAGTACAACAGGCTTTAGATGCCAGGACAAAAACATGCTACAATTGTGAACACAGGACATTTTAAAAGGAATTGCCCCATGGGAGGAGGGTTTAACAAAACTAGGTATCAAAGGAATAGAATACCGGGTATTTTCCCACGATGCCGTAGAGGGAGACATTGGGCTAATGAATGCCGCAGTCTGGCTGGGCACAAATCATGAGCCCCTGAAGCAGGAACAAACTTTATTTCTGAACTCTACCAGCACACTCCACACACGCTCCTCGGGAATCCTACCGAACGCTCATCCAAGCACCAGCAACCGGAAATATCCCTCCTCCAGCACTTCCCCAACCAATCGGAACTCTCCGGGAATCCCCGCGAGAGCTCAACTGGAACTCAACGAGAACTCGCTGGCGTCACCTCTCATTCACTACTTCTGGCAAAAATGTCATGCATCATCCCTACTCGGCTGTGGCCCTCATCATGGCCACCAATCCATAATCACATCCTGCATTACATTTTAGGGCTACTGCACCTCAGTGAAGTCAACTCTGTCTTCAAACTGCTAACCACATAGCTCAACTAGTAACTCCAACTAGTGACTAGTTCTGGCTTGAGTAGCTTCCTGGTCTCATAGCTTTGCCTACCTTCTATTGCTCCTTGGATTTCAGTTTTATATTGGCCACACTCACTGCAGAGGCAGTAGTTTCATCTTCAATTTCCTTTCCTCAACTTCCACTTCAGTTCTTGGTTTTAAGAAATGAGATCAGATTTGTGGCCATCAATTTTAATTTATGCTCCCTGAAGAAGCCAAATGCCAGGCCAGTTCTGCTTATGACTCAAAACCCAGTAGGCAATGGTTTCAGCACCTCTCATTACTTACTCTGTATATTTTCAGTTTTGTTTCATTTCATTTTGTGTTTGGTTCTTGATGGTGTTGCTTCTCTTTTTATTTATCAGTAATTAATATGTGTTTGGAGCAGCAGGGATTCTTCAAAGAATAATCTCACAGATCCTTCTTGATTAGAAGTCTTTGATGTAGGTTCTCAGTCAAAAATCAACTAGGGCTCAGGGAAAGGTAAAATGAGGTGAAGGAGAATGTGCTATTATCTGTTAGAATCCAGCAGCAAAAGAGAGTGCACTGCCCAAAGGGACTATAAAAACTCGGGCTTGTTCAAGAAGACACTAATGACAAAGGAAGTTCAGTATCTACAGCTGTGTCCCACCTGTAGGAGTCCCAGCTGAAAAATGTATTCAACATCAGACCAGATGCCATAATAGAATTTGGACATTCAATTCTAAAACCCAAATGCCAATGATTTGGGAAAAAAGAGAGGAAGCTCCAGGATTTCACATTATTGTCCTGTGAACTCACTTGACAGAGTACTTCCAAAAAAGCAAGGAGAGTGGTGTGGCAGTGAGGAGACAAGCAGGAGGTGGGATTCCATAACCTCATGATGGATAGACACTCAGGGTTCACTTTTCCTCCCTATATAAGCCTAGGAACTGAATGTGTGTAGGTTTGGGGTGGATCTCTGCCTAAGAAATATTGAGAAAGACAAAAAGTGACACTGATTCTTTCTAATCCTGGTAATCTATCATCTACCAAAAAAAAAAAAAAGATAAGGAAAACAATGTATTTATTTGATTTGCCTTTGCTGCTCTTTGTTAATATCATAGCTGGTTAGCTACAGTGGAGTATTCAGTATGCTCCAACAAGAATAGGTCCAGATCAGCACCACATAATAATGTTTGATATTAACTTGGTCTGACAAGAGCATGCCACGGAAATGCTGTATTATATCAAAGGTTGGTTTCCTTTATTTTTAGGTACTGGAAATTGAACTCAGGATGCTTTATCAAATAAATAGAGATACATGTGTTGCCTCTTCTTAAAAATTTTAAATTTTATTATCTTATTATTTTCAGACAAGACCTTACTAAGTTTCTAAGGATGGCCTTGAACTTGGGAAACTGTAGCCTCAGCCTTTTGAGTATCTGGAATTACAGGAGTGTGCTACCATGTCTGATTCAAAGGTATTTTTTTGTTTTGTTTTTAATTAATAGTCTTTTCCAAAGGATTTTCCCTAGCTCAGGAACTTCTAAAGACAAAAAAGAAGAATTTAAGAATTTAATTGCTAATATGAAATAAAACATTGAGTTTAATATATAAGTGAAGTGTAAATTTTGAGTCAACAAAATAGAATTTATGTTTAGCTAAGACTTCTGTGGTCTTATCATATTTGAGAATTATAGGAGCTGGGTATAAGCACCATTTCTATAATGAATTGCTAACAATATACACAATTTGGGGTGATTTTGTATAGTTAATTTAATCACTCATCTATTAAAAATATTTTTGGGGATCTACTATGTGAGAGATGGTGCACTTGATCCATGTTCTACACCTTTATAAAAGTCAGCTTTGAGCTAATCATCTTCTGTGTCCCTTACTGATTGCATGCTAAATTATACCTAACTATTTTAGCCTGCTCAATTGTATCTGAGCTAACAACAGATTCTCAGAGAATTGTGAGAACAATGTATTCTACCAGTGTGCAAAAATCATCTAGGGAAGTCCAGTACTTTGTGACATGATTTTCTGTGGCTTTCCCACTTTTGCAAATAATGCTTCCTTTACAGAAATGTCTACTACAAAATGTTGGTTCAAGACAGATATGTTGAGAAATATAAAACCCTTCTTTGGATTTTAGTAGAAATAGAATAACTTTGAAACTGGATGCTACCTGGTAGCATCTTCCTCACCACAATCAGTTCTTCAGACTCTTAATACTCAGTGACTTCTTCCCACATCACTAAGTCTAATGTGGGTCATGGCCCCCAAACTGAAATGCCTATGGGATTATGCACGTAATAAATGTGATGAAGTAAGCTGTGTGTGTGGTGATGAGGATGATAGGGAAGTGGTCATCTGAGCAGTGCCTACTTTGGCTGATGGAATGGTTGTCATTCATCCTCACTGGATATTCCCGCATTGGGGGTCTCGTCTACTATTGCTAAACCAGGTCTTCTAATTTGTAAGCAACGACAACATTCTGCAATATTATATAATATTTTAATTTAAACAGATAATGTAATTGTTTTTAGTCACCTGACAAGAAGGGAATTTTTGTGTTCCAGAGTTTCTATTTTGTGGCATCTCCTATATGCTTCAAGGTAATAAAATGATATACTTTCTACCTAATGGGGTTTGGCTATTTTAAAATGTAGTGTTTATTGATGCTTGTATTGTTCAATCTATAATATTTTTTTTTAAATTTTACTGTTACAAGCAAAAAATTCAGCTTTATAATCAAGTCTAAAAATAAAAAGACTGATTATACTTTAGTAATTTTTAGCTATTTCTTATTCATGCAAAAAAAGATCTAATATTATAATGTCATTTTCTTTCCATCAATCATTATGCAGTTACTTGGAGAATCACCTTTCAATATTTTAACAAGTTTATCAGAGTTCTTTAACCAAATTAGGAAATATTCTGGGTAAAATGTTCCCTGAAAGAGCCTTTTGAGATAGGTAATACTGTATCAAATTATCAGTAAAAGAACTTAATGCATATAAAGAAAGAGTAATCCAAAAGTTTAATTCTAATTCTCCTCTGTCCCAGAAATTATTCAAAACCCTTAACTCTGATTTTTCTGCTATTCCAATGTTTGAATTCATGGCTGATTTCCTATTACTATGAACAGTCTCAAGATATAGTAGTTGTTCAGTTACATTTAGTGAGTGAATAAATTAATCAAATGAGAGGAGAGGAAACTTAGAGAAGCAAATAATAACAATCAGAAAGTAAAAGCTCATTGAAGAAGATAGAAATCATGAACATAGGCATCTAAAGAAAAAGGTGTATGTACCTACAGACAAATTTGGAAGATTCACCAAGCCATAGCCAGTTTTAACCTGAATGTGAAGCTATCATGTAAGTGAACTCTAAACTACACAATTGGAACAATTAGGGATGTTTTAGAAAATGATAAACATTACTCAATTCTTCTTTTAAAAAAGGACTCATTTATGGACATCTGTCATAGTCTGGGACAAAAGTATCATGATTAGAATTGTGGTAAATGTAAAAATCAACTGATAAGATTTAGAGAGGGGGAGATAGTTAGCAAGTATTAAATGATAAGATCTTTCATATCTTTGCTTTTTTTCTCTGGTGGGTGGTTGCATTTGCCATTTACAACATGATTGATGTGGGCTTCATAGAACAACAGGACTCAGCATCTTATTATTAATCATATTAAACTAATATACAGATCAAGGAAAATATCTATTAACTAGAATACTTTTTTGTGAAAAAAGAGGTACTTCAAGGCCGATGAAGCCAATAATAGTTTTCAATCAATCAACCAACTTATTACATGACTATAATCAACATAGTGATTTTATAATGATCCTTGAGGGAGAATAATATTATTATAATAATATTATATATTATATATATATAGTTATCAACTTAATCATCTCAATGTTAGTGATGAAATAGGTGCTATGTTCTCAGGTAGTTTCCTTGTGAGCAGATTAACAGATTAAATATGCCTATGATTCCTAGGTAAAATGAGAGTCACATTGGATAAGAGAAAACAAAAGGGGCTTGCTCTGTCATTTGATTATATCATGAAAGCATGACCATCTACGAGGATGCTTCAGGCTGGCTCATAACAGGACCCGGAAGTTCTTGTGTTATTTTCCCATTCAATGCCTATTCTAAGATATTGGTTCTGATTAGTATGTAGACATGGATTCTATATCTGATTTTGTATGTGGACATTGGTTTTGGCTTTGTGTAATGAAATTGGTTATGGTTCTCTTTTTTGTTTAATTATTTTGTTTTATTTTACTAATGACTCTAATTTTTTTCAATTTTTACCCAGATATGTTTTGGTGTTGAACAAGTATACAACCCTACTCACATCTTTGTCCTTGTAATGTAACTCTGTGACCCAAGGACCATTTCAGAACTAGATGGGCATTCACACAAAAAGGGTCAGAAAAGGAGTGACTGGAATGATAAGGGGCAACACAGGGCCAACTGGAGGGGGAGGATGATAGACATTACCTAAATTTATAAGTGGATACAGATGACTTTCCCTCCAGAGTGACCATGAACTAGGCAGTATAACAGTAGCTGAACTGGATGCTATGGTCAATGAAAATAAATTTAATTCTACTGAGGGATAAATGTGTGATTCTGTCACTCTCCACAAGAGTTAGGTTGCAGTTGAGAAGTAATGGGGTAAAAGGAATAATGAATCCACAGAATTTTGAAAAATGAGGTCTTTTTATTGAAAACAGTATTGTAATACAATTCTACATAAAAGGTATAATCATTCTCTCCCACTTCAAGCTCTCCACCAGCTAGGCTCTGTCTTGATGTACAAATAACTACAAAAATTTAGTGAGTCTTTACACTATATTGTATATTATATTTAATTCTCACCCAGCCCTATGAAACTTGCATTTTAAATTAATATTTATGGAACTAAAGTCTATTTATTTATTTATTTATATTAGAGCTTAATGGTTATACATAGTAGTTGGGTTCATCTTGACAAACTCATACGTGCCTGAAAATTGATTTCAGTGAACTGAATTATTGAGTAAATAAAATGACTAATTTGATTAATTGAATTAATTGAAAATGATCCTTATTTACTACATTTCAAGAATAGAAAATTTGGATTTTTTTCCCAATGAATAATATGTTGAGTTATTATATAGTAACACTAAAAATTTACATATATTTACATAAAAGTTCAATACATATTAAATGTATGACATGGCATATGAAATACTAATGTACAATTAAAAAAATATAGTATATACATAGAAATAGACAAATAATTAATTATCCCTATGAAGTTTTTAGAAAAACTTCTCAAGTTTCACAACTAAACATAGGAGCTGCTGCCAAGTGGTATATGTTTTAATAATTTGTAGGAATTAAAAACAACAAAACTAAAATGTGGTTACTTTATTTCATTTATATAGAAATGTACATATTTATGTAAAATTCATTGATGTGTTTTTCACTATAATTTATTATGGTTCAGATATATGTACCTATAGATCAACCATGCCAATTAGGTAATTGTATGACCAGGATATGTAGCTTATATATTTTGAGGTAATTTGAATGATTAAATAGCATTTGTGAAGGAAAATCATTTTGGAGCTCAAGTTCTTTGTTGTGAGAACACTGCCCACAAGGTATTTCTTCAAATTTCAAAGCTGAGAAATCCGATTCCTAAAACTTTGATTGTTTTATTACCTGAAATTTTCTCATCATGAAATTCTTTAAAGAAATAAATTATTAATACCCTCAAAGTACCAGGAGTCTTCTGATACCTCAGCTAAAGTCAAGAAGCTTATTTTTTGAAGATAGGAGGAAAAAAAGTGAAATCCTGCACAGATTTCTCACCTGGCTTTCATAGGATATGAGAAATCTAATTGTGCACTAGTTACCCCATTACTGAGTAATGTTAACGGCGTCTGTGTAAAATATGAGGACAATTAAATGCTTTTCCATAGTGGTGTGTGTGCTTTGGTGTCTGTCAACATGTAATTGGGTTTAAATTGAAGTAAAGGGGCTCTGGGTAGCTTTATACTTACCCTGGAATCACCCACAAGAAAAATAATTCAACTATGAGAAGAAACAGATAAGTATCTTAACCTACCTTTTAACATTGGCAGACTGTGCACTAATTTCTTTCTTTTTTTGCATACTCAAATATCATATTTTGAGGAAATTTTCTAAGAACAGCCATCAAATTCCATTTCTATTTAAAAATTAAACAAATACATTGGTCAAAAGTGCAAACCCTCAAAAATAGTTTCAGAAATTTAAACCATTGTTAGTGAAGGCAAGTGTGAATTGAACAGAAAAATCTTATAAAAATATCTTTGACTTTCATTTTTCTGGTATAATGATATGTTTTGATTGCATAAAGGATACTTTGAATTTAAGAGAGAAATTACCAGTTCTAAGACTAAAATAGCAGTAACAGTGCCTTAATAATTGAAGAAATTAAAACAGCCCTTGTAAATTTATCCTTCTCGTGAACCATGTGAAAATTATATAATTCAAGTCAATTTGTTTTTAGCAGGTTCTTTTCTTTATGTCTATTTGCTGACTGAAAACATCTAATTTGCATATAGAAATCTAGGTAGTATGTCCTCTGAAAATAGAAGTACTTAGAATGCTGAATTAGCCTCTTGCTCTGTATAGAGACACTGCTCTAATAGATTCTGAGTTAAACTGTATGTCTAGGCTAAGGTCCTGAATGGGCTAATGTCCATTAACAATCAACAAATTAGTAAATTGCCTTTATTGAAATTTCTTTTCTCAACCTAATGGTTTGTTTAACTGATGGCTGATGTGACCATTAGGAGCTATTAGCATGTTAAGAGGGTATTAAATAAAGCCAACAGTTGGCCTTAAAAACAAAAGGATAAACACAGCACAATTTATTATTTTGCTAGGCTAAGCAAACATGGTTTCAATGCATTACTGCCTTCTAACAATGCCAGTAGTCATCTGTTGAATAAATATTCTATTGGGTTAGGAACAAAAGAATCAGCAAATCTATGATCTGCTGAACTTCTAATTGTTGAGGCATATTAGCCAATTTGTGGATTTAAAATTTTGTAACATGTTGGATTTTTTTTTCTATCAACTATCATTGTTGTAGACAAGCAACCTGAACATTGCAAGCAGCTGTTGGGGGGAACTGTCTTAAACTGAACCTCCATTTAATTGTTTTGAAATAAAGGAGAATCCGGAAGAAGTGTTGACTCTTACTACTTAGGATACCTATAGCTTCCTGTTATTGCTTTTATATCTAGAAAAGCAGATCCAGTCATGCCACATAGAGAAGATGCCAAGAAGATATTTCCTTTTGATTGTTTTAGTTTATAATTTAAATACTTGCATTTTTGCAGTTGTTTTGTTTCTGATAATGTAAAAAAAAAAAAAAAAAAAAAAAAAAGAGAAAATTTTTAATCTGTGTATTTCTCTTAGTCTCTCTTTTCCAGGAAGGAATGAAAGAAATAGCATTTCCAATAGACTCCCTGAATGTCTTAAGAATATGACCCCACTGCCTCTATCAGGGCTTCATTTTCATGGGTTCACTATCACCAGGAGATGCCAGGTACTGTTCTGGGCACTAACATAGTGAACTCAACATAGAGGAAAAACCCAGGCTCGAGAATCTTACATTCTGGTGGAGGATAACGTAGGGCAGACAATGAACCTAAGTAAGAAGGATATCAAAAGATGGTAAGTGCTAAAGAAGAGAGAGTAGAAGAGAGATTTATAATAACAAGAGAAGAGGAACAAGTAGCACTTTAAGCAGTGACATGGTTGCCTTTATTGAGACTATGATACTAGAGCAAAGCTTCAAAGGAGATAAGGGAATTTGTTTTTCAGATACTAAAGGAAGGAATACTCCAAGCAGAAAGATGCAGAAATGGCTCAAAGCATTTTAGGCAGGAACTTGCCTAGTATGTTCAAGTCATGGTCAAATCGAGACAAAGAGAGGAGAGGGTTTGTAGGAAATGAGGTTAGAGAGGGAAAAGCAGGGAGGGACTCAGAGTCCATTGTGAGAAATGTGGCTTTTACTCTAAATGTGATCTCGCTTATGTTTTAAGAGGAGCACTCAGATTGCTATTTTAAGAGTAGACTGTAAGAGGGCAAGGGTGCATTAGTGGGCCTGGTTAAGAGTGAATTATAGCCATCCTGGATATAGAAAACAGTATCCTGTGTGTGGAGGAGGGCATTTTCAGTACAGAAGTGAGAAAAAGTCTGACTCTAGACATATTTGAGAACTGAATCAACAATATTTGTATTGGATATGGGATGGGGAATATAAAAGAAGGAGAGAAATCAAGGATGGCTCTAAGGTTTCTGGACCTAAGTGACTGGAAACATGAATTGGCATCACCTGAATTAGGAAAAGACCTTGAGATGCTGAGTTCAGCTTTGAACATATTGTAAGGTTGCCAGATTTAGAAAATGAAAATACAAGTTACTTGGTTAAATTTTTAATTTAAGTCAGTATTTAATCAGATAAGCTTAGTATGGCGATTCTGAATGTCTATTGTAGACATCAGTGGAGATGCTACAAAGGTATTTGAATTCTGAGTCTGGAGTTTGGGCCTCAGCTGTATCTGGAATTATAATTGTATGACTCTGAGGAAGATGGAATTTTGAAACCTAGAGACAAGTTGATAAAAAGAAAGATGTAGAATACATAGGGAATGTCAGTTCTGTCCCCTTTCTGCAATGGAAGTTTGGGTCATCTCAACTTTATGAAGATAGGGAAAAGAAGAGAGATAGCAAAGAAGTCTGAGAAAGAGAAACAAGAGCAGTAGCAGAAAAACCAAGATGGTGTAGTGTGCTAGTAGCCAAATGACAACAGTATATCCAGGATGAGGTGTCATCCATTGTGATTTATGCTGATAGGAATAGTCTAACCCAGAGTAAAATACTGATAATGTAGTCAAGAAAGAGAAAAATGGCTGAAGCAATATCCTTGATCCTGTGGGAGGTGACAGGCTTTACCAGACACATATGGGAATGAAGCTTGGTATCTAGAATGATAGGCAGGAAGACAGAAATTTGGTGACCAATGCTGGAAGGTCTGCAGATGAAGTGCTGATGTCAAAGGTCTATTTTTATTGTTTCCATTTTCTTAGTAAAATAGCAAACAGCATCAAAGTTTCAATTCAGGATAGGTAAGGAAATATTTGAGGGTTTTTTTGTGGGGGGTTACTGGGGATTGAACTCAGGGTTACTTGGCTACTGAGCCACATAATTAGCCCCATTTTGTATTTTATTTAGAGACAAGGTCTCACTGTGTTGCTTAGTAACTTGCTTTTGCTGAGGCTGGCTTTGAACTCATGATCCTCCTGCCTCAGCCTCTAGAGCTGCTGGAATTATGGATGTGTACCAGCATTTCTGGCAATATTTGAGATTTGAAGAGGAAGAAGATCAACTAAGACACATGTCTAGGTTATGACTTTAGCTGGACTGGCCAAGAGTATTGTGGCACTATTAAATTAAAGGTTCTATTAATTTGTGGATATGAATTGAAATTAAAACTACTTAGCATGATTTTGCGTTATTTGAGGCACATTTATATTGAAGTGGGGCATGAAAACCTTTATAGTGAAAATTAAAGGATAGCATTTTCCAAAGTGAGTATTACCTATCATGTCTTACACAATTTTAGTGAAAGATTTTTAAATGTAATAGACTGTCTATCACTTGCAGGCATTAAACTATAAGAATTCTTAAAGAATGTCTTTTAGCTAGAGATGAAGAAAGCTATTAAAGACTGAGCCCATATAAGGGAAAGCTTTGTATACTTTTCCGTACAAGAAATTATCAAGGGCTTCTGAGAGTAGTTCCCAGGTCCCACAAGGAAGCAGCAGCAATTTTAAACAGTGTTAAAAATTCACTCTCTAGTAAATTTCTCTTTTCTCCTCTGTAGCCTTAAGTGGCGCTCTGAGATGGACCTTGACTTTTTTACTTTGAACCTTTGTAGTGATTGCAAAATTATATTTTAATTCTATTCCAGACATTTTATGTGCTTGGTGAGGTAAGACATTAAGGATAGAGTTTTTGTTCTATTCTTGTTTGTTTCTGCCAACAAACACAAGCTCTGAAAAATGCAGACAGCCTTCCTTCCTAGGTATGATGTGGCCATATGACATTGTAGCTGCCTGCTCCCCAAACCAAGCAGAATACTTGTTGCCTTGTGAACACAATCCCTTCAAGCTACATTTTCTCTACTGTGATGATCCTTCCCCAAGAAGAGCCTTCTCTGAGGACTGTAGTCAATGTTATGTCAAATGTGTTTCCTGGGGTGTGGGGGGGAATCTCTTCCTTCTTGGATTCAAGCTAAAAGTTTAACTTTTTCTAATAGTGTTATAGCATTTAAAAATATAATCACTAAATATCTACTTAATAGCAAATGGTAAAAGGCATTTTTAAAGTATAATGCCTTCATAGGTTTATGTTCAGTGGCTCCACTGGCCGCCTGATGGTACTTTCACCAGCCTATGTGAAAAGAGAAAAGTAAGGACCTTGAAAGACTGCCAATTGTTTTTCCTTGGGAAACACTGAGATTCTCTTAAATTTTGCATCCTGTTTAATTTTCAAAAGGACTCTAAACACTCTATGTACTCTAATTTACTTTAAAATTTTAACAGGCCCACCAAATGCAAAAGACTGTGAATGAAACATTTAGTCCACAGAGGATTCCCTGAAGAACAGAGTATCTGAGCGGCCTAAAAATACATGAAGTATTTAAAGAGCAATAGTTCTGTTCCCTTCATATCCTGATAAACATCATTTTTTACATTTATGCCCACAGATAGGAAAATTTGTCCCAGAGTTTCCAAAAAAATTGACTGTATTATATTTTTCAAATTATATTGCATATACACTAATTTTATATATACTGCATATACTAATTTTATATATGCAATATGAAATTAGTTTTCTGTGGTCGACCTTTAAAAGTCATCTGTTTTCTTTCCATTACTTTTGTAAGAGTGTTTACTTTCATATTGGAGAATGATCTAATACTTAAAAGGGCAAAATGTCATAGTTAGACAATTCCCTCTTGTATTTTAAAAGGTCCTTCTGAGTCAATTTTTTCTTTTGTGTGTTTAGGTGACTATGTAGACATTAGAAAGAAGAGCTATGAATTATTTTTTGTAGTAAATACCTTTAATCATATAATTAGCTTAGATAAATCCTTGAGTCATGTAGAATTTTTTAAAAATGGATCTTATTTAGCCAGGACTAGAATGCAAAGTAAACATGAGTGAAATCTTATCCCTAGATTTCCCAGTTTTGTGGACTATGGTTTTGGTACAGCATGTATAAAGTAGCAAAAGAACTTGGGGAGAAAAGTGGCAATCTGTAGTTTAAGATTTTATTGTTTCAAAAAAAAATTGATAATTAACAAAAGCACATGATTTTTTCATAACTAACAGAATATTATTTTTAATATTCAAAAATTAAGTTTACATTATATTTTTCAGTTAAACATGGTTTACTATGAGAAGATTTCATTATAAGCAGCAAACAAAATGCAACAACTGTTTTGATCCTAAATGTCTAGTTACAGAGTACTACTTAGAAAACTCTGGTAAACATACTTTATGATGCTCAGGGATGTAGGTATTGGGGAAAGAATAGCTTAAGGGTAAATGTACAGACTCTGGAACCAGACTGCCTGAATTTGCATCACTGCTTATCCCTTATTTGTTGTGTTAAAGTGGGCAAGTCACTTTACTTCTCTATCTCCATTTGCCTATTAAATCAGAAAAGTTGAGTTACTAATTGTGTGTTCATCATAGCCATAGTAGTGTGAATAAGAATTTAATCAATGTTGAAGCATTTAGAACTGTGAACTGTGTAAGTGCTAGCTGTCACTTTTTGAACTAAAAAGTTTAAAGTTTTTGCAAAGCATTAAAAATAGCATAGTATGTGATATTAGGTGATATGAACAGGGTCGATGATTAGATGTGTTGTATGATTAAATCTACTTTTCAGATATGATGAAAACAACTCAGACAAAATATTTGCAAGAATAGTTATAGTTTAATATGCGTTTATATTTCAAACTAAATTAGTGTTCATTTTGCACAGTAGATTTAAAATTCAAAATCTCAACCTTCAATTTGCATATAGTAAAAAATCCACCCTTCTCTTTTAAAAGTGAATTCTGTGATAAGAAGGGGAACATGTGGCCTTGCAGAAGGAGGTCTTGGGCCTGGTGGGGGAAAAGCTTTCTCAGTGACAGCCCTGCATGCCTGTACCTTGCAGAAAGTTCAATTCTAGTTATCATACACACTCTGTTCACCCTAGGATGATGAAAACTGCAAATTCTAAATTGGGGAAAAGTCAAAGGCCAAGCACCTTCCATGACGTACTTCTGCCAATCTTGCCAATTTTTCCTCCTTTCTATTATTATCACAAAAATGATCTCTCATTGAACACAGCTGCTAGAGAGTTCCAAAATAAACTTTGTTTTAAAATCCTCTGTATGGATCAGAAATATATAAATACACAATCACTTTCCTCTTTAAAGTCCTATTATCTGCAGGGATCAACAATTTGAGCTTCACTCCTAAATTCACAGTTGCTTTCATAAGCAGTTTCAGTTCATTAAAGAATATAAATCCAGGTTCACCTCTGGTTATCATCACAGCACAGGACCAGTTTGTTGCTTTTATAGTAACTTGGCAAATGTATCAAGACAAATGAATGGGTATTTTCAGATTAGAAAATGGCTCATTGGGCTGGGGATGTGGCTCAAGTGGTAGCACGCTCGCCTGGCATGCCTGCGGCCCGGGTTCGATCCTCAGCACCACATACAAACAAAGATGTTGTGTCTGCCGAAAAACTGAAAAATAAATATCAAAAATTCTCTCTCTCTTTCTCCCTCTCTCTCTCACTCTCTCTTTAAAAAAAAAAAGAAAATGGCTTATTATCCAGGAAAATGTCTATAGGTGGTATTGGGACAATTTGGGGAAATGGAAAAGAGTACAAAATCAATTACTATGTTTTCTGTATTTTTTCCAAGTTTACTTTTTGTAGGTGTTATGAAGGAATTCCAAGAAATGCAACTTTTTTTCCAATATATAGGCAATAAGGTGATTTTTTTTTATGAAATAATGAGTGGTATCTCTACAACTGTACCATGGCCACTCGTTGTGTGTAGGGTGACTTTTAACCACAATCTAGAGAGTGATATGGCCCAATGACTGAAAAGCATTTTCCATGCACTTACTTTTCCATAAGATAGTTACTAAAGAGATGAGAAAGAAGTGAGTTATATTTGAATATTTATACATTTGCAAGTATATTTTATAAGGGTTATTTGTTTGTGCATGCATGTATGAAAAGATTACCATGGAACAAATTTCTTTTACCTCAACACATTAGCTTTGTTTGTTTATGTGAACAAAAATTAGGTCCCTGATTATTAGTATAATGATAATTATCTAGCTAATATTCAGTGGCTACATTTTATATTCATTTAGCAGTCATAAGGCTACAGTTAAACTCATAATTAGTAAATTACATCCTTCAGGAGCTACCATGTTGAGACTTTTTCAAAGCTATTCTGCAGCATAGGTGATATTCAGTGTAAAAAATATTTTTAATCATCTGCAATACTTTTGAAATTCCTTTTGTACAGAGTCATGCAAAAATAAGTCAGGGAAACCAAAATGTCAATGTAGAAATGACATCAAGGGTAGTCTGTCATAGGAAGGGGAAAGGATGCTGGGAGGTAAGATTGGTAAAGAAATTGGATAAAAACAAGCAGCAGGGCACTAAAGGTATCATTCAAAGGTATAGCACATGCTTTGCATGCACAAGGCTTTGGATTCTGTCTCCAGTGTGCACATGCACATGCGCATGCACACGTGTACACACACACACTCACACAAACACACACACAGTGACTATGATTTTAGTAATGCTTTTATGTCCATTTGTCTTTAATAGTTACTCCAGAATATATATTCAGTTGAAATGTAGTGTATCGTACCCATAAGCTATGTTATTTATTCATATTGAAGATGATGGCTATACAAATTCTTTGTAATGCCACATGACCTCACGGAGTTTCAAAGCCATTGGCTGTAAATTATTGTAAATTAAGATGTGTGTCCAAAAATTACTTATCTATGCATGGAAATTAATAAACATATAAAAAGTTGTTCTGATATTTTTTGAAAGCCAAGATACAAGTATTTCAAAGTTCTATTTAACTGAGTCTAGAGTTGAGCAAAACAAATTTTTTGGAAGATAAAAAGAATCAGACCTAGATTGTGAAGGTTCTTCATGCTTTGGCAATAAGATTGGAAGCAACAAATGATTTTGAGCAACAGAGCAGCAGGCAAGTTGAGGTTTACCAGGCATCTTTGAAAGCAAGTCTAGGAGAATATTAACAGCCCATTCTGGTTCTATGAGGCTTTCATAGTGATTCAAGTGAGAAATAACAAAGGATGAGATGTAGAAGCAGTGGTAGAGGAGAGGAAAGAATGAATTCAAAAGCGTTGACAATGTTCTCCCTTTACTTCATTCTCTTCAGAGTTTTCCTTGCCTCATTTCAATCCAGGGTTTTATTAACATATAATATTTCAGTGAAAATTTGAAGTAATACATAATATTTGAGGGAGTGAAGGATATGAGGAGGAGAGAAGGCATGGCTTTGATATTGCACTAATAGTTTTGGAAAATGTAACCAATGGGAGAAACTGGACAAAGAGTACAAGGACCTCACTGTTATTTCTTATAATTGCATGTGAATCTATGATTATATAATTTTAAAAATATGATGATGAAATTAGAAACAGACCTGAGCCCTAGCAATACTGTTTAATTACTAAGAATTTTACTATATAAATATTAATTATTAAATATTAATTATTTTGCTACATAATAAAAAAAAACTTGTTGGAAAAATTTCCAATCTTGTATAAGATTCTGACAGTTATCTAGTATCTTTATTGAGTTGATTTATTCAATTTTGTCCAACTTGATGTTGAATCCAGGGCCTTGCACACTGAACTACATATCTAGCACTTTATATTTTTGAGATTTGGTCTTACTGTGTTGCCCAGGCTGGCCTTGAACTTCATGCATTAGCCTCCCAACTAGCAGGAATTACAGGCCTGTACTATCATGCCCAACTGAGCTGACTGCTCCCTAAGTAATTAATGGAGAGGCTAAAGAGGAAGACAGGACATCCTTGAGTAATTTCACTGGATACATCAATGCATGCCATTTGTTTCCCTGAAGAGTGACACAGGCTTGCTCAGAATACTCAGCTTTTACAGCTACAATAAATTAAACTTCGTATTTTCCCTGTCTCCCCATTTTAGAGATGTTGCCAAATGGCATAGGACTAGAAATTTAACAAAGATGATGTTTTGCATCTTTTCATGTGTAATCCCCTTTGGATAATCTGTCTAATTATAACTCTTTATTCACCCATCCTGTTTTTATGTTATAGAAAGAAAGTAAATTAGGCAGATCAGGTTTGTTTTCGAACTTTTTTTTTTTTCAATTCTTGATGATCTTTTAGATATTTGCTCATTGATTTTCAAAAGATGTTTAATATAGCCTATTTACAACTATGCAGTTCAGAGAGTTGTTCCTCTTTTACTTAGAAATAATTGTGTACTTTCTGGGAAAACATCTTGCTAATATGGGATAATTGAAATTTCCATTTCCCCTCTTTGTTTGCTTTCTATTTCTCCATCTCTTCTCTATTTTCAAGCTTAGGTCATTTGTTTTTTTGTTTTTGTACTGGAAGTTGCTCTGCCAGTTCTCTCTGGACTACCCAGGAGACTCTTCAGAGTATGCTGCAGTCAAGCACACAGAACTGCTGCTAGTTTCTTTTAAAGGACCTAAAGCAGGGTGGTGTCCGCTGTTGGTAAAGGCCCCCTCCCTATACTCTCCAGTGATGACCTGTGCAAACATCTGTCTGTGGAAGTGGTAATTAGTGACAGTCCTCTCTGGATGTAGCTCCCTTCTTTAGGTTGCTTCTCCCTGCTCAAGCCCCAAGTGAATTTATCCCCTTTATGTAAAGATTTTCCATTTGTACACACATGTAATTAACAGTGGATTGCCCATGTATATATAACATTGATTCTCTTTTAAGGCTGTGAATCTGACATTTAAGAATCAATATTGGCTTGTGTTAAAAGACATTGGGCTAGAACTTTTGTTTATTTTTTAACACCATTGTGGGGAATATAATAAAGGGGTATAGTTAATTAAGACAGATATCTATAAATCAATATTTTAAGTTAGATTTATATATATTTGCTGTCAAATGTCTCGCTTGCCTTTGTTTTTATTTAATCCATTAAGTCCCAACTTTCAATCTGTGAATATTTCAATGAAAATAACATAGGTACATTAAAATAGTTTGGAAATAATAATCTAGAATTTATATGTATAAATATTATTATGATATAATAACATCTAATTATTATATAATTATATTATAGATTAAACAATTTTCTAAGATATTATATTCTACATTTATATTCCGATGAATTTTCCACACTTGGAATGGTAGGACAAAAATGGGTTAATGGAGTTTAAATATGCTGAGTGCAATCTGCAAGTAATATTTCAAAATAAATAGAATTCTATGGAAAAAAGTTCCTCAAAAATAGCTAGAAATATTTATAAGAAAAGAATGAAATTAATAATATTTACCCAATATAAAGAAGCAAAGGGTAACATTTAAATGCTTATCTTAGTCCCTTATCAGGTTTTAACCAGAACCACCTTAGAAGCAGCATGATGACAGTCCTCACCTAGGCTGCTGTGTTTCAGAGAGCCCTCCATGTCACAAACACAGAATTTCATTAAATATAAAACATGCAAGCTGTCACTGGGGAGTTGGCACTCCTGACTTGTACACTTAGTTGTCTGCTCGTGACTAATATCATTTAGACCTCAGGGCAAAGGAGGTTTCTCCTACATCTTTGCCCCCTGACATTGAAATGAAAGGTGATTTCTACTAACGACAAAATGCACCTAAAATGATCTTCTAGTGATAGATGCTTCCTAGCTCTTTTGTTAACAAGTCAAGGTTAGCATACTGAAGGAGTGGCAGGCGACCAGAAGTGGATCAGTCCAGGTATGGCCAACCCAAGACTGCTACTGCTCAGTTGCCCAGTTGGTGAACTCAGATGCAGGAGTGAGCTAAGCCAACCAAGGACAGCTCAGCTGATCATTGACTGAATTTCTGTTGTTAAGAATTGTGAATTCGGTCACAATAGCAAGACTGTGGAACCAACCTAGATGCCCTTCAATAGACGAATGGATAAAAAAAAAATGTGGCATTTATACACAATGGAGTATTACTCTGCATTTAAAAATGACAAAATCATAGAATTTGGAGGGAAATGGATGGTCTTAGAGCAGATTATGCTAAGTGAAGCTAGCCAATCCCTTAAAAACAAATGCCAAATGTCTTCTTTGATATAAGGAGAGTAACTAAGAACAGAGTAGGGATGAAGAGCATGAGAAGAAGATTAACATTAAACAGGGATGAGAGGTGGGAGGGAAAGGGAGAGAGAAGGGAAATTGCATATAAATGGAAGGAGACCCTCAGGGGTATACAAAATTACATTCAAGAGGAAGTGAGGGGAAAGGGGGGGAAATATAAGGAGGAGAAATGAATTACAGTAGAGGGGGTAGAGAGAGAAGAGGGGAGGGGAGGGGGGAGGGGGGATAGTATAGGATAGGAAAGGCAGCAGAATACAACAGACACTAGTATGGCAATATGTAAATCAATGGATGTGCAACTGATGTGATTCTGCAATCTGTATACGGGGTAAAAATGGGAGTTCATATCCCACTTGAATCAAAGTGTGAAATATGATATATCAAGAACTATGTAATGTTTTGAACAACCTACAATAAAAATTAATTAAAAAAAAAAGAATTGTGAATTCGGGGCTGGGATTGTGGCTCAATGGCAGAGTGCATGCCTAGCACATTCGAGGCCCTGGGTTCAATCCTCAGCACCATATAAAAATAAATAAATAAATAGATAAAACATATTGTATCCGTGTACAACTAAAAAAATTATAAAAAAAGAATTGTGTACTCAACAGATATTATTTCTTAATTACCATGTTTTAGGATGGTTTTGCAAAATAAATATTTTACATTTTACATAGCAAACATTGATACATTAGTATATAGAAATACAATTGGCTTTTGTTAATTGATTTTCCATATAATAATCACTATGTCCTCATAATTTGTGGATTCTTCCGATTTACTATAATTAAAAGTCATGAAATGTGATAATTTTACTATAAAAAAGCCAAAAATAAATAATTACGAGTTTACTTCTTATCAATTCTTGTATTTATTTCTTCTTCTCATTTTTATTATAATAGTTCAAACCTCTGCTATAGTATCAAACAAAAAGGGTGATCCTTATCCTGTTCCAAATCTTAGGAGAGTTTACAGCAAGTCTTCTTTTGGTATGAGGCTACAAACCAACTTTTGAACTTGACAAAACTCTTGAGAGAGAAACCATCTCTGTGCTAGAAGCTCCTTGAGAGTTTATCTCTTTTTCTTTCTATCTCTGTAGAACCACAAAACCATCAAACACTGCCAGTTTTTCTGTCCCCCAGTGAAATCCTCTGTCTAAACCAATCTTCTACTGCCTGCTTTGCCTGCCTCAAATCAGCAAGTGCTCCTGGGGAAAAGTGATAGAAACCTGTCAGCCACCTCTCTAGGATTTCTCCCTGTCCAGTATTTTAGCCTCTCCAGTCCTCGTTTCTTCCATGGCTCTTCACAGCTTATAACAGAAGCTCTTCCTTTTTTATTTGATGTTTTCTTTTTTCTTAATCAGAGCTGTGGTTAGATATAAAATATATCATACAATTCAGAAACTTCAGTGAATTAGTCTAATATTTGTAACACTTGCACATAAAAGCAAAAGAATATTTACATTATTGAAAATTTATATTGCAATTAAACTGGCATATTGGAAACTTGTCTGGCAATAATTAGGTCTCTACAATTGACATTCATATTTACACTATAGTAGAAACATTGTTTATACTTTAAGAAATAGTAGAAATCTCAGTATTAGTAACTGTGACTTTTGTGACAAACTTACAAGGGTTTGTAATGTTTTCTCCATAAGAACAATGCATTGCATGACTCAAATATGATGTTTGAAAACTCATGGTTTATTTCTGGACTAGAATAGAGAAGGATGCTTGTCTAGCAGAACTGTCTGAACTTTCATAGAAATTATACAGCAAGGGATGCTAAGGAGCTGGAGCAGCCAACTTAAATTTAGGATAATGTATGATATGTATGATATGCTTTAATGTATGATATGCAGACCTCCATTTGTAGTCTTGCTCCAGGCCCTGCAAATAATGAATTCAGAACCAGCTAGTAAGTTAACATTAAGAGATGTTTTTGAAAAATTCTCCTTATTTGTCCACATAGACTTGTAGAATTAGTTTTTATGATTAAAACAAGACAAAATATTTGTACTTTTTTCTACTGTTATTTAATTTTTATCCTCTTGTATTTAATCACAGAAAAGTTTCTGTGAATATTACATAATAAGAAAATTATTATACAACATAAGCCTCACACCATGGTCAGAGAAGCTAGGGAAATAATTATTTAGGGAAATAATCAGAAAAAAAATCACTCATTTAACTCTGTCATTTATGAATGGTCTGGGATTTGTAGGAAGCGAGTTGGGTTCAGTTTCTAGAGTAGAGCAAAAAGAAGGAATTGGGAAGGAGGATCATGGAAGTGGTTGGCTCTTCAGGATTGTTATCTTTCTTGAGCTCTCAGTAAAACAACTTTGATTGGACAGAGGTTGCTCATACTAAGGGCAACATCCAGGAAGAAGAGATGCACATGGAACATCAAAGTGAGGACAAACTGCAGTCTGCCAAACAAGGGCAAACCAATGTCATCCCTTAGAGCACAGTGGCTAATTCTTCATTTTTGTCTCTGAGTCATACTTGATTTTATTTATTTATCTTGTGGTCAACCTCAAATTATTCATAGAAAGAAACTATAGGTTATTTAGTTTAAGGTTAGCTAAGACTGCCATATATTATATAAACATATGGGTGGATTAAAAATTATAGATGGTAACAGTGAGGTGCAGAAAGATCACAGGATTTTTCTTTTCACCAAGAACAACACACATAGGTAAGTTCTCCAGGACTTTCATCCTCTGCTTTTTAGATCAGTGTGTTCAGAATTTTGCCTGCTTATGTGATTCTTTCTTACTTTATTCTGGACTAGAATAGAGAAGGATGCTTGAATAGAGAAGGATGCTTGTCTAGCAGAACTGTCTGAACTTTCATAGAAATTATACAGCAAGGGATGCTAAGGAGCTGGAGCAACCAACTTAAATTTAGGATAACCATTCCCTAAGGAAGTGGTGCTGGCCACCACTGGTATCATTAACCACATCAAGCACTTCCTGAGCTCTGAAAGACAATAACATAGAGGACAAAGGACTTCACCAGCAGGATTGTCTCTGATATTTAATGTGAAATTTAATGCTCTGTTCCCTCCTTATCAAGTATCTCTGCATTATTGAAATGTCAGGAAGATGCCATCCACGGTTTTTTGCAGAAATTTAGCATTTTATGTCTTGGGTCTTGGATCTGCCAGCTGGCTTTCTTACTGCAGTGCTTCTTAGTTGCTGTCCTCAGCTGAAGAATACTCATGGCATTTGCTTCTAAGAAGAGGTAGTACTAAACAGGAACCAATTTCTGCCTTGTTTTGTTCTGTAATCTTCCTGTACAAGCCCAAGAACTACCTTAAAAGTCAGCACTCAGGAGATTTCTAGACCAGATTGTCTCTAGCTGACAGGCAAATCACAGCATTGTGAGATGGGATACTGATTGCAAAATCCCCTTTGGGGTCCCAAGCACATTAAAGAAAGCTGGAGCATGTAAGTCTAATGCATATTTCAGCACCAACTAATATTTATATTTGATAGACAAAATACCTAAATAGCAAGAAAATACAAATGTATCATTATATATGTAAAGATTAGAGTTTTCTTAAGTTCCAATGGAAATAGAATTTTGAATGCTCTCTTCCTTGTATTTTACTGTATCTTTAGATATGTAAGGTATATTTATTTTGCAATTCTTTATTTTTATAAATAGCTTCATTTACAAATCTCTTTCCTATAAACTTATATTTGCTTAGTACTATAATACCATAAGGTCAGTGTAAATAATTTCATTTTCAAACAGGAGAAACAGAAGCTCAGAGGATCCTCTGAGTTCCCTCAGAGTGAGTGAGGATAAAAGGCAAGACCTTCTTCAGGGCTCTGCTATGGCATGAACTCAACCTTATACCCAGCACAATGCTGGTGAATAATAATTCAGTAACAATATTTTTCTGTTAGAAAATCTCAAAGCTATTCATGTAAAGCTGAAGTTATAGCCATGTCTCTATCATCTCATAGGACCTTCACTTTTTGGTAACTGATCATTCTTCTTCTTTCCCTGATCATTCACTCTGAACAGGTAGCCTGTACTCCCTGCACCCATCCCACCCACCCCATCCCTATTCACTTTCATTTTTCTCTAAATTCTCAGCAACCCTATTTCTGAAGCCACCATATTTCATTAGAGCCACAAATATCCCAGTTATGAAGTAAAGTGTATATTATTGATTCCCCTCTGGGATTGTATTTCTGTCGAATTGGCTTTTTATTATAAAATGTGACTCCTTAGTAATATTTCTTGCCTGTAAAGTCTAATGTGTCTGATCTTAATAAAATAGCTTTTTATTTCATTCTTTTACTTTCAACCTTTTTATGTTCTTAGAATTTAGATTTCATCTCTTGTAAATAGGGCATATTTCCGACTTTATTAATGCAGTCCAAAAGTCTTGGTCTTTTAATTGGAGTCTTTCGTTGGTTTATATTTCTTGTACTTTGCCCTATATCTGTCATTTGTTTGATTTCTGTTTGTTGTTTTATTTCTATATTCTCCTTGTTCTCTTCTTCCGGTTGTCTTTTTTCTTTTGATTTAATTATGTTAATATGCTATTTTTCTTTAGTAATTTTAAAATTAATTTTGAGCATATTTATTTATGTTTTATTTTTTAAAAAATATTTACCTATTTATCTACTCTTTCTATTGCTTTGCATTTCTTTCTGAAATTTTGTGCTTCTATCTATGAAAAGATTTTCCCTTCTGTTCAAACATCTTCCTTTAATATATCTAGCAAGGCAGCTTTTGTTTGTATGAAAACATCTTTTCTTGCCTTTATTTTTAAAGGGTACTTCCAATGAATGTGGAATTCTGTCAGCAGTTTAATATTTTTTTTTCACTTTCAGGATGCCTTTTCTCTCCCTCTGCTTTAACCATTTCTGCTGAGAAAGTCAGCTGTCTTTCCTGTGTTCTTGCGCTTTTCAAAATAATGTGCTTTATTTTCCCTCTGCTATTTTATGGGATTTTTTCTTTGTGTTTTTTTACCAGCATTTATTTATACTACTTGCATATGTGTTTTATTTATATTTTCTTTTCCTGGGAGTTGCAGAACTTTTTGAAAGTAGGGATTGAAGTCTTCACAGTTTTTGAAATTTATCGCCAATTAGCTGTTCAAATATTTGTCTGTCTTGTTGGTTCTCTCTTTTACTTCCAAAATTCCAATTATATTTATACCTGTCCTTCTGATTACAACCCAGTGTGCCTTTTTTCTGTTTTATTATTTTTTATTTGCTTCAATTAATATGTTTTTCTACTGATCTGACTCCAAGTTATCCAATCCTGCCTTATGTTGTGTCTGATTTGCTATTATTTCCCATAATGGGTTTGTTTCAGATATTATATTATCAGTTCTAGAATATACATTTTATTCATTATACAGATTACAATTATTTATTGAAATTCTCCATCATTTTATTCATTTCATTCAGTTTTTCAGGTTTTTTTAACTTGCTAATTATTATTTTAATATTTCCTTATGCTAAATCCAATATTTAGTTTATTTGTGTGACTGCTTCTAATACATATATAATACACATACACACACACACACACACACACATATATATATATATATTTATTTTTAGTATATATATATTTATTTTAAATATATATATATACATATATATATGTATATATATATATATATATTTCTTTTTAGTTGAGTTTTACCACTGCTTCAACTTTCTATTCATTTTATGCCTATCATAGTGTGAAAGTGGTATCTTCTAGCTGTAAAGTGTTTTCTCTACCTTGCCCAGCACCCATAATCTCCAGGACATCAGATAAATAGAAGGGAATGACAACCTCAATTAAATAAGGCACTGAGTTGATTCAGGGCTAGGTTATTCTTTTAAAAAGATTGTCCTTCCCTTGTTTGACTCTGTTTATTGTGCAAGGCTTGGGACCATTGAGAATACTAGCTCTCTATCTTCTGTGATGTCAAAGACTACACACAATATGGTTTAGCCCTTCAAAGGCAGAATACCAATCCATTCAGTGCACCTTGTATCCATAGCTCTCTAATTTTTAAAACATATGTTTTCCTAACTCTCCAGATATTTTTCTAGATGTTACAGCAAGAACATTGAGCTGTCATGGCCAAGTGATCTAGCCAAGAAACAGAAGTACCTCTACTTTTCTCCTAAGATTCATTTTAGCATCAAATCATCCAGTAGGACTTCATTGATTTTTTTATATTGTATGAAGTTAACAATGTGTTTTATTTCTTAAATATAGCCTATAATTTTTTTAAGTTGGCACTTATCATATGTCATTATAACTTTGATTATATATGTTTCTATTGTCCAAAATTATTTTCAGGGCTGGGAGTATAGTTCAGTGGTAGAGCACTTGTCCAGCATGTGTGAGGACTGGGTTGTTTTCCAGGACTGAGGGAAAAAAAAGACACAAAAGATACCCTACCTTCCTTGACCCCACAAATAAAGCATTTACAAGAAATAAATTGCTTTCCAGGCTCTAAAATTCTGATATAGCTTATTTTGTCATACCACTGCAAAATCTTTATTTGAAGGAAGAAACTCTAGAAGTTACTCTTCCTTTTTATAAGTTGAGAGGTCTTTGCTTATAGGACATAATTTGAGAAGCATCAGAGTCCTATAGCCTGGGGAATAATTTCTCTCTACATCCTCTACAGAAAATTCCATTCATTTTTGTTAAGATGTGATCTGCAGGCAGCCCTCAGCAAGGTCATGATTATATTCCACATTTCCTGAGGGTTCCCTGTGTACCAGATCCTGATTAAGTATATTAACGCATACATCCTCAAAATAATTGTGAGAAATTGATCCTACCATTGCTTACATTTTATGGATAAGAAACAAAGAGGTAGTAAAACTTGCCCAAAGCCACACAATTATCCAGTAACAGGGCTGGATTGTGAAGCTAGTTAAACAAGCAAAGCCAGTGAAATTTTTTGGCCAAGATGGAGAAGCCAAGCTGGCCAGTGCCCACCCTGTAAGGAGGCTCTCAAGGAAGGAAACCAGTGGAAAGATCCAGAGTGGCAAAGTGGTTCTAATCAGAAGTATTGACAAATGTTCTATTGAGTCAGGTTGCCACATAAGATGGCAAAATAACTTTGCAGTTTGTTCCCTGGTAGGCATGAAGAAAAGAGTGTAATCTGAAGATCAGATTGGAGGAAGAGGTAGTTGGCTTACTATGCATAATAATCACCTTAAATGCTTGGTAAAATGCAGATTCCTGGGAAGTAGTCCCTAAATATGTGGTTCACCAGCACACCTGGAGAAGGCTCAGGGCTTTCCCTTTTATAAGAGAAAGGGAATGTATGCAGTTATCTTTCTGACCACACTTCATATTAGTGTAAGATAACTGGCCATTTTTACTTTTTAAGGTTTTCACAACTTTAATGAGCTACACATCTTTAAATGATAAATTAAAAACCTAAGGAAATGGTTACATTTTGTATCTACATAGATAATCAGTTTTTCTGCTCTAGTTACATGCATGCTAAAACCTATTCTTTAAAAAATTATGAAAAAAACTTGCACAGCCTAATCATACATACCATACCACAATTTTTTTTCTGCAAACTTATTCAGCATAATAATACAACAAAAGTTTTATAATATTTAACACAAATTTCAAAATATATACATTTCTTTAAACAGTTTCTTTCCTTAAGAAATTACACACACACACACACACACACACACACACACCACACAACACCAAAACCTACACATGCTCCTTGACCAAATGGGTTTAAGTTTAAATAAACCCCATTGTAAGCTGAAAGTATTGTGAGTCAAAAGTGCATTTAATACATCTAGCCTATGGAACATCATAGCTTAGCCACACAGTGCACCATGGAGTGCTGGATGTTTACCCACATAATTGTGTGACAAACTGGGAGCTGTGGCTTGTGACCACTGTCCAGCATTGTGGGAAATTATCATAATGAATATTGCTAGCTTGGGAAAAGATCAAAATTCAAAACATGAAGTAGTTTTTATTGACTACACGTTACTTTTACACTTTTATAAAGTCAAAAATCTTATCAAACTATTATAATTCATGAGCCATCTGTAGTATATCAGAGAAATGAGGTTTTTCTGAAGTTCTATTACACTCTTCTATGCAATGCTCATAGATATATGTTCGTGACTGTGAATCTAGGGAAGCACATGAAGCAGATCAAAGAGGAAGAGACATTTCTTAATTTCCAGGCATCCATTCCTCAGGTGGTTCACTTTTCTAAGAATCAGTACCAGCATTTATTCAGTACCATGGTTCCTGCTAGCTTTGTCAGCATAAGCTTTATTTCTGGAAAATGTGAAAACCAATTAACAGTGCACCATCCAATGATAATTTAGATAAACACAAAATAACACCAAGATTCAATTATCAATATTTTTGGAGAAATATGTTTACTAAGCTGATACCTTGTTAGTTTGGGGTAGAGATGAGAGTTTGGCATGTTGTGTTTTGCAACAACCAGATGAAATGAAATGGCAGTTGGTGGAGCCCGATTTGGAATGATGGAGATGCTGATGCAGCCTATCCATAGTCCATGTTGCAGGTAAGCCCAACATGAGTGTATACAGACCCAATTTGCAGAAAAACCCACCCAATTGAGTTTGGATGCTCAAGAAGAAAATATGCATAAAGATTAAAATTTTTCAATGTTCTTCAAACAGTCCAATCATTTGACGGCTAAGTTTTGGAAAGGGTCAATGTCAGATACTGCATTTTTGCTCTATGATCTGAGTAACTGTTAAGGAAATGGAATTATAATACTTGGTTTTAAAAATACCCTGGGCTTATTTTTATATCAAACCTTATATATGCTACATTTTTATGGATATTCTTCTATATGCATCAAGTAAAATGTAGTACAAATAAAAAAACTAATTAGAACTAAAATTTTACTACAATCATTTTTACCAGTTTTTACATAAAACCCCTCTCTTGTTATGATGAGTCTTAATGGACAAACATTTTTATTGAATGAAATGTCATTTCAAACTGAAATCATATTCTTGGCAGTTCATGAGAACAATTTTCTTTTAAAAGAAGTTATATTGTTCGCATGAGATCTCTGCATACACTCCTGGGTGTTGAGTATGGGAACTAAATCCCCTGAGAGTTGAACCCCAGAGACAATGTGGAGTAGCAGGGATGGGAAGAGTAGGGTTGGGTTTTGTGAAACTCATGCTGCATTCATGTTTTGAGGAAAGCCCTGAAAGCAATAATCACTTGCTTACAAAGAAGATGTGTTCTACCATTTCTCTTGGGAAGTCAATTGCCTGACAGAAAGAACACATTTTCTCATAGAATATTGTAATGGTAGGTGGTTGCTATGGTTTTGTCAAAAGGCAAAAATTATGACAATTTTAAGATTTGAATTAGCTTTTATTTGTAATTCTAGAATTGGGCAACACCTCACTCTCTAACATAGAATGAGTGTTTTAATGAGCTGAACAGAGGAGATTTTAGCTTTACAGAGAGAGAAGGGCTGAAAAACCAGAAACAGAGAATCAAAAGCAGACTGGGTCGGTCATCATTTCAACGTTGCTTTCCTTGTAGAAAGGTTAAAACAGAGGGAACATCCTTATCATGTGGACAAAAACTGGTCTGTTTAGTGGCTTGGCTAATTTCTTTCTTTTCTGATTTCTGGAAGGTAAGATAAACATCACAGCTTTGTCTTGGTGGTGTGGATGATCATCTCCAGTTTGGTTTGGTCTTTTGAGCCTAGTAAAGAAGCTCAGTCTAAACCAATGGCCTCCTGTAAATTTAATTTAGGAATTTGAATGTGTACCATGAAAAATATGTTTTGGAAACTTAATCCCTAATGCAACAATGTTGGGCTTAATTAGAAGTGTTTAGGTCATGAGGGCTCTGCCTTCAGGAATGGATTAATGTCAAGTATAAAAGGGCTCCTAGTTTAATCTCCTGCTTTCTCCTAGCCTTGCATTCAACTTGGGGTGCTGCAGCCAGAAGGTCCCACCAAGAAGCTGGTTTCTTGATCTTGGACTTCCTAGCCTCTAATACTGTAAGCTGACAAATCTGTTTAAATTACCTAGTTTCAGATGCTCTGCTAAAGCATCAACCAAACTAAGACATTGTGTTCCAGACAAATCACAGAAACTAAGCCAATGTGTCACCAAACAAAAGCAGTGGTGAGAGTTATTGACTTCTGAACATTTTAAGGGCAGTAGTCCCTTAGAAAATAAGATGAAAAGTATGGACCATTGATGTCTCTATCTCTGTTTCTCTCTCTGTCTCTCTCTCTCTCCTCTCTTTCTCTCTCTCTCTCTCTCACACACACACAATCTGGCTAATACCAAGCAAGTAAACGTAGATGTGGAGAAGCTCATGAGAGAAGAATTTTCTTTTAATAATCAAGTTTGAATTACATATATGTATTTTAAATAGTTTTATTAAAATGATATGCCACAGTTAAGAGTTCCAGGAAGTCACAAAAGTGATCTCAATTATGCATTGTAATTAATTGCCATTAATTAATAGGCATCATTTATCAACTTTCCCTTTAAATTGTTCAAGGTTTACTGGATTCAACTCGCATTAATTATTTATGCAATTTGTATTTGTCTCACAAATTCATCATGTATTTGTGATATTATTTTGGTCTTTATTGATAAATTCTTGCTGCAATTAATTAGTCTCTGAGGGGAGTTTTCTCTTTATTTTATCCATGTCATGAATCATTATTGAATTTTTATCAATATTTTTTGAAAAAAAATCTCTTGATTGGATAAATGTGGAAAAAATGAATTTATAGAACTAATGTTCAAATTCTCAACACAGCATCTAAACATTTTCTTCACCCTCACCTCCTTCACCTGATAGTATTTTCTTGAACAGCTATTCATTTCTCTATGCTCTTATTGATATTTCCTTTGTCTAGTTTACTCTTCCTCCTGTTTCCACTTGATGAGCTCTTAAAATCCCAGTCCAGATGTTTCTTACTCCTGAAAGCCTCCTTTCTTTGTAAGGGGATATTTTTTCTCTCCTCACTCTCATTATATTTTTACAAAGCTCTATTATAGACCTATAACATCATTACTATATTATTTATTGAAATATATGTGTATAATATTAGGGTCAACGTTCTAACTCCAGGTCATCTTTATATTTATGCTTAAGTTTAGCATGGGATCTAGAATACTAATGATATCTAATAAATACTTAGAAAATAACTAAGCAGTCTTCAGTGTGACCTTCATTTTTCTTCCCTCTTACTTTTCTTTTTTTCTCCTATGACTAAGAGATTCATTCACGTATTTTCACATATGAAACATTTATTAACTACCTATTTTATACAAGTCATTGTGTTACTGCTATGGAGGAAACAAAAATGCACCCCCAAAACATGACTTTTGAGCTTCATGAACTTATAGCTTCATATTAACTATTATTGGTTACTGTAACTTGGGAGCTAGGAGAAATATATATGTTATAAAACTAGACTATGTACAATTTGTATTATTGTAGAATATATATTTCTTTGTACATATAGATAGATATACATATGTCCCAAAAGTTTCAGTTACTTTCTTAGTTATTGCCTAGTTACACTGATTTACAAGAGGTTTTGGCACATAATTAATTTAGGTTCTTATCATTCTGAATCTGATAATAATTAGACATGACAGTATTGTGATTATTTTATTTAAGCAAGGAGGCATGGTTTGCTCATTATGAAAAACTTCAATCAAGAGTAGGTATATGTGGTTAATCTTAGATATTTTAATATTTTTTAAAGTTACTGGCAACTTCTTTTTTTGGAATATTTTGAAAACTCAACCTTGAGAACTTTACTTCGTGGCTTTTTTTGTTTTGTTTTGTTTTAATCTCAGCAATAGCGTTACACCAAATAGATACTGTACAATAACTTAAAAATATTCCATAAATGAAAGATGGGGGCACCTTGATCAAACAAGGTGACTTAAATATCCTCTGGATACCTCTTCTTAGAAATCCACAAACTTAGAAATTAAAAAGCTCAAAGATACCCATCATTGAAGAAAGCTGAGTTTAAACTTACTTATTTTTTTCACAAATTCCTTTGGTTTCTAAAACTTTTTCTGTTGGACATCTATAAGCACCCCTTGTCATTAGTGTTTTGAAGTACCTAGTGACATTGGTTCCTACATTGATATTGGTTGGTGCCATCTGACATAATGTCATAGTCCATTCCATTCACCATCATGACAGGTAGAGAAAGAGTAAAATCAAATGACTGCTTCAGGTTGAATATCTTGGCAGAGGGAATGAATGCAGCACTATGTCAAGGTGCAATACAGGATCAAGTAGAATCAGAAAAATTGTAGATTTTTCAGAGTTTACCACATAGTCAGAATTAGTAACCTTGAATCTGAACTGAAAGGAACTGGAAAATGGCATTGATCAAACTTCGGAGAAAACATCTTTCTTTCCAGATGAAGGGCTCTGCTTCCAAGGACAAAGCCAGCATGGATCATGAGCTGTCAAAGTTTGGAAGAGGAATTAGAGCCCCAGGAGGGATATCTGCCTCATTTTCTGGACACTGAGATATACACTTGAAACATATTGGCTATTGAAGATAAATGATGCCTCTTTTTCTTTTTCAGTTGGGATTTTTTTTTTCTTTTTGCAACCCTGTGATCACATATAACAGGCAGTTCTAAAATACTTGTAGGATTGAAGTAAATAATTTATGGAATTAAAGAGTGAATACATGCATAGTCAATGTGAATGAAGATTATTAATTTATTTATAGTGTTTTAGTGAAGTCACTCCCTTAAGGTATTTTTGCCTTGCTTTGAGTTGATTTTAAAAAGAGTTTATTTATGTTTCTGTTTGTTTCTTCTTGGCATGCATGCATAAGGCTACAGAGAAAGAAGGCCAAGGGGAAGGTGCTATTTACCACCTACCTTGTAATGATGCAGGGATTTATTAAATGATGGTAACTCTTCTGTGGTTGCTTCCCATATGCCAAACAATCCATACTGCTTCCTGTGGAGAAACCAATGTGTAAATAGCAAGAACGCGTTTTAATGGTGACGGTGAACCCAGAAGACAGACTGCTTCCTTAGAGGAGAGTCTTTAATGTTCTTTTATTGACAGAGTATTGGAAAAATAGAAAATTATGATCTTCTGTCTCACCTAGCCTGGAGTTCTTTCCCAAATCAATCTCTTACTCAAACACAAAATGTACTTCTACGACCCTTTTCCTTCTCTTCAACTTCTAGCTTAGGGCAAGGCCAATGAGCTTTTGAAGTGCTCCAGTTTAGCTGGTTTTTAATCTTCCTTTTAAAACATCATTTGCAGCTGGAAACCTGATTCAGTTTAAACTGCCGAGATATAGTATGCTTAAAATCGAGGTTTAAAAAACCATGGTAAAAACATAATGCAGTAATCGTAGTAATAAAATTATGTTGACATGCAAGTTTGGAATCTATTTTTCAAGTATTAAATAATGACTCTAAATTATGTAGAAATCAACATGCTTTAAAAATAGAAAAGAGCTAACAATCACATAATAAAATGTCTATAAATTGCAGTTATTTTATAAATCACATTGACAAGAAGTTTTTTAAGGAAAAAAGTGATTAAAAAATCAGCTAAAACTACAAATACAGAATATTATTTTTCTATTATCTTCCAATTCTCCTTTACATTATGTGGAAATTTGTTTCATTTTTGTTTTTTAGTCTCATATTTTATTTTTTGCAGGCTGTACTAGGGGATATTTGTAATGCACATTAACATTTCCCTTAATATCTAGGTCTAAATAATAAAGACCTTGAAATAAGTGAATTAGGTGCTGTGTCTATACATAGATGCAGCACAGTAATCATCCCTTAATGTAACATCAGTAAAGCAAAGTAGTAGCTCTGGTGATAAACATTAGAGTATCCAATAGATTTCTGTTCCTTTAGGATATCACCTTAATCAGAATTATTTTGCTCATGGACCAAGTCAAAAGTTATAACAACTACTAAAAGTAATAAGGAATTGAAGTTTTATGGTAGTGGGTGGTCTATCTCATGCTCCTACCTTTAGCTGTAGTTGGCAAACTTTACTTTTTGAGACTTATTGTTTACAGTCAATATCAGTTCTACCCTATGGGCTTGTCACCAGGCAGAGACTCCAGTAAAAAAAATGTTCCAAGACCATTTGTTCTTAATGAAAGTAATTTGTTATGAGCTGAGGGGAAAGTGTCCTTTGTCCTTCTGCCAAAACAGCCTCACTCTGTGTTTGTTGAGGTCGTTCAGATTAATGGGAATACTACAAGATGCTTTAAGACAAAGGCATTAGTGAAAAGACACAAAGCAGTTTTCCAAAATGATGCCAAATATCAGTGAACACACTCATCGTGTTTTAGACATCAATTATGAAAACTGCTTAGAATTCTTTGCTCTTAATTGTGTTTTCCTTTATGCTGTCTATATGGCTCTGTAATTCATTGGAATATAAAATGTTTTTAAGGAATGTGATTCTTCAGGGTGATGGTAAGAATTGTACAGCAGGAAACAGCATTAATAGGCTGCACATTTTATAATTGATGGTCAGTCCACTTTAATAAGATTATGACTAGAATACATTATTCCACTTTATAATTAATAAGTTCTTCATGTTAAGATGATTTTTGGGGAAATAATAATCATCCTTGATTGGCAAGCCAAAAAAAAACCACAGCATCAAATCTGAAGAAAGTTAATGGATCATCTTGAAGAGGAAATCTATGGCCGGACCATGTGTAGAGCAAAAGCATTCAAGTCCTCCATCATCACTTAGGCTGAGAGAGATACATTTGAATAGAAATAGCACTTATATGGCTTTGTGGGGAGGGGGTTATGCTCCTATAATTTTCAGGGACTTCAGTCATAAAACTTAATTCAAAAACATTGAGTTTAATCTTTCTCATACTTCTCATGGGCTGCATCCATTAGATGTTTATTTCAAATGCATTGTCTGTGATTTCTGTAAATTTTGTAGCTTTGACCATGCATCTCTTTCCAAGGATTCTGAAGTGGGAGGGATTGACCTATATATTTAATTTGGAATTTAAAAAAACACAAAATCTGTTAAAATTATATGCAGTCTGGTTCTGGATGACAAAGAGTTTATAAGAAATAACAAATATTTCCCCACCGAGATCTACAGACCATATGTGCCCATTGCATGAATCCTACTTAATAGCAATATTTACCTTACTGCCATGATCATCCCATTGAGGAACATTTAATCCATTTCTTGAGAGTTTTTAAGTCATCAGTGGACAAATTATTTGTGATAATTTCTGACCAGTTCTTGTTTTGTGGTATTTATGTTATTTAGATAATTACTTATATATGTGAAGATTTTGTTTTCCTGTTCTTTGTACATCAGGTTTTAACCTTTTATACAGACTTATTGATGGGATCTCAGCTGCTATATAAGAAAAGTCAGCATAGAATATTTAAATGGAAGATGTATTCCATATATTAAGGAGAGATGGTTACTGTGTTGTTGTCATAGGATTTCAGTCTTGCTGCACAATATGTATTTCCATCCTGTTGAAATTTCATGGAAGATAAGGAGAAAACTTACTATTTTAAGTCATGTAATTAAAGAATTATTACCAGCTCCTTTTAGAGGCACTCACTTGAATATCAGGTTGGATCAACTGTGATGCTATCCTGGTTATTGGATACATTTGCTAAAAACAAAACAAAACAAAAAACATTGAGATGACCATCTCAAAAGTGTCATGAGAAGACATGACATGTGGTAGCCCTACAATTACCATTCATCAGAACTTAGTTCATATGATAGTGGAGGAGATTTGATCTGATTTACATGATAAAATCACAAGAAAACAATGTGCTTATTGCTTTCTTCATCTACAATAATGCAAAATCCTGCCACAAGAATTTTTTTAAGAGTAACTGAAAACTGAAACATAATTTTATAGGGTTTAGCAAAATCTTCACAGCAACAAAAATAATAATTATGATGCATGCCAGCTAACAAGATAATTGTACAGATAATTGAAAGATGTACTTCCTTGGTGGCAATGTTTATAATAAGAGGTACAATATTGTTGCTAAGATTCCATCAACATTCATAAAATACAAATTAATTAATGGATTCATGCTGCATCTAAGTATTAGCACACATTTGTATTAGAATTAAATTATAGGCATGTATAAAAATGGAGAACTTTTTTTCTTTAAAGTTGAGTGATATATTATTAGGGAGATTTGTTGTTATACTAAGAACACATATTTTTAAAACCTTAAATATTGAGATAAACAAATATAAAAGTCTAACTGAAAAAATTGCAATTAAAGGAGCTTGAGAGACATACAAACAATTTTGGTCCTGTATGCCTGGTACTAATAGAGAAAAATAAAATATTCTGACAATTATCCTTGCTTCATATAGATATAATTGTTCTCTGAATTCCACATATTGATTAGCTGAGTTAATTAGCTGCCTTGCAGCTATTTAGTTGTACTTTTAAAACAAAATAAACATGGAAAGGCAAGTAATCCAATAAATTAAATTTTAATTTATAATTTCTTCTTTCCTCCCTCTGTCTTGCCCTTCGCCACCTGGTCTGTCTTACTGTAATTGTTGTTGTCACACCTCATTATACAGAGAATTGCAAATGATTTTAATATTAATTTACCATAGACAAAAAACCCCCACAAAGTTGAACTTGACACTTTGAAAATATAAATATGGTTTTCTTATGCTGATCATCTTTAAATCTTACTTTAACAAAACTTTTGCTCATATTTCATGCATATCTGACCCTATTCTAAGGTATTGTCTTTAAATGAGGTGTAATCCAACATGTGACTGAGCAAAAAATTCTGCTTGCCCTCTAGTTTGGAGAATCACTGGTTTGCTCTGTCTGCCTACATTTTCTGCAAAGTTCTTATGTGGTTGGCAGTGTCTGGCTGGCCAAAGGCATTTGGCCCAGTGGCTCTGCTTTGTGGTAACTGGTTTTTGTGGGTGGTTCACATCAGATCATAGTCACCTTCACAAGTGCCTATTCCTTTGGCTTCTTCTGTATGCTCACCTGGTCAGGGAAGACTGTACTAGATACACTGCCCAAAACATGCAACAGAGATTAGGCTTTCAGATAATAACTATCCTACCTGTTGTCTCTTCCTTTGGTAGTAAGTGCAACATTAGGACCAGGGAGATGGAGAGTCCAGTATCAGGTTTTTCATGAATTTTTTTGGTCTATTTATGCCTTTTTTCCCCTCAGAATATGATACAGAAAGGGAGAGTGACTTAAAAAAATTGATAGATGAAATAAATAAAGAAAGAAAATAATAAATAAATAAATCAAGAGTAAACTTAGAATAAACTTATTTTCTGATCTTAAAGAGAACAAGTCTGTACCTCTGGATTTCCTACAAGTTTGAATTTATTTTCTTCATATTTCCTCCAGGGTGAATTTGCCTTAAACATACTTATATTTTATGTTTATATTTTTGCTGGATTTCAAACTGACTAATAAGTCAGGCATTTTACGATAAATTTTTTACAGAGTTGAAAGGGAACATGAGAGCATATTATTCAAAATTTATTTGAGGCTTTGTTTTTTTAAAGAAAATAACTAGGTTTATTCCCTTCTTTTAAATCATCTTTATTCCCAATCAGAATTTTGCTAGAAATTGAGTCTAATCATTTCTAATTTCCTTAAGAGCTGAAAAGCTAAAGCAATATGGAAAGATTTTTTAGATACAACATTATTACTTCTGGAATATGCATAGCTTCAATGCTTATTGTGCAAGACTGTTACTATAAAGCTTTTGAGACATTGAATTTTGATTTATAGAAAATTTCATAACAGTTGGCATGTTTACAGATAAATAAAATTCTGAATTTACAGGATGTTTTTAGTAGAGAATTTAAATTAAAAATAACATTCTTTATTATAGGACAACTTACAGGTTATATGTAATTATATTAATAAAATTTGTTTTAATAAAGAACCTTATAAATATATTTTTGAAGCATAGACTTTTATTGGGAATAAAAGTGATCACTTGAAAAAAATAACCTGTTTAATTAAAAAATAGCATGAAAGCTGGGTGTGGTGGTGCACACCTGTAAACCCAGCTGCTCAGGAGGCTGAGACAGGCGGATTGTGAATTCAAAGCCACTTTCAGAAAAAAACAAGGTGCTAAACAACTCAATGAGAGCCTGTCTCTAAATAAAATACAAAATAGGGCTGGGGATGTAGCTCAGTGATTGAGTGCCCCTGAGTTCAACCCCTGGTACCCAATAAATAAATAAAATAAAATAACATGAAAGAAACAAAAGCTTATTTTTTCTAAATAGTCTTATCCTTTCAATAAATATGCAAACATTTTTATGAAATCTATAGCTAAATGTTGAAATCAAATCAATTACCTCTCAGTTTGACATGTTTGGGCATATTGTTAAGTAGAAAATATTAAATGCAAAATAAAATTAGTCAAAATTTTCTGATTCCACGATTATTTATTTGTCATGTTTACCAAACACTAAATTATATTAACTATATTATTTGTACAAGTGCCTAGGAAATGAAAACTAGAATTAGGAAGCTACAATGTGAGCATTTGCTACCAGACAAACTAAAAAGTCATGACTAATCAAGAGAAGATTCACAGTATGTCATTTGTGGACAATATTAAGTCTAATTTCCAAGTTTTTTATTTTTCAGGGTTTTGCCATTTTCTAGTCTGGGGGTGGGGAAATAAGTAACCACAAATTAGTTGCCTAATTTTCAAATTAATCCATTGTTTACTGTAAAATGTCCTGCCTATTATTCATTTCCTTAACTCATCACAGTTAATTGAACTGGATATGAGAAGATAACTCTTAACATTTAATGAACCTGATATGTCACTGAGCTCACAGCACACCCATTTTTTACTTAAATGAATAGGTTTTGGAGAATTAAAGAACAGAGAAGTAATGAAAGATGGGAAGATTGGCAGTGGGTATTGAATGACAGAGACAATAGATGTCAGGCAGGTATATTCTACCATACTGAAAAAACAGTTCAATAAAAGAGACAAAGAATGAGCAAATTGGATGATAGCTTCTTAGCTCTGAAACTCATAAAGGCTCTGATGTGATCTTGGGATTAAGCCCATAGGGCATTGTAATCCAGAAGATTTAACAATTTCTTAATTATTATATAATATTTAAGAATGCACCCTCTGAAGTCAGGTCACATGAGTTCAAATTCCAATCCTCCCACTACTTAATGATGACCTTAGGAAAATTACACTCATTTTTTTGTCACCCATATTTTATCATCTATAATGTGAGTTTTACATTTGTAGTACTTTATAGACTTGTTATGAGGATTAAATCAGATAATATATGCACAAAATATTAAGTAGTGTCTGGATTTCAAAGAATCCTCAGTAAATATCACGTGTTCTGGTACTACGGGAGCTTGAGCTAGGTGCTCCCTTACACATGACATGGTGATGATACCAGCAGCTGCCTTGTAGACTGGCCTAAGGCTTAAGAGGGATAATTCATGGAACACATTTTGTAAAGTGTTTGGCAAAACCATTGCTAAGTGACTGTGTTACCACAATTAGTCTTCACCCTCCTATGTTTCCACTTTGCCTTTCTGGACCTGATGACCCTGCTATCTATTCATTCCTGGAGGTTCACAACAGCGTGACTGTCATTATATGATTTTGCTACTTTGATAAGGAATGGGTATTAAAGGGATATAAAGTGATGGGAGGGCTAATTAAGACTTGGGTCTGGATGTGGAAAAGGCTGGAGCCACAATGAAAACCCCTGAATTCTGGAACAGTTTGAGAATGTGCTTGCCATGCCGTCACAGGGACGGGCAAGCTGGAAAGAATGAGTAGTTGTGATAAAAAACCCAGAGCTTGGTGTGAGCAGTATTAGTGTGTGTGGGGGGGTGATCCTCCCGCCAGCCTAACTGACACTGATGGTCTCCAGGTGACTTTGGCTTTTGTTTGTCTAGGAATGTTTAGAAATCTTAGTTCTGGAAGGGGCATCCTACTGGCTCTGTTTCAAATGCCAATGTGAGGATGTTAGTGGGAAGGGAGCAGAGGGACATCTGCGTGCAATCTACAAATTTAATATTGCTAGCATAATCACATGAATAGATCTAGATAGACTTATCATATTTTGAAGCATCTGTATTCAAATAAGTACCTATATTCAGATAAGTAGAAACTCATATTTTTGAGTAAACATGTTATTTATTTATTTAATTCTCATAACTATGTAAACTAGATATTGTGATTCTCATTTTGTAGATGGAGATGGAGAAACTCAGTTTCAGATACCGAGGCTCAATTCCAAAACCTAAGAATACATAAAAGTGTTTGGATTTGATTCAAAGTCTGATCTAGTCTATATTATTGTGTGTGTGTGTGTGTGTGTGTGTGTGTGTGTGCGCGCGCGCGTGCACATGTGTGTGTATGTGTGTGTGTGAGAGAGAGAGAGAAAGAGAGAGAGAAAGAGAAAGTGAGAGAGAAGAGAGCAAGAGAGGAGAGAAATGTGGGTAGCAGATACAAATTTCACTATAATTCAGGTATGTAAATAAAGAACTGTTTTTTGTATATATAAATTTGATTTCTATTTTGAGCTATATTCGACACAGTCACAGAATTATAAACTCAGTTGATTTTATACCCTTTTTCTTGAGGTTACTTTTAAGTATTAGACACTATCACCAAGGAGGGACACTCCATCCTTGATATTGCACATCCATGAATGTATTTATGTAGACATATCTTGTCTTTATGGAGATCATATCATTTATGATCTCAACTAGACTCTTTTTCCAGAAGAAAATGGAGTGCCTGAAATAATTATGCCAAAGCAACAAATAAAAGGCATGACTACCTAAGACAAACCAGAGGGGTCATTATGAAAATTTCTTCCTGCTAGGTCTCTTCAGGCCTGCTAACTCTCTTCATACTATTTTTCTGCCTTGTTAGGATCAAAATGAAGGATGCACAGAGAAAACATGTTACCAGGTGTCAGTGTAAGAAGACATTACAAAGGATAACACAGCAACAGGCATGTGCAGTGAGTGCAAAAATATTGCACTGACCAGATTGAAAAGATACCCTGCATCTCCTGCTTTGGGGCTCTACTAGACGCTGGGATACTCAGTCTTCGTCAGCCCATCTGAATCCCTTCATTTATTAGGGTTTTTCCATCTTTACCAGACTGTCTACAGAGAAGGTCTCTTTTGTTCTGAGCTCACAAAACTACTGTGGGTTCATCAACCCAGTCATAAAGGAAGTTAAGATACAACAAAATAATTCAATTCTCACTGCCTTTTATCTTGGTTACCTCCTGCTCCAACTGAATATTTGGTGGGCATCTTTCCAGTCACATTATTATTCATGGTCCAGACATTTTCCTATTTGTGACTTCACTATTTTACAAGGTGTCTTCTACAAAAGGAACAAAATGGTCTTTATACAAACCCCAAGTAGTAGTATATACCATTTATACCCACTTCTATCCTTCTAAACAAAGGGAGCTGAGAAATATTGGTAGCAGGAATGGAGGCAAAGAGGGATGGGCTGCATTAGCTTAGAAACTGGTGTTCTTGGCCAGTGAGCACCTACCAGTGTCAATCATTTTGTGACTTTCCTCTTCTCTGTCATTAGCTGATTTGGGTTAGAAATGCATACTTTTCTTAACCTTCTGCTCTCAAATATTTTATCTGTATTGATTTATCTTGTTTCTTGGAAGTTTTATGCTTTTAAAAGCAAAGATAGAAACACTCTCTCCGCCCCCCCCACATTCTATCACGTTCCTCCTCTGACATAGAGGTTGGGCTGTTTGCATCATGTTCCTGTGTTTTACAAGGGTAGTGAAGGAAAAAAAAGGTAGGGATTGAAAGAAAAATTGTTAATATTCTAAAGACATCACTTAAAAACATAACTACGCAGCTAGTTTTCGGCTGTGAACTGGCTTGTTTCCACAGTGCCAATGAAACACAACATTGTTTTCTTTTTAGGGCTGCACCACCCACTTGAGTGTTCAGAGAATCTAATGGCATTACAAGAGTCTTCTGGGTAACTCATTTTACCCTGATCCACTGGCAGAGACTCAGAGAAGCTGGCCACAGCCAGGTGATGTTCAAAATTTGAAATCTGGGCAAATTCCCTAGGTCAGTCTAAAGTTTAAGCCATTCATCTTCACAACTATAAATAATGCACTACACTATTTCTATAGAATGACAGAAATTAAATTTTTCTAATATGGTACATATTAGTTTCTTACTGAAGGCAAAATGGGAAGAATTTGACAGTTTTCTTAAGCCTAGCATAGTGTAAATGGATAACTCTCGGAAGGTGGCAGATACCAGGTAGAAATTGAGGCTCCTCACTTGGAAACTCCAGGACACAGAAAAGCCAAAAAGGGTAGTGATCTGAATTAAAAGCGAGAGACACAAAATACTTCTTGACCCAAAGGTTTTGGGCTGGACATACATTCTGGATAGATGCTGAGGTTTAAAACTGCAAGAATTTGCTTGTAACCTTGCATTGCATTAAGAATAGCAGAAAATAAGGTCCCTATGGATGTGAATACCAAGAATTCTTCATCCTTTGAAGAATTTTTGTGAAGGGCAGTAATCAAGTATATTAAAAGTCACCAACATAGAGGATCTGGATTCCATTCTGTTATTTCAGATACAGACATCTGTGACAGCCTGCAGCTGGTGTTCTCCATTGAAGAAGGTTTACTGTCTCCAAAACCCCCATATCTTCACCTCCAACGCTGCACACCAACCAGTTCAAAGGGAGCTCCCTTTTGCCTTGAAGTCTTCTTTAAAAAAAAATTAAAAATATAACTACACAGCTAGATTTCAGCTGTGAACTGGCTCATTTCCACAGTGAAAATGAAACTATAACTTTGTTTTCTTTTCAAGACTGCACCACCCACTTGAGTGTTCAGAGAATCTAATGGCATTACAACAGTCTTCTGGGTAACTCATTTTACCTTGAGTTGTCGTTGGAAAAAATACTTTTATTTTATTTATTTATTTTTATTTGGTGCTGAGGATTGAGCCCAGTGCCTCAAACATGCTAAGCAAGTGCTCTACTGCTGAGCCACAATCCCAGCCCCTGAAGTCTTATTACTATAAAGATCCTGCTGCTCTAGTACCCATGCAGATATTGGTATGTGGCAAAAATCTCATTCTTGTAATTTCAAACCCATACCTCTACCCAGAGTGCAAGTCTAGCCTCAAAAATCTGGGCCAACAAGCATTCTGTGTCCACTACTGCTGATCGTTATCCACCAACCCCTTTGTCTTTTCTGCAATCCTAGTCTCTGAGTGTGATCCTTCTGTTTTCACCAACTACCTATTTTTCTAAGGTATGTCAACTACTAGAATTTGGTTCTGAAATGTCCCCCATAGACCCATGTGTTAATGGCTTGGTCCTCAGCTTGTCACTATTGAGGGGTGGTGGAAGCTTTAGAAGGTGTTGTCTTGTGGGAGAAACTTACGTCATTGTGGGTGTGTCCCTTGGAGGGGACATTGGAACCATGGCCCATTCTTGTCTTTATTTCTTGGTTACAGTTAGGTGGCAGACTCCTCTACCACATATACTCTTGCCAATAAGTACTGTCCTTCCACTAGCCCAAGTCAAAATGGCCAAGTGACCATGGAATTAAATATCCAAAACCATAAGCCAAAACAAATATTTCTCCTGCGTTGTTTATCCCAGGTATTTTGTCCTAGCAATGGAAAGCTGAGTAACTCACCATCCTCTTAGAGTCCTAATGACTACTTTGCCACCCAACATTGTGTTATACTTGAGTACAACTCTGTACAACCTTTTTTTTTTGTTGTTGTTGTTGTTATTTTTGCCTTCAAATATTTGTTTAATATTTCAAGCTGTTATATGTGCTGAGCACAAGCTAGATTGGTTCTCATTTGATATAGATTATTTTCTCCTCTGGATGGATTTAGACTGGTCTTTCTTTACAAAGTAAAACATAGTTTTGATTGTGAAGATATGTCCTTGTTGAGCAGTAGTTTAGATGAGCTAACATAGTCATGATATTAATAGCAAAAAAATTCATAAGTTTACTTATAATTTATTAGAGAATTTCAATTGCTGCCCCTGTATAGATGGAATGTAATGGGTTGTTTGTACCTGTGAAGTTGAATTACTAAAACTTATTGATTGAAACATTTTTACCCCCTTTGGGTATCAGGGATTGAACTCAGGGTCACTTGACCACTTAGCCACATCCCCAGCCCTATCTTGTATTTTATTTAGAGATAGAGTCTCACTAAATTGCTTAGCACCTTGCTTTCACTGAGGCTGGCTTTGAACTCACAATACACCTGCCTCAGCCACCTGATCCACTGGAAGTAAAGGTGTATGCCACCGTACCCAGAAACTAATATATTTTCACTGGAATTAATGCTCTATATTCTTATTTACTTTTAATATTCTTATAGAATGCAGATGGCAAAAACTTAATAATAACAAATTTTTTATCTATTTTTCCATCAATATATATTCGTGAATCTTTGAAAACTTTGGGTCATTCAACATAAATGGGAAGTTCAGAGCTAGCAATAATAGGAAGAAAAATTTTACTATATCTTGTTCTAAAAGTTTTCTTGGCCAGAATAAAAGGACATGCTATTTGGGGAGGGCATGTTATTTAAAAATATACTATTTTCCTTCATGGAGCACTTAAACCCATTAGTCTCATAGGTCTCATGCTTACTGACATGGTTTTTACAATGTTTTGTAAGGCTGATACTTTTAAACAGGACAATCAGATACACCTGCCTCTTGTGAAAGTACTATTCAGAGAAGTACGGAAGTAAATATTTTAGTTGAAGTTCTGAATAATTTTTTTAACTTATTCACTGGCATGGCTGTTGTGAATCAAAGTTCAGAGGACCTTTAGTAAAATCTGATCTAATTGAATGTCTCAGTACAGACACTGCTGATTTGAGGTTGTTATCACTCCAGAAAAGAGCACACTTTGGGGAGCAGATTCTGTCCCACCAAAGAGGGACTCTTTAATAACAGTCATGGCCTCTAAAATTCTTATGTTTCCTCCTCATCATATTTTCATTCTCATTCCCAACCCTGCTATTTTGGCTGGAATTTGGGAACAAGCCTTCAAACATCAATCCACTGATTTATGAAATTTTTATAGGTGAAAGCTCGAAAAAAAACAAAAGCAATCTTCTTTATATAGCTATTCTTAAACAAAGGCAGGCATTTGAATTTATCTTTGCAGCAAACCCTATTTGTTTACTTTTTTCTTTTGGAAAAAAGCTTCTGGATTGTCCATTTAATTTCAAAAATACAGAAAGTAGTCATTCACTGGTCTTGAAGTAAACTATGCAAATCTAAATGATTATTAAGACTGAACTGCTAAGAGTTCTGTTTAATATTTCAAGCTGTTATATGTGCTGAGCACAAGCTAGATTGGTTCTCATTTGATATAGATTATTTTCTCCTCTGGATGGATTTAGACTGGTCTTTCTTTACAAAGTAAAACATAGTTTTGATTGTGAAGATATGTCCTTGTTGAGCAGTAGTTTAGATGAGCTAACATAGTCATGATATTAATAGCAAAAAAATTCATAAAGTCTTGATTTTATCTTAATAGTGCTAGGTACCATAACTGCTTGTAAATCATTTAGTACTTTTTGGACTAGTCTTCCTTCTCTCTATTTTTTAATGTCATATACAATCAAATATATGAATAATTTGATTTTAACAACTTTTTCTAGATCAGGTTCACTAGATCTTAGTGCTACTTACATCAGTAATTCTCTGTTGTGAGAAAGTACCTCGTGCTTAATAGCACCTATCTCTACCTTCTAGATGATGGTAGCACTCTCTCTGTTATGAACAACCATGTTTTTCTCCAGACATTGCCCAATGTTGCCTGGGAAGAGAGAATCACAGTTCCATAGCCACCATTCTATTTCTTCAAAACCTTCTAAATTATCATGGGTGATAGTTGTCTTAACTGGCATTAAATCTAGTGCCACATGGTGTAAGATTTACTCATGTGAACACTGAAGTACTGATAGAGATTTATCTGTCTTCTTTCTTTACTAACCCAGGTAACCAATCGCACAGACATTATTAGTGCATGCATGCACTCGCGTGCGCGCGCGCGCGCGCGCGCACACACACACACACACACACACACACACACGATTAATTATAGAAGCCTAAGCTTATTTTCCACATTTATTATTTGTTCCTAAGGCATATGTCTTCTTAATGCCAAGATGCAGAGTGTAGTAGTAGTCATAATTTGAGCCATGATCTTCTCAAAACAAAAGGAAAAGTGGAAAGGAAAGCCATCCATATGATGGCTTTTATTGTTTCTGCTGGGATATGGAAGACTTGAGATTTGCTATGTCAAGGCATGCCATCTGATCAAGACTGAAGTCAATTGCATGAGAAAGTTATTTCCACAGGAGACACTGAAAGTCAAGACGATGAATAATTGGGAGCAATAATACATCCTACAATGAATGGAATAATCCTTTGGGGATATAGGATAAGTCTTCATTCTTCAGAGCAGGAGATACAATTTCCTCTTTAAGATGTAGATATTCCTGCGACCAATTTATCATTCTGGAAAGGGTCACTTCTTGAGCAGTAATGAAGACTGGGGTTGCAGGACTTATACTGGAAAGAGGAAAAAAACGAATATGGGCAGCATACACTTAGGTCTAGTTACTTTCAATATGCATATGCTGCCCACTGCTACAAAGGAATTAATCAGGAAATAAAAAGAGAAACTGTCAGGAAATCTGGCCTGGATTCCCTGAGAGTGGCCTCATCAAGAGCAGCTACTAACAACCTTCTGATATGTTGCATTCTCCACACCTTTGGGTGTAACTCTGAAATGCAATAGGCTGATCTGGGACTGTATTGATTCAAGGCAGAGGTGTGCAAAGATTTTCTGTAAAGGAAATATTGTAAATATTTTAATTTTTATAAGCCATATGGCTTCTGGCTCAACTATTCAATTTTGCCATTATAAGATAATAGCAACTATAGATAATGTGGAAATTAATGCACATGCCCATGTTTTAATACATTTCTAAATATTCAAATAAGTTATAAAAACAGATTGAAGTGCTGGAGGAATGGAGTATGGCAATTTTTCATCCCCTGATTTAAAGTAAATGTTTGCTATGTGCCTAAGTTAGGGCTACATGACTACCACCACAAGGTCAACAGAACTGCAGGAGGGGTGAATGCAATGCAGTGGTCAGTGTAGGGTGGCCACAGGAGTTTGAATCAAGCACCTTACCTCTAAGGACCCCTTTAGATACCCGATGGACAGAAATCAAACCCTAGAAAAGTGACAGCATTTAAAATTGAAGAAATTCCTTTTCTAGTATAGAATATATGCCACAATCTTTTCTTATTTAATTCCACAAAAACTAAAATGTTCTGAAATACTATAATATTTTCACATCCCTTCAAACTCTTTGTTACATAGGTAATTGGTGTTTTCATCTAGAGTTATCAACAATCTTCAGCATTGATCCATGTAATTAGCTAGGGTGCTCAGTTAATAAATTGCTCCACAAGTTAATTAAATTTTGGTTCCAATGTGGCTAGCATAATGCTAATAGTCAGTTTAAGGCAGAACCCCCAATTTTGACTCAGCCACCTTGGAGTGAATAGAAAGAAGCGTTATGTCAGTGGACACTTCATTTCAGGATTTCCTATGCAGCAGGCAGGCCACAGCTTCCGTGGTCATCAGGACAGGTCTTCTCATGCCTTCTGGTCATGGGCTGGAGATGGGCATATTATCCAAGAAGACTGAACCTAGGGGGAATGTGAACCTAGAAACATAATGGGGCAGCAGTGGCTGACTTTGTCCCTGTGCTCTTCTCACTTTGCTTAGGTTTTTCTTGTTAGCATGGGCCGGGAACTTGACTTTCCCCTTAAAGACTGAAGTCTCTTCTCCTTAAACTAAGGGTCACTGAATCCTGACATGTTGTTGTTGGACTTCCCTGAGTCTATTTCATTTATTTGACCAGTGAATAGCCTCTTGAACACAGTCAGTTCCTAGGAAGGGGGATGTTTGTTCCTAGATAATCAACTCTTTTATGTTGCTCTATATAAAAAGGATTAGTGTGATGAAGGACTATGTTGTGAGATTACTATTCCTGCTTTTCTCCCAAATACAATAATTTAAAATAATTGAACTAAAAAAATCACATCTTTTGAGATAGAAAGGCTCTTAAAGACTTTCAAGTCCATCTTTTAGAACTAACTAATAAAAATGATGATTTCAGGGTTTTTTTTTTAATAATCAAACTAAAAAGGTATAATAATTTTCTTGGTTATGGGCCCTCTTACAGCCCTTGAAATTTTTCATTTGAGGACAAGATAATCCATTAAAATAGTCAGGATTTTGAAGACCACAAATATGCTAGAAAAAATTCAATACATGCTGACTGTAGAGTTCATTATTGGTAGTAGTATGCAGTATGATTTTAAGGTTTTAGTTTAATTTTGTAAAGAATGAAGATAAAAACAGGGTAAGATCATGCAACTTCAATTTTAGTGCACATTACTTTAATAATGATAGCCTCCAAAAATTTATGTGTAATGATAGTAAGAAAAAAAATTTAAAAGTATTAAAAATTCCCAGCCTTATAAATAAGTATTTTTTATATATGGTTTTAGGAAATTAGAATATGTATTTTGCTATTTAGTTTGCCATCTATATATTGTTAAGTTTAACAAAGCAAATTTAATTTAGGTGTTCTACAGAATTTTCATGCAATGATAGGTTCTTTTAAAAATTCTCTCAATTCAAGTTCTTCTAGTCAACATTCTTTCCCTATAGCCAAAGCTTACATTACTTTATATTATGTTAAAAGTTCATAAACTCTTGTCGGACATGGGAAGGTCAGGATAGAACAGACCTTAATAGTACCTTCATTTCAAGAGACAATGCAACCTCTTCCTCTGTGGCTTCCCTGTCCCAACTTAAACCACACAATATCAGTCCTAATAGGCATTTAGTCACATGTTACAAAAATTTCTGTCACTAGAGCAGGTAAGTTTCCTGGCTCCTGCATGATGTGAAACCAAGAAAGTAGACAGGCAACTTTTCAGCAAAGTGAGTGAATGAGAGAGAGAGAGAGAGAGAGAGAGAGAGAGAGAGAGAGAGAGAATGAATTTTACTGGAATTTAACACTGAACACTCAAAGCAGATTATGGACTCAGGAGGTTGAATAAATAAAGAAGAAATTTCTAGCACCACAGCCTCTACCACAGCTGGAGGTATCATCCAGAGCCACCCTTCCATGAGCACAGTGGAGGGATAAGGAAATTAAAGGAGCCCACATTTTTTAGGAGGACTGGGGTTTGTCTGGGTACAGAGAGTTTAGAGATCAAAGATACTGCCTGACATAACAGAAAGGCATGCTACATATCTTCTCTCCTCCTCCCTCATCATTATCACATCCTATATTACTTCTGTTCTCTCCCTGTCCACCATTAAAAATTGTTAACCTTTTTGCAAATGTACAGTTTTCATTGTAGGCAATAACTGATCATATCATTTCTGTTTATTGTGATAACATTGTAGCTATCATAGCAGGAAGTATTTGGTTTAATGCTGTATATTGTTTGGATTGATTGTTGTTATTATTTGTCTCTTCCTAAATGATGAGGTACTGGAAACCTTCAGGGACATTATAATTCCACAGGGTAGAAACTCTACTGCCTCAGATCCATACTGTTAGATGAGTAGACACAAAAATAACATGAAAAATCAAGGGAACAAATCTTCTCAAACAAACCAAGGTACTCCAATAACAGAATTCATCAACAACACAATGGAGTAAATTTCATAGAAGAAATTTGGAATGTTCATTGTTACACTGATCTGATAAGTAAAGGATGGTATAAGGAGTGAAATCAGAGAGAAAATACAGTAGGTGAAAGATCACTTCAATAAAGAGATAGTGATTCTGATTTTTAAAAAAAGCAGAAATGCTCAAAACGAAGGAATAAACAAAGACATAACAATTCAATTTAAAGCATCACCAAAAGACTAGATCACTTGGAAGGCAGAGTTTAGGTAATGAGGAACATAATACATGATCTTGAAAATAAAGTTGACCATGGAGGAAAGGTGTTAGAAGACAATGAGCAGAACTTCAAAGAAATATCGAATACCTTGAAAAGTCAAAATTTAAGATTTATTGGAATAGATGAAGGTTTGGAAATACAAACCAAAATAAAGCACATTTTTTTTCAATGAAGCTTCCTGAATCTAAAGAATGAAATAGGAAATCAGATACAGGAGGCTTACAGGACCCCAAATATATATTAAAATATTACAACACACTACACCATTACACATTATTAATAAAATGCCTAACATAGATGGAAACCCATCATGTTCAAAACGCTAGAAAAATTAGAGATATTAGGAAGATACCTCAACATTGTAAAAACTATTTATGCTAAGCCCAAGGCCAATATCTTTCTAAATGGATAAAAATTGAAAGCATTTCTTCAAAAAACTGCAACAGGATAGAGATGCCCTCTTTCACCACTTCTATTCAACCCAGTTCTACAAATTCTAGCCAGAGCAACTAGTCAGAAAAAATAAATTAAATGGATATGAATATGAGAAGAACTCAAACCTCAAACTAACACTATTTGCTGATGACATGGTTTTATATATTTAGAAGACCCTAAAAAAAAAAAAAAAAAAACTCCACTAGAAAACTTCTAGAACTAACAAATAAGTTCAGCACAGTTTTGGGATATAAAATTAACACCAGTAAATCAAATGCATTCCTATATATCAGTGATGAATTCACTGAAAGAGATATCAGAAAAATTATCCCATTCCCAAAAGTGAAAAAAAAAATAATTGGGGGAAGCATCTAACAAAAAAAGTGAAAGCCTTCTACAATGAAAACTACAGAACTCTAAAGAAAGAAATTGAAGAAGATCTTAGAAGATGAAAAGATCTTTCACATTCTTGGATAGGCAGAATTAATATTGTCAAAATGGCCATACTACCAAAGGCATTATACAGATTTAATGCAATTCCCATAGAGTTTCTGATCATGTTCTTCATCTATTTCATGAAATAAAAAAGATTTCATAAAATTGATTTTGAAAAATAAGAGGACCAGAATAGACCAAACAATCCTCACTGAGAACAGTGCAGCAAGAGGCATCACAATATCAGAACTTAAATAATATTACAGAGCTATAGTAACAAAAATGGCATGGCATTGGCACTGAAACAGATATGAAGTCCAATGGTACAGAATATAAGACATAGATACAAACCCACATAAATATAGGCATCTCATACTGAACAGACACCACAAACATACATTAGAGAAAAGTTATCCTCTTCAAATGGTGCTGGGAAAACTGGAAATCCATATATAGCAAAATGTAATTAGACCCCTATTTCTCACCCTGCTCACAACTCAACTTAAAGGGGATCAAGTACCTAGGCATTAGACCAGAGACCTTGCGCATACTAGAACAACAAGTAGGCCCAACTCTCCATTATGTCTGCTTAGGAACTGACTTCTTCAACAAGATTTTTAAACCACAAGAAATAAAATCAAGAATCAATAAAAGGGATAATATCAAACTAAAATGCTTCCTTACAGCAAAGAAAATAATCAAGAACTTGAAGAGAGAGCCTACATAATGGGAGAAAATCTTTGTCACTTGCACCACAGATAGAGCATTAATCTCCAGGATATATAAAAAACTCAAAAAACTTAACACTGAAAAATAAAAGCAAAACCCAAAATAACCTAATCAATAAATGGGCCAGGGAGCTGAACAGACACAGAAGAAGAAATACAATCAGTCAACAAATATATGAAAAAATGTTCAACATCACTAGTAATTAGAGAAATGCAAATTAAAACTACACTGGGATTTCATTTCACTGTGGTCAGAATGGCAATTATCAAGAATACAAGTAACAATGTTGGTGAGGATATGGGGTAAAAGGTAGTGCACTCATACATTGCTGATGGGACTACAAATTGGCACAACTACTGTAGAAAGCAGTATAGAGACTCCTCTGAAAACTTGGAATGGAACCACCATTTGATTTATTCCATTCCTCAGCATATACCCAGAGGACTTAAAGTTAGCATACTGTAGTGATGCGGCCACATCAATCTTTTAGCGGATCAATTCACAACAGCTAAAATGTGGTACCAACCTAAGTGCCCTTCAACTGAGGAATGTATAAAGAAACAATGGAATATTACCCAGTTATAAAGATGAATGAAATTATGGTATTTGCTGGTAGATGGATGGAACTGTAGACTATTATGCTAAGTGAAATAAGCCAATTCCAAAAAAAACCAAAGGCCAAATATTCTCTCTGATATCGAGGTCTGACTTGCAACAGGCAAGGGAAGCAGATAGGGCAGGAGGGAGGAGGGTAGGTTCACCAGATAGTACAGGACAGAGTGGGGCAAAAAAAGCAGGAGTGGGAATAGTAAGATATTAGAATGAATTGTACATAATTTTCCCATGTTCATATATGAGTACATGACCAGTATAACTCCACAACACACAAGAATGGAATACTAATTAGAATGTTATTGTACTGTCATGTATAACTAAAAGGAACAAATTTTACAAAATAAAAAAAGAATTTGTTAGAATAGTGATGTCTTTTATTGCTTTATAAAGAAACTTAAATTATAGCAAAATCAGAAGGGTAAAAATTAATATCTTACTGTAGAACTACATTTTAAGATAATTTATTCAGCACACACACACACACATACACACACAAAAAAATACAAAAACAAAAACAAAAAACAACACTCAGAAATTTATCTGCTGATCTTTTGGAGATACTTGTTTACTGCTGTGACTTTGTTTACTGACAGATATCAATAACTAAAATAGGATGCTGTTGAGTACCTTCACGTTATATTTGTTGAAAGACAAATATTTTCCTTATAGATCCATTAAAATAATTGAGAAGTTATAAAGTATTTTCTATTCCTTAATATTGTTTTAAAAAGAAATGAACACTCTAAATATTTTGTGCCAAGAAATAGAACAATCTGTATAAACATATTAGAGAGTAATACTGAAACAAAATATTTACCATCTTTTGGATTGCTGTTTTCTTCATTTTCCCCTCACTGCTGTGATATAACAGATAGTGGCTCTCTACACATGTTCACATCCTTACTGACCCTAAGAACTTGTGAATCTGTTACCTTATTTGGCAAATTGGACTTTGCAGGTGTGATTCAATTAAGAAGCTTGAGATGGATTGATTTCCTCCAGATTATCAAGGAAGGATGAATTGAAACACATGGGTCCTTAAGAATCTCAAAAATTAGAACCCCCAAGACACCTTGGTTTTAGCCCAGAGAGAGTCATATAAGGCTTCTGACCTACAGATGTATGAACTCCTGATATTTTTAACCACCAAGTTTGTGGCAATTTGTTAGAGAATCAAGACAAAACTAACCAAGAGTCCATGCTTCCTTTCTTAATTATCCAGTTATACATTTGACATTAGGATATGTGAAGTCTAACACCCTCCAATATTTCATCTTTTATTCTTTGCTCTAGTTTAATATGTAGTTGTTCTTAGGAATTCAATGGGAACAAAGTTTATGCCCAATACTCCCAACCATATCTAATAACCTATATATTTGTCACACCTAAATAAATCCCCAAATATGCTCTTTAATTTAAAAATCACTTAACCAATTTTGACTTGTCATCAAGAAATGCATTTATTTCATTTAGAATTCATTAACCTCTACTCATTTCAGTGTATTGAACTCATTCAATTTTTTTCTACCCCTCCCCATCGTCTTTTAGCTTTTCTTGCATCAGCAACCACAAGAATAAATAATGGAAAAAATTCCATTATAAACAGGCATTACAAAATTGTCTTTTCCTCATCTCTAATTTTTGCAAGCACAGTGTACAAGATTTGGGAACAATCCTAACAGTGAAATAAAAGCTAGGAACTTAAAAAAAGGGCTATCTCCTAAAATTGTCTTGGTCTTTTCCTCTGAACCAGCATTCTGTCAAATAAAAAGTATTAGTCAAATAGACTACATGAGTCTTCAGAGATCAGTAAACAAAACAAACAAAAACCCTCAGCAATTTTCTTAAGAAAAAGGCCTTTACTTTTTATTATTATTATTATTTACTTGTAGATGGACACAATTTATTTATTTATTTATTTATTTATTTATTTATTTATTTATGTGGTGCTGAGGATCAAACATGTGCAAGGCAAGTACTCTACCACTGAGCCACAATCCCAGCCCCAGACCTAACTTAAAAAAAAAAAAAAAAAAAGAGGGCTGGGGATGTGGCTCAAGCGGTAGCGAGCTCGCCTGGCATGCGTGCGGCCCGGGTTAGATCCTCAGCACCACATACAGACAAAGATGTTGTGTCTGCCGAAAACTAAAAAAAAAAAAGAAATTCTAGAGTTTTTTTCCCTTAAGTACTGTTTCAAAAATATAAACTTAGATCCTTAAAAGTAATCTGTCATAATCTTAATTGTTTCTGTATTTAAAAGGCAATATCCGGAGATATTGCCTTTTCATTTAGTTGAAGTATGATTCACACATGATAAAAAACATATCCTAAGGGTTTATGCCTATGAGTTTTGAAAAACATACACCTTTTGCATTTGTGAACCATGCATAAAACCTTCTATTACCCCCAGAAGTGTCTTTTTCCCCTTTTAGGCAATCCCCTTCCCCTGAGGCAAGTGCTTTCTGATTTCTATTACTATAGATTTCTTGTGTCTATTTTTTGCAATAGATGTAGATGAAATTATATGTAATATCTCTTGTGAGTCTTTCATTCAATTAACATGATTTTTTAGTTGCTCTTTAGAGAAACCCAACCAGACCATTAGAATATTAAGAGGGTGAGAGAGAGAAAGAGAGGAAGAGAGAGGACAGAGATTTGTTTATTATTTAAACAAATAATTGGGAATAATTTGTTTATTATTTAAACAAATAAGTCTGGGAATTGGTTCACACAACTAAGGAGGCTAAGAAGTCTCTCCATCTGCTGTCTGAATGTTGAAGAGCAGGAAAGTGAGTCGTATAATTGAGTCTGAGTCTGAAAAGCCGGTGAAGCCAATGGTATATATAAATTCTGGAACCTGAAGGCCCCAGAAACAGGAGCTTCAGTGTCTAAGGCAGAAGATGGATAAACCAACTCAAGAAAAGAGAAAGCAAATTTTCCATCCCTCTACCTTTTTGTTCTATTCTGGCTACAATGGGTGATGCCCACCCACGTGGGTAATGATTGATCTTCTTTTCTAAGTCCACTGATTCAAAGCCTCATCTCTGTTGGAAATATCCTCAGACATTCACTTAGAAATAATTTTTGGTCAGCTCTCTAGATGTCCCTTAGCACACTCAATTTGGCATATAAAATTAATCATTATATTAAGGCTCACACCTGTTGTTGTATATATTCTATTAATTACTGAGTACATAAGAGTGCACCACAGCTCACTTGCCCATTCTCCTACCTATAGACATTTGTGCTATTTAGTTTTAGCCAACATGACCTCATACCTAGAAGGGAATTACTGGGTCATTTGGTGGAATTATGTTCATCTTTATTAGAACTTCCCAAAGATTTCTCCAAAGTGGTCATGCTTTACCTGCCAGAGTGAGATAGAACTGGCTTCTAGTTGCTTTACAACCATTTGCACAGTCTTTCTGATTCTGGCTATTTTATCTGATGTGAAAACAGCATATTAATATGATTTTAATTTCCATTGCATAATGAAAAATTAGTTAAACACTATTCGTGTGTTTACATATCCTCCGGTATTATGAATTGCTACTGTTTGTTGCAATTTGTGGGAGAATTTGAGTATATGCTGCTCAATAAGATTCTTAAAGTGGATGCATGTTACAAATACCTTTCCATTCTGGTGTCTTGCTTATTTGTATTTTTAAGAATGTCCATTGAAGAGTGAGGATTTTGTTTTGATAAAGTTTAACTTATTATTTTGTCTCTTATGTGTTTAGGCATCTGTGTCATTTCTAAGTAAATACTCCCTATATCAATGTAGGTTAGTTTTATACATCAACCTCGTTGTAAGGATAAAGGGAATATCAGAATTTGGACAAATTTTATTCTGGGTGTTTCTATGAGTTGAATTAACATTTAAATCCCTTGACTAAGTTAAGAATATTCCCCACTGTGGTTGGACCTCATCACTTTAGGTGAATGGAAAGGAGGCCCCTCTTCTAAGCAACAGAGAATTCTTTCTCCTTCTCATTTCACTGTCATATCTCCTGGATTCCTTGTCTTCGTATGTAAGCTTTAAGAGTATAAGCTTTTACTCTTAGGTCTATAATTTATCTGTCTTAAATGAACTCTTGAGTATTGAGTAAAGTACAAGTTGAGGCTATTTTTTTTTCATGAGTATAATTCAATTTTTCCAACATAACTTCTTAAAATGCTCTTCTTTCTCTATTGAAATGAGTTTGCAAAATGGTCAGAAATCAGTGGTCGAGGTGTGCAATTGTTTCTATATTTTGTTGATTCCACTGTTCTTTATTTTTCCTTATGTTGTTACCACAGCCACAGCTGTGGTATTTTTAAAGATTGCTTTTTTCTAGATAATTTATATTTTCACATAAAGCCTGATTTTTTTGGTACTACATTGACTCTGAAGATGATTTGGTAAAATGAACATTATTGAATCTTATTCTTTATTAGCATGTAATATCGATTTATGTTTCCAAGAAGTCTTATATGACTTTAGTTAGATTTACTCCTAGGTCTTTGATATTTTCTGATCCTTCTCTTTTGTCTTCTCTTAATTTTATTTTTCAACAAATGAACATGAATTAATTTGTGGGTAAATCATGCTAGAAAATTAATAAAAATAAAAGTAATCTCTTTTCTTGCCTTTTCTTTCTTTCTTTCTGTTATTGTTGTTGTACTGGGGATTGAACCCAGACCCTTGAGCATGGGAGGCAAGCACTCTACCAACTGAGCTATAGCCCAGCCTCATAATCTATTTTCTTTTCTTAAAAAAGCTGTGTTTGATGATTGCTGCACTGAGGCCATCTCTGTGTCTGCTCCACCTGAGTTTCTGCTCTTTACTGTCCATCACAGTTTTACACTTTTCATCATATACTGGACATTGTGTGTATAATAGAAACTGACATAAATATTTATAATTAGAAAAGCTTATGCTGCTTCTTTAGTCAGGCTATTAGTGTAGGGAAGCAGAACTTTTAATCTAAGATATATTTGATTTGTGTTTGGGCTTTAATGCAACTCTAATTAGTTTTGGCTTACAGCTGTTTCCAAACTTTTGGAAATCAGGACTTTTCCTTAATCAGCAATTGAGATCTTAGCATGCTAAGACTTCAGTTATTTCCTTATTCTTTACAATTTGTGGTGCCCATGATCTGAAGGTAGAGAATATATTTTTCTCTCTCTTCTTTTAAGTCAGACAGTCAGCATTTGAGTCACTATAGTGTCCTGGTTTTTCAACTCTACCTCTGGCTTTACAAACAATAGATCTGTTCCCACCTTAGTGATATTGCCCCAGCTTTCTAATAGCTTCTGTAGAGCATTCTGTGAAAGCCAGGAGTGTCCCATGAACTTCTGTCAGCAGTCCTGCCATATTGTCCTCAGTTTTCAGTATAACCTAGCCTTATTGGTAAGAAATGGAACACTCTCCAGCTCTCCTGACTCTGACTGGAAATGGCTCCTGCACTTTCCATGCAGAAGAATCAATGGGTGAGTAGAAACTATAAGTTGCTCCTTAGGATTCCAATTCATCAATATAGCCACATGTGGCCATTAAAGGCTGATGAAAATTTAGCTAGGCGGTCTTGACAAAGCAACTGCTAGTATCTTCTCTCCTAGTAGAGCACATCATTTTCTGGAATATAATTTATTCAATTCTTTATGACCTCAGCTATCTGGTAGGTATATAAACATAAAAGTTTAATATTAAAATTTATCTCTTGTTCTCATTAATACAATGTGGCAACCATCTTTTAAACTGGGACCAAAAGTCTAAATTTGACATGAAACTTTCAAGTCAATGATAGATGCTGAAATGCATTGAGCTTTTATGCAGCGAGGGCTTGCTTCTATACCTGAAAGCAACCTCTTTGATTTTATAGTAATCTTTTGTTTTTGGTTTCTCTGTTATTAATTTATGATGGTGATAAGATTATCTAAATGTGAAAAGATAGAATTCTTTGGGAACCTAATATAAACTTAAAATTTTAGTCAGGTAAAAAAAGTGTCTGATATTTCATTTTTTTGTTTGTTTGGTTGGTTGGTTGATTTTTTGTTTTCTTTCCCAGAGTTGGCTGTGTCTTTATTTTTCCAATTAGGCTGTGTCCTTCAGAGCTGTAAATAAGTCCTCACTCAGTGTCTGCACTTAACAATGACTTCTCTGGGTACATATTTGTCCTTTGATTAGGAAGGCCAGTGTGTTTGTGAGTTCCGTCCCACTGTTGGGTCTCTCAGCATCCAATCTGCTAACAACATAACTTCTATCTCCTACTTACCAAATGCAGATATTTAAGTTTCTCTTCCCCTCCCTTTCTGACCTTACTGGGCTCTACCATTGGGACACTGCAACAAGAGTGTAGTGGTTAGTAACATGGATTCTGGAGTCTGATGGTTTTGATTTGTTTTGATTAATAAATATTTATAGGAGGCCATTGATTTGGACTGAGCTCCCAAAATAGGCCAAACATATCAAATCAAAATGGAGTTAGTCATACTGAAATTCCATGCCATCAAGTCAAAACCAAGTTCTTTATCTGACTTTCCAAGAAATCAGGAGATGATAAAAAGATAGATAGATAGATAATAGAACATGCCAAATCTTCAAACAGGCCAGTTTTAGCCAGCATGATAAGCCCCGTCTGCTTTAACCTGTATGAGGAAAATAACTTTGAAATGACCAACTTGGTTTTGTTTCCGATTTCCTCAGCCCTTCTCTGTCTATAAAGCCAAGCTCACTAGGGCATCTATGTTATATACTATAAGATAGAATGAGGTGTGGCCTGATTCTAGACTTACCTATAAATTCCAGTTAAGATATTTAACTAAGTTTGTTGTAATTATATCTTTTGAGGAATCTTAATCACATACTCTCTGTTGGGTGACTTGGATATATGCTTCTTAAGCATTCTATACTTCAGTTTTTAAATCTATCCTATGAAGAAAATAACCATATTTATCTCACATAATTACTTAGGATATTTGGTTCATACATAACCATTCTTGGAACAGTGTATGGCACATAACTAGCACTTAATTAATATTAGATATTATTATTCATAATATTTGTGGGTAGCTTTTTACTGGCCAGGTAGTATACTAAGTAATTTTCAAGCATCATCCTCTTAAGGACCCCAAACCCTGTGGGATCAGCATTACCAATGGCTACTCTGCTCAAGGGAAAACTGAAGCTCAGAATGCTGGGTTGGGTTATCTATGAAGTGGAGCCAGGAGTTGAAGGCAGGTCTTTTTGATTCCAGAGCCACACTCTCAACCACTACCTTGCTAACTCCATTTCCAGTGGTGTTTCCCTTGAATCATGTTCCAGAATTTAACTTTATAAAATATTGCAAGGATTTAATTTCTCAGTAGAGAATTGCTTAGAAATCTAGAAACTATTGATTCTGAGATCACATGCCCACTACACTCAGCCTGCACATATAAATTTGTCATCTTATCAACACCATCAATGACTATAGGATAAAACCCAAGAAATACTCAATGGTGAGTAATTCATCATGAACAATCACAAATGCTAATAATTTATCCATAACTCCTAAGGTGTATAAAACTATGCTGAATAATTTAAATTATTACAGTTATCCCACATCTGTCCCTTGGTGTCTATGGAAAGTTAGTTCTAAGATTCCCCCACCCCCTGTATATGCCAAAATCCTTGAATGTTGCTCATTATATAAAATGGCACACTATTTCCATATAACCTAAGTACATCCATCCACATACTTTAAGTCATCTATAGGTGACTCACAGTATCTAATATAATTTAAATATAATATAAATAGTAGTTATATTGTTTAAGAAATAATGACAATGTTCTGTACAGATGCAAATTAGTCTGAATACTTTTGATTCATGATTGTTGAATCAGTGAATGCACAACCAATGGATATGGAGGACTGGCTGTATATAATTTTCTCTTTGGAAAACTGTTTTTTAAAAAGAAAGATATTCCTTTACTTTGTTACAGTTGAGGAAATTAAGGTTTGGTCTGAAATTAAAGTTAGCTGACTCCATGAGAGTTCAGCGATTGTTTGAATGTGCCAGGGGCTGACAGGTTTTTCAGAAATTTTCAAAATTGGGATAGATCCAGGCAAACTATGGTGGTGGGTTATCCTGCAATTTTGACTGGTGTTTCCTATTAATAGTGCTCCCAATTTGCCTGTATAATGATTCTGAGTTTGAAAGTGTAGGAGAATGTCAAATGATATTGCCCATACTGTTTCACATTATGGTGCCATAGAAGAATTCCTAAGCCCTTCTTGATCTTTTGGGACCTTAACAACTTGGTTGACTTCAGTTTTCATGCTGATGCTGCTAAAAGAAACCAGGATACTCTAAGAGATTGTTAGAGTCTGTAAACAAGTCAGAATGGCACCTGGCATTTTGCCAGAGAAATGTTAGAGTCTGTAAACAAGTCTGGATGGTGCCTGGCAAAATGCCAGAGGGAGTGGTTTGTGAAGTAATGCCAGCGAACCATTAAGTGTGGAGATTCCTTATTGGTTGACTGCTGTATCTATTTTATGCTAATTAAGATAAGCTGTGTGGAATGTATAAATACCACTCCTGTCCTACAATAAACGGCTCCCACTCCTGCTGTATCAAGGTACACAAGTTGTTCGTCACCCCCCAGTTACTTTGCTGCAGCCGGACTGCTGCAAGAGATTATAAAAGTCTGCGACTATCAGTAAGTCTAGAAAAAAAAGCTATAGGGTACACGATGTTTCTTTAATTGCTAAAATTTTTATGGCATAGATTTCCTTTTCTACATTACAGACATTTTTACTTCAGTATCAAAATAATAATCTAGTGATATTAAGGTGAACTTTACCTTCCCAAGGCAGAAGAAAAGTTAAGAGTCAGCTGTGGTTCTGTAGTAGGTCTCGGAGAAAAGCCTTAGTAATCTATAGGGAATGGTGAATGGAACCTGAAAAGGCTAAGAGATAGGCCTTCATTTGCTATTCTGAAAGATGTAAAAGAGAACTTACCTGATCAGGGACTCATTGAGGCCATAAGGGAATCCACAGTTTCCAGTCTTGCTGAAGAGAAGCTGTTTCAGTTCATAGACAGTTGGGCATCCTTACAGGGTCTTAGTGTATAGTGTGAGGAAGGGAAACAAATGAAGGTTCCTGATGCTCAGAAAACAGTTCTAAGTAGAGCTTGCTTCTCCAGGCTAGGGGAAAAGGAACTGTGAATACTTATAGCTGATTTGCAATCAGAATCTGATCAGATAATATATCTAAAGGGATTCTAAAAGGACATATATTTTCTTCCCTAGATTGCTTTACCATCTTCCTTGCTATAATTTTTTAAAAGGTAACTATTTACTAAAAAAGGCATTGTCTTAAAGCCAAATTTTGGAATAGTTTTGTTCTCCATTCATGTTGGTTTTAGAGATTTTTTTTTCCCCTTGAGGTGGTGGGAATATAACAGTACTTGTCAAAGTCCATAGAATGTTACAAAACAGAGGGTGAAGGTTAATGTACATGAACTAAAAACTACAACAATTAACTCTGGTAAGTGAAATTTTGTAAGAAATTTATTAAGTTCAAAAAAGAACTATAGAAGCTGGGGATATAGCTCAGAGTGCTTGCCTCGCATGCATAAGACCCTGGGTTTATCCCCAGCACCACAAAAAAAGAAAATGAACTGTACACAAACACTGTCCTGTAGTTAGAATTTTTTTTCTTCTTTTCATTTTTGATCAGAAGGCAAAACTTCTAAATTTCTAGAGGATTTTTGAGAAAGCTGACACAATTTAAAAATCACAATAAAATAATTTTTGTGGCAAAGCAGTATTAATTCCCTTTTAGTGGTATTTCATCTAATGCTTCAAATAGTCTTTGAGTTTTCCCACATTTCATTGGTGGGGAAGGAGTTTTGCAGAATTTATTTGATTTGCTTATGATCTCACATCCAGTTGATGGCACAGGGAGGATTCAAATATTGCTATGCTTTCTCCAAAGACAGGCTCAGAATCCTCATGAATGAGTATGTGGGTCACTATACTAGGTAAGCCACCAAGAAACAAATATGATAGATGAGGAATAGTTTTTAGAAGAGGAAGGTGATAAATGTCAGTTGTGATCTGACATGAATGCGGTTCATTTTACTACCATAGCTTTTTGAAATATCCACTCAGAAGGAAAGGTCTCCAAACCCCGAAAGAGGGTGTCATTAATATATGGAGAAGTAGGTCTGCATGAACCAAAGGGTGGGCTTTGACAGCCATGAAGATGGTTTGCTTGGATCTTCCTATCAGCAAGAACTCACTGTTCAGCTCCAAGGGTGCCTTTAGCTATGAGTGCCTTAAGGATCCACCTTGGTTTTTAAGCTTGAGACCTGACTCTTCCTTCACAATGCATCTAGTCAGTAATAGACAGTTACTCATTGTAGCAGGATACTAGTGACTGGCACTTTTGTAAAATGGAGACTCTTTTTTTTTTTTTTTTATATAGTGGGAGTTAAACTCTCGGGTATTTTACCACTGAGCTACATCTCCAGCCCTTTTGATATTTATTTTGATACAGGGTCTCACTAAGTTGCTTAGGGTCTTGGTAAGTTGCTGACACTGGTCTGGAACTTGGGATCTTCCTGTCTCAGCCTTCTGAGTTGCTGGGATTACAGGCATGCTCAACAATGCCCATCCCTAATGGGTACTCTTGAATATGCATTTCCTGGTTGAATTGGTCCTGTTGTGATCTGGCGCTCTCCCTGAAATATTCTGCTTCCTCTTCTCTTTCCTTTGTATTAGATATGCATTGCGCTTAGTGATCTTTTCCTGCCCAATTCTGCTCTTTTGTATTTCACAGTCATTTTCACACTTACCCCATGAAATAATCCCTGTGTTTTCCTAACATGACCTCAGCCTCTGCTTCCCAGAACACCCAAGTGACACAAGCTCCTACTTCCCAGCTACTCTAGTTATTCCCACTGTCAAATATCCAACCTGGGAGAAACAGAAGCCAGTAACAAATACTGGATATACTTTTATTCCTTGGAAGATCAACTTTCCATTGGGTCTCATGTTGATTATGTTAGCACTTTTCTGCTCCAAATGACATAGTGATTCATCTGGACTGGAACTGACTTATATTTTGAGTGAGTTTGCTTTTCCTTCTTTCAAGGACTTAACCAGAACCACTATCCAAAGATGTTCACTGTGCTTGATTCACTAAAATCAGATGTCTACTTAGCATCTCAAGAAACACAATTCCCAGAAAATCTGCTATTATGGCAGTATGTACACAATTATGAGAGTCACTGGGCCAAATTATACTTCACCAACCAGAAGGTTCTGCAATAATAGTGAAATAATTTAGAGTTTTGAAGGTGCAGATGAGGAGCCAAACTGGATATCAGATTCTTCAAAGATGGGGTACCACCTTTTTGGAATATACAGTGCATTCTTAAGTCAATGGTCCATATATGGTTCTATGCATCTATTAATGGAAAAATAGATTTCCAAATTATACTTCACCACCCAGAAGCTTCTGCAATAATAGTGAAATAATTTAGAGTTTTGAAGGTGCAGATGAGGAGCCAAACTGGATATCAGATTCTTCAAAGATGGGATACCACCTTTTTGGAATATACAATGCACTCTTAAGTCAATGATCCATATATGGTTCTATGAATCTATTAATGGAAAAATAGATCTCCAAAAGAGAATCCAGAAGTTGAAGTGATCTGTTGATGGTCACCCTTAGTGATCCACTTCGGTGATATGTGTTCCCACATTCCACAATTATAGCCTCTTTGGTCTACATGTTCTCATTAAATCGGAGACAGGGTCTCCCTGAGTTGCTTAGTGCCTCACTTTGCTGAGGCTGGCTTTAAATATGCAATCCTCCTGCCTCAGCCTCCAAGCTGCTGGGATTACAGGTGTGTGCCACCATACCCAGCTGCTCTTCTAGATTTCTTATGTCAATAGATAATCAGGCAAAGAAAACACTTATCCTGGAATGATCAATTGACGTACTGAACAGGATATGGTAGGAATGTTATTACATGGTTTGGGTAGGGAAGAATATGTTTGGCATCTAGCAGCTTTACTTTGGTACTTCTTTTCCAATAACAATAGCCAATGGACAAGTACATTAGCCATAGCATAAGAAAGGCATGATGACCAGGAATAAGGTTCTACACCATCTCACCTTAATGCATCATGATGCCTGTACCAGAGGAGAGGCTCATGGAGAATGAGTGTGATCTGGGAAGTGTAGTAAAGCAAAGTGATGAATAGTGCTGGTCATGATTTCAGGATTACAACATTGCTTTTTTTTTTTTTTTTTAAATCTCATTAACCTTCCACTTCTAGGTTTCCAAAAGAAATGAGATCATTCAGAATCTTGGAAGCAGCTATGTTCCTGCTGAGCTGAATTTAATATATGTAACAAGTAGATTTATACAGTTCATGTGATAAACAGTAGTGGATGTTGGGGTGTGTGATACACATTCCCTTTTAAAAGCCAAACTCCTATCCACCCAGCTCAGCTTCTAAGTTCAGAGCTGAGGCCTTGTTTAGGAATTCCAAAGACGCTAACTTACCCAGAGTTACTCCTCTTGTAATAAACAGGGGACAAAGAGGGACAAAGCCATCAGTGTGGCTTTGCTCCAGTCTCAAGTTTAGCTGAGGTCTGCCAGCTACCAACATCTGGTAAATTACATCCCTTAAACTTATTTGGGTAGTATACAGTTTTTGAATGAATTCTGTTTCTAAAGGCTTGATTAATCATTTTCTTTTCATAAAGGGCAATAACAACAAAATAATTTTAAGGATTTATTTGGAGAATAAAATTAACCAGCAACAAACAGAAAGTATGACTGAGAGGTAGGATTAGGGTGAGGTGTGTAAGACACTTTCCTCAGATGCAAAATTTAGAGGATGCCCAAAACTCAGTCATCTAGGTATTATTTAATGCACTTTGCTAAGAGACTGTTCAAAACATGGTGAATGTACTGCACAGGCTAATTACTCCGTTAGCCCTTCCACAATGTAAACACATTAGAAAGCATCATGTTGTACATGATAAATATATGCAGGTATTCTCGTTCACAAAAAGAAATAAATAAGTCAAAATTAAAAAATACAAACCATCAATGATGAATAAATATGAGCATTTTGAATAAAGATCATTATTGTTACTTTGTAATTTTGCTTCTGATTCCAATATATTTAGGCACATAATCATTACAATGACATCTATAGGTCTTGTTCATATTTTTCAGTTTATTTTTTAAAGTCTTTAGGACGCCATGAAGAAGTCGAGAAGAGCCAGGAGCAATGGTACATACTTGTAATCCCAGCTACTCAGGAGGATCACAAGTTTCAGGACAGCCTGAGCTACTTAGCAAGAATCTGTCTCAAACAATGGAGATGGTGGCATAAATCTGTAATCCCAGCAGCTTGGGAGGCTGAGAAAGGAGGATCATGAGTTCAAAGCCAGCCTTAGCAAAATTGAGGTGCTAAGAAACTCAGTGAGACCCTGTATCTAAATAAAATACAAAATAGGGCTGGGATGTAGCTCCATGGTAGAGTGGCCCTGGGTTCAATCCCCAGTACTGTAAGGGGATAGGAGGTGAGAAGAGTAGTAATTTGCAAAAGGAACCCTGTAACTTTAGAGACATACATGCCCACCTAGAGGTCCATAACTTCTTATATTCTCATCAAGGAGAGTATTGGATTACATTCAGAGATTATTGGATTACATGCATTCTTCCTACTTTTGAACTGCATGACTTTAGTAAGCAATGTCTCATTTGTTATTTTCAAAAATTTAACACAAGATTTTAAAATAAAATTTGATAGTTGCCATTTTAATATATAGACATCTTTCCTTGGAGAAAATACATTATTAGGTTCTTGTCTTTCAGATTATAAAGGCAATAATACATTTTTATTAGAATACTAATCAATCCAGAATATTTGAAAGAAACAGAAAAAGTATAATAAATATATCCCGGGATCAGAATATCAGTATTATTTTGTGGTATCTACATTATTAATAAATTAAAACTGATTCTTATGGAAATCAAATAATTTAAAAAGATACAAGTAATTCACTGAACAAATTCTTCTTCAGGACAGACTTTCAGTCTTCAAAAAGTCCTGGAAATGTGATTTCAATGTCCATTATACCAGAAGAAAACCAATTAAAATAATGTTGCCCTGACAAAATAAAGTTTGTGTTTTAATTTGCCCTGATACTAATAACATTGTAGATTATTAAAACTGAAAGACTTTTAGAAATCCAATTTATTTTCATTCTTTAAGGTCATCATTTCCCTTTTGTATTCTTCTCATGTTGGGTACTGGATAAAAACAGATGTTTCTTTTTCTTATTCTATTTATTTTATTTTCTTCATGCAGTGTAATTATTTTATGCACATCAGTGGAAATATTTTAAATAATATTTCTATGTCAATGTTTTAAAAAGGTTATAGGAACATTTTTTCCAGCTGTTTAAAAAATAGTCTCTGGGTTCTTCATTTAAGTTGCCTTAAACATTACAATAAACAAAGTAATAATAAACAAAGTATTTATGATAATAAGCCACCTGGAATTTGAAACATAATAAAATGTTTGCACTTGAAATAAAATGTGATGAACCTAATTTTGGCAAACAGAATGTCACCTTCATAATATTTAGATAATTACTTTCAAAGACAAAATATGTATGTGTTGTATTTAAAGACCATAGAAAGGGAACTTATCCTCAAAATTATTTCATTAATAAAATTATCCATATTTTCAGATAGAATATGATTTTTCTTGGCATTAAAGGATGTATTTAAACAAACTATGGAATATGGAAAAGTGTAGAGAATAAACATCTAAGAAATTACTGATAGATAATCTCATAGACAAAAACCAAAATGTTTTGGTATATTTTCTTTAGGATTTATTTACTTACTTTTCTTGGTATTCTGGATATAGTTGTTCATACTGCTGACTTTACTCAACATTATATATAAATATACTGATATTTTCCATGACCACTAAAAATTCTTCTGAAACAGTTTTTAAAATTGCATATCATTATGTAACATGACCAAAATATCTCCAATCTTGCCTATGCTATATGGCTTTTCTATTGTCTTGTTTCTAGTTTGGGTTGTTAATAGAAATATTGAAATGAGCATTAGTGAATTCAGAGCTTTTCAGACACTCATAATTAGTTTGTTCACCTACCTTTCTAGAAGTTGAATTGCTGAATTAAATGGCTTGAATATTTTCTGGATTTGATACACTTTGGTAGACTCTTGTCCAGGAAAGATGGACCAATTTACATTCCAAGCAACAGTGAAAGGGAATGCCTAATTTAGCACACCCTGGAGACCAAGGAGCTTTATCTTTTGTTTAACTGTTCTTTGCAAACTATAGGAAAAAAATGATATCTTCTTGATTTAAATTACATTTACTTGATTACTAGATAGCTTAAGTATAATATAAATGTGCTATGCATTAGCTATTCTGTATTTCTCCCTTGGTGAATTTTAATTCACATTCTTCCTCCATTTTTTGAATATCACATTATTTTTATTTGTACATTTAAAATGCTGTCAACTGTATTAGTTGCAAATATTTTCCTTTTTCTTTTAATTAGCTTTTAAATGATTTTTGTGCATTGAATTTTTTTACCTTTTTGCCTCTGTCAGTATTTTTTCTTAGTATTATTTCATTTTTAATGCTTAGGAAATGTCTTCCTTCTGCTTCAGAGATCAGATAAATATTCTCCTAATATAGTCTCACCTAATTCCTCCTTTTGTTCTTTTTCTTTCTCTCAACTCCCTCTCTCTTTTAACGTTGACTATCTGGAATTTATTTTGTGGGTGGATGATGAAAGATATTTATTTTGAAAAGATGAAACATTTTTATTATAAGAATGAGAATAACTCATTCCCATTGTTTAAAAAATTCAAATAGAAAATTCTTTAAAATAGGAATCGAAAAGTCCCGTCTCTCTTTCACAGCTTCCAGTTTCCATGTTAGTAACCTTATTAACAGTTATTATCCATTTATTCTCTTATGAATTCAATTTAGATGACTCAACCATGTGACAGAAAATTTTGAGACCTTACTTTGTATAGTTCACTCTTGCAAACAAGGTGATTTCAGAATGATGAGTGTCATTATGAGAGGTGAGGCATGGTAATGGCATAGAGAAAAACTTGGAAGAGTTATGAGGACACAGATTTCATTTTTCACCTCTTATTTTCAGGTCTCATTTTAAAAAGGTGGTTGAAAAGACCTTTTTTAGAAGTTGACATTAATCTGCCGTAAACCTGTTTCAGGTGAATGGAGGAATGAATTCAAAGACCCTGGAGTGGAAACAGGTTGATACATTGCCAGAATGGAACAGCAAAGGGCCAAAAGTAGTAGGTTAAAAACAAAAAGAAGAGGAGGAGGAGGAGGAGGAGAAGGAGGAGGAGGAGGAGGAGGAGGAGGAGGAGGCCGCCATCGCCAAGTAAGTTCATAAGTCATTTCCCTGATGATTGCACTAATGACTCCTTCAACAATCCAGCTATCAGATTTGTGGTCGGTTGTCCAGATATATTTTGGACCAGTAGTATTATGTTTTAACTTCTTAGGGTTTTGAAGGCATGAGAATGTCTGTAGAATATAGTTGCTAGTAGAGGATTTGCTAGCTGACAGACTGAGGTCCAAACTCCTCATCTGTCATTTAATAAAATATGTGCTCTTGAGCAATTCACACAATTCATTTGAGACTTTCCTTAGCTGTAAAATGAAAATTTAAATTTCCCATCTTATATAATTGTTGTGAGGATTAAAGAAGATAGTATTTGTTATAGCTTAACTTGATAAATAGCTAAAAGTGTTATTGTTTGGTAAGAAAATATGTTTCATTAACATTCTACATTTACTCTTTCAAATATGTATTAGCATAATCAAGATATATTAAAAATGATTTTGGGAGTTAAAATATTTTATATTTTTATACTTACAGATTAATTAAGGAAGTATTGACATCTTAATATTCCCATATATCAACAATCACTTAAGTATTCTTTAGTCTTTCCAAAAATTTTCATGGCTTTTTTTCATATAGATTTATGTTGAGCTTTGCTTATACATCTATAAGTTTGATTTTACAATAAGCATATTAACTTGGTCTGATTATTGTATCAGTATTACATTATAAACCTCATAATGCTTTGATAGGCAGCTGATTTCTTAAATGTTTAATACAATTTATATGTAAAACAATCTGGCCCTCAAGTTTATGCAGGAAATATTTAAAATGATTTATGTTTTTAATTATTTTTTAATTTCATCTATTTCTGAAGAAATTTGGGTATCTATTCTTATATATTATTATCTATTTTAATCACCAGATTTAATTAACACAGAAATATGTGTACTCCTATAATTGCTCTCTTACCTTTAATCTAATTTCATTTATTTGTGTTTTTCTTATTGGGCTACTAGGACTATCATAGCATTTAGTATCACAATCTAGGCAGTTAAAACAACAGAAATTTATAGTCCTACAGTTTGAGAGGCAAAAATTCTGATATCAGTGTGTTATCAGAGTTGACTCTTAGGGCCATGAATGAAGGATGTACTGCAGATCTTTCTCACTGTCTTATGAGTGGCCATTTTATATTCCTGTGTATACCTGTCTTTTTCAAGTTTCTCCTTTTTGTAAGGATGTTTGCCTCACTAGATTAGTGTTTGCCCTATTCCAGTGTGGCTCATCTTACCTAATCACATTTGTAACAAACTTATTTTAAAATAAGGTATCATGCTGAGGTCCTGGGATTTAAGGCATCAGCAAAATACATGAATGGGGACAGTACGTAGTTTAACCCATGACAAAATTCATGACTTTTAAAAATTAAAGAAAAAAAAATCCGAAGAATTATGCTTTGATTTTATCATTCTTACTAAACTTCTTTTTTATAATTTATTATTTTCTTACTTATTTCTGTTTTTAACTTCATTGCGATTGTTTTTACTTTTTGTTTATTTCCTCTTATTTTAACAATGAGGTTACACATTACCTTAAAGAAGTTTTTCTTTATGAGCTCTTGCTCTAACTTCTATGTTTTGATTTGTTTTATGAAATAATTTACTACTGCATGTTGGCTCTCTACTTTGAAAAATCATTATGAATGTAAATTATTTTTCAATTTTCATGTGTAGAATTTGAGTAAAGATAGACAAGAGAGTATTAGTATCAGGGAAGTTGAGCAAACTAATTTCCGATTATCCTACTGAGAGAGAGCCATCATCTTGATTACTTAGCATGGTCTGTTTTTGTTGTTGTTGTTGTTGTTGTTGTGTTTAGAGAGAGGGAGATTTTTTACTATTTATTTTTTTTTAGTTTTCTATGAACACAACAACATTTTTATTTTTATGTGGTGCTGAGGATCCAACCCAGTGCCCCACGAATGCCAGGTGAGCGTGTTACCCCTTGAGCCACAACCCCAGCCCATGGTCTGTGTTTTTCTTGTAAACTTACAGACTTAGGAGATAAGTCTTAAATTTTAGACTCAAAAGGGTTCATCTCCAAGACATAAATCCACATGAACCCAATGAGGACATTTTGTTGACAAAACTAAAAAAATCTCATGTAAATTTTGAAGAAAGATATTTGTTGTAGGGAAACTCACCTACCTCCTCCATACACATTACCTGACTACAATTACCACCCAATTAATCCATATCAATAGATTAATCCAGTGATAAAGTTAAGGCTTTAATAATCCAATCATTTCTCCTGTGAAAATTCTTGCATTATCTCACACATGAGCTTTTGAGGGACCCTACATATCTAAGCCACAATTATGAAGGAGATAAAGTGAGATGGTGGTATAAAAGCTAGCCTAATCTTAGAAATATTTGAGTCAGTCTATTTAGTTAGAATTATGTATTTTTTAATGCAAAACATAATGCCATTTAAGGTTTTCTGGTATAACTTTCTATATTTTTATTGTAGTTTTCCATTTGGATTTGTCTCTCAATTACGTGTCCATTAGTTTACTGGTTCTTGTTTGAAAGAACCATTTCCTAAGTAAACTATCATATATAGGTCATCAACTATATTTCTCAAAATCTTTCCATGGCTTCTACTGATTCAGAAAGAGATCAACTTGTCATTATGACTTAACAGGAAATACTATGAACTGACCTATTCTACTTCAGCCTCTTCAGCTTTTTTCAGTTCTTTAAATAGTGCAAGCTCTCTCTGGACACATGGGTGCTCATAAGCTACTTACCCACTATGAGAAAACCCTCTCTCTACTCTTCTGTGGCTTCTTCCTTGATGTTTTAGCCTGCATGCCATTTTTGGGGGGATGTTCTTCACTTTTTCACCCAAATCTGGTCCTTTTCGACTAACTTCTTTTATAGAATCCTGCTGGTTTCTTTCACTGCATTTATCTTAAAAAAAAAAAATTACATATGTTTTCATTTTCAGTTTCCTCCCCTATTATCACAGATCTTATTTATTGTTAAGCTTTGAGTGCCCTCCAATTTCCTGACACAATATCTGGTGCACTTCTTAGAAATTTAAAAATATCTGATTGGGGCTAGGGCTGTGGCTCCGTGGTACAGCCAACCTCACATGTGTGAGGCTTTGGGTTCAATCCTCAGCACCACATACAAATAAATAAATAAATGAAGATATGTGTTAACCTACAAGTAAAAAACAATATTGAAAAAAATATATCTGATTGAATGAATTAACAATTAGTTTTGGCACATCTGGTGCATAAACTGTAGAATCTAAGTTTTGAATTTTAACTGCCTACAGAGTTCTGAATTTGCATTCTATCCACTTACTCTCAACTGATCTTGAGTTTCACATCAGATAATTAAAGAAAAAAAAAAAACTTTGAGAACTGAGAGATATGCAATGAAGGTGATGTCTCTGTGGCAAAGTTAAGAAATCTGAATCTCTTCATAACAAGTAACTTATTGCCACCTTTTAAATATTTTACAAATTTTTAAATGCTGAAGAAAATCTCAGCGTGTGGCTTTTTACTCATACACCTGAAGCACGATTAAGTTATTTTTGTCAAGGTATAAATTTAATTTGAATGTCAGACAATATCCAACTCGGAGACATTTTGTTTGTTTAAATTGATCTGATCTGAGGAAATGATTTAAAAATTTGACATATTTTATATATTAAGTTCAAATTGAAAGTACAGAACCTCTCATATCTCACAAATTAGGGTACAATTATTCTCATTTGATTACTTGGCATCTACCCTGATTTTCAAAGGGAAAAAGAGAATAAAATGAGTGTCTAGATTGAGGATTAGAAATCATTTAAATTGATGTATCTATATTTTAAAGATACAATAAACTTCATGCTATAATATATCTTGGACAAGGAGGTTTATGTGAGTGGTATTTCTCAGTTGGGGAAATTTGGCACTATCTTTCAAATAAATCACTTGCCAGAGTTTGGCTAAGATGAGGGAAACTTCATTTTGAACTTAAGAGAAATTTTTAAAGCTTTTGGTATAACTTTTTTCATGATACCCATTATTCTACAAGCAATTTTGCTTTCTTTAGCCATGCTGGTGTAACTGCAAAGGAATTTTTTTTCCTTCCCACTTTATCCATTCATTATCCATTTAATCAAGTGTCTTCTTAGACACTTCTTAGATCAAGAAATCGAATCTCATTTCTCCTTTCCTTCTCTTTAACGATGGCGTCAGTTTGAGGAAATTTTGTATACTTCGTTGGTATTAGCCATTACAGACAGTAAATAGGAAGTCCTAGGATTTTCGTATAAATAGATCCTAGGTTTACATTGTTGTTTTTTTTTTTTAGTTCACTTTTGAGTTCTAAACCTCTTCATTTTCATTTAGAGGGGGAATATGTGCAGCACTTTATATTCACCACATACAATGTCAAACAAATACATCTCTGCCCTGCCAACTTACTCTCGAGTTATACATAATGGCTTCCATATTTTTTCACCTTTTTATAATTTATTCTAAAGTACATATGCAAACAGTGCTATAACCTTTGAAATAGAAAATCTGTCTCTAGGTAATATTCCCATCCTGTCAGAGTCACCCAGCTAAGTGATATTGATGGGACTTTAATGATAGAAATTAATTACAGGGTTGAGTTGTTTCTCACCATTGTGTGCCACCGTGTTGTCACATTGCTTTCAGCTTCAGTGCTCCCTGCCACTTGTCTCTCAAGAAAGTTTTGCTTGTAATTGAAGTATATGCATGTTTATCTCAGCTTGAACATATGTGGGGTTGGGGGGAAAGGCTTTTATTTTGCTGATCCCAACTCTTGATGACTGTGGAGCTCTTTAGATCACTTTTATTTCCCAAGTCCTATTTCTTTCTTCAAGAAAATTTTTCACTGAAAGGGAGATTTAAAACATTGAAATCAAGTGCCCTAGTGTTGTTGCTGGCCATTCTTCAAACACAGTAAAAACAACACAAAATTTAATTTTCAATATGTTATATTTATAGCATAGACTGTTTCAATGGATCTATATTCTAATGTAAAATATTGCTATAATTAATTTGTGATTAGAGAAAGTATATTATGATTTGGTAATCCTTAAAACCACAGAATTTGAAGCATTTGTGAGTAAGGATGGGAGAGGGGTTTAGAATAAAAAAGAGTAAGGAAATGAATGATGACTCTTAAAGACATAAAAGATAATAATCCAAGTATGAAAATAATTGAAGTCTAGGAGATGCCTTTTTATTTTAAAACCAATGATGACACAGTAGAATAAATAGAAAAGAGTTGGAAAGTGACTTGGATCATGAACCAGAGTAGTAAATACATTCTATATTTGACTCAGTGTGTGCATAGAAATACACACCCATATATGCATGCACACACACACACACACCCCTAAAACACATTTCAACAAACAATAATTGTATTTGCAATATTCTATAAATTTTGATCTATATTTTTTGAATTAATAAACTATTTTTAGAACAATTTAGGTTTGGAACAAAACTAAGCACAGAGTCCAGACTTCCCATGCATGCCAGGTCTGTACAGGTACATCTCTCAGGTAGTGGCAGTCTTCAGTAGTGTGGTGGCTATTCCGAGTCTAGTTCCTCTTCATGTGCACATTAGAATCAGTTTGTTAATACTTATAAAATAACTTTTTGGGATTTTTTTTACTGGGGCTGTGTTGAATATGTAGATCTTACTGGGAAGAACTGACATCTTAGCAATACTGAATCTTCCTCTCTATCTCTCCATTCATTTAGTATTTTTGGTATCGTTCATCAATTTTTTAGTTTTCTTCTAATAGATCTTGTACATATTTGGTTAAATTTACATCTAAATGTTTCAATTTTGAAGGTTCTGTTTTAAATGGCAATGTGTTTTTAGTTGTTGGTATGTATGAAAGTATTGTCTTTCATCTTTAATCTCACATCTTACAATCTTGCTGTAATCACTTAGTTTCAGAAGGGTTTTTTTGTTGTTGTTTTCATTCTTTTAGATTTTTTCAACATACATGATAATTTTACATGCAAATATGCATTTATTTCTTCCTTCTCAATCTATATAACTTTTATTTCACTCTGTTTTCTTATTGTATTACTTAGTAATTCCAGTACAACATTAACAAGAAACAGGAGAGGAAGTATCCTTACCTTGTTCTTGCCCTCAGCAGGAAAGCTTCTAGCATTTTTTTCTTCAATATGATATTAGCTGTAGACTTTTTGTAGGCAATTTTTATCAAATTGAAAAAATTTGCCTTTATTCCTAGTATGTTCACAGCTTTATCATGAATGGGTGGTAGGTTTTGTCAAATGCCTTTTCTGTATTTATTGATATGATGATGCATCTGACCAGTACGGCCAAACTAGCAGGTTCCTTCAAGGGGTGATGGGAGATTGGAAGATATAAGACCCCCCCACACAGATCTTGATGATAAAACAGTTGGGATTGGTTGGAGAGCTGCTTTCTGATGGAGAAACAGGTCTAATGAATTACACCAGCAATCTTTATTATATATGTCTCATCAATCAGATTAAAGACTATGCAAACATTATTCTTTGTATCCATGAAAGTTACTGAGTTAGCAATGGTATGCAGCTATTTCCTCAATTACATTCTACAGTTGCAATGGGCAATGTTAGAAGCATTGTGTAGCTCTCAAAGAACTCCATTGTTTAAAGTTACTAGTTTGGGAGTGGAACTGGTGAAACATTGTGGTTGTCTTAGCAGAAAAGTTCCTTCATTCCCAGGAGCTGTGTGCCTTAGAACAAGGTCTAAGCTGATAAGACTCTAGCAACACAGTCTCCCCCTGAAGAGTATTGCCATAACAACCAGGCATCCTACACCTTTCCACAAAAACTTTCCCAATCACCAAGCATGCCGCAGTCATGAAGTCATCAGATACCCCATTCTCAGACACTTGTCTCCCAATCACTGTCACCACTCTCCACAATCATGTAAGATTTTCTTCCTTATTCGTTGATCTGACTTTTATCCAGTCTTCTATACATGGGATAAGACTCTCTCGGTCATGGTGTATAATTCTTTTTATACATTATTGACTTCAATTTGCTAGTATTTCATTAAGGATGTCTGTGTTAGTATTTATGAGAGATGTTGATGTGTAATTTTTTCCTCCTTGTAACATCTTTGTCTGATGTTGATATTAGTGCTACCATTATAGCATGAGATACATCAATCTTATGTAATAAATTAGAGGAAACTGATATAATTTATTCCCCAAATGTTTGGTAAAATGTACCAGTAAATCAATGTATGTCTGGTGTTTGTTTTGGAAGGTTATTAATTATTGATCCAACATTTTTAATTGCTATGGATATAATTCCGGTGGCAGAGTGCTTGTTTAGCATGCATGATACCCTGGGTTTGACTCCCAGAACTGCAAAAAAAGAAAAATTCCTTTCATTGATGTAGATTTAGCAAATTATTAATTTCTTCTGTGTGAGTTTTAGCAAACTGTGTTTCTCAAGGAATAGGTGCATTTCATGTAGGCTGTCAAATTTGTGGGTATACAGATGTTTGTAGTTATCCTTTATTATTTTTTGAATGTCTGGAGGAATTTGTGGTGATAGTCCTTTCATTATTTATATTAATAACTTGTGTTTTCTCGCTTTTTTTTCTTAGCTTTGCTAGAGTTTTATTGATTTTATTGATCCTCTCAAAGAGACAGTTTTTAGTTTTGGTATTGTCAGATTTCCTGTTTTTAAATTTCATTGATTTTTTTTTTACTTTTTCATTAATTTACTTCAGCTTATTTTGTGTTTCATTTTTTTCCTATGATTGAAGCATAGAGGTTGATTTTTGATCATTCTTCTTTTCTAATATAGCCAACAATACTATAAATTTTCTTTTTTATTGGTTCTTTTTAGTTATATATGACAGTAGAGTCAATTTTGATATAGTTATACAAGCATGGAATATATATTATTCTAATTAGGATCCCAATCTTGTCCTGATAGTGAGATTCACTGTGGTGTGTTCATGTATGTACATAGGAAAGACATTTAAGGTAACAATTGGTGCTAGTGAATCAATATGTATTATATTTGTTGCTATATTCTACTTTTTGTCCTTGTTGTTTATTCCTCTTTTTGACATCCACACTTTTCTAGTCTTGTAGTTACTTTTTTTTTATCCCTGGTACCAGAGATTGAACTCAGGGGTGCTTAACCACTGAGACACATTCCCCAGTTTTGTTTTGTTTTTATATTATTTAATCTAGAGTCAGGGTCTTGTTAAGTTGCTTAGGGACTTGCTAAATTGCTAAGTCTGACTTTGAACTTGCAATCCTCCTGCTTCAGCCTCCCAAGTAGGTGGGATTATAGGTGTGCACCACTGTACCCAGCTTCTTTTGCAGTTTTAAATGGGCATTTTATATGCTTTCATTTTTTAATTTCTTTGTAAAATTTTACTGTAGATACTCTGGAGTTTGCAATATACATTTACAATGAGTCCACATTTTTTCCAAATGATACTATATTTTTACTTTAAAATAACAAGATATTTCTAATTGTATAATTTCTATTATTCATTTCACTTAAATATAGGCGTATATACTAATATCTAAAGACATAAGCAAATACATTTTACTATTATTATTTTGAGCAAACTATTTTTAGATAACTCAACCAAGAATGAGAGTTTTTTTATTTTTTTTTAACCTTCACGTATTTGTTCTCCACTGCTCTTCCTTTCTTCATGTGCCTCCAAGACTCTGCCTTGTATCACTTTACTTCTGAAGAATTTTAACACTTCTTGCAAACAATGTCTACTGGCAACAAATTCCCTCAGTGCAGGTTCTGAAAGTCTGTTTCTCCTTCACTTTTGAAGTCTTGTTTTGCAGAGCATAAAATTCCAGTTTAGTCCCTTTTAAAATCTCATAACTTTAAATATTTTACTACCCTCTCTTCTGGCTTGCATTGTTTCTGAGATTTCTGATGGAATTCTTATCTATGCGTCTCCATAGGGAAGGTTTTTTCCCCCCTGAGTTCCTTCAAAAACTTTTTCTTTATCTTGGTTTCTTGAAGTTTGTATAGATATTTGCAGGGGTGGTTTTGTTTTGCTTGTTTTTTTTTTTTTTTTTTTTTTTTTCTTTTCTTCTTGAGCCTATAGCTTTTGTGGTAATGTGCCTGACACTAACTAGGAAGAAATTCTCAACCATTAATGCTTCAAATATTGCTTTAGTTCTTTTCCTTTTTTTTCTTTCTTCTTTTTCATATACTTTAATATATTTATTTTTTTAAATTTTGTTTGTTCTTTTTAGATATGCAGTAGAGTTTATTTTGACATATTTATATAAACCTGTTAGGATCCCAGTCTTATAATTGTATATGATGTGAAGATTGACTGTGGTGTATTCATCTATATACACAGGAAAGTTGTAGCAGATTAATTTCACTGCTTTTCATATTTCTGTCGCCCCTCCCCTTCATTCCCCTTTGTCTAATTCATGCCTATTGTAGTTGTTCCACCATTTTTTCATATTCTGCTGTGGTTTGTACAGTAATTTTTCCTCTTTGCTCATCTGTTTTGGAATTTTCTATTGTCATATTTCAAAAACAGGGATTTCAAGAACAGGGATTCTTTTTGTTTTCATTCCATTTCATTCATTTAGTATGTTCACTACTTGGCCCATCAAAAGTATTCCTCATTCATGTTAGAACATTTCTTAATTTTTAGGGTTTTCTTTCGATTATTTCCTAGAATTGTTGCCTTTCTGCTTACATTACTCATCTGTTCCATTATTTTGCCTAAATTTTCTATTAGAATCCTTACCATGTCAATGATAATTTTCTAAAATTCTTGATCTGATAATTCCAATATTCTTACCATATCTGATCCTCGTTAAGACATTTGTTAATCTCTTAAAACTTTATTTTTTTACCTTGTAATATACATTGTAATTATTTTTTGAAAGACAGACAGGAGGTACTTGGTGAAAAGAACTGCAGTAAATAGGCCTTTATTAACATAGTGGTCAAGTGGGTGGGATCAGAGCGAGCTTTCCACAGTTCTTGCTTAGGTCCCAGTGTTTGGGTGAGCCTTTGTCTCTGGAACCGGAACTTCTCCAGTGCTCCTGTCTTCTCCTCCCCTTAGGTGGGACAGTCTGCCTGCATATGTTTCTCTCTTCCAAGTAGAATGGTGCAGGAGGAATGGAGCCTGAGCTAGCATTTCCCTTTTTCCTGAGGAAAGCTATAGCTGACTAGAGTTGAACACTTCCCTTTCCCCCAGGTCAACTAGGCTGTGATATAACACCAGGTTATGATCTGGTAGAATAGTTTCTCCTGAAGGCAGGCTTTGTTAAGAAAAAAAAAAAAAAAATGCTTTTTTCTTCCATTTGCTGCAAATGTGGGGAGATTTTTCTTATATATTTTCTGAGAGGACCTGATAGAGTTTCTATAGGTTTAACTCAGAAAATTACATGGGTCCCCTCATGTCCAAATTCCCTTGGAGATTTTACCTCTCAGGGTTGTTCACACTGAGCCTCCAACAATTTGTCAATTATAGTTTAGAGTTTCCTACCTTGGCACTGATTCCTATAGAGACTTCTTCTTGAGGGGCGGTCTCTGATCCTGTAAGTTGTGAATCTCTTTATCAGTCTTTTCCAAGTTTGAGAAGAATGATTTTCCATGTGACTTTTCTTTTCTGATTGATCAAAGAATTATTCATTTTTCATTTTTCAGTTTGTTCAGTTTTTTAGCTGTTGTTAGGTTTCAGGATAAAATGGAAACTCCTAAACTCCCCACGTGGTGGTCTGGCCTCCTCCTCCTCCTCCTCCTCCTCCTCCTCCTCCTCCTTCTCCTCCTCCTCCTCCTCCTCCTTCTCCTCCTCCTCCTCCTCCTCCTCCTCCTTCTCCTCCTCCTCCTCCTCCTTCTCCTCCTCCTCCTCCTCCTCCTCCTCCTTCTTCTTCTTCTTTCTTATTAACTCTATTTTACCTAATAGTTTAAAAAACACAAAATAACATAGATCTTATTATTTTATAGATGAGGAAATTGTTGCAGACAGATTTTCCCCAAGGACAAGCAGGCTGCTGCTTGCAGACCTTTAAGTTCCCAGAACAGTATATTTTTTTCTATTATAATTCAAGGAAAAGGAAAAGAAGACAGGTTTGAGTTTTTCTCTTTTTTTTTAAACTTAGGTTTAGGGCTGATTCTTCTATTTTCACTTTGCAAGATACCTTCAATTTTTACTCAAAGTAGGTAAGAAAAAAAATTAAAGGAAACTTTTGTATGATGCTGAACAAATCATTTAACCTATTGTCTTCTTTACAGACTTCTGCATGCCCACTTGCAAGAACCTCAATTGCCCATCACTACTTTACCTGGTTGTTCTAAATTTTATTGTGGCATAGTTCATGCTTTGCTAACAGCATATAATGCTCCAAATTCAAGCTCCCTGCATCTCTTAGATCTTTGGTGGCTATAATTCAGCTCTCCTGTCAATTGCTTAGGCCTCATCCTTGAATGTGACATGAAGAACAGATATTAGCAAATGGTTCACGTAATTTATGTAAAAGTATGAGAAAATCTTCCAAGATCATTATCTCATTCATCTAACAATAGCCACGTGAAGTATGCAGGTTAGTTCCTATTGTTTCTTATTTATTGATTACCTTAGAAATGTTGTGATTAATCAAGTTCTCGTATCAACATATAGAGAATCTAGGGTTAAACCAGGAGCCCTAAATTCTAAATTACTGCCATTTTTTACAACAGTGATGCAATATGGATGAAGCAGAGTAGCGTTGGAGGCATTTGTAGTTGATCTCTATTTGTAATGAATTTCCTCTCGATGGTAGTACAGCTGATGTTCTCTTGGGCAGTTATGTTACTATCTTAGTGAATATTTACTCATCTGTGATTCAAACTAAAAAATAGACTATGTTGTGGCTTTAAAATATCTAGTGTCAAACTGTTCTTTGCATAGAGTGCAAATGACTTCCTATAGATTAGAGTATATTTTCAGGTAAATTTGCTTATTGATTGTAAGATGACATTGAATTCTACATTGAGTTTTTTTTTTTCCAGATGTTAATTATCTTTTGGTTTGAGTTTCACTGAGGATTTGAGCGAATCATCCTAGGTGAATGTGTTAGTGTTTCATCACTCTGACCAAAATACCCCATCATAACAACTCAGAGGCGGAACGGGTTATTTCTGAAGATTTAGTGGATGGATGACCAGCCTCAAAGCAGAAACATCATGGTGAAAGGACATGACAAAGGCAAGTGAGCTGTTCATGGCATCAGGGAGAGAGAAAGGGTGGGGATGAAGAAGAGAAAGGGGCCAGGGATAAGATATATTCCCCAAAGGCATGCCCCCAGTGACCTACTTCCTCCCGTTAGTTCCTACTTCCTGTAAATTCTATCACCTCCCCAAATCCATCCAAACTATTAATACATCAAATGGATTAATCCACGGATGAGACTAGAGACTTCAGGACACCGAAAGTCTCACTTCTGAATATTGGTGCATTGGGGACCAAGCCTTGAGCTTTTGGGGGACATTCCTAATTCAAACCACAACAGTGAGGATTCAAGATAGCTAGTCAAAGCAGAGTTTTCCAACTCCCAGGGTTCTTGGAGCTGTACTAATATCTGGTTTGCCTCTAGTCCTTACTCTGTGCTTTTTTACCAACAGAGCAACTGCCATGATGGCTATTGTGCACAGCTCTGTGGTCTAAAAAGAGCAAGAGTACAAGAAAAGAAGGAGCTAAAACAAATTAAGAGATCTAAATCCAGGGACATGTTTCCAGGCAGGAAAACTTTGCCCATATACTGAGATATTGTTAGGGTGACCATCTCATGCCCTGCTTGGGACTGAAACATTTCCGCAGATGTGGGATAAAAATCCATAAAACTTTAGCTTTGGGGTTAAAATTAATGAAAGTCCTGAGAAAACTGGAAAAGTTGGTCCTTGTAGGTCAAGTAGAGTCAATATTTCTAGGAGCAGACTTTCCTTACTTACCTTTCTTATGTAAATTTATGGGAATTCTACAAGGAAATGGCGCAGGGAAAAGCATTGGAGTTCTGGTGAAGGAGCTTAGAAAAGAGACAGAGGAACTGGATTTAAAGATAAAGTCTGTTTTGAAAAGCAGGCCAATTACCCACCCAGAGTCAGGAAGAAAGCCTTCTGTGGCTCTCCTATGTCCAACTCCAGTTACTCTTCCAGCCTACTTTCTCCCCTCTCTTATTTATCCTGTGAATCCTAGGTCTGAGGACCCTGCCCAAGGTTAGTGACTTGCCATCAGTCACTGTTTAAGCCTCTGATGATTCATCTGTAAACAGAACATAAACAAAGTCCTTCCCACATGGAGTTTATAATCTATATAGCAAATTGGCATCAGAGTCCACTGAACAGCTATAAATGTTTTAGATAAAAGATAAAGGCAAGAAACAGAGTAGGAAAAAAAGAGTATGGCATGTTTATGAAGATCTCATCAGGAAGGTGAAATGTGGAAGCAATCATAAAAAAGCATGTTTTAGGAATCAAGACATACCACTTGGATATGACTTGGGAGATATAATTTTTAAATTTTTTATTAGTGCCTTAAAATTATATATAGTAGGGGAATTATTCTGACATAATCATACATGCATAGAATATAATTTGCTTCATTTTGATTTCTAATACTTCTTCTTTCTCTCTCCTCCTCCCTCCCTCTGTTCCCCTTCCTCAACTGGTTTTATTTCTATTTATCATTTATTTTTTCTTATTTTTTAAATTTGTGCTTTGATATACCTAAAGGTAGAATTCACTGTGGTATATTCATATATGTACATAGCATAATTTAAAATATCATTCTATGGTTCCTCCCTTTTCTTATCCTTCCTCCCTTCCCTTCTTCCTGTTCCCTCTGACCTCCCTTCAATTTTCATGGGATACCCCATTTTCTCCCCTTATTTTGCTCCAGTTTCCACATTTGAGAGAAAAAAAAAATTGGCCCTTGACTTTCTGAGGGTTTATTTCATTTAGCATGATGTTCTTCTGTTTCATTCATTTACCAGCAAATACCATAATTTCATTTTTCTTTATGGCTGAGTAAAACTCTATTGTCCATATATACCACATTTTCTTTATGCATTCATCTCTTGACAGGCACCTGATCTGTTTCCATAACTTGGCTATTGTGAATTGTGCTGTGCTTGTATCACTATAGCATGCTGGGGAAATGTAATTTTTTTAAGAGCCAATAGGTATGTGCAGAGTTTTGTTCCTAGATCAATAAATAATAAAGGAAGAACACTCAATACAGTTGGAAAAAGTTAAAGAGGCTGACAGATAAAGGAACAAGCTTCCTTATGCTTGTAAGACTATGTTACTGTCATTTTATTTCATTTTCATTTATTTGCTTGGCATTGAACAGAGAAATACTTGAATCTGCACCTTGCCTGTACCCTCAGGCATTGTATTTTATAAAGAGACCTCTATAAGCAAGACAGAGCAAAGCACATAAACTAGGGGTTCTCTTGATACAATTTATCTCTTACTTTTGTTTTAGCAAAACTAGACATCCTTCAAGCCAAGTTATAGGAGCCTACAGCCTGAGGCATTGAATTGTGTTGGACATAAACACCTTTATTCAAAAATAACTTATTTGAACATTCTGTTATAGTTGCATGAAACTTATCTGTCAGCAAGGTTATTAGGTCTTACTTACATCAGTAACTTCTGGTTTTCTTACACACCCCATAAACCACGGACAAATAAAATATTTCAAATGTGAAAGCAGCATCTTTTGTTTTTCTGATATGTGATACTATAATAATGCCTTTCTTTCAAATTATAAAAATGTTTTTATTGAGTAAAAGAGGTATTCCAAGTACTTCTAGGCACTTAAGGTACAGATTTATTTTACTTAACTTAGTAGATATTGATATTTACTACCATATCACAGCACAAAGGATTCTGTTTTCTTAAGGAGGAGCACCATTTTAAGAATACACAGGACAATGGCTTTTCCTGAACATGGAGCAATTGTTGTGGCTACTGATTCTCTTGAGTGGGTGACCAAGGTAAGAAAGCAGATTGGATAAGGGACCACAGATATGCATGTAATGTAAATTACATGAAAATTGAGAACTATCCAATTATATTTGATACCATCAATGACATTATTTAGCAATGAGCAAAGAATGTACACTGACTATAATATCTTTTAATTTCTGGCAACCAATTGTGGCTTCTCAAGGAACAGATGACTGGGCATTCATCCTCATGAGCATAAATCCAGAGGTTCTGTCTGTTTGAGGTATCTGCTTCAGAATTTGGTATAAATTTTAAAGGTGGGAAAATTTCTGTGAGTTGACCTTTGTGTATTACTTTGTTTGGTGGTTCCATTGTCTCTTAGGGCTGATCAAAATGTAGCTATTGACAAGATTTGCCTGGAGTTGCCTAAGCTCAGGCTCTCATTACTGAACTAAAGCACTTACAAAAACTGTTCTATTGGTGTGAGCATAATTCTCCTACAGAGTGTTTACTTGGTAGGATTGCCTTACTCGGCTCTTGGACTCAACCCTTAGTAAACAAGAAAAAAAAAAAAAAAAAAAACTACAAGTTCAAAGAAAAAAAATGACTAAAGTCAATTAAATTTTTGATGAATAATTCTCTTCCAGTAAGCACTTTATATTTCTTAATAACTTCTTTTTCTTTCAAAAAAGAGGAAGAAAAAAGTATATCCACTTGATGATGGTTGATATATTCTATATATGTCAGTTAAGTCTAGGTTATTGATTGTAATATTGAGTTCCATAGTTTCTTTATTCAACTTTTATTTGGAGGATCTGTCCAATGGTGAGAGAGGTGTGTTGAAGTCATCCATAATTATTGTGTTGTGGTCTATTTGATTCTTGAACTTGAGGAGAGTTTGTTTTATGAACGTCGCAGCACCCTTATTTGGTGCATAAATATTGATAATTGTTATGTCTTGTTGGTGAATGGTTCCTTTTAACAGTATATAATGTCCTTCCTTATCTCTTTTGATTAACTTAGTCTTGAAGTCGATTTTATTCGATATGAGGATGGCCACCCCTGCTTGCTTACTCAAACCTGTCTTCTGGAACAAGACAGGGATGCCCTCTATCACCACTTCTATTCAATATAGTTCTTGAAATATTGGCCAGAGCAATTAGAAAGAAATTAAAGGTATAAAAATAGGAAAAGAAGAACTTAAATTATCACTATTTGCGGATCACATGATTCTATACCTAGAAGACTCGAAAGGGTCTACAAAGAAACTACTAGAACTAATAAATGAATTCAGCAAAGTGGCAGGGTATAAAATCAACACACAGGAATCAAAGGCATTTCTGTATATCAGCGACAAAACTTCTGAAATGGAAATGAGGAAAAACACCCCATTCACAATATCCTCAAAAAAAATAAAATACTTGGGAATCAATCTAACAAAAGAGGTGAAAGATTTATACAATGAAAACTACAAAACCCTAAAGAGAGAAATAGAAGAAGATCTTAGAAGATGGAAAAATATACCCTGTTCATGGATAGGTAGAACTAACATAATCAAAATGGCAATATTACCAAAAGTTCTCTATAGGTTTAATGCAATGCCAATCAAAATCCCAATGGCATTTCTTGTAGAAATAGATAAAGCAATCATGAAATTCATATGGAAAAATAAAAGACCCAGAATAGCAAAAGCAACTCTAAGCAGGAAATGTGAATCAGGCGGTATAGCGATACCAGATTTCAAACTATACTACAGAGCAATAGTAACAAAAACAGCATGGTACTGGTACCAAACCAGGCGGGTGGACCAATGGTACAGAATAGAGGACACAGAGACTAATCCACAAAGTTAAAACTATCTTATATTTGATAAAGGGGCTAAAAGCATGCAATGGAGGAAGGATAGCATCTTCAACAAATAGTGCTGGGAAAACTGGAAATCCATATGCAACAAAATGAAACTGAATCCCCTTCTCTTGCCATGCACAAAAGTTAACTCACAATGGATCAAGGAGCTTGATATCAAATCAGAGACTCTGCGTCTAATAGAAGAAAAAGTTGGCTTCGATCTACATATTGTGGGGTCGGGCTCCAAATTCCTTAATAGGACACCCATAGCAGAAGAGTTAATAACAAGAGTCAACAAATGGGACTTACTTAAACTAAAAAGTTTTTTCTCAGTAAGAGAAACAATAAGAGAGGTAAATATGGAGCCTACATCCTGGGAACAAATTTTCAGTCCTCACACTTCAGATAAAGCCCTAATATCCAGAGTATACAAAGAACTCAAAAAACTAAACAACAAGATAACAAATAATCCAATCAACAAATGGGTCAAGGACCTGAACAGACACTACTCAGAGGAGGATATTCAATCAATCAACAAGTACATGAAAAAATGCTCACCATCTCTAGCAGTCAGAAAAATGCAAATCAAAACCACCCTAAGATACCATCTCACTCCAGTAAGATTGGCAGCCATTATGAAGTCAAACAACAACAAGTGATGGCAAGGATGTGGGGAAAAGGGTTCACTTGAACATTGCTGGTGGGGCTGCAAATTGGTGCGGCCAATTTGGAAAGCAGTATGGAGAATCCTTGGAAAGCTGGGAATGGAACCACCACTTGACCCAGCTATTCCCCTTCTTGGACTATTCCCTAAAGACCTTAAAAGAGCGTACTATAGGGATACTGCTACAACGATGTTCATAGCAGCACAATTCACAATAGCTAGACTGTGGAACCAACCTAGATGCCCTTCAATAGATGAATGGATAAAAAAAAAAATGTGGAATTTGTACACAATGGAGTATTACTCTGCACTAAAAAATGACAAAATCATGGAATTTGCAGGGAAATGGATGGCACTAGAGCAGATTATGCTAAGTGAAGGTAGCCAGTCCCTAAAAACACAAATGCCAAATGTCATCTTTGATATAAGGAGAGCAGTAAGAACAGAATAGGGGGGAAGAGCATGAGAAGAAGATCACCATTAAACAGGGACGAGACGGGGAAGGGAAAGAGAGAGAGAAGGAAAATTGCATGGTAAAGGAAGGAGACCCTCATTGTTTTACAAAATTACATATAAGAGGAAGTGAGGGGAAAGGGGAAAAAAAACAAGAGAGAGAAATGAATTACAGTAGATGGGGTAGAGAGAGAAGAGGGGAGGGGAGGGGAGGGGAGGGGGATAGTTGAGGATAGGAAAGGCAGCAGAATACAACAGACACTAGTATGGCAGTATGTAAAAAGTAGATGTGTAACCGATGTGAATCTACAATATGTATACAGGGTAAAAATGGGAGTTTATAATCTGCTTGAATCAAATGTATGAAATATGATATGTCAAGAGCTTTGTAATGTTTTGAACAACTAATAATAAAAGAGGAAGAGGCACTGTTGTCAAAAATCCCATAAAAATTTACTTTTTTTATATATTGGTAACCCTTTACCATGATTACTTCAAAGTGGCTACATATCTGTAAGGACGGTACATGGTAATGTTATGGCCAAAGCTACATTAAACTTCACATGTTAGTTTATGCAGTCTTTATACACTTTCTTCCTAGAGTAATATTTGGATTTTCTTTAAACCACTTCTAGCCTTTCAATTATCCATAATGATTCTTAAAGCAAAAAATAAACATATTTGGAAAGAAGTAACTGTTTGGCAGGAAGTAGTAACTAAACACACACGCCAACTCCAAGTGTAAACATGGCAACTGCTTCACTGTGAGCATATGATTTGAGGTTGAGAAGGAATAAACAGTCTAAGGCCCCTCACCCATTCATACTTCAAATGCAGACACACACAGACACACACAGACACACACACATATGTACATATATCATTTTCTTTTTATTTGTAATGTTACAGGTTGAAACTAGGGCCACATGTATGGTGGGCACTCTACTGTGAAATATCTACCCCCATCCCCAAACTACAAATCTTCCTGATTGGTAAGTAGGTGACTACAAATTGAATAAAATTTAGTCTTTTCCCTAAAAAGTTCATAATCAAGTGAAAAACTACTATATGAATATGCACGTATGTGTGGGTATGCATTTGGATCTTTATAGATATACACCTATATAAAACATGTATGTTAATATGTATTAGTATGTAATTATATGACATAAGAGTATATTGAATATTAAAGCAAAATATATATAATAATATATAAATAGTACAACTAATTGTATTACTAGTACAATGTATAATCTAAATTATATAAATTCAAAGTATAAATACAATTATAATGTGGTATATGCTTTGGTAGATACATCTATATAAAAGATATTAATGCTTTTTCTGTATATGGATTATAGAAAGCTTCAGAAGAGAAGGATTTCTCCGAAGAGTTTCCTGAAATCTTTTCAAGAAAATTCCAAAAAAGATGGAGCTAGCACCCCAAAAGATAAAACATTAAAACTCAAAAAAAAAAAAAAAGATAGAAAAAGAGCAGTGGAGGTGAGAAGTGTTTGGTTAGACCCTTGTTCATTAGCACTGGCCATGCAAGGCTGGCTTGGGGTAAGTTAGAAGTCACATGCATAATAGTCAGAGCTCATACGTAGAGAAAACAGGTGCACCATTCCCACAGACTCCATAGTGCACAGTCACCAGTTCCTAAGTCTACTTAGGAAGCACAGGTTCTTAGAGATGACTATGACTCTCTTTCTCTGTTTGTTTTTGTGTGTATGTGTGTGTGTGTGTGTGTGTGTGTGTGTGTGTTGATACTTGTCTCCATGTTTATGGATGGAGTAGAAGTGGGGGACATTAGAGAGCACATATCAATTATGAATTAGGTTTTGAAGTTTGAATGCTTAAAATAACCTTCAGTTCTGCAAAAGATTTGCTTGCCAGAATGCATAACAACATAACAACTCTCCTATCCATGATGTCAACTGCTCTATGATGGGTTTGTATCAACATTTCCTTTCTTCATAGTGCCTGGTGTAATGAAACATCTTTCATGTTCTGCCTGATGTCACATGCACATTCAATACTTCTGTGTATTTTCTTTACTGTTCACAGCTTCTTATTTGCAGAAATAAATTTTACACATATGTTTTGTGAATTGAGTTTATCTCAGTTGACTGATTTGTATTTTTGTTAAAATTTTATACTATGAAAACAGTTACCAAAATATAAGTCAGCTCTATAGGTAAATTGCTAAACTCTAATACTGGGTGTTAGATTTGTAGGGGATACCATTGTTAAAAAAGAAAACTTTATTGGCACCTGACTTGTATTCCTTTCATCCCTGTTGTTTATTTATTCCCCCACCCCCCACCCCCAATAGCTGCTTTGCTCTTCAGTTTATGGGAATTTCAGCAATACTTCTATTTTCATAGGGTTTATTTATTACACATAAAAGGATTTTTTCTTATTTCTTTACCTCATAAAACATCTGTGAGATGTCAAGCATTTGTTTTACCTGTTCTATAATGGTGAAATACATACATGAAGGATTTGCCTAGAGTTCAAGATGAATCATAACAGAACTCAGTTTTAATGAAATGCTCATCTTCTAATCCTCTTTTCCTTCTCTCTCTCTCTCTCTCTCTCTCTCTCTCTCTCTCTCTCTCTCTCTCTCACACACACACACACACACACACACACAGAACCACTTTTCTTCTTTTCTTTTTTCAATTCAGGTTTTCTATATTGTATAAATTTCACATGACACATGACAATTTTCCATTACCTTAAGTCTCCAACATTGTTAGTAATTAGTTGTGTACCTTTTTCTCTTAACAGTGGTTTAATAGTGGCCTGAGGATTGGTAAATTTTTGTTTTTGTTTTTGTTCTCTTGTGTACCAGGGATTGAACTCAGGGGCATTCAACAACTGAGCCACATCCCCACTTCTATTTTGTATATTATTAGAGACAGGGTCTCATTGAGTTGCTCAGCACCTCTGTTTCGCTGAGGCTGGCTTTGAACTAACAGTCCTCCTGCGTCAGCCTCCCAAGCCGCTGGGATTACTGGAGTGCTGAGGAATAATTAAGTAATGACGGAAATGAATTTGTTTATGGACTCTCCATACACAGGAATATTTACAAATTCTTAGAGAAACTTCTATTATTATTATTATTACAGTTGCAAAAAATATTCTTTAGTGTTGCTGACAGCTCAATGTTCTTAGGAAGATTTTGAGAGACTTTGAGCCTTTTCACTCAGATTTTGTGTATCTGTTCTTTGTATTTCCCCTTCTTAAAAGTAATTCCACAAAATTGTACTAAAATTCCTGATCAAATTTTAGAATTTTCTTATGAAGACAGTCTAGAAATGTCCTAATAAGATATATAAGTTGAGCCTTATTTGCTTTTTATAAAAATATTAATTAGATGTGAGTTTTTTATCTAATTGTACCCTGGCTGTATATTTTTACTATTTCACTTTTTGTGGGGGTGGATTTATAATTATAATTTTTCACAAATTCCAAATGAGTATACAAAAAGTATTTATTCCCTATTGCTGTTAAATCTAACTTAAACAACATTTTTAATATTATTATGTTTTCACAATGAAGTTCCATTATGTGTGCCCAGGGTCCTCATCTGTTCAAAATCAATCATAGCCTACCAGAGTAAACTTGAGTAAATTAGGTAATAAGTTGTTATTTATCCAAATATTGAGATGCAGATTTTAAATTGAAGATCAGTGACAGTGGTAATGTTGTAACACGTATTCTGAATTTCCATGGAAAAACAACTCTAAGCATGGGTAAAGTATTTTTAGTACATCATCCAACACTACGTTGGAATGTCACATTCTTCATGTGTGCTCAGAATATTCCCACAGTTAAGCCATGTGTGTGATATTTTTAGTTAGAGAATGTTTTAGTGGTTACATCTGTAATTTGAGGAGCCATGATCATCAAGATCCATAAAAAATAGAAGTAAACCAAAGATGAAGGAAAGGCATGAAAAATGTGTTGAGAGGGAGTAAAACAAACAGATATGGAATATAACATCAATAAGGAACACTGAGGAGGACCATGGATGGAAGGCAAGCAGGGTTAGTGGATAAGGGTGATTGACAGTTAAAAATTGAAGTTTGGGATGCGGCATATTGTGACATTTGGTTCCCAATAAGCAATATAATGACTCCTGACAGCTATAATCTCTAGAAAACTCAGATCAATGATGTTCTTTCCAATAATTAAAAATAAATGAAAACTTGACTTCTCTATTGCTTTCTTTTTTACTACTTGAAATCCTTAAATATATTTTCAAAAATCTAGGCTAAGGAATATTTTCAGGTGAAATACACAGTAAAAAGTGCTTGGTGAATGGTTTCTTAATTGAAAATATAATCAATAGTTAAGCAGATTTAAATTCAGGTATTAACATTCATGTAACAGTTTAAAATTTTCTCTTTATTAACAGTATGTTGACTAATAGAATATAAACATTACTGAATATTATAATATGAATTATTACAAAAAAGTATGAATCCCGAGTTAGACAGTAGCTGCATATATGTTCAGATTTCACTTGATCCTGTGTCACCAAAATGAGATTAGCTGATGAAAGATAGAATGAAGTTTTGCGCTTAAAATTGGATAAAATGTCTTTCTTTGTTAGATACATTCACACTGTTTATGATCCACGATTTAGGAATTTTAGATATATGAGAAGTAAAGACATATAAATATATGAGGTAAAGATGAGGAAATAGCTTAGAGATTTCAGAATGGGCTTTTACATTTAATGTACTCTTTTTACTCAAGAAGTTTTGAGGTAGGGGTACAAAAAGGAAAATATATATAAGCACACTAGCATGAAGGAATGCAAGGGGGATGCTAAGATTACCTAGAATAAATATTACATAGATAGATGAGTGGCAGCATCAGCATGAAGTGTCCTGTGCATTCTGTTATCAAAATTTCCCAACTGCACACAACTATTGATTGAGAACTTGGGACAAGCTCCACATTGTGTTACACTCTTTTGAACATTAAAGGAGCAGTGTATGAAAATGGCTAACAAAGTTTGGAATTGTAGGATCAATTTCAACAGAAAGACAACCATTAGAGAACAATAGAGGGTTTAACAGATTAAAGCAATGAACTAATGAGGGGCAGGAGCACTTGACTTGGAGATTAGAAGTCCTTGCTCCATGTTCTAGTCTATACTCTACCACTTAACATTTGCCAGGATATCCTCTAAGTGAAGTTGCTAAGCCAGAGTTTCCTCTGTATCCTTTTTTGATAATAAAGCCTCCATAATAATAACAGCTAACTCTGTCATAGTGTTTACTTCATGCTTGACATTATTTGAAATGTTTTGTAACATTTCAGTAATCCTAAGAGGTACTATGAAATTTAAGAGATGACAAAATGGAGAAATCAAAAACTTTCTTTGGGTCACACAGTTAATAAACACTAACTTTGAAGTAAAATTATGTAGTTGATTCTAGAGCCTGTGATTTTAACTTTGACCTCTTTCATCCCAATGTTCTTCTGATTTTATAAATCTTTAAAATACATTCTGAAAATGTAACTGACATGCAGTGGGGTGTGAAATAATGTCAACTGACCAACTGAGGGAATGCTCATTGTTATTACACAGGATATATTATGGTATGGCCCAAATGAGACCAGTTGGAAACTTTCATAAAATAGATTAAAACAATTGCATCTAGGGGGTGGAGATGTGGCTCAGTGGTAGTGAGTGCCTGGCATGTGTGAGACACTGGGGTTGATCTCCAGCATCACAGAAAAAAAATGATAGAAAAAAATGAATGAATGGAAGACAGGAAAGAAGGAAAGGAGAGAGTGAGTGGAGGAGAGAGGAAGGAAAAAGTAATCTAACCTAAAGGCATTTACTTCACAGCATTCTTCTTCCACCTCTATTAACATGTAACACCAGAACCCTTAATGCTGGGATGATATATAAATATAATAGAGACACATATAAGAATGAGCAAATCACTGAGTTGGCCACCCCTAGAGTACATAAAAGAGATCAATGGCATTCTGTGTTTAGTCATACGAGGTCTGGATCAAAACTGAATTCTTGAAACTAGCCAACTTGAGACACTCAGAAAAGCATTGTGGCTGAGCATGAATATGGTCTCAGTCATCCTGAATGATACTTATCCCCTGTTCCTCATTAAAGAGAAATTGGAGCTTACTATCTTCTATTTTACTATGTTTATAATGCATTCAGGACATTATATATGCATTTTTTTTTGGCACACGACATGGGCTAAGTCATTTTGGCTATATTTTTGTCAACTTGGTAAGCATTTGAGTACACCTTCAAAATATCATTATAAAGACATGTGTATGATACGTATAAATATATAAACCATCCATAGAAAAGAAAAGGGGTGAGGGATAGAGGGAAAGAATGAGCATCCTTGATGAAGATTCTCTTTGTGATTATTATAGTAATGATTTTGGGGGTCAAACATAGTAAGTAAGATACAATACTCTCTCTTTCTTGTTATACTGCGTTTAATACAGACAATAGATATTCGGAGAATATCTGAATCCATGAGGAAGTCTTGTTAGGAGGCGTGGATTAAAGCAAGTCTTGATATAACCTTTGGTTGGATTTTAAGATGAACATTTTACTGGCTCACTGTTTCACTAACAACATGATTTTAATGGTCCAAAGTGGTATTGTTGACCAAGTATACATGGTATATAACTATTTTATTGTGGTGTGGTGTTTGTGCCAACTTTGGAAAACCCAAAGATGCATAGTTCAATTTTTGAAGAACAACATAAAGCTGTAACATACAATCAGAAGGAAGATCTGGAGGAGCCATATGTGACTTAGAAAACTTTGGTGATTAGTTTTCTTTGTCCCATGTCTTCAGACTATTTAATTACATGTGGACACAAGGATACATTTTCCTTATATGCAATTTTATGCATTTGTTAGATTCAGCAGAAACTCAGAGATTGTTATCTTATATTGAAGAGTATTATACATTTATGATAGATCTTTGTTAACTTTCATCCTTTAAGCAAAAAATAATGAGAAGCTGATATAATAAAATATATTTGTGTGTGTGACTAATATAATATTTAGTAATCTTTAGTAATTGCTAATGTGATATATTTTGCAAAACAGCAGCCATTTCATCTTGGTCTGAAATTTTAGTACCAAATCCAAGAAATGAAAATAAAATTATGAGAAAGAAATGAGGCTTTATTTGTTTATTTACTTATCTACTTATCTATTTATCACCTACTGGATACATTAGTCACTCATTTGAAATAAAACTTCAAGGAAAGTGATTTCTAGATGGAGTATCCCAAAATGTTATAGCTTCACTTTGACTTTTACATACATGCTCATAGCAACAGAAGGATTGTGGCTCAAGAATGCATTTCATCTTCTGGAACAACTGCAGGAATGATCATTTAAGATTTATGCTATTAAGCAAAACAGAAGTAAAATTTTGGGACTTCTGAAGTGATTGAAATGCAAAAAAAATAATAAAAAAAATCAATCCTTTTTATTTTTCATACAACTTCTACATGATATAAAATGTATATATTATATTGGGTGCTGTGGTACATGCCTGTAATCCCTGACACTCGGGACGCTGAGACAGAAGTTTGAAAATTTGAGGAAACCCAGGGGAACTTAGCAAGATCCTGTCTGAAAATAAAAATTAATAAAAAAATTGGGTAGATGTAGCTCCATGACAAAGCATCCTTGGGTTCAACTTTCAGCACTGCAAAAACAAACAACAAAACCCCAAAATGCACATGCATATATGATCAAATAATTACCCAGATTACATTTCAGTAGTCAATGTCTCAGTATGTAGTATGTGTGTGTGTGTGTTTGTGTGTTATAACTGCTATTCTTACTATTAAAATACTAAGATTCAAGGGTAAACTTAATCATACAAACATATTTAGTTAAGATCCTTAGGAGCTACATCTTTGATTCATTTCCCTGTCATGCTATTCTTCTTTCTGAACCCCTGCCGCAGTCTGGCTGGGCACAAAATCATGAGCCACTCAAGCAGGAACAAACTTTATTTTTGAAACTGCCGCCAATGCCCCCTACTAGCCCGGGAAGATTACCCATGCCATTCTCCCAGAACCCAAGAGGCGGTTCCTCCTTCGGAATTCCCTCCTACCGCACTTCCACAACCAATGGGAACTCTGTAGCAGGCCGAGGTGGACAGCAGGAGTCCAATATCCATATGAATGCAAATCTTAACATAATCATATCATCTCAATGGCTTGCTGGTGTCACCTTTCAACCAAAAATGCCATGTATCATATTACTTGGCTGTGGCTCTTAGCAAACCCCAATCTTGAAAAGCCATGTACCCAAAGTTTTTAAAAAAGATTGTAGGGTAACAGTTTCTCTAAAGGTTATTTAAAAAATCAAAAGTTGAAAACACTTCCTCTTTGATATTGGCTTAACTTACCAGTTTGGGTTGTTTTTTATTATGTACTAACTCAATTGAAACAACATAATAAAAGGGTAATATACTATACTTGAATTTCTTTCTCACCTATACAGTTGTTGCATTTTGTATATTTATCTAATACAAATGATCTCATATTTCTACATTTGTATGCATCATGCATGCATTTATCTGTCTCCTTCACTGGTCTATAAAATCGGGAAGGTCAAAAAAGATGAATGGTGTTGTACAGATTGTGTCTTCAATATCCATATCTACCTGGGGCTAAATAAGACAGGAATTATCACTATGTGGCTAGAGCAAAAGATTTGTCTAAACTAAAGTCTTAGTATATTTTTAAAATATTCAACTGAAAAGTTTAAGAATAGCTTTTTTATTCTAATAATGATATAAATGAGAAATACCAGGCACATAACTGCATAGCTTATTCGTGTTTTTCTGTTTGTTTGACTGTATTAATGGTGCATTTCTATAGGTATTCAATAACTCAAGCAAACTTACATCTGTTATTACAGACTTGGGAGGTTTCACTATAAAAGTTTCCATTACAGTTAATTTAGACAGGAATTTCCTTCACATTGTACTTCATTCTCTTAGTATTATAGACTACAAATAATTCATATTACCTAGATTTTTGAAGATCTCATCTGCATCTGTTTACAGTTAATGATTTTTCATCTTTAGTTCAATTACATTATCATTGGATTATTTTTTAATTTGATAGAAGTGATAAATGATTATTTGAACACCACAAAGGGTCATTTCAAAAAGATAAATATCTAATAGGTGTGGTTGTTCTAAAAATGTTAAAAACAATATATATTTATAGAAGACAAGTTTTGGGTATGTTTTAGGGAAGAATCACATGTAAAAATAATGGGGAAATGAATACCTAATTAGAGCAGCCATCCCAAATGTAGCATTATAAACACGGGGATTTTATATGGTATCCAGGAGTAAAATTCTTAGAGTGCCATAAGAAGAACTTAATTAATGTGTTGCCTTGTAACACACCACAGGGTGTATTTTATGGTTTCTTTAGAAATGCTTTCCTCTCTACAGATATTTCAAAATGCTGAAGGTTAAGAAAGCAGAACTGTTTCTGATCATGTGTATTTATTAGAAACAGTTGGTCATTGAAAACACCAGTGGCTTGGATGATTCAAACTTGTCTAGATTTTTCAGATAATGAAACACAGATGAGAACTGATGACTACTGGGGTTCTCAGAACTTTTTCTAATGCTCTTGGTAGTGATAAATAGATGTGAGGAAACATGGTGCTCATAATCTCTAAACATGTGAATGAAATTCTTTTTGTTTCCAAACACTTCTGCAACTCAATTATTATGCAGAAAATTTATGTTGATGAGTCTTCTCCACTCTAAGGATTCATCAACCACTTAATGGATCAGTTTCAGTTCAAAATTGTACTGTGATGTGGTTGCAGACTGTTTCAGGTTTATCTTGATTTAATGTTCACTGAATAAGCATTATCACCTTGATTTTATTCCCTCAAGCCATTAGTATTATAATGATTGAACTGTTCTTAAAGTAAGCTCAAAAGTTAAAAGGACAGTGTAGTTCATGATCCCTGAGGAGTAATGACCCTGAGGGTGAGAGATGAGGAAAGTCAGGTATTGGTGTGATTTCAGAACAAAGAAGAAATTCTTAGAATTCTTCAAGGGCTACTTCATGTGCAGAGTTGACACAGCAACATTATAAACCATGCATATAGCATTTTATCCTACAGTCAATGAGTTTAAGTGACAGTTGTTTAAATCAAAATATCATCTCACTGTTTTGAGAATGTTTTTTCACTTTTTCTTGGAGTATTTTGAATACAGTTGTAAATCTTTTGAATCTCTTTAACTTAGCATTTTGATTTTAACCTCTTATGATGTCCTTTAATAATATCTATGTTTTAGTATTAATTCCTTCATGTGATGCTCTCCTCCCTTTTTAAAAAAAAAAAAAATATTTTTTTAGTTGTAGTTGGACACATACCTTTATTTTTTTTATTTATTTATTTTTACGTGGTGCTGAGGATTGAACCCAGGGCCTTGCATGTGCTATTTGCGTGCTCTATCATTGAGCCACAACCCCAGCCCCATCCTCTCCCCTTTCAGGTAGGCTCCATTTATTTTTTCTTGACTTTTAAAAAATGTTTTTATTAGTGAATTATAGGTATACATAATATTGTAGTTAATTTTTATATAACCCTACATGCATGAAATATAATTTGCTCCATTTGAGTCCCCAGTAGATTCTCTTTTCTTCCCCTCTTTCCTTGTTCCTTGTCTTCTATTCTATTGGTCTTTAACTGGTGCTTTTTATACATATATAAATAAAAGTGAAATTCAACATGGAATACTCAAATATGTACATAGAATTTGGTCAATCTCATTTGTATTCTTTTAAAAAATATTTCATTGGTGCATTATAGCTATACATAATTTTGATGTTCATTTTGACCCTCGGAATATAATTTGCTTCAATTTAGTCCTCAATACTTTCCCTTTCCCTCTCCTCCTTCCTCTTTCATTCCCTTTCCTATATAATTTAATGAAGCATTTCTAATGAACAGAGTATAAAATAAGTAATAGGATGTTTCTTCTGAGATTACATTTAAAGATAGTGGATTCTGGCTTAGGTGTCCTCTCTTTTGATTATTTGATCTAAGGGAATCTAACTCCCTTGAGCTACACTATGGGCAGTTCACTTGGCAAGAAACTAAGGGAAAACAGTGAAGAATTGAGACCTTCAGTACAAAAACTTAGAGAAAATGAATTGTGCAAAAAAAAAAAAAAAAAGCCACATGAAGACACCACAATTGAGTCTTCAGATGAGACTACAGCCTACTGCTTACTGCAATATCACAAGTGACATGAAATAGAGATGCTCAGATAAACCGCCCCAGGACTCCTGATCCACAGAAACCATGGGATGATAGATGCTTGCATTTTCAAGTGGGTAAGTTTTAGTAAATAAGTTCGTTACATAAGAATAGATACGTAATACAACTGCATATAAACTAAATTTTTGAAAACAAACAAAAATGCTCAATTTGGTTCCTGAGAATTAGTAGACTAAAGAAAGTAATTATTAAAATTTATAAGCTTGATATCTGTGTTAGCTTCTTATGGCTGCCATAACAAAGTACTATAGATAAGGTTTCATAAAAGCAGAAATTTATTTTTGACAACTCTGAAGGTCAGAAGTCCAAGATTGAGCTGTTGGTATTAAGTTAATTCTAAGGTTTCCCTGTTTGGCTTTCAGGTGACCCAGATGACCGTCTTCTCCCTGTGTCCACACATAGTCTTCCCTCTTTACAGACCTCATCTCACATACAGTCAGTCATATTCTAAGGTACTGAGGTTTAGAATCTCAGCATATGAATGGGAGGGCAATTCAGTTCTTAACAGTTTCTAATCATAATTATTAATATTAGTGAGCATTTATTTATGTACTATCTCATTTATCACAATATCTCCTGTGATAAATGCAAATTATCACTTAAGTTCTACAATGAAGAAAACCCAGGGTTGAAGAAGCTAATTATAAGTTCTACAACTAATAAATAGACAAGCCATCACATTCACAAGAGGACTTGAAATAGAGATGTTATCCTGTATCTAAAATCTTTAGTTCTGCAATTAAATTAGTGTTTGAATTCAACACCTAATCAAGTTTAACTGGTAATTGACAGGACAAAATGCAAATAAACCAGTATATGAACTGCTATAAGCCAGAATTTTAATTAAGAGATTATCAATCTTTTAAAAATTAATCTTCCAAAACATGTTTTTCAAGTTTAATAGATTAAATACAAAGTTCATACTTAAAAATAATAACTAAACATCTTATTAAGATAGTCTTAATTATAATTTATTTCTTGGCAAGTCTACATTACCAAAATTACTGTGTGGTAGTATAGATTTTAGAGTAGACTATTTATGTTTTGGCCCTCTTGCTGGATGCTTTACAAAACAAGAAAATGTGTCTATTTTGGTCATAATGCATTCATTTACTTGTATATTCTTGAATATATAGTAGTTGCTTTCTCTAATATAACTTAATGGATAAAGAAAATACTACATAAAACCAATGCAGAAAGTTAAAAACAAAAATTTAAATGTAGTTTCATTGGTATTAATAGAAGTATTACACTATGGTGGAATGTCCATGTAGGGCCAAGAATTTATTAGAAATATTTCTATATTTCTGCTCATTTTTGTTATGAAATTAAAGCTATTATAAAAAACTAAATTTTATAAAAAAAGAGAAAAATGCTTTTGTGAAGTCAATCTTTACTATATAGATAATATATTAGACTGTCTTCTCTTGCTAAATAACTAAACACCCAAGACTGGGTAATTTTGGGGGGAAAAAGGTGTTTTTTTTTTAACTCACAATTTTGGAGATTCAAATCCTAAGGTCATATGGTCCCATTTGTTCAGCCTTTTGTAAGGGCAATATAGTGAGTATATGGAAGACATGATGATTTAGGAAGTCACTTTGTTTAATAACACACTCTCATGAGAATTAATAAGGTTATCCTGAGGACTTTGTTAATCTTTTCTGAGGGTGATGCCTCCAGTAACTTAATTACCTCCCTCTAGATCCCACCTATTAAGGGTTCTACCACCTCTCAAAATCACCACACTGGAGACCAACTTTCTAGAACATGAACTTTTGAGGAACACACACAAACCATACCCAAACCTAAACTGTAGAAGTACTCAACTATGTACTGGCAATTAGAAAAAATTAAGAAGTTTTATTTTAGTAATTTATAAAATAATGACATTCTGTGTTATTAGAATAAATTTGCAAAACAAGTACTGCCATCAAGTAGCAAGGTATTAGCTTACTAAGCATTACTGCTTTCTCCCAAATAATGATAACTGAATCTTTCTGTTATGTTACACTTATGTAAATTAGCATTGTGATGATATTTGGTTATCACTTTTTCCAGAAATTAAGCTTCTTCTGACAAATCTGGCAGAAATCTTAATGATATTGAATAAATGCTGGTGCTTATTCTTAGAGAGGTGAACCACAAGAGTAGTTATTAGTGTTTTCTTAGGTCTTGTCAGGTGTGAGTTCCAGTGAAAAATACTTAGCCTAACCATTTGATAATATAGGCTTCAGGGTGGGACTAATCAGAGAATAAAAGTAATTATCAACACATTTCCAATGGAGATGAGAATAAAATTCCACTAATACAGTCTCTCTCTCTCTCTCTCTCTCTCTCTCTCTCTCTCTGGTTTTTCTTGTACCTTAACTATAAGGCATATATTGCTGTTATTTAAGCAATCTAATCTATGGTATTCTTGTATATCAACCTGAAGTGACTATGACAGAAATAGAATATGGGGATTTTACTAAAACAAATACTAAAAAATGTATACCTATCTTTGAAACTGAGTAATGGGTACAGGATAAAAGAGTTCTCAGGTGTGTGCTGGAAAGAAAGAAAGAAAGAAAGAGAGAAAGAAAGAAGGAAAGAAAGAAAGAAAGAAAGAAAGAAAGAAGGAAAGAAAGAAAGAAAGAAAGAAAGAAAGAAAGAAAGAAAGAAAGAAAGAAAGAAAGAAAGAAAAAGAAAAGGTGACATTGCTTAAAAAAACTGTTAGAGGTAATTCTGGTGAGGATTCAGAAAGAAAAGATGAGAGCTATAGATAATTTTCATCTTCTTAGAGAATACATAAATAAACATGAAAAGCATGTTGCAAGAAGTATGGTTAGTGAAAAATTGTCTCAGTACATTCCTGTTGATACAACAAAATACCTTAGACTTGGTAGTTTATAAAAAGCAGAAATTTATCGGTTGTAATTCTTGAGCCTGCAAGTATAAGAATAAGGCACCAGAATATTTGGTGTCTGGTGAGGGCTTTCTGCTTATAGATGTCACCTTCGTGCTGTGGCCTCACATGGCTGATGGGAGATACAGTCTGCCTGAGTCTCTTATAAAAAGCAATATTCCCTTCATGAGGGCAAGTCCTCAAGACTCAGTCATTTCTGAGAGACCCCATCTCTAAATAACATCACCATGAGGACCAGGTTAATGTGAATCTGGAGGAGCACAAACATGCTGACTATTACACTGTCCTTCTGTTGCAATCTCAGACAGAATGAGGAACATATTATTGCAAACTGGAAGAAACATGCATTTTGTTATAAATTGATAAAGAACTTGGTTGAATTATATTGATGTTCTAGTGTTTTGCAGAAAGTAGAATTTGTGAGCAATGAAATTGAATATTCAACTAAGGAGGTTTCTAAGCATAAGCTTGAGAGTATGGCTTGGTTCTTCCTGATTACTTATAGTGAAATGGAGAAGAGAGAAAAGAATTGCAGATGGAATTGTTAAACATAAAGGAATTGATACTTGAACATTTTGAAAATGATCAGCTTTTCATATTACAAAAAAAAAGAAAAAGAAAATAAAAGAAGAAAGAGCATTTAGAAGATAACCCCAAAGATATTGTGGGCTGATTATTTGATAAGGAGGTTAGTGTGGGTGTAAAGGACAAACTTCATGAATCACATCAACAAAAGGTAGGATAGAGATGGGATTATACTATCAGATAATGCTAAGGAGGGCCATGGGGACCCATGGAGTTTCCCATGGACATGGAACCCATCAAGAAAGAACTGCAGAAGCAGTACTGCATCCCCAGTGGTGCTGGGGACAGGACTACTGCCCAAATGTGTTTGAAGGGCAGAGGATTAAGACAAAGAACATTATTAGTTAGCCTTAAAATCTAGTATTATTTGCCTTTCTTGGTTTTTGACTTGATTAGGACCTGGAACTCTTTCTCTCCCTCCCTCCCTCCCTCCCTCCCTTCCTTCCTTTCTTCCTTCCTTCCTTCTTCCTCTCTTTTTGGAAGGGGAATATATGCTTGTCTCCCTACTATATTTTGAAAACACATAGCTTCTTTATTTTCTTAGGATCATAGCTGAAGAGAAACTTTGCTTTAGGATAAATTGTGCCCCGAGTCTCACTCAGATCTTATTTATATGATATTTTCATGAGACCTTGGATTTTGAGTTGAAATAGTAAGGAATTCATATTTTGAGGCTGTGGAGATAAAATTAATATACTGTGAATGTGAGCTGAATGTAAATTTTGGTTGGCCAGAGCCAGAATGCTATAAGATATGAACTGAATCTTCATGTTCTCCTGAAAACTTTGTGTTAAAATCCTGACCCTGACCTTATTGTGATGGTATTAGGAGGTGACATTTTTGGAGCAAATTTAAGTCATGAGGGGAAAGAGCTCATTAATGTTATTAGTGTACTTTTAAAAAGACAAGTGACAAGACATCCTCTGACATATGTCATACGAGGATGCAAGGGGAAGATGACTATTTACAAGTCAGGTCTAGGTCTTCCCCACATATACAGTGTGATAGCACTTTGATCTTAGACTTCTCAGCCTTCAGAACTGTGAGAAATCAATTTCTATTGTTTAATCACTCCATTTATGGCATTTTGTTACAGAAGCCTGAACTGACTAAAAAAAGTCGAAAGATAAATGCATAATAAACAAGAAAACCTAAGTGCAAAAACTTCTGAGTATTTTACTTTTCTTTTTGTGTAAAACAAAGTAGCACTTTGCTTCTCAATTTGCTTAAGGATAATGAAGTCAGCAAGAGATGACTGGTCCCCATTCTCTGCTGCTCATTTTTAAACAACTTTGGAAGAAATATGCCTAGGAAGAAAAAGTTAGTTTTTCCTCTGATTGTCAGACCTAAGGTATAGGTAGAGATGTGGATACTAGAAAACCTGTGAATTTTAACCTGGGACTGATGGGAGTCAATGCTCTATCCAGACTATCATTACAGTTGCCTGAGACCCTAGTCAGTGTTGGTGGGATAGTGGTCGTCATAGCTGCCCTGCTTGGTTTTCTGAGACCCGAACCACTCAATTTTTCTATAAGCAGAAAAGTGGAGATTCATATAGCTCAGACACAAAATAGCATAAGCCATTAATATGGAATTTATGACAAGCTACTTTCAACTCAAGGGGGAAAATATTCAGACTCATGAACTGCCTCTAACCCCAGGTCAGGCTTGGAGGAAGAGGCTGGATCCTTGAATTATTTCTCCTGTTGTCTGTGAATCTAGTAGTATGTTAAAGAACACTGCTTTAGATAAAATCTGTAACTGAGAAAGGGATTAATTAGGCCACAAAATGGTCACCTCATTCAAAATATTCTGCATTAGAGATGAATTGGGACCACAAGAATAAATGTATGTATGGTAATGACCCACAGTGTGTCATAAAATAGGTCAAAATACTAGCTGCAAATTTTCTATCAAATATCTTGGCAAGGCTTGTTATTCCATAATCATCTCTTTATGTTTTTCTTTTCAAATATTTTGATTGAACAAGTCCCTAAGAAACCGTACCAGGTTCAAAGGGAGTGATATAATGTATTAGTTGTTTCTTTTAAAAATTTCCTTCCAGGGAAATACTTTCTTCTCATATGTCAATATTACTTTGTTCATCATTCTTAAAATCATAGTGATTCTTTTCCAATTTTGAGATTAAATTCCTCAAAATTCCCATGGTAGAAGAATTTGTGATTGAAGAAGACAAAACATAATACTAAAATGATTAAACTTTGATGATATGAGGTCATGACAGTCTCACCAAAATAATGCAATACAGATAGAAAGATAAAGTAATAGTAATGTCAATGAAACATGTCAGTAATGCCCATTTGAGTGCAAACTGGAAACTCTATAAGGAATTTGTTTTTCACTATTCCCCTAAATTTGAACTTGAAATTTTATTTTATTTTTGTATAGGTAAATGGATGGTAACGGTAATTTTCAATCTTACATTCTCTTTCTCTAGTGTTTAATGTCTTATTGCAGCAATTTCCATAACAATTTTTTTCAGAACATTAATATGCTCCAAGAAAAATGGGTTCAATTGTCCAGAAATAGGATAGGGATGGTTGTATATTATATTCTCCTTAGAATTTCTACCTGACTGTTGAAGGCCTCAAGAAAATCAACTATATAATAATTCCTTTGACTTTGATTCAGCTTAATGCCTCACTACTTTGAAGACTAATTTATCTAGGCTGTGTGTGTGTGTGTGTGTGTGTGTGTGTGAGAGAGAGAGAGAGAGAGAGAGAGAGAGAGAGCAATTAATCTATAAATATCCTTTGGTGACGGCTTTAGAGAAGTCTCTCCTATTTGTTTATATGTAAATACAAGTACAAGTTTCTATTGATGCATCGAGATATCAGGATCATTGTAAGAAATTAGTTTAATATATGTTGTATGATATTGAGAGCATACAAGGCAACTGGAGGGTAATGCTAGTCTGTAGTCCCAGTAATTTAGGAGGCTAAAGCAAGATGATCACAAGTTTGGGGCCAGCCTGGCAAGACCCTGTGTCAAAACAAAAATACAAAAATGGCTAGGAATGTAGCTCAGTAGTAAAGTGTCCCTAGGTTTCATCCCAAGTACTATGCTTCCGTTCAAAATATTATTACCATCTTATAGTTATTTTCCCATTTCTGCTGAAATCTTTTAAAATCCTCTTCTACTTATAACCATCAAATAAGCAGCTACCTACATGCTTAGTCTATTTTCTGTATATAGGTGTCTAAGAAAAGTTATATGGCCCAAAATTATTGTTTTTATATTTTTTAACTTTTGATCTTTCTTCAATAAGAGTAACTATCATTTTTTTTTCTATTTCCAGAGTCTAAAATTCTTTTCATTTCTTATAAGATAGAGGTTTATGTGCAAAATAAACTTATTCTGGCAAAAGTATATAGTACTCAAGTTGTTTGAATTTTTTGAATAAAACATGGAATATTTAAAGTTTAATTATCAAAGTTTAATCATTTTAGTATTATGTTTTTGGCTTCTTCAATCACAAATTCTTCTACATGGAATATTTAAATATTTAAATATATATATTAATATATATATATATATATATATATATATATATATATATATATATTATCTTGATTTTCTCATCATTGACACATCCTATGAATTCTAAGAAATCTTCAACAAATATTGTTTAGGATCAGGAGAAATGAAGTTCCAGGTCAGAATAAGAATGTGTGGTCTGGGGCTCTATGTAGTTCAGTGGTAGAGCACTTGCCTGCACCTGTGAGACACTGGGTTCGATCCTCAGAACCACATAAAAATAAATAAAGATATTTTGCCCATCTACAACAACAACAACAAAAGTATGTGTAATCTAAGGTCATTATTGTAGGAGAGAGCATTCCTTGACTCTTTTGCTTCTCATAGTCCATCCTTCATGATAGTCATGTTCTATAAAGGACTAAAGGCCTCAAGGTAAGTGTCTAATAAATATTTGAGAAAAGTCTGAAAAAATATTGTTACATTCCCTACAGGATCATGATAGATGAAGCAGTGGGGAAGGAAAGTCACATTTGCTATGAATGCCTCCCAGAGCAGAACGAGCTCTTTGCCCAGTTTTTCTGCTTTGACATCAAATATAATGTGGTCCCCTGGTGGGAGAGGACAATATGGTAAAATCCATGCAAAAAGAACATGAGAGTTACAATCCAATATTATGATTCTCCTAAATGATAATTCATGGATTCAATTAACAAACCAACTAATGTTACTGGGATTGGTTGAATTATTATTGCAATGGTCAAGAGCTCATATGACTGAGTTTTAGTTTTCCAGGATGGAAAGAGGAGATCTTGTAGAAAATCTCTCTTCAAACAGGAGAACCCCTTGCCCTACATTTTTGTCTCAAGTAGGCTTTATTTAGTGAGCATTCTGAAGCACCTGGGCAAATCTCATTCAGGGCAAGAGACAAAGTAGGGCTAGTTCTGAGGCAGCCAGAACAACAATTGAATCAAGAGGAAGTATTTTATCAGTCACTACTTTTGACTCTTGTCCTGCTTTTGCTGAAGTAGAAAATCTCCTGGCTAAGACCTTTTAGCTTAATTTCTAGTCCCAGCTGCTTATCTGACCTCTTGGTTCTGTATCCATCAGCCTCTCATCTGTCCACCTGGCTTTCTTTCCTGAATTGTCCTGACCTCAATGCTCTGCTTATCCTTCTACTGACTGGCCAGCATACTGTTGCCCTCTGGTCCGACCCAGATGTCTATTATCAGCTCACCTCAACAGACCTTTTCTTGGTTTTCTCTTTGAATGTGTCTTTATTGCCTTTAAATCCTGGAACCAAAGGAGACAAGAAAAATCATGCTCATAATTTTGGTTGAAAGCTAAAGCAACAGTATTTATGTATGTTGAAATGCAAGGAAAATAAGTATTGCTGGGTTAGGTATTTTATTTTTTCACTAATTAGGAAGAAGCTCATTTAGAAAGATAATTGTCTTTCTGCCTTGGGATTCTATTATAATGGATGATTGCCTAAATGCTAATACAGGAGAAACAGACCCTGGATTTGGGGGAGAGGAATTTAGAGGCGGGGTATCTAGGATGGATATTAGGCTGATCCTGAGTCAACAGTAAAACCCTTTGTGTGTGTGTGTGTGTGTGTGTGTGTGTGTACATGGAACATGGTATTAAAACTAAAAATTTTATTACAACTTGACATAATAATCTTTTCATTAATATGGATTTTTGTTCTCATGTTAAATCATGTTCAGACTATACTATTGAAAAGTTGACAAGGAAAAGAGAAAATAAACTTTTCAACAACAACAAAAAAGAAACAGATTTTTAAAAAAAGGTAAAATAAAGGAAATTTCAGCATTAAAAATATGATCCTCAAGATCAATGACTCATATTGAATTAATAGTTTATTCTGTAATGCATTTGGCACCTAGCAGGTACTGGATATGTATATGGGCGGCAACATTCAGACAGAATTAATTCTTGCTCTCAAGAAAGTCACAGCTTAGCAAACTGCTGAGTAAACTTCCAAGTAGAGAAAGCATTCTAGTCTAAGAATGTTCATTTTGTACTGAGAGTAAAATAACACTACAGAGTCCCTCAGATGCCTGAAAGAAAAAGGAAAGAATTGAGGTTTGTAACTACAATCTTAGATGTTAGATTGGCAGAATGGGTCAGGGGACCTTGCCTCTGTGGAGGTGAAATAAAGCATAATCAACTCTTCTCCTGTGGTGTTAATATGATCTTAACTGGGCAGAGTGGGCAATGTGAGGAATGTGGTGTACTGCTGGAACCCTGTGCATCTTTGCTGTGTTTATTGGGTTGAGATTCAAACCACATTACCTGTGCTCTAAAATATGATTGATATTGTGTAGAATATAGAAATGTTTTATCATAAAAACCGATTGGTTAGTAGAAACCAATGATCCAATTTGCTTCGAATTGAGACTCAGGAAGCACATGGGACATCAGAAGGCAGAGGTTCTTTTTCCAGAAACAGTGCAAACCTGTGTGTGGCTTTCTAGATGATATTTAATCCTCTCTTCATCTTGCTTCTCTCAAGTACAAAGTAGGGGGGAGAGCTCTAAGATCCTTGCCAACTTTGCAATTTGAAACTTTGCAACCACTTTAATAATGATGTCTGAGGACAAAGGTTGCATTTGTTATTATAGTTATTTCTTTCCTTTTCAATATGATTTTTTTTTTAGAAAATGAAAGATTAGTCCCAAAGTTTTCTATTTTTCAATTGAAATGATCAAATGACTTAGGATTTTAGAGTATAGCTGAATAAAAAATGAGAGATTATAGAATTGTACTTTAGTATCAAGTATCTCTCCCCCAATTGTTACTATGTAAAGGCTTTTTAAAATAAAATAGAAATTATATGCTAGCACATAGTAGAGTTTTTCAGAAGAAGGGAAATAAAGTTCTATTGATTTTTTTTGATTATATAAATGCACTTTAATGATTTTGGTAGTTTTTTGTCTCTCTTTGAGAAAAAGACACCATGAATCTTGCAGATTTTAACAATTCTGTCTGCCTTCTTGTCACATATGAAACACTGTTTGTAATAAGTCATTTTCAGTTAATTGCTAATTTACCTCTAAATTATTTAGTAGTTTTGATTTTGATTCTGCAACACCTAGAGGCAATGATCTGCAATAGAAACCAAAAGTCTGTAAAAAATTTGATTTTAATAACAGTCATTTGCTCTTAGAAGTTAAGTAATGAAAATGTTATCAATATAAATGTTAGGGATGAGGAAAAATATTCAAGGAGTACTTAAGGCTTCTAAGTATAGATTTTGTTGAATGTAAATTGATTCCAGGTAAAATTTGTTTGGATATTTTAATTCCAAAATTCCATGCCAATTACTGAAAACAGCATTTTGAAAAAGAAACAAAGGCTGAGGTGAGTTATTATATAATTAGAAAAACGGCATATATAATGTAAATGAAAATAAATCATATTATTTAATCGTTTTCCACTAAGCTTGGCACAAGTATCTGAGAGTGCACTCTATATAGACAGATAGTAGGTTCCAGACAAAAGTGATGGAGTTAAAATTTGTAACAAAATATTTGCAAAATTGCTGTGAGCTAATAACTACTGTGTGCTCTACCTGCCAGGCTCTGTTCTTATTCCTCTATAAATAAGTTTATTTAGGTCTCACACAGATTAGAGGGCCAGTGCTATTACTGTCCTCACTGAATAGAAGAGGCAAGTTGTATACGGAGGCCATCAATCAGAGCTCACAATCCTGGGCACAATCTCCTTTATTCTGTGAACAACAAACATATATGAAGCCATTGGGGAAACAATACAAAGTATTACTGATCTATAAATATTCTAAACAGTTAAGATCAAGCAATTGTATTAAATTAATAGGAGACAAAATAATGTTCATAACAATTCAATATCCAAAAGCAAGCATGGACAAATTAGATCTTTTGATTTCTTTCAATATTTTAATTTACTTTGTGGTCTTGAACATCAAATGAGATCATACATGGAATTATTCCACCTTATTGCTTTCTCTGATACTTAAAATTATCTTATGCACACACAGCCATTTAAAAAGGCTGTTCCATCTTTGCATGCCCTTATCATGTTCCTAATGTTATGATTGTATTATATTCTGAATTTGGAAGTATTCTTCTCAATGATTCAACACGTATTTATTGAGTTACTATCATTTGTCAGTTGCTGGTATCCAATAAGTAAAATGCTGGACAAAATAGAGCATCTATGATTAGGAACGCTAATCAAGTAACTAGGTATTCATTGGATGATGGGTTAAGTCTAACAATAAGTAGCATTAATTATGTTGTAAGCAGGAAAATGGATATGTTCTAGGAAGTCCATTCATATTACAATGTGTGAAATGATCTGCAATGGAGGTCATGAACACATGAAGGAGACAACAGATGTCTGTCAGAGAATGTTAATAGTGACAGAAGAGAGGTGTTGACAACTACTATAAGGGCAGAGACAGAGAGGTACATGAATTTTAGGGTTTTAGAAGGTCTGATTAGTAGGATTTAGAGAGTAATCAAATACAACATAATAAAAGTTCGGGTTTTTTTTAAAGTGGGATGGACAATTGTGTGAATAACAGAGAAACAGGGTTTTCTAGTAATTTTTGCACATTGATTTTGAGGTAATTATGGGAAGTAAATGTATAGGAGTGCAGAATATATATTGCTTCTTATGAAACCATCAAGGGAGAGAGGTCAGTTTGGCAGGATAAGATGGATAATGGCGGCAATCTAAGCAACAACCTTTAGGAATGGGCAAAAGAAGAAAAATCTTAAAGTGGATGAAAGACCATTCAAAGACAATGGAAGAAAATCAAGGTTGTCAACAACAACTGTTTTACCTAACTAAAAAAATTGTTCAATAAAAGTAGAAGCACTGGAATTAAGGGTGGTTGAGGTTCACATGACAATAGTAAGAAGCAATCCATTTTCTTCTTTGGTCAGAATTTTCAGGGTAAAATCTTTACAAATGAAAAAACAAGCAAATTTTTCTTGTAAGCAGTTATTTGGCTTGAATTAAGGAATCACTGAAACATTTCCTCTCAGTATTATGGTTTGGATATGAGATATCCCAAAGTTCCTGTGATAATGCAAGAGTTCAAAAATATATAGATTAGATATGAGAACTCTCACCTAATCTGTCCATCCTAGTTTGGATGGAGTGACTGGATGGTAACTGTAGGCAAGTGGAGCATGGCTTCAGGATGTGGGTCATTGGGGGTCTGCCCTGGAAGGGTTTATCTTCTCTGTGGCCCCTTCCCCTCTCTCTGCTAGCACTCCTTTTTCAGACTTTTTCACCATGATTTTCTGCCTCACCTGAACTTAGTTCAATGGAATTGATTGACCATGGACCAAGTCTCTGAAACTGTGAGCCAAAACAATTTTTTGCTTTTCTAAATTGTTCTTAGAGAACAACTGTTTGGTCACTGTGACAAAAAGCTGATTAACATACTGAGACAGTGAGAATAAATCACAGTAAGGAAAAACAGAGGGTGAATTAAGTTAGTGTAATCAGTTCTGTGTACAAAACCCCCCAAACTGATAGTAGCCCAAGTGCAATCACGTTCTTATGAGAATGCACACCTCATGAGGCACAAGTGGATTCCACGTTCCTAAAACAGCCTCTCTCTGTGCAGTCCTCTCTGTCTTCTGAAGAAGGCAAGGTGCTATTGTGTTAACAGGGGTGCATAGAGAAGAACCACATATATTCTAAGAATTGACTGGATTTCAGCACAACAGTTGTTCTACTCCACAAACACAGAGAGATCTGTTTTTTAGTTTTGCAATTTATTTGAGAAGTTGACATTCTAGACTTTATATGTGGATGTTTATAATTTGGTTAATGTAAATCTGCCCCTGAAACAGACTGTTCTGCTTGTGGCATGCTGACAAAAAGAAAAAAGAAAAAAAAAATGTTGCTGTGAGAACAAAATGCTGGGCTAAGAATATCTACTGCAACGAAAACTTCTCAAAGTGGGTCACCTGCTGATGGCCATCAAGCCTATTTTTTCTCCACTGACTAATGACTGATATATGCTTTGTTCTTTAAAACTGTACAGCTGTCTCAAAGGGTCAGATTTTATCTTATATTGGAAAATTATTTCATTAAATATTAAGTAAATAATGTTCCTATGAATAGTTATATTAGCATAGACTTACTTTTGTTCGATTTGGGGGATCATAGACACAATTTTATTCATTAAAAACATAAAATATTTTTCAGCTAAAATAATCTTGAAGTTAGAAAGTTGGTTCTGATTATATTAAGATACAACTTTCTCTCTAGGAACCAGTATTTCTTTCTTCACTCTTGCCTTCCTTTCTTTCTCTAATGGTCAGTAAGGGAGAGACGACTTTTGAAATAAGATGGTAGCAACAATCTTTGCTGTAAGATCTGATAGTGTTCTTTTTGCCCTTGCTCCAGTTGAATTTTATCATTGGAATATGCAGAAGTATTGCAACAAGGTAGTAAGGTAGTAAGTATTGCAACAAGGCCCCTGAGATTAGAATCAGGCTCCAAACACCATCATTTTGAACAATTTAAAAATTTTTCCTAATTAATAGCAAACCTAATTCTCAAACTATACTCTGACAAACTAAGTAATTTTAGGTTGTGGACCTTGAAATTATATCAGAGAGTCACTTTCAAGTGAGAAAGTAGATACATTAATCCAACATTTAGATCAAGTTAATCTGCTAGAATTTCATTTTATTTTGTTTTTTAAATGATCTGTTTTTTCTCTCACCCACAGTTATTCTAGTGGTCTTGCTCTGACATAGGACAGAAGAGGCTGGACACCCAAAGAATTTTCAGGAAGCAGGTTTATTTAGCTCTATCAGTCCAGAATGGTTATGGCCTACAACAAACTCTAGATCCTGAGCCTGTAAATTCTTTTAGATTTACAGTGAAGTGGTTACCCTTTGTTCCACATTTTTAGGCTAGACAGAAGTTTCACCAGTTTTGTCTGCAATTCTGGCATTTACAAGAAAGAAGAATCTACAAACCACAATGCCCTCTGCAGAAATTTTTGCTGATCTTGTGTTGACACTCTTTGTAAAAATCTTTCTGACAGAAGAGAAGCTTAATTATGGCAAGGGTCTTTTGGATGGGGTTATCTGGTCTGCTTTAGCTCCAGTATATCAGTCTCCACATTTATTGCTTGGATTTATACTATTCAGATGTCACCCTTCAGGGAAACTCAATTAAACGTGTAAGCAAAGTTCTTTTATTTGCACAGATAACTAAAAACATGTCTTCATCCCTATTCTTGATTTATTAAAATTTCAATCCAATAAAGATTAGAACTCACACAAACAGACTTTGCAATATAAATATGAATTTCAAATATCAATGCTTGCGTTCACATAAACACTTGAGTGGTATATTCCTTATCGTTTGTTATCTTCAATGCCTTTTGCAAATGGATTGAGAAAATTATTGAAATGGACTACATCATTGAAGTTTAGATGACCCTGATTTTAAAATCTATTTTCTAAGTGTATATGTTAGTATAACTTTAACTGAAAAAGATTCATGAATCTAAAATATTATAAAACATATTTATATTACATGTATGCAACCACAAAATAATCCTATAAAATATCTAATTAAAGAGATAATTAGAAAAGGCTTCCTGTAATAAACATACAGTATACTGTAAAAGCATCATGCTTTTCTGTTAATTTTATTATGTAGATGTTAAGATATTTACATATTAGCTAATAATAGAAATTTCTTGATTTATTTGGATACTTCTGTGTTTCTCAACAGTACTCTCTGCAAACCACCATTATTACTTTATTAAATACTTTTTCCTTCTTGAGCTTAACAAACAAATCTAATGGTACGAAAGAATTTAATTTCAGAGCTGAATGATAATTTGTTAGGCACTGTTAATTCACATAATTCAAAGTTAATTATGTTTGCAATATTAGGAGTGTGGTAATTCTGTTGAGCTATAGCTTTTATGAAATTTTATATTCTGATTAAGCAAATGCAATTGACAAGAACATATCATAAACTCTCATATTTATAGGATGCTGTTGTGTGTACATGTGTATGTCTAATCAGATCCGTTTTAGACTCTAATTTAGTCATATTTGGTGGACTCTACTTCACGAGCTCTCTTGTTTCAACAGGATATGTCCTTCTTCTTTGTTATTGAGGAAGTTGAAATTCTTAATTATTATTTCCAATTATGGCTTCTGTTGTTTTATTTCCTCATTGTATGAAAATTTGCTGATTTTTTTGTTCTTTGGGCTGCAGTTCAATCAAACCTGCAAAAGAAGTGTAATCAATTACATTTCTAAAGAATGTTAAAATGAGCTTCCTGTGTGTGAATGTGTGGTTCATCTCCTTCACTTCATTGTCTCTCCTAGTCAAGCTTAAAATGACATTGGAAGCTACTATTTTTGGTGTGCCATAAACACAGAAATGAGAAACTCCACCTGCTTTCAGAAAACATGGGAACACTGTATATTCTTCATAGGGCACTGTGACAAAATTTTGAAATTTGTTCTTCTTATAATTCTATTTTAAATGAGCAGAGCCACCTTGGGATAGGTGAGGGAGGAGAAACAAGTGAAACAAGAAGAATACATCCTACAGAGGAGGGTCACACTGGGGAAAAATTTTGCATATTATTACCTTGAGCCTTTAGTGGAATTTAGAGAATGTTATAGGGATTCTATATTAATTCTTGAAATCTAACTGTTCACTTTGAGTATCCCAGTGAGCAGAACTGACAGGTTTTGAGAAAATTTGACTCCTTAATTGATTTCTTTCTGATTATCAAATCTTGTCTACATACTTTTATATCCCACTTCAAAGATGCCACAATGAACAACTTTTTAAAAATGGTAATTTTACTTGCATAATAAAAGGAGTCATTTTTAATATACCAACAGAAAAGAACACAATCCATATATTTTATACTTTCTTTACAAACCAAATGATTATTTACAAATTTAATGTTTCTAAAATTCGTCTGTATCTTTTTTTATATTTATGCTCTTTTATCTTGTCTGTCTTTATAAGGAAGACATCATATTTTTTAATAAAACAAATGTTAAATTTTTTATTGATTAAGTGTTTTACTTTTTATTTGGGTTTGTTATTTAAAGATTGCCTGCTTTCCATAGACCTTCTGTTTATTTTCCACGCTTTTCATATTCCTTAAATATTTTTTTTCATACTTGGTGACCTCTGTATCCACTTTATAAATTCTCTTTTTTACCTTGGGATAGAGAAGGATGACAAAGCAAACCTTTGGTAACTGGAAAGTCTCTATACAAGAACAAGTTCATTTGAGATTTTTAAATTCTACAGAGCCACTGCCATGGCTCAGGCCAGACACCCCTTGACCCCCAGCTATGCTCTCCTCTTCCCCATTGGTTGTCTCAGTTATAACCATTGCGCTTCAAGGCTACATAAGCATACAGCCCACACAGGTGTTCAGAGAGGAAAGTGAAGCTCTCCCACCTGTTGTGATCTATAAGTCTTATATTTTGCTGAAGTAACATTCTAGAAGGTCTAAACTTCTTACTTGAAAGGGTAAATTTCTTTAGTTCAAGATCAAATGTTATTGCTTACAAACAACAGCACTTTCCTAGTTGTCTCTCACAATATAAGTGAAGGTTCTGCTATGTATTTAAAAGATAGGCAAGGATGACTGCTAATGAGAAACCATGTTCAAGTGCTAATGGAAAAGAAAATTCAAATATACATTAGTAGGTTATTATTTTTTTTCAGATAAACGGGTCCAGTCTATTCTATGAATTAAAGGATGAGGGACATACAAAGGACTTTATTATTTACTCCTATATGTACAGATCAGAAACCAGGATATCTTTGACTGTTTGAAATCAAATACTTGACTAGTTAGCCAGAGAAGTGCCTTTGATGATTCTCATTTTGATGATTCTCAATTCACTAACCGGCCTTCCTTTAGTGTTTGGATCCTTTCTCTCCAAGAAACTCTTTTCCTTAGTGCTATTGTGCTACCTTCAATACACAAACAATGCTATTGGCTGTGGATCTCCAAGGCCAATACCTAAAGCAGGATATAACAGAAATCAAAGGTAGTTTTCACAGACTGACCTGATCTCAATCATTAATCAATTATTAATGATTGGGTACTGTGCATAAGTATTAGAAAAATGGGCCATTTTTACCAGATTTTTTTCAGATCCTTACTAATTAAAAGGTTATATTAATTAAATTAAATTAAACTAATTAATTTAATTAAATTAATTAAAAGGTTGTATTTTCTAAGTGAGCTATTCAAAGTTGGGTATATTTGAGATTGAGAATAACTAATTAAAAATGATATTTATCTTTTTGCCTGGAGCAGCATCTGGAACACTCAGAAATCAAAAGAAAATCTTAACTCCCTAAAATTTGGCTTTCATAAGTATAGTTCCATGTCTTTATACAATCCAAACATTGTGGTAATTATATAAGTAGGAATTATTTTTTCTTATTAATTACATTTATCTTAACTGATGAAGATATAAATATTTTACCTATTAGTGCATTAGCATGTTTCAATACATGTACATATTATGCAATGTTAAATCAGGCTAAAGTTATCTATACCTCAAACATTTCTCATTTTTTGTGGTAAAGTTTTCAAAATTATTTTTCTATGTTTTTGAAATGTATAGTACATTACTGTTATCTATAGATGTTCTAGTGTACAAAAGCACAAAAGAAACTTCTCAATCCCTTCTGACCAATCTTTCCCCATCCCTACTTCCCCTTACTCTACTTAGTTTCCAGTAATCACCATTATTTTCTCAACTTCAATGAAATAACTGTTTTAGTATCTCATAGTCCATATCACATAAGTGAGACCATGCAGTTCTTCTCTTTCTATGCCTGTGGTATAATCCCATTTGTGTATTTTTGCTTTTGTTTCCTTTTCTTTGGGATTCATCTCCAAAAATTTGTTGGCCATTCCAAAATCCTGAAGCATTTCTATTCTGCTCTCCTCAGTCTTCTCTTTTATAGTTTCAGGTCTTCATTTCAATATTTAATTTATTTTGAGTTGATTTTTTTAACTGGTGTGAGATAGGGGTCTAGTTTGATTCATCTACATGAGAATATCCAGTTTTCCCAGCACCATTTACTAAAAGTGGTCCTTTCTCCCATGTGTGACAGTCTGTAAATGTGTTGTGTTTACATCTAGGCAGTCGGTTCTGCTCCATTGATCTGTGTGTCTGTTTTTATGCCACTACTTTGCTGTTTTGATGATTATGGCTTTGTAGTGATGTTTGATATCAGGCAGTATCATTCTGCTCTGTTCTTTTCACTCAAAACTGACTATTTGAGATTTTTTGGTTCTGTGTAAATTTTAGGATTGCATTTTCTAGTTCTTTAAAGACTGTCATTTGCATTTGATAAGGAATGCCTTGAACATGTAGATTGGTTCAAGTGATATATACATTTTAACAATATTGGTTCTTCCACTCCCAAAACATAGAATTTCTTCCCATTTTTTGTGTCCTTTTCAATTTCTTTCACCAGTGTTTCATAGTTTTCGTTGTAGAGATATTTTACCTCTTTAGTTAAATTTAGCCCTAAGTATTCTATTTTTATTTAGCTATTATAAGTACATAGTATTTTCTTGAGTTCTATGTCAGATATTTCACTGTTGGCATAGAGCAACACTACTGGTTTTGTCTTGAATTCCTGTCCTGCAACTTTGCTAAAGTCATTTAATAGTTTATATTTTTTCTTGGTGGAGTGTGAGTTTTCTAAATATAGTATGTCATTCACAAACAGTGACAATTTTATTTTTTTTTTTTTCAGTTTGCATGCTTATTTCTCTTGTCTGACTGTTCTGCTCTAGCTGGGACCTCCAGTGCTATATTGAATAAAAGTGGGCATCGTTTTGCTGCATATCTTAGAGAGAAAGCTTTCAGCTTTCCCTCATTCAATCTAATATGAGCTATTGGCTTATTATTATAAATGGTCTTGTATTATGTTGAGACATTTTACTTCTAACCTAATTAGTTCAACACTTTTATCATGAAGGGATGTTGAATTTTGTCAATGGCATTTTTTATTTTTTTTTTTTGATCTATCAAGATGACCACATGGCTTTGTTTTTATTCTGTTGATCTGGTGTATCACACTTGTTGGTTTACAAATGTCAAACCATCTTTGCAACCCTGGGATCAATTACAGTTCAACATGCAACATAATCTTTTTTATGTACTGTTGGATTTGGTTTGATAGTTTTTTTTTTTTTTAGAATTTTTGCATGCATATTATCAAGGATATTGACCTCAGTTTCTCTCTCTCTCTCTTGACCTTGTCTGATTTTGTTTTTAGTATAATGCTGCATTCATGCATGTGTTTGAAAGAATTTCTTCCTCTTCTATTTTTTTGGAAAAACTAAGAATTGGTATTAGTTCTTCATCAAATATTTGGTAGAACTCAGCTGTGAAATCATCTGGTCCTGGGCTTTTATTTGATTAGAGACTTTTATTACTAATTTGAGCTATTTATTCATGATTTAATCATGGTAAGTTAGATATGACCAGAAATTTGTCCATTTCTTTTAGGTTATCAAATATAATTGTTCATAATAATCTTTCATAACCTTTTGTATATTTATAGTTTCAGATGTAGTGTCTCCCTTTTCATCTATGATTCTATTTATTTGAGTCTTCTCTCTCCTTTTCTTAGCTAGCTAAGGGTTTGTCTATTTTGGTTATCTTTTCAAAGACCCACTCTTTGTTTGGTCTGTCATATTGTCTTTTTAGTCTCTATTTCATTTATTTATACTCTGATTTTTAATATTTCTTTCCTTCTCTAATTAGGGACTTGGTTTATTCTTGTTTTTCTAGTTCCTTGAGATGTAGTGATAGATTATTTATTTGAGATATTTCTCTTCTGCATGTAGCCATGGATTGCTATCAACATTCCTTAGTATAGATTTTTCTATAGTACATAGGTTTTGATATGTCTCCAGTTTCATTTTTTTTTTCAAGAAAATTTTAAATTTCCTTCTTGATTTCTTCCTTTATACCTTGGTTATTCAAGTAAGCTGTTAATTCCTATGTTTTCTAATAGTTCCCAAAGTTTTTGACTTCTAGCTTTATTGCATTCTGATCAGAAAAGATACTCAATGTGATTTCATTCTTGAAAAATGTTTTTAGATGTGTATTATAGCCTACCACATGATATATATCCTGAGGAATGTTTCACGTGCCAATGAGAAGAATGTGTATTCAGCAACTGTTGGGTGAAATTTTCTGTAAATGTCTGTGAGATTCATTTGGTTCATGGTGCAATTTAACTCTACTGTTTCTTTGATGATTTTTTGGATGTTCCATCCATTGCTTAAAGTAGGGTATTGAGCTCACCATTTTTTATTATATTAGAATTGATCTCCCCCTTTAAGTATATTAATATTTGCTTTGTATATTTGGTTGTTCTTACATTGAGTATATATGTGCATGTATTATATACATTTAAGAAATATATCTATATTTAAATATATATTTAAAATTATAATTTCTTCTTGCTGCATTACCCCTTTATCATTCATAATGATATTTATTGTCTCCTTTTATTGTTTTTTATTTAAAACCTACTTTATCTGACCTAATTGTGGGTGTTCAGCATCAGTAAGAATTTTTAAAGTATATTACAGTAGAATGCATATGACAGTACAGTGTATATAGACATACTTTGTTCTTCTAGTTTAAAATAAAATAACACTTGCTCAAGGGAGGTTAAGATTTGAGGAGTTCTATTAAAATTAACACATCCTTTGACAATGACTACCAGAAGAAAAACAATTAAATCTCGTTTACCTTATTTCTTTGCCTTATTTAGATCTAGTCCTTGGTCTTCAGTAAGAAAATCTAACCTGATCTGCCAGCTGATGATAATTACCTTCTACTTCACCATTGGCATTGAAGATGGCTGCTGTTATCCTAGTCATCCATAATAAAAACAAAAAGGATGGCAAGAAGCCCTCCCTGATCGGTTATAAAATAAATTTATTTTTCTCTTTTTCTTCAGGGGAATAGAGACTCAATTCAAAAAGCCAACACATTTTATTTTCAAAATTAAATATTTAGAGTAAACATGTCCCTAGAAATAGGAATTGGTACTATACCCCTGAAATTAGAATTTGTTTTCTTTTTGTCAAAACAGAAGGATATGCTGAAAAATTACTTTTAGTCTTGCTCTCTTGATTAAAAAATATAATAAATTTTAAAAAATATAATAAACTTTAAGGATATATATCTATGCTTACTATCCATCACTATCTATCTATCAGTCTATCTGTTGGTTGCTTTTTTCTTTAAGGCTTCTACATACCATACAAATTCCCAAAAGTGTTTACTACTAGTAGTACCCTTAAATTGTATGGCATTCCAGAGGAGCCCTCTTAACATCTAGACAGGAACTTCAACGACAAATATTATCAAAAAGGCCACAGGCGTCCAGAAATCCCTGAACAAAACCCTCCAATAAAGGGCATTTTCTTCCCAGGCATCATTAGTTAGCACTAGTGTTATGCAGGGTGAAGATTGCTTGTTTACTTTGGTGATACAAATGCAACACATTCAGGGATGTTATTCAGTCATGGGCCAATTAGGTAGCTGCTGGAATCAATGGAGCCTATTGAGAGAAAGACTCAGTGGGTCTACTGAAGCCATGCTGCTCCAGGATCTCTAGCAAAACAGCTTCCTCAGAGAAAATCCTTCTCTAATCTGCTGTGGTCTTTAAAACGTTGGTGGAGTTTCTGTGGAATTTCCCCCTGCAGTACAATTATGGAGTTTCATACTGAAAGAGTTTGATGCTATAATAACAGCAACAGCAGCCTCAGCAGTTAGATAATGGCCTGAAATTTGAGATGGGGAAATGTTTTTCTAGCAATGGGTGATAATGGATAATAAAGAGTGGTTTTAGATTATATGAGACTGCAAGGGATCAATATTCTAAAATGCTTCTTAGCATTGATGTTGTTTTTATTGACAGAATGCACATCACTGTTTGTGTCAATAGCAGCAGGAGCAACAGACTGCAGATCTGCAAAACTGATTTAAGGAAATTCAGGGGTCTCAGATCACCCCAGAATTCATACTTCAACATGCATTAGCAGCATGTAAAATAAACAAGTCATAAATTTTACTAAAATTTATGGGTAATCTATCATCATTGATAAATTAGAAATAGTGAATTCATTTACAGCATTCTGCAATAGATTATTTTACTCAACTTTGAATCTCAGCTTTTTTTTTTCAGAATATTTAAGTGTTTCAGGTGTGCCTAAAAGTTAGCAACTAATGAACGGCTTATGTTTTCTCTTAATAATTAGGAAATCACATTAGAAGATTAATAAGATTGATAAAATACAGATTCATTAATTATAAAAATATTGGTGGATTCTTAAGAATTTTATCTGCTTACTGTATTATCTCACAATATAGTTTAATGTAATGTAGTTCTTAAATTTAATTGGAGTATTTTTCCCTGCTATTAAATCATTTGTCACTTGTAACTAGACTGATTGATGGGTGTCCTGAATGAGGCTGACTCTTTTTTAACACTGGCAGCCTTCATTTTAAAGTTTTTATTTCATTAGAGAGAATGAGAGCAGACACTGTTCAGTGAAAATAATGGCCCTGATAAGCAGCATAATTTGGAATACTACTGTTAAATATTAGAAGTCAGGTCCTTAGGCTGTTGAATAAATACAGTTTCTTTTTTATGTCTTTAACTTTTGTTTCTTCTCTGCCTTTCATCTTCTACTATTTAGTTCACCTTGCCATCACCTACTGATTCTTTCTTCTGTGTGTTTTTTAATTCTTTTGAAATAAAGTGTGTATTTAAGGCACTTTAAAGGGTCAGATTCCAGTCTCACAAAACCTCTTCAAGAAAATGACTATTAGAATCTTGAAGAGTCCTTTGGGGAGTCTAATAAAAAGATTCTGTCTGAACAAGTCTCTTGGGAATACATCCCTGCCTTGGTCACACAGCCAATCAGCCTTAAGGTGGCTACAATTGGAACAGTATTACAACACCAGCCCATGCTTTGCAGATATTTGAGAAAGCTTTTTCAGCATTAGACCTGCTTATTATTTATCTTCTCTGTGTGGAGCTGTAATCTATGAAGAGGAGTAGTAAAATAATCAAGTGCTCTTCAGGTCTCCAGAGGGCTGAAGAGATCACAGTCAAGCCCATCCTTGGAGACTGTGTTTGACTTGCTGTTGAACCTCAGGAAACAATACTGTAAATGTAGACTCAGGCATTGTGCTCAAGATTTAAATAACAAATGCTTTGTTTATAGAATAAAAGATAACTCCTTGTTGATTGTGACAATGAAGTTTTAAAGCAAATGTGCACTTAATTCTGCATTAGGAACATAAAACTTTGGAAACTAAAGTGTTTAAACTAAACTGTTCTAGTCTCCATTTTATTTTAGGCTTAAGTGCAAAACAGATTAATTGTGAACTGCAGTAATTTACCAATATAATGAATTTATTTCAAATCTCTGAATTTACAGTTTACCTAATCTGAAAATGAAAATAATAGTAACATCTGCCTAATAAGGCTTTGGGGGATTAAGTGAATTAATGTGTTTATAACAGGCAGAACTTTGACACACAGTGATCAAAAAGTATGAGCTGTAACTATTTGTTGTGTGTATTCATAATCTTACCTACAGAGGAAATTATATGACGGATTGATGGAAACCTCTTAATATGAATAAAGTTGTATAAAGAATGTTATTAAATCAGCTAACAAGAAAATGGGAGCAAATCACTCTTTCTTGGGCTGGAGGCAGCTTCAGAAAAGTCTTCAGGGAAGATAATGTTTAAGTAGGATTTTCATAGATAGATAGGAGCTTCTCATATAATCAAAAGCAAGATTAACCTTCAGTGGCAGCTCAAATAGCAGTAAACTATGTTTATAGGGCTATGTGTGTTTTACTTACAGTTGCTGGAATAGTGTTTCTCAACCTCTTTGTGTCCACATTCCACTTGAGCAACAAATGAGAACTCTGACTTGATAGGTCTAAGTCAGGACCTGGGATTTTTCACTATCTATCAGACTCCCAGGTGACATGGGCCATACTTAAATCGGAAGACACTAGATTACCATATTCCCTGGAGTCTCACTATTTTCTTTAGATAACTGTTAACCTATTTTATGAGGAATGTGTATCTTTAAAGTTAAAACATGAAAAAGAAAGGAGTGCAAACTGTCACTGGACACTTGAGTCTTGACACAGACTAGTTAATTGTTCCTGGTGGACTTTATTTTAAAAGTTGTTAACTTTGGTTTCATGGGTGAAATGTAGTTGTCCATAAAGCTCTCGAATTATAGACCCAGTTTTGTGTATCTGTTCCATCTCTCTCATCTGCTGCTTGTGATGTTCTTCCTCTACCTGATTCATATAAGTGGATCTTATGGAGTCCTATTTCCAGGGTCATTTGAGCACACATCTCTTGTTACTGTGTTCAGTTGCCCTCACCGACAAATCTCAGGATTTTCTAGAGATCTACCAGTGATGTTGCCTAAGTTGCTTTGGATAGATTCAGGGGGGATTTACAAAGAACAAACCCAGGAATTTAAGTTGGTACGTTGTTCTCAGGATTTCTCCCATGTGGCTGGAGTCTATGTCCTTACCAAGACAGTATGCTTTTATCCACAGGTGCATGGTGATTATGGAAGCTGGCAAACAACAAAACTAGGAGAAGGGCAAAGAGTTATATTTAGAAAGAGCTGCTGATCTAGACAAAAATCGGCCTCCTTAAGGCTACAGAAGTGAGAAAGATAGTCCTATAACTTGATTAGATAAGAATTTAGAAAGGGGTTGGAATAAGAGTTTCTTAATAGCAGTTCTCTTCTATTGAGAATTGGAAAGCTTTTAGAATACCAGGGGTGGCTTTTTTCTTTGATGCCCACATTCATGAAAGACCTCAGAGCATACCAGAACCCCATGGCAGCTTCCTTAAAAAATAACATAATCAAAGGGTAGGTAGAGCAACAGCCAGGGTCCTCTCCTGGTTCTAGGTCTCATCTTGAAAGACTGAAAGCTTGTAAGCTAAACCACAGAGCTAAAGATCCCTTATATCAAGGGCCTGACTTGAGCTGATGTGAGCTCCTGGGGTCTGGTTGGGCATCAGATAGTGCCAGGATTGGCGTTTGGTGGTGGCATTACAGGTTTTGTTTGGAGGCAGCAGCTTCAAGGAACAAAAATGTCTTGCTTTTGGAGAAGATTTCTGGCAAGATGTGGATGTCTTGCCAGGGTTTCAGTCAAGCCAAATGATCTAAGGTCTGGTAAAATGATGTAGTTTTGATTCAAGCATAAATCAGGAATAAGGATAAATATCTAGTCATACATATTTTATATATAGGCTGGAAGTCCAGGAGAAAGCCTGCAGCTTAGTGAGCATGCAAATGAATGTTGGTTTATCCCCTTTCTACTGGATGCTCGAATGAGGGCAGCAGGTAAATCTAGATCTGAAGAAACAGAGGAGCTAAAGTGGCCACTACATAACTCTACATAACAGGCTTGCTTAGGATTGTGTGGCAGGGCTGGATATACTGACTTAAAAGCTTCAGTGAACACATTTAGTAGGGCAAGGGCAGGTGCTAAGTAGTACTCAGTTTTAGAAATGGCCCTTCATGTATGTTCAAGGTAGGAATATATGTGCTACACAAGCATTCTCTGTTAGTATCCTGGTACCAATTATGAATTCATAATGCTGGACCCTAGAGAAGGCACCCAGGGCATGTGCTAGAATCCGAAAAGTGAAAATCTCAGGAGATGGCTAGTTTGATGTTATACTATATTCACATGGAGGCTCTCAATAAGGTTAAAATAACTTAATATTTTTGAAAAGGGCAGCACCCACCATTGCAAGAAAATATTTGCAAAGAAGTGATAGTTGATTTTCATTAAATTGGCATTTATTCTGTGCCTGCTAACCTGCTAACACTGTCTTAAGCTTTGATAATAAATTAGCTAAAAAGACAGGAAGACAAATAGATCAGTACTCAAAGAAAAACTACAAACAGCAGACATATATGAAAAAAGGGTTCAATTTCTTTAGCAATTAGGGAAATACAAATCAAAACTATGCTGAATTTCATCTCACTTTAGTTAGAATGCCAGCCATCAAGAACACAAACCATAGGGCTGGGGTTGTGGCTCAGTGGTAGGGCGCTTGCCTAGCACATGCAAGGCCCTGGGTTCGATCCTCAGCACCATACATAAATAAAATAAAGGTATTACAAAAGAAAGAATTCAAACTGTAATAAATGCTGAAGGAGCCCCTTTACATTGTTGCTAAAACCATTATGAAAATCAAAAGACTAGGAGTGGAACCACCAGATAACTCAGCTATCTAACTTCTTGGTATTTATTTTAAAGAACTAAAATTAGCATAGTAGAGTGATACATCCATACCCATGTTTATAACAACAATACACAATAACCAAATTATGGAACCAGCCTAGGCGACTGTCAATAGAGGAAGGATAAAGAAAATGTGGTACATATACACAATGAAGTTTTATTCAGCCACAAAGAACAAAATTATGTCATTTGTAGGAAAATGAAGGGAATTTGAGACCATTATGTTAAGCAAAATAAGCCAAACTCAGAAAGTCAAGGGTCATATGTTTTTCCAATGTGGAAGACAGAAGGAAAGAAAGTGTGGGGAGGAGGGTCTCATGAAAACAGCAGGAAGACAGTAGAGAAAGGGGACCAGGGAAAGGAAGGAAACAAGCTAAAGAGGGAGGTACTGAAGAATGGAATTGACCAAATTATATCACTCACATGTACAAATATGTAACAATCTATCCCACTCTTATGTATAATTATAACATACTGATGAAACATTTTTAAAAAATTAAAAATACAGGAATCCCATGGAGACAGACAAAACCCACATTTCTGGATGAATAAATATCATGACTCTGAATTGTAATAAGTAGTATAAAATAAAAACACAAGCACAAAAATACTGGGCTAGTAAATAATTTTTGGAGAAGATCTGTACATATTGTTGTCAAGGGTGACCTGCTTGGGAGCGGACCAAAAAACAACTCTTTGGTTTTCATGGCGCTCTGGCAGGACAGTTATCATCAGGCATATCAGGTTTGTAGTGAACCCAGATTCAGGAGAGCAGAGCTCCACTCCTGCAAAGAGGTCACAGTGCTTACAGATCAATAAAATGGAATCCAGAGTTGCCAGGAGTCCAGCCCTTCAGATAGGACTTGGATATATCAGGGGTAGGGAAAGTTTTCTTTCAGAAGTTGAGGCACTAGGAGCTCATTCTTTCAGTCAGTAGGGACTATGTGGGGAGGGGACGGAGCAGGTGACTGTCCAGGTGGCAGATCTGAGGGACTATAAGATCCAAGTCACAGTAGTCTCTAGCACCCTGTAAACTTCCCTCCCAGAATGATACAACTGAAAAATCTGAAAGGCAGTAAGATAATCAAATGTGACTTTCCACAAGTTGCTCGTACCAGTCAAATTGATATAAACACAATAAATCAAAAATTCATAAAGATGTATCTCTGAGTTCATCCAGTATATGATTAGTAAAATTGAACCCTCCCTCCCCCCAAAAAGAAGAAGAAACTCAAAATAGAGAAAGAAGTTAGATGTGGTAGTACACACCTGTAATCCCTCCCAGCAGCTCTGGAGGCTGAGGCAGGAGGATTGAGAGTTTGAAGCCAGCCTCAGCAATAGCGAGGTGCTAAGCAACTCAGTGAGACCCTTTCTCTAAATAAAATACAAAACAGGGCTGGGGATGTGGCTCAGTGGTCGAGTACCCCTAGTTCAATCCCCAGTATCCAAAAAAAAAAAAAAAAAAAATCAACAATGAAAAGTTGGTCTTTGGTAACTATACTTAACTGAATAAACTCATAAAGATAGGTCAAATCATTCTCTCAAGTTACAGTTTTATTTTATTTTACAAATGAAAAAAAAAACAACTTAAAAACTTAGAGCACAAAAAACTTCCAAAGTCTAAGAGAAATGACAGGTAGTGTAAGACTAAAATTTGATTAGAAATGTGATAAGATAGAGGTGGTTCTGAAGAACAATGGAGGGAATTTGAAAGAACTCCCTCTGAACTCCAGAAATAGAAATGCAAATCTCAAACTGTCTCTGAATGATTTAAAGAAGTTGAACAAACTTAAAGTCATCATATTGCGGAGCAGGCAATTCTGAGGTGAATTAAAGGATGAAATCACATATGAAAGAAGAAAAGGTCATAGAAGAGAAGCAAGAGCAGAGAAATTAAAGACAAAAGAAAATGACAATGAGAACGAGACCCTTGAGTCAATTCCTCCTGACCCATCTCCAGGGGTAGGATGAGATGCTGATCTAGGAGACAATTAGATTTTACTTTGTTTTTCTTTATTCATCGCATCCAATGACTTGATTCTCCACTGTCTCATCCAGTTTCTTCTGTTTCCTATTGTTTATTTTCTGGCCATCATGTTCAGTTATACTATTTTCCTCTTTCTGAAATGTCCATAGTAGAAGACATAGCTTAGGTTCTAAGAGTAGAATCTAGGACAGTTTCCATACCCCTATGCTAGGTTATATTCTTCAATAAACTTTAGAGTTGATTTAATTTCATACTGGAAATCAAATGGCACCATTGTAGTTTAGCACCATTATGAAGAAATTACAGAACTTCAAGCCCAAGTGTTCTCAGTTTCACTAAATGGGAGCTTACAATATACCACCCCTTCAAGTGTCCTTCACCAACATATCTTAGCTATTCAGACCAGGTTGAGGCCTATATAGGAGATTATCTATCTATCATCTATCTATCTATCTATCTATCTATCTATCTATCTATCTATCTATCTATCATTTAGCTATCTTTCTATCATCTATCTATTTCTCCTGCTGAACTCAAGAACACTAGAATGGTCTTTGCTGTACCTTGGGGGAGCCTTATAGGCTTTTATTAGAGGTCACCCTGCTTGACATCATGTTAGTGAATCCTCTTGCCTGCAATTGTCTGGGGTTTCTGATGTAACCTACTGCTGCCTGATAAGCTTGACCTACTCCCTAGAGGTTTAATCAGATGACAGGCTCTGACCCTCAACCTATCCTTTGTTTTTGTGTGAGTCCTGTCGCTGAGGGGTACTACAAGCTGCTGTTTCCTACCATACTTTTTGAAGTTTTGTAAGGTCTGGACACTCCACACTAAATCCCACAGTTGCCTGCTGCTTTAAATTGAGAGTTACCACTGTGGGGAAATTCCAGTGATATCTACTCTAACTCACATGAAAAGTTTGGGTAGAATTTTTAAAAGCACATAGATACTTCAGCATCCACCCAGGCAAGTTAACTAGACTTAGTCCTAAAATGATTCTAATGCTGAAAATTTTTCTTTTTTAGTTTCTACGCTCATATAACTGAATAACATCCTCAAAGAAGTTAACTCCAGTTCATCATTTCTGTAGAAATCCATATTCTAGCAGCTGCTCTCAGGAGATCTACCTACACTTGGGTCAGTTTGTTCAACCCTGACCTTTCCATTCAAGCTTTCCCTATGGCCATGTCATAGTGGAAGCTAAGTCAGGCTAGGCATGGGACTAGGGCAGCAAGGAAGAGAGAAAATGCATTTTTTTTTTGGCATGTTATTTTCTAAACAGTCTCTGGAAGAAAGAAATATAAGGTAAGCGTGAACAAAACCTTTGCAGCTTTACAAAAAGTGTCAGAATCCATACCCTATATTTCTCTGTGAGATACAAACTAGGGCAAATATCAGCCACCCTCAGAAAGGTATTTTTGACAAATGTATTTTTGCCAAAAATATAAAACCAGGAAGAAAGGTACAAAATTTCCTACTTAGGATCAGAGAAACTCACCTATCGATTTCCTGTTCATTCAGATTATTTGCCTTGCCTCCTGACTTCTGTTGCCTTTAGTGATGTTGCGTTCGGGCACCGGAAGTTTTGATGAGGTCAAATTTTAGAATATCCTGAAAGAGATACATTCACAAAATAAGAAAAATGATGTGGCTTCTCATATTATTCAATTGGAATAAACTGAAAATAATTCCATTTCCAGAAATAAGAATTCTGGTATAATCATTATAAACTTATTCTACAACTTATTAAGTCCAACAAGAAATATCTAAGAGTGATGCAAAGGGCTGCAATACTTTTAGTGAAAATGTGATTCCAAATGGCAGTCTTACGTCCCAGGAGCAGAATAGTACTTGTGTGGCCTTTCCACCTGCATTTTAATGGTTCTGGTAAAATGGGAAAGCAGCTCATGTATCACATTGTGTGCACCAGAAGTTTGAAAGACAGCAAATTTTGATCCAGGTACTTTGATCAGGCTTTAATGGAATTTCTCCTGGTAAAAGGAACAAGTAAGACCCTGTGACAAAGGTCTGGAAGCCACTGTGTGAAGCCAAGGGAACCATCTAATTTTACATGAGTAAAACATAATGGCTCATATTCCCATAACAAAATAAGATTAGAGGACTGGGGCTCAGTGGTGGAGCACTTGCCTTGCACGTGTGAGACACTAGGTTCGATCCTCAGCACCACATACAAATAAATAAATTAAATAAAGGTATTGTAACTGTCTACAACTAAAAAAAATATTTTTTAAAAAAGAAAATAAGATTAAAAATTAGTTACTCTTTCAAATGGCATCCAGTTAGCAGGGCTTGAGGCAGAAACTGAATACTAAAAACAAAGACTCACAGACAACCTAAACCCGGAAGAAGTTCTACTCTAATTGTAAGACTTCCTGCTAATCAAGTCACCTGGGCCTCAGTGAGCAGCACTCACTCTTACTCAACAATTGTTTAGGAAATGAATGAATTTAATAAGAGAATGAATGATAAAGTAAAAAGAAAGAAACAGACTCTCTAATCCCACCAAATTACCAATATTAATCAAGTGTCATAAATTAATTTCTACCCTTTGATCTAGCAATTCCAATTTAGGAATCTATCCTAAGGAAACAATTAAATTTCACAAATTTAGGTGAAAATGTTCATAATAGCATAACTCAATGTTAAAAATTAGAATATTGGATTAAACTTAAATGTCTAATAATGTAAGAATAATTAGATAATTACAAAAGTATCTGATTATGCTTCTGAAAGCTATATCATGTCATTATAAATATACTTATTTTTTTTTTGCTAAATGGAAAAAAATAAATGGATAGACACATTTTCTGATAATTAAAGAAACAGCTTTTCTTTCTATCTATAAAGGACTAGAAAATATATCAGCATATTAACAATTGTTTCTGAATACTTGAATAATGGGGTTGCTATAGTGGTTTGCATTTTGGACAGCAAGTTTTGCTTTACTTTTTTATTTAGAAAATAACTGGAGATATTAATTTTAAGATGGCTTTTTAAAAATCTTGAATTGTAGAAGATAAAGTAGACTTCTGATATGTTCAATCAGAAAATGTTGACTCCATAGCACCCAGTATGAGTCAGTAGATGATACTGAGGCATCTTCAGAGCAAGTCAGGTACAGAGAGCTTCCTATCTAGTTGCAACAATAAAAGAGCCTGTTTACAGTGTCCTAAATCGTAAAGCCTGATTGAAGTTCTGGGGACATACATAAGACATTGAAATATGTGGGCTGCTGTAAGCAGAATTGCTTCAAGGAAGATGAGGTGCAGGTTTTCCACAAAGAATAAAGATTTTGAGTCGGAGCAAATGGGAGAAGTAGAAATGAACAATGAGTGCCTGAGCTAGAAAAGAGAAGGCTTAAGTGAAGTGGCAGTGCCGTGTTGGGGAAGAGTGGAAAAATAAGCCTAGACAAGTTCAGGGAAGTCAAATATCAAGCAGGGTTATAAATTGGTCACAAAACTGAAAGCACCATGTGCATTCAATATGAAATAAAATAAGTAAGGCAACCAATTTATCATTGACATTACGCCAGTGTTAGGGGGAAATGAAAGAGCTGAACTGATAAGAATGGGGTCTACTTAGCTGATGATAGGGAAACTATAAGGAGTCACTATCAAGTGGTCTTTGGTAGCAAATACTATCCACAAGATAAAAAAAAAAAAATCAGGCAGGATAAAGAAAAAGAACGTGTCTTCCAGATTGTGAGTTAGAGGGCAGCAGTGACAAGAACAAAAAGTAGCAAGGCATACACAGGAAGACGTGTGCTCCTGGCTTAGGAACACAAAAATTCCAAACAACCGAGTGATTGGACTTATTCGTCCGAGTACCTACCAGGAACCACCCTGCTGCTTAAACATGGACTGAATGAAAACACTGTGTTGTGTTGTGTTGCATTTGAATACAACTTTGTGTCATGTTACCATCTGCTATGAAAACCAGACCGTAAGGCTGGGGATATAGCTCAATTGGTAGAGTGCTTGCACAAGGACCTGGGTTCTAGCCCCAGCACACGTGCGCGGGTGCGTACACACACACACACACACACACACACACACACACACATAATAAAAAATAAAAACCCACAAGCTTTTACCTATAGAGAAACATTTAACTGCTGTTATCAAAAATTAATAACAATAAGATTTTCTTAATGAATAATTATAATGTTTTCTTAGCAGCTCCAAAGTATTCATAGTGACAAAGTGAACAAGTCAGAATTTAAAAAGAAAGACAGAAAGCAAAACGTTAGAAATAATTACAGTAGGGATAGATAATCTGGCATTACTGAGAAAGAGAAGGGCATATTTGTGAAGACCTGAGTTAATTTAATAGTAATATAATTTGTCTGGATCCATGATGGTGCAGAGAAAACAGGACATTGTTCATAAAATACACAATTGTTACAGAAAAGACGAGAAACTCAGGGCCCTGAGGTGGGAGAGGAGGTAAGTGTTATGCCACAGGGATGAGAGAGTGACTGTGAGTGACCCTCACTCCTTTGTGTCTGTCCAGCTCTTGTGCCAAAGAGTTCCAGGGGTCTTGGAAAATTGAAATCTGGATCAATGTTGCCATCTGCCCAGGCTTAGTTTTGGCAAGCTGTTAACTTTATTGCCTCAGGTTGTACATTTATTCTTAGATTAAAGGATTAAAATATAAATGTAAATAATCTGACCCTGTACCATCCTCACCAGTGAAGGAAATAGGCCTCCAACTTTTAATTTAATTATGCTGTCGATTGAGTACATTTATCTATGAGTTGTCATCTCAAATGTAGGAATTAGTTCTAAAGAATCTGATGAATTCAAGTCCTCTGAAAGGATCTATATTTGGAAAAATGTTAAAATCCATTGAGGAGCTTATTTTTTAAAAATTCTATTAGGAGCAACTGAAACAAAGTTAATAAAACCTAGAAGGAATCATTCTAGAAGACACATTGACAAAAATATTTTTTCCCAAGTAAAAACTGAACAAATTATATAATAAGAAAATCCATTGCATACAACAGGTAAAACAAAGTGGAAGGACAAAAAGTTTCACTTCCTAATACTCTTGAGAAAAATGAATTAATTAAATGTTATAAGGAAAAAATCATAGGAATTATGCACAAACCTATTTTATTTCTCTTGGTTTTTCTTTCTACATAGAAAACTATATAATTGCTCCATATTCTGGAAAAAATGTGAGACTATTGTGATCACTAATAATAGTAATTGGTGAGGATAATGATGACCATTGATGTCAGGATTAACTGATGTGATGTCTACAAAGATAGGGAGTATGCCTAAAGAAATATTGTTATTGAACCCCTGGGAATAACTTGCTAATGAGTGTGTGGGTTTAACTACAAGTTTATTACCCAGTACAATTTTAGGGAGAGCATTTCTACTAATAGTTAGCACTCATTCAAACTGATCTGAAGAACATCAATAAAGAGCTCTAACACCTCTGCAAAATGAGGCATTTATAGACTTTGAACATACATGACCTTATTAGCTAAGGCAGTAAGATGTTGCCTAGAGTGACAGGCACTAATCACAGTCCTTGTAGAACTCGAAAGAGTTTCAGAAGGGAATCTTTGCCAATCCCCTCATTTTACAAATGAGAGAGCTAAGCCTAGACAGGTTGTCACTTGCCCAAGGTCATATCATTAACTGGTAGGAGAGCCAGGACTAGAATCCCAGTCTCCAGAGAAACTTTGGTTTGACAGTTATTCTGACTTTGGTCAGCCTTCCTGGAGAGCCCCTTGCCCTACTTAACCCTATAAAAGTCTAAGAAATTGTGGGCTTTTAGGACAGAAATAACAAAAACAAGAGGCTATTGGTGAGAGGCAATCAAGGTGAGAGAAGGATAATTTAAAAAGGGATTGAAGTTTTTCTGTCAAACTTCACAATTTACAATTAGACACTGAGGGATATATTTATGACATGCAGTTTACAGCCAGACTTCTGTAGATATTAAGAATGTAAGATGACTTCATTAAATATTTTATCATCACCAACATGACATTATGTCATCACTGTTTATCGAGGACACAAGAATATGTATGACACTGCATTAGGCACTTTACAAATCCTTGTCCCTTAACAAATATATGCGCACTATCCTGTACCATGACAATAAATATTGGCCTCTAAAATGTGTGGAAACTTACTTAAATAATATATAATTGCTAAGTAATGGAGCTAAGGTATTAATTTAGGCATTTTTGGCCCTCAAACTTGTGTTCTAACGACTATTTATATAAGCCCCAGTTATTCTCACCAATGTCCAAATATAAATATTAACAGAATAGTATAATTTGCCATACTGGATTTTATAGTTTCAGGTAAATCTATTTATATTAGGCAGCAGTATAAGATACAACTCACCTTCTATGCTTCACCATGCAATACTTTAGCAAAATATATACCAAGCAACAGGAAAATGCCATGTGATGTATGAGAGGAGAGCAGTTGGAGGCAGTTATGGGTAAGGTGGGCAGAGGAGAAACATCCCAAGGTGGAGAGTGAAACCCTCAATGGCCTCCAACAAGGTCTGTTCCTCCAAGCTACAATCTCAAATACATAATGAACAAATGCCTGATACTTTTTAGAAGTTGGATTTTTCTGAAGTATTAGGGAAACAAATTTTTCAGAAATTTGCTGTTCAGGTGTTTTGCTTTACAGGAGGTTATCAGGATGTCGTAAGTGTCTCATACAAGCTACCTTCCTGCACTTCAACTACAGCTTTTTCAGGTATTTTATTGAGCTGCTGGTCTCATGTCACCTCTCTATCTAAGGCTTGTAGGCTTCCTTTCTAAATGTGGCTTGGCTCCTTAGAGATTATAATTTTTCACTCAGGAGTTGTTTATTCAATATCCACTATCTGTCAGGATACGGAAGTCAATAGACAGGTTGAACATCACAGAGTTTTCAGTCCAATAGAAAAGACAGTCATGGAACAAATAAACATGTAACTTCAAACTGTGTTAGATATTCAAAGGAATATAATACAAAGAATCACCTTAGCTGGGCACAGTGGGACATGTCTGTGATCCCAGTGGCTCAGGAGGCTGTGGGAGTATTGGGAGTTCAAAGCCAGCCTCAGCGAAAGTGAGGTGCTAAGCAATTCAGTGACACCCTGTCTCTAACTAAAATACAAAATAGGTCTGGGGATGTGGCTCAGTGGTCGAGTGCCCCTAATTTCAAACCCCAGTGCCTCCACCCCCTCAAAAAAATGTAACAATCAGCTGAAAGCAAGCTTTTAGGTGCCATGGGTAGAAGAGAAGATACATGATTGACTTTTATATATCTATTGCCCTTAAAGTGAAGAAGAGTGGTGGGAATGAACGTATACTATAGAGAGAAAGTGAGTTGGAACAGAAACAATGTTCATTCAGTCTGAAAGAAAGAAAATGTCCTGGAGATTAGCCATTAAACACAGTGTATATTTTGGTCATATATATGTGTGTGCATTCATATATTGTGTATATATATGTATATGTATATATATATATATATATACACACACACACACACACACATGCACAAAATAGTGAAAAATAGAAAGAAAGCAAGCATGACATACAAAAAAAGAAATTCTAAGATCTTTATAACTAGTAATAATGAAGAAAAGCTGCACCATCATGGTTTGCTGTGATGAGAACTCTAATGATCTGTCTTTTATTAATAAAGAGTTCAATTATGATGCCATTAGAAGAAGATAGCTTTTAAAAGGAAGGGGATGGAGAAGTCATTAATATTTATACAATCAGTGCTTTTTCTCCAAACTATATGCCTGTCCCTTCAACTGGTAACAGGAAGGAAAGTCTCTCTGCTCTTCTAATACCAGAGGAAAGAAGAATGTGGATAGGTGAGAACCACCTCTCTCACTAAAACAAAGCTACATGTACCTTCAGTTGCTTCTGTATTTCCAGGATCCTTTCTCAATGGAACACCCATTTAATTTATTATTCTCTAAGCCTGACCTGATTATTATTTCAACCAGAAATCCTTGGGAAATAGAGGGTATGGTTTAATCAGAAGAATGAGATCAACCCTTTAACAATACCTAGTTCTTGTCTAGAAATGAACCTCTAATGTATCAGCTACTTGTTAATTTTCCAAATGTGATATTAAAATACAGTATAGTCTCTGAATGAAGAACTTTATACAAGACAATTATACGAGAGTTTATACAAGACTATTGCAATAGAAGAGAGAGACTGGACTTGATTCTCCTGTAGCAATAGAAAGAAAAGTTTTTATACTCTGGGGTGAAATGGTGGAAAAGTACAGGAGAATGTTAATGGGAGGTTGGTAAATGTAATTAGGTCAACTGTGTTTTTTAATTAGTGTGTTATAATTAAACATAATAATGGGATCTATTGTGTTATATTCATAAATGTACAAATGCATAGTTTGCTCCATTTTATTCCCCCACACCACATTTTCCCTCCTCTCCTCATCCCCTGGTACCCTTCCTCTACTCTCCTAGTATTTCTTCTATTTTTGTGAGGTCCCTTTTCTATCATTTTTTTTCCTTAGTAACTTCCATATGAGAGAAAATATGCAACCCTTGACATTCTCATTCTGGCTGATATCACCTAACATAATGTTCTCCTGTGGTTTTTTTTTTTTCCATTTTCTTGCAAATAACATAATTTTATTCTTCTTTATGGCTGCATGTATATATCACATTCGCTTTATCCCTCTCTTGATGGATACCTAGGTTAGTCCCTAAACTTGGCTATTGTGAGTTGTGCTGTTATAAACAGGGTATGCATGCATATTTATAGTATGCTGACTTATGTCTTTTGGATAAATACTGAGCAGTGGTATAGCTGTATCATCTAGTAGTTCAATTTTTAGTCTTTTGAGGAATATCCATCCTAATTTCCATAGTGGTTATACTAATTTACAATCCATAAGCAGTGTATTAGTGTTCCTTTTCCCTACATGCTTGCCAACATTTATTGTTATTTATATTCTTGATGGCTGCCATTCTAACTGCAGTGAGATAAAATGTCTGTGTAATAAATTTGCATTTCCTTGATTGATAAATATGTTGAACATCTTTTCATATGTTTGTTAGTGATTTGTAATTCTTCTTTGTCTTTTTGGCTCATTGACCCATTTATTGGTTTGTGTTTGGCTTTTTGCTTTTTTGTGTGTAACTTTTTTTAGTTCTTTATATATTCTGGATATTAATCCTCTATTAGGAGAGTTGCTGGCAAAGATTGTCTCCCATTCCATAGGCTCTTTCTTTATGTTTTTGTTTCTTTTGCTGTGCAGAAACTTTTTAATTTGATGCCACCCCATTTATTAATTCTTGCTTCTATTTTCTGGGCTTTAGAATTCTTATTGAGGAAGTCATCTCCCGGACCTATATGATGGGAGTGTTGTTCGTATGTCCTCTAGCAGTTGCAAACTTTCTGGTCTAATTGCAAGGTCTTGGGTCTACTTAGAGTTGGGTTTTGTGAAGAATGATATATAGGGATCAAATTTCTTTTCTTTTCTTTTTTCCATGTGTATATACCATTTTTCAGTACTATTTATTTAAAAAGTTGTCTTTTTATATATGCGTTTGTCATCTTTGTCCAAGGTCAAAATAATTTATGACTTTCAGGCTGCACTACAGAAAACACTACACAGAAGAAATTAAACTCAACTTCATAGTCCATGAAGTGGCAAATCTTATTAGAAGAATAGAAATTTATTTAAACATTATAAAAAATCAAATGACAGGAAATAATAAACACTGTCTATAATAACACTGAATGTAAATGGTCTCAACTTACCTATTAAGAAACACAGACTAACAAAGTGTATTCAAAACCAAAATCCAATTATATACTGTTTAGAAAAGACTCACCTATAGGCAAAGACATCCAAGGTGCTAGGTGAAAGGACAAAAGAATACATTCCATGCAAATGGGATCCAAAAGAAACCAGGATTAGCTACTCCTGGCAAGGAATACTTCATCTAAATGAATCAGGAAAAAACAAAGAGGGCCACTTTATACTGATAAAGGGAACATTCCAACATAAGATAAAACAATGGTAAGTGTTTAAGCCTCAAATTTTGGTGCACCTGCTTACATAAAATAAACAATAACCAACCTTAACATTTAGGTATATTTCAATAAAACAATACTAGGCCATCTGTGTTTGCTAATGATGCTCCTGAAGTTAGACTCTGACATTTGCACAGAAATTGGATATAGGGGCACTATCCTTGATTATTACATTTCAAGTTAATGGTTTTCAGGTCTATGAGAAAGGCATCACCAAGTTGTGAAGAAGCAAGAGAATAGAAAAAGATTTGCACCTCAAGGGGGCAGAGTAAGTCTTTGGAATTTCAAGTATTCCAAAGAAAGAAAAGGGAGGTCAGGGGCCCATGGTCAGGAATAAACTTGTAAAAAATTTATTCAAAATGAGGAAAACATTAAGACCATTTTAGTCAATATAGAATGGTAAATTAAATAATAGAATGGACATCACAAGAAGCACTCAGGAAGACAAGTGTTTAAATGACTATTATTTGTTATACCAACTTGATGTTAGGTAAGTCACAGCACATTTGAGCTACTATTCTTTAGTGAGGAAATGAGTATCTGGTATACCCAATTTGTAGTGTTGTTCTAAATATCAAGTTCAATTAGGTTTATCTTAAACCTCATTTTTAAGTAGCACAGCAGTGAATAAATGTAATGTTGGATTGTTGAATTAATGATCAAGCCTTGGAAAACTGAAAACAGAAAGTTAACTAAAAAATCTCTAAATCTAGTCAATTTAACAAATATACTTTTCCAAATCACTGGTAGTTCTCTTTCCTCTCTACAAAAAAAATTAAAAATGTATCGCTTTCTCTTAATAAATAATCATCATACATGCACCAACATTTTTAAAAAGCATCAAAAAAGAAAAAAAATTTATATTTATATTTGAGATTTTTCTATCTAATATAATATGTCCAGATGGAGTTTGTTTTAGGAAAACAAAAATGGTTTCATCTTAGAAAATCTACAAATTTCTATAAAACATAAAATCAATACACAGAGAAAAAACACTATGCTCAAAATATTTGAAAAGTCAATTTTGTAATATATCACCACCAATTCTTAAAATTATTGGAAATACAGAAATAGAAAGACAATTACCTCTAGAATAGAAACTATTGAAGCCAATAGAAAGCATTATACTTAGCCTTGAAATACCAGAGGAATTTTCATTAAAATCAGAAATATGACTTGGAGGCACTGACCTCACTATTAGCATTGTTCTGGGAGCAGGAACCAATCAATCACAACAGTCGGCACTCATAGAAGTTAGCACTATGATAAAAAAGTAATACAATTCATAGCATTTTCAGATAAAATAAATATAAATTAAGAGATTTTACTTACAGAAGTATTAAAAGTTTATTAAAGAATTATGTTGCAAATAATATAAAAAGCAATATAGTTCTATATAACCCCAAATTGTTGCAAAAATAATTTAAAAATATCATATTACCAATGCCTTACCAATTAACTATACAAGTAAAACAGAGTGTTTGTGAAAACACTTTCAAATAAGTAATAAGGATGAAATTAAATGGCTAAAAAAAGAGACCTAATGTGTTTTTAAATAAGAAATTAAATATTGTAAAAATAGGCATTAATGCATTGATTATTTTCATATTAATTTATGGGTATGATATGATTCTAACCAGAAGGAGGAGAAAAATTGACTTAACAAAGTAGTTAAAAAATAATAAACCAGTTATCAAGAAAAGTCATAAAACAAACATGTTATTAAAATTACAAACACACATAATTGAATTTTAAAAAGATCAAACTTTTTTTTTTCTTCCACTCCCACATTTTCTCCCATTGTCCAGACAAGTAGAACAGCTAGGGACATCTAAGGGTTGCCCTACTACAGAGTACAATGTGCTATCATAGAAAATGCTTAATATATTACTAGCACAAGGAGTAATACAGTATGTTGTTTTTAAAAATGACTATGACCAAGGCAGTCAAGGCAGGTTGATGGAATCCCAGAATTCTTTCGTGCCTGGGGGAATGCATGGCTTACTGTGAGCTCAGAATGCTGATTGAATCAGAGCAGCCTCACTATTTGGTGATGGAACAATTGCTCCAAGGTGAAAATAAAGTTAGAGTTCTTTTATACACAGCACATCAAATTATTTCACATGGATTAAATAGAAAAACATAACAACATAACTCCAACAACCAGGTAGAAATATGGATTGAATGTGGTTTCAAAAGGGATAACTTTCTAAACACAAAAGTAGCAGGAAAAAAATGACACAGAAAAGTGATTGACTGGACTGAATAAATATTGTTAAAACTTTGAAGGTCCAAAAACTAAAAGAATTAATAAGATGAGGGAAATGTGCAGAGCATATATGGTAAACATACCAGTATGATCCTTCCATGTAAAGAAGTACATTATTTACATCAGTTTGAAAATTATAACATTAATAGAAAAATTCGGAAAAGAACATAAAGAGTGAACTAAAAATTATCTGTGAAAGCAAATATGTTTCTTAGAGTTTAGTAAGAATAAAGAAAAATTAGTTCATCTCTCACATTCGTGACAGAAGAATCATGAAACATCCAATGCAAGAAAAACCTATAGTGAAACAAGAATTTCTCTTAGACACTGTGAGCTTTAGTATGAGAATCTATATCCTTTCTCAATATTTAGTTTGCAAAAGTAGCTATTAAATTACTTTTATAGTTACAAAAAAATCAGCACTAGCAAAACAAAAGCGAGCTTAAACCAGCTTGTCATTGCATTTACAAAATGTTTGCTGTCATGTTAGTCCAATAACAATCATAAATGTCCCTTACATAGTGAACAAATATTATATAAATTATGCCTCTTATTTCTATAACTTAACCCTAATACTGACCATATTGCTACATTAATAGCAATAATACTGACCATATTGCTCCATAAATAGCAAAGAGGACTGTTATTTTTCAAAATTATAAAAGCAATTTTATATCACTGGATTTTTATGAAAAATTACATGTAGTATAATATTAATATTCTAGACCATAGGAAGAGAGGTAGTACATATTTATACTTAGCACTGGAAAGCAATAAAAATTGTGCCTTTGAATCATATATATTATTTTTCTTATTCATTCACCTTTATTTAATATTTATTATGCATTAAGTAAAGCTTACATTCTGAAATGGTTTTATTTAAAGAGTTATAAATTAAATCATTAGAAAGCTAATCAAGGTGAGAGTTCATTTTAAACTATGTAAGCTCTGAACCCTAGAAATTTTGTTTATGGAGAAAAGCAACAAAACTTGTTTATTTCCTATGGCATTTCCAGTGAAATTCCCTATCTGTTTGATTTTCATGTATTATTTCCCCTATCTTTGGAGCAGAGCTTGGCCACACCATCTATTGCCTTTGTTAGTTAGTTCTTCAATCAACTTTATAATTTTATACAGCATTTACTAGCCTGTTCTAAACATAGTGGCCACTCATTAAATAAATGGAATTAACTCCAGTTTCATTCAAATGTAATATCATTGCTGAACTGCTGAGTTTAATTTTAGATTTTTTCTACTCACAGATAATGCCTGTACAGGTATTGCCTATTCAATAGTCTTCATGCCTAAGACTCAGTGACTTTTTCTAAATATCTAGCTATGAAATTAAACTATTGAATATTTAATAATGTTTAAAAATTAATGTTCTTAGAGGGCAGGAATATATAAAACTGGGATTCATATTTTATTCCTTTAGATAATGGTAGTGAAACAATAATCATTGCATCTCTTGAGCATACAGATAGATAGTTTGCTATCGAGGGCAAAACTAAGTGACTGTCCATCAAACAGAACTAGCTGGAGGCCTGAATGGTTGTAGAATGTCGATAACATTTGTGCATTAGTGTTTGCTTGCTAGATTTCTTAAATTAAGTAATTTACCTCATTTATTTAATGAAGCAATTAGATACTGCCATAGGATAGGTTAAAATGAAAAAAAATAAAAATATAAAAAATGAATTGTAGAAGTTAAAAACAAAAGTCTTAATGAGGGGTCACGAAATATATGGACTAAGAAAGAGCCAAGACATAATACTTCATATAATTGGGTTAAAAATAAGTACATCTTATCAGAATGGAAGAGTTCTTGCCTGCTCTGCTGAAATGCAAGGGAAAAATAGAAGAAATTATTTCCTAAGCATTAGTATAAAACTGTGGTTTCTCGAACTGGGGCAATCACACCACATGATGTAAATGGCAACCTGTTAAAGTATGAGAAGAAAATGTTCCTGATAATTTATGTATGTCCTGAATAAGAAATAAAAATTAAGCTTTTTGATATTTGAATTATGAGTCAGTACTGGCATCTTCACCAGTTCATTATGTTATATTTTGTATTTCATGAAGAATCCATGAGGTATTCCCAAGGAAGAGTGAGTTGTGAACAATACCAAGAGGATGTTGATTTCAACATTGTTCAACACATTATAGTACCCACTTTTCTCATTAGGTGGTGTTACGGGTTATTTTATCCAATGTTAACTACACTAAACTTCCACAAATGAACAAGTGATCAAAATTAATCCTGCAGAACAACCCTGGATTGGAAACAATATCTAAAAGTACAAGCAAACAACTCTCCTACTCATTTTCTAAAAAGAAAAAAATAGACCTGAAAATCTAAGCTTTTAGCCTTCTATTATGGGTTCATTACCAATCACATTTTAAGATAACACTAAGTAAGGACTTATCAGGGTCTAATGAAAAGGCAAGCTAAATTCTTTAAAATTAGAAAATTATTAGGAAACCACTTGAAATGTGTAAATTTATATACAGTAATAAGAAATCTCATTCAAAGCATATGTAAGACCATAAAAAATAATCATCTCCACCATATATTAGACTTTGGCATAATAAAAGCAGTATATGAATTTATAATGATTAAAGAAATGCATGTATTATCTTAGTCATGCAAAACTCTTTGATTATTTGCATCTATTTTTGAAGTAATTATTTATAATATGTATATTTGATCAAATATATTTGGAGACAATTCAGGAATAGTGAATTTAAGATTTTCCTGTATAAACTTGACTAGAACTGGATTTGGCAAAATGGCTACTGCTAATGTCACATGGATATTTAGTATATGCATATCCAATGAGTGAACCTGAGCATCAAATGAAAGAGGGAAAGCCTGATAGTGGTCTTCAGTTATTGTTGAGTCACCTTTGGATATTGAAAAAAAAAATTCATAAGTTTAGGTGTGATATTTTATGAGAGATCCAGGACAAGAATCCCAACCGATCTGACAGCTAAGTCTGATGCCACATTTCTACACATAAAAGGTTTTCCTGTTGAAGTGGCATCTACACTGGTAGAACACCATCAGGCACGTATGCACAGACTGCCTTTCTGTGTAGACTGACAACACTTTCTTCCCTCTTGTCCTGGCCAGTGCTAAGCTGGGTATTACAAGGCCTTTCTGAATGGCAGGTCTAGGAGAACATATTTCAGGGTTCCCTTTAGATGAAAGAGATGCATTTGCCTTGTCCCACAGGTTGTTTTCTCAGAGAACCCACCTAGCAGGGGGTCAAGTCCTATGGGCTTCAAATGGTTGTTTGATCCTAAAAGAGTTTGACAAAACTAATATCAGGACCATCTCTGAGTCCACCCCACAGTCACAATTTGTGATAGCCACTAAGAAAGTGACTTGAAGTTTCAGAGAGTGATGTTAATAAGGAAAACCTGTCCTTCTGGTGGGGGCTGGTACACCTTCTCCCAAGGCAGGAGGTCATAGACTCAGGACTAACATCGCTATGTAATAGGGTGCTCTCTGACATACAAAAACACTCTGTAAACAAGTTGTGGTAGCATTGAAGACCCCTGTAGAAAACAGACATAGAGCTAACTTCTTCTTGGTTTTCCTCACGCAAGATAGGAGAGAATGTTCAGACACGATGTGAAACCTGCACCTGATCATGCATCAAACAAACAGACAAACAAAAACAAGCAAAAAAACATTAAATTGATATCATACCAGACTTATTTCTGAAAAGTCACTTATATATTCACACCTGAAAGTCACTAGGGTTCATTTCAATGAATTTTGCCTCAAAGAACAAAGAGTCTACATCTGTGTGATAAATAACCGGTTAATAGGTGATTTAATCCACTGTGGCCAAGTATGCTTCACAGAGCAGAAAATGTCCACCATGGTGAGAATCGTGACTTTCCTAAGAACCAATCTTCCTTTTTATGGTTTTTCTGCTAATATTCATTCAAACTAAGGGGAGGTTAAAAAATTTGTAATAAAGTAAATATGTTTAAAGTTTATAATTTGAAAAACCTGCATATATACATATATGTATATATGCAGGTTTATTTATTCATTGTTACCAGAGATTGAACTCAGAGGACTTGGCCACATAGCCACTTCCCCAGCACTATTTTGTATTTTATTTAGAGACAGGATCTCATTGAATTACTTAGCACCTTCACCATTGCTGAGGCTGGCTTTGAACTTTTGATCATCCTGCCGCAGTCTTCTGAGCCACTGGGATTACAGGTGTGAGCCACTGCTCCTGGCGGTGTGTGTGTATATATATATATATATATTTTTTTTTTTCAATGAAAATATTTTCACAATTAACTGGGCAAAGTGGTTCACACCTGTAATCCCAGTGGCTCAGGTGGCTGAAACAGGAGACTCACAAGTTCAAAGCCAACCTCCGAAGCTCAGTGAGACCTCTCAAAATGAACAATAAAAAGAAAGGACTAAGCATGTATCTCAGTGTTAAAATGTCCCTGGTTTCAATCTCTAGTATGGCAAAATAATAATAATAATAAAACAAACAAAAACCAAACACTAATTATCATCCCAATCAAGATACATATCATCCTTTTGAAGTGAGTGTAAGAATCAAATAGAAACTTGTGAAGGGAAACAGGTATGGATTTGATGTGTCTATGTTTTGAAGGTTGTACCACAGGGTGGCACTGCTGAGAGCTGGTGGAACCTTTAGGTGGTAGGTCTTAGTGGGAGGTCATTAGGTCATCAGGGGCATGCCTTTAGAGGGTTTTGTGGGACCATGACTTCTTTTCTCCCTGGATCATGATGTAAATGGTTTTGCTTCATGATATGGTGCCTTGCCAGAGGCCCAAAGCAATGGGGCCAATTATTCATGAATTGAAATCTCCAAAATTGCAAGCCAAAATAAACTTTTTCCTGTTTATGAATTGCTTACTTCGGGTATTTTGTTATAGTGACATAAAGTTAACTAACATAGAGATATTTTTAAATGAGAAGAAGATTACATAGATAATCAAACATTTTTTGAAGAACATTAACTGGCAAAAGAGAGGTGGGAGTCACAAGAGAGAATAATAGAAACAAATGATGAGGTTAAGTCCAAAAAATACCAAGGTTGACAGTGAAAAAATAATGACAAAAGCCAAATAAACAAAGAAGGGGAAGGATCTGTCAATGGAGATAATCAGGTGGAGAGAATTTTATAAAAGTGAGGATAGTGGAAATTGCAATGCCAAGCAATTTTGTGGGACTAGGAGGCAAAGAGACAGCGAATTTGAATGTAGGTTTCCCTTTGTAGAAACTTGTCTCTAATGCTCCCAGGAATTATGGTAATGGGGAAAAGATGGAGGGATAGGGTCCCTGGAGAGTTGAAGCTCTGATTGTTTGTTCTTTAAGAAAATAAATAACAATGATCAATGCTTATTCATATAATATGGACTTTAAGAAAGAGCAAATAAGGAGACAGCTATGATAAAATAGAATCAGGGATACATAAAAGTGTTAATGAATAAAAGAGGATCAGATTAATAAAACTAGTACAAGGATTCTTCATGGTTCAAGAAGGTCTTCCTACCAAATGATGAAGAAAAGAGAGAAATTCCCATTCTGGCAATTTTGTCTTTCGAGTTTTCTTCTACCTTTTCTGTTCTAAGTCATTTGTGTAAGTTGTCGTTCTCCATCCAAACTTGCCTTTCCTTCAAATATTCTACCACAGTAAATTGATGACTATCAGATCAGCTCAAAATTTGGAAATCATCCTCAATCTGTGCTTTTTCCCTTCCATATGCAACCCACCAATAATCCTTCAGTGCCACCTTCAAAGAAGGTCTTGAATTTAATTAGTCCCTACTCTCCCAGCACCACAGACCCAACTCAGGCTAACAATATTGATTCTGTGTACTCCCACTAAGGTATCTCAATGGATAGGATAACTGGATGCTTAAGTTCTCTTCTTTATTAATTACCCAATCTCTGGTATGCTTTTGTAGTAGGAGCAAGTGGACTAGGACACTGGGTGAGAGTATCAATTGATGCACTCACTTTGAGAAATAGTTTGCCACTCTATACAGCCAAACATATTCAGGCTATATGATTTAACAATGACAATTACTGCAATAATTTTACCCTTATGTATATATCAATGAGAAATTCACAGCTATCTTCACCAAAAACCATGCACTAGAACTTTTATAAGAGCACAATTTTTAATACCCCAAACGAGAAACATAACAAATTTATATCAATAGTACAATGGATGAATATAGTAGGGTATAGTCATAAAATGGAATACTATACAGCACTGAGAATGATGAAACACTGAACAATATTGATGAATCTCATGAATAGAAGGTTGAACTAAAATAAGTCATAGACATCAGGGTAGTCACTATATGACATATATATGTCATGATATATATGTCAATATATATATATATATATATATATGTCACTATGTGTGTGTGTGTGTGTGTGTGTGTGTGTGTGTGTGTGTGTAGGGGAAAAGAAAAAAGATAATGCAAAATGTCTCATATTTTTTGAAGTCAAGCGAGTGGCTGACTGGGAAGCACAGCAGGGCTTCTTGGTTTCCTACTGGAGTGTTGATTTACATGGACATAATAGGTTTTTAAAACCCATCAAGCTATAAACTGAGGCACAGTGTTTGTTATGGCATGTTATACCTGAATTAGTTTTTTTTTTTTTTTTTTTTTTTTTTTTTTTTTTAACTTGTCTTGTAGCATCAGGATACAGGGATTTCAAGAATACCTGTAGTAGCATATAAATATACAACAGAGCTGAGGAAGTTGCAGACTTGGAGTTTATTGTGGCCCAAGGTACATAGATATGTGATTGTCCCTTCAGAGGTCATTCCAGGAGCTCTGGTGTAAGAGTAGAGGAAATGGAATGGATAGTACAGATCCAGGTTGAAGGTTTTCTTCAGGGTAAGAGTAAGAGTGGCAGAAAGTTTAAAGGAGCAAGGAAATTGATGCTGTCGAGAAGAGATACATTCAGACTAGTGGGTCTATAGAAAGGAGAATGTAGTTCATCCAGAGATTGAGGAAAGGTAAAGAGATATGGACCTGTAAGTTTCATGGACTTGAATTGTATTCATAGGAGTAAATGAGTAAGAAATTGGAAGGAGAGTTGATAATACAAAGGTCTACAGCCGATAGCTTCAGAAATGGAGAGCTTCTAGGACATTTACAAGGTCCAATATGAAGTGATGGGTTTGAAGGGCTGAGTAAGATGAATATGAACGTCCTCAGAGTTGCAAGTCTCAAGAATCCATGAAGCAATTGGACGGATCTCTTGCACAGGTGTTGAACTAACCAAAAATATGGGAAAACAATTGAATGAAGGGAAAAGCCTTGAAGAAAATAGTGCTGCATTCTGATAAATGTGGAAAAATGACTTGGAGGCTCATGTGTGATTCTGGACCATGGAGCCAAGCGGCAAGATGTCTACAGCAGGAGGTGGTAAGAGTAACCTTCTAGATGTGGAGATGGGTTGGGGCTGTAAATTCCTCTTCCTATGATAGACTGTCCCCATTTCAGACAGCCGGAAGTTAGTGGAAGAGAATGCCTAAAGAGATTTGAGCAACTGAATAAAGGGCTTTTTGTTTTGTTCTAACTTTGTTTACCAGGAAACTGGGATTTTGGAAGCAGTGGGTAAAGTCTCCGGAGGATGATGTCCATGAAAGTCAAGTACAGAAAGCAAAGCACAAAGGCATATGGTATTGAGAGTGCGCGGTAGACTCTGGGTTCTGATTAAGGGTGAGAAGGATGTTAAGCAGGGTGACATTGCTGTGTCTCAGAGTTCCATGTGTCTTTACTGTTTATCTGTTCCAGCACTGATAACACAGCCTAGTTCCAGGGGAGTCAGATAACCCACAATGCAGGTAAATGGGCTTCCTTCAGGTTTCTGACAGCATGTTACTGAAAACTGGTTAGGATGTCCCTAGAGGAATTCTAGGCTAAGTTTACAGGAGGAAAATAATTCAGTTCCCAAGTTATATGTCTTCTTTGTAAATTGTAGCAGTGTGAGGTGGATGGAAAAATTGGACTCCTTCAGAAGCCAGAGGACACTAAACTAGTTTGGGGAGTAATGATCCATGGTGTTGATTTCTGATTCCCTGTTGAGATGGTAGTTGATATCCAATAAGGTAGCCTTTCTTAGGACTGTAACAAAATGCAAGCAGAGAGTGTTCCCTGAGGAGGGCTAAAGGAAGATCTCAGAAAGAGAAACAATCTGTTTCTGAGAGCAGGCTGTGTAGTAATGAAGGAGAAGGCAAATGAGGATGGGGTCAGGCTGGCTCTGTGATGACAGATCCTGCTTCTACCAGGGGACTGGTTTGCTTTTTTTCTAGGGCTAGTGGAATCTCCCCTGGTAACATTCATGGGTTGCTGCCTACTGTGTTCTTCAAAGGACCTCCCACTTCACTTGGGAGTGAAAAGGGTGACCTAGTCTCTGGGGCACAATCACTGCCTTCCCTGCAGTTTAAGAATGCTCTTAGCCTTGTGAGTTCCTGTGGTGTCCTCAGAGTGGTTGAAAGGGCTGAATTTCCTAAATAACCAGGTCATTGCTCTTCCATTAGAGCATGCTATAGCCCCATAGCAAGACGTTTGGCCAGATCTGGATTTCCTGTAGCAAATGCCTTCTGGAAATGAAACCAGAATTAGACAGGCAGTAGGTATAGATAGGTAAATCAGGTCAGATAAGATGAAGGAGGCCAATTAGAGTGAGTCCAGGAAGTTGGAGAGGGATTGAAATGCTAATTCCTTCAGAGCCCTTCCTCCACCCTAATCAAGATAACCTGCCCCAGCTCTCACCTGTTGCTAACATAACCTGTCCCAAGGATTGTCCCTCCTACAGAGAGTTGTTAATTATGCCCCCTCCCTCCACACATCACTCCACCTTGATCCCTCCAGCCCATCAGCTTCTCGCCTTTTGGCCATCCCACTGAGCATCTCCTGGACCTAGTCCTGTATCAGGAAGGAAAGAGAGGGGGAAGAGAGCAGGAGAACAAAGAAAGCCCAGGACACATAAAAAGGCAGAGCACCCCCACTTCCTGGAATACCAGGATATCAGCTATGGTTCCCTTCTCCCTCACAGGAGAAGTCTTTGTTACCCTTTTTAAGTAAACACTGCTTTATATGCTTCTTCTCTAATGTTATACTTCAAAATGGGAGGGAGCAGAATTCATTGGTAACTGGCAGTATCAGAACCATGCACCTAAAATAATAAGGGAAAAAAGGTGAATTAAAGCTCCAAAGCAAGGTTTTACAAAGACAGAAAACCAATAACCATATTCCTGCAACTAGTAACTCTTGGGATGCTTATAAATGTTTATAAGGCTCAGGAAAAACGTTTTCTAGAAAGTAAAACATGAAAGTGGTGTGTGTGTGTGTGTGTGTATACGCACACACCTGTGCAAAAAATTGCTAACAAAAATGCAGAGCGTACAATGAAAACTATAAGCAGTATTTTTGGAAAATTTCTTATTTTCTAAACAAATTAGTGTAAGGATTTCAAATATCAGTTTATGCACAATGGCAGAAAAAAGGTATCAGAAATTAGATATTTGTGTTTCTTTAAAAAAAAAAGAAAAAACATAAAGCATAAAAGGGTTCAGGTCTGAAAGAGAGAAAAATCAGCTTTCTCTTGAGAAAAGCTGCATCTTTAAAGTCCACAAAAGTGACTTGCATGAAAAACAAATATATTCTAAAGCACTCAGGAAAATGCCTCCTCCCTCCTAGCTCTCCCTTGGTCTCTAGTCTGTATTTTGTCTCTTTTTCTGCTTGGTAGGACTGAATTTGAATCAGTAAATAAAAATATAAGGATGTAAAAGCACTTCATCAATTTGAAGTATTTAATGAGATGTTCCAGGGTGCTATATCATGCTGTGGATGTTGGTTCAACTCCTACTCTGTTTCTAACAACCTAATTTATATTGTGGCAACAGTTTTATTTTCAAGGTAGCTATGATGACCTTTTCAAAACCCAACATTAATTATCTCATGTCCTCAATTTTCAATATGGGTTTATATGTTTCAGTTTTTAAAGTAATTATATTGTATCTGATCTGTGATATCTAGGAATATTTTATTTTTTTGGCCATAAATATCATGTAATTGTTTCTTTATCTGTGCATCTTTTAACATCTACTGTGTATCCATCTTTCTAGTGGCTAAAGACTAAATGTGACATTGTGTTTTGTATGTGCAAGAAGTTCAGCTATGATTAAGTGGCAAGAACTAGAAAATGCTCCCTTGGAAAAACACTAACAAAGCGTTATTTGCCTTTTCAGTGTAGAAAATAAATGCTGCATTTTATTCCTTTCCATCATCACCCTTAGAATTGCATCTTTTTACAGTAGCACCAAGAATAATGCAAGGTCATTTCTAAAGTGTTTGCTTTCCTTGGCTTTGTCCACCTTTCCTCTTATGTGTCTGAATTGTGACCCAAATGTCTCCAACGTGGCCAGAAACTCTCCTTTAATTACTCAGGTGGACAATAAAAAGAGGATAAATGCGTACAAGTTTGTGGTTTCCATAAATGCATTCATTGCGGTAATTTTCATTATTCATACCATCTGAAAGCTAGGGGCTTTGTAAAATTTGTTTTCTAAGTTGGAAGCAGAAGGGAAACGTAGCAAAGTTCCTTTTAAACAGAAACTGGTGCAACTCTCTGTCCTTACCATTACCTTAAAGACTAGATTTAATAATTGTATCTTTCACTCTCTAGGACTTGATTTTCCTTGCTTTGATACATAGATAAAGGATCTTTCCATTATAGAAACACAGGCTCAGAGTTCCTATTCCACCATTTCAGTAGGCTCTTTGAATACCCTACTTAAGGGCAAACCTGGGTCTAGGTAACAGGACATCTTAATTGAACAGTATAATCTGTTTTTGAAAACAAAATTCATTCCTTCATTTACATTTTAATTACAGGGGGTACAAAATGTCAAGTTTTAATTGGCTCAAGAGAACTATATACAACAGAGCCTCATGCTAAATGGAACAGAGGGTTTTGCAGGGACCAGCTGGCTCTCTGTTAAGATTAGGGCTACCATAAATGGAAAAGATTTAACCCCCTTCCAGACTCTCCAATATCTTAAAATCAATACAGAAAAGCTTCATAGTTGCCAGATCTTACAAAAGAATGCCACGGATGATTTCTCTGGAGTATTCTGAATATGCTGCAGTTACTAGTAATTGTCTCTGTGCAGTTATAGTACCTACCAGCCCATAAGCAGCTAATGTTGATGGGATAAATCCAGCAGCATTATTGAAAATCTGTGCTGAATATGGTTGAATGAAATGTCCCTAAAATCACCTAAATCCTGATGATGCCAAGGAGTTCCCAAATCTTCTTAAGTATTTGTTATGTAAACAATATTTTTAAGCCCCAAACATTCTGAAGGTCTTTATATTTCAGATGTAAATGTTCAACTCACATCTCTCCCTTGCTCTCAGTTTTCCTTCTATTTCCCCTTTTTATGCATTATTCTTAATAGCCAGTAGCTTTTTTGAAACTTACTGGAGTGAATCCATCTTTTCACTGGGCTCTGACAGATAGGGAGGCTTAAAAAATGCAAAGTCTTCACGATAAGACATCTGAGGAAAATATATTGTAGATTTTTTTTCCCTCTGAATGCATTCTCCAGCATGAAGAGCCCAGGGTAGAACATTTCAGCCACGCACTGGGAGCATACATTTATTCAGCAGAAGACAGTTCCCCTCCCCTTTGCTCTGAGAGGATTTCACTGAAGCCTTCTTAGGTTGGAAGCCAAGATGACATTCTGACACAAATATACTGATTTAGTATTTGACTCAGAATTTAGCTTGTATGCTGTCATCATTAACCATTTGAAGTATTTACGTGATGTCAAATTAGAAAAGTTCATTTATTTTTAATGATCTTTAAAAACACGGCCATTTATTTTTAATGCTCAACCTTACGCGGGAAGACTAGATTCAAGTTAGTGCCACTTCCCTTAATCCAATTCCTTTTCGACCTGTATCTCTTTTATGTCAGAAGCACTCAGTGATTTCAAAAGGAACTGCTTACATTGTAGTAATATTCAGTGAAATGGCAAACAATGGTTCAGTGTCAAAAAGAGAGGTTTTTTTTTTTTTTTTTTTTTTTTTAATCAAGTCCTGTCTTTGCCTTTTCTCCCCACATTCCTGGCTTTCAGTCCATCTTAAAAAAAATAACTTATGATAAGCATGAAATTCTTGCCAACCACAGTGCTTTTTCATGGTTACTCTTATAATAACACACAAAAAATGTTTAAGGACTCTAATAATGAGAGATTTTTGAAATAAAGCTATTACTGGGACTGTATCTCCAAATCAGTGGACAACATTGTTCTTCTTGTTATTCTCAGAAACAAGTTCAGTGACAAATCATAGCCCAGCTCCCTTCAGAAAGGTTGGTGTCAAGATGTCAGTCTTTAAATACATTCAGAAAAAAAAAAAAAAAAAAAAAAAGGCCCCATTATAAATTCAATATCTACACTTGGTCCACAGTTTGAGCTTAGCAAGACCACCAGGGGGAGCAAGTTACTGGTCAAAGGAAGTGATGTACAGTTTCAGACTTTTAATAGAAAACCTGGCTTTAAAGAGCAAAATGACACCACAGTTCACAAGAATGAAAGCAAAACAACAACAACAACAACAAAATACATGAACTCTTAATTGTCTAAATCATATCTTGTTCATTCAAATTGCTTCACTTTACTTTCTTGGTAAATTTTTTTTCCAATGAAGTATTCTGTATTCTGTGACTCTTTTGATCTACATGCTGAACACACTTTGGAAAATGCAAATGACTCTACAAATTTAATGAAATAACATATGCCAGGTCTGTATAGTTATGGATAGGAAAACAATCTGGCAGTAGAGAAAGCTTCTTTGCTTGACAGGCATGTATGCAGTGTATTTTAATGGAGGTCCGTTTTCTGAATACTCACTATGTAAATAATGTGGGAGAGATGCAAAAACAGGAAACATGGTCCTCCAGATTTAGGAATAGTAACTTGCATAAAGTTATCAAATAAGGTCACTTCTAAGAAACCTCTGAGAAACCCTTCAAACCTATGACTGAGAGTTTTCAAGAAGACTCACATGGAACAAAGAAGATTATTCATAAAAACTTCAGTATTAAAAAATATTCATAGGTCATTAGCTACTAACTTCTATAAAAAAATTTCCAGTGAACAGTTTCCTTACCATTATAAATATTTCATTCAGCTACCAAACAGAATCAAATCTATATTTTGTTTAACATGAGTTATATATTGATTTCATGCTGGGTGAATAATTCTAAACAAAACTAATAAGACCCTGGTATTCCAAGTCTAAAGAGAAAAGAAAACATTCAACACATAACTGCTCCCATGTAGAATGATACAAAGTATTCTGAGAAAGCATTGTGCATGGGGAAGTATGATATATTCTCAAGTTGGTGAAGAGCCTAAGGAAGGCTTCTCAGAGAAAGTGGTATGTGGTAGACACTAAAAACTATCCAAGTTGAGTCATGGGAAGGGAGACTTCAAGGAAGGCAGAATGATCCAGTCAGAGTAACACCAGCTCTGGGAACTGTTCAGAGAAGACCTTGACATAATTGAAGAACTGGCAGATGCTTGATGAGTCTGGAATTGAGTGAACAAAGATGCAGGTGAGGTAAGCTGAAGGAGGGAGAAGTTTGGAAATAGGTGAGTCTGAGAAGGCCAGGCAGGCCCTGTAGAGAATTTTAGTTATCAATCAAAACATTGTGGGATCTGGAAGTGTTTGGGGCTGAAAAGAGATATGATCCAGATGATTTTATTTAATTATTTATTTTTTCTAATTTGTTATACATGATAGCAGAATGCATTTTGGTTCATGTAAAACATATAGGACATAATTGTTGTACACAAAGTAGAGTCACACTATTCATGTCTTCATACATGTACTTAGGGTAATGATGCCCATCTCATTCCACCATCTTTCCTACCTACAAGTCCCCTCCCTTCCCTCTCTCCTCTTTGCCCCATCCAAAGTTCCTCCATTCCTCCCATACTTCCCACCTCCCGTCCCCACTATGGATCAGTATCCTCATATCAGAGAAAACATTGGCATTTGTTTTTTGGGGGGGATTAGCTTACTTCACTTATTTTCTCCAACTCCAACTCCATCCATTTACCTGCAAATGCCATGATTTTATTCTCTTTTAATGGTGAGTAATATTCCATTGTGTATATATACCATAGTTTCTTCTAGATGATGTTTTGAGAAGGTCACATTGATTGGCATATGTGTGGAAAGCAGAAGAGTGGAAATAAAGGGCACAGCACTTAGAAGACCTTGTGACAGTCCCGGTAAAAGTCGAGGATGGATGGGTTTATGCTGGTGACACTGAAAATGAAGAGAATCACAATAGTATGTGTAATTTAAGGAATCTATCTATGTATCTATTATCTATCCATCAAAGTCAAGAGAACTTGGAGATCAAAGCACAGAATGAGGGAGAGGGACATTACAGAGAAGAAGAATGCCCTTTGTTTCTCAATGCTGCAAAACTAAAATAAAGCTTTACAGAAGACTAATAATTTATGTTCTCAAATGTGTGAATATTTAAAAGCTTGGAATACTTTTGAACCTTCGTCATTAAAATCCACATGCCAAATTATTCATCTAGTCCATTCTCTATTCTATGTACATACATGAGCATGTATGTAACAATATAAATTGGACAGGACATATGGAAGTCATTAGCTACCAGTTGGCAATTGAAAGCATGAAAATTCACAAGACCATGAAGCGCAGAGTGAGAAGAGAAGAAGGTCCAATATCAAATGTTTAGAAACCTAACAATTCGATATTTGGAATAAATGTGAAGCTTGCCACATAGGTTGAAAGGAGGTGACATCAAGAAAACAGGAAATCTAGAACTAGGATTATATTATAGACAAGAGAAAAAGTTATTTAGATCCCAGATTTTTGTTACATGTCTTGGAATGCTTTGTTTTTAATGAGATAACCACACTCAAGGAAGTAACTATAATTAGAATAACTCTTTGAAATCAAGGTTATTATTCATTGTATTTTCTCAGAGAAATACAAATTTTATTACTGTTCTTTATGGATCTATTTTGAAAATGCAAAACAAAAAAATACTAAAGCCAATATTCTAAGACATGTCATCTTGCTAGTTTGAAAATAAGGTGAATTAAGTCAATGCCCCCTAGGCTTTCATACATTCTTAAAGAATAATTAATATTTGAGAATTATCATTGGCTTTCAGTTAGATGCAACTTCCCTAGTAAATACTAGAAAGACAAATTTCCACCAGTCCCTTTTTTATCATTGCCTTTATAGCCATAGATATTTCTTCCCATTGTTTTTATTATATTTCTGTTCTCACTATGCTTGCTATTCTAGTTTTTGGCAGATTCTCAAATGCTGCTCATTTTAATGATATCAGCTCTTTTTAATTTGAGTAACTCCCCCAACATTCCACAAACTGATTCTGTGAAGTATGTTAGAGAAAGTCTTGTATAAGATAGATTTGAAGGCATTTGAATGACTTTCCTTGTTCTAACCAGAACACTGCTTACTGCAGATAATGTATTGTCTCTGCTCAGAGGTGCCACATTCTCTCATATTAGGTTGCTATCTAGGTCTGTATAATCTCAAATTCACATTGTTTTTCCTCCCTTTTATTTGGCTATCTTAAAGCCTGTATTTCAGTCCACAAATAGCTATCCCAAAGTTTTCTGTGTATTTTTATCTAGTAGCTCAGGGATGCCTGGTGTTTAACCTTAAGATATGAAGTTCTTAAGAGAGATGTGCAGATCATTCTATCACTGTATCTTAGAATAAGCTCTACATATGGTCAGTAGATCAAATTTTTCTTTTAGCATGTGGTATTTACCGTTAGTATCCTTGAAGCTTCATCTAGGTGAATTGCAGCTGCAAGTAAAAGCAAGTTAACTTGAAAACTTTTTCAAACTAACTTTTCCTTTCAATTCGATCATGAATATGTCCAATCCTTGATCCAATCAGTAAGTAAAACTGTTCATGAATATTTAATTTAGATTTGATATCATTTTGGTAAGTCAGATAGACATACTGAATTTGATTGGATTTTTGCATTTTAAAGTAGCTTTTTTTTTTACTTCAGATAAGAGACATAAATGAAAAGTTATGATAGAAACCTATTTCCTTGTTAGTTTGGAGCAATATTTTTAAAGTAATTTTCCTTTCCTTTTAAATGTAAAATTATTTAAGATTTTATGTTTTCTGCAAGACAAACAAACATGCAAAGCTATGTGACGTTCTTACCTTAACCAGAAGGCTTTCAAGAAACTCAAAATCTTTTGTCCTGATAGATAGGTGAGACACTAAAATTGAATTCATAGCATATACAAAGACTGTAAGATATATGTGTCAATTAATATGAAGTAAAGTTTTGTAAAACTATTTGGATTGACCTTTCTTTCCTAACAAAGTAGATTGAAAGATACTTCTATCACCTTGAAAATATTTTAATAACATAAACACCCCCTTCTAACAGACGTAGACTGCAATTAAAATGTCAAATATAACAACTTGTTTTCTTGGAAAACTCTCTATTAAATCTTGTTTATTGATGATTTTATTGCTATAACAATAATTCTTGGTCTTAGGATCCAACGTGCCTTCTTATTAACCAATATCTCTGAAAGAAACAGATGGTAAAGACATTTGAACTGGTAATCCAGACTAGGCTTTCTAACTGAGTGGCAAGAAAATTTTTATGAATTTATGCATAACATGGTAAGTTATTTTACATTCCCAAAACAGCACTGCACAATTATGATATGCTTAGAGAAACTGGCCAGTGTACTTGGAACTAACAGTCGATATGTTGAAGTGACATCATAACCTGTTGTATTAGTCAGGGTTCTCCTGGGAAGCAGAATGGATGGGGTGCATATGTGTGTGTGTGTGTGTATGTATATGTGAGTGGACAGAGAGATCTTTGAATGAGTTGACATATACAGTTACGGAGGCTGACATGTCCAAAAGATGCAGGACAGACTAGTAAGCTGGAGATCCAGGGAAGCATTGCAATTCAAGTCTGAAGAGGGTCTGTTGGCAGAGGTCAGTCTCTGACAATGGCTTGAATGAAGTCCACTAACATAATAGAGAACAGTCTGCTTTGGTCCACTTATTCAAATGTTAATCCTATCAAAAAACAGCTTCAGTGGCCTGGCCAATTGGACACATGACATTATCCCTCACAGATAGTCCTAGCTTTTAAGACATGAGTAAAATCTTTAGTAGAAAATGCACTTTTTGATTAAATCAATCACTGATCAGTGTACTTCTCCTCCTATCATTGTCTTGTGCCCAGAAAATTCAGATTTATTCTGTAAAAGGCTTAGGAATCCTCCTGAGAGAGATTAACTTAACTACATAGCAACTTTACTTGGTTTGGAATTAATTCAGACAGCCAGTAGGTCAAACCCCAAATATTTCTACTTCGGACATTAAAGTTAATATCAGTTGAAAAGGCTTTTCTGCTGGATGAGCTGGCGGTCTGCTTGTGCTGCCGCCGGTGTTACAAGTGCGAATCCAAAAAACAACATTGAGAAGTGTTGTGAGAAATGCCCTGGGTTTAGATCCAATTTACTGATACCTTATACGTAATCTGTTCTACAGTACATTTTCAAAGCCTAGGAGCCCTCTGGCCTGGTTATCACTGAATTGAAAGAGAAATTAACCAGTGTAGACAAGCTCTCTTATGAATAAAAAGAATAGAAAACTGAAGGAGATGCTGTATTTTAATATATATGTGCCATTTAATATGAATATGATGTATATATTACACTGAAAGGTGTATTCTAATTCTTTTGTTACTAATTTCTGTAAGAAATTATTTTTAAACTTCACTATTTCTAAAATGTTTAAAATTACCTTTGTAAAATAGCGTATATAAATTATAAATATACTGAAAATTTGAAAATAAGTATTAATTATTATGTTACTAAAGTTCCTTCTGATCTTTTCTGTACATATTTTTTGCTATGATGAAACTAAAGCTGCTTCAACAGTATAACTGATAATTTTGCATGGTGCTTTTTAAAACTTATTTTCATAAAAGTTTTTTTTATACGGTGTCTCAAATATACTAAAGACATTTGTTGAAAACATGAATAAATTAATGAAAATAGCTAATGACAACTCACATTGAAATTCTCCATAAGAATTTGGAGATATGGGTTATGTATTTTGTAACCATTTTTTTATTATCTGGTATTTAGGTTGTTTCTAGCATTATTTTATATAAATAATAATATTATCTTCAAATATAAAGTGTATTCTGCTTTCAAGATTATTGTCTCAGGTATATTTGTAGAACTGATAATATCTGGTGAAATATCTGGGAAAAACATTTCAATATAAGGTCATTACAGAGAGAAATGATAAATTCCTTGTATTGTAAAATTTTAAGCTTTCAGACCAAAACAGTATCTATTATTGCACAAAATGATAGTGATTGATGTAAGAAAAGTTATATTTGCAGGAGCAAAAAGTAATAGAAAATATAAATTCATTTTATATTCCTTCTTTCTGATAATTCTCAGGAACCCCTTATAACCATGATATTTCTCTGTATTAACCTTCAGGAGTTTGGAAGCCCAACTATACAAAGAAATAGAATTTTCTAAAGCATTCAAAACCAAATACTTTACTATTGATTCAACTATTGTTTTGGATTACTGAAACCATAGCATCATCTTTTTTTTTTCTTTTTTCATAAGCACATAAACTCAAGAGTTGATTGTATTGAAAAGACAAGAAAGATGAACAAGGGAGTATAGTAAATACAAATTAAATAATATTGATTGGCTTCCATTAAAATTATAAATAATTTTATTTTATTGCACCAAAAGTTCACAATACAGAAAACAGTGTTTTGGACATCTATATTACTCATTCTTTATTTATATTCATTACAGGATGTTAGTGAGGGCAAAACTAAATGTTAATATAGCTAAGGATACATTTTTCATACTCCAGAGATATACATAATAATAGAAAAGAGTTGTCTTAGGAGTCTATGTTATGCAACACATGGAAATTATAAATTGAAAGCATAAATAACTTGATCTAGGATTGGAGAAACAATTTAAGATCAGGCACTAAAAATAAATTTGTCAAGAGAAGATGCAAATAAATCAGACAACTTTTGTCACTTATTTGTAGTATGAAGAATTAGTAATAGTCTGCATCTTCACTCAGTTCACATGGGGTACACTTTTACCCATAAGCTCCAGGAATTTATTCAGCTTTTTTTTTTCTTTTAAATATTTTTCCTTTATTTCATGAGAATGGCTATTTTCCTGTTATCTAAGAAATCCTCATATTTTATGACTAAACTTGGTCTAGAAACTAAAAGACACTGTACGTGTAACAATCAAGTACAGGGAAATTGTAAAAGTTTCAGGAACCAAATGAAGATTTCAGTTACTATTTCTAGACTAAAGTGTTTGTCATTATGAGATAATGTCATGAACTGACTCTCTCACTTTTAAGAACAAATGATGAATGTACAATAGGTATAAATGTTTAATATTAAAATTTGAAAAGATACAGAAAGGCATTCAGAAACTGCCCTTAAAATTGGCTATTTGTAGGAATCAGAAGCATCAGAGGGAAGCTGTGGCCCATGGACCAGGAGTGTCAGCTTCATCTGAGAGGTTGTGAGAACTGTGAATTTGAAGGCCTCACTCTAGACTAAAAGAACTGCATTTTAACAAGATGCCTTGGTGATTCCCATGCATGTTAAAGTTCAAGACAAGCATTATGATTTCATTTGTATGAAATGTCAAGAAAAGGCAAATTGATAGAGACAGATAGTAGATTAATGATTGCTTGGAGCAAGGGTTGGTACAGGGATTAATAGTAAAAAAAAGACATGAGAATGCTTATTGGAATGATGGAAATGCTCTAAAACTGATTTATGGTGATGGTTGTACAGGTTGGTGAAATTTCTAAAAATCATTGAATTGTACACTTGAAATAGATGAAATATGAGATGTCAAACATGCCTCAATAAAGTAGGAGAAAAAAAGAAAAATGTATTTGGAAAAATTCAGATTCCTGTGTCCTATCCTAAATTTCCATCTGAGTCTGTCCAATTTGTTTGTGAACCTCAAGCTGAAGAATATATATATATATATATATATATATATATATATATATATATATATATATATATATATACCCTGAGTCTCTCCAGGATCATCACGTCAAGCTCACTACTTTTCCTTTCCCTTCTTCTTCACATGTCTGGAAGCATTCCAGTGTCAGAACCCATAGCTCTACACTTTGTTTAACTTCTGGATATTTCCCCTGGTGTGCAGGCATTCTTTCATTATATCCAGAGTGATAGTGTTTTTTCCCCAGTATTGTGGTGTTCCAGTTATAATTTTATACTTACCTCCATCCACATGTGCAAGTATTTTTTTTTAGTATAAGTGCATAGAACTGAAAATTGAGCATAACTGCATGCATATTTAAAATTAAAACAAACATTGTTGAAATGAACTCCAGAATGGCTGAACCAATGTAACTTCCACCAATAAAAGACAGGCATTTTGGAAATATTTTGAATTTGGTTCCAGACCCCTACAATAAAGCTGATACCACAATAAAGCAAGATTTTTTTGATGCAAAAAGTTGTGTTTACATTATACTATAGTCTATTAAGTGTGCAATAGCATTGTCTAAAAATGATGTATGCATTTTAAAGATACTTTATTGCTAAAAAATGCCAATGGTTATTTGACCTGGTGAAAAATATGGCATCACTAGATTTGCTTTACACAGCATTGCCGAAGACTTCAACTTGTGAGGGGGGAAAAGAAAGAAAGAAAGAAAAGAAAAATGTTGTCTTTGACATGCAATAAAGTGAAGCAAAATAAAGTCAACTAAGCTTTTATAAGACTGGTAATTTTCTCAAGATGAAGGATTAATACATACTATTAGTTGTTTTCATTGTAGCCATGTGTTGGGCAGAATAACAGGGTCCATCAGTTGAATTTATATATCCTTAAACAATCATAATTTCAATGTTTTTCATCATTCTGTAAGTTGCATTTTGATTTTTCTTGACCAACATCTTTTAGATTTTATAACCTTTTCTTATTTACTCATATAAACTCTTCATTTATTGTGGTCAACTAATCTTATTATTTAAAAAATAATGCTGAGATATCATACTTGCATTTTCAGTCATTATACTGTCTTTTTATTACAGTTTTTAAAAGTTTATATAATGTTTTCATTCTTTATAAACACTATTTAAGAAAATAACTTTTCAAAGTGAATATATTAATTCAAATGGCATTTATTAATTCATGTTATTTCATATTGAAAAGTAATAATTTTTAAAAGCTGTATCCCTGTATATGTATATACCTTGCTCCATTTCTAGGTTCTTCATTCTTTTCTGCTAATTTGCATCTGTTCTTTATTCAGTACAAGGAATTTCTATTACAAATTATTCATAATATATTTTAACACCATATAGGGCTAATTCTCTGCTTCTGCTGTTCTTCACAGGTTTTTTTTTTTTTTCCTGGCTAGTATAAGAGCAATATAACTGTCTTTCAAGAAAAAATGAATGACCATCTCTCCTCCAGCCTTTTCTCCTTTTTATTTTCCCCTCCTGTCACAATATATTTATACATAAATATTTCGTATATACACACGAACATCTGTATGTAATAAGTGTGTGTGTGTTTATAATGTTAATGGGTAGAGGGTGTCATTACACACATTAGCTTTACCAATTTTGTCCAAATATATAATGCTATATTAAGAAAAAAATAAATGTGTTTTGCCATATCTACGTGTGAGGCATCTTAGCTAAAGATTTTTTCCAAATAAAAGAAGGAAGATGGGAACAGACATAATGGAGAAAAACTACCCTAAACTCTTGGTATGTCAAATATTTTTATCCTATGATTCCCCCTCCCTCAAAAAAACACTTTTATCATTTAATGTTAACCTTGGTAGAATATCCATATCATTAAGAAGAATGAGATTTTTAACAAGTCAGTTGTCTCTCCCCCTTTGTGTGTGTGTGTGTGTGTGTGTGTGTGTGTGTGTGTAAAACTTCTTTCTTTTTGAATAGAATGAGAAATAGCAATTGAGGAAATGAATTGAGGAACCCAAAACAGCAGGGTGATTTTGAGCCTTCTTACTCTGTATATCCCTCTTCCTTTATCATTCCATGATTACCGCCTTCAGTCCAGTACTTAACAGTGTTGCTATTTCTTGGAGTTCAATCATTTCTTTTTATCCCCTTGTAGGTCTTAAAAACTAAGTGCCTTTCAGAGTTAGACCAAAAGCAGAAGGAGTGGGGCAGACAGGGTTTGATAGGATGGTGATTGATTAGGACTAGGAGGAACTACAAAGGGCATGCCTCATAGAAAGACATTCAAATGCAGACATGTAATAAATAAAGGACTCCAGACAACTTACCTGGCAACATTGGGACCTTGCCTGTCCTGATTATCTACTGTCCAGTTTAGGGCTCATTATTTACGTGCTGAGTACTCCCAAAGCCCTATCATTAAGCCAATTTTCTCTTTGTTTCAAATCAGCATGTCCAGTTCTATATGGAATAGATGTAAACATATATGCCTGCATGCACCTAAAACTGAACATATACACTGAATTCATTTTTGTCCTCCTCTACACTTGCTTCTTGACCCATTTACTTCTCATGCTCAAACCAGATTCTTAGAAAGCAACCTACATCTCTACTCAATTCTACCCTTTATCTCCAGATGAGCTGCAAGTCAAACTCAAATCCCTTTTGTGACTTTTCTGAGGTCCACTCATCATCCCTATTCTTAGTTGGCTCTCTTAGATCAGCTCTCATAATAATTTTTTTTCTTTATTTTTAAACGATTGCAACAGTCTTCTAATTATACTCCCAACTTGCTAATGTCATATTTCAGCTTGTTTAAAATTACTTTCACCTTTATGGTCTTTATACAAAAAAAAACCATGGAGACAGTTGTCTGCTTGGAAACTTCAGTGGCTCACTGGACTTCTGAAACAGATATCTCTTACTCTTATTTCTTCATCTTTCCAGCCTCCTGTCTAACTGCTTATCTTACCCCATCTTCCTAAGCTACCTTCTTCAGTAATGTTAGTCAACCTTCAGGTAACATGTTGTGCAGTACAAAACCTTTGCTCATGATTTTCCTTGTATTTCACCTCTCACATTGCTTGCTATCTAACTCTTCATATTACAGGGCTCCAGGAAATTCATATTACATTGTGTATTATACATATTTAACATTTAGCCTATGTGATCTTCATTTTCTTTTTATTTTTCTCTGGCCCTATCCCCTCTAAGTATCTTGAAACTTTGAACTCATTCTTGCCAATTTTTTACATCTATCATTTTTACCTGGTACATAGTAGCTGTTAACTAAATACTTTTAAAATTATATGGGCAAATATGTTAATAAAGTGACTGGGTGGAATAGGCAGAAACCTAGAACTTAAGAACTGCAAACATAATTTAGGAAGAAAGAAGGGTAAATACCATCAGACACATTTGATATTAATAAATAAATTATAAAAGTATCGCTCCATGAAAAACCCCTGAAATCTGAATTTTTGTAGATAAACTACATGAATGGTGGAGCTTGAAATGTAAGGTTTAGAAATCACATATTTTAGGGGATGGAGTTATGGCTCAATGGTAGAGCGCTCGCCTCACAAGTGCAAGGCCCTGGGTTCGATCCTTAGCAAAAATATAAATAAATAAATAAATAAAATAAAGTTATTGTGTCCAACTACAAGGACAAAAATAAATATAAAAAAGGAAATCACATCCATCATAAATCCAAAATAAAATTAAATCACACTTTAGCATTGTTTCAAAACTTTACAATACCTATGAATATGCAGTTTCTAATAAATAGCTGTAATCAATAATTTGTTATGAAGCTAATGATTTCAAATAAAAGTTTCTATTATTGTGAGAATCTGCCAGTATTAGCTTAATATAATATTGAAAGTATCATCCAAAATTTTGATGTGGTATCAGAATGTTACATTAATATCTATCTTGGGTTTCCCTGTCATGTCATGTTTTATTGTAAACTATTTTTAAGTTTACAATAAATGATTGAGTCAGACTAATTGATAATATCCTTTGTTGGATAATTTAATTGAATATGATTTCAGATATACTATAGTCTTGTTATATTAATAAAAGTCAACACAGAATTAGAGAAATTGATTACTTTCAAAGCAAAATCTCTGTGTTTACCAAGGCGATAGGCTGAAGATTGTTATAATCCTTGTTAGTTGTCTGTAAATAATAATTTTAGGTAAAATAAAATGGTTTCCTTTAAGGCAAGGCAATTAATATTGCGAAATTTTGAAGTTTTGAAATTATCTGAAAATTCTGAAGTTATGGACAAAAAAAGATTTTTTTAAGTTCTTATGGAAAACACATTTAAAGATTACAAAAGTAGGATATGGGGATAATGTAAGAACTAAAAATATGAAATGAAATTCTAAAATTGGTCAATGTGATATAAATTGAAGAAAATTCAAAAGTCTGGCAAAGTAAAAAAAAAAATCTTGTTTTTAAGAAGAAAACTTCTGTTGGAAATCCAAATCACATTCAAGAGTGTGAAGAAATATAGTGCCATTATGCCAGGTCTATGAGTTCGTTGTTGGTCTATTTGATAGTATAATTTAACCTGGTCTAATATGAGGGAATAAGTCCAAAGCCAGCTGTAATCACAGGCTACAGAGGGGGACAAAACAGCCAAAGAATGCCTGCACCTGCAATTTTGCCTACAAACCTAATGCTTGGACTGAAAAACCTCCCAGTAACGATTAGAGAATAGAATTTGGATAATTCTCCCTGCTTGACGTTTAGTAAAGAAAAGAAAGATTGAATGGCAGGTATATCTGGCAGCCTCTCAAAGCAAATACCATGCAATTACCTCCTTCCTTCAAATTCCAAGGATTTATGGGGGAGATAGCATAATCTTGATTTAGACACCATTAAAATCTAAATATGGTGTTTATTTTTTTTAAAAAAATGTTTCTCCTATTCTAGATAATGACATGCTATAATATCTGAGGTTTTGCTGTCTATGTACTTACTGTTCAAAAGTCACTGTAAAATGTGGAGAAATATCGATAGTTCACCTCTACCAAATTAAATATATATTATTTTAATAACAAATATACAAATATTTTAATTTCAATTAGTAATTATTAAAATATGAGTATTTTCTGTACATTATTACTATACATACAGCAATAAGGATAGTCAGTACAGCATTTGCTTTAAATCTCACTTAAAAAGATCAAAATATTCAAGTTATTAAAATTGAACGAGTCTTGAAAATTATTCATGTCAAGGACTATAGAAATAATAGAATATAAAAAATATCTCATATCTTTATTCAATGCTGATAACAAAATAGATTTAAATTTACTAAACATGACTGATTAATACTACATTAAAGTATATGTTAGGAAAGAAAGAAATGCAAACAATTGCATGCTGAAGCCTTAATATATATATATCTATATATATGGAAAGGAAGAAGGAATTAAAATGCTCATAACCTGCTTTTGTCAATTTTTGTACCATTTCCTTCTGTAAATAAAATCTATGAGGACACAATTATGCAAATAAGAGTATCTTGGCTACTTTAAAATTAAATATCCTTAAAAATTTCATTCTATTTTGATGTGATTTATATACCGCTGAACATATTAACTAGTATGACAGCCTGGTGGCATAAAATAAAATCAGCTTTCCTCAAATTGTTCTCTAAGAAAGCTTAAAATGTTGCCATGTATTTTTACCTCAACACAAGGGAAAAGAGGGTTTATCAGTGCTTAGGAGAATTTCATTATTCGTGACCCGGGGTTCAGTGTGGTATAAGAATGACTATTGTAAAGCTGACTGGGCAAGTGTCTTTTTCTCAGAGGCTTACAAATACCCTGGCGGCCCCCTCAGGCAGCCCATTTTCAGTTTCTCCATCAGATCTATCACACATTCATGCCACCTCAACTGTGTCACTTCAAATGACTTCCCAGACAGCCCCTAGACTGCCAACAATAAAAAATGGATTTATTTGCTTAGTCTTCTTACTGGAACATCTATCTCAGAAGGGTATATAGTTAGACATTTTTCTTTTAAATACACAGTTTCTCAGATACAGTTAGCTATGCTTGTTTTGATAACTGTAATTTGTTCCGAAGTGATGAATATATTAATAAATAATGAACATAACATGAATTTTGCCTTTGCCCACACGCAATTTCCTCCACTAGAAACAATTAAGTTAATTCAAGAGAAAAGCACTGATCTTAGCTGAGCCATGTAGGGGCACACCAAATATGCCCAGAAACGTCTCAGGGTGTACCCATTGCCTCTGTTCACCACTTTTCCATGACATACTCATCCATATTTCTATTCTATTTGAAATAGAAAGGAAAGTAATGTTACTACTTTCCTTTCTATTTCAAATAACCATGCTTCCACCTTTTCTTAAAAACTCACCAGTTGAAAATGTTTTTATGCTCATTGCCCCAAATAAACTTCAGGCCTCATTCTAGGTAAAGTGCCATATGTATTGTAGAATTCATGTGTTTCTCAATGATTTAAACCATTTAAAAATACACTACCAAGAATAAAATGAACTCTAAGATTACTGTATGCTAGAGTTATGTCATCAATTATCACAGAGTAAAATGGGTTGGGAAATGTACTTGAGAAACTTAGAAAAAAAAGAAAACCTTGTTTTTGTTGTAGAAGTTACTTTAGTTGTGCTTGGTAAGATTATTGTCATTATTTCCTAACTGTTTCTGTGCTGTCACTTATTATCATTATTAAAGTATAAAAAGAATCCAAAAGTGTTAACTAGTGCTCCCTTTGAAAATATTTTGTTTCCTCATCTTCTTCAGGCAGAGGTCATTTACACTGAGGTTTTGTCAGTAAAAAATCCTGAGAAAGTTTCTGAATATCACAAAAATATGAATAAATACTGTTTAACGTGGCAATACACTTGTTAATTTATTGTATTTTTGAAAAATATAAGAGAGTGCATATTAAGAGTTTTCACCAAAAAATCAAACAAACAAAAAAGATTACTGTGAGATGAATCACATGAATTAGCTAGATTTAGTTATTCTACATTGCAGATGTGCTTTGAAACATCTTGTTGTACATGATGAATATATTCCATTTTATTTTCCAATTTAAAAAATATAAAATGAAAAACACGTGAAATAAAAATATCTAAATTTTTAAATATTTACAGCAAGTCTATCCACATTCTACCTCATATTCTGGGATACTTTACATAAATTTTTAATCCCTCATTCCTGTTTATTTACAATTTAATGACAAATCATAATTCTTTCCAGTTATAGATATCACATAATGATTTAGAAAACATTTTTAAAGGATTTTTTTTCTACTTAATATTTAAAAAGTTATTGAGGAATCACTTTTGAAATGGTGTAGTAAGAACTTCAAATCTACTCTGAGAGCAACAAGAACACTGGCAAAAATTGTCCAGACCAACTTTTATATTACCCTGGAAATGAAAAACATACAAAAATATCCTTATTCAAGAGAAATGACTGAATCTCTGTTAGAACCAAAAGATTAGTGTTGTTTTAAATTACTCTGCTCCCACCCTTCTCTCATATTTCTTTGAAAACATTTAAAACCAATAGTCTCACAACCCTGGCTGTTATAAAAACCAGCACAATAGCAGTTATTAAAGGGTGGAGAGCGGGACAGGGCTTCCCCCAAAGCCTGTTTTACCTGTCAGGCAGTTTGTTGAAAAGCTCTGTTCTCAAGGCTTGTCTTCATTGATGGGATTCAGAACTTGTTCTTTGCAAGCAGCCCTATAACAAAGCATTTGTCAAAAATCAGTGGTAATCATTTAATATCACAGCTTTCCACAGTACTGTTACCTCTTAAGGTTAACATCAGTCTAGCAAAATAAAAAAGGGAAAAATTGGAAATTTGGGAGCTTTGGAAGGCTAGCCTGTGAATGTGAGCATGTGCATTCCCAGGATGACCTGTAATTAGGACTACCAAGAGAGCATTGTGAGGCACCACCCAGACTCTTTGCAAGGGTAGCAGGCTTAATGGTTACTCATTTAAGAAAATTTGTGTCCAACATTAGCAGATAATAATGCTAAGCCAACAGGAAGATTTTAGTGACCTACTTGGATAAAATACAGATTTTACAGAGTAAGATAGAAAATCACTAAACAAATAAACATCCCCAATAATCCAACAATAACAATAAACAACAACAAATTCCAGAGAGTAATGCTGTGATTACATTGTTTAAAATGTCCAGGTTTCAAAATAAGAATTTAATACATTAAAAGAAACAGGAGAATTTAGCCTAAACATGAAGAAAAGAAAAATTCAGTCAGTAGATCTGTCCCTTAGGAGGCCCAGATACTTAACTTTCTGGACATCAACTATTTTAAAAAGGTTCAAAGCAGTAAAGAGAAAAATGTCTAAAGCACTAAAGAAAATTATTAGAATTTGAATTCACCAAATACAGTTGATTAATAACAGATATATTAATTATTTTTAAGATTTACTAATCTTAAAGATATGCTCACTATTTTGGGAGGGAGGGGTAATGGGGAACACTCTTAATTATATGTATATAATGTAGAGAGAGAGTATTACTGAGTTGCTTAACACCTTGTCCATTGTTGAGGCTGGCTTTGAATTAGTAATCCTCCTGTTTCAGACTCAGGAGTCCCTAGGATTACAGGCATGTAGCACTGTGCCCAGCTTCACTATTTTTACGTTATAATAATCTTTAAAATATACTAATCTTGCCAGGCACACTCCTTTTTTATATAAGTTTTCCATTTACACTGTGAATAGAGAAATTTTTGAATAACATTTTTGGACCGTTTTCTATCTGTATTTGAAAGTGGTGTAATATATACATAAAAATGATTTGTTAAAGTGGACCTTAGTCATTTGTATCATTAGAAATAGTTTTGGGAAAAAAATTGGAAAAAAAATCTACAAGCAGAAATAAATAACCCATTCCTTTCTGTATATTTGTATAGGCTTTTAGATGTCAAAATACTCTTTTGCATATTCTTTTGCTGTTGTGACTTTTTAAGACTTTTTTTTTTAACATAGATCAATGAACTAAAGGTGTCATATGGAACAAAAAAAGGTTTGAAGATTCAGAGACCCAAGGACATATCAAATGTTCAACATGTGTAATGTTAGTCCTAGACTAGAGAGAGAAAGCAGAAAGACTATTTAAAGAAATGATGGATGAAAACTTTTAAAGTATGATTTAAAATTTTCATCTACACATCCAAATGGCTCAAGAAAATTCAGCTAGGATACTATTAGAGAGATCCATGCTTGTATGCATCATAGACAAACTGTTAGGAGACAAAGATAAGGAATCTTGAAAGCAGCAAGAAAAAGGTAAATCATCAAAAACAAGTTTCCTGACTAAGATGGAAAGCTGACTTCTCATGAGAATCGAGGAAGTGGCCAGAAATTCAAAGTGTTCAAAAAAAAAATGATTATCAGGTGATAATTCTATATCCAGCAAAGGTAGCTTCACAAAAGTAGCTGCCCTAAGTAGATAATTCACTGTAAGCAGATCTGCATTATATGCAATTATAGGAAATCCTTCAGGCCAAATGAAAGGAGGCTAGACAGTAACACAAATGCACATGATCAAAATAAAGAGTAACCATGGGCATAAATAACTTTGAAGTAAATATGAGAGAGAGCATGAATCTATTTTTGTTTATAGTTACTTTGTTATCACATTTTTAAAAGGAAAACTGCATAGAGTAATATGTATAAAACTCTGTTGTTTGGTTTATTCTGCAGAAAGATACAATTTGTATGACCATAATCTCAAAAAAGTGGGGAGGAGTAGTTATATAGGAGCAAAATTTATGTTTATTTTTCAAATTAAATTAATCTAAACAATGATGCTTAAATTATTGTAATCACCCAAATAAAAGATAAACTAAAATAAACTAAGTAATTAAAGTAATTAAAGTGATGTATTAAAAATACCTATTTATTTTACTTTTTAAATTTATTCTTTTTAGTTATACATGACAGTAGAATGTATGTTTACATATCATATATACATGGAGTGTAAATTCCCATTTTTGAGGTTGTATATGATGTGGAGTTTCACTGTTCACGTATTTGTACATGAACATAGGAAAGTTATATCTGATTCAATCTGCTGTCTTTCCCATTCCCTCCTCACTTTACCCTATTGCCTGCTGTCCCAATCTAATGGGCCTCACTCCCCTCCCCTGCACCCTGTGCCTATTGTGATTCAGCATCCACGTATCAGAGAGAACATTCTGCCTTTGATTTGGGGGAGATTGGCTTGTTTCACTTAGTATGAGAGTTTCTGTTTCCATCCAATTAGCTGCAAATGCCACAATTTAATTTTCCTTATGGCTGAGTAATATTTATTCCATTGTGTATATGTACCACATTTTATTTATACATTCATCTATTGAAGGGTACCTAGGATGGTTCCATAGCTTAGCTATTGTGAATTGAGATGCTATGAATATTGATGTGGTGGTGACACTATAGTATGCTGACTTTAAGTCCTCTAGGTATTTTCCAAGAAGTGGGATAACTGGGTCAAAAATGGTTCCATTCCAAGTTTTCTGAGGAATTTCCATACTGCTTTACAGAATGGTTACACCAATTTGCAGTCCCACCATCAATGTATGAGTGTTCCTTGCCAACATTTATTGTTACTTACATTCTTGATAATTATCATTCTGTCTGGAGAGAGATGAAATCTTTGGTTAATTTTAATTTGCATTTCTCTAATTGCTAGTGATGTAAAACATGTTTTTCATATATTTATTGACCATTTGTATTTCTTCTGTGAAATGTTTATTCATTCTCTTTGCCCATTTATTGATTGGGTTATTTGTTTGTTTGTTTGTTTTTGTTGTTGTTGTTTTTTGGTGTTAAGTTTTTTGAGTTCTTTATATATTCTGGAGATTAATGCTCTATCTGAGGTGCAAGTGGCAAAGATTTTCCTCCTATTCTGTAGGCTCTCTCTTCACATTATTGTTTTCCTTGCTGTGAAGAAGTATTTTAGTTTAATTAAATTCCACTTATTGATTCTTGATTTTGCTTGTTGTACTTTGAGAGTCTCACTGAGGAATTCTATTCCTAAGTCAACCATGATGAAGACTTGGGCCTACTTTTTCTTCTAGTAGGCTCAGGATCTCTGGTCTAATGCCTAGGTCCTTGATACACTTAGAGTTGAATTTTGTGCAAGGTGAGAGATAGGGGTCTAATTCCATATCATTTCTTTTGGATTTCCATTTTCCCAGCATCATTTATTGAAGAAGCTATCTTTTCTTTAATATATGTTTATGGCACCTGTGTCTAATATGAGATAACTGTATTGATGTGGGTTTGTGTCTGTGTCTTCTGTTCTATACTATTGGATTTCATGTTTTGGTGCCAATAACATGCCATTTTTATTACTATAGTTCTATACTGGTATTGAGATGCCTCCTGCTTCATTTTTTCTTGATGAGGAAAGAGCTTGGGCTATTCTGAGTCTTTTGTATTTTCAAATAAATTTTATGACTAATTTTTCTCATTCTATTTTTTATTTCTGTGAAGTAGGTCATCTGAACCTTAATTGCATTAAATCTGTATAGTGCTTCTGGTAGTTGGTCATTTTGACAATATTAATTCTGCCTATTCAAGAACACAGGAGATTTTTCCATCTTCTAAGGTCTTCTTTAATTTCTTTCTTTAGTGTTCTGTAGTTTTCATTATAGAGGTCTTTCACATCTTTTGTTAGATTGATTCCCAAGTATTACTTTTTTTTTAAAGAGAGAGAGAGATAGAGAGAGAGAGAGAATTTTTTAAATATTTATTTGTTTAGATTTTGGTGGACACAACAGTTTTATTTTATTTTTATGTGGTTCTGAGGATCAAACCCAGCACCCAGTGCTTGCCAGGCGAGCACGTTACTGCTTGAGCCACATCCCCAGCCTCTCAAATATTACTTCTTTTGAGCCTACTATGAATTGAATAGTTTTCCTAGTCGCTCTTTCAGTTGATTCATCACTGATGTACAGGAACACAATTGATTATGGTGTTAATTTTACATCCTGATGCTTTGTGAATTCATTTGTTAGCTCTAGAAGTTTTCTGTTGTATTTTTTGGGGTCTTCTAAATGCAGAATTATATCATTAGTAAATAGGACTAGTTTGAGTTCTTATTTTCATGTTTATATTCCTTTAATTTCTTTATCCTGTCTAATTGCTGTGGCTAGAATTTTCAAGACTATGTTGAATAGAAGTGATATTCCAGATTTTAGAGGGAATGCTTTCACTTTTTCTCCAATTAGAATGATGTTGGCCTTGGGGTTAGCATAGATAGCTTTTTCAATATTGAGGTAGTTTTTCTAGTGTTTTGAACATAAATGGATGGTATATTTTTTCAAATGCTTTTTCTGCATCTTCATAGTGACCCAGAGATTTTGATTTGTTGTATCGCTATTCTGATATACCTCTAGTATTTTTAAATTTCATCCCTGATTTCTTCTGCTATGCATTGGTCATTCAATAGCACATTATTTAGTCTCCAGGTGTTAGAGTAGCCTCTATTTTATATTTTAATTGATTTCTAATTTCATTCCATTATGATCTGATAGAAAGCAAGGTATCATCTCTGTTTCTTTTTTTTATTTGCTAAGGTTTGCTTTGTAGCTTATGATATGTTCTGTTTTAGAGAGGGATCCATGTGCTGCTGAGAAGAAAGTATATTCTGTCATTGAAGGATAAAATATTCTATATATGTCTGCTGGGAGCCACAGCCAATTAATATGATGCATAGCATTTTTGATTGAAAGGTGATGCCAGCTAGCCATTGAGATGATATGATTATGTTAAAAATTACATTCATATGGATACTGGACTCCTGCTGCGGGACTCCTGGAGAGTTCCCATTGGTTGGGAAAGTGCAGTAGGAGGGAATTCCGGAGGAGGCGCTTGCACTGGAGTTCCGGGAAGGAACCGGCGGAACGCCGCGTGGGTGGATCGGGAAGCTTCCCGGGCACGGACGTGGTGTTGGCGGTTTTTTCAAATAAAGTTTGTTCCTGTTTGAGTGGCTCGTGATCTTGTGCCCAGCCAGACAGCGGCAACTGGTGGCCCGTACGGGGAGCGCCTGAAGCTTGGAGGTGAGTAAAATTGCTCGCCCCTGAGGGAAGGCGACAGAATGGGTGACCATTTCAAAAAACAATGTGTTCTTCTTTTGATTTATTTTGTTTTTGTTTCAAGCTGCCTATCCCTAGAATTTTCTCAGGCAAACTGGGAAAAATGGTTGGCTCAAGGCTTGAAGTTGTTTGGCCCTGAGAAAGAGAAAATTGATACAACTATTCTTTGCTCCGTTTTTGTTTCATTCTGTTTCGGTTTTGTTTTATGCTACCTTATTGGGTTGCGTTACCTTTATAGTAGATTAGAAACTAGTAAAAAACAAACCGAAAAACTGTTAAGTAAATTGTTAGAGGTCCAAACTGTGGTAGAAAACATGTCAGGTCAAGCAAAAGAGAAGGTCTCTCCAGCTAGTCAGACAGAGGAAAATTTGAAGAAAGAAAGCTTAGAGGAAAAACGACCATCAGTTGGGGAGTTACAACAGGAGGCTGCTACTAACTCCGTTCTATCACCAGAGGGCGTAATTCAACCAACAGCTCCACCTACAGCTGAGCGGCCCTCAACTCTCGTAGTTGATGCACAAAATCCTAAGGCAAGATCCCAAAGACTAGCATGCCCTGTACTTGAGCAGGCAGGAGGGCAACGAATTCACCGTGCTTTAGATTTCAAAACAGTAAAGCAATTAAAGGAGGCTGTAACAACCTATGGCCCGCAAGCACCCTTCACCATAAGCGTGGTCGAATCTATTACCAACTTAGACATGACACCAGCAGATTGGGCTAACATGTGTCGATCTGTGCTAAATGGAGGACAATATTTGTTATGGAAGGTTGCCAATGAGGAATTCTGCATGGAGACAGCTAGGCGAAATACAGCAGCCGGTTACCCTCAAAGAAATCTGGAGATGTTGTTAGGAAAGGGACCTTATGAGGGTCAACGGCAACAAATTGAATATGATCCTGGTGTATATGCACAAATTGCTGCAGATGCAGTTAGGGCATGGAAAACTTTACAGGGGCATGGAGATTTACAAGGACAGTTATCTAAGGTAATACAAGGAACTAACGAACCTTACGCTGAATTTGTAGATAGGCTTATTCAGACAGCTTCTAGAATATTTGGAGATGTAGAACAGGCAATGCCATTTATAAAACAACTGGCTTATGACCAAGCAAATCGTTGCTGCAGAGAGGTCATTAGACCATGGAAACATGAAGATTTAAACACATATATTAAATTATGTAGAGACATTAATGAACAAGGACAAGTCTTAGCAGCAGTACAACAGGCTTTAGATGCCAGGCCAAAAACATGCTACAATTGTGATCAGACAGGACATTTTAAAAGGAATTGCCCCATAGGAGGAGGGTTTAACAAAGCTAGGTATCAAAGGAATAGAATACCAGGTATTTGCCCACGATGCCGTAGAGGGAGACATTGGGCTAATGAATGCCGTTCTCAAACCACCATAGAGGGCACTCCGTTATCAAAAAATGGACAAGGATCAAGTGTTTACCCACGATATCGTGGAGAAAGGCATCAGGCTCCATTGCCAAAAAACGGACTGGAGGGCCCAATGCTCCGGGGCCCAAAACCACAAATATACGGGACAATGGAGGAACCCAACAGCACCATCAAGGTAGTGCCCAGGACACATTATCCATTAAATCCCTCATCAGACAAACTAGAGGGAGTGCAGGGCTGGACATCTGCGCCTCTGCAAGAGCAGTACTAACTCCAGAGATGGGAATTCAAATAATTCCCACAGGAGTAAAAGGACCTCTTCCCCAAGGAACGGTAGGCTTATTATTGGGACGCAGTTCTTCTACACTAAAAGGACTTATGATAAGTCCCGGGGTAATTGATCCCGATTATGAAGGTGAAATAAAAATTATAGCTAGTTCTCCAAGAGGCATATCAGTTATCTCACCAGGGGATAGAATAGCACAGTTACTAATAATACCCAGCCTACATGATAAATTTTCCAGTCGTACTGTAGAAAGAGGTACCAGGGGATTGGGCTCCACAGGTGTAGATTGGGCTATGCTGTCTTTAAATTTAGATTCTCGCCCCATGCTAAAACTAAATATTCAAGGACACGACTTTAATGGGCTACTGGACACAGGTGCAGACCTTAGCATCATATCTAGTCAGGAATGGCCAAAACATTGGCCATTACAACAAGCCACTCAAACGCTTCGAGGCCTAGGAGTGGCTACTAATCCCCATAGAAGTGCAATGGTATTAGATTGGAAGGATCCTGAAGGATGTGAGGGAACTATACAGCCATATGTATTGGATCATCTTCCTATAAATTTATGGGGACGAGATGTCCTAGATCAATTAGGTTTGACGTTAACAAATAACATCAATCCTAATGCGCCCACTACTAGGGCTAGACAAGGTTTTAAAAAAGAAAAAAGATTAGGAAAACAAGGACAAAATATAGCAACACCAATTCAAATAGATCAAGGAACAGACAGACATGGGTTGGATTTTCAGAAAGGGCCACTGAGACAATAAAAATTACTTGGAAATCAGAAAGACCAGTGTGGGTTCCTCAGTGGCCCCTAACTAAAGAAAAGATACAAGTAGCCCATGATCTGGTCAAACAACAATTAGCGAAAGGACATATACAACCTTCCATATCTCCCCACAATACTCCCATTTTTGTCATTAAAAAAAAATCTGGTAAATGGAGATTATTACAAGATTTAAGAGCCATTAATAATGAGATGGTTATTATGGGACCTGCTCAATCAGGGATTCCCCAATTGTCTGCTTTACCAAAAACCTGGTATGTTTTAGCTATAGACCTTAAAGATTGTTTTTTTTCAATTCCAATTCATCCTGAGGATAGTCCACATTTTGCATTTACTATCCCTGCACTAAATCATGAAGGTCCTGATCAGAGATATGAATGGAAAGTACTCCCTCAGGGGATGGCTAATAGTCCAACTATGTGTCAAATTTATGTTAACAAAGCAATCCAACCACTTAGAAATCAAAATCCTGAACTACAAATATTTCACTATATGGATGATATGTTATTGGCACATAAAGATAAAAACACACTGCTAGAATGTTATGCCACACTTACAAATTTATTAAAAGGTTATAATCTAGAGATAGCAATAGATAAAGTACAATTAAATCTTCCAATTAATTATCTAGGAGTCCTGTTATCCTCAACCATGGTCCGTCCACCAAAAATTCAAATACGAGTAGATCAACTCAAATCACTTAATGACTTTCAAAAGTTATTGGGAGACATAAATTGGATAAGGCCTTATCTAGGCATACCAACAGGAGAGCTAGGACCTTTATTTGATATCCTAAAAGGTCCATCAGATCCAAATTCACCCCGCATGTTAACGCCTGAAGCAAGAAAGGCATTAAAAATCATTGAAACATATATGGAAAATATGCACTTGGATAGAATTGATATAAGTTTGCCTTTATTATTTATTGTACTACCAACAAAAAATATTCCTACAGGAGTATTTTGGCAAGAAGGTCCATTATTGTGGATACATTTATCTTATTCTCCTAATACTATTCTTACTAGATATCCTGAGGCTGTAGGACAATTAATACTCAAAGGAATAAAAGCAGCAAAGGGAGTGTTTGGGATTTCTCCCAATAAAATTATTACTCCATATACTATGGATCAAATTGATGAGTTAGCCAATGAGTTAAATACTTGGGCAATAATCATGTGTAAATCTAATGTTTCATTTGATAATCACTTGCCATCTAATCCTTTGTTATCTTTTTGGTCTAAGCATCCTGTAGTTTTTCCAAAAATGACAAGAAAGACCCCTATCATGAATGCTCCAAATATATTCACTGATGGGTCAAATAATGGTACAGCAGCAGTAGTTACCCCTGATCAAACTTTTACATTTTTAGTACCCAAACAATCAGCTCAAAAGGTAGAGCTTAATGCAGCATTACAAGCTATTATGATGTTAAGTATAAATTATTAATTATATTTTTTATTTCTATAACTTCTTTATTTAGATTTTGTTAGGAGAATCTATCCAGGGGTTCGACATATGTGTTAAAGTCACTCAGTATTATTGTGCTATGGTCTATTTGATTCTTGAAATAAGGAAGGATTTTTTTGATGTACATAGGTATTACATTATCTTGGGCATAAATATTTATGATTGTTTTGTGTTATTGATGCATAATTCCCTTTGGCAGTATAAAATGTCCTTATTTGTCCTTTCTAGTTAACTTTGGCTTGAAGTCCACTTTATATGATATGAGTATATAAACCCCTGCTTATTTATGAGAGTCACATTAATGATATGTTTTTTTTTTTTTCCTTCCTTTTCCCTTCAGTCTGTGGATGTCTTTACATATGGGGTGAGTCTCTTAGAGACAGCATAGTGTTGAGCCTTGTTTTTTAATCCAATCTGCCAATCTATGTCTTTTGATTGATGAGTTCAGGTCATTTACATTCAATGTTGTTATTAAAATAAGATTTGTATTGCCAGTCATTTTGGTTTATTTCTGTTTTTTAATTTGAATTAGTTTCTTGATTGAGTCACTGTTCTTTTAGTGTAGTTCCTCTCTTTGCTTATTTTCACTTTTATTTTTCATTTCTTTTTAATGAAATATCTTATTGAGTGTGTTTTGTAGTGCAGGCTTTGTAGTTGTGAATTCATTTAACTTTTGTTTATCATGGAAAGTTTTTATTTCTTCGTCAATTCTGAACCTTTGTTGGGTTTAGCATTTGTGGGTACAGTCTGAAGATGTTGAGAGCCACAGCCGAAGGGGCCCCAGCAAACTTTCAGACTGCCAGCTGATGAGCTGAAGGGGCCCCAGCAAACTTTCAGACTGCCAGCTGATGATTGGCTCACAGCGGCCCCAGCAACATCTAGCTGATTGGCTCCTCTGCGGTGATGCTCATTGGGCTGTTTCCTTGCCCTTTCAGACCACGGAGCTGCTCATTGGGGGACTTTTTTGGCTCCGCCCATGCAACCCAGCCAATCGGCCTCAAGAGCAGGAGGATTGTGGGAGGAAGAGGCTGGGTTGGAGGAGTGTGGCTTGTGGGAAGCCGGTGGTAGCAGTTGGGCTCTGAGGGTTTTTTTTCCTGAGGAGCTGTTTTCTTTGGCTTGTGTGGTTCTAAAAATAAAGTTAGTTTTTTTGACAAGTGGCTCCTGAATTGTGCCCAGCCAGACTGCGGCATTTGGTGGCCTGTACGGGGAAATGGGTCACATGGGCGGAGCCAAAAAAAAAAAAAAAAGTGTGTACTGGTGAAAGGATAGACAATAATGGACTAGAATTTTGAGTCCAGAAATAAAGCCATTTTATTTATTGACCAATTGATCAGCAACAGATTTGGGAGAAGTATGTTTTATACATAATTTAAGACATACTTATATCAAAAACTGTATTTGTTGTTGATATGAAATTAAAGGTTATCTGAGTGTCCTTTATCTGAAACTCTACCTATTGTTGATATAAAAAATAAGCTTAATAAACCAGTTGTAAAAGTTGTGTGTTGGCATGGTGCATGCCAAATCACTACTTTACAAATAGGTTTTAAGAGTCCTCTGCTGCCAGACTTTTTGAAAAATCATTATCAATTACATATATTCCTAAAAGAAATTTCAAGCTTCACAAAACAATGAGAATTAAATGCTCTGAGTTTTCAAAAGCCTATTTCTTTTCTCTCTCTCTCTCTCTCTCTCTCTCTCTCTCTCTCTTTTTCTGTACCCTGGGTTGAACCCAGGGGCGCTTAACCACTAAGGCACAACCACAGCCCTTTTTTGTATTTTATTTTGAGTCAGGGTCTCGCTAAATTGCTCAGGGCCTTGCTAAATTGCTGAGACTGGCTTTGAACTTGCAATCCTCCTGCATCAGTCTCCCAAACCACTGAGATTATTGGAGCACACCACTAAATGCCTGACTCAAATTCCTTTTTCTAACCAAATCTAAATTTAAGAAAATCTTGGGAACAGAGCAAAGTTTTAAATGAAACCTGTATTTCATTGTAGGTGGCCTGTATCAAGGAAAGAAAGAATACCTGTAATCCTACCTTTAGTTTTTCTATAACATATTTTGCAAACTGTTTTGAGCTATTTTGAATGGAATACATACAGCTGGACATAAAGTGGGTGGAAAAATTTATGGACACATTTTCCCATTATATGCAATACTAGGGTACATTGGATCATATTTTTCATCCTGAGGCCTTTTTCCAGTCATTTGCTGTAATTGCAAATGTCTCATCATTTAGCTCATTGCATGCAATCATGGGTTTTACCTTACTAATTAATAAACTATTTTCCATAGATGATACGAAAATTGTTTTTTTTTTGTTGTTGTATCTTGGGAATGTTGATAAATGTCTATGAGAGAAAGATTTACATTTTGTTATGACTCTATTAGCTCTCTAATATTTTTTCTATTTATTGCACCAAGAAACAAATAAAAACCCAAATAACTTGTATTTGCCTAGGCACAATGGAAACTATTGAAATATCATTGGACTACCAATTAGATAATACCTTTTAGCTAATTTTACTTGGGGATTCAATTTTATTAAGGGAACATAGGAAGAGACATACAGATTCATTTCACAAAAAAGTAAGTGTCCTCATTTTTTTTACACATATTAAATCAGTGCAGTAAAAATAATTACAACATTTAAGAGAATCATTATATTGTCTAAATTGTTATTGGAGATCCATAATTGAACTTTTTTTATTTCTACATACATGACTTGAACTGAATTTATCAAAGTTTTACAGCAATGAAAATTGATACAGAAATCATCAATTATGTCACATTTCAGAATATATTGGCAGAGTTCTGCTACTCAAATGTTTTGACCAGAGAACACATGTAGGTGTTATGTCTATTATTATAAATTGGAGCACTCTCAAACTAAAAAAAACTCTTTTGGGAACATAAATTTAACCCTACTTTTTCATCATTCAAAATTAGTTATAATGTCAACTGTTTTGTTTCTATTAGTAATATCACTATTCTTCCATTTCTCTAAGATGTAATCTTTATGCTATCATACTTAGTAAGGCACAAAGACTAGATTTTACCTTCAAATTCAGTCCACCAAGTATTTCCAAACTCAATGGAATCACTTTTGAAGAATACACACATACAAAAATCGTAAAACCATTTTTATTTAAATAGAAACAGAATAAGTATCATATTCTGTACATAGTGCTAATTCTCGAAGTAAATCCATTATCAATATTTAAGATTACTAATAAGATTAAGCTATATTATATCATTAATAAACAACCAACATAAAAGATAATTGATGTAAATTAACTGTGTTCTGTGGGAAATTTCAACTAAAAATTTTTCAGACATGATTATACATGTTTATCCCACATCATCTAAGGGAGAATTTTGCTAATAAATATGAAAAGTGGCAGCCACACAATGTAGATGCTATTTAAAAGTTTTATTTCCTGCTACCATTAGATGTTTCTGATTTAGTTCTAACCTTAGCAAATCAACAAATGATTGTTAATTGTTTTTTTCCATATATTTGTACTGTGGACTAGAGTTTCAGGGCAAGGACAAGGTTATACTTAGATAATCTTTAAATTGTGTTTCTTTCCCTATTGCTGTTTATCTTTCCTATTTCCTTTTTCTGAATCTTCCATTTTTCTTCTTACTCTACTTCTCAAGGTCAGATCTCTTTGTGTCTTAAAACACATAAGTCTGGCCAGATAAGAGAATGTAATGATCTTACCAGATTCCCTTTAGGTTAAGCTTACAACCTAGCCAATGTTCCTATTCTACAACAGTCCTTTTGGGGAGAGGGGGATTAACTCAAAGTGGTCAAACCATCACACACTGCATCTATTTCTCTTGAATATTTAAAAATAAAACAATAAAAAAAGAAATTAGAAACAATAAACATCAGTCAACTATTAGCACTTTTAAAAGACTTTTATTCATGAATTGGTTTTATTATTGTATAACAAATATTTCTTACTAACTTAAGAAAACAAACAATTGTTACCTCACACAACTTCCAAGGGTCAAGCTACCCTGGCATGGCCTTGCTAGTTTGCAATGGTTGAGAGTCACTGACAGGGACTGTAATCATGTGAAGATGTGACTGGGAGTGGAGAATATGCTTTAAGGTCACACATAGGAGTGTCCGATTGAGGCTTCACCGTGGTTCTGTAGGTTGGTTCTGGTTCTCTCCCCGACCCCTGTGTCCCCAACAAAGGGATGTTTACAGCAGAAAAGCTAAGTGCCCCAGAACTAATGATCTGAGAAAGCATGTTGTTATGGCCTAATTCAGAAGTGACATACCATCCATTCTACTTTATTCTAATGTTTACAGTACACGAAGAAAGTCACTAAGCTTCACTTACTCAAAGAAGTAAATTAGGCTCCACCTCATGTAGGGGGGTATATTGAATTTTTTGTGGGTATATTTTAAAACTGCTATGCCCTCTAGTACTTGGAGTGTTGCAACAGATCCTTCATGGGCTTCTCTGACCCTAAGCTTTTCTTTCTTAACATCCAACTGGCAAACAGTAACCAAATTATCTTCAAATAATGCTCTTTTCTCATATTGTTTCTCTGCTTAAGAACTTACAGAAGTCTCTTGTAGCTTTTGGATCAAAATCTAATGTGTTTAATATCTAATGTTTTCCATGCCTTGTTCTAGAGTATAACAATGAGGTTACAGCATGATCTGATTCTTGTTATAAAATCCCATTTCATATTAAAACATTCTAGACTCCAGAAAAAAATTGCTAAAATCAGATATAAGATTCTACCTTCTATCTTTTGTTTTTATTTTCTTTTCTTTCATACATTTTTTTTATACCAGGAATTGAACTAAGAGGTTTTTAACTACTGAGCTACATCCCAGCCCCTTTTTTTCACATTTTATTTAGAGACAGGGTCTCACTTAGTTGCTTAGGGCCTCACCATGTTGCTGAGTTGACTTTGAACTCATGATTCTCCTGCCACAGCCTCTCTTGCTTCTGGGATGATAGGCATGCACCACTGCTGGGATGATAGGCATGAGAGAGAGAGAGAATTTTTTAATATTTACATTTTAGTTTTTGTTGGACACAACATCTTTATTTTATTTTTATGTGGTGCTGAGGATCGAACCCAGCACCTCATGCATTCCAGACGAGTGCGTTACCTATTGAGCCACATCCCCAGCCCCTAGTTTGCCTTTTATCTCAATCTTGTGCCCATTTTTCCTTTTCTTTCTACCTACTCAAATCTTCCCATTCTTCCTGGCCTGTCATCTCTAAGATGACATTTTTGCCACTTTCTCACTAACTGATGAGCCTGTCCTCTTTAATCCACGTTATAAAGAGTAAAAATGCCTTTGCTTTCTAGCACAAACTATCCTTAAATTATTTCACCTATGTTTGTGTTGCTTTCTCCAAGTAAATCATAAGCTTCCTGAAAGGACAATCACTTTTTATTCTTTTTAGTTTCCATAGATCTTTACTCAATTTGGGAAATAGAGAGGTCCACAAATGTTTGCTGTTTTATTTCTTCTGATTATGAGATTGAAGAGAGCTTTTGGTATACTTTATGGAAAGAAATTTTAAAGTACAAGGATAAGAAAATAAAGAGAAAAAAAAGAATCTTATTCTATTTACATATATATTCCTTAAAAAATAGAAAAATTAAACTTTGTTTAAAAGAAAATTCATGATCTCTAGCCAAAGTTTATCTCATATTCCAGACTTAGCTTAATGTTGGAGAGTAATCCATGGTATAAAAGCTTCAATTGAAAGCATGAAATTCAAACTATTAGAATTTGTCCTGTTTATGACCAAACCAAAACAATTTTTTTAGTCTTACTTGCCTTAAAAATATGGTTATTAACATAAAGGAAACAGAAATGTTATTTCTACTTGCTCAGGGCACTTTAAAATGTAGAACAATTTGATTTTTAAAAAGACATTAATTCTACATAGAAGTACTTTATTCTTTTTTTCAGAAGGGAGTTCTGTGCAAAGTATCTAATTTTCCACAGTCTTTTTGAGAAAATTTTTAAACTGTTAACTGCCTGTAGTATTATTTCTTAGAAAAAAATTGCAATAAATGATATATTTTGATTTTATCTTATTCCTTTTCAAACTTTTGAATTTTTTTCTATGTAACTGGTAATTGTAGAGAGGCACAGTTAAAAAAAAACATGATTTTATTTTTTTAAATCTCTTTATAGAGAAGCATATAAGATATAAACAAAATATGATGAGAAGGACAGAGTGGACCTTCATTTACCTATCACCCAGCTTCAGCAACCACCAGCCTTTGCTCTAAGCTCATTTTATCTCTGCTGGGGCACTACTCAGTGAAGATGCTGTGATTACTGCTGTAACGTACCTCTACTGTCCACTGGAATGCTAGGTGAGGGGTGGCATTTGTAAAAGATAAATCTGTGAATCTAAGTGTTGTCTCTATGAAATGGAATGTGAGAACTTTCAGCATCATGTTTTACCTCCACTGCCTTGGGGTGTGGATATTGAATCCTGGAGAGGTTCAATTTCTAACATTTATTGTTATTAATAGATATAGTTGTATTTGTCTCTGCCATTTACTTTTTGTTCTCTATTTCTCAAATATTTTCCCCCTTGTAATCCTCTCCTATTTTCCTTTTTTCATTTCCTAGTATAATTTTTTCACTTCTTAAAATTTTCACTCATTTTTTGGACAGACTTTCTTTGAGGTTGCCATATAATTTAACATAGATCTCTCATTAGCGTCTACTTTGGATTTGTATGAGTGTAATTCTAGTGAGATATAAAAATCTTAATCCTAATTAACACTATTCCCTCTTTTTTTATGCATTTCTCATGTATTGTTATATTTATCATCATCATTAATATATGTAAACTCTAAAGTATATTATTATATGATTTTTAGATTAGATATTTCCACCATGCGACCAGCGCACTGGTTTCATTAATGAGGTTCTTGGCATAAAAGTTAACTAGTGAGATCGAAATAAACACACAGACTCAGTTACCTTTTTCTATGACCAGGTCCGAGATGGCTCCCCTTCTGGTTTTCACCTGGAACCACCCGGCAGGGCAGCAAGGATTACTCAGGGCTAGCAGGAGAGGGAGATAGAGAGAGAGAGAGCACACCAGGGAGTAGCCTTTTACTGGGGAACAAGAAATTCAGGGGAGAATTCCATCCAATGAAGGTTGAGGGGGGCCGCACTCCAAGGTCAGGGTCAGTGATTGGCCCCCGGGGTCAGTGGTCAGTCACACCCCCACACGGACAGGCTCTCGCACCAGGAGAGGGCCGGGAAAGCTCCGACACAGTTTAGCCAGAGTGCCTCAGACCCAAACCGGGAGTTGCCCAGTCAAGTGTGAGAATGGCTCCCCACAAGATATTTTTATCCCCATAATAGTATAAGTTAAGAAAAGTATAAAGAAGAAGTATAGATTTATAGAGTTCCTTATATTCTCTTGATTTGTTTCTCTGAATGCTAGTTACCATATGGTGTCATTTTCTTACTTCAACATTACTTTACTCTTTTCTGCTTGTTTCATCAGATTATTGCTACATGTAACATTTCTGTATGTTATAGGTCAAAGTTATGATCATCTACATGTTTTGTAAAATTGCTATTTATACCAGTTGAGGGAAGAAAAACTTAAAAAGATATATTTGTACTATCACTTATAAATTGCAATTACCTTTACTACTGTTATTTGTTTTGTGGTGTGTGTGTGTGTGTGTGTGTGTGTGTGTGTGTCTGTGTGTGTTTGTTTAATTTTAATTTACCATTTTGGTCACTTGTTTGAAACCTGAATAAATTCCTTAGTGTTTCTGTATATCTTGTTTCTTAGTTTTTCTGTTTGTTTGTTTTTAGTTTGTAAATGTCTATATTTTGGCTTCCTTTTAGAAGAGATAGCTGAGCTGGATCTAAGGTTCCTATCTGACAGTCATTTTTCTTTCAACACTTTGGATATGTCCTTCCGTTGTCTTCTGGCCACCATTACTTCTAATGAGAATTCAGTTAATGTTATTGGAGCTCTCTTTCAATGTTATTTTTTTCTTGTTGCTTTCAAGGTTTTTCTAATTTCATCTGGCTTCCAACATTCTGAAGTATGCATATCTTTCTTTTTAACCTACTCAGTGTTTGTTAAGCTTTAGATGTACAGAAGCATGTAATAGTTTGTGTATAGCTTATATTTTTCATTACATTTGGGATATTTTCAGGGATTATTTCTTTGAAAATTCTGTTGTTATTGTTTTTTTCTTTCTCTTTACATGTATATTACATGTATTTTGGTGGACTTAAAGGTGTTCCACATTTTTCTTCTGCTCTTTTTGTTTTTCATTCTTTTTTCTCTGTTCTTTAGAATGTATAATCCCTGTTGACCTATCTTCAGGTTTGCTGATTCTTTCTTCTAGTTCAAATCTCATAATAAGCCCCTCATTATGAATTTCATTTTAATTAGTAAATTTTCATTTTAAGTATTGCACGTATATTTCCACAATTTCCATTAGGTTCTTTCATTTTTAAAATAATTTCTGTATCTTGATTAGTTGCTATATTTTATAGTATGTGACCATCTTAGCTTTAGTTTGTATGTGTGGATTCCATTAGTTCTTAAGATATCTGTAATTGTTGCTTTGATGCCTTTAATCTGTTAATTCAGACATCTGGGTCCTCTCACAGGTAGTTTCTGTTGCTTTCTTCTTTTTCTGCACAAAGACCTCTTTTGTTGTTTGGTTTAGTTTTGTTATTTTGCGTGTTTCAGAACTTTTCATTTTTGTTGCTGAAAACTGGATGATTTTGCTAGTGTATTTTAGCAACGAGAATACTTATTTCCCTCCTGCTCTCAGGATTTCTATTGGTTGTTGTTTGCCTATTTGATTAGTGGCTTGGTTTGATTATTTTTATAAAATCTGTTTTTCTTACAGCGTAAATGCTTTGATGTTGCTCATCCGAGAGCAGGGCCTTGGGCATGAATACAGTATCTTGGGAATGGCATTAGTTTAGCAGAGTTTTCTTTTGACTTTTTCCTTATCATTTTATTTAGGTTTCTGCCTCATTTGTTATCTGTGCAATCTCTAAAGCCTAGATTGGGGATAGCAGTACACAAAGGAAGTGTGCATCACATACAGAGTTTAGAAATTAAAAAAAAAAAAAAGGAGAGTAGGAACTTTAAATATTTAATCCAGCCTAACCACCTGTATACCTTGCACAGGGAATACCATATTCAGAATGTCATAAGTAGACCCTGGATGCATAAGTTGCTGATTAAATGAGTGATATGTAGGTAAATAAATATCATCTTTACCACTTCTAACTTGGGGAGTCTTGGTGTAGAGGTTCTCCTGCATAAGTGTATCAGGACAATGCCACACTGCTTCTTGACTGAGAGAACATTCAGGGATATTTACTTGTAAGATTAACAGAGGTTGACTACCCACCCTGATAGTAGACACAATGGATTGCATGAAACTCATAAAATACATGAAACTTCATAATTACATAAATTTTTATCAGTCATATTAAACTCATAATTTCTGAGAAATTAAAGAAAAAATTAAAGTTCAAAACCAGAAAAATAATAAGTGCTCAGAATGAGTCAATGAATTTATAGCCTGGAGCATATCACTGCTCCAAATGGAGTTTTTCATTGAACCTCTGTTTAAAAGTAAATATGGTCTGACATTTTAACTAAAGACTGCCTGCATTTGTGGAACTCTCCCTGGCCCATAGTCACTGCCTCCATCAGTTACTCTGATCTTATTAATCTTGACTCAGGAATCATCCAAGTAATTTAGGCTGCCAGACCTCATTGTTAATCTAGGTTTGAGAATTTGCTATGATACTAAAGTTATTTAAATTGGCTTCTGCCTTACCCCTGTGACCCAGTTGTTAGTTTTATGCTTATCATAAATAGCTTACTTAATATATGCAGTGCAATTTCTATTTATGGGCACTCACTTTCTCTTATCAGTTTCACTTTTGAATTGAGTGATATATGATCCTGAACCCTGCCATTGGGTGCAATTCTTCTACCATGATAGCTATCTTGGGTATTGATTGGACCTTTGGAATTTCTATGATTCCAATCCCTGTAGCTTCTACATTTTGTTTTAGAGGAGCCTTGACCTTGGTTTTTACCTGCTTGAGCTTTGCCTAGGTTGTGACTAGAGACTAGGCTCTGCTTGCCTGTCCCACTTAATCTGTAGTCTGAGTTTGCAGTTGAGTCAGTGTCTGTTTCCTGCCCTGATAGGTAGGTCTAAGGGTAGGTTGGGTCTCTCTTCATTCTAATTTTCCTGTTGGAAGTGATCAAATAAACCATGCAGATTCTTAAATCTTGAAAAGCTCATGTGCTACATGTTGACTTGCTTGCTATTCACCCTTTCAGATTTATAGAAGGTGTGGAGAGAAAATACTCTTATCATTCTTATTTCCTTCCAAAAAAAGACTAAAAATGATGAAAGATATCATAAACTGAATATTTATTAAAAAGTCAAATATTAAAACTGTCTTTCATGCAATCAACTGCAGATTCTGTGAATTTTTAGAATAAAAAATATAAATAAAAATAAATAAAACTTTGCTGACTTCCCAGAGTGGTACTATTAGATGACATTTTTTTTGAGAGAGAGAGAGAGAGAGAGAGAGAGAGAGAGAGAGAGAGAGAGAGAGAGAGAGAGAGAGAATTTTTAAAATATTTATCTCTTAGTATTCGGCGGACACAACATCTTTGTTTGTATGTGGTGCTGAGGATTGAACCCAGGCTGCACACATGCCAGGTGAGGGTGCTACCGCTTGAGACACATCTTCATTTTTTTTTTTTTTTTTACAATTTTTTTTATTGGTTGTTCAAAATATTACAAATCTCTTGACATATCATATTTCATACATTAGATTCAAGTGGATTATGAACTCCCATTTTTACCCCAAATACAGATTGCAGAATCACATTGGTTACACATCCACATTTTTACATAATGCCCTATTAGTAACTGTTGTATTCTGCTACCTTTCCTATCCTCTACTATCCCCCCTCCCCTCCCCTCCTCTCCCATCTTCTCTCTCTACCCCATCTACTGTAATTCATTTCCCTCCTTGTTTATTTTCCCCTTCCCCTCACAACCTCTTATATGTAATTTTGTATAACATTGAGGGTCTCCCTCCATTTCCATGCAATTTCCCTTTTCTCTCCCTTTCCCTCCCACCTCATGTCTCTGTTTAATGTTCTCCAGCCCCTAGATGACATTTTAGTAGAGACCATTTTCTACCAAGATAAAAAGTTGGAAGAATAAGATTGTAAAGGTGGGATATAAATGGACCATGACATTCAAAGGGAGATATTGGTAATATTTTAAAGATTTGTGTGAATGGATATGTTGAAGATAAAGAGTACAATAAAGAAAGCATCACATCATTTAAGGAAATAGCTAAGTCCACTGTATTTATGATTAAAGAAACTAACATTGAATCTCAGATCTGCTATTTACTGACTGTATAATATTAGACACTAAAAATCCTCTTATGTCTCTGTTTCCTCATCTGTAGAAACAGAATAACAACTGTGTCTCATAATAAGGTCATGAGGTAGCAACGGTTATACTCATAATGATGCCATGCACATACTAGAAGTTATGTTTAGAATTTAGCATTTATAAAATTAGATTTTGATGCTGAGTGCTGTTATTTTGCCTTTTAGATTCATTCCTGCCTTTCTCCATCTGGTTCTGTGCCTCAAGAGACTGACATTTGTGGATCATGAAAATGAACTTTGTTACCCTCTGGCTTCCATTGTCTTTGAGGCAAAGAAAAGATGCAGGAGGAAATTTTTCAGGTAGAGGAGTGTGAGATCTAGGGTATTTATTTCCCTGATCTCTCCATCTGACAGATTATTCCATCTAGTTTCTTCTTTCTTGTTTGTTTCGGTTTAGGAGTGATGAAGTCATATTTTTATCTCTGTTTTTTTTTTTAATTCATACACACATATACCCACTGAAATATGTGTACATATATAGATAGATATACATAAACATAAAAAATAGGGAAGAGAGATATTTATTTTTTATTTTATTTATTTTTAGTTTTATTTTAAGGAATTGATTCTTGTGATTTGTGAAGCTGGTGAGTCCAAAGTCTGGAGGGAAGGTCAGCAGGCTGGAGCCCCAGGGGAGAGTTAATGTTGTACCTTTCACTCCAAAGGCAGTCTGGAGCAGAATTCCTTCAGGTGTGCCAATATTTCCTGTTGAAAGGGCAGACTCATAATATGTGAGGCACTGGGAATAAGAAAATATGGCTTTTTAAAAAAAAATCATTAAGAATTTCAAGACAATAACAGCAGAGCATTAAACCAAGTGGAGGGCTCCCAAGTCCAGGGACCTGTGCAACTGCTAAGATCAGATGCTTGTGAACTCAGCCCTGCCTGTCAGCTTCCTTGGAACTTGCCCACAAATGTATCATTTCCTTATTAAACATTTTCAATGAGTGCATATGAATGTGTCATATGTTTTCCACAAGAATCCTGAGGTGAACATCAGAATGAAACCAAATACTAGAATTTGGATGCCAAAGCTCAAAGACCCTAGAATTTGTCCACTCATCCTATGTATTTCAGTGAATTTCATTTTCATAATTTTCAGTGAAACATTTTGAAAGAAGATGGTCTCTAATTTATGTAACTTGGGAAATTCACATAGGGGAAGAAACATCTGTATCTACTGATTTTTTTGGACCATAATTATACAAAGTGAACATGCATTAAATATTATTTGATCTTCCAATATTTAGATGCATATCTTTAGAATAGTTTGTTTCTTGTCTAGTTCTTTAACTAAATTCCCCTTGGGACTTAACCACTATGGAGCATTCTGTCTTTTGAGTGAGATATTTGTGTATATTTAAATTTTTTTTTTGCTTCATTTAGTTATGCATGACAATAGAATGTATTTTGACATATTGCACTTACAAGGAGTATAACTTCCCATTTTTGTGGTTGTACATGATGTGGAGTTACACTGGTCGTGTATTCATATATGAACATAGGAAAGTTACGTCCGATTCATTTTATTGTCTTTCTGATTCCCATTCCCCCTCCTTTTCCTTCCTTTCCCTTTGTCTAATCTGGTGAACTTTTATTTTTCCCTCTTCCTTATTGTGGGGGAGACAAATGCGAATATCAGAGAAAAGCTTGTCTGCGCTTTTAACCTTTCAGAGACCAGGTCTCTGGCAACACCTGAGCCTTCTGTGTTGGTTGTTTTAGTGTGAGAATACCTGAGAGCCAATTTTATTTGCCCTGGCCTGTGCTGTAGGATCTAGTGTCAGTGTTGTCTTCTAGATTTATGACAGCAAACACAGAGGATGTTGTCACTGGGGAGTTTTTGGTAGAACAATGGGAAGGTGGCACAGCTGGGATCATCCACACCACACAGGGACCTGACGTTCAGAAACTCCCTTCCTAGAACCTGTGAGTTCATGATACGTTTAAGAAACCTTTTCTTTGGCAGTGCATACATTTTGGATGTGCTAAAATGGCAAACTTTATCTTATTTCACGTGATGATATGTAAGTGCTATTTGTTTTCCTCTTTTGGGGGAGACAATTGCATTTATTTTCTCTGGAGAACATTGTCTTACTTTATAGTAATCATAAATAATTTTTATGCTCAATAGATTTTCTATATTAATTTAAAGTAAATCATTTATTCCATAGAACTTAATAATAGAGCATTATTGGCCTTATGCTGATTATTAATTATGATAATGTGCCAATATTAAAGAAAATAAAACTGAAGAGAAGAAATTTTTCAGTAATCAATGATTGAGTGGTAGTTTAAGAGGAAAACATACCTTTTTTTCTGGAACTTTAATTTTTTTAAAGAAACAAACAGGTTATCCACATCAAGAATGGTTGATTCTGGTGTTTATACATTTATAATATAGAAATTGTTGATTGCTGGGTGCAGTTTGGTCCTCATGGAATTATGGTAAGCTGTAGAAGGAAAGAATAAACACAAACTGTATAATATAACTGCTGAGCAACTTGTAATAGGTCACATTTTTTAAATTTTGAATTTGTTCTCAAGATAAGAAAGGCTGCAGGCCAGGAAGTAATTTTTCTAGATACTTTGATGTTACCTGCTGCATTCCCCAACATAATGGTTTCTATTATGGTATTTTTCCAGTTAGAAATAAAAGCAGGCAAGGTAGCTTATAGGTCTTTATAGGTCTTGCACATAGGTGGGCTCTTTTCACAAGAAGAAATAAATTCAAAGTTCCTGGTTTCCACTCATGTGATTAGAATGACACAGTAGGCTTATAGGAAGATATCAGAAAAATCACTTTTCAAGCCTTGCTTATGTGCACTCATTGAAGTCTAAACTTTATATATATATATATATATATATATATATATATATATATATATATATATATATATATTAGTTGTCAATCAATCTTTTATTTTATTTGTTTATATGTGGTTCTGATGATTGAACACAGCTTCTCAAACATGCCAGGCAGTCACTTTACCATGCAGCCACTACTCCAGCTCCTAAAGTTTAAACTTTGATGAGAACCTTTAAACATTTTCTTTCTTGAACAGCAGAGACAGGGCAAAAGGGAGAAAATCTATTCAGGTTTGAAAATATGTTCTCATCCTTGGCATCTTTATAGGTATCTAGTTTTTCCATCCTAATCCACTTGTTCAATAAAATTTGGACAATTCTCTAGTTCTCATGGTGCACAATACATTATAAAATCCATTTACTGCCCTGAGGGATGTGTTTCCATCCACGATGCCAGTGCAGGTTGGCTCTTGAGGGCTCCACTTGTTCCTGATAGAGTACATAATAACCATCCTTCCCCCAACCCACCTTATTGTCTTTCAGGACACATGAAGAGATTCTTACTCTTGATCAATTTTTCTGCTTGTTTCATTTCTTCTTTTCTCCAATTCTCCTTACATGAAGTATCCACTTCCTTTAAGAGCATTTAATAACAAGTTTACATTTTTTTAAACTCCTCAGAATCTACTCTAAACACATTTTGCCTGATAAACGAAAACAAACCAGCATAACAAAGCCTTTGCTCTAAATCATTAGGGTCTCAGTTAATACATCTTAATATGTAAAGCCATTGGATTTGAAAATGCTATGAATGTTTAGTTTTAGTTTAAAATTTTTTTTTTTGATACTTTAGTATGAACCCTTGGAACCATCATACAAAACTTAAAAAAAGGAAGACCCACATAATGTACTTTACATATCTCATAAAAGTATGTCTTACATATCTTATACTTCTTCTACAGTGATCAAAGATAGGTCAATAAGTGTTCCAGGAAATAAAAATCTATTAATAATTAAAACTGACCTATTTTAACTGTTATCCTTTTTTTTTTCTCTCTCTGGTCAATGTTGACTGTATCTGTTGAATTGAGACCTAAATTATTTTTTGATTTTTCAGAAATCACAAATACTTCAATAAATAAGCCATAATTATCACCATATAAGTTGATTTCTTCACTATTCTGCCTGTCTCATTCTATAAATGTGCAACATTTTTGCTAATTCTGTTATTTATTTTTTAGTAACTTGGCTGTCTAACCTGAACAAGTTGTTCTTAAAGAGACAGCTGATTTCACCAGGTAATAAATGAACTCCAGTCCATTCATATTTTGTAATATCATACAAGTGTCTCATTACAAAATCTCTGTTATCAAAGAAACATCTACTTCCTTGCCTAGGGCTTTTTGAAGAGACATACATTGTTTGGAGATTTTGCTTTTTAGCCATCAGCCAGTGAGCTTTCCAATAACAGAACCCTTTTTGTTTGCCTTTCTGCCTGATAAAATACTTAGAAATGGCTCTTATAAACACAAAGTATGAAGAATAAAATCTAGAAAAGAGTTCACTGAAAGAATGAGGAAATAAGAATTTTCACTGGTGCTTTCTTACCTATAATAGAGATGGGACATATTTTTAAAAAGAGGTGACTAAAGATTTTAAACTGGGCCATAATTTCTTACCCATAACCTTTGAAGTCAAATGAATTTCAAAATTCAGGATCTTTTAAATCTTAGAAAGATAGCAAAATGTGAACATTTAAAACCCTGGGCAAATCAAGGGCAACATCTTATAATCAAACACATTAATATCTCCATGGTTAAAGTATTTTATTTAAATATAATAAGAATTGCAAGTTGCTCCTATTGATTCAAATCAGGTTTTGCCTCCAAATAACTTATTAAAGCAAAGCAATATAAAACAAGAGTGTGTCAGTATTTAGGTTCTTTTTAAAAAAACATTGTAATTATAAATAAAGGACACATATCTGTATTATAATACAACAGTGTGTACAATTAGGATTATTACTCTACTTTTAGAAATGTGTGAACTGCCTGCCCTGTGGTCTTCTTTGTAAAGATCTTGTCCTTCTTTCTATATGTCTGTTTGAAGTTATCTGATTCGTGTAGAAAGAAAATTGATTCAGAATTTACTGATATGTGAATATTTTCCTCAAGGCTTTGGCTGGGAATTTACATAATTAAATCTGGATTGAGTTCAACAATGAACTCAGGCCACTAGAGAATTCCTGTGGTACCAGTGGAAAGAAATGCCACTGGGTCTAAGTCTCCATGTAACAATGTGATACCTCCTTATTTAATCCCTTTGGTTGATATTCAATAAACACACCTTTTTACATTAATCTTTTCTGTTCTATACAAAGATTTTTTGAAAGAAGTGTCTCTTTTCTTACATCGTAAATATTTGCCAAAAGTAATGTCTCCTTGAGTAAGAGGAAAGATGTCCCATGTTTAGTTTGCATGTGTTACTCATCTTCTCCCTTATTTCTGTTGCTACAGTCTGTTTCCAGGAAAGCAGGAGACAATTGCATGAGCCTCAAGAAAACTTGAGGGGATCTGTGATTAGCGACTTATGGTTCCTAGTATTTCCTCCTGCAATCTAATATTCCCAGATTCTTTCACATCCAGTTGCATCAAGACCCAAAGAAGGACTTTAGGGCCTGAAGTAGCCAACAACTGAAATGCCAGAGAGTTCACTGGGTCAGTCACAGGCCCATGTGAGTCTGTTTCTTGGGATTATTTCCAATGTGGGGATTATGAAAATAGCTTCTTGTTTCTGTTGATTGGAAACCCAGGTTGAAGGTGTGTCCAGTCACCTGAATCTCAAAATATAACTTGGCACAGTATCTGGAATTTGGGAAGCACTAATATTCATTAAATGAATTAATAGCTTATAAAGACAAGATATATGTACAAATGAGTTAAATAATCCAGGCTACTTTTTTGGTAGACAATTGTATTTTTCACTGTCTGGGATCAATTAACAGTTGAAATTAACATCTTTAACAATATAAAATTTAATATGGTACAAACATGAAGCAATTTTATATCTTTCTTTCCTTGAGTCCAACTGCCATGATTAATTTGTCAACTTGATTGTATTAAGAGATTCAAGGATTAAGAAGATTATGGGTGTGTCAATGAGGGTGTAGTAGAATGATCCGCATGTGTGATAGCCAACTGAAATGGAGACCCTCCCTAAGTGTGGGCAGCACAGACCAATAGAATGATGGCTTGGATGGAATAAAAGTTGGAAGAGCAAGTAAGTAGTAGCAGATGCAAATTTGATTCTTCTTGAACTGGTTCTTGATTGCTGCTGTGATTGTCTGAGGATATCAGACTCTCACTTCTTCACTCTTCCAAAGTGGATTTTTCCAGTGATTCCTTAGTGAGCCTTTGGTCTCAGACTAGGGTAGTACCACTAATTCCTCTTGTTCTGGAGCTTCAGTATCTTGAATTGTGCAGATACAGGTTTTCCAGATCTCCAGCCTGCAGAGGGCCATTGTGGACTATCTAGCATCTGGTCATGTAATCCAATTGAATAAGTCCCCTTTTTATAATTATACTTCCTGTTGATTCTGTTCCTCTAGAGAACCCTGACTAATTACACCAACCATACTTCTATTTTTAAATAAGAACAACTAATACCATGACTTTAAATAGATTCAAGTATAGAAATCTTATCTATTCCAACCTCATTCTTTTTCAATTTCATGTGTAATATGAAACTATTTATATCTCCCTGGTTTTATCTTCCATCTGGACTTAGGAGTCTGTCTTGAAAAGACCTGGTTACTTCACTGATTGTTTTCAATTCCCATTTAGTTCCCCTCCCATCTTTGATGTCTTAAAGATGACCATAAACCCATTGTCTTTTTCCATAAAGAGAAGGGGCTAATTTTGCTCTTTTCTTTGAATCTTAGAAGGTCCTGTTTTAAACATTTCTCAGAAATAGAAGTAAATCTATGCAAGTTGAGGGCCATGCCTGTAAGAGGAATCTTGTTTCTGCTTCACACTTTGGGGAACACTAGCTCATACTTTGAGAGGCCAGGTGTAGAAGTGAGATCCTGAGGTCATTTGGAAAGAAGAAAGGATCAGAAATCTCCATTTAACAGTTGAGCCTCCAGATGATCTCATAGGAGATTCTAAGTGAAATCAACAGAAAAACTGCCAGGTCAGCTTAGTCAACTCAAAGGGAAAAAAAAATGAATGAGAATAAAATGGCTGTTCTTTTAAGCCACAAATTTTATAATGGCTTGTTTCTCAGCATAGATAACCAATTATGTAACAGGCCATTCTGGGTATCCATTTCTCTTTTATATTATTAAGATGTGGGAGGATGAACAGGGGAAAAGGCAAAATTCATTCACTAACTGCTACCTAGGTGACTCAACTCAAAAATGTGAGTTGCTCAGAAGTCCTTACATGGGACTCACATATTCCAATGTGTTCGAATGCATCCTCATCTTTTTTCAGTGAGAAATCCTGGTAAAATGTCTGGAACATGTTTTGGAATTGAGATCTTTGCCCAGAAAATACATCAAGCTCCTGTTTTTCTGTAGAGTCCACTTGAGTTATGGGAACTCAGCCACCTTTGCCATGACCAAGACAAGGAGTTATGTAAATTGGCAGCTGCTCTCTCTCTTCTTGTCTATTCTATAGTTTCTTTGTTCTTGCTTAGTGTTGTTCCTCTGCCTCCTCTGCCTCCTCCTCCTCTTCCTCCTCCTCCTCCTCCTCCTTTCTTCTTCTTCTTCTCCTTCTCCTTCTCCTTCTCCTTCTCCTTCTCCTTCTCCTTCTCCTTCTCCTTCTCCTTCTCCTTCTCCTTCTCCTCCTCCTCCTCCTCCTCCTCCTCCTCCTCCTCCTCCTCCTCCTCCTTCTTATTTTTCTTTCAGTACTGGCGCATATAACCTAGGGATGCTTAACCACTGAGCTGCATTCCCAGATTTTTTTTTTAAAGAGAGAGAGAGAAGAGAGAGAGAGAGAGAGAGAGAGAGAGAGAGAGAGAGAGAATTTTTAATATTTATTTTTCAGTTTTTGGTGGACACAACATCTTTATTTTATTTTTATGTGGTGTTGAGTATCAAACTCAGCTCCCTGCACATGCCGGTCGAACGTATTACCGCTTGAGCCTCATCCCCAGCCCCATCCCCAGATTTTTTATTTTTTATTTTGAGACAGTATCTTGTTATGTTGCGCAGACTGTCCTTGAATTTGTGATTCTTCTGCCTCAGCCTCCTAAATTTCTGGGATTATGGTGTGCACCACCATGCCCAATTTTGATGTATCTTTCTAGAACTACTTGCTTAGTTTGCATAGGAGGAGAAAGTAACAGCCACGTTAAGCTTCTGAGTAGATAAATCCAGAACAGTGAACCATCATTGTAATTCATCTTTATAAGTAGGGCTGGGGTGGTGGTAATGTTTTGCTGGCACCGAGTAAATCTCAATTGATAATCCCTTTATGTGAAAGACCCTAGTGTCTGCAGTCCTTAGCTTTAGAGGTGCAAAAATTATTTTGAAACTAAAGAAAAATTCCATTCCACCTCTGGGGAGAAAAAAATCATGTTAGCACAATTTTAAAATTTTTTGCATTTGAACATTTTTTCTATGATACAAAACATATTATTATTAAACAAAACTTTAGAAAATACAAAAATGTGTCTAAGAGATAGGAAAACAAATCTTCTCTAACCCTCTCTTAACCAGCTGTGAAGTTGCTTTTTTCGTATCATGCCCTGTGAACTGCTTACCTCTTTACCTGCTGACCACCTCTTACACTTCCAGATTCAGATCAAATGCACTTTTTCAAATGAACCATTTCTGACTATTCTACTCCACAATAATCACAAGATATCTTAATTTCATGAACATCCATTGATTGTACAACATATGGTACATCCTGCCTGACACTTGTCAGTAATTATCACCTAAAGAAACAGCAGTCAATTCACATTAAGTCAATGGGGAATATTTCACTGTTATTTTTTTTTACATTCTCCGAAAATAATTCTTTAAGTTTTTATTTTTTTTAAAAAGTAGTCTTTATAAAGTCCTTGGCTAGTATTCTATCACTGATCTATACTCTTGGCCCCAAGACCATTACTCTTATATACCATTTGAATTATTTTCTATCTTTCTTCCATGTTTATGCAGTTAAATCACATCTATGTATATTTCTGAACATTTTTATAATTAATATCGCATCATAAATTTTTCCCTTTGTATGCTTTTTAAGTTATATGTCTATACCAAATACTTATCTTCTTATGATAGAGAGGGAAATGTATTAAAAATCATTTGTGCAATACAGATTTACCTGAAAATCTATGACAAATCATTTTTCTCTGTTTGCTTCTGGATAAACACAAACAATTTACATATGCTTCTTAATTTTCTTATAAGAATATAAGTGACTCTATTACTTTTCTTATAATAATAATCACAATATTCAGTGACTGCATCATGCTATCTGTACTACAAAACAAAGACATAGTGGAATGATTACCTAGCCAATATAACACAATCCTAAAACTAATAGATAGTCAATATTTTGGCAGGAAGCAGTGATAAAAATCGTCAATATTCTTCATTTTTTCTTTGACTGTTGGAAATATCTAAAGGACTTGGGAAGAGCTGGATTTTAAATACTGGTACAGATTAAATTTTAAAGACTGGTACAGATTATGTGAATAGAGAGTAAAAGGGAACAACTGCTTCAGGATAAGAAGGGAACAGAAAAAAAAAGAAGCTGAAGTAAGATAATGCCTAATTATGAATTTATTTATGTATTCTTCATTTGACCATGGATGAAAACTTCTGCTCTCAAAAATTATAGTATAGTTGGGAAGAATGGCAGTAAATAACATTGTAATATGTCCCACTGGCTTAAAATGTGAACTGCTTGCTCTTTCTGTAGATACTTACTGACTAGTATGTTTCAGGCAGGATATACCATGTGTTGTACAATCAATGGATGTTTGTGAAATTAAGATATCCTGTGATTATTGTGGAGTAGAATAATCGGAGATGGTTCATAGAAGAAGTACATTTGATCTGGATCTGGAAGAGTAAGAGGCATTCAGCAGATAGGCAGGTAAGCAGTTGGCATGAACAGAGAAAAGGTAGCATGAATTACTGAGACTGCGTACCAGGGGGCTAGCTGGGAAAACTAGGTAAAAGACTGAAACCGGAGCTTAAAAGACTTTATGGTTTATGCTGTCTATCTTTAATTGGGAAATAAGCCTGATTTTATCTTGAAGGAATAGCTGCTAGAGCTGAGCACTAAGAATGTCTGGGAAGTATATGGCAGGGAACAAGGTGGAACAAGATCACTAGGAAGGGGATCTGGACAGGTTTGGGAGAGAAAGTCATAGTTTTGAAAGAAACTAATGACTGATCATATTAGACCAATGAATATACTGGGCTTTTGTTACCTAAAATTAGGAAAATGTAATGGAAATAATTTTATGCAGATACAACATACTGAAAATCAATATGGTGACCAGAGACAGTGATAGCAGGAAACTTTTTTTCTATTTCATCCTAGTTTTCCCCAGCAAGGCCTGCTAATTGGAGCTCCTAAATCCATCTGGTCTTCCTTTACTGCTGCTAACTATACAAAACCTTCAAAGTTCAAGCTATAACTTCAAGAGATTTTAACACTTTGGGGGGGAAATTGCTTGATTTATTTCTGTCTCAGAGGAAATAGGAGATGAATAGAGTGGTAACAGGTCTCTGTACTTTCCCTTTCAAGAAAAATATGAGTGTCCTTTGAGTTTATCTCCTAAGCTTCACTCCATGTTCCTAAGCTGAGCACCAGAAGACTGTCATAAAACTTACCTTTTGATGCCTTCTATTTCTTTAACTGGTAACTGTCAAATGATTATCACAAAGTTAATTTTACATCCTGGAATCACTCTCTTCTTGTTGGAGGCCATGTATGAATTATGGGTTTGTTTGAGCCATCACAAGGCAGGGGGGTCACTTTTCTGAGAACTCTTGGTGTGAATCCACCAGTTGCAGATTGCTCAGATTAAAGCTGACAGCCTACCTTAGTTCACAGCCCTAGGTTCAAATGTAGCCCCTGGAGGTGGGCCCAGCCCCAAACTGCTTGTTTTATTCCATCTGTATCCTGTTTTCCTCAAGAAGCCAACCACATTAAAACCTTTCGATGTATTGCACTTTAAATAATGAATTTGGGCCTTTTTCCTTGTTCAATTCCAGTTCCCACCAGGGCTAGAAGACCCATAAGGCCACAACTTTGAAAACTATTTTCTGCCTGCTGTCTTTTGTTCCTTATTGATTATTTTCAGACTTTTTATTTTCCCAGCCGGTTCACACCTCCAAGCAGCAATCTGGTCTGCCAGGATGCTGACAACCCTGACATCTTCTCTGATAGGGAAATGTTAAAAGTGCACACATATCAGCTTGGGTTTATATAGAAAGACAATGACCTGGGGCATTGATTTTCAACCAGGGACAGTTTTGTACCCCAAGGAACTTCTGACCACATCTCTAGATATTATTGTTTATCACTATGGGTGGGTATCTATTAGTCGAGACCAGGGATGCTTCCAAACATCCTATAATATCCTTCCCCCAAAAGAATTATCTGTCTCCACAAAATTACAGTACAATCATTAGAAAACTGGTCTAGGGCCAGGCACAGTGTTGTTTCTTGAATGTATTAACAGTGCAGTCACATGGGGCCACACACACAGAAAAAGTTTAGAGCATATGTTTATGGTCACTATCTCAATTCTTAATAATTTTACCTTTGTATCCGTGTTTTGTATAAGAAGTCTCAAGGGGCAATGGAGTGCATAATTGGGGACTTAGATTCTCAACTCATGAAGATTCTGCCTATGACAACCTCCCTTTTACCCTGAGATGAATTCATCGCCATCTACTCATTACCTCTGCCCAGAGATTGCTACCAACCTTCACCTCTGGGGAGACCAGGCTAGAGGTATAGAGAAGGCAGCTTGGACCCATGCATCTGTGTGCTAAAATCAACAGGCTGTGTCCTAGGCATCTGTGATTGTCTGCAGTTGCCTAGGATTCTCTTTATGTCCAAAAGAGAGCAACTTTAAATAAACAGAAAAACACCAAAACAAGTCAAGAGACAGAAGAAGAAAGGAAACCAATTATTTCCCTTAATATTTGGACAACAAGCTCACAGTTTTGTTTTGCCCTCTGCCTCACAAATCATGTAGCTGGCCTAGATAGGCACATACTAGTTGAAGTTCTTCAGTGCTAAGCAAGTTCTCCTCATTGCAAAGGTTAGTCCTTGGATCTGATTCTCCTCCTGAAAGTATTGGAGAGTTGTAGACTGTCTTTGAGAATCACATGTCTGATTTTTGACAATTGACCGGAGAATGAAGGTCTTGTTTCATTTTACAATATTGTTTTGATTTCCAAAATTTGTTGCATATAAAGTCCTCTCCTGTTATAAAAGTCAGTAACTAACTTTTAAATGATTTTTCTTAATTTTTTAAAGCATGATTTTGTTCTCTTTTATTCCTCATTTTGAAGTTGAAGAACATGGAAAATAAAAATTCCCATTTCATAGAAAATAAACATATTTCAACTTTAACCTTTTTTCAGTTGATTGACCAGAATGACAGTTAAGACTTCAAATTTGGGCTGGGGATGTGGCTCAAGCGGTAGCGTGCTCGCCTGGCATGCGTGCGGCCTAGGTTCAATCCTCAGCACCACATACAAACAAAGATGTTGTGTCTACTAAAAAATAAATATTAAAAAGTTCTCTCTCTCTCTAAAAAAAAAAAAAAAAGACTTCAAATTTGATTCTGTATGAGCATGTTTAACAGTGATGATCTTTCTTATTATGTTTTTAAAGTTCTTGCTTGATTGGTTTTGTCTTTTTCTTGTTTTCTTGTTTTGTGATAGAATTTGTGCTTGGAAAGCTAATATAATTCAAAATATTTTTGATCTGGGTGGAAAACAAGTAAACAGTTATTTGATATTGTTAAAAATTACTTAGAGTTGAACATTTTTAACTTGAAAAAAGTTAACAGTTCCTTTACAATGTTAACAATGAAGATTATTACTTTGCTTCTCATGAGGAATTTCCGTATCTGGAAGCTTTTAGTCTCCCAGGAGAAAAAAATTTAAACTCCTAGGCCCAGAATTGGGTTAATATATTTTCCTAAACCAGATGTATTAGTCACAAAATTGATAATTGGAGCTTGTTTCTATGGGAGCTGTGTGTTTCATGACAGTTCATCTTTGGTATCCAGGGAGCTTTGTCAAAATCTGTGTGATACGTGTCTGATTATGATTTTAAAGCCCCACAACCATATATCTTTGTCATTAAGCAATTTTCTCCACGTCCAGTAGAATGTCAGATGTGAGGAAGAGAGAGTAAGATCTGATTTAAGCTCATGAGGTTTTGGCGAAAGCTCTAGAAGCTCATTATGGTCTCTGATGTGTTGCAGTTTATATCATTATCTGGCAAAGTAAAATTGAAGCCACTGTGTAAGTGCTTTTTCCCTCAAGCCTATATAAGTGCCTTTTTTCCTAATTGAAGACTCAAACTCATTTGAAGAATTGCTTGAATCATCTGGAAAAAAAAATATGTCTTCAAAAAGCTCTAGCTTGTCATTAAAAAAAAAAACAGGTATCAAACTTCTATTTCAAATGGGTTACTGCTGCTATAATTAAGTGTTCTTTATCATGAACGTTAAAATCATTGTGAGGAAACAAGAGAGATTGCTTCCCAGAATAAGATAAGCTTTAAAATATTTTTAAAATTTGAGATAATGTTCTATTATTAAAACATAGGAAATCAAAGGGGAGAGAGTGACCTTTGGCCCCTAGTGTAACTGGAAGACTCTGGTATCACCAGCTGTAGGCATGAGAAATGGTGCAAAGTATGAGTTAGATATTTGGGGACAACTTCTGTCTACAGATAAAATATATCATCCATGTTTATTTTTAAAATGTTGATTTTCATAGTGTGGCTGCTTGCCTGGTTAGGAAGACAAATGGGTGACCTGCAGCCATACACATTGATTAGATGACACTCTGGATTCTGAACGGTAGCTAGGGCTGTGGCCTGCAGAATTTTCCACTGTTGGTGGTTGTTTTGCCTTTACAGTATGGACAGTGTAATGGTTTTCCACAAATTAAACCACTCCATCTTCAGCTGTTGCAGTCCAGTGGGTTGTGTTGACCCTGGGCACTTCCGAACAATCAGCATCTGTGTAATGTAACTTTTCAAGCTCTATTTCCTTGGCCACTTTTCTTTCATTTGGTGAAAACTGCCTTGTGTCTTCATGGTTGGGACAATGGATTCTGATACAAAAAAGACATCATTTGTTTAGTAGAAAGGATGAAAATAATTTTTACTTATCTCATCAAGTTAATTATTTGGAAAATGGTTTCATCCAGCTTTCAAATAGGAGAGAATACTGTAGGGAGAATCTCCTAACTTGTATTTTAAATTTGGGCTTAGTTAAAATGATATTACTCCAGGTCATGAATGTCTCTTAGGAAGAGGTGTGTAAGAATTTAGGAGACTGTGGCTTTCAGTATCAGAAAGATTTACAAAGCAAAGAAACTTGGTCCAGTATTCTCATAATTCCTTAATCAGCTGCTTAATAATAAGTTCATTTTGCTTCAGAATTATCTCATTAATTTTTTTTTTGCTGTAGTTGGACACATTACCTTTATTTTATTTATTTATTTTTATGTGGTGCTGATGATTAAACCTGGCACCTCGCACTTGTTAGGCAAGTGCTCTACTGCTGAGCCACAACCCAGCCCCAAATTATCTCATTTTTAAGCATGACCATTGATTTTTTTCCCCAACACTTCAGCTGCTATTTTCTTAACATTCACAGTTTCACATTTTGGTTCAAACTATTCCTTTTACCTGAAATGCCTCAGCTATATTTCTCCACTTATTAAAATCCTACTAAAAGACCTTGAGCAATTCTGACCTTTTAAATGAAGTTCTCAATAATGTTTTACAGAAGATTTAATTATTTATAACATCCTTCATGTTAACATAAATCTGCTGTATTTGTGGTAAATATTTCAATTTCAGTTTTCTCTATTATTTTAATATTGCTTAGAGTTTATGACATGCAAACGTTTGTCTTTTAAAACAAATTATATAATGATGTCTATCCAGGGCCTGGAAGTATGGCTCAGTGGTAGAGCATTTCCTGGCATGCACAAGGCACTTGGCTTGATTCCTCAAATTGCAAAAAAAAAAAAAAAAAAAAAGTTATTGACTTGGGATCGGTGGGTGTAGATCAGGGAAAAATCTTGCTTATCATGCCCAAGGCCTTGAGTTCCATTCCCCCAAAATGCAAAAAGAATAATAATATCTATTAAGATTTGCTTTATAGTCTCATATGTTTTATAAAATCTATGAAATCCATAGGCCCAAAAATATGGATTTGTTGACATTTAACATTTTAAACTTTTTATTTTTGTATTTATCTCTGTAATATAATATGCCTAAAATTCATTTTAGTGTAAATAATGATAGAATGATTTTGCCCTTTAAATGTAACCTACAAATGTTGAATAACACTGTATTTTTTTGAATGAAATTGTGAAGGAATAAAATTTCATTAAATAGGAGATAGTTTAAACTTTTGATTAGAAAATTTACATATTTGCATAGTTTTCTATTAGAATGAATATTTCTTTAAATGTTACTATTTTTAGTTTTATGAATCTTTCATCCTTCAAAATATTACCATTTTTTCTTATCTTAAAGGTGAAAGTTCATTAATATATCTGTATCTTATATATTTTACTTGTTTTCAGGCTTAAATATCTGTTTCTTGAACATCTACAACCATTTCTAGTAACTTATTAATATAGACATTAAACAGTACTTAAATGAGAGATATAAAATCTACAATATGTTTAACATGGAAGAGTTAACATTACTGGAAATATTTGCATTTTGATAATCTATAGTATTCTATAATTTTCAATTTTTTGGCTATTTGAAATATAGTTCTTCTCTTCTGCCAAGAATACATTAGAATGTAAATTAGTTAATACTTTATCTCATGTTAAAGTGGTATGTCAAAAATGAACAGTTTGAATCCATAAGCCTGAAATAATTTACAAGGTGACATAATAAAAACTTGAGAATTGTCTTTTTGTCAGGTTTCACCTTTTGATACTCTGTGGGTATTTATAACTTATGAATTTGGCCTGCAGGCTAATATTTTTCTGGTATTCTCTGATAGGGCTGAATTTCATCAAAGTAAAGAAGAATAGAAGAAGTACAGACATTAGTTGTCAAACTGGTACCCTTTAATTACTTGTATGTTATAGAACTGCTCCTTCTTGTTCCGTGTGTGTGTGTGTGTGTGTGTGTGTGTGTGTAACATGTAGTGTATTTTGTTGAACTCTATTTTTTGTACTACATTTCTATTAGTTTTTCCTACTCTGCTTTTGATTTATTAAATAATGATTAAATTTTATTTGTTCAAGCATGGTTTCCAAAATTGTTTTATAATTATTGCTTATAAATAAGATACAGCTATGCTGTCTTTTTTCCCCTATAAATACTTTAGAATTTTATTTAATTTTATTTTTTGGTGGGGGTACTGGGGATTGAACTCAGGGGCACTCGACCACTGACCCACATTCCTATCCCTATTTTGTATTTTATTAGAGACAGGGTCTCACTGAATTGCTAAATTGCTGAGACTGGCTCTGAAATCCCGATCCTACTGCCTAAACCTCCTAAACCGCTGGGATTACAGTCATGTGCCACCACACCCAGCCTACTTTTGGCTTTAAATTGGAAAACTTAGTTCATATTTAATGTAATACTTAATGTAATGTAATAAATGTGATTTTCTTTCTAATGTTAAAAGGATGTTCATTATTTATTTTTCTTGCTTCTTACACTGCTTTACTTCCTTCACCAAACTTTTGGTGAATTGATCAAATTGCTATCTCCCTTCATCTCCTCATTTGGGGAGTTTTGTTGCACTTTTCCATTTTCTTTCTGAATACAGTCTCTTGTAATAATCAAACACATTGTTTAGTAGGATGTTAAAATAATTCCTTTTTCCCTACCCATAGTTCCAATTTCCCTCCTGCCTTTTTCTATCAAATCTTCATGATACCTCCACCTGTTTCTCTTCAACTTACTTATAACAATAGATTTTGCTGAGACAGTTTAGAGAATTTTTGTTCTAATCATCAAGGTTTTCCTATAATATAACCTGCCTATTTCATTAATCTTTATTTAGTATTGGAAAATCATATACGTAGAATATGAGTCCTATATCTGTCTTCTATTTATCTTTCTGAATTTACTAACAACTACTGTTTCTTTTCTGTCCATCTTTTCTTATGTTAAGAATTTTGTTATGATTCATTACTGTCCAGAAAGAGTATTTTCTTGAATGTTTTCCTCATGAAGGGCATGTAAGTCATATATTCTTTATATCTTTGCATATCCACATTTACCTGACAGACACTATCTTGCTTGGATGTAGAATTTTTTGTTTGTAGGTATTTTCCCCCGCTCAATGCTTTATAGAAGTTATTCCACAGTCTTTTAAGTTTCTATGTATTGTTGCAGGTGAGCCCTCACCGCCATCTTCTCCTTCTCCCTGGTAGGTAACCAGTTCTTTTGGCCTTGAAGCTTGTAAGATGTGTCTCTTGCCTTCACTGGGTTGTATTTTTGTCTGTGCCTTTTCTCATGGATCCAACCCAGAAGGCATTGAGCCAATCTACAATCTCAGTTTCTTCTGTTGCTCAGGGACATTTTTATCATTTAATTATTGCATTTCTTTCTTCTGTTCTTTTACTTGTCTTGAACTTCATAACATCATACCCTTTGTAAATTAATCAATTAAACCTTGATCTTATTTTATTTAATAAAGCATGCATTTTGTTTCCAAAATTCTACACTTAGGTCTGTCCTTGAATCTTCTTAATCATCACATTGTTTCTCTTTAGACTTCGTCCTTGTCCTTTCTTTCCAGGTTGCTTCCTTCTTCACCATATAAGAACTAGGTCAGAGTGCACTGCTTCTTCTTTCACTCCCTGGTGTCTACACCCAGGTTGGTGTGCCATTGGGTTAGTATGCTCATGGGCTCACTCCAGCCATGGCTTAGACTATCTCAGCCATCCAGCAGTGAATAAACTCTATTCTTTGGGTTGACTCTGTAGCAAGAGGAGCTTATCAGCTTCCTGGAAGTCGCCCTAAAGAAGCCTCTTTTCTCTCTGGTCTCTTCATATTCTTCCAGGCTCAAAGAGTAGAGAAAATTCAAGTTACTTTCCTCAGTTTCTCATTAGTTCTTTGAGAAGCAAGTAGGCAAAGCCCATGTGACAAGCATCCCCTTTCACTGGGTGAGGGTGAAGGTGGGGAGGATCCACAGGTCTCTGAGGAGCCAACCATTCTTCTTCTCTTAAAAAGTTCTTGTTTGATTCCTGGAGGAGAAAGGAATCAAATCACCCTTAATGACTCTGGGTTCTAAGGAGATAGGAGCTCACTTGTTGCCCTCCTGCTGTCCTCAGCCAATGGTAGCAATGGGGGAGAAGGAGACAAAAGAGCTAGGAGTTGAGGCAATAAGAATAGACTGACCCAAACCACCATCTTAGAATCCTTTCTGCCATTTTTACTTCTTCTCTTTATCCTTGAACTGAAATACAGACATTGTAATGTAATGTATTTAAAACATCTGCATGCCAAAGTTTAACAGTTCTCAAGTCCAAATTAGAAACCAACTGCGGAGACTTTAGACCTTTTAAGAATGAAGCTTTTGCATTCTGGGAGTTGGATGATTTCTGGGAACAATAAACAAAATATGACGGCAACAACAACCAGAATATGAAGGCCACAGACACCGTTCTGAAATGGATTGCACTTCTGTTTAATATTTAAGGTAGGGTCTGAAAATATGGATTAATCTAGCTCCTGTTAAAAATGTTCAAAATACTTATTATTGTTTTATTTTTGGTAAAGAATACATGATTATTGGTTAAAAACAACTCAATAAGAATAAATAATTTATATGCACTTAACCAGACAGCGCTTAAGTATATTTATTTCAAGAATATACATTCATTTTGTAACTTTGTGCCATTTACCCAGGAGCAGTGGAAAGCCAATTTTGTTTACCTTATGGATATGCCCTTTAGTGAAACAACAACAACAACAACAAACAGCATACGTAAATAAAATAAATATTTCAAACACATTTTTTAATCTGAATCATAATATTAAGGAAACCCTTCAGGAATGGAGAATGGCAAAAGAGAACTCAGTTTAAACACCAAGGTCAAGAAACGGTTTTCCATGGTCTATGTGCTATGTAAACTGAGACTTTAAAATAATAAAAAGTAACATATTAAGCAGCTGTATAGTGTTTTGAAGGGAGGGAACGATATTCAATGATCCAGATATAGGAGAGAACTTAGTTCTTGAAAAATTTTGATTTCCAGGACTTAATATATAATAATAAGAGTTGAAAAAAGAAGAGAGGGAGTTAGACTGGACATTGAAATTAAATTTATAACATTATAAGACATAGAAATTTTATTCCATGTGCAATGAAAACCCCAATAAAAATTCAATAGTGGTTTTAATATATTTTGATACATATATATATATTTATACATATATTTTTACATTTTAATTATAGGAAAACACTTTTGCGGGATTGTGCGTGTGAGTTTGGTCCAGGAAGTGGGAGAAATTGGGATAAGGATGCAAGGACAAAATGACTTAAATTCTTTAAGAATTTTCAAGATGAAATTGTTGATAATCCCCTCAGAATTTTCTGTCTCATCAAATTAAATTGGCTTTCTCTCACCTGTTCTTTACCTTGAAAAGTGAGAAGACAGTGGAGTGTTATAGAAAAGGGTGCTACTAGCTAGTGCTACTAGCTAGTCACAGTGCAGATGGAGCCTGGCAGGTGAAGTTATATTCTTAATATAAAATTGACAGGATGTTTTGATATAGTAGATATGAGGTTGAGTAAATGAAAGATTTCAGGGAAGTTGTGTAAGTTTTAGATCTAGCAATAGGAAGGATGGCCATCCTATTTTCAGAAAGAGGATAAAATCTGGGGTAGATGGTTGAGCTGAGTCAAAGGTTCTTGTTTTATATTTGTTAAGTGTAAATGTCTACCAAGTAAGAAATTAGTCAAATAAGAACATGCATGAATTTTTAAGCCTGGAGAGCAGAGAAAGATCAGAGTTTGATATAAATTTGGGAACCATAGAAATAAAGATAGATATCCATAAATATAGATTAATCCAATAATTTGTGTATGTATGTGTGTGTAAAATATATATATATATATATATATATATATATATATATATTATATACACACATATATACACACATACACACATATGCATATATATATATATATAATTTGTATATTGTGTAAATATATATTGCATATTTTATAAAGTAGATATTACTATAGGCATAGAGTATATAATGGTAAATAAGATAGATTTGTGGAAGTTTTATAGGAGATAGATGATTGTAGAAAAAGGTCAGAAATTGAATTGTGATGGACACATAGATACAGAAGTCTGATATAAACAAGATAACTCGAGGGCTAGTGCTAGTGTTCTAACTCTGTGGCAAAGCACCAGCACTGCAAAATAAATAAACTAATAAATAGAAAAAAAATTAAAAAGCAGAAGTTAGAACATTGCTAACTGTGGTGAGTTTAGCTAAGTAGTCCAGTAAGACAAACAGAGGAAAGAAGGATCCATCTGCTTGGCATTGTGGAAATTATTGGAGCTTTGAGCAAACTGTAGTGGTGGTGACAGGGGACAGTCAGAGGAAAGAGGGCATCAAGCAGTGAGGCTCTAACACATGGTAAACATGTTTTTAAGTGTTGTTGTTGTTTTTCAGTTGAATATTAAAAACAGAACTTCCCATTTTGGGGACAAGTGTTTTGGTCATTCTGCCTAAAAGATTATTTAGAAAATTCTTAAATCCACTTCTATAGTGGGAAAGGACAGATGAGAAACACAGAGACCATTCTTTTAAAGGAGATCCATTTTGCATTTATCATAATGTTAACAGAATGCTGGAGGCTTTCCAGATTAAAAAGGATAAGATTTGCTCACATCCCATTAGATGGCTTTTATGGTGTTGCAAAAAATTATGATCAATCAATTACATCTCTCTAAATGGCAGTGATTTAGACGTGTTATTGTCACAATCCCCGATTATTTAAGCAGACATAAGGGACCACATTTATAAATACTCAGCATCTAACCGTGTTATGTCCATGTTTAGGATAATTGCAGAATTCTATACAACATTTTCTCTGTGAGGCACTTGAGACTGAATTTTGTTAATGTATTAAAGACTTCCTTTGCTTAATGGTAGCATGCGTGTATTAGATTGCCAAGTAGGAGCTGGAGTGCACTTAACCAATCCATAGGCCTCCCAGTGCTCGGATAATTGCGATTAACGGTCCTTACCACTGCAGTATTGCATGGGCCACTGCAGTGTTCACACTTTAATTTTGACAAATTTTGTTTTTGTTGAATGGTATGCATCTCTGGAGTGGTTAAAACAGTGCTTAAATGGGGATGACATTAGACAACTAGTTCTGCATTTTAGGTTGCTTAAAGTAACAAAGTGGGATGTGATTAATATAGTAGGCAGAGAAATAAATCATTTTTTAAGCTGAAAGTTGATAGCAAAGAATTTTAGTCAAACTTTAAAATCAAAGCTCAATTATTTCATATTGGATGTGCATTTAAATTGGTTATTATTAAAAATAATGTATTATTTGTACCAACATGTTTTGTTCATTTTCTCCTTGAGTGAAAAGCTAGTAAATCTATATTGCATTTTTTTTCTTGGTAAGGCAAAATCCCACATATTGTGTGTGTTGGGATAATCTGGAATCACTTTACCCAAGGAATTGTAATGAATACATTTTCAGAATTCTCAGTCAGAATGCTAATTGTATATTTATGGGTTAACTGAAGCTAAAATGAAAAGAAATTTTTGACTTCCCATTTAATTTTAACTCATTTTGAATAATATTACATGTGAGTTTTAGATTTTCCACTTGTTTTCATGAATAGAGAAAATGCATACAATTCCAGTCAATACATTTGCTGTGTTCCTGAACTCATTTATACAGTATTATTCAAAGTTGAGAATGGTTTTATCAGAAAGAATGTTTAACCAGAGTAGATGCCAGGCTAACTCACAAATATGCAATTAACTCATACAATATTCTTCACCTATGAAATGCAATCCTTTCCCACACTAAGGTGCAATAAACTATGTGTGTGTGTGTGTGTGTGTGTGTGTGTGTGTGTGTGTGACCATAAACCTGGATTCTGAAATTAATTTTACACTATCTAGTTATAAATCTTCTGCAAGATATTTCTTCACTTATTTTCTCAGTAAAATGATAAAGGACTGATATATAAGTGTGTGTGTATATATATATATACACACTTATATATGTAGATATATCATCAACAATACAAGTGCCAAGTGAGACATATTTGAAATCAGGTCTTGTGGCTTGAGTGTCAGGACAATGTGGGTCATAATGTCTAGAGTAAGTTTTGAGAAAAAGTATACTTTGAAAAGAACATTTGAATAATGAGTAATTCAGGTCAATAGGAGTGATGGTGGGCATTACAAGAGGGTAAAGAAAAATAGATGAGTGAAAGAACACAAACTGAAATGTTTTCCTTGGAGGCTTTGGAGTTATATTTGTGGATCAAATTATGACCAAGCATGACTATGGAGAGTAGCGTGTCCTCTCTTGTGCTACACAGACTCCCCACATGAAACCAGGTGCTGACTCCCTGGTAGATCTGCAATAGACCATGCATATATACTTGGTTTGAGAATAGTCCTCACCACTCTGCTGCCCCATGAAACCTAGTCCCCCAAAGCCAGAATGCCTCATTTTCAGAAGCAAGAGCCTAGCTACCTCACCTGTGCAGAATTAACATTTTGTTGTTTATTTGCTTATTTTCAAGATACCTCTCTATTTAAAACAAAATGGCTTCTCTGAAAAAAAGAATCACAATCTCTGAAAAACTGAAGATAAATCTAAAATTTAACTTATGAGAGGATGTTCTTCAGGCCATAGCTGTGGACTTCCATCTTTCAATGCTTCAGCCCTCAAGCCCACTGTGTTAACATCTGTAGCTTCATTCACACGCATTCCGCTCTGTTATGTATGTGGTGAATCCTAGCAGCTCTGCTTAAGTGATCATTAGCTTATTGCACTAGGTCATTTTATGACAATGTGACATCCTTCTGATAAATCAGTACAGCCATTCTGTGAATGTGTGTGATCATTTGTCTTCCCCATAACATTTTTTAAAATTTCTTTTCACTTTTGAATTCTTAATAATCCCAACCAGATGGACATCTGCCTCCTTCTCTAAATAGCAATGCTCCTGAATTTGACTATCCTGAGATATTTTTTAACATTTGTGATGAGCTCTTTAATGAGCAGAAGTAAAGGGATCCTAGAGTTCAGCTTGTTAATTAGCAGTACAGCTTCTAGCTAGTGTTAGGTCAAAAATAATTGATTTATATTGCAATGCTATACCATACTTGTGTTCTCACATAAAGGTATTCTGAAATCTTACTGCAAAGAGGCTTTTCAATAAACATTTTCTGAATTTCATCTGCTTATAAAGTAAATTAAGAGGGTGGGTGTTTACATTTTATTATTGTGAAAGATTAAGAGGACTTTTTTTCTTGCCCTAATCATAGTTTCTTATTACAGAATTTGTAAATGTAATAACATATACAATTTTCTCTATCATTCTGGGTATTTCTAAAAAGGAATTTAAATGATTCTGGATTATAAATGATGCAAGTACAATACCATGTATTAGGGTACTGTCAAACGGCAAATAAATACTGGGTTTTATATTTAAATTTATCATTGAGGTTGCCTACTGTCACAGGCCCATTAAAATTTTCTTTCCATTTTAGTGCAGTGAAAAAAGTATTGACTAGGTGTCGGAAGACCTGGATTCTAGAATTAATTCTGCCACTATCTAGTTATGCAACCTTCTGCAAGACATTTCTTCTTTTCTCAGTAAAATGATGTAATTATTCTCTAAACTCTATGGCAATTTACACTTCTAAAATTCCATGAATTGAAGTTTCTTATTTCTGTTCTCTTTCTCCTGTATTGGTTGTTTCCAGTAATTTTAATGAACAAGTGACATATTTTACACTAGAACCTATTATAAATATATATTGTGGTTTGAGTGTGAGGACAATGTGGGTCATAATGTCTAGAGTAAGTTTTGAGAAAAAGCATACTTTGAAAAGAACATTTGAATAATGAGTAATTCAGATATATATATATATATATATATATATATATATATATATATATATATATAAATTTTGGAATGCTTTCTATATGAGAATTGGCTCTCTGGACATTTCCATAGCAATATGGTTGAATTTTAGTAGAAGAATAATACTCTTTGTAATCAGTTATAAAACTTTATGACCAGAGTTAAGCTAATATGCATTTGGCAATTTAAAGTCACCTCTGTAAATAAACTGCACCTCAGTTCTGAAGAACTCTCCCAGTGGTATTGAGTGGTGTTGGAGAGAGTAATCAGATGCTTAGTTTTTTCCTTCTATGAACTCTACCTTTGTTGCAAACCAAAGCAATTTTGATAAAAAATTAAATGAAATACTTATGAAACTTGACCATGACATATACTGGGCTAGAGAACAGAATAATCTGAGAATCATGATTCATCTCTAGAGAAATTCTAGGAATTAAAAATAGGACATGTAATAGTTAAGAAAATGTCAAATCCTGCATTCAGTCAAAACAACAATTATCAACAAGATAAAACCTAAAATACAGAGACTTTTTTATTTTACATTTTTTTATATTTTTTTACTTTACATTTTGAGACAGAATCTTGCTAAGTTGCTTAGGGCCTTACTAAATTGCTGAGGTGGTCTTGAACTTGTGATCTTCTAACCTTAACTTCCTGAGTTACTGGGATTACAGGCATGTGCCACAGTACCTAGCTCAAAGACTTATTTTTCTTTTAAATTCATAGGTATAAAGAATAAGGTGTTATTAATCATTCATAAACTAAGCTGCTTTAATGTAAGTAGAATATTTTGATATCAAAAGGTGATATACGTACCTGGGCCACATTTGGAGAGCACCATTTAATTCTTCATAGTAAAGCTTCATAAAGATTGAGTTACACTTATAAAATCATAGTTATGAAGAGAAATTTACTTGGGTGGCCTTCAATATTATCTCTGAAGCTTTCTAAAATAAATGTAGTAGATATCATCCCTAAGAGATATTACTAATAGGTTTGTGACATATAGCAAATGGATGCATTGTGTTCATGTCAATGCAGTAGAATTAAGAACCTACTGGTACAGCAGGATGACTTAGTTGTCCAAGAAAGCAAGATAGGAATACAGAATTAATGAGCTTGGCCTTGGACAGTGAAACAACTATTGAGTAATTTCAATGAGTTAAGAGATTTATGAATGTTTTCCACTAATCCTTACAATAATCAACTTTTGTAATGGTAGACTGAGCTTCAATGATTTAAAATAACTTCCCCCACAGTACATTTAACAAATGGCTTCCTTGGCTTCAAGATTCTTCTTTCCTTTCAGTCATTGTATTATATCATCAAGAAGCTGCTACAAGATGAATGGGTCTGAAGGAGGAATCTGCAGTTATGATACACACTGTCAAAAAGTGTAGAGTAGGACCTCTGGGCCTATGGACCAGAAGGAACATTGGAGACATGAAGGGCATTGGTTATCAGAAGAAATTATAGTCACAGAACTGTGGTGGGACATTGGTAGTGCGGACAGAGCTGGAGAGGACCTCCCAGCAGCCAAATGATACCAGCTTAGGCTTGTAGCTGAAATCTCCTTAGGAACAAAGACAAACTAAAGGGAATTACTTTTCTTGTTTTATCTATACTGGGCACCAGAATTGAGACTGCAAGCCTCAGCTTGAGTGGTCTGTGTTGGGGTATCCAGTCCATTCTTGGGATCTAGACTTTACAAGTAAAGATGAATTGCTCCAACCTTGCTGCCTGGCTGCGTGTGTTTTTGTATATCTTAGATTAATTTGGTTTTCAGATTTATCTGGTTTTAAATTCTTTGTGCTGGAAATTATGTTTCTCATGTTTTGGTCCTGTTAATTAAATGTTCTCTCCACTTAGTAATTACGTGGGCGTGTGTGTATGCCTCTGTGTGCAGATGTGTGTGTATTCTGCAAGTGCACACACCACACGCAGTGCTCATGCCTTCTCTTCACCTGAATGCTCACTCCAAAATTTCTTTGTAAACTCTTATAACCATGAAAATAGTTGTTTTAAAAGCATTTGAGGTAAAATCATTACCTCGAAACTGCAAATTTCAATTTGAGCCAAAAAACCAAGGTCTTTAACTAAAATCTTAACTTCTCCCCTTTTATATGTGATCCAAGAAAATAGAAATTGCAACTGAACATATAAAAAGCACACAGAAAATATATTCTCTTTTCAAGGAAGGCATTATTTTGGGTGCATTTAATTTTAGGAAATCTTTTGTTAACTTCATGTACTATACTATCACAATTTCTTTTGTTTATCATTCATACATTAATTTAATTTAGGGTAAAAATACTAAAAATGTGCTTTAAGAAATAAAATATTTCTGGTCAGTATTACCAGAGTCATAGACAATAGTTTCAGTGAAAGGATGATAATGAACAATGAACAAACAAAAAAAAAGAGAATAAGCACAAATTATTATATATGTAGCAAAAATAAACTTTGGGGCTCAATATACTACTAATATTTTCAAAGAATCTTAGATAAAATTGATGTCTAAATAATTATATCCCATAAAATTATTATGGCATATGTCTGTTATCATGGTATTTAAACATAAAATGCAGGGTTCTCTTGCTATTGAAGCCAAGTAAATATACTTCTTCATTTTGTATGCAGGTTGTTATGTTGATGTTAGAAGTCCCCAAAATATTCTAATGCAAGGGCCTTGACTATGCCTTCTATGAGCTTAGGGACTTTTGTTGTAAACCCACATTTGAATGCAATATTTTCCTCAATAAATTCATGTCATTATGAATATAGAAGCCATAGAAATGATGATTGATTCTTGTGCACAATGTGTTATTGATTTTTTCTTGTTGCCATATATTAACTTACCCTTTTAACTTTCCAAGACAAAACAAGGTAACCCACCTTCTTTTTTTCACTATTGGCATATTAGAATGATGTATGATCATTGGCAATTTAGATCTTTTAATATGCTGGCATGATTTTATTAAAAACAGAGAATATTAATAAAAGTACTTAAATAGCTAAGGTTGGTATCAGTACAATAGTAATCTGTCAAAATTGTATGTGTGTGTGCATCTATTTAAATATAAAGGGAAAAATAATCTTAGGTCTACTGAAGTCCTGAATATCTCAACATACGAAAGTTGTGCTTTAGTGAGTTTGGAAATTGGGTTAGAGAATATTAAGGCAAAAAAATCAATAGAAATTGATTGTTTTATATAAAGAACAAGCACGTTATTGCGTAAAATACTACGTATATTGTGTTCTTAACTTTTAAACAAGGTATTCCACTGCTGTTGGTCTCCCCTTTTTCGCACTTCCTCTAATGTTTGGTGCATTTTCAACTACCTTCCAGTAATTTCTTTTCTGGTGTCTTTTATGCTTGCCCACAATAAGCCAAGCAGAACAGATGGATGGTATTCACTCAGTCCTCAAAGCTATTTCTCTGGTAAATATAATTTCTAACACCCACACAAGGTTGCAAGATTTCTTCAGGGATACACTGTGAGTTCAATAGAGTAAAACAGAAGTGCAGCGCATTAAATTTACTTTGACTGTCAGCATTTCTTGTCATTAGATGGATACTGGACTCACACTGAGGATTTGGGGCACTTGTGCAACAGATATTAAATATTTCCTCCATGAAAAACTGTGGGAACAATCTCCTGCTTCTGATTTCTAAACCACAATGTATTTCCTGCAAGAAATCTGAGTGGAATTCCATTAATTACATTCTTTAGGAAACAGCTTTGTGTTTTCTCTTTAGGATATTAAATAAATTTAAAGCCAGTATTTTATTTTCTTAACAATCATGGGATATTATCTATCAAATTCAACTCAATATTTCCACACAACAAAAGAAAAATGAGACCATGTCCAATAGAAAAGCTGAAAAATAATTTTAGAGATAGCACTAAATAACTACTAATAAAACATAATTTATAAGCTACCTGTAGTGAGTGTAAAATATTTCCACCAATAACTATTTGTTTAGTGCCTCTTAAATATTCTTGATATTTAATCAAATTATGTCAACTGTATGCATACCTAAATGAGCATATATGACAATTAATATAAAATCCTTAGTTTGAGGCTGGGGTTGTAGCTCAGTGGTAGAGCACTTGTCTAGCTTGTGTGAGGCACTGGGTTCAATTCTCAGCACTTCATATAAATAAATAAAATAAAGGTCCATTGACAACTAAAAATGTTTTTTTAAAAAAATCCTTAGTTTGGGCTGGAGTTGTGGCTCAGCGGTAGAGTGCTCGCCTCACACGTGTGAGACCCTGGGTTCGAGCCTCAGCACCACATTAAAAAAAAAAAAAAAAAAAAAAAGAATAAAATAAAGTTATTGTGTCCAACTACAACTAAAAAAAATTTTTTTTAAATCTTAGTTTGTTTCACTTTACTTTGCTCAGCTTACATCATCATCCCAATTTAATTCATTTCTTCAGGTTTCCTGGAAAGTTTCTGAAGCCTGATGTGTGAAGCCCCTCTTTTGTTGTTGTTGTTCATTTCTTAACTTATCAGTGCTCAAAACTTTTATATCCTAATTCTGAACTATCTCCTTTGGTCCTGATGAGGCATTTTCCTGTGGTTGTGGAAAGTGCTTCATGTCAGATGACCCTTCTAGAATAGTCTGCTGTAACTAAAGATAAAGGGCCAGTACTAATTCAGCAGTTCCCCTGGGGAAAGGAATGAGGGGAATTTCCAAGAAGAAGGAAAAGTAAAACAGAATGTCTTATGAACATCTCACACAGGTATTTTCCCTTGATTTTATAAACTGAGTATGTCAAGCTATTGACTAACTTATTACTTATTGTCCCTATTAATTTTGCTTTGCTGACTGGGTTATTTTGCGAATATCTAACAATAGAGACAGGGTCAAGATATCTGTGTCCCCTACACATCTTCCGATCTTGTTGTCTCATTGCATACACTCTTTCTGGCATATCTCAGCAACTTCCATATTCAGATGCAGATTTGTTTCTTGAATATGAACCTCTAGCCCACATCCCCCTAGGTTATAGTCACACATATCCTGATGCACTTTTGGCCACCTGACCCCACCTTGCCCAGTTTGTGTCAAGCCAGCCATGGAGCCCTGTAAAGTGGGTGTTCTTAAAAACTCTCTTCTCACTCTCATCTCCAATCAATCCCACTGCTTTAGCAAACAACCTAATCAACTTTCTTTTGTACAACTGCTGTGCTTTACCTCCTGCTATCCCCACCTCAGTCTTGTGCTTCTTCTCTGCTTTGCCTGTTACATTGAACAATCTTTCTCTGACACAAAAACGACCCTATTTGTCCTTAGTTAAATCTCTTAATCAGTGTTGTTTGCATATAGGCAAAATTGCAAACTTTTTAAAAGTAAATCTTAATTTTATCTTTAAACATCTCTCCAGCCTTGTCTATTGCTTTGAACCAGTTTATAACCCTAGTCTGTCTGTACTGGAAGTAAATAGTTATGACATAGGAAGCTGCTTAAAGTTTCTCTGCTGTTAATATAACCACTATTTTTTTCTTAAGAAGAATTCTTACTTTGTTTCTTTTGATGACAGTAATAAACATTGTAAAAACTTTGCATCCTAATAAGATCTATTATATCATGTGTCAACATAATATTATCATCTATAAAGATGGTGTTATACTTATCCTCAATTTGACTATTGAAGAAATTGAGGTATAGAGATGTTAAGCAACTTGTTCAAGGTCAGAACTCAAAGTATGTCAGAGCTGATATCGGTAGTGAAAGTAAGCCCTATCATTACTGCTGAAAGTCTTATCTTTATTAGTTTGGTGCAAGAATGGTAAGAATTTAAAATGAATAGCTTATCACCCCCAACAAAAAAAGTAAACAATATAAACTAAGTGCAAGGAATTGCTCAAAGAAGTATATCACTATTGATGTGACTTTTAAGTCTTAATCCTTGGCTTAGCAACTCACAAACCTTGTGACTTGGTTTAAAATAAATTGAATAATAGATGGACTTTGTTCGGTAGGCAGAGCATGATAATACAGAATTCTTTGACAGAGCCCACAGACACAACCCTGATAAAGAAACAATAAAGAGTTATTGTTCCAATCATCTCCTTTATCAGAACAGAAGCTCCAAACAGAGGATATTGCAGACCATACATCACCCTCCTAGGGGGACCATTTTCAACTAAAATTGATACATGGTTCTGCACCAATTTCAGAAATAAGAACTATTAATTTGTCATATGGAAAAGGGAGAAGTCTGTCCCTCACAGAAAGAATGATGCTATAGCAGCATTTTTATTTTACCAAGTAAACAAGCATCTTGTAATGGTTCACTTTTAGCTGAGTTATACTCATTTTTATTCCATTTTTTTTTCTTGAAAAAGAAAAACAGGAAAATGGTGTTTTCTGTTTCTAATAGTTTCTTAGGACATAGTAAAAGAAATCTGGCATAGGACATACTTGAAAAAAAAACTTTAAATATTTCATATGCATATTATCTTCTTCTAAAATTCATGGTGCTTTCCTGGAACCTATTCTAGTAGAAAAAGAGTTCTTTTTCACTTTTGGCAGAATACTGAATTGCAATTTTTGAGGGTTTTTTTTTTTCTGTAAACACAAATAGAACCTTTATCCAGTAGAAAATTTATTCCTGTTATATTTATGCCATTCTTAGGATGTAAAGGATCACTATAATACATTTGACAGAAATAAATAGATAGAACTATGAATGCAATTCTGTTATTGATTACTTCTAAGCATGGGCATTGCAGCCTTCTGGCAAGATCTGCAGTGCCCTCCCTTCAAGTCAATACATAACTCTCCAGATCCCCTTTCTCCTATAAAATGGTCAATGTATTGCCGAGCAGTCTCTGAGTTTTGAAGACAGAGGCAGTCAGCATTTCAATTGGAATTCTTTTGACTAGAGGGTTGGATGATTAAGCTGGTCACTTGTGGAAATATATTGATTTCGTGATATATTTTCAGGAACCGATTTTTCTTTTCTGAAACATTGTGTCATGATGGGCTATTTAGAATTTCTTCTCTTCCCAGAGGGACATAGCACAGCTTTCAACAACTGAAATGAAGATATAACAATGGAGAAAACAAAAGAATATTGTGTCATTGTTATTCTCAGCCCCTTAAATGTTAACAGAAAACCCACACACATAAATTTATTTTTAAAGGTTTATAAAGTAAGCATATTTCAGCTTATTATGCATAATCACACTACCCAGAGATGTGTACTATAATTCATTAAAATATGAAATTATAGCCAACACATTCACATATGAAAAACAATTAGTTTTCTACTTGGTAGAAAATGTTGCTTACATTATAAGTCATGTCCCTCCACCACCAAATTTTTTTGCTACACAGAAGAAAATTTACAAATTTTTCTTTATGCTTGACTATGTTCAATGAATATCATCTTGGCCCCTCTGTAAAAAAAAAAGAGCAACCTAACATTTATTGAGCATATATTATATGCCAGGCATTTTCAAATATTATATTTCATACAATAGTCATAAGAACTTTTTGAAGTGATACTTATTGCTCTTTAATAGATGAGAAAAATGACATTCAGAAATGTTTCATATGATGAATCATCCAAGTAGTAAGCAATCAAACAAAACCAATTCTTTATAGTAGAGGACTAGTTTTTATTTCAGGTGTCCTTATATGTCAGAATAGTCACACATTTAAGCCAGTGCCATGATCTAGAAAATATGAAAAATTAAAGAAGAAACTAGAAAAGAATTTCTCAGGTGATGAAAGTTGACAGCAAATTAAATCACTATGCTTGCATTACTACAATATATACTTTCATGAACTCAATTTTTCTTTCTTGATGACTATTTTGTGTACACTCTGGTTTTGAAAACAGTCTCTGTGACGTTTTCCTAATGTAAACAACATATTAACACAACACGATACATATATTTGGAAAATTCTATACTTAGTCTAGTTCCTTTCTCTTCTACTTTCATTTAATGGGGATTAAAAATACACAACTTTCCAGCTTATTCTACACCTAAGCCTAGCCAAATGACACTGTTTTGGTTAATGAAATACAGAAAGAAATCCCTATATCGCTTTTACATCTGCTTTTTCTTCTGTCTGAAAAGTAGGTTTCATATGTTTATACAGCAGTCTTTCTGAGACCACATAAAAATTGCTGATCAGAAAGACAAAATAAAGTCTGCAACATTGTGACTTCCTAGAACAGTTACACCAGTTCTGAGTTACACAAACCTGGACTCAATATGCCAGAAGTAAATAAATCACTTACTTTTTGAAAGCCTATGTTTGTGTGACTTTTGGTTACTTTTAGTTTAACACATTATTAACTTAATTCTTTACTTAATTTTAACTAAAATTTCACTACCCCTTTCTGCTTTCACCAACCAATGCTTTATTATATCCAGTGTACAGTCCACTAAGTTGTATAATGGATTTGGTAACTACAAAAACTAGTTCAGCATTGAGTGATTGAACCCAGCATTAAGATTACTTCCCCAAATATTTGCCATGATGTCTTATATATTTTCTATTTGTACAACATGAATTTGATCTACTGTTTTTAGTGCCCCAAATAAATTGCGACACATAAGTTATGGGGTTCTCAGAATTCAAAATATGAAACAATGTTTTACCAAGAAAAAGTGAACTGTTCCTGGTACTGATCCCAGAGAACACTTTTCCACACCAACAGTCATAATAAAGAGGTTTTTTTAAATTAACATGTTGAAAACCCTTCTTCAACAATACTTGTTTTTATATACTGAGTTAGTTAGAAATTTTTCTTATAATTTTCTAGTGTTTACCATCATGGAATTTTTATGAACCAGTACATGTTTATTAAGCCTAAACTTTAAAAGTCAAGCAATGGAGACAAAAACTTGTAGAAACAGATTATCTGCAAGTCATTCAGAATATCATACTCCACATAGTGTTTTATCTGCTAACTCTTGGCCAACTATTGGTTGGTGTCTGAGTAGGAGTGGTGTGGCTAGAGGGCATAAACACATTGCAAGGTAGAAAGGTTAGTCCACATTTAAAGAATTTTAAAGGAGATTAAAGTTTGAATAAATCAAATCAACAAATTACTAAGACTCTAATGGGAGCTGATTGGTTTAGTAGTGGTCCTCAGGATGTGGTGAACTTCCTGTTTGCTTAAACTTGCCATCTTAGCTCTGTGAGGCTGGAGCTGTGGAGTCTGATTTCTGACTGACTCCAGACAACTTCCTCTGGCATAGAGAAGGAAGTATTGCTTTAACTTTTCTTTGAACATTTCTCTTCTGCTTTTGCAATTTTTCTTTCTGTCATTCCTCTCCATTTCCTTTCCTCTCCTCCCTTCCCCATAATTTTCTTTTCCCTTTCTACATGATGAGGATTTGTTTTTTCCACCTTCTATTTTGTTTATTGTTCTTTCTTCCCACCTAAACATATATAAACTTCAAGATTGGATTCATAAAATTTTTGTAATTAATCTGTAAATTTTATGTAATTTGACTTTTTAAAAAATATGAGAAAAAACAATTCTTATGGACAGAATAACTGTCTACTGGGAAATATAGGGTGGTGGATCTGGTTATTCTTGCCTATAAAATTATAAATAACATTTTTCCAGAAAGTAATTCTATTAGATAATATGTGAAGACTAGAGTACATAGATAACTGCAAAGGAATGATTAATTAATTTTCACCCAGAAAGATGAAAGCTGGATGCTTTGAAGTATACAAACATAGCCCCCTGTTTTGACAAAGGCTAGGCTGGATGTAATTTTTTACACCATTTTCATCTCTCTGTTATAAATTGCAAAAAGATGGGAGGGTCATGGTTGATCTAACAGTTTTCCTTTTGATTATAGCAATTTTAAGGCAAATCAAAAGTAAGACCAGACAAGCTGACTGAGCCCTTTTAACTGCCCTATTTACTTATTAAATACAATCAGAGATTCCTCAACACCAGCGTGAGCTTTTAAAACACAATTGGGCCAGGTGTGTGGAGACCTTTTGATGACTGAATAAGCTGAGAATGCTTATTAATGATAGATTGGTGGTTTGGCATTAGGATATGATTTCATCAGATGAGGATAATGGAAGTTATGGAGTAAAAAGAGAGCTAAAGTATAATATTATGCTTGTAAACGTTCTTGATAAAGAAGCAGTTGGCAGTAAAATAATATCTGAACAAAGGAATTCAGTTGGCATTTTGCTGGAAATGAACAATAAACTCCACATAGGTTTCCTTTTTCCTCTCTATGAGTCATTTGAAATGTGGAATAAAGTGAAAAGTCAACTAGCATACCTGATTTGGAAAGTGAAAATTAAAATTGTTATTTATTTTTACTATTGTAAAAAGAGGAGGATTTTTTATTAGTAATAATCATAATAACTACAGTAAATTAGCTTTACGCTTTTTCCATATTGGATGAAATTGAATTGTGGGGTGAAAGTACCAAGATATTTATTTAAAAAGAGAAAGAAAAAAAAAGATTCAGTAAATGAAATGCATAGCATGAAGATTTTTTTTTCCTTCTCAGAATGTTATAGATGATTATATTACAATGGAGAATTGAGGTTAACTTCTTTACTGTAACTGTGTCAATTAATGATACTTGTCTTTATTTCTCCCATATGCCTACTGATTTTTATGACTTCTTATTCACAGCAGTTGCAGAAATGAAGTTATTTTTTCAATTTTCAATTGTTTCTATCACAATTGAAATATTGCTCTTGAAAATATTTCTTGGGATACTAAATTTTTCAAAGATGTGGTTACAGAGATTTAAAGTGGAAGGTAAGTACATAGAATACCCTCAAATATGGTCAAATAAGGAAAATATGAATGAAAAGATTTAACTTTACAAATTGATACTCTGTTATTAACCTAGTAGGTAAACAGGCAAGAATTATAATTATTTTATTTTGTGTTAATCAAACAGCTTGTTTATTTTACAAATTATGCTTCCTGAGAAAACATAATACTATAGTAATGTCCATGGAGGACCATTGATTAGGTAGCTCCAAAGAATCATTAGAAAGAGAAGAAAAGCATGTCATTGCCTAGAGTGTGTGAGAAGCTAGTCGTGTAGGGTACCTAGTACCATGACCCTCTGCAAACACAGGTGTCCATCTGGCCATGTAAGGCACAGAGATGGGAAGTCTTTTGTTGGCTCAAGTAAGATAAAGATAATAGAGCTTGGAAAAAATGTTCAGAATTCTTTCTATGTGTGATAGTTCACTGAGGACTTGATTGTACAGAAAATCATGATTCTTTTATAATGTTTTCATTCATGTTTTGATCAACCTTTATTTCAGTATTCTTATTTTCTAAATCTTATATCATCTGATTCTAAATTAGAGATAACTCTCTCCTGTGATGGGAATCATAAAATCAAGCAATAGTCTGGGTAGAAATTGACTTTAGAAGTCTCATAATTTCTTGTTCTGATGCTCAAATTATCTATTACCAAGGGGACACATGATTGAATTGAATGCTTCACATATTTAAAGATCATAATTTTCACCAAATACTCCATTCTGATTTTCTTCAGTTTTTCAAATCTTTCTATTATAAAATTGTCTAGTCTGTCTATATAAAACATTTTACTGAAACCTTGATAAGAATTGCAGACACCTGCATATCAATTTGAGAGTTGACATCTTTACTACATTGAGGATTCCAATTATGAACATTTGTGTCTTACTAGTTAATTAGACTTTTTATTTTTCTTAACATATTTTTGAAGCTGTCAGCATACAAGTCCTGTGCATATATTAATAGATCTAGACTTAAGTATTTAATTTTTGGGGAACAATACCTGGTGTTGTATTTTTAATCTTAGTGCCCATGTATTCATTGCTACAATATAAAAATATAGTTGATTTTTATGATTTTAGTTTCGTTGAAATATAATTGACAAATACAATTGAATGTATTTAAAGTATACAATGTGAGGTTTTGATATATGGATACTTTGTGAAATTACAATGATCAAGCTAATTAATACATCTATCACTTCACTTTCAGTTTTATTTCATCTATGTTGAGAATGTTTAAGATCTCTTTTAGTAATTTTCAAGTACATATAAAGTATTATTAACTATAGTCACCATGCTATACATTAGCTCTCCAGAAGTTATTAATTCTGCACAACTGAAAGGTTGTACACTTTGAAAACTTCTCTACATTTTCCACATCCCCTAATCCTTAGTTATCAACATGAGTTTGCTGCAGTCAACTCATTTGCAAACAGTCAATGTTTTCTTTTTTCATCTGCATGCCCTTTTATTGCCTGTTCTTCCTTTGTTGCCCTGCCTAGAACTTTCAGCCCCACAATGAATGAGGGTGGTGAGAATAGGTGGATATACATGCCTTATTCCCAATCTTAATGACAAGTCCTTCAATATTAAAAATTTATGCCGAAATAAATTTTTCTGTTGCTTTGTTAAATTCCTCTATACTCCTATTTTTCTTGGAGTGTTTATTTTGAATGGATGTTAAATTTTGTAGCTTACTTTATCTGTACCAATTAATGTAATAATCTGATTTTTCTTCTTTACCCTGTTATATTCAATGATTCAGTACTCATTTTTCAATATTAAACCAATATTGCATCCCTCAAATAAACTCGCAGGTGTTTAATACTTTTGCATATTATTGAATTGTATCTTATTAATATTTTGCAAAGGATTTTTATCTATATTAATGGTCACGTTATTCAGAAGTATGTTTTATGAGAAATCTTAAAATATATTTTATAAACATATTTTGAGATAAACATTATCTTAGGTCTTTATTTTTGTTATGCTAATGATGAAGAAAACAAGCAATAGTGAGTAAATATAGAGAAAAGACTTCTTTTAAAAATCTTTTTAATTCAGTATTTTTATATGTTATCTTTTAGGTACACATGACAATAAAGTGTATGTTGACATATTACATACATGGAGTATAACATTATAATTAGAATCCCATTCTTGCAATTGTACATGATGTAGAGTTTCACTGATCGTGCATTCATATATGAACATAGGAAAGTTCATTCTACTGTATTCATTCTACTGTAAAGTCTTTAATTATTAACATGTAAATATTAGTCAGGAATGCTTAAATGTAAACAAACTCCCCCATTATTAATAATTGGAAAGCGCTCTATAGCAGATATAAGGAATGTTTATGTGTATGCATTGTTATAAGTATTTGGTTGATTTTATGCTTTGTTAACATTTTTACACATAATACTATAATGTATAAAATATTGTTTGCAAGTATTGATTCATTCAATCATTTATATACTATAAATATTATTATTAGTTACTAATTTATATGTTAACTAAATTATTAAATGGAAAGTAGAAATAAAAAGTAAGATTAAACACTTAAGTGTTCATTCATCCTTTTTCCTTGCAACCATAAACATATTCAGATATTTATTCTAATGAAGCACAAAAACATTACTTTTGGATTTTTTTTGTTTCAAAAAATGTATTTTTTGTTAATAAAGCTTCATCATATCATTATTATTAAATGTTATAATCAAAATAAAATTTCAATAAGCTTGCAATACCTGTAAATTGCTATACAAAATAAGGGCATAGAACCTAATATTATAATTCTCAGTTCATTCAATATTTTTTTCTCAATTCACCTCTATTAAAAGTTTTTGGCATTACTTAAAAAATTTTTGAATAATGAAAGCAAAGGATAGGGTAGGAATGACAGTTTACATAGATATTGAAATTATATATTAAAAACAATTGAAAATGAAAAACAAGCAATGGGGCTGGAGATGTGGCTCAAGTGGTAGTGCGCTCGCCTGGCATGCGTGCGGCCCAGGTTCGATCCTCAGCACCACATACAAAGATGTTGTGACCGCCGAAAACTAAAAAATAATACATTTTAAAATTCTCTCTCTCTCTCTCTCTCTCTCTCTCTCTTAAAAAACAAACAAACAAACAAACAAAAAAACAAGCAATGGAAGTCATATGAGGTATTTGGGTATTTGTCCTGTGAAACAGGAGTTAACTATTACATGTGGCTTTAGCAAGAACAATTTTTTGTTTGCTTAATCAATAAAATTATTAAAGCATCTATTGTATGTCGTGTACTTGGGTATATTGGAAACAAATTTGGATTTGTGATTTTGTTCTACTTTCAAAATATTCAAAGTCAGATTGTCCATTATCAATAATACAAGTAATAATAAATGTTGGCGAGCATTTGGGCAAAAGGGTATACTCATACATTGGGTGGGAATGCAAATTGGTGCAACTACTCTCCCTGGAAAGAAGTACCAAGACTCCTCAAAAAACTAGAAATGGAACCACTATTTGCTATCCCACTCCTTTGTTCATATCCAAATGATTTAAAAATCAGCTTACTACAGTGACACAGCCACATCAATGTTTACAGCAGCACAATTCATAATAGCTACTCTAAGGAGCCAAACTAGATGCACTTTAACAGATGAATTGATAAAGAAAATGTGGTATTTATACACAATAGAGTATTCTTCAGCCATGAAGGTGAAGTATTTTATGACATTTGCCAGTAAATGGATAGATCTGGAGACTATCTTGCTAAATCAAATAAGCCAATCTCCCAAAACCAATGGTTAAATATTTTCTCTGATATGTGAAAGCTAACCCACAATGGAGGGGTGGGAGAGAGGAAGAATAGAAGTTCAGTAGATAAGATAAAATGGAATAAAGGAAAAGGAGGGAGGATAAGAAATGGAAAGACCATGGAATGAATCTGATATAATTTTCTATGTATTCACATTTCTATGAATACGCCACAGTGAATCTCACCTTCATGTACATCCACAAGAATAAGGTATTAATTAGAATAGGATATATTCCATGCTTATATAATCATATCAACTTGTATTTTACTGACATGTAAAACTAAAAGAACCAAAAAAAAAAAAATGCTCCCAGTCTAGTGGAGAAGAAAAGCATGCAAAATGGATGCATGGTACAATGTAGTACCTTTCATTATAGAAAAACGCAAAACATCTTTTGGCATTACTTTACTTAATTCTGTAGTGTTGCGGTATAATACAGATAGTCTTCATTATAGGATATTCAAATGCAGAGAGAAGTTTGAAAACTCACCCAGGTTTACAGAGCTGATAAACGATGCAGCTAGATTTGAAACCCAACCCAACTAACTCCCAAACTCATGATGCATGGACGAAAACCAGATAGCCCCTTAGAAAACAATCTAAACCACACTACACAACTGTGTGGAATTATAGCAGATGATCCACATGTTGTTATTGATGTCAGATAGCAAGTTATTTCACAATGAAAATTAAAGTTACAATTTCATGTGTTCTAATACTGTCTGACATTTCTTAAGGCCTTAACATGCTCCATGGATTATTCTAGAACACTTTACATATACTAAATTAGTTAATCATCATCATAAATCTATGAGGAATTACTTTGCTAAGCACCTGTGTTTCAGAGAAGATATTATCCTTAATCTCATAGTGTTATTTCAAACATCAAAACTGATCTTGTTCACAGTTTCTGTGAACACTCCAGATGTGTGTATGTGTGTGTACACTATGAAGTAATGTGCATATTCTTTCAGATATTTTATCAATGTTTGAAATTTATTTGCTTTATTTTTTTAAGCCATGGAGCATGTAAAATGCAACATGTTATCATACAAATTTAAGTTATGTTTTATTCCTAGGAAATTATTATTTTTAAACTTGGACTATTGCCTAAACATGCCATATTACTCTGAAATAATTTAGAAAATTGTTCTGAGGTCTAGTGCTTAACAGGATCTAATTTCCAGCCTTATATTTGCTTATTACCAGAATAATTATTTAGTAATTATCCTGAATTGTCCAATCAAAATTTGTCACCTCCAAGCTATTTTCTTACTGAATCAGCACAAATATATTTGGCTATTTTGGAATTTAATATTGGACTCAGAACTTTGATGCTGAATCTATCAAGGGCTTAAATGCAGTGTGGACATTTTTGAATGCTGAATATTTCTGAAATTTTAATAATGATAACATTTATTTTTTAAATTTTTCAAGTTTCATAGGGTTGTTTATATTTGTATTCTAATTACAGTCTGTTGTAGTTTATAATGATAATAGTTTTAATATCATTAAGTTCAGGAAGATAAAGTGAAATTAAGTAAATGTAAGTATTTTATCATCTGGTAAAAGTGAATAATAGTATGTATTTTGGAGATTTTTAGGACAGTTGAACCATAATGCACATAAAAACCCCTAGTCAAGTAGGAATTTAATAAATACTAATCAATATTGATAAGCATGGTCAGGCTTTTCAGGTCTAGAGAATGGCAATAAGAAACCACCAGGTGGAAAACTCTCAGGGCTTTGAGCCCTCCTACTTCCTCTTGAATGGTGAAGTTCATGTTTTGCATGAATAAGATAAAGGCTTCTCCCTGGCTTTATTGACTGCTTCTCGCTAGACTGCAAGCTCCGATGGGGAGACAGGGATTTATGTGCAACATTATAGACCTGGGCATAGTATAACACAGGGTTCACAACCATTGTCCAAGAAATCTTATAATGAAAGACAATAATTGATTGTTGGTTATATTTTATTAGTTTCTGTTGCTAAAATTTACCACAAACCAGAAGTCTTAAAACAAAAGAAATTTATTATCTTACACAGAAGCCAAAAGTCCTAATTGTTTTTACTGGGATGAAGTCAAGATGTGAACAGGGCTGCTCTTACTCCACAGGATCTGGAGAAGAATCCCTTCCTTGCTTACTTCAGCTCTTTGTGGTTTGTGGCTGCATCATTCTAGTCCCTGCCTCTGATCACATGCCTTCTCATCTGTCTGCTTCAGATCTTCATCTGCCTCTCTTTAAATGAACATGTGACTGCATCTTTGGGTTCCAACCAGGATAATCTCCCTATCTTAAAATCTATCTTTATCATCTATGCTATGGTTTAGGTAGGAGGTGTCTGCTAAGAGCTCATGTGTGAGACAATGCAAGAATGTTCAGAAAAGAAATGATTAGATTATGAGAGTTGTATCCTAATCAATGGATTAATTCACTGATATAGATTAATTGGGTAGGAGCTGTAAGCAGATAGGGTGTGACTGGAGGAAGCAGGTCACTTAGGACTGGGGTCATGTCTTTGGGGTTTATATTTTCTTCCTGATGAGTGGAACTCTATTTGCTTCCAGGTTGGGTCTTGAGTTGCTTTCCTTTGCCATATCCTTCCAACATAATATTCTGCTTTTCTTGAGTCCCAGAGTTTTGGAGCTGGCCAACCATGAATTGAACCTCTGAAAATGTGAGTCCAAAATAAACTTTTTCTCCTCTATTTACTTTATCAGGTCATATGGTCACACTGATCCAAAGCTGACTAATACAGTCTACAAATTCCTTCCCCACCCCCCGCCCCCAGCTAATGCTACTGGTTTCAGGATTAGAACCTAAATATCTTTGGTGGCTATTACTCATCCAGCCGTGCTTCCTTATGTTTTTCATCCCCTTGTTCTTCCTCTCTGACAGGTTATGGCTATCAAGTTTTTCACTCATTGAATAAATTAAATATGGCAATAGCAACATCTATCATATTCTGTTATTTACAATAATTCAAAATCCCTAAGATTTACAGATATATTGATGAAAGCAAACCTTTTTTCTTTTCAATATACCCAAGATTCATTTGAATAAACTAAATCTTCATTTTGATGACAAGACTCTGAGGTGATAAATAACTTATTTGGTATTGTTTTACTCTCTTTGTATAATGCATCCTTATTTTACAAAAAAAAAAAAAAATTGAAAATTCAGAAAAAAAAGTTAAAAAGAGAGTAAATATAAGTTACTTAAAATCCTACTCCCCCAAAGCAAGATATTTTTAGAAGTAGGCTGAATATCATTCAATTGATAGAGTAGCATATGATTTTATTTACTAAATCATTTTAACAATGTTAATATCCTAAAATTGGACTACTAATAAGAAGTTAAATCTCACATAAACTAATCTCAGTGTGGTTAAAGGCAAATCAAATCCTAGTGTTAATAAATACATAAAACTCATAGTACTTCCGGTGGTAATTTTGACTCAAGTTACATTTGTGGAGCAAGAAAATTTATTTTCTTCTTTAGAAGAATGCAGTCACCTACTGGAAGAATCACTGATTCTGAAAAATGATTCATCTCTCATTTCATAATTTTATCTCTTCAGTCTAGTCTATTCTGTCCCCCAAGCATACAGAAGACAAGATATTTGATGTCATGCTTTACATGAGATCAACATGAGAATCAAGTCCAAAAGAAATCTTTTGAAAGGGACCATTATCGGCCCTTCCTCAGTCAGATTCTAATGTGCTATATCCAGTAAACTGGAGCTATTGTGGCATATTCCTTGTTGTGATTGTTGTGCAAATAATAAAAGGAACACTTTTGAAGTGACCATACCCGGTAATCAGTGTCTACTGAACATTTCAATGGACCATGGAAGTCCAACCTTCGTCTGCCCATTTCCTAAACTTAGCCTAAAGCCAAGTTGTAATGGTTTGACCTCTATGAATGTTTTCTGGCATATACCCAAGTAATGTAGTTGTTGAAGCTTATCTATCAGTATGTATATTGCCATTTAGAACAACAGAACTTGATTTCTGTTTCTTTCACCCTCTCTTTCATTCTTATTTCAGCTTCATCTAATTTTCTGTGAAATATTTGTCAATTTCTTTTGAACAATTTTCTCTATTATTTCAAATATGCATATAGAACCACTACTTTCTTTTGGAGGAAATATAACACACACACACAAACACACACACACACATATATGTGTATATATATATACAAAATATGTATAAGTATATATAATTTATACATATGCATGAGTATATATTTCCTCCAAATATATATAATGCATATATAGTATAGATATAATATATACTCTATGCTATCTACATACATATATATGTGTATATGCATATGCATTAAATATATATACCATACATATATAGAGAATATATATATATATACATGCATATATATGTTTTTTGTGTATATATACATATGTAACTCAAATTCTTTCTTCACGTATGATTTTCTACATCTAACTTGAACTTACCAAGCACTATATTTTAGAGATTTTTCCCATTATGCTCATTTTGTTCACTGTGGTATGTACAAATATGGATAATTAATTTTTCAATGTTTGCAGAAAGTAATGAATTTACTGCCTTAAACTTGAATTAAAGGTGAAACATTTGAATAGAATGACTGGGCAAAATTTAAATTATAGGGTTTCCATATAAGGGTGCCATTAGTGGTATTTCTCTGGTTACTAGAAGGAAATTGGCCAAATGAAACAAAGGTTAAGTCCCTGGAGTTTTTGGATTTTCCTTGATGATACTCTGTAACTGGCACAATCAAATATAGAATTCGCATGTTTTTACCAATATAACATTAGCAAATTCTCTGTGGTGTGTTTTGCCTGCTGGGAGTGTAGGCTTTGCTGACAGCCATATGGGTCACTTACAAAACAAAGTTTATGGAGAAGGCAGAGGAGATCATTTCTCTTTTAGATATTCCATTGGCTCCATTTGCAATCCAACTAATAAACTAAAATTCCATGCTTCACTTTGCTCCATTTCTACCTTAATATCAAAAGCCAAGGTTTGGAGATGGGCAATGCCTATTTGTATATCCATATATTTGAGATTATCAAATTATTAATCTTCTCTTAATTATTAGATTGTCAGCATAGTGCTTTTACTTTTCCAAGTTTATTTTTAAGGCTAACTGGAGTTGTATTTTTAAATTAAGTTAGTACATTTAAATAGGACTTCAGATAAATAACTTAGCATATGTGGACTTCCATGTGCTTTCCGTGTTTGCATATTACAAGGGTGGGATTTTAGTGACTATTAGGAAAGCAGGAAAAGATTTTCTGCTTAATACATGAATCACATTTTCAACATTCAGATCCAGAGTTGTGGAAAGGCTTTTTCTGTGTGACAGAGTTAGCAGCATTACTAGGTCAATGTTTTGATTTCTATACTTTCTTGCCAATTTACCTCCCATACCACCACCCCAGGTTTTGTTCTCTAGAATCTATAATGCTTTTTGGTATATGACCTTGAAAGCTCTTCTGCTTTATTGCAAAGTTTGAATTGAAAATCAGAAGTAATTTGAGAAATTTCTTTGAAGATAGAATATTCTATTTTTCTCTGGAAACTTATGAGCTAAGTTTATTTGAATTGTCCATTATTTCTAAGATGATTTATTCAGTCTTTGATGATTTAGCAATGCTCTTCAACAATTTTACATATGCTATAAAGTTAGGACATAATCTTTTTGTTTTCAATTTTATTAGTAGTATTAATAATTGACATAATTTGGGGTTTTGACTTTAACAGCCTTTTCATGAAAAATATGATATAAATATCAAGATTTTTAGCAAAATAGATCATTACTGTCTAATCTAAGCATTTAATTTTAAGTCCATAATATTTTATCCAGCTTTTACAAGTTAGCAGTAATTTAGAAATTAACAACAAATCAATTTAATAAAGAAACCAGGTTCGTATTTTTATGTACTTATTATAATTATAAAATAAAGGCGATTGGAAAACCCATATGTCATCTTAACTACATATTAGACACAGTTACATAAAATATTGCTTCATAGACATAATTTACTGTGGAAGATCAATGATGAAAGCATGAAAGCTTGACAAATATATGGCTTTAATTAATAATCAATAATACTGATAACAACAATAATAAATTTTCTTTCACAACATCATTCCCAAAGGTATGTGGAAGCCAAGGCAAAGAAATAAGTAAGAATAGATTTATTAGGAAAAGATAATACACTTTGTGTGTATATTCTTCGAAAGAAATAAAAGCAAATACTACCATTTTATAATACATAATAAAAACAGCATGTTTCCTTACCAGAAAATTTTAAATATCTATACTTGTAGCAATAAAAATCTGTTTATACATTAATAATATCAGGATGGTTAAAATAGTTTCAACTAGTGGTCAGTATAACAATTTATTTTCTGTGATGATTTACAAAAAAAGAGCAAATATGTTTTGTTTTAAATAATGTATGTTAAATAATCTTTTCTCTCTCTCTCTCTCTCTCTCTCTCTCTCTCTCTCTCTCTCTCTTTTATTTTCAGGAATCAAACTGATTTATAAAACCTCTGGAGATATTGTTTGCCTTTCCCACCTCAGTGTTTATTATTTCAATACCCTCACTTTGATGCACAGAATTATATGGACATATAGTGACATAGAAGTAACTCTTTCTTATTTGAATATTTTAAAGTTACAGTAGATATAATTAGTATAATTCAGACTTATTATGGAAAATTAGGAGTTATAAGATAATCTAACAGAAAATATATTTGCTGTCTTATTATTTAAAGGTCTATTTGATACATTTTTCTTGTGTATACGTCCAGACTACTTCCACATAACTTTTTCTTTTTTTAACAAAATATGTAGCTATTGTATTCATATTGTTTTAAAATTTATGTTAGCAATATGTACATCTTTTTAAATTATAATTCTAGAATACTTTGAAACATATGGTAATTATCTCTCAAATAACATATAATATATATGTTATATTCAATATAATATATTTTTTTTACTTTGTTACTACTTTTTTTTTTTGCTAGAAATTCATGTTACTGCTATTTTAGCCATTATTTAAAATTCTTCATAGAATACTCACTTAGTTTAATTAGTATTATTAGTTGCTTTACACAGATATAAAATAGCAGGTAAAATAATTCTTATTATTTAATGAGATGCAAGATCTAACCACAGGTCTTTTAAAAGTAACAGTTTAGATAATATGTCTTTGAATTTTCTATTGATTTTATCAAATTTCAAAAGCTTTTTTATTTTGTTTTTTAAGATTCTATCACTATCTGGAATTTTAAGAGAAAAGTGGCTAAAGCTGCTTTTCCATATCCTATTTGATGTCACAATGGCTAAGAACTTTGAAATGAATACTGAGCTTTAATCTTTAGGATTTGGGTATGTTAGGATTAAACAGAGAAATCTTAAATAAGAAAAGAAAAAGAACTGTGGTGATGAGTTTGAATGTAATGTTTCGCTTATTGTATATTCTTTTATTTATTATTGATATTCCTGCAATGTGCTAAATATTGAAAGCAAAGTTGTTGACAAGAGGGACATATTTTCTGTCCAGAAAGAACTTGAGAGAGGCATACAGATCTGTCCTGAAATTTGTGTTAGTGAGTGAGAGAAACAATAAGAATATTTAAACCAGACACATGTGTGCAGGACCAATTCCTGGGGAAACAGATTTTCAGCATGGATTTGAGGAAGATACCCAGAAAAAAAAAAAAAACATAAAAAGAAAAACATATGAAAGGGATAGAACTTCAAGAGTGAGACATAAGCAGCAAAAAAAGGGTTTTCCTAAAGAGGAATTACAAGATGTGTGGAATGAATGGAAAATGGAACGTGAGAGGGCAGCTGCCTATTGTTGAAGTGGTGCTCCAAACAGGTACCAGATTATGTGAAGTCTCATCCACTGTGCAAAAGAGTGGCTTCATCAAAGAGGCAATGAATGGCCATCAGAAAGTTTGAAAGGAAGTGACATGAGGTTCACACTTTTTAACAATGATGTAGGAATCAAAATGGTTCATAGATTGGAAAGGAACAATATTAGACAAAGAAATATACTGATTTAATAATACAGAATAGGAAACATGGTAATATTTTGTTATTTGTTTTAAATTTTATTTGCTTATTATTTTTTGTTTGTTTGTTTGTTTTGGTACCAGTGATTGAATGTGAAAACATTTAACCACAAGGTGTATCTCTGCCCCTTTTCAACTTTTATTTTGAGACAAGGTCTCTTTTAGTTGCTTAGTTCCTGTCTAAATTGCTGAGGCTGGCCTCAAATTTGCAATCTTTCTGCCTCAGCCTCAGCAGTTGCTGGTATTACAGGTATGAACCACCATGTCCAATTCTGTGTTATTGTGGCATTATAAACAAATATAAGTTAACAATTGAATGCTAGGAAGGGTGAATAAGAGGAAAAATTCAAAATGGTACCCAGGTTTAATCACTTAGTCCTGTATATTGATGTCTTTTATACAAAAATTCTCAAAAGAGTAAGAACCAGAAATATGTATATTCATTAGTATAATCTAGACATATTTGGCCAAAATAACTAATTCCAGCAAGGAATTTGTCACATCAAAATGTTATTATTTACTTGAATTTTTAATTAGTTAGTAGTTTAAATTGAGTATATTTTGTAAGTAAATTGTATTTTTAATTATTCATAATTTAATGTCTGAATGTATTCAAGTGACAGTAGGGATATAGAAAGATTATTTTTCTTAAAATACAATTCTTTAAATTAGAGAGATACCAACATATGACACATTGAGATTGGATTTGGGATATAAAGGATATGTTAACAAGCTATATTAGTCAAGGTTCTAAAAAGAAGTAGTTGATTAATTCAAAAGAGATTAACTGTAACTTGATACTTGAAATATTCAATGAATGGAGGTGATTTACTAAGCATATATCATGGGAAAGGAGCGACAGGAAACCTACTAGGACTTTAGGCCAGGAGGTCAAGAACTGAAGGTGTGGGAGAGGGACTGCTCATTCAGACCTGTGACTATAAAGGAACACACTCTACCTGATCCTCAGCCAGAAAAGTACCACAGAGGACTCAGGGTCAGGTGGGAGGCAGCATTTGGAAGGGAACAAATGCCTTGACCCCTCTCTTTCTCTGCCCTCTGCACTTCTTTGTCACCTCTCATCCTCTGACCCTAGGAGGAGCCACATAGCAAGAGAGTCTGCATGATGCAGTTCATGAAGATCAGTTTCCTAGGGCTTAGTGATCACTGGGGGTAGAAATGGGGAAAGGACCATAGAATAAAAAACAGTGTTTAAGCAACAAAATATCCACAGAACACCAACCATGCCTCCAACAAAGGGTCTCATGTAGGAGTGAGTAGAGATGGAGAAAAACTAAGAAAACAAAGAGACATTTTTCAAGTAAAGCTAGGACCAGGTTGGACGTTGCACTTTGATGGAGGAACAATGACCCAGAACTAGCTTCACAAGCTTATTATATAGGGTTTCATAATTAGGAACTTAAAGTGTAAAGGCATTGTAAAATATTCAAGGCTTATGAGTTATCAAGAGGCTTCTTTGTGCACTAAAAAACAGAGCTAGAAACATTTTTCCATCTATCCTGGTGCACCCAGAAGCCCATTGTACTGGAATGTCTGATAACTGTTAGTGTTACAGCCAAGTGTCAAGGCTGTTAATATCCTCACTTTTTGGCAAGGAATGTTGCCCAGGCTTGGCTTTTGCTGATACTACAAGATCAGCCAATGACTAGGGGGGCTCATCAGCTCTCCACATAACCAGAAACCCATTTTTCTCTCCAGACTTGAAAATGATTTTAGATACTATAAATAGAATGACACTTAAAAAGTTATAGTCATGTTGCAAAGTAGCCACACAAATATTCAAAATACAATAATGTTTATAGGATATTTTTAAAAACATGTGCATGGATTGTATACAAAATATGTCAGAGCGGTAAATGGCACAAAACATGATTTACCATGAGCTTTGCACATTCATAGCAAAAGTGGTACACACCTCTAAAGATGTTGTCAATTCCCAAAGATTTTGTCAATAATATAAGATATATGTCCTGCCCCAGTTGTCACAGAATAGCAGGGATATAGCTAATGCATTTTTTATTGTGACTTGTCACTATCTTTTCCCCATAAACTTAAAATTATCATTATTAGGAATGAGCCTGTTTTTGATGCAATGTGAAGAGACTATCGCTTCTGTCTGAGTCCTCTTTTTCACAGTGCTTAAGTTTTCAGGCTTGTCTATTTAGATGGTTTATCAAGTGCAAATTCTGAAGTTCTGCAGTAGAGAAAGGGAGAACGGGAGAAAGGGAAATGAATGGCTTATTCTCTGCCAAGTTTTAAGTCAATGATCACAAATGGGTATTTTTCAATTAATAATGTCCCATTTCTCACAAAATCACTGAGTAAAACATCCTAGTCCCATAAATATTCACAGGCGATAGAAGCTGCTCATTATGGCCTAATGTGTTTTTATCTTAAGTGAGCTACTCATACTGGTAAGGCTGCCTTATTGAATAAAAACATAATTATCATATAGAAAATACTTAAAGAAAAATTATTACTGATACCTTCTTTTGGATTTCTGTTATGATTTCTCTTCTTAAGATTTAAATTAAAAGATTTCACATGTGGAACATGACAATATGTAATATCAGATGATATGTAAACACTTTGTTATTTATTAAAACAAAATTTCTTCACTAAGAATTTGCAGTAAGTTTTGTAATCCAGTCTGTAACAATGGATATCTTACATATGAATAGTATCTTATAGTTTATAAAGAGATATACTAGGTAGGTTATCATTTAATCTTCAGAATACTGACAAAAAGGTATAATAATCTTATTTTAAATGATTGATGGTGACATAAAACTATTAGTCCAAATCATGTTGATATTTATCTCCAAAATTATTTTCTTTCAACTACCGTAACTACCCTAAAACATGTCATCTTATTAAGAGTAAACTGATAATAAAATTGATACTAATGAAAAACAAAGAACTGGGCTGGGGTGTGGCTCAGCTGTAGAGCACTTGCCTCTCACGTGTGAGACCCTGGGTTTGATCCTCAGCACCCCATAAAAATAAATAAACAAAATAAAGATATTGTGGCCATGTATATCTAAAAGAATTAAAAAGAAGAAAAACTAAGAACTGAGATAAAAATAATTTTAAAATCTAGTCAAGAGTTCATAGTCCTCTGGAATATGGGAGATAGAGCATTGTTCAACTCATAGATTTGCTACTAGTGAACTGGTATATGTTGAGCACATTCCTAAGTCTGCTTTAGCCAGGATTTCTCATCTCAGTAACAGAAATGATATTATCTGCTAATTAGTTATCCTGAGGATAAAATGAGATATGTGAAAGTGCCTAAATAAAATATGCTCAATATTTATTAAATCTCTTTGATGTCTCTTCATTGCAAATAGTTGCAAAATTGCCCAGTAAAGAATTACCCATAACAGACTTTACATATTATCAAAATTAGACTAAACGAGGACAAGGTAATTATCAGAATTGATCCTGCTGCTTGACAGTGTGCTATACCTAAAACCATTTTCACCCTCTCTGGAACATGGACAAACACTTCCAAGTTCAATGGACTCCAAATTATGGAAACCTCAGAAAGTGTTACTGCCTAATCAGCAAGATATTTGGAAGTCTGTAGGACAGAAATTGGTCCTCAGAATGCATGAAGTAATAGCTGCCACTCACTTTGATTTCATGAATAAAGAGTGTAAAGTTATATTGTGATATTAATTACTCAGTACTAATAACTGCAGAAGTTGATTTTATTACTAGGGACTAATATGTTAGTCAATCATATTATAATACATTGGGGAAAACAAAGGTTGGTGATTTTAAGTATCAAATAACATTATACAGCATGCAATGAAATTGTAAGGAAGAGCATTTGCATTACCTTTCCTTTTGCATCTATTCATTAATTTTTTCCCAATAATTGCATGGAGGTCAATTTTCACAGAGCTTATAATGTAGTTAGGAGAATCATTAGCCATTAGTAGAATTAGCTTAGGTTGCAAGAAAAGAATAATAGAAGAGAAAAGAATGATCTGACTTATTATCACACATCTATAATTCTTTTGAATTCTTAAAAACATAAAACTTAAAATTTAAGTAAAAATAATTAAAGAACATGCACATATGCTTTATTCTTACAGTATATATTTTAAAAACTCCTTAATGTGTGTAGCAAATGAGTATGGGTTACTGTTATCATTTCTTTTTTATTATTATTATCTCTTTCTTTGGAAACAAAATATAGACAAGAGAACCTTGATTTTGACTTAACTGGGATGTACTAGTATTATCTACAAGTTAAAGTCTAGTTTTACTTATGCATTCTAAGTAAAACTTCTTTTACTGGATACCAATGAAGAATACTGCATTGGTCTAGCTAGTCTGGAGGAAGCAAGAAAGAAAGAAGGAAAGAAATAGGATGAGAGGAAGGGAGAGAGAGAGAGAGAGAGAATAATACCTAGGACATGTAATACTCTCTAATACTAATAATACTCTGGTCATGTTAGGAAAAGAGCTTGTCTGTAAAACCTCAAATGAATAAACTTTTCTGTAAAACCTCAAATGAATAAACTTTTCTTGGGGAAGGTGAGGTTTTCAGAGTCTATTAACAAACATGTAAAAATCACCACACCACAATTCATTTGGCCCGAGCTAGCAGGATTACTAATCCTTTTTCACTCTCAAAACTTTCCTTACTTGGATCAAAACTTTGTGATAACCTGAATGCTAGAGAAATTTAAACTGCTGGTTTTTGTGTGTTAGTTTGTTTTTGAAAAAAGAACGTATCCTTTCCTATTTGGGGGCCAGTATTATCAATATTTTTATAATAGGTAAAAAATCATAAAGTGAAATTATGAGAAGTTAGCAATTTTCATTAAGTATATGAATTTTAAAATATTTTCTTCTTTTCTCTCAATCAAGATAAACAGAAAAATCAATTTTCAATTTGTTGAGTTCAGAATGTTAAGTAGCAGTTTGTATAAAGTAATGATCATATATCTGTGAATAGGCTTATGGCTAAAATGAACACTCCAGATATGTAATGCATTCCAGATTAATCATTATCTGCAAAAATTAAGAAGGCACTCTTTGTAAAGATTAAATATCTAAGACTGAAAATACTGAAGATGGCTTTATCTGACCTTGGGCCATAACTTTTTTCCCCAAATTTAAGTTTTCTCATCTTTGAAATGGCAGGGTTCAAGTATATGATCATTAATGTCTCCACCAGTCCTAAATAGATGATTTGAATTTCAAACAGCTTAATATAAAATTTCCTCCTGGTAGTGAAACTGTCCTGAAATGATTTCTTAGACTAGAGAAGTGAGGGATTAAAAAAAAAAAAAAAAAGATTTCCAAAGAGAGCTTTGAAATATGTCTGAAGAATGTCATGACAGAGACTGACCCCTAGATAACAGTGGAAGGCATATCACCAAAATTAACACATTGTCATTATATTTAAACATCAAATTATTAATCTACTTATTGAAACATATATTCTAAAACTCACTTTCAGGTATTCTGAATGTAATTATCATGTGATGCAGTAGTATTTCCAACTTGTTTGGTTTTTAAGTCATAGGTTCAAAACAAGAAAGAGACCCTGAGCCATAGATTTGAGAATAAGTGATTTATTAAAGATATGCTACCAGGAGAAACCCCTGGAAGATGGGGAAGAGGGGAACTAGAGCAGGGAAGGGGAGCTCTAATTAATGATGTCACTCCAAGCAATATTCTGGATTCAACTCAGTCCATAGGACAATTCTGAAGTATGCCTGAGATTTCCCAGCAAAAGTAAAACTGGAAAGAAACTGGTATAAATCTATCTGCATTCCAGTTCTCCTAGATAACAAGGCACTTGGTGACCTGTGTGATTTCCAGAAGACATTTTTAGATGATAAATTTTAACAAGAAAACCAGCAGAAACTGGGGGATGGGGCTTAGGTTCGGTAAAGGGAATGTGAAGCTTCTGGTGGAACATCAAGAGTGTTAGTTGCTGCTGCTATCTCCCCTAATTTTCATGGTCAAACTAACATGAGAAATCTTATGTATTGTATCTCCTCTAAAAAGTTATTGCACAATAGCTGTAGGTTGTAAATAATAATGCAGTAAAGAAACTATTCATTTTTTTTCCAGTCTGGATTTTCCCAAATGAATTTGACCGGTTTATCTAATAAGTCCCATTGGAAATCTGCCATTCGATAATACCTCAAGAATTTTGAATGAAAGAAAAATTTTACTAAAATAATGTCTTTTGTTTCAAAATAGTACCTAGTTGTAGCCCAAAAGTAAAAGAGCTACCAGTTGAAATACTTAATAAGAAATGTATACACACATACAAACACATTAACAACAAGAGAAATCTTATATGCTGTCAACATATTGTGATCAACTGAGGAGTGTTCTCTAAAGAGCCTGAGGGAAAGAGATTGAAAAATGAAACTTATGGTTTATATAGTCTGTATCTGCAATTGGTTACAAGACATATTCTGCCTTCTGATTCCTAAATTCAAGATCTGTATCAATAAAGAAAGCAATCATCTCTTTCCCAGGAGTGTGCCACTTATAGAAGCAAAATGCTAATACTTAGGCTCTCCCCATTCCATGCTCAGTGTAAATTTTCTTTTTATATTTAGCTCACAAAAAAGAAAAATCTTTACGGAAAGACAAAATAATTAATGGCAAATAATTATGTCCTAGGTGTGTACCAAGAGCTAAACTTAGTACTCATTTTATATATGATACACCTTGTGTTAGAGCTTTGCAGGTTATTATAAAATTCATTCAATGAAGTTAGGATATGTGTTAAAAGCTACAAAGCTAGAGTGATCAAGTGGAAAATCTAGTTCTTACTAAACTCTTATTAGATGATGTTAATTCTAACAAGAGCATTTAGGATTGACTTTGATATCAATGCATAATAAAAAATGCTGGTGATGCAAGTATCCTACTTAATCAGAGAAACAAAGCTAGGGTAGGATAAGGAAACTTATAGTCTTGAAAGATATGCCTTATATAAACATATTTTTAATAAAACAAATGTATTTTAAAATCTAGACCCTCAATTTATTTTTTCAAAAGACTAGTATTGGAATAGACAGATAATATGATGAAGGATATTCATATGCATTGTGTGTTGGTAAATACAAAATCTGCATAAGAATCTTATCTTTCTAGCAGATTCACACAAATAAAGTGGGACAATGAATTAATGTTGTAGAAAAATAGTAAGAGAACATCTTCTCAATGATTCAGATATCTCTCCAAGTGTCTTCCTGTGTGAACTAGGAGAAATTGCAAAACCCTGTTGGACAAAGAAAAATGACTTCTATGAAACATAAACAAAACTAACATAGAAATAACAGGTAAATATATAAAACTCACAGAATTTTGTAAAAGGAGAGATAGTAACAGAGTTTTTTTGCAGGGAAACTAAAACTATAATAGTAGAATTGACACTAACTAAAAAATCGCATCAACATTATAGAGGAAAACACCAGAGTCACACTTCCATGGTCACTCGCCAGAATGTATGAGGAAACAAAGATTAAAACGATGACAGATAATTTGACACTAATGTTGTCAGAAAGCAAAGATTGAATTTATGAGCTGTCAATGTCCCTGAGACAATACAAAAATAATCACAGAAGCAGTAATATAAAACTGATTTATTTGTGATCCTTTATAGAACTCAAGATACAGATAAAAATTACATTGTTGTAAGAAAAAAATGGAATGTGACTTACATCTAGAAAATACTTTTTAACATTTTCAGTTTTAATAATAAGGTCCAATGCTTATATGCATTCAGATAGAAAATTCTTCTTATCTCCAAAGGAACAAAAACCATGCTGAATTTAGTCTTCTTATTTATAACAAATACAAAATTGGATTGAAAACGATTTATAATTTTTATTGAGAAAAGTTTGTGATTGATAAGTTTTATATCCAGCTAAAATGTATTTTAAATATAAAAGTCATAATAAAGCATCTCCACTTATACTAAAGTTCAGATAAATTACCTTTGCAAATTTCTTCAAAAAGTTATTTGGAATCATAGTCCAGTTGTCTATGAAACTTCAAATAACAATTTTGAACTTTGGAAGTTTGAAATTTGAAGAACTGAATTGATTTTTTTTCATGCATAAACACATCATAACTAACCTTATGAAGATGAAGAAAACACCATCTTACTGAATTTCAATTTGAATCGTCCCTTTTATTAAATTTGTGAGAAGATCAAAATGTTGCCTCCTCAGTTCATGGATGCAAATTTAAACAAAAAGTTCAATGAATTATTAGCACTATTATGGGAATGAGTATTCTAAAACCCCCCAAATTTCCCTGGTAAATAAGAAACTCTTCCACATATAATCTTACACCATTCAGAAATTCACATAAATGAGATTATAATTACACTTAATCACTCATATTACAACTCTAAGGTATGTGAAAAGCAGCCTATTAATTTGTAATGTTGTTTTTGAATGTTGGGACCATGGGTAATATATTCACATTTTCTTTCTAATTTACTTTTAGATTTCTTATAGCAAACATGTTTAAATTACAAAGTATATCTCATAAGTATCAAATCCCCCCCCAAAAAAAGCAGTTTTAGATTTATGGCTGTTATAAATAATTCTGGTAAGGCCAATTTCACTTTGCCCACTACAGTAGATGTGCTTTGGAAGTCCTAGGGCAGGCAAGAATCTAAATACGATCTCCCAAGATTCCTGCTTTTTTGGTTGAATAGCACTTCATTATATATATGTACCATATTTTCTTTGTCCATTCATCTGTTTATAGGCACCTAAACAGATTCCATTTCTTAGCTATTGTGAATAGTGCTGCAATAAATGTGTGTATGAAGTATTTCTTTTGTATGCCGACCTCACTTCCTTTGGATATATACCTAGTGGGATAGCTGGTTCAAACAGTGGTTCTAGTTTTTAGCAGGGGTGGGGGCGGGATACTAGGGATTGAACTCAGGGACACTGGACCACTGAGCCACATCCCCAGTTGTACTTTTTGCATTTTACTTAGAGACAGGATCTCAATGAGTTGTTTAGTGCCTTGCTTTTTGTTGAAGCTGACTTTGAACTGGAGATCCTCCTATCTCAGCCTCCCCAGCTGCTGGGATTATAGGCCTCTGCCATTGTGCCTGGCTCAAATGGTAGCTCTGTTTTTAAAGAGGGGGGTTTAATGGATTATATGGCTGAGCCCAATGCAATCTCATGAGGAGAAGAGGGTGGCAGAAGAGCATGACAAAGAGATTGATTCAAAGCAAAGAAAAACAAACTAGTATTTTAATCTGTGTGGTTTTTAAGATGGACGGCAGAGTTGCCAACATGAAAATATATGGCCCACATTGAGACAGAAAATAGAGATGCTAGTCTTTCACCTGAACAAAATTGGTTTTGCAAACCAACCTATTTGAGCAAGGAAGCAGATTATTCCTTAGATATCCAGATAAAAGTCAGATTGCTGGATAGCTTGACTTTGGCATTATGAGACCTTGTGCACAGAGCCTAGTCATGTTGTACTTGTAATTCTGGCTTTGGAATTGTGAGATAACAAATTCTTTTTTAAAAAAACTGTTGAATTTGTGCTAATTCTATGGCAGCAGTAAAAAAAATCAATCTAGGTGGAAACTTCCTACCTGAAGTTTCTGTAGGATTTTATAGTCCTAACTCTACTCTTAAATCTTAAACATGAAGTTGCATTTTATGGGCCATCCTAAAAATGTTAAGGATAATCTCATATGTTACACCAAGGTAAAAGACACCTTTTATGAAGGGTGTTTGTAAGTTGGTATAGAATTTTGATTTTTAGTGGCTGAGTTTGTTGATTGGTGGTAATGTGTGCATTGCATCTGCAAGGTCTTGGGTTCAATCCCAGCACTACAAAACAAGTTAAATTAAATAAAATGGTGATTTTACTGGGAAATTAGGTTAATATAGGCTTTAGGAATATTTTAAAGAAAGAAATTTCCTATCATCATTATGCATAATAATATATCTATCATGCCTTTTTGCAAGAACTTAAATTAGCCCAACATTGGATAATATAGTTGCTCTACTTGGAACTGGAAGTCTGAACTACATATCATTTTATGTCTGATATTTTATAATTCCCTGGAAAGTTACATTTTAATTGCTGTAAGATTATCAATATGTTGTATAGATGTACAAGTTTATTGCAAAGCAACAACTGTTAATGTATTATACCATTCTTATTGACAATGTCTTTGTTTTCTGAAACTCACACCTATGTTGCTTAAAAGAATTCATACCAGCAGTATATTTAGAATGTAGTTTCATGAAAATAGAAATTTATGTATTGTACAGATAGGTGTATGGCTAGAAAACATTAAAGATGCAATAAATAATTCTCAAGGGAAAGTGTTTATATTCTTGGGTTTAAGAACATAATGTTTTCCAGTCTTTCAAATGATCCAATGATTAGTTCTGCCACTTGCATTTCTTTAAACTGTTAAAATTCAGCTGCCCATAAAAAAGAGTGACTAGATTCAGGCTAAGGCAATTCGTTTGGCATTTTGAAAAGTTTAGTTTGATTAAAGTTACATAAAATTGTCACTTGTTTGACAAGATTTTCACAAGTTCACAAGTTCTCATTTGTGGATGTGCACTGTCAAGTGTGTGATTCACTAAACCAAACCCATTCTGAGTGTCTAATTTACATTCCATTTTTTAGCTAATAATTTGATTCTGAATGCAAATATTAAGTTTATTATCTAAAGCACAAGAACTCAGACAAGCTTTTAAGTATGTCTCCCATTTACTTGAAATTTTGAAGTGAGTTGAAAGGTTAGGGAGCTTCCTTAGTTGCTATCTTTACCATTGTATAATGTCAAAACTTGGCAGAGGCTGAAGACAAAGTCTCTATAGAGAACCCTGATACCAAGGTCCATGCTCAAGTTGAGAAAGTCACCGTTCTTGCTTTTGCCAACCTTAGCTTTCTCCCTCTACCCCAATAGGCTTTTAGTCTTCTTCCTGACTCAGATTGAAGATGTGAGCTGCAGAAGCCAATTGTAAAGGTTGACATTACTACACCATAAAAACGGGAAATGCCTGATACTGTCTAAAGTCAAGCAGTTACAAAGGTGAGACATATTTAACCCCAATTTTAACTAGATTTGAAGAGGCAAGAGGAGCAATGCAGTTTCTTAGCTGTGGAAGTAAGAACTGGGAACATTATCAAGATTCATCTATTGACTATTTTTTTCTAATGGTAAAATATAAGGGAAAATCCTGTATTGACAATGAGACACCCTCAAGTGCTAAAATACATGGATCCTGCATGTGGCAATAAATGGCGAAAACAAAACAAATAGAGAATGAAGATGAGGAAAACATGCAGTTAGGCATATTTTTCCAGGTACTCAGACAATGGTGCACTTACTGGAAATTTTCAGGCTTCTTGTTTACCTTCATTATAACAAACTCAAAGCTTGGGAAGCTGCCTGTTGCAATAGATGAAAATAATTCTGTGGTTTTGTTATAATTTCCTTCATCTGTTTTGTAAATCTCATGGAAATTATTTTTTTTCCCTCTTTGTTGTTTCCTAACAATAGTGCTATCAGAACCTTGATTACCTAACTTTAAAATCATGAAACTCAAAGATACATTGGGCTTCCTATTACTATGCTAAGTTAACATTAAATGGATACCTAATGTAGATATTTATTGCACTTGGCTGGGTTACCAGATACAATTAGAGGATATTTTCATTGTTAACAATGTTATGTTCATAGATCAACAATTATTTTCCTAAAGTCTGTATAATAAGGATCTTCTTAATTTTTTATTTTTATATTTTGTTGGTACTGAGGGCTGAGTTTAGGGCTTCATGCATGCTAGCCAAGTGTTCTACCACTAAGCTACATTTCCAGAGCTCTTCTGAATTATTTCAATAACTGCTTTTCTTAAGGTTATTTGGCTAGTCCAAATATTAATATTTTTTCACAGAATTTTGTAATGTGCCCAATTATAATGGTAAATATATTTTCTTTCAGGTCTTTCTTAGTCTCTATAGATAACACTATTATTGTGTATCTATAATTGACATTATTATGTTTCTAATTTAAAGGGGATTGAGTACATCATGCTCATTGCCACATCTCTATAGTCATATGTAAATTAACAGTAGAAAGGAACAGATAAAAGCCTTTCTCTCCCAAATTAATATCTCTGAAATATATGAAGTATCACTGAAGCTATCTCTAATAGCAGGAAAAAAATTGATTAACTGATTTCGTGAAATATTTTCTGCTTTTTATCTAATGATTCTCTAATCTATTTTTAACACTTAAACTAATATGTGCAGAGAACTATACTTAGAGTTTAAGTTTCTATTGATTTTTTTTAGATCATTGTAGATTCTCATGCAAGTGTATGGAATAATATGAGGAAATTTGTGTATTCTTCACTCCGTCCCCTATAACCTGTTCCCTCATAGTTGCGTCTTGCAGAACTGTTGTATAGCACCACAGTTCATGATATGGCCAAGATGAGGAACATTTCTATCACCACCAGGATCTCTTACTTTGCCCTTTTATACTTCCACCCTCAGGTCTCCTTTTCCCATCCTCTACTTAACATCTAGAGACATTGATCTGATCTTCATTTTTTTTTAATAATTGTTTCCCATTACAAGAATGTTATATGAATGGAATTGGATAAATATTTAACCTTTTAGGGTTGACATTCTTCATTCGGTATCACTTCCTGTGGTTTCATCCATGCTGCTATGTGTATTAATATTGCTATAATTTCTTTAAAAAAACATTTATATTTTAGTTGTAGCTGGACACAATATCTTTATTTTATTTTTATGTGGTGCTCAGCCCAACATTGTCATACTTTTTATGCTAAGTAGTACCTCATGGTGTGGGTACAGCATAGTTTGTTTAGGTACTTAACTATTAAAGAATATCATGGCTGTTTCTAGTTTGAATTGTTTGAAAAAAAAACTTTTAAAGATTCATGAACAGGTTTTTGTGTGAACACAAGTCTTCAGTTTTCTGGAATAAATGTCTAGGAGTGCAATTGTTAAGTTTCACAGTCGTTACATTTGTTATTATCATTATTTTTCTTTGATTTTAGCAACTCTGATAAGATGTTAATTATTCTGATTGAATTACATCATCAGGAAAATCCCCTGGTTTACAATGTTGAGTTTTCAAGTGACTAATGTAATTATATATAGATAGGTAGATGGAGTCCTCAAAAATATTTTGTATTTTTTAGTATAGAAAATTTATACAGTTCTCATTATACCTGTTCCTATATATTTGATGGGTTTTAGTGCTTTTTAAGTAGTTTTTGAAATTTTATTTTCTATTTGCTGAAGGCAAATATTGTAGAACTAAAATTTTTGTACAATAGCAATTTTGTCATTTCTTAATTATTATGTGAAGTAGATTTATTTCGACTTTCTATTTATACATCATAACTTTTGTGCATAATAACAAGGTGATTAGTATTTTTTCTGAACATTTTGACTTTTGTTAATAGGCTGTGACCATCAATAAAATGTTAAAATGAAGCAGGTATTGGGAAAAATTGTTTAATTCTCAGTTTGGGAAAATGTTCATATTTCTCAATCAAATGAGACATTTTCTGGTGTTTTGTGGGTGATGATTTTGTTAGACATTCTTGTTCAGATTAAAGTGATTTCATTTTATTTCTAGATTTCTGAAAATTTGTAGTGAAAAATGGTCATAGAATTTTATCAAGTGCATTTTCTAAATCTATTTCAATGACCACCAGATTTTTCTCCCTTTGCAGTCAGTGTTACACAGTTTACACATTGATTTTTCTAATGTTAAAAACCACCTTCAGTTTTTATCATCAACACTACTTTGATGTATGAAAATGTGTATATATCACATGAGCTAACTTGATAATATTTTTATTATAGTTTACTATTGTTCATGGAGAAATTGAATGCCAATTTTTCTTACTTACAATATTTTCTTCAGATCTGAGTATCACAATTATACTGGTCTCATGAGACAATTTGTGAACCATGTAGGGTTTTTGTTTGTTTGTTTGTTTGTTTTCTGTTCCTCTAAAGATTTTGCATAATATTTATAGGATTAGGAGGTATTATTCCTTAATTGTTTGTGAGGAAGATTTTTATTTTTCAGAAAATTTTTAATAATCATTTAGTTTATAATGACTATAGGATTATACCGATTTTTTGGCATCAGTTTTGAGATACACTGTCTTTCTAAAGAATTTACTCATTTCACCTACATTGCTGAATTAATGTTTTTGGTATCTATAGAGTTACTACCCTTTCAAGCCTGATATCAGCAGTATTTTTCTCTATTCCTTTCTTTCTTATTCAGATTTGAGCATTTATATTTCCTTTATTTCACGATTTTTCTCTAATTCATGTTGTTCTGCACTGTTTTTCATTCTACCTATTTTCTTTGGGTTAGTTTTGCTGAGTTTCTTGAGAAGCAAGTCTAGATATTGAGTCTAAACCTTTTTGATTAAATGTATCTTTAAAACCATTCATTTTGAAGTCCTGTATTCAATGTATACCACAGGTTTTTTTTTTATTGGCGCATTATAATTATACCTAGTAGTTAGATTCATGACGAACATGATTTGATCAATCTCATTTTCCAGCAGCCTTTTTTACCTCCCTTTTTTCAGTCCCAAATTCTGCTTGTTCAACTCTACTAATCTCCCATCTATTATTATTATTATCATTTTAATTAGTACATTATAAATATATATATAAAAGTGGGACTCATCGAGGTTTATTTGTACATAGACACAGCATAATTTGGTAGGTTTCATTCCCCAGTACTTCCTCATTAGCCCATGCTTTGTGGTATACTGCTATGTTATCATTAGGTTGAAAATACTTTAAAATTCCTAGTTTGATTTTTTCATTGTTCAATAGATTTTCTAAAATAATATTACTAAATCTTCAGCCATTTTTTAATTTTTTGATGAATTTGTAATTGATGATATGGTTAATTCCATTATAGTCACAGACTATATTTGAAATATCTTAATATTTGAAATTTTGTTAAAATTTGTGTCCTGATTTAGTGCATCATCAATTTTGTCACAATTTTATGAATCAGTGAAAGTAATGTGAATACTTTCATTGTTGGGTGCACAGTTTTAGTTATATTTTTATAGATTGCTTTATAGATAATGATATGTTTATTTTCAAACAAAATCTCAAAGGACATTATTTCATGGAAAAAAACTGTTCTTGTTACAGCTATACGAAATTGAATGATAAAAAGAGTAGGAATCTTTTCATTTATCTATTTATTTTATATCAAGTTTTTTTTTTGTTCATTTGCTTTATTTTATTTTATTTTATTCTTTTTTTTTGCGTACTATTTGTAATAGAAAAAGAAAATAAGTGAAGATAGCGCTTCCTCAGTAAGGGAAATGACATAGAAAGAGAGGTAACAAATACTTATCGGCCCAACCCCAGCCCTAATGCAAATTAATATTTTGCCAGTTTTTAAAAATATTTTTTTAGTTGTTGGTTGATCTTTATTTCCTTTATTTGCTTAAATGTGATGCTGAGAATCAAACCCAGTGCCTCACACATGCTAGGCAAGTGCTCTACCACTGAGTCACAACCCCAGCACAGTTTTAGGTTTTTAATAAAGATAACTTACATAGATATTTTTCACCCTTCTTCAATTCCCATTTGATGCCTGCTTTCCCAGCTGTTACTCTGCACTGATGGGTGCGCACTCTGACATTCATCTTTCTAAGCACTCTGTCTCTTCATCAGTCAAACTGTTTTATTAGTATGTGTAAACTGTAAGTGTATTGGGATTCACTGTGATATCTTCATATGCACATGTGGTGTGCACGAACCAACTCTTACATTCCTTTGTCCAACCTTCCTCTCCTCATCCCTCTCAATCTTCAGTAATCATTATGCTATTTCCCAGTTGACTTAAAAAGTGCCTTTTTAACTGTGAGGATAAATTATGGGGTCTCCATTTCTTAGAATAAATTCCTACCTCTGTCTCCTAAAGTCTTCTTCCTAGCAATTTAAGGTAAATCTTGACATTATTTTCCAAACCACAGTTAAATCTGAGAAAATTGGGGTTATAGGTCAGACTACTTTTAGGAAATGTTATTTGGAGAACAAATTCAAAAGTGTCATTCTTACAGAAAAAGAGAAACTTAAAAATTTTTTAAAAATATATCTACCTTCCATCTCTTTGTCAGTGTTCATAGTGCACAAATTCAGATGATGGAGTGCAGAGGTAAAAAAAAAAAAAAAAAGATCCACATTCACTTTTTGTTTCTGCAATTGCACAGAAAAGTGGAGAAAAACATGTCACCCCCCCCTTTGCAGGAATATGACCTTGCTTAATATGACCTCTATTTAATTGCTGGCTAATTACTCCAGGCACATTTGTAGTGATGTCTTGTTTGCCATCATTGTCTGTTAAGTGTTCTGCATGGCACAAGCCTCAGGAAGGACTCATGTCACCACTCTCCTTTGACAATTCTGAATGTGACATGACTGATCATGCCATCTTTTTCTGGCCTGTCTCTTTTTTCCTCCTTATTTTCCTTTCTGCCACACTATCCCTTCACATATTTACTCCTTTTCCCTTTGTTACTCAATGAAATGGAGCATGCCTATGTTTCCCTGTGGAAGCTTCCTCCCCAGCCCACAGTGAACTATTATCTATTGGTACATTATATGAATGCCATTATTTTTCCACTATGTTAACTTTAAGTGCCTTAAGCTGAGTTTTTGTACCAGGGGACCAAAAGAGCTAGAGTTTGTGAAAGTGAACTTATCATCAAAGCTGTATATCTATAATTTAATAGATTGCTTATTCATTCAGGTGTCTATAAGATTTCCCAGGGAGTTTCACAACTTATGCCATTTTAATGAAACCCATCACATCTAATGTTCAGTGGAGAATAAACTAGATTCTATTCAGAACAATCAGTGCCTACAAACACTGAAAAGAGGAAATGCATACGAATTTAGTGAAGTTTTTGAAGATATCACTTTTTGATTCCTTAATTCTGATCTTTTTCTACTTTTTTTCTTTGTTGTATTTCTTTGTTTTTATTGGTGACTTGATAATTGTACATAATAGTGGGATTCAATAGGCCATATTTGTACATGCACAAAACAATTTGATCAATTTCATTCCCCAGTACCTTCTCGTTCCCTCCCCTCCTCCTTCCTACTGACCTGCTTGCTTTCTACTCTGCTGATTTCCTATTATTATTATTATTATTATTATTATTATATTACAGTTGAACATATAAGCAGGATTCACTGACATATATTTGTACAAGGACATAGCATAATTTGGTAGGTTTTGTTTTTCACTACTTCCCATGCTCTCCCATATTCCCTCCCTCTTGACCCATTTCCTCTACTCTATTGGTGTTCCTTCTATTTTTGTGAGATCCCTTTTTTATTATCTGTCTATCCATCTACTCATCTATCTACCTATCAATCTCTATTCTTATTTCTTTATCTTTGTCTCCCTTCCTTCCCTCCCTCCCTCTCTAGCTTCCACATGTTAGAGTGTGTGGCTTTCTGAGTCCGGCCTACTTCAATTATCGTGATGTTCTCCAGTTCTTATCTCTTGCTTTCCACTAAATGCCATAATTTTCACTCCTCTTTGTGGCTGAATAAAACTCCATTTTGTGTGTGTGTGTGTGTGTGTATTATATATATATTATATATAATATATATATCTGTCACATTTTATTTATTCATTCATCTGTTGATGGGCACCTTTGCTAGAATTTTAACAATGCTTCACATTTAAGTAATTGATGACATTTCATATTTATTTTGATGCAAAATCCATCAGTACGACTTGGAATTGATCTTAAGATGAGACAAATAGCAGTTAACTAAAACTCCAATGTAAGTCATAAAACCAAGCTCTAGAATTGTATTTTTTCCCAAAAGTATCATAAGAAGACTATAGTAATTCATAGAATACTGTGGCACATGCTCATAGTTTCCTTCTTAGTGACATGTTCTTTGCAGGCTTGTAACCATATACCCCAATACTGTGCATTGGAGAGCTCTGTAGATCATCACGACTCACTACCTGATGGTTCATTCTTTGGGATAGTCCTAGTAAGCACATGGACTTTTAAAAATTTCGGCAAATAAATCAGGGATCAGCCATGACTACTCTTAACTTGTTGTTGTTATTCAGGGTTAAAGAATAAAAGCTCATTTTTAAAGAGCAGATATTTAATTTTACCCTTTTAAAATGAATGCATATTAATGAAAAAATGGAGAAAATTCAAACCATGGCCAATCTAAAAGATGAAAAGTTTGGTTCCATTTGTGCAATATTGCTTAACTCCAGGCTAATTGCTGCTTTTAAGAACTAAACAACTCATCATTGCTTTTCTGCCTATTATCAATATTATAAGTGACGCATTTACAATCATTTAGAAAGAAGACTTCTATTTCTTTCATCTTCTCTTTCCTTTGTCTCTCCTTATTGTTCTACATTTTTCCCCTTTTTCATTTCTCCCACATGCTCAATAGATTAAATTATTTATCAGAGATTGCATTAAGTAATTTCTAGTGCTTATATGACAGAGATAAAAATTCTGGGCCTTTAAACCACTTCCCTTTATGGATGAGTTTTATAGGCAATCTGTGCATGAAGTCAGGAAAGAATGTGGAGGAGAACAAGACAGAGTGAACTGGCTTTGATCCAGTTTTCGTAGTATTTAGCTGAGTAAAAAATATCTGAGTCTCAAAAACGTCTTTCCTTATTTATCAAAGGAGAGATTATCTCTACTTCATTGGGTTGATGAAAATATTAAAGAGCATACTATATACAAGTTTTTAAAAAGTTGCTATTATTATTATTATTTTTGTCGATGTGCTACTATAATACTTGAGACCAGAAAATTTATAGAACAGAAATGTATTTTCTCACAGTTCTGGAGCCTGTGGAATCCAAGAGCAAGGGAAAGAAAGTTTCAATTGTCTGGTGAGGGCTGTACAGCCAGGAAAGGAGGAATGCTGTAGTCTTATGGAGAAAGAGTAGAAGGAAGACCAAGCAAGCTGGCTGAATGCTGCATGAAGCTTCTTCCCTAAGGTGCTTAATGCTAGAAAAAAGGGAGGCACTCTAGTGACCTAATTATTTCTCAGTCTCCACCTCTTAATACTATCATAGCAATATGTGAATTTTGGTGAGGATGCATTCAAACCACAGTAATTATATCACCTGTATATAATTAAAACAAAAGTTAGAACATCAATGGAGAAAAATGGAATGAGATGAATTTTTATTTACTACTCTGAGCACATTCAATAATAAGAAATTTTGCAGATTAGTGATTATAAATTACATGCTTCTGACAAATTTGGTACATATGTGTATGTGTATATTCATGTATGAATGTACATTACATTTACATAATCATATTTAAGTGACATTGTTGGATACAAAACAGGTAGTTGGTACTTACAAAATAAAAAATTTCTGTAATGTAGCATTCTTCCTCAAGTGAATTTAGGCCACAATCCTACAGGAAACATTTCTGACCACCACAATCCTGAATGTAGAAATCCTGAAAGATCAAACTCCCAAGTCTAAAGTCCAGAAAGATCAAGATAATTCTGGAAAAAATAATTAAAAATATAAAAGACATTGATTTACAGTTTAAAAGGAAATTCACTTGGGGAAAAATATGACAGAATAATCTATAGGCCACTTTACACAATAGAATGGTATACATGTTTAATAACATCATGGTTTTTTCAATAACAGTATACATGGAGTCAGGAAAGAATGTGGAGGAGCACAAGACAGGGTGAACTGGCTTTGACCCAGTGCAAGTATAAGCACTAAGATATACAAACAGCATTTGCACAGGTATAACAGTTATATACAGGTTAACTCTATCCATAAATAAATAGTTTAAAAAGCAAAATGTATACATACATATTACTTTTGTTAGTAATTGTGCTCACTCTGCTTTATAACTGTGATCGTCTGCAATGCTGTGATGGACACACATAAGTCTTCCAATACAATTGATTAAAAATAAACAACACAAACAAACCCACAACCCCACTATGGGTCACTGTGCAGTCACCCAAACAGACTATATGAAGAAATTTTATTATTCACAAATGCATATAGTCATCTCTTCATTTTTATGTATATGCACAATACTCAGGATTTGTGATAAGGTACTTTTGTAGAGTCAAGTTTGCAAAAATTTGCAAAAACTGCATTAAAGAAATTAGAACTCTCTGAAAGCCTTTACTTCAGTTGTACCTCTAATAATGGAAATGATGAGAAGATGAAACATATAGTTTAGAAAATAATAAAAAATAATGTTGATAGTTTAAGACAGTGGGAAAAAACTAAAATGAAAAAGGGCAAAAAAGGTACATTGCAGGGATTAACAATCGGTAATTTTGTAGAGATAATCCATAAGATTTGACTGATTTTCAAAAATTTTAACTACATTTTAAAGTCTCACATCATAATAAGTCCTGTTTTTCTTTTCTTCTAGGACATGGCTTTCATTGGAGAATATGTTTGCCTGGTTTTTGTTGTTGTTGTTGTTGGTGGTGGTGGTGTTTTTTTTTTTGTTGTTTCAATTTATGTGGCATTGGTCTTCAAATTCTTCTAGAACATGATGTACACCCACATGAACATTCCTCGTTAAATTTTCTCTTCTTTTTGCCACGCTTCTATAATGTTTTGGGTACATGGAAATACCTTACACATGTACTGATGGACAGACCATAAATTTTACAGAAAACATATGGGTAATCAATAGCAACACCATCATATATGTGTGTCTTTTAATCTTACTATGCACAAAATTATTTTCAAACTAGTTAGTAATTTTGCTGTCATCTTCAGGAAAAAGCACATTTAATTCATTCAAAATTACTGCAATTTCATCTTCTTGAAGGAAAGACAATGCAAACCAATGACCCAGTTTTAAACTGACCTTATAATCATTGCCATGTGATGTGGCCAATCCCATCCCCAGTATGTATTTTTAAAATCCCTCTTATATATAAAGTTTTGATTCATGGGAATTGCAGTTTTCTGAATTTAAGCTTTCATAGTTTCAACAACCAGAATTTGAATCTTTAGGGATTGTAATTTTGATATTTAAATTGTAAGGATTTTGATTCTTTGAGATTTCATTCTCTGGGATTATGTTATTCAGGATTCTATCTTCTGAGATTATGATTGGCAATGGATTTGTGTCTTGTTTTCTTTGGTGCCATACCCTAAATTTTGATGAGTGCACAAAGATGATAAAAGAGACTTTACAAAAATCATGTAAAAATAGAGTAGGCTATTCTCCACTAATCTGCACTGCATTGCCTCGCAGGTGTGAATGTGTGTTGAGGTGTCATATTGCCACAAATGTGTGAACTTGACAAGTCATTTAAGCTTTATGAGTCCCAATTTCTGCATCTTTAAAATGTTGAGGGGCTGAGGATGTGGCTCGGGCGGAAGCGCGCTCGCCTGGCATGCGTGCGGCCGGGGATAGATCCTCAGCACCACATACAAAACAAAGATGTTGTGTCCGCCGATGACTGAAAAATGAATATTAAAATTCTCTCTCTCTCTCTCCCTCTCTCACTCTCTCTTTAAAATAAAATAAAATAAAATGTTGATAAAATCAGCATCTACTTTTTAGAGTTGTTATATATGTTACAGGAATTAAAGTGTACATCACTTAACACAATCCCTGTCAAGTCAGAAAGTGCCCAGTACATGTTAACTATTAATTTTTGTGATTATAGTCTAGGTCTTCAATGATGTTCAGAATATAAAATATTTTCATTGTATTTTCTTTTATTAATACTTCTGATTGCATATAGGAAAGATTAAAGATATCCATATATTCAAGACAGTGACAGAATCCTGTCTGTGCTATTCAGCACAGTAGCTATTAGCTATGTGTGGTACAACCCCAAGAATAGGATCCTAGTGATGGGGTTGTAGATCAGTGGTAGAGCACTTGCCTAGCATGTGTGAGGCACTGAGTTCGATTCTTAGCGCCACATATAAAACAAATACATCAATAAAGTCCATCAATAACTAATAAAAATATTTTTAAGAAAGAATAAGATCTTAATTAGAATAAGTTATACTTATCAAAATACAGTCTACTCTCATGTTTATCTAAAAAGAACAAATAAAACAATTTTAATAAATTTTTAAAAAGAAAATAGTTAAATTTGCCATCTCAAAAAAAAAAAAAAAAAAAAAGTAACTGTATCTACTATCATCCTGCTTCTTCCTTCTCCAGAGCTCTTATTTTTCCCTCATCTTATTCTTTCAGTCCCTTCCACCAAAGGAAACAGATGATATCTTCATTATACTAATTGAAAAGCATGACTCCCTTACCTCACTAGGCCATCAATAAGAGTTAAACAGTTTAAATATTAATGATGGAATTAAGTGTATCTGAGCTAAATTTGGGTTATCTCAAAATTAATTGTGGTGTCGGATATATGTTTGTTGAGTTCATTTAAAATATCTTCCCTTAGCAGTCAGAAAAATGCAAATCAAAACAGCATTGAGATTCCATCTTACTCCAGTTAGAATTGCAATCATCAAGCTTACAAATAGTTAATGCTGGCAAGAATGGGGCAGCGGGGGGGGGGGGGGAGGAACTTTCATATACTGTTAGGGAAATGTAAATTGGTATAGCCACTGTGGAACTGAGTATAGAGGCTCCTCAAAAAGCTAAAAATGCAACTACAATATGATCCAACTCTACTACTTCATGATGTGCATACCCATGTTTATCACACTTTCACAATAACCCAGTTATGAAATCCGCCTGGGTATCCAATAACACCTGAAAGGATAAAGAAAATGTAGTATTCTTACACAATTGACTTTTATTCAGCCATAAAAAATGGAATTATATCATTTGCAGGAACATTGATGGACCTAGAGAACATACTTTTGAATGCAACAAGTCAGACTCTGACAAAAAAGGTGTCATATGTTTTCTTTTATATCTGGTAACTAGAGGGAAAAGACAGGAGGCAAAGGGAGGGTGCCATGAAGATAGAAGGGACAAAATTATACAGGAAGAGGATCAGGAAGATGGAGTAGGGAGGGGTGAGGTAGGTATTAAGAAGTAAAACTTATCAAGTTATATTTTATGTATATGCGAATATACAACAATGAAACCTAGTATTCTGTATAATTATTATTCAATAATAATAATAACAAAGTTATGGGCTAGCGGTATACCTTTGTGGTAGAGTGAATGTTTAGAATGCACAAGGACTAGGTTCTATCCCCATTGTCCATAAAAAATCAAAAACCTAAAAAAATCAAATATAAAAAGACTGTAATAAATGAGAATTCATCAAATATGTATAAACCCATAATCTTATAAATAATATTAAAAACTATTTTGTCATATTTGGGAATGATAGAAAAACAGTTATTTGTACAATTGTAAATGAAGAAAATTAATCCACCCAAAAGTTGCAGATTATATTTATAGTCCTCTATAAGATGCCTATTTTACCTGATAAACTCCTTACAGATATTGCAAATTTTGCATAAGCTTCTTCGAATGCTGTGTGACCACCTAGATGTTCAGGATGAGCATTGTTTGAGAGGCATATGGCAATCATTTCCATGATATCTCTTAACCCCATCTTGCAGACACTTCTAGTTACCCACTACTCTTTCATACTTTTGTATTTCAGAGCATTCATTATTTTTAAATTTATTATATATTTTTCTTACTGCTTAATTTTTTTTTAAATTTCAATCTCTTCCCACTGAAATATAATCTTCTTTAAAACAATAAACTTTCCCTATTTCTTCCCTTATGTAGTATCATAATCTAGGAGAGTATCCAGCATATAAAAATGTATTTGATCAAAATGTCTCTAAGAAATGAATGACAAAATAATTTGCTTTTCACAGGTCTTTACACTTTCTTTGTCTCATGCCATATAGGTGCACTATCCATTCATTCACCTATGTTGATTTGACATTTCCTGTTGGGTAGGTTATTGGTACCTCAAGATCAACATTCCCAAATGGAACTCCTAATCTTCCTTGAAATTTACTCAACTCATAACTTTCCAATCAGAGTTAACATCATGCTAGTTTTCCTATTGCTTAGGTTAAAAACTCTAGAGACATCCTTGACTCCTTTCTTCTCTTATAACCATATATCTTATATATTTTTCCTAAAGTAGATGCTTCTGACTCAACCTTCTGATTATTTCAATATTTTAAATATGTGTAATCACTTCTATTATTATGCCAGTGGCTGGAATTTTCTTTTCTCTAGATTATTTCAAAACACCTCTAACTGGCCATGGTACCTCCTTTTCCCTGAACAGTGTGAGATTGATGCATTCTATTTATAACAAAACCCAAAGCCTTAACTAGTATTTACATGATTGGTAACCTCATGTCAACTCCTTCTGAAATCATCACTTGCCCCACGCCCAGTCACACTGGGCTCTACTATTTTCATATCTTATCAAACATAATCCCATTACTGGACTCTTTACTTATTTTTGTCTTTCTAATGGTATGGAATTTTTTTTCTCTAGATTTCTTCCTGGAATGAGTAGGTCTTCCAAAATTTATGCTATGGATTTTGGACAATACATCTTTACTTGTAAAGTGTAAATGAAAATTTTTTCATTTATACTCTAATAGTTTTGTAGCAAAAATATACTTGAATATTAGTTAGGTTATATATTATTTAGGTCCTAAAACTCCACTGCATTGATTTGTAAATGGTGATGTTGAAAAGGTTTAAGTGGCTAAATATGTCATTATAACATAAACCAAATGTATGGAAGATCCATATTGACTTGGCAATACTCACTGGACCTATGTTTCTCACATTTGAAACAATATCTGTCATGCAATTTTTAAAAATACACAGAAATTCTACTGGATTTGTTTCCTTTTTCTTTATAAATTATTGAGTAATTTTCTGCCAACATGTCAAAATTTGTATGCTGAACAATAGTGAAGTCAGGGACCATCTGTACATACATGATTAGTGCACCCCCACCTCCCACACCCTGCTGGATATTATATATATTACCTATGTTTATTTGACATTAATAATTTTTAAAAGTACAATATTAAAATATATATGTATGCATATACATATATATTTCTTAGTTCTATTTACCAAGAAGCTCTAAAAAGCAGTGATATTTCAGTAACCACAAATACACTTAATATCTAAAAAGACCAAATGTCTAGATGTTAACTTAAAAAAAAAAATTCATTTTCTATTAAAGAAGTGGGCTCTTTTGAGAAATGGTTGTTCCAGGGCTACTACATGCAAATTCCTAGATAATTCTGGGACTCACTATAATATTAATTGTAATGAAGTGCTCAAGAAAAAAAGGATAGAAAAGTGCCAGAGAAATATAGAAGCACAGTTGAAATCTCATATTGGTCAAACCTAAAACAGTGTAAACAATAAAAAAAAAAAAACTCACTGCATTGAATTGTTACTTAGCTGAAACATATATCAATGGATATCACTGAAATAGATGAATATTTAGTAAAAACAATGGATTTGGGAGAAAGTACAACTCCTTTTTTTTAGTATAATTCTTCTTAATAAATATAGTGGAATAAGTAAAGTAGAAAATCACTATTAAAACATCACAGTAGTAATGAATGCAAACAAGATTTATAGATGTCTGATTAAGTTATTGGACAAAACTTTAAGAACAAACAGGAAAATTTTGTAGTCTTAAAGTATCTCATACCAAGTATTTATTAAATGCAAAGTACAAAAATATGGTAAAGAAACCAGACAGTATCACTTTATCCAAGCAATCAAAATTAACATCGCAGTAAAAAGACATACAAGAACATCATGTACTCTTGCATGATGCAGTCAGAAGGAAACATAACTTCTGTGACATTCTTTCCCTCAAATCCATAATTTCAACAGCATTATGAGAAAACCTGTAGAAACCTGAATTGAGTAACATTGTGCAAAATACAAAACCACTGTCCTTCAAAAGTGAAAATCACACGATAGATAAGTAAATACCTAGGAGTTGTCACAGACTGAAGGAAACCTGGCAACTTATTGGAGGGACATTCTTGGTTACAGCCTAGAATAGGCATTGATGGAAAATTCATAAAATCTGGACAAACTCTATCACAGCTAATACTATTGTGCCATTATTACATTCTCAGTTTGGGTAATTGAATGATAAGGAATTCTATTTTATTTTTTTTTAATATTTTTTTTATTGGTTGTTCAAAACATTACAAAGCTCATGGCATATCATCTTCCATACATTTGATTCAAATGGGTTATCAGCTCCCATTTTTAGGAATTCTTTATATGATCTTCTCAAATCTTCTTTTAAGTTCAAAATTATTTAAAATAATGTGTTTTGTGTTTTTAAAACTTTTCTTAGCTTCTCTCACTTTTTGTGTCTTCACATTTGATAGCATGTCCAAGGAGTGGGGCTTTACCAAAGTAACAAAAATCCTCACTTGTAGGTGAGAGAGCTAGTTATTCTCAAGTTGGCTATTCTTCTCCTCTCCCTTTCTTTTCTAATTAGTTTTATAATACCTAAGAAATTGGAATTGGAGGTCAACTAAATAAGCTAATGTTCATCATTGCATAATTTATTTATCCTATTTTTTAAAAAAATTCCTATCTAATATATTTTTCCTAGTGTTATACTTAAATGTTGGGCACTTGATGGATACATTTTCCTAATCAAGGTTATATGGGTTTTAAAAGAGGAAAAGTACAGTTATATTTACTCAGGCTCCAGGTTGCAATATAATGAAGTGAATTAGATTGAAAATGCTGTTTGATGAATTTAGGTCATGCTCTGAATTAGTTAGGTCATTTTTTAAGGAGAAGTGAGATTGGATAATCTCTATGATCCCTTCAATCTTTACCTGCCTGTGAGACATTACCTATAAATGCTATAAATAGGTTCAATAGAAATAGGTTGCACTGATTTACGTTGTCTAATTTGCTAGTACATAGAAGCTCTTATACTTGGCATGTAATTTTGAATATCTGCAAATTATTCTTAGTCAAGAGCTTTGGAGATATCCACATAAGATGGTTGAAATTATTATTCTTAGTTTTCCCATTTAGATTATTGGCCTCTTGAGGTCAGACATATTTTGTAGATTATCAATGATGACACTACTATTTTCCAGAAATTCTGATTTTTTTTCTTGGGTTGGAGGGACTTGGAATTGAACTCAGAAGCACTCAACCACTGAGCCACATCCCAGCCTTATTTTGTATTTTATTTAGAGACAAGGTCTCAACAAGTTGCTTAGCACCTTGCCTTTGCTAAGGCTGGCTTTGAATTCATGATCCTTCTCTCTCAGCCTCCTGAGTAGCAATTTTGTTTTGATGCAGTTACTTCAAGGATGTCTTCTGGAGAGGCCTATCTTTGGATTCCTGTTTTATATACCCTCTGGAAACTTCATCTGGTACAGAATTTTAACCATCACTATTTAAAAATAATTGTCCATTTAAGCTATATGAGTACCACCAGACCAAGGAAATACCCTTACCACATGTTCTACTCCAAGAAGAAAGTATACACTACTTTCATGTGTTCCTTCATCCAGAACATTCTTCTAGGGGCAGATACATATTTAATGACAATGAAGAATATGTTTTTAAAATGATTCCTATAATACATCAACTGAAAAGTTCATTTTAAACATGAAAATAAGTCAGTAGACAAGACAAAATTTAAATAATTTTCTTATTGAATAGCTAGAAAAAGAGGATAAAACATTTTTTAAAAAAGGAAACAGATACTCAGTTAATCCTATAATTAAAAATATTAAAATCACATGTACCATGAAGAGTAATGAGAAGTTCTCTAGACAGAACCTAAAGTTGCATTCAGATACTGCTCCTAACTGGCACTGTGGGGTTAGACACTTTGTATAACATCTCTAAAGCATGCTCTTCCTCATCTATAAAGTGGAGAAAATGAAATACTTCTTCAAAGACTCTTTTTGGAATTATGTAAATTTTTTGACCTGAGAATTTTCAGGAAAATCCTGGCATTTGAGAAACTTAATTTTAATTAACTGTTGTAGTTGGGATGCCTCCGCTGATGGTAATGAGTGAGGATACTGTTGAGTCATTTATTAGTATGTTGCCTTTGAGGTAGTTATAGTCCTGTTTGTGAAGAGGTGATCTCTTGTCACTTTGTTATCTTATTCACAATTTCAATAACTGTTTTAAGTAATTGAATCTACATTAGGATACGTACCAAAACAATTGAAAATATACCTCTAAGGTGAAGCAATAAATGGACCTAAAAGACATGATACACGCTTTTTCTACTTACATGTATATTAATTTGCTATGTTACTTATTAATAAGTATTCTTATAGCAAATTAATATACATGTAAGTAGAAAAAGCGTGTATCATGTCTTTTAGGTCCATTTATTGTTTTTGTACTTAATGTAGTAGTCAATGAAGGCAATGACACCTGTTTTGGAATTTCATAAAACAATGTTTTAAATAGTTCATGAGATAATAGTGGATGTAAGTACATTAAGTCTAATTTTCATCCTTATTTATTTATTTATTGTTATTGGGTATTGAACCCAAAGTTCTTTACTATTCAGCCAAATCCTCAGTCCTTTTGATTTTTACTTTTTTATTTTATTTTGTTTTAAACAGGGTCTCACTAAACTGCCTAGGCCAGATGTGAATTTATAATTGTCCTGTCTCATCCTTTCAAGTTGCCTGGATCATAGGCAGCATGTTCCATTACTCTGTGCCCATCTGGAAAATTTTTTTTTTTAAATAAGCATTCTTATGAATCAGTTTATTTCACAATTTCACTTATATTTCTCAAAATAATGTATTTAAGTGCAAATGTTTATCTACATTTAGTGATCTACTTTTAATTAAGAAATATCTACAGATTTTTCTTTTTTGCACTTAAACTAACAAAGAAATCATTATTTCATAAATATTTCTCATTCTGAGGCTAAAACTAATATTTCTTCAGTGAAAACTTTCTTATCTTTCTTTCTCTGTGTTTCTCTGATTTTGTAGCAGAGAGAGAGAGAGAGAGAGAGAGAGAGAGAGAGAGAGAGAGAGAGTCTCAGAGGAATAAAGAGTAAGCAAACTGTATTGACTTTTTGTAAGTCATGAAAAATAAGAGGTATTTATATTATTATATTTTATCCAGAATATTTTTCCACAAACTCCAAGTACCTCATCACTTAATGAATACATTATTTTCCAAAGCTGTTGATCCAATGGAAACTGACTGCCTTCCTACTTTCTTGGTGCATCTGGGCATCTATTCATATCTCACTTGCTCAGGACAGCTCTAGGATGGACATAGGGTGCTCAAGAAGCACCAGTTACTTCTTTGCTAGAGGCACAGCTTCTAAATCATGCACTGTATTGTTTAAATTGATGGAATTGTGCCTCACTCTTGCTTTTCAGTCATATTGATAGTCTTGCTTTTGCATTAAGATTTGATTCTGTCTCCAATGGTTTATTGTTTGTGGTTGAAAGAAGGCAGCTCCCATTCTTAGAAACTTCAGGGATCAATCTTGAGTGTTTGAAATGTTTGCTTAAACCTTCTTTGCTTAATCAGGCTTTTAGCTGATTGCTCCACAGCTCAATGTTTGTGTTATGCAGTTCTACTGGGTACTGTTATAAAGCACTCTATGAAATGTTGCTGAAATGCACATTACTATCCAGGGGGCTTATTTTATTTGGCCATATTCTCATATCTGCATTGGAGCACAGTGGGAAGCACTTAAGGCATTCTTCCTCAAATTGCCAAAAAATTAAAGAAAAATACGAGCTTGCAGGAAAATTTTCATTAACAGCGCTTGAGAATTGTGTTTAAGATTTGCTTCATAGCTTCACTTAAGTCATTACTTTAAAGTCCTTTATCATTTTGAAGTACATTCTGATGTATCTATGAAAAAGAATCAAAACATTGCAAAATAACCAACAAACCAACCAGTATATGTAATAATCACATGTGATAAAATTACTCTAAAATTTAATTAAAAAGTCTGATTGGCATCCTCAGTCCTCATGTGTAACTGAATAAGATAATGAATAAAAAGAGTACACTATATAATTGCTTAGAGTCATTAATTCATACATTTGGGTTAAAGTTGATTAATAAAATAATTTCCAGTATTAATTGAAAATTAATGTAATAAATTCAATTATATATAATTTATATTTTTTCAAAGTATATGCAAGAGTATTTTTATAACATTTGATTTTAGTGAATAGTTTTTCCCTTACTATATCCTGTGTTCCACAAAAGCAGCAATTTTTACCTAATGTGTTCATTGCTGAATCTACAGTGACTTGAACAATTCTTGATATCTTGTAAGTACTGAATAACTACCTGTTTGACTAATGAATGATCTATTATTTAAAGTTTCCAAAGCTTTGTTGTTTGCTCTATGCCTAGTGGCATCACATTGTCTGGTTACAGGAGTTGCTCAAAAACGGGTGGCCACTATGGAGTCAGCCCACCTTGATAACACACTTGAAACAGGCCTCCAAGCTGTGTTTGATGCCATGCAGTTGGTTAATTCTCAAGCACTTTTGTCAGACATTGTAGAATTCATATTTTCAATAAATGCGTTTTTCTTTTCAGTGTTATGATGCACCTAAGAGAGAAAATAAATTATTGTGACAAGAATTAGCTCAGGGTTAGCAAAGAATCAAGTAAAATATTATTAATTAATACTTAGGAACTTTTTAAATATTTTTTTAAGAGAGAGAGAGAGAGAGAGAGAGAGAGAGAGAGAGAGAGAATTTCTTAATATTTATTTTTTAGTTTTAGGCAGACACAACATCTTTGTTTGTATGTGGTGCTGAGGATCGAACCCGGGCCGCACGCATGCCAGGGGAGTGCGCTACTGCTTGAGCCACATCCCCAGCCCAATACTTAGGAACTTTTACACTAAAAGTCACAGGTTATTTAAGGTAGTAGAAAAATAGTCCTTTCAGAATTTTCATGCTAGATATATAAGACCATGTGTTTTATTTTTAAAGCAGATTTTTAGGAGATGTGCTAAAACCCTTCAGTTTAATCACTGATTAGAGTTTACAGATTTCATTTCACAATAATAAAATATGATTTTGTGACAAAAAATCCATGAATATTTAATTGAATGTATTGTTCCCTATACACAATTAATTTAAAATTATTATTCCTGTATTTCAATACCTAGATAGAGAAAACATACTCCCTAATATTATATACTATGAGTCTACAAAATGTGTTATTTTTCTCTCTGGAAAATGATATAAGATGTGTAACTTAATATCCTATATATAGTCTGTTATTTTATGCCATGTTGACTTTTTCTTTAGATACACTTGTCTCTACTGTGTGACTGCTCCTCTATTCCCACATATAATTATTGTTTTATTTTTATATGTGTTTCCAGAGACTCTCTTAAATCCACATTTTCCTTTCTACTCTGCTTATCAGCCACCTCATGCCCTGCTTCCCTGGAGTCTTGTAGGAACCTCGGGCTGATCTTCATTTTCAGTGCCCTATAGGTACAGTATCTTCAACACCCATGTTTTCATTCTTCCTCTATGATAATCTAATCCATACCACAGCCAGAGTGATTTTTTTAAAACAGATAATATCTTGTTAGTTTCTGGTTTATATCTTTCCAGTGTATTCCTTTAGTACTGAGAATCAAATTTAAACTTTTCAGCAAGGCCAGAGTGATTTGGGTAATGAAAGTCTAATCTCCTTCCAATTTATGTGTTCTCTCTCTCTCTCTCTCTCTTTCTGTTTCTCTTTATATTCCATGTGCCAGCTTAGGATTTGCAACTAGCTAACAATACTCATTTTATAGATGAAGGAATAAAAACCTAGCAAAGGTAAATTTGTCCTAGGTCACACAATTAATACTAGAATGGGGATTCAATTACGATCTGTTTGACCCCAGAATATATGCTCATCCAACACTGCAAAACTCTGAATTTATCCTCTATATGTTCTTCCCTGATAGTTAAATTTGTATTCAGATTTTGTACCTCTGCTAATACTGATAAGTTTGTTAATTATAATTGCATTTTTTCCTACATATTCTGAGTTTCCTAGAATAGGTCTTAATACAGATTTGGGTACATTGTCTGGCACATGATAGGTGATGGCTATCATTTTTTTTTTTGTTAAATAAATTGATTCAGTAGTCAAGGCTTCAATTAACTAATAGTAAGCAGAAAATAGTCTAAGAGGAAAGTTTGTAGCTCTATTCATAGCTATATTAAAGTCATAAAAATTCTAAATAAATAAATTAATTATACATGGTAGGCCTTAGAAATACAAGAATAAACCAATTCCAAAGCCAGTAGAGGAAAACAATTGAGAGCAGAAAAAATTAATTAGACAACAAATATAAAGGATCAATGTACACTCTAAAGGGCATATTTTTCCATAATAGTTGGCTCATTGAAAAGATAAAACACAATTGATAAACCCTGAGCACAATTAAAAAAAAAAAAGAAAGAAAAAAGAGAAATAAGACCCAAAGCTGGTTAGTCTACTATTTCTTCTCTTTGGTTTTTAATATTTATCTTGATGACAGAAGTTGTTTAATTAGAACCACCTCATACTCAATTTAGGAAGTTTGTTATAGTTACTGAGAACCTGAGATTTATTCTGGGTGTGTGGAATATCCAGAGTTTGCTTTGTTTCTTCTCTAATTGTTATTCTTTGGTTTAATCAGTTAAATTCTGTAACAAAATTAGCATAGACTATGTGGCTTAAACAATAGAAAATATATTTTTTTACAGTTATGGAAGCTAAGAAGTCCAATAAAAAGGTATAAGCAAGCTCCAGAGTCTGGTGAGGACCCACTTATTGATTCTTTACCTTCACCCAATAGCCTTATATGGAAGATAGAAGAGAGGGAGGAAGGAGGGGAGAGAGAGAAAGAGATAGAGAGATAGACAGACAGACAAATAACTCTGTTGTTTTTTACAAAAGCCTAATCTCATCCATGGGGGTCCTATCCTGGTGATCTTAAAAGTTTCCTGCTTTTAATGCCATCCTATTGGAAATAAAGACTTCAATGTACAAAATTTAAAAAGGCAAATATCTCAATCTATAGTATTTCACATTCTTTAAAAAAAAGTTTATCCAACATTTTATCAGATATAGGTTGTCAGTCTATACTGAATCACTATTTTGAGTTCTTCACCTTTTATATTTCTTTCTTCACAGCCAGAAGCTGAATCTATACCTTAACTGAAGCCCCATGACATGAATCATCTCTCAAATCAAAGAAGTCATGTAATACTGAAACAGACAATAATTGAAAAATATTTTAAAAACAGGTCTAAGAGTGTCAAAAAAACTTGTGACTGTTAGGAAATATAAATTTTACAGAAATTAGTAACTAAGGACACTAAAACTGCATATGGAGACTATGTGGATCCCTGGGAACAGTACTAATGCAATCCTGTCTCCATTATTAACCTAAGATGTGTCTTAATGCCTATAAATTTGGATCACCAGGCCTTAGGTTTCTCACCCCTACAAGGAATAGATTGGATTGGAAAGTGTCTGAATCCTTAGTTTCACAATTCTGATTTTAGTCATCCAATTTTCTTTTCTATGTCTGTATATACTAAGTAGAATTTGAAAACAAATCAATTAATTTATGTCACTGCAACCCATAATATGTCTTGATATGGCAAAAGGAACTCTGGTGCTATAAGAATAAAACTACAATATTTCCAGTTTTCATAAAACATAACAAACATAGTGAGTAAAACATATATTTCAAACCATGATTTGGAAGCCAAGTAAGCAAGCTGCCTTATCCTATGAAAATTTTTTATAGAGATATCAAATGAATTATTAGATTTTTATTACCAATCTAGAATTTGAGAGCAAAGAAATACAAGAGTCTATACATTACTTCAAGATATAATAACTGATGCTGAGAGCCATAGCAGAGTCAGAATGACGCATGGCATTTTTGCCAGAATGGAGTAGTTGAGAGGTGACACCAGCAAGCCATTGAGATGATAATGGTTATGTTAAGCTGCGTATTAAATTGTAATATTAGACCCCTGCTGTCCTCCTCAGCCTGCTACTTTGGAGTTCTCGCGGGGATTCCCAGGGAGTTCCCATTGGTTGGGGAAGTGCCAGAGGAGGGAATTTCTGGTTGATGTGTTCCTGGAGAAGCCGCATGGGTGGCGTTCGGGAGAGTTCCTGGGGAGTGTGCTGGTGGAGTTTGGAAATAAAGTTTGTTCCTACTTGAGTGGCTCCTGATTTGTGCCCAGCCAGACTGTGGCAAACTGGTTTTGTTATTCTCAAAACATAAAAAAGAAACAAATATGGCTTACAAAATGAATCTTGATTTATTCAGTACCTAAAACAACACAAAAAGTGATTCAAGGAATCCATATTTTCTTTTCTTTCAATTGTGGTTTGCCTTAATGTTACTTCTGGGACAGCTGTGGCCATCTGGCTTTGTTGCAAGAAGATTCATAGTTTAACCAGATACAATTATTACCTACATTTTAGTGTTTTACTATCTACAATTCTTACATCATCATAATGACATTGAGTATTATTAAAACTAATTAATGTATGTTAAAAAAGATTAAGGGATTTTACCAATGTCAAACAGAATATAAATAATCAATCAAAACCTTAACTCGTTATCTTCTAACTCTGAATCCCTAATACAAGCTCCTTACATATCCTTGGTGTTAATATTCCCTTATATATGAATAAAAATGTGAAAACCAACTGTTTAGGCATAATAAAGCAAGTGTTGAAGTGATATGGTCCTATTCCTAGTATGTGGACCAGAAAGGCAATATGTCCTATAAGGGCAATGAGATAAAATGACTTGCAGCTCTGTACTTCTGGTGCAAAATGGAATTATAGAACTGAACCATGAAGAATTTTATTACATGGTCACAAGTGTCACTATCTATAAGGAACAGAAGATCCCTATTTTTTAACCTTCTTTGGCATAGAAGTATGTGCCAAAATATCTTTTAAAAATATGACAGTTCTACCAATCACATGCATATTCTCTTTATTTGAACTTATTTTGGCATAAGTCTGTTTCTGAAGAAAGACTCTTAATAATAATCTAAGTAAATGAATTAATAAATAAATGATCCGAAACATTTATTTTTTACTTGAAAACAGCTTAAAATCTATTCTAAATTCATCAAATCCACAAATTCATATTTATGGAATCTAATGAAAATGCATTTTGGTCAAATAACAAGTTTAAATTTTGGAGTGAAGAACATGAATTTTAATTGGAATGGCCCACTAGCTTAAATCCTTATAAGTCCCTTCCTTGCTTGGAAATAATTGATATAAAAGTGCACTCAATATTTATGACTAACTGAAGTTGGCTTCCAATATCAACTTCTTACAGGGCTTCCTGTTTCCTAAAATAATTTCTCTATGGGTGTTAGAGGACCACCCTTATATGAAGTAGTGATTACTTAATTTCTCAAGTTGTATGGCTCTTTATAGATTACAAAATATCACAACTTTATCATTCCATAGAGACTTTACAACTAGTCTAGGGAATGTTATTTTTTATAACCTAGATTTTGAGTTTTGAATTAATACAACACAAAAATAAGCATCCATCTCCAACTCCATCACCACCATTACCAACACCACAAAACACCTTGATTTGAGTTTGATAAATTTTGGGCCTTCACATAGTTGAAAGCCTTAAAAATAACACCTGAAATCTTCTCTTTTATGAACAGACTCAGTACTACTTTTCTCCCTCTTAAAAGCCAGTTTCTAGAGATGATAACTTGGTATCTGTGATACCATATCTATAGTATGTATGGAGTCAGAAAGATTCAATCTGTTTATGCTTTTTAATCTTTCTTAGGCATTGGTTTCCTCTTCTATAAAATGAAGTTAAGATAATTGTGTGGATTAAGCGAATCAACATCTAGAGTCCTTAGAACAAAATGTGGATGATAGTTTATTTTCACAGAACTGTAAATTACTAATCCTGTTCTTGAGTTCATGGTTAATACAACATGATGGACAAACTGATGTTCCAGTAGCTGGATATTGTAAAATACCATCCAGGAGACATATTTTATAAGCTCAATTACATGGACAAATTTTGCATAGAGTATGGAATTCAGAATAAATAAACAAGGATAGCTATAGCAATTTTCTTGTTTTATTTTTGGAAGATATCAACTAAGAGCACATAAAAATATTTGACGGTCTTCAAAATATACATTTTTAAGCTGTTATGCATGTGCTTCTTTGGTTGTTTGGAACTAATTTAAAAGCCCATACAATGTTTCTCTTGAAAAATGTTTTCCTAACCAGGAAGTTTCAGAAATCAGAGTGAGGAGAAATCCTTTTGAAGGAACCCTTGCTCCCAATATACCTGTCTCAATTTTGGAGAAGTATATCTCATCAAATTGATTTGTTAGTCCACTTTACATGGAATAATTTACAGTAAGTTTAGAAGCAATAAAATCTAGAAACAAAAAAATATATAAATTAGCTAGAAATAATAAAGTCCTGTAATGTTGAACAATAATTTATAATTTACTGTATTTTAATAACTATGCTTACCTCTATTTCAATGTGAATATTTTCTTCTTGATCTTCCTCATTATATTTTAATCCATGAGGATTCAATTATATTGATGATTACAATGATGGCTTCTGTCAAGTCCATTACTGTGGCTATAACAAAATACCATGTAGTATGTTCTTATAAATATCAGAAATGTATTTCTCACCATATGAGATTCTCAGAAGGTGCCAACATATTCTGCATCTGATGAGGACTTGTTTCATAAGGTTTCTTGTCATGTCCTTATATGTTGGCAGGGGGAAGAGCAAAAAGGGCCAAAAGGGCTCTCAGGAGCTGTTTTATAAGGACACTAATCCTATGCAAAAGGGCAAACAATTCACAACCTAATGCCTATTTCTTCATGCTGTTGCACTACAAATTAAGTTTATACATGATGTTTAGAGGACACAAATATTCAGACCATAGCAGTTTCCAACAACATTCTTAGACTCTGTGTGGAGGATGAGCAACAAGCCAATGAGCCTGCATCGAAAGGTAAAGGCACCAAAAAACAAAATATAGAGAAACAGACTTGCTTTGGTGCTGACGTGGTTTGTCTCCCAATCATACACATACTGGCAGCTTGGCCCCCGATGAGGTGGTGTTGAGGTGGTGAGGACTTTAAGAGGTGGGGGCTAGTAGAAGTTAAGTAGGTCACTCTGTCTCAAAAGTATGGGTTGGATCTTCTGGGACTAGCTTAGATCCCTCAAGAATGAGTTGTCACAAAACAAGTTCAACTTCCTCAGTTTGCTCTCTGTTTCTTCCTCTCTCACCATGTAAACTCAGTACCTCATAGACACTCCTGCCATGTGGTATGATCCACCATGAGGCCTTCACATGATACTAGGTCTATAAACCTTTTCTTTATAAATTATCCAACAGTAGGTATTTTGTTATTGCAACATAGAATGAATTAAGACAAGGCTAACTTAACTACAAACCTTATTAATAATAATATTAGTAGTTATTATTGAGCACTTACTAATTGTAGAGCATGATTCTAAACATTTGAGGTTTTTCTCATTTAATCATAACTAGAATGCAATGAATTATAACCTCTATTTCACAGATAAAGAACCTGAAACAGAGAGGTTAAGTGCTTTGCGTAAGCTAACATAGACAGAAAACATGTCATTAAAGGTGCCTTCCATTTAGTCAGGTGATGTAGACTTATTCCTGATTATAGTTCTCCAATTTTGGATAACTGTAGCCCCTTCAGGAGATTCTCTAATATGTCACCGCCTTTAGACAGCTGAAATGATTCCTTGTCCTCTTGTAGATGTATGTTGTCACTGATAACTTTCTTTTTATTAATTCTAATAAGTAAAATATAGGAACCAACTATAAACTCTGTATTTGATGCTACCAAAAAGGTCTGTGAAAAGAGAAATTACTGGTGAATGAGATGATCCAATTATGTTATGTGCATGTACAAATAGCATAGTAAATCCTATTATTATGTATAATTTAAATACACAAAAAAATAAATAAACACCAAAAGAAGTTCTGTGAGTTATGACTTCCAGAAGGAACATGTGAGGCAGAAGTTATACAGAACTATCATTTATTGTTTCTTTTCTCAACTACAAGACTTTTTATGTTATTTCTGGTATCAATCAGTGCCTCTCATTTTTTAAAATATTTTTTCTTTGTTTATGCAGTATTTAAATATATATTTTTTTGTTCCTTTAGATATTAGAATAAGGCATTTTTCTGATAAGACTTTATACTGCTCTTATTAAATGAAAGTCAGACTTTTTCCAGCAGAAAAGACTAAAGCAAGTTTAAATATTGATTTATGTGTTTGGGCTATTAGAGAGAGAAGTTTCAATTGAAGAGGAGATACTTGACAATAAGAGTAAAGAACATACTTTATTGTTCTTATGATTTCAATAAGATTTAAGAGTTTTAGATGATCATTACAGAGGTAGCTTATTTTTACTCACACACAAATTGGAACTGCAAGTGGGAAGGGAAGTGATTGATGTGAAAATGGCTTTGTGGTGAGAAAAAGGCTAAAAAGGCAACGAAACGGTAGGAGTCATAATATCCATTCAATAATATGACAGTTCCTTTACTGAAATAATCACCTGTGAAATTAGTAGTCACCATGACACTTCCTTACTCTGGTGGGGTGGGGGGAGATGGTTAAGATCTATATTAATTTCAATTCACTGCAGTTATCACATAATAAGGAGAATAAGGTAAGTGCAAGAGCAAAAGAGGACTTAACATACAGGAAATAGAAATGAAAGAGACTAAAATGTATTCAGAGAGTAGGAATTCTTGAAGAAAAAGGAAACACAGCTTCTAAAATAAATAGTAGTCGCTGAGATTCTAGAAGACACCCAGTGAGGAAAACCCTGTGTGACTTTGAAAAGAGTGACTTGAGTATATGACAAAGAACTGAAAAAGGTGTATCCTTTTCAAACAAGCCCATTAGTCTGCAAGTTGCTGCAATAAGTAGGAAAAAAAAAAGTAGGAAAAAAAATGGTGCAGAGGAGACTAAAAACAATGCTGAGCGTTTGATACAGAGGAATGCCTGAAAGTACATAGACCAGAAGCTTACTAATTTTAGGAAGAATTCATATTGGAATAGAGAAAATTAAAGCCTGATTTTCTCATGCCTGACATTGTAAGTTAAACCTTTAAACAGCCCTGCATCCAAAGGAAGGCTGTATTATTATCTTTCTCACCGTTAGAGAAGAATGGGTGAAGGAAACCACACAGAAAGCAGAGCCACCGCTTATTCAAGGAACTCTACCACTCTAAGGGCAGATTTTCACAATATTATCCAGACGGATTTTAAAATTACTGTGTATCAGTGACGGGCATGGGAGCTTTATTCTTTCCCTTTACAAGAGGGAACATTTTGCTTTAAAGACTTGAAACCAAAGAGTCAAATTCAGACCAGACACAGGACTGCGCATTAAAAGAGCCTTGTCTTAGAACTGTAGGGTTTGCCTGGAACAAGAGAAAGTATATTGTTTTGAAAAAAATAAGAAGAAAAAACATTTGATAAAAAGAGTGGACAGCAGCAATGATAATTCTATGTGTTCAACAACTTAATTTCGTTTTCTTACTGGGTGCACAACCAGACCTTAATTTCCAACTCCCTTGTAGTTAGAAATGGGCTAGGCACCTGAGCTCTAGCCATTGGAATTGGAATGAGAATAGAATTGTTTTCTCTAGGCCTTGCCCATAAAAGTATCCCAGGTTTAATTATCTGCCTTCTACCTCTGTTGACCTCAATGAACTTGACACAAACAAGCAAAAACTTTTACTATATCAAATTACTGTTTTCTAATTATTTATTAAAATACCCATTTCCTTTATTATTAAAAAATTATCTAAAACAAATTATCAGGCCCCAAATCTAGTTATCATAAATTCTCAAAATTGTTAGTTATTTAATATCTAATCCTTTGAAGCTCTAACAGAGTATTAATAATGACACTTAAAGTTATTGCACATAAACATGGTGGCAATTAGCTATTAGATGTGGATATGAATATCTTCCCAGAAAATGATAGTTTTCTAACAGAAAAAGGAATGATATAGAATAAATGTGGAACATTTCTATGTTCCCCAAAGCAGATACTAAAGGCAACTGACAGAAATCACAAGGAGCTGTGCTTTGATTTAACACAAAAGAGATTTGTTAAGACTGTTAGAACATAGGAAAGTTATGTCCAATTCATTTTACTATCTTTCCTATTCCCATCCTCCCTCCCTTACCTTCATTCTCCTTTGTCTAATATACTGAACTTCTATTCTCTGCCCCACCTTATTGAGTGTTAGCATCTGTATATCAGAGAACATTTGGCCTTTGATTTTTGAAATTGGCTTATTTCACTTAGCTTGATAGTCTCTAGCTCCATCCATTTATTGGCAAATGCCGTAATTTCAATTCTTCGTTATGGCCGAGTAGTATTTCATTGTGTATATATGTCACATTTTCTTTTTCCATTTATCTGTTGAAGGGCACCTAGGTTGGTTCTATAGCTTAGCTATTGTGAATTGAGTTGCTATAAACATTGATGTGGACCTATCACTATAGTGTGCTGACTTTAAGTCCTTGGGTATGTATACCAAGGAGTGGGAGAGATGGGTCATATGGTCATTCCATTCTACATTTTCTGAGGCATCTCCATACTGCTCTCCAGAGTAGTTGCACCAATTTGCTGTCTCACCAGCAATGTATGAGTGCACCTGTTCCCCCATATCCTTGCCAACATTTTTTGTTACTTTTATTCTTGATAGTTGCCATTCTGACTGGATGAGATGGAATCTCAATGTAGTTTTTTAATTTGCTTTTTCTTTAATTGCTAGAAATGTTGAACATTTTTATATATTTATTGACTGTTCATAATTCTTTTGTGAAGTGCCTGCTCGGTTCCTTTGCTCATTCATTGATTGGGTTATTTGTATTTTTGCTTTTAAGTTTTTTGAGTTCTTCATATATCCTGGAGATTAATGCTCTGTCTGAGGTGCAGGTGTAGATTTTCTCCTATTCTGTAGGCTCTCTCTTCACATTCTTGTGCTGTGAAGAAGCTTTTTAGTTTGATATAATCCCATTTATTGATTATTGATTTTACTTTTTGTTATACTCCAAGTATGTATAATATGTCAAAAAACCCTATATTGTCATGCATATCTAAAAAAAAATTTAAAAAGTTTATATAAAAGCTCTAGTAAAGCAGGATTTCTTCAATGTGGCAGCCAATAAAATTTAAATAGCTATATTCTAATACAGAGATATCACAAGCTTTTCCCAATCCTATTTTGACAGTCCCCATAATTTAAAATGATTTGTGGAGGTTGGGGTTTTAGCTCAGTGATAGGGTGCTTGCCATGTGTGTGTAAGGAACTTGATTTGATGCTCAGCACTACGTAAAAATAAAGGAATAAAATAAAGGTATTGTGTCCATATACAATTAAAAAATTTTAAAAATAATTTGTGAGATTTTTTTAGAAAAATTAAATAAATGTCAAGTAAGTTTTAAATGCTTTTACAGGTGAAATATGTGAAATGTTGAATTCTCAGAAGTTTGTGTGAGAACTGTGTCCTGATAAGCATTAAGAGAAAAAAAAATCTACTAGATATATGAAGTAGTATTATTTATATCTCAAAAGACAGGATCTGAAAGTTTTAATGAAATTGTATCTGATAAAAGAATAAATTATGGTAGGCTGTAAGTGGTATTTTAAAAAGTAAATTCATCATTCATCCTTTAAAATGTCAAAATATGAAATGTATCCTCAAAATCTAACCTCAAATCCATTGCTATTTCTCTATTCATGGAATCAGAGTGCTCTGTCATTCAGTGTTTATTCTAATTCCTAATGGAAGCTGCATAATCTACCATCATTCCTGACACTTTTGTTTTCATTACAGCAGAATGCTCTTATCCAATTTCTATTCGTATTAATTTATTTTGTCTTTGTATCTCCTTAGAACAACTGCAAAACTTTATAATTTAAACCCATAAAGATGCACAAATTTAGAATTGTCCTGAGAATAAAAAATATTTTTCTGATCATGGTCATACATTCTTCTTTAGACAGCCAAAGGTTATCATAAGTACTGCATTTACATACTGAAACACATATACTTCCACTTTAAAATAAATCCTAGTGATGCAGATTAAGAAAATCAATCTTTTATTAACAGCTTAATTTATAGAGTTTTGAGTTATTTTGCTTCCCAGAACAACTGCACTCTCTACTCATCTTCTCTTACAGTTAAGGTAGTCTTTTATCCACTGCATTAAACTTACACACAAAGGAAGGAACCAATAAAAAGTTTCTAACATCTGAGCATATGAAAATGTGCTTTGAGTTTTAGGATAGAAGGGGTCACTGAAAGAAGGCATGTCACATAGATTTACTCAGGACAGGGGTATGCAAATTTTCTCTCAAGGAAGGTTTTCTCAAAATAGAACTTAGAAATATAATTATGAAATTGTTTTTTATTGTAACAGATATGTCAAAGATATCACATCATTGTTAAAATGTAAGATGTATGTCTAAGTATTAATACATAAATTCTGAATGTGATACTTGTCTCATTTTCAGCTTCAGAAAATTGAAAAGGTAATAAAAAAGATTTAGCATATTCTAAAGAAAAACATTAAGACAGAACACAGTGATAACTACCTCAGTTATAAAGCAAATGAGCTCTGATGACAATTAATTTTGTTAAGAAACAAGAAGCAACTGGAGAAAATAAATTAAATTGAAGTAAACTAATGCAAGTTTCAAAAAGGGCAATTTGTCCTATGGACTTTTGCAGAACATTTATGAAAACTGTCTGCAATCTTAGCTAACTTTATTACATTGTATTGAATATTGATTATTCTAGAGTCAAAATTCTAGCTAAGAGTTATGGATGTAATATTCTGAGATGAAAATAAAGCTATACATTACCAAGCTATCTGTTTATATTGCTGATTTAATGACCTCAATCATTATTTATGCTCTTCTTCTAGAAGCAATGCAGTCTTAAGAACCTTGAGTCTTCTTCCACAAAGTTGCAGATTATTTGTGCAGATGATTGTGAAAAATAATTCCAGTTTCAACCCATATAAAATTGGATTCAGAGGAAACAGAAACAATGGTCTATAGAGTTTATATTCTTGTTTTGCTCTCTTTTTCTTTCCTTTTTATTTTATTTTCACCCCTGCCTGGTACTGGGGAACAAAATAAATTTTTTTAATAAGCATCTAGAGACAATATGGGCAGCTTTACTATGTCTCTGCAGTGTGTGGATTACCAAGAAGTAATTTCATATAGACAAGTTCCAACCAATTCAATGACATATTATTACTCTAAATAATGAAGTGATTAATTTTTGGACCGACAATTTTATACATAGGAATCCCCCTAAAATTTAAACTTGATGAATGTAAGAAAATTTGGTGTCTGAATAGGGGACTAAGGAATAAAAATTGTTAAATTTCCTATAAATGAAAACTTAGTGGAAGCATAGCTAAAAATAATATCACAGAGAAAATGTTATATTTATAGCAGCAGAAAAGAGGTCAAATGATCAGAAACAAATTTATCCAAAAAAGATAATGGAGGGTAGTTGAAGAAAAAAATATATGTGAAGAAAATATTATTTAGATCAGTGACAAAAATATGCCTATCTCAAGAAATACTAAAATAATTGACTACAACTGTTCAAGGAGAGAGAAATTGCTGCCTGCCTTTTGTTAAGTATCAAAAAGAAATTAGCAGATAGGTTAAAGATTGGCAATAAATGTAAAGAGGCTATAGAATTATTAGCAAAAAAGTATTATTTTGTTTTAGAAACACTGGCAACAAAGATCAGTTTAAGTAAGGTACAACTCCCCCCAAACATTTTTAAAACTATAAAATAATATAGGTAAGTTTGATTAATAGTTAACCATTCCTCCAAGAGAGAAAATGCCACAAACAAGAGCCAAAGAAATATCAAATGTAAAAAACTATATTCACAAATTATTTTGCTTAGGGGCTGGAGTTGTGTTTCAGTGGTAGAGCACTTGCCTGGCATGTTCGAGGCTCTGGGTTTGAATCTCAGCACCACATCAAAATAAATCAATAAAGCATATCATTTGATGTCTAAAACAATATTTTGCACAGGAAAAATCTGCATTTGGTTAATATTTCTTATGTAAAATAAGAAAGAAATCTAGGACTTAATATAAAAATAAGCAAGGGGAATAAAGAGACAGTTTTCCACTTTAAATTCATTATTTCTTTCAATAGAGAAAGGAAATAGGGAATCACACGGGGAATAAAATCACTGAAACATTTTTCCTATCTCTGCACCCATGTCCACACTAGACTTCCATCCACTGGAGAAATAACTTTTATGACTTTTTTTGAAAAAAGTATTTATTCAGTGTTTATTCATGCAGATGCATGAAAATGTAAATATATGGTTTTGTGTCCCTTCAGCTTCCACAGAATGTAGTACATAATATCCACTTTCCTGTGTCACACTTGTATTTTTTTGGATGAAAACCTATGAATAGGCATCTTTTTTCTTTTTGTGCATAGAAAGAACTCTCATTTTTAAGAGCTATATTTAAGAGCTATTTTCCATTATGTGGATTTGCTATAGTTTATTTTAACAACTCTCATATAGATGAGTCTTTGGCTTGTGTTCAATATTTTGCTATTATAAACAGGAAGGCTGTGAAGAATGATGTACATAGGTCATTTTCTATGTTTATTGCTATATCTGTAAGATATATTTCCCCAAGTGGAATTCTTGAGTCAAAGAGTAAATGTAATTGCAATTTTGAAAGATACTGTCCAATTTCCCTTCATTAGCTTTTGAACTATTCTGCACTCCTTCCAACAATGTATGAGAGTGCATCTTTTCTCAAAGCACTGCAAACAGAGTGTGTTGCTAAACATTTGACTTTTTGTCAGTCTGGATAGATTATGTGTGTGTGTGTGTGTGTGTGTGTGTGTGTGTGTATATAATTCCTCTTTTTGTATGCTTCAGTGTCATTTTGTTTTCCTTTGTCTATATATACATATATATGTGTTTTATTTCTATTTTTTATTTTAAAATAAAATGGATGAACGAATTATTTTAATTCTGTGTGATTAAAGACTCAAAATTTTCTCATGGCTCCTGGATGATTATTATTTTTTTTAATAGTAGCTCCTGAGGCATGGTTTAAGAAGACCTTCCAATTACAAGGTCATCAATTGAATCATTTTTTCTTGAAGTTGTGAAGTCTTCATTTTTTTTTCAAACATTTCAAGTATTAAAAATTTTGTGATTTGTTTTGCCATTTGGTATGAGATATATTTGAATTCCCTCAAAATTCATATGTTTAAAATCTTGCCCTCAATATGATGATATTATGTGGAGTCCTTTGGGAAGTAATTAGGTCATAAAAGTGGATTCCTTATGAATTTGATAAGAAAAACAGTGAAATATGCTAAAAGTGACTTTAATAGTGATATGTGTGGACCTCAGTTACTTTTTCAGCTTCACATTCAAACATCATTCTGATCTTAACAGCATCCTTCAGTATGTGAGATATGTTCAGAGGTAGAGTTTCCCATTATTGAAAGTCCAATACTGAATATTTTCTCTTAAGTAACTCCTGGGAGACAGATAGGGCATAGGCAAATAATTCAAGCTTTTATGCTGCCATGTTGAGTTTTGAATCTTGAGGGAAGGATTCAAAGACCCAAAACCACTTGATACACTATCCATAGAGTTGATGCTGTGGCGATGACCCTATTTTGGTAGCACTGAGTGTCTGATGTAAGTTGTCTTGGATCCTATGCCATACAGAATATTCATGGAAAGAAAGTTTGCAAAAATTCTTTGCTGATGAGCTCCTGTAATTCCTACTCATTATGCAACCCTAATTCTTTAGCCATTCTGTCAAGTTTTTGAGCCTTGAAATACTTCCACCTATTATTTTCTGCTCCAGTTAGTTGATTGTTGTTGCTTGCAACCAAGAGCACAGACTGAAACAAAATGCAGTCCACAAACACTGAAAAGGGAGAAAAAATAGATTATATTTCAAACAAACAAAAGCCCCACATAATTTCTGAGAATATACAGCAGTGTACACTAGAAAATTTCTATATTAGTATATGTATATATTTTCTTTGAAATTTTGGTAGATATTAATTAAACATATATTCAGCAAGAACAAAAAGAATAGATACTTACCCAAAATACCAAAGCATCAGTTCATTGTTTGGTTATTTAATGTATATCCTGTTAAATGATATATTTATTTAGGATGTGAGGCTAAAGTTAAGTATGACACCAAGATTGCTTTTATAGAGTGGAAAAACAGGGAACTGCAATGAAAGACATAAGATCATTGACAGAGAAGATGATTTCTAGAAGTATCAATATAGAATTTCAGTAGCTAGAGTAGAGGATTATAAATAGTTCACATTGCTCTTGGAAAAGTTTCAAAGTTCAATTAAAGGAGAAGCAGGGAAATGAACAGTCTATCATTTTTTATATTAAAATTCCAAGGACATGGAGATCCTTATGAGATTGAAAACAGATACAGTTTAATAAGCTATAATAAAAAGACAACTTTTCCTTTACATTTGTCTTCTTTAGTCACATGGCCATATGGAGATTCTTCCTATGTCTAATTTGTTCATCTTCTTGGTCCTTAATTTTGTCCTTCCTTCACACAATAGTCTTTTTTTTCTCTATATATCTCTTTTGTAAGAAATTAAATTGCTCCATTTTTAGTCCTTGTCCACTCCACAGGTTCCTATGACCATTGTTTCTTAGTTCTTTTCCCCATCATCTGTTTTCCAGTAGTCATGTCCTGTTCTTTGGGTAGAGGGGGAACCCAGCATGCAGCTCCAAAGCAGCTCTGCTGGACTTATGATCTCCTGCAGTGAACAAAATCAGTACATCTGGACACTGCCTCATTCTTCTGCAGACCACAGACTTTAAAACAGTTAAGGCACAGCTAGCACCCAAAGAAGAAGTTGACATTGCTATTTGTTCCAACTGAATAAAAGAAAAGCAAAAACTGTGGGTGCACACATGCACACCATTTTTAACTCTGCTTTTCTCTCATTTACATCCCACTGTAGAACAAAATAGCCCAATGGTCCTCAACACAGAATGTTCCAATAAAATATTTATGTCCCCTTCAAGATCTGTAGGCCTTTTAATATTTGCTCCATCATAGCTGCTGGGAGTGGCATTTACAAATAAGAAATTGTGTCTAATGTAAGTCAATTAATACTATGGAGTCTAGAAAGTACAAAGACTTGATTTAGCAACTGCTTCTTGTGGAAAAAGAATTTGACTAATAGCAGTCATTTTCCACCCAACAGAATGTAAAAATTAAAATGTCTAATGAAATTAAGTATGGATATGGAAGGATGGAAATGTACAAAATGACACTCAATAATATTTATAGTTTGCATTTATGTATTTCCTTAGGTTTATTGAATTTTATTAAATACTCCCTGAGGTACCCTATAAGTTCTTTCACCTTCCTTTTACTTGGTTTGATTTTAGATGAATAAGAGTACTTCTCTAAAAGCTGCTTTGACATAGTACTTTGGAAATATCTTCTTACCTTTTGTGATTTAACTTTTTTATTCTCTATGTGAGCAGTTTTTGTGAAGCAAAGCTTCTAATTTTACTGTATTTGCATGTATTAATCTTGTCCATTTTCATTGCAGTACTGGGGATCAAATCTCTTTTTTCATTTATAAATTTATCTTGTGTTAGGAAATTCTCCTGTATTCTACAATATTTTCTAAATGTTTTTACTTTTGAACTTTTAGAATCTCAATGAATAGGGAATGAATTTCTGTATCTACTATCAACTAATTGATTATGTTCATGAAGCCTAAGCTCATATGATTATCTTCTAACATATTGAAAGTACTCTCTGGATGTAAGTTTGGAGTTGAAGATAACATTCATATTATTTCATTTTGGTCTTCATTTCATTAGGTAAAAACATAGAAATCTTTGGAGGCAACTATGGCATTGCCTGCACTAATGAAAATATTTGGGGATTTTGTTCTCAGTGTGAACCTCAACATATTAAACGGAATTCAAGATGTATTTTCATATATATGAATCTGACTCAGAAATTTTATAAAATTATAGTATGCAGACTAGGATTCCTTTTTATAAAGAAGAGATATATGATTGGAACATTCAACAATTAAATGCTATCTATGGAAGGACTTGTGCACTGAAGATTTAGGGCACAGAAGCCTGTCATTACTTATTGAGTGAAGACTGCTGTTTGAAAAAGTGCTTAGAAAAGAACATGTGTACCCTCCACCTCAGTGGAAAGAAGCCACCAAATCCTTATCCTCTGTTCAGACAATGCCCCTACAAGACATATCCCAGGGGAGATTTTCAAATGAAAGAACAGAGACCAGAGAGAAAGGCAGTCATTATCAGTAGTCTTTTTCTTTCCCCGTAAAATATGGCTGAAATCATTGTGTACCATCCTTCTCATCTTTGGGTAGAGCAGTTCTGCTTTCTGTACATGTTTAGACCTCAACATTAGGACTTTGTCTCCACTGTGTCATTCACTTTCAGACTAATCTTGGTAAATATTTGTCAAAATGTTTTGCATTCTCTTGAATAACCAACTAAGATTCCAGTTTGAAGTTCTTCTATTTTTTTATGCTGAATATGCATCACAGTGAGAAAAAAGCAACAGTTAAACTGTAAGAGTTATAAAAATTATATCTAGAGTTACACACTCTTTTGTGTTGGCGGTATGCTGTTGCCCTTCCCATTGAAGCCTGCTGTATTTGGCTATGTAAAATAAAACAAAATCTCTTAAATTCAGCTAATGTGATTTCATTTCTATCCAACCTATTAGGGGAATCTGACTACCAATATTGTTACAGTTAACAGTTTTTCTTTATTTCAAAATTAGCATATGTTTCACATAATTATGTCTTTGATTCAAGTTTCAGTGAATATATTAGTTTGACTACTAGTTTGTGATAGAAAAACCTAAACTAAAACATAGATTACAAGACAACCCTTTTGAACTTTATCCTCAGTTTTATTCACCCCTACTTTATCAAGTGTCCCTGAATCTCATGTTTTCTCAATACCACTCTACCCGCTCATCATTCCAATATATTCTAGTTTACTTATTGTGTAAGTATTCTATTGAGATTTATTTATTACTAACTTTGAATTATATATTTTCACTTTTTAACAAACTTTATTTCCTCCTTTTCTGACAATACATTTCTTATTTAAGTGTGCCAACAAAGGGCTAGGGCTGTAGCTCAGTGGTAAAGTGCTTGCCCCACATATGTGAGACATGGGTTCGATCCTTAGCACGACTTAAAAATACATAAAGATATTGTGTGTCCATCTGCAACTTTAAAAATAGTTAAAAAAATTAAAGAAAAACAGTACCAACAAAGAGAAAATCATATATTTTCTCTAATAAATTTCCATTTTATAAAGAGAATATTATGTATTTTCTCTTATAAAATCCCATCTTGACAAGTTTGGAAAGCATTTTCAGTTGCCACAAAGAAGCAGTATTATCTGCACTACTTTGAACCTTGAAGGTTTTTCAGTCACATTACCCTCTGTTGTATGTGAGATCAAGCCTTTTCAATTTGCTCTGAATGACTGACACAGCACACATCCTTAGGCATTCCCAGGGGATCTATCCCATCCAAGGAAAGATCTTCTGCCAGAAAGTAACTAAGTAAATTTAATCTGGAAATGACTTGCTACCATGTTTGACACTTCTTCATATGACAACAAAATACACTTTGGGGGATCTTTGTTGCATGTTCTCTTAGAACATGTTTATTAAATGGACTTCTTATACATTTAGGATGATTTGAAATATAGAGTTGCCTTCTCTAGTTTCTTAAATATTTTGTGCATCTTGAATTTGGAAGCCTTTTAAGATTTTGGAATCAATGTTTCTGTTGACTTAAAACTGATATCTTGATACTATGGATGACAAGAAAAAGACAAAGTAAGCATGCACTCCAATTAATATTTTTGAAATCCTAAGTTATAGAAAAATGATAGTGTGAAAATCATCACATACCTGAAAATGACTGAACTTGAAGAAAATTGTTAATGTATTCAAAATACAGAGGCCAAATTGAAAGTGATTTTGCTATTCCTTCCTCCAAATGCAATCCATTCTTGACCCTTCTCCACCCTGCCATGCTGACAGAAGGCTGACATCTATGGGCTGTGTCCTCAGTATTTTCTTGCTTTCTGTATTCCTTGGTGGCACATGAAAGAAAATACCGGTAGAAGATCTCAAGGAAGAAGAGAATGTATTTTTCTTGTTCCATTCCTGCTTTGGGCTGTATTTTTCTAGTGCTGACTACATCCCTCCATAACTCTTGGCACTAGAGGAGTGGTAGAGCAAGACTATTTGATTTGTTGAATAGAGAAAGAACCAAATTGGGGTAGAAGGAGGAGGAGGACCTATAGTGGTAGAATGACCAATGATTGACATTAGGGTAATCTAATCCAATCTAATCTAATCTAATCTAATCTATCTGGACTGCTTGCTAATATATATATATATATATATATATATATATATATATATATATATATATATATATATATATATGACACTTTTGTGTTAATTACAAAAATACCTCTTTTTCAAGAAGGCAGCCCTCTCACAGTGTAGAGTACAAAGAGGTTCTTTTCCTGGCTCTGACAGGATGTAATCTCTCACCAGGGCTCATAGTGAGTGGAACATGACCTAGATTTTGATCCCCATTTGCCACTCCAGCGGGGAGCCTTTGTGTGGTGTACTCTACCCAATGGTATCCTGCTGCTCAACACTAAATTGAATGTTCTGTGGCATGAAATCTGTTCCTTCTACTCCATTTTCCCACAAAATATTTAATAACTGCTACATTGTGCAAAAGCAGGTGTCTGTGTCTTCATTTTTTGTTTCCATCAGAAGGAGCTCAAAGAGGAGAATTAGGCAACAGATGTGTATGGATTTAATTATATATAGTTACAAAAGTAATTATTTGAATAGCTAAATAATCAGAATATAGAGTACAAATTGGAAGCAGAGTTTATTGAAACATTTGTGCAAGATCTTAGTGCATACTGATTCTATGCCCTTCTTGATCTTAAAAGCCATGATCAAGAAGATCATGCCATCTGGGTATAAACAAGGCAACCAAAGTTCAGGTTTTAAATAGGAGTTGGAGGTGAAACTTTTGCTCTAAAAGGGCTAACAAGCACAGAGACAATTATACTCACCTCTACTCCATGTTGAAAGTAAAATTCCTTATGACCTACTTGTACCTTCCCCTTTCTCTCTTGTTCCTTGTCTTGCTTTTATTTTTTCTGTAAATTATAGTTTCAAAACCTCAATGCATTCCTTTCTTACCCAGATATTTAGTTTCTTGCAGAGGTATGTGGAATATTTTGTAGTGCACATTTGAGTCCCCCCCTCTTTTTTTAAATTGAAAATACCCAAGTTCAAGTGTTCTTTCCTTTTCACATTCAATATTGCAATATCCTCACTGGACCATGCATTTTATCATTCAATCTAAGCTCCAATATAGCTGCTTACATAAAGGATACAGGGCCTAAGGTGAAGGCTAGACCTACCTAGTTTGATTCTCAAGCACAAGTGTGTTTCAGACAAGTCTTCTAGGTGATATGCAAGAGCACACACACACTGGGGTGCTTTAACTAATCCCACATATCACTGCCAGATATATTATCCCTGGTCTGTTCTAAACATGATTAAGTGCCTTTCCCCCTGTGAACTAAAGATGTCTATGTTTTAAGGCACTATATAATCTGGTTCCAGATCATAAAAAAGTGAATAGTCACACTTTTCTGTGCTTTCCTCAAACAGAAAGAATTGTCATCAACCAAACAATGTCCATGAAGTCCCCAACAGTTTCCTTTTATCTTATTTTATTTCTCGTCTAACACAAAATACCACCCAAAACATAGTGTTAAGTGACCATTTCTGCACTAATTTGACCCAGCAATCCCCAAGCAAATAAAAGTCTTTCTCTGAAATAGCTTAGCACTAGCTTTGTAGAAAGTGGTAGAGGTTGAGAAATTAATACAGAGCTAAAATGTGGGAGATCGGCATTTTAATTCTGGCTTGCCACCCAATGCTAAACAACTCAAATCTCACTGGTTTTTTTTTTTTTTCCCCATCATCAATGAAATAGGTCAATAATATGCACTCTGTATTCTCCACAGGACAATTGGGAAGATCTTATGCCAAAAGTCTAACTGCCCAGGTTCTGATTCTAGATCTACTACTCAAAGGTCATCCTTTAGAGAAACAGTGAAACAACTGAAACTTTCTGAGCTTCAGTGGATCATAATAACTCCTGTGTTTTAGGATTTAGAAGAGATAATAAGTGCCCAATAGATTATACTGTAGTAACTGTAGTGATGATGAAAATGACACTCACAATTGAAGTATGTGAGTAAACATAGTCTTTCTTTGTAGATTTAAACTCCTTGAGAATTTAGTTGTTTTGTTTTATTTTTAAATTTTCAAATTCTTTACTAACTAACATAGTAATAGAGATGCTAAATATTTTCTTAAAGAAAACAATGAACATATAAATGAATGATAGATAATTCATTGCATCATGATGGATGATGTTTTATCTTTGTGAAACCTCACAAAATGTAGAATATTGTACATTGATTGTACATTGAAATTCTCTTTATTAGTATATTTGAATAATTAGAAAATAATGAACAGTAGATCATTACTTTGAGGATAATGAAAGGATTTGCCTTAGAATAAAATGATCAGAATGTTATATGATTCATGAGAAAAAGTGAGGAGCATAAAATTATATAGTTTAAATAATTAAACAATAGATAAGTATGAATATTTTAAGACTTATTAACCTATGGTAATTTATACTTAACCAAAAATTATTTATATTAAAATTGAAATCTGTAATTTTTAAAGAATTTATGTTTTTGATTGATGCTTTGAGCTCTTATACATTTCTTATCCGAATAATGCATATACAATTAACTAACTGACCCCTTATTTTCAAAAATAATTAATGAGCTTTTAAATATTATCTTTTGTTATTGGCACATACTAATTATATGAATTGATGAATTCACTCAGCGTTCTCATACATGCATACAGCAAGCACCGATCATGTCCATCCACCATATGTACACCCTCATCATCCCTCTGCCCCTGCACATCCTTCCCAGTCCCTAATAATTTTGCTTTCACTTTTGGGTTTACTGTTTTGCTTTGTTTTTAGTTTTCACTTATGAGAGAGAACATGCTATAGTTGTCTTTGCCCTTCCGTGTCTGATTTATTTTGCTCAACATGATGTCTTCCAGTTCCAACCATTTTGTGGCTAATGACAGGATTTCATTCTTCTCTATAGCAGAACAATAGTCCATTGTATATAGGTACCATATTTTCTTTATTTGTTCTCCTGTTGATGGGCATCTAGCCTGATTCCGCATCAACTATTGTAAATAGTCTGGCAATAAACACGAAGTGTAGATATCGCCTTATCTCTTTTGTATGCTGACTTCACTTTTGTTGCATATACACAAGAGTAAAATACCTAGATCACCTGGTAACTCTATTTTTAGTTTTTTTTTTTTTTTCTGAGGTGATTTCATACCGGTTTCCATGTTGTCTTTAGTAATTTACATTCCTATCAAAAATGTATAAAGTGCCTTTTATGCATATTCATACCAGCATTTGTTATTTTTTATTCTTTTTGTAACAACCATTCTAAGTGGGGTGAGATGGTATCTCATTGTAGATTTGATTTGCATTTCCCTGATGGATAAATATGAGCATTTTCATATATTAGTTGACCAATTGTATTTATTCTTTTGTGAACTGTCTATTCAGATTATTTGCCCATTTTAAAGTGGATTTGTTGTTGTTGTTGTTCAGTTTTAGGTTCTTTTTATATCCTGGATATTGACTCCGTCTGATGAAAAGCCAACAGATATTTTCTCCGGTTCTTTAGGCAGTCTCTTCACTTTCTTGCTTGTTTACATACCTTTGCTATGTAAAAGCCCTTTAATTTTATGTAATCTTTTTGTCATTTCTTGCTTTTGTTTCCCATGCTTTTGGATTCCTAACCAGAAAAACCATTGCCCATATCAACATCAAGGGTTCTCTCTCTCTTTTTTTTTTTTTTTTTTTTTTTTAACATGAGCAGTTTCAGAGTTTCAGGTCTAATGTTGATCCGTTTGGGGTTCTTTTTTTTTTTTTTTTTTTTTAAACAGGATCTCTTTTTTCTTTCTTTCTTTTTTTATTAGTTATACATGACAACAGAATGCACTTCAATTCATTGTACACAGATGGAGCACAACTTTTCATTTCTTTGGTTGTACACAATGTAGAGTCACACCATTTATACAATCATACATGTACCTAGGGTAATGATGACTTTCTCATTCCACCATCGTTCCTACCCCCATGCCTCCTCCTTTCTCCTCACATCCCTGAGTTGATTTTTTTTTTTTTTTTTAAACAGGGAGAGAGATATGGGTCAAGTTTTAATCTTCTGTGTGTGTATATCCAGTTTTCACAGCACCATTTGTTGAATAGGCTGTCCTTTCTCTAATGTATGTTTTTGGAAATTTTTCTAAGAAAGAGTTGAATGCAGATGCATGGGTTAATTTCTGTATTCTCTATTCAGTTTCACTGATCTATTTGTCTGTTTTTTAAACCTCATACCATGCAGTTTTTGTTACTATGGCTGTGTAGTATGACTTAAAAGAGGTATATTGATGCCTCCAGTTTTTCTCTTTTTGTTCAAGATTGCTTTAGCTATTCATGGCCTTGTGTGTTTCCATATGTTAGGATCATTTTTTCTAGTTCTATGAATAATTTCATTGGCATTTAGATGGAGATTTTATTGAATTTTTGCCATAAAAATTTGGGTAGTCTGGACATTTCAACAATATTAATTCTTTCAATTTATCCTATGGGAAGTCTTTCATTTTTTAGTGTCTTCTTCAATTTATATTTTTAGTATTTTATAATTTCCATTGCAGAATCTTTCACTTTTGGAGTAAGGTTTATTCCTAGGTATTTCTTTGTGGGTACTGTAAAAGGAATGTCTTCATGATTTCTTTCTCAACTTATTCATTATTGATATATAAAAAAAAAACACTCATTTTTGCATGGTCATTCATATCCTACTATGTTACTCAATTTGTTTAAGTTTTAATAGTCTTTTGGTAGAATCTTTATATTTTTCTATGTATAGATTCATGTAATCTGCAAATAGGGACAATTTGTATTCCTCTTTTCTATTTGCATTCCTTTTATTTCTTTCTCTTGCCTAATTGCTTTGCTTAAAATTTCTAGTATTATATTGAATAAAAACAATGAAAATAGATAACCTTGTCTTATTTCTGATCTTTGTGATGTAAAATGTTTTGGATGTGCTATTGAATTCTATTTGTTCATATTTTTGAGGATTTTTGCAGTTATTTTCATAAGGGATTTTGGCTAGTTTTCTTTTTTTCTCTCTGAGGTTTTGGTAACAGGGTAATTATTGCCTCAGAGAATGGATTTGGAAGACTTCCCTTTCAACTCTATGGAATATTTTGAGAAGAATTGGTGTTAGATGTTCTTTTAAAGTTTGGTAAAACTTAACAGTGAAACCATCCAGTCTTGGCCTTTTTGTTGGGAAACTTTTAATTACTGATTCAATATCATTATTTGTTATTTACCTATTTATATTTTTTTATGTCCTTTATGTTCAATTTTGGTTTGGTTGGTTGTGTCCAGAAATTTGTCCATTTCTTCAAATTTCTAATATGTTAGCATATAGTTTTTCAAAAATAATCCCCAATTATCTTCTGAATTTTTGTGGCATTGGGTGTAATATCTCCTTTTTTCATTTTCAATTGTACTTATATTTCTCTGTTTTTCTTAGTCTGTCTAAAGTTTAGTTGGATTGTCACTTTTGAATGAGTCTGCTTCATTCAAGCACTTATATTGTTCTTTTACACTCTAATTTATTTTTGCATGTCATTTATTAGGACTTTCCTTCTACTAAGTTCTGGTCTCATATGTTTTTAGATCTTGAGATTCATTATTAGGTTGTTTATTTGAAATATTTCTAGTGTTTTAAATTAGATCTTGAAATCCATCATTTTAAGATCTTGAGATTCATCATAAGTTTGCTTATTTGAAATCTTTCTAGTGTTTAAATGAAGGCATTCATTGTGCTAATTTTTTTCTTTTTAGTACTGCATTTTCTGTTTCTCACAAATTGTTTCCATTGTTATTTCTTTCAAGTAATATTTTAATTCTCTTTCTGATTTCCTTGATGTCTCTCTGTTCATTCAAAAGACAGGTATTTAATCTCCATGTATTTATATAATTTTTAAAGTCCCATGCTCTTTATAGTAATTTCACTCCATTATGACCAGAAAAATACTGGACATGATTTCTATGCTTTGTAACTTGCCACAATTTTTTGTTGCTTAATATATAATCTAGTATAGATAAAGTTCTGTGCATGATGAAGAGAGTATATGTCTTGTGTCTGTTGATGGAATGTTCTTTCAATGTTTATTGGTTTCCTTTGAACTACAATGTAGTTTATCTCTGCTTTTTAAAATTATTTTGTCTAGAGCATCTATCCATTGGTGAGAAGACATGATTATGTCTCCCACTATTATTGTATTGGAGCCTATCTCTCCCTTTTCTTTTAATATATTTTTTTATAAAATTAGGTGCTCTGACATTAGGTACATATGAATTTATAATGTATGTCTCCATTATAAGATATCTTCATTATATCAGCTTGATGAAATTGGTCCCTTGATCTTTATATAGTAATCTTATTACCCTCTTTTTACTATTTTTGTCTCAGTCTATTTTGTCAAATATAAGCATAGATACTTCTGCTAGCTTCTGGATTCAATGTGCTTAGAATATCATTTTCAATTCTTTCAATTTTAGTCTGTGTGTGGCTTCATTGGTGAGGTAAGTTACTTACAGATAGTATATTGTTGGATCTTTTTTTAATCCATTCAGCTAGTCTTTATCCTTTGATTACATAACTAATTTTGTTGATAATTTCCTATTTGTTTTGAACATCATTTATTTGTGTTCTTATCTCTTATTCATCTTCATGGATTGATGGTTTATTGTACTGATAATATTTGATTATTTTTATTTCCCATTTGTGTACCTATTCTTTCATTGAGATTTATATATTATTTTCACATGATGTCATGGTGGTAGCTATCTTCTACTTCTAAGTGTAAGACTCCCTTAAGCAATTTTTGTAAGGTTGACCTATTGGTCATGAATTTCCTTAGTTTTTCCTTACCTCACAAAGTCTTTATTTTTTCTTTATTTCTGAAGGATATCCTTGCTAGGTATACAAATTTTATTTAGTCGTTATATTTTTCAGAACTTGAAATATATCATCCATGGCCTCTTATTTTGTAGAGATTCTATTAAGTAACCTGCTGTTAGTCTAATGAGGTTGCCCTAAAGTATGAATTGGAGATATTTTTAAGATTCTTTCTTTGTCCTGTTCTTTGGACAGTTTGACTTTAATGTGTTGTGATGATGATCTTTGTTTCTTTCTTTTATTTTTTCTTAGTTTTTATTTTTGTACTGGGTATTTAGTCCAAGGATGTGTTTTACCACTCAGCTATATCCTCAGCAATCTTTGTTTTTTTTATTTTTTTATTTTTTATTTTGAGACACAGTCTCACTAAAATGCTTATAGCCTTGCTAAATTACAGAGGCCAGTCTTATACTTGCAAGCCTCCTCTCTTTGCCTTCTGAGTTGCTGGAATTATAGGCATGCACCACCATACCTTGCTAGATAACAATCTTTTCTGATCACTTTTCTTTTGGCATTCTATAAGCTTCCAGTACCTAGATGTTCATATCTTTCTCAAAATGAGGGAACCTTTCTAGTATTATTTCATTGAATGCATTTTTCTATGACATTAAACTTTTTTTCCCTTGGTTATGCTGACAGTGTGGATGTTTATCTCCTAATAATCTCTCAGATCTTTTTTTAATATTTATTTTTTAGTTGTAAGTAGACATGCAATATTTATTTCATTTTTATTTGGTGCTGAGGATCAAACCCAGTGCCTCATGTGTGCTAGGCGAGCATGCTACCATTGAGCCATAACCCCAGCCCCGTGTCTCAGATCTTGAATGCCCTCCTCACTCTTGCTTTTTTCTTTTTCTTTTATTACTTTTTTATTTATTGATACTTTTTAGTTATACATGACTTGATTCAATTCACAATAGCTAAGCTATGGAACCAACCTAGGTGTCCTTCAACAGATAAATGGATAAACAAAATGTGGTACTCTTGTTTTTTTTTTTTTTATATTTCTATCTGAGTGTCATTTCAAAAGACTTGTCTTGAGGATCTGATATTCTTTATTCTATTAGATGTATTCTTTTGTTGAGGTTTTCAATTAAATTTTAAAAATCTGATTTATTGAGCTCTCATTTTCAAGTCTACTGATGGGTTCATTTTTAAAATATCCACATTTTCTGAATTGTTCATTCATATCCTACATTGCTTTCTTAATTTCATTTAACAGTTTATCTCTATTATTCTGGATCTCATTAAGATATTTAAAATTAATTCTTTAGAATTTTTTTATCAGGCATTTCAGTCACTCTGATATCCTTGAAATCTGTTACCAGAGACTAATGATTTGGGAGAGTTATAATATTGCCTTGTCTTTCCATATTTCTTGTGTTAGTTCTCTGTTGAAATGAAGATTTCTGGTGGAATGGACATTTCTATCACTTTTATGAGAAGGCCATTTTTTAGTGTCTTGAGGTAATGGTTTGTTATGCCACGTTGAGCTTATTTCTAGCTGAGCACCATTGTGTAATCTCCCTATAACTTGTTGACTGTGATTAGTAAGTTTGGGCAAAATGTATACCATATAAGGTTTGAGAGAACAACTGTCTCTTTTTGCCACACAAGTGTGGGGACATCAGAAGCCGAAGAAGAACACCAGTGTGGATAAAGTCACTTTATAGGGAAAGGTGGGAGCAGGTATCATAGTGCCCTCTCCGTGGCACTCACACTGTCTTCTCAACAGTGCATGATCACACAACCGGAAGGGGCAACCAATGAACGGGGTCTGTGTAGATGTGGAGACAGCAAATGTTTCATCATTTCTCTCTGCTCCTACTGTGAGTGTGCTCACCCAGGAGTGGGGCCTTACATTTGCCCCCTCTGTGTACAACTGAGCATAGGATAATGGCTAGGATTTTTGGTCCTCGTCCACTCTTTCACTTGTTGTGCCCCAAATTGCTTTCAGCTGAGGGCTTTCAGGCATTAGTGAGGGTGAAATGTGGCTAGCAATACAGTTCCTTTGTGCATCTTCTTGGTTGTGCACCCCCTGGGGTGGGTGTGAGCTAGAGTTGTGGAGCAATTACTGAGGATTACCCCAGCATGCCTCTGTGGGTAGAAAAACAGGGGAACCTCAGAGTTCTTTTTCTGCCTTATGAACGATAGGTCCCCACTTACACCCTGGGAGAGGGGTGTCAGGAACTTGACGGGCAACTGTGTTCAGTTCTGGCATCCAGATGAAACCACACGTGGCTGACCATCACTTGGAGGATGGTGCTGCTCTCTGTGTTGTAATATCCAACCCCTACAGAGAAGCATTCCAGTGGGATTGTGTGACAGTCCACTGAGCCAAGTTTGGCTTGTGCGACAACTGTCTCCTGAATCAGTGCAGTGGATGTCTGTGGGGTCACAAAAATGGAACTATGCAGGGGTTTATGATCCCTAGAGCAGTACAAAGTCAGGCCAAATATCCCTTCTCAAAGATAGTTCCTGGCTATAGCACTCTGGGTTTTCTGACACATGAAGTGAATCTCTTTTCTAAAACCAGACTACTGTGCAGATATCAGACTTCTTATCTATGTGTAATGGTTATGAAGCTTTCCAATAGCTAAGATTATCAGTATCTGTGCAAATTGTTTGCTAGACCTCTCTTTAACCTCTATCCCTGTGGAGGATGAATACCTCTTCTTCAGTGTGGAGCCATAGCAAGAATATGAGGGGATGTTTTGTTTTTCTTGCTATGTTCCTGTCCCAGGTCTTTGAATTTTAGGGAGTTTCCATGTTTCTACTGCTGAATTCCAGTGTTCTCCCATGATCCCTCACAGCAATATGCAGCTATATATCAATTGTTCTGGTTGTGGGGGAATAGGTGAGTGCTGGGTGCATATTCAGCCATCTTGCTAATTCCTTATTAATAAACTTTAAAAAAATAAAACAACTTAGAGTTCGCATATTTATGTGAGAATACTGTAACTTCAACATAAGCAAACTGGTAAGCTATTTTCTACAAATCAGTTCTCACAGATTCTGACACAAATAAAAATAAGTCATTTTTAATGCATTGAATATTGATCTGAGCTAACATTTTAACCTACAAATAATTTCATTGATGCTATTAAATCAAAATTATGTGACAGGAAACAATTGATAATTGTGTCAAAAGCCACATCTAATTCTTCCAAATTTTAATGTTCCTAACAATCTTCTTAACACTTAAGTTTCCAAGCGGTGTTTTCAATAAATATGTGTCACAGACATACTTAATAAAACTTTACAATATAAAATCACATCATTATTTTACTCTGTGTTTAGACTCACGACTGTAAATTTTTTTGTCTCCTCTCTTTCCTCCATACACCCATATACACATAAACAAACACAGTTTTGTCCATAATTGGAATGATTATATTGCATCATATTATTTAACTATACCTCTTAAAATGATTTGTGTTGAGTATTCCGTATAGTTTAAGGAATGACTCCTAGTGCTATATAATTAAAATGATGCTATGCTCTGACATAAAAGGAAAAAAATATTGATAGAATTTGCTAATCATAGCAAAGTCTTTGTTCTTGACTGTATTTTTAAGTCCCCTCTAATTTCGCTAGTATTTTGTAAAGGTCGGGTAGTTCTATTTAAGATCTTTGTATCTAGATATTGTCAAATTCCCACTCTAGTTCAATATCCCACTCTGTTTATAATACTAGCCACCTATCAAATGAAAAGGAGCTGGGGACAGTGAAACAAAATGCTAATTATTGGCAATAGCTTACGAAGGGGGCCTTTTTTATGCTTTGCCAATACCTTTGTAGGAGACTTGTCTGTGTTTTCTACTGGCATACTGTAATACAGCAGGTCCTCCATTCTGGTGTGCAATGACTTCTAAAGAATACTGGGGAGGGTTGGACCTCTTGCAATTGAATACATAAATGTGTCTGTGTGATTATGTGAATATTTTAGAAACAAACTTCATTAATTTCAAGAAATTATATGTGATATATGATAAGGTTAAGAAGCACCCCTTGGAAGGAATGAGAAAATTAGTACACCAGGAAAACTGAGATTCAGTTTCCTTAAAGTAAACTGCTTTTTCCTCAGAATTTTTTTTTAAAGAAAGAGTGAGACAGAGAAAGAGGGAGAGAGAGAGAATTTTAATATTTATTTTTTAGTATTTGGCGGACACAACATCTTTGTCTGTATGTGGTGCTGAGGATCGAACCCGGGCCGCACGCATGCCAGGCGAGCACGGTACCACTTGAGCCACATCCCCAGCCCCTTTCCTCAGAATTAATGTAATTTTTACCTTCCATTTTTACCCTCCAAAATATTTCTGTGCTTACTTTAACATAATAAATGTTTTTAATTACAATTTGGAAGTTCTCAGATGAAACTGTGTTCAATTTGTTTCAATTAAGCCAAATAATTTCTATTCTCCTTTTAAAGAATGACCTACTATTGGTTCCTTTCCAGCCTTCTGGCATTCCACTGACCTGTGGGAGATAACCAAATTCTTCATAGAGCTCTAGGGCTCCTGAGTGCATGAGATAAGGATTGTCATGCAGAGTTTCTGGGTTCTTTAACATCTAGCTTTTGGGGAATAAATTATTTATTTTTAGTTTTTACTCCTAAACAATATTATCAAGACAATATCCAGATAATTCCCACTAATAGAAATAAATTTTCAAAAATTATTTGGAAATATGTGGTCATTTTCTCTAAGAAATTCACTCTTGGAAGAATGTTTAATAAATATATCTATGCATGCCATTGGGAGGATGATAATCAGCATTTTATTCTTTTCAAAGTATTTAAAGGCAGCTTTTTGTATCAGAAAGTACACACGATGTGCATACATAAAGTTGAATAAGATACAAAACTTGACAGAGCAGAGGATCTAAAACAGAAATTGGCATAGAATCAAATAATAAACATACTGTGTTATAGCTAATGGTAGATTATTTCTTTATTCTGATTCTTACTTTTGTCTCAATGATAGTTTTTATTTTGCCTATTCAAAATGCTGCTTTCTAGGAGGAGATTTCTCTGATCTTTCATTTGAGAGTTTTCAACAACCCAATATCAAAGACATGGTTTCATTTCTCTGATTAGAACTTATTGGACAAAAGTTGGACAGCTGACTCAAATAGATTGTCCTTTGAGGGTTGTTTGAACAGGAAATTCCAGAAAGGACTATGAGAGTCTACTTACAGTAGATCTATGGCTGTGTCAATTTGGGAACAATAGAACATACACAAAAGAAGAAAGATAAAAAAAGAGACATCTGATAGATTTTTCACTTCATCTGTTTAATTTCAGTCATCGCAAGGCAGTAAGGTACCAGACAGTGCTCCTCACCCTGTTTTGTGATCACAAAAAAATTGAATGATTTGTACCTCAGTTTCTTTATCTACAAACAGGAAATGGTATTGGTGTATATAGCTAGTACTGACACTATATATTACCAAAATAAGAATGGTATCTTACTTTCACACAAATACTATGAAATAAGATAATACGTATAAATTTGTTTAGAGAAGATCCTAGTTTAAATATACACTTGATAAATGTGAGCTGATGTTTTTTATTGCCCTTGCTATTTTATTGTCTTTGCTATTCCGTGAGATTTTTTAATTCCTTGTATTAGTTTCTGTTATTTAAAGGTGGCAAATTCCTCTGCTTTTAGAGTTTTATCTTGATTTTGGGATTTTTACTTTAAGGTAGGTAATTGTAAATAGCATGCGTTGTTGGGAAAAAAAATAATCTTAGAAAAATAATTTTCTATAATCAACTTTTTCTTGAATAAATTTATGTATTAATAACTATAGTTTAAGACTATTTTAGAATTAAATGATTAAAGTATCTAGTACTTTTGTATATTATAAATAAGAATTTATTGTATATAATGATTACAATTTCGGTAGAGTTAGTTACCATTTTTAATAAATTTATTGTTAGCCAGTTAATTTATCTTTACCTTATTTACCTTAATTTTAATTATTTAATTTTGAAATTGAGGAATGGTTCTGTGTCTAGGACCATTTAGTTAATAGTTTTAGGTCTCAAAAGTAAAAATCGTAATAAAAGAGCAAAGTAATTTTTTTCATTATTAGTATTAAATGTCTGATAATTTTCCAATTCTTCACAAATGACAGTTAAAATAATAACTAAAGTAGGATGGATAACTATTCAAGCATTTATTTCCAGTTTATATTCTTAAAACATTTCTACTTCAATATATATTAGATGTTTTCAATTGTTCTTCGATTTTAAAATTGTAGAAGAAAATTAGGATATTATGGTAATCAAAGAGACATTAAAACAGTTCCCATTTTTTTCCATGTTTGTTTAATTCTTCTCTTCATTCCACTTTATTGTACCCGTTTCATCTTTCTGGTTGATACCAAATTGTTATCAGAATTAATATATATTAAGGCATAATTTCATAATTTTTCATAAAATGATTCAGACAGTTTGTATTAAGCAAATCACAAATCTAAGAAGTCCAATTTAACAAAAGCTCTTGTACCCACAAGTGGAAATCAGTAAATCCAAGAATAAATCCTCTGTGAAATTCAAAACAGAGATATTTTATAGTTTAAAAGTGTAAGATGTTCAGAAGCATAAAACAGTGGTAAAATAAAAAACTTCTTTAATATTAGGAAATATACTGACAAAATACTCAGGATACTTGGGAATTCTAAACCAATATGATGGCTACTTGGGAAGGAAAATGTCAGACTAGAAGAATCCAGGGCCTACAGGCTGCTTCCCTAGATCAAATCAAATAAAGAGGTGTGCAGCTGCATGAGGAGGTGGGAACATAGTAAGAAAGTTATAAAATGTAACCCAGAGAGTCATATATATATATATTTAGAATAGTAGAATTTTTAAAACACATTAGTACTGGGCATAATGGCTCAGTGTACTTGATCAGGAAGGGAAACTCCTCTCTGGCAAAGTGAAATTTAAAAAAAAATCTTAGCAATTTCAAGCAATACAGACAGTTATTAGGCAAATCACAGCCTGAGTAGAAAGGAGAACTGAATCCTGCAGAGCCATTTATCCTCCAGATGGGATTTCCTGCACTTCCCTACAGATTCAGTGAGAGCCAGGAAGGAGATCTATATTAGAAAGGACTCTATTGTCTAGGTTTTCTGCATGAGATATCAGAAATCCCTGCATTCTTTTTCTATGTTTGCAAGATCCAGTAACCACTATTTCTCTTCTTCTTTTCTCTTTCTTTCTTTCTCTTTCTTTCTTTCTTTCTTTCTTTCTTTCTTTCTTCTGTTTTTCCCTTTTTTACTTTTCTTGTTTTTTTGTTTTGTTTTGTTTTGTATTCATTTAACTATAAGCACCTGCCCCAAGACAGAATCAGGGACAAGAAGTGATACTGGGGCTGGGGATGTGGCTCAAGTGGTAGTGCGCTCGCCTGTCATGCTTGCGGCCCGGGTTCGATCCTCAACACCACATACAAAGATGTTGTGTCCGCCAAAAACTAAAATAAATAAATAAATATAAAAACAAAAAGAAGTGATACTGTAATAGTTATCATAGGGAGCTCTGGGACCCACAAGAGTTAGATTGCTAGTCTGCTTGTCTGCCAAGCAAAGGAAGGTAGAATATGTGTCCTTTTGAAATTGGCAGTCTGGGTTTTGTGACAAGGAATGAGACAGGCTGGGTATGAATGGTGGACTTCGCTGGATATGAATGTATCTGGTATAAAGTGAGCTTCTCACAACACTGCAACCCAGCACAATTGCACAATCTCCTCTTGGGCTGCTCACTTCTTCCAAGCTCAGAAGTATTTAGAAGATTTGACACCATAACTTAGACATAGCTACACTCCCACCTAGCACATGGACCAAGGCTCTTGAGAGATGTGGTTCAGTGCATTCCAGATCAGCCATAGGCTCCAGGTGAGAGGCTCAAATGGCAGCACTTATTATAGCCAAGTCCCTGTTTTGTTTCCAAGGTACAAAAACCAGATCTACTATGGATGAATTCAGCTCTGTCGTCTACAACATGCTGAACAAGTGGGGCAGAGCTCAGTATATAAGCTCCCTGAACAGGTTATACACACACACACACACACACACACACACACACATAAGAAAAAAAAAACTTAAATTGTGTATCACAAACCTTCCCATAACTGGTTGATTCTAAAACTGAAACTCTGAAAAACATGTCTGCATTTTAATTATATTATTAAGAAGAAATCTTCATCATTTTTTTCTTTCGTCTATTTTTGTGCTCATGTTTCTTCTGTAAGTTGTTTTGTTCCAGTTTTTTTTTCTGTTTTTTTTTTCTGTTTCTACCAAATTTTATGTAGTTTTTCAATTACTGTTTTTATTGTGATCTCTTTCTTCTTTTTCATTTTTTATTTCTTCCCTTCTCTTGTTTCTTACTTTCTCTTCATTTCTTATAATTTTCCTTTCTTTTTATATATTTAGTATTAAGCATCCTACAATTAATATGTGCTGGTTCAGCCTATTCTATGTTATTGCTGATCACCTTTTCTTGTTGGTTAGAGTTGTTGTAAAGATCCTACTTGATGAGTTTTTATTATGTGTTAATATATGTTTTGCTCTTGAATTGTTGCAGTTACTGGTGGTTATTTTTTCCCAAAAAAGCAGTTCTGGTTGTTGAACCACACACTGAGTGGATGCTTTGATCCTGCAATAGACCCCAGCCCATTGCACATTGTAAAGAGATAACTGCTTACTAAAGATAGGTGTCCTCACATAAAACAAACAAAAATTTTAAAAAAAGAAACAAACAAACAAAGAAAGATTCACCCAATATATGTGAAAACCTCAACACAGAAACATGAGAAAACAAGCAAACAAGATGGGTCCAAAAGTTTGTAACTCAAAAAAATTGGAATCTACAAATATCCATGTGAATAAAATGGTTGTCAAAGAATTCATAAGATTTGTTATTAAAATCATCAATTGACTCGAAGAAGACTCAAATATATGCCTGAATGACTTAAATGAGAAAATAGAGGATATGAATGGTGAACATTGTACTCAAAGAAGGTATAGAGATTCTAGAAAGAATCAAAGAAAACACTTGGCAAAGCACAGTAAGTGAAATTAAAACAACAAACCAACCAATCAACCAATAAACCAACAAAAAATCCTCAGTTGAAAGTCTCACCGATAGAATAGATTAAGATAGAATTTCAGTGCACGAAGGCAAGACAGATGAACCTGAACATTCAAACAGTAAAAAAGAAAAAAATAAGACTGAATTATCACATTACACAATAACTCTGGGGTGGTATTGAGAAATAAATTAAAACTCACAGTCTTGAAGAAATAGCAGAGATAGAGACTAATGGTGTAAATAAATTCAGTAAAATGAGAGAAGAAAATTTTCCAAACTTTGGGAAAGAGATGTTTATTGAAATAAATAAAGCATTTAGAAAACCAAATAGGCAAGACCAAAAAACAACTTCTCTATGATACATTATAGTTTAAATGCCAAAAGTACAAAACAAAGGGAAAAATTCAAAATCTTCAAGGAAGAAGCACCAAGTCACTTATCAAGGCAAATCAATTAGAATCATAACAGATTTTACAGCAGAACTTATAATGGCCAGGAAGGCTTGTAACAACATATTTCAAGCCCTGAAAGAACATGACTGCAACACAGAGTCTCTTTCAGATTTGAGATAAAATAAAAATTTCTCAAATTAAACATAAAAAAGGGAATTCATAACCATTAAAACAGCATTGCAGAAGACAATTAAGACTCTTACTGACAGAAGTAGAAGATACAGATATCCAAGCAAGCATGGGAAAAAACTGATGTCATTAGAAGAATAGATTAACAAATGTAAATTAAGAACAAATCAAGCATTCGTATTAAAACAGAAAGACAAGAAATACTACTTACTTCTCTATGATAAAATCAAATGTACATGGTCTTAAATCTCCAGTTAAAGGACATAGAACAGCAGATTGGATTGAAAAAAATCTCTATGTTGTCTGCAAGAAATATATCTCCCTAGAAAAAACACCAACAGACTGAAAATAAAAATATAGAAAATAATATTTCAAGAAATGGAATCCAAAAGTACACAGGAGTAATTACTCATATCAAACAAAGCAGACTTCATGTCAAAATTAGTTGGAAGAGACCAAGAAGGTCATTACATAGTGGTAAAGGGCACATCAAACAATTATCAATATTTATTCCCCAAATGTTAATTCACCCAATTTCTTAAAAATATATTATTTAATATAAGGGGAGAAATAAGCCCTAAAAATAATAGTAGATAACTTCAATACTTCATGCTCATTAATACATAGATCATCTAAACTTAAAATAAACAAAGACACTATTGACTTGAACAATCCTTTTTATCAAATCAACTTCACATGCATATACACATATTTCATCCAACAACAGCTAAATACATTTTCTTCACAGCCAATCATACAACTTTATCTAAAATAGATCATATATTAGAACACAAAGAAAAAACAAAGTAAATACAAATAAGTAGAAATAATTCCATGTGTCTCTCAGGATCACAATGAAATAGAATGGTAAGAAATACAGAAACTACACAATTGCATGGAAATTGAACAATACACTTTTGAATGATGAGTGGCTCATCAAAGATATCAGGAGAGAAATGAAAAATTCTTATAATAAGGTAAGAATAGAGAAGCAACATGCAAGAGCATATGGGATACAGTAAAGACAGTTCTAACACAGAAGTTTACATCTATAAATGCCTATATGCAAGAAGAAAATCAGAAATATATCAAATAAATAACCTTATGATGCATATCAAAGTTTCATGGTTTGGATATATAATGTCACCCTAAAAGCTCATGTAATAGGCAAGCCAAGAATGTTCAAAGATGAGTTGATTAGATTATGTGATCTGGGCCTTCCATAGCATGTTAATCCATTTGATGAATTGATAATTTGAATGGACTATTAGGTGGTAACTGTAGACAGATGGGGTGTTGCTAAAGAAAGTAGGTCACTGAGGGTGTGCCCTTGGACTACATCTTTCCTTAGCTTCTCTCTCTCTCTCTCTCTCTCTCTCTCTCTCTCTCTCTCTCTCTCTCTCTCTCTCTTTCTCTCTGTTCACCAAGCAGCTTTCCTCCACTACACCCTTCTTCCACCATGTTCTACCTCACCCTGGGCACAGAGAAATGAAGTCCGCTAACCATGGACTGACCCACTGAAATCATGAGCCCTAAATACACTTCTACTCTCCTAAATTGTTCTTGCCAGGCATGTTGGTCACAGTGATGAAAAACTGACTAACACATAAGATCTTACAAAAACAAGAAAAAAACTAATCCTTTAACTGGTAGAAGGAAAGGAATAATAAATATCAAAGCTGAAATTAATAAAAAAAAAAGAAAGAAAAAAAGGCTGATTAAAACAAAGAATTGGGTTTTTGAAAAGAAAAGCAAGATTGATAAATCATAGCCAAATTAATTAAAAGAAAGAGAAGACAAAGGTTTTTAAAATTAGAAATAAAATAGTGTGTCATTAAAAAAAGAAAGAACACTATAAGAGTACAAGAAGGGGATCTGGGTGAGGGAGGAAAGGAAGGTACAAAGAGGTATTAGGGAGTATAATTGATCTAATTATGTCATATGCATGTTAGACATATAATATGTATAATTAATATATATTATATAAAATATCATATATACATATATATTCTGCTATTTTATGCCTGCTTTTTTTGTACATCTAGTGTCTACAGCACTAGATGCTTTTACTACCATAGTAAAAAAGTATCTGAAACATAATAGGAGTTCTATGAATATTTAATAATTGAAGAATTACATCAAGTAATTACTGAAAAAAAATCTTAATAAATAAATAATCAAAAAGAACTACATGCAATTTGGCACTGTTATGCATAAAATGAGAGGAAATTGCATGAAGTGTACAAAGATTGTCAATATTTAATAGCAAATAATGTTTTAAGATTGAAATTCAAATGTAATAGAAAAATTGTAGTTACAGTCAGCATTATCAGTCAATTTTTTTGTTTTTGAAGATTCAATCATATGATGAGGCAAAGATGGAATATAATCAAAGCAAACAAAGAATAATACACAACACCCCATTTACATTTGTCATCTTTTTGTCACTAAAACAACATTCCTGAGACAACTAATTTATGATAAATGGTTGATTTGAGTTCACAATTTTGCAGGTGTTAGCCTAAGATCAAGTGACCCCTGTCTTCAGGACTCTGTCAAGGACAGCATGTCATGGTGGGAGTACACGGTGGAGCAAATCATGTAGCTCATTAGCCAAAACCAGAAGGAGAAGTGGTAGAAATAGGATCCACAATCCGCTTCATAGGCATACCCCTAATGACCTAAGGACCTACCATTGGGCCTCACCTCCTACAGGACCCCCCCCACACACACACACAATGGCATCACCCTTGGATTTTTTAACACATAGGCCATTGAGGACTACTTTTCCAAACCATAGCATTCTTCAATTGGAATGATATAATTGTATTATTATAAAATAAAATAATTTATTAAAATTAATAAGACAGGAAAATTAACTGTGCACTAGATTGATATAAAAATCAATAGTTTTCTCCATGGTTGCAATAATGAGTTAGAAACAGAAAAGGGAAAATAATAGGCTACTGAGAGTAGTAACAAAGATTATTAAACACTAGTAAAGTTCTAAAATGCTCTTAGACTATACAACATGACTGAAGAATGTGAAACAAGATGTGAATTCATGAAGAGTTACCATGTTACTGGATGGAAAGATGAGATTTCATAAAATAAAATAATGTTTTTTTTCCTACACATTCTTTAATCACTTTTATTAAGGTACATAGCAATTTACAGGCATTCAATGCAGTTTAATGAAATAGCTAGTGTTTTGACAAAGGTATACACCCATGTAACTCCCACCCAATTAAAGATTTAAAATATCTGTATCACATTAGAGAACTCTCTTATGTTCCTTTATTGGAAATACTCTAATCCTAGGTCACTGATTTTATTTCTGTAGATTTTACGTGAGCCATTTTAGAATTTCACATAGAAAGAATACTACAATATGTAATCTTTTGTATGGCTTCTTTTACTCAATATAGTTTTTGAAATTTATTCACACTATCTCATCAGTCTTTATTAGTAATTCGTTTCTTAGTTTGTTTATAGCATCGTGAGAACATTTGGTGGTTTGGTTCTCCATTAGCTACTTCTAGATATTTAATAGCCTCCTGTGTGAGTGGATCTCTAAATTAATACTTATTATCGAATTTTTATAGTTTTGTTCTTTTATGTTTGTTTTTGAATGGTTTTTCTATCCTTTTTGTATTTTATTTCTGGGACATATATTAATATATGCGGTGCCTATAATTGTGTATTAAACTATCAATATCTATTTTAAATCAAAGATAACTTATTACTGATATCTCCAACTTGAGTACATTAACATATTAACTTATATGATAAGTTCTTATGCCCAAAGTGAGAAATTTAGTTCTCATCATCTGCTATCCATTTATTTATCATTCATATCCAGAGTAAATGTATAGGAGTATAAAAATTTTGATCCATACATCTGTGTAACATAACCTTATCAACATACAAGGCTTAAACCTAAAATAGGAAAATAAACATACTGAGCAAAATTAAATCTGAGCACAAATTAAACTTATTGATCTCATCATACAGATGAGATAGAGAAAATGAAGATTGTGAGAAAAAATACATCAGTTGTCAGTTTATAAATCTGGTCTTTTTTTGGTGTAATTTTCTGTTCTCATTTCTCCTATTTAAAGATGTTGCAACAAAAAATTCAATTACCATAAAGGTTATATAGGAAATGTCTCAAAATTTTTCAACTACCTGTGCATATAAATATATTAATGTAAAAAAAAAACAATTGCAGCCATAGTGATTGATAGAAAGATATCTGGAGACAAAATGTATAATGATACAAAGTTCTGAAATGATAAAAATATTTTCTACGTTCTATGCTTTGCACAAGTAATTTACAAATAGTTTATATAAAATGAAGGGAAATATAGCAATAATAGTAATCAGAAGTTTAACTGGTAAAAAGATAAGGTACAAATGAGATTCTTTGCTTAATTTTACATTTTTATCACTTTCTAATATATAATCTATTTTAGATTTTGAGTTTGAAAAGAACTAGGATTAATTCATTCTGTTTCTCTCTGAGAAAAAGAATGTTAAGTATTTCTAAAATTCATAATTAATAAAAGAAGGGAAAACATGAACAGATAACTATAAGTCTAGTGTTTTATACACATGTGCATATTACATAGACATAGGCAATTTTATTATTTTACATTTTTTTTCTTATTTATCTGAAAGATAATAAGTATGGAAAAGGATTGTAGTTTAATTTCTAACTTGTAATCTACAACTCTTCAACAAAAGAATATTTCTCCATACTCCAATTTTATCTCTTTTGTGTACCTAATTCCTTGTAACGTTGTTCTCAGGGTCTCCCTTCTGTACTGAACTTGCCTTCAAATACAAGGTAAAACCCTGAGTTTCACACGTCTATGCCTACTTCCTCTAATTTATGATTTAAGAGAAAAATGTAGTAATTGCTTAGTTTTTTTTTTCATACAAGTCTTGCTTTATATTAACTATTTACTCAGCTCACTTTTAAATAAGAAATTGTTTTGTTTCTTTTAGCCTTCTATACATTTCCAATATTTTTAAACATTCAAGTTTGGAATGGAAATCAAAATTATACATATTGCTTCCAAGTATGTATGTTAATGATTTCACTTTTTTTCTTGTCTGCCTTCTTATCTCCCTTCATCTATACTTTACTGACCTTTCTGATTTCTCATAACTTTCCTTTTTATAGAGATAGAGGCTATACAGCTGAACATCATGGGCTATAACTTAATATTATTGAAGAGATGTGTCACAGAGGATTGACTTATTCATTGTAAGAGGAAGATAAATACAACCACAAGATATAAGATTTTGAGTAAATTAGTGAAATGTGAATTTAGGTTTCTCAAAATAAGAAAGGAGAATAATACATAACTCACAGAATTGCTGAGAGAATTTAGGGAAATATAGATGCTCAATAATGAGAATTAACATTTTTTATACTAAATGTTAAATTTATATTTTACTAGCATTTTATTTTAAAGTTGTAGCATTTTATCTATAATATAGTATATTAGCATCATAAAATAATACATTGAGGTGAAATTCACACAATATGAAGTAAACCGTTTTAAAATGAACATCTCACTGACTGTACATACACAATGTATGATTGTGCAAAACCACCTTTATAGAGTTCCAAAATATTTCTTTCACTCCAAAATAAAAAGAATATTTCTCCATACTCCAATTTTATCTCTTGTCACTTGTCACTCATTAAGCATTTTCTTCCCATGAGTTCCTCTACCAGCCCATGGAAATCACCAATCTGTGTCCTATCACTGTTGATTTATCTAGTGTGCATGTTTCACATAAATACAATCCTTTACTATAATATTTCTAAGTTCATCCACAATGTACCATGTATTGTACTTCTTTTATTTTTTAAAGAATGAAAAATCTTCCATTGTATGTATATATCATAATTTTTAAATCTATTTATCCATTGATGGATATTGGTGCTATAAATACATTTTTTAAAATGAATTACAGTCTTGCTCTTGTAAAAGAGTTTACCTAGAAAGTTGTTCTAGGTAAAGTTGTTCTAGTGTTCATCTCTCTTTTGTCTCCTGTGTCCACTGATGGAAAGAAATTTGCACCAGCAAATAAAGTCTGATTCTACCCCAGAAGCAAACATAGTAAAGTCATAATTTTCACTGGTGGCATTGGGGTTATGTTTCCTCAAGAATTTATTCTCATATGGAAAGAGCATTTTTTAAATTGCTTATCTTTTCTGTGTTCACCACATATTATTTTGCTATTCTTATATGTCACCAAACTGTACTTCTGTCTTTCAGCTTATCCTCCCCATTTCAAGAAATAGTGCTGTAGATAAAAGCCATTATTGATTAGATTGTGTGAGGCTCACAATTCTGCCTGGCATCACAAAAGAAGTTTGAGAATTACTATTAAACCTATAATTTTGTAATCCATCCTTAAAAATGTAGGAATCTTTTACTTTTGCAGAAATAAATATATTGATTTATCTACTCAGAACTTAGTGACATTTCAAAAAGCATTTCGGCCTGAGTGAGATGGAGTGTCATAGCTTCAATGGTTCTCTGTCAGTATATCATCTGGAAGCTAGGACTGGAAGCAAGCTATCAGCCTTTGATATTTACTTGTGTTTTAGGAAGTTGAGGTAATAAAATTAAAGAGACTAAGAGGAATGATGTGAAACTGCTAACACGCACTTTTGGAGAGTGCATGGTAGTTTTTATTAGATGCTGAGTCTAACAGAGAAGCTGTCTGATTCCTTTGTCCTTGATGTCTGGCATATTTTGAGACTTGTGGTGATAAGTCAGAAAGGAGCAAGAATCACCAAAATTTAACAGATTTTGAACTTCATTCATTCCACCATCACCTCCCCCCATTTTTTGAAGGTTTGAGTTATTCGCAAAAGAAAAGTCTACTTTTTACAGTGTTTTTGTCTGAAAGTTTTAAATGTTTCTTTTCAAATATGAAAATTTCTTCATAATATTTTGAAGATAGGCATCAAACTAAATGATCTGCAAACACTGATTCAGCATATAGTCTTCATCATGTGCACACTCTAGTATCTGTCTCAAAGACAGGCTTTTAGCAATTAAGTTAAAAGCTCTTGAAAAAGTATTTTATTATACCAAACACATTCGGAAGTAGTTGAAGCAATATACTAGTCAAATGAAAAGAAACACATTTGATGAAAACTTTCTCATTCCAAATGTCAAATTGTTTTCAATCTCAGATTTTACAAGAAACTTAAAACTCCTTAGCCTTTCACTGCCCCACTGTGACCCCTTAGTTTCATTCAATGAGTAACTAGAGAGAACGATGTATTTATTTTTCTTCTTATTAATGTAATAACCTTAATAAAATTAGAATTTACAAAGAAGATTCCTTCTAGTAAGAAATGTTTCAAGAATTGCTCCAACTGCTTCCTTAATATGCACTATCCTTTGTTTTCTGAAAGAACTTTTTATTTAACATTTTCCATTCTTTCAATCTCTCACAAAGCATCACCTAATTTACAAAGTGGAAGCCATCTGAAAGTCAAATGCCTAATGTTCCCTTTACTGGAAAGGCAAACCGCCCCACCCAACCCCACATTTATTTTTCCATCTTTGTTTCCTTTCCTGAAGATTAAATAAAGGAATCTCCTTCTCACCTATGTTTTGCAACCCAGGCCCTCACAGGTCCTCTCTCCATTATTGATTATCTCTTGTCTTGTCCTGTTAAATCCATTTCTTTCTAATGATTTTTAATCATAATCAAGTATTTCTCATTCAAGCATTTTAAAACCAAAGCATTAATAAAAATAATGAAGACAATAATCCTTCCAGCTATTACTTGGTCTTATTTTCCCTCTTCTCAGCCAACATTTTATAAGAGAAATTTATATTTACTCTGTCCATTTGATACATATCAGAGAATTATTAAATCTTTCAGTTTGACTTACATCTCTTAATTCATTCTAATCTGACCTGAGACTGCAAAGTCCTTAAGTTCACTGGAAATTTTATTAGTTATCTTACATGAACTTTCAAAAGTATTTGTCATTTGTTATCCATTGCTTTTATCTTTGTTTTATTATCTTTGTTCATCTGGCAAAACATTACCTTAACATTCTATTTTTTTTCTATGTAGTTTCTCTCTCTCTTCAGCAATATCATCCCCCTGTGTCAAGCTATCAGAAGTTAAGGCTCTTCAAATATTTTTTTTAATGTCTTTTCTTTTTATTTGTTTTTATTTTAATTTTTTTATTTCTTTTCTTCATGTGCTATACTTAAATGAGTACACCCATACCTGTGGTTTCAATGTTTGCTTCATGCAGGGAGTTTACAACTTTTATATCCAGATTATACATCTTCAGCCATTAAACATCTTTAGCCATTAACTACCTATGTGAGTGTTCTGCCAGTCTCAAAATGAATGCAAATTATTTTTTTCTAAATTGAACAAGGTTATTTTTCCCCTATACTTTGTTTCTGAGCACCATTCCATTTTGGACAATAGTAACATATTTCTTTTGTTAAGTGATTAGAAATCATGTGGCCAACCTCAATCTCTCTTTTTTCCCATCTATGTGCATTATAAAAAGTCTTACTGATTTTATCTCCTAAATAACACTTCAGTGAATCTAGGCCCTCTGTTCCATTTGTCTTGTAAAGCAAAACAATTGCCACTTAATTTTGCTTTCTGGCTCATCTCTCCTAATTTCACTTTCTGGATCATCTCATGTGACTCTCAGTTAGATCTCTATAGAGTTAACAGAATGATTTCCCCCAAATATAAAGCTAGTCATATCACCCACATGCATAAAAAATTCTATGCATGTAATAAAAATCCATATTTGTGATATGGCTTAGCTTTGTAAGCACCTTCCCATCTCACTAGTCTTACTTCCCAAGATGTTTTTCCTTTCTTGGATTTCAGTAAGGCTAACCTAGATCTAGTTTTGCAAAGTGAATAAGTTCCATTCTGCTACAAATTCTTACCTTTGATTCTTCTCTTAACCTTTGATTTTATATATTTATTTACAGCACTGCCCTGAGTTTTAGTATAGCTAATTATCTGCAAGGAGCCCTTCATATTTTTAATGACTTAATAGCTTGAAAACAGAAAATTTCTTTCAAGGTGTTTGTTACCTTTTAAGCTTCACATTTTATTATTCAATTGTTTTATTAACAGTTGCCTTCCCTACTAAATGATAAAAATCCATAAGACCAGATTCTTTGTTCCTCTTGCCCAATTATGAAAGCCCCAGTACTTAGAACAGTACCTAGTCCTTAGTAGGCACTCAAGAAATATTCATTGGATGACAAAATAAATGAATAAGTTATAGGTATTCCTTGAACAGAAATTCCAAAACTGAGAAGTGATGTTCATTGTAACTATTAACATAATGAAATTCAAGTTAAAATTAAGAACAATTACCCATTCTAAAAATATGATAGTGTTATCTCTATTTTATATAGCTGACTGCATCTGAAACAAGTATCATTTATGTCTAACATATTACAAAATGGTATGAGATAAAGACAAAGTAGAAGAATCTCCAAGAAAGATGGTGAAAATGATTAATGAGTTTCACAGATTGATTCATGTGGGAAGAATAATAATGATGAGCTTAGCATTGCCCTCAAAACAGCATTCTGTACAGACTGCGATAGAGCTTGGTTTCCATAACATGTCTCCACCTCCAATGTTTTAACAGTGGTATATTTTATCAAATTAATCTATTATTTTCAAAATAAAACTATAAACCATTTATATTTTAAAAGCATGACGCAGAAATGTTCTAAAGGATATGTGATATTCATCTATAATTACTGAAAGCATGCAAACACCAATTGAAGATGAAAACTAATAGAAGAATTAGGTCTAAAATTAATAGAAAGAAATTAGGCTTGGAGAATTTTCAAAAAAGCATATTTTTTTCAAAATTACTGATTTTCTGAGACAAATACATTCTCATAAAATCTATTATTGCAGAAGTTTGAAGAAATATCTAGATTTGGGATGACATTAAAGGCAGAAATTAAAACTCTTAAATAAACTGTGTTAAAATATAATTTAGAAGCAGTACTGTTCATAATCTTTTACTTTCAAGCTTGAGTTTCATATAATTTTTATACTTGTGAGTATTATAAATACTGATTGTATTCAGAGTTCTTCATTTTGATCCCATCTTTTAAACGTCTTTACATTGGAAAATTAGAGGCATCTAATGACAAAAATAAATTTTACTTGTTTTCTTAAATAGACAAGTAAAATCAAACAGCACACAAGTGACCTTCAATGCTGACAAAAATGTGTTTTATATTGCTTTAAATTTTATATGTGAATTTTACTTTTATCAATGAGTATTCTTGACTTTTCTCTTTGTTTGGCATATTTAATTCAAAGTATCATCCTTTCCATGTGTAATGACAAAAAGGGGTATCACTCCACAATGCATATATAAACAAAGAGACCTTGTTTCTTATGGAGAGAAATTGATCTAGCATTCTCCCTAGACACTAGACTACTTTCCCAAATCTTGTAGCCAAATATAATCAGGTAACTAAGTTCATACAAGTAGAGTGAGAGAAGAGGACATATGTAATTTCCACCTTACATTTTAAAAGTAAATCCTGAGATTATTTTTTTACCACAAGTGAGGATATGGGTAAATTAAATGGCTGAGAAAGTTCTCTGAATGTGCCAACTTGCCTTCCTGATATCCCCAGTGCTAGGGACTCAACCCACAGTGTCCTGGGTGCTAGTCCATTGACCTCTTATCTCCGAATGTTCCCTGATGAGAAATGAAATGAGTACTTTGGTAGTATAATTAATTTTTTACTCTGTTAGAAACATGTAAACAAAATTTTAAAAAATATTTATCCTATTCATTTTGTATCAATAGGTGTAATCTAAACAAAACTAAAATATAGAAAATTATATTAACAGTTTTCTCTTGATCTAGTACTAGGAAGTTATGAAGATTTTGAGTTTTTTGGAGACAATGTGGTTTTGTCAATATTTTCAAACTTTATATCTGTCTGGTGTTCTGATGTTCGACCTTTGGGAAGTACATACTTGAAATTTAAAATTTTCATTTAGTGCTGAGTTCTTGGGTTCAGGATCCACAGATTGCCTAAGAATGACAGAATAACTTTTTTGGTAAAAATTTATGAATCTGGGTCAATATAAATTAATTCTCCAACAATGGCATTGGGTTTAAGATCAGTACTAGGACACATTTTTGCGTGGAAGAACATACAAAGCTGTGTCTGTCATAAGCCCATGCCCCACATAGAGTTATTAAATTAGCTGACCTTAGTAACTTCATCAGAGGTTTACTGTTTCCATTTAACTCTCATTTTACCTTGAAGAACAGAGATGTTAAATGTTCTTTTGTCTGTGTTGAATGCTTCCGTGGTGCCATTTTGTGGTATTTGCAGGCCTCTCTGACATTATCAAATGGACTGACATTTTAAATATTTGCAGTGCTCAGTGGGTACTAATTCAGCAAAGGTGAACCACAAGCTTCTTTCACTGTGGCACAGCAAGTGATGTGTGTCTGTTTAATCACAGCAGCTGAAATGAGATCAAAAGGCACTGTGTTGTTAAACTGTTAAACCTGCTGTCACTGCAGACACACCTGGAGGGCCTCTTCAAGGAAGAAGCTAAGTAGTGAAGAGCCTTCTTAGGCCAAGGGCTTAGCTGAACCTATTAACCCAGGTTGGCGGGAAACGAAACTGTCTCACAGTATATAAATTTTCCATGTTTCTAGCAAATTCTACTTTAGGTCCAGGTTGATCATTTGCCTCCCAGAAATTTTCAAATATACTCATTTTAAGAGTTTAGATTCTAAACATGCTGAAGTTTTGAAAAACATAAATAATTTTATACATTTGTTATTACAAATCTGGGGTGAATGGGTCCAAAAGGAATTGGTACTGCTAACTTTGTGGCTGTTGAGATTTTATAGCTCATGTATTATTTACAAAGTCTACAATGACAAATGTTAAAATATCAATGAATGGAAAGACCTATTTTAAAATTTTATATTAAACCTTCCTTTTTTTCCCCAAAGCATGGATTTTTGATATAATCTACAGCATCTTAAATGTTCATCAAATAACCAATTGTATTTTAGATTAACTTGAATATATTTAGCTCTCAGCTTTCTACAAGCAAGGAAGAGTTCGCTCTGAGATTTTTATACAAATCCTCTTGGATTACATAAGACACATGTATTACTGCAGAAAAAAATTAGCATTGCTTCCCCAGTTCTTCATGATGAAGTTTAGAGTATCCAAATCAGTTATATGGAGGTGTGTCAAATATGTGATTATTGAAAACATTAAAGGCCAGTTTTCTGTTCTTCAAATTGCTCTGTGTTCAGTGATTATTTCAGCATCACAAAGACATAACGCTTGGAAATTTTTACTAAGAATAAATTGAGGAAGTCAATATATGTCATAATGTAGGTGCATGCAGTTTATTAGTGTGACAAGAGAAGATCATGTTAATATATATGTTTTTATGTATATTATGAAAGACAATTTGATGACTTTATGCATTTTTTTTCTTTTTTTTTTTTTGTCATTCTAACACTTGTTAACATTTTTAGTTAGCAGGCAATTTACTTAAATCTCTTCTAATGACCTCTTCTTTCTTGCTAAGAAAAATAATCAACAGAGTAACAAAAATAAACAAAACAGCCATGGAGAGCATGAGAATAGAGAAAAAATTATTGCTGTGGGCACTTTCACAAATCATCCTTCCCTGCTAGCCCCTGGAAGGGGATTTCACCTCATTCCTTATCTCCATTTCCTCACTAGGTTTCTATCACAGAACCTTCTGGTTTTTATAAAAAAAAATTCAAAGTATAGAAAACAAGGTTTGGCTGGTAAGAGGAGAAGAAAAAAGAGAGAACAATGTCTCTGTATTGAAGAAGGTGCTGAAAAGAAATACTCTAGGCTGTATAAACTGTAATAGAGAAAACATTTACTGAACACGTACTGTAGGCATGACACTATTATAGGTGTATATGGTACTTTATTCAATAAAACAAGAATCTGTACCTCCATGGAACTATTATTTTAGCAGAAAGAGACTGATAATACAGAGGATAATAAGAAAATTAGGTAATATCACATATTTCGTATTGTGATTTAGTAAACAATAGTAATAATCCTGAATATTTTGAAATTACTCTTAGTAACTTTAATTTTTGATATGATACCTCTCCAGGAATAAGTCACATGAATCCCAGGCTAACAATTATTAGAATAATGATAATAATAAACACTTTAATAATCCTCACAATGTTCCAAATCATGTCTCTAATACTCATTCAATATTAACTCATAGAAATCTGTCCACAGTATCTGAGGAAAATAATTTACATTTTTTGTATATTTTACAAATGAGAAAACTGAGGTACAGAGAGGTTAAAGAAAAGTTACCACGGGGAGAGCAGGACTGAGGCATGAGCAAGCTGCTCTGACTCCACCCTCTAATCACCTGGCTGAAGGGCAGGTCCAACGACCAGCCATGTTTCCTTACTTCTGGGTCTATTTTATGAAATATTATATTTTGTGGTTCCCAACAAAACACAAAAAAATTGGAAAAGCTTCCTGTGTCTGTTTCATACTTGGTCATAAATTTCAGCTAGAAAACAAGAGTAAATCTGAGTTTAGGAGTTACCGGCATGGAAGGAATTGATCCCAATTTTTATAAGTTCCTAATTCTTTCTTTAGTCCTATATTATGCTGTGAGTTCTTTCATGAATGTGATTCATAAATACTCATATAATTCTCTCTCTCTCTATCTCATTCCCCTCTTCTCTCTCGCTTTCATTCTATCTCACCCAGGTCTCTGCTGACTCCCAAATAAAAAGAAGATGGCATCACTTAGGATTATATTACCAGGAACTCAGTGGCTTAATTCTGGGAAAGGATAGAATGACAGCTGAGAAAGCAGAACTTGGGTATTCACCTGACAGAGGGAGCCTTTTTCTGGGTATGCACTGGATCTCACTTCTACTGAATCCTGAGTTTCTTTTCTGAAACAGTGTCACCTTGATTTCATGTCCCTTTGCTTCCCTGGCACCCATGTTAGGAGGAGACATGTTCTCTTTCATGTCTTTGGATTCAACTCTTTTGGAATTGAGGAAAGTTCTCATTGAATTTTTCAGACAGTTTCAAAACTCTTATCATATGATGCTACTACACACTGTTCTTACCATCTATAAAAGTGGAGTTCTTCTTAATCAATATTTAATAGTTTAGTTACTTATTCCTTTCAGTAACTTTGACACTTAAATATTTGCAAGATTTCAATATTTACATGACTGACAAAATCCTTTCAAATCCTTGACCTTATCTGCTTCCAAATTTTATCTATTTCCCCATTTCAGCCACTCATTAAATCTTTAGATCATCAATAACTATAACCTTTCATAGTCTTAGTTTCAAGAACTCTGTCTGTCCCACATCACTGTCTCCTTTCCAATTTGCTCCTTTACAGCAACAATCCTTCTACCTTACTTGAATTTATGTTTATTGTACAAAATTCATATTCTGTCCTCATTTATCATGTTATTCCATTTAAATTCCATACAACATTATAATCATTCTCTATCCCTCACCTTTTAAAATTTTCTTGTTTTGTACATGGTGAAAAAATTAAAACTATATACTCCATATAATTTTAGCTACCTATTAAACATTTTACTGATAGAGATGAGTATATAGAAAGAGAAATCATAAAAGTATTCCAACTAGTCTCTCATCTCTCATTTTTAAATCGACAATTATTTATCTTCATTGGAGCAATGAGAGTTAGGTAGCAACACACACATTCATTTCCCTCAGACATTCACATTTGTAGTTGAGATGATTATTTCATACTGTTTCTCTTCAAACCTCCAGCTTCTTCTTCTATTCCTTACTGCCATTTATAGTCTCCTTATTTAACTGAGGAAAATTAGCAATATAGTAGTAAAGTACAAGAGCATTTCCAAGCTGCCTTCTCAATTTTATGCAACCCATATGTTTTAAAGAAAGCAAACTTTAATGAAAGAATTGTCTGTTCTCATGGTTTCCAAATCCTTTCCTTCCATTTTTTCTTTAATTTACTCTAGATAGGATTTACCTACATTAATTCACTATCTCCTCCAAGCAGTATAAACAATGATCTCCATTTTGTAAAGAAAATGGTCAATTATCCCTCCTCCCCTTATTGGAACAGAGGAGCAATCTCTCTGTCTCCACAGAGTATTTTCATTCTGTTTCCATCACACCACACTTTTTCAGGTTTTACACCTATCAAACCTTCATAGGATGAATACTCCAAATGTACATATATTGTTCAAAAGACAAAAAGAGATAAGTACTCCCAATTTGCATTAGGAAATTAATATTATTCTGATCTTAAAAGGAGCAAGGACTATACCAGTAAAGTTATAGGCTAGTCTTCCTTAAACAGAATAGATCCAAACACAGTAAACTTAATTGTCCATTTTCTTGGTTTCATAATGCATGCACATGTAAAGAGGGCAAATTACAAAAGGATATGAATGGGGCAATACATATCAAACTAACAATTAGTGCTATGGTTGAGAAAGTTAACTTAGCTGGAAAAGCTAGATAGGAGCCTTTCTGAGGTGTTGGACATATTTTTGTGTGTTGCGTTGGACATTTTTATCTCAACCTAGATGCTGTGTGTGTGCACATGCACACATAATTTGAAGCACTTCTTGTGTATCTGAATTAAAATAGGAGTATTGAAAGTCTTCAATATTCTGAAGATGTATGTACAAAGAGAGACAAGATAGGCAGTCATAGTCCAGTATTTACCTCTCTACATTATTCTGTCTCTGCAGATTATTATAACCCTCTTGAAGGACTTTCTGTATATGGGTTTCTTAAAAAACCCTTCATAGCAGCTGCCCCAACTATTCCTATTTAAGAATAATCTCTCTCTCCAGAATCAGATAACTCTGTCATGTTGCAAATTTATATTTCCAACTACTAAGCATTTTTCTCTGGATCGTCTGTGTCTTAGCACAGAGTATTTAATAAATAAAAAAAATGGAACAAAGAGATAAATTTTCTTACTTGGGGATCTATTTTTTTAGAAGGGTAAGGAGGTTATATAGGTTGACCATGTATAAAGTTGAATGCCTTTCCTGCATTCTTACGTACTAGTCAGGCATATCCATTTGAGCATTTCAAAGAGAAATATCTCTGCATCTCTAAACCAGAATATCTTCAGATTTAGAGGTTAGCATATTCCTCCTTGTGTTAATGTCATAACCTGTAATTTCAGATTTTTTCAAAGTCACATTATACTGTGCATATTTTCTAAGTACCTAGAATATATTGAATGTAACACATACAGTTGAACATTTACTAAAAGACTATTGTTTTAAAAAATTCCGTTGAATGATAGATTTATATATTGTTTTAACATAATAAAATACCTAAATAAAATAGACTGAGAATAAACTAAATAAAACAGACAAAAAATGTAAATGATAACAAAAGAATGCAGGACAATTGCAGTTAAATTATAATGGCATTTGATGAAATGAAGTATTTTCTGAACAAAGGCAAGAACATTTGCAGCAAATGCAAAGCAAGTCTCTTATCCCTCAGGGAAGGCACAGCATTTGATGTACTTTCTTCATGATATATTACCTTTCAAAAGCTTTTCTTTCACAAAAGTAATTACTTGCAGTGCAGAAAAGATATCTTATGCAGAGTGAGAATGAGAAAAACAGGTGAAAACACATGTTAGAGAAAAGTAGAAACTAAAAATTTCAACCACTTAGGTTTATCAGACTTGAGGAATTTGTTAAAAGAGTGACAGAGAATCAATAAAAGGAAAGACTTATACAAGGAGCAGAGGATTATAAGAAAAACATTTATCCTTGCTTGATCAAAAATATTTCCTTAAGAAGGCCATGAAAAAGTACATTGACCATATTGCATTTTTTCTCCTGCTATAAGATTTAAAATTATAGGGTAAAAGAACTTTTCAGTGGGGAAAAAATACAAGATTTAGAAACCAATGACTAGGCATTATGGATCTGTTCTAGGCACTAAAAGCCTAGACATCATACATTCAGAAATGTAACTGGGAAAATGATACACTGACTCTTTGCTGTGCCCAAAATAAAATAATCGACACTATTGTTTTCTTTAAATTTTCACTTCATCTGCTGTATGTCAGGATCAGAAAATGACACGGTATTAAAGCCAAGAAGTCTCCATAAATGAAATTTCCTGTAGACCAGGGGAAAATGGAACTTCATTTTTTCAGTCCTCATATTTCTTCATAAATCTATGTTGAGTTGATTCTGACTATAATACCTGAAATTTGATTATTGCCCCTACCTTCTAAAACGGTGAAAAGAAGAATAAAATGAAGAAATTTTCTAAATTATGTTTATTTTCCTGTTATTTTTTATCTAATGAAAAATTTTACAGGTATCACAGTCTTTCACATCTCTATTTTTCAGACAATAAGAGATGAAAGTAATAGAATATTAAAGGTATATTTCATGTCGAAAATAATCTACCTATATTTGAATTGTGCTATTGGGGCTATTAAAAACTTTGTACCTTTCTGAGCTCAGTTTGTGCCAACCACAGCTCATTCAGTTCTCTGAAAACTGTCAACAAATAATGTCCCCATCCCAAGTTTTTCATGTAATATTCACATTCAGCTATACTTAACAAATCACCCTGTGGTAGTCTGAACAGATGTACTTTGTTTCTGCTGTAATATAACTTGGCCTTTCGGTCTAAGAACAAGAAGTGTATATGTACCAGAGATTGCTTTTACATTTCCAAGAGAAGATTTGTACTTATCTTTGAGCTACAACTAGTGAGAAGCTACTATTTTATAATTTCTTAATGTTTCAGTATCTTTGTTCATAATGTATCTTTTTCATTACCTCTTCAAAATTTTCAGTTAATGATCAGTAATATTTTAATTTGCTTAAAACTGAATAAATAACTTGTGGGCTTTTTTGTTTGTTTGCTCATGAAAGTTTTCACTTTTCAGAAACATGTTAGTAACCATTTGAATATAACTAAGAAATTTCAGAGGTCACCATTTTTTCCCTAATGTGGAAATTGAACATCATTTTCTAATATTGAATGCCACTTCTTCACAGAAAATTACATGAAATCTTCTTCAGTGTGTGTATTAGATAGGACTCTTCATAGAAACAGAATATACTATGTATATATACATGTATGCTCATAATATATAGAATATGTGTACATATGCAAATATATACACATATTCATATACACCTACATATACATACATGCACATATGTATGTGTTTATCTGAGTATATGTATGTATTTACACACACATACAGACTCATGCACAGGCATGCCATGCTTTGAATATCTTCTCTGAACTCACTGAAACTTAACCTCCAAATTCTTATGTGTTGATATTTGGAGGTGGAGCCTTTATGAGTTAATTGGGATTAGATAAGTTCATCAGGATGGGGACTGTCATGATGGGTTTGATGGCTTTACAAGAAGAGGAAGAGAAACCTAAGCTGAAACATTCTGTCATTGTCTTACCATCTTATGACCTCCAGCATGTTAGAATACAGCAAGAATGCCCACTGGCCCCAGTGCCAGCACTTTGATATTGGATTTCTCCACCTCTGTAAGCATAAGCTAAATAAACTTTGATACTTTATAAGTTGCCTAGTCTGCCTATTCCGATATAATAGTCAAAAGAATGAACTAAGACCACACACACACACACACACACACACACACACACACACACATTTATATATTTACCCACAGAACTAGAAAGGCTGAAAAAAATTCAAGACATGCAGGATAAGTCAGCATGCTGGACGTGATGTAGCTCCAGTTCAAGCCCAAAGGACTGAAAATCAGGATAACTGATGATGCATTTCCAGTCCAAAGGCCAGTTGGTTGGAGATCCAGTAAGAACCAATGTTTCAGTTTGAGTTAAAGGCAGAAGCCTCCCCTGCTCCACAAACATACATGCGCGCACACACACACACACACACACACACACACACACACACCAAAATGAAACCTGATGTTTTAATTAAAGGCAGTCAAACAAGAGGATTTCCCTGTTGGGAGCTGCCACATGGGAACCAAGCACTCCTTAAGTTTGAGCGATGAAGAGTGTGGAGATGTGGCAAGCCAGCCATGGGCTGTGTGTGTGAACTATGAGCACTGAGCACACAGTGTGGACTGAACCAACGTTGTCCCTCTGTGCGAATGTATCTTTTCCCTTGCTCTGCCTATGATCTCCACAGATACATGTGATGGCCGTGGCCTTCCTAGATATCAGTCAACCTGTGACAGTAAGACATTAGGAAGCTAGACTCAATTCCCTGAAATTTACCCCTTGCCTCATTTGAATGACTTCTCCCCAATAAAAGGGTTCAACACACGCTCCTCACTCTTTTTCTTGGCACCCTTGTGGGTACTGTGGCTGAGGAGGTCACTGAACCCCCCAAAAAGGTACTTTCTGTGTCTGTATCTTTATTTAGTCCACAAATTCACTTGGGGTGATGCTAACTGGTTTAGTCACATTTCCCTTTTGAGGAGGTGTGTTTTTTTTTTTCCTATCCAAACTTTAGATTGGATGAGGTCCATTCACATTAAGGAAGATAATCTTCTCATAGATAATTTATATATTTAAATATTAAGTTCAACCAAAAATGCCTTCACATAAATAATCAGAATTTTTTTTTTTGGGGGGGTGGTAATGGTGATTGAACTCAGGGGCAATCCACCACTGAGCCACATCGCCAGCCCTTTGTTGTATTTTATTAAGAGATAGGGTCTCACTGAATTACTTAGAGTCATTGCTGAGACTGATTTTGAACTTGTGATCCTCCTGCCTCAGTCTTCCAATCTGCTAGAATTACAGGCGTGCAATCACTGTGCTCAGCAATAATCATATTTTTAAATAAAATATCTGCATATTTAATGGCCCAGAGATATGCCTTAAACTTATGTACAATGTAAATCACCAATATGTAGTATTAGGGAGTAGGATTTTGTGAAGGTGATTATATGATGAGGGTTAAACTTTCATGAATAGGATTGGTTCCCTTCTAAAAGCAACCCCAATAACTCAGGATGCTGAGACAGGAGTACCAACATTTCCATGACAATCTCAGCAACTTAGATCCTATCTCAAAATAAAAAGGTCTGGGGATGTAGTTCAGTAGTAAAGCATGCCTGGGTTCAATTATCTACAAAGCACATCATGAACCCTTAGCAGGCACTGAATCTCTTATGGACTTGATATTAGATTTCCAGCTTCCAAAACTGAGAAATAAATAAATTTATCTTACTTATAAGATACCTAGTTTTTTGTTTTGTTTTGTTTTTTTGTTACAGAAATCTGAATAGACTAAGACACACGGTTACATTTTATGTCTTTACTAAGACACTAAATTTACCATCCGAATGGATCTGGAAAGAAAATTCAAGACAAAAGATTTTTAACCATCTCCTACTCAAGTACCATATTAGCTTTTATAATAATCCACTGATTAGTGACAATTTAAGATCTCTGTGTTAGAACAAACTGTTCATATTTATTTAATTTAAATGTAAAAGGACCTCATAAAGTAATTTTTGTGAACCTGGAATGTTTTTCTGGGCTGTCTTTCAGAAGCCAGATGATCCATTCCATCTCCAAGGAGGAGTCCAATATACATGGCAGAAGCTGTGATGAAGGTAGAAACAAAATTACTTTTGTAAGACAAGAGGATTGAGGGAAGTATTTTCAGGTCCTGCCTCTAGCCAGCAGGTCAATAAACAATAAAGATGCAGGAGAATCATTGAAAGGTAACAATTAACTTCATCTGAGGGAGTCTGCAAATGCTATATTGAAAATAGCACAGTTCACTTGAATTTTGATGGATAAATGGAAACTTGCCAGGGGCAAATTGAAGAAAAAAACATTGAAAACATAGTGAAGAGCGATTTCCAACACTCAGAGACAAGAAAAAGACATTCAAAGAGTTTTCGTTTGATGGTTAAGTAAATAAATGAGTAATAATAAAATAAAATAATAATAAATATTTAGGCTGTATTTTATACTTTATATTCTTATACAAGTATAATGTATTATTTAAAAAATCCTTGATGAAAGCATACACAGGAAATCAAAAATTTGAGGAGGAATATAAAAATTTAACTTCAACAGTAATGGCTAAAGAGGGATAAAACAAAAACCAAGGGAGTCATTTAGAAAGGGATTACCATACAGGATGTCATTAGATATCCATGAAATCTACCTAGTCATTGGTGGCTGAATTAACATACCCACACATGAAAGCTTTTGAAATTAGGCTAAATATATTCATCTTATATAATTGGTTATCTGTTTGACTAATTCAAATTCCTACTGTAATTCATTCATAAAATGTACATTACGTATATGTTCATAAGAATCTTACATATTATTTGCATAATATAAAATGATCTTTTTGAACAGAATATATCTAAACATTATGCCTTCAGCCTGGTTCCAAAAATCATTATTTAAACCTGTCAAAGTTCTCAATTACAATAATGTTTCATAGAAATCTTTTCTTTTCTTAAAATTTATTTTTTTTAGTTGTAGTTGGATATAATACCTTTATTTTATTTTTATGTGGTGGTGAGTACCAAACTCAGGGCCTTGCACATGCTAGGCGAGCACTTTACCACTGAGCCATCACCCAGCCCTCATAGAAGTCTTTTCAACAAAAAGAAAAAGTTGTGTATAAAATTCAAAATACTTAACCTAAACTGAGAATGAGATCAAACACAGGGCACTATGCATGCAAGTCTAGTACTCTACCACTGAGCTCCATCCCCAGTCCTACAAATTTCCTTTTAACAAGTGCAGGCTTAGTGATACTACTAACTCTAATATATGAGACAACTCTTATTAAAGGATGTTTCTTTTTGTTTGTGCTTTTTCTTTCTTAGATCTCATAGTTCTTTGTGGACTCAGACAGAAGTGCATGTTGAGTTGGGCCTTTACCACTAGGTAAACTAAGGCTTAGAAAAGCTCATCCAAAATTCCATGAAAATTAATTTTGGGAGGTGATTAGAGACTAGACTTATTTGTTTCCAAAATATGTGTTCCTTTGGATATAATAAATTGTTTCCTGAATTTTGAATCTTTTTGAAATTGAATACTCCTATTGAAAACAGTTATATTTTCAACTCAGTTACAGTTTAAAAATTGAGATCATTTAAGAAAATATACATATATATATGTATATATATATATATATATATATATATATATATATATAACTTTTATTTATGTGTGTAATATTTCACACAGAGGAAGAGCAACAATTCTCTGACATAAAACCTGATTAAAAGACAGGTGTGTGACTACATGAATCTGGCTTGTAGTACCTGTTTTCTGTTGTGATGAAATAAGTGTGATAGTTACTAATTGACTAAAATAGACTTGGACATAAACAATTAAAAATATAAAATACCACTTTTAAAATTTTCTTTGCACATTCAACTCTATTGGTAATGGAGAGACTCTGCTAATGTCCCTCTAGCTGCGACTGGTTCATCTTGCTCTTAGTGGTCTGTTCATGTGATGTTTTCCATGTAGGTCACATGCCTGCTTTTCTTGTGGACATTGTACCCTTTTATTGCTGACTCCAAAATCAGAGAATATCTACTTAGGCAGAATCAACCTCACCATCTTCAGAGTTCCCAGTAGACTTTGCTCCTCACCCCAAATCTAGCTAGGAAAAATCTTTGCCAACCATCAGGGCAATATGTTATGTGGGCCTTTCTTTCACCTTTATATTCCCTCAGATGGAGCCAAATAAACCATTGCTTTATTTCCCAGTAATCCAAAGATCAATAAAAACTGGTGAAGTTATAGGAATCTTATTCTTCTGGGCGTAAAACACTATGAAGACCCTACTTGGCCTGTTAATGTGGACTTCTTTAGCAAGCTTCCTACTACCAGTATTTTGCAGACAACTCAGAGACATTAATAACCATATCTGTATTCTAAAACCAAATTTCAAAGAAGTAGTCATGTTTTCTCAAGAGGTGTCTTCACCACTTTGCTCTGATGTTAGTACCATGTGAAGTTCACTGGTCCCTTAGCAGTAAGCACTCAAGCAGTGTTTAAGGTACCTGTCTTCTCTTCTAGATGATAGTCTCTCTTAGAACCTTCACTTATTATACATAGTTGGTTGAAGAATATCCATCCCATCCTCCAGGGGGAAAGGAGAGGACCACTGGTAAGGGAAACTGGAATCTTCTTTTCCGGACTATAGATAATAGGTATGTTTCTTTTACTTCACGGAGGGTAATGGTTGGATTAACAACATCATTTCTCCTCACATCTCACATCTTCAAAAGACCTAAGATATTCTGTGATCATTATCCCTTTCTTCAAAATATCAAAATCATAAGCTTTGTCTTCAGTTTTGCTTTCTAGTTACTGATACCCAGGACAACAGAAAATATCTACTTAACTTCACATTCCACAGTATCACTTAAATACCTAAAAGCTGACTTGTGAAGAAGTTGTCAATATGACTGGAAGACAGACTGTGTGAGAATACCTGATCATCTGTTACAAGTTCTGTGGCCTGACAGGCAAGTTTCATAAGGAGAAGCAAGCACAAGCTAACATAGCTTCATGACAGGAGATTACAGCCACTGAACTCACTTCCTCTGCTCCATCACTAAGCTATATAAGCAATATTTAGTCACTTTTTTCCCCCCAAAATAGCTTTCCATATTGTTTTATTCTTTTGACCACAAAAAATAAAAATTGGTCCCATTATACTTCTGAATGTAACTTTCCAGATATTCTCTATTTTTAAATCATTATTTGGATTACATGTTTAGCCTTTCTGTTAATTTATTTTTCTTTTATTTACCAGGAAATGTCCTCTCTATTATTAATTATTTTGCATGAGAGTCATTGTCTGTTAAATAAAGCAAGGTTGGCTTTTTCAAACATAATTTGCATAAAATTGTAAATTAATAGCTATTTTTGCCATTAGCACAGAGAGAAAATCACATGTACCTTTCAGAAGAAGTTCTGCTCATATTATTGGAGGATTTCATATATCAAGAAAAAGTTTGACATGTTTCTTATAAAGTAATTAAGTGCTTATAAATAACAATCTTCTATTCAGTCCTCCTAAATTTATTTTTTAACAAATATATTTTTAAAATCCAAAGCTTTCAAAGAGGAATATCAGGAAAAGTTGAAGCAAATATCCCAACTCTAATTTTTCAGGCTCTCCCTGTTTATATTATTCTGTAAAAGAAAAAAAAAACAACAGTGGAAGTAATATAAAATTAATTTCATAAGGCTTTCTGACAAAAGACCAAATGAAATTCCTGTTATATCCTATTATATCTCTTATAGGCATATACTTTTCAAAGCTGCTAAGACACAGAGAACGTGGTGCTCAGTCCAGTTTAAAGAGCAATTCAGTGTAGGGGCCAGCCAGTCTCCTTATTTGCAGAGGAAGACACAGTGATGTCCTTACTGTGATTTTAGTGGCTGTCTTTTGTTTAAAACTGCAAAAAGTGTATCAAGAACACATAAAGCTCAATAATTGCAATAGCATACACCCAGTAGATAGTCAGACAGGTAGTAAGGACAAATCAGTTATTTTCTAATTCATCTAAACTTTACTGAAGGAGATAAGAGACATGAAGCCTATTGTATACATTTCTCCATTATGGTGTCTAATACTTGCTCTGTTCTTTACTCTGCCTTCTTCAGAATCTAATGTAGTTATTAGAGTTACAATACTAGACAACATTGATTTCATTGAACTTACACTTGATCTCTATCATTCAAAGGTTAGATGTCAAAAAACCATCATCCATATCAGTGATTTAGACAGAAGACAGCTACTGAACTATAAGAGGCTGTTTAAGGGAGAGGAATGAGCTTCCACGGTTTTACAAGTCCAACACTATTGTACAATCAACTTATATTATTATATTTTAAGAAACTTGTTCTTTAATATCAATTATTTTCATTTATATAAAAGATTTTAAAGTAGTTATCTGCTATCAGTGCTATCTCTGGATCAATAGAAATAAAAGAATTCTTAAAATTTTTGAAATATAATTATTATAAAATTTTCTCTATGCTTTAAAACAGTAATTATTAAAAAACTTTAAGTTGTATGTTATGAATGTTTGTATAAGTTTGTATAAGTATAAGATGAATGTTATAATAATTTTTGAATGAAATTAACTTGTGGAATTGAAATTTATTTTTAAATTAACATAAAAGTTACTTATTTTTAAAACACTTCAGCTGCAATTTTTTGAGATGGGAAAAATCATTTTTATTATACAAATAAATCTTTTATTTTTCTGTATATATATTTTAGATACACTTCTGAGGTTATATGTATAATTTAGTATTTTATTCAAATGTATCAATTTATGTATTTTTCACCCTTTCTTTAACTCCTTTCCATCAAAATAGAAAAAAATGCAGAGAGCACAGCAATATGGTAATACAAATGGCTTTTTTATTCTTTGTGCATCATTGCTTTTCTTTCTTGCATGTGTGAGTGTTATTTGCAAAGCTAGAACAATCTGTTTTTGCAGCCATGTATACCATTGATAATCACCTGCAAAGCTTATGGTATTAGCACATTCTTAAGATATAGTAATGGAGCATTTGAACTAGAAAAACAGAAAAAAATTTTGAATAAAATGAGAGAAAGTATGTCTGACAATATCTTCAGGTACTGAGGTGTAAAAATGATTGACACTCTGATGCATTCAGACACCATATTGTATACTTTTGTAGTGCTGAATGCTGCTTACCAAATTCCACGTATTTAAAAAAGTAATAATAATAAATGGAAATCTTTTAAGTGATAAATTACCCTTTCTGGGAAGAATATTTCAGTTTCATCACCATACATATAAAGTTCAGAATCAGAAACATAGACATTTAAAAAAAAATTCTTCATGCAATTTGAACAGAGACTTGGGGGCCATATTTGTTTGAGCTCCTTGCATCTCAACTTTATTTCCTTGGCATTGGCTTCGGAGGGAAGTTGAAACATTAATGTGTTTCCATGTTTACTTTAGAAAGTTGAGAAAACTTAACATAAGCACTTTATTTATTTATTTATTTATTCTATTTAGAGGTATGAGTTTTCTCTATAGGTTTTTGTTTGTTTGTTTGTTTTATGGGTAAGGAAGCCACCAAATATCACTAATAAACATAACCAAAGCCAGTTGCCAACAATAGTATCTATTATGGTACTAAAACTAAAAATAAAAAGTTAAACAATACTATTGGATAATTTAAATTACTTTTAAATTTTAACTGTATGTTTAAAAATTTTAGATGAAAACATCAAGAAAACATAAATAAAATCTAAATTACAAAATAATTTCACTTTCAAGTGATGACCACTATAACTATACTTTTTAAAGTATTAATAAATAATACATATATAAACATGCAAGCAAATGTTATTGATATTAATTCCTTTCAAGTCTGGATTCATATCAATTGCATAAATGTTTTAAACTTAATAACTCTTCTCTATTTTATTTGTTTTTGCAGTGCCGGGACTGAATCTGGGCCTTGGGTATGCCAGCATTCAACCACTGAGTCACATCCTCAGCCCATTAATAAATTTTCACTATGTATTACATCTATAAAATCATTGAATATATACAACAAATTCTTAAATTTATTGGGGTTTTTTTTGCCCATATTAAGGATTTTTGTTAGATCTAATTACCCTTTAGGAAACGTCCCTGGCCCTGTCTCTTCACATAACATTTCAATACAAAGCATAAAGTTTGGTCGTATTAAAGAAAAATTCCATCAGACAAGTTAAATATACAAGAAGAATTTATTCAAGAAAATTGCCATAGGATTATTACATAGGGGGGAAAGATTGAATTCAACTCCATTAGGACAAAATACCAGAGAGATTTTAAAGCTAGGGGAGCTAGGGAAGAAGTACTGGAAGACATGTAGGGGGAGATTGGCCAATACGATTTGTATTTACTAATTGTTGCTAATGGAAGTTAGGCTCCTACCCTCTCACAGAGATAAGGGGTCTTATCTTTCTGGATGTTTGCATGCCAAAGAGATGGCTTCCAGGTACTTGAGAAAGACTTTCCTGGGTTATGAAGAAGCAAGATTTACATCTCAAAGTGGCAGAGAAAGAATTCACAATTTCAAGTTTTCTAAATTAAGTACTCTAAGAAATGAGAAGTAAAGGGTCAAAGAAAAAAAAATCTGTCTAAAGTTCATTCAAGCTTAGGGGAACTTTTAAAGCCATCTGGGTTAGTTACAGTATATATTATTAGTAAAAGTATATATTGAGCATATCATTCATTATTTTCTTTTTAATTCATATCTTGAGAGCATATGAGTGTTTAGGTTGAATGTAGACATACATAATGCAAAGGAAAATTAAGCATTCAAACCCAGTACAACTCAAATGCAATCAATTTGCAGAAAGTGATCAAATTTCTTCATGAAATAAAGATGTAGTAGGACATATGAAACAAGTTAAACATTCACGCACCCAAACTTATAATTTTAGAAAGACAACATAATAAGAGAACAACAATATTGTTGCTAGATTATCAAACTTCTTCAAAGACCAAAGAGAAGGGATTTATAAACACATTCATCCCCATGGAATAGGAATCTTCTACAAAATTACCAAGATATAAGAAGGGAAAAAATTACAGTTTATATAAATAAAATCATGAAAAAAAAAGTGTTTTAGAATTAATTTTAAATGATAGTATTTCAAATATAAAAGATTTCAATGACATTTTTAAGATAGTAAATTAGTAAAATCACAGTTATCTTCCATTTGCACTTTATTTTGTGAGTAACTTGGTAGTATAAATAACATGCATCACCCATATTTCAATTCTTTTTTTGTCTTAAATTGGTTTGATGAAAACAAATCGAGTTACAGATAAAATGAATCCTAAATGACATTTCATCTGTGTTAACTCCTATATCTAAAGTTTCTTGATTTAATCATTGAATGTATTGTCTCTTGTTCCTATAGGTTTGTTGCACAGATAGTAAAATGGAGAAAATGTTGGTATTTTTAAGGTTAGGTGACTTATATTTAATAATTAATATTTCTCCATCTTTGGTCTGTCAAAATACATACAAAATACATATATGTATATTTGTATATATGTATGCACATATATACACATGTATGTATGTGTATGTATACAGATACACATATATATAGAAAGATAAAAGTATTTGTCTGTTCCTTGTCTATTTATGTATTTGCATTTAAAGAGTGATTTTGTCTACATCCCTTCCTTTCAAAGCATTTCATCAATTATTCATAGTTATTTTTTATTCCCAGATAACATAAAAGCTGCCAGACCTTTAAAGATTTTCTTACCTGTTCTAAATCTATTTCATAAAAGTAGATTCTAGTCCTGATTCATTACTGCAGCTTTTAATTTTCAAATACTAGCTCCCATTTTCTTTCTGATGACAAGAGTACTCTCCACATGCTATAATTTTGAAAAGGGACTATGACCTATAGAGAGATTTCTGTGTCCTGAATAAGAGGAAGAATAGTTATAAAAGATGAAAAGACTTTAGAAAACTTCAGAAATTAGTGTTTTACATTGTTTTGGTCTTGATCATTGTCTTTTCTTAAAACTGTCTTAACAGTTCGAATCTGCAATTTGTGATGCAAAAAACATAGTGGTAGAGCCAAAATCATCTCAAAATCATTTTCACATTCCCCTCAATAGGTGGTTGCAATTTCATGCAGTCATGGAAATTAGTGCTGGCTACAGGCCTAGGAGAGAATGGTACAACTAGAAAAATTACACTGAGAGCTATTAAATGTACTAATAACATTTCAAATCCTGTTCCCTCCAGTAAGCTCTTTCTGAGCTTCTAGCACCCATTTTCTTGAACATACATATATTCTGTATGAGAAGGATTTAGAAATATGTATTCATTTATCTCTGTGAAAGAGATTTAGAAATTAAGATGTATTTACAGCCTGCTATAATTTGTGTATGTGTTGTCACCTACTATTTATTATGACGCCATCTGTTTACATATGCTATTTAACTGCTTGTAAGACAATATTCAAGGCTGCTCAGGGTGAAAAAACACAGCCATGTCTCTAAATGGACTATGACATTTTCTATCCAATCCTGTCTCTGCTACTCATCATCCTCCAAAAATGTTTGCTTGAATGTCAAATCCATCCATTCAACCTCCTCAATTGCTACTCTCTAGGGCCTCCATTGCCTTAAGATACCAGCCAATCCATTCTCCTTAATGGGGATTATGAAGTCAGCATGACCCTGACTTAGTCTTCATCTCACACCAGCAGCTCCCCCACAATCAATCTATGCATCTCTCTTTCCAGACCTTTTAAACTTCTCTCATCTCTGGACAAGTGTCCTGTTCTCTCTTCTCTTCTCAACTTTGCATGTAAAGTAGACCAGTGGAGCGTGAGCAAGAGTCCCACAAGCAGTAGGTGTGATGGTTACGAACATAGAAGCAAGAGTCAGAACATCTGGGTATGAGTTCTCACTCTGCCTTTAAATATTGAATAAGCATGTTAATTCCCACTTCTTCACTGCACTTTTCTCACTTGAGAAATTGAAATAATCATAATGTTCTACCTCATGGAGGTATGACAAGAGCAATGACAGTCACACTGTAAGTGGTTAAAAAATGCTGGGCATTATTGTCATAAACAACATACATTATATGGGAGAAAAAATGGAAAAGTTCATTTTTTTTCCCTTGGACAAGGCAGAAAAGACTGTGATAGTACTTAACATAGGGATGATGAGAACACTTGAATTTATAAAATTAAAATGAAAGGAATCCTCTGTCTGAAAAAGTTGTGGAGTTTCCCTTGTGGTTAATTTACTTATAGAAATCTAAGAAGAAAGTAAATGGATTCTAACTCTCCAAGCCCCATCAGTATGGTCATCCAGAATAAATAGCAGTATCAGTGTTCTACAGTTGACAGAGGAAGAACATTTTAAGATGAGCCTAGGGGTAATCAGATCTTTCTGAAATAGAGAAAATTAAAAGGTCAATTGTACTTTGAAACTTCCCAGTGCTCCTTTGTGTCAAACATGCAAATCTACAGTACTGCCTATAGAAGGATCTTCACAAGTACCACCACTTTAATAAAATACCTACCTTTATCTTTCTTAAACACACATTATTCCAAGCTTACATCTGAGTCATTCTTCATGGTAAGAGCTAATCTCATTTCCTCATACCTGTCACTGAATCATGTTAAATATCTCACTAAGAATAATTACCTCTCAGCTAAATTCCCTGCCCTTTCTGGTTACAAAAAAAGCTACTTTTTTTTTTTTTTTAAACCACTCAGAAGCTGTGTCCTGGGACAGCCATTTTTATATTTGGTAGAAAAGTGTATCACATGTTGTTTTGACATAATTAAACGATCACATGGGTTCCAATATAAGTTTTAGGATATTAAAGCTATTAGGACTAAGTTACATTAATGGGGATTTTTGAAATATGGTCTCATATTAATCAAATTTTCGAGCTTTTTCATTGTCTTCATCCTTCTATAAAGAAAAAGCTGAAATAGTTTCTCTTTCCTGTCTCAGTATCTCCCCAACTCTCACTCTTGCTCTTTCTCTCAAAGAAAGGCAACAGCAAAGCTAACTTTAATATCCCGAGTTGCATATGAGTTCCTGATTAATGTTTTTGTGAATTCTTAATAAGGATGTGTGCATATTCATGATGATGTTTATTAATTCATAAAGCAGCTGCTCAGAGGCAGCTAGTGGAGGAAGATGTCTACTCCCACAGAAGCCTCTTGGCAGCCATCAGGCCTTTTCCCTGCCTGGTCATTTAGAGCACAGACTTGGTATTGAAACTGATGGCCCTGAATCTGCCCTGGGAAAGGGATCTCTCCTGCCAGCAGGAGGCCAGTGGGATAGGAGGTTCAGATCTGAATCCCCCAATGTGTGAAACATGAAATAAAAAACATAATGAGGGTAGTGGAGTCCGAAGCTCATTTCAATTATTTTTAATTGTTTTCAGATGCTGCCCGGCATGCTTCGTTTACTTCTGCAATAAACAGAGCATACAGCATGGTGGTGGATCTCACTTGAGACCCTAAGGAAATATCCCACAGGACATGATGAAAATAATAGGAGCGTTATATGTATTGAAGCATGTACCAGGCAGATGAGATGGAAAAAAGAGAAAAACACAGGGGTAGGAGAAACAGAGACCATGCATTCTCCATCACCTGAAGGTCCACATGAAGATTCCCTTTAATTTCTTACAGCTCTTCCCGAAATTAAAAATCAATGAGTAAACAGTGAATCGCACAGTAAAATCTACTCAAAGCTGACTGAAAGTTAGCATCTTCTAAATGCCTCTCTTTTAATTATTTCCATCCTACTCATTTAAGTAAAAGAGTGACCACAGTTTAGAGCTATTTGAGACTTCAGGATACAGATAATGTACCCGAAGTTATAGAATATTTAATAATAATCTTAGAGGATTGGTTATGTAACTCCTAACACCCTGGTCTGAAACTTGAGTTAATATTTAAAGGATGCTCAAAGACTTAATTTAATTGAAAACCATGAAAAGCTGTTTTTGAAATCATTAAAGAGCATTCTCATTAATGTCATTAAGAGAAATTAAAATACATGATTGTAATGTCTGTATAATATTCCATAACTTTGACTACAATACCAAGACAAAATCTTTAAGGCTTAATTGAAGAGCATATTTCTAATAAAAATCTAATACAAGATAGGGATTTTTGAACATATTTGGCTGTAAGTGAAACTCAGTCTTTCACTCCAAGTTTGCTGATTCTCAGCTCTTATATAGGCACAAGTAACAGTGAAGATGTTTAAAGATGAAACTGCCAATTTCCACTTCCAGATCTCTTGAATTGAAATATCTATGGATGAGATGTGGGTATATTATTTTTAAAAGTAGCCTAGGTAATTCTGATGTTTATGGAACCCCTGTTGCAAATTACATATGCACTCCTTAACACATTTACTAACAAGAAAGAAATATATGTATATGAAGACTATATGATAGAATTAGAAATAAGCATATTAAGGGTAACAAGTATAACAAATTGATTAATAACAAATTATCATTCTGGTATTGCTGCTCTGATGTCAGTGAAAATATGAGAGGGGATGGCAGCTGTAAGTGATAGCCTAGGTACATACTCTGGAGGGCCAGCTAAGGGCTGTCTTGGTCCTGTCCTTTGAAGGCTGTCTCCAGACGGTGGCTTCCATTTCAATTCCATACCACGTTTGTTACTGGTATTTTAGGTTACTTTTCAGTGACAACAAATGCAATACATGTTCATTGGGGATAATTATTGAAAGTATAAAAATGAATTAATTACACGTGATTTCACATTTTAAATGATTATCCACATATTGGCATTTTCTTTTCCATTTTTCTATTCAGATATCTATTTATAAAAACTGTTCTGGGTGGAAATTCAATATTGGTCTCGCTAAACATTACATAATTAACATTTCTGCATGTCACTGAGTATCATTTCAAACCTAATTTCATGGAGATTTGGTTTTCTTTATACTTACATTCCATAAGTCATTTACCAAGACTCTTTTGGGACTGGTTTTAATATTTCCTTTTATACATAATAATCTAATAAATTTTATATATAAAGATCACTTACATACATACATCAATCTGATTTTTTCATTAGGGAAAATTGTAAGAAAAATATTACCAGGTCATGTTAGGCGATTATTAAACTTCTCAACGTATATTTCTCAATGGATTAAAATTCATACACAGAACACTCTCACTAGGGGGGCAGAAGAGCACCAGCCTCACCTTCACTTTAGTCATATTGAGAACCTAATTTTTAAATTTTTATATAATTTCACTTTGAAATAATGTATTGCTGTTTTAATTTTAATCTATTTCATTGCTAATGAAGATGAATATTCAGGGAACTTTCAGTTCATGGCCTTTTTATTGGTTTACTTGTTCTTTCCCATCTATTTTAAGACTTGTTTATATAAGGCACTAATCCGGTATTTGTCATATTTGTGGCCCATATGTCCCTGCTTTTTAAATTGCCTTATAACTTATTTATGGTATTCTTTTGCATCTAAATGGTTTTGGTTTTATATTGCTAAGTTTATTGATACTTACATTTATAATTTCTTTTTTTTTGTAAACTTAGGAAAAGTTTATCTACCCCAAGATCAATTAACAAATGCATCTGTACTTTCATCTAATTTGTTGTAGTTTCATTTTTTGCTTTTAAATATTTAAATAATCTGGAATTTGTTTTGATATTGGATCAGTTGTGAATCAGATAACTCTGTTTTCCCTTAAATACTCAACTTACTAGATAATTTATTCCTAAATTAATACTTTTTGCAATCTAAATTTACATAGTTTTATTTACAAATAGAAATTAGTCAACATGATTGTTGACTTTTATTCTAGTGTTCAACTTAAAAGAAAATATCAAGAGTTCACATTTCATATTTAGAGAAAAAGTTTTCCTTTCATTTTATTTTTTGGCTTTATAAAATCTTCTCAAATATTCTTTAAATTTAAGTATGTTTTTATTTTGACTGTCATGCTTTAAATTTGTCTTTTTATAATTTTTCACTTGAGTCACTTTATTTTTAAAATCTATTTTAAGATACTTAGTCATTTAATAAAAGGTTAATTTATTTAAATTCATTATCATCATTTGATATGTTTGAAGTTCTGTCATTATTCTGAGGCAGATTTTCTGTTTCTCTTTCATTTTTTCCCTTGATTATTATTTTCTTTTCTAATTTGCTAGAGTATGTGTTTTTTTTATTGTGATAAATAAAATATGATATTTATAATTTGTCATTATGAAGGAAAAAACTTTATCTCAGTATATCTTAATCTTTGTTAATCTGATTTGCAATGACAAACTCAATCAAATAATGTATACTTTTTGCTTTAATGATTTTCTCCCCTTTTGGCAATAATTTTTGAATTATTCATCAACAGAAACACAAAGTATAAATATAATAATATCAGATGGGCAATGTATAAAAGAAGACACATTTTTAGGGAAGAGTGATGGCAAGGGGAGGATTGGTGAACCAAAATGGAACAAACTATGATATATATATATATCTCACAGTGAATTTCACCTTTATGTATAACTATAAAGCACCAGTTTTGAAGAAACAAATAAGTAGAAGAAGGACCAGTAGAGGAAAGGAAGGAGAACCAGCAAGGAAGTGTGGGAGGGAAAAAGAAAGAACTGGGACTGAAGTGAAGGACATTATAATTCATTCATGTATGATTATGTCAGAACAAACATAAATACTATGTATAGCTACAATGCAATAATAAAAGCACTTTTAAAAAGGAAAACATCATCTCATAAGATGGCAGTTAAACACCAAGCATGCATGGGACCCAGGCTCACAGTAGACCCAGGGCCAGCCCTCCACTGGCGGGTCAGACACCCACCAGAGTCCAGCCTCCAGCACAGTACCGCCTATTCCTACCAGCAGACTACCATTGGAGCCAGACCTGGCCCAGACCAGCCCACACCTACTTGTGCAGGACCCAGATCCATGGTATGTTCCAGTTCGTGCCCCTACCCCCAACCTGGGAGGCTAAGAACAACCCACTTCCATCTTGGGACACTGTAGTTATAGCCATAGCCTTCCCCACACAGTAGCCCCTTTTTGACAGTATACAGGACCTAGAAGCAGCTGCATCTCAGAGCAGACATAGCAAAGGGAGCGTGAGGCCCACCCTTTCAGCCCCATCTCTGTAAGAGATTTCTTCCATCTTAGAACACCTCAACTATTATCTGGAGTTACCTCTGCTATTGCTGACACCACCTTTACATGCAGTAGCGTACATTGAGGGACACCATCAGGGTCTGGAAGCCCAGCATCAAGGTGTGGTAAAGACAATCTGCACAGATACTACAAGAATATAGGGAAGAAACTGTAATATCTCAGATCCACACTGCAAGAAAGGAAGACACATAGCATAAAAAAACAAAGAAGGAAAGTGCCCCAAAGAAAATAGAATAATATAATAACAGAGCCCTTGGGCAGTGAAGTTGATGAAATGTCAGAGAAGGAGTTCAGAAGGTTTGTAATTAAAATGATCTGTGAATAAAATAATAACCTAATTGGGCAAATACAAGCAAAAATTGACCACTCCAACAAAGAGATAGGAGAACAAATACAGGTAGCAAAAGAGTACTTCAAGAGAGAGATAGAGACTTTGAAAAAAAAAAAAGTCAGAAATCCTTGAAAGGAAAGACACAGTAAATAAAATAAAAAGCTCAAAAGAAAGCATGACCAGTAGATTAGATCACTTGGAAGACATAATATCAGATAATGAAGACAAAGTATACAATCTGGAAAATAAAGTTGATCACACAGTGAAGATAGTAAGAAGCCATGAACAGAATATCGAAGAATTATGGGATAACATCAAAAGAACAAATCTAAGAGTTATTGGGATAGAGGAAGGCACAGAGTTTCAAACCAACAGAATGCACAATCTCTTCAATGAGATAATATCAGAAAATTTCCCAAGCATGAAGAACATATTGGAAAACCAAATACAAGAGGCTTAAAGTACACCAAATGTACAAAATTATAACATATCTACACCAAGGCACATTATAATGAAAATGTCTAGCATACAGAATAAGGATAGAATCTTAAAAACTGCAAGAGAGAGGAATCAGGTCACATATAGGGGGAGACCAATTCATATCTCAGCAGATTTTTCAACCCAAACCCTCAAAGCCAGGAAATCATGGAACAACATATACCAAGTTCTGAAAGAAAATGGATGCCCACCAAGAATCTTATATCCAGCAAACTAAGTTCTAGATTTGATGATGAAATAAAAACCTTTCATGATAAACAAAAGTTAAAAGAATTTACAACTAGAAATCCCACACTACAGAACATTCCTAGCAAAATATTCCAAGAAGAGGAAATAAAAAACAATGATGAAAATCAGCAAAGGGACGGGATTACACTAAAGGAAAATCTATTCAGAGGAGAAACCAAGTCACGTTAAATACTAAAAATAAATAAAGATGCCTGAAAATACAAATCATGTCTCAATAATAACCCTGAATGTCAATGTCTTAAATTCACCAATCAAAAGACATAGACTAGCAGATTGCATCAAAAAGAAAAAAGAAAAGAAAAGAAAAGAAAGAAAGAAAGAAAGAAAGAAAGAAAGAAAAGACCCAACAATATGCTCCTTCCAAAAGATTCATCTCATAGGAAAAGACATCCACAGACTGAAGGGGAAGGGTTGCAAAAAGTAAAACTGTGGAAGCAAGCAGGGGTTTCCATCCTCATGTCATGGACTGTAGAAGCAAGCAGGGGTTTCCATCCTCATATCAAATAAAATAGACTTCAAGCTAAAGTCAATCAGAAAGGATAAAGGAGGACACTACATACGACTCAAGAGAACAAAACACCAACAAGACTTAACAATTATAAATATATATGCCCCAAACAATGGAACATGTATGTTCATCAAATAAACTCTTCTCAAGTTCAAGAGTCAAATAGACCACAACACAATAATTTTGGGTGACTTTAATACACCTCTTTCATCACTAGATATATGTTCCAAACAAAAGCTGAATAAAGAAAGTGTGGAACTCAATAATTCAATCAATAACTTAGACTTAACTGACATACATAGAATATTTCATCCTTCAATCAGAGAATACATTTTCTCACTTTCTTCTCAGCAGCACATGGATCCTTCGCTAAAATAGACCATATATTATGCCACAAAGCAAATTTTAGCAAAATATAAATGGTAGAAATACTACCCTGCATTCTATCAGATCATAATAAAATGAAATTAGAAATCAATGATAAAAGAAGAAATTAAAGCTACTCCAACACCTGGAGACTAAATATCATGCTACTGAATGAACAATGGGTTGCAGAAGACATCAAGGGGAAGATTAAAAAATATTTAGGGGGGCTGGGGATGTGGCTCAAGCGGTAGCATGCTCACCTGGCATGCCTGCAGCCCGGGTTCGATCTTCAGCACCACATACAAACAAAGATGTTGTGTCCGCCAAAAACTAAAAAGTAAATATTAAAAAGTTCTCTCTCTCTCTCTTTAAAAAAAATTTTAGTGGTGAATGAGAACACAGATACAACATATCAAAATCTCTGGGACACTATGAAAGCAGTTCTAAGAGAAAAGTTTATTGTATGGAGTTCATTCCTTAAAAGAAGAAAATGTCAACAAATAAATGAGTTAACATTATATCTCAAAGCCCTAGAAAAAGAAGAACAAATCAACACCAAAAGCAGCAGAAGACAGAAAATAATTAATATCAGAGCTGAACTCAATGAAATTGAAACAAAAGAAACAATTGAAAAAAATTGAGAGAACAGAAAGTTGGTTTTTGGAAAAAGTAAATAAAATTGACAGACCATTATCCATGCTAACAAAGAGAAGGAGAGAGAAAACTCAAATTACTAACATACATGATGATAAAGGAAATATTATGACCGACACTACAGAAATACAAGAGATAATTAGAAATTATTTTGAAAAATTGTACTCAAATAGAAAATATTGAAGGCATCAACAAATTTATAGAGTCATTTGATATGCCCAAATTGAATCAATATGATATACACAATTTAAACAGATCAATTTCAAGTGACAAACTAGAAGACAGCATCAAAAGTCAACCAACCAAGAAAAGTCCAGGACCAGATGGACACACAGCTGAATTCTACAAGACCTTTAAATAAGAACTAACACCAATACTTTCCAATTTATTTCAGGAAATAGAAAAAAAGGCAGCACTTCCAAACTCATTCTATGAGACCAATATCACCCTGATTCCAGAATCAGGCAAAGACACACCAAAAAAAAAAAAAAAAAAGAAAGAAAGAAGAGAGAAAGAAAGAAAACCAATATCTCTAATGAACATAGATGCAAAAATTCTCAGTAAAATACTGGCAAATTGAATACAAAAACATATTAAAAAGATCATGCACCATTATCAAGTGGGATTCATCCCAGGGATGCAAGCTTCATTCAACATATGGAAATCAGTAAATGTAATTCATCACATCAATAAACTTAAAAATAGATTTAATATGATCATCTCAATAGACACAGAAAAAGCATTTGACAAAATACAGCACCACTTCCTGTTCAAAACCCTAGAAAAACTAGAGATAACAGGAACATATCTTAACATCATAAAGGCTATGTATCTGAAGCTCCAGGCCACCATCATTCTAAATGGAGAAAAATTGAAAGAATTCTCTCTAAAAACTAGAACAAGACAAGGATGCCCTCTTTCACTACTTCTAATTAATATAGTGATTGAAACACTGGCCAGAGCAATTAAACAGATGAAAGAAATTAAAGAGATACCCACAGGAAAAGAAGAACTCAAATAGGCACTATTTGCTATGACATGATTCTATACCTAGAAGATCCTAAAAGTTCTACCAGAAAACATCTAGAACTAGTAAACAAATTCAGCAAAGTAGCAAGATAAAAAATCAACACTCCAAAATCAAAGGCATTTCGGTATATCAGTAACAAATCCTCTGAAAGGGAAATGAGGAAAACTATCCCATTTACAGTAGCCTCAAAAATAACTAAGTAAAATACTTGGGAATCAACTTAATGCAAGAAGTGAAAGATCTATATAATGAAAATTACAGATCCCTAAATAAAGAAGTCAAAGAAGATCTTAGAAGATGAAAAGATCTGCATTGCTCTCGGATAGGCAGAATTAATATTATAAAAATCATCATTCTTCCAAAAGCACTATACAGATTTAATGCCATTCAGATCAAAATTCCAATGACATGTCTCATAGAAATAGAAAAAGCAATCATGAAATTCATTTGGAAAAATAAGAGACCCAGAATAGCTAAAGCAATCCTTAGCAGGAAGAGTGAAGCAGGTGGCATCACTATACCAGACCTTAAATTATACTACAGAGCAATAGTAAAAAAAAAAAAAAAAAAAAAAAGAAAAGAAAACAGCATGGTAGATTCACCAAAACAGACTGGTAGAACAATGGTGCCGCAGTCTGGCTGGGCACAAAATCACGAGCCACTCAAGCAGGAACAAGCTTTATTTCCAAACCGCCCGCCAATGCCAGGCAAGTGGCCTTCTCCCGGGACACACTACACCAACAGGAAATCCCTCTTCCGGAAATCCCTCCTACTGCACTTCCCCAACCAATGGGAACTCTCCTGGAGTCCCAGGAGAGCTCTAAAGTAGCAGGTCTAGGCAGACAGCAGGGGTCTAGTCTCCAATTGAATGTAGATCTTAACATAATCATTATCATCTCAATGGCTTGCTGGGGTCACCTTTCAACCAAAAATGCCATGTGTCATTCCTACTTGGCTATGGCTCTCAGCACAATGGTACAGAATAGAGAATAGAGAGACCAATGCTTATAATTACAATTATATTAGACAAAGGCACCAACAGCATGCATTGTAGAAAAGAGAGCCTCTTCAACAAATGGTGCTGGGAAAACTGGAAATCCATATGCAACAAAATAAAATTAAAATAAAATTAAATCTCTCACCATGAACAAAACTCAACTCAAAATGGATCAAGGACCTACGAATAAAACTAGAGACTCTGTCTAATATAAGAAAAAGTAGGCCCTAATCTGTATCATATGGTATTAGGCCCCTCAACTTTCTTTATAAGGCTCCTTTGGTGCATGAATTAAAATTAAGAATCAATACATGGGATGGTCACCAACTAGAAAGTTTCTTCTCAGCAAAAGAAATAATCTGTGAGGTTAGTAGAGAGCCTACACCTTGGGGACAAATCTTTAACCCTCACACATCAGAACACTAATCTCTAGGGTATATAAAGAACTCAAAAAGCTATGCACCAAAACAACAAATAACCCAGTCAATAAATGGGCCAAGGACCAGAACAGACGCTTCTCAGAAGATAATATACAATCAGTCAACAAATATATGAAAAAAAGTTCATAATCACTAGCAATTAGAGAAATGAAAATCAAAACTACTCTAATATTTCATCTCATTCTATTCAGAATGGCACCTATTATGAAAACAAACAACAATAAGTCTTGGCGAGGATGTGGGGGAAAATGTACACTCATACACTACTGGTGGGACTACAAATTGGTGCAGCCAATATGGAAAGCAGTATGGAGATTTCTTGGAAAATTGTTAATGGAACCACCATTTGACCCAGCTATCCCTTTCCTGGGTCTATACCAAAAGTACTTAAAAACAGCATATTACAGGGCCATAGCCACATCAATGTTTATAGCAGCACAATTCACAATAGCTAAATTGTGGAGCCAAACTTGAATCCCTTCAAGATGAATGTATAAAAAAAAAAGTGGCATATATATATAATGCACTATTACTCAGCAATAAAAGAGAATAAAATAATGGCATTTACAGATATATATATGGATGGAGTTAGAGAAAACAATGCTAAGTGAAGTTAGCCAATCCCCTAAAAACTAATGCTGAATGTTTTCTCTGATATAAGAAGGTTGATTCATAGTGGGGTAATGAAGGGGAGCATGGGAGGAATAGGTGAACTCTAGATGGGCAGAGTGATGGGAAGGAAAAGAGGGGACATTGGGTTAGAAATGATGGTGGAATGTGATGGATATTACTATCCAAAGTACATGTATGAAGACATGAAATGGTGTGAATATAATTTGTATAGAACCAGAGATATAAAAAAATTGTGCTCTATATGTGTACTAAGAATTGTAATGCATTCTGCTTCATGTATAAATAGAAAAATTAATTAAAAGAAATAATAGAAAAATTAATTAAAGTAAAAAAGATGGCAGTTAACATTTAAAGAAAAAGAAAACATTTTTACTAATTATACATAAGTAGGATCTTCATAATTATAAATTTCATGTGTAACTAATACCAAATCAATTATTTGTTAACTAAACTATGCATTTTTAATTTATAAGAAAAATATTTAAAAGGAAGAGGGAGGGAATTAACTTTTACGCATATTCTGGCATACTGAGTTGATGAAAGTATCAAAATCTTGAAATGGTTACATATTTTCAACTTGAAAAATTTTAAAATGATTGCACATTTTGAAATTCTACTTTTAGGAATTGTAGAATGGGAATAATGGCATCTACATAAAGAAAAATACATAACTAATTGAAATCACACAATAATTATAGCAACAAAAAATCAGTTTAAATATCCAACAATAAAGATATCTATAATTTACCAATAATTTACTATGTGCCAACATATGATTTTCACATAAATTATTTTTACAATAACCCAGGGAGGCAGATACAATTAATATTCTTGCTTTTAACATTTCAAAATTGAGAAATATAGCTAGTAATGGTTCAAGCCCAGCTTAAAATCAGGCAGTCTAGTTCCTGAATCAAGAACCAACGATTTTACAAATGATACTATAGGTGTCCTTCAACAATAGCCAATTTGGTTAAAGAATTGGGGGCTAAAGTCTAAGCACCTTTATTCTATACTCACAAAATTGACTAGTTTTTTTCAATTCTTGGATTCCTGACTTGCATAAGTTTCTAATTGAGTTGCTCTATTAATATAATCTCAAAAATATGCATACGCTTTTGTTTGTTTAATTTTTATATTTTTGCAGTAATTGTTGTCAAACCCAAGCTCTTACACGTACCACATTCTCAGAACTATACATGGGTTTTGTATGTTCTGAGTCACACATTCATGTCAAGGTTATACATATCCAACAATTGGTCTTAAGTAAAATTCTTGAGTCACTATTAAGGAATTTGGAACCCGACCCCACAATATGTAGATCAGAGACAACTTTTTCTTCTATCAGGTGCAGAGCCTCTGATTTGATATCAAGCTCTTTGATCCATTTTGAGTTAACTTTTGTGCATGGCGAGAGAAAGGGATTCAGTTTCATTTTGTTGCATATGGATTTCCAGTTTTCCCAGCACCATTTGTTGAAGATGCTATCCTTCCTCCATTGCATGCTTTTAGCCCCTTTATCAAATATAAGAAAGTTGTAGTTTTGTGGATTGGTCTCTGTGTCCTCTATTCTGTACCATTGGTTCACCCGCCTGTTTTGGTACCAGTACCATGCTGTTTTTGTTACTATTGCTCTGTAGTATAGTTTGAAATCTGGTATCGCTACACCGCCTGATTCACACTTACTGCTTAGAATTGTTTTTCCTATTCTGAGTCTTTTGTTTTCCCATATTAATTTCATGATTGCTTTATCTATTTCTACAAGAAATGCCATTGGGGTTTTGATTGGCATTGCATTAAACCTATGGAGAACTTTGGGTAATATCGCCATTTTGATGATGTTAGTTCTTTCTATCCATGAACAGGGTATATTTTTCCATCTTCTAAGGTTTTCTTCTATTTCTCTCTTTAGGGTTCATTATATAAATCTTTCTCCTCTTTTGTTAGGTTGATTCCCAAGTATTTTATTTTTTTGAGGATATTGTGCCAATCCCTAAAGAACAAATGCCAAATGTCTTCTTTGATATAATGAGAGCAACTAAGAACAGAGCAGGGAGGAAGATTAGGAGGAAAAGATTAACATTGAACAGAGACATGAGGTGGGAGGGAAAGGGAGAGAAAAGGTAAATTGCATGGAAATGGAAGGAGACCCTCATTGTTATACAAAATTACATATAAGAGGTTGTGAGGGGAAAGGGAAAAAAAAAAACAAGGGAGAGAATTAAATTACAGCAGATGGGATAGAGAGAGAAGATGGGAGGGGAGGGGAGGGGGCATAGTAGAGGATAGGAAAGGTAGCAGAATACAACAGTTACTAATATGGCATTATGTAAAAATGTGGATGTGTAACCGATGTGATTCTGCAATCTGTATATGGGGTAAAAATGGGAGTTCATAACCCACTTGAATCTAAAGTATGAAATATGATATGTCAAGAGCTATGGAATGTTTTGAACAACCAATAAAAAAAATTCTTGAGTCACATCTATTTCCTTACAAAAATTAATAGATACTGCTTAACTGTAGTCTAGAATTTTATGTCTGTTTTAGGTGTTCAATATTAAAGAGCTGTGAATAATTTTGGATTAAAAAAGAATAAAATATATTCTTCATGTACTTAAAATTATTTTCAAAAATAATTTCTACTCTTTTCTACCAAATGTTTCCTTTTATGATTCAATAGCTCTCAAGGTCACCGTATAATTATCTCTCTGATTTTTATGATAGACTTGAATTGAAAGTACATTTTTTTTTTCAGATCTCATGCTTGCTTACAGATTAGAGATGAGGAATAACCTTAGCCCTTCTTACTGTCTTTTCTCAATACCTTCACACTTTACAACATGAAAAAAAAGTTCAGAATAATAATACAGCACAATTATAATGTCTAAGCACAATGATCTATTACAGGGTTACAGGAAAGAAGAATTTCTTTTATATTTATGGTCATAGATTCTAAGTTAAGTTTACTAATATATTTGGAGTCAATTATGACCCGTTTAGTGAATGAAGGACTACACCCCCATCTTCATTTTCTCTAGTAGTTTTATATCTCTATCCTGTTTTCAGTTTTCTACCTAACTAAACATCTTGGGGTTTGTATGCTTTTTAGGGTCATTTTTCCTCTTTAAGCTGTGGTAAGTCCTGGGAGGTCAATTCTAGGAAGCAGAGATAGCAGACTTTTTTTTCCTGACTTACAAAAAGGCTTCAACATTTAAAAGACAAGCATGAAATTTTAAATGTTCAGTTAGTCTTCTATGTCTTGAGATTAGGGATAAAGAGTAGGAAAGAGTTGAATGCTACTTGTTTTCATTGAAGATAACTGTCTTGTTCTGTTTGAGAAATGGATCACAATAACACAGTTGAGAAAAGTGTTTTACAATTCCACACTGTCCTCAGCAGACATAGGAAAAAGCTTTCCGAAAAATGTCCAATGGTCCTCTCTTCAGTTTCTTAGTGCTACTGTTTATTTTTCAGAAATTTTATGGAGAAATTAGAAGGAACTTATCAGAATCACTTAGTCTATAGCCACATATTAGCTCAAAATGACTTCCTGCACTCTTTATAAATTATAAAAATATTCAATAAAATGAAAAATAATACATTCACTTTGTGTTTCTTGTGTGTATAAATGAGTATAATTGTGTGTATTTTCTCATGATTTTTTAAAAAGATTTTTCATAGATTAACAATTTACAAAAAAGGCTCGATGAACACTCGTGATATTTTACATGAATGAAAACCAGAATCTAGTGCATATTAAATTAAAAAAAAACAGAATTACTTTATTCAATTTCATCATCAAAAATTTTTCCTATTTTGTGTCCAAACCAGAGCTTCCCTTTTTATCTTAGGATATATGATTCAAAGATTTACAGCTTTTTGCCACCTATTTTCAGGTGTCTCTCTCCTCTGTTCTAGAGAGAAGATTCAGGTATATCTATTTCTATCTCCAAATTTCCTAATGGTTTCCTGGACAATTATATATTCAAACTAAAACAACTATCAGCCTTTTTTGCACATGTATATTGACAATTAAATTTCGTTACTCAAAATATGCTCCTAAAATCTAATTCCTACTCTATAAAGCTAATCAAAATATTTTTCCCTAAAAGCATTCAATACTCTCTCCAAAATCTAGCAGATAAAATTAATTCCATCATTTTTACATGTGGGTTGGGATAATTACAAATCATGGCTGTATTTATTGCCTTCAACACTGGTCAGCCAGTTCTATCTCACTTCAAAATGCTTTCCTATTCTTCACAAATCTACAGTAATCTTTTTTTCTTATGTACTTTATTTATTTTATCACTTTGGTAGTTTGCCTGTAGATTTATGATATCACTTATTTTGTTACTTAAGTTGAAAGAGATTAGCAATATAAAATTTTAATATTTTGATGATCATTAATTTTTACACTAACATGATTTTTTTTCATGAAAATCTTATTTATCTTGATTATTTAGTTTTGGGTACTCCTTAAATTTTGGCCCTAGTACAAGTGCCTCACTCTGGGACCAGGCTTGAGAACCCAAATATGTTTAACCAATCAAAATGATCACTAACTGAGCTCTTTGACTTTGTACTTGACATGGACCTCAGGTCTGATTTCTTCTGTTGATAGCATATTCCCAAGGGTACTATCACAGTTTCTCTAAAATTATGTCTGGCCTGGGTCAGCAGTGAATATTTCTTATTGCCTTATTCTCTGAACTGAGTGTGGGCCTCTTACCTAGATTTCCACTGTGTCTTCTTTGACCATTTTTTGTTTACTGCTCACTTTGGGACATTTTGATATTGATAGACATTCCATAATGTATTGCCAACTCAATTCTCATCAACTAGTTAATCTTATTTCCACTGTTCATAAGTTGTCCTAATTTATGGGTCTCTCCATAAAGGTAAAGCCTAATCCAATGACCATCTCTAGACTACATTTTGAAACTGTGAATTTGGCCCATCAATCCCTAAATGAAGGATTTCTGACAAATACTATATTAACTAATTCAAGGTGAATAATTTCATGAAAGTCAGCAAAAGAAAAAGTCCCAAGGACAAGGTTATGGTTCAATGGTAGCAAATGCTTCACAAAAGTTAAAAAGAAAATTGGTCAAGGGCCATTGATTTGATTATTTTGTGGTTTTCTTGAATTTCATAGACTTGGAATTTTATTTCTTTCAATTTGACACATATTTGTTAAAGACTAATGTGTTAAGCACTGTTCATTTTTTATAACAGTATGGCACAGCTTAAAGCAGATACTCACAAAATAAATATCATCATGGCTCTTAGCTTTAACCTATGATCTTTAACACAATTTCAGTAGAATTTTGAGTAAGACCCTGGTAACCTTCAAAAGAAGATTTTCAGTACAGTACTTAAAAGAGAATTTAAAAATCAAAATGAAGAGTGAATGGTGATAAAGCAGGTTTGACAGGTAGCTAGTTTACTTTTCAAGAATGTGGTTATAAGGAGAAAAAGGACTATTGGTTTAGGAGGAAAAATTTTACTTGTTTGTTTAATATTTTGATGGTTATTGTTTTTTAGTTATTTACATTTAGTATAGCTGAGACCTCAGCTTGGTTTCTGATAAGAAGGTAGGCTATTACTGCTAACAATACCATGGAGATATAAGAGATGACAGGGAAATGATGAATTGAAGTCTTAGAAGAAAAGAATTATATATAAGATATTTATAAAAATATTCACTTCAACAAAGAATAGGCCCATGTTTCCATTACAGAAGAAAACATAAGCAAGAGAAAAATGAGTATTTTGTTTGTTAGTTTGTTTGAATTAAGGAGTAAGTTGAAACTTTTGTTGAATGGCCTTGATTTTTTTCCCCAATCACACATAATAGGTGATGTGAATTTCAGATAAGGCTTCAGGGTTAGAATTAAAAGTTATTGAAAAGAAGAGAAGAGGGTATTTGGAATAGTCTTTCAGGATACACACACACATACACACACACGAAAGAATTCACATACATATGAAAGAATTGCCTAAAATATTTGGCAAGAAGTATTCTATTGATTTCAGGAAGAATGAATTCATGATAGACTGTATCCATGATTCTCCCAATCAATCCATTGTAATGACATGAGAAATTAAAAGATTAGTTAACTACATAATTTTCTTATTATTTCATTTTAAATTCTCATTGTCTTAAACAAAATACTAGGTTTTTAGTGCAGAAGTTATATCATGTTATTTACTACCTTCAAATTGTCTAGGATGCTTAGTATGTGGTTGATACATATCATACATAACACAAATAATTCATTGAGTGTGTCTCTCTTTTATAAATATACAAAAAAATTTGTTCTTTACCCAAAATCTTATATTAAGTCCCTATCCACAGTTATATGTTTAAATCACTGGCACCAATACATAATTCCTGAAGTAATTTCCAAAGACTAAAGACAATCTTTCCAAGCAATGCTACAATAGGACCTAACAGTGATAGATTCCCAGTTAACTGAAAGAGATATACTTAAAAATAGCTACCAGATATGGAGAAGAAAAGGCATGGTGCTGTATAAAACCCTAGATTGTTTATATATGTTATTTACAACAAAGAACAATTATAAGAACCAGACAACACTCTTCAATTTAAGGATTCTGTGTCATATTGTGAATTGTTTACTAAATAATTACAGAGTATTTGTATCTGCATGCAGCTTTCTATTATATGGACAGTTTGTGAAACAGTTTCAACCACTCTCAAATCATGCTAAACACATTTACATAATTTTAAGTAGCACATTTTGATTCTGATAGTTCCTCTGAAAATAAATATAATATTTGTAATGCAATAGGATTTGTTTATACTCCAATAAAATCCATTAAATCAAGAATGATTTAAAGCTACTTTAAATCAAGAATGACTTCTAAATTCTTAAAGGTGAAGAGAATTTCTTGAGAGCCATTTATTTAAGAGATTCAACAGCTTTAGAATTCATTCATCTATTTAAAAGTAAGTTTATTAAAGTTACCCTTGCACATATTTTTAGAAATCTAAAATAGTTTAGAGACATCAATCTCCAAGCTGCAGGCATCACGAGACTAGTGCAAGAAGTCCCTGATGATTCCAGAATGCACTGTTCTTAACAACTTCTCATCAGTAAATCCAATTTTTTTCAAATACCTTAGCCTCCATCCTGTCATAATATTTCTTACAGTCCAGTTTCTTGGAGTTTTTGTAGACATTAATCATGTGATCAAGAAGGAAAAGGGACCCTCTGACAGAAACATTAGTTCAGGCAGGAGTCCTACCCACTCAGCTTTGCCTGGGAACCTCCTCAAGCCGACCTGTCCTGAAGCACCTACTGTAGAGAGCCCTCAGACTCCCAAGAAAACATCTGGGATCTTTGTGAATTCCTGTCACAACTATTTCATGGCCTTGCTGGAGAGAGACCTGTCAAAAATTTAAAAAGCATCATTTTTGAAACATGAAGATGTTGCTATCAAATATTGGCCAACTTTAAATGATTGTATAAAGGTTCCTTGGTAACATAGAGAATAGTATTAAGATAACTGAACTTTTACTGCTATAACTTTAAGATCCATCTGTCTTGATGATGAATTAGAAACTGAATTATTTTTCTAAAGTGCTATTTCATGAACCCGGGGAGGACACTTACCAGAGAATAAGTTTCCAGTCTATAGCTCTAAATTTCTTCAGTTTCATCAATCCAAAAACATTTTCGAATTTCAAATTGTATATCACGCTTTGGTCCTTGTCAGGTCTCATTTGGATTTACTGATGAGAAGTTGCTAAGAACAGTGCATTCTTGAATCATCATGGCGTTCTCCTTCCACTGGTCTTTCCATGCCTGCAGCTTGGAGGTTGATATCTCTAATCTATTAACAATCATTGATGAGTTTGAACTGAATATGTTAAGAGAACTGTCATGACAAAAAGTTATTTTTTATTGGGTTTGTTAAAAGGAATACCAGGCAAAATTATAAAATTAGTCTGGATGTGATTAGCTATACTAAAATTACTATCATTGCCTACTGCTCACTTACCAAAACCAAAATAACATTTTATTACTGGTAGTGCAACTATAATAATTTTCTTATTCATTAAATTGAAGACAACTTAATTTTGAATACACTGTTATCTAACCACTTGATCACTGATTTTTCCTTTTTCAAGTATAATATTCACATAAATTCATAGAAACATAAGAACTTTAAAATGCTGTTATGAAGTTAGAAAAAATTTTTAAAAATCCCTTCCAATGACAATTTCAAGTAACAGTAGGAGGAAGAAATATGAGAATGTTAAATTAAAAGTCTTCAGAAAGAGAAAAATCCCTTGGAAGCATGGAATTTTCCTAGCCTGTAAATTTAAAGACTATCAGCTTAAATATTAAGTCAAATGTAGCTTTTTCTGAAATAAACAAAAGAAAACCTAGAATAAGCAATCTAGTTTGGAATGTATCGACAATATTGAGGCAATAATAGTCACGAGGGCTGTGGTATATAACAGGCTTTTAATAGTGTTTGTTCATTAAAACATTCAGAAAGGAGGTGATGGCACCTTGCCTCAATCTTAAAGGCTAATCAGGTAAAGAAGATGTTGAGAGGAGCAGAGAAAGAGAATGAGAATGGCCAAACATGGCTTTCCTTCTAAATGGTGAAGTGCTGAGCAGGGAAAACAACAGCTCAAAGGCAGGAGGAAGCAAGGACATTCATAAAGAAACTCAGTTAATGACAACGGTGGATCTTTCTTGGAGCTATACAGCAGGTTCTCTAGGGAAAAGTGAAGTTAACTGAGAGGTCTCCCTTGGCATGTTTGGTTCAAGTTCTACACAGTGTTTTAGAAATTATACACAGTGAAAACCTACATTAGTTTTTGTTTTAGGGAGAATATTATGATAATGTAAATACCCATGAAAGAGGAGATTGAGGGGCAGATTTTCACTTTAACAGTTAATGTTAAAGAGTTGTCCTTTGTCCATGCTTGCTAGTATCTTTACCTGTGTTTGTGATCCCTTTTCAATCTATTATCTTGGGGATTGGATTCTTTTTATGATTTTCTCTTTGATCTTTCCCTTTAAACTTCCTATATTTACTGGTTCCTTCTCACTGGAATTTTTAAGGGTTGAGCTATTCTTGCTGTAAACAGTCAAAATATAATCAGACAAGAATAACAAAGTTTATTAGAGAAATTAGATTAGAAAGATGCAGAATGGCAAAATTTGAAGGTCCTATGTTCTAATAAAGGAGGGAAAGTAAGAGAACTAGAGACTAATCTGGGATTATTTCCACACTTATTGTTTGGCATACACTAATACCCATGGTTTTCAGAGTTCTTACTCTCTGCCAGGCATAGTCCCAAGTGATTACATGCATTAATTCATGTAATTCTCTCAACAAGTTTTTGAACCAGGTCTTTTTATATCACTATTTTATAAGTAGGAATATTGATTTACAGGCAGGTTAAGTAATTTTTCCACAGATAATAAGTAGTAGAAATGGATTTTAGGCCCATTTAGTTTTAGACCCCAATTTTTAAACTGTGCTTCATATGATGATAGAATGAATGAACCTCATATGCTATGACAGGGAATGAAAAAGGAATATTTAAACATAAAAGAATTAATTTATGTCAAAATTTACCTGTCAGTAAACATCCTAAGAGAAATTTGGACATATTGGATTCAAATTATGTGTAAGCAAGAAATAAAAGTGATAAAGTTAATAAGATAATACATAATTTATTTTTTTTGTTTTTATAGCTACCTTCTTCAATACATATGTCCTTCCTTATTTATTCATATTTTCAATCACTTAACCAGTGAACATTGAATGTCTATCATATATCAAGTACTGTGCATAGTTCTGGGGATACATTGGTAAGAAGACAAGATCCCTGTTCTTGAAAACTTAAATTCTAACTAGGTGTAAATAATAGAAGTAAATAAACATACAAAACAATTTTATAGTTTTCAGTCCTCTCAAGAAAATGCAACAAATAAATACATGTGAGGGTGAATTCGCTGGACTAGGAAAGGACTTGATGTTGACTGGTCAGTCTCACTGAGGCTATAATGTCTGAAATAGTACTTGAGGGACAGAGAGAGCCAGCCACAGAGCTGAACAAAGATAACATGAGGAAAAAGAACTGCATTACCAGGCAGCGTGAGAGAAGTGGGAGGGAAGTCATCTTGTAGCATTTTATAAACAAGGTAGATATTCCACCACTGAGGACAAGCATTACACATCATGATAAGCCTACTCTCTGCCTGGTGAATGTTCACTCTATACCTGTTAAATATTTCATATCTTCTTGCATACAGATACAGCAATTAGTAAAGATTATTATTTAAATGCATCAGGAAACCACTGAAAGCTCTCTAAGCAGCATAGGACATAATTTGAGATGCATTTACAAATATCTCTCTGGCTAATCTTTGATTAATCAGATTGTGGCATGTGTATATTAAAGAAATCACTTAGGCTGCTGATGCATTAGTATACTTAGGCAATAGTAGGGGTTGGCAAGAGTGGTTGCAGTACCAATGAAAGGACATGACAGATTTAACTGATTTGAAAATTTTGAATCTCAGTCCCAATCAACATTATTTGCTAAAGGTTTGGATGTGGGTCAAGGGAAAGGGAGAAATTAAAGATTATTATTTTTCTTGAGGTGATTATGTTCCCATTTATTAAAAGGATGAACACTGAAAGAGGAATAGCATCAGCAAAAAACAAACAACAAAAACCAAATCAAGATCTCTGAACATATTAAGTTTGAGATACTTATTGTACAAAATGTGTGGAAGTATAAAACAAGAACTTGGATATATGACTTTGGAGTCCTGTGGAAAATCTGAAATCAGGACTAGAGAAATAAATTTAGAGTTGTTTGGGGTTGGTTTCCCCAGAAGCAGACTTTAGAATGAGAATTTATATCCTATTAATTCATTAGAAAATTGCTCTCAGGAGAGACCAGCAAGGAGGTAGGAAAGAAATAAGGACAAAAAGATCCAAAGAGAACACTGAAAGAAAACTTTTAGGGTTATTTTGAAGAGTTTACTGGTTCTTTCTCATTGGCATTTTAAAGTTTTCAGTTCATATACAGATTAAGAACAGAAAAAGGATATTTACTACTAAAATAAGACAAAAATCTCTCCAGTTCTCCAAAGCATCTTCCTCCTCTAATTACTGTCCTATCTTCTACATCTCACAGACAAATCCATGCTAACATTATCTAAATTGGTGGTATCTACTTGACTTCCCACTCACCAAGAAAATCACTCTTATTTGGTCCTAATGACTTCACTTAAACTGTCCTTGCCAAGGACATGTATGCCATTTTTATCTCTAGTCAAATGGATGTTTTTTAAATGCTACCATTCATCTTTGAGTAGAATTTCACATTTTAAACCAATTTCTTTCTGAAATCTCATCTTTAGCTTCTGTGGCATTCAACATTCTTGGCACTAAGAATCCATAGTATATAATTTCCTTGCAGTGTATGTACTTCTCGTTCTCTTTCAGTTTGCGTCACGTGCAATCCTTCCTTCAAATGTCACTTGAGTTTTCTGGCACCTAGATTCTGTGTTTTTCTTTTTTCTTCACTCTTCACCTACCATTTAGGAATCTTAGGGGCTTCTTCTTCAAATTTAATTATTTTCTACTTATTCAGTATATAAAACCCAAATTGAATGCAATAGAAGCTCTGAAGATTCTGATTCATATGCCTAACTAGTATAAGCAATTTGAATATCTCATGGGTCCTTAAAAATCTCCTCTTACCTCCAGTGCTAGCCAAGATGGAGAAAGAACCAGCTTATCTCATCCATGAATTACAACTCTAATCTCTTTATAAAACATGATCTTCAAGTCACCCAGAACATCAAAAAATAAACAATAATGAGCGAGTTATAGAGAGAAGTCAAAACTGAAAAACATAATAAGTAGAGTATCTTGGTTATTTTTTTCTTCCTTTATTTTCAGCTTTGACATGGATTAATCTCTTTGCTATGATGCACTACTGCATCAAAAACAAGCATGTCAGTTACTAAAATTCAGAGAGAATATCAACCCCTGTGGCCAGAGGAATCAAGAAAATAGTCTCCTATGGAGCAAATAGCATGTGTAACTCTTATTTTTTCTACTCTGTTTTCTTACTATTGTGTCTCCAGGCATCCTTAGTTGCACATAGCTATGTAAGTGTACAGAGGCTAAAACCCTGAAATAAACAAATCTTGATCACTAGATGAACTGGAAAAAGCAGCCTTTGTGACATGGGGAGTACAAGGAAAATGAATGAAGGAGTTAAAGAAGTTCATCCTGTAATTTTGCAAATCATCCCCCTAGATTGTGGATGCACAGTTCCATTGAGTCAAGCTGCACATGCACAGATCAGACCAAAGAGGCAGAATTTGGACTTTGAGACATGAACATTTAAATAAACTATTGACTAAGTCTGAGATTAACCTCAGTGTAGTTCATGTATAGTGCAGATCTAAAGGGCATAGCAATAATTTGAAAACTGAACATTAGAACTGTTGCACACAGAAAATGCCATCTAACTTGTGGTTTCGACAGAAACAAGCATCAGTGGTTTTGACAGAAGTGCACACGTGTGTGCAAACAAACACACACACACCCCTATGCATATACACACAAATCAACATCCTCCAGGGGATTTTAACAGGACCTAGAAGCCCCAAAATTATAACAAATAATCAAGATACAATCCAAAAGAGTGGGGAAAATTGTACCAACTTGAAGGAAAAGATATAAATAGAGAACTCAAATCAAAAGCTATCAGAAACTACAAAAGCTGTATTATAACTATACTTTTGAGGTAAAAATGGAGTTCCTTAAAATCTAAAAAAAAAATGTGTGTTTTGGTGAATTCAGGAGAGAGAAAGAAGAAAGTAATAAAAAGTAGCTGTAGAATGGAACTGAAAATGTAACATCTGAAATAAAGATTCACAATATATGTTTTATTGAGGGGGAAAGGAGAAGATTTATTCATTTCAAATAAATAAATTTTTAAAAGTGCAATAGAAACTAGCTACTCTGAAAATAGAATAAAAATTTTTTTAAAAAATTTAAAAAAGGAAAAAGAAACAGTGACTCAGAAAATTACAGGACAATATTCAAAGTCCTAACGTTTGAATCATTGAAGAGATTAGAAAGAAATTGGAACAGATACAACATCAGTTTGGTTCTTATTTAAACATATGATTATGTAAGATGGTAAGAAGAGGAATAAAATGGGGAAATACACACTAAGAAGGTATGCACATCTAAATGAGGACATGAAAATTGTTCATTATCATTAATCATTATGAAAATATAAACTCCAGTGAGGAGTTTGTTTCAGTCTTTTTTCCCCCCCAGTGCTGTGACTAATAGAACTGACAAGAACATTTTTAAAGAGAAAAAGTTTATCTGGGGGCACACAGCTTCAATGGTCTCAGTCCATGGACAACCAGATCCATTCCTTGGTGAGGCAGGACATCCTGGCAGAAGAATGTGGCAAAGGAAAGTGACTCAAATGATGATCATTAAGCAGGGAAAGACTCCACTTACCAGATACAAAATCTAAGACACAACCCAAAGACCTACCTATTCCCATCACACCCTACCTGCCTTCAGTTACCACTCACTTAGTTAAGCCCATCATGGAATTAACATTGATTGGGTTAAGGCTCTCAAAATCCAAATACTTCACTCCTAAGCCTCTTGCATATGAGCTTTTGGGAGACACTTTACCTCTAAACCATAAATGGTATCATTATGTACCATAATGATGGCTTTAGCAAAACCACAACATACCAAAAGAATCAGCAAATGTGTGGAAAAATAGAAACTCTCAGACATTACTATGGGAATGTAAAATTCTATACCCACTTTAAAATAGTTGTTATTCTCTTAAAATGGTAAATATAAATTTACCATAATGATCTCTATGAGTCTAACAAAGAAAAATTAAAACATATATCCACAGAAAAACTTGTATGTAAGTATTCATAGCAGCATTATTTATAATAGACAAAGACTAGAGACAAGCACTATGTTCATTATCTGGTGAATAGATGGATAAAATGTATATCCATGCCATAAAATATCATTCATCAATAAAAAGTAACAAAATTCTGATATATCTTACAACATGATTGATCTCTGCAAAGGCATGCTAAGTAAAAGAAGTCAGATGCAAAGGAATACATACTGTATAATTTTATTTATATGAAATGTCCAGAAGGGACTGATTTATAGAGGTAGAAAACAAATCAGTGTTGTGCAGGGCTCAAGGTTGATTGAGGAGATTGACTGCAAATGGGATTGAGGGAATTCCTTGAGATGATGGAAATGTTCTCAAATTCAATTGTCATGATAGTTACATAACTATAAATTTACTACAAATCATTGTCTGCCATTCCTGTCAGTATCCTTCTTTCAGTATCCCCTCACCCTGACATCAGTTGTACATAGCAAGAGAATTTTATGTAGTAAATTATATCCCATTAAAACCAATTAAAAATATATTTAAAGAATGAAGTGTTAATACACACAATGGTATGATTGAGCCTGAAATGCATTAGCTTTAATATATGGCTCTGTATATGATGTTGTAGAAAAAGTAAAACTCTAAAAACAGAGAACATAATTGATTTTTTTTTTCCTCAGGGGATGGGATGGAAAGAGTATTTGACTACAAATGGGTAGTATGTAGAAAGTTTTTAAAACATTAAATGTTTTATGTCACTGTTATAGTGCTAATTTCACAGCTTATGTGTTTGTCACATTTCATGTAACTGTGTACCAAAGGATAAATTTTAAATTTTAATTAGAAATACACTTTAAAAATCATTTTGAAAGCTGAGATCATTTTCACTATTAAACCTGCAGCTCCTGTAGTGTTAGCTACATTGTCAATGGCACCAGCATTTGCTCAGTTGCTTGAGACAAAGTTCAGAATCATTCCCAACTCCTCCATTTTTTCTACTCATTTTGTCTAAACAAATCCTAAACATCACTGGTATTGATTTAAATTCTCTTCATCAACATTACCATGTGTTTTTGGCTAGCAAACACAACTTTTTAGATAATAACGACTTGGAAGTTTATTAGGTAAAGTACCAGTCTTCAAATTATAGAATATTTAGATGGAAAGAGACTTAAATTAGAGAAGTAAAATCATCCAGAGGTGAACATGATGAGTGCCACACAAAGAAGGTGCGGTGACTCTGAACACCTAACATTTCCACTTCTGGGGAAATAATGTTTTGAGGATAATTTCAGATCACAAAATGGAAGCACAGGACTGAAATTATCGTTTGAAAATCCAAATATGTGTAAAAGGAGAGCATGGAGCCCAAAAGGGTGAACTATCTGTTTAATAAGCCAGTGTTTCTCAGATCCTGATATGTACTTCTAAGTTCTACATTCTAATGATGGAGGTAGGATTTTAAAAAATATAATTCCTTATTGCCTGCTCTCTTTCTATCTGATTTTTCTAAGGGGGTATATAGAGAGAGGGCAGGAGGAAACTAAATGGACTTGCTCTTTGCAATTTGTTGGCTGTTTCAATCAACATCACTATCAGTAGCTCTTCACCTGACACTAGTTGATTCTATCTCCTGCTTCTGTTAGTCCTTTGAGAATCAGCTTCCTTGTGGGCCCTTAGAGATATAGACACAATATGGGCTGCAGTGCATCCCAGAAGTCTGAGTCATGACTATAGAGACCATTTCTCAAACTCCAAGGCATCAGAACGACTGGGGCAGATCCACTCCTTAGAAGCCACAGTCATGTGGTAGCATTTCCCAACTTCTGGGTTCTTATGTTTTAATACCTAAAATGTGTTTTGTTTTTCTGATTTGCCCTGACAGAGACAACTATTTTCATTATTTCCAAACTTCTTCACTGTAGCTAGAAGAATCCTTTTAAAACATAAATCTGATTATCTCCTTTTACTAGTCAAACTCACTGGCTTCCCATAATCCTCAGGACTAAATCTCCGCCATGATAATTTCTTTCCCTCCCTTTCACTATACAGTAACTTCTAGCCATAAAGAAATGAACACTTTAGAATTTAGAATTTCCTCTAATAGTTAGAATTTCCTCTCATTCCTGGATCTTCACACATCTAAGTAAGGAGACCTTTTTAGCTGCTTTACTTTGCTTGGTTAATCCTTATTTACCAGTGAAGGGTAAAGTTAAGCATCATTTTTCTCCCGACACCTTCTCTGGTTTCCATGAAGGGAGTTTGTAGCACACTGAATTGTGTTTCTATCACATTGTTTCCCCTTTTTTACTTCCTTATATTTATTTATTTCTGTTACTAGGAATTGATCCTAGGGGTACTTTTCCATCCAGCTATACCCCCAGTCTTTTTTGTCTTTTATTTTGAGAGAGGGTCTTGCTAAATATCTCAGAATCTTGCTTAAGTTTGAAAACTGGCCTTTATTTTATTTTCCTCCTGCCTCAGTCTCTCAAGTTGCTGGGATTGCAAGCATGCCCCACTGTACCTGGCCTTTCCAACAATTATTTATGTATTCAAATATTACTAGTCCTTCTTCAACTGTATTTTTCCAATTGAGAGACCAATCTAAACTTAGTGAGCTATCACAAGCAATAACAGAAAGATGAACTACAAAAAAAAACCCAAACTTATAATAATTATCATCTTCCAAATCACCAGTCCCATAAAAGCTCCCTTTTCATTCTTTAGAAACTGGAATAGATGGAATTGTAATCACTTTGATGTATTATTTACTTTTCATGTTAACTTAATTACATGTTTTACCTATCACACTAAAAGTTTCATGAGGGAAAGGTCATGTTACTTTTCACCTGTCCCAGTGACTGACAACCAGTAGCTGCTGACACCTCGTGCCTGCTTCTCCAGGGCATAGGCTACTGGGGTCCAGGGTAACTTAAAAGAAGGAGCAAGAGAAATATGACTGTGAATCTTTGGAGACATTCTCTTTTTCCTCCTGAGCACTAAGGGCACTTTTTAATAAAAAAGACCCAGCTCTAAATAAATATATATGTGATGGAAAAATAGCTTTCTCTTTGAAAATACCTAGTATCTTGTAACATTGCATTCAGTATTTTAATGCTTGTGTATTATCTTCCTAACCAAATATTAATAAATTATCCCTAGAAGCCAGAGTTTTCCTCATTTTCTCTGTATCTCTATTCATACTCAGCAGAAATATAACTGTTTTTTAGCAAATGTAAGTTCATTTGAAGACAAAATGCACTCAGGAAAGATATTGTGTGAGCACAGACATTTTATTTCAGGGAAATCCAGGCTTTGCATTTGAATGTATATTGGAGAAGTGAGTTACTCCACCTGGTCAAGCAGGTTGCATGAATGTTTAAGTTAATGCCAATTTATACCTAGTGGAATCTTCATCAGTGCATTTTAGGAAAATATTGATAACTCATGAAAGAGAAAAAGCATGTAGATAAATGAATTTTTCTTTATATTAAGGGCATTTACTTATAGGAAACATATATAATATGTCAATAACAGAACTAGAATTGGTAAACAGAAAAAATGATTTACGTAAACAAGCCTGCATCATTTTCATGATGGTAATATAAATCAATTTTCCCTGAGCAATAATATATTTATATAATTCTTACATTATAAAATGTTACATAAACTTTAAATATTACTCAGGAAATATGTAAATATTTTCTCCCCCAACCCTTGCCTCTCATATTCATATAATTATAAACCATAGTTCACAATTAAGAAATTTCCAAAAATATCTCTGAAATCACAGAGGTGCATATTCAATACAATGTCGAAAAATGTTGCATTAATATCAGTTGAAACAAGGATCTGATTAATGTGGTTTGGGAACCTCAGACAATTTATTGAGCTGAATGCTGATTATAATCTATGATACTTTCCTTCTGTGAAGATATTGATTTGATAGATGAAGTGGGGATAATTTTTCTTTTGGAATGGTGATGTTAATGATCATTGAATTCTCACTGACAACAGCAGTGAACCATGTTTATTAGGGAACTCAGGCAGGTACTTAAATTGTTTTCCTCATTCCCCTTTTCTTCCTTTCTCCCACTTCCCCTCCTTGTTATGATTTCAAACTCAGGAAGGTAAACCAAATTTTCAGTATACCTCTTAAAGGGTAATACTAATTGCAAAAATAGAAAGGACTTTTGTCATCTTAAAGTTTTGGTGAATATGTGCTTTTGTGAACATTTTTCTGTTGTTTTAAATTCCTTCCTTATTTAAATCATTTCTTTATTTTATACCAGATCACACATCATGGTTCTTAATGACATCATAATGTCATATGAGTTGAGTTATAGATGTTATCTGCAGGACATGTTTCAGGTGAAGGTAAACAGGGTAGAGACACTACCCTTCCAACTTCTCATTATCTCATGGTGACACACATAGGACATCTGTTAAAGAAGATGTGGCTTCCATTCTAGTGATGAGATCATTGTCCCATTAGTTTTTCATATTACAGGAAAAAGTTTAAGAAATTATTTTTGTCATTGGAAAAAATCAAAGAAACTGACCTGGGTTACATCTGATCCAATTGAGAGAAGAGAATTCCAGGTGGCCCAACATACATCTAGGTAACTCAGAGTGTAATGATTTAGATATAAGGTATCAACCACAAGCTAAGGTGTGAGACAATGCAAGAAGGCTTATAGGTTGAATGATTGGGTTATGAGAATCTTAACCTAACCAGTGAATTAATCCCCTTAAAGGAATTAACTGAGTGGTAACTGTAGGCAGGTAGAGTGTGGCTGGAGCAGGTGGGTTATTAGGGGTATGCCTTTGGGATGGAGATATATATATATCTAAGCTAAGATATATATATATCTTAGCTTAGTCTCTCTCTGTTTTGCTTCCTGGTGTGATGTCTTAAGCCACTTCCCTTCACCATACTCTTCTGCCATATGTTTAGCCTACCTCCAGCCCTGAGGAATAGAATCAGGCATCTATGAAATGAGAACTCTGAAACCATGAGCCCCTAAATAAACTTTTCATCCTCTAATTGTTCTTTTGATCACAGCAACAAAAAAGCTGAACACAAAGCTCGTCACATCATTTTCAGGCAATTTCATTCACTGTTCCAACACCCTTAGTAAACATACACACTTGCTCACAGTCCCCACATTAGAAAATTCGATCTATCTTTCTGTGTGTGTGTGTGTGTGTGTGTGTGTGTGTGTGTATTACATAAATGTGACATAGCTAAAATGTTTTTTGTGTCTTTACCCATATTATATGCACATTGGATAATTATATCATGAGCATAATATATGTGTTATTATGCATCTGTGTATATGCACATAATATGTCAATACTTAGTTTGTAGGGGTTCTGTGTTTGTGATTGGGGTCCCTGATGACTTCATGGCTGTGGCATGCTTGGTGCTTGGGAAAGTTTTTGTGCAAAGGCATAGGATGCCTGGTTGATATGATAATGCCCTCCATGTTAGAGTCTTATCAGCTTCTACCTTAATCTTAGGCACATAACTCCTGGGAATAAAGGAACTTGCTTTCTTGATAACTACAATGTTTCACAAAGCTATGTTGCTCCTGGAGCTGCCCGCCTAACAGTAACTTTAGACAATGAACCTACTTGAGAACTGCACAAAGCTCCTAACATTGCAAATTGTAACTATGAAGTGTAACTGCAGAATAAGCAACCTTACTGCTACTCTAAACAATAATGTGGTTATGGTGCTAATGACCTAATGTAACCTATTGGTATAAATAAAGGTGGCCACTTGGAAGAACCACCCTACCACCTTCCCTGCCTCTGCATCTTGTCTCTCTGCCTACTCTTTATTATTATTCTTTACAATAGTTCACTTAACAAAAATTTTCTATGAGCACTGCCATGAAGGCTATATGTTAGAGAGGAAATGATGTAAAATGGGAAATAAAATGTGGTCAAAGTTGAGACAATGTCTTTAAAATCATGACCTCAAGAAACCTAATTTTTCTGAGGCTCAATTTAATTATAAAACAATGATCATCATAATTTCTTTGCAGAATTGTTTGAGGTCTCAAGACAGTCATCGTAAAGCACTTAGTGTAATCCTATATGATAGACACTAATATTCCCAGGTTATTATTGAAGCAGATATCTTATAAAATTGTTAACTTAATACAAAATTCATCTCATTTGTTTATTTATTCAAGAAACATTTATTATAATGTTTCTAAAAGATGAAAAAACCACTGGTTCTAGCTTCACTGGGTTTAAATTCTGGAGAGAGACACGATTCTACATATTTGAAGGAAATAAATCTACAACAAGTGAACAGTGCTATAAGAATCAGATTCAGATCTGCCTGTCCCAGAGTTTCATTTTTTTGCTTTGTTGATCTTGTTTTAATACTTCAGATGAATAGAATAATTGTAGAAATAAATAGTTCTCCCTTGAATTGTAAGGACTAAGTTCAAAGAACCTTTCATTTTAAACATGAGATTCTTCAAGAGTCCAGGTGCTCAGGAACTGATTGCAGGTCTTCACCTGGAGAAGATGTGAATGGGACAGAGATCCTATAAGCATGTGCATCTTTAGTGTAAAAGCATGATCTTGGATGGAGGCTATCCTCCTGTCTTTCTTTACTTCTTTTCAGTGAGGATCAGAAATTCAACTAGTATCCCTTACTAAAGGTAGAGGATTAGATTCCCACAGAGAATTAATTGTAATATTTAGGGGAACTTAAAAGAAGGGAAGAATAATATCTCATTTTCTATTTGGAAGTATTTTTAATCACTGTGGGGCATTATCACAGTAGTCTTTGAATAAATTGTTTTTAAAAATCAGAATGAGAATATGATTTCTTAAGTGTACTGTATAATCCAAAGGAGGAAATAAGGATTCAATAGAGCCTTGTCACCAAAGCTAATTACCATGAATTTGATATATTCTAGTTATCAATAATTTTCTTTAAAACAATTAATGTGTGGAAGAATCCAGATCAGCTAATACATCTTCAAAGTACCATAACCTACTATATGCAGTGGGAAACATGCAAAGAATGACTGATAATACAAAGAGGTATGCAGAATTATTGAGCAGCAAATGATAGGCATACAGGGTTACTTACTTCCCGTATCTGCATTAGTGCTCTTTGAAAGACAGCATTTCCTAATTCTACCATTTTGGTCACACAATCAAAGTAAAAGCACTGTAAACAAAACATTTTGACAAATCTCCTAACTCTCTATTCCAATTAGATATCTACCACAGGGGTCCTCCGATTATAAAAAAAGATTAGAACATTACTTTTCTACTTTTACTTTTTCACATCAAGAAAAAGATTACTGCAGATTGCTTCATTGAAAGAAAAAGAATTCTATTTTGTTTATGGGTGCATGAGAAACAGCTTGCTTTTCTTTATCTGTGTTTTATTGAGATGAACAGAACACATATAATGAACAATAAACATAGAAAAATAGACCATGCAATTGGTCGCATTCTGTTTCTTTCTTCAGTTCTTTAGTTCATCTAGTCCTTGAAATTAGCTATAGTATTTCCAAAAGCTAAAGTTGATTATATAATGCCTATGCATATTTAAAATTTAAGATGAACATTAACCCCCCTGTGAGGCCTACTTTAATATAACATGGTCTCCAATAACTCTCTCTGCATCCTCCTACTCTTGAATTTACCTAAGTGTATTATAAATGTAACTCTCTAAACAGGCAAAGTTCAGTGGGTTTATGAGCAAAAACTGTTTAGTTTCTCTGATACATACATCCGACCTTGCTCAAGGAAACCCCTACTTCTCCCTTTTACAATACGTATATGAAATTGTGATTGCAATATCTTAATTATGACCCTAAGCTGAGATTTTCAGATTGAGTTATCTATAGTAAGATGTTCAAGAATTCTTGAGATGGAGTGTATATTGGCTAAGCCCTGCAGATGCTGGTGCTCACACTTCTGGAATTGTTGTAGCAGTTAGAACTGCCCCCCTTGAAAATACAGTAACAGGTTTAAAACTCAGATGAAGACAACTTATGGCTTTTAAAAATATATATATGCATTTACTAAAGTATAATTATTCTCCAGGAAAAGCAGAGGAAATCTAGAATTTTGGGTGGTGAGTGGTGGAATTAAGCATAGGGGAAAAACCATACCATTAAAAGCCTTTTCCTACTGATTAAATAAATAAAAATAAAATCTCAGAATGCATTGTGCATTGTATCCTAGAAAATTAGTCTCAAACTGAGATGGACTTCACAAGGCCTCCACCAGCATGTGCCTTATATCTAAATGCAAATCAATATGAGAGCTCAGAGACACCTCTGAGATCTTCCTTGAGGGATTTTAGGACACTACTGTTAGTCATCTGCTCAATCACTGCTGCTGTGTTCTCAGGAATTCTACATCTGGGCAGTCAGACAAGCACAGGAAAGAATCCAGCAGCCCTAAATAGTATGGATTGTGAAATGCAAAACAAGATCGTAAGTTTAGATTATTTGACAATACTTTTTGCCAGTAATAGATGTAATTGGAATTTTTGAGAAACATAAAATGTTTATACACTATTTAAACTTCAATCTATTTCCCCTTATTGTAGGTGAGTTAACTTTATGCAGTTACAAATAGTCTTCTAAATTAAAAGACACCGAGGATCCAGGTTCAGTGGCACATTATTGTAATCCCAGTGGCTCAGGAAGCTAAGGAAGGAGGATCAGAAATTCAAAGCCATCCTCTGCAACTTGGCAAGTCCCTGAGCAAATTTAGTGAGATCCTAAGCAACTTAGGAGACACTGTCTTGAAATAAGTAAATAAAAAGGGCTGGAGATATGGCTGAGTGGCTAAGCACCCCAAGTTCAATCTCTGGTGCCAAAAGGAGGGGAAAAAAAAAAAAACAACAACAGACCAGACACTGAGGCTGTGTGTTATTTCTAGCACAGCACTGGTTTGATCCCTACATGGATGTCCATTATGAAACTTACCTCAGGAGTACTTGCTTTCAGTTCAGAATTTATGCCCTCCTTACTTGAAGAAAATATTTGAGTTTGTGGGCAAAATTTTTAGAACACAATATAAAACAAAAATACATTCATACCTTGAATATCAAAGCCATAGAGCTATTAATATCACTATTCAGCTGGGATGATTTAACCATGGCAAGAATCACCACAAAGACACAACACAAGCACAGAGCAATTTCTGTGGTATCCTGAGAATGAAAACCTCAGAAATGTAATCATTCTCAATATTCTTGTTTTGGTACCCTAGTGGACATAACCATGCACTGTCCCTAAAAGATAAGTGTATAAATTATCATGCATATGATTTCTTCATTTATTATAGGTACCTAACAGGCAGAGAGGATGATACAACATAAATATCTACACACAACTCAAATATATCAAATATTGACATCTTTTTATTGTTTCTTTAAATATTATTCATTAAAAATGAAGTCTGAGAGTACTCTCCTATCACATTTTCTTTCATTTCTAATGATAAACAATCTCTATTATTTAAAATATTTAACATTGTCATTTCATGTATGTGTACCTATAAATAATAATCTTATTTTATATGGGTTTTTTGTTGTTGAAAATTAATTATATAGAATAGTGGGTTTCGTTGCAGCATAGTTATACATGTATATAACATAATATGATTCCCCAATACTTACCCTTACATGTTCTTCTTCCTCCCCTGATCCCCATATTCAATCCTAGTAGTCTCTCTTCTACTTTTATGACATCTTTTTTTTTCTTTTTCTCCCTTCAACCTTCTACATATAAGAGAAAACACAATACTGGTCTTTCTGAATCAAGCTTATTTCACTTAACATGATGTTCTCCAGTTCCATCCATTTTTGTGCAAATGGCATTTCATTCTTCTTTATGGCTGAATAAAAATCTATTATACATAGACACCGTATTCCTTTATCCACTCATCTGTTGATGAATACCTAGACTGCTTCCATAATTTGACTATTGTGAATTATTCTGTGATAAACGTGGGTATGATACATTCATAAAGTACACTGACTTTTAATTTTTTTGGATAAATACCAACCCAACGAGTGGTATAGCTGAATCATATGATAGTTCTATTTTTAGTTTTTTTATGGAAATTCTTATTTTCATAATGGCTATACCAATCCTTTCTAGAAGAGAATTTCCTGCAGTGCTTTAGCCCATCAATTTCAGTAGTCCTTATTATATAAAACTCATAACAGAGTTATCTTTCATATGTCTCAGCAGTAGTGAAAGATGGGGTATGCACAGATGAGACTCCATCTGGTCTAGGCACCATTCTTAAGACTAGGGAAACTGGCTTTCCATGAATCCTAGGCTCTGTTGTCCTTTGATGCCTATTTAGGTAGTTTCTTGGCTTAATTTCAATGAATGCTCTATCTCACCAAACTTCTGCAAGTGGTAGAACCAAGAGAAAGGGGAAACTGGGAACTTCCTTCACACTGCTATTTAGAATATCCATTTTAAAAACCATGAATAAAAGTAGAATAAATAATTCCATTTACATAACTCTTCCCTAATAATGAATTTAACTAGTTTAGCATTACACCAAAAATTGTAGAGTTATATAGAGTTAATATTTATCAAGAGGGGGTTAACAGAGATAAATTATAATGGAATAGTATAGTATTTACCTTATTCAAGGAGAAAAATAAAACAGGAGTGAGTAAATTGCTAGTGAGAAAGTTTTGGTAAGGCTACAGGTGAAGTAGGACATTTCTGACTGAGCAGTACCTGAATGAACAATTTACAATTGATATTGTGTAGCAGTTATTAATAAAAAATCAATAAAATACATAAACAATGATATTGTTAAGAGTTTAACTGAGTTGAAATATAATAATGGGCTAGTTGCACTATCATTGTTTTGTGACCTGGACAATATTATGTTAAACAAAATAAGCCAATCTTGAAGTACCAAAGGCCAAATGTTTTCTCTAATATGTGGGTCTTAATTTACAACAGTGGGGTCTAGGGAAGAAGAGAGGTACTTTTGATTAAACAGAGAAGAGTGAAGGAAGGAGAGGAGTATGGGAGTAGGAAAAATAGTAAAATGAATCGGTCATTATGATCCTATGTACATACAGGATTACACGACTGGCATAACTCTACATCATGTACAACCAGAAGAATGAGAAGTTATATTCCATTTATGCATAATGTGTCAAAATGCATTCTACTGTCATGTGTAACTAATTAGAACAAAATTTTTAAAACAAAACAAAACAAAAAGACTTTTCACCTATTGATGGGTATTTGGGTTCTTTTGAGGTTTTGGGCTATTATGAAGTAAGCTGGTAAGAACATTTGTGTATAAAAGAAAAAATCCATAAGAGAAAGTTAAGATATTTTTTTTTACTGAAGTTATAAATGACTGTAAGATAATAAGGTTAATTGCATTGGTCAAAAAAAAAATGGTCTGGTAAAGTTTCATTTTAGTGGCTGGTAAGGTACTGACTTAGAAGAGAGTTACATAGTGCCAGACTAAAGTGGGGAGAACATTTCAGTAAGGACAATTAAGATCTCCAACTTGGTAAGGATCAAGATCTGGTTACATAACAATTAAATTGGAGACTAAAAAAAAAAAAAAAAAAAAAAAATAGGAAGCGCAGTCAGAAAAGGGAGTAGAATATCCTAAGAAAGGTTTTCAGTGATAACTAAATCTATACTATTAGTGCTCCTGTATATAACTGCAGCTAGTCAGGAAGTCAGTGTTCATGAGAAGCTGAAGATATTTAGGCCAGAGTGAGCAGAACACCAAATAGACAAAAGGAAATCACCTATACTGTGTATTTCTTAGAATTAACAACAAATTTATTATGCAATTTTTGGAGTTAACTAGGTGACTAAAGTTAAATAATTAATTTATTTTCTAAACTTTGATTAATTTCCTTACTGGAGGCTACCACAAAGAAAATTGACAATTTTAGTATTTGAGTTAAAGGTCAATCATATATTATATGTCAGTGCTGAGACAAGAAAGTGAGTCTTGACTATAGAATAGATTCAAGGAGAACCACCAAATTTGCCCCTTGATAATGAAGCCTAGCTGTAGACACCACTTGAAAATAATTTTTAGGTACAATAATTATTTCAAATAAGCAAATAAAAAATTAGATCTTTCCTCCAGGAAAAATTTAAAGGTGCCCTGAGGTTGAGAAGTCAACCATGCATGTGTGAGTGTGTGTGTACATGCTTGCATGCGTGTAGACACACAATGCAAGACATGGAATATTTTTGGATTGACTTTAGATATTATGGCATATTATGTAGGTAGGGAAATTTCAACAATTTCCAGTAATACAACACATTTCATATGGCTTGTATAATTATATTCTAGATATAGGTGTCAGAGAAGTGCATATTTGCCATGAACAAAACTAACTTTACAAATTTTTTTATACAAAGAATAAGTTAGAAGGATTAATTTTTCATTTGTAAAACACTGATCACAGAATTCCTTTAAATGTCAAGTTTCTTCATTGATTTTTCATAATGTAGAACTTTTGTAGAGCTTAATTACTTGGTAAATCAGGATACCAATGCCTGTTATCAAAGTAAACTTAAAGAAAAAGAAACTGATACAACAAGTTCAGTTCTTTCAAAAAAATAAACAAGAATGTAGTCATTAGAGAAGCATAAATACTGAGGGAAAGAAATTCTATGCACTGAAAAAATCATACTTAGGGGGATCTAAAGCTAATATATACATTATCAATAAAAAATCTGGTAAGGGAAACACACTAGATGAGAAATCATGACAAATCTTGTTGAAAAATATGCTAATAATATATGTTCATTTAAAACATGCTTATTATGGCCAATTTTATGTCTCAACAGCCTGGGTTCTGTGAGGGAATTCTTGCTAAAACAAGAATCATTTCTGTTATGTCTGTGAAGTGTTTCGGTAAGACTTTTCCATTTGAATCAGTGGACTGAGTAAAGAAACCCCATTTGTGGAGAGCCTTGGAAGGTATGAAAGTTGAAGGAAGAGCAAATTCCATCATTCTTCCCTTGAGCAAGAACATCCATCTTCTCCTGCCTTTGGTCTTCAGAGCTTCTGATCAGAGTCAGGAACTTATACCACCAAGTCCCCAAAGCCCCACAGATTTCAGGCATTTGGCTTCAAACTGGGATTTATACTGTCAGTTCCGTGGGTTGTCAGGGCTTTGGATTTGGAAGGAATGACACCACTAGATTTCCTGGGTCTTCAGCTTGCAGACTGAGACTTCTTAAGCTCACGGATCCCATGAATCTTCTCTTTCTGTCTCTCTTGAAATTTATATTTAAAATCTCCTCTGGTTTGTTCTGTTTCTGTGGAGAATCCTAAAATAATACTGATTCCATTATACTTATTACATGTGTTGAGAAAGAAGGATGTGATAAAAGAGATAAAAGCCTTTCTAATTAAAATCTAAAGATTCTTAGCCACAGTTTTCAGCTAACATCAAATTAAGTCATATATATTTTGAGGTGGAGAACATAAGAATATTTAAGTTTTCTCTCAAGGAACTGCTAATATTCCCTTAGAAGATTTTTACCATTTCTACTTATTTACACAGGGTTACAATAAAAAAATCATAAATGTGCTTAGATCAATAGTTGAAAATTGAAACTTTACAAAATTTTGTGGAGACCGTATTTTTGGTTTACAGAGTTTTAAAATTGTGTATACATTTAAAAATGGCAAAAAAATATATGAAAGTAAATTTTCTGGGCTTCTTTTGAAAAATCCAAATGTCTGGTGACACTGAGATTTTAGTATCAGTGTTTCCTTTTCACATGGGACTCGTCCTTTCTTCTTCAGAAATTTCTAGACCCTCATAAACATTAGATTTTGAGATACCTTGCTCAGACTACAGGTTCTGAATGTCAATCATTTCCCAGAAAGTCCATGTTTTACTAGTGAATAAATCTGTCCCACTTCCAAAATTTTATAAAAAAAACATAAGGCTCAGGAAATAAAAGAGAAGATGCGACATTAATTGTGCTTGTGAGAATAAAGATGAAACAAAGTACAGATAAATGGAACTTGTGTGCTTGAATCAAGGAATAGAGGAATGGTTGCAATGATATGTGAAAAAAGTAAATAAAACAGTTAATAAAACGAATGAGACAATGTAAGAAAAGAACTATATTCGATGGTCAATTGATTGTGGAAATACATTTCACTCTTCTGTCATTACTTCACATCTCAACTTCCCTGTTCAATTAACTCAGTAATGAGACTCTTTCTCATTTTCTTATTCCCCTGACTTCAATTAATTAATGTAGTAAATGAATGAGAGTCAAATTTAAAAGAAATTTTCTATAGAGAACAATTAAGTTCAAAGGAAAAGATTATGGATAGAATTTAAATAAGAGAAATTCATAAAAAGTGATGCCCAAAATTATATTTTATTTTATGCAATTTCTTTCAAAATGTTGGCTATATACCATTCATTTAACACACTTCATAATAAAAGTTGCAGTTCTTATAGAAATCTAAATAAAAAAGAAAGTATAGTTTTGTTTTGTTTTGTTTTATTTTGGGTTACAAATGACAAGAGCAAAGACAAAGAAATGTGATTGAAATTCAGTGGTTTTATCACAAAGGTAATTGTAAAAATGAATAGAAAATAACTTAAAAGTGCAAGTTTTATACAAATGTAAAGTCCTTTCTACTCTCTGATTCTTGTTACCCTTGTTTAGATTCTCGAAGGCTGACTTTCTCGAAGTTCTTAGATTATTTTATCTATGAATCCTTGAATTCATCATTAGGACAATTTAAAATATTCTTTTTAAGTTTTATTTAAATCAAATCTTTTTTCTATGATTCCACTTCTATTGAATTTTTTTTTTAATTTAGAATTTTATCCAGGGAATTCAATTCCCACTCTGGTTATAAGAAGTTGTCCTTTGCCACCAACAATATAAAGGGTCTTCATTAAAGTCTCATCAGGTAAAGAAAGAATGTGGAAAGACAAAGGAGTTAAGCCAGAACTAGAACTATCCAGGTGTGTTAACTTTTGTGCATGGCGAGAGAAAGGGATTCAGTTTCATTTTGTTGCATATGGATTTCCAGTTTTCCTAGCACCATTTGTTGAAGATGTTATCCTTCCTCCATTGCATGCTTTTAGCCCCTTTATCAAATATAAGAAAGTTGTAGTTTTGTGGATTGAACAGAAGACCTTAAAAGAGTGTACTAAAAGGATACTGCCACATTGATGTTCATAGAAGCACAATTCACAATAGCTAGACTGTGGACCAACCCAGATGCCCTTCAATAGATGAATGGATAAAAAAAAATGTGGCATTTATACACAATGGAGTATTACACAGCACTAAAAAATGACAAAATCAAGGAATTTGCAGGGAAATGGATGGCATTAGAGCAGACTATGCTAAGTGAAGCTAGCCAATCCCTAAAAAACAAATGCTAAATGTCTTCTTTGATATAATGAAAGCAACTAAGAACAGAGCAGGGAGGAAGAGCAAGAGGAAAAGATTAACTTTAAACAGAGACATGAGGTGGGAGGGAAAGGGAGAGAAAAGGGAAATTGCATGGAAATGGAAGGAGACCCTCATTGTTATACAAAATTACATATAAGAGGTTGTGAGGGGAAAGGGAAAAAAAAAACAAGGGAGAGAATTAAATTATAGCAGATGGGATAGAGAGAAAAGATGGGAGGGGAGGGGAGGGGGGATAGTAGAGGATAGGAAAGGTAGCAGAATACAACAGTTACTAATATGGCATTATGTAAAAATGTGGATGTGTAACCAATGTGATTCTGCAATCTGTATATGGGGTAAAAATGGGAGTTCATAACCCACTTGAATCTAATGTATGAAATATGATATGTCAAGAGCTTTGTAATATTTTGAACAACCAATTTTAAAAAAGAAATATCCAGGTATGGAAAAGAAAAGAAAAAAAAACAATAGCATGGATTTATTTTATTCCATCAGAATTTCTATGCACTATTGATATTTTGGGAAAACAGTGATTTGTTGTCATGGGATGAACTATGTACTGTAGGTGTTTTGTAAATAAATGCATCACTTTACTCGCAGGATTCCAGAAGTGCCTCCTTCCCAGTAGTGACAACCAAAAATATCTTTGGGGGGATAAGATAGGCACCCAAATACTCTATATTTTCCAGGCCTGAATTTTCCACAACACAATAATTCCAGTTGTAGTGTTGACTGACTTAAACTGAAGTATATTGACTTTTAAAAGGAGTCTCTGTTTTAATATATTCAATTTCAGGTTAATATAATTTAAACTACTTCTTTGTGTAAGGTTAATTTCCCTTTGTCTCCAAATAAATGATTAAATTTCAATAGATATTACTATACCAACTAAAAAATTATTGGATAAGGCATGCATTCTTGGGCAGCATTAGTCTCAAAAAAGAATTCTCAATATAAAAAATATTTCTTTAAACTCTTTTATATTTACATTTCACAGATTATAGTTTAATTACTTTGAATTAAAATACCAAACATCAGAGCAAAAACTTCACTCATTAGAGAAGTTTTGATCAACTACTCTTTGGTATGAGGTGACATTATGATGTACTTATATATATAAAATATTTGTATGTCTAAATTTCTTTATTTTCTAAAAGAATAATATTTCTATTCACACACAAATACTTTTGTAAATGTTGATCTATAATTATAGCATGACTAAAATATCCATTACATTTCATATATTTTTATTTTTATATTTTTAGAAAATCATTTCATGACAGAAAATTGCTATAATCAACAAATACTTGAAGTAAAAAATACTATGTATACAAACCATAGTGTTTGACAATGAAAAATTCTAATTTCATGTGTTGGCATGATCATTTTCAATGTTTCCTAAAATTACAACATTTTGTCATCAAGTGGACATTGAAGAAAGGAAAATATTATTTCTTGTTAGTCATTACAGTGAAGTATGGCACCAAAGTATGTCTTATATTCAGAACAACTTTCTTTTATTTCACTAAAGATTTAATTAGCACTTAATACTGAAGAATATTGTGCCAAATTTTGTACAAGTTGGATTCAGTGAACATCCTGTATGAATTGGTAATCTCAAAATACGCTGTGTTCGATCACATTATTAAATTTCCAAGGGTATGATGTATTCCGTGAATGTTCCTCTGACTCTAATTCCTGCTTTATTTTCAAGAAGGAATGAATCGTTTTTCTTTATTTTGTACAACACACATATCTATTTTCTCTTATGTCACAAGGTATTGTAATTTTTTTTTTAAAGTCAGAATCTTTTTGGCCACTGTCTTGGATATCATCAACATAGATCTATCAGTCCAAGTGGGTGATGCTCTTCAGAATCACTGAATGTTACAGATGCTAGACTTCTGAAGGTCCTGAACTCCTGAGGAAAGTCAAGTCCGAGAATGAAAATAATGTCTAAAAGTTATATACTGTTCCATTCTGACTCTAATCGGGATCTTTAGGTTCATACTCAAGCAACTAAGAGGATAGTCCTTTGAAGTTTTGAAGTATGTCAACAATGTCCACACTATTATTAATGAATAAAACTCTAGTTATATTTCCATTCACTGAATATAAATAATTTTATATTTCCAAGACCTCAAAAAGGTTCTGGTGTTATTTATCTATTGCCAGAGGTTAATAAATTTCTCAGCAACTAGAGGAAACTTATCCTGAATCACAGACAACAAAAGACTTGGGTAGCTATTCAGAACAACTTATAATGTGACCTGTATAAAACATTGTAAGCATCTTAACTCCATGCTAGTGCATGAATTGAGAAGCTACTTCATTTCGACCTCCATTTTTCTATGGAGTAAGCCTAAATTATGCATGGTAATAAAATTTTAAATATGGCAAAAATATATTTTTTAATTTTTTTTAAATTTGTTGATCGTAGATGGATACAATGCCTCTATCTATCTATCTATTATCTATCATCTATCTATCTATCTATTTTATGTGGTACCAAGGATCAAACCAGTGCCTCAATGTGCTAGGCAAGCACTCTACCACTGAGCCAAAACCTCAGCTACCAAGTAGGAAATATTTTTAAGGGAAAAAAATATCACTCTGACTTAAAGATATACCTATAGAAATGAGGCTAAAGTTTATGATTGTTGAAAATTGTAATGTTTTCCAGAAACAAATGCTATTTCTCTTATGATTTATAATTTTAAATTCCATTTTTTAAATATATCTCAAGGTGATATTGACAGGCTGAATAATCTTTCCTAGTCATTCCTTTTGCAAAGGCTGTTACCCCCCAAAGAAGAGTAAACAAGTGATGCTAAGGATATGGACAAAAGGGTACACTGTGGATAGGAATGTAAATTAGTACAGTTATTGTGGAAAATAGTATGGAGTTTCCTCAAAAAACTAACAACAGAACTACCCTATGACCCAGCAATCCCTCTACTGAGTAGATATATCCAAGACAAATAAAATAAACCTGTGACGAAGACATATGCACAGCCACATTCATTGCAGCACTATTCACAATTGGGAAGAAATGGAAACAAATAACATGTCCATCAGCTGAGGAATGAATTCAAAAGTGTGATACACATGAAAATGGGATATTGCTCCTGTTATTTGGGACAACATAGATAGAACTGGAGATCATGATGTTAAGTAAAATATGCTGGGCACAGAAAGGCAGGTGTCACATAACCCCACTCATGTGCAATCTGAACATGTTGATCTCATGGAAGTAGAAAGTAGAATGGCAGTTACTCAAGGCTAGGGAGAGTAGCAGGAGTGAGGCATGTGGAAAGGTTGATCAGTGGGTGCACAGTTATAGTTAAATAGGAGTCCAGGTGTGCTAATGCACAGTCGGGTGATTGTAGACAGCAGTTATATGCTGCACATTTCGAAAACCTAGAAGAAAGGATTTTGAAAGTTTCACCAAAAAGAAATGATAAATTCTCAAGAGCATGAATATGTTTAACTCAATTGAAATATATAATATGCATATGAATCAAATTATCCCCTGATAGTCATTAATATGTATATTTTCATGTTTTATGTATCAGCTAAAAATAACTTTAGTTGAAGTATTGTTGAATTCATTTTGCTAGTATTTTATAGAATATTATTTGCATCTCTACTCATAGATATTTGAGCCTCTACTATTTGTTTCTTGTGGTGCTTTGTCTGGCTTTAGTATCAGGGTGATACTGGACTCATGAAATAAGTTTGAGAGTATTTTGTCTACTATTTTCTGAAAGAATTTAAGAAGGATTGGTACTATTTCTTCTTTGAATCTTTGGTGGAATTCAGCTGTGAAGCCACCTACTCCTGGGAAGATTTTTCATTTATACTTTACTATTTTATTGATCTGTTTGGGTAGGTTTTCTATTTTATGTTCATTTACTATTGGTAGATTGTATGTTTCTAAGATTGTGCCCATTTCTTTGAGTTTACTCAATGTGTTGGTATATAACTGTTGATAGTAGTCTTGTGGTCTTCACCTCAGACATATCAGGATAGCTAATATCCAAATGACAAAAGGTAAGTGTTGACAGTGTGTGGAGTAAAGACATCTCTTGCTCACTATTGGTAGTCATGTAAATTGGCATAACCATTATGGAGAGGAGTTTGGCACTTCCTTAAAAAATTAAAAACATAGCTATTATGCAACTAACAATCCACTTTCAAATTTATCCACAGGATCAGTATCTTGAAGAGATACATGCAATCCATGTTCATTAAAACATTATTCACAATAGCCCAGATATGAATGCAACTTAAGAGTATATTGATGGATGAATGCCTAAAAAAAAGTTACACACATTCTATGGAATACCATGAAAAGGAAACCTGCCAATTATGACAATACGTATGCCTCTATAGAACATTATGCTAAGTGGAATAAACCAGGCACAGAAGGACAAATGTCATATAATGTTACTTGTATGTGTAGCCTTAAAAAGTCAGATTCAGATGCAAAAAGTAGAAGGGAATAGGAAAAATGAGAGGAAATTGGTGAAAGGGTAATCACTTTCAGGTGTTTGATGAATAAATTCTGTGGATCTTCTCTTAGTATGGTGACTATGTTAATGAGTCTGTATTATATACTTGAAATTTACTAAGAGAGTGAATCTCAAGTGTCCTCAATCCTGCTTCCATGTGAACACACACACACTCATACACATACACACACACACACACACACTCATACACACACACACACACACCACATACTCATACACTCACACACTTTTAAAGATTTTCTAAACTTGAATTCAAAAGAAATGTATGTGTTTTGGTGACTAAAAAACTATTATTTGTCCAAGAGGGTTTATTAAAATAAATAGTACTTCATTCCAAATCATTGGGATAGTTGTCACATGTAGGCTTGGGAAATTCTTCCTCACGAGAAAGTCTTTATTTTGAAAACACTCAATGCTCCATTGGCCTGGCTAGTTACTACTCAGCTGATAATTATCATAGATCAATATGAGCTATAAATTTTAGCTTTTGATGAAACTAAAAGTAGACAAATTCTTTACATTATCTGGCCCCCAACACCACCGATCCCTCATTGCATGCTCCTCATTCATAACTCAGGTTGGAATTTCTCATAAGGCCTGCATAGCCTACATTTAGGTCCTCATGGAGGAAAACTTGCTCACCGTTTCACAAAATGCAGTTATTTTGGTGTGCATAATTCTTCTTAGTCTTATTTTTTCATCTCTTTATTTTAAAAAAATATTTTAAAACATTTGCTTTATTAGTTTCAAAGACTAGATTGAATGTGGTTTCATATAGTTCTTTTTGGAAATCAACATCTTTACTAAACTTAACCAGGCTTTTTTCTAAACAAATATATTCAAAGAAGCCCAGAGGCTCAGGTGTGTAAACTGAATTTAGTTCAGTGATAGCCACTAATCTTGTCTCCAAGACTCTAGATCTAAACTGTCTAACCTCAATTCTCAGGGGTTATCTGCACTGTCCTAGCTCTTATCTGTAAGGAAGTTTGTTTCCAGACTTGCCAAGAACTCTAGGTCTAGAACTAGTAGTTCTATAGATCATTGAGTTACTAATGATAGTAAATATACTATTTTATGTCAAATGCTTATTTGTAAACCTCTTGAATGGCCTGAAGCTCTGCTTAATTGCTGTGACTGACAGATCAGTCATACAGTATCTTAATTTTATTTTCAGGCTATACTATGGTTTCTATAACAGGTGTGGCCCCAAAAATCCTGTTAATGTAGAATATTCAGGGGTGAAATGATTGGATTGTGAGAGCTGTAACTTAGTCATTCTTAGCGGTTGAAGAGACTTACTGGGTGGTAACTATAAGCAAGTGGAGCATGCATGACTGGAGGAGGTGGATCACTGGAGGCGTGCTTCTTTACCTTGACCCTTTCTTCCTTCTCTGCTTCCTGACCTCCACATGAACTAAGCAGCTCTCCTTTCCCCAAGATGTGCTGCATCACTGTGGGCCCAGAGCAACGGAGCTGGTTATTTATGGACTGACACCTCTGAAACTGTTGAGTTCCCAAATAAACTTTTCCTCCTCTAAATTGTTCTTATCAGGTTTTATGGTCACAGTGATGAAAAAGTCAGCTAAAACAGGCCACCTCAGTGCTTAAAATGTGAAATTTATATTCAAATTCGGAATGTTCACTCTTACATGAATAAAGGTAAGTTCCTTAAAACATAAATGTTCCTTCAATGAAAATTCTTTACCATAGACTTTGATTTACATCCTTATGAATGTGTTGGAACCTTAGATTGTTCTATTCAAATATGCACAAAGATAATATGTTATTTGGATTCTTTCTCAGAGCCTTAATCATTTGAAATCCTTAAAAGATCTATGAGACCTTCATAGTCCTTTATTCAAAATTGCAACGAGCAACCTTATATTCTAGTTCTTACATTTTAAGGCATAAAGATAATAAGCATTCCAATGTCAGATGTGTGTAATGCAAACAAGCAATTGCCTGCTGCTAGATGATATAATTATTAGAAACAGTGAAAGGACAATATTCATTTTTCAAGCCTGAGTGGTTATTTCCTCATGTTAATAGAACTTTAATCCGCATTTAATATTCTTCAAATGCATTATAGGAATCCCCACCTCTCTTCCCTTTTCTTGCTAGCAGTTCATTTTGGAGGATTATCATCATCACCATGGCTTTAAAATTCTTGTCTTTCTCACAGTTTAAAGTTGATTTCCTGAGCTTATTATAAACATTTCCCCATTTTATATACAAAATTATAAGTTTATGCAATTTTTTAAAACACTGTTTTTCTTAAAGCCTGCATATTTTTTTGCCTCTGTTAATCTTCTTCTCTAAAATGTTACAATATTTGTTAATTGCTGTATTGAAATTTGCTGAGCCAGTCGTACTTGCTCTAGATTCTGAAGAAATGCAGGTGCTGCAGAACTGCTAGAAAATGTCACTTTTTATTCTGCTAATCACGGTCACAGTTTGATTAACTGTTTGCCTTTGTCTGCTGCCTGTGTGATGTGGCTTTAGGTCTCTCATCTTGATGCATCTGGAAATAGGAATGAAACTGCCACATAAGTACTTCACACTGAACCAGAAAAAAAAAATAATAATCATTCATCCTAGAGCTGTGTAGGTGTAAACAGGGTCCTGAAACTATGTGAGAAAATAAGTAAAGACTAAATTCACTAAATAGTTGTCATTTGCTTTCATATGTAAGTGTCTGAGTATAGTTTGAATTTATAAAGTGCCTTTTATGGAGACTCTTCTGTGGTGTAGTATTAAGCAAACATTTGTCCAGAATGAAGTCTTCCTAATTCTACATACTTAATAAGTAAACAAAAGTAATGATGAGGTTATTAAATTTCTGTGCATACATTTCTAACTATTAATGGAATAATATAGTAGATATCAAATGATAGTTCTTTACTAAAAAATAAACACAAATGAACAAACAAATAATCCCTCAATTTATTAAAGATGTTCTAACTCTAAAACAATTTTGCACAGAATGTAGTATTCCTCAACATGCTTGCAAAAAATGTATTAATAAACTGTTGGTCAGCAGTGAATATTTTACCTTAAAACAGTATTGGTTTAGAAGGTTTGCATGTTGACTATATTCTTCTGACTGTGTAATTATAGTGATCATTATATTAAAAAAAGAAATTAAAGCCATGCTATATCAATGGTCAGCACTATGTATATATATAATCCACATATATATTCAACTTTTATGCACCAAACATTTGATTTGTTAATATTGAATGTATTAACTATTGAAGTTTGAGAAATATGTTCTGCAAAAGCCTCTACATAGAGCGAATTTGGACACTTTGTAACAATTATGATTTTCTTTTCAAACTATTTTCCTGCATAAAGTCATTTTTAGGAAATCAGGGTCTCAAACATATCATTATATCATTTATAACTACAAATGAATTGCTTACAATGCATTGTAGTTTTTGAAATGTTTGCTTAGTATTCCAATTCAGTTCAAAACATTTATTTAAAAGTGGGAAAATGTGATCAATATGTCTGTGAGTTTCAAAAAATGCTTGTATAATAAATGTAGAAATCTTTACAAATTCATTTTTTCCTTAAAAATATATTACAAATTCAATGCTCTTTCATGTGGAACCATAGTTTTTCTAAAAACTACTGAAAACAAGGGTAGGATGACTTCCAGTTTGCTGTTGTATAATTTTGGAAATATTTCATTAAAAACTTAAATAACAAACTTGAATCCTAAATTTTAAAATAAAAAAATATAAAGATAAACACTTGAAGGTGAGATATTTGTGAATATAAAATGGTTTTGGTGTTGATATATATTATATATATATATATATATAGATGAAATTCTTGCCTTTTCCCAGAAATACAAGGATATCAAAATATTCACCAAACCACCTTGGTTTATTTTGAAGTATTTTCATCCGGGATTTTAAATGTTAATGCTAATATTATATATCTTCTTCCCCTAAAGCTTTGGATGATCTCACAGGAAAACACCTCCCAAACAATTGGATTACTTTTATAAATCTTAAAAATCCTATATCCAGGATTGTTTTATTTGACATAAACCTATGGGTTTCTGTAGGTGAGTAGCCAACCATACACTAATACAGGCAGTAATGGAATTTGAAATGGAATTCAATTTCTCCCTTTTTGAAAAGAATAATCTTATTTGAAAATGAAAACAAAGACCATTGGTGTGACTATATTTAGTATAACAAAATTTTTACTTTTTTTTTCCAGAAAGATAAAATTGTTTTGCTGACCCATAGAGGAACATCACTTGATAATTGCAGAAGAAAATGGTAACTCCTATTTTGTTAGATAATATATGCAAACAGCTGGAACAAAGGAAAATCTCTGTCTTGATGAAAGTAAAATTCAACTGTTAAATACATTAACGAGATAATTCTATTAAATAAAGAGTAAATGTACATTTGACATTTAATTCAAAGCTAGAAATATTTCTAAATACTCTAATTCTTACTTTGCTTATTTAATCTGCAAGGATGATTAAAAACTCTAAATGCAACTAAACCACCATGTATTCTGTTTTCAAAAGTAAATAGGCATTAGTTTTATCAGCTAATTGCATGTAGGTATCCAGGTAAAAATAATGTATGATGGCTCCTGTTTTCTCTATATACTTGCCTATCATTTTTCAATTAGTAATAGAGACTACACAGAAGGTTGTCAATTCCAGATTAAGGATAAATTAATAAAACTTTTGTCTACTGACTCATTGTGCTTCTACATGTTTGACCAGCATTTTCAAGAACTGTCTTATAACTAGTTTGTTTATGGGTCTGGTAGAGACTAAAGTTAACTGGACACTGACTCTTCAGATCTCTAATTGTGCTCATGTCAGCCACAGGGTACTGCAGAGATTTACCACAGACTTTGTTCTAAGCAACTAGGTAGCTGCTGGGGCAGATTTGACTTCTTTTGACCAAAGTAGCTATAAGAACTCCAGAAAGAAACAGAAGGAAAAATGACTTTTTCTACTTTGTGGCTAAAATAATAGCTATTTTCATCACCAGAGAGTATGTAATAATGCTTATAACTATCTAGTAGGAAGGTTTCTTTTCAACTCCTCTTTTATTATCCTTTAATAAGGTAACTGATCTGTAGGCAAGAAAAAAAATAGAACAAAGATAGCTCAAAGGAAATTCACTGGATGTGGCAATAGCACCTAAGTCACTAGACCAATGTGTATGTGTGATGATGCTATTTGACCTCTAAGACCCCCTAGAAATCTTTTATGCTTAATGGTCCACATTATGCATTAATTAACTCATTCATTCATTCACTCACTCACTCAACAAATGCTTAATGGGCTTGCACTGGAGAGTGAAGACAACTGTGTTAATGAGCATGTTAAGACCATTTGGGACAATGATAGATGCCTTTAGTAAGAGACTCAGGGGGAAGGAACAATCATTGCAAGAACATGCACAAGTCTCTTTCTTCTATTTTGATCACTTTCCATTGTCCCTGAAATATCCATCTTATTTCCCACCCTCATACCTTCTTTATGTGCCGTTTTCTCTGCCTGGCATGTCTTTTTTGTACTCAGCTTAGAAAAAACAAAATTACAACTCAAAAATCCAACAGAAATAACCTTCCCTGTGAATTTGTCTTATTATTCAACTGCATGTAAAGAGAGCAACCTAGGAAATAGCAAGCTTTAACTATTTATTCTACTCACATTTTGTAAATGTCTTTTTAACAATATTTTTCACAGTACTCTTTATTTTCTCTTCTCTCAGTTTATTAACTTATAAGTTATTTGAAGGAAAGAATAGATGTGTGTGTGACACTGTGAATTAAATTTTCCTGTGAATTATAATATTCATAAAATATTGCCAGATTCTAAGTAGTTTAGAGTTTGTGCTCCTTAAAGTTTCTGCCACAATTACCTCTGCATTTTACATGAAAACAGTCATACACAACATGTAAATAAAGTGGTGTAGTCATATTCACTAAAACTTGCAAAATCAGATGGTGGCACTTGGTACATGCAAAGTAGTTTACTAACCCTTATATGTTTTTCTTTTTCTCTCATTTTGAATAGATTTCTCTGTTTTCTGTATTTTACAGTATGTGCTTTGTATTTTACATTTTGTTTCAATTAGTTTGGTAGAAATTTTTTAAATTCTGCTGTTGCTGCATTTGAGGGTTTAAAAAATATACACTTGAGCCTGATATAGGGATGCATACCCATAGTCCTAACTATATAGGAGTCCAAGGCAGGAGGATTATTTGTTTGAGACCAGCCTAAGAAACTTATCAAGACCCTGTATCAAAATAACATTTTTAAAAAGTGGTCTCATTGGTAGAGCACTTGCCTAGCATGTTCAAGGTCCTGGATTCAATCCCCAGTACCTATGTACATTTGAACATTTATGCTATAGGTAACAATGACAAATTTTAAGGGGTTTATCTATTCAATAGCCCTCAGGTAAGATGAAAAAGCTAATGAAAGTTTCTTCTCATTACCTCCAACTCTTTCCTTTGGTAATTTCTCTTATCAGAATCAGAATTTCTACTATTTATTTTTAAATTAGTATGAGATTATCTTCAATTTTATTAGATATTTGAACTGTTTTAGAACATAAAAAATACATTAAATCTCATTTTAAATATTCAGTAAATATTATTAATATTATTTTATATTACCTTTTTACTATTATTAAATTCATTCTTTTCTTAATTTCCCAATTTACTAAATTACATTCTCAGGTAACATTCTGTGGGCAAGGGAGTGCAAAGTTTGTGTAGATGGAATATATACCCTTGAATTATTGTGGATCTTTTTTCTAATGTCAAAACACATAAAAATAACTCCCTTGATAATCAAATTTTTCTTATGGTTTGTGAGTCCCCATTTGTATTCTTTTGACTTCTCTTTGAAGGTAATTATTGAATAATAAAAAGGAGCATTAGGTTTTATTAAGTTCTTTGAAATACTTGTCTTTCTTTTTAAAGATTTAAAACACCTCCATCTACTTTTTCTATCAATCACCTCTAACAAGCACTTATCCAAAGTGCCTTCTGAAATATATTAACTTTAAAGATACTAAATAGCAGTTAGCGTGTTTTCATGATGAGTATATCATACCATAATAAATCAATTCAGGTCTCTGCAAGAGAGAAATGCTAGGTAGAAGAGGGGGCATAACCACCCTTAGATCTAACACAACTGAATTACACTAAGGCTTTTGATTTGGTTTGAACTGAAAACTCTACCAGCTTTGTAGCAAAGATTGATATTGAACATAATTATGTTACGTAGAGTAGCAAATTTCAAAAAGGAAATCTACTTTTTGACAAAAAAAGGAATACAAAATTAAGTTTAGAGTTAGGAAAAATAATCTTGATTTTTTTTTAACATTCCATTTTGTTGCTATAAACCTTGGTTATTTTTCCCAATTAATTTGTTAATACATAAAATATGTATAAAATTTGCTCTTAATTACCATAGAGTTGTTCTCAGGGTCACTAGAAAATGCAAATCTAGGTTTTTCTTTGTATCTAGAAAGTCTATACTTTCACATTATTACTTTCCTTCAATTGAAATAATTTAAGTCACACAAGTCAAGATATCACTAAGGTATGTGTGTGTGTGTATATATATATATACATATATATGTTATATATGTATATATATATATATATATATATATATATATATATATATAAAACCTCTTTATATATGTTATATATATATATATAACCTCTTTGTACATACACACACAAAAATTTAAGTCATATGAGTTTTGGGGAGTGGTAATTTAAAACATTTTTAATATTGCATAGAGAATGATTGAATGTGATATATACCAAAATTATTCTTCTTTAATCCATTATGGCACTGAATAATAGTTAATTTATTTATGTTATTTATTTGAAATAAATATTTTTGTCATTTTTTAGGCAACATGATAGACACTAAAGTTGCAGATATAAAGATATAGGATCTTCCATAGCCCTCATGATTCATGTGTGAAAGTTAATATGCAAAATGTAATGTAATGTTAATTACTAGTCAACAAATGGAGTTGGATATGTAACTTAAGCCATTTACAAAAATTGACTCAAAAATGCAACAAACACCTACAGATACGAGCTAAATCTGTAAAACATAGGACTAAATCTTTCTGACTTTATATTTGCCAATAATCTTTCAATTAAGACAACAAAAACAGAGGAAATTCTTTTCAAATAGGTCACGTTCTGTTTGTCAAAGCTGGTCATTGGACCAACTCAGATTCTAGGGGTTTGAAAGGTGACTTTACTTCTCGGTATTACTGAAAAGTGTTGTAGCCATTTTTGCCATCTACCATGAAGAGTAGTGGCAGAAGCTCTGTAGACAAATTTTTCTGAGACACCTTAATTTTTGTTTTTTCATTGGCATTAGAATTACTTTTTAATCTTTTTCTGTACTTTCAATAGCAAACAAATAATGGAAATATAATTTGTGTTAAAAGCCCACATGTAAAAATACTCTCTTTACTACAAATCATTTTATACTAGAACTACTGCCATTAGAGTTATGTGTCCACTGTGTATTAATGTGTGCTAAATGCTATGTGATGCCTGATGCCAAAATTTAAATAAGTACTTATGCTTAGAAATCATGTGCTACCATGTTATACTTAAATGTTTATTGTATTTACTTCAATTATTTAAAATGTATGATATATCTCCAAAGCTGAAACATTTAAATCTATGGCTAACAATGACAATTCTAGACAACTGATACTCATGTACTGCTGTTAGTGCATCTCATTTAGAACATGGCATCTTGTTTAGAGCATGATACAAAGAGAAATAAATACAACCTTACTGATTGGCTGCTTCTTTAAAGTTATGGTCAATAATGTTTTGAATTGTTGAGTGAGGATTTGAAAATGTATTTTCTAGTGACACACTATCACTAACTATAACACCCTGAATTTGTGTCTCCCACCCAGCCCTAATAAATAAATAAATAAAGTTTAATAAAGTTTTATTTCACAAAGTACTTAGAATTCTTAGATGGGAGAGTAGATATAGTATTTTGAATAAATCACAAATCTAACAAGTTCTGGAAAGCAATAGTCTCAACCTATAGGCAACAAACTTCAGAATGAAAGAAGAAGAAGAAAAAAAAACTAACCAGTTACAATATCTATGAAATTAAGACAACACTGTTTGCCTAAGCAAAGAAGACATCTAATTTTCCACGTAGAAATGCTGAATCTGTTAACCCAAAAAGATGGGGAGATCACTCTCTGGTGAATTCTGTGCAGAAAAGAAAAGTAATCGGGCTGGGGATGTGGCTCAAGCAGTAGCGCGCTCGCCTGGCATGCGTGCGGCCCGGGTTCGATCCTCATCACCACATACAAACAAAGATGTTGTGTACACTGAAAACTAAAAATAAATAAATAAATAAATATTAAATTAAAAAAAAAGAAAAGTAATCAAAGAAAATTTATGGAAATTGAGACTAGAAAAAGACACTTTAGCTACCTTAGAATATCTACTATTGAAAATGAAAATTTGCCTTTAGAATGGGATTGACATTAAAATGATGATTCCTGAGATTTAAACCTTCATTTTTTTTTTTTTTTTTGAAGAGTGGGAATTAGTTGTCCTGGTTTAAAAAAAAAAATTCTTTCAGGAAATAGAGAAGAAAATAAAATAAAGGGAAAGAGCAGAAAGGGAAGCAAGAAATCTAAAGGATATGTATGTAACAGTGAATGTGGTTAATGAGTTTGTGATAGGAATAAAAGAAACTTTACAGAAAATATTTCAATTTTCAAAAATGTACTGGAGTTCTCATAGTTTACCCATTACACCACAGTCTAAGTGTAGGGAATAGTATGTGCCTGAGATTATTTGTACAAATTAGAAAAATGCTTGTCCACTACAAATGATAAGATCCCTTCATTTTTTATGGAACATTTACACAATTTTCTAAAGTATTTACAAAATCTGCTTTGGCTATTGTTTTCTGTCAATAATTATCATTGACTTTATCTGGGTACCATTTATTATCTATGGATCTCTGTAAACACATTTTTGGTCTTTACCATGTTTAACTGATATTATTCTAAAGTATTGATATATAAAAGAAAATATTTCTTACATTTTTTACTATTTAATTTTTAAAAGAAACAAGGGAGGAGGATACCAAGGTGACTGAACAGAGGTATTCAACTATTACTCCCTCCACAGACAGAACCAAAGAAACTGGTGGGTAGTTTAGATATATGTGACTGTGGGGTAAAGCTGGAACCTAGGAAGGGAGATACTGTGACATTGTAAGATTTGAAGCCCTGGGATAGCAGCATAGAAAGAGGAAGAAAATGCCCAAGTAACTGCCACCCTTGATCTTCATCCAGTGGATGACGGAACACACCTCTGCAGTTTAAGGGACAAAGGGAAAACCCCAGCAGACTCTATCAACATGGATTCTGGCAATCCTAGCAACTAGGAGTTTTCAGTCATCAGAAGCTTGCAACCCAACTAGAGGATCCATGTGGAGTCTAAGACTTCATACTATTTCTCTAGTAACACCCAGAGTCCAAGATGCTATAACTATGTCACAACATGAGGAGAGTGCCGTTATCCAAAGAGTACTACCCTTGGGGTCTGAAACCCCTATATCCCCATCTCTGGAACCTCACAGAAATTTTACCTATGAACACAGGGGCCTGCAGTGTCATAAATTCAACCTAACTCAGGAAAGCAACAGTGATCCCAACACATAAGCCCATTCATTGCCAGGAATTGCAAGATACAGGTGCCTCAGCACAGAAAGGTCTTGATCACAAGGATGAAGACACCAAATGCTTATCCTCTAGGATATTGGGAACAATACATACACTGAAAATAAGTGTCCACTTGATTCCCTTCTGCCACATTCCCCTATGGACAGCTAACTGTATGTGGGTCTGTGCCTCATTGCCAGGGCAGGAAGGAGGTGCCACAATGGAGGTCTCATGATTACCTGATACTGTTTCCCCTGATGCTGTGTCTTGGTGTACCACTGCTGGAACTCAGAACAAGTGACACAGAAGGGATGCTGCAGTTCTCCTATCACCTCCTCCCATGCCATGTATGGGTGCATGCCATAGACCCAGCTCAGAGTAGACACTGGAAAGAGGCACCAACCTTATCCTCTACCAGCAGTCTTCCTACAGACAACCCTGAGTGGGCTGCATCACTGACTGAATTGAAGGAAGGTGCTCCACCCCAACTCCTCACTGCTGTTGGGGTTTCCAGGGCAAGAAGCTCTGGTAAGATCAAATGTAACCTCATTAGTCCTTGAGGAATCATCCCTTGCCTGACCAATGCCACTACCCCATTGTCAGAATGGCCACACACTGAAACATCCTGAATCTACTGCTATGTGCCCCACACCTCTGTGAGCTGCTGGAGAGTTCCAACCTCTGCATGTCCCTCAGAGACAGTGGGTCTCTTTGACCCTACCATGGCACACACTGAACCCAAAGTAATTAATTACAGCAATATAAGGTATAAGGGAATGATACTGTGCCCAGCTAGCACCAGACAACATTGCACACAAACCATTCCATGGAACACCTGAGGAGAAAGCCATTTACTATGAAAAACAACTGATAAGAGCTGTAGGGATTAAGTAATCCACAAGATACACAAATCACAATGCAAAAACACATGAACTATAAACAAAATAAATTTTTTTAACAAGATAACATGATATCTCTAAAAGAACACTAATTCTCTAGCAATAGATTCCAAATAAAATGCTCTATAAAGACTCTAAAAGAAGAATTATAAGGAAAGTAAATGAAAACCAACAGCCCACAGAAAGATAATTCAATGAAAGTAGGAAAACAGCTCATGATGTGAATCAGAAAATCATTCAAGAGATAAAGATCTTGAAAAGGAATCAAACTGAAGTCTTGGGAAAGAATAAATCAATAAAATGAATACAAAATATAGATGAAATTCTCAACAACAGATTAGATTCAAAGAACAGCTGAATTTGATGTCAGCTCTTTTGAAACATACCTGTTTGAAGAAAGGAAAGAAGTAAAGAATGAAGGGAGGAAGCGGGGAAATAAATTAGGAGTCGAGATATCCTTTGATACTTTTGGAACACTAAAAGAACAAATATTTACATTTTTATGGTATTCAAGGGAAAAAAAGAAAAAGCATTTAAAAAACCTATTAAATGAGATAATAATTGAAAACATTCTGAATCTTGTGAAAGATATGGACATTTCAGAATAGCAGACCCAAATGGATATGACCAAAATAGATCTAAAACCAACTATTCTCAATCTATGCCAAAAAATTGACAGGAAGGACATTCTTTCAAATTCTTGTCCAATACCATTATTAACTTGCTACTGAAATTAGAAAAGGACATTAAAAAAACCTAAGAAAACTATGGACCAATATCTCTAATAAACATAGTTGAAAACATTCTCAATAAAATACTTGCAAACAGAATTTAACAGTTTGTTAAAAATATTGTTCATCAGGATCTAGTAGAATGTTTACCAGGAATACAAGGATATTTGAACATATGCAAGTTCATGACTGTAATATATCACATCAGCCAAATGATGGATTGAAATCATAAAATCTTCTCAATGAATGAAGAAAAAGTGATAAAATTCAACGTCTCTTCATTATAAAAGTTCTGAACAAATTATTTATAGGAAGAACATGTCAACATAATAAAGGCTATATATAACAAAAACAAACATCAAAACAACTGTGAAAGGAGAAAACTGAAAATGTTTCTTCAAATTTCTGGAATATTACAAGAATGTTCACTTCCACCATTCTTGCTCACTGTAGTACCAAGAGTCTGGACTATAGCATAAGCAGGAGAAAGAAATACAAAGCATACAAATAGGAAGGGAAGAAGTCAAACTACCCTTGTTTGTAGGTGGCATGATTCTATATATGGAAAAACCTAAAGACTTCACTAAAAGACCATTTGAACTTGACTCATTCAATAAAGTTGACTCATTCAGTAAAGTTGCAGGGTATAAAATGAATATATAAAAATAGTATCATTCTTACAAAACAATAATGTGATTGCTGAGAAGGAAATCATGAACAGAATCACATTAATAATAGTTTTAAAAAAAGAAAGTCAAAAGATTTCTTCACCTTTTAACATTTCTGAAATTTAGTTCAAAGATGAAAGTACAGAGTAGTGCTCAAATTTAAAAGCAATGATGAGATGGTGATGATTTATAACACAAGTGAATCATGCATACACATACAACCCTCATAAAGTTTCCTCCATGCTGGGCTCTGAATTTTTAAATTAGCAATTAATTTTCTTCATTTCTCAGTAAACAAGTTTTTAAAATTTCTCTTTAGCTCACAGCAATCAGACAAAGAAAGACATAAATTGGGAGTGAAAAGTATATATAAAATACCAATGTTTTTGTCTATACAACAGGCTAATCACATATTTGGCAGTTCCCTCTTTGAGGTATGACTTCGTTAGAAGCTAAGAGCTAGGAGCACAGATTCTAGATGTTTTGAGAAATGGCCACTTTATTGTACTTGTACAATTTAAACTAGTATAATTTTGCAAGAAATGAATAGTCTTAACTAAGAGTAACAGGCATGGAATAAAGGTTTGGCACATTAAAATTATTTCTATTCAATAATAATTAGTATGGTAAATACAAAATGCTTCAATGTTTTGAATCTCATTTATGTTTTTTTATTTGTTTTAATTAGTTGTGTGTGACAGTAGAATTCACTTTGATACATCACATAAAATGGAGTATAATTTCTCATTCTTCCAGTCATACATGACGTAGAATCCCATCAGTTGTATAGTTACATACGTACATAGGGTAATAATGTCTGATTAATTTTATTCTCCTTCCTACCTCCATACCTCCTCCCCTCCTTCCCCTCTACCTAATTTAAGTAACTCTATTCTTCCCTAGGCCCTGCCCCATTGTGAATTAGCATGCACATATCAGAGAAAACATTCAAACTAAATTTCAGAAATGTTACAAGGTTAAGAGATATTTTTCTTGGATGAGAAGAAATGTGGTAGTGTGTCTGTCTTTACAATCTGCAGTGTTCCAAATGAAACCCTCCATATTGTAGCTGGTAGCTTCTCAACCTCAAAGAATGCCCTTCACCTAAAGCTGTTACAGCTATGCTGTAAATGCTGTAAATAGGTGTGCAAATAGTGAATGGATACAGATTGATTTCAGGTGGTTGCATGATCACATATCTCTCTGTAGTTCTGTGGAAAATATGTGCAATGTATTCTGATATAGTTCATTATAGTAGCATTGTATTTCTAGATATGAGAAATGTGAGATATAGGAAGTTTACACTTTGAAAAAAATAAAAGTACTGAGAATAAAGAAATTGTTATAACACAAATTATTACTAGTGGAGATATTCCCTCAATAAAAGTTTGTCGTGAGGAAAAAATATGGAAAATGAATTAGGATATTGGAATTGTCCAATGGAAAGGAATTTTTAAACATGACACCAAAAGGACAGGAAACAAAAGTAAAAACAGGAATATGGGTTATATCAAACAAAAAAGCTTCTTCACAACAGTGAAACAATTATCAGAATGTATAAGGAAGCTGAAAAACTCAATAAGAATAAATGAATATTTCTGAAAAGAAGACATACAAGGGACCAAAAAGTGTGTGTGGGAAAAATGTTGAACATCATTAATTATCAGAGAAAGGCAAATCAAAACCACCATGAGATTATCATCTCAACCAATGGCTAGTAGTAAAAAAAACAAAGGGTAACAGATGCTAGAGAGGATTTGGAGTGACAGGAAACTTTGCACACTGTTGAATGTGATGTAAATTAGATCAGCCACAATAGTAATCAGTATGGAGATTCCTCAAAAACTTAAAAACAGAATTAGTATATGATGCATCAATCCTACTCCTGGGAATACATCCAAAGGAACTGAAGTCAGTCTATTGAAACTGCATGTGCACTCACATGTTCATTGCAGTACTAGTCACAAATCAAGAAATGTCCTTGAGAGTGTAGCTCAAGTAACTGACTGAATGTAGGAGAGTCCCTGGGTTCCATCTCAAGCACTGCACTAGAGCTGAGAAATCCAAATAACATAGGTGCCTCACCTGATAAACTTATATAGAAAATGTGGCACAGATGTAACATTATTCAGTCATAAAATAGATTGAAATTTCTGGCAACGTGAATCTGAAGATCATTATATTAGTGAAATAAACCAGGCCCAGAAAGAAAAACACTGCATATATGAAATCGAAAGGTTGATGTCAGAGAAGTTGAGAAAAGAACGGTAGTGACCAGAGGCTGGAGGCATATGGAGGAGAGAAGGATGGAGAAAGGCCATCAATGGATACTAAGTTACAGTTAGATAGGAATGAGAAGTTTTATGTGCTTATGCACAGTAAGGGCCAATGCACAGTAGGGTCAAGGTAGATAACAATTATGTACCGTGTGTCTGACAAGAAATAATTTTGAATGTTTTTGCCATAAGGAAATAATACAAAAAACTGTGGTATATATGTATATTAAGAATTGTAATGCAAAAAAAAAGTACATGTATAAAGGCATAAATTGGCATGATCATACTTTATATACAGAGATATAAAAAATTGTGCTCTATATGTGTAATAAGAATTGTAATGCTTTCCACTGCTATTGTGTATTTTTTAAAAAATAAATCAATAAAAGATTAAAAAAATTAAAAAGCCATTTTCAAACCCCCCAAAAAAAGAAATAATAGATGTCAGCAGAGATAGATATGCTTAACCTCATTCAAATATTTTACAAAATATATGTATAAAATATACTAAAATATATGTATAAAATATTGATGGGGCACATGATACCCCATCAATATGAATACTTTTATGTTTCTATAAATGATTTAAATTGTTTTAAAATGCAGGACTACATTAGGAAAACTTGTAGATGTTCTATTTTCTAGATTTTTTTAAGAGTGAACAGCAAATGGGAAAAACAAGACCCACATCATTTTCCAAGGCCATGGATGAATTGTAATATATCCAAATAAAGAAATTCTATTCGGAAATGAAAAGTAGCAAACTATTGGTAAAAAGACAATATAGTTAATTTTAAAAATGAATACCCTGACTTATAGGATCCTGAACAAGTTTAAAACCCCATCCCAAATAGTACCTGAAATGTAGTAACATATAGATCAGAAGTTCACAGGGAAGATTGGAAAATGTGAAAAAGAAATAAAAATTGATTTAAAGGAAGAGAATAATTTTTTAGAATATTGGTATTTTTTTTGTCTTGAGTGTAGTGATGGCTTCATTGCTGTGTATGTAAGTTAACAATGAATAGCCTGTATTCTTTAAACAGATTATTTTAACTGTATATAAGTATATAACACTAGAAAAAATTCAGTATCCAAAATATTAACATTTTAATTTTCCTGACAGAAACATTACAATATAAAATTAACAAAATTTTACTTGTGAATTTATAAGTCAACTTATAATTGTGAAATAAATAAATGCAAATTTATAGCAAAAAGTAAAAAGAAAAAAATGTTAGTTTTTTCTCATTTCAAAGAAGCATGCTGCGAAGTATTTAATTGCCTAATTAACAAAACTGTTGTACCAGGTGGTTCTATTATTTTGATATAGCAGTTTCATAATTCGTGTAAATCCTATGACAAGATATCCTCAGTTCTAGTGCCAAATTTTAACTAAATGTAATATAGCTGGAAACTCACATACTTAAAATTATTTTGAAAATCATACTTAAAGAAAATATCTGACTGTAACATTAGTATTAAAACTACTTTGTAACATAGTAAAAAAAAAAGATGGCTTTTTTCCTGTCATTTTTTACTTAAATATCATGCATAAACTTACACAAATGAAATAATGCATCCAAGTTTCAATGTAAATATTTAACATGATGGATATGGCATATTGTTTACTGTATTATATACTCACTACATCAAATATATTCCATAAGATCCTTTTCATGATTCTAGCTACAATTAGAAATTGTCTCAGAATTCACTGTGTTAATTAAGAAATCTAGGTTCCAGAGTCCATTGAATTGAAATGTTTTTCTGTATTTTGACTCACTGTTTTAGTGGTCTAACTTTGTCATTCTAAATTTTAGGGACATCATTATGAGATAACACATTATTCAATAATAGACCAAAATGGCCTTAGGCACTTTCTCAGATAAACAAGGGGATAACAAAGGCAGTAGGCAAATTGTGAGATTCTAATTACATTAAAGATGGTTGGTTTTACTACAGTATAGATATGAAAAATTATTAGCATGTATTACATTTACACAAGGGTGCTCCAGGGGCATTTAGACCACCTAAATGCAATATACACACTTGGTCTCAAAAGAGTTGAAATAAACCTGTGTCTCTTAAAGGAAGTATGGACAAGGAATGCTACTATTTGTATTTGTAACATTAGAACTATTTTATGCTTATATCATGAAACAAACAAAAGAGCTTTTTGACTCATTTTATTGGTTACATTTTATAATAAAGTCAAACACATATTAAATTATTTCTTATAATTTTGCCCATAAATTAGTCTATCTATCTATCTATCTATACACACACATATATATATGTATATATATATATATATATATATATATATATATAGAGAGAGAGAGAGAGAGAGAGAGAGAGAGAGAGACAGAGAGAGAGAGAGAGAGAGAGAGAGAGAGAGAGAGAAAGTCTATAAATTGATAGATAAAGATAGATAGATTCATTTTAGAAAGGAACTTTTCCTTCATACTGTTCTGAAGTTTTGCTAACATAGTATCTACAGGGATAATATAGAAAAATAAAAATAAGATAGTAATATAAAAATTATTCCAACAGCTCCCAAGATAGTATTGTAAAAGGAAAAAAAATCCTGACACTCTCTGAGAGATTACTTACATTTGAGTAGCTCAGACAACAGATCTGTTGTCTCCTGAGTTCTCAGACTTTATATTCTATAATTTCTAGAGGTTTGCAAAGAATAAGTTCTAAAGACAGAAGTCCTATCACCAACATGTTCTTGCTGATGATTTTTAGCCTGACATAAACACATTTAGTTAACCTCAAAATTTGTCCAAAATGTTTGATAGCCTATCTCAGAGCCAGAAATCTACTGACAGATATTCAGAGAATTCCCAAGTATAGTAAACAAAATTTTTTCATTGTGTTTTTGTTGTTTTCTTAGGAAGTATTATTTTTGTTAAGAAATTATAATTATTTATGACCAGAAATTTCCTAATATTTCACTTTTCTTCCTCAAACTCACTGAAATAGCCATGGGAAAACAAAGGAAGAAAGGTCATGGCTCCAGTCAAAATCTAGGAATGATCTACCAGATGTTGGGAAAAGTTGTCCATCTAAAGAGGAAGCTGCAAGACCAGGTCTCATTCCAAGTTGGATGCCGTCTCCTCTGAAACTGAGGTTGACAGAAAATATTATATCAATTGCTTCTTTGACTAGAATGAAGAGGACTAAGATGTTAATGAGGCAAGGGAGAAGTGGGACTTCTAGTGCCTCAATGAGACAATTCAAAACCACAATAGATGTAAGGTTGCAACATACATTTTGCTATCAAGCCATTCGCTTTTCTGTAATTTAGCCCCTTAGCCAAAGGCTATTGCCAGGAATAAATGTCATAGATGAAGGCCAGACAGGCAGTGAATATGATGAATAGAAATGCTAAATTAAAGCACTTAGCTGAGAGCCATGCTGACACTGAATACTTATAAACTTAGGAGAGACTTTCTACTGGGCAAAGGAAGTGATAGCGTTGGTAAGAGGAATCAAACAAATGTCAGTATTTCAGAATACTGGAGCAATATCTCTTTCCCTCTCACCATTGTCTTTCTTCAACATATACATTTTAAAGATGAGTAAAAATGAAAAAGAAATCAAAAGAGAAGCTATATTTAGAGATTATCATTTTTTGTTTGTTTGTTTTCCAACAAAAGAAGCATGAATGAGCAAGGGTACATGAAGTACACATATTACTTGAGAAATTACTTGGGGGTACCATGCAATAATGTTGACTATTATCTCACCACAGAATCTAAGAGGTTGGCAACAATATGATTAGTCTAGAAGGAAGTTCAGAGAAGAAATTATAAGTTACAGAAGGACTTAGATAACATGATAAAAATCAGTAAGAGAACTGAAAAACAAATTAATAAAACTACTGACAAAATGAAAGGCATATCAGAAGTAACAAAAATAATTTAAGGGCAAGTTTGCTGAAGTGAAATGAAAATAGAGGTATTTTTTTCTTTATTTTCTCAAACTAGTACTCATAATACTTTTCTTAGCTTAAAAAAGTTAATGAATTCCTTCATGTAACTTCAGAATTTTATACTGTTCATGTTACAATCAATGCTTCTGGTTAAGAATAATACAGAGAAGCCTTGAGTTTCTTACATATGAAGACCTTTGATATCATTACTCATATATTCTCACAAGAAATAGCTGAACAAACTGAAGATCAATGGCATTTCTTGGACCTTTGGGAACCTGTCTCAGTGTCTAATTACTAGGTCAAGATCAGGATTCAGAAAGCTTTCCAGCAGAGGAAACAGAGTACTTGAGCTCCTTCTGACTTTCTTTCTCATCTAACAGGGTAAAAAGTAGCCAACCAGGAACAAAGCTTCTAGCTTCCATGGAAAGCTAGAAACCAAATAAATGAGCAGGGAACATGGAGAAAATATTATGCCAATTTAAGAGTGTGAAACAGTTGCTTAGGAGGGAACATTATGTTTAAGTAGTACATATAAATTAAATTAACAGATGAACTCAGGAGAATCTATTCTAGATTAATCAGTAATCAGTTGAAAGAGAGAGAGAAAAGAAGAAAAGGAAACAAAGAGGAAGGAGGAGGAGGAGGAAGATGAGGAAAAAGAAGAGGAGGAGGAGGAAGACGAGGAGGAAGAGGAGGAGGAGGAGGAAAGGAATACCCACACAACTGAAATGACTGTCTTCCTCTTAATTTCAGGAGTAAAGGGAAATCGAGAATATTGAAGACTCAAGGCATTAAAAATCAGACTCAAGGTAAGAGTTACCTTGGTAATAAGAGTTCCACATTGTAGTTACAGCAATAGCTTTATTATGATGAGAAAATCTACATTCAATTGCAATACATGGTATGTGAATCAAGTAGGAAAGTTTTGGAAACTAATATGGGTGTGGGTGGGCTTTACCTCAGACAAAAAAATAATGCCTAAAGGGCAACATTTTAGTAATATATTTAAGCATTAACTTGAACTAACCAATTGCAAAATGTTTGGGTCCTATCACTTGTTATAATTTCCTCTCATCTTGGGAAAACCAGTGTAGGAGAACACAAAATTCTACAAATATATTGTCTTACATTATTTGACAATTAAAACTGAATATCATTTTTCAAAGATATATTTAGGAATGAAAAACAGTAGGAGTATAGAAATGGATAAAAAAGAGAATTCTCCAAATACACATTATTTCAAAGATTTGACATGGGGATTAGGAAGATTTTTATATAAAACTTTTAAATATAGTTACATTAAATTGTCAAATAAAATCTTAATAAGTAAAAGCTAATGATACCTGAGAACAAATATCACATGGAACGAAATTGCTTCGAATTTAATTCAATCAAAATTGAAAAAGTTATCCCACATTTTTTTTCTTCACCTAACATGCCAATTACAATGCATTCATTTACTTTACTTGATAGTTTTCTGAAGTTCACCAATAAAATTTTACTTTTCTTTCAGTCTTTTTTCTCTGTTTTATTTTGGATAATTTCCATTGATATATCTGCAGTTTCTAATCTTGTGCAGTGTCTACTCTGTTAAGCTATGTAGAATAATTTTACTTTCAGGTATTTTAGGTTAGAAATTTTATTTGGGTGTCTGTTATATCTTCCAACTCTCCTTTTACCATGGTGCTGTTTTTCTCTGTATGTTAGAATACATTGAGTGTATTTATCCAAGCTGTTTTGATATTGTTTTTTAAATAAATCTATCATCTGTATTAATTTTGGGTGGGGGTTTCTGTTGATTGATTTTTTTTTTCTTTTTTGCTTGGTTTGGATCAAATACTTCTGCTTCTTTGCATCTATGGTAGGCTTTTTTTTTTTTTTTTTCCTCCCCAGACATTGTGAAGTTTAGATTATTGGGTCTCATATCATTTTTCTTTTTTTCTAAAGGTATTCCTGTAATGTACTTACATTTTCTGGAAAAAAAAGTTAATTCTTCAAGGCTTCAACTTTAATTCTTCAAAGGCTTACAGGTAAGCTATTTTATCGGGTCCAAAAATAAGACTTTATTGTGGAACTAGTAATCTCCTAAAGAGTCTACAGTATGATCACACTTTTGTCAGAAGTTCTTTTCACTCTAGCCCAATGGAACCCAAACTATTCTCAGCAGGAAATACCTCTTGTCTTTTACCAGTGGTTCTTTCCAGGGCTTTGAGAGATTCCTTAAACACACATGCTAATCAATAGGTAGATTTTGAGAAGAATTTTTTTCTAGATGTTTGACTTCATCTCTTCTACAAAGCTTCTTCTTCTTTAGTGTCCTATCCTGGAAATGTTATCTGTCTTCATTTGTCAAATTTTGAATGCTGCTTCTTCAGCACTGTCAGGATTTGGGGTTCCCTCTCTCTGTCCTGCATCTCAGGTGATAAACTAAGGATAAATGTTGATACTGCCTGTTATCTGCTTCCTGGAATGTTGAAGTATAACATTAGAGAAACACACAGAGGCAAACATATAAAGCAGGTTTTATTGAAAAAATAGAGTAGGGGGTCATAGCTGGTATCCTGGTATCTCAAGAAGTGAGGCTGTTATACATTTTAGACATTTTTTTTTTTTTTTTGGTTCTCCTACCTTCTTCCCTCTTATCTCTCTCCTTCCTGCACACATTACTAGACCCAGGAGATGCCAGTTGGGTGGCCAAAACATGAAACAGGTGGGCTGGAGGGGCCCAGGTGGAGTGATCTAAGCACTAAAGGGGCTGTAGCCCAGGGGGCATTAATTAACAACTCCCTATTTACTGTGGAGTTACTCCATTAACAGCCTTTGGGGAGGGGCAGTATAGGCAGGGATCTGGGGGACAATAACATTTCAATCTCCCAGGAGTGGTCTCCAACTTCCCAGACCCATATCAGCCTTCAGTTTCTTGATCCCACCACATCATCTGTTTATACTTACTGCCTATCTTTAATTCTGTCTTCCTGTGACTGGCCCAGTTGTTTGTTTTTTCTTTCTTGCTTTCAAGGATCACTGTTCTGCATCACCTGCTAATCACATGTTTTTTTTACCTGATTTTTGAAACTTATCTCATATATATATTATCTGCATTTTAAGGAGAAAGGGAAAAACAGTTCCAATTATCCCAGCCTGATGATCATATTTGATTTATAATGTATTTTACATATATTTACACAAACATGCAAATATGATAAGATAAAGCAAATAGTAATGGAATTAAGATTCACTCAATATTATGGTCTCTGATTTCATTCATTTTCTTGCAAAAAAACCCCATAATTTTGTGTTCCTTCATACTGAATATAAAACTCTGGGGCGTGTGTGTGTGTGTAATAATATAATATTTTCTGTATCCATTCATCTCTTGATGGCTCAGAAAGAAAAGTATAACATGTTTTTTTCTCATATATAAAAGCAAGAAGGAAAAAGAAAACAGAGAGAGAACAGAAAACTCCATGAATTAGAAGGGATATCATTAAGATAAAGTAAGGGGATCAGCGAAGAAAGAAGAAAAGATAGGGGGATACAGGGAATGAAATTGACCCAGTTATGCTTTTAATGTGTGCAAATCATGCCACAATGAAGCTTACCTTCTGCATATTTAATATGTATGAATAAAAATATTTTTGAGAAAAAGTATTCAATATTTTCAGTGTAGGAGAACAAAGATGCAAATATAAAATTAAAGAATTTAAGTAAAAACTGTATTATTCTAAATATACATTTGACATACTATATTATTCTAAACATAAATTTGACATCTATATCATTTGGAGAGGGGGGCCTGTTGATTGATATGTCTCCTTGGTTTGGATCATATATTTCTGCTTCTTTGTCTGTCTGATTTTTTTTTAATTAGATTTCAGACATTTTAAAGTATAGATTTGGGTCTCATATTCTTTTTTAAAAGGTATTCCTGTAATGTACTTACATTTTCTGAAAAAAAAATGTTTAATTCAAAAAAAAAAAATAAGTTCAATTTCACTTAAAAATCAGCATATTTTCTAGGTTTGTAAACTAAATACCTGGGGGAAAAATGACCAAATAAGTTGCATGATTAAATTATTCAGCCCAGATTGTAGACTCTAAGCACCATTTTCTATAAAGCAAGTTGAGGATGTTAAGATAGATAACAGATTTCAGAACTGAGTGAGGTGATCTAAAGAACCTGGACTATAAACTATATTATCAAGCCCCCAAACAAAGAAAAAAAAGCTATTAAAAGCATGAACTTATGTCCAAAGAAATTAGGAACCAATTTGAAAAAGATGACAGAAAGTGGGGGCCCGGGAGATTTGAGCATTAAAGCAATACTAATAAATTAAAACATGTTAAAATATTAATTATTATGAATCCCTATAATACATTGGGGACAGAAAGCATTTATGTACTAATTTCAGAAGATGCTTGGCAACTAACTCATGATTTTTTTTCACCTTATGCCAATCAAAATGGCAATTACATGAATACAAACAACAATAAGTGTTGACGAGTATGTGGGGGAAAAGGCATACTCACACTGCTGGTGGGACTGCAAATTGGCGCAACCAATTTAGAAAGCAGTATAGAAATTCCTTAGAAAACTTGGAATGGAACCACTGTTTGACCCAAAGGACTTAAAAGTCAGCATACTATAGTAACACAGCCACATAAATGTTCATTTCGCTGAATTCACAATAGCTAAACTGTGGAACTAACCTCAGTGCTTTCAGTAGATGAATGGGTAAAGATACAGTGGTATGTATACACAATGTAATATTACTCAGCATTAAAAGAGAATAAAATTATGGCATTTGCAGGCAAATGGATGGAGTTGGAGAATATCATGCTAAGTGAAGTAAGCCAATCTCAAAAAACCAAAGACTGAATGTTCTCTTTGATAAGTGGATGCTGACCCATAATCGGGGGGGTGATGGGGAGAAGTGGAAAAAATGAAAGAACTGTGATTGGGCAAATCAGAGAGAGGAGTGGAGAGGGGACATAGGGGAAGGAAAGATGGTGGAATGAGATGGACATCATTATCCTAGGTACATCTGTGACTGTACATATGGTTTGACACTACATCATGACAAACAGAGAAATGAAAAGTTGAGCTGCAATTGTGTACAATTAATCAAAATGTATTCTGCTGACATAAATACTCATTTAAATGTTAAAGAGAAATAGTAAGTTCTTAATACTGGTTTTTCTTTATTTCTGGAAACTTTGGATAAACAAATTTTGAGGGAAAATTTCTTTTCATAGGAAATCATATTAGCTTATAAATATAGATGAATGGTAGAATTAAAATCATGCCATTTTTAAATCTGGCACATCCTTATGAAATAATGTAGCTAATCATGGTCAGTTAACATTGTAAAAATCTAATATCACCAAATGAATACACTTTTTAATATATGATATTAGTACACAATGCAACCTATCAAACATATTTTGGGGCCCCAAAAGTCAAGTCTATGTCAAAGTAAGCATGTAGATCTAACCCTATTTAAAAGAAATATAAGGTGAGAAAGGAATATATTCAGTTGCAACCCATAAATGCAAATAGAAAATTCTAGACAAAGTTTTAGCCAGGGTTCTTTATCAGTGGGAGAAGAAAAAAAAATATTGTGCTGATGCTAATCAGTTAAAGGGAACTAAAAATCCTTAAATATATATAAATAAGAATATACATGATGGTGAGATTCACTGTGATACATTCATACATATACTTAGGAAAATCAGCTCGGATTCATTCTACTGATTTTCCTTATCCCATCTCTCCCTGCTTCCTTTCCCTGACCTTTCTTCGATTGTTTTTATTTTTTATATTCCATTATTTTGTATTAGCATATCAGAGAAAACATTCAAGCTTTGTTTTTTTGAGACTGGCTTATTTCACTTAGCATGATAGTCTTCAGTTCCATCCATCTACCAACAAATGTTATAACATCATTCTTCTTTACAGTTATACTTCATTGTGTGTACATACCACACTTTCTTTATCAGTTCATCTGCTGAGGGTCACCTATGTTGCTTCCGTAGGTTAGCTATTTATAGTAGCTATAAGAATTTTACTGCTATAAACACTGATGTGGCCATGTTACAGAAGTATGCTGATTTAAAATCCTTTGGATATATACCAAGGAGTGGGATAGCTGGGTTGTATGGTCCTTCTTTTCCAAGTTTTTGAGGAATCTGCATACTGTTTTCCAGAGTGCTTGTGTTAGTCTGCAGTCTTACCAATAACATGAGTGTACCTTTTTCCCACATGTTTGCCATTATTTATTGTTATTTGTATTCATGATAATTGCCATTCTGACTGGAATGAGATGAAATATCAATGTAGCTTTAATTTTCCCTTATTCCTTCTGATGGTTTCTTCATCATTTAAAAGTATTATTTTTTTCTCCAGATGTTAGAGTGGTTTCTATTTTTTTATCTTATCATTGATTTCTAATTTCATTCCATTATGATCTAATAGAAGGCAAGGTATTATCTCTATTTATTTTTTGTATTGGCTAAGATTTGCTTTGTGACCTAAAACATGATCTATTTTAGAAAATGTTTCATGTCCTACTGAGAAGAAAGTGAATTCAGTGGATGAAATATTCTGAAGATGTCTGGTAGTTCAAATTATTGATTATATTTTTTTAGTTCCTTAGAATCTTTACTTATTCTTTCTTTGGAGGATTTATCCAGTAATGAGTGAGACATGTTAAAGTCACCCAGTATTATTATACTGTGGTCCATTTGATACTTAATATTGAGAAGGGTTTGCTTGATGTACATAGATGCTCCATTGTTTGGGGCATAAACACTTATGATCATTATATCTTGTTGTTGTATGATTCCTTAAGGAGAATGAAATGTTCTTCTTGATCTCTTCTTATTAATTTTGGCTTGAAATCCACTTCATCTCTTATGAGAATAGTAACCCTTGTTTGTTTATGAGATACACATAAGTGGTATTTCCCCCTCAACCTTTCACTTTCATTCTATGGACTTTTTTGCCTGAAAGGTGAGTCTTTGGCAGACTGCATATTGTTGGGTCTTGAATTTTGATTCAATCTGCTAACTTAAGTCTTTCAATTGAGGAAGCTAGACCACTTACAGTGTTTTTATTGAGAGATAATTTTTATTTCCTTCATTTTGATTTCATCTTAGTTTTTAAATTTGGTTTGATTCTTTGATTGATTAGTCTTCTAGATTAATGCCTCCTTAGGCTTGTTTTCATTTTTATTTTTCATTGCTTCTTTATGAAACATTTTATGGAGGATGTTTTGTAGTGCAGTCTTTCTAGTTATGAAATCTTTTAGCTTTTTTGTATCATAGAAGGTTTTATTACATCTTCAATTTTGAAGCTTAATCTTTTGTTGGCTATAGTATTCTGGTTCCATTACTTTTTAGAGTTTAGTATATATTATTCTAAGGCCTCTTCACTTTTAATATCTGTGTGCAGAAATCAACTGAAGTCCAGAATATCCATTCAAACTATTCATCCATTAGATGGAATATATGTATGTATATATATATATATATATATATATATATATATATATATATATATATATATATATATATCTCAGGTGCTCAATCACATTGATAATCAGGGAAATAAAGTCAGGGATACAGTTGAAGAACAGAGTGATATATCATTTTATGTCCACCAGATACAAAATAATAATTAAAATATAATAATAATAACAGAATAACTCAAGTTTTTTGAACAGTTCCTATTACTATCTTCATTTATAAGGACTACACTCAGTACATGGGTAGGCTACATTCTGATCACCTCCTATGAGCTCCACCTCCAAATACCATCACAGTAAGATTTAGAATTCAACATGTGAAAATTGATGAAGTTGTTCTATATTATAATTTAACATAAAAAGGGCTCACATTTTTCTTAAAATGTAATCTCATTAGAAACATAATATAGAATAATACCCATTTTAAAAAGAAATAAGCATTCTGAATGGATACACATCAATGAAAATTGACTATAATTTCTTCCAGAGAATGAAATTAGTCATTCATTCTAATAAATAGAGCAAAAAATTAATATCCATTATTATGGTTTGGTTCATATTAAATTTACAAGTAAAATATCTAATAGAGATTATGACAGCATAAATAAGCAAAACTTTACCAAGCCTTTGCTAAAATATAGTATATTTTTAATAAAACACAAAAGCACATATTTAAGACTGCATTCTGTAATTTCAAATGACACAATGTGAATAAAAGGCAGATGAGGTTAATGTCATATTTGAGATAGGCAACAATTTCAAACTATCCTACACCGGTATGTTAAAAAAAATAGTCCTGTGAATGAGCAATAAAACTGACCAACTTGGAAGCCTTTACACTCTTTTAATAGTTTAAAGAAACATTATGTTTTGATGGGGAAGCATTTGCCCCTGATGAAGGTGCCTGATGACTTGGTAAAATATTCAGAAAGTAGGCAGAAAGGACTGGGTCAAAAAGTTAAAGGCCAAAGCCACAAGCATGCTGGACAGTTGATAGTCAATGGGTCTTTGAATGTGAAAAATACAGGATAAATGCCAATTTAATATCTCAGTTTTTGCCCCACGTGATAAGTTATGCTGGAACTAATTCCTAGTGACTCATTAGATTTATAACATTCTAAACTGTGTTGTTCAGATGCTATCAAATTTTACATATAAATCCTACTTCATTATAGTTATTCTTACAAGTTAGACACTTGTAATAAAAATTTTCTTCTTTTTTAAGTGTTTAAATCCTTTTATAAAATGTGACATAATTTTTGGAGCTGTTAATGCAGCTATTACATTTGGAAGAAAATGCTCTTTTTAAAATAGCTTAAAAATATGCTCATGTGGTGAAAGAGATGCACATGGTTTTATTGAAGACTGCTAAAGAGACTTTTGTCAAATAAAAGGCACTAAGAAAACCCTCAAATCATTTACCTGAAAGAGCCTAGTCATTCTCTGGAGGTTCCAAAAGATCACAACACCCAAAGCTCTTTAGAGCTGCTTTCCCATTACTCAATTATTCCTCAGAGGGATGGTAACTGCATCATAGATTACAGCTTAACTCTATTTTCCACAACATGATAGTTTATAAAATTATAGTCTATGCTATAGCATTTCTGTTTGATTTATGTCCAGCCTGAGGCATGAAATCTGCTTCTTTCCAGGAGGAAATTATGCTTTGTTGAATAGAAAGGGTTGATGACAACCATAAAATAACTCAGGTTCCTTATCCTGCCCCCAATTACTTACATCCTTGATTTCTCATAAAACAAAGAATTGGGGGCTTGCTAATGTTTCTGATTTTGCTAAATGGAGAAGGTTTAGTAACTCTCATTGGATTTGTTGTAAATATATGCTTCCAAACTTTATACTGTATCTAGAAATTGTTTAAATTTAAAGCAAGAGGAAAAAAGAAATAAATTACAGCTTTGTTACCTAGCACATTTTAATACTACTGGAGCTTTATGAAACACCAGTCTTGATGTTTACAATTTAATGGGTAACAATGTTGAAAACTGACCTTGGCAGGTCATGGATTAATTCAATTTCTGTTTACTCATGTGTATGAAATTTTTCCACTGGGGGTGGGGACAAGAGCAGAGGCAAGGGAAACCAAGTCAATACATGGTATGGGAACATAAGTGCAGCATTCTTTTAAGAATGTAAAACACATTATATTTTGATGGTGAAGCATTAGAATAGTGACAATGAAAAATGGCATAACCTGAAAGTCTAGCTTATGTTGTTTTCTAATAGTCAATTCAGGTTTGATGTGATGATTCAACTAAAAATCACAACATTTTTAATATTTCTGTTTGTTGTTAAACATCTAATTGTGGTAAAGTAAGGTAGATGAAAGAGAACACAATAATTTCTTATTTCAAACTAGTGAAAAGCCCATAGTTATTTTCCTCTAGATTCTCACTCCACGTAGGCACAGAGAGTTGTTTTTAAGAGGAATATGAGACTTTAATCTGGATTACATCAACACATAATATACCCCTTCAGTTTCCGACAAAATATAATTTATTATTTTTATGGTGCTGGGGGTTGAACCCAATGCCTCCCATGTTCTAGGCAAGTGCCCTACCACTTAGCCTCATCCTTAGACTTATAATCTTTATGTTGGCAATTTCTAGTTTCAGCTGTAAAGACTACATGCATAGAAATTACAGAGATAAATAAGGTAATTCAGCCTTCACTTGAATAAATGGGCTGAGACCTTGATTGAAGGTGCTTGTGATGGTTCTTTTAATGGGGGAAATAGCCCAGCTTAGAGCCTCTACTATGTAGCCACTCTGAACAAATTGGAACCCTTAGGTATTAACAAAATAATGGAAAAAATGTCGTTGGTCTGTCTAAAACTTCATTAAATCTCATTTTTCTACCTACCGTCTCAAAGGCTGATGGAAATCTTGAGTGAATTGGATAATTTTTTTTTTTCATTTTGTAAGTTCAGTCTTAATTGAACACTGAAAAAATATTCTGACAGTGGAAGAATTACCTAAATTGCTTGAGAATTGCACAGAAACACACCACTGGAAATTGGGAAATAAAGGTTCTGAAGAAGGATTCTGGGATAAGATTGTGAGAAGCAGGAAAAAGGATGTGTATTTGTAGGTCTTACAAACTGTGAAACTTGCAATAAATATCCTAAAGATATTTTAGTATAGCCTTTATTTGATAGATTATAATCTTTTCCTTTTTTTCTTGAAAAAAAATAGATTATTTTGATCCAGGATAACTGTGAAAGATACACCTGTTTCCTTTTCTCAAGAAAAACAAACCCCAGCTTTGTTTTGCTTTAGTTGTAGTTCTGAGGTAGAAATTTAAAAATTTACTTCATCCCAAAGCAAGCTGGCAAAGTCTGAGATATAATTAGAATCTTACCTTCAGTTCCCACTCTTAGTTTGAATTTAACATTTCTTATTTGCTTCTAAAATATTGCTTACATCTATTAGTAAAGAGGAAACATTTAAATTCCAAAAAATCTTACGGCAATGCAGTCTTTAAAATACAGCATTTCAAACAGTGGTATTGATAAAATGGTTACAAATAACAAATTTTTATACTATTTTCTTTGAGAAACAAATATAGCTAAATGTTTTATTTATAAAACATATACTTTTTAAAATCAAGAGCTAGTAAAAGATACATAGATGATGAATATTTTCATTTTGTATATCTTATTTATGTATATTTAGACAAGATATATTAGAACATGACTTTGATCTCTATTGTGAGCCTCTGTCAGAATTTTGCTTGAGCACTGGATAGACTTGTATTTCAGTCAGTTCTACTTCATTCTTCCTCAGAGTATATTCTAGCATAAATAATAGCACAAAATATGAGCGATCAAAATGGCTTTATGGCATTTTCTAATGACCTAAGTAACCAGGTAGAAATTTCTAATTTAAAAATCAGAGAGAATACTTAAAGTATGTAAAATGCTGGCAGAATTGTTGAAATAAGCATTTGCTTGGAGACATGCCATATTCTGAGTAGATTGGTTTTATGACTGGAAGTAGAGATATTGAATAAAGACATAAAAGAGGCTAAATATTTTCATCAATATGGCATTTTATTAGATTTTTCAGCCTTTATAAAGAAAAATATCAAATTATCATTGGGGGCCAGGTTTACCTATTTTGCTGCTTCTGCTGCAATCCTTTCCTTTCAATAATTCCAGTTTCATCATACATTTAAAACAAGGCTGGGAGAAACAGTGGGACTTCTACACCTGGCTTCACAAATCTATTGCTCCTTGATGGGAATTTTGAGTTGTGTGGAAATGTTTTGCTGTTGTAAAACCAGGTGGTTCAATTAAATATATAAATTGATGCAAACCAGAGGGCATTTTGCTGATGCTGTGCTTTTTAATGCAAACCTGGAACAACAGTCTGTAAACTAGTAACTTCTGGGCACAGAACTCCAATGTATTTCAAATGTGATTTTAGTAAAGACAGATGGGTGATAGCATTTTCTCTAACAAAAGAAGAAAATCTTCTTGGCACTTTTAAAAGTGTGTGTATTTAGGTCCACTCTATGCAACTTTTGTTTGTATTATTTTGCAATATTTGCATATAATAGTCACAGTTACTTACATTCAAGACAAAGGGTTTTGCTTTGTGTCTGCTACAGCTGTTGAGAAGATCAATAGTCTCCAGGCTGATCTGCACTACTTTAAGAGACAAAAGCTTAACAAGAGGAAGAAATTGTCTAGGTCTTTCTCAATGTAGATGTATAATGTTTTATACAATTGACATTTTCTGTTAATAAATAATGCTGATATTTTAAAAATTTGCACAGTATAATTTCAGATGTCTTTGTTAAAGAGAGTTCTACCACAAAACAAATTTTATTCAAGAATGAAAAAAATGTATTTAAAAATTTTGAAACTGAAGAAACTATTCTAATAAAAATATTTATGAATAAAATTAATTATGTATTAAACATAGAATATTACATATTTAGAAATTATAGTGTGGGATAGAGATGTTTCAACAGAACTGTTATAGGAATGTACAAGACTCTTTCTTCAAAAAGCATTTTAAAATGGGAATTTTGATGACCTCTTTGAGTCCCTCACTGGATAGATAGATCCCATAAAGAGAATGAACTTTACAGAAATGTAATTGTCACACTTAAAATTAGCAACAATTCTGCAAGGAAGGAAAGCTGAAAAACAAATTTTCTTTCATTGGACTGGAATAGACTCCTTGAAGAAGCTCTGTGCTTAAGGAATAACAAATATGATTAAATATGTATTCAGTTTAAATTGCAACATATGACTTTTCTACTACTGTCATCCGCATCCGTCAAGAAGTTTTAATGTTGTGCTAGAACCCAGAAATACATGCAATATCTCTATACAAGTGCAATTAATGAAAGAAAGGGTGGACTGAAGAAAGGAAAAGGAATCTCCAGGCAAAATTCTGAGGGAAAAGTGTATGTGTGTGTGTGCGTGCGTGCGCGCGCGGTGTGTGTGTTATCATAAAAGTAAAAAGCAGCTGGAGAAGTTACATTATCACAGATATGTGATAGGCTGTGGGCTGCTCATAAGCTGAGTTATCTAATGGACTGTACTTAGTTTGATAAAGATATGGTCCTAAGAGGCTGCCCCTTAAAAGTTCTATCTATTCAACAAGTTCTGATACACAGCTTATTAGGAAGGCAGTGCATCCTTTATTCTCTCTTCCTTCATTCATTTTATACCTACAACTGATTGAAGTAAACTGCTGAACTTAATAAATAGTTACTTCACAAAAAGATATATTATGCATATTAAAGGAATATAAGTTTTTTGGTTAAATGAACAATATTTAAAGAAGTTTTTTATAAACCTGCATCTCTTTGAATCTTTCCTAACTAAATGCAGAATTGAATACATTACATTATACAGTCCATTAATATAAAAGTGAAAATTAGAGTGAAGACAATAGTGCAATGAATTTTTAGCAATTATACTTGTAAACAGTGTGAAAAAGATTATATATGCTATAGTTTTATATATTTTATATATATATATATATATTATATAACAAGGTGGACTTATTTTCAAACAAGTAAGGCAAACTTTATGCGGAATGTTGTATATCTCTATTGTTCCTCTACCCCAAATGCTTTTTAAAATAGAAATAATTCTTCCCCATTCAATTGTGTGAAGGGGAAATTTTATGTCATTACACTATAGACTTCGGCACTCTGAACAGAGTTGATGGTTTTACCAAGTATGCTGGAACAACAAGCTGGAGCAATTGGAGTCATTCTTAGGATTTTTGAACTTTGGATTAGTTAGAATATCTTTCTCTAATTAGTATCTTTTTTATAAATGAAACTCTTGTGAAGCATGAGAATTGCCAGTGGCCAGCTCCTCTAAACAAGGAAGGAGTCAGAGTCTGACAGGAAATATCCTACAAAAAAGGGAGGGAAACAGGGGGAGTCAAAGTCTTACTTGCCACACCATGAAGTTCTAAAACGGCATGAATGTTCCAAAACATTTTACTTTTGTGCCCACATAGTTGGTGAGTTGGGTATGAGTTCAGTCTCTTCCTTACAAATGTCACCATAAAATTAATGACTTTTATACAAAACTACAAAGAAGTAATTAAGAATTACTTTAAAGCAAATTTCTGAGTGCTTAAGCATAAGTCTTTCTCTTCTATTTTCAGGTAGCACCTGCTTGTCACCTCCATTTTTGATATGTAGTTTTATCAAAAAACAATTATGAAATATATTTAACATTTAAGGATAAAATAGGAATGACATTCTTTAAAATCGTTCTGAGGAATAGAGGGCTGTGATTTTTATCATCTCTTATTTATTCACAAAGAAAAGTTTTATTTCTGAATGTTTTAAATTACATTTTATATTATTCCAAAGTTATTAAATACAAAATGACTTGTCATGTTAACATCACCTTTATTTAAACTAACGAAGTTGCATGAAAGAAAGAAAGCATTTGATCTGTTCTGGTATACTTATGCTATTTTCTTGTTAAAAAAATTAAATTGGATTGATATTTGTTTATCTAAGATTCAACCAAACACCTCTTGTAAAATTTCTGATTAATTAATATGGTATATCTGGGACTATTTTACAAATTATTTGTGCCTAATAATGTTTTTAAATGCACCACTGGGGACCATATAACTTTTAGAATCAGACTACCTTTAAATTCTAGTTTCATTGATGTTATTTAAAGTGGTCACAATTTCTCTGTGATTTATTTTCTTTTCTATAGTATGAGTATAATGTTATTACTAGAGTCAGAAGATTGATATTGAAATTAAGTGAACTTACATGGGAAGCACTTTGTTCAGGGCTCACACATTGTAAGCCCTCAACATATTAACAAATTTTGCATTTATCAGTCCTTACAAACTTGACAAACAGTACTTTAATGGAAGAATTCATTGAATTCTAATGAAATATAAAGAGCAAGGAGGGATATCATTGAGAAGGGTACAAAATGTAAATTATTACCAAGATTTGTTAAATAAAGAAAAAAACAATGAAAATTAAATCTAGACTAAGAAGTTCCTTTTGGGCCTCATTATTTCTCTTTTCACTTTCTTTTAGTTGACAAACCATTCCTAATCCAACAGAAAGCAATCATTATGCATGTGTAATATTTTATTGGAAATCAGTGGCATTAAGAAGGAGTTCTATTCACCTCTCTTTATAAGTTACCTACCGTGGCTACAGGGTGATTTGTTCATTTAATCTGTTTCCACTTCGTACATTGACATGTGAAAACAGTTTGCCAAAATGATACTTCAGAAAATGTGGTCACTGCTAACATGGCAGTATTCCTGTGGATTAGGAAGTTTCCAGAAGGCTCTCTAATTTTTTTCTACTTTTTCTTTCATCTCATGTCAGTTATTGTATGCAACTTCCTAACATCACTAATAGCTAATAAATATGGCCATTATTTGAGAAACATTAATATGGACATCTAGTAACAAACATGAATAGATATGAAATGGAATTATTAAAAGGTAAATGGAAAAAAAGGTAACTTATATTACTCCCAAACCATTTTTTTGGAGCTATGTAGATTTTTTTTTAAAGCAGACATTAATATTTTTTCTTTTCTTTTTCTCTTTTTTTCTTTTTCTTTCTTTCTTTCTTTCTTTTTTTTTTTTGTACCAGGGATTGAACCTAGGGGTACTTTACCACTGAGATGCATGAAGTCCTTTTTGGTTTTTATTTTGATACAGGGTCTTCCCCAAGTTGCTTATGGCATTCCTAAATTGCTGAGGCTGGCTTTGAACTTACAATCCTGACTTGTCTCAGAGCAGCTAGAATTACAGGTATGCACCATCATGTCTGGTGTAGCCATTAATATTAAAACTCTTAGGTTTATTTTTTATTGAAATAAAATATATTTTTAACTGAAACATAAAAACAAAAATTTTACATATTAATGGCTTATCATGTGTATTTTGATGCATGTATACCTTGCATAATGTTTAAATCAGGGTAAATATACCTATCTCCTCAAACATTTATTTCTTTAAATTAAAAACTCAAAATTATTTCTTCTAGCTGTTGGAGATATACAGCAGATAGCTGTTATCTACAGTCATCCTACTGTGCTATAGCATACCAGAACTTCTGACTCCTAAGGAACTATAACTTAGTATCTGTTGATCAACCTATCCACAGGCCTCCCTCCTGCCACTCTCCACAGCCCCTGGTAACAGCTATTCTGCTCTTGATCTCTGTGCTTCTTTTGCTGAATACTGTGTTAGTGAAATTCAACACTGTTGTGTGTTACTAAATCTCATTCATTCTCTCTGCTGAATAGTATAGCATTATATGAATACAGCACAATTTTTCTATTCATTTTACTGCAGATGGATTTTTGCTTTGTTGCCAGTTTGAGACTGTTGGATTTAATTTATTTTCATATGTTTTTTAATTTTGCAAAATAAATGCCCCTCTTTGGCAATAAATAAATTTTTTAGGCTATATATTAGCCTCATGGCAGATACTTTTGAGTACAGTGGACCTGGTGTTGATCTTCTCCAGAAATCTATAATGCTCTTATTACCAGAAGAATTATTTATCCATGGTAAATCCACATAAAAACATTACATACATAGAGAAATAGAAATATGTTGAAAAAAATAGTTACTAGGTTTCTCATTTGGTTTGTAGCTGAAGAAACTGAAGGAATAAAAGAAAACTAATTTAGTTTAATTATTTATTTCATAATTACTGATAAATTGATAAGTAGTAACTGTGTTTTGCTTTCTGTTCATCAAGGACAGTACTATGTTTTTCTTTCATCCTTATGTCTTGTTTACTTATGTCATTATAAATTAATCTCTATCTATGAAAACATTCATGACAGAGCATTTCCTACTGGTCCCATCCAGGGCTCTCTGTTCCTCCAATATAATAGTGGCCTTTTCTACTAACTAAAATCTCTAGAAGCCACTAAGACATTAAAATCCAATTCCCAATGAAGAAGATAGAGAGGTAAAGAGGCCAAGTGTACATGAAGACCTGTTAATGATATAAATTGATGATGATGATTATAGATAGATAGATGGATAAGTAAGTAGATTGAAAGATGATAGAGAATAAGGTTAGTGATATAAGACTGAACATTCTGGTCCTTCAAAAGCTTATGGATATAATTTAGAATTTATTCTGAGCTATAATCTGTGCATTTTCAGGTGAACTATAGGCAAAGTTTCATATCATGTAAAGCATTTCTGATAGATAATTAAGAACTAAAAAAGCAATAACTATGATGACAAGAGAAGATCATGTAATAAAATATTTAATGGAATATGGATTTTTACTCTGTTTTTCCTAAAATTATCAAGAAATGTTCTCTTTTTCCTACTCAATAAGCAAACTTTTACTTTAGCACATGTGTATTGTAGTCATTCTATGTAATTTCAGTATTGATCATATAATTTGATTATATATGTATTAATGTACCATTCATGCACTAGTTTTGTTCCCGAACCAATATAACATATTTAATTAATGCATTATGCTTTTTCTGAGAGAAGCTACCATTACATCTGTAATGTTCTTGTAAATTTAAGAAACATGTTTTGCTAAGGATAGCAAAATCTTGAAAAATAATTGAAATATATAATCATCAAAACAAACAACAATGAGGCTATTTATTTAAGCCATTCCTTGGTAATAACTAAAATGTCCCAAAATAGTGGGGAAAAAAAAGTCAACCTCATGTCCAAGTAATTTGTTCTCAATTAACTATGTATATGAAGTTTAGCTTGAGATGAGAAATAATTAGCATTATAAAGCAAATCATAGGATAAAAAGAGCTCATGATGTTTCTACAGAGGTCTTCATATGCACACGAGTTCCAAGCTCTTGACGCTCAGGAAAAGGCCAGCTTTTCTCATTGAAAAAACTCAGTAGTCTTGTTTCCTTGTGAGTTGAAACATTCCTTCTTTATTCCTTTGATGGATACAGATTGGTGTTTAAAGGTATAGATATTAAAATACTAATAGATCATTGAGTGGCTACCCAATAAACATCTATCAAGTAGAAAAAAAATGTAGTGGACCATGTCCTTGGAGATAGCACCCAGATTCAGGGAAAGTTATTTAAGATCCTAGAGAAGATGATATTTCATATCCAAAATTTGAAGAGAAGCAGCATCAGATTTTCATAGAGAAAAAAAAAACAAAGCTAGAATTTTTACCTTGACAATTATTCTTGACCATATTACTTTGTTTAAAAATTTAAATAGTTATATCTGTTTAATAGGCCTGACTGGTAGTATAGAAATGATATGATCCAAAGAATAATTTTGGGAGGCAGAAATAATGAGACTCTTGTAATATTTCTTCCTTTTCAAGATTATACACTCATTTCCGTTTCAGAAATGATCAATAAGAACCCTTGTTATTCAAATAAAAAGATCAGCTTAGTTGAAGAAGTTTGATTACATAGTTTATTCCCCAGAATTATTCAAGTTATAGTGGAAGCATATTTTGGGATCAACTCATCTCACAGCATATTTGTTTCAATGGAAATAAAGAGGAAATATCATACAAATATTATCTGTGTTTATTATAATGCTTACCTAGAAGAGAAAAATAAAACAAAACATGTTGGGTTGGTGTATCATGGTAGAAGCCATAATGGAGAAAATAAAAGCAATAACCTTGCAGCAGGAGCAAGTGCTGACCCAATTGCAGGATTGTTGCCATACCTACGATATTTGAAATTTATCTTATCAGGCCAGATGAAGCATTTGAACAAATAAGTGTCATATCTCATTTGTAATATTCTTGCCTTGGGAATTTGGAATACAGAGGCAAGTAGGCCTCGTTGTTTGTGTTATCAGTTTAGGGATGAAAAATGTGAAACAGAGAGCACTACGCAGAGATGATAATGATATCTGAATACACAAAATACCACAATTCTTCCAACCCACAGAGTGTTTCTGTGGCAATGCACATTTCACTGTTTTTAAGATAAGCTGAGATTTTAATCAACTGTCTGGCTATGTTTTGAAACAAACAAACAATCACAGGGGTAAACATTAAGCAGCTGGCTGTGGAAGAATCACTAATTAACATTAATAGTGGACAATATCCAGTGGGGAGAGGGAGAATAGCAGTTCACTGGATTAGACAAAGCAGAATGGAGAGGGAGGGAAGATGGGACTAGGAAAGACAGTACAGTGAACCAAACATAATTTTCCTATGGTTATATGAATACATGACCAGCGTAGCTCCACATCATGTACCACCTATCTACGACTCCAGAAAGAGCTGTGCACTTTCCCAAAACTATGAATTTTCTCTCATTGTTCCTATCACCAGTGGGATCCATCTCCAGTCATTTCCCTCTATTCCACATAAAAGCCTTCCCTCTTTGAGAGCTCATGCAGGTGGCACCCCTCCTCACAGAGAACTCCCTGATCTCCAAACCGGATATGTTCTTACTGTCTTCAGAAATCTGACAGCTCTGTCTTCATATTTTACAGTTGCCACTTTCTACTTTAATTAATTATTTGTTTTCATATTTTTTTTTCTCCTTTAATAGACTAATAAAGGAGGGTGATAGAATCTTGCACATTTTTATATCGATCACAAAACCTGGAGTTAGTGCCTGAGTTGAAGTGGCTACCCAATAAACGTCTATCAAGTGGAAAAAAATGTAGTGGACCATGTCCTTGGAGATAGCACCCAGATTCAGGGAGAGTTTTGCCCTGGAACCATGGGTAAGAGATTGAATTGTGCCAGGCTTTTCTTTTTTGTCATTGAACCCAGTATATAGACCCTAGGTAGGAGAGTAAGTGTGAGTGTGCATGTGTGAAGAAGCTGGTGTTATCAAAAGTTGAGCGATTATGATTAAAACATAAATTCTAGAATCAGAGTTCAAGTGTTCTGAAGCCCCTTCTACCTCTTACCTTTTATGTGTGTGACACCATTTTAAATTGCAGTGACAGAAATGGGGATATTGTAAGAATGCAGAGATGTGATGTGTTTATGATGCAACAGTCTTTGTCACTTAGTGAGGACAATATTAATTAAACACAGACTAAGGAAGGGAATACCGAACCAAATTCTGTCCTGTCTTTTTATTTTGTTTAAACCAGTAACATCTCAAAGAACACAAACCTTATATCAGAGCCTAGTAATTTTGGGGTTCTATACACTGACTACAACCACACCTTTTTATTTTTATTATGACAGGTATTTCAATAAATATTAACCTAAAAAAAGCTGTTATTTTGGACTCAGTCATTCTTGCATTATTTTCCTAAAATTATAACATTCTTTTCGAGAATGTCTGAACACTCTACTAAGAATCTCTTTTTATGATGGCAGTACTATATATAGACTTTGACTCCAGACCTGATGAATAAAGAATTAGCCTTTGGGGGCTGGGTTGTGGCTCAGCAGTAGAGCGCTCACCTAACATGCACTAGGTCCTGGGTTCGGTCCTCAACACCACATAAAAATAAGTAAACAAAATAAAGGAATTAAAAAGAAAAGAATTAGCCTTTGGTTGGGAAAATAAAGTTTGATAAATTATATATAAATATGTAAACATAAACTAATACATATATATTTGAAAAGTAAACTCTTCCATAAGTAAACAAAATTCTAAACATATATACACACACACAAAAAAAAACACTGGAACTTTTTGCACAGGATCCTTAGGACAACTTGCCAGCCTTTTGGAAAACAGTTGAGTAACCAGAGCTGTGGTGGAGAAGAAAATATCAGCCAAGCTTGTTTGAAAACCAAAGATACAAAGCAGCAAAACTGATTCTGGTCACATTTATAGACATGTTGAAAATTTCTAATTTAAAAATAAATGTTCATTTGTTTAGCAACGACATGAACAATGTATAGATATTTATTAAAATAGTGCTTCTCAATCTGTTAATAAAGACTCTCCTTTTAAAATTTTCATTTATCACAGATTCGTATCTTTGTAAAAGTGAATAAATATGAATGACTAGAAAAGGGAATTTAAAGGCACAGAACGTAGTCACAAAATACCATGTAATACATGATTCCATTGATATGAAATGTCAGAATAAATAGAGACAGAAGTAGATCCATGGTTTACCTAAGACTGGAGGGGGCCTAGACAGTTCTTGGCAATAGATGCTAAGTTCCTATTTGAAGTGATGGAGATGTTCCCACTGTATATTATGATGATATTTACAGAACTCTGTAAATATGCTAAGCCCTGAATTACATGTTCAATAGGCAAATTTTATATATTAAATATATCTAAATAAAGTCATTTTTTAAAAGCAAAGAAGCAAAACAAGAGATTTATTATTGTCTTCAAAAGATGTAAAATTATATGTTAATAAAGTAGAACAGATAGATATGTGTTATGTGGAAATACAGGAATGATAGTAATTGTACAGAGCAATAAATTGGACATTTTTATGTTACTAGCAAGATATTAAGCTTAAGATCATAATACTAATTTTCATTGTTTTTATTCATTGAACAAATTATTGACAATTAACTATGTGAAAGATTCTAGATCCTGAAAATATAACACTTACCAAAATTTAAACTCTGCCCAAAAAGGAGAAAGCTAAAACTGAATAATACTTTTCTATGTAAATACTGTGTATATGGACAAAATGTACCAAGTACTATGAAGAAAATCACCATATGTAGGAAAGCACCATATGAAATGAAGGAGTCTAGGTTGTGGGGGCAGCAATGGCCCACAAGAGAACAGTCAGAAACCTTTATTCAAGAAACGTAGTCTAATGTGGGGAGGGACTCCAACAGAAGCACAGGCTAGGTAGTTGCTTTGCAACAGGGAAAAGCATGGCCAATTCAAACAGCTGAAGACATCTCGCCATGATGACTAACACTGAAATAGGGGTGAGTAACTCTGGGTGAGGCCAGCGCCACAGCAGAAAAGTACCTGTTTTGTACACCATAAGTACAGTAGCTAATAGGCCCATTTTAACACATTTTACAGTTTGAAAAGTTGCTGATTGCTATTCTGAAAATGATCCAGGCAGGTGGGCATGGTGTTTAATATGTTCTACAAAAGTTTCTCCCCCTCAAAGAGAGGGGAAAAAATGTTAAAATCATCTTACAATTAATCTCTAGTAACACTCTAACCTTACAAATATCTCCATGGATCTGAGAATGTAGATCACTGTACATCCTTTGGCTAATCATTAATCTATCCATAATGTAATCTATTATACATAAGAATGTTCATGTGCATATGTAGGCATATGTGTCAAGTATATATAAATATGAACATATATTTTCAAATATATAAATTTTGAACAAATTCACCTTTTCTTCAAATTGACATCAGTGAACCAGCTTAAAGCTACTGCAAGACTCATTGAGGTTATCCATTGATTTTTGCCATGAGAAATGATTTGGACTTTAGTCTCAAGTATATCTCTACTAATAAAAACACCCTCAAAGGTCAATTAGATAGGGTAATGAAAATGAAATGTACTATCATTGTAAAAGAATTCCATAAATTCTGTTACAGATATTGCAATATTGTTAAAGATATCAATGATTCAGGTGTGATGGTGCTTGCCTGTAATCCCAGTGGCTCAGTAGGCTGAGGCAGGAGGATTGTGAGTTCAAAGCCAGGCTCAGCAAAAGAGAGGTGCTAAGCAATTCATTGAGACCCTGTTTCTAAATAAAACACAAAATAGGGTTGGGGATGTGGCTCAGTGCTCAATGCCCCTGAGTTCAATCCTGGGTAACAAAACAAAAAAAAAGGTATCAATAACACCATGAAAAAAACACCATGTAAACACTTTTGGGATATGTAGAATATTAGTATATGAATACATAAAATAAACAAATATACACGAGTTTAGAAAATATAATTTTACAGTTTAGGTTTATCAATGTTTAAAATGCACAGTGTGTAACAGTCCAGCTAAGACAAAGAGTGCCTGTTCATTGCTGTGCATTATTTTTACCTGCTATGCTCACCTTCCCCTTTCTCAAGGTCACGTGTATGTTACATTGAGCTCTTGAGCCATTTTTTTACACTGTTACTCTGTATACATGTCTACTATACTCAATTCCAAACTGTATCAGTTAATTTTAAAATAACTTAAATATTTTATACTAGAATACTAGTAATGAAAATAGTGTCTATAAATTGTGCTAATTAATTTCTTTTTCAGTTTACATACTAGAGATTAAGGTGTTAAAGCATGATATTCATAAATCTGAAAACATGTAAGTTAGCTATTTCATTTTTCTCTGACACCGAAGGATACAACAACAAATCTCAGAAATGTAACACTGTAAATAACACTACCAAAGAGTATTAAACAAATCAGAATATCTGGAAAGAGACTAATTTTTAATTAACTTAAATTAACATTAGAGTAATATCTATTTAACCTTTCAAAGAAATTAGCAATACTTTGTTACATTAAATTTAAGCATAATTAATCTTAGAGATGTTTTGTTCATGATCAGTTAATATACTGATTGATTTATTAGTATAATCTCAATTTGATAGATATTTTCAAATAAATGGTGTGATAAATCTTGTCATTATATATAATATAATGTAGAATATCAGTTCTCAAACTTTTTGGTATCAGGATCTCTTTAGAAGCTTAAAAACTATTATGGATTATAAAGAGCTTTGGTTATAAAAATATTGCTATTTATCATATTAGATATTAAAACTAAAATATTTTATTAATTATAATTTTAAAATTATAAACTTATTACGTATTACATAAACATATTGTAAAATACAAAGAATCTATTTTCCAAAACATAGTGAAGAAATGCACATTTGCAAGCATTCTGTATTAATTGAACTAATATAAAAGAGTCTGAGTCTCATATCAGCTTTTGCAGTCCTTCAGTGGTGAAATTTTGATGTTTGTAAAGGCAATCCAACCTGACACAGATATGTAGCTGGAAAAGGGAGGAGTATTTTTAACAATTTTCTCAGATAATTATAGATATTTTTCCTTGATACTTTACAAAAGTTTAACAAGTGATATGCAATCTGAAACCACACCAATAAGTTTTCTATAATACTTTATTTGTCAAAATTCCCTCAACTATCTTGTACTTTGAAAGAAACTTTTACACATTCAAGATTGTATAGCTGCAATTGGTCATTTGGAAAACACTGGTTCACTGAGCTCTCCAAGTATTCTGTATTTTGACACATTCCATTATATAGTATAAAGAGATTACCATTCTTTGTTAGGATCACCACCTATAAACCATCTCATCAGAAAAGTCTCTAAGGATTGGGTGGCTCACAAGACTGCACCAGTAGGTGCAAGATTACAAAATTCCAATTTTCACCTAAATACTGTCAGTTATTTTCTTTGAAATTACAGTCATAGTTCATTTATTTTGAGAAAACATCTGCGTCGAATAACCTACATCTCAGTAACAGTAGTTTTTCTACTATTCTTTCAAGTAAAAATGTTGGTTCCAGAGAAAGATAAACAGTTCACAGCTCAGTCACCCACCCACGTGCTTTTCCTGGAGACCACTGCACCTGGGTGTACAGTGGAATTATTATTTTGTCCCATAGATCTTAATCTGTAAAACTTATTAAAATTAAGGATAGATATTTAACAAAGTGAAAAATTTTTACTTCTTTACCACAGACTTTTGTATGTGTCACTGGCTTCTGTTTTTCTTGGAAATGTGCAGCACAGAACAATAAAATGGTTTTTAGGGTACAGCTGCAACTTTACTGCTGTCAGCGTTTTTACCCATTCTTGATTTCGCAATATCGATACAATGTCAATACAGTGAAAAGGGCAAATAATGCTTTAGCATTATCATTATTCAACTAAATATGCCCTAAAACTTCTCCCAGGGGTCTTCTCCCAGACCATGCCCAAAGACATAGAGTGAAAAAATAATACCATCCTTTAACAAGAAAAACGGTAACACACAAACACAACTTCAAAAGTACCTTAGCTAAAAAGAGAACTGAGAGAAGGAGCGAAACTACAAGATGAAAGTGAACAAAACTAGACAGCACTATCCTTGTGGATGAGAACTTCCTCATCATTCTCAACTGGCAAGCCCTCACACCTACTGCTGCAAATAAAGGTTGCATCACATCATATAAAATCATCAGGACATAGAGAAGAGGGTATAATTTCGCTGGTAAATTCCTCTTATACTTTTTTTTTTTAAGAGTAGATTCTTTTACCTCACCATAAAAGACATTCACAGAATAAAATTGTGGTGTCCCTTAGAAAAAGCATTATTTTAGTGCCTATCATTCTTTGACTCTCTGATACATGAAGCTCAAATTCAGACAATTTGCTAATGTAATTGTAAGTAGTAGCAGTAGCTACTTTTCAAAATAGCTACTACTTGTAAGTAGTAGTAGTATATACTTTATAAAATAAAAAAAAACATGTATAATAACAAATAACTAGCAATCTGGAAAACAGACCATAAATTTGGATAATAACTTATATAAATTGTAATTTGGCTTTTGTATCCACAATATAGTCACATAAATTAAACTGAAAAGGACATGCAGAGGTATTCAGTGACAGTCTTCCATTGAGTCCTGAACCCAATCACTCACTTCATCCAAGAAACAAACAGTATTGTAATGAATTAGAAAAATAAAATTTTTGACATTTTTCCCATTTTGAAGTTTTCAAATGCCATGTATGTATGAAAGAGAATTGGCTCTTCAAAAATGCAGGTTGTATTTCTTTTCTATATTGAACAAAATATCATACTCTGACTCCAATATTTAAAAACATAACTTTTTAGTGATATTTGTTTCTTAAAAAAATTAGAATGTATTTGGCAATTGCAAGTTCACATTAATGAAGCAGTTGGAATGTCAACTTGTCATTTAGAAATATCTTGTTCTGACTTATAGCTGTAAGTTACTGAAAAAATAACTGACATACTCATAATATTATTTTAGGAAATTGCTGGACTGGCTAGTCCATATGCAGCTTTGTAAGGTTTTTTTGTTTCCTTAGGATTACATTTTCTTATTTCAGTGTCAACAGCATCTACAAGTTCTATAAAACCAAGAAAACGACTTTCAAACTTTATAAATAGTAAAATTCTCATTCTACCCTAAAGAAATTAATTATTACTTGATACTGAATGAATCCATTTACTGTAGAAGTAAATGCAGCAAAAAGGAATTATATCAATAGCTTTTTAAAATTTCATGAACAAATTAATTTGTACTAAACAAAAACCAGAATATTCAGAGACTTCCCAATTCTGATTAAGTTCTATGGGAACATATATAGACATTGAATTATTTTCTCAAGTTGAATGCCCATTTTAAAATCAATCGATAAAATATCAGTTGCATGTTATTTATTTCTTTGGAACATAGAACATTTGTGAAAGCAAAAGAAACATTTAAGCCAACTCTCACTAAATATCACTAGTTCTGATAACTATGGATGTAATTAAAACGTTTTAAAATGACTTAGCATCTGATTTATATGAGAACTTTCCCTTCAGGACAACTTTTTTGAAACACCCAAAGTTCATTTGTTTAAGTTCCTTAAAACTCTTTGGCTTAAAAAGGTAGGAAAAGTGATACCACTCGGTATTGGGCATCTGATATGATTTCATCTTTTTTGCAAAATAGATTTTAGACTTAGTTTTTTTTAAAAAAGCCTGAGAAAATTTAAAATTATTTCTAATGAACATGATTTTTTAAAAGATATCCACAAAAATATCCAACTATTTGATTATAATTTGTATTTTAAAAATATTTTTTAATTACATTTATGCAAAATGATGTGAATTTTATTCTAAATTTCCTTGCTTCTTTCTTTATGAAAAAAAAAAGAAAGCATGTCACTCTCCAGTTATGGGTGCCTATAAATATGACAACTAATTAATCTTATCATTGTCTATCTAACATGACTTTATTTAAGGGACAAAAATAAAAGTTCAAGCTGTGCTCTGTTCATGTTGATTGGTGGGGTAAGGGAACAAAACAGTAAAAGCAAACAGGGAATCAGTTGTATGATGAGAACTTTACTCAATATTGTTGGTGGAGCTGTGTGGCTTCTGTATTGAGCTCCTATTTCAGACAGTTTTTTTCCCCATAATTTTAGGGCAAAATCTTTGAAAAAATTTAAAATACTGTGATAAAATTTTTGTCTCTGAAAGACATAAATGATTTTTCAGAGAGGAAATCAAAATTTCTTAAAATATATTCTGCTCTTCGTTCATTGAAGGGAGGCGCCTTAACTATTTTTATAATCTACATTTTTCAAGTAGCTTTTTACATAAAACTAAACCACCATCTTCGTATATTAAGGCACTAAATTCAAATGATTATCAACTCTATTTCTATATGCTCATCTGTTTATTTACACTTCTTTTTGTGGAAAGAAGTGGGGGTACCAGGGATTGAACTCAGGGGCACTTGACCACTGAGCCACATCCCCAGTCCTATTTTGTATTTTATTTAGAGATAGGGTCTCACTGAGTAGCTTAGCTCTTTGCTTCCCCACCACCCCTGGGAAGAATCACACTTTATTAGAATGTTTTTGATTGCAAGAAATAAAAGTCCCTTTAACCCTAATCCTATCTCAAAACAAAAATTAAAAGGGCTAGGGTTATAGCTCACTAGTAAAGTGCCCCTGAGTTTAATCTCTAGTACAAAAAAAAAAAAAAGTACATTGCAAGAATTAAAGCTTCAGAAAGGAGAAGTAAATGTTGGAATATTATCGAGAACCCTGAACATCCTTCTACCTTGGCATTAGCTTCACTCTTCTTTTCCTAAACTTTGTGGTAGAGAATTCCCATCATCCCATTTGTTTTTATTGTTATTATTATTATTTGTTCTACTCAGTTGTATATGACAGTAGAATGAATTTGAATTCATCATACACAAATAGAGCACAAAATTTCAATTCTCTAGTTGGACATGACATAGACGCACCATTGATGTAATCATACATTTACCTAGTGTAATGATGTCCATCTCATTCCACCATCTTTTCTACCCCCATAACTCCTCCCCACCCTCCCCTTTGTCCAATACAAATTTCCTCCATTCTTCCATGCACCCACCCCCCCCCCGGCCCCCATAATAGATCAGCATTCACTAATCAGAGAAAACATTCAGCCTTTTATTTTTGGAGGATTGGCTTACTTGGCTTAGCATAATATTTTCCAACTCCATCCATTAAGCTGCAAATGCCATAACTGTATTTTCTTTTAATGCTGAGTTATATTCCACTGTGTATATATAGCACAGTTTCTTTTGCTGAGGCTGGCTTTGAACTCGCCATCCTCCTGTCCCAGTCCCCAGAGCCATTGGAATTACAGGTGTGTGACATCATGCCTAACTTATTTAAAATAATATTTCTTAAAAATCTTATTTCATTTCTTTGACCCATAATCAATTTACCCATTGAATTAATGTTGAATCTATAATTGTGTTCTTTCCAATGCTGCCATTCCCAAGAGCACAGTATTCTCACTTACATTATTCTATTTCAAGTTCATGACAACATTTGATATGAAATGATTATTTTCTTTTCATAAAAATATTTTCAAGTTTAAGGTTATTTGCTGAGTATAATACATTAACTTGAAAGTTAAAAGAAAATTTATAGTTGTCTTTCTCACTGATTTTTCTCACTACTCAAATCCACAAACCAAGTAGTGTTTGCCTTGCTTTGGAATTAAACAGCCTCCTTATAATGGAGATTTTCTGATAGAAATTATCAGTATATCCATGTGCTCATTTAAATTATGAAAACTGAAGAGTCTGAGAAATATATCACTATGATAAGTTTGCTCATTCGTGAGCTGCCCTCACCTCACTGTGAGAATATTGAGTTGAAAAGTGATCATCTTAGCATCCTCCAGGGTGAGAACCTGTGATGTAATGATGACCAAAGTGGCACTGAAAGTCCTAGTATTTGGATTAATGGCAATAGTCCTCCAGCCCACTGTAGTCCAGTTTCATGATACCATATCTACATGAAAAGAGTTTCAAAAGAAAAGATGTGAAGTGGTGGATGGATACAAGAAGGCTTAATGCAGCCATTGAGCTCATGGAGACATGCGATTATAATGTGAGTCTACTCAGGAGTGGGTGTGTGTTTGTACTTTGTGTCACAGAAATTGTTATTACATGGAGAGTTATGAAAGAAGCTGTTTCTTTTTTTCACTTTGCATCTTATCTTGGTCATGTGTATTCTGTACTTGAGAATTATATTCAGTAACAACAACACCAACAAAAGAGAGTTAGAGGGAGAGGGAGAAGGGGGGGCGAGAGAAAGAGAAAGAGAGATGAGAAAATTGTTACTAGTTCAAATAATAATAATTATCATTATTACTAGCCTAGACATCACAGTGACAACCAAGAGCCTCCAATATCCAAGCATTGTGTTAGATAATTTAAATATGTGATATGGTTTTTATTATTAGATTCTTTATCTGTAAACTGGAGGTGATGTCTACTCTTGGTTGATATATATGTCAGTCCCTACAGAAGAGACTATTTGTAGAGAGGTGAGCAGGGTTGGGGGAACTAATCAGAGATGGTTAAACACCCAGATAGCAACAATAGCAAGAAGCTATCATACCCCATACCTATCATACCTTCTCTGTGAGACAGAGAAGCAGAGATGCCCATACAGAGGGAGTTGTGACCAAGTCGAAGGCAACTACTCACAAAAATCCTGTAGTCTGGGCAGGAGGAGAGAGAATAAATACTTAGGTTCTTGCTTCTTTCAGTCTCTAGGTTTCATCTAGCACCTCCTTTTGGCTGAACCCACTAGTGGCCAAGGATTAAGGCTACCTGGTGTTCCGGTCCATGGAGCTCAGGCTCTGGGAGCACAGAGGGTGTGATGGAGGCAAATAGGAAATAATCACCAGATATTGTTATATTACAGAGAAAGTAGTGGCAGATCTAGAACTCAAGTTAAGCTCTGTGTTCCCCAAAAGTCGACTGTTCACCTTCATATGCATTTAAAGTCTCATTAGAGATTTAGATTAGATGATAATGTAGTAAGAAATTAGAGAAAACAAGAGAAAAGAAAAATAGAAGTAAATATTCCTTCTATTCCCTTTCAAGAAGAGAGAATCATTTTTGATGTTGAAAACTCCTTCCCTTTCAAAAAATTATCATGATGATGCAGGTAGTAGTGGTGGTGGTAACAGGGGAGGTGGGGCGAGGAATGTGGGGTAAAAATTGTAGCTAACTCCTGGCATTTAGACTTTCTTAACAGAATCACTATGTTTTGTCTCATGCAGATTAAATTTAGATTCCTTAAATTAAAAATGAAAACATCCCATTTTGTACATGCCTCATGGGGAAAGAGCTGTTGATTCACACTTGCTGGGTAACACAGCTGATGCTCTGTGGACCCCTATGGTTCAGGAAGGAAGAGTGGGATGCTCTGGGGCATCCTTGTGAACTGCCCAAGATGTTTCACAGCTAAATGCTTAGCTTTTGCATGCAAATTGGTCTCTAAGTGCTTTTATATCAGGAAAGCTCTTTGTTTTTATTTGTAAATTTTAATACACTGATGTTTTGTATTTTGCTATATCTACAACTACATAAACAATACCTTCTTATTCCTACTTGTTCTTTATATGTAGGTTAAAAAAGCTATTTTTGTATTATTTCTGAGAGAATAAGTTCTTATATAATAAATGAGTTTATTAAATCAGTTAGTATTTATTGACCACCTACTGTGGGCCAAGGGTTTTTCTAAGTACTAGGAATCTAGCTATAAATAAATCAGTCAAAACCCCCTGACCTCATTCTACAGGAAGACAAGCAATAACTATATGTATGAATAAAACAAATGGCATGTTGTATGGTGATAAATGTTAAGGGGTAAAAACAGTACCAGGGAAAAGGTATTTTCATTGCATTATTAATATTTGGAAAAAAATGCAATGAATAATTGTGAACAATTTCCTAACTTGAGCCTGGGGCGGTGGAATGTACATGTACTCCCAGCTACTCTGGAGGCTGATGCAGAAAGGTCTTTTGAACTCAAGCATTGGAGGACAGCCTGGGACAATATAGTGAGAGCTTGTCTCAGAAAAAGAGAGAAAAGAAAGAAATTATCTGGTGTACTTTCTGTGCATCATCTAATGAAAAAATCTTTGCCTTTCCTAATGCAGCTTCTAAGTAATAGGAAATTTGGATCTAAATTGTGAAGATAAAGTCATAGTCTCATTTTGTTCAATAATTCTTTTTCATTTTTAGATTAATTTCTTTTGGAATGTTCTTCTTATGCTGGTGTGGTATTTGAAATGTGAGTATTTTAGAAAAAATACTATAGAAGTAATCAGTTATCAGAGTTATGCTTTTTGTAAGGAAGATTATTGTTATAAACAAGTTGTATTATTTTTGCAAAATATGGCTTCTATAAGTTTAAAATTTAAAAATTATTTTGTAGAAATCAATCTTTATTTTACCTTTTTTTCTTTTCTGGGAAGAATTATTCTCAAATATATCAGAAGAGAAGGACAAATATTCTGTTAATTAATTTTTAAAATAACAACTTCATTTTATGTGAATAATTTTAAATAATTAAAATAATAAGTATTAAAACATTCAAGTTTCCAAATTCATTGGAAGACCTAAATCAAATGTGCAAAAAAAGTTCATTTGCTTTTTTTTAATACATTCTCTCTAGGGATATCATACAACCAATGTCTCTATTAGGTCTTGAACTAGTGATTTGAAGCAGTGATCCTTATGATTAATAAACCATATTTTAAAAGGAAATGATAGAATAGAAAATACCAAAGCAATATTGGACAACTTTAGTTTAATAGCTAAAAGCAAACATTTCATTTGTAGAAAAACCTGTGTGTGAGACTGACCTTTGATACTTCCTAGCTGAATGGCACTAGATAAACAGTAAATTCTCTAGATATGTTTCATAAAATCAGGGTTAAGAGCACCTAATTATTATTATTTTTTTTTACTAAAGAAAATAAGACATGTAAATTACTAAGCACAAGTTTTGGCGAATAGTAAGTGCCGGGTGGGGTTGGCTTTCATTGTACTGATCCAGATTGGTGATGAATATAGCATTTTGCTAGTACTCTTCACAATATTCCCAGTACAGAGATTGAAATTTTAAAATCATCTTTTTCAATACAAATATAAACTCTATGTCAACCATATTTGGAATTACAAGCAGAAAGTAGGCCTATGAGAAATGTAATTCTCAGAGGACTTATGCAAAATTGCGGAACATGTACATTATAAATAATTTCAACATATTTTCTCTGGAAAAAGAAATGTAAATCTCATTAAAAAGGAAGAATTTGTTTTTTTAGTCAATGATAAGAAAAGAATGGAATCCAAATAAAAATGTCAAGGGCAGTGGTTATGCACAATTACATTTCAAGAATATTAGAATTAAATGATTCATAAGGGTATAATAAATTTCTATACCTCACATGGTATACTTGAATAAATTAGATAGTGGTTAAATTATGCACATAGAAAAGGATGATCAACAATTAAAAGAGGTCTGGAGAGAAGACACTGAGTTAGCATCACCTGGCAGGATGCAGGTAGACATCAGGAGAGTCAGCCAGTGGATGAAATGTTAGTACCACAGCATCTGATTGTGAGTGCATCCACAGAAAAGAAGAGCATGGAAAAGGCATATCAGACATTGAAAATAAGACACTAGCTGCTTGGTCATCAGGTGAGTATCTCTAGGACTCTATAAAGTGACAGGAAGTTCATTGGTAGATGATCAATAGGTCTGGGGGCATAATGAGGACAAGAAAGACACTGGATAGCATTCTTTAATAGTGCTAATGTTGAGAAAATGAGGTCACTGAAAATGCTTTTTCTCTATAAGTATTTGTGTAGGATGATACATTCTTATAAATTTTATTCCCACTTTTATCTTTTATCAGGATCATGTCTACACAATTCCAGACACATGGAAATTGATTCCTATGGAACAATTGAGAATACATAATTCTGCACCCTTATGTAAACTTATATTTGAAATGTTAAAGTTCTTTGGTGGGAAATTTTCTTATGTCTATTTTTAAATATTCATGAATTAAACTATTAACTACCAAACATTGCCTGATGTTCCCAACCTGTAAGATGGTACAGAAGAAGGCATAGTGACTATACTCAGGAGCTTTGTCCTTTGGGGACACAGTGATCATGCCAGGAGTTCTGGACAAGGCTTCAGAACCCAGGAAAACTTAACCTTGAACATAATCTACATTGCCTTCTAATTTTGGAAGCATAAACCTAATACTTTACTCTTCTGAGTCTCACTTTTTCAAAATAGTGAGATACCTATCATTAAATGTGGTATTGTACTTAAAATCTTTACCAGTATTCTATGAACTTAATGTTAATATATGGAACTACAATAAACAATACATGAGGGAATAAAAAATATAAATTCCTATGCTGTGCACTTGCATTTAGGTATTCAAAGAAAAATTAATGCATGGTTAGTATGCCTGCCAAGTATATATTTCTACCCTATGATATTCACTGTGGCCTGATGTATTGAGAAGACAACCTAAGAAATATGGACAATTTTCTTTCCTTCTGATCCCAGGGTTTCTACCATAGGCACAGAAATACAAGAATCAGTCATGAATTCTCATCTTAATCTTCCAAGAGGGAGTCGAAGTAATATCAATTATAATGATAGCTATGGTAGTAATATTAATAGATAAACTTCAGTGGCTTCTAATTTCCAGACACTCTTTGAAGCACCTTCCATGCATTTACTCATAATTATCTACATAGCACATATGGGGCTCAGAGGGGTTAAATAAGTCAATCAAGGTAATAAAGCTAGTGTATATAGCTAGCATAGAGACAGCATATAGATAGTAGAACAAGGATCGAAATTAAAATAGTCTTACTTGAATGGTTATTTACATTAAAGTTAAAATTAGAACTTGTACCTAAACAGACATTTCTCAAAATAAGGCATATAAATAGCCAACAAGTACTTGAATGTATATTCAACATCACCAATAATCAGGAAAATGCAAATTAACTACAATGAGATATCACGTAATGAATGGTTATTACCAAAAAGACTATAAGGGCTGGGGGTGTGGCTCAAGCGGTAGCGCGCTCGCCTGGCATGCGTGCCGCCCAGGTTCGATCCTCAGCACCACATACAAACAAAGATGTTGTGTCCGCCGAAAACTAAAAAATAAATAAATATTAAAATTCTCTCTCTCTCTCTCTCTCTCAAAAAAAAAAAAAAAAAAAAAAAACTATAGATAAAAAAAATTTGGCAAGAATTTGGAGTAAGGGAATCTTTGCCACTATTGGTGGGACTGTAAATTAGAGCCATTATGGAAAACACTATGGAAGTTCCTCCATAAGTCAAAACCAAATTATCACATGGCCCAGAAATTCCACTCCTTTTTATACAAAATGAAATTGATGTTTTGAAAAGACATCAGCACTTCCATGTTCATTGCAACACTATTCACACTAGCCTAGACAATTTAAATGTCCATCAACTGATAGAAGGATAAAGAAAACATTGTGTCTATACTCAATGGAAATATATTCATCCATAAAAATGAAATTTCATCATTTGTGATAACATAGAGGGAACTGGAGGTCTTGATAATATTGTTCCCGGAAATGAGGATTGGGTTCTCAGATTCCCAGTGTTCAAGATTAACCAGAGAAACGTCAAGGCAAGAGTAGAAAGCAAGCTTTATTTAAGAAAGAAACAGAATAGAGACAACAGATTTCTCCAGGATCCAGAGCTGGGGGCCTGTGAGAGTGTTCACTGTAGCCTGATGTGTCTTGTCTTTCTTTAGATCTTAGATTCCTCTCCCGCTTCCCACCTCCTCTTTCTTTCTATCCTGGTATGCCCAAAGGCAGGAGAAGATCAGTGGCAGGGTGGGATGTTTGTAATCATTAGTAACTCCTGATGTTCCTTTTGCTCCCCCAGGGTGTTAGCAGCCTTTGTTGGGGTTGAGATGGAGGTATTATCAACCCATTTCTTCTTCTTCTTTTTTTTTTTTAATAATTAGTCCTCATCTTTCAGACCTAACCATTTATTATCTATGCTACCTGTCCTTTGCCCCTGTCTCATTGATATTAAGTGAAATAAACTATGCACAAAAGATAAGTATCACATGATCTCATTCAAATGTTCAATCTAAAAAATTATCTCATAGGAGCTGAGAGAACAGTGGTGGCTAGAGAGAGTGAGGGTACAAGGGTATAATGGGTAAAATCTGAGCAATGACTACTAAGTTACAGGTAGGAGCAAGAAGTCCTGAGTGCTGTTGCACAGTAGTGTGACTTCAGATAGCAATAATATACTGTATATCTCAAAAAGCTATAAGAAAGGATTTCTATAGCATTCACCATGAAGGAATGATAAAATAAAATGATAAATAATGAAAAAGTAAATAAAAATAAAATAAAAAAGGAATTAGACCTCTACTGTGAAAGGAGAATAAAATTTACACAGAGTTGGAAAAGGACAGGAATATTTGAATTTGAGGGAGACATAGGATGACAACAAGTGTTAGTTAGAAGGAAGGAAACTTCTTGCTTAAACCTTTTCACAAATCCCTGTTACCTGCAGCTAAAAGACCACATCTGGTGGGGAAATAGTGAGTCATTGATAATTTGGCTCCACTTTTATTTTGACCTCCTATTAGGTGTTTGCTATTTTATTTTTATTTTTTTTGCTTTTCTTTTTCTTTTTTTACTTTTTACTTTTTTTGGCTTCATTTATTTGTATTGTTTTGATAAAATAGCAATTTGTAAATCTGTCAGTTCTGCTACAGTTTTCATTTCTGTTTGTTTTGTGGTGCTGGAGTTCAAATCCAGCGCCTCCCACATGCAAAGCAAGTGCACTACCTCTGAGCTAAATCCCACCCGTATGGTCTTCAGTTCTACTGGTATTAAAATACACATTCCTAAGGGCTGAATACCCATCCTTATTCTGTTATAAGAAAACAAATTACCAACTATTTCTTTCCACCCAGGGACTCTGGTAGTGACATTCTGGATTCAGATTGTACTGGCTCATGAGAACCAAGTAGATATACTTCTTTCCTTTGTTCAGTGGAGTCATTTTTGTAGCTTGAAATCCACTATTGTGCAAGAAATAGATAAAAGAGTTTCTAAACTTTACCAGTTTGTCACTAAACCTTTTCCATCACTGACCAACATAATGGTGAGAGTTTTAGAATGTTTTAAAAAATATTTCATTTCTTTTTTTCTTTTATGTATACTTTTTCAGGATGTCTGTAGAAAACTTTTATGACACCCTTATTTTATCCTATTTTCGAGACTTTTCTGATATAAATTATATTTATATTAGAATTCCTCATAATTCCATTGTTCTGCATTTGAACTTAATGAAATATTGAAAACCAATCCATCCTCTGAGATGATACTAATATTCTTTCAGTGAAATACAGTTCTAAATGGGCCAAATTCTCTGAACAGCCCTGAAATGAAATAAAGTTGACATCATCTTTTCGTCTGGGTGCTAGGAAAAAGTTGAACTCTGAAAACATTCTCTATGCACCCACATCAAACTTGGCAATTAAATGTCCAAAGAAAGTTAGTGGGAATGAAGTCAGGGAAGAAGAGTCAAAGACATGAATTCTTGTCTCCATCTTCCCATTTGCAATCTCATTGTCCCCAACATATTCAGCCACTTCCCATTCTCCTTTACCCTAAGTCTTTGCTCATGTTAAGACAGGGTCTGCTGTGATGACCCCTTTCTATGAATACAATGCATTCTCAAGAGCACATGCTACTCCACCAAGAAAGCTTTTACAGACACACTGGCATCTGTTGTGCTAGTCTTTATTTCTCACTGTCCCTAAATTTCTGGTATTTCCCTTCTGGAACTTCTGGCTTCCTCTCTCTCATTCATCCTTTGGCATACTTGTCTTGGATCTGTATCCAGGCTTTATTTAACCTTGGCTTCCTTCCCAGTACCAAGTTATAGGGGCCTTGAATCCTCCTGGGGAAACTGACTGGTGGTGGCTGGTTTCTCAAACCAATAGCCTCTGCTCACCTATTTCTGAAGGAAAAGAATCAGTGAGGATGCAAGAGATGCATGAAAAAGTGCTACTGTGTAAGTAATTCCATTTGTTTTGGGCTAAAGCTGAAATCTTCAGAAAGCTTTGCATATGAGAATTCCATTGTACATTACTATTGTGAAAACAATACCTAACATACCATAGTTCTTCTTAATTAAGAGATTAAGACCACTTTGAAATATCATCTATTGAGGACTTCTATGTTACAAAGTTGCTATTAATATAGAGAAAAGTTCTATTGTGATTAATTGGAGGCAGTGAAATAACATTAAACAAGCAATAATAATTCTTCTCTGGAGTTAGAGAGTAAGCCCCTGGGGAACCTAACTGACACAGCTAACGCAGATGTTTTTCACAAGTTACTCTTTTTTTTACCCAATACACCTTGGTTTCTTTCTGGATGAGTCTTCTACAAGATAGATAAAAAGAATTCTCTCAGGTTCTTCAGAGATCAAAAAAGACCATTCAGTATAGAAAAAATGCAATCTCTCAATTAGGGGGGTGATTTAATATGTTCATTTTTGTCTAAAGGAAAAAAAAAACCAAGAATCTGAAATAATATGTTTAGAAATTCAAAGTTTAGTTCTGAGTTATTACTGCAGATTATTTGTTGTAACCTCTCTCTCCTTACTGTAAATATTAGGGAACAGAGGTTAAAGAACTTTGCAATTCACATGCGAATTCTGGTTCCTAGGTAAGCACAGTTGAAGAGTTATTTGGTCTGTTTTATATGGGAATTGTCAGCATGCAAGAGCAACCTATGCTGTTTTACAAAGCTGCTAGAAATCCACTAGACATCTCCACTAGACAAATAACTATTGTAATAGTTTCAAGGCCAAATTTCCAAAAGGTCTACAAGCTCTAATATTCCTTCTGGCTCTGATCATTTATCTCTGACCTATTGAAATATTTTACCAAACAAACAAGCAACTAAATGTATGGTGAGACTAAAGCAGCAAGGAATTAATCAACTATTAAATCCTCAATGTTCAGTGTAAGTATCAGAAGAAACATTAATATGTATTTTATCATTCACTCAGTAGGCAATATAACATGATTAGGAGCTCAGGCTTTGAAACCAGGTTGCTAGTTTGGAATTCTGGTTCTACCTTTTACTAGCCCTGTGATCTGAGGCTAATTGCTTAACTGCACCTCAGTTTCTTCATATGTAAAATAGGTAAAACCTTAACATATCTTGAAGGTTTGTTATGGGAATAAAGTTTAAATTTTCAAAGCAATTGATACTTTAACTTGAAACTTCCTGGCTAAAAGCTGTCTAATAATCTGGGAAAGTACAAATATAAATGGAGAGAGCACAGATATAATGGTTTCTGGATTTGATATTTAGCCAGAAATAAACTAATACACATTTTAGGGGGAGATTATTTAGGCTAGCTTGTGAGAGCTGATTGATGGATTTTCAGAAATGTGATCAACTGTTTTCACATTTGTATTTGGTATCAGGCACACTATATTTTATACCACAAAAATCAGAAATCAGACAGAATATATTTTAAGCCAGCCCTTTCTCCAGAAAACCAGTTATTAAACATTGCCCACATACCACTGACTATTTTAATATTTTATAATTCTTTCTTTTAACAAGCATTTGCTGAGTACATGCTGTGTTCCATACACATAGCATGCATGTATGGGCAAGACAGAAATGTATAGTGGCAAGGCAGCAGAAAACATTTTACGATCTTAAACAGATTTATTAATGCAATAAAACCAAATGAAAACTAAATCATACTTAAAAACCTTGGCTTTGTAAAAAATATATGTTTAAAATTTCCTTCAAGACATTGTGAAAATTGTTTTTTTATTAATTTTTAAAATTTTATATGACAGTGGAATGCATTACAATTCATATTACATATATGGAGCACATTTTTTTATATCTCTGGTTCTATACAAATTATATTCACACCAATTCATGTCTTCATACATGTACTTTGGATAATAATATTCATCATATTCCACCATCATTTCTAACCCAATGCCCCCTCCCTTTCCTTCCCACAGCTCTGCCCTATCTAGAATTCATCTATTTCTCCCATGTTCCTCTTCATTACCCCACTATGAATCAACCTTATATCAGAGAAAACATTCATGATTTGTTTTTTGGGGATTGGCTAACTTCACTTAGCATTATCTTCTCTAACTCTATCCATATATATCTGTAAATATCATTATTTTATTCTCTTTTATTGCTGAGTAATAGTCCATTGTGTATATATACCACATTTTTTTATCTATTCATCTATTGAAGGGCATCTAGTTTGGTTCCAGAGTTTAGCTATTGTGAATTGTGCTGCTATAAACATTGATGTGGCTGTGGCCCTGTCGTATGCTGTTTTTAAGTCCTTTTTGTATAGACCCAGGAGAGGGACAGCTGGGTCAAATGGTGGTTCCATTCCAATTTTCCAAGAAATCTCCATACTGCTTTCCATATTGGCTACACCAATTTATAGTCCCACCAGAATGGTATGAGTGTAGCTTTTCCCCCACATCCTCAACAACACTTACTGTTCTTTGTTTTCATAATAGCTGCCATTCAGACTGGAATGAGATGGAATCTTAGAGGAGTTTTGATTTGCATTTCTCTAATTGCTAGTGATGATGAACATTTTTTTTCATATATTTATTGATTGCTTGTATATCTTGTTCTGAGAAGTGTTTGTTCAGGTCCTTGGCCCAGTTATTGATTGGGTTATTTGGATTTTCAGTGCTTAGCTTTTTGAGTTCTTTATATACCCTAGAGATTATTGCTCTATCTGATGTGTGAGGGGTAAAAAAATGCTCCCATTCTGTAGGCTCTCTATTCACCTAAAAGATTGTTTCTTTTGCTGAGAAGAAACTTTTCAGTTTGAATCCATCCCATTTATTGATTCTTGCTTTTAATTCTTGTGCTATAGGAGTCTTATTAAGGAAGTTGGGGCTAATCCCACATGATATAGATTAGGACCTACTTTTTCTTTTATTAGACAAGGGTCTCTGGTCTTATTCTTAGGTCCACAAAATTACAATTATCTTCTATTAGATAAAGGTGCCAAAAACATGCATTGGAGAAAAGATAGCCTCTTTAACAAAAGGTGCTGGGAAAACCGGAAATCCATATGCAACAAAACGAAATTAAACCTCTATCTCTCACCGTGCACAAAACTCAACTCAAAATAAAAATATTTTTAAGATGTTGTCCAAATAAAGAGATATCTGTTACTGGAATTTCCATAACAATCTGTGGATTATTCAACATGTAGTCCTAGCCTAAACACAATGTCTAACAGATGTCAAATATAAAAAAAAAACATTGATTGAATAAAAGAATCAACATAGAGACAGGTGTTCTGCAAAAGCTGGGATGTCAGTTGATTTACCTGTCATTAGACTATTATGATGGGGTTGATATGTTTTATGTTTGTTAAAATGCTTCTCTAAATAACATTCATCTCCCAGTTCTAAAAAAGACCCACATAATAACTAGATTAAAATCAAAATAAAACTATACACATTATATCAATATGATTTTAATTATATAACAACAAAATAATGACTAAAGACTCTAGCTGTTATTCTAGTCACTTTGCCTGGATAGCCTGAAATAATACTCAACCAACAATAGGAATTAGGTAGGTTCTCCATCTGTTTTAACAATGAACAAACCAAAACCCAATGAAATTACATTTCTGGAAGTAGAGTCAAGATTTAAATTTAGAGTTTAGGTGTGTAGTTAGTACATTCTTCATTATATTTCTATAGGTTGATTTACTTTACATTTAATTCATTTTTTTGATATTAGAGATTATTCTCAAGAAAAATTAAACTAATCCTTTAGAGTAAGTTAGTCCCTTATTTGAGTTCATGACAAAAACAATTAAACTGAAAAGAAGACAGTGGAATGAATCTGACATGACTTTCCTGTGTATACATATTCATATACCACAGTGAATCTTACCATCATGTGTGTGCATCCACAAAAAATTAATTAAAAAGTCAACCATGGGTAAATGGTAGAAAGCTTAGTAGAAGGAAGGGAGCAGGGGAATAAGGAGCAGGATGGGGAAGGAGAAGTACTGGGATCCAAATTAGAACAAACTATTTTCCATGCTTTTATAATTACATTAAAATGTATTCTACTGTTGTGTATAACTAAAAAGAACCAGTAAAAAATAAATAAAATAAAACTGAATATGCCCCTTATGTAAGGCATTACACAAAGGAACCTAGTTTTGTTTGAGCAATCAACTCTTCAACTGTGACCCAAATTGTAGGAAATTCAAAGGGAACATGCTCAGGACTGTTCCTTCGGGTTTCTGGACTGATGGAATCTAGTGGGGCTGGTAAGTAACTTTGCCAATCAATTTTAGACTGTAAGTTACCAGCTTTAGGTAAGGGGTGCTCTTTTATCTCAAAGACAAATAAGGGAGGAAAAGAATATAGCAATAATAAAGTATATTCTTCTCAAAAATTTTAATGATTTTCCAGTTCCTAGAACATTTTGTTTGTTTTTAACTTATAGAAATTACTTTCAAATTAAATTTTTATCTTACAAATCTAACAACAATTTATTTAAGTACAATATTACTATTAACAGTGCCACTAATGCTAACACTACTACTAATAGCTACAGCCTTATCAGACTTATCATTGGCAGTCACATTTCCATGAAAATATATACTTTTTTGTATGCAGTCACTAAATCCTCCCAATTACAATTACTGGGTGTTTCCAAAATAAACCACTTTAAAAGGAGAATGCTGATACTCAGGAGATGAAATAATTTGCCAAGTTAGTAACTGTCAGATTCTTATTACATAAGACATTTATAAAATTTAGTAGGTTAAGTTGCATAATTACAAAGCTTGAAAGTCTCTGTGTTGGAGAATAAACTGTTTAGAACTTGCGGAATGCAGGTTTTGACAGAAAGAAGGAAAGGAAGAAAGATAAGAATCAGGAATTATTAACAATCATTTATACTTATCTATGACTTGGCATAAACTTAACTTTTAATGTCATATTTCTTCACGTGTGTTCTACTGCTCCTATATGCGTTTATTATTTCAGAAAATTCCCTATTCCTCCTTTCTTAGCTTATTATTTTTATTCTAACTACAATGACTTTTGCTTAAATCTGCTATTCTCTTCAAAGTCTGTATTGTGTGACACCCATTGCAGGGCACTCTCTGGCCCTCATGTAGAAACCCTACAGGGTCCCTCAATTCCCTCTAGGCTCTTGTAGAATTCTGCTTCACTGGGTCTATACTTCTGTTGACTGTTTCCAAAGACATCCTTCTATTTAACTTCTACATGGGAAAGTAGGGCTTATTGTACTTTTCTCTCCTAAAGTAGACTTTAGTAAGCCAAAGAAAAATATTCTAGCAATTTAAGTTGACCAGCACTGAAAAGGCTAAACTCTTGTTTTATCCAAATTATTTCAGAAAGAAAGAGATTGTTGTCAACCAGTGACATTTTAGAAGAACATGAGTGCAGATGATGTCTGAAGTTCCTTACCCCTTCAATGGTGGCTGTTTGACTTTTAGAGTCATGTTGAGAAAAGCAACATTAATGAACTAGTTTAAATAGTTATTTTAAAATGTCTGCATTATTTATTCACAAAAAACTGAAACAAAGAATAAGGCAGTTTGAGAAACTAATTTATAATGTGTCAGTGAGAAGTAGACATTAATCTGAAAGAGTATAAAAAAGAGGAAAAGACTAATTCTATATTTGAAAACTATTATTAACAGTAAACATGCTATTTTTATTTTACTGTAACATTTTCTACATTATATCACTGAGCAGATGTAGTTCAAAATGTTATTATAGTAATTCAGAAACTGAATGCAAGTATACCTACTTAGTAGAAATACTTTATTTTGATTACACCTGTTTAGATTTATTTTTCTTCTTTAGTTTTAATTTCCACATATTTCAAAGGAAATAAGGTGTTTGTTACATTTAATAACCTCAAACTTTTAATGATTGACCAATGAAAACATTATTAGAGTAAAAACATAAATACATTTCAAAATATTCAAAATTGTATGAAAAAAGTAATTGTATATAGTTAATTACTAAATAATGATTTTTATGATTAGATTATCAATGATTATACATACATATATATGTGTGTGTACATAAATATATATATATAAAATATATATTTAACTTTTCTCTGCAGCTATGGAAACAGATTCGAAAAATTTGCTCCCCCAATTTTTATTGCTGAAATTCAGTTTCTCACACCATCCTATTTTGTGAGACCTTTTCCCACACCCACCCTATTCTTGGAACTCAGGAAGTTAATAGGAATAAATGTTTATATTGAAATACTCTTACCTAGAAAATAGTAGTGTGAAATAAATAATTAATTTTCAACTCAACCAATGTTATATAAATGGATACAGGAAAAAGTGAGAAATTATGTTACTTGATTTATAATCCATATTTCTTGTTCACTGTTCTTTCAAGCATGCATTTTTTTATCTTGAAGTTCATTTAAATTTTTAAAATAAGTACATAAACTTGTATAAGTTAACATTATAAACATTCGAAGACATGCCTTTTTCTTTGATATTATATATTTTTGATATAAATCACATATATATATATACATATATATCAGAAAATAGGCTAAAATATTATTTTATAGAGAAAAGCACCAGTTGCTTATATAAATGTTTCAATTTTGTCAAAGCACAAAAATATTAAAATATTTTATGCATTCCTTCTATATTCCCAGTAATATACTTTTTTGTTGTTGTTTGTTTTTTGGCTTTGTTGTTGTTGTTGTTGGTGGTGGTGGTGGTGGTGGTGCTGGGGACTGAACCCAGGGCTTTGTGCATGCAAGGCAAACACTCTACCAACTGAGCTATATCCCCAATCCAGTAATACACATTTACTGTATTAAAATAAGGAAATACCACCAAGACAATTTTAATAGTTTAAAAAATAAAATTGTAACAATTAAGATATTTTTAATTTTGAAGCTGTGGTCAATATGTTGACACAAATTCTCAGACTTTTGTCTGTATGAAATTTAGTGTTTAAACCTCTAAGTTGACATACTTTGTGGTACCATTAATAAATTTGACCTGAACTTCATAGGAAAACCATTAGAATATAGATTTTGCATGGTATATTTTCACAGAAGCCATAGATTTTGTCTTACAGAAAAGAAAGTTTCTAATGTTTACCGTTCCAAAACAATAGTGAAATAATACATAAAAGTCCAAAGTAGTTAGAAACAAAATACAACACCTATGCAAAGAGTCAAAAGACAAGATGGTGTTGAAACGGATTACTACTCCAGCTATTGTGAATGTGAACTGAGTGTCTTATGATTGTGAATAAAAAACATCATTCTACAATGTGTTGAAGTCATTGTGTTCTTTAAAACAGACTGATGTGGAAGATCACTAGATAATCTCACCAGCTTTAGATTTGATGGACTGCTTTTCTATTATGAGGAAGCAAAACCCACTAGTAGTTCCTATTTTGTAAAAACTTACAGATCTACAAATCAGTAGTGTAACATTTTCTGTGTTTATTGGATTCCCAAGAGAGTATTGGCCAGTAATGTACATGTGTGTGCAATTATTTATCAGTGGTTCTTTGTATATGCCTGTGTTTCTCACCTGTTCCTCATCCTGGTGAGGATTTTAGCATCTCTTTTAAAATGGCATTGACTTTCCTGAATAGCAGCACTAAGTCTGTGAGCTATTTCTATCTGCTTTCTTGCTGAAGTTTTATTTTTTATTTTGTGACCTATGCACTTCCATTACACCATCTCCTTCATATAATTGATATTATTAGACATAAATTCAAGATGCAAAAGAATAATCTTTCATATAAAATTTTAGTTGTATTCTACCCAAATGACAGAAATGAAGTAATTAAGTAAAAATAGCTGAGTCAAAAAGTGTGTATGCATATCATAATGACTGCCTTCTAGACAGACAACATGGGAACATTAAAACCCAGTTGAGGTTCAATCTCAAATTCAAAATGACTAATGCTTTTAGAATAAGAATAGGAAAGATGATTATACAATAAATTATGATATAGCTTATACAAAAATGTCACAGAAAAATTCACTAATTTGTACAATTAATGTTAATAATTATAACTTAAAAATTAAGACATTTATTTTGAAATTCTGAAGGTTTTTGGTATGGACTAAATCCAAATTCAGAACACAGGAACAAACACACACATACACACACGTACTATTCCATGCTATTTTAAAAGTTAATGTTCCAGTGAGATTTATATTATAACTAATAATAAAGAAGTATATGATGTTTTGATTATTGTCCAAAAAGTAAGCTAATGAGAAAAATGTGCACATATAAGCAAAGAACTAAAACACCAAAAAAAAAAATATACTATGGTATAGTTCAAATCATCTATAGAAGTATGATTTCCACCATGTTATGTTTCAACATTTGGAATAACTTGTGCTGAAAAAATTTCTGTTTATGTTGTTCCACCCAGAGAGATATTAACACATTGATCTTTTAATTCTCTTTTCAGTTTGAAAGCTGATTGATTTCAATGGGCTGGGGAAATGCATTGTGGGAATCCAGTTAATATATTGAGGACTTATCACTTCTGTTAGGACAGAACTCACCAAAGTGCACCTTGTTCAAAAGTAGCCAGGATGGAAATATCTCTTTCTTGTTTATGGATGATGGCATGTAGTTTTACTGATTCATAACTGAGCTCCAGCCTTTTTATTCTGACAGCTTAAGCACCAAAAAGAAAAATAAACCTGATGTGTAAGAATCCTCGGTCATAAACGACTTCATATTAAAACTTCCTATCTACAGGTTCATGTTAAGATCCATGGCAAGTCTGATATTCGGAAAAGTCTTTGAGGTAAAACAAAAGGTAATTCATAGAAAAGGAAGCAGGTTAACCACAGAAATGAATGCATGGTTCACTGTATTTGAGTATAAGTAGTCTACCAGAATGCACAAAACTGTCTTTATCCTTATAATAAAAATCAAAACATCATTGATACACTTTCAAATACTTTCCACAAAAATTGCTTTAGTGTATTGATTAGAATGTACAAGAACTCTGGAGAAAATGAGTGCTTTTTCCATTGTGGCCCATAAGCCCAACTCGTAATAAGAGACAACACACATTAATAGTTTTATCAAAAAGAAGAAATAGCATTTAGAGATGCAAAACAGCATTTTGAGGTTTTCCAGGTACCATAATGATAGTTTTTCTTACCACTGAATATTCATGACACCTCATAAAACTAATGATAAACATAAAAATTGATGTGAACGTTTGACTAATCTGCTCTTATTTGTTTGGAAGAGCTGTCGTAATTGCCTGGTTTGTAAATTAAACATCTGCTATGGGAATAAACAAAAACATAACTGAGCATATTCAAATAAATTGAATTCACTCTGGTTCCATAAATTTTATTATATGGGCTCATCAATTTTATTACACCTGAGCACAGCATTGCTGCCAAAGTCAAGGCATTTTTAGATGTCCTATTTGTAAGAATAAATGTTTTCTTTTTCTAGTAAAATGCAGATCTTATTTAGATCATTTTAAAGAAATGTTTCAATAGACAAACTCAGCTTATTGAACTGACTTGCCATACTGATTGAACATGAGCTGTGGCTTTACCTAGCACCTCAAGAGTTTCAACAGACTATTAAAATCATCTGTATGTGTCAGTAGCACATGTCAAACAAGATAAGAACCATTTGGTTTTAGCAAAATTAATCTGTCTGGTATTTGGCATAGCCATAGTTTTCTAGTTTCTAAAGCATAAAATTGAAACATATTGCAGAACAATTAACCACATCAAGGCACCCATGAAAAACAAACAACAAGTGGGCTTGGCAAAAATGTGGGAGTCTTGCATTTAATTTAATTATACTATTATATAATATATATTATATGTTATATATAACATAATATACATTATATATTATTCTGTAGATAATTTCTTGGTGCTGTAAATGATTCACACCAATGTTTCATTTTTCTGTGGAGATCAAGTCAAACAAAATATTTAAAGCAAAAGACATGTAAATAATGGGTAAAAATAATATTCTGGTGGTGCAACTAATAAACTCAATATTCGTATGTCATCTGAGAATAAAATAATATAAAGTAATATAAGACAGAACATAAAGCAGCTCAGAAATCCCTGGTTTTGAATGTTTCTAAGGTATATTCCAGATTATTCTGAGAAGTATGATATATGAAATGACCACAAAAGTCATATTATGTGATGAGTCCACATAAACTTCTGCATAAAGATGAATTAAACCTGCTGACATAGTAGATCCCACTTTGAAAGAAAAGCAAAATTTCCAGTTAGCGGGGAAACCCAGAGCTAGAAATTTACTTTCCCTCATATCACAAGTGCTGACTTAGAGGCTTACTACCTAACCTTGACAAGTTCCACCTTTCTCCAGTCACTTGCTTTCTCTTGGGAAGGAAAGAATTCCATCATTGCTCCCCAAAAGCTCTATAAGCTGAAGCAGGCCTATGGAAGCTTGAGTAGGAGAAAATCGCTCTACTGAAATTTGCCAGAATCTCCAATTACTAAACTTATTTCACTGAGAAATTCTCATTTCTAAGTTTCTGTTATAAATTCAGAAATACCCTTCATCAAGCAAGTAATGGCAGGATTCTAATCAAGGTTCCAGGCCAGTGATTTAGAAACTGAACTGCCTACTCATCTGAAACATAAGTATAAGGTGAAGAAAAAAAATCACCAAGGTTTGCTCAGAGACAGAATCAAAAACAAACTATGTTATTATGCAAGGACAGTGTCTTTTTTTTTTTTTTTAAGAGAGAGGTGAGAGAGACAGAGAGAGAGAGACAGAGAGAATTTTTTTTTAATATTTATTTTTTAGTTTTTGGCGGACACAACATCTTTGTCTGTATGTGGTGCTGAGGATCGAACCCGGGCCGCACGCATGCCAGGCGAGCGTGCTACCACTTGAGCCACATCCCCAGCCCAAGGACAGTGTCTTATGAGACCAAATTTGATTGGATAGTTAAGTGTCACTGAGTCAGAACATTTTTAAAAATCTACACCCAGGTGGAGAGAAAATACCCGATATAATGATTTCAACTTTAAAACTGCTTGAGAAGCTTTGATTTAATAACAATAACCTTAGAAAAGAAATCTATCTTAATTTATTCTACTATGTATGCTTTTAATGGTATTTGAAATAGGTATTGCTAAATACTACATGGTGGCAGTAGCAATTAGGAACAAGTAATTTTCTTTATAGCTGATGGAAAAACAAGCTTTCACACTCTTAAATTATTTTTTGTAGGGCTTGTACCTTCCAAGTATGGATTTAAGCCTCAGTTGTATACATGTATCTTGAGAGATAAAGGATGGTGTTGCTTCTCATCATATCACCAAAAGAATGAATAAATATTCCTTGATCTCAATGTCATAGTTAGCCAACGCACCATATCAAAAGACACCTTATCTTTTGTGCACTCACTAGAGTCAATTTAGTTTTTAGGCACAGTCTTTTGATAGTTGCATCCATTGAACATTTTTGTTAACTTTCAAATTCTAACATGTTAGAGTTTTATATCTTATATATAATTGAACAAAATATAAGGTATTATGCTCTATGTGAGTCGCTGTTAAAATTGCACTGGCTTATTGAAGATAATACAGGTTTGTGCAGTATTTTTCTTAACTGCAGATCATCTTAAATAGGTAGTTCTGATAGTCTGGATTCATGGGATTGTTCTATCCTAAACAAAAATATACGACATATGATAACTGTTCAATAATTATTTCTAAGTATGGATTCTTGACAAGATGCAGTACCAAGAATTGGGACTGAAGCAATAAGTATTGACAGATAAGGTCCTTACCTTCATGGTGCTCACCTTAAGACAGAGATCTATATTAAATAACGGCTTCCTATCATGCCATTTCAATTGTGAAAGGCTTTGAAGGTAGGACTTCTTAAATACCAATGTGCATTTGAGTCATCTGGTGGGGGGTGGGTCATATTAAAACAGATTCAAGTTCATAAAATCTGGGGCAGAGACCTGAGGTTCTATGTTTCCAGGAAACTACCAATAATACCAGTGCTGCTGGCTAGGGTACAGATCATACTTGAAGAAGAAGCAGGAGTTAATTGAAAAAATGGGGAGAGATGGAATATATTTCATCTTGAGGTAATAGCAAGGGTGAAGACCCTGGTATGATTGGTATGATGGAATCATTATACTTCAGGATCTGTCTGCCATCAGGACTCCAACACAAAGTAGAGGTAGGAGAGTAAGGCTTGAGGCCATTGGTTTTTTTTGCAGAGGTCACATCACTAAGGGAATAAGAAGGGGAGATGGAATGATAGAAAATTTAAAATATAAAGGATTGGAAAATATTTGATAAAATGAAAATTTTAAGGATATAGGCAATGGATTTTTCATAGGAGAAGAGTGCAAGTAGAGATCCAAGGCTTCAGCAATTCTGCGGGAGGGTGGAATGAGGAGCCCTCTTAAGAGTTGAGAGACAGAGAATAACCTGAGAAGTTCTAGAGAATTTCCAGAGCATGATATTGGAAGTACAAAAAGACAAAGAACAGAGGAACACACATATTGATTTCTAAATGCCTTGAAAAGGTCACAGTAGGCAGCAGAAGTGTAAACCAGACTTAAAACCATCTTCCCTAAGTTTTAAGTCTGGGACTGCTGTTAAGAAATAATGGAAGAAATGAAGGTTAGCTATGAAGGCTTGAAAGTCCTTCTGTAGGTTTCAAGTTTTAGCATGTATGAACATGAACAATGGCTTTTGTTGTTGTTGTTGTTTTTGCCATCCCCTTATTCTTATACCCTAAATTAATACTATCAGACTACTAAAGCTAATAATTGGAATGAAAGCATGAATGATTATATATGTATCCAAATATACACACATATCTATGTATCTAAGAAAAAAGTATATATATCAAAAGATGATCTTTGTCTCATGCAAAGAATTTAACTAATCTATGGTTAAAATTACTTTGATATTTTTTTAATAATGTTGAGCCAGTCATCCAGGATCTGATGTCTCATGGTTCAAATCTGATATACACATTCCAGTCCATGAGGTGATTTGTCTTTGGTCAAATGTCCTGCTGTGATGTGAATGTTATGACTGGAATATCTGTCACATGGCACTATCAATGCTGTTAGGCCTCTGGTGGAAAGGATATTCTCTTGAAAAAGAGTCCAAGAAGATAAGTAGTTATCAGTTTCATTAATATATTAATACTCTAGTAATTTAGTAATACTGATATATATTTCTGTTTGTAAACCATCCATGTTGGCAATTATTTGCCAATCAGCACTTACTCTTTTTAAAAAAAAAAAAATATTTATTTTTTAGTTGTATTTGGACACAATGCCTTTATTTTTTATTTATTTTTATGTGGTGCTGAGGATCAACTCAGGGCCTTGCACGTGCTAAGCGAGTGCTCTACTTCTGAGCCACAACCCCAGTCAGCACTCACTCTCAATCTCTTTGTATTAATAATTTTGTAGAAACCTAAATATGTGTATTAAATTTATTTTGTCCCAAAGGACTTAGGGATGCTTTCTTTATCCTGATGATACATTACTCAATTGTTTTTAGTATTTTGATGAATGAGCCATGATGCTCACATAATTTTCATGAATGTAATAGATTTTACTTTGAAAAAACTGCAATGTCTCCAGTGTATAGATGCATACAGTATGCATTCAAATATTTTTGAATGAATGAGTTATCTATCTACAAAGCACATTGACTAAAACTTAAATGCAGTGCAGTATGAAGTGGCAACCATCCAAAAGATAGCTATTGAAGGCTTAATGCTCGCAGTACAGAGAAAACATTAAAGATGTTAATCTCCCAAAGAAAGAATTTGCATATGATAGATCTCTGAGAGTATTTCAATGCTAGAAGTGCTTCAGAGAATGAAAGATATTAGAAGGGTTATCATCTGGAGTTCTTATGTTTCATTAAAAAGGAATTCAGACTAATTAGGGCATTTTGTTTACCCAAATGATTTTATCTGCAGAATTGTCATTAGTATGACTCTCATCGTACTTTGCTAATTACTTTTGTGAATTTCTCACCTATACAAAACATGCCACAGTGCAACATGTCCAAGTCTTGTGATTGTTGGACAGTAAGCCTCCAGCATTACAGCTCTTACATGAAAGTTAAGTTTTAAACAAAAAAGGGATACAACAAACCAGTACCATGGTAAGCGCTCCAGAAAAGAGGAGGTACATTATGTGCTTTTTTTTTTCAGGGTAAAATATATATTTTTTTTGCATGTGTGTTTTTATATTTTATCAGCAAATTATATTTTATATATATGTGCATAAAACAATATGCCTACACATCCTAATTCTGATATAATGCAATGTTTTCATTTAAAAATGTGATGTTTTAGTTTTCTTTTCTTTTGAAGAGAATTATCATCTTTTGTTTTTTTATAATATCATAGTCCACTATTTGTAGATGTTCATTTTATAAAATATGACTTATACCTGATCTCATGCTTTAAAATACAAAATCCCTAATTAAATTTTACAATTTAGGGTTTGAGGAGAACTTAGAAACACTATAGCCAAACTTACCCATTAAAGCAAGAATATTCTTCAAAATATTTTTTTTTCACTAAATATTTACTATACAACACAGTAGCTACCAATACTGAACTCTTCCATTAGTTGCAAAAATTTTTTGATTATTCAATTAAAATTATCATTCAAAAGTGTTTACCTATTGATCTTGGTTTAGTATTTGAGCATGAATTGAAGTCAATCTGACACAAATAGATAATAATGGAATATATTTTCATAATTTATATTGTCAATGTTTTCTTAGTTCATGAATAACTTAAAGATAAGGAATGCATCATGAAGGTATTATTTCCTAGAATATTATAACTCTTTAAACAAGTTAATCAGGTGAGTATCAAATATCATTGAAGGAAAAAAGATTTAAAATATCTCCATAATTACTGGCATAGGGTCAAAATTTAATCATATTGCTTTAAATTTAATCATGTGCTTTTGAGTCATCTGGTGGGGGGTAGGTCATATTAACATTCTTATAGTTCAAGGCTAGAGTCTTTAGGTAGTCCTAACACCTTTCTGTGTAAACTAACTTCTATGTGAACAAAAACAGTGAAGACAAAGCAACTCTCCAGGGCTTGCTGGCTTGCCATCATACCGACAAGGAGATTATTGCTCAGTGGGACCATTTATAAAACTGGTGGGTATCTGAGATGTCAATGAATACTCATTAGTCTCTTTTCTAGGTAGAATAGATTAAGTTCCCAGTGAATAATCTTTTAGGAAGCTCTACATTGAAAATATTTAAAACTTCCTTTGCCATTGGGAAGTTAGTGAAAGTCAGATTCTTGTTTCCCTATTTTTCCAATTCAGTTCCTCCAGACTGTATTAACAGTAGTCCTCTCAAAAAGGGAACAGAGAAGGAGAAAACCATTAAATTTTCTCTCCAAAAACCTTCCAAAGGGATTTTAACAACTTTTGATACCTCCCTCTAAATAGAAGCCCCATAGAGAATAACTCTATTTCAAATTTATATATATATATATATATATATATTCTGTTCCAACATTAATCTGCATAACAATTAAGAAAGCCAAAGCATTATTCTCATTATTTTTATTTTGGACAGAAAAGACAAGTATACTTCTACTAATAAGTAGTAATTAGGCCAATGAAAGTAAAATGCAGTATATTATATACTTTGATAAAAAGAAAATATACTAGCAACCAGTATTTATTACATGAGCAATAGAGCAATCAAAAAAAGCCACAAAAAAAGCTGAGCAGAAAAGACTCTGCCTCTAAATAGAACTTTAAAATAGATTGTGCATGCATTGAACAGTGATCAATACATTCATGGCAAATACCACTATCTGAATACACAATTATAGGCATCAGTTTCCATCAGACCTGAGTAAATGTCACTGTTTTTTGTACTCTCCAAAATTATAGTGGAAACAATTTTGGTTAAGGTGAAAGAATTTTCAATAACCTCAGAAAACTTACCTTCTGCAATAATATTGGCATTTGCTGTCAAGCTATGCAGCATGATTTAGGATTTTTGTTTCTGGGAAGTATGCAGACTTGTGGGAAGACTTTTTTTTCTCTCTCTTTTAGCTAGCCTCATAATGAATGCTTTAATCATTAGGAAACCCATTTAGAATCTTTTACTTGCAATTTTCTGCAAATTTGCCTGGTTCTAAATTGAAAATCTTCTAGTGAAGACTTTGCTTTACAGTAGAAAATAGTAAATAATGTCTTTACAATCCTGTGTGGAGCTTGTCTAAGCTTGGGGCTGACATATAACAAAGTTGAAAAGAATTTTTCTGAGACAGGAGTGAAAAAATTGCATATAGTATTACCCTTTATAATTTAGAATCTTACACATAAGTAACTTGAAAAGTGTCTTAACAAAACTGAAGGTCATTTAAGCTTCAGTAAAAGCAAGGAAAATATAAACAAAAAACTATTTTTTATAATGAGGATACTTATAAGGATACTTATCAACAGTTTTGTTGTCCTAATCTAAAATAATAAGAATTTCTGCCCTGTGCACAAATCCTCAAGGTTATTTCATCAATAACTACCTCTTTAATACTGTCTTAATTGTCTCTTTCTTGATATTTTTAGGATTGGTTCTCCCTATCAGGACCACAACTGCTGCCTGCTGCCCTTTGAATTTTGTCCTATTTGTTGGTGCCTAGTCTTCCAATCCAAGGGCCACTATTTGGGAATTCACCATCACTAATTCTTCCATCACAGCAATAACCAATAACATGGTATGAAAAATATTATTAGTTTCTTTCTTCTACACATTTTCAATTACTTCTATGCTTTCACTTTCCCATTTTGAAATGTTTCTTTTTTATTGCTGTGATTAAATTTATGAAATAGATTCCTGCTACAAGTGAATTCATTAGTTAGCCAATATCCACCCTTTCTTGTTCTAAACTTATTTTGATTAGATTCTGAGCCAAACAATGAAAAGTAGACTTCTTGGGCAAGACCTCACTTGTAAACCCATGTGGTCAAAATCCTTGTCTAGATCCTTTACTAAGGTTACATGGCTTAGTTCTACCCCTTCCTACTCTGACCACAGTGATAGAGTTTCTGCTGAAAGGATGAACAGAGTGGAAACAGTCTACTTCATTTATTTTACTAGCCCTATCACTTACTACTTAGGTGTAGCAATCATCTCCTCACTGGTAAATGTGACTAGTTCTCAGCTATTGAGTCCTATTGAGGATTAAATAAATTAAAACACTTATAGTAATTATATAAAGGCCAGATATGCTAGACAGAGACTGTAACAATAAGAGCAAATATATATCACTACTGTGGTCATAGGAAATTCATTTGAGTAAAACCAAGGGCCCAAACTATACAAAGCCAAGATGGCAGTCACTGTGTTGGCCTTGGAAAAGTGACAGAAATTTAATCAAGAGGATTTGCTATGAGCTAGCAATATGAATAACATGTATTTAATAAAGCAGTTATTGGACTGGGGTTGTGGTGTAGTGAGAGAGTGCTTGCCTAGCATGTGTGAGGCACTGGGTTCAGTTCTCAGTACCACATAGAAATAAATGAATACAATAAAGGTCCATCAACATCTAAAAATATATTATATATTTTATAAAGTAGTTATAAGTGAAATTTTAGGGAACAGTTTCTCAAAAGGTGTGTGTTGATTAATATGAGGTTGTCAACTGCATCAGGTCAGAAATTTTTTTTTAATTTCATATGAGAGTAGAAAAATTAATTACATTTTAAGAACTAGCCTCTTCCATACAAGTATAAAGGAATGAAGATAGATGGTTCAGAAAGTTTATATTTAATAGTGACTTATATACAAAATCTTTATCAATGTCATCTTAGTGAGTGAGGAAAATAATCTGCAACAGATCATACACAAGATTGAAGGTAAACAGCTACTTTGCCTTTTCTAAATGCGTACAGGCTCTGTGGATGTCTGTGTTTGGTCTGTGAAGAGTCATATGATAAGTCGGGTTCTATTTAAAATAGTATTAAAAGCAAGTAGACGTAAGTAAAAATTACATGAGAAAAATGATGGCATAATTTTGTCTAAAAGCTGAGAAGAAGAAAAAAGTTGTAACAGCTGCTGTGTAGGCAGGGAAACTGGGGGACTAGTCACCAGGTAAGACAATGGAGTTTTAGGAACAGCTAAAGGAAATATTGTCTGGGGAACTGAGCCTATCTAGGGGAATGGAAGGTAAGCATACTCAGAGACATAAAAAGCCTTTCAAGGTGTCCAAAAAAGAAAGATTAGGCAAAAGAATTTCTGGGTTAGAGATTTAGAGAGATACCAAATTCCCACTGAGGGATGTGTCTGCATGGTTGCCCACAGGAGAAACCTTTTTGGCATCTGTCAGCACAGAATGAGTTCCCCAGGGTGACTCAGCACCACACCTAGCACACAAATAAGCTGCACAATCAGTTATATAAATGACTTAGCCTTTTTTCTCACTGATCTCATTATTTTGCTTTCCCGAGGAGGATAAGTGAGAGGTTGTGCTTTTGCTGCTGTGCTAAACGGGTTCTTTATATTTTAAAGTATCTCACAGACCAGGTGGTGATAGGATTAGTGTGATCATACTCCAAACTCTTGTATACATACTACAACATAAGGATTATTCATACCTTACTTTGTATCAGACACTTCTTATGCACCACGTCATGTCCATTTTCAGCCTTATCTTTCTTGTAGCCAATGTTGGTTTGGTCTTCTGTGTGAGGCCTCTGACAACTTCACCAAGAGTTCACTAATGAGAGTGGCTTGCTCAGTGTACACGCTGCACATCCCCTGCTTCTCCCTGAGATGTCCCAGCTGATGCTGAGGCTTGAGGTGCCATGCAACCCCATTTGTTGCCATCTTGTGTGCAAACCAGAAGCTCAGTGGGATTAAGACTTCTTAAGACAACTTTAATCAGTGAGATACAGGAGCCAGTAGACAGAAGCTTTGTGGGTTTTTCTTCTTTCCCATTCCTTACTTGCATGATCCTTGGATGCAATTATTTGTAACCCTCTTTTCATAAGCCATTTCTATTAGTCAGCTTTGTGTCACTGTAAGCAAAATACATGACAAGGACAACTTAAATGAGGAAATGTTTCTTTTGGCTCATGGTTTCAGAGATTCAGACCATGGTCAGCCAATTGCATTATTCTGGGCCTGAAATGAGGCAGAAGATCATGGCAGAAGAGAGCTGTAATTGAAAAAAAAAAAAAAATGAAGCCAGAATTTTATATGCAGTGAAAATATCCTTTGGAATTTGAATATAGACATCTTCAGTTATAAGAAACTAAGAAAATTCATCCTCAATAGATCTACACTATAATAAATGCTATTGGAAGTTGTTCAACCTGAAGGTAATGGAATTCAAAGGGAAACTCAGCTTGAAAAGTATATAAACATAAAAGATTTTTTATCTGCCTAATTTTTTGAGGTATCTATGACCAAAGTAAAAATTATCTTCTTGAGAGTTCATAATATACATAGGTGCAACCTTGTAGCAATCATGACATGTAAAATTGAACTCAATGTAGTAATTATACCTAAGGTGATGGCTAGGTTTTTACATTTTATTAGAAGTGGTTCAATAAAAGAGTTGAGCATAAGTATTGTGGTCCTAGGAATCATTACTAAGAACAAATATTAAAAAAAATACAACCAAAAAGATAATAAATATTTAATTAATTTAAGATCTTCACATGCTAACTCTGACAATATTGTCTTGATGATGCCTGAAGCAAGGCAAAACAAGAATATGTGGCAATTATTTTACTAATTTTAATTAAAAACTATTATACTGACTAATTTTAAGCAATTAATGTTTCCTTGTAAAGAGAAAATGTAAACAAAACATGGAATTATAAACTATTTGCTCTAATTATTTATTATGACTGAGTATTTTGAAGTATTTCTTATTGCCTTAATACTTGAAACCTTCCAACATATAAAATAAACTCCAAAATTGCTTGAAATAGAAAGGAACAGAAAAATGATAATTCCCAACAGAAAAAAATAAATAAATAATAAAATGACTTCCAAATGACCTAATGTTCCCCAGTGTTACACATCTCCACATTGTTACATAATTGCAAAAAAAAGGTCAAGTAGTTATCAGGAAGTCAGTATGCTTCAGTGGTTTATAAATAAGTCACAAAAGCCAGATGTATATAATTTATGAATTATTTTAAATGTTTATAACCAAGATCAGAGGAGTGCTTGTCTGGTTGTATTGTGATAGAGGTTTTATGATAATGGATATGTTTAATATCTCAAATCTCATGATGGCTACATGAGTATATATATTACCAATACTTATTAAAAGGAGAATATTTTAATACCTAAGGTGTACCACAGAAAATGGATTTATTAAAAAAACAGTTGCCAAATGCATTAAGTTTATACTTATGCCGTTAATAATCATAGTAAATCATTACTGCTCAATATATAAGTTGATTTAAATTTAAATATCAAGAAAACAAATGTGATAAAACTGATTATTTCTTCAAATTTGCTACTTTGGAAATGTGGAAATTTTTATATAACGACTTGACTAGAACACATTTTTCTCTTGTAAAGGGGAGATAGTTTGGTAAGTGATACCTAGAGAGGAGAGGAGGACAAGGGAAAAATTAAAGTACTATATTTACTTTTAATGAACCACCACAAATTGGGTATAAAATGTAGACTTCAGGAAGATAATACAGGTAGTTGAGAAAATGAAACAGAGTAATGATGCAGAAACATCATAAAGAGCTGCAGGTTCAGCTTTGCATTTTTGCTATCAACAAATATTGCATCAAGTAGATTGTAATGGTTTCATCATTGCTTTTCTAGTCCTCTTGAGTTTAATGTGATAGCATGATGTTAAATTCTGAGGTAATTGGATATTTCAGTGTATGAACTTTTTCTCTTTTATTTATTTATTTAGGCCAGTTAATATATATTTTGTTACATTCCTTTGGAATTAGTTTGTGTACAAGTAAACTTTAAAAATAAATAGGGACAACTGATTATTTTGATAAAATTGGACGCTGTAACTTAATTATATTCATTCATCAGTTTATATGGGAAGTCCACATGAATTATAATGCATGTATCAATATAATAAAGTGCCAAGGAATGGGAAAAGAAATGAAGGCATAATGCCTATTACAAGATTTTACATACGGGAAAGTAGAACTGAAAAAATACCAGTATAGGAACAAGCCAAAAGCTAAATTAATTACCAAATAAATTATCTATGTCTATTTAAAAAAATAATTACTTAAAAAGGTCAATAAAAGTTCAGCATCTCCTCACTTAACACCCCAAAAACGAAATGGGGCTTGAATTTGATCTTGATTCTGTGACAAATACTAGAACTGAACTCTTCCAATTTCTGTTTTCAATTGCTCAAGGAAAAATAGGAAAACAATGTTTTGTAACATATTTTTTCTATAACCACTAATTAAGAACTTCAACACAGCTTGCATTTTATAATGTTAATTTCTATTTTTAAAATTGAAAAGAGACATTTTCAGAAGAGTATATTGCCCTCACTGCCAAAAACCAAACTATTATGTTTCTCTTCTGAAGCCACTTTCAAATGCAATATGCTATTGGGAAGTGAAACAGATTTGTATGCATGAATTCACACTTCCCTGGATATTTTCCCATGAAAAGTACTACCAAAATGTACTCTGCTGCTATCAACATTATAGGTTAAATGCAAAATTATTTCTTGGTTATCATTTTGATTACTTTATATGAGCTACATAAAGGAGGAGAGAAATCAATTCAAAGGAATTCCAAATACTCTAGGTAATATAGTACCATTAGGTTTGAATAGATTAGTTCATTGGGAAATAAGCAAAATTTAGACACATTAAGAACATAGTAGCATTTGGGGGCTATACACCCTCATTGCTAAATTTATCTCACCATATGGAATTCTATCAGCTCATTGGAATTTTAACAATTAAATTTTTCCAGATAAAAAATATTGTTTAACAATTAAATGTTCTAGTTATAAACATTTATTCTATGATAGCATAAATATTTATTTATAAAAAAATGCTCTGCAACATTATTCACAGAAAATAATTGGTCTAACAGGAAGAGTTATAGAACTTTTTAATCCAACAATATGCACATATATAATATATGTATACAATACATATGCATATATACATTCACATACATCCTGAAAACTGTACCATTTGGCTATTTCATCATTGTGTAAACATCACAAAGTACAGGTACTTGCACAAACTAAGACAGTTTTGATGTTACTAGATAATTAACCTTACAGGACCACGGTGGTGTGATCTGCCATTGAACAAATTTTATTATGTAGAAAATGGTAGGGTATGTATTAAGTAGCAGCTAGATATCAAGGAGCATCCTAATAAAAAGAACAGCACAGCTCAAATTTCACTGGCTACTGCATCCATTTTCATCATCAGCCAATCCTGTTCAGCCCTAAATCTTGGGTCTGTTTGTACACTTTGGAGATATTGTCTCCAAATAACATTAGCTCCTTGGTCAGACTCAATTCTACTAAATTTAAGAATCTGACCCAGGGTAGAGTTATTTATCACATTTTTCAAAAACATAAAAAACAAAATCCAAAAGTTCGCTGACTTTTTCAAATATTCCCGAGTTTCTATTATTTTTTCATTGCTCATCATAGTAAGCCTTGAAATAATCATCTAAAAACCAATGTTTTGATTATTTATTCCCCCACTTCAAACATGAACTTTAAAACTGCAATTCCAAATCCAGTCTCCATTCCTAGTGCATGAACTTTCTCCACCAACTTCCTGACTCTGGCACCCACCTCAGTTGAGTATGTATTTAACATTAAGCACACAGGACTGTAGGTAATTCTCTACTGCCAGAAGACCACAAGAATATTATCTTGAAAGTTGATAGAGTATTGTTTTTAGATATTAACCCATTAAAAACAAAGAAAAAATACATACAAAGTGGTGAATAGTAGCCATATATTAAGTTTTTTTTTTTTTTTTTTTTTTTTAAGCTTCTGGTAATACAAATATCCCTGGAAACAGAGAAATCTACTTTTACCCTGGACGGAGATCAAAAAGACACTCTTGATTTATGTAATTAACCCAACTTGTCTTTATAAGTATAATAACAAAGCTTGAATCAATAAATATGCAACTATCTATAAGTTAGGGATATTGGATGGAGAAGGATTGCTTAGTATTAGAAAATGGCAGGTGCAGTGGTAGTTTTATGTGTCAATCTGACTAGACTACAGTGCCCGGTTATTTAAACCAACACTAATCTGTTGACATTAAGTCATGTTATAGATATGGTTAACATCTAAATCCATTGATTAGTTGACTTTAAATAAGATATACTACCCTTAATAATGGGGATGAACTTCTCCCAAATACTTGGAAGGTATCAAATTGATATTTCCTAGAGGAAAAGAAATCTGCCTTGGACTGTGGCATCAACCACAGGCAGTTTACAGCCTGTCCTCCGTACACTACACCTTTCAGTTTTGTCACTCCATTTTTAAGTTAGCTTCTTTAAAATCCTTTCATTAATATATCAATAGATAGAATGACAGATTGATGATCCTATGGGTTCAGTTTCCCATGAGAATTTTGACTGATACAACAAAACATTTTCTTTTTATCCTAAAGGAATAAAAGCAGTAAAGAGAGATCTGGCATAGAGAAGGAAATAAAAAGAGAAAAGATGAGTAACATCCATAATCTAGAGACAAAATTGCAGAAATAGAAACAATTTATAAAAAAATATATTGGTGAATATTCAACTATATTTTATTTTTTCAATGGAAATGTAGGCATCCCTGAAGCATTTGATAATTTCTGTTATCAACCTAAGTCATTAATAGGGAGTAATAGCCTGGAAATAAAAACATTGAAATGGAACTGAGTTAGTAAGAAAATCCTTAAACTGAATTATCCCTGAGATTAAGGTCATCATGATCGTTTCCCTTTCCATTTCACATAGATTATTCTTGCTAATAGCTTCAAATCCATTCTTGATGGTCTCACCCCACCGATAATTTTTAGAAATTTCAGGAAGAGCTTTGAGACTTCTACAATTATGAAACGAGGATCCGAGCCAAAATTATACTGATCTTAAAAAGCTTTGTGACCCTAGCTGACAACTGGGGTTAAAAAGTGATTCAGATATAGTCTCCAATGACTTTAAAAACTATATATAGAAACAAGCACAATTTACATTTCAATGTGGTATTTATAGTTTCTGAGTCATGTACTTAGAAGGATAGGAGCAGAGACCTGGCTTAGCATTCAATCATCTTTGTGGTCCTGGCACAGCACCTGACAGGAAAAGTGACCAAGGGTTTCTAATTTCTTCCACAAAATGCAAGGTTAATTTAAGCAATGCTTTGGACAAATGTTCTGGTTTTCCATGAAAGTTTATTGATTAATGCAGAAAACAATCATTTCAATTTCTTCTACACATTCTAGATTCAGGATATTTCACAGGCCTGAAGCAAAACCATCTTTACCTTTCTCTTACCCACAAACACATGCACAATTTCATTAATAAAAAAACAAGAGATTTACTAAAAATAACTCTTCATTGGAACAATTTTGTTATGCTGGTGTAGTTCAAAAGGTTGTTAAGATTAGGACCAGAGTTTGGTGAACATGGCAGTAATCCTCTTCTCAGTAGGCATTTATTTTGCTATTAGAGAAGAAACGTGTCTTTCCTAGTTCACTATGAATCCAGTGCCATGGATATCTGGAATTATATTGTTCTTGATTTTAAGTTCATTTTCTTTATCAGCTGTTGAAATTGAAGGGATGAGTTTAAAACAACTGGTTTCTACTTTATTACCTTACCTACTTCATTCTTATAGCTCAACACTGTTTTGTTTTAAATCCAGTAAAGTCCTTAAATATGTGCAATGAGTTTCATTGTGGAAGATAAATTATTTTATCCCATGTAGTATCAAAAATTAAGTGATATTAAAGCTGGAATTAAATCTCATAAGATGAGAATAATGTCAAACAATTGAAGAAGAGGTTGTCTAGATGGAAGAATACTATTTGTTCTAAAAAAAAGGTGTCAATCCTTTGTGTTAGAGATAAAAATATCAGTTAATAAAACAGGAAAGCATAGAAATGAACTTAGAAGTAAAATATTTCACAGAGTTACATTGGGAAGTTATAGAATTGCCTTTCCCAAAAAACTTGATAGCTTAATTTCTAAAATGCAAATGGCAAGATTTTTTTTTAAAATCTGTATAAGTTTGATGCCAACATGAAAAGAAATTATCCAAAATAACAAAGAATGGGTAGGATGGATTTTGGGAAGAGGTATGAATAGAAGACAAGTAGGCAGAATTTATGGCAAAGTATTTTTATATTAAAGATTAGTAAATTTGAAATATGGTAATTTAATTATACTAATTATATATTTGCTTTGAGGAATATGGACTGCTTAAGCATACATTATCTATTGTTTAGGTAGTAATATTAGATTTTTTTAAATGGTAGCTTCTGATGAGCATCAAGAGAAGTTCAAATAATTTTATTCCAGCTTTTTAAGATATTTTCCTGAACAAACCTTTTATCCAAATTTTCACATCCTAGTAATAATGGTTTTCTAAAACAAGATTAAACTTCAAATGATTTCATGTGGGCTAAATATATACAATGCAAAATAATCATTTTAACATATTCATGTCTTTTCTACACAATTGATTTCTCAGATATTATTCACAGTGTAATTTTATGACACTTAGGTTTATTTACCTGTAGTCTTTTTTTTCCAAAGAAGGATCAATAAGGTTCCTGTATAAATATCTATAATTCAATATGTTAAAATAAACTTTAAACCATATGAAGCAGATAAAAAGAAAAATTAAAAGGAGACAAAATGTGATAAAATCAAATTTGAGATCGGTATAAAATCCAGACGACAAACTTACTAGTTATGGTAGAAAACTATGCTCTTGTGCAATGTAGTAGCCAAAGAAAATGAACTATGTACTTAGAAGTACATTAACTATTCAATCTGCCGAAACCACTGAAATTGCTTTATGATTTTCAAAAAGAAAGTAGCACTCCCTGGTGTTACAAACCTGTTCCTCAATACCATCTTTACAATGAACAAGGCAATATGATTTTTAAGGACATTTTTAGATAATATCTTCCCATGTAGGCTGAAAACACAATTGTTGGCAAACAAGATTATATAGACACAATCAAAACCCCAGTACAGAAAGGTGCAGTGGAGAGAAAAGTTAAATCTTCAATAGAAACACTATCTTTTGAGCCAGAGAACATGGAAAGGCCCCCCCTGAGATATGAGCAGGTGGGAGGAAATCCTTTTTATTTTGTTTTTCTTTTACCCCCTCAGCACCACCTCAAAGCAAGCTTCTTGTAGGAATCTGCACTCCGTGGCAGAAGAGCTCAGCACTGGTGATAATGGCAGTGATAATAGCAGGAAGGGTAATCACCTTTGCATCTAACACATGGATTAAAAAAAAAAAATCTTCTTTTTTCTGACAAGACAAACTAAGAAAAAGAATTCCTGTGGTCAAAGCATCTGGGCAGAATCTCTGTTACTTCTCTCTCTCATCACTTTTTTAAAGACAGGCTTGTAGATATCTTACAACAGCTCAGAATAAAAAAAAAAAAAAAAAAAAAAAAAAACTTCTGCTTTCTAGCCAAAGCATGAAAATTGGTTCCTTGAGAACTAACATATATGAGAGAATTAAAGAGCTGGGAAGCAGAAGAATGAGATCGGTTAAAACCCTAATAGAAAGTTCTGGGCACACTTCTGATCTCTACAGGTGAGGATGTGAACCAAAGCAACAGAGTAAAGATTTTAGAATAAAAATACAGGTCATGCATAGAGCAGTTTGGCTTTGGGAGTTGGACTTGTAGAATGAACCAGAATAACTAAAACAATAAAATCAACAAAAAACCCTTTAAAATCAAAACCTGGTTTGAATCTGTAGGATATGGAAGGTGAATCTGAACTTGGGGCTGAAGACAATGTCAAAAGATGAAGAGTGCATTCCCCAAGGAAGTTTAATAGTCAGAGTCAACAAAATATTTATGATGTCCAAGATATAATTCAAAATTATTCAACATAAAATGAAGAGGAAAATATTTTTTTTTAATCTTAATGAAAAAAATCATTAAGCAACCACCACAAAATAATACAAATTTTGTAATTCATAAGCAAAAATGTTAAAGTAACTATTCAATCCATACTTTATGAAATAAGGTAAAATCTCTTAAAATGAATCTGAAGATAGATCTTATCATAAAAGCAACAGTAACTATAAACTGCCAATGGAAATTTTAGGATAAGATAAAAGAAATAAAAAGTTCAACAGAGGGGCTCAATACCAGAATGAAAATGATAAAAAAAAAAAAGTTATGAAACTTGGAGATGGATCAATAGAAACTATACAACCTATGTAACAGAAAAATAGCTACCAATTAAATGAATATAGCATAAGATATCTGTGTGGCAATATCTGTGTGCCTGGAATCCCACAAGAAGAGGAGAACAGGAAGAATAAGATAAATAAAATAAAATAGCTTGCTGAATATTACCAAGTTTGGACAGAGCATAAATTTACAGATTCAAAAACCTTAGTGGTGTGGGGGGTGGGTCCTGAAGATGGCAGAATGGAGCCTGGCAGTGATTCCAGGTCTCTCTAAATATAGACAGGAGGCAGTGAAGGAGCAGCTGATTTGAGAGGTAGGTGACAAATAAGTGTTTTAAGAAAACAAAGTCTGCCACCTGGTTGGACTTGAAGATCAGTTACTAGAGTAGAAATAAAGTGCAGTTTTCTAACCTGGAATAAGGACCAGGGTGGCAGAAGCCACAGGACCAATAGATAGAGGAAAAGGGAGTGGAAAAACACATAAGCTTACCCCAGAAAAACATCTGAAAAGAAAGGGAGAAAAAAATTAAAGCATGATGGGACAAGGGTGTCTCTGAAGCAAATTGAGCAGTACAAAATAAGATTATGAATGGAAACTGGTGCTGGGTGCCAAGCCATTCTGTGGAGCCAAAGCTGACCAGTCACCCTTTAAACCAACACAGCATCTCCCCACCTCCAGACAGCAACAAATTAAACCAGTTGGGCACCCCTGGGATCTCTTAAGAATCCACCTAGAAAGAATGTGTATAGGGATTGCTATGAACAGAAAGTTGAAAGTCACTGAACCCCACCACCACCAGGTACAAGGGGAGTGGGAGCCAGGTGGAGCACCCCAGTTGGGAAGTGCTCACCCAGTGTACAGCTCTGAACAGCCTCTGGGGAAGTCTGGACAGAGATGAAGCAGACACTTCAATTTATGATGATGTGAGGGCTCAAATCTGAGCAGTACAGTGGTTTGGGCCTTGAACAGAGGAAACGAGAATTGTGAACCCTCAGAACTTCTGTGGTTTCTCATTGATGCTGGGGGAAGAAAAAGCAGGACGTTTCCTGAGTTGTCAGAAATAAGAGACTGTTCTGATCAGGCCCACAGTCTGCATGGGGTATACTGGAGGTTCCTAGATATCCAGTGGCATAGAGGGATGGTTTCCCAGATTATGGCAGCAGCTGATGAAAGGCCATGACCAGAAGTTGCCTGAATCCTCAGGAAGTTAGAGTGAAACTCCTTGAACAATACCCTAGCCAGCAGGAGGATGGTCAAGGTGCAAAGTTGCCTGGGTCCAAGGCAGTGAAGAGCAGTGGTCCTACAGCCTGACTTAGCTCCCAGCCTGATTTTTGTTTACAGCTGCCAAGTGTTAGGCACTGTTTGAATACTGACAAGACCCTGCCACAGTTAGAGGGAATCGGCACCCACTATTCACAATCTGGGGCAGTGAAAACTAGAACCCAAGTAAAACAGATAAGCTCCTTTACCCAGCAGTAAGGACAATACCATGACCATGAGCTGCATCAGCCAGGGGGATCATTTATGCACCACATATCACTGGAAGAGAATCCATAACAACAGGACCTGTGCTTGTAGACAGCCACCAGATTTATGTCACAATGAAAAGGATCCTGTAGAGGGGAGCAGGTACATGAAGACTCACAGCAGTCACAACAACAACCCAGAGCTTCATCCTGAACTCCTCTGTATAACAGAAACAACGAACCAACATAGCACCATATTCTTGGACTAGTTGACCACTAGCCCCAGAGTTGACAAACCAAAACCAGCCAGCAACTAGTGGAGTGACTTCTGTGCCTCAGCATCTGTGAAGTGATCGGAAGTCAAAGAATGACTGACATCTTCTAAATGTCCCTAATCCTAATGAAATCCAAACTAAGACTCAATAATAATTTTCTTCAGCTTGGCATGCATTATTATAAATAATTCTAATGTCAACTAGGATCATATATAGTACTCTTTCTCTTGATTGATCATGTTGCTCTAATAGCCAACATTGTACCTTCAACTCATTTGAATGTATTTCTTCTACTGTTTTAAAGCATTAATTGGAATTATTCTCCCTATCTTTGTTTTTCTAACCCTAGCTTATACTTACTCTTCTTACCTCCTTTTCTTCTGCTTACATTATCTGCTACCTAAAATTCTCCCCATCCATCTTTTTACCTTAGTGTATATTATTCCTTTATATTTTTGTTTTTGTCTTTCTCTTTCTCTTTCTTTTCCACAATATTTCTTCTTCCCCCATCCAACAACCTAAAAAAACAATTTAAAGAGTGAAATTAGAGAGAAAATACAGGAAGTGAAATGTTGCTTTAATAAAGAGGTAGAGGTTCTAACAAAGAACCAAATTGAGATTCTGGAAATGAAAGACTCAATAAACAGAATTAAAAACTGTAAATGTACATTAGACTACTTTGAATATAGATTTTCATACCTTAAAGAAAAAGACAATATACATAATTTTGAAAATGAGATTGACCATAAAGAAAAGATGTTCAGACCTATGACCATAATATTCAAGAAAGCTGGGATAACACCAAGAGACCAAATTTAAGAATCAGTGGGGTAGATGAAGGTTTCAAAATACAAATTAAAGGAGTACACAATATTTTTAATTGAAATAATATTAGAAAAAAATTTCAAATGTTAGAAATAAGATGTAAATTCAAATACAAGATGTATATAGAACTCCAAATAGAGTTGCCATAGATCTACTCTAAAATGCCTAAAATACAACATAAAGGCGGAAATTTTAAAGCTTCAAGAGAAAAATACTGGTCGTAGTCAGAGGCAAGCCCATTCAAATTTCAATTGATTTATCAACCAAGAGATTAAAACCAATTAAATATAACCAAAAGCCAATAAAAGGAATGGCATTGAATTAAAAAGCTTCTGTACATCAAAGGAAACAAGAGCATGAAGACAGAGCCTACAGAATGGGAGAAGCTGTTTGCCACCTGCTCCTCAGATAGGGCATCAATATTCAGTACTCAAAAAAAAAAAATACCATTCCAAAAAACCCAAGTAATAAACCAGCAAAAGAACTGAGCAGACACTTCTCAAAAGAAGAAAAACAAATGGATAACAAATGTATGAAAAAATGTTCAACATCTCTAACAATTAGGGAAGTGCAAATTAAACTATGTTGATATTTCATCTCACTTCCTTCAGAATGACCATCATCAAGAATGCAAACAATAATAAATTCTGGTGATGATGTGGGCATAAGGTGCACTTACAGTTTGTTGGTAGGAATGCAAATTGGTGAAAACACTCTGGAAAACAATATAAAAATTCCTCAAAAACCTAGCAATGGAACCATCAAATGATGTAATTATTCTCCTCCTCTCTAGATATCAAAAAGATTTGAAATCAGCATACTATAAAGATACAGCCACATCAATGTTTATAGCAGTGTAATTCACAATAGTCAAAATATTAAACAAACCTAGGTGCCCTTCAACAGATGAATGGGTAAAGAAAATGTGGTACATGTAAACAATGGATATTACTCAGCCATAAATTAGGACAAAATTATGGTAGTTGCTGGTAAATAGATGGAAATGGAGACCATATGTCAAATTTTGAATGTCTTCTTTGATATGCAAAATCCAGTCCAAAATAAAGGGGGAAAAGAGAGAGAGAGAGAAAGAGAGAGAGAGAGAGAGAAAGGAAAAAGGTGGAAGGATTTCCATTAAAACAGAAGAAAGATTGGTGGATTAGATGAAGTGGGTGAGCAGGAGACAAGAGGGACAAAATACATGGCGAAGAATGGTGAAATGAGTATGGCTTAACTTTCCTATGTACATTAATGAAATGCCACAGTGAATCCCGCCATCATATACATCCACATAATACTAATTAAAAAATAATAATAAGTAAATAGCAGAAAGATGAATAAAGTAGAGTGAAGGAAACAATAGGAGGGAGGAGACAAGAGAAATACTGGGGACTGAATTAGAGCAAATTATATTCCATGCTTTTATAATTAAGTCAAAATGAATACTAATATTAAGCATAACTAACAAGAACCAATAAAATTTTATTTTTTTAAAAAAAGATAGTAAAGCTTTGGGCAAAACAACAACAAAATCAATGAATCACAATTAGAACAAATGAAGAGAAAACCATTTCCAGACACATCATAATTAGTCTGCTGAAAGGCAAAGATGAACATTAAAAAGTTTTGAAATCAAAGAAAAATAGCAAATCATCTCCCACATATAGACAAAGAACAACTCAAATGCTTAAAGATCTCTCACTAGAAAAATGGATAACCAGAGAAAATATTTTTAAAATATGGAAGAAAAGAACTATAGTCCTACAATTTCATGGTTACTGAATATATGTTTCAAGAATAATGGCAAGACAAAGATTTTTTTTCACATGAAGAGAAACTAATATAATTTATCTTCAGTGGAAGTGGTCTAAAAGAAATGCTAAATGAAGTTTTCACAATTAAGTGCAGTGATACAAAGACAAACTTGGAATTTCGGGTAAAGCTAAAGAATTGCTAAATATCCTCATTAATATAACATTTATTATATAAAATAGATATGATTGTAAAAAAGCAATAATTGTGAGAGGATTCAATATGTATGGGCACAATAGATATAAACATAAAGCAGTAGATAATAAAGGTTTAGCTGGGAATGGAGGCAACACCTATTATCCCAGTTGCTTGAGAGACAGAGGCAAGTTCAAAATAAGCCTCAGCAATTTAGTGAAGCACTAGGCAACCTAGTGAGACCCTATTTCAAAATTTAAAAATTAATAAACAAATAAAAAGTGCTGAAGATGTGACTTGGTGGATAAGTCCCTCTGGCTTGTACCAACAAACAAACAAAACAAAAAATTCATAAGGTGTTAAAATGTCTTTTTTACTTGGAAGCTTTCATAATTAAGTCTAAGTCAAATGTAAAAAAGTTAGAAAAGTTAAGTGTGCATGATCTTATCCCTCTGGCAACCATTAAAAACGACAGGAGCAAAAATCTAACAGATATAGAGAGTTAAAAACATTCAAATAATAAAAAAAAAGTAGAAAGTGGGAAACAGAGACACAAGCAGAGTAATAGTAATAACAAAACTAATAATAATTAGTTAATAATAAAATGTAATTTGTATTTACAATATAGAGCAAACAGAACAAGGGTGTCAGATTAGATAAATAAAACAAATCACTAGAGAATTTCTTATGAATTTTCTTCATATGCTTTGCATATGCAAGAAACTATATATAATGAAATTATAAGGTTAAAAGAAAAAGGACAGAAAATGATGCAGAACACAAGCACTAATGAATAGTTTGAGTGACTGTATTACTATTATAAAAGTAAAATTCAGGAAAGGGAAAATAGCCAGGGAGAAAAAGAGTCACTCAGTAAAGATCAAAACATCAATTCAGCAAAATACCATACAAATATTAAATCCTTACATTTGAAACAAAAAGAGACAGAATTAAGGGAGAAAGAGAAAAAGCCACTCCTCATATAGACAACAGCATTGATGACTCTTAAAAGCATTATGCTGAGTGAGAGAAGCTACAATCTAAAAGTTACTGATTAAATGACTTCATTTATATGACATTCTGGAGAAAATACAAAATTACCAGGTAAGAGTTACTAGGGTTCAGGGGTGGAGGTGTCTTGTTGACAGCCACCCTTTGGTGTGCATCTTGATTGTCATGATGGTATATAGCATGCATTTACCAAGGTGCAGAGAATCATACACCAAGCAGAAAGAATGTATTCTACTCTAAGCAAATTATAAATAAATAAATGGTGATGCAGCTAAAAAATGTACCCTTGTACTCCAGATGTAGCTCAATGATAGAGCATGTGTGAAGCCCTAGTTCAATCTCCAGCACCCTCCCTGCTCACCACCAAAAAAAAAAAAAAAAAAAAAAAAAAAAAAAAAAAAAAAAGAACAAGCAAACAAAAAAGCATCCAAAGTATCCATTTGTTGTTCTGTCTTAATAGGGATACATTTTAGAAAATCAACTTTCTCAATTTCTCAAAATAATTACTTTGTGGAAATTTTTGAGAGAATACTAAAGAAAATTACTTTGCATTTTATTTTCCTGATCCTTCAGTCACCCTGATATCCATCCTATTTTCTCATCACTATGTATTTTCTGCAATAAAAACAGCTTCTATTACTCCAAACCATTGATATTCAGTTTTGCCAAGTCACCATCACCAAGGAGGAGTGCACTAAGTTTGTGTCAGATGTGAGCTTAGATTTTAACAGATATCAAAGTTTTCCTTTCATGTATCTTCTTTTGCTGCCATTGCTAATAGACCACCAGTCCAGTGGTCCATGGAAGATGAGAGACAAATTCAACAGACCTTCCCTACCCTGTAGTTAGAGATAAGCTCAGACAACCCCAGTATACATCATCCAGTGAGGAGATGACTTGCTGACATATAAATACAAATAATTTATATTTTAAGCTGTTGTGTCATAAAGTTGTTTATTAAGCTATAGGAATGGTCAAAGCTGATTAAATATATACCATGATATTAAAATGTGTTCCACGTCCTTACACAATGGTAATGATGTTTTTATTGTCTATTGGTACAGAGAAAGCATTGCAGTGAAACTATAATAAATCCAATAATTATAGATAAGGAAATTGTTTTTTCATACCAGCATCTTTGCATGTTTAAAAATTTAGTGCATATATGAAAAGTTATTATTCACTCAAGTTAATCATCTTGATATGATTTTAGAAAAATGGTAATGTTTGAGAGTAAATCTATACTCTTTCTCTACTTTAATCCCTCTGTTCTACCCACTGATCCACTCACAAAGGGATGTACAAATCATTTGTTGCAATTGTTTGATCTAAAAAGTGCTGAAATGCATATGCTTATTGTAAATCTTCATATATAAAATTTATATTTACCAAAGTTTCAAAATCATTAATGGCCCAGAATTCAACGTGCTACTCTAACTAGAAATTCTGTGAAATATAAATTATTGGTTGTATAATAAGTGTGATGTCAATATAACTAGATGTGATGTCAATCTAACTAGAGATAATATCAGTATCTTCATAAACATCGCTAGACCACATAGGTAGTGACTACCCCTCATGTATGTATGTATGTATGTATGTATGTATTTTATCCATTTAAAATATTAACAAAATTTATTAAGTGTGTCAGGCGCAGTGACAAATATCTGTGATCCCAGAGGCTTGCAAGGCTGAGGCAAGAGGATCATGAGTTCAATGCCAGCCTCAAACACAGTGGGAGCTAGCAACTCAATGAGACCCTGTCTCAAAAAGAATAATAATAATAATAAAACCTGGGGATGTGGCTCAGTGGTTGAGTGCCCCTGAATTCAATTCCTGGTACCTCCCCCCCAAAAAAAAATTATTAAGTGCAGTACTTAGAAATGAAGTACTAATTTCCAGAGTGAAATAGATCCTTCATGTCATAGTGCTTAAAAGGGAGAGTAAAAGATTTTCATAAGTTCAATAGGCACATAACTATGAGTACAAATTTGGACAAGTACTCTAAAATAATTTTAAGAGAATAGTTTTAAGAAAACTTGGGAGCATCTACCTAATCTGGAAGACCAGGGAAGACTTTCTTGAGGAACTGAAATTTTTGCATATCTCCAAATATCAATTGAAAATGGTTAAAATAAAAAGAAACCATGGGAAGAACAGCTGAGGTACAGGCAAGGGACTAAAAATTATGTAAAAATCACACAAATAACTAAAATATTTGCATCCAAGGACTACAAACAAAACCATAAACAAGAAACAATTAGAAAATATATGTTAAATATTAGAAAAATTTTTACCTCAAGAAAATTCTGGAGTAATGAAAATATTCATAGGCCAGTTATTCACTTATTTTCTTCTGAAATATTATGATGATAGGACTCTATGGTAAGGGTGAGTTTAGGGTTAGAGTTGAAGAATGTATAAACTTATACACTATGTAAGATTAATTACTTCATCCCATAAAAGAATGCCATTGAAAAGTTGGCAAGCATTTTTAGTAGCAAACTGGAAGCATCTGGGCATACATAAGCAGTAGCAATACGAACACAACATACAGTTTTTACATACTGAATTTGCATATCAGGTTGTAGTACTTAGAAGCTAGTCATGGCCATAGGTTTTTCATTGCCAATGTAAAATATCAAAAAATTAGTAATTTTTAGTACCCATTTGGGCTTTTTCAATCATCACTTTACTATTCATCGTAGAATTTTAGAGTTTCTAAATGAAATTCAGAAAAACTTTTTCAACTTCCTTTTTTATTTTTATTTTTTTTTAATTTTTATTGTTGGTTGTTCAAAACATTACATAGTTCTTTTTTTTTATTTTTTTTTTTTTATTGTTGGTTGTTCAAAACATTACATAGTTCTTGATATATCATATTTCACACTTTGATTCAAGTGGGTTATGAACTCCCATTTTTACTCCGTTTACAAATTGCAGAATCACATCAGTTACACTTCCATTGATTTATATATTGCCATACTAGGGTCTGTTGTATTCTGCTGCCTTTCCTATCCGTTACTACCCCCCTCCCCTCCCCACCCCTCCACTCTTCTCTCTCTACCCACTCTACTGCAGTTCATATCTCCCACTTGTATTATTTTTCCCTTTCCCCTCGTTATCTCTTGTATGTAATTTTGTATAACCCTGAGGGTCTCCTTCCATTTCCATGCAATTTCCCTTCTCCCTCCCTTTCCCTCCCACCTCTCGTCCCTGTTTAATGTTAATCTTCTTCTCATGCTCTTCGTCCCTACTCTGTTCTTAGTTACTCTCCTTATATCAAAGAAGACATTTGGCATTTGTTTTTTAGGGATTGGCTGGCTTCACTCAGCATAATCTGCTCTAATGCCATCCATTTCCCTCCAAATTCTATGATTTTGTCATTTCTTAATGCAGAGTAATACTCCATTGTGTATAAATGCCACATTTTTTTTATCCATTCGTCTATTGAAGGGCATCTAGGTTGGTTCCACAGTCTTGCTATTGTGAATTGTGCTGCTATGAACATCGATGTAGCAGTGTCCCTGTAGCATGCTCTATTTAGGTCTTTAGGGAATAGACCGAGAAGGGGAATAGCTGGGTCAAATGGTGGTTCCATTCCCAACTTTCCAAGAAATCTCCATACTGCTTTCCAGATTGGCTGCACCAATTTGCAGTCCCACCAACAATGAACAAGTGTACCCTTTTCCCCACATCCTCGCCAGCACTTGTTGTTGTTTGACTTCATAATGGCTGCCAATCTTACTGGAGTGAGATGGTATCTTAGGGTGGTTTTGATTTGCATTTCTCTGACTGCTAGGGATGGTGAGCATTTTTTCATGTACTTGTTGATTGATTGTATGTCCTCCTCTGAGAAGTGTCTGTTCATGTCTTTGGCCCATTTGTTGATTGGGTTATTTGTTATCTTGTTGTCTAATTTTTTGAGTTCTTTGTATACTCTGGATATTAGGGCTCTATCTGAAGTGTGCGGAGTAAAGATTTGTTCCCAGGATGTAGGCTCCCTATTTACCTCTCTTGTTGTTTCTTTTGCTGAGAAAAAACTTTTTAGTTTGAGTAAGTCCCATTTGTTGATTCTAGTTATTAACTGTTGTGCTATGGGTGTCCTATTGAGGAATTTGGAGCCCGACCCCACAGTATGTAGATCGTAGCCGACTTTTTCTTCTATCAGACTCCGTGTCTCTGATTTGATATCAAGCTCCTTGATCCATTTTGAGTTAACTTTAGTGCATGGCGAGAGAAAGGGATTCAGTTTCATTTTGTTGCATATGGATTTCCAGTTTTCCCAGCACCATTTGTTGAAGATGCTATCCTTCCTCCATTGCATGCTTTTAGCCCCTTTATCAAATATAAGATAGTTGTAGTTTTGTGGGTTGGTTTCTGTGTCCTCTATTCTGTACCATTGGTCCACCCGCCTGTTTTGGTACCAGTACCATGCTGTTTTTGTTACTATTGCTCTGTAGTATAGTTTGAAGTCTGGTATCGCTATACCGCCTGATTCACCCTTCCTGCTTAGCATTGTTTTTGCTATTCTGGGTCTTTTATTTTTCCATATGAATTTCATGGTTGCTTTCTCTATTTCTATAAGAAATGCCATTGGGATTTTGATTGGTATTGCATTAAACCTATAGAGAACTTTTGGTAATATTGTCATTTTGATGATGTTAGTTCTGCCTATCCATGAACAGGGTATATTTTTCCATCTTCTAAGATCCTCTTCTATTTCTCTCTTTAGGGTTCTGTAGTTTTCATTGTATAAGTCTTTCACCTCTTTTGTTAGGTTGATTCCTAAGTATTTTATTTTTTGGGGGGATATTGTGAATGGAGTGGTTGTCCTCATTTCCATTTCAGAGGATTTGTCGCTGATATACAGGAATGCCTTTGATTTATACGTGTTGATTTTATATCCTGCCACTTTACTGAATTCATTTATTAGCTCTAATAGTTTCTTTGTAGACCCTTTTGGGTCTGCTAGGTATAGAATCATGTCATCTGCAAATAGTGATAATTTAAGTTCTTCTTTTCCTATTTTTATGCCTTTAATTTCTTTCGTCTGTCTAATTGCTCTGGCCAGTGATTCGAGAACTATGTTGAACAGAAGTGGTGAGAGAGGGCATCCCTGTCTTGTTCCAGATTTTAGAGGGAATGCCTTCAATTTTTCTCCATTCAGAATGATGCTAGCCTGAGGTTTAGCATAGATTGCTTTTACAATGTTGAGGTAAGTTCCTGTTATCCCTAGTTTTTCTAGCGTTTTGAACATAAAGGGATGCTGTACTTTGTCGAATGCTTTTTCTGCATCTATCGAGATGATCATATGGTTCTTATTTTTAAGTCTATTGATGTGGTGAATAACATTAATTGATTTCTGTATATTGAACCAGCCTTGCATCCCAGGGATGAATCCTACTTGATCATGGTGCACAATTTTTTTGATATGTTTTTGAATCCGATTTGCCAAAATTTTATTGAGGATTTTTGCATCTAGGTTCATTAGAGATATTGGTCTGTAGTTTTCTTTCTTTGAAGTGTCTTTGTCTGGTTTAGGAATCAGGGTGATGTTGGCCTCGTAGAAAGAATTTGGAAGTTCTCCCTCTTTTTCTATTTCCTGAAATAGCTTGAAAAGTATTGGTGTTAGTTCCTCTTTAAAGGTTTTGTAAAACTCTGCTGTATACCCATCCGGTCCTGGGCTTTTCTTAGTTGGTAGTCTTTTGATGGTTTCTTCTATTTCCTCAATTGATATTGGTCTGTTTAGGTTGTCTATATCCTCCTGCCTTAATCTGGGCAGATCATATGACTTAAGAAATTTATCGATGCCTTCACTATCTTCTATTTTATTGGAGTATAAGGATTCAAAATAGTTTCTGATTATCTTCTGTATTTCTGAAGTGTCTGTTGTGATATTGCCTTTTTCATCCCGTATGCTAGTAATTTGATTTCTCTCTCTTCTTCTCTTCGTTAGCATGGATAAGGGTCTGTCGATTTTATTTATTTTTTTCAAAGAACCAACTTTTAGTTTTGTCAATCTTTTCAATTGTTTCTTTTGTTTCGATTTTATTAATTTCAGCTCTGATTTTAATAATTTCTTGCCTTCTACTTCTTTTGCTGTTGTTTTGCTCTTCTTTTTCTAGGATTTTGAGATGGAGTATGAGATCATTTATTTGTTGGTTTTTTCTTTTTTTAAGGAATGAACTCCAAGCAATGAATTTTCCTCTTAGAACTGCTTTTAATGTGTCCCATAGAATCCGATATGTTGTGTCTGTGCTTTCATTTATCTCTAAGAATTTTTTAATTTCCTCCTTGATGTCTTCTATAACCCATTGATCATTTAGTAACCAGTTGTTCATTCTCCAAATGATGCATGTTTTTTCCTTCCTTCTTTTATCGTTGATTTTCAGTTTCATTCCATTATGATCAGATAAGATGCATGGTATTATCTCCACACCTTTATATTGTCTAAGAGTTGCCCTGTGACATAATATATGATCTATTTTTGAGAAGGATCCATGTGCTGCTGAGAAAAAAGTGTAACTGCTTGATGTTGGGTGGTATATTCTATATATATCAATTAAGTCTAGGTTATTAATTGTGTTATTGAGTTCTATAGTTTCCTTATTCAACTTTTGTTTGGAAGATCTGTCTAGTGGTGAGAGAGGTGTGTTGAAGTCTCACATGATTATTGTATGTTGGTCTATTAGACTCTTAAACTTAAGAAGAGTTTGTTTGATGAACATAGCTGCACCATTGTTTGGGGCATATATATTTATGATAGTTATGTCTTGTTGGTGTATGGTTCCCTTGAGCAGTATGTAGTGTCCCTCTTTATCCCTTTTGATTAACTTTGGCTTGAAATCTATTTTATTTGATATGAGTATGGACACTCCTGCTTGTTTCCTAAGTCCATATGAGTGATATGATTTATCCCAACCTTTCACCTTCAGTCTATGTATGTCTTTTCCTATCAAATGCGTCTCCTGTAGGCAGCATATTGTTGGGTCTTGTTTTGTGATCCATTCTACTAGTCTGTGTCTCTTGATTGGTGAGTTTAAGCCATTAACATTTAGGGTTATTATTGAGATATGGGTTGTTCTTCCAGCCATAATTGTTTATTTATGTTACTAAACATGGTTTGTTTTCCTTTTTTGATTATTTTCCCCCCCTTTACTGTCCTACCTCCCACTGTTGGTATTCATTGTTATTTTCCATTTCCTCTTCCTGTAATGTTTTGCCGAGGATGTTTTGAAGACATGGTTTTCTAGCTGCAAATTCTTTTAACTTTTGTTTATCGTGGAAGGTTTTAATTTCATCTTCCATCCTGAAGCTTAATTTCGCTGGATACATGATTCTTGGTTGGAACCCATTTTCTTTCAGTTTTTGAAATATGTGATTCCAGGATCTTCTAGCTTTCAGAGTCTGTGTTGAAAGATCAGCTGTTATCCTGATTGGTTTACCCCTAAATGTAATCTGCTTCCTTTCTCTTGTAGCTTTTAAAATTCTCTCCTTATTCTGTATGTTGGGCATCTTCATTATAATGTGTCTAGGTGTGGATCTCTTATGATTTTGCACATTCGGCATCCTGTATGCTTCTAGGATTTGGGATTCTGTCTCATTCTTCAAGTCTGGGAAGTTTTCTCGTATTATTTCATTGAATAGGTGGTTCATTCCTTTGGTTTGGACCTCTATACCTTCCTGTATCCCAATGACTCTTAAGTTTGGTCTCTTTATATTGTCCCATATTTCTTGGATGTTCTGCTCATGGTTTCTTAACAGTTTTGCTGAGCTATCTATGTTCTTTTCAAGTTGAAATACTTTGTCTTCATTGTCTGATGTTCTATCTTCTAAGTGTTCTACTCTGCTGGTAGTATTCTCAATTGAGTTTTTAAGTTGGTTTATTGCTTCCTGCATTTCTAGGATTTCTGTTTGTTTGTTTTTTATTACCTCTATCTCCCTGTATAGTTGATCTTTTGCTTCTTGGATTTGTTTATGTAATACATTGTCAAAGTGGTCGAAATGATCTTTCATTGTCTGATTTTGCTGTCTAATGTCTTCCTTGAGACTCCAGATCATTTGCAGCATGTATATCCTGAATTCTTTATCTGACATTCCATCTGCTGCAGCTATAACCTCTTCTAAAGTTGAGTTGACCTGCACTGCTTGTGGTCCTTTCTTTCCTTGTCTTTTCATATTGCTCGTGTTTCTTTCTGCTTAGTGAAACTATTGTGTTTTTGAAATTTTTTCCCCTATATATTTATATTGCTCTTGTATAGTTGAAAAGTCTCCCTTGCAGGGGCGGGCGGCAGCTCTGCTCCTCCTCCAATTGGGGTGATCTGTCTACCACGCTGGTGGGCCGCTGGGACTGTTCTGCCGGTCGGTCGCAGGTCTGCCTACCTTGGAGGCGCGGGCAGCGGCTCTGCTCTGCCCTTCCTCCTATTGGTGTGACGTGTCTACCACATCACCACGTCCGTGAACCCCTGGGCCTGTTCCACCAGTTAGTCGCGGATCTGACTACCTTGCAGGCGTGGGCGGAGGCTCTGCTCTGCCCCTTCTCCAATTGGGTTGTCGTGACTACCACGCCGGCAGGTCGCTGTGCCTGTTCTGGGCGCGGGCTGCGGCTCTGCTCTGCCCCTACTCCAAATGGAGTGATGTGACTGCCACGCTGGCGGGCCGCTGGGCCTGATCCAGGCTCGGGGAGCGGCTCTGCTCTGCCCCTCCCCCAAGTGGTGTGACGTGTCTACCACGCCGGCAGGCCGCTGGGGCTGTTCTGCCAGACTGTCACAGGCCTGCCTACCTTGCGGACGCGGGTGGAGGATCTGCTTTCCCCCTACTCCAATTGGGGATTCTTGACAACCACGCCGGCGGGTCGCTGGGCCTATTCCGGGCTCTGGCAGCAGCTCTGTTCGGCCCCCGCTCTAGCCGGAGCGATGCGACACCACGCTGGCGGGTCGCTGGACCTGCTCCGGGCGCAGGCGGCGGCTCTGTTCGGCCCCCGCTCTAGCCGGAGCGATGCGACACCACGCCGGCGGGTCGCTGGGCCTGTTCCGGGCTCTGGCGGCGGCTCTGTTCGGCCCCCGCTCTAGCCGGAGCGACGCGACACCACGCCGGCGGGTCGCTGGACCTGTTCCGGGCGCAGGCAGCGGCTCTGATCGGCCCCCGCTCCAGCCGGAGCGACGTGACACCACGCCGGCGGGTCGCTGGGCCTGCTCCGGGCCCCGGCGGCGGCTCTGTTCGGCCCCTGCTCTAGCCGGAGCGACGCGACACCACGCCGGCGGGTCGCTGGGCCTGTTCCGGGCGCAGGCAGTGGCTCTGTTCGGCCCCTGCTCTGGCCGGGGCGACGCGACACCACGCCGGCAGGTCGCTGGGCCTGTTCCGGGCTCTGGCGGCGGCTCTGCTCCGCCCCTCTGGCCTTCACAGTATTCAGCAGGACCCGGACCGAGAGACAGTTTCCGCGGGTTCTTTATCCCTGGGCCAGAGCAGTTCCGGGAGCCAGAATTCGGCCTCTCCGGACTTGGTGCATGCTCCGACAGGAGCAGGCTCCAAGAAGCAGTTTCCGCGGGATCATAGCCCTGGGCCAGAGCAGCTCCGGGAGCCGGAGCTCCGCCGCTCCAGGCTCGGTGCGTGTTCTGATAGGAGCAGGCTCCAAGAAGCAGTTTCCGCGTGTTATTTAGCACTAAGTCTGAGCAATTTGTCTGCGAGACGCAGACAATTGTCAGCCTGAAATTACCTGTTCTATAGCTGAAAGAGCTGCAATCAGTCAAAAACAAGGATGGTGACGTCAGCTCTCCAAGATGGTGGCCGCTGGCTTCCTCTGTGGTCTGACCGGTGTGGAGAACCGAACTGGACCGTTTCCTTCCTCGTCTCCAACCCAGAATTCAGCTCCGAGCTCAGCAAATGCCTAGCTGGCAGGAGCCCGCAGAATCAGCATCGCTGTATCTCTGCGCCACCAGCCCGTCGTTTCCCAGTGCGCGCCGCAGACTCCAGCCGCAGGGCGATCTGCCGAACAATCAGCGCTCCGTACGGACAAATCGCTCGCTTTTGATCCCCTGAAGCTGATCCTCGTGCGATGAAAATCCTTCCACTAGGTTTTGGAGCACCCCAATTTTGCTGGAAATTCCTAACCAGATAGCTTTTAGCCGTTCTAACTCATCATTTTCCCTCACAGTGACGCAGTACTCGGAGTTACTGCACTCCCTTCGCGGCCATCTTCCTAACCCATAGTTCTTGACTTATCATATTTCACACTTTGATTCAAGTGGGTTATGGACTCCCATTTTTACCCCGTATACAGATTGCAGCATCACATCGGTTACACATCCACTGTTTTACATATTGCCATAGTAGTGTCTGTTGTATTCTGCTGCCTTTCCTATCTTCTACTATCACCCCTCCCCTCCCCTCCCCTCCCCTCCCATCTTCTCTCTCTACCCCATCTACTGTAATTCATTTCTCCCCCTTGTTTTTTTCCCCCCTTTCTCCTCACTTCCTCTTGCATGTAATTTTGTATAACCATGAGGGTCTCCTTCCATTTCCATGTATTTTCCATTGGCCAAAGTCAATCACACAATCAGATCAAAGTATAATGACACAGCCATGGATTTGTTTTCACAGAAGGAGGGCAAGTCACATGGCCATGAGCAGGGATCTCTATATATCTTACAATGAAGAGGGAATGAATAAGTATAAACAACGATAGAGTCAACCCCAGAATTAAGAGAAACAACTGACGTGTCCACTACCAGAAGACTAGATAAGGAAATAGTGACATACAATGAAATATTATTATTCAGACTTAACAAAGGTGTATCCTGCCATTTGGGACAATATGCATGTATCCAGAGGACATTATGCAAAATGAAATATGTCACAAAAAGAAAGAAAAACATTGTCTTATATTATATACATGTGGTTAAAATCGTCAAACACATCACAAGCAGAGAGTATAATGGTGATTACTAGGAGAGAGGGTCATGGTGGGGTGAATGGAGAGATAAAGGGCAAAGCATTCAGAGTAGCAGCAACATAGGATGAGACAGTCTAGAAGACCTAACATACAAAAGGAGGACTAAAGTTAAGGATATTATACTGCATTCTGGTAATTTGCTAACAGAGTAAATTTAAGTACTTGTAACACACATACAAACAAAATGAAAAGAAAGAAAACTATATGAGTTGATGAGTAAGTTGTTGCTTGATTGTAGTAAACTCTTCACTACATGTTGTGTGTATATACATACATATATGGATATGGATATTAAAACATGATGTTCTGTACCTTAAGGATATACAATTTTGAAAAGGGAAGACTTTTTCCATTTAGGAAAATGGGTATTATATATTGTATCTTTAGTTTTATGATCTTCTTTAACCTCTTCTAATGAAAATACATGTGAGATATCATTAATAGTTTTGTATCATATTCAGAGATTTATGTATCATATTCAGGAGATATATGGCCGATATCTTAAAATTGGATCATAATTATAAGGGAGAATTCAGGCGTAAGACAACTTTTGAACAACTTCAACTATGGAGAGAAACAGAGAGATGCAAAGATGTTTAGAAAAATGAAAACATCATTTTCAGGAAATATATATGAACAAATAAGTCTGAAAGACAGAAGGTGAATACTTACCAAATTTAATTTGGATCAGAAGTCAAATTTAAATTTAATTATGAGATATATAATATGGTATGATTACCAACCATTTATTTACTTGGCCATGTTACTGTGAAAAGAAACAAGAAATGCTAATCATTACCTCATGATCACTTTAACTTCAGCCTATCCAACCGTATGGAACTGACATCTTCCAAATTATGGAAAGAGCTACTTCTAGCTATATCTTTAAGAAATACACTACTAACTGTTTCATTTTGCTTTCAATTTTCAACTGACAATTTTATGTTTAATGCAAAAATGAGGACCTGTTCTATTATGCAACAAGTATTTTTTATAAAGTCTGTTTAAGTAATATATTCAATAGCACTCTGAAGAAACTAGACCTCATCATCTTGTGATTTTTTTGTTGAATTTGTTTTTATTTCAAACAAAAGAAATGGGGCTGGGGCTGTAGCTCATTGGTAGAGCATCAGCCTCCCATGTGTGAGGCACTGGGTTTGATCCTCAGCACCATATAAAAATAAATAAAGATATTGTGTCCAACTAAAACTAGAAAGATATTTTTAAAAATGTCTGTTTCTTTGGCATGACAAAAAATACGGTAATTTCATCCCCTTTAAAATATCTTCATCTTGTAAACTGATACCGATTTTGCAAACATTTTTGTAACAGTAGCCTATAATATTTTTTTTTAATGAATTGTTTATGTATCTTTGTGTGGGTGTGTGTACGCCAGTAACTGTTAATTTTACTTACTGGTTATTCAAGAGTAGAATAAGTAGTAGGTAGATAACGTGTTTTTAAAATATGCTTCCATGCTGTTTTAAACAAGGAGAATAAACTATTTGTGTAGTAAATATTTCAAATTAAACATTTAATTCAGGAAGTGAATTTTGTAGTCCATTTTTGTCCTTCATCTTTTTATTCTGGATTTTATATCAGCATAAATTATTGTGAATTTATTAAAGTCTCAAATATTACAAAGTAGCTGATTGTTTTTCAATGATAACCCTATATTCAGAATTCAAAGAAGTTTAAAAGGTAAATGCAGAGATATTTTTATTTTATTGGAAGTTTAGTCTCAAAGCTTCTTACTTGGCTTCAGTATTGTGAAGTTATGAATGTTATGTCAAGGACATCATGAATATTTCTGAAAATGAGATACTGCAGAGAAAAAAAATGCTTATGAAACCAATTCTCCAACTATATAAAAAGCATGTAGTTCCCAAACATTTTTTACACTTATCTGGGTTTTGCCTAAATCATTTGGTATATTAAAATTACTCTATTTGTTCCAAACGTGCTGAAGTGTTCTTGAAACTACAGTATTTATGAAATATATTTAGGAGTTCCTTTTTTTTTTGGTAAATCTTACTCTATTGTTTTTGTGACTTTTGCTGAGGATATATTCAAATTTGTGTAAAGAATTAGGGACTTCCTGGAAAGAAAAGGGAAGCCAAATTGGTACCCTCTTTTCCCAAAATTTAAAGCTCCTTAACTCTGGGTAGAGCTGTTCTCTTTGGAATTAAGTGTTTGGCAAGAGTAGTGAACATCAATGTGAGAGAGAGATGCCCAGGGCACAAATCAGATGAGTCATACTTTTAAGTCTCTCAGAAAGGACACCCGAACTTTCCCAAAAATACATTATTTAGGAATAAAGCAATTTTTAATGAAGAGAGCTTAAGAAGAAAAGGCAAGTGATTTTCTTTTTCCAGAACTGCAATCTGGGGAGCTCAGTCCAATTTTGACATTATTTTGACTATAGTAAAATACAGTGCTGGTGGAAGAATGGTGCTCCCAGAGTTACTGCAAGTCCCACAATAAGCTCTTATGAGTCAAGGTATCAGCAAACCGACCATGGGGTTTATATTCAACCTCCCTTTTTTGGATGTAACATGGAATAGCACAGATGCTAACCCTGCATGGGAAACAGGGACTACATCACAATGGAATGGCCTATGCCAGGATCTTGTTGTAGCAGTAGGACAGCATTGACCCACATCCTTCCAGAGCGCCCTGCTTGGGTATGTTGGGAAGGACACTGGTGAGGTCAAAGTTAAGCATCATAAAAGATACAAACACACTATCCTTTTGAATGGAATAGCACAGGATGGATTTGGGGGTTTCTAATATTGACACCAAGAGAGTAGGTTAACAGGCGCAGGACAGTATATTAGACTTCCTGCTAAATTACTAAATATTGCATGTGTTGCACATTGAAGACTCTATTGTTTATAACTTGGGGCTCTGTTGTATGTTTCTCAAGATTTTAATTAAATACCCATTATTTCAATTTTAAAAAAATAGCTTTATTATGAAGACACTATTATGCCCATTTTGTATACTAAGAAAATCAAATTTTTAGTTAAGAAAACTAAATCTAATAATTTTGCCCAAGGTCATATAAGCAGCAGCAGGAGCACAGGGTTTAAAAATAAGTTTATCTTACACAAAGGACTTTATTTTCCAGAACTCCAGGGTAAAGAAAGAATATTCAATTGTAACCATATTTAAAATATTGAAATGCAAACTTTGATAAGAAGAATGGCTTGCTTCAGAGCTCAGGCCTTAATGAGTAGCAGAACTAAAAATAGTAATAGATTTTCTCACAGCTGACACTACATCACATTGACTTTTTAAGTCATTTCTTAAATTATTTTTACTTAAGGAAAAAGAAACTCTGAATTCCATATGTTTCATTTAAGACCATTTCACTCATAATCAAAAATTGCTGAGATCCAAACATTTCCAAGAGTAAACACTGAGATATTAGTTACTTTCAGATATATGTTACCCCATTTTTTTTATTATGTTCATGACTCACAGAAAAGGAAACATTTGTTTTGTTGGACTACTGAAAAATATCTTAAAAGACTTCAAATGTTGGAGAGTTTGTCAAATTAGTGATAAAAATTACTGTAATTTTGGTCAAATTAGTAAAGTGCCCCAATAATTTAATAGTATTGCCTATTTATGAAAGAATAAATTTTGTTTAAAAGTCAGAAAACTTAAAAATGCCTCAGACTTTAAAAAGTTCAAGGTTTTGAGAATGTAGAATTGATATAGTTGGTTAAAATACCTCTATGGTACAATAGTTTGAAGAATTTTTTTTTCAAAAGTGTTAATTGTGTGCTATTAGTTATATTTATATGTAATGTACTATTTAGTGCATATCCTTTAAATTTTCTTACTTATCCTCATCCAGTTTCCAGAGTCCTGTCAGGAAAGAGGAGGTGTTTACCACATAACTTATTCACAAAGAAGGGAGGTGTTATAGCATGAAACTGAAACAGAAGGGCATTTTGGGCAGAGATAACACAAGCAACTTCATGAAAGACAAATATAGAATTGTGTGCTAAGATGCTGAGGCCAGTCTAAACTGCAATCTTAGAGGTAGCTTCAGTTGTGGTGGGTGAATTTGTAGACAGAAAGTCAAGGTGAAACTTTTGTGCTAAGGGCTAGAACAAAATTTTTCCCCCCCTTCTTTTAATTACTTGGGAAATTTAGGATGATAGGTAAGAGTAACAGGACTGAAGGCAGGGGAATAAATATGGAGATTGTCTCAGTTCAAATGAAGCACTGATTTAGGACACGGCCGTAAAGGATTCGTTAGATGTTGAGAGGTACTTCAAAGGATAAAACCTCATTAAGAGAATATATAAGAAAGAGGGAGAACTGGGGTGTAGCTCAGTGGTAGAGCATTGGCCTAGCATGCAGGTAGGTCCTGGGTTTACTCCTCCTTGGTACGCCTCTTTACCCCCTTAAAAAAGGGGGAGGGAGACAGATACAGTTAAATATTCTGTTCTTTGTTTCATTTAATTTTTGTGTCGATATTAAAGTAGGACTGCATTTAAAAAATGATGGCAACTCAAATATTCAGGGTGATAAGTTTTGGAAATTCCATTTTGCTCCTTTCGTCAATCCCTCACTTCCTACACAGAACCATGATTCTCATTTCTTTCTCCTTGGGATAGTTTTATTTCTTATATTTATATTTCTTTATTTCTTTCTTGTAATACATAGCTTCTTTTTCTCAGCATACTTTAATTCTCATTAAATTAAAGTATTTAAGTAGTCCATTTTTACTGATGATCATAATTTGTATCTCCATTTCTCTGTTGATGAGTTTGAGAGAGAGAGAGAGAGAGAGAGAGAGAGAGTCATTCATTTGTCATTTTTTCTAACACTTCCTCTTTGGTTCACAGATTATTCAGATGTGGCTTTTTCAGTCTCTGTGTGCTTGACATTTTCTTTAAATATTAATTTTGTTGACTTTTAGCATGACTTCACTGTGGTCAGAGAATATATTCTGAATAATATTTATTTTAAATTTGTTGAGGTTTGTTTTATAACCCAATAGTTCTATCTTAATATTTATCCCATTAGCACTAGAAATAAACATATTTTCTGCTAACATCAAATGAAGTACTTTCTGAACGTTTATTAGACATTTTAATTGCAATGTCCTTGGTGATTTTATATCCAATTATACTATTAATGATTGAGAGACAGGCACTGGGTCTCCAACCATTATTGTAGATTTGTTTATTTCTCATTAAGTTCTATCACTTTTGAAATAATTTTAAAATTCTCCATTGTAGTGAAGTTCTATCACCTTTAGGCCTCATACATTTGTACCTCTGTTGTTTGGTATAAGTACATTTAGAATAGCCAGGTCTTCTTGATAGATTTACTTTTTGTTATTACATGATATCCTCCCTTGTGTATGATATGGAACTTTGTTTTGAAGTTTATCTGATATTATTATAGCTACTTTTTATTTCTTTTGATAATTATTTTTATAAAAATAATTAATATTTTATACATAAAACATTAATGTATTGCATATTTATAATAAATATTAATGTATTGCATATTATATATTATATATTACATGTATGTGTTCACTCTATTGCAAATTATATATGGCATTATATTTGACATGAATTTATTATAGACAAAATATAATTTTGTCATATTCTCATGCATTTTGCCATTTTCCATCTTTAATTAATGTATACCTTTAATGTAATTGCTGATATCAAAGGGTTTAACTGTATCATTTTATTTTATGCTTTATTTATTCTGCTTGTCTTTGGGTTATGATGTTGTCTTAGAATTCTTTTGATCTATCTTGTTTTTGAATGTATCTTTTTATATACATTTTATAATAGCTGCTTTAGGTATTTCATTACATGTACATAAATTTTCAGTCTACTAATTTTATTAGTCTGTTTTCAAATACTCTAACAAAATACCCAAGGCTGCTTCATTTTCAATAAAAGGGGTTTATTTGAGCTCTCAGCTCTGGTTCAGGGATGAGGGGCTACATCTAGTGATGGTCTATTGGCTGAGAGAGTTCTCAGGTGGGTCACGGCATCACATGGCAAGAGAACAGGATCACACAAGTGTGTGTGTGTCTCTTCTAATCTCTTTCCCACTTCTTATAAAGTACTGGGATTAAATCAGGGGAGCTCCATGCTGATGGACTTATCTTATTCTCATTACTTCCTGAGGCCCCACTTTTCAACACCAGTGTTGGATCAAGTTTCTGCTTTCTTACTGCTTCATGAGGCATATATTTCAGCACATAAATCTCTAGGGGTCACACTCAAACCATATCCTTGCCATTGCATTGGTATTGGCATTTTACCATTTCGAGTGAAATAGAAAAGGCTTCAAGTACTTTATATCTTTTACCTTCACCCATTGTCATATTATTTTCAACACTTCCCCCACATTTATATCAAACTATATCAAACATTGTTAGAATTTTTTACTTCAACAATCAAGCATAATTTAGAAAACTGGAGAAGAGAAAGGTCTATTTTGCTTATTCATATTTTTATTTACTGTCTTTTTCCTTTATTTCTAACATTACCTGGTTTATTCTTTAATCTTTCCATTTCTGATTAGAGAATTTGGGCCATTCTTTCATGGAAGTTCTACTGGTAATAAATTTATTTTTATTAATATGAGAATGTCTTGATTTCCCCTTCAATTGTGAGGAATCTTTTCACTGAATTTAGGATTCTGGTTGACAGTGTTTTCTGTCAGCACTTCAAAAATGTTGTATCTCTTCCTCTGGCCTCCATGGTTTCTTATAAGAAAGCGGCTATCTTTCAAAAGTGTTGAATATTTTTTATTCTGGCTGCTTTCAAAAAATTTCTTTGTGTTTATGTGCTTAGTTTACAGACTCTATTTTTTTCTTTTTCTTTTTTTCTTCTTCCTTTTATTTATTTATTTGTTTGTTTTTGCATGCTGAGGACTGAACTTAAGGCCTCATGCAAGCTGGGGAATCACTGTACCACTGAGCTCATAGTTTTCAGACTTCATTTGAAGTTTTCTGATTTTTAATGTCTTAAATATGTGTTTTAATTCCTCATTGAAGCATTTTTTATAATCAAGTATGCTTTAAAATATTGTCAGATAAGTCTGATGTATCTGTCTTCCCAGTCTTCATCGTTTGTAGTTCTCCCATTGACTTTCAGTTTTTCTTTGTTCTTGGAATGGCAAATGTTGCTGACGAAAGCCTTGACATTTCTGTATTACATGACTATATTCTATGCACATCTTCAGTTCTAGCTAGCTCCTCTGATATTGTTCTGAAGAGGGATAAAGAGCAGTACTTTGTTACTACCAGATGGAAGTAAAAATCCAGTTGCCCCATTGTGGCTTCCATTGACATTGAAAAGAGGTGTTCTTCATTCCTGCTGAGCAGGGTGAGAGCTCAGATACCCCAAGTGATTTCTATTGATACCTCTATAGGACCAGTCCCCAAAACACTGAACAGTGGTGAAAATGTTGAACTTTCAACAGGCCTGCTGTGATACCATCCCATGAATGCAGGGTGGGGGGTGCTGTTACTACTGGCAGCAGAGAGTTTCAGGTTCCCAGGACTTGCAGAGGTTATGGGTCAAGTGGTAGCCAGACATTCACTACTGGCCCACAGGGATGAAATTCTCAGCTTCCTACTTGACTTTCTCAGAAACAACTACAATGGTGGCTTTGGACTCTGTACAGCCTTGACAGGTGAAAACCTAGGCTCCCCGTTTGATTTTTGCTGGAATGAGTAGGGGTAAGGCCATAATTTTTAAAAGGATTTGGTTAAAAGTTCTCTATGTTGGTACACTCTCCCCTCTGGGTCTTTAGTTAGAGAGCATAGGGTTTGTCAGGGCTTTGTGTTGACTGTGCCTGTTGACAATTCCGGGTTATCATTTTCTTCAAATACATGTTTGATATCAGTGAGATACAAAGGAAAACCCAGAGGAATTAGAATCCACGTTCCTTATCAGCCTCTCCTTTCTCTTCTTTTCAGTATCCTTTTGTATTTCTTTGAAATATAGTGTGCAGGGATTTTAGTGGTACTTAGGTTGCTTGAAGTGAAAATTCTACCTCATTCTTTTTCATAGTTTTTCTGTCTCTTCTGAGATTTTCACATAAGTCTATTAATTCTTTACATCTTTTTCTGTATATTTGTGAACATACTTATAATAGTTGTTCAAGGTCATTGTGCGTTAATCCCAATAACTGGATCATCAGAAAGTTAATCTTGTTAAATTTATTCTTGATCATGGGTCACCCCACTTGCTTCTATGCATTTCCATTGGTTTTAAAAACAAATTATACTGGATATGTTATATAAAAGAATAATTCCAGGCATAATGATATTTTGTGTCATATTCGTCAGCAGATAGTGTGAGTTTTTTTTTTTTTTTTATCACACCTGAAAAGCCAAATTTTTATCTCACCTGGGACTGAGCCAGAACAGTAAGAAGACTGTAGTCACTTCTGGTTAACCCAGTCATTAACACCCATGCTGCTGCTGCTATTAGAGACCACAGTCTTTATGACCTCAGCAGTATTTTAACCTGGAGTCTGTGGTCTTCTTGAATCAAAGTATTACCTTTAAGCGAAGCAGTTGCAGACACTAAAAAATTGAGTAAAGCTATTCACATATTTCTTTTGTTCAGTCTCAATGTTTCTGCCTTTTTCTCAGCAATATTGAGATAAGTAGAGACGGTTATAATACCAAGTAAACTATTGTTTCATTTGTATTTCATTTCAGATGTCAATCTCTCTCACTTTCTGCTGTGATAATAAATACCTTGGCTAGTCTCCTTTAGAACCAGAAAAGTGACTCTGTTTTTGGCATGTCTTCTCATCCATCTATTGAAAGACACAGAATTTGGCCCCAGTTGTGATGTGAAGAGATTGCAGGTTTGAAAATCTGTTCACAAGGGTTTCTTCAAAAGAGAGTGCAGGTCCTCTGGGGTCTTCTGCATTCTGTTGCATTTCTTTATTTCATTCATGTATTACTTTTCTTGTTGGGATCCAGTTTGTGAAGAAAGATGTTGAATTTGAGGTACCTGCTTCTTTAAATGTTTCAAATATGGCTTGCTCCACTTTTTGTGCTACAAATTTGATCACAAGTTTGAGCACTGCTGGGATTATTGAGAAAGAGTTATTGTTTTCTCATGGGGGTGATTTCCATCTCTCATAGGACTGGATTGACAGAGTGAGAATGGATTTTTATAAGGCCATTCTGGTACCTCCTCTCCATTACATGTGTCTGCTTCCCTTTCCCACTTTTCTTACATGAGTTAAGATCCTATGAAGCCCTCACCAGAAACCAAACAGATGCTGGTGCCATGATCTTGACTTACAGTCTCTGAAACCATGAACCAAAATAAACTTCTTTTCTTTGTAAAGTACCCAGTCTCAATTATTTTACTATGACATCACAAAATGGACTAATATAGTCCTCCAGCTAGAAAATCCTCCCCACAAGGAGATATGTGAACTCATTCCAAAGCCAATGATAAATATGAGAAGCTATGGGAGCTATGGGAGCTCATATGGTGAGCTAGAAATAAGGATATAAGTTATGGAATACTTTAACAATTTTTTTCCTAATGGGAGGTACTTTATAATATTACCAAAGTGACTACACCATAAATAGAACTTCAATTTTCATACATTAAATAATAAAAAATGATAAGAACACTCTAAATCTATTTCAAAATGCCTACAAACTTTGTCTCCATTAAGCATCTTTTCTTCCCTCCTTGTACACTTATCTCCTCCTGTCTAATTCTATGTTTCATAGATGTCTCTTTAGCCTTCTTCTTTAGTGCCCAGACTCCATTAATCTCTTCCTTTTCTATCTTCAGTATTTTTAGAATCTCTTCATTTTTGGCTAATTTTCCATGCTCCTTTAAACATCCACATTCTTTATACCTTATAAACAAACAATTATATTTCCCCTTTAGGTCATGAGTAAGCTCTTGTCAGAGCAATTTATAAGTAAGTAAAAATAATGAACTCTGGATAAAAATATATGGAATACCTACCCAGAGGCACTGCAGAGGGTCCAAGTTCAGGTGAGTATTATAGGGTAGTTAACAACTAGAAGAAGGGAAAAGGATGAAGTTAGTTTTCCACCATTTTTGCATTCCTTATTACTATTACTACTATTACCACTACTATTATTATTTTTACATCTTCTGACCTGGGAATTGCCTGAGTCATATTGGTTAAAATACAGATCAGTAACTAGAAAATAGGCTGCATGGCAAGTATAGATATCAGTAATTGAGGTGTGAATAAAAGACAAAAAAATCAAATAAAGAAGGACTCTAATATGTGTGTGAGCTCTGCCTCACTTTCTCAATTGTGTGTGTGTGTGTGTGTGTGTGTGTGTGTGTGTTATGGTAAGGAACATGAAAGAAAATGAATTTACATTTGAGCTGATATTCACTGTAAGGAATGGGGAATGTTTTTAATTTAGCCATCTTTCCAGTAAACTGCCTGCTTAAAGGGGAAAAAAATTTTTTTGACAAAGGGTAAATAATAAAACACATCATTTACTATATAAAAGAAACAATTCAAAATTACTTTTAAAAAAACAGAAAATTGTAAATGTTTTTGAAGAAAAAAGAAAGTGGGGACTTATGGTTTATATATGTGTGAGTTCGTATGAGAAAGGTCAGAGGTGAAATAATCAAGTTATGAGAGCCTTAACCTAATCAGTGCATTAATTCTGATGATAGGAATTAACTGGGTAGTAACTGAAGGCACGTGGAGTGTGGCTGGGGAGGGGGGTCATTTGGAGCATACATTTGGGGTATATATTTTGCCTGTGGTGAGGACACTCTCTCTTTGCTTCCTCATTATCACACTCTGAGCTGCTTTTCGTCTGCCATAATCTTCTACCCTAATGTTTGGCCTCACTTGAACCCAGAGCAATGAAGTCAGCCATTTAAAACCACAAGCTCCAAAATAAACTTCTTCCTATTCTGTTCTTATTGGACTTTTTGTTCTTATTGGACTTTTTTTTATTTGTATTTGATTTATTACTCTACTGTCTTCTCACTTATTTGTCTACCCCAAATTACTTTCTCTCCCTTCTTCTGTAAGGAATCTTACTCTTTAGATTTCTCTTTCACACTTCCTAAAACATAACAACTCTATATCCTCACCTCCTTCTTCCTCAGCATATCATCTTACTCCTCACCCTCAGCTCTTTGTCCACCATTAGAAACTGCAAAACCCTTTTACAAACCTACTGAGTATATTGTAGATAATAACTGAATTCACCATATCTGTATATTGAGACCAAACTGTAAATATCTTAATTGCAAATATTTGTTTTTAGGGTGTATATTTTTTATACTGGGATCTGACAACATTGTCCTTCACATCAAAGGAGAGGTATTGAATCCCTACAGGTGAATTATAAGCCTACCGTGTAAAAACAGTAATGCCTCGAATCCACAGTGCTAGAAGGGAAGACATACAAGCAATATGAAAAGACAAGGGAAGAAAATGCCCCAAACCTATCAATATATCACATTATTAGAATCCATGGCCAGCAGAGCAGAAAAAATTACAGAGAAGGAGTTCAGGATGTACATGATTAAAATGTTCTGCGAATGAATGAATGCCATAAAAGAGCAAATACAGGCAGCAAAAGATTATTTTGACAAAGAGCTACATAAACAAATACAGGAAGCAAAAGATTACTTAATAAAGTTATAGAGGTTCAAAAAGACAGGACCTCAGACAATGAAGACTATATATATATATATATATATATATATATATATATATATATATATATAAAAGAATGTAACAAACAATGAAAATGGTAAGAAACCATGAGCAGAATATTCAAAAAAATATGGGATAGCATAAAAGACCAAATTTAAGAGTTCTTGAGATAAAGGTAGGAATAAAGTTTCAAACCAAAGGAATGAGCAATCTATTCAATGAAATAATATCAGAAACATTTCCAAACATGAAGAATGAATTGGAAAACCAAATTCAAGAGGCCAAATGTTCAAAATCACAACAGATCCACACCAAGTCACATTATAATGAAAATACCTAACATACAGAATAAGGAGAAAATATTAAAAGCCATGAGAGAAAGGAATTAGATTACATATGGGGGAAGAAAATTAGATTATGTGCAGATTATTAAACCCAGACTCTGAAAGAGAGAAGATCCTGGAACAACATATATCATCCTCTGAAAGAAAATGGAGGCCAACCAAAATTTTATATCCACAAAAATTAAATTTTATTTCATTGATGATGAAATAAAAACCTGTCATTATAAGAAAGGTTTAAAGAATTTACAACCTGTACTACAGAACATTGTAGGCAAAATATTCCATGAAGAGGAATTGAAAAGCAATGATGTAAATCAGCAGAGTGAGGTATTATACTAAAGGAAAAACTTTATCAAAGGAGATACCAAGTCAAGTTAAATACTAAAAATAATAAAAAAGTGTCTTGGAATAAAAATCATGCCTCAATAATAACCCTGAAAGTTAATGGTCTAAACTCACCAATTAGAAGATATAAACTGTCAAGCTGCATTAAAAAAACAAAAAAAGACCCAACAATATGCTGCCTCCAAGAGACTCATCTCATAGGAAAAGACATCCACAGACTAAAGGTGAAAGGTTAGGAAAAATCTTACCACTCACAAACTGCAGAAGCAAGCAGGAGTTTCCATCCTCATATCAAATGAAGTAGACTTCATCCAAAGTTAATCAAAAGGGATAGAGAAGAACATTTCATATTGCTTAAGGGAACTATTCATCAACAAGACATAACAATAATAAATTTATATGCCCCAAACAATGGAGCATCTATGTTCATCAGACAAACTCTTCTCAAGGTAAAAATTCAAAAAAACTGCAACACAATAATTATGGATGACTTAAACCACTGGATAGATATTCCAACAAAAGATAAACAAAGAAACTATTGAACTCAATAATACAATCAACAACTTAGGCTTGACTGACATATATAGAATATTTCATTCTTTGATGAAAAAAATACATTTTCTTTTCAGCAGCACAAAGAACCTTCTCTAAAATAGACCATATAATGTGCCACAAAGCAAATCTTGTCAAATATTTAAAAAGTAGAGATACTACCCTGTATTCTTTCAGATTGTAATGAAATGAAATTAGAAATCATTTATAAAATAAAAAAACAAAAGCTACTCCAACACCTGAAGACCAAATAATATGCTACTGAATGAACAATGAACAAAAGACATCAAAGTGGAGATTAAAAAATTCTTAGAGGTGAATGAGAACACAAATACAACATATCAAAATTTCTGGAACACTATGAAGGCAGTACTAAGAGGAACATTCATTGCATGGAGGTCATTCCTTAAAAGAAGAAAAAGTCAACAAATAATTTACTTAACATTACATCTCAAAGCCCTAGAAAAAGAAGAATAAATCAAAACCAAAAGCATTAGAAGATAGTAAATAATTAAAATCAGAGCTGAAATCAATGAAATTGAAGAACAATAAATAATTGAAAAAGTTGACAAAACAAAAAGTTGGTTTTTGAAATAAATAAATAAAATTAAAAACCCTTAGCCATGCTAATGAAGAGAAGGAGAAAGAAAACTCAAATTACTAACATGTGTGATAAAAAAAATTTATCACAACAGACACTACAGAAATACAGAAGATAATTAGAAATTGTTTTGAAAAATTTATACTCCAATAAAATAAAAAAATACTAGAGTCATATGATTTTCCCAAATTGAATAAGGTGCTATACAGAATTTAAACAAATAAATTTCAAGCAATGAAATAGAAGACACCATCAAAAGCCTACCAACCAAGAAAAGCCTGGGATCAGATGGATGCACAGCCAAGTTCTACATGATCTTTAAAGAAGAATTAATACAAATACTCTTCAATTTATTTTAAGAAATAGAAGAAGAGGGAGCATTTCCAAATTCATTCAATGAGGCCAATATTACCCTGATTCCAAAACCAGGCAAAGACACATCAAAGAAAGAAAACTTCAGACCAATATCTCTAAAGAACATAGATACGAAAGTTCTCAATGAATTTCTGGCAAATTGAATATAAAAAGATCATGCACCATGAGCAAGTGGGGTTTATCCCAGGGATGCAATGTTGGTTCAACATGTGGAAATCAATAACTGTAATTTATCACATCAATAGACTTAAAGAGTCATATGATCATCTCAATAGACTAAAAAAAATGCATTCAACAAAATACAGTACCCCTTCATGTTCAAAGCACTAGAAAAACTAGGGATAACAGGAACATATCTCAATATTGTAAAAGTTATTTATGCTAAGCTCCAGGCCAACAACATTCTAAATGGACAAAAATTGAAAGCATTCCCTCTAAAAACTGGAACAAGACAGGGATGCTCTCTTTCACCACTTACATTTAAATAGTTCTTGAAACATGGCCAGAGCAATTAGACAGACAAAAGAAATTAAAGGGATATGGATAAAAGAAGAACTCAAATTAGCACTATTTGCCTGTGATATGATCCTATGCCTAGAAGACCAAAAAAATTTCACCAGAGAACTTCTAGAACTAGTAAATTAATTCAGCAAAGTAGCAGGATACAAAATCAACACTCATAAATCAAAGTCATTTCTATAGATCAGTTACAAATCCTCTGAAGGAGAAATGAGGAAAACTACCCTATTTATAATAGGCTCAAAAATAAAATAAAATACTTGGGAATCAACTTAACAAAAGAGGTGAAAGATCTCTACAATGAAAACTACAGAACACTAAAGAAAGAAATTGAAGAGGACCTTAGAAGATGAAACGATCTCCCTTGTTCTTGGATAGGCAGAATTAATATTGTCAAAATGACCATGCTACCAAAAGCACTATACAAATTTAGTGCAATTCCAATCAAAATACCAATGACATTTCTCATAGTAATAGAACAGCAATCATGCAATTTATCTGGGAAAATAAAAGAGACCCAGAATAGCTAAAGCAGTCCTTAGCAAGAAGAGTGAAATAGGCAGCATCACCATACAAGACCTTAAACATTACTACAGAGCAACAGTAGCAAAAACAGCATGGTATTTGTACCAAAATAGACTTGTAGACCAATGATACAGAATAGAGAACAGAGAGACTAACCCACATAATTATAGTTATATTAGCAAAGGTGCCAAAAAACATGCATTGGAGAAAAGATAGCCTCTTCAACGAATGGTGCTGTGAAAACTAGAAATCCATATGCAACAAAAGGAAATTAAATCCCTATCTCTCACCATGCACAAAACTCACCTCAAAGTGGATCAAGGACCTAGAATTAAAGCAGAGACACTGCACCTAATAGAAGGAAAAGTATGACCAAATATTCATTATATCAGATTAGGCTCCAACTTCCTTAAAAGACACCTGTGGTGCAAGAATTAAAATGAGAAATTAATAAATGGAATGGATTCAAACTAAAAAGCTTCTCCTCTGCAACAGAAATAATCAGTGAGGTGAATAGAGAGCATACAGCTTCGGAGCAAATTTTTACCCCATGCCACATTAGATAGAGCACTAATCTCTAGCATATATAAAGAACACAAGAAGTTAAAAACCAAAAAAACAAATAACCCAATCAATAAATGGGTCAAGGAACTGAAAAGACACTTCTCAGAAGAAGATATACAATCAATCAACAAATATATAAAAAAATTTTCAACATTCCTAGCAATTAGAGAAATGCAAATCAAAACTATTTTAAGATTTCATCTCACTCCAGTCAGAAGGGCAGCTATTAAGAATACAAACAACAATAAGTGTTGGTGAGGATGTGGGGGAAAAGGCACACTCATACATTACTGTGGGACTGAAAAATAGTGCAGCCAGTATGGAGATTCCTTGGAAAACTGGGAATGGAACCAACATTTAACACAGCTATTCCACTCCTCATTCTATACACAAAGGATTTAAAAACAGCATACTACAGGGACACAGCCACATCAATGTTTATAACAGCACAATACACAATAGCTAAATTTTGGAACCAACCTAGATACCCTTCAGTAGATGGATGGATAATGAAAATGTAATATATATACAGGATGGAATATTACTCAGCATTAAAAGATAATATAATCATGCCATTTGCAGGTAAATGGATAGAGTTGGAGAATATAATGTTAAGTGAAGTTAGTCCATCCCAAAAAAACAAATACAGAATGTTTTCTCTGATATAAGGAAGCTGATTCATAGTGTGGTAGGGGGAGCATGGGAAGATTAGAGGATCTCTAGACAGGGAAAAGGGGAAGGAAGGGAATGGAGGGGGCAAGGGGGTAAAAAAGATAGTGAAATGTGATGGACATCATTACCATAAGTACATGTATGGAGATATGAATGATGTGAATATGATTTGTATAGAACCAGAGATATGAAAATTTGTGCTTTATATGTGTAATACAAATTAGAATGCATTCTGCTGTCATATATAAAAAAATAGAAATAAAAATTAAAAAAAAATAAACACAAAGATGTTTAGCTGTGCAAATAGGAAAGATGCCTCGAAATAAGTTTCAATTTGGTCACTCCCCATAAAATATATATATATATTTGAGTGCTAGAGTTTTTGTTGGCTATTCACAATGTGAAATCAGCATCACTAATTAAAGCAACTGCCCAATAAATGCTTTCTGGTTACAAAGAGAAACCACTGTACCAAAAAAAAGAGAGAGAAGAAAGAAAGAAATTAATGAATTTTTTGTGATGATAGTAATGCTCTTTATATTTGTAATGATTTTGTTTTCATGTCTGTGTACATTTATTAATAGCCAATGCAAGGTATATTTAAAACATTTTTACATCACATTTTATGTAGGTTTTATCTTAAAAATGAAAGGAACCATAAATAAACAATTCTCTTAATGCAATGCATACTGAAGTATTTGGGCAAAGATGTGCTGATGGCAGAAAATTACTGTGAAAAGCATTGAAAATGTATTGGATTAATAAATGGATAGATGTGTAGATTTGATAATGAAAGTTGTAATAAAATAGTAATTGAATAATAGCAATTAACATGTGGTGGGAGGACATGAGTTTTCACTGTAGTTTTTTTTTCTTTTTTGTGTATGTAAAGCTATTGATAAAAAAAATGTTGATGGAAAATATATATCTATCACAGGTAATATATAGCCACCTAACAAAAACCAGGAAAAACTTGTCATCCAATATTTCCTGTGTTGTTCAGCAGGATTTAGAGATAGGTAGTGGTTCACTTCGTATCCACACTTCTAATTTCTCTTTCATTCTTCAGTGCATTACACTTTGCCTTCTTTCTCACATCATTTCATTGGAACCACTTTCTATAAAAAACCTGTTGCTAAAAGCAAAGGTTATGGAATTTTACTTGATCTACTTGATAAATTTACTATAATAACCTACTTCCTATAGGATTCCATTGTCATTATTTTCATTAGATTTTCCTCTAACTTCTTTCATCTCTTTTCCTCAGCTTATCTTTGACCTGCTTTGTTTAAAACTAGACCAAATTGAGTGTGATTGGCAGTACTCCTTTCTTTTTATTTATCAAATTACCCTCAGGTACTTCTTGTTTTCATGTACCATCAGTGGTACTACACATCTCAAACTAGATTTTAAACTCATAGTTCCTTAAAAAACAAAACTGGAGTATCCAGTTTTCCTCCTGGATATCTACTTTGAATTCTATGTATGTATCTCAATCTAAAGGTGCATGAAATAGTTATTCTTCCTTAAATCTTCTCTTCTGTTTTTCCTAAATACTGTAATATTTATCTTTACCTACCTAGGCAAAATCTAAACTAAGTATTAACTATTATTCCTTCTTCCATATTCCCAAGTACCATTAATCACGGATTTCAACTTTTGTACTGTTTCATATCTTACAATTCCATTTTCCTCTAATAATACTGCCTCTATGTTAGTCAAATGTGATTTTCCTCTTTTCTATATCCTTTAGTTTTCTACTGATGTCACTATTTCTGATCTTGTGATTCTCTAGTCCTATCCCAATATTGAAGCTAGTGTGGTCATTCTGAAATGAAAATCTCATTTTGTCATTACACCCTTGAAATTGTGTAGTCTTATTCCATTTCTCTTAGTATTAAGTCTTGCTTCTCATCTAACTATATAAGACCTACTATTATCTCCCATCTATTTACACTTGTAGTCTCAGTTCTCCATATCTACCCATATGGTAGGTTAATAATTCCATCCTCCAACCCTAGAAACTATGAATATGTTAGATTATACAGCAAAAGGGACTTTTCAGAGATGCTTAAGTTTATGAGATAAGGAAATGAGCCTGCATTGTTTGGATGGGTAAAATCTAATATTATGAGCCCTTCAAAGCTGCCGCAGCCAGGCTGGCTGGGCAAAATAACCGGGGGGGGGGGGGGGGGGGTGGTGACGAATAACTTGTGTACGTTGATACAGCAGGAATGGAAGCCATTTATTGTAGGATAACAGAGGTATTTATACATTTTGCACAGCTTATCTTAATTAGCATAAACTAGATACAGCAGTCAACCAACCAGGAATCTCCACACTTAATGGCTCGCTTTTGTTACTTTACAAATGACTACCTCTGGCATTTTGCCAGGCGCCATCCAGACTTGTTTACAGACTCTAACATATCCCCCTTTTGTTTAATTTAAATAACGCCCATAGTGGTTTTTACACAAACACCATAAATAACCTGCTAGAAACAGAAAGGGAGGATACAAAATGTTACAATATCAAGCCAATTGATGGCTCCATGCAAGAAGCCTTTGGAAAAATTATACCAGCAATGACACCATTTGTAAAGATATCGAGTTACAATTTGTTGTAAATTATAGTTTGTTGTCTCAGTCCAGATAAAGCAGTGTCTCAATAGATTAACTCACAGTCCAGGTAAATCACAGTCCAGGTAAGTTCTGCAGGCAGCTAGCTTAAGTTGTAGCAGCAGAAACAGCAACAGCTTTGAAGTCTTGTTGGGTTCTCTGCTGAAGTTTCCTCCAGTTCTCAGCAACACTGTAAATTTTTTCACCTTTGTTTTCACCGGCACTTGGACGAAGGCTGGAACTCCGGATGGCTAAAGAAAATCCTGTAGCATTTCACTAAGAAAACAACCTTCTGAACAATTTAGTACATTATGTCAAGGTTTTTTACATTTGAAATAAGCCTTAATAGTACTCATTACTCATCAGCCTCCAGGTGTGGGAGACCCATTGTAGTTACTGGCCTTGGAAATGATCAAACTTCAGGGATGCCAGTAGCGTCTTCTGCCAGCTGTAGCATCCCGGGCAGCCCCAGATGGCCCTGGGGAGAGTCCCAGACTCAAACTGCTTCCAGGCACAGGGAGCAAAAGCCTGCGAGACTGTGCCTCCAGGTCAGGTCTAGATTTGGGCTCACAGTGGCTTTCCGCTCCCCTGGGCAGGAGGGCAGGGAAGAGCCCGCAACTGCCCCTTGGAAAATTCTTGCTGCACCATGATCGGCTTGGGCAGGTGGCAGCCGCCTTGTCGATTCACATACCCTCTGGTATCGAAAAGTATTCAGTAATAGCCTTTTGCTGCAACTTTTTTCCTGATAATCCTTCTTCTTCTGAACTTTCTTTTTCTTTCTGACTAGAGTTTCTGGGCTTTTATCAACACATGCCCTAACTATTCTTGGTTCCACTGGGGTGCCTTTTTCCCTTATCAATTTACTTCTCACCCCTTCTATATTTTCATCACAAAGACAATACAACATTTTAAGATAAAACAAGACACAAACATACTGCATCTTCTCCATTTTCTTGAAATGGCTATTTTTCCTCTCGCCCTATCTGCCTAGGGACGAGCAGATTGCTCCCGTCCTATCTATGGACGGGCAGCTTTTTTCGTCACTTACCCCCGAGTGTCCCGGGGCTCCCCATAACGGGCCACCATCTGCCGCAGCCCGGCTGGCTGGGCAAAATAACCGGGGGGTGACGAATGACTTGTGTACGTTGATGCAGCAGGAATGGAAGCCATTTATTGTAGGATAACAGAGGTATTTATACATTTTGCACAGCTTATCTTAATTAGCATAAACTAGATACAGCAGTCAACCAATCAGGAATCTCCACACTTAATGGCTCGCTTTTGTTACTTTACAAATTACTCCCTCTGGCATTTTGCCAGGCGCTATCCAGACTTGTTTACAGACTCTAACACAAAGCAGCTACAATTTTTTTTTTTCTCAAAGTAGAGAGATAAGGCATAAAAGAAAACAAAGTAAAAGGAAGATCTTCACTTATTATTGCTAGTTTGAAAGGTCAGGGAAACTTTGAGCCATAGAATGCAAGCAGCATTAGCCAACAAAGGAATGTATCCTTCAGTTCTGAGTGTACTTCAGAACAATCTCAGGGAACTTATTTCTACTAACCATAATATGAACGTAGATGCTAATTCTCAATAAAACCTCTAGTAAGGAGAGTGCTGCCATCTTGATTTTAACACCTTGAGAATATTGCTCATCTTATGACCTATAAAAACATGATAGAAAAAATTTCATTGTTTTAAGTCACCTAATTTGTAGTATTAAATATTTCAGCAATAGTAAAGTAATATACTCAACTGAAATTTTAAGCATCACTATTTCAGAACCCCCTATTATTCTTATGTTTCTAGAGGTTCTCATATACTCTTCTGTCTGGTTGGATCATACTGCCTTCCTCTATTCTCATCCCTGTTCTTTCTAAACGTATTTTCTACTGGTATTTAAAGTCTCATTTTAATCTCCCATATTTGACAGAGTTACTTCATCCTCTGTGAACCCTTCTAATACCTGGGCTTTCCTCCATCAGAACACTTGTCACACAGTATTAACTTTTCAATGTTCTTGTCTGTCTCTCTCCAGCCCGAGGCTACTTGAGACAGGACTTGTGTATCATTAATCATTTTCCCTTTCTCATCAATCATAATTCCTGGTATGGTGTGGGCTCTTAGTAAATACTTTTAAAATGAATTCATGAAAGTTACTACAAAGTAAATAAATTAAATCTGTTTGTTTAGACATTTAGCATTTGATATATTTTATATGTGCTTTGACTAAAGTCAATCATTCTAATCAAACAGAAAATAAGGGTAAACTATTCTCATAGGACATGCTTCCAATTCTATCTATACAAATTTCTAGCCAAAGATTGCCAGTCCTATTATTCTAATCTCAAGATTGCAAATTGCTTATAATTAGCATGTTTTTAGTAGTTGAACTTCCTTGGATATTTGATTTACTTTATACTCTTTCTAATGTTGTCAGTACCATCCTGTTTTAACTGAATTATTATTTTGCTTTTCAAAGACCTAGCTATTTGAAAATTTGTTTGTATAATGAATGACTTGTCATTTTATAATAAAAAGTAGGAAGAAAAGCTACATTTTAGAGGCGTGACATACTGAACCACAGTAGGTTGGAATTATTTGGATGAAAAGATATTTATTTTGGAACACTAATATTTTCTATGTTATCTACACTGCAATAAACTCTAACATCATGAAGCCCTTAATTAAATTTAAAGAAACACCTTGACATAGTTAAGTAATTGACAGAATGATTATGGTATTTGTTTGAACTTTGAACTTAGTTTCTATTACTTCTACGAGAGAGAGAGAGAGAGAGAGAGAGAATGTGAAGTGTGAAATGTAACAATTTATGTAAAAAAATACATAGTGTATAGAATTCCATAGGCAGTATTCTATCCTGCCCTATGCTGCATTCATATTTATCCAACAACTCTTAAAAAATGATATGGACGTTCTCCAAAATAATGCTGTAAATGTTTTTGAATAATCAGAAAGGGTCTCCAGTGATTATTTAGCAGAAGTCCAGAGGTGTCACAGCCCAAAGGTCAGGGCCAAACATGGTATTATTGATCTCATTTCCATTAATAGGCAGTGTTGCATGTATGTATAAGTTTTAGGGGGAGGAAATTAATAGCTTTCATTAAATTCTGAGAGGATAAACCTGAAAGCTTAAGGTATATTACCTGACTTCATCTCACCCTCATTAGAAGAAATATGGTTTAAAGAATGTGGGGAAAAAGGAACTCTGATAATGTTGTGGGAGGAAAAGTAAATTAATGCAACTTTTCTGAAGAACAATGTGGAGGTTCCTCAAAACCCAAAATTTAGATTGACCATATGACCCAACTATTCTGCTTTTGGATATATATCCATAGGAAGTAAAATCATCATACAAAGAGAAGCCTGCGTGCTTATGTTTACTGATGCAGTATTTGTAATAGAACTAGAATAGAGATAATAAATCAACCTAGGTGTTCATAAGGGAACATATAAATAAAGAAAATATTGTATATATACACAATAGAATATTATCAATCCATTAAAAAATAAAATCTGAGGTTCAGCCCAGATTCGCCTACGCTGACCTGCACAGGACCCAGGCCCAGGGTAGGCCTAGGTCCTTCCCGCCACAAGCAGACACCCACCAGAGCTCAGGCCCAGCCTAGTTTGCCTCCACCTACCTGCACTGGATCCAGGCCTAGGTTAGGTCCTAGTCTACCATCCCCCCCAATCTGGGATCCTCAGGCTAACTCACTTCCATCTTGGGACACTGCAGATTTTGCCATAGCCTTCCCCATGCAGTAGCCTCTACCTTTTGACAACAGACAGCGCCTAGAAGCAGCTACATCTTGGAACAGGAATCCCAAAGCTTTCAGCTCCATCTCTGAAAGATCTGCATCCATCTTAGGGCACTTCAACTGCTATCTCCAGCTACCTTGGCTATTGCATCCATCATCTTTAGTTGTATTATTATAGCTCAAGGGACAGATGCAGAGTCTGGAAGCCCAACATCAAGCTGAGGTAGAGATAATCTGCATGGATACTATAAGATTACAGGGTAAAAACTGTAATATCTCAGATCCGCACTGCAAGAAAGAAAGACACATTGACAACATGAAAAACAAGGGAGGAAAGTGCCCCCAAACAAAACAGGACACTATAATAACAGAACCCATGGAAAACAAAGTTGATGAAATGTCAGAGAAGGAGTTCAGAAGGTACATAATTAAAATGATCTGTGAATTAAAGAATGACCTAAATGAGCAAATACAGGCAAAAATTGATCACTCCAACAAAGAAATAAGAGAGTAAATACAGGTAGCAAAATATTACTTTAAGAAACAGAGAAACTCTGAAAAAAAAAGCAATCATAAATCCTTGAAATGAAGGAAACAATAAACCAAATGAAAAACTCAATAGAAAGCATCACAAAAAGAGTAGATCACTTGGAAGACATAATGTCAGATAATGAAAACAAAGTATATACTCTGGAAATGAAGTTAACCACAGAGTGAAGACAAAAAGAAACCATGAACAGAACACCCAAGAATTTGGGGGATAGCATCAAAAGAACAAATCTAAGAGTTATTGAGACAGAGGAAGGCACAGAGTTTCAAACCAAAGGAATGCACAATCTCTTCAATGAGATAATATCAGAAAATTTCCCAACCATGAAGAACAAATTGGAAAACCAAATGCAAGAGGCTTACAGGACACCAAATATACAAAATTACAACAGATCTACACAAGGTGCATTATAATAAAAATGCCTATTATATAAAATAAGGATAGACTCTTAAAATATTTGCAAGTTTTAAGTTATCCTTCCCTTTAGAAGAACTATAATTTTTGTTTAGAACTGAAGTATTCTCGTACAAAATTACTTCAGTTCTAAACAAAAATTATAGTTCTTCTAGAAAGGAAAGGATAACTTAAAACTCTGCAAATATTTTTATCATTTATCAGAGATTATTATGGTCATACTGTTAGTAGTTACTATTTATTGATTGTGTAATACATTTTAAGACATCTATTGATCAATTTTATGTCATTGAATCCTCAATAATCCTGGGAAATCATATTCCCATTTTAAAGATAAGGAAACAGAAGGCTTGGAACGGGTTATTAATACTTATCTTACCAAAAAACAGGGGCTGGGAGTGTAGCCCAGTGGTAGAGTGCTTGCCTACCATGTATGAGGCCTTGGGTTCAATCCTTAGCACTGGGGCCGGGGGGGGGGTGGGGAGAAGAAAGTAGTATAAGGCAAATATTCATGTCTAAATATGATTTCATGACAATTTTATGGGAATTTTGGAAATATTTTTCTCAACAAATTTTTCAGCATGTAAAATAGGAAGTTCCAGGAATATCAAGGGAAGTTTGTTAACTATATTGGTCTTCAGCCATAACCCATATTTCTATGTAACTTAGGAAGCTGATGGGAATATTTATTCATATAACTTAGTAGGATATATACTTAAATATAGTTTCTATAAATTGTTAAAATACATGACTACAAAATCTTAAAGGTTCAAAATGTGAATGATGATGCCATTGTAATAGGTCAGCACTGCCATGTGTAATTTTTTAATAATATTTATATTGGTACATTATCATTATTCATAATAGTAGAATTCATTGTAATATATCCATACATGCACATAGCATAATTTGGTTAATTTCATTTCTCAGTGTCTATCTACTCTTTCCTTTCCCCCTTCTTCTCTCTGATACCCATCCTCTTATCTACTGATCCCCATTCTATTTTCATAAGATACTTTTCTCCCTTATTTCTGTCTGGCTTTTATGTATTAGACAAAACATATGAACCTTGATTTTCCAAACCAGCTTATTTCATTTAACGTAATGTTCTCAGTTCCACTTATTTCTCTGCAAATGACATAATTTTATTCTTTTTTTCCATTCTTTTGACAGATACCAGGGCTGGTCCCATAATATGACCTCTGTGAATTGTGCTGCTATAAATATTGGTATGCATGTATCACTATAGAATGCTGAATTTACTTCTTTTGGGAAGATACCAAGGAGTGATATAGCTCAATCATAAGATTATTCCATTCCTGTTTTTTGAGTAAGCTCCATACTTATTTCCATAGTGGTTGTTGAACTTACATTCCCATCAGTCGTGTAAAATATTCCTTTTCCTTTTTCCTTTATTCTCTCTAGCATTTATTATCATTTGTTTCCTTTGATGATTTCCATTCTAACTGGTGTGAAATGAAATCTCAGTGTAGTTTTGATTTGTATTTCCCTGATTACTAAAGATGTTTTTCATATATTTGTTGGCCAAATTTAGGGGATTTTTTCCTTTGATAAATGACATTTGCTCTTTTATTGATTGCGGTATTTAATTTTTTAGAGTTAAGTTTTTTGAGTTTTTAATGTATGTTGGATATTAATCCTCTGTCAGAAAAGTAGTTGGCAAAGATTTTCTCCCATTCTATAGGTACTTCCTTCAAGTCCTTGTTTGTTGTGTATTCCTAAGGAAAATCAAATACCAGTTCCTGAATCTTTGTTGACAATACTAGTTGTGCAGAATAGTTCACTGAGACAGAAGCAATGAAGCTGTAAAATACTGAACCCTTCATGTGCTTATGTAGATAATGGGTAATGATTGCTTTTAAAGAAAATAATACAGTAAGTTACTTAGTAAACATGAATTGCAAATGTGTCTACTGTTTCCGTTTACTTTTAAAAGGTTTTTCTTGGATCTCAGGAAGGATTCCAGGAAAATGGTAGCATCTTGAGATTACACACAATTCACATTTCTCCACTGCTAAAAGAAAGAGGCTAGAAAACGTGCAGTCAGGAGAAAAACCATCCTTTGGACTGTAAGCATACAATGAGAGCAAGCCTTAAAATTTGAAGAATTTTACAATTTAAAGAAAGATGAAATCAGCTTAAAGAGAACAAATTTTGATGATCAGGACACTTTTTTGAAGGAAGACCAGGTTTTCCAGGAAGAGGAAAATTTATTATAAAAATATGACTTGAAAAGAATAAACTAGGTATGAATTTCCAGATTTCTCTAACTAATCTGAATGTGAAGAAGATAATCAGGAAAAAAGAAATATTTCATTTCTAACTTACAGTAACTAAAATAAAGGTTATTATTAGAACATATTTAAGGGAAATACAATGTTTATTTTATTAAAAATATAATAAATCTCTAGGTACAAAACTCAAAAGAAGATATGCAATCAATGAACCTCCAAAATTGTATAAACCATACATCAAAATACATAATTGAAAAGCAAAGAAACATAAAAGTCTGAAAGAATAAACGACTGAATTTAAAATTGTATTTACACATTAATAGTTTGAATCTTATTAAAGACAAAGACAAGATAGATGAAACAATAAAAATATAAAAAGAATTCAGAAAGGATAAATATATCAAGGAAATAAAAGTTAAACATATATTAGACAAAAAAAATGAAGAAAATTAGAGTAAATATATTATACAAAGATAAATATAAGCTTAAATGCATTGAGATAATAGTCAATTTTATTCAATGAAATTTTATTCTACAATGAATATATAATATTAAAAGATGTCCAAATGGGAAAGGAAAAGTTAAATTGTTCCTGCTTGCTAACATGATCTTACATAGAGAAAAATCCTCATTACTTTACAAAAAGTATGATAATACAAAAAGTATGATAATAAACAAAATACACTAGTACAAGTAAAGAAATTCATTAAATTTGATGCATATAAAATCAATATATAAAAATTGGTAGTGTTTGTATACAAACCAGCTAAAATGGAAATTAAGAAAACAATAACTACATTTACAATAGCTACAGAAAAAATACTTAGGAATAAATCAAACCACAGAGGCTATATAAATAATATATAAAAATGAGAGACATATGAAGAAAAATTGTCTAAATGAATTGTGAGGAGATATAGACATGTACTGTCTGATAAGAAGGCCACTGTTTTTGTGTATTTGATTTTAAATTGAAGTTAAAGTTACAATCCAGTTATTCTTGTCCTGGCCACATATAAGGTACTAAATAGTTTCATGCCACTAGTGACTTCTATATTGAGTAGTACAAAAGCACATATTTATCATCCAAAAAACTTATACTGGACAATATTACCATGAATATTTTTCTCCTTCCTGATACATCATGCAGAAAAAATGCAAACTGAATATGAAAGAACTTCTTCAATTTTTGTCATAAAATATATTTATAAAATATATTATGTCATAAAATATATTTGTAAATATATGTGTAATATGTAAATATATTTTTGTATATTGTCATAAAATATATTATATAGTTCTAGCTATACTGGACTGGTAACACAACTGTTAAGAAAATCTATCATACTGTCTGATTTGAAATGCCAGTAATAAAAATATATCCTAAAAGAGTTAATACATTACCTTCTGCAATGCCAAACAGAATTTATTTTTGAAGTCATGAATCTTTTAAAGTATAAATAAAACCTAAAATGTAGAAAGGCCACAAAGAATATTATCTTATCACTATACAATAAAATAAAGTACAAGAAACTTGAAAATGTAAAACTATATTTAAAAACTAACAATAATAATCAAAATATTACAAATATTACATGACACCTATGAAATAATTCTTCACAGCATCCCACCTAGAGCGAATCCCTCATGGTCATTGCTAAAGGGCATTGACAGTTCACATTATTATATTAGCATTTTTATATTTGAAATAATTATTCATAAATTAATATAATTTATATTTTGAATTTGGTTCAATTTTCATTAAACAATGAACATTGATGCTTAATTAAAAAATTAACATATCTATGTTGAAATTTCTATAAGAATTATTTGAGGAAAATAGTTCACCACAAAATGGTGCCCAAGTTTTTATTATTATTAGGTTGATTGATTCATTGTACCAGGAATTGATTCCAAGGCTGCTTTACCATACCTCCATCCCTGTTATTTATTTATTTATTTATTTGGTTTTTAATTTATGTTTTTTGATCTTGAGACAGGTTCTTGCTGAGTTGTGAGGCTGACCTAGAATTTGTGATCTATCTATCTCAGTCGCCAGAGGTGTTGGGATGAAAGTCATAGTCTACCATGTCTGACACGACCAATTCCTTTAAACCTCAATCCTTTGCATTGCTATGTTTATTAAGGACACTGTGAATCATGTTGCTGATTCTGTCTGTTGTATTTTATAGTCTACTCAATCAAAGTATGTAGTAGCCATTATATTTTGTCTACTGATATCCAGCAGCTTCATCTCCTTTAGAATAACCCATATTTTCCTATTATTCTACTGCCTAAAGCATGTTAAGATAATTTATTATAATTTTTATGTAAGCAGCCTCAACAACAACTTCACCTGAAAATTCATTGTAAATTGACTGAGATTTTAAAAATTATATTCATTATGAAAGCAGGCATTTGATCACACAGGGCTTTTTAAAATGAAAAAAAAAAAAAAGATTTTTCAAAATAAACAAGAAAGAATAGACCTGATTATTTCACATATGTGTGTACACACACATTCAAGGCAAGGTTTTTTTATGGGAGGAGTGGGGAGGGGTTACTGGGGTACTTGAAATTGAACCCAGAGGTACTTAAGTCACTAAGCCACATCCCTACCTGCCCCTTTATTTTGAGACACATATCACTAAATTGCTTAGGGCCTCACTAAATTGCTGAGGCTGACCTTGAATGTACAATCCTTCTGACTCAGGCTTCCCAGCAGCTGGGATTATAGGTATGTGCCACTGAGCCTAGCTCAAGACAAACTTTGATGCTAAATTGCATTTATTTACACAATTTCATTTACTTGAAGTACTTGAGGTTGTTTCCTTTTCTTAAAACTAGTCTTTCTACTGTTCAAAATGAACAGAACATACTTATCAATAATTATGCAATAAACTAATCATGGATATATTTTTAAGAATTAAAAGAATATGGATCCTGGCCTTTGTCTTCCTAAGGATGATAATTAAGATTTTACCTTAAGCTGTGGTCATTTTTAGGTGGAAATCCTTTTTGCTATGAATCAAATTTAGGAAACAAATCAAAGGAAACTTCCATTTTAAAAGTTTTTTTCTTACATCATTTTGTTTAATTGTTATAATTAGGAAGAGCTCATGCAGCACTGAAGTCCAGATTACTTTAGTAAAGCCAGAGTACTTTAGGAATCCATTACTTAAATATTATATCATCATATTATTATGTTGAGAGAGTATCTATTCTCTCTCTACTTTGTTTTTCTCACCTGCTAATTGGTATGATAACAAGCAGCCCTTTTAACAATATCTCTAATGTGTTTAGGATAGTGTTATATAGAAGCCCTGTGTAATAAAGGTCATGTTGTTTTAATTTCTACCTTTTACATAAAAGCAAGAGGGAAAAATGTATACTCAACTCGAATATAAATTAAATGATGTTTTATTATCATGTAAGTCACTGGTCCCTTCAAAAGAGTAATCAACATTTACCTTAATATTGAGGACCTAACTTACTGACAGAAAATAACTAAATTAAAATGTAGGTAATAGAACTTATTTCTTTTTAATTGAGTCATAAAATGTTTTACTTTTCTTGGAAAATAGTTATTTTTTCCTAAATTACTTTTAGTGTTTGTGTGTATATTTCTTAATAATCCAAACCCAACATTTCCTCACTAAAATATACTTGATAATTTTACCTGATTTATGTTATACCATTACCAATTTTTCCATTTTGTTTTTGTATGAACTGTGATAAAACTTATGTAAGCAGAGGAAACGTGTTTTTAGTAATAATACTTTTTAAAATTAAGTTACATAAGAATTAGGTGGCTCAAGAAGTAACGTGCTCGCCTGGCATGCGGGGGGGGGGGGGGGGGGGCGCTGGGTTTGATCCTCAGCACCACATAAAATAAAAAAATAAAGATGTTGTGTCCAGGCTGGGGATGTGCTCAATCGGTAGTGCGCTCGCCTGGCATGTGCGAGGCGCTGGGTTCGAGCCTCAGCACCACATAGAAATAAAGATATTGTGTCCGCCGAAATCTAAAATATAAATATTAAAAAAGTTCTCTCTCTCTCTCTCTCTCTCTCTCTCTCGCTCTCTCTAAAAAAAAAAAGATGTTGTGTCCACTGAAAACTAAATATTAAAACATTCTCTCTCTCTCTCTTTAAAAAAGAATTAGGTACCGTATAATAAATCATACTCAACTTCTACAATTATTTTTAAAATCTGTAACTGAGTTTTTGTTATTTCTAGAGGTGACTTATGATCTGACTTTTAAATTAAATTCAAAATCAAAGTTCCCATATTCAGTCAAATTGAACATAATATTTAGAGTGGCTTTCAGAGAGAGATGTATCAGTATCAGCAAATAAATTATCAAATGACAAAAATCCTACTATGGATCTGGATCTGCATACTATCAGCTCTACAGATTATTAGTAGAATCTTTAACAAATAAAATCCATAACTCATAATAATAATTTGTATTATTACATAAAATAGATATTGTAAAACATGTCTGTTAAAACCCAGAATTAAAACTTGACCTGTAAAAGAAAAATATCCATTCTATTAGATAATAGCAAAGCATTTAACCTATGGTATTATAAGGTTTATATATCATTTGAAAGTGTTATGAATGATGACAAAAGACTTTATAACTTCTATTTTTAACATATTCCTATTCCATAAGATCTCTTCTTCAAAAAATATTAATTAAGATAGCTCTTTATAACGTTTCTTTAAAGGCCATGGAAATATGTCTAGATTTTGACCAATAATATATCAGGCTTCTTATTAATTAAGTGTTATTTGTTTAAACATATCAACTTGGGGTCTTTATAAAAGAAACATATTGAAACACAGAGATTTATATATATGTATATGTATATATATATATATATATATATATATATATATATATATATAGTGTTTGAAAATACACAGATATTTTTAAAAGTATTTGAACTGTAAGTATACTTTTATTAGTGATCTAAGGCAGATTATGATTTATATATGGAAATTTCTGAACAAATATATTGTTGCCTGTTGAAAAAATATTCAAATGCAAATATTTAATAATAACTGTTGGATTTTTATCAAATACCTAAAATTAGAAATTAAAGCTGTTTTTATAAGAAAATGTTAAACTATACAGTTTTAATAATATAAATAGAAAAGTTAATTTTAAAAAGCGTGCTAAATTATGATTGAGCTGACAATAGTTTTGATACTTAAAATGATTACAGGATAAATTAACAGAAAAATATCTTATTCCATTCAAACACTTTATGAAATTAATTTTTCAATAGCCATAAATATTTATTGCAATTGTTCTTGCTGTCTGCTTTCATATTTTAACAGCAGAGTGTAACATCTGGAACCATGTAGTCCACAAGCCTAAGTGTTTCTTATGTAGCTCTTAGGGGAAAAGTTTGCTACCCTTGGTCTAGATTTTCTCTGAGTAGATGTTTGTTATTAGATTCTGTACATTTATTTTACCATGTGCTTCCTCTTTTACCTGGAGCTTCATATTTCCCACAAGTATATTTTACTAGTTCAAACATTTCTGGCATTTTCTGATTGGGATGTTAGTGATTTTTACTGAAATTGAATTACCTCAATGTAGTTTCTCCAGTGTGTGACCATTACTACAACTGTATAGGTAGAGATTTACTAAGTAATTATTATTCATTTCTTAAAAAGTGCTTTAATGTAAATAAATTTATAAGGTTTCTCCTAATTTCACACAAATATAAAAATTAACATGAGAATAATTTGCTGTATTTAAATTGCATAACCATGCTCAAATATATTATTATTTTAATCACAACACAATTCTAATTCAAAATGAGACTTAATTAATTTTTTTAACGTAAATCTTAACTGTAATTGTGCATTTTTAACAACTTTTACAAATACCGGGAGTGGATACTCTGACTTCTGGGCAGATGGATTAGACATTCTTTCCCCTATCCCTTCAGCTAACTATAACTAAAATCCTTGGGCATTACTCATATAACAAACTAAGGGAAACTGAGCAATCAGAAAATAAGGCAGACTAGCTAAGAAGGAACTCAATCTCCAAGTAGCATGTGGTAGTGAGTTCCCTGAGGATTTTTTTTTCCTTTTTTTGTTTTGTGATTTGAAGCTAAAGAAGCTCTCAATACAGAAACACCAATAAGCACAAATAAGAGAAGCTCCAACAAAAGTTTACTAGTTCTCTCTCCCTCTCTTACTCTCTGTCCATAAAATCAGGAAAGGGGCAGCCTACCTAAAGAAAACGCATTGGTCAATAACTACCTTACTCTAGTCAAACACCACAGAAAAACTGTGGTTCCATCCCTTTCAAGCCAATTGAGCTAGGAGCTTCAACTATGCTAATGTCAGAGAGGGAAAAGAAGAGAGCCAGCATTTTCCTCCTCCATGGGCAATAAGAAGACCTCACCCAACACAGTATATCTGTGGAGATCACATGGAAAGCCAGGATTTCCATCTATACCTAGAAGTGGCAAGATGTCCCTCACAAATGTTATTGTAAGTAGCATCCAGAGGCTCATAATATCTAAAATGCTCTAAAGTTCAAGATTTCAGTAGAGTCAAAAGTCTTATCAAAATCCAGGACAATCTCAAATTGAATTTTTTTAAAGACAATAGATGCTAACACAAGAAGACAGAAATGTTAAAATTATGTCATTATACAATTATCCTAATGGGATTTCACTCAGCATTAAAAGAGAATTAAATCATGGCATTTGCAGGTAAATGGATGGCATTGGAGAAGATTGGCTAAGTGAAGTTAGCCAATCCCCCCAAAACAAATGCCAAATGTTTTCTCTGATATAAGGAGGTTGACTCATAGTGGAGTAGGGAGGGGGAACATGGGAGGAATAGATAAATTCTGGACAGGGAAATGAGATGGGAGGTAAAGGGAGGGGATTAGCAAGGATGGTGGAATGTGATGGACATCATTATACAAAGTACATGTATGAAGACACAAATTGGGTGTAAATATACATTATATACAAACAGAGATGTGAAAAATTGTGGAATATAGGTATAATAAGAATTGTAATGCAAAAAAGTACATGTATAAAGACATGAATTGGTGTGAATATACTTTATATACAAAGATATGAAAAATTGTGGTCTATATGTCTAATAAGAATTGTAATGCATTCCACTGTCGTGTATTTAAAAAAATAAAATCAATAAAAAACTTATTCAACAGCAATCGCAAGCTCTCTTAAAAAAACTGAAAAATATAAATAGTCATAACAAAAAGATAAAATATCTCAGGAAAGAAATAGAAGATATTAAAAAAGAACCAAATGGGAAATGTAGAATGAATATGTAAAAAACAAGCTTTAAATCTCAACGGATAAACTCAACAGCACAATGGAGGAAAGAATTAGTGAACTGGAAGATAGAACAACAAAAACTATGCAGTCTAAGCATCAGTCCTAGAAACTTATTTCACTAAGAGCCCTGATTCTTTTTACTGGATTATGGTGTTGGAACCCAAGATCTGTGTGCTAAGAATACTCCTCATTACAGGGATGGTTGTTATAGCACCTGTCCATTGGCAGAACCTGAAAAAAATGTCAGTTTTATTCATCTCTATAAATATTTCGGTTAAACCATATTATATTAAGCTAAATCTGTCTGTTCTGGTGTCTCCAGTACTAACCAATTACTTCATGGATAATTCTAGCCTCTTCCCCTTGCTTATATGCAATCAAGCACTTATCATCTCACATCCATTTCCTTAATTGTTTAATTTCAACATACATTGATTGTGGTTTCAGAATTGTTAACTCACATACCATGGGGAACAAAGTATGTCTATTAGCGTACAGTGTTGGTGTAGATTCATTTAGTCTTACAGATTCACATCTTCCAAAGTTACTTCAGTTCCACTTACTCTCTACTCTTTCTGCAAAGATTTTTCATACTCATGTGGTACAAGTACATAATTTAGTCATATTTTGCCTTCTTGCCTATGAATTCCACAACCAGATAGTGACTTTTTAAATTAATTTGCATTGAACTTTACTGTTCACATTGTAAAATTTTAGGGGTCTTGACAAATGCTTAATGTTTTGCATGCATGATTACAGTAACATATGGAACGACCTCTGCCCATTTTACACCCTGACAACCATTGGTTCTGATATTGTTTCTTTTGTTTTCCTTTTTCTAGAATATCATATAATTTAAATAACAGAATGTAACTTTTTTATTCTGCATTCTTACACTTTGTAGCGTTTTTGTATTTCTTGACAAAGGCTTCTTTCTCTCTTTTCTAGTTTTATCAATATTTTATGATTCCATTATAACTCCTGTCTTAGTATATCCATTATGCTTTAAAAATTTTTAGTATTACACTAGAATTTATATATATATATATATATATATATATATATATATATATATATATATATATATCTTAGCTAATCTAAGTCCAACTTGAAAGAATACTATTCTACTTCACATTTAGTGCACATATCTTAATGTAAATTATTCCCAACTACTTGCTTCTCCTTGAGACATTTTTGTCATTCATTTCACTGTCATGTGCTATTATCACCCATATATGGTGGCCAGTTTTATTTAAAAAAAATAATTATCTTTCAGGTAAATTGAGAAATGCAAGAAATATATTCTTCATTTATTCCTTCTGTAATGCTCTTTCCTTCTTTTTTATTTATATATGACAGCAGAATGCATTACAATTCTTATTACACATATAGAGCACAATTTTTCATATCTCTGGTTTTATACAAAGTATATTCCAGAAATTCATGTCTTCATACATTTATTTTGGATAATAATATCCATCACATTCCACCATCATTTCTAACCCCATGGCTCCTCCCTTCACATTCAACCCCTCCACCCTATCTAGAGTTTGCCTATTCCTCCCATGCTCCCTCTCCCTCTCCCACTATGAATGAGCCTCCTTATATCAGAGAAAATTGGCTAACTTCACATAGCATTATCTTCTAAAACTCCATCCATTTACCTGCAAATGCCATGATTTTATTCTTGTTTATTGCTGAGCAATATTCCATTGTGTATATATGCCACATTTTTTTATCCATTCATCTGTTGAAGGGCATCTGGGTTGGTTCCATAGTTTAGCTACTGTGATTTGTGCTGCTATAAACATTGATATGGCTGTGTCCCTGTAGTATGCTGTTTTTAAGTCTTTTGGATATAGACCCAGGAGAGGGATAGCTGGGTCAAATGGTGGTTTCATTCCCAATTTTCTAAGGAATCTCCATACTGCTTTCCATATTGGCTGCACCAACTTGTAGTCTCACCAGCAGTGTATGAGTGTGCCTTGTTCTCCACATCCTCACCAACACTTATTGTTTTTTGTCTTCATAATAGCTGCCATTCTGACTGGAGTGGAATAAAATTTTGGAGTGGTGTTGATTTGCATTTCTCTAATTGCTAGTGATGATGAACATTTTTTAATATATTTGTTGATTGATTGTATATCCTCTTCTTAGAAATGTCTGTTCAGGTCCTTGGCCCATTTATTGATTGGTTTATTTTTTTATTTGTGTTTTTGCTTGCTTGCTTTTTTGGTGTTTAGCTTTTTGAGTTCTTTATATACCCTAGAGATTAGTGCCCTATCTGATGATAGGGCACTGTGAGGGGTAAAGATATGGGCTCTCTATTCACCTCACAGATTGTTTCTTATGCCAAGAAGAAACTTTTTAGTTTGAATCTGTACCATTTATTGATTATTTATTTTATTTCTTGTGGCACAGGAATCTTATTAAGGAAGTTGGGGCTTAATCCCACATGATGTAGATTAGGGCCTACTTTTTCTTCTATCAGATGCAGGGTCTCTTGTTTTATTCCTGATCCTTGATCCATTTTGAGTTGAGTTTTGTGAATGGTGAGAGATAGGGATTTAATTTCTCTTCTTTTCTTTCTTTCTTTCTTTCTTTCTTTCTTTTTTTTTTAAATATGGATTTCCAGTTTTCCCAGCACCATTTGTTAAAGAACCTATCTTTTCTCCAATGCATGTTCTTGGCATCTTTGTCTAATATAAGATAATTGTAATTTTGTGGGTTAGTCTCTGTGTCCTATATTCTGTACTATTGGTCTACTGTCTGTTTTGGTGCAAAGACCAAGCTGTTTTTGTTACTATTGCTCTGTAGTATAGTTTAAGTTCTGGTATTCTGATGCCACCTGCTTCACTCTTCCTGCTAAGAATTGCTTTAGCTCTTCTGGGTCCCTTATTTTTCCAGATGAATTACATGATGTTTTTTTCTATTACTATGAGGAATGTCATTGGAATTTTGATTGGAATTGCATTAAATCTGTATAGTACTTTTGGAAGTATGGTCATTTTGATAATATTAATTCTGCCTATCCAAGAGCAAGGTAGATCTTTTCATCTTCTAAGGTCTTCTTTGATTTTTTTCTTTAGGGTTCTACAAATTTTCATTATATAAATATTTCATCTCTTCTGTTAAGTTAATTCCTAAGTATTTTTTGAGGCTATTGTAAATAGGGTAATTTTCCTCATTCACTTTTCTGAGGATTTGTCACTGATATACAGAAATGCCTTGGGTGTTGATTTTATTTCCTGTTACTTTATTGAACTCGTTTACTAGCTCTAGAAGTTTTCTGGTGAAACTTTTAGGGTCTTCTAGGCATAGAATCATATCATCAGCAAATAGTGCCAATTTGAGTTCTTCTTTTCCTATGTGTATCCCTTTAATTTCTTTCATCTGCCTAATTGCTCTGGCTGGTGTTTCAAGAAATATGTTAAATAGAAGTGGTGAAAGAGTGCATCCATGTCTTGTTCCAGTTGTAGAGGGAATGCCTTCATTTTTTCTCCATTTAGAATGATGTTGGCCTGGGGCTTAGCATAGATAGCCTTTATGATATTGAGGTATGTTCCTGTTATCCATAATTTTTCTAGTGTTTTGAACATGAAGGGGTGCTGTATTTTGTCAAATGCTTTTTGTGTGTCTATTGAGATGATCCTATGATTCTTATCTTTACATCTATTGATATGATGAGTTACATTTATTGATTTCTGTATGTTAAAACAACCTTGCATCCCTGGGATGAATCCCACTTGATCATGGCACACGGTTCTTTTGATATGTTTTGTATTTAATTTGCCAGAATTTTATTGAGAATTTTTGCATCTGTTCATTAGAGATATTGGTCTGAGGGTTTTTCTTTAATGTGTCTTTGCCTGGTTTTGGAATCAGGATGATACTGTTCTCATAGAATGAGTTTGGAAGTGCTGCTTCTTTCTCTATTTCCTGAAATAAATTGAAGAGTATTGGTATTAGTTCTTCTTTTAAGGTCTTGTAGAACTCGGCTGGGTATCCATCTGGTCCTGGTCTTTCCTTGGTTGGTAGACTTTTGATGGTGTCTTCTCTTTCATCACTTGAAATTGATCTGTTTAAGTTGTGTATATAATCCTGATTCAATTTGGGCAAATTATATGACTAGAAATTTGTCGATGACTTTGATATTTTCTATTTTATTAGAGTACAAGTTTTTAAAATAATTTCTAATTATCTTCTGTATTTTGTAGTGTCTGTTTGATTATTTCCTTTTTCATCATATATGCTAGTAAGTTGAGTTTTCTCTCTCTTTCTCTTCATTAGTGTGACTAAGGGTTTTTCAATTTTATTTAGTTTTTCAAAGAACCAACTTTTTGTTCTGTCAACTTTTCAATTGTTTCTTTTGTTTGAATTTCATTGATTTAGGCTCTGATATTAATCATTCCCTGTCTTCTACTGCTTTTGGTGTTGATTTGTTCTTCTTTTTCTATTGCTTTGAGATGTAATTTTAAGTCATTTTTTGTTGAAATTTTCTTATTTTAAGGAATGAACTCTATGCAATGAACTTTTCTCTTAGAACTGCTTTCATAGTGTCCCAGAAATTTTGATATGTTGTATCTATGTTTTCATTCACCTCTAAAATTTTTTAATCTCATCCTTGATGACTTTTGCAACTGATTATCCATTCAGTAGCATATTATTTAGTCTTCAGGTGTTGGAGTGGCTTTTGATATAAGATTCTTGGTTGACATCCATTTTTCTTCAGATCTTGGTATATGTTGTTCCAGGATCTCCTGGATTTGAGAGTCTGATTTGATAAATCTGTTGAGTTACAAACTGGTTTCCCCCTACATGTGTTTTGAATCTTCTCTCTTGCAGGCTTTAAGATTCTATCCTTATTCTGTGTGATAGGCATTTTCATTATAATGTACCTTGGTGCAGATCTGTTGTAATTTTGTTCGTTTGGTGTCCTGTAAGCCTCTTATATTTGGTTTTCCTATCATTTTTCATGCTTGGGAAATTTTCTGATATTGAAGAGATGGTGTATTTCTTTGGTTTGAAACTCTGTGCCTTCCTCTATCCCAATTACTCGTAGATTTGTTCTTCTGATGCTATCCCATAATTCTTCTATGTTCTGTTCATGGCTTCTTACTATCTTCACTGTGTGATCAACTTTATTTTCCAGACTGTAAACTTTGTCTTCATTATCTAATATCATGTCTTCCAAGTGATCTAGTCTGTTTGTTATGCTTTCTTTTGAGTTTTTTATTTGATTTATTGTATCTTTCCTTTCAAGGATTTCTGTTTGTTTGTTTTTTTTTTCCCAGAGTCTCTATCTCTCTCTTGAAGTAAACTTTTGCTATCTTCATTTGCTATCTTTTCTCTTTATTGGAGTGATCATTTTGTGACTGCATTTGCTCATTTAGGTTATTCTTTAATTCACAGATCATTTTAATTATGAAGCTTCTGAACTCTTTCTCTCACTTTCATCAACTTTACTTTCCATAGGTTCTGTTATTGTAGTATTCTTGTTGCTTTGGGGCAATTTCCTCCTTGGTTTTTTGTTGTTGTTGTTGTTTGTTTGTTTGTTTTTTAATGTTGTCTATGTGTCTTCCTTTCTTGCAGTGTGGATCTGAGATATTACAGTTTCTTCCCTATATTCTTGTAATACCCATACAGATTGTCTGTACCTCAACTTGGTGTTGGGCTTCCAGACCCTGCTGGTGTCTCCCTCAATGTATGCTACTGCATATAAAGGTGGGGGCAGCAATAGCTGAAGTAACTTGAGATAATATTTAAGGTGCCCCAAAATGGAAGCAATGTTTTTTACAGAGATGGGGCTGAAAGGGTGGGCCTCACACTCCCTTTGGGTTGCCTGCTCTGAGATACAGCTGCTTCTGGGTTCTGTCTGTTGCCAAAAAGTTAGGGGCTACTGCGTGGAGAAGGCTATGTCGATGACTGCAGTGTCCCAAGATGGAAGTAGGTTAGGCTTAGGCTTCCCGGTGGCAGGGGTCAAACTCAGAACTATCCTGGACCTGGGTCCTGTGCAAGTTGGTGTGGACAAATCTGGGCTTGGCCTGGGCTTCTGTGGTAGTCTGCTGGTTGAAAGAGGTGGTTCTGTGCCAGAGGCCGGGTTCTAGTGGATGCCTGCTGGTGTAGAGGTGTACCCAGGCCTACTGTGAGCCTGGGCCCACCACAGGCTGGTGTGGCTGGATCTGGGCTGCCAGGCTTGACCTCCTGAGGTAGTTGGACAAGGCGGTCCCTTGCCAGAGGCTAAGTGTCTGCCCCGTGGGTGAAGGGGTGGACCCAGGCCAATTGTGAGCCTGGGTCCCATGTAGGCTGGTGTGGGCAGTCTCTGTAATGCTTTCTTTCTTTAAGTTCTAGTATTTGACCTGTATAATTTTCTTTTTGTCTGAGGAAAAGCCTTTTTTTTTTTTAACTTTTCTTAGATGATATATCTTCTGGCAATAAATTCTCTCAGTGTTTGTCTGAAAAATATTTATTTCTCTTTCATTTTCAAAGGGATTTTTCTCTGGATAAGAAATTCTAAGTTGGTGAGTTTTTTGTTTGTTTGTTTGTTTTTTCTTAACAGTTTAAATATTTTACTCTACTCTTTTCTTTCTTGCATGATGTCTGACAATTAGCCTCACCATAATTGTTTTCTTCGTTCTTTATAGAGAAGATGTTTTCTCCCATGGATTGTTTAAAGATTTACTCCTTTTCTTTGGCTTCTCCTTCTTTTTTTCTTCCTTCCTTCCTTACCTTATATTTCATTTTTTATTTTTATTTTATGATATTTCTAGGTGACCATTTTCTTCATTGGTCTAAGATATGCATTCTGTCATTCATTGAGAAAGTCTGTGGCCATTAGGACTGGCCACAGAGCCAGTACCATAACAGAGTCCCAATCTCCCCAGTTTCCTGATAATCAGTATTTGTCCACACAAGCTTCCTCATGCTGAAAATCTGCCCCTTGGCCAGGGTGAGCAGTAGAATACAGGTAGCTTCTAACAAAAAAGCTGAAAGCCTAATTTTTTAAAAAGCTGAAAATGCAACTACCAAAGGACCAAACTATTGTGTCCCAGGCATTTATCACAGAAAAATAAAAACTATGTTCACACACACACACACACACACACAGTACACAAATATTCATAGTAGCTTTATGCTTTACTCATAAAACCCCAAAGTAAAAACAATCTAGATATCTACCAGTGGTAAATAGTTAATTAGCCTGGTTATCCATAATGGGATGCCCTCAGCAATAAAAATTAACTAATGATAAAAGCAACACCTTGAATTGATCTCAAAAGAATTATGCTGAGGAAAAAAAAAAGCCATTCTCCAAAGATCATATGTCAGAATCTGAGAATATCAAAATTATATAAATGAAGAATAGCTTAGTGGTGGCCAGGGTAAAGGAAGAAGTGAAGGCAGGAAGGAAGTGGAATGACTAAACATTCAAAAGGTGATTAAGTTGTATTGATGGAAATGAAGATGTCAGTACCCCAATTGTGATATTGTATTATACTGTTTCCCATAGTAAGAAACAGAGAAAAGGGATCTAATATCTGTCTGTATTATTTCTTATAATTACATATAAATCTATTATCTCAAAATGAATTGTTCAATTAAAAATGATACAGTGAGACAATTTTAAATATTACGTATATATTACAAACACTATTTTAAATGGGTAAAAATTTTATAAATATGTATTTTTGTAAGTAGATAAAATAAGTACTGTTCAACTAGAAATCACTCTTCTACATAGCATTTAGTTTAACAATTTAGCAAGACTTTACCACCAGACTGATGGCCTTTGGGGAACAGAATTATGCTCCTTTTATAATTTCTTCAGGAGTTGTTTGTTTTCTCTGCAAATCTAAAGGTAAAATCTTTAGTGTTTTATAACCACACCCTTTTGTCATTTCATTTCATGGAAATCTTTTTGTGCTTTAAATACTCAACATAGTTCAATGTCTGACATTGACATTTACTTGTGGTAAATGTCCCAATGAAAGGAGAATCAAAGGATAGATGAATGAATGAACACCAAAACAAGTCAACCTTCTGATAAATAAGAGACCATCCAGTTGGATGATGTTGCCCTGTTTCTCATTCTCAGTGAAGGCAAATATGAAGACCTCTTCTGAAGCATCTCCTACCCTGAAATTTTAAATTTGTGTGCCGCAGAATCCCTTTTATCCAAAGGGAATGATTGTCAAGGAAGTAACCAGTTTCTCATTTTATCAGAAGCTATTTTTAGGATGGAAAAGGAAATTCAGAGTTTTACAGACTCAGAGTTAATATTAATCTTTTAAAACTTTTCTAGTGAACAATTTATTTCAGATGTTATTGATCAAGTTTTAGAACTCAACAGTAATGATGACTAGCTCAGAAATATGTGATAATAAATGTAGGCAAACAATAGCATCATTCCAGAACTTAATAGGAACATTTCCAGAGGTTAGATGGTTTTAAAATGCAGACCTTCATAGTTTGCTCAGGAAGCTGTTGGCTGTTGCTGTGTCCAGATCTACGCTGTCATCGCAACTACCATGACACTGTCGTGAGCTGTCCCTGTTGGGGTACCTTTTCTATGCTTGATCCCAAGGTACTATTCTTTTTACATACTTTAGGCCATGTCAGAGAATGACTTGGGGACTTAATAAAATATAGTTCTGAGGCCATGGTCTCTCAGTTTTTGGCAGGGCCCTAACATTTTCATCTCTAAGTTTCTAGGTAGTGCTGACGTGGCTAGTCCACAGACCCCACTTTTAGAAGCTCTGCTTTACAGTGTCATTTTCTAAGCATGCAACTCACATTTGCATTTATTCAGGATTGAACAAGTATTACATAAAAGCACCTAATCTAGTGATATGTCCCACAGAATTCAATGAAATAGCTATTTATAAAAATTCTTTGTTTGGACATAATTTGATATCATGAAAAAGCTGACCTTTATTTTTTTTGTAGGAGAAGAAAATACTTTTATTAATCATAATGTAACGCTGGTCCACATTATGCTTTGAATATATGTTCCAAAATGAGAAACCAAGAAACTGTATGAAAATCACTGTACTCAAAGACCCATGGTTCCAAATTACTCGGAAGCATTCTTTAATTGTTTAACATTATGTTATGAATTGATATATGAGATGTCATATTGTGTTTAGTGAAATAATTATTAATTCTATTATTATTTTTATTTATTATAAAATAATAAATCGTGTTACTCAAATGTTAATGATTTTATCACAATAAATCTCCTTGTCTGTTTTTTGTGTCTTTTTTATGAGTCGAGAAGTTCCAGTGAATATGTCACTAACATCTCATGAAATATCAAATGCTCTTTAATTACATCATTCTAAAAAAAGTCACTCAAAAAACACTTTATCCTATTCTATTTTGTAAGACAGTGTAAACCCTCATTATCTGCAGAGAATATCTTCCAAGACTCCCTATCCTTCCATGGATACCTGAAACCAGAGATAATTCTTAAGTATACATTTTATGTTTTTCCTACATGCCCTTTAGTGTTGACACTAAGTACTGGAGTAAAAAATGTCCTTCCATGTTTTAGGTTTTCATGCATTTTTTTTGCATCATTACTCCTGCACTTAGAAGCCACTGTCAAGAAAATTAGGGGTTACTGAAACTCAAGCACCAGTACATGGGGACAGTTGACAGTTGACTGAGACAGTTACTAAGTGACTAACAGACAAGTAGCATGTGCTGGGCAAAGGGAAGTTTCATGTCCCTGGAAGGACAGAGCTGGATAGCAGAAAGATTTCACACTATTCAAAACAATGCACTACTTCAGGCTTATTAATTATTATAAATTATTTCTTTATGAAATTTTTTACTAAATATTTTCAGACTATAATAGACCATGGATACTTGAAATCATAGAAAGACAACTAAAAAGGGCCCTGCTCTGGTATCTAATAGGGGTGGTCAGAACACAGATCAGAATGTCTTTTCACAATCCGAAAATTGATACTTGATCTGATCAGTTCCCATTGCATTTATATTTCTCTTTACTCATAATAACACTGAAAAGAGTATGACCTTTAAGTGTGCAATGCACAGTGACAGTTCTCATTTGAACACAGATATTCCCTTTTGCCTGTAAGATATATTTTATTTTACTTTGCACAGTAAGAATTCCTGTGAAGTCCATTACTCTCCAGCTACATGTGGCAATATTCCCATAGCTTTTAAACTGCTTTCTAAAACATTGGCAGGACACTACAGATTTGAGGGCTTTTACTTTGATTCTTTGTTGCATTTTTCCATCATTCTTTTGTTTCCTTTCTTCTGCTTTAAGGTTAGGAGGCTTCTCAAACAATTCTGTGATTGCTGTGAAGCAATGGGTAGTGTCAGGGAATTGCATCCTGTTTTAAAGGGAATTGTTTATGATGAAGTAATTCACACTTGAAGTGGACAGAAAAGAGCCAGGCCTATAATTAATGGGAGGGACATTTATCTCCCTCAGCACAGTACTCCCAATGGGCAGAACCCTGAAACAAAGCAAGGGAAGATGTAAATATTCTCCCCCAAATTGGCAAAAGCCAAAGCTGGAATAGTTTGGGTCCAGGTGATTGTTGCCAGGACAGGTGGCCTGTGATAGGCCAGCAAAAGCTAATCTGTCTGTAGCTGTCTACTCTCCTTGTTAATAGTTTGTGTCAAATCTCTGTGTTCTATTTGACTTTCTGTTATGTGTACAAGTCCCATCACTTGAGATGATTTGAAATCATTTTAAGAGTGAAACAACTTTCAAAAGTAGCATAGTAAATTTTTCAAGTTAGCAGAGTAAGATCATTTGGCAAAAAGTGTTTAACCCATTGGTTCTCACTATCATCTCAAATAATATATAAAGAAAAATCCATCTTTTCTTTTTATGAAAATTGATTCTCATTTTAGGTGTTGATGATGTTTTACAACATAAAATTATAGTTACTGGTTTTGGAATTGCAGAACCTAGAAGGGGAAGGAAAGGAAGAAAAAGCAAAAAAAAAGAAGGAAAAGCAAAGAAAAAAGATGCTAATTTTTTCTGGTGATCAAAGAGAATGCAGAGCACACAGCTAGAAGAGCTGTATTCACTAACGTGTCACAGCAAATATTGCACCAAAGTTAGAAACACAAAGACCTCCTTTAGGGTTATTGCAATAAGAAAGGGAGACCAGATCTAAGTCTGAAATAAGGCATTAGAACAAAGAATGGGTACATTTTTAAATTCTGGGGATAAGTTAGTGGAAAAGTATCAGAGAATCAGGGAAGTATATGATCAATAAGATGTGGTAAACACACTGAGTTGTCCCTGAGTTAGCAAGTATTTTCCTCTGTGATCAGGCTACCTATATTTGCTAATTGGTGTCCTTTGGGATTAGACTTCAACCCTCCCAGAAGGCAGGGACATAATCTTCTTTGACAATGACAATTCAAGAGGATGGCTCCTAGATCCTTCAGAAAGGCATTTCTGCAATGTTTACCTGATAAGAGGCCTTTAGAAAGGTTTGTATACATCTTTACATATATCTTAAAGGGGCAAAAAAATAATTTGCAAGTACACATTTTCTAAAGAAAACGTCCTTAGAAAAAGGAGGTCAGGACAGAGAGTCAAGAAAAAAACAGTCTACAGTTGTTCAATTTGAGGAAAGTGTTCTGGCTGTCAGAAAGTTAGTCTTTATTATTTGGCATGGATTATTGTGTTCTATAAAATAAATGGTGTGCCTGAATCATCTTTACTCCAAAGAGTGCTTTAAGGGGAGTTTCAGTAAACATCCACTTTAAGGAGAATCATGACAACAGGCAAGTGTACAGAAAGAAGCCTTTGTTTCAATGTCGAACTTCTATGTGCTCCTTCTGTTTGCCCACTATGAAGGCTTATTTCTGCTCTTGTTGTTGTTGTTTATTTGTTTGGTATGCTTGGTGCAGGAGGACAAGCATACTAGGCCAGTGCTCTACCACTTAGCTACACCCCCTGCCCTATTCTTTTTTATGTCAAAATCAATATGTCCTTATTGTAATGAACAGACTAGATGGGTCATGTGCACTGTTACTAGATAAGACTTCAACCCAAATGCTGAAGCAATCTCAAATCTTCTGAACCAAGCTAGATTTTTATGGTTACTTTAATTAAAAGCCCACTGAGTGAGCCTCCTCTCCATTGGACACTACCCTGATTTCCTTAGAGATTTAGCACTTAGATGACAGGAGAGAAAGACCAGTTTCCTACTGTCTTACGTGCAATGTTCCCAAAGCTCCTTCATAAGAATCTACCAGTCCTCTAAAGTTTTCATCTCATGTCCAGTACCTTACCTTCTTAATATCCTAAAACAATTTGTCCCAAGTAAGTCCTGTCTTTATGAGAATGGGTTTTGGTGAGGAAAAGTATTCAATTCTTCTCTAAATTTAGGGGTTTATTGAAGCCTCCAATGAGCCAAATCCAGCTCTACCTGTCTTGTGTTTGGCATGATATGGTATATATACACAATGGAATATTACATAGCAATAAAAGAGAATAAAATCTTGACATTTGCAGGTAAATGGATGAAGTTAGGGAATATGATGCTAAATGAAGTTAGCCAATCCCCCCCCCCAAAAAAATTGTAAGTGTTTTATCTGATATAAGGAGGCTGATTCATAGTGGGGTTGGGAGGGAGAGCAAGGGAGGATTAAACAAACTCTAGATAGGGCAAAGGGGTAGGAGGGGAAAGGAGGGGGCATAGGGGTAGGAAAGACAGTGGAATGAGATAATCATCATTACCCTAAGTACATGTATGAAGACACAAATGGTGTGAATATACTTTGTATACAACCAGAGATATGAAAAATTGTGTTCTATATGTGTAATAAGACCTGTAATGAATTCTGCTCCATATAAAACAAATTAGAATAAAAAGTTTTTTAAAAATAAAGAAAATACTTGGCCATGTTTTATCTTTCACTGAAGATATTTAATCATGCACATCTTAATTTTAATTTTTAAAGTCTAATTAAAATCTCATAAAGTCAATGAATTGTCCCAAATCAAATGTATCCATCTTTGTCCTAGACTCATACCTGGGAAAATCTTCCATTCTGTGCTCTTTCAATGATTGGTATGATTGCATGGATGTATGAGGGAAGCCATTGCAATTTAACTTAACATTGAATCTCTACTGCATATTTTTGTTGGTGGTGGTCTAATGAGTTCAATTTAGAGAATCTTATTCCTAAAACTCTCTTAAATACATAACCCAAATATCTCATTTAATTGTTACTGTCCTTTCCAACAAAGAACCTTCTTCAGAATGCTTTCAATCACTTTATTCTGATGAAAAATTTATCCTTGATAGAGCATTTTTATTAATGTAGTAACATAAAATGCATCTTATCCGTTTTTTCTACTAAAGTAGAAAATGATTCACAAGACTCTTTCAGGGTTGGAGAACTAGAAAAATAATAATGCCACTGTAATAAACGGGAATTATGAAGATAAATTTGTTTTTTTAAAGAAACCATATTGTATAGATATACTTTATGTTTAATATCTATGCAGAGTTTTCTAGAAGAGAGAACTGAAGCTCAGGAAAGAGGTCAAGGATCAAGACATAGTATACAATATTTTATTTGTAGAAATAATAAACTGAAGTCATTAAATTGAGTTTGCTCACTGAATGAGAAAGTAGTTAATAGCATTTTTATCTAGTTATTAACTCATGATATATTCCCAATTGTCTTAAAATTTATTTAAACACTTGTTTAATTTGGGTGATTTTGTTGGTTTATGCATATTAATCTGCTGCTACTATTCAAACCACTCTAAAGTTCCAGAACTTACAGAAATGAAAAACTTATTACAAAATGTTTGTTACAAAATACACTAGGCAGTTAAGAAAACTTTAACAAGCACCTGACATTTTCTCATTATTTTACCTTCTGCTACAATGCCCAAAGGGGAAAAGGTACCCTGCGAATCAGACATGTTCAATGCAAAGTACCATAATAGGCACTGGAGATACAGTGCAAAATAAAGTGGGTGAAAAATCCTGTCCTCATGAAACTCATTTTGTATTGGTGATAGGGAGAGTGACAGATAATAGACAAACCACTCCATAAAATAGATAATGTGCCATTTGAAATGATTTTTATAAAACTCATACAAAAATGTATTTGAAGCTGAATCTCTAATATGAATTGCATTTATCAAACTTTTTAGCAACCACTTGGAAAATGTAAAATTCTACCAGGAAGTGTTATAGTTTTAGGGACAGGGAATGGGAGAGGGGAAGAAAGAGAGGGAGGGAGGGAGGGAGGGAGAGAGAGAGGGGGGGGAGAGAGAGAGAGAGAGAGAGAGAGAGAGAGAGAGAGAGAGAGAGAGAGAGAGATGAGGAAGAAGGAGAAGGAGAGAGAAAGAGGAGAAGAAGAAAAAGAGGAGGCAGGGAGAAAGAGGAGTAAGGTTTTCTGGATTGAGCATTTCCTTATGATTTTTGGTTTACCAAATGCTTTGGATAATTTGTTTCATTCAAAATCTTCATTGAAGTGAGTAATGATATAATTGTAGGCATGTATTACACTAAAATGGATCCATACATCAGTCTGCATGTAACTCAGGGGTTGACAACTTTCAGTATCTATGTCTGTACTATAGAAAGTAAAAGAAGAATGAAGCATAGTCGAAATAAACAAAGGGGACTAGACCATACGGAATATTCTACAGCCAAAAATATCCCTCATGGAGCTCTCTAATTAGATATTTATTGTGAATTAATAGATACCTTCTGTAAAATACAAATAACTTCCCAGAAGATTAAGCACTGGCCTTGGAGCCAAATATATTTGGGATTGAATTTTGGCTCTGCCATTTACTACTCATGTGACCTTGGGAAAGTAGCTATTATTTATCAATTGATTTTTACAGAGACTTGCTCAATTCAATACAGTGGAGAATACCTGCAGTGTTGATTAACTGCAAATAACATTTCTCCTTCTAAACTATGTATTATTTTGAAAGACTGATACTATTCCTCCTCCTCCTCTCTCTAGTATTTCTTTCTTGTGACTGCAAACACACACACACACACACACACACACACACACACACACACACACCCCACAGTAGTTCTTCCTGAAAGAATTGTATAATTTTATTCACTTCATTATCAGATAGAAAGCTTTAATTTATTTATTAATTCATATTAACTCATTTAACCAACTAAAGTTTATGTAGCATCTACCACATGCCAGACAGTATATGAATTGTTCAGATACCTAGTCCTTGTCTTCATGGAGCTTGTCTTCTAGTAAGGGAAGCAGTTGATAAATGTCACACATAACAAACGTAATCATATACATATATATATATATATATATATATATATATATATACATATATCATATATATTATCATTATCATATATATAATTATATACATGATTACCTTTGATATATATATATATCAAAGATCTATATCTCTATATATTTAGTAGGTATCAGAGATTGAACCCAGAGGCACTTAACCACTGAGCCACATTTTTACCCCTTTATATTTTTTATTTTGAGACAGGGTCTAAGTTGCTTAGGACCTTGCTACATTTCTGAGACTGACTTTGAACTTGTGATCCTTCTGCCTCAGCCAAGCTAGTGGAATTATCGGCATGCCTGGATAAACCCATGTAATTTTAAAAAGTAATGAATGCATTAAAATAAAATAAGTGGAATATAGTTTGAAGGACAGTGTTAATCATAAATTATTGTTGATGAAAATTTCCCTTTAGAAGGTGCAATTTGAGGGCTGGGGATGTGGCTCAAGCAGTAGCGCGCTAGCCTGGCATGCGTGCAGCCCGGGTTCGATCCTCAGCACCACATACAGACAAAGATGTTGTGTCCGCCAAATACTAAAAAAAAATAAATATTAAAATTCTCTCTCTCTCTCCCAATCTCTCACTCTCTCTCACTCTTAAAAAAAAAAAAAGAAGAAGGTGCAATTTGAGTATAGATGTGAAGAATATTAAGGAGTGAATCCAATATATAACTAAAGAAAAAGCATTCTGAGGAAACAGAAACTCCAAAGGGCTCAAGAGAGTGCACTATTGTGGTTAAGGATAGCAAATAAACCAGTAGAGTTGCAGAAAAGAAAAAGGGGCAGAATAATAGGATTGTATCAGACTGGCAGGGCAGGTGTGGCTGCACTAGGTCCATGGGTGTGTGCCTAGTGCAGCCACAATGGACTTTATTCAAGGAGAGCCCTAACCTTGGAATGATTTGCTCTTTAGCCACCTTCTTGAAATTATTGATAATTTCATTTCTAAATTTGTATCAAGTGTTCTCAGATGGGCATGCACTGACTGGACAACATAGAATGCTTAGAGCCTTCGTTGCAGGTATGATCCCACTTATCAGGACTCCTTGTCTTCTCTCCCTGTTCTTTACTCACCAAGGGCCAAGTACGGTGCTTTTAATGTGGGAAGAATTAGTGTTAGCTGTGTGCACTTCTAGGCATCTTCAGGCAGAACAGCAGTGGTCATCCTATTCAGGACTATATTCCATGTATGACTTGGAAGTGATGCCTCTCGCCCATCCCAGATCCAAGTACCTGTAGCCTTCCAATAGAGTTTGCAGTACACTTAGCCATTGCTCAGATGCTGTGTCTACTTCTGTACTGTAGAAAAGTAAAAGAAGAATGAAGCATAGTGGAAATAAACAAAGGGGACTAGACAATATGAAATATCCTATAGCCAAAAATATCCCTCATGGGGTGATAATGGGCCTGTGGGAAAGGAAGATATCTGGCTGGAATTCCCTGATCCAAAGTAGGGCTCAGTCTCTGGGTTCCATAGCTGATAGGGAATAATGCTACTTGGGTAAACTCTGATACCCTGTTTCCTTTAGACCCATTCTCAAAGGAATACCACATTAAATAGCAATTTAAAATAAGATGCTTTAAGAAAATCCAAGAAAGAGAGAGGAGAAGGATACTACATTTGGTACTTTTGACAGATCTTTGAAAAGTAGGAAAACAGGCTCTGCATTTTCATTTTTCACTGAGTCCCACAGATTATGTAGCCATTCTTGCACACAAGTAAAGGAGGGCAGTACTCTTAATTTCAAGGATGCCCCTTGCAAAATATTTTAAAGATCAGTTTTACAGCATAATTCACTTTACCCTATAAAAGAATTCTGTTGTCATCCTGAGAAAGGGTGATTGCATGGAAATTGTTTAGAAGGTCGTTTCCAAACCAGATGAGATTATGACTCTCAGACTAGGTAACAGTAGAGCTGGTGAGAATAATTCATATAGATGAATTTGTGGTAAGGTTGAAGTAATTTGCTGATGAATTGAGTTGGTCTTTTGGTTACAGAGTTATATGCGATTTCCCAAACTCAATGAGCTATGTACTTATCATTTTTTATTTTTACTATATGGAAATTATTACTTAATAAAAATCAGAGAAAAAGCATTGTATTAAAAAGTTTTACAGAATGCCATGTTTAAAGAAAATAAAGGGTGGAGCACTTCATCCTTTAGACAAATGTGTATGAAATAGTAATTTCTTGAAGGATACTAAAGATGCAAATGACAATGTTAACCCACTACATGGGTTTAATCAGTAAAGAGCAGAATAAAATAATCATTCTTTCAAGACATTTTATAATTTATGATGATATAAGATATTGCCTAATAAACTGCTAAATAAATATACATTTCTTGATATACATTTTTTAAGTTTCTATTACCCAGTATTAAAAAAAGAATAAAATATTTTCAGGTTTTTGCAATAGCAAAAATGACTCTATACTCTGGAATAGCACCAGGTATTAGCAGTAATGTTCTCTGATATTCTGAATCTATGAAATTCAGAATGTCTAGACATGAAAAGAACAAGGAATGAACACTTTATTTTTATATGTCACTTTTGAAAGAAGAGGCAAAGAGGCATTAATTAAGTTTAACAAGGCAGCGGAATCACAAAGTCACCTTCTATCTTTGGCAAAATCCACATAGGACAAATAAAACAGCAATCTCCTGAGATTAATAAAAAATATGCAGAAAGAAGTATAATAAGGACTAATCACCACTAATGAACAGGAATGTCTGGCTTATGTTAGGAACGGCAAGTAGCTCATGCTAGGTCAGGGAACAGCAGCACTATCCACTCTGCTCAGAATGTGTATCTTTTACCTGGGTTCATGGCAGTAGCTTCCATGTTCCTCTTCCACACTCACACTAGTGTGCTCTTTGACTACCACACCAAAGTCACTGTTAAAAATACAAAGAAAATGATTTCACTCTCTTGCTTAAGTTTCTTCCAAAATGTTAACCTGGCCAACGGTGATCTGGCTCATGTGTATCTTTGCACCATCATCTTTAGCCACCTCCTTGAGTGAAACCTATACATATCAGGGTCAGCCTTTTCATCTTTGTTTTGCCTCTTTGTACATCTTGTTCCCTCAGAATCTATTGTTCTTCTTTCTACAATATTTTGCTTGGCTACCTTAGACCATGTAGGTTGCTATAACAAAAATACCACAGACTGAATGGCTTATGGATGCAATTTACTTCTCACAGTTTTGGAAGCTAGAAAGACCAAAGTTCTAATAGATTTGGTGTGAGGTGAGGAACTACTTCTGGTCTTAGGCAGTGTCTTCTTGCTGTGTCCTCAGAAAGCAGATGGGTCAGATTAGGTCTATGGGATCTCTTTGATAAGGGCATTAATGTCGTTAATGAAGTATCTCCCCTCCCAAAATAATTATTTCCCAAAGGCTCAATCTCCTAAACCATCACCTTGAGGACCAGGATTTTTATATATTGATTTTTGGAGGAGACACAGAAAATTCAATCCATGGCACTGGCTAACTCCAAGTCATGCTTCAGGTCTCAATGTATGCCATTTTCTTAGGATGACCTTCCATAACTTTCCAATCTCAATTTCCATAACTTTCCAACCTCAGTTAGATCCTGAGATTGGAAAGTTATGGAAGGTCATTCTGAGAATGCAAATTACAAAGAGTGTAATTATTTGTTTCGTTTCTGTCCCCCTGAGGATGCTATGACTATTCAGTACAGAAAATATATCTGTTTCCTTCAACACTGTTTGTCCAGCACCTGGCTCAATGCCTGACATAGGGAAGCTCAGTTAATAGTTGTTGAATCAACTATAACCCAGGATCAGCCTCCTTCACTTTGAAAGTTCTCTTCACTTAGATCAGCATTGGCCAATGTGAACCTCCAGTGATACTCAGATAGTTAATTTAAAATATTTTAGCAGTCACAAATAAAAAGTACAAAGAGACGGATGAGATTACTTTACTAATGTATTTCATTTAGATTCATAGTTGGCTACTGGAACATGAAATTAGTAAGATAATTTACATTTTTATCTTTGCACAAAGTCTCTGAAATTCTGTATGCATTTTGCAGAATTTATCTGAATGAGGCACATTTTATCAAGCCAATGGCTGCTAGAATGCTAGAAGCTTGAGAATAAAGACGTTTGTCTCACATCTGCCTTGTCATTCACATGACAGTTCCATTTCTGAAGACATTGTCCTCCCCATTGATTCTGACTCCTAGAAGCCAATTCTCCTTGCATAGTGATCACTACATAGAACTTCAAAATACTGATCTTCAGTAAAATGTTGACACATTTTCCTGGTTTTTAGGAAAAGAGTGTTTGGGGGGCAAGAGACTTTTCTTTCTCTGTGTTTTCCACACATTTCTGTAAATCCATGCATACATATTCATCTTTAATAAAGAAGAAGATGATTAAAATCAGGAGATTATGACTAGTCAGAGTTTGAGCTTATAAAAAAATTCACTCATATGAAAGCATAAACTTAATATTTCCTGTGATTGCCTACTACTCCCATCTCATCCTTGGCAATATAAGAGGAAAAAAAAAAAAAAACAGGCAAAATTAGTGAACTCTTAAAAAAAAAAAAAAAAAAAAAAAAAAAGTCCTCCTAAAGCCCAGCTTTCAATCCCATGGTCATGACCTTGGGCCTCCTCTTTTCACTGAAGGTATTTCCCTCTCAGAGTGCACAGGACACATCTCCACTCATCTTTAGGGAAATTGCAGCCTTGTTGCTCAGGTTTAAAATACTAGTTTTCAATAGAGAAAATAACCTCCACTCAGGGGTGTTTTGGAAATTGATGGCAACACTTTTGATTTTTACATGACTGACATTTGGACTAGAAACTGAGACTGCTCTGTTTTCTGCTATGTATAATACAAAAAGAATTATCCTAATCTAGTGGACATTATGATGACCATGCAGACAAGGAGATGAAGAGTATGCCGATAGAAGAGATAGTTTTAATTAGGAATAGGAACACTAGACTTAAAAAGGTGATTACATGTTTTCAGTTGATCATTAAAATTAAAAAAAAAAACAACCCTGCAGTTTCTGAGTAGTGTTTTGGTTGTTTATAATCAAATTTTAAATGCGTTAAAACATTGTTTATACAAAGGATTATAAATTTCCCATTTGTTTTCAACTTTTAAGCTGGATTTCTGACTTAGAAAAGGAAAAAAAGAAGAAGAAGCAGCTAGAACAAGAGTTATTCAGCCAGAAAGGCAATTAGGGTGGGGTGGAGGGTGGGGAGGACCCAAGGTGATGGATTTTTGCATAATACACAAACAACTAAACACACACACACACTATTTATGTGTTAATCTTATTACTTTCTAAAATTATTTTCTGACACTGTATGAATAACATGAAATCTCTCTGGTGCTCTTTTATGATTTGAAACAATTATAAACATGAAATATACTTAACTTCAATTTTTCTATGGATAGCAATAGATGAGGAGTATTTGTGTGCACATGGATGTAGTATGGGTATGTGTGCACGTGTGCTTGAGTGTGTGTGTGTGTGTGTGTGTGTGTGTGTGTGTGTGTGTGTTTGTGTGAAATTTTAAGTGCTGTTCTGAGCAGACCTTCCTTTTGTAAGTGATTTTCACACCTGAGAGGAACATCAAGTCTACCTGCTAATGCTACCATAGTCAAGGGTAGGGTAAGGAAGGAAGCAAGAAGAAAACAAAAATAATAACATTACAATTGACTCAGTGATTTCTCAACTTACGTAAGGGCAAGAAAAGCTCCTAACATTCTGATGTCTGCATAGCCCATTCTGCCACATGTCACTGTAACCTATTTAAACTACTACAAGACACTTATCTAATGACTCATATGGCTGCCTGGTCCCCTGACTGGTTTTCAGCATGCAGGTGCAGCATGAATGCAATGGCAAAGTCACTGTGTACTTTGAGATTGTAGCACATCATGCTGCTGAGAGAGCACGGACTGCAAACTGGAAAGAAGGACATAAAGCAGCAGGATCTCAATGTTCCAACTCCACAGAGCTGCTGGCCATATGGCTTTCTCAGCACCTCAGAGCTCACACACACCAGCATGCACCAGCAGTGTTTCCATGATCCTGGTTATTTCACAGGGTTTCATTTCTATGTGTGGAATGACAAAATCTGAACTTGTACACCACCTTTCAAATGTACTTAGTTTGTTCTAGGAGATGTTCTGAAATCTTAGTTATGAAAACCAGTGTTTACTTGGTTTCATTTTTTAAATTAGGGCTAAGTAGCCACTGAAAAGTAGTAATTCCATGGGGGGGCTCTTATTTTGCCTGTGAACGTTCCACATGCTCTTTGCTCTTTCTTAAAGGAATATAAGAAGACTCTAAAATATTAGGAGATAATATATAAACATTACAATAAATTCCACTCTTCCATAACTAATATCATGGAACATTGTGTTAAATGACAGTTGATCATCCTCTGTTTACAAAAGGAGATATCATATGCTTTATCTACCTCCTGAAGTTTGCAAAATTCATACCGATCTATATTTCCTTTATAACACTAATATTATAGATGAACTCATATACAATAAAGACAATTTTTCCCAGCTTTACCAAGGTGTGATTGGAAAATAAAAGTTGTGTCTATTTAAGGAGTAAATGTGGTGATTCTATATATGGTGTAAACTGGTTATTACACATTCATCTTCCCACATTGTTTTCCTTTTGCGTATGTGCATGGGGAGGACACTTAAGATCTACTCTTAGCAAAGTTCAAGTATATAACAGGTTATTGTTAGTTATTGTGACCATAGGGTACATTAGATCTTTTATGTTATCTTGTGTAATACTTAGACATTTCATCAAAGGCCCCACACTCTATTTCCTGTTAATCACCATTCTATTGATTCTGATTTTGACTTTTAGATCACACATGTGACATCATGGAGTGTTTGTCTTTCTATATCTAGTTTATTTTGCCTATGTAACATACCCAGTTTTCATCCAGTGTCACAAAGAGCAGGACTTCCTAAGGACAGTTTTTAAAAGTGTAAATACTATCCTTTAAGACTTCCAAATGTTGTAACTTAATATATATCATCTATTATTTTTTCCTTTTGTTCCATGATGTCCAGGTCTCCAAAGGACTGCATTTCATAATTTAAAATAATAATTTTGACATGCAAGTATTTAGATCACATGCTCTTTGATATTATTTCTTTAAAAAGAATTAACAAAGAACCTTCATTTTCATGCGCTAGCAATATTTCTCATTTATACTTATATAGAAATTTGAACATAAATATCCACCTACACTTACTAAAAGTCATACTCCTTTTTCATCTGGAAGGCATGGAACATAACAGAGCATGTGTTCAGCATTTCACAGGAGAAAAGAAATTGTAAATATGACAACAAACTATTTTTTTAAAAGCAACTAATAACCGCTTCTTGATATTTTATTCTCACTGATTGACTAGTTAATCAGGTCCTCCTAGTGAGGTTGATACATTTCTAATATTTTTTTATAAAAGGAATTTATTTTGAATAATTACTTTCCCCTTTCTCAGATCAGCTATAATACAAGATACTGTGTTTCTATTTGTGTGTGTATGTATCTCCAATATTCTTGTGATTCCAAATTATTTTACACCACAAACACAGTCAGCCCTCTGTATCCATAAGTTCCAATCTGCAGATTCAACTAACTTTATGTTAAAAATATTTACATAACTTGTACTGAACATGTAGACACTTTTTTATTGTCATTATTCCATAAACAGCATATAAAAATCATTATCATATCATTTACATTGGACTAAATACTAAAAGTAATCTAGAGATGACTTAAAGCATTCAAGAGTTTGGGTTATATGTTAAATAAAAATCTTATACCATTTTACTTAAGAGACTTGAACATTGTAAATTATCATAATCTCAAGGGTCCTGGAGCTAATCCTTCACAAACATAGCAAGACAGCTATATATTTAATGTCTCAATTCAACAATGACAAAGGAAAAAATCAATGCATTTGGCAATGTATGCTCAAGAGAACTTCTGAGTAGTCTATGCTCTGACAGGAGGGGACTTTTCTAGTCCCTAATGGATAGTGATAGATTGCAGTACTCCAATCCCTTGAATGGGTCACACATCCCTGTAACATGACCTTGTACCCACCATAATATGACATCTTTCTTTCTTTTGGGCTTGGATTTATTTCACAATTAGTTGAAATGTTTTTAAGTGCAATCAGACACCACACAAACTTATTGTCCCTCTATCTGCCCCATAAACTAACAAAGCCTTCATTTTCAGTTAATAATTCTTATTGGTTTCCCATCTCCATAATTCCCAGTTTTCTTCTTCCCACCATCCTTCCCATACCACCCCAGCCAGGTCTGTTTCTTAACTAAAGTAATTGGAAGTGGCATCCTGTTGAATGGCTTATGTACCATCAATGTCATCTGCAGCCCACACAAGCTTTTACTGCCAGAGAGCTACATTCCTACTATTCATGTTCCTCTTGTGATTAAATTCCCACTCTGGAAAGTATCACTCAGGTTTCCCCGGCATTCCCACCTCTGCCCTTTCCTGCCTCAATTCCTCCAAGTCTTCAACCCTCTGACCTACTTAGGGGTCCTCAAATGTGCTGTGCTCTTACATATGCATTTCATCCTTGGTTAGCTCAAGCTAAATGACATCTTAATTGCCTAAGCCAGGATCTGAATAAGAAGCCATTGCTGCTATCCCTACATGGCCCCACAATTTATTCATATCCAGTCTGTGCTTACATACCAAATTCAATTTAGTTGTTCTATTTTACTAGTTGTTTTTCTCCCTAAAGACACAGATTCTTTGAGTTCGTAAACTGATCTGCACACACACACACACACACACACACACACACAAACTCACACACACCCCTTTTCTTTCAGTTTCTGAATCCCTAATTTTTCACATAGTAAGTATTCAAGAAAAGGTTGTTCATTGAATGACTGAAAATATTATTCTCTTGAATTCCCTAAATATCTCACCAGAAAGCTGGTTAAGAAAACAAAGCTAAGATTGTCAGAAAACCTTGCAATTACCAAGAATACCTTCAGTGGAGTCTTGAGGATGTCCCAGAAGAGGAAAGCAAGTGGAAAATATGTGTATGGGTTGGAGTCTGTGATCAAATTCAAAACAGGAAAAGTCTGGGATGCAATAGATTAATGAAATAAGCAAAGCAAAGGTCACAAGGCAAATCACACTAAATGTGACCTGTGGTATGATGAGTGAGCTGATGTTACAGCAACTAGACACTTTTCTCAAGTGAATTTGTCTACAGAAGTTGATAAAAACTAAAGTGAAGTTGCATATTGGTTTACAGAGTGACCTCATTTCTAAGGAATCTCCATACTGCTTTCCAAATTGGTTGTAAAACTTTGCAGTCACACCAGCAATGTATGAGTATGCTTTTACCCCTACATCCTCACCAACACTTATTGTTGTTTGCATTCTTTTTATTATTTATTTTAATTAGATATATATGATAGTAGAATGCATTTTGATTCATTGTGCATAATTGCAGCACAACTTTTATTTTCTCTGATTGAACAAGATGAAGTGTCACGCTCTATGTGCAGTCATATATGTTCCTAGGGTAATAATGTCCATTACATTCCACCATCTTTTCTGTCCCTATACCCACTCCCCTCACTTCCCTCCCATATGCCCAAAATTCCTCCATTTTTCCCATCTCCCCCCATGGCTCAACATCAACTTATCAGACAGCACATTAAGCCTCTGGTTTGGGGGGCTTGGCTTACTGAAGTTAGCATGATATTCTCCAACTCCATCAATTTCCCTCCAAATGCCATAATTTTATTCTCTTTTAATGCTGAGTGATATTCCACTGTGTATATATACTACAGTTTCTTTATCCATTCATCTATTGAAGGACATCTAGGTTGCTTCCACAGTTTAGCTATTGTGAATTAAGCTAATTATACATTGATGTGGCTGCATCACCAAAGTATGCTGATTTTAAGTCCTTTGGGTATATACAGAGGAGTGGGATAGATGGGTCAAATGATGGTTCCATTCCAAGTTTTTTAGGGAATCTCCATATTGGTTTCCAGAGTGATTGCTCCAATTTGCAGTCCCACCAGCATGTATGAGTGTGCCTTTTCTCTCCACGTTCTCTCCAACACTTATTGTTGTTTGTATTCTTGATAACTGCCATTCTGACTGACATGAAATGAAATCTTAGAGTAGTTTTGATTTACATTTTTCTAATTACTAGAGAGGTTCAACATTTTTTTTTCATATATTTGTTGATCAATTGTATATTTTATTCTGAGAAATGTCTGTTCAGCTCCTTAGCCCATGTATTGATTGGGTTGTTTGGTTTTTTTGGTGTTCAGTTTTTAAGTTCTTTATATATCCTGGAAATTAGTAGCACTCTATCTGACATGCATGTGGCAAAAATTTGCTTCCCAAATGTAGGCTCTCTCTTCACCTTACTGATCATTTATTTTGCTGAGAAGAAGCTTTTTGCTTGAATCCATCCGGTATATTGATTCTTGGTTTTATTTCTTGCACTCTAGGGATATTGTTAAGGAAGTTGGGGCCTAATCCAATGTGATGAAGATTTGGGCCTACTTTTTTTCTCTGTTAGGTGGAGGATCTCTGGTCTACTCCAAAGTCTTAATGCATTTTGAGTTGAGTTTTGTGCATGGTGAGAGATAGGAGTTTAGTTTCATTTTAGTGCATATAGATTTCCAGTTTTCCCATCACCATTTGTTGAAGAGGCTATCTTTTCTCCAATGTATGTGTTTGGTACCTTTATTTAATATGTGGTAACAGTATTTATTTGGGTTTGTCTCTGTTCTTCTATTCTGTACCATTGTTCTACATGTCTATTTTGGTGCTAATACCATGCCATTTTTGTTACTATAGCATAGTAGTATAGTTTAAGGTCTAGTATTGTGATGCCTCCTTAGTGTGAGCTCATTCTTAATCCCCATAACTATGTCACTGATTTTAATTCTGTCGTTATTTACTCCAACAGTGTATCCTCATATTTTAAACTGACTCTTGATAGTCTCCAAGTAAGAATGGAAATGTTGCTGCTGAATATTATTCCTCTTGAACTGAAAGTTTGGTCAATACCAGAAATTTCATAATTTCATGCTACTGAGGAAATTTTACTCCTTTCTTGGAACCAATATAAATGTCAGACCACAAGGTTGAGTGTACAAGAAACACAATTTCCTTTTTCTTTTTTTTTATATCTGAATTTGTTCTATTTTTTAATACTAGAATGTATGTTGATAAAAATTAAATCTTAATCAATTTATAACTTCATTGTCTTCCAGCCCTTCCCTGAGTTACATGTGTCCTGAGGGCCTGTGTGAGCACCAAAGGGAAGCCATGTGCTGATACTGAATGCATCCGGTTTTAGGTCTAGTTGTCATTTCCATGCACTGGATCAAGTGAGGTTTCCTTGTCATATGGTCTGTAGTCAAGTCCACTAAATTTGCAGTTGTGTCCTGTTCCTTTCACCTGTCCAAGGAATTTTCAAACCTTCTCATTCTATTTGCCAGGCAGACCAGCAGTTGGTCTTCACAAGACTAGCTTCTACTCTAATCTGTCCAGTCAGGAATGTATAGGATTTATATGGAGTTATTCTGACAACCACATGAATATTTCTTAAGCTACACAGAAGAGCTGAAGAGTCTTTAATTAAACACATAACAAAACAAGTGTTCTTTGATTATTTTTTGAAGCATACTGTAACACCTATCACACACTAAATGCTTTGTTCTACAGCAGGATCCTTTTTTTATGCCTATGATATAATGGATGCTTGATGTGTGAAGACCCACGAGTCCTAAGAAGTATTGAGGATGAAAAACTCATTAGCTAATATGTTAAAATGTCGTCCCTACTCAATTTTGGTTTATCTGGTTCTTTCCAGGAGGTCACCACCTGCAGCCAAGTTAGATTTTTCTAACTCCTACCTCTGCTTCCCCACATCTTATCTTTCCCCTACCTTCTAACCTCAGAGACCTCAAGCTTGTCAATGAGCTGCAAGAGTTATAGCGCCAAGTTGCAATGCACTAGGTTTTGCTCCTTTGAGTTTAACAATAAAACTCTGTAACTTTCAAAATCTTCTGAAAGCTTTATGCCTACACCTAATTGCCTTACTTATTATAGGTTATATCTGAGTTCCATTTTATATTTGTATATTTTTGGTAGTTTCATTTTGAGAAAAAATTGAGACATTATCAAAATTGCCTTGAGAATTTGAAAGAAAACAATCTGTAGCTCTTGAAATTATAGTGCAAGCAGATTATAAGCCAAACAATCCCTTCCACTTAGTATAGTCCAATGATTCTTAAAACATGTTGCCTAGAACAGCATCAATAATATCAAATGGGAACTTTTTAAAAGTGAAAATTTGGGGTACCAACCCAGGTCTTGAATCAGAAATTTCAGTCCCTGCAATTTGTGTTTTAATAATTCTGATAAATGATTCTACATGCTAATGTTTGAGAGCTATTGATATGGTTTAAATTCTCTTAAATTAAAATTTGTCTCTGAGTAACAGTACAACAATAACTACCATTAATTCATTCAGCGGATGGCCAACATCACTTGCAGAACTTTCCTTCCAATGCCAGTTCCCTGCATATTTCCTATTCATGTACTTTTCATATACAAAAAGGATACTTTAAAGCCTTAATTTAGATTTTGACCTTTCCTGGACTTACATTACTTCTGCTCATCTTTTCATCAGAAAGAATAGGGATTTGCCCAAAGAAATCTGATGATATGAGAGAGTGAGAATAACCTTCAGTAACCTTTAGTTTTGAGACTAGCATAGAAAATGGCCTTCCAACCTCTGGAAAACACTGAGCTTCTGATAGGGTTAACCCAGAGCTTCTCTGAGGTTAATTTCTCAGTCAATAAACCCTAAGCATCAGAAAGATGTGAAACAATTGGTAAAAATACCAATTTCCTTGTAGGAAGTTTACCCAATCAAATTTGAAGATGAAACTGTAGTGTCTTTATTGTGAGCAGTTTCCTGCTGTAATTCCCATACACATACAAAAACTGGAGAATATTTGAATGGAAAGACAAATGAGAATTTAAACACTTTAGCCAGTGCACAAAACTGCACTTTCTGGATAAACCAGCACAAAATATCAACAAGATAATTTGTAAATTTGTATAATTATCTCTCACAGAAAATATTTGCGCTTTCAAAATATCTTTCTTGAGATTTCATTTTCAAAAAAAAATGGGATACAGTGTCTCATTAGAGTTAAGTCAAGTATATAAAAATGAAAAGAAGGATTCAAGTTATGAAGTTGTAGGAGTTACAAAAGACTACGCATAGTCTTTATTCACAGGTACACAGTTTACACACAGTGTGTTACAGACATCAAGCTGTCTCTGTTTCCACATGCTCAGTCACAATTTCTTTAAAGACTTGTACTTGTGAACTTTTTGGATAGGTGTTCAGAGCCTTAATTAATTACATGCAAGAATTTAATTAGGAGATCAAGAAGGAATCATGGACAACAAGAAAAAAATTTGTTGTTTGGAAATTTTGAAAATGATAAATGACTGATGTTTTACCTAGTTATATTCATTCCAGGGTAAAATATATATACCTATACATACTTGTCCCTTATAAATATAGGTGATTTTCTCCTAAAGTGCCAAAATTGAAACCTTGTTCTCCTAGCCCATACAGAGCTTGTCAGTCTACATACCTCAGTTTTATAAATATCACAAAATTTTTAAAAAGTTAAATATAATATTTTAGATCCATTTCTAAAATCTATTAATGAGTATTCTACAATACTTAGCAGATAATCTGAGTGTAGGTGAATATATACACTATTGCTTATTTAAATAATGTTCATCATGAATACAATGGTATTATTCTTAAAGGGCAGAGTCATCCACTCAGGATCTTCCAGTAAACCACATGGTAACATTCAGCTGAGGCTCTTTTTCTGACTACCAACTGCATCCATTAACTTTGGTATGCAGTATATTGCTAGTAAAATTGTTGACATCCTTGGTATTAGATCTACCATTTTCTTTCTGGTAGTGTTGCACACTCATGAGGGTTTGTGTGCATGTGTTCCTGCATGTGTAAAGTTCTCTCTTCTGCCCAAATAAATTGGCACTTCCCCTGGAAGCTATCAAGGCTCATAGCAAAAACATTAATCTAAAAACTAAATTAAGAGTATATGTCAGGTAAAAGAATCTTCTTTCTTTGTCTTGACCCTGTTATCTTTAAAAAGGTAAAGAATATCAATGGCTGGCATTTATTCTGTGTGCCTACCATCATTCTAAGGATTCTTCAGGGTTGTTTTATTTAAACCACACAGAGACTCAAATGACTTCATTAACCCTCTAAAACAGATGAAGAAATTGAATCTTTAAAAACTATTTAGTATAAAATCAGAATGTAATCCCAGGATGTCTGACCTGGGTTGTTCTGGGATACTGCTCATTAGTTTCCTGCTATTCCTCCACCAGAGGACTGGGGTTTGCATGACAGCATTTCACCCTTAAGTAATTCTGATGTTCAGTGAATTTAGAGAACAACTAAAAGCAATTTTAAGTGAGGTCTTGGGAGATTCTTCTCTAAATCATATCCATGTGCTTTAGTGGATTCAGTAGAGCTGACATTTACTTTGTTTTGTTTTGTTTTCTACTACTTTTGCCCAAATAGATTTGGACACAAATAAAAACTCGGAGTCTAGAAAACTGTCTACAAGTACAAAAAAAAAAAAAATGGAATTAGAGAATATGAGGAAGTCATGGGGGGATCTAGTTATGTTTTCTGCAGGAGCAGCTTCCCAAATGACATCCCCGTAACTCAGCTCTTCTTTCTGAAAACACATGATAAAACTTAATAGAACCTATAAACCAAAGAGTTGATAAGAAATAACAGAGATTAACATGTACTGTATACCTACAGTGTATTAGAGAATGCATACTGTACCACTTGGATGTACATTATTTAAAGCTCTCTGAACCTTAGTTTCCTCATCTATTAACTGAAAATAGCATTTTTCCATCTCAATAAATTTTCAAGATGAAATTTACCTTGAGGTACTTCTTTACTCCATGTAAGCTATAGTACATAGAAGCATAGATAAAATGTCTTTCTCATTCATAAATTTTTTATGAGCTATTGATCTTCAGGACACATTGTTCTAAAGGGGGAAAAGATATAGATATTTGAAGTTTGGACAGACTCAAAATGAATTTATTTTGGCATATTTTATGTATTCTATATTGCATCAAGATTAAAAAAGATGTCAGCATATCAACCTCTTCATTCTAATTTTCTCCATTTTCACGTTTGGTCAGACAAACTGCTCATATTACAAAAAGCAATTGTGATTCAAAATATAGCTAGTGACAATTGATTGTGCTTCTTCCACCAACTCACAGTGGGCCATTTATCATGATGATTAGCAGTTCCAGGTACTTTCAGAAACTATAACACTTGTCTAAGCTTTCATCCAGAATTTGATTTTATTTCACCATCTAATACCACTAAATGTCACTGAATAAAAGGAAACATTATGTCCAACTAGTGCATGAAATGCAAGAAAAATGATAAATGTTTCCATAGCTACGGGTTTGAAAGAAACAGAACATGCTGAGATGTAAATCAGCACAAAAGTGGCAAACAGGTGCATTGGGCATCCTAAATTCTTTTCTTGAAAAGCAAAGAGGTTAAATTTTAAAGGCTCTTAGGTAATCAGGACACTGTTCTCTATACCAGTAGATCAAGAAAGAATATAGAAGATGGGCACAGAGGTGGTATATGCACCCACATACACGAAACACCTATACAATCATCTTTTCATACAATTCTCAGAAAGTAAATACTAAAGGAAACTATGACAGGATGAAAACTACCACAGGGAAGAAGTTGATTCTCACTTGCTTGATCTTGATTGTTAATATTTTGAGGACTCTAGCAGCATAGGGACGTAAATACCATGAGTAGCCTCTCCTTAGCATCAACAACTAGGTCACTTCTGCTACTCTACATGCAGAATCCGTTTTTTCTTTCTAGTATTGGCATGTGAAGACCTCACTGAGCACAGAAGTCAGGCCCTGTGCCCCTCTGGGTTGGTTCTGCCTTGTACTTGCTTAAATATAGGACACCTAATGCAGAGACCTGATATGGATGAACTGCATGAGTTATGAAGAGTTTAGATGCCCTGTTGGCACTCAGAATAAGGGATGATGTCCTGGGAACTCAATTAGCAATTCTATATGATATAGCTATTATAGACAACCTTGGTTTTGCTTTGAGATCTTTTAGGATTATTTTTTTTCATATAATTAGGATTATTTTTTTCATATAATTAGGGATTACATTATTGACATCTTTTACTTTTTTAAATTATCCAAAATTGCTTGCATATTTGAGAATCAGGAGCCCTCATGGGGTTTTCCAAGCAAGGCATGTTTTGACTATCCTAACCCTTTGTTTTGTTTTTCAGCTTTTGTCTTTTTTTATCCTTTTATCAACCAATCCCCCAAATTTGAAGTTCTACACTTGTACTAATAATAGAACAATAAAGTGCATTTAACATAAGCACATTTGTCATTTTCAGAGACATGGAGGATATAATACGAGTATAAGGAAATTATAGAAATGATGGAACATGATGTGTTATATATGGATATGAGGTGCTCCACAAAAAGCTCATGTTATAGAAATTGCAGAAGTGTTCAGAGGTAAATGATTAGATTATGAGAACTATAGCCTAATCACTTGACTAATCCACTTGATAGACCAGTAATTGAAATGGATTACTACGTGGTAACTCTAGGCAGGTGGGGCATGACTAAAGAAAGCAGGTCACTGGGGTCATGTCCTGGGACTTATTTATCTTGCCCAGGACTCCTCTTTTTCTGCTTCCTGGCTGAGAGGAGCTGAGCAGCTTTCCTCCACCATACCCTGCCACCATGATGTTTTTTTGCCTCATCTCAGTCCCAGAATAATGCAGTCATCCGACTGTGGGCTGAATCTCTCAAACCATGAGCCAAAATAAACATTTCTCTTTCTAAATAGTTCTTGTCAAGCATTATGAACAGAACAAGACAAGCTTACTAACATAAATACTTTTGTTTTTGTTTAAAACCTTTTAGGGTAATTTTCCATTTGATATAATTAAGGCTATTTAGGGCTTATATAATGCACATCTTTTATTTTTTAAACAATCCAAAGTTGTTTTCATATTGAAAAGTCAGGAGCACTAACAAGTTTTGAAAAGCAAGGCATTTTTATTATCTTATTCTTTTATTTTTGGTTTTGGGTTTTTTTTTCCTCTTACCAATTTCAACAGTTTGAAGAAGTTTCACATTAGAAAATAATGAAACGATGAAGAAATGCATACAACAGAAGCATATTTTTTACTTTTAGAGAGATAGAGGATACGGTACAATTACAAAATAAGTATGGGGATTAAGAAACAAGACCAAATACTTAGCAATATTATCAAATTGAAAAATTATCAAAATTATCAAATTGACGTTTGATAATTTAGAAATACAAATAGAGTTGTCAGAGTAAAATCCCAGTGAAATAATTTTATATTTAACAATATTATAAATTTAATGTTTACAGAAATCCTGCTTGACTGTGAACACCAAAAATTCTGGATGATGTTAGCAAATTAAATTTTTCTTTTTGAAACATTTCTAAACAAGTTGGCTGTGAAGAACACAATTCACAATCAGAATTTAAGAAACCCAAATCCATAGAAGCTTGCAAACACTGGAGATTGAATTTGATCCGATGTTTTTGATCAGAATTTGATCAGCGTTTACCTAGAATGTAGGTTTCAACTAAACCTAGAGAATGGTAATCAAAGTACATGGTTTAAACAAATAAAAGGAGATTTTTAAAAATGTAAAATAAAACCAGAAACTCTAAACTACTAACATCTGTTTGTGAACTTGTGGATAACAAGATGTTCCTTAAGAGTGCATTGCAGGAAAACCTGATGCAGTCATGTGATTAAGATTAATGGGAACAAAATTTTAATGGACCCATAAAAAACTGTGTATTTAGATGGAGTACCATGTGATATTTTGATATATGTACACAAGGCCTAAAGCAGTGTAAGCATATTAAAAAGTACCTGTTAAAACTTTCTAAACACAGAATGAGCACCTATGGAATTTGAAAAAGTAAAAATGAGAAGATAAAGCTGTATGATATATGATAGGTGGAAGAAAAAGCAAATCATTTCTAGCGTTATACACTTTAAACATAAGCCTCAAAGGTTTTCTTCAATGGTTAAAAAAAGGAAAAAAATGATTGCACAAACACACACAGAAAAGGTAACATGCTATATTAAAAAAGAGTGTAAAAACAATAAAAAGTGAGATGTATTCAGACTGCAAACAGAAAAATTATCTGATAAGCAACAAGCCATATAAACAACATTTGCCAAATACATATTATGCTTGAGGTTATAAAAGAAAATATTAAATCTATGCTGATAGAAAAAGAATATTAATTTTTTTTAGAAATTCAAATGAAACTTTCTGATCCACAGAATGTGATCAATAATAACTTGCAGATATATGTAAAAGATTATTTAAAGGAGTGATTTTAAAAGTTTGATAAACTTAAATATACATTTGAGCAAACTGCTCAGGATGGAGACTAGACAGATAGTGTGACACAACGTGTGGAAGTGATATCACAAGCCCTGAAGTACACAAGGGGTACGTATGGTCTGTTTCAAATCAGTGTCAGAGGAGAGACGGGTTCCATGGAGAAGAGGTGAAATTTGGAAAATATGAGATATTACTTTATCAACTGGTTAAAACATTAAAGTCCAAATGTATATCAGTACAACTATTGAAAAGAAAATCATGCCTAGACAAGTAAAACAGAAAAAAACTTAACTAATGTCTCTGCAAAATGACAGATAACTAGAGTAAATTAGACTTCATCCATTACCCAGTGGATGAATTTGTATATTAATAGGAGCCAGAAGAAAGAAAACTAATATTTCCAGTACTACAGAAAAATAGGGTTAACCACAAGTGTGTACCCAACAGAATTATATTTCAGAAAGAAAGTTTTAATTAAGTATTTGCAGAGAGATTATAGTAGATAAAAAGAACCCCAACCAACATTTATTTAGAAGACCTACAAAGTATAGGCAGTCATATAGCAGAATAAAAAAAAATGCCCCTGGATAAGAAGAAAATATTTTACAGATCTACAAATAAAGTCAGTATAAAAGACTAGCAATTTTTTGGATAAGACTTAAAATAACAACAGAAATACCAAACCACTAGCTGCAAGCTGCTGCAGGCTGATATAAGAGAAAGTGTTGTGAAGTCCTTGAATTGTTTGCTGGTATGAATGGTTAAGATGTTCATTGATTTATAGTTCACTATATTAAATATGCACATTACTCTTTCAAGTGTAAACATTATTTGAAAAGAAATAAATGCACAAGAGTTAATAACAAGAATCAACAAATGGGACTTACTTAAACTAAAAAGTTTTTTCTCAGCAAGAGAAACAATAAGAGAGGTAAATAGGGAGCCTACATCATGGGAACAAATTTTTACTCCTCACACTTCAAATAGAGCCCTAATATCCAGAGTATACAAAGAACTTAAAAAATTAGACAATAATATAACAAATAACCCAATCAACAAATGGGCCAAGGACCTGAACAGACACTTCTCAGAGGAGGACATACAATCAATCAACAAGTACATGAAAAAATGCTCACCATCTCTAGCAGTCAGAGAAATGCAAATCAAAACCACCCTAAGATACCATCTCACTCCAGTAAGATTGGCAGCCATTATGAAGTCAAACAACAACAAGTGCTGGCGAGGATGTGGGGAAAAGGGTACTCTTATACATTGCTGATGGGACTGCAAATTGGTGCCGCCAATTTGGAAAGCAGTATGGAGATTCCTGGGAAAGCTGGGAGTGGAACCACCATTTGACCCAGCTATTGCCCTTCTTGGACTATTCCCTGAAGACCTTAAAAGAGCGTACTACAGGGATACTGCCACATCAATGTTCATAGCAGCACAATTCACAATAGCAAGACTGTGGAACCAACCCAGATGCCCTTCAATAGATGAATGGATAAAAAAATGTGGCATTTATACACCATGGAGTATTACACAGCACTAAAAAATGACAAAGTCATGGCATTTGCAGGGAAATGAATGGCATTAGAGCAGATTATGCTAAGTGAAGCTAGCGAATCCCTAAAAAACAAATGTCAAATGTCTTCTTTGATATAATGAGAGCAACTAAGAACAGAGCCTGGAGGAAGAGCAGGAGGAAAAGATTAACAGTAAACAGAGACATGAGGTGGGAGGGAAAGGGAGAGAAAAGGGAAATTGCATGGAAATGGAGGGAGACCCTCATTGCTATACAAAATTACATATAAGAGGTTGTGAGGGAAATGGGAAAATAAACAAGGAGAGAAATGAAATACAGTAGATGGGGTAGAGAGAGAAGATGGGAGGGGAGGGGAGGGGGGGTAGTAGAGGATAGGAAAGGTAGCAGAATACAACAGTTACTATTAGGGCATTATGTAAAATTGTGGATGTGTAACCGATGTGATTCTGCAATCTGTATTTGGGGTAAAAATGGGAGTTCATAACCCACTTGAATCTAATGTATGAAATATGATATGTCAAGAGCTTTGTAATGTTTTGAACAACCAATAAAAAATAAATAAATAAATTCTAAGAGTAAAAAAAGAAAATCAAATGAGGCTTTTTAAAAGCAAGTAACCAATAAGTTCTTTTTAAATATTTTTTAGGTATTAATGGACCTTTATTTTATTGATTTATTTATATATGGTGCTGAGAATTGAACCCAGTGCCTCACACATGCTAGGCAAGTGCTCTACCACTGAGCCACAACTCCAGGCCCCAAATGAGACTATTTTAATAACTAAAATGACTTCATAGCTATGACACCTGACTATTAACTGCAATTGTATCAATGGATCCCTCTGCCAACAAGGAAAAGAAGATTCTAAAGGTCATAAAAAAGTAACAGTTATTTAAAAAAAATAAAACCAAGTATTGCTATACCTCAACAAGAAGAGATTCCTCAATCAAACATATTATATAATTAAAATATCACTTTGTTTGAAAGGCAAAAAAAAAAAGAAAAAATAAATAAATGCATACTTTCTAAAGCAACATATGGAAGATAAATGAGAACAGAAAACAAACATATAAATTCAAAATGTAAAAGTCAGAGAAGCCTAAAGACAAATTTGGCAAAAGTGAGACACATTGAAAGTATAAAACAGCATAATGAAAAAACTAGTAAATTAATATTTATATCAAACATTATTAGAAAATACTAAATTGTACTTTGACTCCAGCTATCTTTTTACTCTCTTCATATTTTTACATGACTCTCAAAAATATATTAAACAAAATCTAATCAAACTAAAACTAGAAGCCAGGCAACATGGTTCACACCTGTAATCTCAGCAACTTGGGAGGCTAAGGCAGGAGGATCACAAATTCAAAGCAGCCTCATTAATTTAGTGAGGCCCTAGGCAACTTAGCAAGACTTAGCAAGTGTCTCAAAATAAAAAACAAAAAGGTCCAGGATGTCCCTCAGTGCTTTAGTGCCCCTGGATTTAATCTCTCATACAAAAGTAAAAATGAATAAATAAATGAACATATAAGCAAAATAAATAAAGGTAGCACAATTTTATAAATATCAAATAAAAATAGACTTTATGATAAAACCAACATCATAAATGGGTTGTGTAAGTGTAAGTAATAAAAGATTTAATCAACCAAGAAAATAAAAACACATTTAAACTGATAATTCCTAAAGTAACAAAATACATTTTGTTAAATTGGTAGAATACTAGAGAGAAATTTACAAATCTATCATCAAGAGGAATCATCCAATATGCCTTTCACTACTTTTATAAACAAAATACATCAGAAAAGTTTAACTATAGGAAAATTGAAAACAGGACTAACAAGCTCAATCCCATCTATTTAATGCAACATGGATTTATTGAACTTGTTCTACATATCAGTTTCTATGTCAGGTACAGTCATAAACACATTTAAAACTTATATGGGAACTGGGAACATTTTCCCACATTTTAAAGAAGTCATGTCAGATTCAAAGATGAGTACAATAAATACAAATGAGAAGCATATAATTGGAAATTTTAAAAGTTCCAAAACAACTCAAAAATTTAGAAACAAAGAAAAAGAGAGAACAAAGAAACCATAATGGAAACTTCAAATTCTTAGAAGTGTACTTAAAAGTTAGAATTATATGACAATAAAATGGCATAACAATGCTAAAAGTCACTTCTTCAGAAAGGCTAATAAAATAGACAAGCTTCTATTGAGATTGATTCAAGAGAAAATGAAAGAAAATTAAATTCTACTGAGAATAAAAATAGGTAGGCATCTATAGATGCAGTAAAAATAAAAGATAATATTATAAAGAACTTTCAAAAAGCCTGAATTAACTTATAAAGAAATAAAAAAAGCAAATCAGCATTTTAAATTTTTCTGAGAGAGAAAACAGACTAAAAAGTTATGAGCAGGAAGTTATCAAATTTAAAGACAGAAGCTTTCAATCCTGTGCAAAGCATTCCTGACAGAAAAGAGAGGGAAATAGACCCAGCTCATTTTACAAAGGCAATATAAACTTAAAACGAAAAAGCAGACAAAGGCAGTATAATAAATAATAAAGGTAAAGTACAGGCCAACTTCAGGTGTGGGGACAATATAAAAATTCTAAATTCATGTTCATGAAGTGAATCCACAAGGGTCCTTATCCTTTTATCATTATGAAAGTAGAGAATATCCTTATTATCATAAAAGTAAAGAAAAAATGTGATTATTATAAGAGTTCACAAACATTTTTGAAAAGATTCAAAACCCACTTTTAATTTTTTAAAGAAAAATATGATAATAACCTTAGGTTAGGTTGAAATTTCCTGATCATGATAAAGTTTAGGTACTAAAGATATATAGCAAGTTGTTCTTTAACATGTGAAAAGTAATCTTTTAAATTGAGAAACAAAATAAGGATAACCACTTCTATTGCTTCTGTTTAATATGGAGATCTTATCCTAAACAGTAAGATAAGAAATGTATTGATTTCTTGATTGATTTCTTCAGGAATAAGAAATATAAAGGAAAAATTAGATACAATGGTCTACAAAACGACCCTGAAAGTATCTATAGATTTTTAATATAACTAAAAATTTTCATTTGGCTATTTAAAGGAAGAATGAACAATTCTCATAAATCTCATTTAAAGAGAGAAATTAGAATGTATACTTAAAACACATTATATATTCTATTTTGATGAGATATAAAAATAAGAGAAATTAATGTGTGTTGTTAGAGGTCAGATAACTGATTTTATTTGGAGAAATAAGTACCTGAAAGGGAATATGAGAAAGATTTTTTTGTGTGCTGGTAAAGCCATTTCATAGCCTTGGGGTCAATATGTGGGTTTGTGAAAATAAAACTTGTACCATTAGTTGCATTTATATGTAAAGTTAGTATACTTTTTTTACATTTATATGTAAAGCTGATATACAAAAAAAAAAACCCTAGGAATAATTTTTAAAATAAGTAAAATTATTTAAAAAATAAATTATTAATAGACAAAAAAACTTTATTGACAAAATTTAAGAACTAATTAAAGGGGATGATAAATTACATCATTGGGTAAGATGATCCAATGTAGAAAGGATACTATACAGGGAGATATCAGTCCCAGATCAACCTGTAGATTAATTCAATATAGAGTGTGGTAATAAAACTATTAACAATAAAATTCATTTTAAAAAGATAGAAGCAAAAGGCAAAATGCTTTTAAGGAACAAATATAATATGAAATAAATAAAACTTACTTATTAAAAATGATGTCATGTAGAATAAGAAGCTACCTGAGTAAGCTTTCAAATTTTAGAATAAAAATACAAGGACATTTCTTTTTGTTTAATTTATTCTTTTTTTTTTTTTTTTTTTTGGCAGAGCTGGGGATGGAACCCAGGGCCTCACACATGCTAATCAATCTACCACTGAGTTGCAATGCCAGCTCCAACTGTACACATTTTCCATTGAAGTAGGAAAGTTTTCTGAAAATAAGATACAAAGAAGATAAAATGTTTATTATTTTATTTTTGTTTTCAGTACATTTTGATGATCAAAAAGCCACAATTATAAAGAAAGTAAAAGTAATGCAAACAAACAATGTAACAAGTACTCAGGCTATTTAAAATTATCTACAAGCAACAGAAAAGAGACTGATAAGCAACCCCTAGACTAGTTCACAAAAATCTAGCAAGACATCTATGAGAAGAAATATGACAAAATTTCCATTGTTAAAAGTGTAGCTGCCCTGGCAATGAGATAAAATGTGAAATCAGAATAAAACGTGAAATTCTACATTTCAGGCTCATACATATATGCACATAATTGCACATGTACACATTTTATTGTCATAATTAAATGCTGAAAGGTACTAAATATTGATAAAAATATTGAGCATGCTTTTTTTTGTGTGTGTGTAGCACTGTTGCAAGTTTAAATGGGGACCATACTTTTAGAAAAATGCTTTGGCTTTATATAGCAAATATGAAAATAAATACAACCTATAAACCAGAAATCCTACTATTTCATACCTGGGAAGCTATTTTGGAAAATGGTTTTATCAGAATGCCTATAGAAATATGCAAGAAAATTCACTGCAACCTGATTCCAAATGACCAAGTAATTAATATAGATATACTTTAATTCTAGAATATACACATAAATAAATCCTAGTAATTTTTTTTTGTACTGGGGATTGGAACTTTAGGGGCACCCAACCACTGAGCCACATCCACAGCCCTATTTTGTATTTGATTTAGGGACAGGGTTTCACTGAGTTGCTAAGTGCCTCACTATTGCTGAGGTTGGCTTTGAACTCGCAGTCCTTCTGTCTCAGCCTCATGAGCCACTGGGATTAGAAGTGTGAGCCACTGTGCCCAGCAAATCCTAGGAATTTTATGAAATAAAATATGAAAGAAAAAAATGAATGAAGAAGTAAATCCTGGAAGAATGCATATATTTTATATGTATGACATCCAAACATAAACAAAGCCACATATATGTAGAAGAAATGCAATTAGTTCTGGATAAATAAGAGGACTACAAAGGTACTTGGCACATTAGTGCATATTTTATTAAGTGGAAGTTTAAATGCATCAGGTATTTGATTTATGACTTTTTAAACTAGAAAAACTTATAGATACTTTTTAGTATGTGTGATCTACTTCAAAATAATACATTAAGGTACACTAATTAGGTAAATAGCAAAAAGATATAGCTGGAAAACAAATTAGTAAGTTGAAAAATTGAATTAAGAAAATATTCTAAAGAAGAGTACAAAAAATATAATAATGAAATTATACTTCATGGTATAGAAGGAGTTTTAAGAGTCTTATAATATAGATACAAAACTCCACTATTCCTCTACTTGGTTTTCCAGAAGTAGGAACAGACAACAGAAATAGATGGATTTTTGTAAATTTGAATGAAATATTATAGCAATGCAAAAGGAAACTGAATGAGATGTCTGATGATGGACAGAACACATGAGAATAAAAATCACAATCTAGGTAATCACAGTGTATTTTATAATCATTGGGGTTAAGTATAAAATTTTTAAGATTATTGAGGAGAAAATGAGTTTTACTTTCGTGAATAAGATTGTCAAATAGCTTACAACTAATTATATTTCGGGAAAACAGTGCTGTGTTATCTTTAAAGTACTGGGATAGCATAGTTGAATCTTACCTGTAAAAATATTCTATTATTCGAGTGTTGGAGTAAATTAAAGAATTTTTGAGACAGGTAGGAACTCAGATAAAATTTCCATGCACTGATATTCTTTCAAAGGATTAAAAAATCATATTTTCCAGAGGAAAATGATAACTAATCAATACAGAAGTAATGGTAACTAGGAACTCTAAAGATGTATTTATGTCTTAAATTATGATTTAAAACAGATAGTGAAAAAAGAACACTAAGGAATACACTCATTTGTACTGTAGTCTAGACCTACTAATCTAATAATGGACATTATTACTAATAAGGAAACCTGAATTTTAATAGATAATTAAAATGTAATAGGTAATTTAATAGACAATTCATAACAATGAATGATAAGTAACAATAATTAAAGCAAAATATCATATGAGTGAAGAAGCAAATGTGGGTTCTATGGGCCAATAGCTGAATGTAGGATTTTGTGTTTAGCAGACTATATATTTACTTATATATCTATTATTTGTTCACTTGTTTTGGGTTTGTTTATATCTTTATCCATAGATTATTCCAATAACTGAATTTTTGTCTTTCCTTTAATGTTTGATATTTTTCCAAGAAGTTAATTTTCTTTACTTTATTAGCACAGACCATATGATGATTTCTTATAGAATCAAACATTTCTTTGGAAGATCTATTTTAAAGAATCATTTTTCATAAATTTTGCAAGACTGGCAAGCAAATCAACAAGTAGTAATGGGAGAACATATTGCATATAATCTTTTATTAGTCTAGAAATGATAGATTAGAAGAATATTCATATAGACACAATCTTGGTTGTAATTTTGCAGAACACTAACAAATGAAACTCATCAATTGCTACTGCCATAAGCTTGCTTACACTAGATTACAGTTTCCTGGAGAAAAGAACTACTATTTTAATAGGTTTCTATTCCTAATTTTAGAACCATCTCTGATGCCAAAACTTTTTAAATGTTGGTAAAATGTTCAATGTTTGCTTACTTGTTTTTTTGTCTTTCTAGTGTATGTGTTTTTTTTTAAAAACAACACAAATTATACTAATTTTACCACCACCTATGGGGTACAGATACAAAGATGAGTGTGCAATGATCAAATATAATTTTTTAACATTGTACACAACACAACTTCTCCATATCTCCTCTTCAAGTTAAAAAAATCTGAATTTTAAATTAGCAAACACATCACCAGTCACACAATAAGACTACGTTTCTCATTAACTTTACAACTAGAAGGGGGCATGTGGCTATATTTTGACCAATGACATAGGAACAAAAGAAATCGGGGCGTTAATACTTTTCTTCCTAAGTTTCTGGTTGTTGATATGTGGGCAAAATGATACAAAGAAGAGCATTTATCGGGGCTATGAGATAAAAGATAAATTAACAAATCAGCAAGATAGAAGGATTCTAAGTACCCAGTGTGGTCAAACTGCCACAGCATCCCTGAACCACACACCATTATTTTAAGAGATTAAATATGTGCTGTCACCTTCGTTAAGATACTGTAGTTTGGGATTTCTTGATTATAACAGCTTAACTTGTAGCTTCATTATGGCATCTGATCAGATTATTGTGACATTTCCAGATACCAAATATGGAAAAAGTTTGTCTAAACATTCAGTATTAATACTATAAAGAAAATTAAAATTTAATGATTAAAATATGTGATATTGAAACATTTGCTGGTCTGTTACTTGAAAGTCTAATATGTTTTATTTTCTTTAAGTGATCTATTAGTACATGTCAACATATGCTTGATTTTCTTTCACAAGGAAGTGAAAATTTTATTAGACATATTTTGATTTCAGGAGTGGAATCTATTTATGGCTTTGTGACTAATATGTAATAATAGCATAAAATACGTGAACAAATGGATAATTTCATGTAGAACTCTGAACATGTTTAATTATAATTTTTAAGTGTTCTTAGGTAGAATTGGGCTTTGATCTAATTCTGTTCCATTAAACCTACTGTGCCCAAATAAATAACTCTGACCAGTACCTCTTTATACTATAAGCATTGTCTCAATTTTATAATAGAAAATTCGATTTTAATGTTTGTGGAAAGGGACAAAGAATTTACTTGAAATAATTTAATATACATGATGTAAATATCCTAATTGGCCATTTACAGAATATCTTAATGTACTTGCAAAGGATGTTTTAAAGTTGATTTCATTTCTATCTGATTATTTCCACACTGGAAATATATTATTCTGTTTGCTGCATTTCATTTCTTTATAATCTTTATCAAAATTAATAAATTCCTATGCATTTTATGATGCTTAAATGTTTCTATAGAGTATGAATGAAGAACTTACAATGACCTCATATCAGTAGTTTTTAACCCAAATACCTTGATGCTCTACAAGTTAACTGATCACAATCAAGTTTTAGCATAAATATGTAGTTGTTGAGATAAAAAACAAATATCATTGCTTGCTCTTCTCAGAATGTCTGACTTTTAGAGAAATAATAAAAAAACATACCTGAAGCTATAGAAAAAAAAATCAATAATTCTGTTTAGAATTATATATATATATATATATATATATATATATATATATATATATATATATACACACACACACATACACACTAAATTAACCCCCCAAATGTTGAATTTATGTTGAATTTATTATGTTGAAAATGAAATTAACATATGAAAGAAAATATAATAATAATGAGGAGAGATAAAAATATGTTGATCTGATCAGAAATATTTATTTATAGATGTTCTATATTTCACATGCATAAAAAATTAGCAAGCTTGCATTTATTTGTCTTGGTTTATAAAGACTAGATGATTATAATTTTTCTATGGATATTGTCATTGTTAGATATCTGAGTATACATGAGTTTCAAAATGTAGGAGGTAATTAAAATGTCACTGTAACTAATATTTATCAATTATATATTGCTACATTAAATTCCTTAAAATTAGGTGTCACTTCCCCAATGAAAACAACATTTGCCTCGCTAAGATATTATACTACAAATGACATATCTGGCAATCCATACTGTCTTCAAAATAATTTTTGTCAATTTAATTAATTTCACAATAGGCAATGCACTTGTTATGAAAGTTAGGATACCTTATAGGATAAAAGTATTCAGTCTTTTCTGTCAAGAGTCAGCCATTTTTATCATTTTGTGTGTACTTCAGATTTGTATATATTCTTATCTTCACAAGAGTACCAACATAATCATACCTTGCCTCTGTTCCTTATTTCTATTTTCATTTTTTGTCTCAGAATAACTTGAATACATACCTATACACTGTTCATGGAACAACTTTACAGTATTCATTTGTATAAATGCGTTAAGAATTATTTCACTAATTTCCATTACTTGTGGGTAGAGGTGTGTGTGTGTGTGTGTGTGTGTGTGTGTGTGTGTGTGTGTGTAGTATTGGGGATTGAACCCAGGAGTATCCTACTACTGAAATGTGTTTCCATCCCTTTTAATCCTTTTTTTAAAGACAGTGTCTGAAAACAATCATTCTAAGTGAAATAAGCCAATCCCCCAACACCAAAGGTCCACTGTTCTCTCTGATATGTAGATGCTAACACACAACAAGGGTGGGAGGTAGGTGGGACAATAGAAGTTCAGTAGATTAGACAAAGGGGAAGGAAAGGGGAAAAAGAATAGGAAAGAAAAAAAAAAAAGACAGGGTCTCTCTAAGTTATCCAGGCTGGCTCAAACTTGTGATCCTCCTACCATAGGCCCTACCCCAAGTGCTGGGATTTCAGGTGGATATCACTGTGCCCAGATACTTATGGATATTGTTGCTTTAAAACTTCTGGTATTACAAAAATTATTCCATTGAATGTCTCCTATTATGTATGTCTTTTCTCACATCTTATCAATAAGTATTAGAATGGGAATGTTTGCATCAAAAGGTATATACTTTTTAACTTTAATAATTGAAGTCACGTTTTTCTTCTTAGGTACTGTAGGTATTTCCTCTCCCACCAGCTAGTAAATGAGACCTTTTTCCCACTCTTTCTCAGAATTAGTGTATTGTCAAACATTCTCACCTTCACCAAACTGATAACTAAAAAGTGGAGACTCCCTAAAGTTATTTACAGTTCTTTTATAATGAATATCATTATTAAAGAGGTTCAGTTTTATCTATATTTGTTTTCTGTGTATGTATCTCACCCAATTTTTATTGGGGTATAGCATTTTAGCTTATTGGTTTATATGGAAATATTTCTACATAATGTAAATCATTTTCCTTTCTACAATATTATTTACAAAATTTTACCCACCAGTTATTTTTCTGTTGACTTTTTTATTTATGTATTTTTTAACTACTTACCATTTAAAACATTTTGTGTAGTAATCTATAATAATGTGTCTTGCTAGGAATCCTTGGTTTTATGTTAAAAAAAACCCCTTCAACTCCGAGGTTATTTAATAAAATCCATATTTAATTTCATTAAATTTTTTAGTATATAAATCATAATTATATTGGGAATTCATCATCTTCATAGTAATGAAATATGATCTGTAGAGGTCATTTAGTGTTAGTTCTTCATATTTTTAGTTCTTATAGTCATAGTTAAGAATTGTAGGAAGCATATATCATTTCAATTTAGCCTGTTGTGGAGGTACAGCTAACACACTCTGTTAAAACTCTGAATACACTAAATTATATTCAAATAAAGATTCAAATAAAGTGTAGCAGTGAGTAAATCCATTCATCTGGAAAAGTGGTTCAAGAAATGAGATATGTTTCTTGGCTCAAATCAGATAAGCACAAAATATCCCCAGGTTGTTCAAGAAAGACAAATGTGGGTTGATAAGAGAAGATGCCTAGGTACATCTGTTGGTCACAGATTGAACTGGCTTCAAATAGAAAAGCATCTTGTGTTTTTAAGATGAGTTCATTGCTTAAGAACTCTCAAGCTTGTAGAGAGGGGATAAATCTACACCTTTAAAAGATCTTTGGTCCCTGACCATCTATAGGCAGAATGAAGGCTGGTAACTCTGCTCAGTCTTCAAGGAAGATACATCCCCAGATTCCCAGTACAGATGTTGCTAGAAGATGATGGAAAAGGAAGGATTTCACAGTCAAACCACAGATGGAAGAGAACAATAAGAAGCCAGAACTCCTTTCACAGAATGAAGTCAGGACCCAACAAGGAACAAGGGACATCTCAAAATATATTCTTTGGAGATTTAGCAGTGCTTTATCATCGTTATCTACTGAACATCTCCAAGTATCCTCTGTCTGGGCAAAATAATTTTATTCTTTTTTATGGCCATCATATCCCTGTTTCATTATTAAACATTAACAAAATGGGGACAGATAATTTATTTTACAGGTATTGTAGTGATCTGTGGACCAAACTAAACTAAATTCCTTAGATATCATATCTGGAACTGCTGGAGTGACTGCAGGTACATCTGGAATTGCTAGACTGACTACAGGTACAGGTAGGGTTATATCTTCTTAATATCTATCTTGAAATGTGGTGTTGTAGTGAGATGTATTTTGGCCAAAGACATGGAAACCACAGTGAATGTGTGTGTGACTTTGTTCAAAAATTTAAGAACAAGTATGTAATAAGATGTCTAAGATCCAGTTATATATGTTATTAAATCCAGAGGAACATGTATGGTTTTCTCATTTCAATGAATAGGGGTTCTAAACTAAAGTAGTACTGACATTTTAAGAAAGATTTTTCTTTTCCATAAAGGGTTACCCTACACATTGACAGAATGCCTGAACTTTGTTCACTATCTGGTAGTAATACTGTCCTCATCCTGTAGCCATCACAAGTAAAAATTGTCTCTAGACATTGCCAAATACCCTTTAGTGAGGGGAATGAGAACAAAAATTAATCTGTGTCAAAACCACTGGTAATAGATTCACGATCTGCACATCAAGGTATTTCTGTCTTGGGCTCCCTCTCAGAAGAGAAAGATGGTTTGTCTTCCTGCAGCAAAGTTTATTCAAATGTTGACAGATAAATGGTTTTTAAAGTTTCTGTTGGCTCCTTTTGAACACAGTACTAGCAACAGCATCACTAACATTCATTTCCTCAACAAAATAGGAATTAAGAAGATGAAATTCAAAGACAACATTCTCTTGATCTAAATGATGAATATCATTCTTGATGAACATTACAGGGCCTAGGGTGCCATCCCTTAAGAACATTAGCACAAGCACATGAATAAATGTGTGCAAGAATGTTCTTTATAGCTTTTATTGCAATACTGAAATACTAAAAACCAATATAAATTAAAAGTTTTTAAATAACATAACACATTCATAATATGTAAAATGAAGTGCTCATTTTAAAAGCATGAATATATACATACGTATATATTCTGACATTATGTATTTGATAACATGAAGTAAAAAGTTAACTAGAGAATATATGTAATCCGAGCCCATTTACATTTAAAATATACAACATACATTGTGAATGTGCACATAGAAATGCAGAAGAAAGGGTGTAGGAAGAGGAGTAAAATTTGAAGAGAAAGAAATGGGGCATGTGTATGTGCACAACATACTGTTTAGCTTTTTTTTTTTTTAATTTAAAAGTAATACAAACAAAATATCATTGAACACAATAAACAAAATCTGTAAGGGCATGCAGAAAAAGGTTCTACAGGTGATTTAGAAAGTCCTATTCAGATCTATGAATGAATCAATCTCTAAAATTCTGATGAACTTTAATTCTAACATCCAATTACATTTTTTTAAATTAATTTTTATTGTTGGTTGTTCAAAACATTACATAGTTCTTGATATATCATATTTCACACTTTGATTCAAGTGGGATATGAACTCCCATTTTTTACCCCGTATACAGATTGCAGAATCACATCAGTTGCACAACCATTGATTCACATCAGTTGCAGAACCATTGATTTACATATTGCCATTCTGGTGTCTGTTGTATTCTGCTGCCTTTCCTATCCTCTACTATCCCCCCTCCCCTCCTCCCCTCCCCTCTTCTCTCTCTACCCCCTCTACTGTAATTAATTTCTCCCCCTTATAATTTTCCCCCTTTCCCCTCACTTCCTCTTGTATGTAATTTTGTATACCCCTGAGGGTCTCCTTCCATTTACATGCAATTTCCCTTCTCTCTCCCTTTCCCTCCCACCTCTCATCCCTGCTTAATGTTAATCTTCTTCTCATGCTCTTCGTCCCTACTCTGTTCTTAGTTACTCTCCTTATATCAAAGAAGACATTTGGCATTTGTTTTTAAGGGATTGGCTAGCTTCACTTAGCATAATCTGCTCTAATGACATTTTTAAAAATATTATAAGCATGTAGACATGTGATCACCACAAATAAGCAAAAGAGATTCTCTTGCCCATATATTTTCTTGCCAATATTATAGAGAATGTGAGAACTGCTATTGCATCTTGTTTCAATTCTGAATAATTTTTAAAAACTATTCTAACAGATCTAGGAGGTCAGGTTTCTAAGTGAAAACATGATTAAAAAAAAGTCTTGGATAGTATATAAGGTCTTCATTATTAGACAAAGAGGATTCAAATATAGGTTTGAAAATATGATCAGAAGTATTATTAAATGAAATGGACATGCAATTTATCTCTTAATGAATTATTATTGCCTAGGAGTAGGACATCTATAAAATTTCTTCCAATTTTCTTATTACATGTAACTTTCTAGAGTTGTTATAATAACATAGCAATTGGTACTACAATCCTTAGATGCATGCACATTTTTAAAATAATAAACTGGTTTCAATAGAAAGGCTCTATCAAGGTTAAATTTTTGAAAGCAGAAGGAAAAGCATTTTTTCTTGTGTATGTTTCATTTTATCCTTGAACAAAATAGTTAATCATTTTCTATCCCAATCCAATGGTTTACATTAGATGGACAAACGTTATTTTACTCATGTATGCTTTATCTGTACTTGATAGTCAAGTCACTTGGCATATCACTATTATTGGAAAGCGGTGGAAAAGGAGCTCCTTGAGGCTACATCTATTATCTATCCTGTTTTCTTTCTCTTCGGTTCCATCTTGTTAGCTTTGTTAGCCTTGAAAATGTAGTAGGAGTATGAATATATGTGTATTTGTCTTCCTGGATAACTCAAGTACACAAAGCACACAATTGGGAAAACAAAGTTTACACTTACTGTTTCTACTTCAATTAACAACTGTATTACAAACTGACAGATAACTAATGAAAAAATAAGGGGTTATGAAAACATAATGGCTCAATTGAATGAACTGCAATTAAAAGCTTATCAATGCCCACTTTTGTTATCATTCTGGGTTGCTCTGAAACCTCTAGAAGTAATTAGTATTTCATACAATTCACAGCTTCTAAATGAATTTTTACATTACATCAATGGGCAAAAATTAATTAACAATCATCAACAGACTGCATAGGAATGTCTTGCTTACACAAAGATTATTGTCCAACTCAACTTTAGAAAAATAATTACCTGCACACACAAGGGAGAACTTTACATTGTTATGGAGACCTACACATGGATGACTTTTTGAGTGAATTATTGTTAAACAAACTGTTGGGGAGTTGAAAATCCTTGTCCTACATGTAATAGCAATTAGGTGAGTTAATGAATATTCTGTTTAGAACACTGGAGAGGAACGTGGTATGCAAGATACTGCTGCAGCAATGAAGAATGTGTGCATGGTTCATTGAGAAATTCCAGTAGGGCACCACACATTTTTTAAGGTAAATAACTTTTTAAAAACATAGTCAAAAAGTCATTACTATTATGTATTGCCTTTATATCTCTTAATTACTATTAGGAAATCTGATTTTTAAAAAATGTTATTGCCTCTGTAAGTCAGAATTATGTACATTATAAGCAAATACAAACCAGTTAAGTTGTATAGACTGCTAAAATTTTACACCACTTTTTCCTAAATATACATCAAAATACAAGCATACATCATTTCAATACAGCAGAAAGCAGATAGAATTAGATTCATAAAGAGACATATAAAGAGTAGATAGATAACTAGAATGCTGGATAGATGATGGACACTTTCCACTTCCTTCCAGAAAGCATTTCAGAACTTAGAAGCAAAATTGGGATGCAATCAGGAAAATTATACATTTCTAATTGCACAATTATATAACTTCTTCTGATATACCTAGAGAAATAAAAGTCATTAAGTATTACATCATTGACATATACATGAAAAACAACACATTATACTGTACCAAATACTTTAATCTTTTCAATCTAGTTCTTAAACATTTGGTAATTGAATTTCTCTTTGGATTTATGAACTTCATTCCCTATGGCTAATGTCTCCAGTAGGGAATTTTAAACTAAAAAACAGATATCTATATTTTTGTAAATATTGATCTTTGAAGTAGTTGAGTATAAATCTGATCCCCCTGTGAATTTGTTATATGCTATTACAAGAACTTACAATACCTCAAAGGCATGTGTAATCTTTTTTGAACATTTTAATAGGATCCTCTAAGACATTCCCTTTGAAATTGCAAGATATTGTGTTCATATGTACTTCAAGATAACTAACTCTCAAGAGTGCCATCCAGAGTTGGTAAAGTCTGTCCTCTGAGCCTTGGCATATGTGCAAATATGTGTATAGGGCCCATAGCATCATTCAAATTCTGTATAAACTCTCTGTGGCAGAGCATTAAAAAATAGTTCTGACCTTGAGTATAACCAATCAGCCACAACTAATTTACATGACAGTGTAATTATAAGCATCCAAGAGAATTAGTTATTTCAATTACAAAATCATGTAGAAGTGCCAAGGATGACTAGTTTCAACAAAAGAAACAGAAAAGAACTGGAAAAGTCCTCTTCTGAGCAGAAAGACCCAGCTTCAGTCATTTAACCAGTCTTAGCTTTTTGCCCTGTACTAAATCCTTGCACCTAATTTATAATTCTATCACAAATTCAGAATCAAAACCTTTGATAAAGCCAAGAAACACAGTAGCTAGCGACTCTTTTGATCTGCAAAGATTGTCACTCTGTCATTGGAGATTAATTGAAATTAATCTGATTAACTCTGTTCTATTAAAAGTCATGCAGATTACAACCATGAATTCCCTCATATTTAAGATATTAGTAAATAGATTTTTATAAGACATTATTACTTTTTCTTGCTTTAATATTAAATCAAGTCCATAAGCATCGCTCTTACCATCTCTCTTCCTCTCTCTCATTTTACTTTCCTGTTTCTCTCATTATATGCCTTTTATATATAAGGAATAACAAATATGTTTAAATCCAATTATTTTGTATGCTTAACTATAATATATGTAAAAGCTTTTCCTTTCTTTTTTTAATCATGCTATAAAAATTTCTATTTGGACAAGAATCTAGAGGTATGTTTCACTATCTCTAAACAATCAAGTGACTATTTATTGAGCATTTACTGTGTGCTCAATATTTTAAGCTAGGATTAGACATAAGGAATAAAGTTAATAAAGGTTTCCTTCACGAGCTTACTTACAGCTTAGATAGGAAATTTATATGTGCCAATTAGTACATAATAAGTTCATACCTGAAGGTAATTAATAAATGATTTTTCATAAATTTCTGTAGGCCTCTATGGGAAATTCCTGCTTTCTAGAAAATGAGTTTTCCTAACTTGACTTTAATCTGATTCTGTTATACCATGTGCTATATGGTGTATAGCAGCCTCTCTAGCAGCATCAGTGGCAGGGGTAAGGGAGAACTCTTTTACTCTTTGTTTATAATTCTAAGGAGTAGTCTCTGATTTTCTCTAGGCAGCATACCCATGTGACTGCAAAAAAGAAAAAAAGAAGAAAGCACAACAAAATCAAAATAATAAACACATTTTTTTTTCTCTACAGACTTTGTAAACAAAACTCCTCTTTTTTTTTTTTTATGTTTCTGAGAGGTTCGTCTTTAAGGTACTCATTATGTGTCATTGACTGGGTTTTTATTCTTTGACCTGGAAGATTTTAGCTAGGAGAGATGGTGGGATGAGACGGTCATAATGACCCTAAGTACATGTATGAAGACATGAAGGATGTGAATCTACTTTGTGGACAACCAGAGATATGAAAAATTGTGCTCTATATGTGTAATATGAATTGTAATGCATTCTGTGGTCATATGTAACAAATTAAAATTAAAAAAAATTAAAAGAATACATGAAGAGTTTGTTTATAATGTTAATTGACAGGCTATCCATGAAAAGATTCAACTGTGGATTTAAAGAGCAAGAATATTCATTTTATGCTTCCTTATTTGAAGCAAGAAATCTTACTTAGGTCCTTCCTTATACATGCCAGGCAGGCATTCCACCACTGAGCTATATCCCAAGTCCAGGAATATGCATTTTAAACAAGTATTTCTTGTAATTTTTATGTAGGTGCCTTTTAGACCAGCTTGCAAACTGAATTTTTAGTGTGTTCTTTCAGATAGAGGATCTGCTTTTCACTGATCACTTTTAGATCCATGGCTTTAACATATCCCACCTAAAATTCCACTTCCTGCTTGTGTAATAACTTCTGTTTGTGCTGTCAGGATAGGAATTTAAATGCCACTCAGCCTGAAAGACAAGCGTTGCTCAATCACAAGGATCTGCCTGATATCTGTAGGGACAAGTCCACAGGGCTGAATTCAATCAGGTGGTGAGACACCATGTATACATACAGTTGAGAGGAGCAGGCTTCATAAGCAGTAATCAGCATCTATCACATCAAAATAATTTCTCAGTAATATGGAGATTTTGCACTATCCAATGTGAAAGGTATCTTATCCTACTTTCTTTATTACTTTGGTATATTTATCATTAATCTCTATCTACAAGTTTCTTCCAAATAAGATAGGGTTTAAGGAATAATTTGCTTTTTGATATGCTTTTGTATCCTCTAATGCTTAGAAATGTGTGCAACAAATAGTATTTGATAAAAAATAAATTATTTGATCAATTAACATTTATGAGAAGTCAGAACTTTGGAATGATGACCAAAATGATGGACTCTTGGTATTCTAATATGCCATATAATCACATACTACAGCTATATTCAAAGTAAAGCTTCTTCCACCAGTATGTATTCCTATTGGCGAAGATCAAAGATGTGAACATATTACTTGCAACTGACCCCGTTTCACATGTGTAATGTCTCACTACTATATCCGTCTTTCTTATGTTTTATAGAAACCTCTCTCCCTGTATCTTGGATACTAAAACCCTAATGCATTTCTCGTGTAAGAACTCACCTATATCTCATCATTCCTGTGTCACAACTCAGAAGTTGGCCTTATAGTTCCCTCATCCCTTACCCAGAATTTTCTCCTTAAATTTAAACCTTTCCATTCATTCCCGTCATTCTTATATAACATGACTACCATGTTTTAATCATTCTGATAACTTACCTCTTGAACTTCTCCTTTGTTAAAATTGTCTATACCTAGGAATAATTTCAACCAATTATGCAGGTATGGTCTGTGAAATAGGCTGGGTGGACCACAACTCTGGCCAGTCACTTCAGACATCTTGCTTATGTTAACACCTCCACAACTGATTAAGCTTTTCCTGCTAAGATTTTTTTCTATCAAAGTTATACTATGGAGTCACATTGAGCTAATTGTAATTAAAGGCTGTTCACTCTCCTACTGTATGTTATGGTTTCTCGTAGTATTTGTGAGGGAATACAATTAGACATAATAAATATTTAGAATGTATGAATATCTGCTAGCAAGGGCCATAAAAACATTTGTAAGGAAACAATATTTGAAAATATTATCTAAGCACTATTCAACCTGTTCATCTCTTCAAATTCTCAAAAGATTATCCCCATATTAATTCTGAACATCAGCAAGCTGCACACATGGACTGCAAAAAAGCTGGTCTCTAAAGAGAGATTTTTATTCTTATGACAAATTGAATTTCAATGTAATGCCATTTTCTAGCACAAGGAGCTCCTATGTAACTTCTGAATAAACACATTAAGACACTGTTTAGGTTATTATTTATTACATTGAACAGCTTCTTTGCATCTTAGGTTTGTTCAGAGACAGGGACAAGGTTAATACTTAGAATAGTTATTCTTATTAACTTTCTTTATTTTGCCTTGAATGGATTTCTTTAATTGTAGAGCTGATAATATTTCCATTTTCCCATTGGTGGTTAGAAAACTTGCAGTCAAATTCATAGCTCATATTCAGTAAATGAAGAGAATTTCACAGCATGTATTTATAATGTTGAACTATTTCCTGTTTCCATTCCCTGTACTTTATTTTTTTTTTTATTCCCACAGTACTCTCCAAAAATTTGGAGCCAGCTACCTATGAAACCTACATCACTTCTGCCAATGTCTGGTTCCAGATGCCGCTTCAGTAGAAAGCTCAGAATACTCAAGTACCACACATCATTCTTCCAGCTGTGTTGTGGACTTTCTGAAGCCCAGAGAAATAGATTGATTTAAAGTAGTTATTTTGACCCAAATAAGTTCAACCAAAGTGAATGTTGGGATTTAGATGTAAGGTGAGAAAAATATGCTTTCTTTTCTCTGACAGATATAAGCCATGGAAAATTAGAGCTCTAGACAATTCTCCTTGATCTCAAGGTGATTCAGTATTAAGATGAAAACAATAACACAGAAGCAAAATGTAATGATGACAAGAAATGATGCCCTTGGTGATGTTGCTGAGTTACTATATTCTCATAGAAAACCATATTTGCATCCAATTTTCTATTGTGTATGTAGTTTAAATCAGATGAGACTGGATTTTCTGAAAATTCCACCAAAGGAATCTTAATACTCCTCATTTAAACTAAAAATTTTCATTGTCACCATAAGGATAGAAAGATAGCCAAGACAAATTTATGAGAAATTTGTAGGTGATAAATGTAATGAATAATGTAACAATGTTTAGTGCAATGTATACTCTCATTATTAAATTAGTATCAAACACATACATTACTCAAAACACTATATGTAAATTCTTAGTTTTTAAGTGGATCTCAGTCAAGACCTTTTCTCAATTGCTGAATAACTTACTTAAATGCCTATTTAATATTTCAACTTAGAAAACAAACACAAACCATAAAAGAATGGTTCAAAATGATTCACTTTTAATTGTGCCATTCACTAACTTCCCCATTCTTATAATTAGCCATCTTAATGAGAAGCAGCAAATGTAGTTATGTGACAAGAACATAATTTATAATTATAACTGTTTTCTCCACCCAGAATAGACAAAGCAATCCTTAGCAAGAATAGTGAAGCGGGAACCATCACAATACAAGAACTTGAACTATACTACAGAGCAATAGTAACAAAACCAGAATGGTATTGGCACCAAAATAGACATGTAGACCAATGTTACAGAACAGAAGACACATAAATATAGTTACTTTATACTAGAAAAAAGTTCCAAAAATATACGTTGGATAAAAGATAGTCTCTTCAATAAATGGTACTGGGAAAACTGGATATACATATGTAGCAAAATGAAATTAACCCCTAACTTTTACCATGCACAAAAATCAACTCAAAGTGGATTAAAGAGTTAGGCACTAAACCAGAGACCCTTCACCCAGTAGAAGAAAAAGTAGAACTAAATCTCCACCAAGCCAGCTTAGAAACCAACTTCTTTAACAAGACTCCTAAAGTATAAGAAGTAAAATCAAGAATCAATAAATGGGATGGAATCAAACTAAAAAGCTTCTTCACAGCAAAGAAAACAATCAATGATTTGAAGAGAGAGCCTGCAGAATGAGGAAAAAATTATCTACCACATACACCTCCAATACAGTATTAATCTCCAGGATATATAAAGAACCCAAAAAAACTTAACACCAAAAAAACAAATTACACCATTAATAAATGGGCAAAGGAACTAAACAGATACTTCATAGGAGAAGAAATACAATCCATCAACAAATATATGAAAAAATGTTCAACATCTCTAGCAATTAGAGAAATACAAATCAAATCAAAACTACACTGAGATTCCATCTCATTTCAGTCAGAATGGCAGTCATCAAGAATACAAGCAACAATAAATGTTGGTGAATATGTGGAGAAAAAAGGTATACTCACACATTGCTTGTGGGACTGCAAATTGGTGTGACTACTATGGAAAGCAGTATGGAGATTCCTAAGAAAACTTGGAATAGAACCACCATTTGACCCAGTCATCCCATTCCTGGGTTAATACCCAAAGGACTTAAAATCAGCATATTACAGTGACACAGCAACATCAATATTTATAGCAGCTCAAATCACAATAGCTAAACTATGGAATCAACCTAGGTGCCCTTCAACAGATGCATGGATAAGGAAACTGAGCTATATGTACACAATGGAAAAGAAGAATGGAATTATGGCATTTGCAGGCAAATGGATGGAACTGAAGAATATCATGATAAGCAAAATAAGTCAAGTCTCCCCCCCAAAATGACAAATGTTTTCTCTGATAAGCAGAAGTGATCCATATGGTGCAGGGCAAGTAAGAAAGAATGGAGAAACTTTGGATTGGGCAGATGGGAGTGAGGGGAGGGGAGGGGTTGTGGGGTGGGAAGGGTAGTGGAATGAGACTGACATTATTATCCTATATAAGTGTATGATTACATGACAAGTGGGACTCAGCACCATGTACAGCCAGAGGTTGTGCTCCATTTGTGTACAATGTATCAAAATGCATTCTACCGTCATGTATAACTCATTAGAACAAATTTTTAAAAATTTTAAAAATATAACTATTTTCTTCATTTAAGTCCTTATTCATATCCACACTCCCATAAAATTCTAGTGGTTCTACAGCCAAAATGTATATGACACTAACTTTATTTTGCATCTTCCTGACCACTGTCATAGTTCAAGTTACTGCATTAATTTGTTGAGATTATGTAATGAATATAATAATGTGTAGCCCTGTGTAGACACTCGTTATTAAATATGTGAATTAGTATCAAACACACACTTACTTGAAACACCATGCATAAATTTATGAGAATAAATGATATAAATGGAAAGAGAAGAAAACTCTAATGCTCTAATATCAACCTATTTATAGAAATTAAATATAGTTTAAATTTAAGATTGCTTTTTGATGTGCATCAAATGTGATTTCTAGGTTTCTGTCATTTTGATAGAGCTATGCATAGTATTCAATTTTTCACTTGATGAAAATTAACCATTTTGGAGTGCTTGTACTTATTGGTAATATTGTTAAGTAATAATTGAAGTAGGCTAATCATATCAAATCTTATGATTTTCTGCAGTAAGACAAGACAAACTGAGACAAGACAACATGTAAAGTAAAATCACTTTTAAAAAACTACAATATGGGGGGGGGGAAGATGGCCGCGAAGGGAGTGCAGTAACTCCGTGTACTGCGTCACTGTGAGGGAAAATGACGAGTTAGAACGGCTAAAAGCTATCTTGTTAGGAATTTCAAGCAAAATTGGGGTGCTCCAAAACCTAGTGGAAGGATTTTCATCGCACGAGGATCAGCTTCAGGGGCTCAAACGCGAGTGATCTGTCCGTACGGAGCGCTGCTTGTTCGGCAGATCGCCCCGCGGCTGGAGTCTGCGGCGCGCACTGGGAAACGATGGGCTGGTGGCGCAGAGATACAGCGATGCTGATTCTGCGGGCTCCTGCCAGCTAGGCATTTGCTGAGCTCGGGGCTGAATTCTGGGTTGGAGACGGGGGAAGGAAACGGTCCAGTTCGGTTCTCCACACCAGTCAGACTACGGAGGAAGCCAGCGGCCACCATCTTGGAGAGCTGACGTCACCATCCTTGTTTTCGACTGATTGCAGCTCTTTCAGCTATAGAACAGGTAATTTCAGGGTGACAATTATCTGCGTCTCGCAGACAAATTGCTCAGACTTAGTGCTAAATAACATGCGGAAACTGCTTCTTGGAGCCTGCTCCTATCAGAACACGCACAGAGCCCGGAGCGGCGGAGCTCCGGCTCCCGGAGCGGCTCTGGCCCAGGGCTATAGAACCCGCAGAAACTGCTTCTTGGAGCCTGCTCCTATCGGAGCATGCACCAAGTCCGGAGAGGCCGAATTCTGGCTCCCGGAACTGCTCTGGCCCAGGGATAAAGAACCCGCGGAAACTGTTTCTCGGTCCGGGTCCTGCTGAATACTGTGGAGGCCAGAGGGGCGGAGCAGAGCCGCCGCTGGAGCCCGGAACAGGCCCAGCGACCCGCCGGCGTGGTGTCGCGTCGCCCCGGCTAGAGCAGGGGCCGAACAGAGCCGCCGCCCGCGCCCGGAACAGGTCTAGCGACCTGCCGGCGTAGTAGTCAAGACACCCCAAATGGAGTAGGGGCAAAGCAGATCCTCCACCCACACCCGCAAGGTAGGCAGGCCTGTGACAGACTGGCGGAACTGCCGGCGTGGCAGACACGTCACAGCGGCCTGCCGGCGTGGCAGACACGTCACACCACTTGGGGGAGGGGCAGAGCAGAGCAGAGCCGCTCCCCGAGCCCGCATCAGGCCCAGCGGCCCGCCGGCGTGGCAGCCACATCACCCCATTTGGAGTAGGGGCAGAGCAGAGCCGCCGCCCGAGCCTGCAAGGTAGACAGACTTGCGACCGACCGGTGGAATAGGCCCAGCGGTCTACTGGTGTGGTAGACACGTCACACCAATTGGAGGAGGGGCAGAGCAGAGCTACCTCCTGAGCCCGCATGGTAGGCAGACCTGCGACCTACCGGCGGATCAGGCCCAGTGGCCTGCTGGTGTGGTAGACACGCCACCCGTCACCCCAATTGGAGTAGGGGCAGAGCAGAGCCTTCGCCCGCGGTCGGAGCAGGCCCAGCGGCCCGACAGCGTCGTAGTCACGTCAACCCAATTGGAGCAGGGACAGAGCAGAGCCGCCACCCGCGCCCAGAACAGGTCCAGCTATCTGCCGGCGTAGTAGTCACGGCACCTCAATTGGAGTAGGGGCAGAGCAGATCCTCCACCCGAGCCCGCATGATAGGCAGGCCTGTGACAGACTGGCAGAACAGGCCCAGCGGCCTACCGGCGTGGTAGACACGTCACACCACTTGGGGGAGGGGCAGAGCAGAGCCGCAGCCCGCGCCCAGAACAGGCTCAGCGACCTGCCGGCGTGGTAGTCACGACAACCCAATTGGAGAAGGGGCAGAGCAGAGCCGCCGCCCGCACCTGCAAGGTAGTCAGATCCGCGACTAACTGGCAGAACAGGCCCAGGGGTTCACGGACGTGGTAGACACATCACACCAATTGGAGGAAGGGCAGAGCAGAGCCGCTGCCCGCGCCTCCAAGGTAGGCAGACCTGCGACCGACTGGCAGAACAGTCCCAGCGGCCCGCCAGCGTGGTAGACAGATCACCCCAATTGGAGGAGGAGCAGAGCTGCCGCCCGCCCCTGCAAGGGAGACTTTTCAACTATACAAGAGCAATATAAATATATAGGGGGAAAATTTCAAAAACACAACAGTTTCACTAAGCAGAAAGAAACACGAGCAATATGAAAAGACAAGGAAAGAAAGGACCACAAGCAATGCAGGTCAACTCAACTTTAGAAGAGGTAATAGCTGCAGCAGATGGAATGTCAGATAAAGAATTCAGGATATGCATGCTGCAGATGATCTGGAGTCTCAAGGAAGACATTAGACAGCAAAATCAGACAATGAAAGATCACTTCGACCACTTCGACAATGTATTACATAAACAAATCCAAGAAGCAAAAGATCAACTATACAGGGAGATAGAGGTAATAAAAAACAAACAAACAGAAATCCTAGAAATGCAGGAAGCAATAAACCAACTTAAAAACTCAATTGAGAATACTACCAGCAGAGTAGAACACTTAGAAGATAGAACATCATACAATGAAGACAAAGTATTTCAACTTGAAAAGAACATAGACAGCTCAGCAAAACTGTTAAGAAACCATGAGCAGAACATCCAAGAAATATGGGATAATATAAAGAGACCAAACTTAAGAGTCATTGGGATACAGGAAGGTATAGAGGTCCAAACCAAAGGAATGAGCCACCTATTCAATGAAATAATACGAGAAAACTTCCCAGACTTGAAGAATGAGACAGAATCCCAAATCCTAGAAGCATACAGGACGCCGAATGTGCAAAATCATAAGAGATCCACACCTAGACACATTATAATGAAGATGCCCAACATACAGAATAAGGAGAGAATTTTAAAAGCTACAAGAGAAAGGAAGCAGATTACATTTAGGGGTAAACCAATCAGGATAACAGCTGATCTTTCAACACAGACTCTGAAAGCTAGAAGATCCTGGAATAACATATTTCAAAAACTGAAAGAAAATGGGTTCCAACCAAGAATCATGTATCCAGCAAAATTAAGCTTCAGGATGGAAGATGAAATTAAAACCTTCCACGATAAACAAAAGTTAAAAGAATTTGCAGCTAGAAAACCATGTCTTCAAAACATCCTCGGCAAAACATTACAGGAAGAGGAAATGGAAAATAACAATGAAAACCAACAGTGGGAGGTAGGACAGTAAAGGGGGGAAAATAATCAAAAAGGAAAACAAACCATGTTTAGTAACATAAATAAACAAATATGGCTGGAAGAACAACCCATATCTCAATAATAACCCTAAATGTTAATGGCTTAAACTCACCAATCAAGAGACACAGGCTAGTAGAATGGATCACAAAACAAGACCCAACAATATGCTGCCTACAGGAGACGCATTTGATAGGAAAAGACATACATAGACTGAAGGTGAAAGGTTGGGAAAAATCATATCACTCATATGGACTTCGGAAACAAGCAGGAGTGTCCATACTCATATCAAATAAAATAGATTTCAAGCCAAAGTTAATCAAAAGGGATAAAGAGGGACACTACATACTGCTCAAGGGAACCATACACCAACAAGACATAACTATCATAAATATATATGCCCCAAACAATGGTGCAGCTATGTTCATCAAACAAACTCTTCTCAAGTTTAAGAGTCTAATAGACTAACATACAATAATCATGGGAGACTTCAACACACCTCTCTCACCACTAGACAGATCTTCCAAACAAAAGTTGAATAAGGAAACTATAGAACTCAATAACACAATTAATAACCTAGACTTAATTGATATATATAGAATATACCACCCAACATCAAGCAGTTACACTTTTTTCTCAGCAGCACATGGATCCTTCTCAAAAATAGATCATATATTATGTCACAGGGCAACTCTTAGACAATATAAAGGAGTGGAGATAATACCATGCATCTTATCTGATCATAATGGAATGAAACTGAAAATCAACGATAAAAGAAGGAAGGAAAAAACATGCATCACTTGGAGAATGAACAATTGGTTACTAAATGATCAGTGGGTTATAGAAGACATCAAGGAGGAAATTAAAAAATTCTTAGAGATAAATGAAAGCACAGACACAACATATTGGAATCTATGGGACACATTAAAAGCAGTTCTAAGAGGAAAATTCATTGCTTGGAGTTCATTCCTTAAAAAAAGAAAAAACCAACAAATAAATGATCTCATACTCCATCTCAAAATCCTAGAAAAAGAAGAGCAAAACAACAGCAAAAGAAGTAGAAGGCAAGAAATTATTAAAATCAGAGCTGAAATTAATGAAATTGAAACAAAAGAAACAATTGAAAAGATTGACAAAACTAAAAGTTGGTTCTTTGAAAAAATAAATAAAATTGACAGACCCTTAGCCATGCTAACGAAGAGAAGAAGAGAGAGAAATCAAATTACTAGCATACGGGATGAAAAAGGCAATATCACAACAGACACTTCAGAAATACAGAAGATAATCAGAAACTATTTTGAATCCTTATACTCCAATAAAATAGAAGCTAGTGAAGGCATCCATAAATTTCTTAAGTCATATGACCTGCCCAGATTAAGGCAGGAGGATATAGACAACTTAAACAGACAAATATCAATTGAGGAAATAGAAGAAACCATCAAAAGACTACCAACTAAGAAAAGCCCAGGACCGGATGGGTATACAGCAGAGTTTTACAAAACCTTTAAAGAGGAACTAATACCAATACTTTTCAAGCTATTTCAGGAAATAGAAAAAGAGGGAGAACTTCCAAATTCATTCTACGAGGCCAACATCACCCTGATTCCTAAACCAGACAAAGACACTTCAAAGAAAGAAAACTACAGACCAATATCTCTAATGAACCTAGATGCAAAAATCCTCAATAAAATTCTGGCAAATCGGATTCAAAAACATATTAAAAAAATTGTGCACCATGATCAAGTAGAATTCATCCCTGGGATGCAAGGCTGGTTCAATATACGGAAATCAATTAATGTTATTCACCACATCAATAGACTTAAAAATAAGAACCATATGATCATCTCGATAGATGCAGAAAAAGCATTCGACAAAGTACAGCATCCCTTTATGTTCAAAACGCTAGAAAAACTAGGGATAACAGGAACTTACCTCAACATTGTAAAAGCAATCTATGCTAAGCCTCAGGCTAGCATCATTCTGAATGGAGAAAAATTGAAGGCATTCCTTCTAAAATCTGGAACAAGACAGGGATGCCCTCTCTCACCACTTCTGTTCAACATAGTTCTCGAAACACTGGCCAGAGCAATTAGACAGACGAAAGAAATTACAGGCATAAAAATAGGAAAAGAAGAACTTAAATTATCACTATTTGCAGATGACATGATTCTATACCTAGCAGACCCAAAAGGGTCTACAAAGAAACTATTAGAGCTAATAATTGAATTCAGCAAAGTGGCAGGATATAAAATCAACACATATAAATCAAAGGCATTCCTGTATATCAGCGACAAATCCTATGAAATGGAAATGAGGACAACCACTCCATTCACAATATCCCCCCCAAAAATAAAATACTTAGGAATCAACCAAACAAAAGAGGTGAAAGACTTATACAATGAAAACTACAGAACCCTAAAGAGAGAAATAGAAGAAGATCTTAGAAGATGCAAAAATATACCCTGTTCATGGATAGGCAGAACTAACATCATCAAAATGACGATATTACCAAAAGTTCTCTATAGGTTTAATGCAATGCCAATCAAAATCCCAATGGCATTTCTTATAGAAATAGAGAAAGCAATCATGAAATTCATATGGAAAAATAAAAGACCCAGAATAGCAAAAACAATGCTAAGCAGGAAGGGTGAATCAGGCGGTATAGCAATACCAGACTTCAAACTATACTACAGAGCAATAGTAACAAAAACAGCATGGTACTGGTACCAAAACAGGCGGGTGGACCAATGGTACAGAATAGAGGACACAGAAACCAATCCACAAAACTACAACTATCTTATATTTGATAAAGGGGCTAAAAGCATGCAATGGAGGAAGAATAGCATCTTCAACAAATGGTGCCGGGAAAACTGGAAATCCATATGCAACAAAATGAAACTGAATCCCTTTCTCTCGCCATGCACAAAAGTTAACTCAAAATGGATCAAGGAGTTTGATATCAAATCAGAGACACGGCGTCTGATAGAAGAAAAAGTCGGCTACGATCTACATACTGTGGGGTCGGGCTCCAAATTCCTCAATAGGACACCCATAGCACAACAGTTAATAACTAGAATCAACAAATGGGACTTACTCAAACTAAAAAGTTTTTTCTCAGCAAAAGAAACAATAAGAGAGGTAAATAGGGAGCCTACATCCTGGGAACAAATCTTTACTCCTCACACTTCAGATAGAGCCCTAATATCCAGAGTATACAAAGAACTCAAAAAATTAGACAACAAGATAACAAATAACCCAATCAACAAATGGGCCAAAGACATGAACAGACACTTCTCAGAAGGAGGACATACAATCAATCAACAAGTACATGAAAAAATGCTCACCATCTCTAGCAGTCAGAGAAATGCAAATCAAAACCACCCTAAGATACCATCTCACTCCAGTAAGATTGGCAGCCATTATGAAGTCAAACAACAACAAGTGCTGGCGAGGATGTGGGGAAAAGGGTACACTTGTTCATTGTTGGTGGGACTGCAAATTGGTGCAGCCAATCTGGAAAGCAGTATGGAGATTTCTTGGAAAGCTGGGAATGGAACCACCATTTGACCCAGCTATTCCCCTTCTCGGTCTATTCCCTAAAGACCTAAATAGAGCATGCTACAGGGACACTGCTACATCGATGTTCATAGCAGCACAATTCACAATAGCAAGACTGTGGAACCAACCTAGATGCCCTTCAATAGACGAATGGATAAAAAAAAATGTGGCAGTTATACACAATGGAGTATTACTCTGCATTAAGAAATGACAAAATCATAGAATTTGGAGGGAAATGGATGGCATTAGAGCAGATTATGCTAAGTGAAGCCAGCCAATCCCTAAAAAACAAATGCCAAATGTCTTCTTTGATATAAGGAGAGTAACTAAGAACAGAGTAGGGACAAAGAGCATGAGAAGAAGATTAACATTAAACAGGGACGAGAGGTGGGAGGGAAAGGGAGGGAGAAGGGAAATTGCATGGAAATGGAAGGAGACCCTCAGGGTTATACAAAATTACATACAAGAGGTAGCGAGGGGAAAGGGAGAAATAATACAAGGGGGAGATATGAACTGCAGTAGAGTGGGTAGAGAGAGAAGAGAGGAGGGGAGGGGAGGGGAGGGGGATAGTAAAGGATAGGAAAGGCAGCAGAATACAACAGACCCTAGTATGGCAATATATAAATCAATGGAAGTGTAACTGATGTGATTCTGCAATTTGTATACGGGGTAAAAATGGGAGTTCATAACCCACTTGAATCAAAGTGTGAAATATGATATATCAAGAACTATGTAATGTTTTGAACAACCAACAATAAAAAAAAATAAAAAAAATAAAAAAAATTGAAAAAAAAACTATAAAAACACATGACATAGCTGAAGTAGGAGTTCGAAGGGAATTTAAGCTCCAAATACATGTTTTAGGCCAAATATAGAGAAAGACTGCCTTTTTAAAAACCAAATTAAAAAGTTCTTTAAAAAAAATCTTTATTATGAAAAGTTTCAAATATATATGGAAGTAGTAAAAATTGTATAAGGAGCCATCTTGCACCTACGCCCACTTCCCTTCTTCCTTCCCCTCCCACAGTCCTTTGGATTATTTTGAAGCGAATGACTTCCATTCTGTTATTTCATTCACATGTATTTCAGTACACACATCTAAAGATATGTGCAAAGTTTACTTGCTTATTTTATTTATTGTTTGTTTTTCCCTGCTGGAAACTGAAACTCCATGAGGGTAGAAATTTTTCTCTGGTTCACTCCTATACTCCCAACACCTAGATTTCAGGCCCACATACATGCACAACAAATATTTGTCAAATGAGTTAATGCATTTACATTGGTTTTTGACAATTTTTTTAAAAGTCCCATTTAAAAGACAAGAAAAAGTTAAAAGACAACATAAGCATGAACAAAATATGTGAGTAGGATTTCACAGAGAAAGAAACTCAAATGGTCATATATATGACATTTTCAACTTCACTAGACATCAGCAACTAAACTAGCAATGAAAGCATTAAGATTTACCAAAAATATTGCATAAGTTAACTGGAAGGGTTGTTGAACAATGGGAACCCCTGCAAATTCCACTTGATGGAAGTGGAAATTGTTACCACCTTAGGGAATAATTTGATAATATCTGGAAAGCAGAAAATGTGAAACTTAGTAATGAGTGATTTCATTCCTAGAGGACATTTGGCAGTGTTTGGCAACATTTTAGGTTGTCACATTATGGAGATGAGGGTGTCATCAGTACTGAGTGGATAGAGACCATGAGTGTTGCTAAATGTCCTATAACACATAACAACCCATGACAAAGAATTATCCAGTTCCAAAATGCCAGTAGTGCTGAGGTCAAGAAATCTTGCCCCAGAAGCATGTTCATAGAAGCAATATTTGTAATAATAATAAAACATGCACAGATCTAATTCTTAGGGCCATGTAATGATTTCAATACATTACAAATACGTATAGATGGGATAAATTTCAAAATAAAATTGGGAGGAGGAAAGAAACAATTGCTACAGAATATGTACAAATGCATTTTTGTAAATTTGTAAACCAAAACAGTAGTGTAAGTAACCTTTCAATCATTTGGCCTTAAATTGAATGCAATTGACCACTGACCCTGTTCTCCTTGACACGTCCTTCTCTTCATTTTACTAAGCTTGTGGAACAAGACCTCACATTTTTCATGATTTCTTGTGTTTTTGAAAAATAAAACTTTATAGATAAAAAGAAAAAAAAAACTACAATATAAAAAGTTATGTGAAGAATGAGAATAAATTATATAAACTGAATGAGAAGAAAGCTCTTGCTTTTTTTTCCTCTCTTACAAAAACTCTTTCCTTTACTTTGTCTTACATGAAATCCTACTTTCCCTAATGGAAGTGGTGGCATTTTATTCTTAGAGATATGTATGAATAATATAAAAATATAGAAAATAATTGTAAAATTAACAGTGAATTATTTTTATTTCAAATGTAATCCTAAATATCAGTGACTTGATAACTGTATGTAGATGGATGGTATGGGTACAGGTGGGTGAGTATTGCTTAAGAAATAGGTTATTAAATAATTTTAATATTAAAGCAAATGACAATTTTGCATAAGACAAATTTTTTTCTACTCACCTAATAAGTCTTGAAGTTTATTTTTGTAGATACATATCTGCTGGGTTGTGTAATGTGCCTCAAAAAAGTCATATTTCCCATGATGCATCATAAGGAGACCTTATTTGGAGATAAAATTATTAATATTATGTAATAAATTTATATGAAATTATCCTGATTAGAATGGGTGGACTCTATTATAATAACTAATGTCTTTATAAGAAGAGAAAGAGACACAAATACCAGAGGAAAAGGCCAAGTGAAGACAAAGGCAGAAATTATAGTAACTTGGGCTAAAAGCCAAAAAACAAGGATTGCCAACATCCATTGAACAAGATGGTGTTTATGTCCCCTGAATTTTCTAAATGATTATTTTTTTCTTGACTCTAGGTCCCTGAACTCCCTTTTCCTAGAGCATGTACTTTAGAAAACTTGCAATTTTCCACTCTCCCTCTGAGATACAAATATTCTTCCAGATTCTGGCCAGTTTTACAACCCCAGGATATCTTTCCCAAGTCCAGGAAACTATCACTGTAGAACATAACTATGAGAAGGGATAATGCTTCTACTCTTGGTCTACTTGGACTGGATAGGTAGCAAAAACAGATGACCTCATCATAATGACCAATCCCCCACTGAATGTCCTCCAGATTTTTCCACTAGTTTATCTCAGGGGTTTAAAACTCTATGTACTTTTGTTTCAATAGCTTTCAGTCTTTCTTTTCAATTGCAACAGTCTCAATTACTAACTCAATATATTATTTTGAATAAAGTTGTTCTTTCTTATTTTCCTGGGTCTAATACAAATTTTCTTTTGCACTGCTGGAACTAGAGGAAAAAAAGTATTCACACAAGAAACTTTAGAGAGAACATGGCCCTGATGACAACATAATGCCAGACTTGTAGCCTCCAGGATTATGAGACAGTAAATTTCTATTGTTTTAAGCCACAAATTTCATTTTTTATTTTTTGGCAGAAGCCCTAGTAGACTAATATTCCATGAAAATATATAGATTTCCCAATAATTATAAACTATTCTCAAGTAGATTTTAAGTCTTTATACTACCTTGTATTGATGAATATGTATTCATCATTATCTAATTATAGATATAGATATACATGTATGTGTGTGTGTATACACACACACACACACACACACACATATATATATATATATATATATATATATATATATATATGAAGAGAGAGAGAGGGGAAAGTTTTGTATCAAAATATCAAATTGTACTCCATATTCTTGAAATATTTAATGGATATTTGTTTAAATGTTTAGGATAGAGAGTTTCAAAAGACTTGATAATTTGTATGCACCCATAACATATTTTTGCATTCCATTAAATATTATTTTAAATATTTGAATGTCATTGTAAATATCTATATTATAAATAATTTATTATTAAAAAGTCATATTCTGTTGAAAGCTGTAGATCTGGGTATTTGATAATAGACAAAACTCATCCTAAGCTAATTATCATATAGTTATATTTTCATTCATCTAATCTTCCATCCTCATCTATCTTTAAAACACTGAAGAAGAGTACAGAAATATTTTCTAATCAAGAACTTGTGGATAAACAGTGTGTTGTTCCATTTGCTCTTACTTAGATTATAATATTATGTTGACTAATTTTCTCTAATTTGATAAAGCACATCATCTAATTTTGTCAGGAGTTTTGCTAGCATAATTACTATGATTAGAAGAATTGTGAATTAGTAACTCTTGAGCACAGAATTTAAAATGTAGGAAATGAGCTTGACCAGGTCATGGGATTTGTAACTCAGGAACTCTATTACTTTATAATAAGCAATAAGGCATTTGATTTTGTAGATTGAATATTAGATATGAAGGGAGTCAAGAGTCTTATTTCTGATGCTATTTTAAAATATAATAATTTAATCAGTTTATAATTTGGTAGTCACTGCTTTTGTTTATGTAGAACTAATTGCTTAAATTCTTTGGGGACTCATGACAAAGTTGGATGAGTCTTATAAATACATGCAAATAATTGTTATGTAAATTTTCCATAATATGGATATATCAATGAGTGATATCAAAAGTCCACCCTCAAAAGCTTAGTTCTTTTAACTTCCCTCAGTGTATATAGTCCATTAGAACTTTCTCTAGATTAGTGCCCTGGAACACAAGGATTCCTTTACTAAGTGAGTAACATTTAATTTTTCCTGAATGACTAGATTATTCTGAAAGATAATGAAAGCTAGAATATATTCCCACTGGTGGATGACTGTGCCTGGTGTGGGTGTGCCCTAACACCACAGTCTTTGCCATTTTCCAGATGAGTGTTGTCAGGACCTCAATGCAGCAGTCTGATTCAATCTGGGAGATGGTGCAAAGCTTTTGATTAAAAGAGCAAAACAAACACTAACCTCTAAGCACTTTCAAGTGCCTCAGTAAAGTATGATTGCTCCATGGCTTTCACCTTTCTGGGGTATAGGTATATAAGATTAAAGGAAATCTCTGGGTCACAATATTTCCTCTCCATTATTTTCCTAGGGTGATTGTGAAATCACTCTATCTCTCAAAGGAGCTTCATTACAGAGCTCCATCTACCCTCAATTTCTGGATTTCCATTTTCCTAGATTTAATTTTGTTTTATAAATTGAGAAATCACTACAGCTTTTTTTTTTTTTTTTTTTTTTTTTTTAAGAAAAAGGGAAAAAGACAGGCTGGGGTTTTGACTCAGTGGAAGAGCACTTGCCTCGAATTTGTGAGGCACCAAGTTCGATTCTCAGCACCACATAAAAATAAATAAACAAAATAAAGGTATAAAAAATAAAGAAAGGAAAGCAAAAGAAAAAAAGTTTTATTGCTTTGCTAGCAAAGAAGCACAGAGGACTCCTGTCTCAGAGGCTGTGATTCTGTCCATTAAAGGGAGGAAGGGACTTTTAATTAGGTGATTTATTCCACATATTCTGTTAGAGTTGTAATTCACCTGTTAATTTAGGAGACAGTTATTTCTGAGATCTTTTATGCCTCTGTAAAGTCAGGATTATTGCATTCCTATGGTGGGTGTGTACTCAAAGAAGGATAACTCTGCATAAGAGGGAAAAGAAAGGTAATCTTGTTTACTTGAGATTAGGGAGGGGAAGCAATTAGAAAGGGGCAAGAAGAGAGGAAGAGAAAAGAAACATGGCCATTTTAAAAATAAGTTACAGTGGCAGAGCAGCAAGGGCTAAGTCAATGCACGAAATAGAACACTGTTACATTGCCCCACTGCCCTTTTCTACGTTCCATTTCTATGGAAAAATGGATGATGACATCTCCAAGTTGCTTCCTGTTGAAAGAGGGCAAAGCTGGGGGAAGTAACACAAAGTCTCTTTTTATCTGATGAGGCATGGACAGTTAAGGGTGTTCAGCATCAAAGCAGTCCAGAGGTCCATAGTGGCAAATGGCATGGCAGGTGACAGATGGCCAAGGGTGTCATGACTTTACTGAGTTCAGTTCCTTTTCCTCAAAGTGGACCATCATGGAGCAATCTTTACCATTCAGGGAGAGAAGGTGAGAGTTTCCTGAATCAAAAGAAGTTTTGACACCTACTGGACCAGTCCCTCAGTCCCTCCTTTTACTCACAGGAATAGCTACTCTGGTTCAACCTGAGGGAGACTTACCCATCTCCTAACTCTTTGGCAGTCAGTTCTAAACAAGTTCACCAGCCACCTTGCATCCTCAGTATGGAAGTGGAGTTTTTTGGAGAGCCAGGCCTGCGCAAGAAAGCTAAAGTGGGGGCTGCCAAATTTGTTACCAAAAGCTCAGTCTTTGTCCCCATGCCAATCCTATAATGAGGACATGGTTTTGATTAAAATGAAAAAGATGTGTATTGCTTTTCTCTTGTCCCAGAATCTGTGATTCTCACTACCACCATTTTAAAGGATCCCATTCTATGAAGGATTTTTTTGCCAGACTCCTTTAAATCCCTCAAATTCCAGAATGGGACCGAGTCGTTTTTGAGTTTCCTCTAGTGTCCTCTGCCACTGTGTCTGCCTTTCATTTTTATATAATCATAAATTTTGTCCGCATTATCTATAGAAAGAAATTAGGGGTATCAGCAGAAATCAAAAATGCAGATTAATTTAAGAGAAGGTATAGGATGGAAGCTGGTGCTAGCATATGGGTAGATTTAATGTGATCTACGAATTATGAGTATATAAGTAGAATTATTGAGATGTGATGGGGAAATTTGTTTTCACAAACAGAGAAAACAATAAACTAGGATTCTTACCTCATATTAATGAAAAAACAAACAAACAAACAAAACCACCTGATGATGCCATTACAAAAAGAAAAAAAAAAATTATGGAACAATATTCCTCACTAGCTCAGACATAAACTAAACAAAATGCAAATAGAAACCAATGACATATGGTGAAAGAGCTCTACAACGAAAACTGTAAAACATCAGTGAAAGTAATTGAAGAGTATACAAATAAATAAAAGATAGACTTGTGTTAGACTACTTAATGTTGTTAAAATGTTCACACCTCCCAAAGTGATCTGCAGATTTAATACAATCCCATCATAATATCCATATTTTGCATTTTTTCACAGAATTAGGGAAAAAAGAGGTCTTGAAATATATATAGAAACACAGGGAGTCCAAATGGCCAATATTGAGAGGGGGGGGGAAATGCTGAAAGCATCATGCTACCAGAAGTCAAAATATTCTACAAAAGTATAGTAATCAAAAACCATGATATGGGCATAAAAACAGACACATAGACAAATTGGAGCAGAATAGAAAACCCAAAAAATAACCTCGTGCACTTATAACCAACTGATATTTGACAAAAGTTTCAATCATGGGAAAATAATAATCTTCAGCAAACAGTGTTGGGAAAACTGGATATCCATAAGCACAAGAATGAAGCTAGATCCCTCTCTCTCACCAGTTATAAATACAACTCAAAATGGTTTTAAAGACATAAATGTTAAGTCTAAAACTATGGCTACCAGAAAGAAGCAGGGGAAATGCTTCAGAACATTGACCTATCCTTAAGACTCTCCAAAGAGTTTTTAGACAAGGCCTTAAATGCATAAGCAACAAAAATTGACAATTGATTTTGTATCAAAAAGCTGCTACAGAGCAAAAGAAACAATCAATACAGCAATGAGACAACATACAGAATGGAAGAAAACAAAAATGTTTTTAAACTATTTATTGACAATGGATAACATCCAAAGTTATGGTTTAGATATAGTGTCCTCCCAAAACTCACATGTGAGACAATGCAAGAAGGTTTGGAGGATAAATTATTGGGTTTTAGCCTTAACCTAATCAGTGAATTAATCCCTGATGGAATTAACTGAGTGGTTACTGGAGGCAGGTGGAGTGTGACTAGAGTGTGGTTCATTGGGGTGCATGGCTAGGGACCATATATATATATAAATCAAAAAAACCATGGTATGGGCATAAAAACAGACACATAGACAAATTGGAGCAGAATAGAGAACCCAGAACTAATCTCACGTGCTTATTACCAACTGATTTTTGACAAAAGTTTCAATCATGGGAAAAGAATAATTTTTGTATATTTGTATATATTTATATCTGGCAAGTGTAGCTCTCCCTCTCTGCTGTCTAATCATCCTGTGAGCTGCTTCCCTTTGCTACACTCTTTTACCATGATGCTCTGCCTCAACTGGAGCCCCAAGGAATAGAGCCAGCCACTTATGTACTGAGATCTCTGAAACTGTGAGCCCCTAAATAAACCTTTTCTCCTTTGCAGTTGTTCTGGTCAGGGCTTTAAGTCATAGCAGCAAAAAAACTAACATATCCAGTATAAATAAGGAACACAAACACTAAATAACAAAAATACTCGAATCAATTTAATAATGAGCTAACAATTTGAGCAAATATTTCTCAAAAGAAGACATATAAATATTCAGTAGAAATATGAAAAAATGTTCAGTATCAATAATCTTTGGGGAAATACAAATCAAATTCACAATGATATGCTATTTCACGTGGTTAGAATGCCTATTCTCAGACAAAATATAAGTGCTGGTCAGGATGGCTAAATTAAGCATAAAAATAAGATGAATAAAGTGAAGCCATATGAGTGCTCATACAAGGTTGAAGGGAGCTTAAATTTATAAAACCCATTTTAGAAAACTAGCAATACCCACTAAAGCTAAATATATGCCAAACTTTTGACCCAGCAATTCCATTCCTTGGCATATACCCAACAGAAGTGATTGCTTATGACCATCCAAGGACATAAGCAATGGATGTTCATCACAGCATTTCCTTAATAACCCACACCTGGACATAATCCAAATTCCTTTCAGTAATAGGCAGGATAAATAAGTGACGCTATAGTCATTCAATAGAATGGCATATATTAATACAGAACAAAATAAAAATATAAACAATAGGATGAATCTTGCATTCATTCTGCTGCAAGCAACTACTAGACTCAGGAAAGTATATAGTGTATGATTCCATCTATATGCATTTCATGAACAGACAAAGTGACTTTGGGATACAGTAATGGCTGTCTCTTAGAATGGGTGCTAATGGGGAAAGACATGATAGTGTTCGTGGTGCCAGAAAATTTTCATATCTTGATTTTATCAGAGACGGCATGGATAGAAACTTACATAAAAATCCATTGAGATGTACCCTTAGATATTTTACATCTCAAAAAAAAATTACTAAGTATTGGAGTAGTCATCCCCCAAATTCTAGTATTGAAGGGGGACAACTCTGTTAGAAAAGCCACAAAATTCCCACTTGCTTCACACTCTTTGCATTCTTGCTTTCTAGCTGTTCCTACCTTTTCACAAAGCAAGTCTGAAGCTCCATTATTCATCTTTTGCTCTTCCCATGAATTCTGGTCCTGTGGCTATGTTCTGTCAACGAGTTTTCTTTCATTGTGTATCTTCATCAACAATGTAATCACTCAGGGAATCTATGGAAACTAAAAATCTTTCTGTCCTACAAAATTTACATTTTCTTTTGGACATTTCTAAGATTGTTTCTCACATCTGGAAAGTTGTTTCCTTTCCATTTCATTTGCCCACAATCTATTACTTTATAGCATCCACTAAAATATCATTGCTACAGAATCCTCTGCTGGTTCTCATATTCTTTGCATTATATTTATGCTGCATAGCAAACACTATTTTTGATATTCTGGACACCCCCTTGGCTTATTTCTTCATTTCATTCAGAGTTTTGCTCAAATGTCATCTTATTGGTTTGTCCTATAAAACCATTCTTAAAATTTGTAAACCCTCCAGTTTCCTTCTTCCTTTCCATTGCTTTATTTCCCTCTCTTGCACTTACATACATGTAGATGGACACACATCAGAACAAACAAAAATATTCTTCAAAATAAAAAATAATAGCTAGCACACAATGAATACTCATTACATATTTCATAAATGAGCAAGTGAATGAATAACAAAAATTTATGATTTTGGAGCACTGAACAATGTAATTTACCCTTTATGTGTTTTAGTTAATATTTTTATTTGTGCATGTGTTGTCATTAAATACACTAAATTTATTATTCACTCATTTACTGCAGTGTATATTTCTGGGCTATTTTACAATATTCGCACATCCCTGCTAAGTTATCTGGTAATCTTTTTCTTTAATGAATGTTTCAAAACATATATATATATATATATATGTATTAAAATGTTTACTTCACTTTTCCAATTTATAAAATCCAGTGGGAGCATTGTAAAGATTAAAACAGCAAAATGCACATTCTTTGAAACATTTAAATAGATGTAATTTGAAGAAACAACAAAAAAAAAATTCAAATCAACAACAATCTTAAAATCCTAAAAATGAAGCAATAAGGAGAAAGCTGATATTAACATGACACATGATTGTATAATCAGTGATGAGATCTTAGAGAACTGAAAGAAGATCTGCAAATCCAGACATATGTGAAGCAATATGAAAAGTAATAGAACCACATCACATATATTGTTTTACCATAAACAGTTTATTTTTTTGTTCTGTCCCCAATTTTGCTAAAAAAAAAGAAAAAAAATACACTGTTTTACTAAGAAAAACGTTATGATTACATATTACTGCTTAATTTTATTTAACAATTTCAAATAGTCAGTATAGTTTTTCTAACTCGGGATTAGTCTAGACAAACAGAAGGGAAACACATTAGTTGAGAATCAAGAACAGCTTCATTTCTTAAAGACCTCCAAATCCTTATATAAATGAACAGCTTGATATTTTTTAAAAATTGGGTAAAATTTCTCAGCATGACCTTAAGTATGTCTATAGCCTTGTTTAAAAACCCTGCACTGATACATGCTATTATGAAAATATTCTTAGTGGCACTAGTATCTTTTAAATTGCACTGATAGTTTTAATTTAAATTAAACTTATTGTTATCAGTGCCTGCAGATGTATGAGAAGTTTACTGTGTAAGTGGCACCATAAAGTGAAACTGAATAATACAACAATAAAAATGAAGGCAGGTTAATTAAAATGAAGCCCATGAAGATTTCTCTGGGAAAGACAACCTATTTCATATTGTAAGTCAAATTCTTTCCTTACCTGGTTTCTCACATATCCAAATTCTAACATTTATAATTGGAAATAAAATTTTCATAATAAATTGGAGTGAAGAATTGAATGGGAAAACATACCAATGTAGGTGGGCTTTTTAAAAATTCCATTTATCTTTTTTTTATGTTTTAAGGAAGTGCATTTAAATTATTCCAAACAGTACATTATGAAGGCAAGCAATCAGCAGCCCAGCCAAGCTGAAAAGAGGAATGAATTTGCCTGAGAAATAAAAGGAGAGGAACAGTTAAAAATGAAATATTTTGTGCTATTTAAATTGCAAATGTAGTTATTTTTTATCAATGTCTCCAGTGCCTTTTTAGCAGTTTTGAATAAATGATGAAAGTAGCATCTTTTTTCTCCCCACTGTTATCAATGGTTTAGACAGTACAATTAATTTCTCTTGGAACACAAATTTTGTTTTGTTTTTTTTTTTCTCTTTAAAATTTTGGCAGTTGTTGTTTTTGTGTTCAATGTTTCCATCTACTTGGTGGTAGATTTGATAATTTTATAAAAGAAGATATTGTCCATCATAAGAGAAAATAAGATAAGTACTAGGAGAATAATGAAGTTCTGTAGAAAATTCATAAACATGTCATTTTCTACCATTTTCTTCATTTTATCCCGAAAAGTTTAAGCTTTTTAACTCAGTATTTCAGCTTCTTAAAAGATGATTTCAAATATTATAATTTTTTTTCCAAGCAACTTCTAAAATCAATTGTTACTAAAGGTTTTGGGGATAGCTGTCATCTGATTCCCTTTGTATTTAGCCCTTTCACTAAGATGGCAGGCTCCAGCTCTCTTTTCTCCAAGGTCAGTATGCTGTGACTATGGCCTCTGGTATCATTTGCCTTCAGTAAGTAGTATAACCTTAGAGAAAAGTTTGGTCGAGCCTTTCCCTAGATTTCTACTGAGTAAATAAAATTGAATTCACAGTGTCTTGGCCACACAAGAGAGTGATTAGTTCCATTGTAACTCACTGGCTACCTTCTTGCTGAGGCAAAGTGCTTCTCAGGGAAGGCCTCTACATTTGCCATCCACTCCTGTCCCCTCAGAAGACCTAACAGACGCTTGTCAGATCCTAGAGATCTCAGATACTCACTTGCCCCAAATTCTGGAAAGTTTTTTTTTTTTTCTTTTTCCAAAGAAAGACTTATTTTTCCATACTGTCCCAACTTCAAAACCTAGGTGACACCATGACCTGATTGCACCCAAAATGGACAACTAAGGCTGAAATTTTCTGAATAGAACAAGCCCCCAGAAAGCTGCTTGTTCAGATCTGGGAAAGTTCCACCAACAACAGAGCACATATTTGCTATAAGGTTCTGATCCTGGTCTCTATTCTCTCACTCTAGTATGTAAGATTTCTGAGATTTGGGATATGGCTTCTGGTCAGTAGGAAGTGTGATTCAATAGGTTTCATTAATAATAAAGCATTACCCTGGGTTTGTCTCCCTGTGCAAGTTTCTCACAGACCTCTGCAGTGGTTGAGCAGCATCTCCAAGACAGGAGTACAGCATCTGCAGGGCATCACAAGGAACAGTTTAGCAATCTTCTTTAGACATCCTCCCAAAAAATGGCATTTAAGGTTTTTCTTTAATTGTTTATTAAGAATTTCCTCTAGATCACATTTTCACCTACTCTTGATATATAATTTATATTTACCCATGAAATTGTTCCAATGTATTTATAGAATAAAATAGGACATAATTTAAAGTACAGTCATAAATAATTATTCATCATTAAATTTCTAACTGAAAAAAAAAATGTTTTCAGTTTTACATAGTTTACAATTTTACCAGGCCTAGTCAAAACTGATGGATCCTCTTCATGAAATATTCCAGCACTGTCCCATTCTGGCTGATCTCCCCATCCTTGGCTCATCCATAACAATATGAAAAGGTCAGTTCATTTTACATTTAATTGTATGTGCCTCATGGAATTTATTCACTTTGTATATCAACCATTTTTAGATTGTAATTACCCTTGTGTTTTTTTTTTTTTCAATCTAGCAAATATATTGTGAAATTTTATAGGGAAGTGCTGAGAGCCATAGCCAAGCAGGAATGATGCACGGCAATTTCTTTGTCAGCCTACCCAATGTTGCTTAAAGGGAGGACTCTCCATTGTGGAAATGGGCTTGCCTTGGACCCAGGTCATTTGCAGTGACATTGCATGAATGTTTGAGAAAGGTGACCCTGCTCAAGGACCAGGGCAGATCCAGGTTTAGGGCGGTTCCAGGTTTAGGTTGTATTCTGCTGGGAATAGTGCAGTTCCAGGTTTAAGGTGGACCCTGCTGGGAATAGGGCGTATCCTGTTGCCTCAGGCGCCCGCCCACTCCTTGAGTTCTCCCGGGATTCAGAGAGTATTTGGGATGGAGAGCCCGGTGGAGGTGTGGATTTTCCCCAGAACGTGCGTGTAGAGTGCCGGTGACAGTTTGAGAATAAAGAGTTGCTGTTTGAATCTACAAGGTGTGTGGTGGCTCGGTTATTTTGTGCCCAGCCAGACTTCGGCAGGGAAGATTTTTGTTGACAGCCTGTGATGACACTACTAATAATTAAACTGTATTGAGCTCTTGCTACATGCTAAAGATTCTTCCAAGAATTTTTTTATACACTAGCACATGGGTCCTCACAGAAACCTGTGAGGTTAGTACCATTATCATCACAGAGGTAAAGATTAAGTAGCAAGTTGTAAGTAGTCGAGTTGTATTAGCCATAGCCCCTAATATTTCCCCCTAAACTCTAAGTATTCTTACACACTGGAAATATTGAATTTCAACCCTTAAAGGGTTTGATAAGGCCCATAATCTCTTCAAAATATAGTGACATTTAAGAGTTTGGAATCCAAAGAGCTTTAAATTTCTACCTTTATATGGAAGAAATGCCAGGCCCCTATCTGAATCAGATATAAACACAGAACATGAGTGGTGAAAGAAATGTAAATTTTTTTACATTTTGCTCCTTTTTTTGCTCCTTTTTTTTCCTTCTTTTGCTCCTTTTCATTTTCCGAAAGTCACAGAGTCATTGGTCGGAGATGCAGAATGCTGGTCCAGACCCTTTTTAATTTAGTTTAAGTTGAATTCCCAGGAAATATTTTTATTGTGTTACCCTGCTGGAACAGGCCATTAGTAAATGAATTTATGGAGGAAAGTTTCCCTCACAAAAGCCCTTATAGCTGGGCTTTCACAAGGTTTGCTGAGTTCTCTATGAGTAATAGATTTAAGAAGGTCAAGAAAACAGACATCTTTTTTATACTATATGGTACTTTATTTCATCAATTCTTTGGTCTCCATGTGGTAACCTTTCAAAAACATTTTAGAGCAATTCCTTAAAACTGCTTATTGAATTTAGATATAATAGAATAGAATCTCACAGAGCTTTATATCATTTTTTGCTTTATGATGAAATCCAAGATCTTTTCTTATTTGCATGGTTTTCTAAAGCATAATTCAAATAAAGGTAAAGAATTCTGACATTTCAGTATGGCTTTCTCTTCAATTTCTAGTCATTTATCAAAAATGCTTTTACTTTTAATTATAACTTTTTAAAATGTATTTAACTTTGTGATTATGAACCACAGATAAATAGAAATGTAAGTTGTTTGTAGTAATTGTTTATCATATATTGAAGTCTTTACCTTACTTCTCTAATTAGGTATCAATTCATACATTCATTCAATCACCCTATGTTCATTAAAAGAATATTATATAATGAATTTTTGTTCTAGGATCTAAAGATATTTTACTGAGGGAAACAAACATATCCCTTGTCTTTAACCCACTGAGAAACCAAGACATGAATAAATAAATTACACAACTATATAAATTCTTTGATCAGTTCCATAAATCAAAATATGTTGGTAGTCATGAAGCCTTATAAGAGATGTGCATCATCTCTACAGAGTGGAAAAGGTAAGAAGTTTTAAGAGTCCTGATAAATTATTGTTTGAAAAAGTTCCACAGAAGATAAATATGTGAATAAATGAGAAAAGAAATCTAGGCAAAAGGAACAGCCTGTGCAAGTGTCCTGAGGTAAGACAGCATATCATCTTCTGAAAAAAAATGAAATAGAGAAAACATGGTGGAAGAATGTAAAGCAAAGGAAGAATAGCATAAGAAGAGGCTGGAGCATTTGATAAGAATCAGATTAAATCAACAGTAAAGATTGCATCAAAGATGCCAGCATTTATTATAAAATAATGGAGCCACTAAAGGACTATTTTGGAAAGAGGGTGACATTTTGGAATTGAATTTTGAAAAGCTCTTAGAAATTATATTATCGATTTGGATGGGAAGTGGAATAAGTATAGATGTGAAAAAAAACCAATTCAGATGATGGAATTCAAGACTAGAGTAGTTTACAGAAGAGGAAGAGAAAGTAAAGATGCTAATGACATTTAGAAACAAAATCTAAACCAGAAATGAATTAAATATAACTGGCAAGGGTAACAAAAATCCCATTTTGAATTTTTTTATTTGTTCTCATTAGTTATACATGACAGTAGAATGTATTTTGTAACATCATGAATAAATGTAGTATAACTTCTCATTTGTCTGGTTGTACATGATGTAGAGTTAAACAGGTTGTGTAATCACATATATACATAGGGTAATTCTGTCTATTCACTCTCTTATCCTTCCTTCTCCCACAAACCTTCCCTCCTCTCATTCCGTAGTTTACCCCCCAACACCCTCTATCACCTTATTGTGATTGACCATCTACATAACAGAGAAAACATTCAGCCTTTGGTATTTTAGGATTGGCTTATTTTGCTTATAATATTTCCTGCTCCATCCATTTACTGGCAAATGCCTAACTTCATTCTTCTTTAAAGCTGAGTAATATTCCATTATGTGTGTGTGTGTGTGTGTGTGTGTGTGTATACAAAAAAATCACATTTTAAGGATGACTCTGATTTCTGGCTTGAGAAACAAATCAGATGCTAAAGGCTACATTCTAAGAAAAGGACATGGCAAGACAATCATTTGGCCATTGAGGTAACTTCGAAACATAAAATGGAGAAGAAATAAGACATTTATAAGTCCTAGAGCTCAGTGATAGTTCCAGGTTAGACATAGAAATCCGATTCATCTTCACATGACAAGCTTTGGAGAAAGAAAAATCAAAGGTCAATTTAGAGGGACTTTCATTCTCTAAATCTGAGCAAAAAATAGTTACCCAATCTTGTCTATTTTTTTTTCAAATAATCTACATCTTTTCTTTATCCCTCCTATTTGGGTACTTTTTCTTACCAACTCTACATACACTAATCCAATGTCTCCTAGCTGACATTCCTATCTCAGGAGTGATTACAACTCATCTTTTACTTGGTAGGAGTCAGCATATTTGCTTAGATTTTTTTCTGTACAACAGATTTCTAAAGAATGAAGATTGCATTCCAAGGGACTTTGGAGGAACATTGCAGGACTGTTTCTTCAAGATCCAGTCTTCACCTGTATCTCAGGATTCATTTCTTCTTACCAGGTCTGTACAATTTCTGAGATTCAGAAATGAATCAGCACAATGTTTCTTCTCATGCACCTCAGAGATTAGCAGATACAGGTCCTGGCAGACACTCAGTGAATGTTCATTGAATAAAGGAGTAAGTCTGCAGTTACCTCTCAAAGGATGTGGTGTTGAAATCATAATTCTTAATTTCTCAAAGACATTCAACCATTGCTCAGACTTTATAAACTTTCAAGGAAAAATTAAAGTTTTTGAACTCTTATTCAATACAGGAAAACATCCTAAACATACACAAGGAGTCAAAAATTAAATGTTCTTTAGTTCTTTAATGTCTAGAATTTTGTAATGCCAGTAGAGTAATCTAACCAGTGGGACATTTCTTTTTCAGCTTCTTAGGCTGCTCTAAATAAACTTGGATAATAAATTATCAAAGCTATGATACCAAATTAAATATAGAAACTCTTCATTTTTCAATGCTGAATAAGAAAGCTTTTAGCGCTCACCTTGGCACAACATATACTAAAATTGGAACTCTACAGAGAAAGACTAGCATGGCCCCTAAACAAGAATGGCATACAAATTTGTGAAGCATTTTTTCAAGAATTAATAAATGGTATGGATTCAAACTAAAAAGCTTCTTCTCAGCAAAAGAAACAATCAATAAGGTAAAGAGAAAGTCTACATTTTGGGAGCAAATTTTTGCCACACACACATCAGATAGAGCACTAATCTCCAGGGTATATAAAGAACTCAAAAAAAAAATAACACACACACACACACACACAAATAAATAAATAAACAACAATCAATAAATGGGCCAAGGAGCTGAATAGATACTTCTAAGAAGATATACAACTGATCAACAAATATATGAAAAAAAAGTTCAACATCTCTAGTAATAAGAGAAATGCAAATTAAAACTACTCTAAGATTTCATCTCACTCCAGTCATAATGGCAGTTATCAAGAATACAAACAACAATAAGTGTTGGTGAGGATGTGGGGCAAAAGGTACACTCATACATTGCAGGTGGTACTGCAAATTGGTGCAACCACTCTGGAAAGCAGTATGGAGATTCCTTAGAAAACATGGAATGGAACCATCATTTGATCCAGCTATCCCACTCCTCGGTCTATACCCAAAGGACTTAAAATCAGTATATTACAGGGACACAGTCATATCAATGTTTATGGCAGCTCAATTCACATAGCTAAACAGTGGAAGAAACCTAGATACCCTTCAATAGATAAATGGATAAGGAAAACTGTGGTATATAAACACAATGGAATATTACTCAGCATTAAAAGATAATAAAATTATGGCATTTGCAGGTAAATAGACAGAGTTGGAGAGTATCATATTAAGTGAAGTAAGCCAACCCTCCCCCCCCACCAAAAAAAAGCTGAATGTTCTTTCTGATAAGTGGATGCTGATCTGTAATGGGTTAGGGAATGGGAAAAATGCAGGAACTTTGGGCAAAAGGAAAGGAGAAGAGGGGAAGGAGTATGGAGGCAGGAAAGATGTACGTCTGCATATATGGTGCAACACTACATCCTGTACCACAAGAGAAATGAAAAGTTGTGCTGCAACTGTGTACAATGAACCAAAATGCATTCTGCTATCATATATACCTAATTAAAATAAATAAATAAATTTTAAAAAAGAATATACAAAAAAAAGAATAAGTAAAAAACATCCGAGTAATACACTCAAAGTTTTTAGAAAATAATTGTAAATGTAAAATTTTATGTCCAGTAAAATATATTATTCAAAAGTAAAGTCAAAATAAAGATGTAAGCACACATTTTTTAAAAAGAAAGAAAGAAAGCTTTTAAAATGGCAACCACTGATGAAGGCATATAAATGTTGCTGCTCTGCAGAGGAAGGAGCTTTAAAGATCACTTGCTAATCAGAAACAGTATTCAAGAAATTTATAAATGTCTTTGTACATGCAGTGTTTGCAGGTGGGAAAAGTCTACACATTCAGATATAGTTTACTCAAAAAATAACTCCTTCTCTTCTAAGTTGATCAAAGTTAAATCAAAAGTAAATAAAAGTCACTGTTAACAATCAGCGTTCCCTGGCAACTTAGGACTCTGGATTTCTTTTTCTGAACATCTGCCCAGCTGTCTCAGATTGGTTTATGATTGCTGCCTCTGTAGATATTGTTGACATTCTGTTTTATATTTTATCTTTACTTGGTGTTAAGAAATGCTACCTGAATTTCTTTTGAATTGTGTAAGTTCCTACTTATCTACTCAGTCCAACTGACTCATTTATTTTCTTATCCAATTCAGGAAAAAGAAAAGATCAATCTAGCAGCATATATTTAAAATATATGCTAACATTTGCATAAAATTAAGAAAGAAATTTTTTATTACCTGTTTAAAGAACACAATATGTTTGGTATGTGTGTGTATATATAGTCCTGGAGATCAAATGCAAGTCCTAGAACATGTTAAACATCCACTTTACCACTGAGTTATAGTCACAACCCTCACAACTAAAACTTAAATATCTATTCCATAGTTCTCATTTTCCTCAACCATACCTAACTCTTCACCTCTAAACAGATGTTCTTCTTGTCTTCTTCTTAATTTATTGAGTTAATTTATCTCTTTGAGGAGATAGAGGCTACCTTTCATTTGTAGGTTCTATTGTTTCAACCCATTCTTTCACTCCATGTCCTATTAATTATTAAGACTGTGTGAATTTACCTTGCCACTAACACTGACTGATTTCTTAGATGAACTGGGTTATCCAAACTTCTAATATTTGCATGATTGGTGACCCAGGACATAATCCTCTAGTCAGATTTACCTCTGGCTTAAAAAAGGAAATAGAGCTGGAATAGAACTTGTTTGTCAGCAGTATTCAACCAAAGAGTTTTTACTGTTAACCATCACATTAAAATTATATAAATGCTTTGTATACAATATGAAGCAAAAATATAATAGTTTCATAGATGACATTTTTAAGATATATCTTTCTTTAAGCCAATTCACAAAACCTTCCATAAAATATCTTAAATGAACTTGTTTAAGAAAATAAGACAATTGTCGTTAATATCATAATCAGCACCTTTTAATATCATAATTGGAAAATACTGCTTTAGTAGCTATTATCATATTAATTAGGAAAAGTATAAAGGAACAATGGATATTGTGTCCTAGTTTATATGCAGGTATAATAAGAATTCAGAAATATTTTATTAATGATATTTTTATAACAACACATATGAAATGAGTTAATTTATTGACATTTCAGATGTTCATGCATATAAATTAATTTCAAATAGCTAATACATGTAGGGTTTATCCCCAGAATTTTGTATGAACCGCAATTAATTTATTATATAGTTAAAAATACTTTTTTTCTTTAAAATACTTTAACTAGGCTAGGTATAATGACACATGACTATAATTTCAGTGACTCAGGAAGTTGAGACAGGAGAATCACAATTTAGAGGTCAGCCTCAACAATTTAGTGAGGCCCTAAACAATTTAGCAAGACTCCTATCTCAAAATAAAATTAAAAAGGACTGGGGACTTATCACAGGAGTGGTAAAGCACCCTGGGTTCAATCCCCAATAAAATAAATAAATAAATAGATAGATAGATAAAATACTTCAACTGAATTCACTTGTATGAGTAAAGCATAAATTCCCTAATTTTCTGAAATAAACTTGACTAATTATTTTTAAATCCAGATGGCAAAAATATATGAACACTAAATTTCACAATAATGTTGCAATAAAATTAAATTTACATAGTGCTTGTGCTTATTGAAAATGTTTTTTGAAAGAGCACAATATAGTCAAACACAATTTGAAACTTTTTTCATAATACTATCCCAGAATACTTGCATGTATTGAAAAATCACTTGGTAGTCCCTTAATATGTACAATTCTGGGGGGTTTCTTAAATATGCTAGCTAAAAATACTCAATTAAAAAAATACTGGAATGAATATTTTAAATATGAGTATTTTTAAATAGTAGATTGTCTAGAATTTAAAAAAAAACAGTCAATTACCTAAGTCAAAAATATTGGGAAACATGGTTTACATTCCTTGATATTACAAACATAAAAATAATAGTTACTTCTGATATTTATGTTGTTAGTCTCAGAAGGCTTTGTAAACAAAAGTGATAACCAGCCAATCTTCAAATTAATCATTTCGCATTGTTTTAGTAGCCTATTGTTCTCAAGCAGCAGTGATGTTAAAAACAAACAAATAATGTAAAGTCTGGTAGTCAAAGACAAACAATTATAGAGCTACTCTGATTGTAGGGAATGTTCGGTGTAATTTGAATTAGCAAATTGAAGTGGGTGTCTTTTTCCAAATGTCCATTAATGCTAATGAGCAAAGAAGCACAGAGTACTGGAGCTCCACTAATCAGGAGTTGTCAATGGTGGGTCAAAAGAACCAAGTGATGGAGGCAAATTTTATATACTTAGTAATAAGTAGGAAATTATTATGTATGATTTTATCTTAATTGGTTTGAGAATTAATTGGGTGATAACAAAAGCTGGCATAAAGCTTTTCATTTGAGTAGAACAATTAAAAACCCCAAAAGGCTTGGAGTTGATGATAACCACTCTACTGGATTAACTTCTAGCTATAAAATCAAAAGAGATTTATTATTTATCTGAAAATTGAGTTAATGTTAATGACTAATGTATATTACTTAGCTGGGTACATTTCAACTTTTCAAAGCATGTTTCTGTAGTCAAGGTCAAGTCTGTATAAAATTGATATAATAGTAAGCAATTTCCATGATGACATTTTTTCTCATTTACATCAAAATTGGAAAAGATAACAAGACATAGCATTTTTTACCTCTACACCAAGAGCTGAAAATTTTCATTTTATCCATCATCTGTTCAATCTGCCATACTAAAACTATAATATTTATTGGGCTCAAATTAGAAATAAGAACAATTTAAAAAAATCCTGTCATTTGTAACAAGATAGATAAACCTGGTGGACATTGTGTTAAGTGAAATAAGTCAAGCACTGAAAAAAAAAAAAAAAGACTCGGCTTTTCACACATATGTGGTATCTTTTTAAAAATAGAATTCAGAAGCAGAGAGAAGAGAATGGTGGTTACCAATGACTAAAGAAGTAAAAGATATTAGCCAGAGGATATAAAATGTCATATAAACAGGAGGAATAAGTTCAACAGATCTATTGTATAACATAGTGACTATTGTTAATAATAATGTTTTGTATAGTTGAAAATAGCTGGAGCTAAATTTTGTGTACTCATGACAAAAATGGTATGTATGTGAGGTTATGCTTGATTTAGCCATCTCCATTATGTATATTTTATTTGTTAATAAGAAAGGAAGAGAGAAAGATTTATGTGTCTGATAAGGTCCAATTATCTTAATCTTAATTTCTAAAAATTTTATTTTATCTTTAAATGCTGTAGGAATAGCTAAGAAAGGTAAGTCTAGCCTTGATATTTATTACAAGTGAAATATTTGGGGATGAACTCTAGTTTGTCAGTGACTGATGACATAAAGTTCATTGTCAGTTCATTGTCAATCAACACTGTTCATTTATTCCTAGAATCCTAAGAAAATATTATAACTATAGAATGACTTTTAGTCACAACTGATTTGCATATATTTATAGTGCTGATCAAAGAAATGTATTTCTAGTATAATCCTTAATTAATTAATATTCAAAAGAAACATTAACTCTTCTTCTAGCTTTTGTCAACTAATTTCTTACCAGATAGTACGAATTCAATTTGCCTACATTTTTTATCTTTTCAATTTTCAAAAAGAAGAGGCAATGTTTTTCATGTCACCAGATTGTAAAGCAGATTATTTAGACAAATGCCAAAAGCCTTAAGTACTTATGAAAGGATTAGTCTCAATTTTTAATATAGTACTCAATGTATATTCTGTTTCCTAAAAAGAAATGGAATTTTAATAAAGATATCTTAAAATAAAAAATGTTTGCTTTAAATTCAGCATAGATTTCTCTTCCTTTAAAATAGGTTTGAAAAATATGTTTTCTGTATGATTAACAGTCTTAAATTATATTTGTGAGAAATTATTATCCAGGTAGGTAAACTGTATCTTATACTCACACTAAGAAAATATTGGTCTCCAATGGAATTTTTTGAGTATATCTACTCAGATAAAAATAACAGAGTGTGAACACAATAAAATATCAGAAAATATATTATATAAACAAGAAATGCTGAATTTGTGTTCTGAAAACTGTTTCAAGTATGAGAGCTCTTTGTATTACCAACAGTGTCTTCACAATATCATAGTCATTCGGCAGACTTGACAAGTTTGTGTGACTGAGGAAATTTAAAACTACTTTGAAATTCTCTGAGCGACTCACAGATACCATCAAAACATGCAGCTATAGTATCAAGAAGTGTTGAAGAATTATGCTTTTGACATTGTGCCAAGAAATGTAGTGAGCTTCTTTCTTGTCCATTATCAAGCACAGGTCTGCACCCAAGCCTTTGGGCGAGGCACCTCCATAGATATTTCTCATACATCAGCTTACGGCACTAGTTTTAAACCGGAAAAAGCCTCTTTCTCAGCCTAGGGAAGCAACCTGATGTAAGCAGAAAACAACAGAATGCACAGGCAGGATAACTATCTCTGCCATTAGCCAGCAAATCGAGGAAACCCCCAGCATTTGGACTTTACATCTAGAAAATGATGGGTGTGAACTTGCCGCTATCCCATTTAACACTCCAAGAGCTGGTTATGCTTCAAGTCAGTCAAAAGTATAGCTCTTAGTACAAGGAAGATGACCCAAACTAGCTTTTTCTAAACTGCAGAGTCTGTTAAATGGAACAAATTGCAAAGGACCAGGAAGTAAGGGAGAGAAGAAAGTAAGAACAATAGTGGGGAAAAAAGCAGGAAGAAGGAAGTAAGCAGACATTTTTTGTTTTTATTTGTTATTGCTTTGATTTTTTTTCCTGATTTTCCTAAATTGAGCTGTTCTTATTTTTTTCATTGTAATTTGTTATATACAATTTGTTATATATGACAGCAGAATGCATTATAGTTCATATTACACATATAGAGCACAATTTTTCATATCTCTGGTTGTATATCATTACCCTAAGTACATGTATGAAGACACAAATGGTGTGACTATACTTTGTATTGATTTTTTATTTCAAAGGCAGGAATTGGAATTCCATATTGGACATTTTAGAGATCTACCTAAAGGCTGTGGTTCACCTGGCTGTGTCTGTCTTCATTGCTTTAATTGCTCAGACACCTTAGACAAATCCCTCCGTAGTTGTGGTCCTGTCCCATTGTTCTTATAATGACATCACTGCCCAGAAATACCAAAAACTTCAATTTTCAAATTTTATCTATCCCTAAGTCTTGACTATTTTTTCCCCTCATTAAAAACTCCTAAAAATCACACAACTCTGTCTACTCCTGTCATTCCCACCTGTCATATCCTCTTTGCTGGACACTATTTGCCTTTCCCAGTCAAACCTGTCTCTATTCTATAGCCATTTAAAAATCCATGCCAATTATATCACTCTAAACTTAAAGGCTGGTTGTGACTTTCCACTTCTCTTCAGATAAAACCATACTCACCCAAAATGCTATCTATTAGAACTGTCTGAAATCATGAAAATGTTCTCTGAACATCTCCAGCCTGGTAGCCACTACCCACAGTGGGTCATAAGCACTTGTAACGTGACTAGTTAAAGAACTAAATTCCTAAATTGATTTAATTTTAATCAGTTTAAATTCTAATTTAAATAATCACATGGGCCAATAACTACTGTTTTAGGCAGGATAGCTCAAAATGTGGTCCACATTGTCTAGTCACTCCATAAATATTAACTGAATGAAGTGAGTCTTATTTCATCACTTGGTACTCTTAATTTGATTTGAAATTTTCTGGGAATATTTTCAGCAAATCTTTGTGTAAATGTGAAGCAGGCAAAATAGCAACCAAAAAAAAAAAAAAAAAAAAAACTTATAAAATTGCCTGACCTCCTCTCAGGCCAACAAGGAAATGGAATTTGAAAATGGCCTTAGCATTTAATGGTAGGATGATCATCCGCAAACACTTGAACTGAGAACTCAAACACACTGATTATTTGTATCTGATGTGCCCATAACAGCCTATCCTTTATTTAAGTTGACAAATTAGGGGGAAAATCTCTCATGATTTTCTCCATCCACCTGAGGTACACAAATCCCCTTGCTCTTTATATTTTAGTTTAATCCCCTTTCAAATCACTTGTTCCTATAATTGGCATTTTTATCTCCTTATGTGCTTCTGCTTGTCCCCATTTCACACTTGCCGTCAGCATACTTTTCTGGAGCTTAGTACCTTTAAAGAGCCGTGCACAGTTCTATTGTAACTTAGACTCTTAAGCTTCTTTTCAACGGTCTTTAAGTTTTAATCCTTTTTCCCCCCATCGTGACATCTTCAATCCTAATTCCACAAATAAATCTTGCATTTTTGAGGGGACAGGTTTATGGGGCAATCTGTGCATTTATCCACCTTGCCTCCCACCTTGAAGACAAAGGAGTCATCTCTCTGAATTCTCTGAAGAGCATGTAATATTGAATCTACATCTAGATGTCTGTCTACACAAAATGCTTCAGTAATCTACTCATAATTCCACAAAGCACTAAAGAACTTCCATTTCACAACGATTCTTTTTTTCCCATATTTTGTATTGATGATTATAATGTTCATGATGATGGAATTTATTGTTACATACTCATACATGCGTGCAATATAACAATATGGTTTGGCCAATCATCCCTAGTATTTCCCCTTTTTCTCCTCTCCTCCCTCGCCTGATCCCTTTCCTGTACTCTACCTATTTTCCTTCAGTTCTCTTTAGTCTTTCACATGTATGTGAAAGTATGTTGGGAATGTTCACCTTCTTTTCTCAATGTAGCCCAGGGTATGGGTGCATAATAATTAGTAGGCAAAAGTATGAGCTCCACGTAACACCTTTGCTGTTATCTAACTGTTTGAATCTAATCGTGTGTTAGTCAAGAAAAAAAGTCCATTTTGGCTCACAGTTTCGGAGGTACTGGTTCTTTGTCAGTTGGCCTCAGTGCTTTAGGTCTGTCGTGAAACAGCATACCATGTCAGGAAGCATGTGAAAGCAAAACTGCTTACTTTGTGACCAGGAAAAAAAAAATGGGGCCAGCGTTCTGCTATCCCCTTCAAGGGCATGTCACCAATGACCTAATGACTTCCCACTAGGCCACCTCCTAAAAGTTCCACCACCTACCAATAGGACTGCCCTAGGGACCAAGCCTTTAACTCATGGGCCATTGGGGACTTTCAGTACCTTAACTAGAGCACATCCCATCACTTAAAAAATAGTAACAATACTTACTAATACCAAATCAGTTTACTCAGTTTGAATGCCTACTTATCATAAATTTGGCAAATACAGGTTTCTATTTCCTCTTACTGCTAAGATTTGATTTGGCTTTTCCTCCAAGGATTCCTGAGGTTAACTATACAGTTCAAGCCCGTAATTCCCAGGTAAAATAATGACTTGGTCCTTCAGTGACTTTACCCCATCATCTCTAATCATCTAGAATTATTTTTATTGACTAAGACCAAGTACCTAGTGTGACTGGATTTCAGATAACTGCTAGTCTCTACCTACTCTTCATTACATGGTCGATTATTCTCATTCTCTTCTGCGACTGAAGCACTAATATCTACATGGCTGGAAGCATGGCTAGTACTTTTCAGTCCTTTATTGTACTTGTCAATCTCCAAACACTTGTCTTATTTTGAATGGATGGCTGTCTTGGATCTCACATCTATCCTCCATTTAATTTCAAATATTGAGTATCATTTTTTTATCATATTACATTCCTTTGGACAAATTACACCTAAGTTTGCCATCATGCACTAGATCACCTGGCTGTCATTGCAGATACCAGCCACCATAACTGGTTAATAATCTGGCCCTTTTGTTCTTGTTCTTTTCTATCCATTTGCAAAGGCTCATGTTTTCAAAGCCCATGCCTCTCTCTTTAGCCCAACAGACATGTCCTGTTAGGATGAAAAATTCTTTATATAAACACAAGTAAGAAAAATTAGAAGGGGATAGGTTCTAGTTGAGAAAATCTGGGGAAAAAGTAAACTGTTTTCTAGTATAATATCACCATTGCCATTATATATATTATATAGATGAAATTGTAGTAGAAAGAAAACAAAAAAATGTTCTAGCAGTAATTGTTGATTTTTCACTTTAAAACTGAATTCAAATAAGTTAATTTGGTGGCACATATTTAAAAAAAAAAAAACTGCATTCTTACACCCAAACCAGCACTTCCATAAATACTCCTCACACTGCTCACAAGTTCTCTAGGGTGAATGGAATAGTTTCTGTGTTCTGCATTAACCTAATGACATTTGAGCAACAACTGACCTGGAAAATCTGGAGAACACAGTCCTATAGGTCTAATAGCTTTTTAAGGTGAAATGTCTATCCTCCGTAGTGGCAGGCAACACAGGTTTAGCAGCAGATGTCTTTCAGCCTAGCTGCCCCAGAATCCTTAAAGTGTCAAGGGAATCGCTCTCCACCAGGCCCGTGTTTATTCATTTTCTCCTGCTCTACATTTAAATTCTTGATTCTTAAAGCAATATGTGGAAAAATGTGTTCCATCTGTCTTCCAACCTAGTATCTTTTAGACCATCACTTTTATGAAAAAGGCATTCTCTCCCTTTGTATTCTCCAAGAATTAGCTAAGATGCCTGATCTAAAACCTATAGAAATTGTCAACTTAGAACTAGAAAAATAAATGCTAGTGATGTATGTACATGTCTAGTTTAGGTGAACAATTTTTCATTAGAATCACAGAAGAGGCATAATATACTGGTCTATAGGTTTACTTTCATTACAATAATTATAATATGCAGCCTAAAAATGAGAAAAATATTCAGTGAAAATTAATATTCAAATGACCAAGTTAGAAATAATCATGCTTCAGAATTTATAGTACAGGATTATTTAATATTTTAATTTATATTGGTGCATAATAATTATACAGATTAGTGAGTTTCATTATTTCATATTCACATAAGCACATAATATAATTTGATCAATTTCATTCCCCAGTACCTTTCCTTGCCCTTCCCCCTTCTCCCCCTGCCTTCCTTTACTCTATTGGTCTCCTTTCTATATTCATAAGATCTTTTGTTTTCTTCATCTTCTTTTTTCTCTCTAGTTTCCACACATGAGAGAAAATAATTCAATCCCAACTTTCTGAATTTGGCTTTTTTACTTAATATAATATGCTCCAGTTCAATTCATTTTCCTCCAAAAGACACAATTTCATTCCTCCTCATGGCTGAATAAAAATCCATTCTGTATTTATACCACATTGTCTTTAACCATTCATCTGTTGATGAACACCTAGGCTGATTCCATAACCTATTTATTGTGAATTGTGTTGCTATAAGCATGAATATTTTTTTCTGTACATGGAAAGAATAACATCTTCATGGGAAGAAACACTTTTAGGCACAGTTTCCTCTGTGCATTTTAGTAACTATATAATAAAGTCAATGTTGGTTATTACTAAATTTAAGTATCCTGTTTATTCTCAAGTTCAACTTTGGATGAGCAACTGTGGTTAAAAGGGCATATAGTTCAAGTAAACAAAAATCCAGGACTAAATATTTTTAACATGCTTAATCCAATTAATTTTCTTCCACTGTGTATATGTTCCCTTTAAATTCAGATTGTATGGTACTGTAGAGTATTGCTAGTTTTATTTATTATTTCATGGCAAACAATTTCTTCTGATTCTAAGAATTATTTAAAGCCCTTGTTTTAATGAATGAATTATATTTTCTTATGTGATGGTGATTCTGAATGCATGTCACACTATGTATATTTAGTTTGTTTCTTATGTAGTCTTTAGTACAAAAATTTTAGTAAATATCTTGTATATGTTTCTTCCAAATTACTATTTTTTACTTCCCTTTACTTATTTGTTTATTTTATAAAGTATACATTTTAAAATTATAAAATAAAACATTTGTCTATTTTATAACATAAGACACCCATTATGCCATCTAGTATAACACACTCATACAACCACCCTTTAATAACTTTGAATTTTATTGCCATGTATTATATTTTCTTCTTCCTTCCTATCTCCCTCATTTCTCTAACCTAATAATCATTATCCTGAATATCATGTCCATTTTCCCTACTTTCCTTTTTTAAAAATTTTTTATTCTAATTAGTTATACATGGCAGTAAATGCATTCTGACATTCTTTTGGTTGTATGTGATATAGAATCACACTGATCTTTAGTCATATATGCACATAGGGCAATAGTGTCCACTTCATTCTCTTGTCCTTCTTACTCCCTAACCCCCTTCCCTCCCTTCACTCCCTTTGGCTTAATCCAAAGTACTTCTATTTTTCCCTAGTCCTTCCTCTCTTATTATGAATCAGCATCTGCATATCAGAGGAAACATCATCCTTTGTTTTTTTTTTTTTTTTTTTTTTAGGAATGGCTTATTTTGCTTAGCATGATATTCTCCAGATCCATCCATTTCCTGGAAAATGCCATAATTTCATTCTTCTTTATGGCTAATATCCCATTGTGTATATGTACCACATTTTCTTTATCCATTCATCTGTTGAAGAGCACCTAGGTTGGTTTCATAGCTTAGCTATTGTGAATTGAGCTTCTATGAATGTTGATGTGGCTGTGTTACTATATTTTCCTGATTTTAAGTCTTTGGACATATTCTGAGGAGTGAGATAACTGGGTCAAATGGTGGTTACATTCCATGTTTTCTAAGGAATCTTCATACTACTTTCCAGAGTGGTTGCACCAATCTGCAGTCCCACCAGCAATGTCTGAGTGTATCTTTGTCCTGACATCCTTGCCCACATTTATTGTTATTTGTATTCTTGACAATTACCATTCTGACTAGAGTGAGATGAAATCTTGGAGTAGTTTTAATTTGCATTTCTCTAATTGCTAGGGATGTTGAACTTTTTAAAGTATATTTGTTAAACGATTATATTTCTTCTTCTGTCAAGTGTCTGTTCAATTCCTTAGCCAATTTATTAATTGGGTTATTTATTCATTTTTTTGTTATTGAAATACTTGAGTTCAGGTTCCATATATATTCTGAATATTAATCCCTTGTCAAATGAACAGTTGACAAATCTTTTCTCCATTATTTTGGTTGTCTCCTAACTGTTGATTTTTTCCTTTGCTGCACAGAAGCATTTCAGTTTGCTGTGATTCCAATTTTCAAGTTTTGCTTTTGTTACCTGTGCTTTGAGAGTCATAAAAAAATTGCCTATTCCAATATCCTAGAGCATTTTCTCTATTTTCTTCCAGGTGTTTCATAATTTCAGATCTTACGTTTATATCTGTGGTTCACTTTGAGTTGATTTTCCAATAGTGAGATATAAGAGAACAAAGACTAATCATAAATAAGGTCACAGTCTGAGGTTCTAGGTGGACATGGTTTGAGGATACTATTCAAATCACTACAAAACCCCTCACAGAACTTATTTCTAGAAAGTTCTGGGAGTCTTCTGTCTCTATCTGATTGTTCTGCATAAGGGCTCAGAGCCTAGAGAATCTGAGGGTAAGGAAACACACACAACATGGATCAAAGAGTCTCGACTTGCTTAGTTCCTATCCCTGCCCACCAGCATAGCTCCTTTTCTTCCTGACTAGTGTTTCTCATTGCTATACTGCATACAAGGCTGTAGCCTCTGAAGTGCTTTCCTTCAGGCTTTTAGCCTGTTCTGAAGGAAAGTGGAAAAAAAATGTGCTCTCTGGTGTCCTGCAGCAATGTTAGTGTTTGCAAAATGTCTCTCCCATTAGATAATTCCAATTTAAAACACATATTAGATTTGATGAAACTCACCCAGGCTGACTTTTTCCTTTGATGGTGTCAATTTCAGGCTTATCCGTTACAAGTGATTACAATGCAATAGGCCTTTGACAGAACAGGGGTAGAAGATTTGAATTCTAATCTGTAATTTCCAGCTCCAGGGGATAATAGCAGAGAGAAAAACAACAGTAACTTAGTTGTAGGATGTGAAGACAAGCTGAATTTCCTCCTAAGGTTTTTTTTTTATTATTTATTTATTTAAATTAAGTATTTACGACAGCCGGATGCATTTTGGTTCATTGCACACAATTGCAGTACAACCTTTCATTTCTCTGGTTTTACACAATGTAGAGTGGTACCATATGTGCAGTCATGCGTGTACCTAGGGTAATGAAGTCCATCTCATTCCACCATCTTTCCTGCCCCCTGTGCCCCCTTCCCATCCCTCCCTCCCCTTTGCCCAATCAAATTTCGTCCATTTTTTCCATGCCCCCCACACCAGCTTTTGGATCAGCACCCACTCATCAGACAGAACATTTAGCCTTTGGTGTTTTGGAATTGGCTTACTTCACTTAGCATGATATTCTCCAACTTTATCCATTTACCTGCAAATGACATAACTTTATTCTCTTTTAATGTGAGTAATATTCCATTGTGTGTATATACCACAGTTTCTTTATCCATTCATCTGTTCAATGGTATCTAGGTTGCTCCCACTGTTAGGTATTGTGAATTGAGCTGTTATAAACATTGATTTGGCTGCATCACTATAGTATGCTGACTTTAAGTCCTTTGGGTATAGAGTGAGGAGTGGGATAGCTGGATCAAATGATGGCTCCATTCCAAGTTTTCTAAGGAATCCCCATACTGCTTTCCAGAGTGTTTGCACCAATCTGCAGTCCCACCAGCAATGTATAAATGTGCCTTTTCCCTCATATCTTCACCAACACTTACTGTTGTTTGTATTCTTGATAACTGCCATTCTGACTAGCATGAAATGAAATCTTAGAGTAGTTTTGATTTGCATTTCTCTAATTGCTAGAGATGTTGGACTTTTTTTTTCATATGTTTGTTGATCAATTATATATCTTCTGAGAAGTGTCTGTTCAGCTCCTAAGCCCATTTATTGATTGGGTTGTTTTTTGTTTGTTTGTTGTTTTTGTTTTTGATGTTAGATTTTTAGAGTTCTTTATATATTCTGGAGATTAGTGCTCTGACATACAAGTGGCAAAAATTTGCTCCAAAAATGTAGCCTCTCTCTACACCTCATTGATTGTTTCTTTTGCTGAGAAGAAGTTTTTAGTGAGTCCATCCCATTCATTGATTCCTGATTTTATTTCTTGTGCTTTAGGAGTCTTATAATGGAAGTTGGGACCTAATCTGACATGATGAAAATTTGGACCTACTGTTTCCTCTACTAGGCTCACGGTCTCTGAACTAATTCCTAGGTTCTTGATCCACTTGAGTTGAGTTTTGTGCATGGTGAGAGATAGGAATTTAGTCTCATTTGCTGCATGTGGATTTCTAGTTCTCTCAGCACCATTTGTTGAAGAGGCTATCTTTTCTCCAATGTGTTTTTGGCACCTTTGTCTAATATGAGATGACTGTATTTATGTGGGTTTGTCTGTGTGTCTTCCATTCTGTATCATTGGTCTACGTGTCTATTTTGGTGCCAATACCACACCCTTTTTGTTACTATAACTTTGTAGTATAGTTTAAGGTCTGGTATTGTGATGCCTCCTCCTTCACTCCCCTTGCTAAGGATTTCTTTGGCTACTCTGGGTCTCCTATTTATCCAAATGAATTTCATGATTGCTTTTTCTATTTCTATAAGAAATAATGATGGGATTTTAATTGGAATCACATTGAATCTGTATAGCCTTTGAGAAGCATAGCCATTTTGGCAATATTAATTTTACCTATCCAAAAGCATGGGATATCTTTCTATCTTCTAAGGTCTTCTTCAATTTCTTTCTTTAGTGTTTTGTAGTTTTCAGTATAGAAGACTTTCACCTCTTTTATTTAGTTGATTCCCCATTTTTTTTTTTGAGACTATTGTAAATGGAGTAGTTTCCCTAATTTCTCTTTCAGAGGATTCATCACTGATGTATAGACATGCATTTGATTTATGGGTATTGATTTATATCCTGCTACTTTGGTGAATTCATTAATTAATTCTAGAAGCATTCTGGTGGAGTTTTTTGGATCCTCTAACATGGAATTATGTTGTCAGCAAATAATGATAATTTGGGTTCTTCTTTTTTTATTTTTATTCTGTTAATTTCTTTTGTCTGTCTAATTGCTGTGACTAGAGTTTCTGGATAAAGTGCTGAATGAGGGCATTCCTGTCTTGTTCCAGTTTATAGGGAAAATGCTTCCAATTTTTCTCCATTTAGAATGATGTCTTCCTTGGGTTTATCATAGATACCTTTTATAATGTTGAGTTATGTTCCTACCATTCCTAGTTTTTCTAGTGTTTTGAACATAAAAGGGTGTTGTATTTTGTTAAATGTTTTCTCTGCTTCAATTGATATAATCATATGATTCTTTTTTTTTAGAAAGAGAGAGAGAGAGAGAGAGAGAGAGAGAGAGAGAGAGAGAATTTTTAATATTTATTTATTTATTTTTTTTAGTTTTAGGCGGACACAACATCTTTGTTGGTATGTGGTGCTGAGGATTGAACCCAGGCCGCAGGCATGCCAGGCGAGTGCGCTACCACTTGAGCCACATCCCCAGCCCAATCATATGATTCTTATCTTAAAGTCTATTGATATGATGAATTATATTTATTGATTTCCATATGTTGAACCAACCTTGAATCCTTGGAGTAAACCCTACTTGATCATGGTGCACTATATTTTTTAATATGTTTTTTATGCAATTGCCAGAATTTTATTGAAATTTTTTGCATCAATGTTCACCAGGGATATTGGTCTGCAATTTTCTTTCCTTGATGTGTTTCTGCCTAGTTTGGGTATCAGAATGATACTAGCTTCATAGAACAAAGGGGAACCTTTGGAAGGGAAACTTCCTTTTTTATTTCGTGGAATAATTTGAGGAGTACTGGTATTAATTCTTCATTGTAGGTCTTGTAGAACTCTGCTGTGAAATCATCTGGTCCAGGGCTGTATTTGGTTGGTAATCTTTTGATGGTGTCTCCTATATGCTTCCTGTAATTGATCTGTTTAAGTTGTGTATGTCCTTTTGATTTAGTTTGGGTTAATCATATGCCTCTAGAAATTTGTTTTCTATTTTTCTAAAGTATAAAATTTCAAAATAGTTTCTAATTTTCTTCTATATTTCACTAGTGTCTTTTATGACATAGTGAAGTGTCACTCTTGAGGAACTTTGTACTAATTTGCACTTCTAGATTGCATGAGAATGCTTGGTTCAGTAAACCATCTTCAATCTTGAGTATTACCTTTGAAAAGAATTCTTAACCATTTAAAATATTTTTAAAGAGATACATATTTCTGTTCATGCAATCTCTGAACTTAATAAGACATTATAAATTCTATATATTTAATTTTTACAAATTGTTCATATCATCTGCACATTTGTATTGAAAATTTCTTTTCTTACTGACTTACATAAATATTTACCTGTCTTTTGTTTATCCACTTATCTACATAGGAAATCAAACCTCATCTGCTTTTTCAATAAATATTTTTCTAATAAGTCACATTTTTCTTAATTTTACTTACTAAATTTTGTTTATCAGAACATATTAGGTATCCTTATTTGCAATTTGTTCTTTGTGTTTCTTCCACTGCTTTAATTTCCTTTATGCTTTCATATTATGCTGAATGTTTAGTCTGTAGTAAATTTAAGTGAGTGTGAATAGATGTTCAAATTGACATATTTTCCTAAATAGCTAATATAAAATACCATTGTCTAATACACTTGATTCTGTGGTCTAATTCAGATCTACATTCTGCTTCAAATACTAATGTGTTGCTTCTTGTACCAGTGTCAGAAAAGTCTACTATTTTAGTTTTAGAATACATTTCAATATAAAATGAAATGAATGAAAAAAAACCCAAAAATATGGTAGATGTCTTTATCTCAGTTAGTTAAACCACTCAAGTATATTTCTCTCTCATCTGACATTTTTTTCCTGAGTTGGCTACAGTTCTGGATATTTTCATTCTGGAGCTTGTAGAGTTGAAAAAGCAGGGAGAAAAAGAATAACGGGCTTCCACACACATATTTTATTGACAAAATCCACTCATGAGGCCAGGGTAAGGTTTTGTACTCTTTCTACAGTGATAGGCACAAGTGATACATTGTGCATATCCACACAGAATCCACTTTAAAAATTAATTAAGTCCAAAGAAAGATTCTATTGCACTTTTAACTGCAATTGCCTTAAACCAAGAAATTAATTTAGTTGTAACTGGCATATTTACAATATTCAGTCATTTTATCCACACAATATTTCTCTTCATTTATTCAAATTTCTTTTTTAAAATTCTCAGCTAAGATTTAAATTTTTAAATAGTTCTAAGAGAATTATTCATTTTACTCAGTTTATACTAGATAAATTTTATATATTTTCATGCAATAATAAATTGAAAGAACTTTCCAATTATAATTTCAATTTCTGTAAAATGGTATATGTAAAAAGTTATTTAAAAATATTGATATTGTACCTGCCACTTGGAATTATATCAGTATTTTGGCTGAATGCTCATTTTTAATTCGAAGAAAGTTAAGCAATTCCCTAGAGCTGTACTATTCAATATAATAGTCATTTGCCACATTTGATTATTTACACTTAAATTAATTACTATTAGGTTGGATATTCAATTCACTGGTCACATATGCCAGTTTTAAAATGCTGAATTGGCACACGTGTTTAATGGTTATTTTTTTTTTTTAGATAGACACTAGCTGAAGGTTTTCCTCGTTGCACAAAGTTTGACAGTGTTACTGTTTGGTTCACTAATAATATAACACCATTATCTGTCTATAATGTTTAATTTTTCTTTTCTCTAAAAGTTGTGATTTTTCTCGTTTCTGTTTTGTGTTCTAGTGCTTTGCCTACAACTTTAAACAAAATGTTAATTAATGATGGTAATAGAGGTGAAAATACACAGAATACTGATTTTCTGGTTTTATTAATTGGAAATAAATTATCTCTTTAAAGTGCTAAACACAATAATTATTGTTCCTACCTTCTGTATCCTCAACCATCTGCCCAAATTCTAACCACTATTATTCATTGTACTTTATTTTCTAGATACATTTGTATTGGGAGCAGTACAGCATGGGAGAAAGGAAGAGTCAGTGAAAACAGCATGCAGGATGTCTCAAACATTAACACTTATTCAGTGTTATTCACAAGAAATTTTATGTTTTTAGGTAAAAACTAGGATTGTGCAATAGGTGAAAGGTGAAAAGTAATAAAACATTCCACTGACTATTCTCAACCAAAGCAAGTGACAAACTCTCACTGGACATGGACTGCAATTTTTAATGTAACTCAATCTATTTTATCATGAATGGAATATCCCCAGTTTATATCATTCCAACTAAGACCATTATACTTAGTTTTAAGGTGTCTTGAATTTTCACTTCCTTGAAGGTGCTCATAGAAATGTTTCTTCTCGGTTGAAAATAGAAACAAGCTTTTATCAGAGTTCACCAGCCAGATACATAGGAGATGTATGTATGTTGACTTACAAAATTTCTTTTTATTCAATATTGCTTTTATTCAATGGACTTGTGGAACCATTAAATACATGTATTGATAAACCTAAAAGTTAATGACCTTCATAGATGTAAGCTTATTATTTGTGAAAAGAATTCTAGCAAGGTTTTAAATCAAATTAAATATTTCAAAAATCATAATCATTAAGTACCAAAGCACTTTAATTTGAGGGAAAAAAAATTATGGAGGATATAATAATTTTCACAAGGTCACAATTGTATTTCATAAAGTTGCATGAATTTGAGACTAATTTAAAAAGATTATTTTTATTGATAAAATAACATGTATTTGTATATATTTATGTGTATATGTGTGTGTGTGTGTGTGTGTGTGTGTATATATATATATATATATATATATATATATATACAAAATTGATAAATATCACTATGTTGTTCAACATGAATCATTAATTGTTTACTGGGGAAATAGCAATAGATATAAAAAACAAAAGTAATGACCCTGGTCTCTTCGTGAAATACAGGTACACTTACAATCTGATATTATGTTTTCCTGTATTTGAATCAAAGGCTTCTTTAAGTAACTTTCAATTTTATTACTAAGTTGAGAATACAAAGGAGGGGAATATTATGAAGTGAAAAGAAATGTATATTCACAAAACACATTTTTTTCTCTAAATATTTACTTGTCTGCTAGTAATTGGGTAGTTGTGATATTAAGATTCCAGCTCTCATAAAACTTTCCAGAAGCTAATGTTTTTGGTGGTACATATTCATCATGTTTCTCATAATGTTGCCTTATTTAAAGTAAATATTTTCTCCCCCAGTGTTTACATTAATGACTTCCATAAATATCATAGCCACAAACTACCACTGTGTAAAATGTTCCTATGGGACAGTAAAGTAAATTTACACTAATATCTCAGTTTGTTTAATACAAAATGCCTCTTAAATAAATTCACATGCATGAAAATCCTTATATGACCTTTAATAAAATATATTAAAACTCATTTGTAAACTCTTCTTATAGAATTTTCTCAGGGACAATATGAAAGTGTTTTTGTAAAAAATGACAAAGGAAAAAAAATTTATTTGTGAATCTGGCTGAAATATTTGTAAAAGTTTTCACTTTAAATGTTTCTATTTCTCTTATTTTAAATACATATGACACTATATTTTACAGCATAAAGTTAATGTCTGCTATTAGATGCTAAATTCAAGTAAATTGGATATAAGCACAGAAATTACTCCTGTATGTTTATAGCAATTTTTTTCTCTCTTGTGCATGACGTATACCACATATTCAGAGTAGACAGAAAGAGACATGGAAAGCTTAGGAGTGAGTACTAAGAAGCACTGGTCCCTCATAACTGTAAGCCATTTTAAAGCATGTTCCATGCTTGTTTTTATAGAACTTTATCCTCACAGTCGTGCTCTTAATGAATATCTGATGAATAAGTAAATAGAAAATAAATGAATTTTGGCATAAACCTACTCCTGAACAGTTTAATTTAAAAGAATGTTTCAAGTAAATTTTCCCTAAAAAACCAGTATTTTTTGCATATTTTCTTTCACCTATTTGTATTCATCATCCATCACAGTTCTATCCCTAATCCTTGTCCCAACTGTGATTCTCCTCACATAATTCCCTTTCTCCCCTGATACCTACTTCCTGATCTCTGGTATTTCCTACTAAGGAGTGCAGTCTTTGGATGTTTTGAGGTTACTTGTATACTTTTGAGTAAATTGCAAAGAGGGTCTATCTTTAGCCCTTTCAATGGCTGGGATAATCAACCTATGCACACAGACTATCTCTCTTACACATATTCATACTTTGATCTGCATGGAAATAATAATCAGTGCTATTGACAGTAAACATTGATTGCTTACTAAGTATTATTTAGTAATTATACTTGTATAATAAATATATCTTATAGTAAGTACGTAATGTAAATATGAAAGTATTATAAAGGAAGCATTTATTGAATATTTAGTGCATGCAATTTGCATGGAATAATGATTAAGACCTCACAACTCTGTGAGGTAGAAGCTATCTATAGACTGCAGTCAACACACTGAGGCCCAGAACAGTTGAGTAATTATTACCCAAGTTAATAAAGTGCTGAGTGGCTGGGCCATGTTTCAAAAACAGGCAGTATGACCCATAAGCAATGCACTCGCCCCAATCTTATACTATATGTTGTTATATTAGAGAATTTCTGTGCTGCATTTTTACTTGGCATCTTTGAAAAGCAATTACCTGTGCATAAAGATTTATTTTCCATCTCAGATTACAAATTGTATGAACATTAGATAATTGTTGAGTGAATAAGAAAATAAATAAATATTAGACGTTCTCAGGGGGATTTATGATTTTGAATGAAGATTATGTTTGTTTATCAAATCTATATATCCTAAGACTGGGTAAAGAAGTAAGAAGGAAGGACAAATCTAACGCCAGACACTGTAGAATCATTTTACTTTACTTCTTGAAACATCATTCTAGGATGGAAACTATTTTTTTTGTATATTTATAAAATACAAAAATTAGGTAAATAGGGCTCAGATAATGTAAGTAACTTATCAGATAAGAGACCTAGTGCAAAGCCAGTGCTCCTGAACCATTTCACCATGTAAATACTATCAGGGATTCTGACATTTTCCCATGAGTTTAAATTTTATACATAAGTAATTAAGAAAACATAGTGTGGATTCTGGTTTTACTATTCATGGGTTTCATAACTCTGGAAAATCATTTCAAACCTATATGGTGATTTACTTACTGAGAAAACGAAGGAATAAGAGGGAATGATATCTAAATTCCATAGCTGATGTAACAGACCATTACACTGAAATTTAATAGCTCTTTTCTGCAATCATAATTTATTCCAACTGGAATATTTTAGTTTATTTGTATGTAAAATACCAACTATACAGAAATAATAGCCCTCATTAGGAATGTATATTGAACAAAACAAATAATAAACAAAGAGATGCTAATTCATAGACAAAATTATCAATTATAGTAACTGTACCTGGTACACAAACCAACACTCACATTTGAGTAAGTTTTATAATACAACCATTAGATAAAAATACCACCTGAGAGTGCTCATTAAGTAAACTTCTTTGTAGCTATAGTTTTCTTAATATATGTCATTTTAAATATTTCAAATTTATATCATATCTTCTATCCTCTAGAACCTAATCTCTCAAGGATAGTGGCCAAGAATTGATGAATGATCCAGTAGAGAATTACACAGCATTTACCTCTTCTGGAGAGATATGACATTTCAGGTTTAGGATGATTCATCACATGGTTAATATGTCAAGTTTTCCTTTGGGAATGTTTGTTGCTGCAAAACACATAATGGAGCTATTACTGGTTCATCTGGAGCTGGGCTAGAGTCAGCTGCTCTTCTGGAGTAGCTAAGTAAGAGGACTGGCATATGTCCAAATCACCTATTAGGCAACATCTGAATTTGGGTCTCATGCTGCTTTCAAACATCCTGATGTACTCCAAGTACAGAATCAATGCTCCCCTGCTGACACCTTAAGTCCTGTCCTGGCAATTAGTGGAACCAATAGGAGGTATGGCTGATCCAAAACACTTAGGTGTTCTCAATTCCAGCCACAGTTGTCAGGACTGGTTTTCTATCTACAATTAACACTATACAGGACATTTTTTTTTTTTTTGCTTGTATGTGCTGACAATCATTTAGTCTTTAAAAGTGATTAATTAAAAAAAAAAAGAAGAAACGATCAATACATTTTTTTATTCATTCATTTTTAGACAAGTTGACCACTTGGGGGACCACTAACTGAATAAAGGTAATGGGTGGTAAACTTTGCTCTGAAGAAAGACTGGAGTCAGTATCCATTGTTGTCAGATGTTCACCATAGCCATCAATAGGCAATCAAATTAAGGAGCCAAAAGTATGGTAAAAATTACTAGATTCTGAATACTAGCTATAATTCATGAATGATAGTAATTTCTCAAAAGTTTATCTCTGTAATTTAATTTCATGTATAAAATCCTCCCTTTTGTGAAGCTAAATCTGACCTTCCCAGGAAATTTCCCAAGAGGAGGTTTTCTGAGAGAGGTCATCACTCAAGTGTTCTTAACTCTCCTGAGTCTCAGTTCCCCTTAAAATGGTCTCATTTCTTTCCCCACAGGCTGTGCAAGACCTGATTCTGAGAAGGATACTCATACCTCAGCCCAATTTCTTAGCAGAGTTAAAACAGGCAGATTTTTCAAAAAAAGATTTTAATAAGACATCAAAGAAAAAAAATTTAAATAAAGAACACTTAAAGTATTGAAATAGTCCAGTCAATTGAAAACATTTATTTTCACACCACCACTATCTCATGTCACTGAATAGTTTTGAAACAAAGTACACGGCACCTTACTTCTAATAATTTAGATTGCTTCTCAAGATGAAACCAATAATGTACCATTTTGCATAGAGGTCACTAATTTGTATACTATTATTTAATTTATCCTATGATTATAACCTGTATCTGATTCATTGCTATCTTAGTTATACATCTTCATCTACATGGTCATTATACACATAGGCAGAGTAGCTAGAATCCTGAGCAATACAGCTTAGGACTGCTACCGACCAATTATGTGTCTATCACTTTTAGAGTACCCCAAATTTCCCAACATTTTATTCCGCCTAAGGCACTGAAAGCTTGATAAAATATGATTTGCAATTACTCACTAAACCCTTAGTGAGAATGAATATTAAATATAAAAAGGGGAAGATAAATTTGTTACCAACTGGAAAATGTTCTTGATTCTTAAATGCCAAATAAAAGAGCTTGTCATTTCAGTTGCACCATAATCCCAAGGCATAGAACCAATATTTAAAAAAAAAAAAACAATTAGAAATATTAGGAGAATACACTTAAAGTATTTTTCTGGAATACACATTTGAGTTTATTGTGCAATTTCAGCAAAGTGGAGTCATGAATTGCTAGCAGTCTCAGAAAGCAAGCTCTTAGCTGTTTATAGGTTCAGCACGAGTCAACAGTGCGAGGCAAGTCTAAGGAAAAAAATATAATCTTAGACTAATGACAATGTCATTCTCCATTCAGGGCAGTGATCGTTTCACTAAAATCTTCACTGGGTAAGAATACCTGAGAACTTCGTAAAGTAGTATTGTTAGAAGTTGAGAGTGGTAGATGTCACCAGAGGATGATGATAAAAGTAGTGAAGAATCCAGAAACTGTTTGCTGTTACCCATTAACAGAGTTAGAAAGATTAGGTTTCAACCCCTGTTGATTTTTGGATGAGAGTTTGAACACCTTTAGGCAGGTTACTTTGCCCCTTCCAGGGTCAGGTTCTTCATCTATGGACCAGATGTAACAGTACTACATATAGTCATCGCGTAGGTCAAAGGGAATGGTTTATGTTAATTCATTTATTAAGTTGTAATAAGCTACTCAAATTTTATATGAGAAAGAGTTGACTTGGTTCTGAACATTAATAAACTACAGTGCAAGAGGAAAAGTCTTGTTGCTGAAGATTTTAAGAGAGGAGGCAGTCATAAAAGTAAAAGTGAAATGGATTAAGCTTAACGTATGAGAGAATCTAAGTGTCAACCATATCATCAGTGCCTCAAAAAGTGTTATGTTGGACTGGGAGTGAAGTTTAGTGGTAGAGCGCTTGCCTAGCATGCGTGCTGCCCTGGGTTTAAATCACAGGACCACAAAAACATAAAAACAACAATGTCATCTGGATTTCAAAAACTGAAAAAAGACCTAGATAAAGAGGTTGTGACAGAATTTACCAGACAGCTTACAAATATGCTTTTTTGTTAAAGAGTTCAGCAGCCCAATTATATTTCTCTAGGATCCAAATAAGATTTTTCAAATTATTTAGTTAAAGCTAACTTACATATCTTAATCATGTATGCCACCACTAGTGAGCTCCAATTATTTGTAACATCTTTTATGACTTCCAAAATTATTTAGTTGTGTATCATTCATGTAAACTATAAATTGAGAGTGAAAAAACAGATTCTTTAAAAGCATCTCCCTCCTAATATAATATAGATCCTAGAACAACAAGTAGAAAGTTTTTTATGTGAAGACATTGCTTCACATTTCTTTTGCATGGGCAATGCTTTTTAACTCCAGCCTCCAAGACATTGCTAAGAAAAGCAGCATTATGTGGATCAATACTAGTAGAACAAAATCAGTCTACACAGCCAACAACATGCAAAGTAGGTAGAAGGAAAATCCCATGCCACCTGGTAAATAGTCACTCTGGAAATGCACAGCTTTAAAAATCTTGCTTGCCTCTTTAAAAAGAGCCCAAGTCCACTTCTGACATAGTATATCAGTGGTTCTGGGAGAAATAAAAGGAATCAAATCTCATGCTTCGGCAAATAAACTCAACACTGTAGGGATCAGGAAGATATTTTTTCCTTTACAAGCTTGTGGCACTTAAGAACTGGCTCAAAGCAGAACAGGCAGCACTTGGGGCTTCTTTGTTTTCTTTCTGGTGCATCAGCATCAGTTTGGCTAATGGCCTTGATGGGCAAGGGCCCTAGAGGGGAAGGACAAATGCCAGCTTCTTTAATCTGAAGATGTTATACAAGAGGCAAATACTTTATTTTGCTTATTTATTATGGTTCTCTTGTTTATGGATTGTGGAAATGAGTGATGCTATGCATTCTTTAAACAACAAACATATCATCATTTGGGGCAAGGAAGACGGTTTCTTGGTATGTATCCACAAACATAATAACTGTTTATTTTACTAGTCAGGTTTCTCTTTGTATCAACTCATTTTCTGTTTGGTGGTGAGAAATGAGAACAATGTCATGAAGGATAAATCTTTAATTATCTGTAAGTCTATTTAGAAGCCAGCGTGGGAGCCTTCTAACAGCAGGTTGAAATCATTGAGAAAAGTCCTGTCCGTACCCTCACTCAGTGATGACTTGCAGCAGATGAATGTGCCAAAGGGGAAATCCATGCATCCTTGTGAGTTACAGCCTCATTTTTAATGATACAAGACAATGAAATAGCAGCAGAGGGCCATTGTAAATCCTTCTATTTTTTTTTTTCAGACTCAGCTTTCAAAGTGTGAAAATGGAAAATTTAAAGGTGCTCGAGTCTAAAATGAGAAAGGTGCCAAGGAGAGAGCTTTTTATAGTGTGCAGAATCCTATCTTGTAGAAAGAAAAGGTGATCCACTAGAAATCCTTGGTGAGTATACACAGTTAAATAGAGGGCTAGAGGTGAGAGAGAATTATTCCAGTTTCTGGTGTGGATCTGCCAGGTTGTGTGTGCTAGCCTATTTATTGAAGAAATAAGATTTATTCTATAAGCCTACTTTAACAAGTACATTAAGAACAGTAGAAGTCAGGGCAGGAATGACGGTGAACCAACATGACCAATAGCATTTACATAGACACAAGCAGAACTAATCCTGGGGTTAGAGGATATACTATGTTCTCTTCCTACTTGTGGCCTTTTCCAATTCCAAATGCCACAGATGGAGGCTGGTCTCCTGGATAGGTAAAAAAAGGGAAGGAAAGCATTTACAGGAAACAATAGTTTACTGAAGAAGATGCAAGATTCTTACACTGCATAGGAAAAATACTCCAGAAAGGTAATGAGAGGAGGAAAAGGATTCTGAGGAGGCAGAAGGGGATATTGAAAAAAAATAATAAGACATTGGTAAGAAAAATTAAAAGGGTGAGAGAAATTTCACAGTGAAATAATACTTATGATGATCCTCTAGAGGTACAATTAGGGCACTCTACAAAATGACAATGAACACTATAATATCTATGAGCATTAACAGATGCACAAATATGGCTACAATTCTGGGAAGAAATGATGTTCTATTTGTGTCTGGTGACTTTCAGCTGAGGCATATGGTGATAGCCATATGCGAAGATGGCATGGCTAATTGACTCCTAGGCTGTCTTTCTGGAGTGTGAATCCAAGACATGACAGAAATCCTGCCCAGAGTCATCAACCTTACTCCTCTCTACTTCTGTTGGACCACATTGCTGGGTCACAAAAAACACATTTATCCTTTCAACATACATTTATTGAGTGACAGTGTGCCAGCGGAGACAAAGCAAATAGAGGAGGGTTTTGTTCTCCTGAGGTCTACACATTTGTGTTCTGGCAAGCATCTAGACAATAACCACCTACTGTGATCACTGTTATGATGGAGAATTAAAAGGGATTGTAAAGAGGTTAAGAAGAAGGAATAGCTAGCATGGACCAAGCCCCAAAGATAAAAAAGGCTAAGAAAAACAATGAACTAAAAATGATTCATCTCTTATCAGTTTGACAACTTTGACTTTAGAATCCCTCTACAATTTCAAGGACAGTAGGAAATGACAACACCATCTTCAACAAAGTGAATAAAGACATGTGAATCGAAAACACAACATAGGATGATGGAAAACATATTAAATGATTATAAGTCACTAAACAGGCAAGTCAAACTCCAATGTCTGTAGAAGAAGAATCAAACAAGCTGCTAGAAGATTCATCCTGGAGCACCCTCCCTGAGATGTGAGGAATCTAGGAATATGAGGTGAGGCAGAGTGGTTGAAAAAGGGATTCATGTAAGAATAACCTGTGAGAAAAGAATCTTTTCACCACCACCCCCAGTAGGTAAATTACTTCTCCTCATCAGTGTACATTTGAAAAGAAACATACCAGAGACTTCCCAAATCACAGGAGGTATAATAAAAACAGGAGAAAGAAAAAAAATAGAAATAGTTATTTATACAGATAGCAAACAGTTGGCTGCTAGAAATTTCAGAAAGGAAGCGTAAAGAAGATTTGAAGTTGTGATATCATTACAGAAAAGAGGAAAAATTCCCCAGCCTGAAAGAGAAGTTTCCTGATTCAAGGGACTCATTGAACACTACTACAATGAACAAAAACTAACCCACAGCTGATCACATCTTATTGGACTTTTGATATAACTGGGATAAAGATTTCATTTTTATAATGAAATTCAGGATAAAATTCTGGACATTTTCAAACATTTATTTCAAATTAGAGTTTAAGGTAACCTTAAATCAAAAGCCTCTGGAAAGGAAATATGACTCAACAGGGTAGAAAGCAATACATGTTTTATTAACTTTTTCATTGTGAGGACAGAAAAAAAAAAACACAAATTAAAGAGACCAGCACAAGTGCACAATAAGTTTACAAATGTTAAGTATGTTATGAAAAGTTGTCTACAAATTATATAAGACCACAAAAGATGCAAAAAATCCTAAAAGTGTAACCAGTCAATGGATTGGAAAGAGCAAAATGGATGTTCATATAATATACTTAAGTGAGAAACAGTCCTTGCCATCTTAAAATGGGTAATGTCTGACAAATTGGAAGAGAAAAGCCTGGTTTTCAAAAAAAGAAACTGTCTGTTAATTTCCTTATCTGTAAAATGGGAGGTCAAGGGGTAATTCATATGATTACTAGAGAATTACAATAATTAAATGAACTAACACATGTAAAATATTTATAAAAATATATGACATATGGTAAGCAGTTAATGAGGTTAGTACAATTTGATTTTTGCTGTTTCACATACTTTTCTTGTGAATCCAAACTCTAAACACACCTGGCATGGAAAACACACAAAATAAAGAATAGTTCAGAGATGGCCTAGGAGAAGTGGGAAGAGGAATAGGATGAAATTGGGGAATGCTTGTCTCCAGACAACAGAGAAGCTTTGATGGCAATATTTCAACCTACTATATCCAATGTATTTTTGCACATTCAGGCTCAACTCAATGACCATCTCTATGGTTCCATTAGAAATGGGGATATATAAGACTAAGCAAAGATCATTTGCATGTTTTTTTTTTTTTTTTTTGCTGGGGGAGCTGAATGTCAGACATACTGTTGAGAATCAGGATAGACCTACTGTATGGTACAGGCTATAAAATCCAAGTAAGATCTCCAGAGTACCTTCAGGAGAAGTGGGGAAAGATAACTTTAAGGCAGAGGTCCATATATATACATTGGATTCAAAGTAAATGCATTAGGTAAAAGGAAACTGTGATCAGTTTCCTGGATATCCACTCTAAGCACATCAAACTTGTGTTTTAGGGAAATAGGTTTAATCTTAAAAACCACTTGTGAGCATTTTGTTATTTTTTTTTCTACCAATTCTTAAAATACACTTGGGAACTGGTAAGGATGAGCTTATGGAAATTTGCCTCAGTGACTGAGGCTGAGCAAAATAGGAGAAAGAAAGTTAAGCTGGAAACTCAGCATTCATTCTACCCACTCACCTCCTGAAGCAACTTTGACAAAATAGTCACCTTTAATTCAGTCAAAATAACACATTTAGCATGTGGGTTTTGACAAAAATTTAAAGGAGAAATGAAATATTTGAATGAAAATATTTGAAATGGAGAAATTTTATGTATTTTCCCCTGAAAGTCAAAAGAGAAAATTCAACAGAAATAATTAGACTTAACTATGGAAATTGGAAAATAAGTTTATAGAAGACAAATTTATAAATAATAACAAGCTAAGAAATGGAAAATTAACTATATAATTCATGATTGCAATGAAAGTTATAAAATGTTCAAGAACAAATTTGAAGAGAAAAGCACAGATAGGGAGAAAACCATGGAATCATATTGAAGGACATCAAATGAGATCTCTATAAATGGAAGCATGATCCTTTTTCTTAGGTAATAACAATATCATAAAAATATCAATTCCCCATCAATAAATATACTATTATTTCAGTTAAAATTCTAACTTATTTTTAATTGTTAAATTGCTTTAAAGCAAAAGATTAATATGGCTAAAAGGTAGAACACTTGCTAGCATGCACAAAGGACCTGAGTTTGATCCCCAGCACTATGAAAAAATACATAATAAAGCCAAAGGAAAGCATAATTATTTGATAAAAAACCAAGGCATTTATCTTTGGAAAGTAAGTGTATTAAGGCAATGCTTACCTTAATACACACATGATTCCACATAACCAAAGAATTCTGGAAGGGGCTAGAGATGTGACTCTGTTGTAGAGTGATTGCCTAGCATGTTGGAGGCCCTGGGCTCTATCCTCAGCAATAGCAATAGCAACAACAGCAAAAAAAAAAAAAAAAAAGTCTGGATTCAAAACAGAAAATGGCAAAATGTTAAAAAAAAAAAAATAGTATCCAGTATATTAGAGCTTAACATTTAAAAAATTACTAACTGAATTCAAAAAGCAAAAAATTTCTTTTTAACAATGAGAGCTTAAATTACTCTCAATGAGACTAGTACAACTTTGATGTTTTCTTCATATCATAAACAAAACGAAATTCTAGTTTTAGAGAAGGATTTGGTATAAAAATATAAAATAATAAAATATCTGAGAAAATGTAGATATGTATAATCCAGCAAAGGGCAGCTCATCTTAAACAAAATAAAAAACCCAGAAGCTATAAAATAAAAGATTTCCATGAGAGCTGTGGATATACCTCATTTGGTAGAGTGCCTGCCTCACGTGCATAAGGACCTGGATTCAATCCCCAGCACCGCCCCCCCAAAAAAATCCATGGTACCCTTAATGGTACCCTTACTTATAATTAGTTTAGTATGAGATAAAATATTTCACAAATCAAGTCAAAGACAAATGATAATTTGAAGAAAATACTGACCAAACATTCGACCAGTTTGTTTTTAAAATCTAGTAAAAGCTGTAGTCAAAATACTCAGGTAAGCCATTCAAACAACTTCTAGATTACTAGTTCCAAATAACCAATACATTTTTAAAAATATGTTCTCACTAATATTTAAGCTTTAAATTCATAACACAGTTCTACATCTTGAAAATTAAATTGAAAATTATTGAAAGAAAAATAGCAACTGGCTGGTCATTATGAAAGGACGGTCATATGGTCATATCTTGCTGCTGAAAATATGAATTTGTAAAAAGATGTCTCAAAAGCAATCAGATAATACCTATTCAAAGCAGCAGAAGGCTTATCATTTGATCCAGCAACTTTATGCCCAAGAATCAATCTAATTGAAAGAAAAGTGTTAATGTGTAAGGATGAGAAAAATAGTTCTTGTTTGTTCTGTTCATTGTTTTAAGTAGAATAAAGCAGATAACAAAATAGAAGTCTATCAATAGAGTACGGTGGAGTAAATTGTGTTACAATTGTGGGATGATGTTGCCTTCTGTAACATATTAAAACATGTGGGATGGTCTCTCTGAAAATGCTTAGTCCAGTAGCCAATTTCACAGTAAGACCTGTGCAAAACACTAACAAAATAGCAACCTGTATTGCTATTGCTATTGAGTGGCTGGGGGTTTGGCTGAGTGGTATAGGGCTTGCCTCTCATGCATGAGGTACTGGGTTCAATCCCCAGAACCAAACACACACACACACACACACACACACACACACACACACACAAATAATAAATAAACAAAAGCTATTGTGTTCATCTACAACTAAAAAAAATTTAAAAAGAACAAAACAGTAACAGAATTTGTTGAATCATTAAGTGAACCAACGTGTAACATTCATTAGTGATGTAACTTGGCCTCGAGTATGTTGTTTAAATAATTAATAATCCTAAACAAGTTTGTTTATATAAATGGAACTGGTTATTTGGGATTGGCTAACTTTAATTACCATTATCTTCTCCAGCTTCATCGATTTACCTGCAAATGTCATGATTTTATTCTCTTTTATTGCTGAGTAAATCTCCATTGTGTACATATAACACATTATTTTATCCATTCATCTCCTGATGAGCATCTAGGTTGGTTTCACAGTTTAGCTATTTTGAATGGTGCTGCAACAAATGTTGATGTGGCTGTGTCCTCATATTATGCTGATTTTAAGTTCTGTGGGTATAGATCCAGGAGTAGCATAGCTGGGTCAAATGGTGGTTCCATTCCTAGTTTTCCAAGGAATCTCCATACTGCTTTTCATATTGGCTGCACTATTTTTGCAGTCCCACCAGCAATGTATGAATGTGCCCTTTTCCCCACATCCTTGCCAACACTTATTGTTGTTTGTATTCATAATAGCTGCCATTCTGACTGGCATGAAATGAAATCTTAGAGCAGTTTTGATTTTCATTTCTCTAATAGCTGGAGATGTTGAGAATTTTTTCATATATTTGTTGATTGTATATCATCTTCTGAGAAGTGTCTGTTCAGTTCCTTGGCCCATTGACAAATGGTATCTCTGATATAAGGAGGCTTATTCATAGTGGGTTTAGGAGGGAAAGCATGGGAAGATTAGATGAACTCTAGATAGGACAAGGGGAAGGGAGGGGCTAAGGTTTGTAAAAATGATGGTGGAATTATATGTACATCATTACCCTAAGTACATATGAAGATTCAAATGGTGTGAAGATACTTTGTATACAACCAGAGATATGAAACAATGGGCTCTCTATGTGTAATATGAATTGTAATGCATTTTATTGTCATATATAAAAAATTAAAGTAGAATTTTAAAAAATAAAAATAAATAAATGGAACTGGAAAACTCCAGAAAGAATTATGATACAAATAATGTAATTTAAAATATATGAGAAAGAAAAGAACAAAACATAAAATTCAAGGAGAAAGATATCCAACATAAACATGAATCCAAATATCTGAAGTTGTCCATGTATATAAAAATCTTTTTAGAAGAAATGTAGCATTATGACTCATGTTTCTAATTTTACGATTGTGCTTTTAAAGGTAGTTATACAAAAGACTGAATGTAGTTCTTACATTTTGACCTCTATAATTACTTTCAACAACAACTGTTACAGAAATGGAATTTAATGCAGAAGGATGTTCATCAAAGTGTTACTTAAACAAGAAAAATGGCAAAAAAAACCCTCTAAGTGTCAAACAATGAAAGTTGATTATATTCCCCAAAAGGATAATACTACAATACCATACAAACTAGGATTTTGGTGGAAATTAAATATAATTGCAAGAATAATTCTTATGGAGAAGTCAAAGTGTTCATACTGCTAAAAGAAAAACAAAAATAGGTCTTCATTGTGACCTTATGATAATGCAATCTTGAAATATTTTTACACACTATTGTAAGTTGGACATGAGGATCCCCCAAAAGCTCCTGTTACACAGGAACGTTTCTAGATGAATGATTGGACTATGAGAGTTCTAACCTATCTATCCATCTTAGTTTGAATGGATTGATTGGGTGGTAAATTTAGATAGCTGTGATGTGGTTGGGGGAGGTAGGTCACTGGGAGCTGTCCTCAAAGGGTTGTTTTTCCTGTGGCTGCTTACCTTCTCTCTCTCTCCGCTTCCTGACCTCAACCATGACCTTTTTCCATGCTATGCTGCCTCACCTCCGACCCAGATCAATGGAGTCGGCTCTCTATGAACTAAGACCTCTGAAACCATGAGCTAAAATAAACTTTTCTTTTTCCCTATTGCTCTTGTCAGATATATTGATCACAGTGCTGTGAAAGCTAACTAAATAGGAAAATTGATATCAAGAGTGGAGTTGATGCTGTGGATATCCTGACCACATGGTTAAGAAGCTTTTGAAGCTGTTTTGCCAGTAAATAATCTTTTAATGTTTAAAATTGCAAGCTGGGAAAGCTTTATGAAGTTGTAAATGTTGCTTACTAGGATTTTGGTGGAAATTCAGAAGACCAGAATGTCAATAGGATTGTGAACAGTAAAGACTAGGCTCATGAGGTTTCAAAGAAGTATAAGTCTATTAAAAATTAGATGACAGATCATTCATATTATGTTCTGGCAAAGAAGTTTTCTACATTTTGTCCATGTCCTGAGATTTTTTGTGAGGCTGAATTTAAAGGTGATATGCTAATTAATCTGGCAGAGGAAATTTCAAGGCAGCATAACATTGTAAGTCAGAAGCATGGATATTATTGGTGGCTTTTAGCCAAGTTTTCTGTTATAATCAGGAGAAAAAAGCAAAGCAGAAAGATTTGCAAAACTTCAAGTTTGGCCAGGAAAGTTTGAGCAAAACTAGCACTAAGGAAGGTAGGTTGTTAAAGGGAGTGCAGGTTCTAAAGAGATTCTAAGTACTTTACAGTAGATTCCACTGAGATTTCAAAGGAAGGTCTGGGAGGCAAGACTAAGTTTATCAGAATCAGATTTCCTGTGGGCTGCCTCTGCAAAAGTAATATGTGAGAAGGAAGTAAAAGCTGCCATGGAGATCCCTGAGATCAAGAGATGCCAATAACGTGTACCATCTACCAAGGAAAGCAGCAGAAATTGAGCAGGAACAATCTGAGAGGCCACGAGGGCTGTAACCAGCAGAGTCTTACAAGAAGAGCTACAGAAGCCTTTTGGACAGAATATCAGAATGCCATGTGCCATGGGTGCTGAATGTGGAGGTACAGGGCTTGTTTGCCTAGCTGGATTTGGGTCTTGTTTGTCCCCCTTTCTATACTCTATTTCTTCATTTTAGTACTTACTCTTTGCTACTGTACAATAGACTGGTATAACATGCTTTTTGTTGTTACTGGGACTTACAGCTAAGAGTTTGCTTGAGCCTCAGAGGAGATTTCAGACTTTGGGATAATATTAAAACTGGCAAGAACATGAGACTATTGGAGACTAACTAAATTTATTTTGCATTCTGAGATTGACATGAAGTTTTGTGGACCAGGGGCAGAATGTTAGGGTTTGGATATTAGATATACCATCAAACCTCCTGTTGATGGAGGAATATTTGGAGGTAAGATGATTGGATTTTGAGAGTTATGACCTAATAAGTTCATCCTAGTTTGAATTGATTGGGTGGTAACTATAGGCAGGTGGACAATGGCTGGTTGAGGTGGGTCACTGGGGGCTTGTCCTGGGAGATTTATTCTTTCTGAGGCCTCTTCCATGCCCCCCAACCCCCAACCCCCCTACCTCTGCTTTGTGCTTCTTGATACCACCATTAGCTGAGCAGCTCTTTTCTACCAGGTAGGTCTTCCACCATGATGTGCTGCCTCAGGGTCCAGAGGAGTAGAGTCAGCTGTCTATGGACTGAGACCTCTGAAACCATGAGCTAAATTAATGTTTCATCTTCTACATTGTTTGTGTAAAGTATATTGTTCACAGTGATGCAAAATGTAACTGAAACATACACATGTAGGGAAAAGTTAGTAAGCCTAAGCACAAATATAGTAAAATTAATTATTGATAGATTGAGAGATTTCTAGAAATTTTACTTTATAAATATGTGTTTTGAAATTTAAGCATTTCAAAATGAGCAGCTATTACTTTTATATAACTAGGAAAAAGTAATTTGAAATACCTACATATGTATGTATGTGTATATGTGTATATATGTATACACATATAAACCTACAAACCTACATACTTACATTTTTTCATCAACATTTGAGATTATATCTTACATCTGCCACACAAAGAAGCCATTACTAAAGCTAGGACAACATTTATGGAAATAATAAACCTGAGTATAGACTTCAAATGCAGACATTGAATGGAGAGGCAGTATATACATGACCTAATTGGGCTGAATCATTTTTTTTTTTAGAGAGAGAGAGGGGGAATTTTTTAATATTTTTTTTGTTGTTGTTTTTCAGTGGACACAACATCTTTATTTCATTTTTATGTGGTGTTGAGGATCGAACCCAGCCCATGCCAGGCGAGCGCGCTACCACTTGAGCCACATCCCCAGCCCCAAAGCTGAATCAATTTTATCAAAAAATTCCAAGGGTGATACAATTACAGATAGATCAAAGCTATATGGATCCTATAACAAAGATTTCTGTTTATCAATTGCTGAATAATCAGAAGTTTGAATCCAAAACTCCTAAGTCCACAGAGAAAGAGAAATTAAATGTGGAAGAATACAAAAGAATAGATCTCCTTGTCATTATTCTAGGTAAACAGATTGTCATGATTTTAAGAATAAAAATAGAAATACAATGCAAAGGTCCAGGTTACCAACATGTGAAGATCAATCCTGTGTCACTCAACTCAACTGGGATTTTATATTCAGAAACAAAATAAAAGACTACAATGTGTTTCATTACAGGTTCATCCTGGGAGTACATGCTTTTGATAAAGCCAACTGAATAAAGAAAAAAAGAAGATATTTAGGAAAGAAAAAATATCTTCTGGAATATTTTAAAATATGGTCATTTTCCACATATCAACTTATTCATTCATAAATTTGCAAACTTTCACTGAGTGAATGTTTTTAGTTTATTATTGCAAAGGATTATAAAAAGACTTATTTTATAGGATTGCTATATTATGTGTGATTATACAAATTAATTTCTTAATACAGTGTAAGGCCCAAAGTAAGAACTCAATAAATGTTAGCTATTAATTCTAACACTGTTAATTCTCAACTCCTAAGCCTACTATTCTTCTAAAAGATAAATGGTCTGATAAGATACGTTTCTTTCCCCATATCGCGTGCTATCGAGTGCTCTCAGTGGGCTTCTCTTAATACAATCCTGAATATTTCCTTATGATCTAAATGTTGAAACAGCCTGATGGTTTAATAATTACATGAACAAAACAGCCCCCCTGAACATGGTGCCTAAAATGCTGAAATGCCAATTTACAAACTATAGTGTGCCAAGGCAATCCATAACTGGCATCATTTTGACTTCTTTAAATGTTAAAGTTGAATCTTCACTTACTTTATATGTGTCAACAGTCTATAAGATATGTGTTCAATAAGGAAGTTGGAGAAATGAGTTTTTCTCAGTCATGGAATTTGAACCTAATGAGCCACTTTGGTCACTTGGTGCCTAGGCAAGTTGTGTAATTTTAGGAGGCATTACCAAGTTCTTCCCTGTGCTCCTCAGAGTGCATGCTGAGAGGTAAACCTGGCAGTGCAGTGTAGTGATGTGAGAACATGAGACAAATTTTCTAAGCTCTTCAAGCATAATAAAATCATGAATGCTTAGTGCTAGGTAACCCCTCTTCACAACACACTGTTTTGCCCATAGTGATTTGTTCTCCATATTTTATTTCAAATGTTTCAGATGGGTGCATTTTAAATGACTCATGAAATGGTGATTGAGTGGCCTCCCTTGATTTTCTCAGCCTAGTAAGCATACCTGATTGAAAACTGCTTCTGGAAATGCCTTGCTTAATCTATTCTAATATATTTAGAAGATAATCTATAAATAATTAGACACTTTAAAATGGTCTTTAGATTACATCATTTATTGAATGTCTATAGAACGATTAAAATTATTATGAAAATATACAAATATGCACAGAAGTATGCTTAAAATATTATGTTTGAAATGTTTCATAATATGATAAAAAAGGGGAAAATTAAGATACAGATAGAAAAATGTCATTAGTTCTTAAAGCTACAGGAAAGGCATATTTTGCCATTCTTGCTTCTTCTATCTTCCACTAAGATTTAAAAATATTTTTCTCATTTTTACTGGACTATTTCAAAGTAAAATCTATGCTCTATATCAAGTCACTTATAAATAATTTTATATACATATCAAAACAGGAAATTTTTCTTTTAAATTCTGATATATATATATATATATATATATATATATATATATTCATTCCATTATCACACTTAAAATTAATAATATGTCTAAATATTATCTAATACCTAGTCTACTTTAACATTACCCAAACTGACAAAAATACTCTTTTATGATCAATCCATTCAAACTAGAATTGAAGTAAGGTAGAGTACCTAAATTTGGTTTCTATATGACTTTTAGGATTTTTAGTGTCTATATATCTAGAATAGTTCTTCTCATGTTTTTTATCACCTGTTGCTGATAAAAATATTTTTGTATAAAATATTATTTTAGAAACCAGAATGAATGTCTAGAGAATATCTCACGTTCTGTATTTAACTAACAATTCCTTTCTTCATATGTTATTTAACTTGTTGCTTTATTCAATGAATTTCCTATCAACCTGATTTTAATTCAGATTACTTTTGCTTTTTCTTCCACCCAAAATGCTGCATAGGGCTGCTGCTTATTTCATATTACATCTATCAATAGGCAAATACTGGGTGGTGTTCTCATGTATGTTAGTGATGCCAACTTGTTACTTAGTGAGACCAGGAGGTGACAGCGAGACTATGTGAAGTTAAAGTTCCAAATCTTGCATCTAATGATTTTTCTATCCATTGGTGATCTAAGTGGAACAATTTCTTCATTATCTCATAATGAAAGTGGTGATTTTCCAATTTAATTTTTGTTTTGATGGAATGGAATTATTATGGATTGAACTTTCCCTGATCCATTCAACCTATTTGGCTAGCCCAAGTACAGTCTAAACAGATATTAAAATAAATCTTTGCCTGGAAGTAGTACATACTGTGGTTTGTGTCCATTTCTTTTAGTTAGTACTCCAGCAATCTCCACTGATGTTCAAGTTTTGTTTTATTTTTCCTTTCTATCGTATCATTATGATTTTTTAATATATTCATTATTTTAATCAAATGTAGTTTCTATTCTTCTTACTGTTCACGTTGCCCAATTCTGCTTTAAGTTTATCTCTGTGTCCTTTGGCACAACTTTGTTAGTCTGTATGAATTTCTTTTTCATCCTATATCCTAGGCTTATCTTATATCTTCATCTTTAACTATAAACAACCATTAATTCAAGGATTCTCCAATATATTTTAAAAGTACAGAATCATATTTAAAATCCACAACCTGTTTGTTAGAAATGAATTGTTAGTTGATTTTCATTATCATATACTTTCTTTTTTAATTTTCTTTTTTTTTTTTTTTTTGATTTTTTTATCTTTTATTGATTTTATTTTTTTTAAATACATGACAGCAGTGGAATGCATTATAATTCTTATTACACATATAGAGCATAATTTTCATATCTTTGTATATAAAGTATGTTCATACCAATTATGCCTTTATACATGTACTTTTTTGAATTACAATTCTTTTTTTTTTTTTTTGAGTTTTGATAATTATTTATTCCTCTGTCATCACCATCAAAACAAAATGCAGCATACTTCTATCACCCCCAAAAAGTTCCTCCAGGTCCCTTTCCCTTTACTTATCCACCCCTCTAATCCAGAGGCAACCATTCTCCAATTTCAACCACCACAGACAGTTTTTAACTGTTCAAGGACTTTATCTAAATCGAATCAACATTATGCATTCTTTCATGCAGAGATTATTTTGTTCAATGCAAAAATTTTAGGATTCATCCATTTTGTTGTGGGTATCATTCCTTTTTACCTCCAAGTTGTAATCTATGATATGGTATTTTATCTATGATATGATATAATATTTTCTTTTTTTAATTGGTTGTTAAAAACATTACAAAGCTTTTGACATATCATATTTCTTACATTAGATTCAAGTGGGTTATGAACTCCCATTTTTACCCCAAATACAAATTGCAGAATCACATCAGTTACACATCCACATTTTTACATAATGCCATATTAGTAACTGTTATCATATACTTTCTACAGTACGCAGGGTTAGTAAATAAGTAGTTTTATAAAGTTTGCAATAATCAAAGCTCATTCTGGTTATTTCAAAATTAAAGGGTTTTAACTTGATTTTTTTTTCTTTGCTAAAAATCTTTCCTCCTGAAAACATAAACTTTTAAAATTTCTCTTGCACAATGCACGTTATTATCTCTAAGAAGCTTTACCAATACAATATTAATAATAAGACTATTACATCCATCTAAGGTTTCACTGTAGCTAACTTTATCTTCAGAGCATAGCCTGCTGTGATTTATAGTCAAACACCTTTTGTTCTAAGTTTAGTAAGAATAGTTTTTCTTTTCTGAGTGGTTATGTCACCAAATAGATATTCATTAGATTTGTTCAAATTTGTTCTTCATTTTAGAGATTTTAAATTTTTATTTGATTTTGTTTTATTATAAAAAAATTCACATAATTTCAAAGTCAAACTATATAATTAGGTATATTCCTAATTTCATTTTATACTCTCCCTTTATGTCATGTTTCATCTCTTCATATATGCATTAGCTTTTATTATTGTTTCCTTTTGTAAATATATGCAAATAAAGTGTATATGTATATATACGTATATTGTATATTATGTATATTGTGTGTATGTGTATATATATACACACATAGATAGATAGGTAGATAGATAACCCTGGCTCCATCTCTTACAACAAAGGTACCAACAATATGTATAGTTCTGTGCTCATGTTTACTGGAGATCACTACAGACAGATCTTCATAATTCTGTTTTGCAGCTTCATAGTAGTTTAGCACACTTAATTATTTATTTAACCCACCTCCTACAATTGGATACATGCCTTCTTCACAATATTTTTCTTTTACAAATTATTTTAGCAAACAATAATACACATAAACTTTTATGGTATTTCGATGTACTTTTTAGTTTGCATTCCTAAAAGTAAGATTGTGTTTTCCAAAGATTGATATAATTTTGCTAAATATTGCCAAAGTCCCTGCATAAACTGTAGCACTCTGCATTCCCATTAGTGGTGTCTGAGAATAACTGTTCCACCACATACATACCAACAGTGTATACTGTGAAACTATGTCTTTTGTTCCATGTTTGTCCATCTGAAAGGTGAGGAGTGACATTCAGTATCAATTCATTTATTCTTCTCTCATTATGAGTGAAGGTATGTCTTCTTGTTTGTTTAAAGAACATGTGTGTACTTTTTCTATAAATTATTATTTTCATTTATAATTTATATATTAAGTTTTAGAAATTTTTATCTTATTAAATATATTCATTATTTGTGATGTAAATTCTAAATACTTTTATCAGTTTTCCATTAATCGTTTTTTATTTAAATTTATTTTAATAGATAAAACATTTAAAAACGTACATTTGTGGATTCCCAAGATATTTTGATATATGTATACATTGTGTAATGTTTAAATAAAAATAAACATGTCTACCTTCAACTATTTCTTCTGGAATTTTGAAATATTCAGTACATTATTTGTATCTTTAGTCACCCTACTGTACAATAGTAATAGAGTACTTCTTATTCCTGACGGTAACTAAGTACCCATTGTTCAACTTCTCCCTATCCTTTCCTCCCACTTCACTATACTGGCCTGCCTCTGGTAACCACCATTCAACTCTCTGCTTGTATGAGAGCAAGTATTTATATTAAACATATTGGTGATATCATACAAATCATTGACTTTTTGTACCTGCTAATTTCACTTAACATCATGATCACCAGCTCTATCAAAGTTATCACAAATAACAGATTCCATTCATTTTATGGGTGAATAATATTTCATTGTGCCTATATACCGCATTTTACTTGTCCATTTATCAGTAAGTGATGGACACTTAGGTTTCTTTCATTTCTTGACTACTGTAAGTATTGCTGCAATGAACACGGGAATGGAGATGTCTCTTTGACATACAGATTAATTTACTTTACTTTCCTTTAGATATATACCCAGTAGTGGGATTGCTGGATTACCCATTTTTTAACTCAATTTTTAAATGTTTACTTAATCAAATACAGGCATGTGCCACATGAAGATGTTTTGGTCAGTCATAGACTGCACATGATTATAATGAAGCTGAAAATTTTCTGTCACCTAGCAATATTGTAGATGTCAGAATATTTGAGTGATGCTGGTGCAAACAAACCTTCTTTACTGTCATTCATACAAAAATATAGTATTTTTCAAGTACATACAATATGTTGTACTTGATGGCAATAAAAGACTACATTGCTGATTTACGTATTTACTACTATGGTTATTATAGAATGTATTCCTACTTATAAAAAATGTTTGCCATAAAATAATGTGCCATGTTATGCCAGCAATGGCATCATAACCTTGTGTTAACTGTCTCTCAACTGCATCAAGAGGCCTTGATAAGTGATCAACCTGTACCACCCAAGGATTGTGTAAGTGCCCTCTATAATGTCAACACAATGATTAAATTGCCAAAGGACACATTTCTCAAAACATAGTCTCACTGCTAAGGATGCATGACTGTATATCAATCCATTTCCATTACCTCTTATCAATTTTGAATCATAATTACGAAAGTTTTACTACAGCTAGGCAAAAAATAGTTCACCCAGGCTTTCTTCTAGTAATGTGTGACTCTATTTTTTATGAGTTATACCTCTGATCCATTTGAAATTTACCTTCTGATGCAACATAAGATATGGTCTAATTATTTCTTTATCTGAATAGCAACCTGTTTTCCTTACACAGTGATTTGAAAAATTAACTTGTTCCTATTTATTTTCTATGTCAACTTGATCATAAATTGTCAAATTTACTTGGCATATTTCTAAAATGTCTCATTTCATTGGTCTGTTTATTCCTTATTTTAATCATAAAGATCTTAGATAGATATATGTATATAATTTTTATTAATGATATTCAATATTTTTCCTTACAATTTTTAACTATGTATCATTATTTTTAACATGAATATAGAAGCAATGCATAGAGATTCACCTTTTTAAAATGACATTTTTTTGATCACATAGAATTTGCATATCATTTGAGGAAACTTAACATCTTAAATGATACTGAAATTACCAAGAACATAAAATTGCTGTCCCTTTATTTAAGTCTATATTGGTGATTTTCAGAGACATTTTTTCCTCAAATAGGTTTGGTATATTTCATTTTAATTTTAGCATGGATGTCCCAAGTTATTTTTTTACTATAAAGAATGTTCTTCCATTTTATTTCCAAATGCCTATATTCTGTATTTTTGAGTCTATTGATTTTCTTTTTTCTCTCTCTTTTGTATTATAATTAGAGCATTATACTTATATATTCCATTTTATTGGGTTCATCCAACTTACCTGGGTGCATACATTCATCCAACATACATTGGGTTCATTCCATACATACATTACAGTTCACGTTCCCACATTTTCCCTCCCCTTCTCTGTGCCCTCCCACTCCATTCTCCTTCCTCTCCTCTACTGATCTTCCTTTTACTCTGCATCCCTTAGCAGTAAATGAATGATATACAGTCATGCATCCCTCTGTGGTGCTATGAATTATTTATTTACATTTGATTGACTCTTTCTACTTTAACATAAAAGTGAAATTTTCTGTGGCATATTTCTATACATAATATTTTAAAGAATTTATTTCATATTTCCTCTTTTCCCATTCCACCTCGTTTCCTCTTGATCTCCTTCTTCTATATTATTGGTCTTCCCTATGTCTGTATGATATCCATTCCTCCCCTCCTTTTTTCCTTTATTTTACTTTATCGTCAACATATTAGAGAAAACATTCAACCCTTGATTTCCTGAGTCTGGCTTATTTAACTTAGCACGATGTTCTCCATTTCCATCCATTTATCAGCAAATGCCATAATTTCATTCTTCTTTATGGCTAAGTAAAATTCCAATGGCTAAGTAAAACTCCAGTTTCTTAATTCATTCATCTATCTGTGTATCTGGGTTAATTCCATTATTTAGTTCTTGTGAATTGTGCTGCTATAGACATTGAGATGAATGCATAACTATAGTATGCTGATTTTAATTCTTTGGATAAATACCAAGGAGAGGGATCGCTGGGTCATATGATAGTTCCATACCTAGGTTTTGAAGGAATTTCCATGCTGTTCTTAAGTGTGGTTGTATTAGTCTGCAGTCTCACCAATAACATGTAAGTGTACCTTTTCTCCCTATATCCTTGCCAGCATTAATTATTACTTGTGTTCTTGATAACTGCCATTTGGGCTGGAGTAAGAGAAAATCTTATTTTAGTTTTGATTTAATTTCCCTGATTGCTACTTTTTCATATATGTGTTGTTCGTTTATGTTTCTTCTTTCTTTTTAATAATTTTATAGCATTTCCTGATCTCTTTTTCTTTTCACATTTTTTATTGGTGCATTATATTTGTAAAAAATGATGAGATTTGATTTTACATATTCATACATGCACACAAGATAACAGAATAATTTGGCCATGATTACTCCTCAGTACTTTTTCCATCCTTTCCCTACTCCCATCCTCTGTTGCCTTTCCTTTAGTAATCTCCCTTTGATTTTCATGAGGTTCCCCACTCCCCACCTTTTTTTTCATTTTTTCTTTTCTAAGCTTCCACATATGAAAGAAAATGTATATCCCTTGACTTTCTGAGTTTGACTTATTTTGCTAAACATAATGGTCCTGAGTTCCATCCATTCTCCTGCAAATGACATACTTCCATTTTTTATTGCTGAATAAAACTACCTTGTATGTGTATCACATTTTTTATCCATTCATCAATTGATGAACACCTAAGCTGATTCCATAGTTTGACTTGTAAATTATACTTCTATAAACATGAATATGTGTGTATGTATCACTATAATATGATGACTTTAATTCTTTAGAGTAAACACCAAAGAGTGAAATAGCTGGTTCATATGGTGGTTCCATTCCTAGTCTCTTAAGAACCCTCCCTATGATTTCCATAGTGGTTGTACTAATTTACAATCGGACCAACTATAGTATAACATTGTTTCTTTTTCACCATGTCCTCTCCAGCATTTATCATTGTTTGTATTCTTGATGACTGCCATTCTGACTGACAGATGAAATGTCAATGTAGTTTGATTTGCATTTCTCTAATTGCTAATGATGTTGAACACTTTTTCACATATTTGTTGGCCATTCGTATTTCTTCTTTGAGAAGTGTCTCTTTAATTTATTTTCCAGTTTACTCACTGGGTTATTTTATTTGGGGGTTTAATTTTTTTTAGTTTTTTTATATATTAAATATTAACCTTCTATCAGAAGCATAACTAGCTAAGATTTTCTCCCATTCTGTAGATTCTCTCTTCACAGTATTATTTCCCTTGCTGTGCATAAGTCTTTTAATTAAACACCATCCCATCTATTAATTGTTGGCATTATTTCCTGAGTTTTGGAGATTCTGTTGAGAAAGTCATTGTCTGTGCCTATGTGCTAAAGTGTTAACCCTAGTTTTCTTCAAGGAGTTGCATAGTTTCTGGTTTAATTCCCAGGTCTTTGATCCATTTTGAGTTGATTTTTTTATAGGGTGAGAGATAAGGATATAGTCTCATTGTTCTATATATTCACATTCTTTTTCATTTTTCTAGCATAATTTGTTTAAAAGACTATCTTTTCTCCAGTGTATGTTTTAAGCACCTTTGTCAAAGATCAGATGACTGTAGATGTGAAAGTTCGTCTTTGTGTCTTCTATTCTGTACCATTGGTCTATGTCTGTATTTATCTAGTACCAGATTTTAATTCCAGTTTTTGTTATTATAACTATATAGTATAACTTAAAGTCAGGTATTTGTATTTTTGATAAGGATTGCATTAAATCTTTATATTGATTTTGGTATGGCCATTTTAACAATATTAATTCTCTGCCTTTTCATGAGCATGGGAGGTCTTTAACATTTTCTAAGGTCTTCTTCTGGGGTTCTGTAATTTTCATTTTAAAGGTCCCTCACCTGCTTGGTTAGATTTATCCTTAGGTATTTTTTTTTTTGGTGAGGCTTTTGTTAATGAAATAATTTTCCTGATTTCTTTATCAGCAGATTCATTGTTGATATATAGGAAAGCTCTTGATTTTATAACTTACTACTTTGCTAAATTTATTTATTAGCTCTAGGAGTCATTTGGTGGAGTATTTTGGATTTTCTAAATATGGGACTATATTATCTACATACAGTAATATTTTAACTTTTTCTTTTATTATTCCTATTCATTTTAATTCCTTCTTTTGCCTAATTACTTTGGCTAGAATTTTTAACATTATGTTAAATAAGAGTAGTGAGAGTGGGCATCCTTGTTTTGTTCCAATTTTTAAAGGAAATGTTTTCAGGTTTTCCCATTTACTATGAGGTTGGCTTTGAATATATATATATATATATATATATATATATATATATATATATCCTTTATGATGTTGAGATGGGTTTTTTCTATCCCTAGTTTTTACAGTACATTTTTTCTTTTTTCATGAATGGATACTGAATTTTGTCATCTATTGAGATGACTAAGTGACTTTTTTACTTAATTCTATCTATATGATAAATTATGTTTATTGATTTGTGTATATTAAATCATTCTTGCATTTATGAGATAGTACCAAGTTGATCATCATGTATAATCTTCTTAATTTGCTGGTGAACATGATTTGCTAATATTTTATTCATGATATTTGCATCTAATTTCATCAGGGATAGTGTTCTGTAGTTTTCTTTCCTTGGTGTATCCTCATATGGTTTTGGTATGAGGGTGATAATGGCTTCACAGAGCAAATTTGGAAATGTTAAAACTCTATTTCATACAATAATCTGAGGAGCATTGACATTGTTCTTTAAAACCTGCTACAATTCAGCTGAGAAGCCATCTTGTCCTGGGTTTTTCTTTGTTGGAAGGCTTTTATTATTTCTTTCAACTCATTACAAGTTATTGGTCTGTTAAGTTTACTATGTCCTCTTCATTCAGTTTTGGCAGATTGTATTTGTCTAGAAATATATCAATTTCTTCGAGGTTTTCCAATTTATTGGAGTATAAGTTTTCAAAATGGTCCCTAATGATCTGCTGGATTTCTGAAATATCTGTGGTGATTTCTCCTTTTTTCCTCTCTAATTTTATTAATTTAGGTTTTCTCTTTTTTTTTTCTTTTAGTTAGATTAGCTAAGGGCTTATCAGTCTTGTCTTTTCAAAGAAGCAACTCTTTCTTTTATTGATCCTTTCTAATTTTTTCAATTCTTAGATTCACTGATTTCAGCTCTGATCTTAATTATTTTCCTCCTTCTACTGGTTTTATAATGAGTTTGTTCTTCTATATGGGCCTTGAGATACATCATAATGTTGTATATTTGGTATCTTTCTGATTTTCTTATGTAGGCACTTATAGCTGTAAACTTCCTCTTAGAACTGCTTTCATAGTGTCCCAATGGCTCTGCTATTATAACAGTATTCTCATTTGAGTCTAAGAATTTTTAAATTTCTCCCTTCATTTCTTCTGTTACCCATCTATTATTCAAAAGTATATTGCTTAATATCCATTTAAATAGTTTCTATAGAGCTTTGTGTTGTTTCATTTAAGTCCATTATGATCTCATAAATACAAGAAATTATATCATTTTTTATTTGCTAAAAATTGCTTTGTGGCCTAAAACAATGGTAGATTTGGGGAAGGGTCCACAAGTCACTGAGAAGAAAGTGTATTCAATTGTTGTTGAATAAAATATTTTATAGATGTCTGTTAAGTCCATTTGATTTATAGTATTTTTCAGGTCCAAAGAGTCTTTACTGCATTTATTTCTAGATTATCTATCTAATGGTCAGATATATGTGTTGAAACCACCCAATATTATTAAACTGGGGTCTTAGGTTTCAATTTGAGTAGTGTCTCTTAGGTAATTAGTTGCACCCACATTTGGGGCATAAATATTCTATCAATATACTATATCTAGCTATTGATTTGGCCCTCTTGTTAGTATGAAATTGTATTTTTTTCATCTTTTCTAATTAATTGTAGTTTGAAGTCTGCTTTTTCAGATATGAGAGTAGGCATTCCAGCTTGTTTGGGGGCTTAATTCTCATGGCATATTAATTTCCATTTTCCTACCTTCAACTTGTGGCTGTCTTTGAGTATAAACTGAGTCTATTGGGCAAAACTTATGGGATGCTGATTTTTAATCCATTCTGCCAGCCTATTTCTTTTAATTGGAGAGTTGGAACCATTTATATCAAATGTTATTATAGAGATGTTCATTTATTTCTCATTTATTTAGAGTTTTTTTTTTGGTTCTGTTTCTTCATTGCTTAGCTAATCTTAGGGAGTTCTGAGTTTGTTTGTTTTTATTTCCTTCCATTTGGAATATTTTTTAAGTTCTATAGTGCCAGTTTAGTAATCATGAATTTCTTAATTTCTGCTTCTCTTGACAGGCTTTTATTTCTTCTTCTACTTTGCAGGATCACTTTACTGTATATAGAAATCTTGGTTGACAGTTATTATCTTTCAGGACTTGGAACACATCATTTTAAGCCCTTCTGGATTTTAAAGTTTGTGCTGAGATATTGGAAGTGATCCTGATTGGCTTGATTGATATTTTTCTCTGGAGGTATTTTAATTATAATATATCATGGAAAAACTCTTTCTTCACCTTGTCTATTTGAATTTCTTTTTTTATTAGTTGCTCATGACAATACAATGATCTTGACATATCATACATTTGAATCAAATGGGGTATAATTTCTCATTTTTCCAAGTGTACAGGTTGCAGAATCACATTGGTTATACAGCCACATATATGCAAACAGCAATACTAGTATCCTGCATGTTAGGCATTTTAATTATAATATATCATGGAAAAACTCTTTCTTCACCTTGTCTGTTTGGATTTCTGAATGCATCTGGTATCTGGGTGTCCCTCTCATTCTTAAGGTTTGGAAATTTTCCTGAAGAGCTTACCAATTCCATTACCCAGCCTCTCACAACCCTCCTCAATTCCAGTGATTATTAACTTTGGTCCCTTAATGTTGTCCTAGAGCTTCTGCATATTTGGATCATGGTTACTTATATTCTTTCCCTTATTACCATCTGAATGTTCAAGGCTAGTCACTTCTTCTTCCAGTTCTGAGACTCTGTCTTCAGCATAGTCTACTCTAACAGAAAGACTTTCAACTGAATATTGTATTTTGTTTTATTGTGTATTTCTTCACCAAGATTTGTGTTTGGTTCCTTTTTAATATCTCCATCTCTTTACTGAATTTCTCCTTTATATGCTGTATTAACTTCCTTGATTCATTCAGTTTGTTTTCTGTGTTATCTTAGAAGCCAGTGTTCATTTTTATAATCATTCTTTTGATATGTGGTATTTCATCTGCTTCAATATTTTAGGGGTTGGTTGCCAGTGAATTATGAACTTCGGGTGATATCATGTTACTTTCTTGTGTTCATGGGTTGAATTTTATGCATTTGTTAGTATAGACTTCTCTTCTATTCTTATGTGTGGACCTATTTAGGGAACAACCTTCACTTGCCAAAGTATCCTAGAGTGATACACATTATTGTGTGTTACTGCTCTCTTTTTGCTATAGCAGGACCTGAAAGCCCTCATCTAGTAATTCCTACTTGAGACCTCATTGTTAATGTGGGTTGTGTCTCTTCTATTCCTGGTATTAAAGTATCACTGAAGTTTGAGTGTCATTAATTGTGTGTGGAACAAGGTACACTGACTTTTGACAAAGTTCAGTTCCGAAGAAGAGTTTCTAACCTTTGAACCTCAAGGAATAGAGGGAAATAACTAATAGCAAAAAAAAAAAAAAAGCAAACAATATACAGCATTAAATAACTACCTGGTTTCTACCATGACATCTAAAATGTTAATTACCATGAAAAAAATAAAAATTGGGGGTTAACAATAGCCAAAAGCAAAAACAATATACAATCATGAACTACATCTGGCATGATTAGGCATCCATCCATAGCAGTAACTATTATTATGTCATCCATAAGAGTAGTATTTGCAACAGCATGAAGGGTAGGGGCAGGAATTACATAAACCTATTAGTTCTAAAAGATGATAAAAATATAGTTTGCTCTGAGAAAAGAAAATGTAACAGAAAGATAGAAAAGAGTTTATAACTGAAAAATGAACAAACACAATGCAAAGAAGATGAATTAGGTGATGGTTACAAGAAAAGAGGTGAAAATAGACAATCAAAGCATAGAGAGAGAGAGTAAGAGAATTTGGTTGTTACCAGAAGAAGAGAGAGAGAAACAGATGAAAACAAAACAAAGTCAAAATAAACAAACCAAAACCTTAACCCTCAAAAGACAAGGCAAGGAAAAATAACAAATTTAAGATTCCTAAATATATATATATTTTTTTCCTAAAAATATATATAGACACACACACACACACACACACACACACACACACACACGTCCCTGAGCCAATCAGCCCAGTAAGAACACCAAAAAAGAAAACAAACAAACAAACAAAAATTTCCTAATGAAAAAAGGAAGGAACCATCTCCACTCTTGTCAAAGTAGTTAAGGAGAATGTATAGTCAGTGCCTAAGCCCAACTGTCTTTCTTTCCATTTCTTCTTGGCTATGGACAGAAAGAAAGAGAGTGAGTGAGAGATGTGCATAATGGAGTGTTAACCCCTTCTTCTTTTAGTGTTACTCATTGTGCTGTCAGTTCCAGTGGCCTAAGAAAACGTGGTTAAAATAGCTCTCAGGTTGCCTTCTCACCTGTACAAGGTAGGATGGAGCGGGAAGTATGTCAGTTGGAGTTTTGTCTGTACAACCCACACTAATTCACTCCCAAGGTGGGGATGCTACAATGTTCTACGAGAAAAGTTCCCAAAGCTGGGTCTTAGGTCTAATTAGGTTTTAGGGGCATTTTGGGGGTGGAATCAGCTCTGGAGAGATTAGATATGAACATCCCTAAGGATCAACAGTCGGGGTTCTCTACTGGGTGTCTGGATCTAAGGAGCCTCCCAAGAACACCATTCCTTGGTCAGAGAAGTTAATTCTACCCACACACTGCTTCCCAGGTCCACAGTCTTCCCAGGCTTAGTCCCTGAATATATCCATAAATGCCTCTTCAGATTCTTAACCTGCTCTCATGAGCTGCCAGATGCAAAAGAAAATCTAGTTGGGCTCCCCTTTATTTTTCTGACTTAAATCTCCCTGGATGCAATCTTCTCTGTTAGGGTTTCATGCATCGTTATCTAGGTACACCCTAGACTGCACAGTAGGTGCTTGCCAAGACAGTATGGTAATGTTTGCTCTGATATCCTAGCTCTGCAGTAGCTGATGCAGCATGGCCACTTGAAAATGGCTCTAGGCCCTGCTCTCCACAGCCACTTGAGAAACAGAAACAATCAGTTCAGGGTGCCATTTTGGGATTCTCTAGTTCAGGATTTTTTTTTTTTTTTTTCTGATCTCAGGTTTTTCTACAAAAAGCTGATTTTCTACAAAATCTTTCTATAAAATCTGTCTGTTGTGCCTCTCTCTGTGATGTCTCTCCCTTGGGTGAGCCAGTGCCACTACTACTGTCATTGCCACTACCAGCTTGGCTCCAATGAATTCTTTTTTGTTCATTATATTTTTGAATCTCTAAGAAACTATGACTGTCCAATACTGAATTTAGTGAAATCTCTCTTTCACCCACTTTGCTGAGAAAAAATACCCCTGCTGTTTGAATCTAGAGCTACAGAGCCACTAGGAAGGCAGCATTCCTCTAATCTGCCATTTTGAATCCCCTCAAGTCTATTAATTTCTGTACATAAATTAATATGGAGTTACTTTAATACATTTTCTCGTTGTTTATACTAGTTTTACCATTTTCTCTCTTGGATTACTCATTCTCATGCCTGTAGTTGTTTGTCTTGTTTATTTTTTCCATTATTCATTTTGTTTGTTGTCAGTAGTGGGCATCTTATTTATATTAATGGCCAAAATGTTGCGTGTTTATATGTGTATTCATTTACATTTAAATGGGCTCATTTTTTAGCTACATTTAGCCAGTACTTTTAGAGTGATTTCTTCTGGATTATCAAATCTTTTTATTGGTATTCATGAAAATAGTTATATTTCTCTTTAACTTTCTCAATTATGTATTTTTTTCTATCAAAGAAAAATTATACAGGATAAAATTTAAAGGTAAGGAAGTTGTCATTTAAGACTATTGCAATAGGGAAGAGAGAGTGAGCTCAAGAGAGAAAGAAACAAAATGTACGAAAGTTTTTAATCACTGAAATGAGAAATAAAAAGTACAGAAAGACATTGATGGAGGTTGGCAGATGTAATCAGGCCATCTGTGTGTGCTAATTAGTACTTGTGAAAGTTAGGCTCTTACCCTCCCAGGATATAGAGACTGTCGCTTTCTTGATGGTTACATTTCAAAGGGATATCTCCCAGGTCATTGAGAAAGATATTCCTATGTTGTAAAACTGACATGCACATGAGGGAAACAATATATCTACAGTTCATAGGGATAGAGAAGAATTTACATTACAAATTTTCTAAAGTAAATGCTCTAAGAAAAAGGAGGTCAGAGACCTATAGAAGGAAGAAATCTGTTTAAAGTTTAAACAAGCTGAGGTAGATGTTAAGGTTACCTTGATTCATGTTAACATATAGTTGTCAAAATGGGGCAAACCATCTAGGACAATATGTATTATTTTTAAATATGACAACAGATTTTATTGTCTAATATTTCTTTTAATTTTTGGCATTGATACCCATGATTGACATTTGATTCAATCTTCATTAAATTTGCTTTGAACATTTTTCTTCTTTTATTATTTTCCAGAATTTTTTCATCAAACTTGAATCTATTTGGTCTTTAAAGGTTTTCATCCTATGGAAATTGATATATTCCAATATTGCATCTTTACTAGAATTACTTTTGATAGATGACTTTAAAAACACTTTCAAATTTATTTTGCTAGTGATGGAGAAAGGCTAATATTTTGCTTATATTTTTTTTCAGATAACTAGGCTCTGGTTCATTATTTCTACTATTTCACATTTTCTCATTTGCTAATTTATGTTTTTATACTTACTAATGCATTTTAACAAATTGTAACTTGTAATTTTTTTAGCTGTTAAGTTGAATGTTTATTCAATTAATTTTTTCAACTGTATTTATATAAATATACAATGCTATGAATTCTATGTCATGTTTTAATAATTATTTTTTTTAGAAATTACAAATTTGTATCTCTTTTTTGGTCCATCATATGCTTATTGCTATACCACCATAATATTACAGTGGAAAACTCTTTACCATTGATTTTATTGTATTATGGTCATAGTTCTTTTTTAAAATTCGGTTATTGTTTGTGGACTCACAATTAACTTTTACATGCATTTGTAAAGTTGTGTAATATCCATTATTGGGGAGAAAAGTGGATACACTATTTTATTTTGTAGGTTTCAATATGTTACTAAGTTATTTTCCATTTGATGTGTCCAAGTAGAAGAGAGGTATGTTACATTATTGTCTGTGAGTGTGTCTATTTTTCTCTGCATTTATAATAGTATCTTCTTCACAATAATCTCTAATGGGCTATTTGGTTTATACATATTACTTGCTATCATTGTTTTGAGGTAAGCAATATCCTTTAGCATTACAAAGTGTTTCTCACTTTCATTGGTTTTCATCCTATGTCTACCTCATCTATGACTGTCCTTTTATACCTATTATACCTACTCTCCACTGCTGTTTGCTGTTTATTTGCATATGGTTGGTGTATCTTAGACCATCCTTTAAGCAATATTAGAAGTAACATTGTAGATCATTCTCAACACTTCTCAATGTATTCTAGAAGTAATTTTCATTTCTGAAAATGAATGTATTTTACTAACAAAAGTTAGAAAATCTCCACTTGCATCAACCTCTCTTGTTATCATCTTTGCTGAGTCTCTGACTTGGTTTCTGTAGTTATATCAACACATATGCATAATTAATGGACCAGACTTTCCCTTAAATTAAAGGTCTGATCTTTTTATAAGAAGTAGTTAGTTAATGACTATTTCCAAGTCAGAAAGAGGAACACATGGGATTCTGCCTTTTAGAGGAAAGTACAGTGGTAACAAAATAGAGTAGGTTAGCAATCATAGCAGAAAATGCAACAATCACTTATGAATATTATTCTAACAATTGCTTCCATTGATCAAGTTGGATGTGGAAATAATTGATGCTTTTCTCATTGTGCCCTTGGACTTTAAATTCTTTTTTCTAAGTCTTTATATGTTTATTGAAAACAGAGATAGCATTCTTGGGTTACTTTAAACTTTTCCTACTATCAACAACTCTTCACATTTGTTTCTGTAAAGTAAAATATTCCACCAAATGTTGATAAATGTGCCAAAGGTCTTTACCTGCTTGGCTGTTTCGGGCTTTGCCAATGTATCAATTTTCCCTGTGACAAAGGAGTGGTAAAACCACTCCTTTTTAAATTTATTTATTATTTATTATTTTTAATGTTTTCTAATTAATCATACATGAGAGTAGAATGCATTTTGACACATTGTACACAAATGGAATACAACTTATTCCTCTGGCTGCCCATGGTTCAGAGTCACCCTGGTTGTGTAATCATAATGGGTAATAATGTCCATCTCATCCCACCCCTAACCACCTCCCCTCCCCTCACTTCCCTTTGCCTAATCCAAAGTTGTCCATTCTTCCGTAGCACCCTTCCCCCCATTATGGATCAGCATCCATTTTTCAGAGAAAGCTTTTGGCCTTTGGTTGGGGGTGATGGTGGCTTATTTTGATTAGCATGATATTCTCCAGGTCCATTCATTTACCTGCAAATGCCATAAATTTCATTCTTCTTAAACGCTGAGTAGTATTCCATCATGGGAGAAACTCTTTATCACACACACCTCAGTCAGAGCACTAATTTCCAGGATATATAAAGAACATAAAAACTTAACACACACACACACACACACACACACACACACACACACACACACTCACAGACCAAAAAAAATAAACCAATCAATAAATGGGCCAAGGAGCTGAACAGACACTTCACAGAAGAATAAATATCAACAAATACATGTAAAACCAACAAATACATGTAAAGATGTTCAACATCTCTAGCAATTAGAGAAATGCAAATTAAAACTACTCTAAGATTTCATCTCAATCCAGTCAGAATGACAATTATCAAGAATACAAGCAAGGATGTAGAGGGAAAGGTATACGCAAACATTTCTGGTAGGACTGCAAATTGGTACAACCACTCTGCAAAGCAGTACAGAGATTTCTCAGAAAACTTGAAATGGAACCACCATTTGACCCAGCTATCCCACTCCTCAATTTATATCCAAAGGACTTAAAATCAGCATACTACAGTGACATAGCCATATTAATGTTTATAGCAGCTCAATTCACAATCGTTAAACTGTGTTACCAAACCAGATATCCTTCAACAGATGGATAAACCATGCCTTTAAACATATGTTCTTCTTTTAAACTTTTAAATCACTTGCTTTTTAGTAAGTTTCTTGGGGAAAAAAATCACAATTTACTTTTTCATTTTACAAACATAATTTTGTCTTTTAAAAGATGGGTTATTTTCCTTTACCTTTTTGGTAAAAATGTTACATTTGGTCTTCAATTCTGTCATGTACTTTCATGCTGTATTTAATCTTTTTATAATTCCTAAATTATTTCAACTTTTTTATTTTTATAAGATTTTTTTTAATCAGGAATCATTTCTGTTTTTGTCCTAGTTTTGGTTTCCTACTATTACATCAGTTAACTCACCTTTTGATGCTATGTATTACTGTATTGGTCAGATATCGTCACTATGACCATAATACTCACCCCCACTCACAAAAGTTGGAGGGAAAAAACTTTATTTTTGCTCATAGTTTTAGAGCTCTTAGTTCATGGTAAACCAGCTCTATTTCTCTGGGCCAGAAGTGAGGCAGAGCATCATGATGGAAAAACACTGATGTAGAAAACATCTCAGTTCATGGAAACAGGCAAGTAGAAAGAAAAAGAGGTGGGGAGCAGTGGGGAGAAATTGCAAAGAAGGTAAACATTTCCAAGGCATACCCCAGTAACTTATTTTTTCTTACTAGGTCCAAACTCCCTGTAGACCACTCAGGTGTCAATGGAATAATCCATCAAATGGATTAATTTACTGATGAGGTCAGAGTCAGTATGATACAATTATTATCTATAAGACCCACCTCTGAACCTGGTTTCATTGGGGATCATGCTTTTAACATATGAGCTTCTGCAGACATTCCAGATTCAAATCATAATGATTACCAACTTAGCATTCAAAGCATTCTTTCCCCCACCTACCTCCTTTCCTACTTTCCAACTTGGTTGACTAATGTTATCTTGGTTAGTTGATTATTTCTATTTTTATAGAAAAGATAACACATTTTATTATATCTTTTGCATTCTCATATTTTAGCTTTAATTCTGCATCAGTTATATTTATCCGAAGTAAAATCAGTTATTTTTCAGAGCTAATCTCAAACATATGTCAAAATAATTGGTCATTTCATGGTTTGTTGTCTCATAGATTTCTCAGAAAGGGATTATGTACAGAATATTTTCTAATCTCATGCACATGCATAATTATTTGTCTATGGTTTTTATTGTTGATAAGCAACTTTTCTGTATATAAAATATTTGCTTACCCTTCTTTACTTGAACAAGTTAAATACATTATCCTTTGATACAGTATTATAAAACACTGCAGTCAGAGTTTATGTCATCCTGACTCCTCTTTTTTTTTTTCTTTTTAAGTGACTGCTCTCCCAGATTTCCAAAGAATTGCTTTCTGTTACATTTACAAGTTTGATCATCATCTCAACAATTATCTCAGTTCTGAATATTCTTATAGAATTTTCAAAGTAGATAATGTATTCTATAGAAGGCTAATTCAAAATTTCTTTATTTTAATAAAATGTATTGAATGATACTTAAAAGATTTATTGTGTTTTATTGCTTTGCAGTTCATCTTTTGGGTCTCCATTGGGCAAAAATCAGATCTCTTCACATATCTTTAATATCAGTTTATTTTCACTGAATTTTCCTTGACTCTTCATTTTCATTTTATTATTTATTTTATTATTTTCATTCATTCTCTAATTTCTTTTATGTTTATTTGCTTCAGTTTGTATTTTATTTGTTCTGTCTCTTCCTCTCTCTCTTTCTCTCTCTCTCCCCCTCTGTCCCTCCCTCCCTCATTCTTCCTATAGGTTTCTTATTTCTTGATTTTTTTGTACTATATATAGCCTAATTATTTCTGAATTTTAAAAATCCATATAGCTAACTTGTAAACATTATATCAAATTTACCATCTTCCTCATGAGCAAAATTTCCTGGGATACTTTAATTATTGGAATATTATAAATTTTGTTTTCATTTATTTTATTTCACTGTCATAGTTTATAGTTTCTTAATGATTCTTTGTTCTTTCATTGAAATGAGTGAGCTATTACTAATGGGCTTCTGTCTGAGTGGGAATGGGCTAAAGTAGCTCTCTTGTTTAACAGATCAAGTCTTCCTCCTTTATTAGAACCATGAATTATTCAAAACTATGCTCTCTTTGTGTAATTATTTTTCAGGCATACAGAAATACACTCCTCTCTGAAAGGCTCTCACTTCCATTTCTTTTTTATTCAAAGTTTCATGAATTGTATTCTCTAGTACTGGATGTTCAAGATTTGAGCCTTTTTAATTTTGAGCACAAAGTAACTTGGATCTTCAACTTTATTCTTATAGTTAATTCTTGTTTTACCTCTTGGAATTGATAAATCTTGTTACTTCTAGAGCTGAGATTCAAATCTAGATGTGACTTCTCCCAATCCCTTGCCATTTAGGATTTTTAAACAATTCTACTGCAAGCATAATTACTAAGCTCTCAGAGTTGATCCCTACCACATTCCTGTTTAGTGACTAAATACTCTTCTTCTTTTCCAGTATCCAAGGCAAATTCAAACAAACCACTTTGAAAAAGATGGTGGAAAACAACAATGGTTCTGACTAATATGATAACCTTTTACTGTAGAACTACATCTACCTCAATTTTAGAGTATGTCCTCCCATATGGCAAAATTTAATAAATACTGCAATTTTTAGCCATAAGTCAGCATATCTTACTGACCTTTTTTTTTTCCCCACCAGTACTGACATTATAGGCCCTGGTTTTCATATTTTTCAAGTTGTCAGCATTTTGCTATGAGTTCAAGAGCAAGATATGAGAGACTTTGCTTGATTTTGTTTTAAATCTTATTTCTTGAACAAATCTAAAGATGTGTGACTAATAAGGATATGATGTTCTTTCATTCATTTCTCTGGTTGTTTCACATCTGGTGTTCTTGTTTTTCCACTTCAGCGAGATTCTTCTTCATCTAATTTTATTACAGCTCATTTGGGAATGCTATGATTTATAATCTGTGCCTGATGAGCGGCAGAAGCTGCCACTTTATTGAGAAATAAAAAGTAGGATTTTCTATTCTTTCTAATTTCTTGAGCTTTGATGAGGTTTTGCTATTCTATTAGTCATAGCAAATGACTGTATATATATATGTCAGTATATATATGTCTACAAATATGGAGTAGACATAGAGACAGAATATATACATACATCTATATACTATACATTATATATATATATATACATATATAGAGTATGTATATACACACATATATATGAAAAATTATAGTGTGTATGTATATATATCCACACACACTATAATATATATATATATATATATATATATATATATATATATATATATAAATCCACACACACTATAATTTTTTTCCCCCACCAGTATATATATATACATACACATACATATATGTATATATGTGAAAAAGTATAAAGCACTATGATTTTTTCTGGTTATTTACTAAATCTTTGTCCTTGAAGTAATAAACTACATGGTCTTGAAGGTTATTTAATTTCTTTACTTCTATTTTCTTTCCTGCAAAATTCAGTATGCTAATATATATCTTGCAAAGAAGTGTACAAAATGAGATTAACAATTTAATTCCTAGTCCAAATGATTACTGAATAGATGTTTGTTTAAATTCAATTTCTCTAGTTGTCACCTTCCTAACATTAAAATGGCATGTTGTGTTTTCACATGGTTCTCATGTACTTCTGCTTCCAAAGCCTCTGATCAGTAAAATCCAATGACTCCCGCTATTTTACTGTTTCTGATGGGGACCATTCAAATAGAGAACGGGAATAGGGACACTTGATTTACTGATTTGGGTGGTTTTCTGATTATCTATTTACTCTATGCTTCAGGAATTATTTCTGGTTGATAGGAACAAAGATTTGAATGTAGTCTCTTTATTAAGGTATTAGCTTTGAACTTCAGACTGAGAATTATCAAAGATAATATGGCTGTTCTGAGAAATTGTCAAGGATGCAGACTTCTGTTTTCTCATTGGCTACCCATATACTGCATCCTATCTCAAAGTCACAAGAAATTTTCCCTTAAGAACTATTGTGTGTCGTGTTTCTACTAGGAAACCTGAAAAGAATGTAGATATCATGGTTCTTCCTGAAGCCCTATCCAATAACTTCTCCTCACATCTCATTAATATCCCCAACTGCAAAGGTTAAAGCAGGTTTTGAGCACAGTGCATTACCACCACTCTGTTAAGGTGAGTTTCTGTTAACAAGAAAGCAAAGCAAAAAATAATAATAATAATAATAATAATAAATAAGAAGCCAGTAGTCTTTGTAATACTCTGCTCCAGTAATCTTACCCTCACTGCCAGAATGTAGAGAACTGAATGATATGAGAAAGTGATTGTAGGGAGGCACATCTTGCAGTGAGAACATTCCAAGATCAGTGAGCTGGACCCCAAAGAGTTCAGAGCTGAGATGCTGCTGCTTTTAGAACAGGAAATGAAACATCCAAAGAGATATTCAATGGCCAAAGTGGTTGGATTCAGGGAGAACCAAATCTGAGGTAACTTTAAAAATTAAATAACAATGTTCAAACTTTCAGAAAGCAGAAAAATCTCACGCTTAAGATTTTGCATCTATTAAATTGAACAAACAGTTTCTAAATTACTAATAAGAGATGAAATGTCAGGGGGCTGTTAAAAAAATATAGAGAGAACCAAAAAAAGATGAAAGTACTGAAATAATTAACATATAAAAACAGAGTATTTAAAAAAAGATGAAATGTTATTCTGAAAATGCTTTATAGCACTTTTATTATATCATCTATGTTTCCTCTTTTATTATAAACTAGCATTGATGTTCCATGAATTGAGCAATAGGTCTAAGTTACAAAGCCTCACAGAGGACAAGATGCTAGTAGATGAAAATTCTTTGTGTTTAAGAACACTGAGCAGAGCATGTTAGAGTCACAGAGATTTGAATTAGTCCTACTAGTCCTAAACAATGAAAAATTCTCAGGAACATCTACTTCAAGAAAAAAGGCAATAAAGTTACACAAAACTAAAGATTATGTGGACATAAAACTACTTTTTTTAAAAAAAATCTATTAATAGTTTAGCAAGTGATTATAATGAATATTTTATGATAAGCTAGGATCATTTAAAGTGCTCAGAAATAATTTTTAAAAATATTTCAGGGGGATTAGTGTCAGTATTTCACAGATTCAAATATTGCAACCCAAATGTCAGCTGGCAAAATTCCATCTGAATTAATATACACTCAGATATAGACTCCATGGTAGTTTATATCCAAGCTTATAAAACTGGAAAGATAATATTTTCCATTTCTAATAACTATCAAGCAATAAATGAGGCATCTGAGTTGTAAAGAAACAGCAAAGAATCATCAGATACCATTTCTTAAAACATAAAGGATAAGATATTTGGCAAATACATCCCAAATGTCTCTTTTATCACCACATATTTTTTTAATTGTGACCCTGGCAGGCATCACTCTATTTTTTCAAGGCATTAAGAAATATGCTTCAACAATTTTCAGTTAATTATAACACTAGCATGTTAAATAATAGCTTCAAACGTCATGTAGGGGAAGAGAAATGTGGTAGCTCATGTTGAAATCTTGCATGTTAACAAGTACAGCCATTTTGAGGATAACATCTAGGTGTGAACAGAACATGGCAAGGGTGTGAACTTGAACAGAGAGAAAATAAATTGTCAGGAATTCTCTAACTATGAAAATTTTATTGGAGATATTGCTTTAACCATTGAGAAAGGAAAATTAATTACCTCACTCAGAAGTCAAGGGTAGGGACAAGCCTTGCAGACTTTCTATTTCTTTGTATATAATGCACTCTTTTCCTGGAAAGACTGCTTCTTTTTGTGCTTGGTAACTCCTTTTCATCTTAAAGGTATATAGTAGAATATCCATTCTGTATATACCGTAATACTTGCTGATACTACTGGAGAAAATCTGCTTAATGAAGGAATGAACATAAAATACATGTCAGAGGCAGCTAAACATACAGGATTATACACCTGAATTCAAGTCCTCTTCCATTCTTATATCCTCCTAACACTTTTCTGAGAAAAATAAATACATTATTTTGGTATTTTGGACATCACTGTCCCTTATCATAAAATATTAATTTTAAAGATATGTTGACCCTGAAAATCACAGGGTTTTTTTTTCTTACCTTAAAAAACTTTCTAGGTGGTGTTCACATGTAATCCCAGCAGCTCAGGAGGCTGAGGCAGGAGGATTACAAGTTCAAACCAGCCTCAGCAAAAACGAAGAGCTAAGCAACTCAATGAGACCTTGTCTCCAAATAAAATAGAAAATAGAGCTGGGGATGTGGTTCAGTGGTCAAGTTCCTGAGTTCAATCCCCTGTATCCCCCTACCCAAAAAAAGATTCTAAATGTGTTCTTCAAGTGGCCAGCCCCTGCCAAATCTTTCACACATGCCAACAATTCAGGATTTCAATGTGTGTGATGATCTAGAGGATTTAAAATAGAAGTTCTAGTAAATTTTTTTATTTTCCTATTTCACAGCAAAATCTTGAGTGGAAAAGGGAAGAATATTTTTATTCCTGAGGAATGTGATCAAATGTGTTAGAAACTCTAGAGAATATAGTAAGGAAGGGCAATGAAGAAAAGCACCTTCATAAGAAGGTGCAAGGAAGCAAGAGATAAAACATTTTCATCAATCATGACTTGTGTCCTAGGCACAGGTTCATATAGTGCAGGGTTAAGAATATAACTATGGATTAGTACTGACAAACCTCAAATTCATCTTCAATGTTTACTGCATGTGTGACTTTGGAAAAATCTCCTTAATTGCCATTAAATCTCCAGATCTATACCTCAGTATCCTTATCTATAAAATAAGGAGTTATAGCTCCTACACCCAGAACTTTAGGGAGTATTAATTATACATGTGTGATGTGAATAAAGTCATAGAATAGTACCTGGCACAAAGAAAGTCAACACACACACACACACACACACACACACACACACACACACACATTTATTTGAATTATTATTGTTATTATTCGAAACCAAGATAATTTTTTCCTAAATTTTCTAGAAGGGGACGTTTGGATTTTCTGTTCAATAGCCTAAATAAAGTTGCAGACAGATGTTTTCTTTTTAAGAAATCAGGCTGGGCTGGTGCACACTTGTAATCCTACCTACCCAGGAGGCTGAGGTTGGGGCAGCTCGTGTTTGAGATTGGCCTGGGTAATTTAGTAAGACCCTAACTCAAAAACATAAAAATGAAAAAAATAGAAAGTAGTTCAGTGGTAAAATGCTCGGTGTTCAATTCCCAGTTTGAAATAAAGAAAGAGGAGGGGTGAATAAAGAAGGGAAAGGAGAGAAAAGAAGGAAGGGAGTGAGGGAGAAAAAAGGAAGGAAGAAAAATTTTAGCTTTCTGAGTCATTTGAAGGATGTGAAAGCTTTTTACTCTTTCCAAACATAGGCTGCTTGTGTAAGCACTCATTACTGACCAAAAACCCGGTGAGCCCTTCTGCTTCAGAGGCAGTTGTAATATATGTAAACTGAATAACACCAACAATTTTTTGAATGAGATTTCTTATGCAAATTGAGTTTTGAAAAATATTGGGTAGAAAATGAAGGAAAAGATGATTGAGGAGTTGGAATATAATCAATCAATAGTCAAGTAGGAGGACACAAAACCAGAGGCGCTTTTTGTGAAAACTGCAATCAAGGAAACATTTTCCTGTCACCTAAATTTATCTATCCAAGTGTAAGGCACATTGACGGTGATGAAAATAAGGATTACTATCTGGACTAAATCTACTTAAACAGCTACAATACAAAGAATATCAAGTCAGGGAAGGCAGTTTCAGATTCAATCAAAACAAAGTTTCCATTGGTGATTGATAAGAGTGATGGAAAAGACTGCCGCATTTCTGATATTTTGAGCTAAACGATTTTTATGTCTATGCTTCCTGCTCCTTTTTACAGGAAATAAATCAGAATAGTCCACTTTGTCACCATCTGTGCATGATTTTAGGAGGAACACCGTAAAGTGAGAGAAAATACCCAAACACATCATGTTTCCTGGCCCTGTGTAACTCTTTTTTGAATTAGATCAGAGATTTGTTGTTTTGATAGTTTTCAAATGATCTGCTATGGCACTGAAATTAAAGCCTATGGCATCAATTAAAAAAATGAAATCTTTATCAGCCTCATAATATGATGATAGTTTAAGTAGCTTACAATAGGTTTGTCTGGGGAAATCATTATCAGTGTAAGTAGTCAGATTCTATCTAGATGGAATACAGCTTTTGATGGCCTCAGTGGGTGCTAATAATGCTTAGCTCCTTCTAGAAATTGTAGTGGTTTTTTAAAATTCAATTTCTTTTCTGCATTTATAAACTACTTGGATTCTACATCAAGACACAAAATACTTCCAGAATAAAATGTGTTCAAGTTAAAAGTTATCCAGATTTCTGTAAAGTTTTGTGAAGCTTAAGATTCAACAGTGGAATGGGACTTGGACTTAGTATAAATGGTAAATAATATAAATGAGTCCAAGTTTGCTCTAAGTTGAGAGAAAGCTCTGAATGAGAGGCAGATAAGATGTGAATCTTAAAGGATATGGCATAGTGCCTGGTACTTACAAGTATTAAAGTTTTGTTATTTGAGGATTTCATTTCTATACAAGCATGTTCCATTAAGGTATTTACAAAGAACTGTGTATTCACCTTCAAATTTGTACTTCTAGGAGTGGAGACGTAGCTTAGTGGTAGAACACTAATCTGGTACACATGAGGCCCCCTGAATTAGATTCCTAACACTTCCAACAATAAAAGTGAAATTCTTCATACTTAACATTCATACTTACAGCATTTTTCTTTTTTCTGCAGTGCTGGGGATTGAACCCAGGGCCTAGCACATGCTAGGTAAGTGCTCTACCTCTGTGCTATATCCTCAAACACTATTTATAACATATCTTTTTGTAAAAGTATGGCAAGTAGTAAAGTCTTTAATTTAAATGAGGGAATTTTTGATTATACACTAATATCAGCAGATTATTTTTTCATGTTTATAGATGAGAGTGAAAAATTTACCATGGCACTATTTACTCCTCCTTTGATCTACAAAAGGCAAAGGAGTACCTTAGTCCCTTCTTTATGATTTAGACACATTTCAATAGAATCTTTAATTGAATAGTCCGTATGCCATAATAATGTTTACATGTTTGGGAATTTACTGTGTAAACATATTTACCTGAAAGAATGCTAAAATCACTTTCCTTTTTCCATACAACAAACTCAATACTATAGATATGTCATTATGTCATTTCTAGGGAGAACTTAACTCTGAATTCAGCTGGTTTTATATAATGTACATTTGTAATACTTCATGTGCAAATTTTTGCATCACTAGATTCCAAAATAATAGTAGATAGAAAAAGTAACAAATAATGAAACAGTTTATTATATAAAATAAACTTAAAAGTCTGTAAAAATTTTAAAATAGTCTTCCCATTTAATAAAACCATATAGAGCCACATTTCCCGAAATTTCTTCTGGAAAATATATTATTCCTACAGATTGTTTTGTAAGATGCAGGTCTCTCTTTGTGAATCACATTGCCCATTTTTATACAAGAGACGTTCCTTAGTAAGTATATTAAACTTCTGTTGCACATAATAGCCAGAACTTTTTGTAAATCATAGAACTATTTTCTTATTCAACAAATAATAAGAAGGATACACTCCAGTGGGTACCGATGAATAAGTTATTTTAATGTTCTAAAACAAAGTAAAACAATTAACTCCCTCTAGGTGTTATTATGATCACAGTCACTGAACCCTGAGCTTTAATTCTCAGTATACCTTATAGATTCTCAAGCCTTGCGGGTGGGTATGACATGAGGAGAACAAAGGCAAAGGACTATCTCATTTTGTCATTAAACTGCATCTTAAGGATTGCACAAATATAGAGATTAGATTTCTTAGAGAATCAAAATGAGTATGGTCAGAAATAATAAACTTCACTTCAACTCAGCAACAGCTCAACATCTTGCAAATAACTATTATTCATGACAAAGTCTGAGTTTACCATTTACCTAGAAAATGCTTTTAAATTCTGCCATTTACTGAAATAGTCTTTCTAACATGTGTAGTTATGGTGAAAATTGAAATCATTACACTAAAAGCTGCACAAAATTTTTTCGCCTCATTTGTAAAATAACTTATAAACTTACTACCTGTCCTAACTATAAATAAAATCAGATATTTCAGGGCCAAACACAATAAATAAATACTCGACATCCACTGATGGGGAGATACGGGAAAGCTGCACCCTTTCAACATGTGTATTTGATTTTCTTGTTAAGTACATATATGATAATCTAAATAATTTCCTTAATCTGCATTCATTTTGAAAGTGAAATATTTTTTGGTTCCCTCGTGCCAAAAGTTTATGTGTGATTTCAAATAGCATTGGTCTGCATTGCTCAAGTATAACGTTTGCCAAACATTTAAATTTCAAAAGCTTAATTAACAATTTGAAGATAAGTTTCACATATAATGGTTTCTAAGACTCTGAGTATAAAACCCGCACTTGTCTTAACCTGTATCTAAACTCATTAGAAAGAATCTGCTTATAAATTGCTATTTTTCACTATTTTAACATCTCCAGTATTTCCACAAATCTCTTCCATAGAAAGTTATTTCAGGGTATGAGACGCTTCAGGAAATTACCATTTGAGATGAAAATCACATGCATGGAAGAATACAGGTCTTAAGTGTATAAAACAATGTATTTTGTAAATATATACAACCTTAACTCCAGTAGAGATAAAGAACATATCCATCAACTTTGGAAGCTCATTCATGTTTTCTTTGAATTAGTCCTCACCATTTCTATCACCACCATAAATCCAATGTTCTAAATTCTATTATCAAAGTTTAGTTTAGCTGGGCGCAGTGGCACAAACCTGTAATCCCAGTGGCTGGAGATCCTTCCCAGAGACAGGAGGATCTCAAAGCCAGGCTCAGCAACAGCGAGGCACTAAGCAACTCAGGGAGACCTCTGTCTCTAATTAAAATACAAAATAGGGCTGGGGATGTGGCTCAGTGGTTGAGTGTCCCTGAGTTCAATCCCTGGTACCCCCCCCCCCCCGCAAAAAAAAGAGATTAATTTTGTATAATTTTGAAATTTGTATATATGTGATCACAATATATATCCTCTTTTTCTTATGTTCAACATAGTGTTTTGAGTTTTGTTTATATTGGTTGCCTATTTCAATAGTTCATTCTTATACTGTTGAGTAATTCAATCATTTTTCTGGTTGATAATTACTTGAATTATTTCCAATTTAGGGATAACATGAAAAAAGGCTACTATAACCTGTATAGGCAAAGATGTGGACACATGTAGATGATGTAGGTGTAAGTTTCTCCATATACTCTTATCAGGTTCTTTTAATTCTATTTAGATCTACATGACAGTACAGTATATTTTGATATCAGTTTAAGAATTTTTATAAATCTAGTTTGCTCAGAGTATCTTTCATGAAAGAGATCTGCATTGTTTTCAAAGGCCTTCCTTCCAGCTATTGATATATTTATATAATCAAATGGTTTTATACATTTTCCTGGTAATGTGATGAATTGCATGAATTTTTTTTTTTTTTTTTTTTTTTTTGTGTGTGTGTGTGTGTGTACCAAGGATTGAGCCCAGAGGCGCTTAACTACTGAGCAACACCCAAGCCCTTTTTAAAATTTTATTTAGAGCATCACTAAGTTGCTGAGGCTGAGTTTGAATCCAATCCTCCTCCCTCAGCCTCCTGAGCTGCTGGGATTACAGGCATTTGCCACCATATCCAGCTGAATCACATTGATTGATAGTCAAATCTTAAGCAAATTTTAATGTTTATATTAATCCTTGCCTAGCATTGTTTTTGCATCTCTAGAAAAAAATATATTGTTTCAGTTTAATTTCTAATATTTTGCTAATATTTTCTAGTATTTTTTCATCACTGATCATAACAGATATGCACTTCTAATGTTTCCCTGTGATATTTTTGTGAGGTTATGTTATCAGGGTTATGTTTAACATAAAACAGGTATTTCTATTTAATTTTTTGAAAAAAAGTTCTATGAGATTTATATCATCACTTTCTCAAACATTTAAAATAAAGTTTGCCAGTTAAATAATCTGTCCCTAGATTTTTTATACACATCTTATAACAAATTTAAGCTTTTTAAATGATAATTATTTAGACTTTCTATTTGATTTAGCTATTTTTAGTATTTATTTCAATCAATTTTTAAATTTTATCAAAGTTGTCAATTTGATTAACATAAAGTTTTTTAAAACATTACTTTTATTTTTTTTAAGATAAGTTCTGATTATACTGCCAGACTGTCCTTGAACTTGCAATCCTCCCGCCTTGGTCTACCTAGTTCTAGGAGTATAGAACTTATTGTCTTTACAAACATCTCTAGCAAATAGAGAAATGCAAATTAAAACCACTCTAAAATTTCATCTTAATCTAGTCATAACGGCAATCATCAAGAATACAGGTAATAATAAATGTGGGCGAGGATGTGGGGAAAAGGTATACTCATATATTGCTGGTGAGATTGCAAATCGGTGCAACCACTATGGAAAGCAGTACAGAGATTTCTCAGAAAACTTGAAATGGAACCACCATTTGACCCAGCTATCACACTCCTGAATTTATATCCAAAGGTCATAAAATCAGCATACTACAATGATGCAGCCACATCAATGTTTATAGCAGCTCAATTCACAATAGCTAAACTATGGAACCAACCTAAGTGTCCTTTGATAGATGAATTTTGATAGATGAATGCATAAAGAAAAGGTCATATATATATTACTCAGCTTTAAAGAAGAATGAAATTATGGCATTTGACAGTAAATGGATGCAGCTGGAGAATATCAGGCTAAGTAAAATAAGCCAATCCCAAAAAACCAAAGGCTGAATGTTTCTCTAATAAGCGGATATTAATTCTCAATGTGGGGAGGACTAGAGAAAAATAAGTTATCTTAGATTAGGTAGAGGGAAGTGAAAGGAGGGGAAGGCACGGGATGTGAGGATAAGAAGTATAGTAGAATGAAACAGACATTATTACTCTTATGTATATATATGACTACATGACCAATGTGATTCTACAACATGTACACTCAGAAAAGTCAGAAATTCTATCTTATCTATATATGATATATCAAAGTGCATAAATGCATTTTACTGTCATGTATAACAAATTAAAGCAAATTAAAAAAATTTTTTTAAATGCCTCCAGAATTTACAGTGATTTCTCCTCTTGTCGTTTCTATTATTACCAATGTGTGATTTTTCCTTTAATGAGTTTAACCAAAGCTTTATCAATTTTATTAACCTTTATAAAACAAAATATGGCATTTAAAAAAATTTTCTCTACTGTTCATCTATTTTATATTTTATTGTTTTAGGTTCTTGATTTATCATATTCTTCATCCTTCATTAGGTTATTTTTTTTCCTTTTCCATGGTTTCCTATTGTGGAAGCTTAGATAATTGATTCTATGTTTTTGATCCTTACAAATTTTAGCAGATAAAATGCAAACTTACACTGATTTTAGCATAGTTTTGATTGTGTCCCATGAAGTTTGATATACTATATATATTTATTATTGTTCATTAAAAAATCAAAATATATATTTCATTTTCTCAGATGGCTTCCTTGAATATGTGTTATTTAGAGATTTTTTTTTTAATTCCAAAATGTTTTCTAGATAAGTGATTTGCACTGATATCTAATTCAATTTTATTCTAATACTATTGGGATTTTGTTCATTATTTTTCCTTTGTTATCTTCTTTTTGTTAAATAGATAAAAACCATGCTCATCTTAATTCTTTCCTGGAATGCTAACTATAACCCTTTGTAATTTTTGTTTCATATGGATTATGGCTATGATTACCATATGCATCTGTAACTTGTTCCTATATATGTATCTGTTAGATATATAAATATATAAATTCAACAGTAGAAATGAATAATCTCATGTAATGTCTCCATGTTCATGCATTTATTTTCATATAGTTTACTTCGTTGTGTACCTTAACACTCGAAATACAATGCTATGATTTTTGTTTTAAGCAATCAATTTTTAAATATTAAGCTAGATAAAAAGTGGTAATCTTTTACTTTTAGTTTTATATTTAACATTGTTTATGTTTATAATTTTTCCAAGTCTCATTTGGCATAAAGTGCCTTCCACATGAAGAACTTCCTTGCCCTTGCACATTCCTTGTACAAGATCAGCTAGGCATCAATTCTTTCATCTGTTGTCTTTCTTTTCTCATTTTTCATCTTCATCTGAAATTGTCTTGTCATTTTCACTTGCAAAGCTATTTGGATTCTGCCTATGTCTCTTGATCACCTTATCACTGTCTTCACATGGCCTTCTCCTCTGAGTCTCTACATGCTCTTATAAAGACTGCAGTCATTGAATTTAGAGTCACCCTACACCAGTGTGACATCATCTTAATTCCACCTGGCAAGATTCTGTTTCCAAATAAGGTCACCTTTTGACATTCCAGGTAAACAAGAATTTGAGAGAGACTCTATTCAACCCAAAACAAATATAATTTACACATTGGGTATGTAACTATTACCATTTTCACAGAAACCTTGCCATATTATAATGAGTTATTCTCTCTCTCTCTCTCTCTCTCTCTCTCTCATGCACATTTTGTATGTGTTGGTACATTTCATCTTAACCAATTACCAGATAGTAGGGTGCAATTTTCCCAGCCAACCCATTTTTATCTCATTTATGCATTATTTATTTGGTGGGATTGTTTCTTCTGCCATTTTAAATTCCCAATATGACTCAAAAGATTCAAAATTGTTTCAGTGAAGTAACAGATGGGAAGTTACATGTTGAAACTCAGAGTAGCGTCATAAACAAATAAAAAATATATATATCTGGGCCTGTTACAGAATGTGATTCTATTGGTATAATATCAAGTAAATCTGAAAATGTATTATTCTTTAACAAATGCAAAAAACTGTAACTTAGAACTAAGAAGATGAATATATAAAAATCAAATTTTACTGTCCTACCGATATATTTCCCCTCGTCCCTCATCAATAAAATTAGCACTTTAAAAAGTTTCATTTCTATAGAAAATACATAAGAAGTTCATAAAAATAAATATAATGCTAATGGCATATATTAAAAAACACTAAAAGCGCTTGGCAAAATCTTTCTGTGAAATAGCATCATAGAATTTTATGTAGCATCAGCACCATACAATGGGTGGTAGCTGTATACTGTTTGCTTCTCATGTTCATTTGATGCAAAAGTAGAATCCTTTCTTGCCATTGAAGTGTGTGTGTGTGTGTGTTTGTGTGTGTGTGTGATTGTGTGTGCGTGCACGCATGTGCACCATATGTGTGTTATAAATATGACAAAAATATTTCTAATTGTTTCCGAGAAGCTAGTCTCCAAGAAACAAAGCATTTTTAATAACTTTTCACTTATAATATATACTGGAAAAGTATGTTGGGAGGTGTACAGATGAACACAATAAAGAATGGACCTAATAAAATGTATTTAAAAATTATAATCTTTACACAGCTTTCTTTAGAGGAAATAACAGTGGGTCAACGATATAACTTCTGACTTCAAATGCAGAATAAAACAGTGAAAATTAAAAGTATTCTAAACTATAATCCCCATGCATCATATTTTGGTTAAAACCTGATAACCAGAACAGTTTTGACTTCTCCCAGTATGAAACTTAAGATGTCAGGTGAAAGATTCTCACATGACACTTCAAAGTAAGGGATAGATTTTAAAACTTACTTAATATTCCAACAATGTCAAGTAAAGCTAGTTTTAAGGTACATTTCTCAGTGAACATGTCTCTGTACCTGCGATAGTGTGAAATGAAATAGTTTTTTTAATGTTAAGTTTTTAAAAAGCTGTATATTTAAAAACCCAATTATAGTGTAAATTGCTGAGACATTGATTTTCTTCCCCAAAGTTGGTGAAATTTTCACTGTCAGAGGAATTAATTAATGTTAATGAACTCCTGAGTATATTCAGCACCATATACAAGTGGCAGAGCAGAATAAGAAATACTTTTTTTTGACTGAATGAATCTGGTCCTAGATTACTTCTCTCACCCAAGCCAAATACACAAACTTCTAGTTATTTCATTGGACATTCTCATGCATTAAAATTCTAATGATTTTCAGTGTGAAATCACTTTTTACTTTCTAGATATATTAAGACTAAGTATCTAGGACTACATCAGAACCACGAAACACTTGTCATCAAGAGAACATAATAATGAGAAGCATTAGAAATTCATCAGCTGATGAAATGTCTTTGCTTCACTTCAAACTTTCTTCTATATTCAGAAGTATAGAAAGTATTCTGTCCTTGTAAGTTTGTTTCTACTTTAAAGTCTTGCAAAGAGTTAAACATCTTTGTCAACTGAGCTTCAACCAAACCATATTCTTTCCTGTTCTAATATTGTTTTTGCTCCTCAGGTTTCTTCAAGTAATATATCCTTAAATCATATTTTCTTGGAACCTAGCTATTGCTCTTCTGGCTAAAATTTTCCCTCCTATGGTTTGAATATGAGGTATTCCCTTGAAAGTTTATGTGTTAATGCAGAAATATACAGAGCGAAATCATTAGATTATGTGAACTGTAACCTGATCAGTGACTTAATCCATTTAATGGATTAATAATTTGAAAGGACTATTGTACTGGGTGTTAACTACAGACAGGTACTGTTTAGCTGGAGGAAGTAGGACAAGATGCTGGGATATGCAATTTGGGTATATATTTTGTTCCTGGCAAACAGAGCTCTCTCTGTCTCAGCTTTCTGATTTCCATGAGGTAGACATGATTCCTCACCATGCCCTTCTGCCATTACCTTCTTCATTATCTTGGGCACAGGGCAATGGAGCAAGCCAACCAGAGACTGAAACTATGAAATTGTTAGCCAAAATAAACATGTCCTTCTCTAAGTTGTTCTTGTTAGATGTTTTGTTTACAGTGATGAAAAGGTAATTCATATTCCCTCACAGGCAAAACTGTCTTCAATCATCAGAGGGAAGAGCCTTCAGTTCTTATGACACATCTTGTTCCTTTGTTTTCTACACTTTGTGTGTAACCGTAAGACACATATTATCAGTTTTCATTATATTTTCTATAAACATTTTTATACTATATGGAAATCATTTTTGTCCATAGTAGAATATTGTTTTCTCAAAATCATCATAAACATAATTGAGATTTTTGTTGATTATATTTTAGTGCCTTATTATTTTCTCCAAAATGCTTTATATTTTTGGGTGGGGGGAGAAAGGGGATTGTTTCTATTTTTTTCTTTAAATTTTTTAAACCATAAATTATGAGAAAAAAACAATTTTTTTTCTTTACCATTATTCATCTGTGTTTTTCAGAAACATATTTTTGGTTTCCATTTTATTTTATATGGACTCTATTAATGCATACACAAATCTATTTTATTCTTTTATTTACAGTAGAATATTATTTTTTTCACAAAAAAATGTTGAACATAATTGAGACTTTCACTGATTACAAGAACAAGGCAACTTATGGACTACTACATGAGAGAAACATAAAAAATGCGCTAAAGGCCACAATTGGGGGCAAATTGGTATTTTTTGTTGTCATCTGATATTCCATTGAGAATGTTATATAGGACAACTAGTATGAAATATTATTAGTGGAAGAAAATTACCAAAAGAAACTAAGAGCAATTAATTTTTCAGTATACAGATTGAATAATTCCTATTCTTTCTTCCTATTTTTAATCAGTGATTGTGTCTACCGTGCTACTTAATTAAATTATGTTTTAATTATATGAAATATAGCCATCACCTATTGGGTTATCATTACACAAATTTCAGGCCTAAAACAAACTAGTAAGAAACGTTTTTATTTATTTTTTTATTCTAGAGAAATGTGAAACCAAATTTACTTTAGTATTCCACCAAGGCAAACAAATCCAGTTGATTTATTTAAACATACCATAACTAGTATCTGAATAAATGGATGAGACACTTTTTATCTATGCATGCAGACTCATTTTGGCATTTTAATATATTCAAGTCTAATCTAGGAAGTTTCAGTTTTGATTTTTAATCTCATTCTTTTCTCATTGAAACAATGGTTTTATATTCCAAGTTGGTCACCACCTTTCTTGAAAATTCTTCAGGCGTTTCAGACTTGTTAAGTCTTTCACCAGAAGAAAAAAAAAATCTGCAAGCTGATTAAATGGAGATTTCCAAAATCCCTGACCCTTGACCTTTAAATACTTGAGCTGAAATCCTTGCCAAGTAAAATGTTACTATCAGTCTTAACTAATACAAAATGGCAAAGTTTGAAGAGGAAATTGATATCTAAGGGTATTCCCAAATCAGACCCTCTAGCAAGCCACTGAATACATCTTAAAAATTTATTTTAAAGAATGTATACTTTGATTTCTTTTCAATTGAGTTTTCTTATACTATAATTTTATGATTTTATAATTTTATAGTTTTGTATATTATTGTGGACTTACATATTTCTCATAGTCATTGTCTTATTTTTACAATGAGGACAAATTTCAAATAAATTTTGCTCTTTACATGATCTGATGTAGGTTTTTTCTTTCTTTCTTTCTTTTTTATTTATCTTCTCTGTGAACTTCAGTCATTTACCTACCCTAATTATATCACAGCTAACATGGTTGCCTTAATTCCCGCTCTGTATACCTCATAAGGCTTATTTTGCTAATCATACTCTTAGGCAGCTGTGCAGACATGAATGGTTAGCAGGAAAAAGACAATGAAGTGCTACTAAAAACCATAGGGAGTCTTATGTAACAGACAAGTACCTGGAAGATGGGGGCCCAGTATGTTAATACCTCCCTAGCCATAATTTCTATCCCTTAGGGAAAAAGCTACTATTTCAAGATGATACCACAGCCTAGCAGGTAGCTTGGACCCTCCTTTATCACTGAAACTATGTCACAATGTCCATCAACTTAAATGCCACCCTGCCCAATATTGCCAAGACCACCAAAGCAACAGGTTATTTCTAACACCTCCTCAACCCTGGAGGCAGTAGGTGGTAGCCCCTCAACATCAGCCATTCCTTCCTCCTGGATGTCCTCAGTGCCAGAGGCTTCCCAAGAGCCAAAGACTCCTTCAACCACCAAGGCAGGAAACTTGTCCCAAGACCAGAACCATAACCCAGATGAGAGCTCTCCAGATGCCCCTACAAGAGACTATAGGACCTGCCCATGTTCACCAGGAGGGAAATATCTGAGGGGGACAAAGCAATTTTGCATGCAGCCTTTCACCACCATTGATCTCTTGAACCGGAAAAATCATACTCCCTCCTACATGGAGAAGCCCCAGGCTATGATTGGTATGATGCAGCCCATTATCCAGACCCACCAGGCCAACTTGATTGTTGGAGAAACGCAGATAAATGATCCAAACAGCTTTAAAATAACTAAAGGAACATGTTCCAGGTGCATAAGGCAATATTCAAGCCTCTGCCTGGGCCCAGTTCCCTGACACAGACCCAGAGTGGGACTCCAACAAAGGGGAAGACCTCCTAAATATAAAGAGATATCAAGAGGCCCTCATAGGCAGCCTAAAAGAACAGGGAAAGCCCTAAACATGAACAAAATATCAGAAGTACTCCAAAAGCCTGATAAAATCCCCAGCCAGTTCTCTGAATGACTATGCAAGACCTTCTGACTCTTCACTCCTTTTGATCCTGAGGCACCAGACAACCAGCAAATGATCAATGCTGCCTTTTGGGGACAAAATCCGAGAGACATTCACCAAAAGCTACAAAAACTAGAGGACTTTGTGGAAAAGAATGCCAGTGAGCTGATTAAAGTGACCACCACAGTTTTCATCAACTGAGACCAAGAGGTTCATCAAGAAGCCGACCAAAAGATGAAAAATAAGATGGATCTCCTTGCAGCTGCCCTCATGGCAAACCCAGAAGGCACTCAAAGGGGGATTCCCACCAGGACAAAGCCGAAATAAATAGAAAAACCGAAGGAAGGCCTGAATGGAAGGACAACCTTATCCAGAGAAAAGGCTGAGACTAAGCCAATGTGCCTACTGCCATCTAGAGGGCCTCTGGACAAAGAATGCCCCCAACTGAAGGCCAGACCACCCTACCACAGGGCTTCAAAAAATCGCCAACAATCTTCAGGGTAGCACTGGCTTCTGATTTGAAAGCTTTTCCTGCAAAACAACATGGATGTTGGCCTCTGATGTAGATGCACAATGCTCTAATATACAGATGATCTGTTGCTGGCAACAGCAACCTAAGACTGCATGAAGGGGACATAACCACTTCTTTCTTTCCTACGTGAAACTGGCTACAAAATCTCAAAGAAGAAAGCTCAAATCTGTCAAAAAAAGTCAAGTGCCTTGGTTTCTATCTGACTAAGGGACAATGGCAACTGAGCCCCAAGAGGAAAACAGTCTGCTCAATTCTGGTCCCTTCTACCTGCTGCCAGATCTGAGAGTTCTTGGCACTGTCCGACTCTGCTGTATATGGATCCCTAACTTTTTAGTTATGGTCAAACCCCTTTCTGAGACCACAAAGAGGGGATAGCTAGATTCTCTAATGTGGAAACCAACACAATAAACAGCCTTTGAGGATGTTAAACAAGTATTCACCAGTGCATCTAGACTAGACCTCCCTGACTTCTCAAAGTCTTTCTCTATGTATGTCCATTCATGGTGTTATGGTTTGGATGTAAGGTATCCCCTAAAAGCTCACATGTGAGACAATGCAAGAAGGTTTAGAGGAGTAATGAGTAGATTATAAGAGTTTTAACCCAATCAATGAATTAACCCCCTGATAGGGATTAACTGAGTGGTAACTGAAGTGGCAGGGTGTGGCTGGAGTAAGTGGTTCATTGGGGCATGACTATGGGGTATATATTTTGTATCTGGAGAGTACCGTCTCTCTCTCTCTCTCTGCTTCCTGATCAGTATGTAAGCTGGTTCCCTAAGCCACACTCTTCTGTCATGAGGTTCTGCCTCACCTCAAGCCCTGAGGAATGAAGTCAACCTTCTATGGATTAAGATCTCTGAAACCATGAGCCCTTGAATAAAGGCTTTCTCCTCTACCATTGTGCTGGTGGGGTCCTTTGGTCACAGCAGTGAAAAAGCTGGCTAAAACAGATGGTCTAAAATAGCTGTAGGAGCCCTAACTCCAATGCTGAGGACACAGCACTGTCCAGTAGCTTATCTTTCTAAACAGCTAGACTTTGTATTCAAGGCTGGTCACCTTGTTTATTGGTTCTTGCAGCTATGACCCTTCTGGTGTTAGAGGCTGACAAGCTGACTATGGGGCAGGAACTAACACTCTGTACTGGCACTGTTAGTGTACAAAGGACAATATTGGCTGACTAATGTGAGGATGATCAGATACCAGGGCATGTTATATGAAAATCCACATGTCCACATTGAAGTTATCTGGACTCTAAACTAATAACTCTGCTGCCCATCAGGACTTGACTGCTTGATCCCATTGCACTGAGGTCAGAAATTGATCTCTAGTAGACTGGACGTGGCTAAAACTCTCAAGGACCCTGATGTGGGATATTTTACAGATGAAAGCAGTTTCATAGATGACAGAAAATATCTTGCTGGGTATACAGTGGTCACTCTGGACTCTACCATTGAGGCAAAGCCACTGCCTCAGGGAACCTCAGCACAAAAGGCAGAACTTATCTCTTTGACCTAAGCACTCCAATTGGCAACCAAAAATCTGTGTCAATATTTACACAGACTCAAAAATACACCTTTCCCACTCTTCATGTTCACAAGAACTTATACAAGGAAAAGGGGCTAATTAACTTAGGAGGAAAAGGCATAAAACGTGGACAGGAAATTCTTAATCTTCTAGATGTAGTAGGAGCACTGAAGAAAAGTCGCAGTTATACATTGCCAGGGCCACCAAAAGGAGAACACTGTGTTTGCTAAGGGCAACTAAAGAGCAGACTAGAACCAAAATTTGCGGCTAACAAAGCAGACAGAACAGGTTAGTGGAGATGTTCTAATGGCCAAATAGCCATCCCTGAAACTCTTGCCCCTGCCTTGTCCGACAGTTCCACAGGGGAGCACACAAGGCACCTTAGCCAAATGGCACTTTGGACTGTTTTAAGTCAGCATTTGTATGTCCCCACACTCAGAAGCATTTCCCATGTGATCTTTGAACAGTGCAAAACTTGTGCCCACAATAGCCCATCCCAGGGGCCAAGGATTCCACTGGGAATCCAAAATATAGGAGGAGCACCTTTTGTATACCTGGAAGTAAACTTTACTGAACTCCCACACTCACAAGGCTATAAATATCTTTCAGTTTTTGTGTACTCTTATTCTGGCTAGGTGGAAGCCTTTCCAATTCACACTAAAAAAGTCTCAAGGAGTAGCCAAGATACTCCTCTGGGAAATTATTCTATAGTTGACATTCCAATAACCATTGACTCAGACAACAGGGCAGCTTTTGTGGCAGAGGTGATACAATTATTGGCCACGGGTTTAAATATGAGATTTAAACTACTTCTAGGCCACAGAGTTCTGGTAAAGTAGAAAGAATAAATAGGACCTTAAGAGCTCAATTGGGTGAACTATGTCAGAAAATTCACCTGCATTGGGATAAAATCCTCCCCATTGCACTGTTAAGGATTAGATCTACTCCCACTATAGAGGACTAGATTCTCTCCTATGAGTTGAGACCTCCCCCACTAATCAAGAGATTACAGGAAGAGTTAAGAGAAATAGGAAAATTAACATTCAGTAAACAGCTTCAGGCTTTAGGGGAAAACTTATAGACACAACCAATGAACCAGGGAAAGATTGTCATTTTGTTAGACCACAGATGAGCACTCATTCAAGCCTGGAGATTCAGTATGGGTCAAAGAATGGAATATTCAACCTTTAACTTTAAACCTCTTTGGAAGGATTCTTTCACTGTTATTTTATCCACCTCAACTACAGTGAAAGTTACAAAAATAAGTCCCTAGATTCATTTTACCAGGCTCAAGCTCACAGCTGTGGACTGGAAGTGCATTCCAGAGCCCACTATACCCTTGAAGCTGACCATCTGGAGGAAAGAAGCACCAGAGAAGCTTGAGAATCAGAAAGACAACAGCCTTGCTCTAATCACTCTAGCTGACCAGCCTGCTCATGGCTGAAGCTAGAGGAAACAACAGTCCTGCCTCAGCCACTCAGGGGCTGGCTCATCAATGCACAGTGGAAGATAAACTTATCACCAGGACACATGGACTCTTTTATTCTCTAAGATAGTTCTTACACTGTAACGCATTGCTACCCCTTACTTCTAGCCACATATATAGTGCTCAGCTTGGTTTTGGCTACAGGTTTGATAACAGTAACTCCTAAGGTTATCCAGACTCTGGATAACAAAATTTCAATTTATACATATTTTATCTTGCTTATATAGGTTTTTGTTTGGTGATATTAGTTTGATTTTGTTCACTTACACTGTTTAACCTACACTAACCAAAATGTTGGTTTATCACTTAGTTTGGTTTCCTTTAATAATCTTAGAGAGCTCTACTTCACTCCTGACCTAATGGTGGAAATCATGTGAACTATGTGTTAAGTCAATCTATTTTAATTAAGTGGTAATGTGTGTGTGTGTGTGTGTGTGTGTGTGTGTGTGTGTGTCTGTGTGTGTGTAGTACCTTCCCCACCAGAGAGATCAGAGAGATGCTATAATTGGATAGCTATTTGTCTCTGGAAAAGACCCAGGGATCCCCTTGTATGAGGATCTAGGACCAAGGAGGGGAAAAAAAGTGGTCCATTAGAAACTTAATCTAGGAGGTCAAAAAACTTGGGGTTTTTTGACACCAGAAGATTATTGCCATTTATGATCCTGCTACCTGGGCACAGGGTGGCAATTGGGGCTACATAACCCTAGTTTATATGTTAAACTGATAATTGGAGCTATAGACCTCTAGTTTATATGCTAAATTCACTTACAAACGGTACTGAAAATTTTTACTAATCAAACTGCTACAGCCTTTGATCTCCTATGGTTTTCTACTCTTGGTAAATTCAAAATCTTAATTGGTGTAGTAGGTATTCTACTATTAACTTGTTTGATACTCCTATGTTTGGCTCCCCTGTGCATTAAAACTACTGGGTCTACTATAGAAGCCGTTGTTAAAAGAAAGACAACACCTAAGATTTTGGTGTTCTATAAGGCTTTCAGCCAAGAAGCTTTTAATGATGCTCTTTAATTTAAAAGGTTAAATTGCGGGGAACATCACTAACAGGGGGAATTATAGTGGCACCTTCCCACCAAAGAATCTTAATTAAGCTTTTCCAGAGACCTTCATAATAATTATTCTTATTAACAAAATATCAGGAAAAATTTCTGAAAAAAAAACTCAATGTGGGATAGAAGTTCCTATTTTTGGTGAGAAACTATATTGCTCTGTCTTGCAAAACCTAAGTTTGGCCACAGACGTGATGATGTCACTTCTGCTTTTGTTGTAAAACCCTGACTAATCTAAAAAATGGGACAAAAAGCACTTTCTGTGAACTCAAAATCAAAAGACTTTTATGTAGACTCCTGAAAAAATGTAAACCTTCAAGCCCCTCCTCCCACTGGATATAAAGTTCGAAGAATTTCCAGACTCAAGGTCCAGAGATATTTTAGGTAATAGCCCCTCTAGACCCTGCAGCCAATAAACCTGCTTCCTAAAAATTACTCAGGGGTCCCGCCTCTTCTGTCCTACATCAAGAGGACCCACTCTCCCTTGAGAATGTCCCCCTTTTCCCTTTCCTATCTATTCTAGCAAATTATTGGCTGTTACTTTGAGCAGCTTGTCTAAAATCTTTCTGGAATGCTTTCAAAAATCAAGGTTCGAAGGGGGACCTTCATCCTTGCTTCAGTTTTGAGGGAGACCCAGCTTTACAACAATCCAGGTAAAAACATAAAGTCTCTTATAAATTTAGAAAGTATGTACAAAATAAGATCAACATTGCCTTATTTGTAAATTTATTCTATTACATTACAAATCTAAAGAGAACAGAGAAGATGATAGTCAATATCTTTTTCCAATAAATAATTATATATCATTAAAGCCAAGACAACAGAATATATATATATATAGAAATGCAGATGAACATGCTTCTTTATATAAAGTTTTATTCTAATTTCATCTAAAATCGACTCCAGTACTTTTGCAAACTTATGAATGATACCTCACAATGTAAACAGAAATTTCTAATTCAAATGGTTCTCAGAGGTCATCTAATCATGCTCCTTCATTTCACAGAAGAACAACTAGAGACTCAGAGGCATTAACTAACTTGCCCAACACCCACCTACACTGCTGGAACCCATTTTTCCTAGCTTTTATATTAGTGCTCCTTCCCTGTATCAACTGACCATTTGATTGAAAGCCCGAGAAAGCAGCTTTGAAAGTCAGAGGGCAATAAATCTAGCTCATCTCTATACACTTGAAGGTCAACTTTTAATTTATTGCCAAATGCTTGAGCAAAATTTTTTTCAATGTTATATATGTAAAGGTTAGTATGGATCTGCTATCCTATATGTGAACAATTAGATTGGATAAAAACCTTGGAACAAATTTAAAGTTTTTTTTTTTAAAGTAATAACACTAGATCCATACATCTTCATGGTAAATACTTCTTGTCATGTAATGCTTTCATGTTAGCACTAGTCAATGTAAAAAGGTATTGAAAAATTATAGACTAATAAAAGTTTTACAGGTAATAGAATTTTTAAAAATTTATCCATAACATTGATCCACAGCTACAGAACTCATCTGAAAAGTTTTATATGTCATTTTCCAGATCTCCTTGATGATGTTTAAATTTTTATCATGCAAATTTGTGCTTTTCTTGTCTGTTTCAGGAATCCTTCATCCTCTAAGCACACTGCTAGAGATTTATTAATCTGACACTTGGTTTTCAGATATAATGAAAATAAGAAAACCACTGCAAAGCTCATGCTACTGTTATCGATTGTGGACTTCAGGGGATAACAACCAAAGCTCAGAGGTAGATAATGTTGCAGGCTCTTCTCCCCACAACAGCTAACCAAGGTCCAGACTAGAATTTTCATCAGTAAAGAATGCTGACCTGGGAAGTATATGGAGGGGGACATGGAACATTTAAAATATCAAGGGCCCACTTACCCTTTATTCTAGCAGTGGCTGAACTAATAAAAGTCAAGGGTTATTGAAAATATATCTTTCTATCACTAGCATTTTTCTGTAGCAGTTATCACCACTGGGCCTAAGGGCTTTGACAAAGGAGCTTTTTAACATTAAAGCAGCAAGAAGAAAGCCCCAGAGCTGACTGGTTGGAGGCTCAAATGGTGCTTTTTGAAAATAAACTTGGAAAGTATTAAGCATTTCTAAGCAGGAACCTCCTTTCCCTCAGGATCACAAATGCTACCTTTAGAATTTTTTTCTTTCCTAAGGATTCATGGGAAATGTGGCCAGATGAGATGATTCTGCAGATAGTCATTCTGAATCCCCAGTTCTTGGGAGGATGGTTCTCCAAGGAAATGAAAGAAGAGAAGTAAGTGGACCCAGAAGAAGAAATGAAAAGTGTAGTAAGAAATGAAGTTGAAATAGTAATGAAAAATGGAGATTAAATTTCCACTTTAAAGCCTGGTAATTTTTCAATGATTCTCAAAAATTCTATTGACAACTATGATACTAAAAAGTTGAGTTTGTATTTTTGTTTCTTCTTGACTTTTAAAAGTGTTAGATAACATCCAGAAACTCAGTAGGGTGAGGGTTAGCCCAAAGCATTATCAGCTTTGGCCAATATTTAATAAGGCCAAAAGACAATCTGTTTTCTGTCTGACGTGGTGGCCTCCTCAGTGAGCAATAGTTCATACTTTTTATTTTTCTCTTTAATTAAGAGGGAAGGATTTTGGGGGAAAAAATCCACATGCTCTGTATTTGTCTTGAAAATAGATAATTGGTTCATGGACCACTTAAGCGATCTCAGAATGATTTCAGCCACAATTACTTCTGTACTTTCTATTTTAATCATGTTTATCTATCCAACATCTTTCTAAAAACAATTATTAAGTGCAATGTATCATGTCTGTACTCACATTCCCTGAAATCAGAAAAAAAATCACAGAAAAGGAACAACTTTTAGAAGAGTGAGCTTATGTTTCTAAATCAACTTTAGTTTTTTGAAGTAATTAACTTTTCTAAACACAAATAATATATCCTCCATAATCTGTGTAAACATTGCACACATTAATTAGTATTGGTAGTCCAAAATACAGAATTAAAACTTCTCAACAGGAGGGACATATAGAATTCCCCTTCTGAGAAAATTCATTTGTTAGTTGTTAGGAATTCCTTTTATTGCCTCCACACGCATGATAGCCACATCAACCTCCCACTGATATTAATGTAATTCTTAGAATTACGGATAAAGACGTTTCTTATTTCAGAAACAAATCTTTCATTATTTAAATAACACCACAGGCTACTCTTGAGCATTTTAACAAAGCAGAATAGCTATATAAAATAAAGAGTAAGAAACATCAAACTAGAACACAGATAATATTTCCCACTCCACATATGTTTCCAAGTGGCATATGAAAACCTTGAGCTTCCATTTCTATGTATAATGGATCATATATCATATTTATTTGAAAAAAAATAAGTAATATATATTTACAACACATGCAATAAAAACAAAGGACGAGTAATATGCAAGTCTTCAAGGAAAATATATACATTATCTCATTTAATCATTGCAATTTCCCAATGAGGCCAATGTTGTCAACTTTATATGTAGGTGAAGGCAATAAAGCCTAGAATATATGTGTAACTTGCTTGAGGCATAAAGCTTGCTCCTTAAGGGAGCGTGGCTTAAGGCAACTTAGGGACTGTCTGAACTATGGGACTGTCTGTTTGCTTGCAAAGCTTAAAAATATTTTCCCATACCAGCCTGCCAATATTACTTAATCACAGATTAACCTAACAAGTGATATAATGGTTAAATCTACCCATTCTTGTGCTCATAATTATGAATGATTATGTATCTATGAATTTAATAAATTATTGCAAATTTTATAAGCAAAAAGAATTAAGTGTTTATTTCTGAACATTTTCACTTTTAAAAAATGTTTATACAGATAATTATCAGGTTTTAAATGACTCAATTTATTTACTGTAATAACTATGCTTCAAGTTGTTAATTCTTTGCTTTAGTAATTTTCACATGAAATTGTAGAATATATGATAAAACAAAAATTGTGATATGTAGTATCTATCAGCATACAAGTAGTAAGTTTTTTATAATATATTTCTCTTTCTGGAATTATTTTATTATTTGTAATTTTATTTGCACAATGAGAAAGTAAAAATTTATAGTTGAGCAGTGTATCAATTAGGAAATGATTATTAACTTTAAAAAATATTAGTTTAATATCAAATATTATTTTTTTTAATTTACTACTCAAGAATTCTTTAGGTAATTAACAACTTTAACTATTGCATCTATAAATGTTCTTTCAAAAATTTTTTTCCAAAAATTTCCCCATTGTCACATTGCAATTTAGCCTCAAAAGAACATAAAGTCATTTTTTAAAGAACATTTTATAAAAAAAAATTATTGTTACAGGGTAGAAAAGGATTATGTTTGTATTCATGTAGGAGGAGTTAGATATTTGTATATAGCTCGGTTGAATTGCCTGAATAAAGGTAAATAATTAGTATTGTAAAAGTTTTAGGAATGTATAGACCGTATCCATCAATTTCACCTCTAAAAGACTATTAGAAAAGCATAAATAGATGCACGTGTGTGCATGCATTTCTTTTTTACAAAACAGTAATTTTGAAAAAAGGGGGACCCCATATAAACATCCTTGTATGTGTGAAAATGTTTTATGCATCAATATATACTATCAAGAGAATGAAAACAATCCATTCAAGTGGAGAAAATATTTGCCAATCATGTATTCAATTAAGGCTTAATATACAGAATATATATAAAGAATTCCTGCAACTCAACAATATAAATAGAACTCCATTCAAAAGTGAACAAAAGATTTAAATATTTTTTTTCTCCAAAGAAGTGTAAATAAGCAATTATTAAACAAAAAGATAACAAACATTCTTAGTCTTTAGGCACTTAAAAATCAAAGCTATTTTACATAAGGTATCACTTTGCACCATTTGGAAGTCAATTAAAAAAAATGTAAGTGACAAGTTGTTTTAGTCAGCTTTTTTTGCCACCATGATTTAAAGACCTGACCAGCACAATTATGGAGGAGGAAAAATTTAATTGGGGGTGTTTATGGTTTCAGAGGTCTCAGTCCATAGACAGCAGATTTCATTCCTCAGGGCTCAAGGTAATGCAGGACATCATAGGGGAAGAGTGTGGCAAAGGGAAGCAGCTCATGTCATGATCAGAAAGCAGAGAGACACAAAGAGAGAGTCCATTTTCCACATGCAAATACATACTCCTAGACCATGTCCCCAGTGCCCCACCTCCTCAGCCACACCCCACCTGCCTTCGGTTGCCACTCAATTAATCCTATCAGGTGGTTTATTCATTTCTTCGGTTGCCACTCAATTAATCCTATCAGGTGGTTTATTCATTTATTGGGTTAAGGCTTTCCTAATCTGATCATTTGTTTTCTGAACTTTCTTGCTTTGTTTCACATGGGAACTTTTGGGAAACACCTCACATTCAAACCATAACATAAGTACTGCTAAGGATGTAGAGAAATGGGAAACTGTGTGGAATGCCAGTGGGAATGCAGAAGAGTGCATCCATTGTGAAAAAATTTCTCAAAACAAATTATATCCAGAATTATTGTGATCCAGAAATTTCACTAAAAGGTATATATTATATAATCAAAAGAATTAAAAATGAGGATATAACAAGATGCCTGTACATCAATGTTCATTTCAACATTATTCACAATAGCCAAAATCTAGAGTCTATTAACAGACAAATAGATAAACAAAATACAGTAAATTCATACCATGTAATATTATTTAGTCATAGGAAATAAAGTTGTGATATATACTACAATGTGAAAAGAACCTTCAAAACATGCTAATTGAAATAAGATACACATACACACACATTAAATGTTGTATGACTCCACTAAATGCATACCTAAAACAGACAAACTCATAAAGACAGAAGAAAAAAGGTAACCTGTGAAGAGAGGAGAATGGGAAATATTGCTGAATAGGTGTAGTTTCTGTTTGAGTACTGAAAAACATTCTAGAAATACTGGAGATGGTAACACTACATTATGTAATCAATGCCACTGAATTTTTCACTTAAAAAGAATTAAAATGACAATTTCTGTTATATGTATTTTACCATAATAAAAAGAAGATGGTAGGTCAAATATTCTAAATTCATTTGGAAATTACTTTGTAAATGTTAAAACTTTGATGTATATTTAATGTGACTAGTAAATAAAGAAGTTCATAGTATTCTTGTGGGAAAAATAACACATATCAATTCATACAATAAAAACAGTTTTGAATAAATAAGTGTTTGTGGTGTGCTTGTATGTATGTGAATGTAGATGGAGGTTGGGTCTATGTGTGTGGATGTTGCTGTGTGTGTTACAGAGACAGAAATATATAAAAATATATAAAAATCTTCATAAATGGTAATATTTTGGGTAATATGTCTTCTGTTCTGAACTTTGATGATTTACTCTGAATTTATTTTTATATACAGAAAAACTTTTAAATAAAACCATTTTCACTTTTAAAAGAAGAGGAAAAATGAAGAACAAAGTATAGAAAATTTGAAGAGATTAAAGAAAAAAGAAGGGATGCAGAAAGAGGAAAGAAAAGGAAAAGATTGAGGCCAGCTTATTAATCTCCATTTAGAGACCCGTTTCTTTTAGAATAAACATATCTTGGCACTGCAAGACACAGAGAAGAAATGAGACAAGGTGGACTTTTATAATTGCATCTGTTTTCTTTCTGTTGAGGACTTTCTTTTTGATCTTTTGTTTCGAACAGTTGCAGTGAAAATTTCTATCCAATGAACCAATAGTGCTATCTATAGCATAAGTAAACTTGTGAAATTTTCAAGAACAAAATTCAGTGTTGGTAGAACTATACTCACCTTCTACTTTATACATGTTACATACACATGTACTAGTGACTTGTGGGAAAAAGAAAAAAAAAACAGTACTGTGTACTGTTGGCCATTAGCATTTACTCCAGTCTTTCCCATTTTCCATCTAGTTACATGTCAGGGCGGTACTTTCTTATCCTCCAGAATTCAATGTAACCATGCGATTTACCTTGACCAATTTCATGCAAGTAGAAGAGTCATGCATCTCTTGCAACTGGAACTTTTATTCAATGCACCACTTTCCATGTTTTCTTTTCATGCCTTGATGGTAGTAAAAGTACTAAGATGTTTCCATTTCCTCAGCATGGTGCCTGGGAGATGGAAAGTAGAGCAAGGGACCACTTCACCCATGATCCTCTTGTTGTCAGAGTGAGAAATACTAGAAGAAATTCATTCATTAAATGTTTCTTGACTATCTACTTTATGCTAGTCTTTGTTGGGAGGGGTAGGGTCACCTCATATCCAAACCATAATGCTTCCTTTATAGAGTTTATATTTTAATGTAGAAAGACAGCAAACAGTCAACACAATAAATGTTAATTTTGTTGCTATTCTAGAATAGGATAGGTCCGTGGAAAATTGTTTTCAGTATAAGCAAGATTAGCCAAAAATAGCATTAGCTGAAATTTTAGATAGTATGTTAAGTTGGATTAGGTAGTGCATGCCCATAATCCCAACAATTCAGGAGGCTGAGGCAGGAGAATCTCAAATTCAAAGCCAACCACAGCAATTTAGAGAGACCCTAAGCAAACCAGCAAGACCGTGCCTCAAAAAGGAAGGAAGGAAGGAAGGAAGGAAGGAAGGAAGGAAGGAAGGAAGGAAGGAAGGAAGGAAGGAAGGAAGGAAGGAAGGAAAAGAGGAAAAAAGTATGTTTAGAGAGCATTTGGAAGAGAGCACATTAGCTTCAAGAGACTTCAGATGAAGTGAGTGTAGTGAATTAGTCATCATGCTTTCTCTGAATGAAACAAACAAACAAAAGGAATTTAGAGTGTTTTGGAAAATAATTTCAGTAGATACTGGGTTTATCTGTGAATTCTTTGCCCACACTTGTATTTTCTTTTGAGATAATGCAACTTTCAATTCAAAATCCTTACTGATCTAAAACTAAATTTCACATGTTTGTGGGTATGGACTATAATCTAATAAATCTCATTACTTACTCTGGACCATGAATTACAAAAGATTGCTGAAATCATAGAGAATTCAAACGATGTACTTTAAATACACACTTTAAATATTTGAAAGTAGCATTCACAATGAAATGACAAAGGGATTCAAATCCATTTAGAACAAGTAAATATATGTGTGTGTTTTTGTAGGTAATGCATACATATAGATCATTCATGTATGCTCATTGTTTCCTATACATATATATCTTTATTTTTTGTTCATTTGTTTTTGATGGAGCAGGGAATTGAACTCAGGGCCTTGTGCCTGCTAGGTCAGTACTCTACTACTGATCCATATCCCAGCCCACATATATATTTTAAATATTAAATCCATTTGTGATAGAATTTCTTGGCTAGGTCTGGGGATGTGGCTCAGTGGTAGACCTTGCTCAGAATACAAGAGGTCCTGGTTTCAATCCCAGCACCACAAAAAATAAATTTCTTGGCTATACACAGGCAAAGAGTGAAAGTTGCAGTGGGCTATATCTATAGTTAACAATACTGTAGCTGGCATTTGTGAATTTAAGCTACAACATGGTCACATTTTTTATGAAAAACTAAATTACATTAGCCTATCTGACCCTATGAATATTCTAGAAAAAAATGACTTATGAAATATGTGAGCTATTTGTTCATTTACATTCACTAACTCTATATAAAGTTAAGACCACAAACTGATCTGTGAAAAAAAAAATGTAGAAATGCCTTAGTAGAAATATGACCTAAGATTTTGCCCTTGGCATAAGTAGCTTTATGTACTGAAAGTGTGATGGAATAATTATGCAATTTTGCAATGACAGGTATTCTCAACTATTTAGTAATAAAAAATAGTTCATGGACTTGACTCAAAATATCTTCCTTCACCAATAAAGGATGAAAAACTATGAACCAAAAAGGGTAAAAATTGAAGGACCACAATTCAACAGACTATCCTTTTGAATGGTCATACAAATTCAGGTAGTTACCATTCACTGCAGAGGTCAAGGCCTGACAAAATCAGATTTATATTTGTCTAAAGTGGGTGAGGGATCAACTAGTGGTATTCAGCAAAATTCTATTTACCTTAGATTATACTCTGCTGACAAACACTGACTCTCAGGGACCTAACACTGGGAATCACAGCACCTAAATTTGGATTAATATGCTTAGTATCAAAATTGCAAACTAGAGAATTTTTGACTGGAAACCATTATACCTCTTTTACCCATTCAGTTAAACTTGATTTTTCCTTTCAAATTTATTCCCATGAATAAGCTAGAAAAGGTAGTTTGAAGGGGAAAAGAACCATGGAAGTGAAGTTTTGTCCTTGGCTTTTCATTGCTCAACTGGGAGAAAGCAGCTACCAGAGAGGTCTGCAACCTTACTCTGCCATATAGCTCAGAATGTCAGCCATAGATCACCTGTGACAAGTATTTAATTCTTTGTCTCACCAGGGACAATGTGCAACCTTCTGCTGGAACCGAGGTGTTTTGTTTCATTTTAAAGCTGCCAACAATAGTTGTCTTTTTGGCCTTGCAGAAAGCTCTCTTTCGATTTAGTATTCCCAACTTCTTCCTCTAAATTCTCCCCCAAATTATTCCTGTTCTATTGATTACCACTCTAAATCCTTCCACAAGTCCATGACACCCATGACTCTTACCATCATACTAATGCTTTTTTTGTTGTTTTTTTCTGAAGAAAATCACACACAGTTTTTGGCCTTTGTTTTTGCCAGCAGAACAGAATAAAATGTTAGAATGATTAAGGAGGCAGAGAAAAATGGGTTTTAGTTATTGGGCTTCTAGTGAGAAGGAAGTAGAGATTAGACTAAATGTAGGCAAGCACTTTTTATAGGTGATGTGCAAAAAAAAAAAAAAAAAGAAAAGAAAGAAACATAAATCACATCCTAGTAATAGTATGTAGAGTAATTAGAAGACTCATTCTACCGCTACATAGAGAATATGTGCAGAGTTGAATGTTGGCTCCCATGCCATTTTCCAGATCATTGACACCTCAGTATGCCTCTGTACCTGAACCATGACATAGCTGCAGAGCAGCACAGACTGATCCTCCAATTTCTCCAAATGGTGTCTATCCTGACTGAACTGGAATCGCTACTCTAATGCTTGTTTACCTTATTATTGACTGAACTGCTTTCTGTTACATTTCGACTTTTTAAAACTAACAGATAAGAGTGGAGTATGCATTATGTTCTTTCACGGTAGAGGTGTTTTAAAAGCATTATTTTTGAAACCAATTATTTTTAAAACGTGAGAACACAATAATGTTGTAGATCCATATGTTTATTATGGTATGAGTTTGGTTCTTTGAGACGCAGAAAAAGAAACTGCAGTATTTAGTTTTCATATATAGTGGAGCGGGGAGGGTGCTAAAATGCAGTTAGTTTCAAATAGAAAAGAAAGTGCATTTGTGGGAATTAAATAATTTTAGGAAAAACAGTAGAATGAATCAGACATAACTTTCCTATGTCCATATATGAATCCATGATCAGTGTAATTCCACATTATTATGTACAACCACAAGAATGGGAATTCATATTCCATGTATGTATAATGTGTCCAAATACATGCTACTGTCATGCACAACTAAAAAGAACAAATAAAAAATAAGTTTAAACACGACTTGGTCTTAATGGTTGTAAATTCTTTACGTGGACAACAAAAAATAGACCAGAAAATTATTTGTTTTTATGCTAAGATATATGCTATCAATAAAATTGCAAAATTACAGTGCTTATAAAAATAATAATTTTCAGATTATTATAGAAATTAAAATTTAGATAGCAACCTGGATGAAGTCAAATTTATTCAAATTGTCCCCACATTCTAAGTCACTGCCACTGGTTAAACAGGGGCTTTACCTCAGCTACAACATCTCATTTGTATGTGAATATATGTATGCATATATCATGTATCTTGGTTTACTTTAATATATATGACTTTAAAAGATAATACGAACTTCACAAAATAAATTTAGCAAATACCAATGGGAAGTATAGTATGTTTAACCTCAGTTTTTGTACTTACAGAGTTAAAAGTAGTGTTCCTTTAATTTCATCTGTCCATTATTTTCCATGCATTATGTTTATTCCTTACATATTGAATTGCCTGTGGGCACATGGAAAGCTTCAGTAAACTGCCTATAATAAGCTCCTTGGAAATTTGCCATAATTCCAGTGACAGTCATTTTCAAATATGCTTTCTCTGTTAAAAATTTTGCAAGTGTGAAGAGACGCATTTTCTATCTGTTAGGCTCTGACTGCATCCCTGACCCAACCTTGCCAGTGAGATATATGCTGGAAAATATTATGGCATTTGTAATAATGTTTTCAAGTGGAACATATCCCTATGGGACATACTTTATGTGTGCTGTAGATATTGGGAAGAAAAGCACTGGGGGAGCTTGTTACTCAAAGTGAAGCTGTCGTGGGGTAATAGAGTACTACAGTACTTGGGTGAAATGATACAGATAAACTTATTTCATTTTCCAGTGGGAACATTTTAAACCGACTCGCTCTTAAGAATCTGTAAATTTTCTAAGAAGGAAAAAAAAAGCAGCAAGCCTGATAAAATCATAAATAGCTTTTCCATCATTTCTGAAATTCTAATTTTCTTGCTTATTGCTTGAGTTGATAAAACAAATAAAAGAAGGAATCTCAGAGAGAGATTTCTTTAATATGCAAAATGAATTTCAATGTACTCTCCTGCTGATATTTTTATGGAAAACCTGACTACATGGTACACATGGAATGTAGAAATCTGCATTTAGATAGAAATATTATAAAATGCATAGTATGGTACAAAGTCAGTCTTTTAATGGTGATAGCAAAGTGCTGCATTATACGGTTGAGTGGAAAGACAGCATGCATGTAGGTTTTCACGTCTTCAGTAACCAAGTGCCTGTTTTGCCCAAGAGAACACTACATTATTTTGAATCTTTGACAAATATTGATGAGAAAAAAAACATACCAGATGGGTAGGTTTTTCTCCAAGTGAAATTTTTGATGCTATCTATAAGATATATTTGCAATGTATAATTATCAAGTTTTTTTTTTTTCTCTAATGCTTCTTGGGATATAGCAATGATCAGTTCAGTCGGGCAGTATTCCATTGTGAATTTTACCATAAAGACCTAAGACTAGCAGTTATCACAGAACAATAAAGGTTGGGAGTACTTAATCTATATTATCGTAACTATGCTTTGGAATGGCCTCAGGAATTCCACAGTCCCACAGTAGTTCAGACATTCTATCTTTCATAAATACCTTTTCCATCATTTCAATGTAAACATAAAGTTACCAACTAACCTGCATGTTTAGAGGATGAACTAATGAGTTGATATTTGTGTAGCCATTTGAAAATCACCAATGAACCCAGAGCAACAATGCACATTTCTTTATGCTGTTTGTAGAATGCAATATTATTATCAAACAGGTGTAAGAATAGCTATGAATGAATCAGAAATGAGATAGAGGTAGAAAGAGACATGGATTATTGAAATGAAGATAGTTGACTAATGAAAACATAAGAGATCACACAATTGAGCTATATATATGTATATATTAAATAATGCCACATTTGAATTAAGTATATCTAGGAAGCTTATAGGAGAAAAGAAAAAAAAACATTAAACAAATATGATAAAATGAATTTGCTTCCTGTGTTTTTTCTAAAACCTCACAAACCCATAAGAAAAGGGTGAGAGGCTCTATAATTCTAAAGAAACAAAGATTATGTGGTAAGACTGTTATAAACTTTTGGAAGCTGAAAGGAATGTATACAAATGATGATTGATTAAATAGCATAAAGAATATCTGGAAGGGCTGAAGGCAGAGAGTTAAGCTGATGTCCATTAGAAAACCCCTAAAACTCAGGAACTGCCCCACTGAAGTGGAGGTACAAGAGGAGGTAGAAATATGAGTGACTGGGCATCTGTGCAAGGAGTAGTTGGAGGCTCACCACACAGGGGTATGCAGGTTTCCTGCTGCAAGGGTGGAACCTGAGGAACTCAGGCTCTGAACAGAGTCTGCAGAAGGTGGGAGGGTATTATTGAAAACTGGACAAGTAAGTAACCTTCTTCAGGTGGTAAAGCCAAGTCTTCATTTTGCATAATAAAAGCTTGATAACTCTTAAATTTGGAAAATTTCTAAGCATATTATAAACTTGTTATTTGGAAATATAGAAGGAATCCCCTAGGAAAAAAATTAAACTAAAACAGCTGCAAAGCATAGGAGCCTGGGGAGTATAGGGATTATAAGGAAGAAGAGATATGAGCAGTGATTTCTAAATTTCTTTAAAAGCCTGTTCAATTATTTGACTTCAAACCATCTGCATGAATAATTTTTAAAAGTAAAAATTAAGTTAAAATGAAGAAATGATGACTATGTTTAAAGACTGTATAGATATGAAGCTTAGAACAGAAGAAAGAATAAAATGTTGATATATTCAGCAATAAGCAGTGTGTATTTAAATAGAATTAAAAGATCTGACAATTTCTTTTTCTTTTTAAGTGATAAAAGTATAAATTAACTTTTCATGGTTAAAAAATCTGTTTTTCTTGCTAACCATTATTTATTCCTACTCTAGGAAGTGTGTTCACCTAATTTTTGAAAGTCTCTTTCCAGCCCATTTTTGTAACTGAACATACTCTGAGTTATTTGATTTAACTTTGGGCTTGTCATTTACTCAGCTTCAAAATAACTGAAAGAGATCATAACCAAAAAAGACAATTTTAGTGCCAGTACAACACATGGTTAGGTTCACAGTCATCATATAAAGACATTGTTTTAACAATATAGTACATTACAGTTACATACTAAAAAGAAAAATGTTACAAAAGATTTACATCATTAAATATAGGGGATAGAGTATTTGCACTGATGTTCTGACAAAGCTTAAAATAAATGAGATAATATAATAAGGTACACCTTTTTTTTAAGTGCAATTTTTTTAAAAATAGGGAGAGATCTTGGATCAATCATTTCAACCAAAAAAGGAAAATACAGAATAATCGCAATGTTTTTTAGTGACCAAATATCATGGGACTGGTTGTCACAGACAGCCAAAGGCAGTTTTGTCATCACCTCATTTTTATATAATCTTTTTTAAATTAATTAACTCTTTTTAAAAAAAAAACTCTGAATATTTTCAATGTGTCTTCCTTCAAAATTCAGCAGAAATAACTAGGGACACATTTATTTCCAATGAGGTACAGGTTCTGACCACTGAAAGTAATGGAGATCATAGGTAAGACCCATCTCAGGCTTGCCACAGGGTGCTCATTCTTCAGAGGTTAATGGGTGATCACAGTCTAGCTGAATTATCAAATGAATCCTACCATTAGGTGCCATCGTCTGGGCAGGAACGTCTAGGTGCTATGGGCTAATGGGTATTACTTCACTCTGCTTTCACCCTTGAATATGACTTTCAAGCATTACTTGTTTTACTAATGCTGACAGTTATTGACTTGAAAAACAGCTTTTATTTCCCTGTTGCCTACATCCTATAAGCAGGAAAAACAAATGGAATCTTCTTTTATTAAAATGTTGTAATTATTAAAGCAACAATAATGAAATTGTGTACATTCAAAACATACACTTTGCAAAAGAAAATTTTAAAGAATCAAATTCTGTTAAGAATACAACATACAAAAAATTTTTAAATAACTTTTTGAAAAATTAGATGCATGCCTTAATTCATGCAAAAAATAGCTTTTATATACGTGGTGGCATGGATAAGGTGCTGAACAAAAGAAAGTTTGAGTTCATGGAGCTTATAGTACAGAATATCATGTATAATGGCATACTAACCTTTGCAGTCTACCTAATAAAGTGCATTATTTTACAACATTGGTTTTCTCAAAATAAAAGTTTTACCAAGGAAAAAAAGAATATGAAATACACTGAAGAATTCTGTAGATGTTTGAACCACAAATAAGATTTAAAAAATTGTTAGAAACTTATGAAATCAAGTATTACATTCCCTTTGCCAATCCTTGACTCTGCCCATATTCTTAGGCATACTTCACGTAGCAAAGCATGACATAATTCACATATCTGTCCAGAAAAAAGCAAGAATAAAAATGACAAATGGACAACTTTTAATATTATAGGTATTTACAACTGCACAGTCTGCTTCCTTTTTTAACTACTCAGACTTCACTCTCAGAGTTCATTATATCACTCAGATTCTTCAACTTCACGTTAATGCCAAACACTATCTTAGTCTATTATGAGCAATTTGTTCACTCTAATTGTCACTGGGTCTTACTTTATTAAGGAAAGCAGAATGAGCATTCATTATTTCACTGTTCATAATTAAATCTAAAAACTCCAAAATTTCCTACATTACTTCAAATATGAATAAATATTAAAATAATAAGGTTACCATTTTTAAGGCATGAATAGATCTCAGAATGTTTAATTTCTTCTATGGACATACATTTTTCATAACCCACCATAAAATTTCTTTTAAGTGTCTAAGTTCATTAGTATTAGGATAGGTCATTAGATGTAATCTAATAAGAAGTTTTATCTTTTAAACCCAAACTCCTTAACCTAGTTTATTAAATTTTGTTTCCTGTTGATGCAGAAGTTCAGTAATAATTAGAACTGTGATGGATTAATGATTGATAATTTTCCAAGTTACTATTGGCAAGCTCTAGTCAGGATCCACATTATTGCTCTTCGTCCCTGCTCTCTGGTGTATTAAATGTAAACAAACTTGCTTTCCTTCCCTCTGTTTAATGGGCTGGAAGGTATTGACCTGGACCTGTGGTCTGCTCCTTTCCATGATTGATGTATTTCCACTTAAATAGCATAGATTCTTTCAGCAGTTTTTTTTTTCTGTTGAGAAGATATTTAAAGGAAACCTGGCTTATTCTTAATATTCAGCTCATATTTCATAATATGCAAACATAGCAAAAATTACCATAATAGAGAAAAATAATATTTGTTTACCTAATAAAGCTCTACACTTGAGGTTAATTTTAAAGTGGTTGATATTTTTAATTAGATCTCTATTATTCTGCAAATGAATCAACTAAAATGTCAGCCATCATGAGCAATCCACAGAAATTAAGAATTTTTAACATAATTGTTTACCAACTTTTAAAAATCTCCACTTTATCCAGTTTAGACTGTCTTGTAAGCAATGGGAATCACAAATATTTTGCTTTTATTTTTTTTTAAGCATGGAAGGTATACTACTAAATCTATTTTTTAAATTATGAGGCTACTTACTCTGTGAATGATGGATTGTAGTATAAGAAGCTCAGAAGGCAGACAGATCCCCAGGAGGTTATTACAGCGTCCGAGGGTGAGCTGGAGAGTAGTACTGAAAAAAAAAGGCAGCACTGGCCCCCACCAGCTGCTGTAGAGAACCAGAGAAGGAATTGGATGAAAGCAAGTTGGGGAGAATAGAAATAGTATCCAGCACAAAGCTATTATTTGCCCATGAATTTCAGTGGATGTGGCAGGAGCAAGGACTGTAAGGGGAAGATTGAGGACAGAAAAGAGGACATTAAAAATGATTCTTATCATACTACTCTGGGCAGCTGAAAGAAAGATGGATAATACTCAACACAGTCCACACCAGATGTTACCAGTCTATCTACTCTTTTCTAAATGTAAACACAAGTGCAGAAAATAAGTTCACATTTAGTGATTAAAACTCTATGCCAAGAATTGTGCAAAACTGAAGTACAAAGGTGTTTACTATGTTCTCTTCCCCAAAATTAGCCTGTACTGCAATCAAAGATAAGACATTAAATAAAAAAGAATCTCAAAATAATGTTTCTGTGAAATCTCCCTCTATTGATACATAGTTATTTAATGTATATTGTCCATCAAGTTTTTAGTTGCAAATAGCAAAAGAAAGCCATTCATCAGAAAGAAGAAGCTATTAAAAAAATCTCCAATTTTTTTCTGATTTCTTCACCCCTTAAACAAACATTAAGATTTGTTTGACAAATTTCCAGAACTATCCCTGCCTTAAGCCAATTTTTAAGAAAAGAAGAGAAATTTTGAGGCTAAGCACTATTGACATCCAGAGACTTTCTGAACTCATTAATCAGGACTCCATCTAAACATCAAAGTAGTGATTTTGTTTAGGACCTATTTGCATAAGACTAAACTGCCAAACTTCTTCTTCTTAAGAAATCCTAACATTTTATTGAATCAGGACAATTTTCATGCTCTCTCGCTAATTTTTTTGACATGAGCAACAAATTTGATTTTATTACTAGGAAGCTGCCAACATATGAGCACAAAGTTCCTGAAGACATCTTTGTGGCAGCATCTCCAGCTTGGGCAATATTAACCATATTGTTTCTTTCTGTGCAATTTAACTTTAAGAAGTTTTGCACTCCACATAACACATTTTAGCAGCAAATGCCACCTATATGGAGCTCAAAATACTTCAATAATTCACAAAAATTGAAACAGTTCAAATACATTTTAATACATTTTAAATATAAAAGCAGGAGATGTCATAAATCTAATACTCTGTAGGTTTACAGAGATCAGTGCTTTCCTTGTACAAGTGCAAATATTATCAGTAAAGATTCATAAAACAGATCTAATTTTCTGCAGATCTCTGAGCACTTATACACCTACTAAAGACATAATGATTAACCTTTTTAATGGGCTCATTTCCAAACACTGCCAAATGTTCACAAATTTTAGTGGTGATACATAATGTCAAGAAATCCATGAACCCTACAGTGGAAATATCAAATATACTGATCCACATTCTCTCTTTCTGTATTGTCAACTTCAATTGACAATGTCAGTTTCAATTGACAATGTCAGTTTCAATTGACAATGTTATTGTCAATTTCCTGTCAATAATTTGGAAAATAATTGTTTCCAGTACAATTTACAAGAGACAGATAGTTGTCTAAATAAAGTTTGCAAGAAAGTAAAAACAGAAATATTGTTATTACAACTCATTCAATACGTAATACACCTAAACTATCAAAATACTCTATATATTATTTATTCTATTCTGTGTGCAATGTTTTTATTCTTTAAAATTTATTTTCAGATCCCTTGAAAGTATTCGGCAGAGAGAAACAACAGTGTCTTTCATTAGAATGTTAAATATAAGGACATACTTAAAAGAAATTTCACAGCAAGCTGTGTGAGTAATGATATAAAATTTCTAATCTTCAATCAGAAGTGACTTTATATAAACCACACATTATAGTCTTAACATTCTGGTATGTGGGATTATTCTGCTATACTGTTTTAAATGTTACTTTTGTTAGGTTTAACTTTCAAATATTTTTACAACCCAGTACAATTGAAAGTATGAAAATAATTTATTTTAAATGAAAAGCAAGAAAAATAGATTGCAGGTATCTCCAGTGCAAAAGATTTTTTTAATTCATTAAATGCTTTAAACTTCATCTCATAATTACAGTTAATCAGGCTATTCTTTTATTTTTCTTCATTAAAAGACTGCTAACTCAATAATCTTCTATGGATGTTTTCATGAAAATCCATTCATTGAAATGCCATTGTTTTCTTTTTAGCACATTTTCTTTTACTTTCAAACATTTCTGTCACCATAATAATCAGAAATATTCTGGTTCAAATTTTTAAATAAAAAAGGTTAAGCTTTTACTCATAAGAAGGAGCTTATTAACACAGGCCTACAAAAGCAGATATTTCATACTTCTAAACTTTATAGTTTATCATATGGCACATAAATATCTCTTTTACAATCCAAATTTGGCAATTCTTTTAGTTTGTTACTAAACATCCCTTGATGCACAAGACAGCCCGCACTCCCATGCTCTAGCAAAGAATTACCTAGCCCACAGTGTCAGGAGTGTTGAGACAGAAGACTTGGTCTGCCATACCCTGGTCACAGTAAACACACAAACAAATTCAGAGCATTCTAAACTTTAGAACATGTACCATGTTCTCTAAATAAAGTGAAGTTTAGTTTTCAAATACTTAAAAACAATAATAGACTGTATAAAATAGTTCTTCTATTAAGCAGAGCAAAAAGTCTAGAACAATAGAAAAAGTATTTTAACACAATGAAGTAACAGAAAAAAACAAATGCTTAAAAGATGGTAAGGGATACAAAAAATCTAAGTACCAAGTAAAGACAGTAGAAAAGGAACAAAAATAATATTGTATAAGGCAGCTAGAAGAGTGTAATTCTTTTAATGCTGAGTAATGTTACATTGTGTGTATATATACCAAAGTTTTCCTATCCATTCATCTACTGAAGGGTATCAAGTTTGGTTCCATAATTTAGTTATTGTGAATTGTGCTGCCATAAACATTGATATGAATGGGTCCCTGTAGTATGCTGTTTTTAAGTTCTTTGGATATAGACCAAGGAAAGGGATAGCTGGGTCAAATGGTGGTTCCATTCCAAGCTTTCCAATGAATCTCCATAATAGTTTCCAGATTGGCTGCACTAATTTGCAGTCCCACCAGCAATGTATGAGTGTGTCTTTTTCCCCACATCCTAGCCAAAACTTATTGTTGTTTGTATTCTTGATAGACGCTATTCTGACTGGAGTGAGATGAAATTATACAGTACTTTTGATGTGCATTTCTCTACTTCAGGCCAATATCTCTAATGAATATAGATGCAAAAATTCTCAATAAAATTCTGGAAAATTGAATACAAAATCGTATCAAAAAGATAGTGCATCATGATCAAGTAGGGTTCATCCCAGGAATGAAAGGTTGGTTCTGCATAAGGGAATCAATAAATTTAATTCATCACATCAATAATCTCAAAGATAAAAAGCATATGATCATCTCAATAGATGCTAAGAAAGGATTTGATAAAATATTGCATTTGTTTATGTTAAAAATGCTAGAAAAATTAGGGATAACAGGAACGTACCTCAACATTGTAAAGACTATCTATGCTAAGACCCAGCCCAACATCATTCTAAATGGAGAAAAATTGAATTTCCTCTAAAAACTGGAACTGACAAGGATGCCCTCTGTCACCACTTTTATTTAACATAGTTCTTGAAACTCTAGCCAGAGCAATGTCACAGATAAAAGAAATTAAAATGATATGAATAGAAAAAGAAGATTTCAAATTATCACTATTTGCAGATGATATATTTCTATACCTAGAATACCCAAAACATTCCACCAGATATCTCCTAGAACTAATAAATGAATTCAGCAAAGTAGCTGGATATAAAATCAACACCCATAAATCAAAGGCATCTTTGTACATCAGTGACAAATCCATTGAAAGACAAACTAGGAAAACCACCCCATTTACAATAGCCTCAATAAAATAAAATAAAATACTTGGGAATAAACTTAACAGAAGAAGTGAAAGACCTCTGCAATGAAAACTACAGAATGCTAAAGAAAAAAAATTAAAGAAGACCTTAGAAGATGAAAAGATTTTCCTTGTTCTTAGATAGGCAGAATTAATTTTGTCAAAGTGATCACACTACCAAAACACTATATAAATTTAATGCAGTTCCAATCAAAATCCCAATGACATTCTTTATAGTAATAGAAAAAGCAGTCATGAAGTTCATCTGGAAAAATAAGAGACCCAGAAGAGCTAAAGCAATCCTCAGTAAGAAGAGTCGAGTAGGCGGCATCAACATCCAGACCTTAAACAATACTACAGAGCAACATTACAGTAACAAAAAGAGCATGGTATTTGTACCAAAATAGACTTGTAGACCAATGGCACAGAATAGAGGACAAACAGAGAATCCCAAATAATTACAGTTCTCTTACATTAGACAAAGGCGCCAAAAATGTAGATTGGAGAAAAGATAGCCTCTTCAACAAATGGTGCTGGGAAAACTGGATATTCACATGTAACAAAATGATATCAAACCTCTATCTCTCACCATGCACAAAACTCAACTCAAACTGGATGAGGCCCTAAGAAGTAAACCAGAGACCTTGCACCTAATGGAAGAAAAAGTAGGCCCAAATCTCCATCATGTCCTATTAGGTCCCAACTTTCTTAATAAGACTCCTATAGACAAACCTATTAAGGCAGTTTGGTGAGGGTGTATGTCAACCACAACATAATAAAATTCCTCAGAAATTTGAGTAAAATTTAAACTTGCCCCTTGAAAGAAACAGAAACCCCTGGAAGGGTAACTAGCTTTTGCATGATAATATATCTTTTGAATCTCCTGAATTAAGAAGAATGTGGAATATAATATAATGGGAGCCAAATTTTACTGGGAAGACCCTGATTACACTTAGAGAAAGCAAGCTACAGTTTCATAGAAGGATCCTGGGCTGATGTGATTATAGCATACAAATACGGGCAAAAACCAAGGCTGTAGTTTCTGTCATGAAAAAGAAAGAAAGATGGAATAAATCTGACCAAACTTTCCAATGTACATATTTGAATATACCATAGTGAATTTCACCTTTATATATATATATATATATATATATATATATATATATAGTGTGTGTGTGTGTGTGTGTGTGTGTGTGTGTGTGTGTGTGTGTATTTGTACACTAATTTTTAAAAACAACTGCAAGTAAATAAATGAAATATCAGTACCATAGAGGAAAGGGAACAGGGGAGGGAAGAGGGATATAAAAGGATGTAAAAGAAAGAGGGGTGTAAAAATACTGGAGGATGAATTGGAGCAAATTATATTTCATGCTTGTATAATTATATCAAAATGGACCTCAATATGATGTGTAACTATAATGAAATCATATTAAAGAGAGAAAGTGAGAGAGAAGAATAAGAATGAAGAGGAGAAGAAAAATTCCTTGGTCTCATTGTCTGAAAATAAATACTCTACCTGTGATTAGAAGTTGGGGTAGAAGGATTAGAAAATTGCACATAGGTGCAGTATAATGGGGTTTCATTAAGGAGGCTGCATATGGGGCCGAATATAGGAGCTGTATCTCCAAGTGAAATGAAGATGCTGTGTATGCTGGTTTTTTTTTTTCATCCAGGATACAACTATAAGAGTTAAAGCAACATATTAGATCAAAGTTATAATGCCTTGTTAGTTTGGTGCCCAAGCTGAATTTGTGCTTCAACATCTAGTGTTGGGACATAGATACGTTAAGAACTTAAAAGAAGAATGAGAAACAAGAATTACCTACCACATTGGCAGAAATTCATCATATTGGTGAAGTTGTGGAGAAATCTATATACTCTCATGAATATTTAGAAAGATATTTGGTGATATCTGCAAAAATCAGAAATACATATTTTATTTTTCTTATCCATTTCACTTGTTGGAAATAATTGCACATAATAACTATTACATGCTCACATAAAACATATGAACAGGCATGTTCATTTTAGAATTGTTTATAATAGAAAACTGTCTAAACTTATGGAATTCATTATCTTTAATATTTATTGTCAGAGTACCTCTTAAAAATTATGGTGCATCCATTTAACTAAATATCAAGGAAATACTAAAATTAATAAGAGAAATATTGGAATATGAATATGTAGAAAAGATTATTCAAACACTTTGTCAAAAAATATTAAAATAGAAAAATTTATGTATTTAAAAAGCATTTATAGATGTTTACTTTGCTGTGGATAATTCTTGGTTGACCATATCAAGACCACTGACTATTCTGGGAAACAAGGCTGGGTTTCCAACATGACAATTATATTCACTTATCCAAAACAGTTTGCATTTTTTTGTCTTTACCATGTTCACAAGGTGCTATAATTATATAGATAGACAGAAATTATAGATATAGATGTATATGCATAAATATAGTTATTTGTAAATGTTTTCTTAGAATTGAGGCTATTTTCAGATTTGAAAAGAAAATACTACATTTGAAAAACACAAGTTTGAGACTTAGTCTTATGTTCAACTTCAGAGAAGTGGTAGATTAAATACATTAATAGCCACCATTCTTCATATATCCCTGAATCTATGACCTGTATATGATGACTTAAAGTCTTCTTTCTAAAAGGCTGAGTTAAGTGAGATCATCCTAAATTGGACAACAGCCAAGGGTCCATTGAACTATAAAGAAGCAAAACCAAGATCAGCAGAGACAAGGATCTGATCTACAACTGGCTACTAATGTTTAAGTGAATATGAGCTTATTCATTCAAATAAGCTTCCAGGATTGGTGAACTCAATAATTTTTGTGGTACCTTATGAAGATATAATATTATATAATTTGAAGCATCACAGCTGAAACAATAGACGTAAAGAAAGTGCAAACTATTAAGATAATTCAAACTTTTTTCAGACAGATAACTTAAATTCTTGGAATAAGAAGCAACATAATTAAATGAAAAAGTTTTGGTGTTCTGAAACACAGTGGGATGACCATAGTTCACAATAAACTGTTATATATATTGTGAAGAGAGGAGCTCAAAGGCAACAAAGAAGTCATGTAAAGAGTGGAATGCTTGGTATCCTGATTGGATCAGAGCATGCTATCCACATGTGTTAAAGCCCATTAATGTATACAATTAACATGTTAATCAATATATAAAATTTAAAAACAGATGCAATGTACAACTGAAATACAGTTATTTAAGTCAAGTATCTCATTCTTATTTGTAACCCTGGAGAGAATTTGCTGACTTTGTTTTTTGTTTTTTAAGGTTTTTATACATAGTACTGCTTCTCACAACATGATCTAAAAAACAACTTGAATAAAAATTAACAGGAGTGCTCCAATTAACAAGGCATTTGTTTTTGTTCCCACTCCATAATAAGTGACCCAGTTGATTGGTTTGCATTCTTAATTCAACAAAGATCTGAGGACATAAGACAAAGATTTTTCACTTACATTTTTTTTTTCAAAACAGCAACAGCAACAACAATATTCTCCTGAGACAAACTGAATAATCAACTTGAAGATGTTTGCTGTTAATTTAGGAATCATTGCTGATGCTCAGTAATAATGAACATAGACAAAAATATAAAAATTAGGGAGGATTAGGAGATTCCTACAGGAGGGAAGTCCAAATTGAGTCATTATTTTTGTCTGCAGTTGATACAAAGGAAACTTAGGTTTGCATGTTGATTTAAGATTCTTTGTGTCAGAGAAGTATAACTAAAAAGATAGGTCATTGATTTTTACACACACACACACACACACACACACACAGTGAGTCCTCAATTCCATCCTAAGCAAGGTCACTAAAGAAATTCTCATTCCAACTACTTTGTAAAGAAAAAAAATAATAACTGAACTTTCCACAAACTCATTGTGTTTTTTAATAACAGCAGACAACATGCTTCAAATGACTTAGGTAAAGGATGTAAAATTTCTGATATTTTTGCATTTAATTTCCATATTTACATAAAATGTATTGCATACTATATATTATATATTACATATAAAAAATGTATATATTATGTATAATTTGAAGTTGGTAGTACCAAAAATGAAAAACCCCTGAGATCCTAACAATCAAAGATGCTAGTTTAGTCTATTTGGTGGTGTTTTTGAGAAGAAAGAAATCTCTCTAGCCTGCATTCTTATTTTATTCTTCTCTTTTCTGCTTCAGAAGCCAGTGTTTTGTAGAAAACTCTCAATTCATGCTGTTATGGTTTGAATCTAAAGTGTCTCCAAAAGGCTTGGTCAACCAGACTGTGGCACTATCAGGAAGTGGTGGAATAACTCTAGGAAGTAGGGCTTAGTTGGAAAAAGTAATTTATTATTGATGAGTCCTTGAAAGTATGTCTTGTATCTGGTTCCTTCCTTCTTTCCTTCCTCCCTCCCTCCCTCCCTCCCTCCCTTCCTTCCTTCCTTCCTTCCTTCCTTCCTTCCTTCCTTCCTTCCTTCCTTCCTTCCGTCTCTTTCTCATTTGTGTTCACCATACACTTCCACCATGTTATTCTCCTTCATCACAGGTCCATTGCAATGAGACCAAGCCATGATGGACTATAACCTGTGAAACCATGAGTCCAAATAAACCCACCTCCTTTAAGTTTATTTTCTTGGGTGTTTTGTCACAGTGACAGAAAGCTAACAACCACTAGAAGGAACAAATGATGTTTCCTCGAGGCCCCTTTTTAATTTTATCACAAACTAGACACATTCACAATGGGAAACACTTGTTAAGGAGATCTACCAAATATTCAAAAAAAGAGATGAATAACAATCTTTAGTTAGCACAAGCATAGTTTTTCATCCGAACAGTCCAATTCATATTGTTTCTCTAGCTTTCTATGCATCCTGTATGCTATCCTAATTTTATTAAATTTCTATAATTATATTTTCATCTATGAGTATAAAAAATAAACCATTATAACTTTTAAGCTACTTTGCTTTCAAACAGAAATAAATATCAAGGTGTTTAATTAGCATAGAGCACTTGGTGGAAAAAAACATGGTGAAATCCTCCAGAATATAAGAAGTTAATGTATTTGGTGGAAAAGAAAAAAGTTGCCATTTTTTCACATTTTTACATTTATCAAGCTCATTTTTATGTTCATTGCTGTCTATTTCTTACATTTATTCATGTTGGGAAGTACAAATATTACAACCAGAATAGTGGCAACCTCATTGCTTAGGAAACCACTTTTAATCTAAATCATATACCAAGTTAATCTCATCTATTTTAAAAATTTTCTTAAATTTATTTAAGCTATTATTTTTTACTAAAAACATGTTAATAGGTCTTTACATAATCTCAGCTTATGGAAAATATTATCTGGTAATGAAACAAATATTTCAAACAAAACCAACATTGTAATATATATTTTAAAATAAAATAAATTGCAAAAACTTTTCAGAAATGAAGAATTATTATTCAATTTGGAAGGTTTTTTTCCAGTCATTTTTTAAATAGTGAGCCTCATAGCCTCATAGTACAATTAAGCTCAATTCAATAAAATCTGCTGAGAATGACTTTTATTTTATCAATGATCTAAGAATAAAATTCACTATTTAGAGTCACTAAATTACCATTTAAGCTTTTTTTCCATAGCAAATTCCAATTTGGTGGTGGTATTGATCTAATTTAATTTCATTACATGCCACTTAGATCTTAAGGAACAAATTATTTTTGCAAGGAAAATAATCTTGGGACTGTTCTGGAATAATCAGGTGTGCAGGACCTAGACAAGCCTGACAATGGTTCTCTGGACTGTCCCTTTCCATGACACCTGGCAGTGTGATACCTTACAGTGATGGACCAAACCTGAGGACTTATGGGGGTGGGGATGATAAACATTTGGATAAGAAAGATTTTATATATATATATATATATATATATATATATATATATATATATATATAATTCAAATTTTATAAACCCAAATACTCTCAATACATTCAATACTTTCAACAGCATAAATAAATGATTTTTAAATAGCACTCACTAGATGCTAGATGTCTTAATTTATATGCTGATAAAAGGGGAATAACTGGAATCCCACACGGAACAGCTATAATTATTGTCATAGTAAGTTAATTTTGCTATAGTAAGCATCCTGAAAATTATTTGCTGTCTACATTTTCAGTATGAAGGTTCTTTGTTAATCGATGATCAACTTGTCCTTGGGATAATGTAATATTAATGGAGACTAACTGAAATTAGAATTTTAATGTTAGATATACAACTGAGCCTTTTTATATTACTATTTGTTATATATCCAATCACCAAGCAAGTTTTTCTAATTATTTCTTGAATTCATCTTTCTTCTCCACCAATGTCACACTTCTCTGTCTGTAATCAGCAACTAATAGTAATTCCTTACCTTGAGTGTCTCCTGTGTTTTTCTCCCACTATTCATTTGATTCTCAGAACCATCCATCAAAGCAGTATTTTTAAAATAATAGCATGTTCTTAATAGGATTTTATAAATATTAAATATCTATGAAAAGCACTTAGCAGAGTGTTCAGGAAATAGTAACACTCCACAAATGTTATCTATCATCATTAATCATCATCATCTTCATTACTATTACCATATCACAAATGAAGAAAGTAAGGGCCTGAGAGACTTAAGTTTTCCAAGGTCAAACAGCTACAAAATAGCAAAGTCAGAATTTGAACCCAGATCTGCTCAATTATAAGCTTCTATTTTAAATGCCTATATACCGTGTTATTTTTCTTTTCATTGCTTTTAATAATTTAATAAATTCATATATGCAACTAATATTTGTGAGAAATGGTGGGAATAACAATAGGTGTATCTTACTTCAAGAAACTTGCACTTTGAGAAGCATGCACTAAAATATGTTATAAACTAACATGAATTAGTGTCTTTCATTAAGATAAGGTAATAAATATTTAAATGTATGCATTTTAACATGTATAATGAAAGACAGCAAGTGAAATATGCATAAGAAGACAAAAATAAATGTAGGTGCTCAGAGGAAAGGGATATTACTACCAACAGGTAACAAGGAAGCCTCCATTCAAGAGTTCATCTAACCAGGCACCGTGATACACCTGTAATCCCAGCAGCTCGGAGGCTGAGGCAGGAGGATCATGATTTCAAAGCCAGCCTCAGGAACTTAGCAAGTCCCTAAGCAACTCAGTGGGACCCTGTCTCTAAATAAACAAATAGAAAGGGTTGGGGAATTTTCTCAGTGGTTAAGCACCCCTGAGTTCAATTCCTGGGTTCAAAAAACAAAATTAAAAAAAGGGAATTCATCTTTAGGCAGAATCATTTGTCTATTTCTATAACAATCTGTAGGCAGTTTCTCTTTCTCAGTCCCCATATCAATGTTGCTGAAAAATCAGTCTTCCACCATCACCACATTCATCTTGGTACTTATGTCATTCAATTACCCACACTGGAAGTGGTATAGTGTATCAGAGAGGACATGGTATCAGGAGGAAAAATGTACTCTACCACTTCTAGAAAGCTAAGCCAATTTTTTGAGTTTCTATCACCTCTTTTATAAATTGAAAGAATAAATAAGCTACAACAATGCACTTTCATTCCGCTGGTGTTCGTATTAGGAATTCTTATTACCATCAATTATAGCTAGTGAAAGTCATTTGGTCACAATAAATTAACAAATTTAATGTGGAGGAAAATTAATGAAAGTTAAATTAGCAAATACACAGGGAGCTTGTTGTGTTTTGGATATGAGACTCCCCCCAGAGCTCCTGTGTTACTGCAGGAATGTTTAGATGTGAAATGATTTAGATTATGGGAGCTATAACCTATTCAATCCATCCTAGTTTGAGTGGACTAACTGGGTGGTAACTGTAGGCAGGTGGGGCATGGTTGGAGGAGGTAGGTCACTGAGGGGCGGGCCCTGGAAATGTGCTTCTTCCCTATGGCACCTCCTTTCTCTTTCTCATCTCTGTCTCCACCATCTCTTTCCTTCCTAATCCTGCCATGAATTGAGCAGCTCTCCTCCACTGGGTTCTTCTCCCATGATGTATGCTTCACCCTGGGCCCAGAGCCACAGAGTTAACCATTTATGGACTGAGATATTTGAAACCATGTCCCCCCAATAAACTTTTCCTCCCTTAAGTTGTTCTGGTTGGGTATTTTGGTCACAGCAATGAAAAAAAAAAAAAAAAAAAAAAAGCTGACTAAAACGGAATTTAAGGCAAGTTTTCAAGTTTTACTTGCAGTAATCATGATCTACTGCATACAATCCAAACCAAAGGGTTTACTTTAGTCAGTACTTTTCAGAATATGGCTCTTACTTTCTCTCTTTCAATTTGCTTTGTATTTCCTACTCATTACTATTCACTCTAGTATCCAGTCCCTTACTATTCCAAGAGCAGGATCATTACCATTGCTAGCACTTATCTAATGTTATTCCCCTGGCAGATAATGGTATTCTTTCTCTTTTTAATCAGAACAGATTTTATCATATAAATCAGAAACTTCCATCATCACACTTTCAAGCTTCTGCAAAAGTTGATCACACGTATTTCAAAATTCTTACCAGTTTCATTTTTTATATACCATAGGACTTTAGATTATAAAATAGATCAAGGAGAATTTGCCATCTAAAACACATTTAAATACATATTTTTAGTGATTTAATCATTATTATCTAAAAAAGCACAATTTTTCTAATGTTACTATGAGTAGAGGAACATAAGTAATATCTCCCAAGTTACCTGCAACAAAATTACAGTAACTGAATCAAAATCATTCTGCATGGTTAATATACAAAATACATAGTATCTTGCTCACAGTAGTCAGTGCAAAATGTATCCATTCACTTACTTTTAAACTTAAAATGCTGGGTCTGGAATGTTCCCTAAAGTCTCATGTAAAAGTGGGGCTTTTGTGAAGTCCTTGGGTCTTGAGGGCTCTGACCTCATCCTAGTAATGCTTTGATGGCTGAGTGAACTACTGGGAGGTAGGATCTAGTTGAACTAAGTAGGTCAATGGGTGATTTAGCTTCTTTCTGCTCCCTCTCCCTGCCCTTCTCTCTCTTCCCCTCCGTTATCTCTTCTTTCTCTCTTTTTTATTTTAATTAGTTCTAATTAGTTTTATATGACAGTAGAATGCACTATGATACATCATACATAAATGGAGTATAATTTTTCATTCTTCTGGTTGTACATGATGTAGAATCCCACCAATAATGTGTGCAGTCTTATATGTGCATAGGGTAATAATGTCTGATTCATTCTACTATCCTTCTAATCCCCATACCCCCTCCTCTCACCTCACTCCCCTCTACCTAAAGTAATTCTATTCTTACCTAGTTCCCCACCTTTATTTTGAGTTAGCATCTGCATATCAGAGAAAACATTCAGCCTTTGGGTTCAGGGGATTGGCTTACTTTGCTTAGCATGATATTCTTCAGCTCCATCCATTTACCAGAAAATGCCATAATTTCATTTATTTTAAGGCTGAGTAATATTCCATTGTGTATCCACATTTTCTTTATCCATTCATCTGTTGAAGTTCATCTAGTCATAGTTTAGCTGTTGTGAATTGAGCTGCTATAAACATTCATGTGGCTGTGTCACTCTAATATGCTGATTTTAAGTCCTTTAGGTATTGTTAGATGCCATCAGCTGAGATACTTTCTTCTGCCAAACCCTTTCACCATGATTCTTCACTGCAGGTCCAAGGCAATGAAGCTAGATAACCATGGTTACATCCTCTCAAGCGGTGAGTCAAAATTAACCTTTCCTCCTTTGAGGTGTTTTTATCAGGTATTTCAATCACAAAAATTAAAAAAAAAAAAAAAAAAAAAAAAGACCTAACAGTAAGACTCTGGTGCCAATCACTGAGTTCGATGGTATAGCTAGAACTACAGCCTGTGTTCTAACTCAGGGACCTTATCTGGGGACATAAATTGGTAAAGATACAATTGAAATACAGGGTGATCATGGTATATAGAGAGGGTGGGACAAGACTGAGTGTTAAGGATTCCAGAAGGATCTCTAGTGAAGGAACGTGTAATCTGAGTTTCTGAAGAAAGAGATCTGAAGTACATTTGTAACTGAGTCCTACAGAATATAATAAATGCAGAATCTAAAAGGGAAAGAGATTACAGAAAAATTTCAGACTTATCCAGTTAAACATAGAATATATACAGATTGGCTTAGAATAAAGATAATAAAAAAGAAATAAAATGAGAGGAAATGATAACAAATTCTACTACACTAACACTACAGGATAAATAAATTTGCTATAACTTGGTAAATATCTGCTTTTAACTAAGTATCTATGAAAGAGAAAATTTAATTATCCATTTAATCAATTCTAGGGCATGTCTTATAAACAAAATGTTGCATGTTTTAGAAAGCCATAACTTCTTCTCAGATTTAAATTTTCTCTATTTAATATTTCTTATATTTAGAAGCAATTCTTATTTTTAAAATGTGCCCAGTGCCAGACTTGGTAGCACAAGCCTGTTATCCCAGCAACCTGGGAGGCTAAGGCAGAGGACAGCAAGTTCAAAGCCAGCCTCAGCGATTTATCAAGGCCCTGAGCAACTTAGTGAGACCCTGAGCTAGGGATGTGACTCAGTGGCTAAGCACCCCTGGGTTCAATCCCTGGTACCAATAAACAAACAACAAACAAAAAGCATGTGCCTAGTAACAAATCTCAACATGCCCCCCTAAATGTATGCATTTTTCTCTATCTCATATAAATATACACATGATTATAGGTATGAATATAGGAATTATTCTTGTTGGTCTTAATTCTGTTTCTACTTCATGTCTCATATACACCCTTTTATGGGAGTACCATATAGACCTATTTTTGTCCTTAAGTCTATCAAATAAAAGCATATATCATTTTAAGTGATTTTTAAACTTTCTCTTTTGCCTGACCTCATAACTCCAATTCTTAATCTTTCTACATATTCTTCTTGCCTTAACTCAAATAATATGAATATCAGTATGTAGTTTTGGTAAATGAATAGAATTTCATTTCTTTAAATGATTTCCTTTTCAAGTGCTATAATATTAGTATTATAATTATCCAATAGTTCTCAAATACAATATTAAATTTATATGTCATGTCTATTTTGTAAGGCATGTACATACATATGTATACACACACACATCCCTACTAGAGAAAATAATGTAATTAGTTTACACCAAACTATATTAATATAATGTGCGTGTGTGTGTGTGTGTGTGTGTGTGTGTGTGGAGGGGTTTTCATTTACTTCAGTGTCATTTTTTTCAGTATATTTATTTTCTTGAGAACAGTATGCTTGATAGTTGTTTTAAATATTTACTTCACAATACTCTGTCCCTTGCTGAATGCATTCGAAAGACTGAATCAATGCTAAAACCAGATGAAGTAAACTTGCAAGGCATTCGAACCAACACCCCCTTTCCTGTTTGATTTGGGGCTATACCAGCCGTTCTCATCTCTATGAAAGCTCTGAGAGCTTTCAGTAATTCTGGGTGAATTGGGTTTCCTTTCTCTCTTTTCCATTTCCAACATTTCTTTGGCCTTTATTATTTCTGACTTTTGTTTTCTTAACATAACTCTGAAGTACGCATATCAGTTTAATTCAAACACACTGCATTTAATGAGGTTACAATATAAAATCTTCAAAGTCATGGGACTTTAATAAGATTTATATGTTTTCTCTATCAATGTTGAAGAAACTGAGTTGTTTTCATCAAGCGCAGAGTCATATTTATGTTACTATTATTTTGAACTAGACTTCTCTCATTCATTTTTTTCAGTTTTTTTTTTTTCATTTAATAATTATGCTTTAATTCTCTAAATCTAGTGTGTTGTTAAGCCTCGGTGATTAAGGAAAATTGCCACTGCAAAGGAAACATGTTATGATTGGAAACTTTCTAAAATATTAATAGCTATAATAAAATAACAATGCATATTTAAATATCTTTTTTTTCCATTGTGCATAGTACCAAACTATTACATCAGTATATGCAAATAACAGCCTTTGTGATAGAAAATCTTGCTCATTTTGCAGTGACTTTAAAGTTTTAGACATTAACATCTCCAAAATAACTATCTAGCAAGAGTAAAGCCTAGAACATAGTTTCCAAATCCTCAAGAATGTTTCCAGATAATTTCAAAATTCTTCAAACTCCTTACTTTTAATTTCTTTAATAGGAAACAGCCAAGAACATTTGAGGAAAACTGTTATTGTCCTCCATAATTTCTTTCTTAACTCTGACCAATTACAAAATCACAATACTCAGAAAGAAAGCCAATCAATGTACAAGTGAAATAAAAAACATATATCAAGCACTTCGTATGACAAGCACTGTTCTAGCTGACTGGGAATTTTAAAAAAGCAGTTCTTATACTCCATCAAGTGACAATCTACTGGAGAAGATGGATCATGAAAAGTATTATCATAAAATGTTATAAACAGATGGAGCTATTCACCAAATTATTTGGGAAAACAAGAGAGACCAATGGTTAGATTTCAGGAGGAGGAGGACAGTTTGGAAACAGGGAACAAACAAAAAGATGGCTTTAGAATCTGCCTTCCTTTGGCTTTTAGAAGATGAACAGCAAATTCACCAAGAAAATTTTTGCAAGGGATAAAATAGAAAAGCATTATTTTTTATGGTGTTGGGGATTGAACCCAGGGCCTTGTGCATTCAAGGCAAGCACTCTACCAACTGAGCTATATCCCCAGCCCCAAAGCACCCCTCCTTTTTTCTTGTGTTCTGTCACAGGTAAAACCACCATACATTTCATTAGTTATTGATGAGCACCTGAGAGAGGATACGGGTCGTCACAGGTCATCACAATCCCAGGGATTTTAGGTTCATTTATGTGTATATTGACTGGCACGTAAGGCTTTACCCACCTTTTAGTTTTTCTTGCCTTCTCTCTTGCTTCCATCTCATTCTTCACATTCCAGAGACATATTTATAACACACCCTCAAACAAAGTATACTTTTCTCTGCAACTTCTGAATTTTTTTCTATGCTCTTTTTCCTCTGCTTGCATTTTCTCTTTCTTCCCTGGTCTTTGTGGAGATCTTCAAAAGGCCATTTAATCTCTCTCCTTATTAAATAAAAATAAATTCCTTCCTGCTTTTTGTTGCCCCGTAATTTAAAAACATCTATTTCTGCATTCATTGTACTCTATTGCATTTGTTTATTTGTTACTTCCCTACTTGATTGTGGGCTATGAATACAGAGAGAGCAAATCATACCCTGTTCTTCACTGTTTTCCAAAACTCTGGGCTAGCAAATGGCACAAAGCAGGGCACTAATACATATGATAAATTTTATTCACTGTTAAAACAAGGTGGTAGTGTGGAATGATAAGACTTACTTGCTCATCAACAATAAACAGGCTCAATTCAGAAAGCTTGTTTTGAAATCCACATTTGGATATATATCATTCTTTTTATGAAATTGCATTGAAGAAAAAGGTGATTAACCATATATATATATATATATATATATATATATATATATATATATATGTATAATCATAATTTGCAGATCTCTTTTTTCCCAGTAGAACTCTCTATAGAACAGTAACATATAAATAATTTCTTCCTAATATAAACAAAGTAAAATTCACTTACTATCCTTGCTTCTAAGCCTAATCATTGTATAACAGAAATATCATATTTGCCATCTGACTCCTAAGAAAATACATTTGATAATATTAATACTAGCAACCCATAATGGTTCAAGGGTGAGATAAACAATTCAGAAAGGAGCTATTTTAACATAATATGTATAAATTTCATATCATAATTATTTCAGAATGACAGAGGAATAATGAATCAATTACAGTTTTCTTATTTGTTTAGAATGAAATAAGCTCCTACCTACTTCTTACTAGTTTTCTTGGGTAGATTAATTATATAAAGTAGAGAATGTATTTTGAAATATTTAGGGAAATTCAAGCAATGTGGGTACAATAATTTGTGATTTGACCCTTAAAAAACCAAAGCTTTTCTACAAACCATAAAGTTGACTTCTCCATGACATTAACAGATTTCAAATCTATTACAAACATTATGAAACTTTCTGCACGTTTCAACTGGAAATTAGAGGAAGACCAATGGCCCCACCGCTAGCTAAGGCTGAGGAGCTTAATGTTCATTTTCCTACTTTTCAACAGACTACAAGCTGGCTCTACCCCTTCAACAATTACATATGTATTTTGAGCACTAGCTTCCTCAGAATGATTGACAGCCTAATTCTACCATCCTCAGCTGATAGCTAGAGCCACAGGTAGCATCAGTCACATCTCTGTCCTTAGATGAAAAATAAAATAAGTAAATAAATTACTGCAAAAATAATGGCAGGGAGTCCCTCTGGATCTTTTTTTTTTTTTTTTTCTTTAAGAGAGAGAGATAGAGAGAGAGAGAATTTCAATATTTATTTTTTAGTTATCGGTGCTGAGGATCCAACCCGGGCCGCACGCATGCCAGGCAAGCGCGCTACCACTTGAGCCACATCCCCAGCCCACCTCTGGATCTTAAAAATTCGAAAATGCTCAAAATCAGATGCTCTATCGTTCTCAACTAGACCAAAATCATGAGATAGCACTCCTATCTATTGCAAACTTTAAATGAAGTAATAAAAATTCAAAATTTACATTGAATTAGATCTGTTAGAATATTATTTGGAAGTTAAAGAGTTACAAAATTTGCCCTTGACTATAAACCTCTCTGCTGTGCCAAAATGTAATATATTCAAAGCCATATTAGAAAGAACATCAGAGCATGCCTGCCTTCTTTCATATATGGCTTTGAATATGAAAAGTGGTTCATTAAGTATGTGACCCCCAAAATCCCACTTTGATATTGGGTTATATTGCAATTTGGGGGGACACATACTTTATGAACCACTGTTCCACTTCCCCCTCACTGCCCCCATCTCTTTCAGTATGGGACACATTGCATTCATCTTCCCATAGTCCTGGTTTATTTTAAAAAGCCAAAACCTGAAGAAAAATAAACCAAAACATAACAAACAAATATTCAAATTTTTGGTAAAATATTGATATATATGACAACATGAGTAAAACTGTGGAGAAAATATGGAATTGAAAAATATATTCAAAGAAATAGTGAATGAATATTTTCCAAATAAGTTGAAAACTTCAACTACTGATTCAAAATTTAATTTTATCTCATATAGGATAACATGAAGTAAACCATGCCTTAGCACATCATAAGCAAATTACAAAATATAAAGATGAAAAGACAACCTCAAAAGTATGCAAATTAAAATTACATATTATATACATGGTTGCCTATGTAGAAAACCAAAGTTTAAAACTGTAGAAACTTCTCATTATAAACAAGGTAGAAAAAAGACAATAGTTTAATAATTTTAAAATGTTAAAGGGCAACAAAACACCTTTCACCTTAAATTGCATATCCAGTGAAATTGTTCTTCAAATATGAATACGTGATTATATAAAAAGAAAAAAAAAACTACTAGAAACTATTATTGGCAGAACTTCAATATAAGCAATGTGAAAAAGATTTGCCAGGCTAAGAAATTATTCCAAATAGAAACTCCAGTCTATGGGAAGGAATGAAATCACCAGAAATTGTGTGAAGATATATATTAGAGACTATCTATAAAATGTTTAACAAGGCAGGAAGGAAGCACTGAATCTATCTATACAAAACTCCTGTCAGTGGTTCCAATATCTATATCGGTTCCCTAGTGTATTTTTCTTTAGTCTAACACATTCACTTGGAGAGAAACTTTGAAAACTAACTGAGGAAACCTTTATCAATTTTTTCAAATTCTCCAGAATTCTATAATTGCTAACTTCCTTGACTGAAGAGTGAAAGATAAAAACAGATCATTCAATTTGATTTATTATAACACTTATTATTACTGTGATATCGAGGATCTACTAAGAAATTATAAAAAAAAATTTAAAAGATAACTTTGTTTTAATGAACTTTTTAGAATACCCTATATGCACTTAAAACAACAGTATTGAAAAGGCCTAAATTATATTTCTAAAAGTCCTATGGAAATTGAAAATCTATACAAGAAATTTTCAGTGTCAGAATAGTCTATCATAAGAAATTCAGAATGTTTATAAGGTGTTATCAGATTACATAAGAGTTTACTGTTCATTATTTTTCAGTGTCAGATTACATATTTTGTAATATCATTGTGCAATCATAGCAATTATTTTATTTAGTCAGAAAATTTCTGCAAGTATTACGGATTCATTTCTGAAAATTCAGCTTAAAGAGACTGACTAGGTTCTAAGCTCACTGTGAAGAGAGAGTAATTCTTGAATGTGACTCTTATTATGAATCTGATTGTGAAAAATTGGTCAAAATTTTACTACCAAGCATTAAATGGTGTCATGTTTAGACCAAAAATGATCATTTTTCCCCTCCTGTTATCATCTGGACTGCTTTTTCCTATGTCTTTTTAAAATGTTGAAATGATTTTCTTAAATATTTTCTGAATAGACATGATATTAACAGTAATTTTTATAATTCTTCTCGAAGTGTATTAAAATTTAATGTAGTCTGGCAACAGTAATTTTAGCAAAAACATAATTTACATGAAACATGAGGCAGCATGAAGCAGAGTTATTCAGAAGAATTCAGGTTTTCAGTGTCAATATTCACAATTCAATTTTATGCCATGAAAACACACATATGCACACCCATACACACACTCACACACACATTTACAACTCAGAAAGTTTCATTGTTTTAGTAGTGGATCAGGCATACATCTTTCTTCTACTAATTCCAGTTATCTCAGATACTTAGGGGTGTATCACTGGAGAAGTTGCCATATCTGACATTGCTGAGATACATACAGCTCAGAATCATCATACATTTCAAAATGTAATATAGTCTTCATAAGTTTTATAAGTATAATGACATTAAAATAATTTTCATTTTATTAGATGCAAGGCTAATGAATTTAGCCATCTCATATATCTACAGGGAATTTGTAATGTTCTATAGTAATGTAATTATGATCAGCCATCAACTGCCACCGTTTTGCCCAAAGCAACTTTGATAATGGAAGAGAGGATGCTGACTTGGGGAATCCAACCTTTTATTTTAAGATCTAAAATCTAAAAAAACAAAAGGAGTGAAAGGCAGAATGGGATGATGTTTTTTTGGGATAAGAGAACTTTCAGATTCTTATAGGGTCTAATGAATTATTCCATTCCATAAATAGAAAAGAGATAGTTAAATAATTGTTTATAATATAAGAGCAACTAGGAATTATCCATATCTTCCTTCCCAGTTTCAGAATAACAAACATAAAATTCAAACCTTCACTCAGCTTGTTCAACTGGGGTTTTTAATTTCATTTATTTATTATTTGATTGCTTTTTTAATTAGTTGGAAAGGTAATTGGGTTGGTGTTTATTAGTTTGTTTTAAAGTAAAACTATGATCCACATGGGAAATCAATCGCCTTCACAATTATAATTTGTTTTCCTAACATATAGTTTTCTTAGGTATGTGATAAACCTAATTTTTAGCCATAATGGAATAGAATGAGTCAGCAGCAAAGGTTTACTTATATCTCTCATTCTATTCCCTAGACTTAATTTCCCAAATTCATAAATATTTAGGTAAGAAAGAAAATCAATGTTGTCTAATCTGTTTGGTTCTCCAGCTCAGCCCTATGCTAGAACCAAGCCTCACTAAACTGCACAACAGTTAATGAAAAGCAGACAGCAGTCATTGTTATGCACAAAAACAAAAACCTCAGTCAAACTTCTTGCCAAGCTATTCAACATTTTGGGTCCATTATTAAGATGAGATGGGGTTGATTCAGATCTCAAATTTTCTAGATTTGCCTACAAACTTTTCCTTGAATAACTGGATCAAAGCGAGTAGGTTATTATTCTTCTATTTTCTGCTCCTTCGTTATGGTTATTATTGAGCAAGACTGGAAGGATTGATTTGCCCAAATGTTAGGAAAATGCATAGGAAGTTTGGCCCAAGCCTGTATTTCTATAAAATTTGCTATGATTATCTGTAGAGAAATAGTTACTTGGAATGCAATGCCAATCATTAAAATTTGCATAAGAAAACATTGTAATGTCAAAGTGGAGTTTCAGCCTGGAATGAAAAAAGACACCACTGGGGATTGGCAGTAATGATCATTTCTTTTACAAGTCTCAAGAGGACCACCCCAGTGAAAACTCATGCTGATATCCTGTATCAGCTCACCTTGTACAAGTGGATATAAAGTGCACACAAACGGAAGCGAATTTTATTGTAAATTTTTTCATTGCTGGGATTGACTCACAAGAGGCTCATTTTCTTGTGGGTCCCAAAGGATGGCAGTCATGCAGTGTTGTTTAAGCAAACTCATTACTGTACAAGCAATGCCACATAAACCTTCCATCTAAAACAGTAGATTATATAGTATAAACACGCTTCTTTAAATAAGCACTCTAAGAAGATGGAGTCACCTCTGGAATCTAGGTTTCTTCTAAAGATAAAATACACGCACCAAGTCAGATTTTTTTTTTCTATACATGCTTAATATATACTAACTGCTATGATAAAAGATTTACATGTATAATAGGTACCAAAACAGAATTGCACATACATTGAGACTGACTCTAAATTTGGGTTCTCATTTAAGGGAACCATAATCACTTCAGCTGTGACAATTGTCAGCCCAATATCAAGATTTCCTGGACTGTTTTGATATAATCTGTAAATTTAGCCACATTCCAAATTCTAGGATTCTTCCTGCTTCCTGCCTTGCCATTGTATTCTGACATCATAACTAATTGTCCATTTTACTGTTGATAGATGATTCTGTGAGAATTATTATGTTGCCATGAGCATTCCTGAATGTATGGTTCTGTACTGTATACTTGAATATATACTTAGTAGTGTAAAAAAATTTTAAAGAAGTTAGGGTGGTTTCATAATAATTATTTTTGCTAGTTTTAGAGTATATTAGACCTTGGGACATGACATTGATGTTTGATGCCTGGACATAGCTAACTGGGAGCCATCAAAAGGGAAAATTTTGTTGTCTTAACCAAGTAAATATATGCTTTTGCTTCTCCCAAAGGTGAGCCCCTGTCATCATTTATGTGCTCAGTTCAGGCGGACTCAGATTTCCTAGGTGAGATTCTTGGCTTTATCATTACTAGCTGTTTGAATTTCAGCAAGTTTCCTAATCATTCTAAACTTCAGCTTCACAACTATAAAATGGAGATTCAAAAAGAGTAGCCATTGAAGAGGTGAAACAGGAAAGGAAGATTTTATTCAAGACTACTGAAATAGGAGAAATAAACTCATTTCCTCTGAAACAAAGGGTGTGTTTTTGTTTATTGTTGTGTGGTTTTGTTTTGTGTTTCCCTAAATCCTGGATATGAGCCAGTAGAAAAACACTGGAAGGATTTCTGGGGGAGGTTGGTCAATCTAATCAGGCCAATTGAGTTTGCTAATTGTCACTTAAAATTAGGCTTGGATTATTCCATAGAGACTGGGAGATAGAGGCTTTATCTCTTTCCATAACTGCATTCCAAAAGATTAATCTCCCAGGTACTTGATAAAGATATTCCTGGGTTGTAAAACTGGCAAGAGACTGAGAGAAGATTTACATTTCATTTAATAAGCCCTATCCCTGTGAAGTACTTATTACCAATTTGACTGTTTTACAGGTGAGGAAACTGAGGCAGAGAAAGGCTGTTTCCTGTGGAAAGTCACACTGCTATTAAGAGAGTCAGAAGTTTCCCATGACAGCCAAGAAATACTTAGCGTTATTTTAAAATGTTAAATTTATGTCTATGTATACAAGATGTAACATGCTTGGAGTATGACCTTTGTAACTGTAAAAGCATTATACAGGAAAATTTCTAATAGTTTCCTTGTTATAAAAGCATTTAAGGGGTCTGGGGTTATGGCTCAGTGGTAGAGCACTCACCTCCCATGTGCAAGGCCCTGGGTTCCATCCTCAGGACCACATAAAAATAAACAAAAGTTATTGTGTACAACTAAAATATAAATGAATATTAAAAAAATAAAAGCATTTAAGATTTTGAATACTTAAAAAATTTAACCAAAAGGTTAGTTCAATTTAATAATTTAAATTTTGCTTTTGTTATTTATTAATTATTAAATTATGCATTTATTACAAAATGCTTTAGAAAATATTTAAGAATACAATATTTTAGAAAAAAGTTTGAATATATAGGAAATAAATTTTAAAATTTCAAGTTTTTATTTTCTTCATTATATTTATTTATTTTAGTATTGGCAATTGAATTTAGAACTATACCACTGTGTTACATGCCTCATCCTTTTTATTTTTATTTTGAAAGAGGGTCTCCTTAAGTTGCTGAGACTGACCTGGAACCAGTGATCTTCCTGTCTCTGCCTCCCTAGTAGCAGGTATAGGCCATGACACCCAGCTAAATCTTTCAAAATTTTATATTAAACTTTGACTATGTTTATATACAAATCTACTAAAATTTGTTCACTTTAAATATAGTTTTTCACCATTTATATCATCAACAAAGCAAATATTTGAAATGTTTAAAACAATATAATTAGTGATTTTTCTGGAAAAACAAATTTTAAGGAATTAGTAATTTATAAAGTTGTTGCTTATAATTATTTAGTCAAAAGTTGCTTTTTCATCAATAGAAAATATAACATGTTTAATAAAAATTAAATTCAGCATTTTACATTTTGCAAATGTTTACTCATATAAAAACCATACTATTTCAATTTTTTGTGAATTCATTCTGAAGAAATATTTATCAAAGAGAGGGATATGAGATATTTTATTCAACATTTTGTTAGGTCTATAGTTAGCTGTTAATATTTGACATATAGCTTCCATTTCTCCTCTTGTCCTGGGGTTCACAATAGTTAAGAACAGACCTGAATTTTGGTCTAAATCACACACAATTAAACAAAAGCAAAATTTCAAGAATATACTGTACAAAGAAAATGTGAGGTGATGTGTCAGGATGACTTGATGTGACGTGATGTGATGTAATCGAATGTGATAAGATGATTCACAACACAATAGTTCCTGGCTGCAAGGGGCCATACCTATGCTGGACCAATGAAGAAAGCTTGAAGAAGGCTGAATGATCAAAAGAACCCATAGAAAGATAATGTGGTCAGTACCAGCCATGGTAATTATCTTCTTCACTGAATTTCAATTTTTATTTTAATTCAAAAAAGAATTCTACACTCCATTTATTACTATCAATATGTTGAACAGATTTTTTTTTTGGCAAGAAGTTTATAATTTTCCTTCCTCATAATTTGTATTAATGTACATAATTTGGTAAGTGCAATAGTTTTTTGTGGGTTTTTGTTTTGTTTTGTTTTAATAAAGACATATTGGGCTGGGGTTATAGCTCAGTTGGTAAAGTGCTTGCCTTGCATGCACAAGGCCCTGGGTTCAATCCCCAGAACCACAAAAAGAATAAATAAATAAAAACTAAAAAAAATTTAATAGATATATTTACTGATACCAACTAGTAGTCTTTATGTCATAAATCAGGCATTATTTATACATTCTTCAAAACAGTTTAGCCATTTTTAATCTACTCCCTGGGTCCCCTCTCTTGTTTCTCTGAAGAAAAGCTATTCCTGTGATTTTTTTCATCTCCACAAACCCTTAGCTAGGGAATAGGGAGAAGCTTGTTATACATTGATACTCCAGTTTCTAGCACAAATGTTTTTTGTTGTTGTTGTTTTGTTTTTTTTTTTGTGTGTGTGTTTGTGTGTGCACGCAAACTGTACATATACTGCTGTGAGTTAAGCTTCACAGGGTAAATGGAAATCACAAAATTTTAATAAAAAAGTAAATGAGGCCTAACATATATGTTTACCTTTATTTATAAAATCTAAACATGGTGATAATTACATGAACCTCTTTCGTGAAAAAATGAGTGTTTACTCACCCCTCTCCCTCCACTATTATAGAACTGTAATCATTGTATGTGTTCACCATTGAGAGTATGTGGTAGAAAGAATATATTTTTACATTTATCTTTGCCAGAAAATAATGTGTGAATTATTTAAATGAAATGCTTGAAAAGGAAAAAATTAAAATGAAAACCGTAGGAAAAAAAACATAATGCTTTAGAAATGCATACACTAGTGGGAATAAATATAAACATACTTGAGACGCTAAATATATTTATCAACTTTGTAAGCTAATGTTGTCCTGCAGCATTAGCTCCATCTCACAAATATTAAAACATGGGTGATTAATAAAATATATATAGCTAAGCCTTAGGTTGATTGATATAATATACATCTTCAAGTAAATAGGATAAAATACTCCCAATAGTTTATTTAAGGTAAATCCAGTTTTTCCAGTCAATCAACAAAGAGAGGAACAGCCAGGAAAATAGGAATTGGAGCTGTAGTATAATTGGCTTGTATTGAAAGTTTGAATAAGTCCCAGTTATCTGGATTCAAGTCCTGAAGGTAAATTCCTGAAGACTAATTGGCATAGGAACATTTTAATGACATTCTCAAAATTCTATTATCCATACTAAAGTGATCAGATTTTTATTTTTTTATTTGTTGAATTTAATGTGTTTATCTCTGATTAAGAAAGTAAAAAGCATTTCATATTAAGAGGAAAAATTTGAGAGCACATCCATGTATATAACTTAATGTTATTAAATTAAAAGGATTGTTAGAATATATTTAGTCTTAGCAGCCAATAAAATCAATCTCTTCTCCATAATCTTGGGGCCAATAATCAGCCTTTGTTTAAACATGTCAAGGGATCAAGCCTTGTTTCCACCAAAATCAACCTAATCAATTGTCCAGAATTTTAAACTGTTAAAACATTTCACTTTTATTAAGTTCTTATTAATTCTATCTGGTTTCGATTCTTCTCTAGGAAACTGAGTGTACTCTTACTTCTGTATTAGCTCACCTTTTTTTTGAAAAATGTGATCTCATATCCCTTTCTGTGTTTTCTTTTAAACATTTGATCAATCTGAGTATCCCTCATATATTTTGTGCGCCTGCACACACACACACACACACACACACACACACACACACACACAAATAACAAAACATCCTTACTTATAAAAGCTTATGTATTTGGAATTTTTACTATAAATTATTTCATAATAAAGTCTTTGCAGTTTTCAAATTTGTATCTTTAATAGTTTATTTCTTGAGCTATATTAAATTAAAATACCAAATCTTGCAGTGACCCAAAACTTAAAATGTGTTACTTTATAGATTCTCAGAACATGCATGATAAATTAAATTATATATTTCTCTGGGTTTTTTTTCTTTATGTCTTTCTCCTTGTACTGGTACAACTGTATTTATCGCTGTAAGCTAAGTCATTGAATGTGAAATACAGTTTTCCTCAGTATCCTCAAGGAATTGGCTCTAGGGCTGGAGGATACCAAAATCCAATAATGCTCAAGTTCTTTATAAAAAGGCATAGTATCTGCATATAACCCAGACAATCCTTCCACATACTTATTATGCCTAATACAATGTAAGCACTATGCAAATACTTGCAATATTGTATTGATTTGGGAATAACAATAAGAAAAAAATGTGTATAAGTATTCAATGAAGACTCAAGTCTTTCCTAAATATTTTCAGTCTGGGGTTGGTGGAGTCCACAGATACATAACCTATTGATAAGAAAAGCTGACTATAAATCTATATGTTCTTCTAAGTCACTCTGGCATCCTCCCATCTTGGCTATGATAAATTCTTTCTAGACATTGTAAACAATTGCAGTAGTCTTCAAGGGCTTCTGCCCTTTCAAATGTTTTCCTCACTCCTTTTCTTTGCAGGCACCCAATTTTCTGCTCTTAGACTTAACATAGAATATCATATTCTTTATATTGAGATACATATTCCTGATAAGGTTTCACCATGAGTTTCTATCAGATAGCTTACATGCACATTAAATAATAAAAAGTGCTGCTCTGAACTCTTTCCCAACAATTATTTTCCTCTTTGTAGTGTTTTTTCTCTTCATTGACAATACTTCTCATAAAAAATAATAAATATTTCTTTCCTTGGTACAAAATTTCTTCTCATTACCCTCATAATCTTCCTACTGAGTATATCGTAACTCCCCTAACATTCCCTACCAAATAGTCTAATAGAATTTACTTTATATGGGATCTAACTGCATACCAGGATTCAACCTAGCTTCAACCCTAACCACTTTAACTCTTGTGAGCATGGTACCAACATTAATTACAAAACCTCATGTTAATGTAGCAGACACAGCTAGTTGACCTCCAGCACCTCTTTCCCTATTCTCCCTTGATAATGGAAATCTGGTATCATAAAGAAGGCCCTTTTTCCAAGATATGGCAAGCAGTGACCTTATGCTCAAATGTACCAGTAGGTCTCAGTTAATCTAAACTCACTGTGGTATTTCTGTTCTAATTTTTCTAGAAGCAGTGGGTATATAAGGATAGCCAATTAGACCTTAAGTATAAATAAGATTATTTCCCTCAAAAGGTTTTTATAGGGAGTGGATGTGTTTATGGCCAAAGAGAACTATTTGTATTAAACATTTTGTTCATTCATCAAAAAATGTCCCTTCACTACTGGAGATTGATGTTTTGTCATTTTAAAAATGTTATCATCTCAGAAATAAGGGAAGAGCTTTTCTCTTGAAAGGAGAGTCAATAGAGTGAAAATAAGACAGAGATGGAACATTCTGGGGTCTCAATGCCAAACTAATATAATTTCTCTTGTCTTTTTAAGCATTTTAGTAGATTTTTTTTTACATTTTGTAAGACCTCCCCATACCTTGATGTATTATAGTCTTCTATCCTTTATTCTATCGCAAGTATTTGATTGCAGGATCTGAATTATAATGACCATTGTATACCTTTTAGTAAGTGTCTCAGTTTCTTAAACATAGTAGATTTTCAGTACATACTTGTTCCTAAACTATTGCTTCAAAACTTGCTACTGAGTGTATCTTCACATTACACATTAGCTTTTCTGGATTCATCCTAATTCTAAGATTTAGTTGCTTTAATATAAAAAAAAACATGATGGATATAGTTTTACTTTTAATGTACTTTATAAATAATCTAATTTCATAACTTAGGACAAAAGAATCTTGCATATCATCTTTTAACTATGAATAACTGAGAAGACATAGTTGTGTCATATATCAGAAGAAGACAGCTGCCTAAGTATGTAGAAAATTCCCATGGTGAAAAATATCTAATTAGCAAGTAAATCAAATTTGGCACATAGAAAAAAACATGTAATATTTTATGTTTCCATTTTTCCCCTTCTATGACTAGCCCATTATTGTGGATACAACCCCAAATTATGAAATCATGCATTTAGAAAATGACAGTATGAAAATTTTCCCCATTGCCATTGGCTAATTTCATCAAGCTATTCAAAGGCATGTGCATATTTGAGATAACATACTCTGTAAGTCCCAGTGCCTCAGAAGCATCCATTCTGGTAATTCAGATCTAATTACATAATTATTAAATTGACCATTGGGTTTAGAAACAGTGTTAGGTAACAAGACCTACATTTTTCTAAAATGCTAGTTTTATTATTTGGGAATGGAAGTCACGGATTAAAATCTCTTCGTGCACATTTTTCAGTTAGCCATATGAGAATTTGGTTTGATGCAAAGAGAGCTGTTTTCATTGTTGCTGCTGTTTTAAACTGTGGTTAAGTCTCTCAGTATTTGGAGCCACCTGTTAGCCAATCCCAATTAGAAGCAGTGTCTGAATAAACTGCTCTCTCTAGAACCATTTGGACAACTTCATTAGTATTTCAGTTTATGATTGTGGAGCAAGCTGATTTTCAGAAAGTCTTGACAGCTTAGAGAGAGCACATTTGGGCACATAGGACACAGGACTCAAAATTGTGCATAGTTGCAAAGTTTTGATTGCATGAATTATACATGAGGGGTGACCAGCCATTTTTTGTTCAAGGATGTTAGCCAATCAGCACAGGTGCAAGAGAGAAAGTAAATTGGGTGAGAGAAAAATCATAATAACCTGGAACCTCGTTTTTTGGGCTCTGCCAACTCAACATATAACATTGTAAATCTCAACTGTGTGCATTATACTGCTTTAAATTTCTTAGGTAGACTCAGAATTGAAATAAATAGACAAGAGAAGGTAAGAAAGGAGAAACAAATCCATGAGGCTCTGCTAAATCCTGGCACATATCAAGGGTTATATTATATATGATTGATGTAGACTGAGCCTCTGAAAACTTGCAATGTCACTTTACTGAAGACAAATCTCTGCTTTGCACTAATTGACTCTCTGTTCTGTCACCTGTTCACTTAATTAAATCATGAAGTTTTTCATCCTATTTTTATTTCCACTTTAGTTGACATGCTAGAATTTCACGTGTTTAAAAGAGTAAGAAGCAATAATGTTTGCACATGATCAAGATGGTTTATTGATTATTTTTATGGTGAATAAAAGAAAATCTTATATGAATAACTCTACCACTACTACTTGTACTTAGATTTCCTTAAATATAAAATTTAATAGAACCAAAAATTAATTCTGATAAACTATGTAGTCTAAATTGTAAAGAAAAAGACACAAAAGACAGAAGTTTTTTTTTTTTTCTTTCTAGCGTCTTACCTTTTGTTTACTTAAGGATAGAAGAAATGCTGCTTTTCTTTCGACATTTTTTATGATTTAAAAGTAGCTTTCATGTTAGTTCCTATCACCTTTTGGGTTAAGAAGCAAATTACATGAGACTCCACAGAAATTGCGATCTGCTTTATAAAACATAGGGACTTTCTTATCAATGGGGCAGCAGGGCAGTCTCTCATAGAGAAGAATGTTTCAGGGCCACCATCAAATAAATGTGCAATGCTGCTAGCTTAAGGACAAGAGCATGTAGAGGAGGCCAGAAAGGGAAAATTGTGTATTTGTCAGGATTGACAGTTTGCTTTATAGTGGACCCACCTCCTCTTTAAAGTAATTCCCATTCAGTTTATGGTAGATTGTTATACAATGAGGTCAGGCACAGCAAATCAATTCTGATATGATTGCGTTTTAGCCATAGTCATATTTCTCCTGGAAATCTTGCCAGAATCAGCTATTCATTTCGTAGGAACATTGATTTCCCTACCCTGACTTTTACTCTTTTCCATCTTCTGTTCAGCAGAGCTCCTCCTTTAAAGAAAACCACGTAGGTCCCGAACAGCCTTCCCAAGGGATGACTCCAAACTATGTAGAACACAGTAAATCATTCTCATCAAAACACAGATTCAACTCCATTTCCACAAAGGCAATTAAAAAAAAAAAAAAAAGAGCTCTAATAAAACCTTCTGTATATACTAGTAGATTTATCGTAGTTACAATATTTTGTTCCCATCTCTTTTTTTAAATACTATTTTTAGTTGTTGGCAGAACTTTTATTTTATTTATTTAAATGAGGTGCTGAGAATCAAACCCAGGTCTTCACTTATGCCAGGCAAGCGCTCTACCACTAAGCCACAACCCCAGTCTGCTTATACCCATCTTTATAACTATAATTTATCCTAAAAATACTTTCTAATGGCCCAAAGTGTTTAACATCATTTCCCTAGCCCTTTTCCCATTTTATTTGGCACAGAGCTCTTCAGGTAGCACCTGATGGTGGATCACTTTCCCAACAATGAATAGTCAGAGCCATAGCTGCGGCGGCCTTTCTCCATAGACATTCCTTCCACAAGGATATTTGCATTGCCAATGTCTTCTTCTAGGTTCTTTCTCTGGATTGACCTCTCTCCCCCTTGTTACCTATCATTCTGTTAACTTCTGGTTTCTGGGACACTTTATTTATCTACTACTATCTGTGCAGTATCTGAGTGTCTATACCAGCATCAGTGACTGTATATTTGTACTTGTTTCTGACATGTATACTATCAAATATCTGGATACCTCACCAATAGGTCAAATTAAACATACTTCTGCTAACATCATATTCTTCAAGGATTTGTTTTACCTAGTGTGTTTTCTTTTCTATCTGAACCCCAGCCTTAAACTTCCTTACTTCCTATAATGTGTGTGGTGTGTACTCCTGCATTTGTATACATAATTGTGAGATAAACACACACACACACACACACACACACACACACACACACACACAAAACCTTATTTTATTACTCTGGCCACTGTATAGTATTATTTAGTAGTTGCCAATCCTAAGGGATGTAGTTAATTTTGTCCTTATGTCATCTTGATATTAGCCCACTAGACTACTGCTGTGATTAATGCTGTATTTTTCCCTCTTCATATAAAGGCAAGCAAGCACACTTATAAATCTCTCCCTGCTTAGTCTCCCTTTCCCAATGTTCAGCTCTCATTTCACTGTGAGCTTCCAATTATTCCTTCCAGAGTTCAAACATCTTCTGTTTTTCTGAAATGTTCACATAGCCCATAGTCTTTGGATTGAAAATCTATACATTTCCCATAGACTTCTGCAGAGTGTCAAGGTTCAGATACAAGGAGAAACAGAGGCACACACTATTCACTTTCATGGCAGGACTTGTAATCATTATATTTCTCATATGCTTTCCCCTGTATGGTTGATTAGATTATTGTTTGTTAAACATTCACTCATTCTCTCCAAATCTTGATCTACTAGAAAAACAAAAATCCTCCTTGATCTATTGATGCTGAGCTTGGCCATGTGACTTTCTTTATGCAATGGGATGTTGGTGAACATGACAAGGCTTAAAATATGCATATGCCTTTGGGAAAGTATTCTCGGGATCTGATATTTTGTCTTGCAAAGAGCATCCCCCAGATTGCTTCTGCCTCGTCAGTCCTAACTCCAGAAGGAACACACTCAAGCAGACATAAGCCCAAACACAGATTCTGAAGCCAAGGGAACCATCTCCAGAGTTTGAAACAGATATACCCCAGCTGAATCACAGATGTATGAATAAGAAATAAGTGCTTGTTTCTGTGTGTCACGGAAATTTTGTGGTTGTTTGTTATGCAACAAAAGCTGATTAACACAGAATTGGTCTTAGAAGTCTGAAGCTGCCATAATTAAAACCTAAAATATGTGGCAGTGATTTGGGGGAACTGGCAGGAAGATAAGGAAATTGTTAAGTGAAATTGAGAACAATGATCTGGATACTGCAGTGGCAATACATTTGGCAAAACTGACTCTAGCAACAATGTATGAAAGGGGAAAACATCTATCTATTGAACTGGCAGTGTTGAGATAGGAAGTTTTGAGGCAGCAGCTTGACAGTGTGAGCTGGTTGCCATGAAGCACATTAGAAGATGAGCTCAGAAAGAAAATGACCTATTGGCAAACAGAGTTCAGAGGAAATAGAGACAGCCAAGAATTTACAGAGTTAAAAAGTGAAACTTTCTAAATCAAAGATGATGTCAAGAGTGTATCTGTAATATTTATTTTGGGCCTCTTAAAAAGTAAAGGTTTTGAGTGAATTACATCAGTTGGGCCAAAGAGTTTAGAAAACTTGAAGCATTCACTGTTCAGCAAAAACAAATGTACCCAAAACAGTGGTTAGCAAATCTACGGAGAAGACAAGTCTAGAAAATAATTTGAGACATGGCATTGGGCACATAATGTTAAGTAGAGAAAAATGCAACACTTCCATTGTCAGTGGGTCATACTGGCAAAAGTACAAATATCTCAAATTGAAGGAAACTGAGATTTCATGAGGCATAAATGCAAGAGTGAAAGCTAATTAGTTTCTCATGAATGCCATGTGTTCCAATGATTTATTAAGAAATGTCCAGGAGGAGGATGAAAAATGAAGCTAGATCCTGGAACTGTGGAAGGTATATGTTGGAAAAGTATTTCCATGAAGGGATCCCAGGCCTGGTCAAGGAATTTTTCTCTCATACTATACAAGAAGACATAGTAACATTCACCCTGCAGAACCCTAGAATATTTTGGATCAGGGAATGATTTCTGCCTATACACTATATAATTTGGGTCTCTCCTTTTGGACAGGGTTGTTCATGTAGTTTTCCTGCTGCTGCACCTGCATTTTATGCTTAGAAAATAGCTTCCTTTTATTTCATTTGTCTCTAGTTCAAGAGGAGCATAATTTAGGCACCATACAAATAACAAGATAATAACTTCAAGTTTGTGGCATGATTGAATGAGTTTCTAAATAGACTTTTTATGTATGTTATCTGAGGGGAAAGCGATTTTCCATGAAAGAGGAAAGTAAATATATGTAAACAAGAGGCTACACTGCAAAATTAGGTTAATTTTGACATATATTCATCCTTGACCCTTATTCTTAACATGAAAGGCATGGGCTTTCCTGCCTAATTAAGGTTGGCATAGATATAATGTACAACAATGTTTGACCAATGAAAACTAACAGATATGATGTTAGTAAGTCTAAAATGTGCATGGATTACTGCATTCTGAAGATCACTATGAGGAGAGCTTCCTCTGAGTGCCTGAAGTTTCTTTTTTGGAGTAAAGAAAAGAAAACTGAACTCAACATAGTAGACAATATAGCTTGAATCCACAATATGAAGCAGAGTTGTCCTGACTGAACCCCACATACAGTATCTACAACTTAAAGCAAATCTACTCCAGATAAATAGCAGACACATGATCAAGAATTGAATGTTTCTTGTTGTATTTCACTTTAATTTTTAGGATGTTTATTATTTTGAAAAATCTGACTGACACTTCTTGTAATTTGGATTCCAGACTTGACTAACTCCATATGCATATATTTCTATGATGGTTCCTATCCTAAAGACACAATGTATTAATTTTGCATTCCCCAGCAGAAGTAAGTGCCTACTTGCTCTGGTATTGTATTAATTTCACTGAACAAGAGAAGACAAAAGAATTCATTTGGTTATAGAGTTCTGTATAAGCAGTTTGACTTATTAACACATTAACCTTCAGCTGTCTCTACAACTCAAACAAAATAAGCACCAACAAGATAATCATTAATTTTCTGCACATTATTTCTAAGAAATAATGTATGCAACATATATGAACTAATTGCTTCCCAATGACTTTGTTGAGTTTTTATATAGAAAACATTCAAAAATATATTTTGGGTGGATAACTGAATGACTTGCATGAATTATTATACTTGTTTGTGTAACTCTATGTAAATACAAAAGGTCTAGGTGATTTTCAGGCATTTCTGCCTATTCACTGTATATTTTTATCTTTATTAAAAACTCAGTATCGGGGTTGACCTTGTGGCTTAGTGGGTGGTAGCGCACCTGCCTGGCATGTATGAGGCACTGAGTTCAATTCTCAGCACCACTTATAAATAAATGAATAAAATAAAGGTCCATCAACAACTAGAAAATACATATTAAAAAAACTGTATCATAGGTTGCCATCATATAAAAAAAATTGAGTGAGTGATTAAGAAAAATATATATATAGCAGAGCCATGTATGTTAGTGATTATTTTGTCACTATGACCAATATATTTGACAAGAATAACTTAGAGGAGGGAAAGTTTATCTGGAGTCATGGTTTCAGAGTTTTAGACTATGGTAGCAGCTGACTCCATTGTTCTAGGCCCAAGGAGAGGAAGAACATCATGGAGAATGCACATGCTGGAGGAGCCTGGGTCACTTCATGCTAATCAGGAAACAGAAGGGGGAAGAGACCTCAGGGAAGATGCATCCTTCCGGAGCACAACCCCAGAGACTTCCTCTTCCAGCCACTCCCACTTCCTACAGCTATGAACCAGTTATTCAATTCAAACCAGGATGGACTGATTAAGTTACATTTCTGATAATTCAATCATTTTACCTCTGACTATTCCTATGTTGAAATAGGAACTTTTGAGGGGCACCTAATATCCAAACCATAACATCATGATTTTGCAAATTTTGAGCACAATTTATATGCATGATAAAAACTCTTCTCTCTTAATCAGGAATATGACCCTTTTGAGAAAATCTATACTGTGACTATACACACTTATAAATAATAAAGAGTACATAGAATCAATCATCTATATGTTTTCAAATTTCCAAAGGGCTGACTTGCTCAATTGGGTAGATTAGATTCATGTACAGAGACATAGAAAATTGTCAGCTATGAACCTGTGCTTTTGACACTGTGATTGATAGACAGAAAATTATGTTTGAACACAGAAAGCCAAAGGCACTTGGGCTGTCACTTTTTAGGACATCATTGTCTATTTCTATTAAATTATCTTTATCTATATCTTATGGACCGAATTGTATTCCTCCCCAGAAGAAAATTCATAGGTAGAAGCCCTCACTCCTCACATTAAGAGATGGGACTTTAGAAGATAAGTAAGGTCAAACAAGGTGTTTTAGTCAGCTTTTTCAATATTGCATTTGAAAGACAGGATAAGAACAATTTCAGAGGAGGAAAACTTTATTTGGGGGCTCATGGTTTCAGAGATCTGAGTCCATAGACAGATGGCTCCATTCTTTGAGGGCTAAGATGAGGCAGAACATCATGGTGAAAGTGTGTGGTGGAGGAAAGTGGCTCAGGACATGATGATCAGAAAGCAGAGGGAGAATCTAAGCTCATCTCACAACATTTAAACCCCAAAGGCATACCTCTTATAACCTACCTCCTCCAGCCACACCCTACCTGCCTACAGTCACAACTCAGTTAATCCCTATCAGGGCATTAATACACTGTTTGGGTTAAGGCTCTCATCACCCAATCATCTCATCTCTAAACTTCTTTGCACTGTCTCATACATGAGCTTCTGGGGGACACCTAATATTAAAACCACAACACATGATCCTAAGAATAGAATTTTAATTCAATAAAACTAATGGCCTTATAACTACAGAAAGAAAGAAAGATCCGGTGCAGTTGCTAATAAAAAAAACAGAGATTTGAATCAGTGAGTGAGACTTGTAGATGAAAAGATTGAGAACTTGAACAGTTTTATTTTACATTGTGTGTAATGTCATGATTCAAACAATGCCGATATTAGTATCTTGTCAATACCTATAGAAACAATAGTAACACCTAAGGCAAATTGCTTAATTATCAAATTCTAATGTTTAGATAATGGCACCATTAAGCACAACCAAAGATGAAAACAGATCAAATCAGAATGTGAACAATTTTAGAAAAACAGACACTAAAACAATTAGTAAATAATGATGTTTTGAGGCTAAATGAATTTTCCAACAATTCTTTGCATAAGAAATAAAGTATTAAAAAAAAGAAAGGGAAAGAACCTACTGTTTAATTCTTTTTTTACATGCATAACAAAATATTTCGCTTTGCATTTGTAGTACAATTTTACATAAAAATCTTGGTTAGTGGATGCTTGGTACAGCAATAATTAGAACTAAAATTAGCTATAATATAAATGCCATTTCATCTGAGTTTACCATCTAGGGATAAATAGCACTGTCTAAATACAGGAGATGTGAAATGTTGCTTCATGATTTGTCCTTTGAGAATCTAAACAACTAATACAATGAGAAATAAAGTGATTCAAACATCACTATTAATTAGAGAGGTTGGTTTCATTATATTAGTGTAATTCAATAAATTCGCAGAAGAAATCCATGTAGGCTTATAATGGCTGTTTCTGAGTTATAGATTATGAGTGATCTTTATTTTCTTTATATTTTTCCACTTCATGATGGAGTGAGCATTATAGTGAACATTTTTCTTATAAATTAGAAAGCAATAAAACATTGATACAAAATTCTGTCTCCAACATACAATAGGCTATGATTTTCCCAGGTGGTTGAATTGAAGATTTCAATTAGAGTGGGAGAAAAAAAATGCCAATTAGATGGAATTTCTCAGACACACTGCTTCAGTTAATCAACTGAACTTTTTGCTATATAATAAGTCAATATCCTGGTGGATAACATTTTATAGGAAATACACTTTAATAATAAACTTTGTTCCCTACATTTTTTGAACTATGATAGACATTGAGATATAGTGTGCTTTCTATTTACCTTTTCACCTTCTTTCTTTGTTTACCATGAGGACTCATCTATTCTGGTTTGGCATCATTTACCAAAAACTAAAGCTTGTTTGACATCAGTATTGGCTAATGATATTCTAAATCTATTATTAATTTCTTCAAAGACAAGAATGTAAAGATACACTTAAGATTCCATATGATTTGGTTATTGGTGAAGATGACACACATATACTTAAGATACTGATATATCTATTGCCTGAGTTTAAAAATATCCCTATTTAATAATCTATATGCTTGAAGGTAGTATAGATTAGATTTTTAGAAATCACTATAGTTGGTCATTCTGCAGTAATAACAATAAATATAGAAGAGCTGCATTTTAGAAATCACCATGTTGGTCATTCTACAATAATAACAATAAATATAGAAGAGCTCAATTGCCCCAATGTTTTCTTAACTGTTTTATTCATGTCCTATTTATCTAAAATATTTTTGAACTTCTAATCACTTCTTCTTTAAGAACTTTAGCATTTTCTTATATTTGAAGTTTTCTCTATTTGCGGGTTCACACAACTGTTTTTTAAAAGGATTATAAAAGTTAGTTACATATAAGTATGTTTAATTTAATTAGTAAACACAGATATTTCAACTGCTAAACTAAATACATTACTTTTTTGAAATCACATTATATTTTGTATGGACAGACCAATTAAGTAAAAAACTAATAACATTTTATTTCATTATAATTTCTATAGCATATATTCAAGTTTTCAACAATGTTAAATTCTATACTTATAACTAAGGAAGGGAAAGAGTTTATGAGACTTCAGAAAATATTTCAGTGAAATTTTTAGCCTGCAGTGGAATAAAAATATTCTCTTTCTCCTCCACAACTTTTGTTCATCTGACAATGTATTTCACAATACTATTTTTCAGTTGAATTAACTGAAAAGGAACTAGAATTCAATTATAAAGAAAATTATGTGTGGAATTTGACAGTTATCTTAAGAAAAGATAACTAAAGCAATCATATAGCCAGAAGAGCAACACAACTTCAATAAATAAATTTATCAAGAAGAAAGATTTCCAAACACTCCAACCAAAATTGTCCAAATGAGACAATAGTGTAAAGTCACTGCTTCTATAGGTTATATTTACTGGGTGGAACTCCTTATCTTATTGAAAACCCTTGCAGATTTGTGCCATATGTTTTTAATTGTGATTCTTGGGTTACCAACATTCTACAATTTTTTTGGTCAAAAATTTCCCTTGATTTCATCTATTATATCAAAGAGTATGACATAGGTATGGCAGAGGCCAGTTCTTTCTGAAAGACTTCAGACATCTAGAAAGTAAATATTCCAGACCAAGTGTTCACAAATTTACATGCAAAATGCCAAAGCTGTAACATTTCTATTTTTTTCTATAGTCTATGAGCTAATAATGCCTTCTACATTTTTAATTGGTGAAAAAAGAATAACACTGCATGATTTGAAAATTATATGAAACTAAAATTCCAGTGTTTGTAAATTTCATTGTACCATCATCAAACTTGTGCATTTACATAATATCTATATATGCTTTCATGCTACAAAATAGACCTGAGTAGTTATAACAGATTTCAAAATCTAAAATATGTTCTATTTGGCCCTTTACAAAAGGTGTGCCCACCTCTTTCTAGATTAGTAGAGAACATTTGCCTCTGCACCTACACTCGGGAGCAGTAATTACCAAGGTGTAGAATAATGATACTGCTATGTGGGTTTCAGGGAAGGAGAAAGAAGAACTCTGAAAAAATTTGCCAGTCAAAATAAATCATTGCACTCTGAAGTTTGTTAATAACCACCTTAGAGTCAAGTGATATCTTTTATCTAACCTCATCCTCCTAGTTGGTCTTTTGGTATTTTCTATCATGACAGCCATCCAACCAGTTGTGCAAGCCAGGAATGCAGAAGTTGTGCTTGTTACCTCCTCTCCCTCACATACCACATTCATCCTATTAGCAGGGCCTGTCAAGTTACCCCCCATATCTCCATCTCCTGCTTCTGTCCACCCTCTTCATCCCTGCTCATACTTTTTAGTATGGGAATTCATGTGCCTAAACTTAATAGCTGCATTTTAACTTGCTTCTCTATATCAGTACTTTAAAATTAAAATATTTACTGTGTGTAAAAAGGACACAATCTCACTATAAAATAGGGAAGTACAAAGAAATGAAAATAAGAACTAATGAGTCAAGCAATATTTATTTGAACAGGTCAATCTCAGCCTATCCTTTTATTTTGCTATATCCTTCCTGATCTCTAATTTCATTGTAATTATTTCTTGATTAGCTCTATTTTGTTATTAAGTGATATATCTTTCAGTAAGAACTCAAGAAGGAGATATCTTCCCTGAGTTTTATAAATTTTGAGACTAATGCCCAGAAAGAAATAAATGTTGCACATGAGATTCTTAGACTCTGTTTCTCTGGATGTTGTATGAAATGTGATGAAGTCTTAGCTCTCTGTCCATGTGTTTTGAAAATTATTATTATTAACATTTGAGTTTGAAATCTCACAATATGTGCTATACTATTGCATTTTCTGTAATTAGATTTTATGGGACTTGTATTGTGTTTACTACAGGAAAGGCAATTCTATCATCTATTTAAATATCTTTTCCACATACTGTATTTTCTTTGTGGGAACATGAATTATGTGTCTGTTAGCTTCCGGTTTTTTTATACCAGATCAACTATTTTTTCTAATAATATATTTTTTTTATTTGCTTATTTTTCTGTGCTTTTGTGACCTTTCTCATTGTTCTTATGTTTATCATTCTGCAACTGTAGAGTTGGCTAAGTTCATTCTACTTGTGGAGAAATGTATCCTAAACTCTGCAATGGCTTTATGATTTTCTTCTGTTTCTTCCTGAGCAATGTCAGTTCACTTTGTTGGATTGGCAACTCTTCTTTAAACTCCTTTTCTAAACATTCATTAAACAAATACACAAACATAATTATTTTCACAAATGTCACAAAAGTGTACAAACTACAATTACAGATTCTCCTTATGATTTCAAAGTTACAATTTGTCAAATGCTTTTTTTTTAATCTTCCTTTCTTCCCAAATTTGTATTTATGGCCATTGTCACATATCTGTATGTTTCTTTTATTGTTTGCTTCTTTTGTTGCATTAGTTCTGTTCACAGGATCTCTGCCCAGGTCCTAGGCTTGTTCCTTCCTAAATTGTGTATAGTAAGATTTCAGCCAGTCTGAAACACAGTCAGGTGCTCCCCTGAGGCTATCTGCAATTTCAAGTCATACCACGATAAGCCACAAATCAGCTATGCTCATTTTCACTGAGTTCAGTTGTACACTGAGATTTTGGAGGTGGGGGTTTGTAATCCTCTTTGTGAAGCTGCTTTACTCAGACTCTCTGGGCCTTAATCTCCTAATCCTTTTCCCCTTCCCTTTCCACATTTCATACTACTTTACTCTTGCAGGCTCACTCACTAGGAGGGGCAGGTGATAATATGAAAAGTGTCCTCTTACTTTCTCATCCTCTATCTCATTGTGCTCAGAGGTGCAACTGAGGAGTATCAGTGACTGACACTTCTATTCCTTCCATTTCACCAAACCCTTGTATCTCATTGTCCTGATTAAGAGAATATTGGATAAGACTTTCAGAAATATGGCACTTACTTCTACAGATGCATGTACTTGACTTGAGGTTCAGAGAAGAGTATGTTAGTTCTTACCATGCTCCCTTATTTGGGACCATATCTTATTATCTGGTAGATATTATTTGATATTTGTTATCATATTTACTATTTTATAATTACAAATGCATATGTTTCCCCCTCCTTTGGTGTGTTTCCAAGAAAAAAAAATTTATTCAAACAACTTTAATCTTAAATCTAAACATTGGTGTTTTCTCCTCCACTGTTATCTCCACATGTCAAAGTAATCTTTGCAAAATGCAAATGGTATCATTAATCCATGTTAATGAATCTTCAAAATAATTACGTTTCTCTTAGAAAAGTACTAGTGTGTCAGACAATCCACAAATCTTATGATTTATATTCCACGCCTCAGCCTCACCTTGCAATTTAACCATCCACTCCCTAAGCTTCACAACCCTGTCCTTTCCTTCTGTTCTCCTTCATTCAGTGTTTTTGTGCAGATTGATGCCTTGAACAGAAGGTGCATTTTCCTTCTCACCCACCTACCTTACCATGTTAAAAGATTTTTATGATACAGAGATCAGCCACACCAAAATTACTTTCTCAAGAAATGTGCCTCAACTTAACTTTGGAAAATTCTAACAATTTCCATCCTTTTTCAAAATACATATCAGAGTTGGGACAGTATGCATTCATTCACTGAGTAAATGACTGAATGAAAAAGCGACATCTTGGTATTTATATTTTAGCCTCTGAAATCATAAGTACGAGAATCTTAAGTAAATTTACAGTAATATTCATTTAACAATCACTTATTAATATAATTTTGATAAGATTATCCAACAAGCAAATTATGTATTATTTCATGATGTTTTACTGATTTTACATGAAAATGATTTCCATATGCTATTTGCTTCTGCATCTCCCTCTCTCCCCCACTTTCACCCATGAAGTTATACTGATGTCTATGTGAACATATTGACATATACCTATGACAATTGACATAAGTATATGACAATATAAGCCTTGAATATGCCTTGTCTTGAATTGGATAAACCCTATTATATAATCACTTGTAAGGTTAAAAATTAATAGCATATTTATGATGAAGTTACTGTCGATTCCGGCCAGCAGAATCGAACAAAAGAATGACGACCACACGACGGAACTGTAACAGGCTTTATTGAAGAAGCAACAAGAGGAACCCCGTTCCAAGAAAGAAAGTAGTATATATAGGACCTAGGAGCCAATCACAGAGGAGGTCACGTCTCAACCTTGTGGACACATAATAGGCAAGATAGGAAGCATTTACTGAGCCCGAGCTCTTGTGGTTTCTACCGGCCAATGGGGTGGACTTCCTGGTATAGGCACAAACTTGTTTACGCCAAAGGCAGCTGATTTGGCCCAAAGCCAAGCGCCATCTATGATTGGGCAGGGGACAGCCCTAGGCCACAGGAACTGTCCCCGACAGTTACAATACCTGATTTTTATGATGCTAAACAAGGCCACATATCTGAGTTCACATGCTTTATAAACTATGCAAGCATGGAATTAACTTGTATGGTGTTCCATATGAGGACATATTTTCCCCTCCCTTTCTGTACATTATCCATTTTAGCCTACATGTATCTACCAGCTCTCTCTTCTATCAGTTCAAAACCTAATATCAATAGTCTTAATATCTTAAGAGCTTAAAATCTATATGGTGAATATACCAATATACCATATCTATCAGTAGATCCAATTCATGAGGAAATCAGTTTGTTCAAATGCTGATTAGAATACTCCTCTATGTTTACTCTGCTTTCCCTCTTATGTTGTCAAGTTAAAAACAATGCACATCAAAAACAATAGTCAATCAAAACTTTAATGCCAAATTGTTTTGCCTTCATCCCCCTCCTACTCACCCATCAAAAGATCCCTTAAGATGGTGCTTCTTGCAGACTTGAATATTCTCTATTATTTGCAGTTCCACAAAATATTTTGTTTCCTTCTACAGTTTTGATCTTTGAATTCCTTTGATATAGTTACGAATATAACCTATAGGACTTAATTTTCAATATAAAATGTTTATAAAACCTTAGTTTTTGATGTAATTTAAGCTAACTTTACTCACTAAAGACAAAGTCAGTCATTTATTTTATAAATAGCTATCTTTTCACCCACATAGTCTCTAGCATACTAGCTGGGCTTTCCTGAAGCAAGAGAACCTTCCTTGAGGGAAAACTGGACCTTGCCAGCTTCAAATATCTGCTACCATTTAATCTAGCAGTCTTTCTCTCATTCCCACTGATCAAAAACTGCTCTCAGCTCTTGCCAGATTTCTAATAAAAATCCCACAATCCACAATTGCCCCAAATCATAGAGATATTTATTACTCTAAGGAGTAAAGGACTTAATTATATTCATTGCAACACATGTGCTTAACGGTGAACAGAGTTAAGGATAGAAAAGTGGGATGTGGGTCCTGCAACCTACCAGGTGACCCCCATCTCTTCCTAGTGAAGCAGGGCTCATCTTTACCTTACTTCTTTTTCACTTGGACTCAACTATGGATATATCTCTGCACACTTAGTTACCATGCTGGTTCCATTCTGTTGTTTTCTTTGTTAAGGTGTTTGTCAGAACCCTTGTGGTTTTCTACCTTCTCTCATTTTTCTACAGGCAACTGAGATTTCTTCCACCCTGCTTTCTCACCTGCCATCACACTCATTCCTAGCTATGCAAATATTAAAAATTTTCTCTTATTAAGACAGATGATATCTTTGAGCACTGGTCAGAGTTTGTCATCTAGAGATGCTTGCTGCCAGTAATAGAAAATGAGGAGGAAAAAAAAATTGGAGGGAGTTGAATACAAATATTGTTTATTTTTTTTAATGGACCTTTCCCCCATACTGGGAATCAAACCCACAGCCTCATGTATGCTAAACAAGTACTCTACCACTGAACTATATCCCCAACCCTTAACAGGTTTTATTTTCGATAGCAGTTTCAGACTCATAGCAAAACTGAACAAAAAAATGAAGTGTTCCCATATACTCATTGTCTCTACAAAGGTACAGTTTATCCTGTTATCTGTCATCACAGTGGGGTTTTATATTCCACGGATTTTGACAAAGTTATAATGGCATGTATCTACTGCTGTAGCATAATAACACAAGTGTTTCACTGCAATAAACTCTTCTGCGGTTTCCTTATCATTTCCTCCCCCTTTATACTTCTTGGCAACTGTCTCTGTTGTTGCCTTTTCCAGAATGTCATGCAGTTGGAATCATGCAATATGTAACCTTTTCAGCTTGTTTTGTTTCACTTAATAACATGAATTTAAGATTTCTCCACGTCTTTTCATGGCTGGATGTTCATTTCTTTTTTATCACTAATGTTCTATTGTCTGCATGTACCACAGTTTATTCACCTACCAAATGACATCTATTTTGTTTTTAATTTTTGTATTTATGAGTAAAATTGCAATAGAGATCCACATGCAAAATTTTGTGTGTGCACCCAAATTTTTAGTTCATTCAGGGAAATACCAAGGAGTACAACTACAGAATAATACAGAAAGGTATGATTACTGAACTGTCCTCCAAAGTGGCTGTACTATTTTGCATTCCCATGAACAAAAATAAGTTACCGTTTCTCCACATCCTCACCAGAATTGAGTGTTGTCAGTGTTTATGATTCTTGGTATTCTAATAGGTATGTAGTGGTATCTCATTGTGGTATTAATTTTCAAGTCCCTAATGATATGTAATATCATTATTATACATATTATAATCATTATATATAATATATATATGTAAAATATATTGAACATCTTTTCATTTGTTTATTTGCTCTAAGTAATTTCTTCAGTATGGTTCTATTCAGATCTTTGTTCCATTTTAAAATAAAGTTTTTCATTTTCTTATTGTTGAGTTTTAAGAATTATTTTTTGTATTTTTGGTAACTACTCTTTATCAGATAAGTCTTGTGAAAATATGTTCTCTCATTTCATGGCCTGTCTTTCTATTCTCTTGACATTAACTTTCATAGCAAAGTCTTCAATTTTAATAAGATCCGGTTTACCAGTTATTTCTTTCATGTTTTATGCCATCTTAAGCTAGTGTATTAAAAAAGCCATAACCTTACCAAAGTTTATCTTGATTTTATCCTATCTTACCTTTCAGAAGTTTTACTATTTTGCATTTTACATTGAAGTCTAGGGTCCATTGTAAATTTATTTTTGTGAGAAGTAAGGGCCTTATATAGATCTTTTTAAACAATGTTTGCATTTAGATATATTGAGTTGTTGTGGCGCTATTTGTTGAAAAGACTATCTTTTCTCTGTTGAATTGCCTTTGTTCCTTTATCAAAGATCAGTTGACTATATTTATGTGGTTCTATTTCTGAGCTAGCTATTCTTTTCCATCAATTTATTTGGCTAGTCTAACTGTTTTGATTACTCTAGCTTTATAGTAAGTCTTGACATCAGATAGTGTCAAACCTTTGATTTCATTCTTATTCTGCAGTATTGAGTTGGCTGTTTTAATTCTTTTGTTTTTTCATACAAACATCAGAATGCCTACAAAATAACTGCTGGGATTTGGATTGAGATTGCTTTTATAAAATTTATTTTTAACTTTTAGCTAAGGAAAATCCAGTGATGGTGATTCATGTAAATAGAGAATGAGAGTGGGATACCATTATTTTGAGGTAACAGAGAAATCTTGATGGCTTCCAAATTTGGCATGTAACTGTACACCTGCCCTGTAGCTTCAAGTATTAATCTAATGGCTGAATTTCAGCCATACTGAAAATACTTTAATAGGGTCAAAAAAATTATGGAAATTCAAAGGTAAAAATTCACAATGGGTGACTATTAATGTGAAATTTAAATAGTTATGACCAAATAATTAAACCAAACTATAACATTAGTAAGATTTGTATCTACTGCAACTGAAATAGTTCAGATATTATAATTTTTATATCAGCTAAAATGTATAATTTTAGGTTTAGCTTTTAAACCAGTTCATCAGCCACCAAGAGTGAACTTGTTAAACAAAGGATGGTTCACAGTGGAATTATTTTTACTATTTTCCTTTGTTTCTTTGACTAAAATATAATTATATTTGGAACACATATATACTATTTTTTCTTAAATTTATCTCTAAATATATTTTAATATAGCAGTTCATAGACCAATGAAATCAACATCTTTGTTTGGAAGAGTGACTATATTTTATAACAGCAGAGTGGCATGCAATTCAAAAGCAAAAAAAAAAAAACATAAATTCGGTCATGTTTTAGAATTCAGCTTATGCTAAAGAGTTGCCTCTTTCCACAGTAACAAAGAATCATTTTGAAGTAACATAGGAAAATTTGACTTTCAATTAAGCCTAAAGCATATACAAATCAAGTCTAATTAGTCCAGTCCTCTAAATATGATCTGCAATTATGAGATAAATCTACCCACAGAGATTTATTAAACCTTATCATTTTTGAACTGAAACTTCAATGAGTCTGCCTTCAGCTGCACCCTGCAGTGACTGGCAAGGTTTCCCTAATCCTTCTAGTTCCCCAGGTATATGTTCCAAACAAAATTCTGCTAGAAAAATTATTTTATTATTGCCACTGAAACTAGATTTTGTCAGTTAGCCCTTTTTTTATTTTTCTATCTCATTTTTCTGCTCTTCCATTTTCCTAAGCAATGAGAACTAGAAATACACAGTGGTGGCTCCATATTTATCTGACAGAAGAATGAGCCTGGGGCTCTGGCATCCAGCTAACACAACCACAAAGGCTGAGGCTGTGTATATAGCAAAAGAATCATGATGTAGGAGCATGCAAACATGGCAAAATGTGGTGCTCAGCATAGCCACTATTCTGCATTCTGGATTACTCTCATCCCAGGATGTTTTAAACTATGAAAGAAGCATCAACATGAAGTAATATGTTACCCAGAGAAACTATTGCGGTAGAAAAATTAGGTTGTTAGTTTGTCTTATCCCTGAAGCACAATCTTCTTGAAACATTGCCAAATGCTTGGTTAATATTTGTTTTCATTGACCAGGGAATAAGTTTCCCTGGATTTTAAACAAAATTACCAAGAAAAAGAATCTTTCCTTGCTTAATGCTGATTTTTTCCCCCCGTATTACGGTCATTGAGTTGCTAAATATCACGAATTACACTTTTTCCTCTTTAGCAATCAGAAATTATTCTCCTGGTTCATTTGAAGCAAGATGGGTGCTTTTAGTTGTTTTATTGACTTCTGTGATAAGAATGTTTAGATTCATTGACGTGCTTATCTTTTCCTTCCTGTGAAATATCTGCTAACAGAAGTTAGAGCCAAAGTAAATTCAAGTAAGCCAGAGGCAGAGTAGATGGTAACCCTGATTTCATGCATAACATGAACCTTGAAACTGACCACACATAAGAAAGTAAACCATTAAATTGACAATATCTATGCCAACAAAGGTACTAACTGTTAATTAGTACATATTTCATTTTTCGAGGCTTTTTAAAATTTTACCTGTGGCTCACACATCTATGTTTATATGTGCAAGTATTAGCTTTCGCCTCTGGGGTGGATGTATTACCTCCTGTTTATAGTATACACTTTATCAAAATAAGGATCTGGAATTTGATTTTTGGCAAGTAATGCAACATTAGCACAAATGCACACAGAGTGTCTATCAATGAATCTAGTTCTTGATAATGATGAAGACCGGGGAAACAGTAAAGTCATGCAAACTTATCTTTTATTTCTCTCTGTCATTAGGTAGCTGATACAGGTGAAGAAGCTGCATTTCTCTTCAGTACACTTAGATCTTTGTGTATTTGACCATCCCTAGACAACTGAGAAGGCAATGCATAAATTCTGTTCTCATTGTGTCCTCCCCTGCCAAAGTTGCATTAGTTTAAAAATTGGAACATGTAATAGATGCTTTAGATGCTGAAGATTTTGATGTCTGCTATTACTAGTAGATATTGATTGATTCCCTTAAACTGCTTCACAAACATTTTAAGTCTGATAGCACACAAAAACTTCAGTAGATAAAAATGCTTAAGGAACATTCACTCCATAAACTACTAGATTAGAAAAGCAATCATTTTGTTTGGCATTTTTTGTTCTATTTCATGCATTTTTCAAATTCCACATAAAATCAACTTTTGATTTTAAATGTTATTCATTTAAATTAAATATTTTTTGAATAATGTTCATTGGCACTATGTAAAGCATTAGAGACTCTGGAGTAAATGAAACTAACAGATATTTACATATAAACAAAATAAAAGCTCCATGAAGGCAAGGACTTAGTATGTAGTATTCACCTTGGTGTTCTTGGTTCACAAGGGGCACTCTACTCTGAGTGGAGCAATGTGTACCAAACCTTCTTTTCAATGTGCTTGTTAAGTCTCTTCTGTGAGACTGTCCCAGAACTCAATATTTACTTTCCCCTTCCCAACCTCCTGGATATCAAGTGGCTACAAAGCAAAAAAAAAAAAAAAAAAAGCCTAATTGTACTTAACAAATATAGGCTCCCAGAGCTTGTTTTATTCCATTTATTGCATTCATTTTTATTGGTAAAAGCACACATACAATATTACCAAATGATATAATAGTTGGTATATTACTAGGAAATCTATACTATGTAGGTAGAGAAATCACAACGTAGAAATTGCAGTGTTTGATTCTCCAAGAAAAATGGGCAGAGAAGATACCAGAATGATACTGAGCTATAACTGTGATTCTGGGTTACTGTACCAGTAACAGTGGGAAAGATATGCTGTTTTACTGGGATATGGCACAGGACACATGGGCAAGGCTGGGAGATGTGGTTGGGAAGATGGAAAATCAGATCATTACAGTTCCCTCGTGCTCCTTTAAGACGCTTGAAGTTTATCCTTTATTCTACAGAAGGGGATTGAGCATTTTTACCAGAGGAGCAACAAGCAGGATTTAATGTTAGGTCTTCTTAGAGGTAGAGGCTTAATGCTGGATAGAATGTTGAAATGATCACCATAGTACAAAGGTGGCAAGAGACTGAACCAAGGGAATGACAAGAAGGATGGGAAGCAGGAAATAAATTAAATATGTTAGCATCAGATAGGCTTGGCAAGGTGTGGTGACTGATTAAATGCAGTGAGCAAAACACAGGATGGAACTGAAATAGCAGTGGGTTTTGCGGGTTACAGTAATTGAGTCGACAACATTCTTATTGAATAAGAATTTCATATTTCCTTATTGCAATATGAAATTACAAAGGAGACATTATAGGAGTGAGCTAAGTTATATCTCTGAGCATGTTGTTTACAGATAAATATGTCTAATGAGGACTATGGGATGATCTTACCTTCCCTATTTTTATCACCTGCTTATTGGATGCTGCCTACTAAGACCATATGCTACGGCTCACAGAGTCTAGCTACCACCTGACAGTTTCTGCCAATATCCCAACCTGCAAGGACTGCAATGCAGACACAGGGTGCTACCATTTGCTTTGTAGTAGTCCTTTTAAAAATAAGGTCCCCAGGACAAAAATATTAACAGATGTTAATGCTTGTTAAACAGGTGAACAAATTTAACCAATTTAATATCTTTGCATTGACTTCTTATTTTTCAAAAAATCTGAGATTGGAACACACAAAGGAGTATTGCTGGAAAAATTTCCACAAAAGGATCTGAGCAGATGGTGCTGACTGAAATATAACCAAACAGAAAAACAGGCAGTTGATGCCTGTAGTGGGTTGAACATTGCCCCCTGAGATTTACATCAATCCAGAACCTCAATAATGTGAACTTATTGGAAGAGGGGGGTCTTTGCAGTTTTGAATTAGTTTAGTTTAGAAGAAATCTTATTGGATAAGAATGAGCTCTAATTCAATGATTGGTGTCTGTATACAAGAACACAGAGACAGAAATATACAAGGATAAACCATGTGACCGTGGGGATAGTAATTGGAATGTGTTTCCAAGCCAACGAACAGAAGGATTGCTGGCCCTTACCAGAAACTATGAAAAGGCAAGGAAGAATCATATCTCAGATCCTTTAGCCAGAGCACAACCCTGCTGACATCTTGGTCTTGGATTTCTGGCTTCCAGAGCTCTTGGAAAATAAATTTTTCTTGTCTTAAACCATTCATTTTGTGGTAATATGTTATTGCAACTTTAGGAAACTAACATGATTTTTATATTATAGTACACACCCATGTGTGTACATAATAGGTTTGAAAGAACACATAATAAAATTGCATTTAAAATATAACTATTGAACAAAACATCAGTGAAATATTTAAATACGAACTCTGAAGCTGGATGGGAAATTAGAGATCATCATATTCAGGAACAGAAATTGTATTCTGAATAAAAATAAGTGCATTGGCTCTTGACACTCTTTACAGTAACATGAAACAAACAGGAAAATCACTGAAGTATATGGAAAAGAAAAAGCATTTTTGCATAGCACATAGGCAAAATAAATATTTGTCACTGTCAAACAAGAGGATGCATCCACCTTTATTTGGGAGGTCATATTTTTCTTGGTAATAAAGAATAAATCTATTTAGCATAATGATAAGCTAAATATATACTTCAATGACTCTTATAACCGCATAGGACAGAAGAATAATTGATGTTCATGAACATAACCCTGAGTCATCAGGGAAAGGTTCTATTCAATGTCTTCTGTTCCATAAGCAGTGAATGTCTAATACATTTATGAAGTGGATGTAAGTGAGCCTCAAAGAGATGACTGACAGTTTTAGTCATGCCAGTGTTAGCAAGAGAATTGGCAATAGGACAGAGGATGTTCAGTGGAGTAAGGAGGGGCAGTATGACAGTAGGGTGGAGAGGTAGTAGGGACCGTAGATTGATGAAGAAGGGAGAGTTGCCAAAAGGACTGAGATTGCAAATGACTCTTTGCCAGATATTAAAAAAAAAAAGTGTGGAGGAAGGAAAGATGCCAATCTCCTCTGGATGATGGGAGCAGCAGAGGTGGAGGTGGGAATGCAAGCTTCATTCATTTCCTAGTTGCCGCCGTTAAATGTTCATGTAGCATCCTTATCTACCAATTCCTGAGCTATGTTACTAGTCCTATGCTAACCTTTTTAGACACATTTTCCCCCTTAATCTTCAAAACCAGCCATCAGGTGAACACCATTATTCCCATGTTAGGGAGGTAAGGAAATTTGTTTCAAAGTACGTAATTAGTAAATGACACAAACAGTATTGGAGGTCAGGCCTCACTGATGATAAAAAGTCTACTCTTAACCAGTATCTTCTAAAGCCAGCGAATTTCAGAGCAACTCGGAGAATCAAGCAAACAGCTGTGAACACCAGAGACATGATGTATTTATTTGTGGATCTTGAAAGGTTATACTATAACTGAATCCTTAAGAAAGACTACACAGTTAGAAGGGTAAAGAAAGGACATCTAAGAAAAGTACCAGGAAAAAATGTTTTGACTGTTCAACACTGAAAGAAGTGACAGATTTTTATTGGCATAGGACAACTTCTGTTTCCAAAGGCAATGTACTGAATTTTTTTACATTATTTAATGTTACTTTCTACCATTTTTTTTTTGCCAAATTAAATTGTGATGACATACTTTCTCTTTGACTAGGACACACCTGTCCTTCATTTCAGATTTTTTTTTTTTTGCCTTAGTCAGATTATAGATTTGAGGACAAAGAATATACTGAGTATCTGCCAGGAGTTCTGAGAACATGGAGACTACATCTTCAGATACAAATTTTGAAATTATGTCTGGAGTTATGGGTATTAGCTATCTAGAAGATGGTCATCTGCCATTAGGGACAATGTTAGGAAATTTGGGGATAAGTTTTCTGGCAGATGTATTATATATTTTGGACACATTTTTATTAAAGATGGTTTAAATATGACTTAGTGGAAATAACTGTAGTTTTCTTCAGGATATTTATTCACAGATGATGGCTAATAAATATGCATTATTAAATAAATATTGAAAATTGCATGATCACAGTAATATTTATAAATATATATGGATTTATATTCATATTAACTTAAAGAACAAAATGAATATTTTATTTAAAAGAAAAAAATGTTAAGACAACCAGAGGCAGATGATTATCATAAATACATCAAAGGAATTTTTTTAAAATTAGTTAACTGTGGTTTGGATTCTAAAACACTATGACAAAAATTTGTGTATATCCTTCAAACATGTGGAGTTGTTTGGTGAATTTCTCATGTGTTGTGGAAAGTTCAACAGCACAGAACTTTTGGAACAAATTTTGAGGTATTCCACACAGGTTTAGAGAACTGGTGCATTATAAATTCTCAATCTTAAAGAACTGTGTGGCTCAAAGTACTTGATTTTCGTGTTTATACTGAATGGCTTGCCCCAGGAATCACTAAAGCCACCCTACACATTGCCTAAGAAAGCAGTCAAAAGTCCCACACAAGTGCATAAATCCTATAGTGTTGAACTCACATGGCATGAAGGACGGTCATCACTTGAGGGGGGAGGGGTAGAATGAGTGGCCCTCCTTGACAGAATGACCTTGTTTAATGCCCTCTGTGCCATTCACTCCTCCATTCTTGATCAGCCAGTTCCATTTATCATTCTAATTAGGCAGCATCTTGCCAGCTCAATCAGCCTCAATTACTTTAGGCCTCATTAGTGACTGACACTCTGTAACAAGTGCATCTTTGAAAGAGCAAGGTCAGATAAAGAAGTTGAATACAAAGAGAATAAGCACATTCATATTTCTATACATGAAGCTTTTTGGCAAGATATTCAATAAGGTATTCAAAACTTTTTTTTTTTTCATAGTCAGGTTGTAATCCTCTGGTCAAAAACATTTCGTTTATATCTAGCATCATTTAAATGCTCTCAAAACTTGATATCTAAACCTCTGGTCAGAGAATTTAAGACAATGTTTAGCATTTTAAGTAATATTTGTCTACCATAGAAATGAATGGAGAAAACTGAAAGTTTCCTCTAAAATCTACAATGAGACAAGAATTTCCACTCTCACTGTTCTTATTCAATATAGTGCTTGAAGCTTTAACCAGAGCAGTTAGGCAAGAGAAAGATAAATGACAAAAAGAAGGAACTCAAATATTTCTGTTTGCTGATTATATGATTCTACATATAGATAAACCTAATGGCAGAACTACAAGACTCTTAAAACTGGCAAATGAATTCAGCAACATTGAGGAATACAAAATCAACATGCAAAAGTCAGTAGCATTTTTACGCACCAATAACAGACTTGCTGAGAACGAAATCAGGAAAACAATTCCAATCACAATAGCTTCAAATAAAAAAAATGCATGGGGATAAATATAATCGAGGAGATGAGAGACCTCTATAATAAAAATTGTAGAGCATTGAAAAAATGAACACTTATAGACTGATGGTGGGAATGTAAATTATTACAACCACTGTGGAAAACTGTATGGAGAATCCTAAAGAAAATCGAAGACAGATTTGGCATATGATCCAGCAGTTTCACTTCTGGGTTGTTTTAGACAGTTTTTTCATGGCTGTGACTAAAAGAAAAATATATATGAAGGCTCATGGTTTCAGAGGTCCATAGAAGGCCAGTTCTATTTCTTGTGGCTCGAGTTAAGGCAGAACCTCACGGTAGAAGAGTGTGGCAGAGGGAACCAGCTCATATGAGATCACAAAGCAGAGAGAGACTCTACTCTCTCGATACAAAATATAATCCCATAGCTACACTCTTAGTGAAGCACTTCCTCCAGCCACACCCCACCTGCTCCAGCTACTACACAGTTAACCCCACTAGGGATTAATTCACTGATTAATGTTAAGGCTATAACTCAATAATTTCTCTTCCAAACCTTCTTGCATTGCCTTACATGTGAGCTTTTGGGGGACATCACATCTAAACCATAACATGGATATATTTCAAAAGGAAATGAAATCAGCATACCAAAGAGATATATGCACATCATTTTTATAGAGACACTCTTCACAATAGTTAACACCTGGAATCAACTCAAGAGTTCATCAATGGAAGCACAGACAAAGGAAATGTGGTATAATTGCACAAAGAAATATTATTCAGCCATAAAGAAGAATAAAATCTTGTCATTTGCAGCAAAATGGATGAAACTGGAGAAACTGAAGTGAAATAAACCAGATAAAGAAAACACATATTACATATCCTCTCTCATAAATGGAAGCTAAAATTAGCTGAGCTCAATGTAGAATAGTGATTGCTAGACATTGGGAAGAGGAGTAAAGGGAGGCTGAATTTTATCATTGTATGCTGTATGCCTGTGTTAGAGTATCACACGGAAAACCATTAGTGTGTACAATTAGTACATATTAATAAAAATATTTTTTATAAATTATGGATACAGGGAAAGAAAAAGATGGAGAGGGCATAAAGAGGGTGCATTATTAACCCAGGTGAAACAGCATGAGGCAGAATGACTGGGCAGAAGCTTTGAACAGCAGCCAGAAAGGAAAACCTTGGGTGGGAGAATGAAATTGTTCTTTGCTCTCAAGAATAGACAACCTCATTAATTAGCTATAGAAACCCAAGTCTGTGGTTCTAACCTTTGCTTCTGAACCTTTCATCTGTTTTATCCTGATCTACTTCCCACCAGCTACTAACCATTTATTTGTAGCTTAGGTTTCTGGTCCTGATTTTGAGTCCAGAGAATTCATTTGTCCATGCTGGCTTAGAGATAAACATCATGACCTGACCTGAGCCCAGGCTTTGACCTTGATGTTGTCCCTGCTGGCTGCCATACTTGCAGCAGAGCCTCAGTTCTCTCTTCTCAAGGTCAGTGAGAACTTGTTTGTTCACAGATGATATGTTGTATTTCTAACTAATTACACTATTCAACACAACTGTATTTTGTTTAATTGAATTAAACATTAATACACAAAATTCCAAATATAGCATGTAAATGATATGAAATAATACCCAACAAAGTTATTATAATGCATTGCAGTACCTCCATAGAGATGCTGCTCATAAACTTCCTTTTTCAGCAATTCTAATTGTGGTGGCTTTTGTTTTAAGAGTATGGGTACAAGTGTTATTATGGTCATAGAGGAGAACTGAAGAATATTGATACATTGAAAAATACAGAGATGTTTTGTTCTCAGAATAAATTCCAAAAATGAGAATTTATAGAAAATTTACATTTGTTTATCAAAATAATTTAAACATGATATTGACTTTTTAAAAATTACCTAAGTGATTTCCGGGAATTTCAACATACTTGCCTATTGTAACAATTGAGTTCAATGTGCAATAGGCACCCAAGATTAGTAGAAAGTTACCCTAAAATAAGAATCATTCCACATTCTGAAGCAATATCCATCTAAAAGATGTCATCTTCTTCACCTATCAAAAATAAGACACTTAATGTGTAAAAAAAGGTTGTAAATATTATTATAGTAGTGTGAATACTATTAGTTTAGTTTAATATTTAACCTATTGTACTTAGAAAATTAAGCTAGAAAACCTTTTATTAAGCATACCATATATTTTTTTCAAATAAATGGGCAGACTACTTTTTTACATCATTACACTGCAGAAAACAGAGAATGTCTGCAGGTGATGTAAACTTTGCTCTCTTTAGCCTTAATAATCCATTAACAAGTTTAAGTGTTGGCAAAAGTCAGAAGGTTTTATTCGCAGCAACCCTCTTCTGTTGTCCCTCCCTTCTCCTTCTCATTTCTTTAAATTCTGAACCTGCTCTAGGGATGATTTTCATTGCCTTCATTGTTTCCTATCTTTGGCAGGACCTATGGGGCTTATCGACATTTCTCCTAAGTTCTCGCTAGCCACTGCTCAATTTCCATCCTTCATAATGTGACGGACATTTCTTCCTTCCTGCCATGAGTTGATTGATGTGATACCCACTCTTAACCTGTGCTTCTCGGAGCGTGTGGTGTGTGTAACCTAGTAAACATCAGATAAAAGCCTATGGTACAGCTCATTTGCAACACCACGTATGGTCCTGGCTGAGGAAATAAACTGGAACAGATCCAGTGGTGTGTATAAATCAATTCCGTTCACACCCCTGAAAAGCTGGCTATTTCTGCCAACTTGAGCTGTTGACAGATGGAAGGCTGTGTGTGAAAACTTCTGCAGTTGTTTGCACCATTCCTAAAAAAACTCAAAGAGAATTACAGCAAAGAAGAGTGGAAAGCATTTCAGCTTTATGCACTTCTACTCCAGCAAAACCTTTATTTTTAAAAAGGATACTTCACAACTTGTAAAATTGTGTAGAGAAATCAGGCTCTGCCACAAGATTTTCATTTATTTATTTTGGCTTTGTATTTAATGAATTTTAATTGTTTTCTTTTGTAGAAAATTTCCTAACCCTTTCTGAATATCTCAAAGACCAAAATGCAAAGTGAGACTACCAAGAATTTTATAAACATGAACTGCTATACATAAACTTAAATGTTTGACAGGTTGGATGCCACCTCGTACGTGTTACCTGTAGCAATAGAATAGAATAACTGATATCAAAAGTTAATTGGGGCCCCAGTGAAATGGCACACACCTGTAATCCCAGTGGCTCTGGACGCTAAAGCAGGATTTCGAGTTCAAACCCAGCCTCAGCAAAAGCGAGGCACCAAACAACACAGTAAGACACTGTCTCTAAATAAAAAATACAAAATAGGGCTGGGGATGTGGCTCAGTGGTCAGGTTCAATCTCTGGTTACCTTCCCCCCCCATCCCCCACATAAAGAAAGTTAATTGGGTTACTACAGCTCATTTATGTCCTTGAAAAACATTTTTCCCAAATGTTTGCTACCACATACTTCCTAATTAAGAATGAAAAAAAAACCCTTAAAATATTACAATAAATAATTTCAAGATAAAATGAGCCAACTAACCAAATGTTACTTAGTGAGCATGACCATGAGTACATTCTCTTTCTGGGAATCATTAGAGCTCTGTAAGAAGCCCCTAGGTAACACCTCAGTTATTGCTTACATACACTAAATTCTTCTTATCAGGTGTTATTTAAACAATTTGAAAACTGTTTTATAATAAAAATAACATTTTTTCATCCAAGGAAACAATTATATTACTATCTACAAAACTAAATAAAATGTCTAACATGTATTTATTTGTTCCATAGTCCAAAAAGGATGGTCATTCAGAGTATTGAAGGAAATCAATTCCAGTCATAGAAATAGCAGATGTGATTTTTATCTCCCACACCAACTTCCATCAATTAGTCCTGGCTTTCTGGAGCAGCTCATGGAGCAAGATTCTCTGAATGAGTTTCAGCTTGAAAAAGCCTAGATTCATTACCAGCGTCTGACAGTAACATAGGCAGGACAGTGCTGAGGTTTCCTGTCTTTATAGTTTAGAGGTAACACATCTTTGATGACCAAAGTGAAATAAAGTTATGGTAGGGATAAAAGACTAGGAAAATGAAAATAAATTTGAATACGTTACATACCTGTTTATTGTTTAAAATCTGTTAATTACACTCGAAACAGGGAAATTTAAAAAAGGCTGGACACGTATCCAGAAGACAACTTGCAAGAAAATATGTTTCCTACAAAACCAAATGGTAACCTCAGAGTTTAGATAACAATTAAGCCCCAGAAATGAAAATCCTGTGTCCTATAATACATGTCTGTGTCTTGATCAATCAGCTGATACCAAAGTCAGGCCTCAAATGTTCAGTAGCTGAATGAAGGGCAAGGGAGATGCGAAGATATTTGATTCACTGGCTCTTAAGAGGAGGGCAATATTAAAAGTTACTTTTTAATTATGGCCTACTGTATAGTAAACCAGATAGGAAATATTGCCAATGTTATTAAGAGGTACAATATCATGTTCCTGAATTCTTGAAGCAGAAAATGACTAAGCAAAGTTTATTTTTAATTTGGATCAAATAATTCTGAAATTTAGAAGCAGTAGCAAGAAATAAAATAGAAAACTACCTTGGGAAATTTTAGAGTTCTGTGTCTAAAACACCAAGGGAAACACTACCCAATCTATTGTAGGCCACAGTTCTCTTATCTCCAGTCCATAGAAAACCACTTCCTTAGTCCAGAATTTCCCAGAGAAACAAAACCAATATTATAGAATGTGTGTGAATGTGTCAGGCACACACACACACACACACACACACACACACACACACACACACACCACGTATACATTTGTGTATGTGAACTCACACACATACACAAATTTATCTTCTGGAATTGGCTGAAATGATTATGGAGGCTGACAACTCTGAGATCTCTGGGGAGGCTGGCAGAATGGAACTCAGAAGGAGTCAATGTTGCAGTTCAAGTCTGAAGGCCAGTCTGTTACAGAACTTCCTCTTGTTTGGGGAAGTCTGTATTATGCTCTATTCAGGTTCTCAACTGATTGCATAAGGTCCACCACCCACATTATAGAGGGTATCCCACTTTACTCAAAGTTCGAAAATTTAAATGTTAGTCTTATAAAAATACACTCACAATGAAACATCTAAAATAATGTTTGACTTTATATCTGGGCATTGTTGCCCAGTCAAGTTGACCCATAAATTTAACCATCACACCCAGCAATCAAAAGAGATAAACACTAGAAGTAAGTCCAAAGTTTGACTTGTCATTACTATGTGAAAGTATCATGGAAAACTTGGAAATCCATCAATTCCTTTGATTTAGGATTCAGTTAGATTAAGTTTTGAAGCTATTAGTAGGTCAGGTTATTACAGACTGTATTCCATAAATAGTTGCATCAGTATCTTTCGTTCCCCATTCTGCAATATAATCTTGCTATTTCCTCATGAAGTGGAGGGTTTTAATTTTCTTCTTTTTGAATCTGGGCTTTCCTTAGGGATTCAATTGTAGACAACAAAATTCAGTGGCAGTGAAACTGCTTGATTTATGAAGGTAGGTCAGAAAAAGGCCTGAGCTCCCACCTTGGTCAATTGAACCAAACTCACTCTCAGGATGCTTTCCCTCATACTTGTCATCTGTGAGCTGCGGAAGCACATGAGAACAAATAGAGGCTCAGGCGAGCAAATTGTGTTAAGTCCTTGCTTTTGATCATCCTACCTCAGATTCCAGATCTCTGAGTACAGACACCTCTAATAGCTACAGCTCTCAACCATTCCAATCAATCTCAGCTATCTGAATCTTCCCAGCTTAAGTGGCACATATTGTGCAGCACAGAGAAACCATCCTGACTACATTTTGTCCAAATTCCTGACCACAAAATATGTGGGCAAAATAAAACACCCATTACTTTACACTATGAGTTTGGGGTGGCTTGCTATATCATGTAGATGTCAGACCAAGTAACAACAGTGTGGAGGAAATATACTAGACACCCTAAAGGATAAAAAAAAAATGAAATAAAAAGCTATTAATGTTGCATTTAATAGTTAAAAGTATAAAGAAAATAATGACTTAAAAAAGTTTCACAATAAAGAGACATCTCTGTTTTTTAAAATAAATAAATATATATATATGTGTGTGTGTGTGTGTGTGTGTGTGTTTGTGTGTGTGTAGATGGACATGACACAATACCTTTATTTTTATGTGGTTCTGAGGATCGAACCTGGGTCCTGCCCATGCTAGGTGAGCACTGTACCGCTAAGCCACAATCCCAGCCCCGACATCTCTGTTTTTATTTAAAAAAAAAAAAAAAAGACAAGTTCCTTAAGCCCTCAATTTACATCACATTAATCAATAAGTTACATGCATAATATCAACATGACAGTAATAGTTTTAAATATGGTACTTTAAAAAAATAAACATAAACACTGTTTGATTTTTGCACCTCTGATCACTGGCTGTGTATCCTCTGTCTCTTAGTACATCTTCTTTTTATGCTTTTTCTACATTGCATAAAAGTAACCCCAAAGTGTTAGAGGCAATGGAAACCCAAGGGCACTAGCACCAGAAGGATAGGTGGGTGGAGAATCAAAGAGATTTCTTCTTCTTTCCCAATGCCAGGGGAGATGGGGGAGTGGGAGGCAATCAAGCAGAATATTTCAATAATTCATTTTTCTATTTCATGTCCTTCATCTTCTAATAGAATGGAATTTTTTAAAAATCTCTACAGTGAGCACCTCATATTATAAATCTTGTTTCACTAGGTTGTAAACTCCTAAGTGACAGGAAGTCTGTCTTTTTCTCCCCATGGTTTAAATATTGTCTTGTATCCTGACCTCTCAAATATTAAATCAGTCAACTCTTGGAACAAAGAGTATTCAAAAAATTGTTTTCTTCATAACACACAGGGTCCTTTTGCTTCCCAGTAAAGATAATGAAAGGTCTTAATCATATCATAGGTGCCAACTTTTCATTTTCCTGGCCAATGCTCTGGTAGTAAATCCAAATCAAACGCTTATTGCAGCAAACTTAGGTTGCTAAGATGACCAGAGTAGCAGGTCATCTTAGCCATCTTCTCCCACCTCCCAGAGAGTGGAAGATTGCTCCATAAACCATGTTCCTTGATGCTCATCCAATCCTATTTTAAGTGATGAAAGTAATGGTCTAATAGTTTTTTCTTCAAGAAGTATTTCAAGCTCTTCAATCTACACTTTCAAAGTCTAAAGGACAGCACTCTGAAACAACTCTAACTTTAAAATTTGAGGGGGAATAAATTGCAAATGCAGGGGCAGCTTGTATTAAAATAAATAAGACTGTTTTGTCACCTGTAGTCATAGAGCCAAACACACAGCCAAAGGACAATCCGATGCTAACGAAGATGTCTGAACAAATATTTGACCCCTCCTCTATGACCTTAGAGCATAAATATCACAGGCACATAGGAAGATTTCCTAAAATAATTCTCTTTTCCATGAATTGTAGGGAAACAGACCGTGCACGTGTGTGTGTGTGTGTGTGTGTGTGTGTGTGTGTGTGTGTTCTCTTCTTGTTTTCCCAGAAACCCAGGAGGCTGAGGCAAGAGGATTGCACATTTAAAGAGGCCTCAGCAACTTTGTGAGATCCTGTTTCAAAATCAAAAAATAAAACTGGCCTGTGAATCTAGCTCAGTGCTAGAGCACCCTAGATTCAATTCTCAGTATCTAAAATAAATAAATGAAAATAAAAGAAGCATAGAAGAAATTGGAGTATATATGGGACAAAAAAATTAACTGAGAATAATATGTATCATTTAAATGGTACCATTTGTTAATATAGGAGTTCAGACCAATGAATTTCATGTATAAATGAAAATTTTAAAAACATGTTTATTTTTCATCTTTGGACAAAGATGGAGTGTATGGAATATGTATGTTCACATTTGAAAATGCTCAGAATGTAGTCTTAACAATAATGTCTTTACATAGCAAGAGTATTTGGAATAGGCAAGGTTATCTAGCTAATGTGCAGTCAACTATAAAAAATGAAAATCAGAGTCATTTGTTCCAAAATCAGGAAAAAGCTTTTCTATTTTTTTTCCAAAGATTCTCTCCTAACCTCATATGCTCTTTTTTTTCATTTATTCACATTTATGTAAATAAATTAATATAAAACTTCCATATATATAAAATATGAAATTTGGGGGTTTATTTAATGTCACATACTCACTTGATGTCCCTGAGCATGCTGATACTGGCCGGGTGAAAACACACCTTAGAGCCACCAAGCACCTCACAGTGTGCCTCCGGCCCAACCCCTACCCTTTCCCTGGCTTTAGCTAGAGGCAGAAGGTAACAGAGAACCCGTCCTAGTGACAAGCAGGCTCCTGGCATATGTTCTTCTGTTTCACCAGATTTTATCTATAAAACACAAATTTAGGGATAAAACTATTAAGAATTTCATAATAAACCCGGTGCCATGGTTCATGCCTGCAATCACAGTGGCTCTGCAAATTGAGGTAGGCGGATCCCAAATTCAAAAGCCAGCCTCAGCAACTTAGCAAGGCCCTAAGCAACTGAGCAAAACCCTGTCTCAAAATAAAAAAATAAAAAGGGCTTGGGATATGGCTAAGTGGTTAAACATCCCTTAGTTCAATCCCCAAAAGAAAAAAAAAGAATTACAAAATGCTGATTATAGAACAGCAAAAACAGCAAACTCCGATCATAGTGTTCTTCTAAGTGTGGGGCCCTGTATAGCAGCCTGATGATAAACTAGCCCTTTTAAGAAACAACAATTTGTAAAAAGTTCTCTTAAATTTATCATATTTAATATAGTTTAAATTAAACTTTCTTTGTTCTAAGGTAATGTTTTCTCTTGCCTATAATGTAGGGTTTAATTCTACTTTGACATGCCCTCCCCCAAACACACACAAACACTGATTTCATTTTATTTTTTAGAGATTTTCTGTTCTAGAATTAACTTCACTTTTTTTTCTTAAATCCTGGGAGTTGAACTCAGGGCATGCATTCCATTATTCAGCTACCTCTTCAGCTCTCTTATGATAGATGTTTCTTTTAAATAAAAAGGAATATTAACTTTCTAATGGGTCAACTTGGCTAGGTTGAATCCAAATGCCCTGCCTTATATACGCCTAGCTAAGGAGTCCTCTGAGAGGTTCTTATGGGCCATATGGAGGACAAACATGAAGCAGTAGCCTTTTGGAACTCATACACCTTGTTGTTTATCTGTGGCTCATGCTGTCGGTATGAAGTAAGGACCAGCCCTACAACTGACTTCAAGTTTCAGCATCAGGAGTAAGACAGCAGCCATATAGAGGCTGTCTAACCAGCTTTCAGAATCAAGCAACATTGAATCCTTACAACAAATTATACCAAATCATACACACAGGTATAATTTATAATTACACAATTTTTGTTATATAATTTATCATATATATACTTTTCTGATTGAATCTTGACTAATATTAAGGGTTCAAAAAGGAAACATTCTGTTATTTGGAAGCAGAATAACTACAATTCCTTGGAAATTTATGGATAATTTGTAAGTGTTGAAATCAATTTAAATAATATTTGAAAAAAATAAATATCTCATATTATTAGGTATTTTTAAAACTTCCTCAATCTTTGGGATCAAATGGTTATAAACATCCAATTTGCCTTGGTCTCCTCTGTCCCTCTCCTTTTCAATTGCACTTCACATGAATTCACTGTGTGCAAGCTAGAATCAGCTCACACCTCCATCTCTTTGACCTAGAAATGTATCCCCAGCCATCACAACTCATTTACAGTAACATTGTCAAGTGATAACTGAATATAAATTTTCTAATTTCCAGCTTTACAACTATAAGGAGCTTGTTTTTTCTAGGACACATAATCCTCCAATCCAATATTTTCATTTATTAATATGAAACAATGGAAGAAAATTCCAGGATTTTAGGAGAAAAATGAACTGTTCTCCTAAGACTTGAGCATTCCAACCACATGAACAGCTACATCAATAGGAAAAAACACTTTCTATATCAGCAAAAGAATTTAAAATTTGTGGGATATTTCATCCCTTTTGAGTATTTCTTTTCAATTCCTTCATAAACATAGATTGTGCATTATTTTATAAGATCTCTAAGAGTTTATAAATAAGTCTTTATTGTGAATTACTTTCTAGAAAACTTTAAAATTGTCAGCTTTACAGGTAATCAATAGGCAATCAATTTTAATTTGTAACATTTATCCCTTAAGTCACTTCCACTTATTTTTTCATCTGTGACTTCTCCAAGACACGCCAGTAAGATGCATGTGAGCATATAAAATGAAGTTGTTGCCTATCCTCAGAAAACACTCCAAAAATGGATGGTGGATATTTAAGGGGTGCTTGATGCTTTTGCATTTTGTTTTTTATTTCCTGCATTCCCACAAAGTTGCAGGTTTATTTTCATATTCCAAATTCATTTGCAAATCAGAAATTACTTTCTGATTTTCAAAATCTTCCTAGAAACTTGTCCCTAGATCCTCATTTGTGGCCAGCCAAAAGTTCTCATCCTCTTCAGAAGAGTATTTAAAATTTAATGGACCATATCTTCCTTTTTATTTGCTTAAGATTTATGATTCAAATATGAATGTGTTAATGGCATACAGTCCAAGATCTGTATATAATGAGCACATCTTCTCATTCTAGGTTGTTTTGGTTCTCTCTTAACTTTCAGTAATTTCTGTCCCTGCATTTATTATGACCAGCTTTGATTGCTGGACTCCTAGATTATATTTTTGCTAACATAATCTATAAAGGATATAAAACAAATCAAAGAAAAACATGTATAATCAATGATAACTAAGAATACATAACAATACCCCTTAAAATATACAAATAATTATAGGGATTAGTGACAAGAGGAGGGAAAATCATAAATATGCAAACAATACAAATGCTCATATTACATTACTTAAATATAAAATTTCACTTTGAATTTCCTGGAAATCAATATGACAAATGAAAACAAAGTAGACAATTCAATAATTCTATTTTATATAGATACATGCAGAGATATGTATACATATGCATATGTAGATCCTAAATGAAAACAATATTTAACAAACAATTGCTATATAATTATGTGGTTTCAATGTACAGAACTGATACTTGAATGAATTCAATAGGACAGAAAATTCAGAAGTTGTTGATAGTAACTTTCTCAAAGAAAAATGGCTTCCAAACACATCTCTATGAAACCAAGGCTTTAGAAAACCAAGAAAAACTGCAGTTTCTAGTCAACAAATTACTGATTTTACTGGGAAGCATGATGTTTGTTTATTAAATGGCTAGTGTGTAGGTATTTTATTAATGGAATGGATGGAAAAATCATTCTCTGATTTATAAATACAAGATCAAGGATATTATATACTCCTAGAACTCAAAATTTATAAGGCATCTCCCAGTGCCTATGAAATTCAAACCTGTTGCTACATCTGTCTTTGTGAAATTTCATCAGAACACTTAACCATTGAGTGCTTATCAACTAGCCAACCTGTATGAAGTAATAACTGGGTACTTAGGGGAAAAAATCACAATGAAAGCAATACTGCATTGATATAGAAAATGTTTATAGCCTGAGACTTTTTGAGTTGGACTTTCTCTTTTAAAAATTGAAGTTTAAGTAATTGAAGTTGAAGTATTTGCACATTAGAAAAATTCTATTTCAGATCTTTGAAGAATTACAGCCATTTTGAGATAGCCTTTTAACACTGTAATTAGGTCCATCTCAACTACATTTTTTATGAACATGAAACTTTAAATATTTGTGATTACTATGGTTTAAATATTAGGTATTTCCCCAAAAGTTCATGTGAGAGATGATAAAAGAAAGCATAGAGGTAAAATAATGGGGTTATGAGAGCCTTAACTCAATTATTATGTTAAACCATTGATAGAGATTAATTGGATGGTAACTGAAGGTAGGTAGACTGTGGCTAGAGGAGGTGGGTCCCTGGGAGAATGTCTTTGGGTTTATAATTTGTTCTTGGTGAGCAGAGAGCTCTCTCCCTCTCTCTCTCTCTCTCTCTCTCTCTCTCTCTCTCTCTCTCTCTCTGTTTTCTGGTGCCATGTCCCTAGCTGATTTCCTTTGCCACACCCTTCTGCCATGATGTTCAGCTTCATCTCAAACCCAGAGGAATGGATCTGGCTGTCAGTGGACTGAGACCTCTGAAACCATGAGGCTCAAAATAAACTTTTTCTCCTCTAATTGTTGTTGTCAGATCTTTTGGTCACAGAAGTGAAAAAGCTGACTAAAACAGTGACCTTCCATTATTCCTTAAGAACTTCAAATAAAAATGTCTGTTTGAAACACGATCTATCTTTTAAATACCTTCTCCAATGTTCTTGTGTGGCATTCCTTTCCGTGCTACACTAGCCCACACTGTTCATTTATGTACTCTCATTTCATTTCTAGATCACTGAGCTTGTGTAATTCAATAGATAGAGTTTGTGCCCCTGCACTGAGCACTAAGTGAAACAGCACTTGCAAAATTAGTTTTCACTCCATTAAAGCGAGTTCTATGTAAGGTGCTTGCCTGATCATTTGAATCTTGCTTATCATTTGTTAATGATAATGCATGTTTCACATGTGAGATACAGGGCTGTCTCCTTTGACACTGGTAAGTAAGGAAAAGGGTGGAAAAGAATGATTTCTAGAAATTATCTAAGGGAATCCATACTTATCCTTTGGTATCCTCTTTAAGAAAAACACCAACGTATATTAACTCAGCAAAAGACTTAGCTGAAAATAATTTTAGTCATTTTAGGATCTCACTATCACTTGTATCCCTTGCAAATCATTAATTTCTTAAATATATTACTTTGTAAAAAGGTATTAATTCAATATGCACAAAAAAAGAAAACATACAAAATGCTCTTCTAAATACTTAGTGCATTTATGAGAATATAAAAATAATTTTGACTTTATATTCTAAATTTTTATATAACATGTTTGAATGAAGTAAGATTTTTGCTTTTAGGTAACAATAAAAAAATAAAATCTGATGAGAAAAAATAAAACTATTTTATACATGCAAAGTAATTTTGAAAGAAATCATAAGGTTATCTTTTCATTATTTACTCAGTTCCTACTGAGTAATTTATTGTGACATTTTGAGTATATATAGCAACATATGTAAGTATCATATAGCAAAATACACTATTATGAAAAAAATAAAGTTGTAGACAAAGGAGAAAAAAACAAAGGTAGAATAAATTGGTGCTATCCTCCAAGAAACTAAAAATCCAGTACCAGAGACAAAACACACACACACACACACACACACACACACAAAGTCATCCAATTACACAAAACAATCATTATTTATTTTTAGGTAGCAAATAGAACCAAGGTTTCTGGGACCATTACAGTTTGAGCTGATTCATCCTTGGTCAGAAACTAATCCATGTCCTTTGCTCATTAGTATAATGATATTTCAAGGACTCAACTACATAGAGGTCTGTTTGAAATTCAAGATCATCCTTCCTGTGTTACACATATCAACTCTTTCACACTCTGCATCCATAACACATGGAAAAATTTGATTCTCTGGGGTAAAATATGAAAACAAAATTTTCATTCACATAGACATTAAGCCAAAGCTTGAAGGAGAAGCATGTTAAGGAGAAGCAAAATGTGTTAAGATGTCTGGACAAGGGGACTGGTATGAGTCTGCTTGCAATCTGCATGTGTGAGCCTTCAAGGAAGGACAGAGACTAGACCTATCTGATAAGAACAAAATTTTATACAGCACAGTAGTGGGAGAAAGTATTGAAGCAGTAGATGAGGGAAGGTCATGGAGGGCATTGTACACAAGACCACAGAGCGTAGCAGCCATTCAGGATTTATTGTTGAAAGTGGTGTGTGAAGATAAATTGGGAGTGGGGGGGAGCAGGAGATTGGAGGTTAGAAAACTGGTTAAGAAGTCATTACAGAAGTTCAAAACGAGGTTGCTGATAGTGTAGAGTGGATATATTATTACAGAAGGAAAAATATGGCTGTGGCAATTATTGAATTAGATGACAAGATAGGGGGCTTTCGGGAAGACTTAGCTATGAAGAGTTAAGATAAATGTGCCTCTTGGATTTTGAGAGTTGGTTGCTAAATGATGCTAACAGACAAAAAATAAGGGGAAAAGTTAATAGAATGATTCCATTTTCCCAAGGTGAAAGAAAATTGGAATTTGGTCCTGTTTACATTTAAAATTAAAATTAAACAAACATTGAAATGAAAATATCCAATAGACCACTGAAGGAATGAATTGAGGTTAAAGAGATTTCTTACTCCCCAAGATGTATATTTGTGAATCCAACAGTAAGTAATCATCATGAATAAAGCTGAAAGCCTTACTACTATCTTGGAGAGAATGGAAAAAGGGGAAATATTTTAAAAGATTGAATCTAGGAGTCTGACTGACTATTGATACACAAAACTTATTATGTGTTACATATAAAAAGTCTTTCAATTTCTACTAGAATCTATTCCCAGAAGCATTATCATGTATACTATCTTCAGAATAGCAACTGAAAGTACTAAGAACTTAAGAATTCAAACAGGAAGAATTTTGTGATTCAGAACCAAATCAAACAGTGAAATAAATGATACAAAAATAATCATTTTAATTATAAAAGTGTTTTTCAAATTATAAATGTTTAGATGAAAGATTGTTACTATAACCTGGTCCAATCTCTTGAACACATGAACAGATTGTTTCCAAAGATAGCCTCCGCTATTTCATTCATTATCATATACCCTTTTGCAATTTGCCACTTCTCTTATCAAGAGATACAATGCATTTTTCTTTCTTTTGAATCTTAACTTCCTTCTACATTGTTTTGACTAAGAGAATGCATTGGAATTCTTGCCTTCTGAACCTGTGCTTCAAGAAGACTTGACACATAATATTCATGCTGCTTTGGGACCCAGCTGCCATGCTATGAGAAATTTTGTCTAATCCATATGGAGGACAATATGGATCTCTCAATACCCAGCATGTAACTACAGCCATCTTGAATATTTCTGTCTCAGCCAGTGTTCCATTTGACTGCAGCTGTTCAAGTGAGCCCAGGTAAGACCAGAAGAACCACTAGCTGAACTCAGGCTTCCCACAATATTAGAAGAGGTACTCAGTAGTTGTCTAAGTTACTAAATTTGGGGATAGGTTTTTATGCATCATTAAATAACTAATACAAACCGAGGGACATTGACATATTTGGTTATTACCGGAGTCATTATTAAACTCATTCCACCTGGCTCTTTTTACTAAATCACACTATTCTAAGAAATATCTAATTCATTTTAAATTCAGAAAGGCTCCATGTGTTATAAAGTACACCCTGTTTATTAAAATACAAATTTATAAATTTGACAATTCTAAAATATATCAGGCATACTGTGTATAAATTTCTCAAGCTGCACATTTTCATAAAACTTAGAAGTTCCAAATATTGGTATGGTCATTGGCCTGTGTGTTGGTAAGTCTAATTTATAAATTCGAATGGGTATTCTCTCTTATTATTGATAAACTTTTTTAGCAAACAACTCATTCTTTTCAAAAATAGCCTTTACTGTATCTTAATATTTGAAGGCATTACAAAAGATTGTGAAGTTTTACAAAGAAAAAACTCTTAAGATTTCTGGTGCTCTTTTTCATGTTATATGTGTGCTCTTTTTAGCCTTTGTTTTCTTTTATTTTGCCTCTGCCCTCCCCTCTTCACCTCTTCCAATATACACTTCAGAGGGAAAAATAAAGGAGAAAATAAGTCACAAAAGAACAGCAGGAAGGATGTGTTATGCAGTCAAGTATAAAAGATAGTCATATTCCTCAGTCCTATAAGGAATGTGTTTATTATAGAGCACATTCAGACCTTCATTCTATCCAAGCTCTATCTAACTGTCTTTTCCTCCAGTTTACATCTATCTGAAACTCTCCCCAAAAGGAGTTCTTCTAGGGCAAGTTAGTCTAATTGTCCAGAAATGGAGTATTAATTTAAAATATGTCACTACATGGTAGAGGGTCAGACATTATCTAATTCATCATGGTATAATGTAATGATAGCATTCTTCATTTGGAAACGCCAGTGCACACCTAAACATGGATATAAGTGGTTTTGTTTGTGACTTTATACATCTTTGATCAGTTTCTGCTGTGTGAGGGATGAGTGGGAAAGGAGATAAGTGATGGAAGCTTAAACTTGTCCATTAAATATAATAGAATGCTTTATAAAAAATTAAATTTTATTTCAATGGCAGGCTACCACACACAAATAGATGAATTGCAGAACTGTTATTTACAACTCCAGAAGAGAGAAGGCAGTCGCATAAAGTCTCAGTCTTTTACATCCAGAAATATGGCAATAGCAGTCTGAGCTATGGGAGGCAGTTTGTGTACAGCAAGTGCATTGAGATTAGTTAGGTTTCTTGAGGTTCCCTGTAGGTTGGTTAATTTAAATAGCCCCAGTTCTAGGGATAGGAGATTGTACCTAGTTGTGTGGCATCTGGAAGTGGGGCAAATAGAGCATTGAATAGTGGCCCTTGAGTGTGAGAGCTCATAAGGGAAATGGTTGAGACACGGAATTAACCATTCAAGAAGAAAAACTGATCATCCTCCACTCAGGGTCTTAGAACTGGGTTTAGGTTGCATTAAAATATATATATTGCACAGAATCACTACCAATTTTTTAACTGATACAATTCAATCTTTTTACAATATATGCTCTGATTTTCTATTTCTCTATTTTCTATTCCTCAATTCTTCTGGATTGCAGTGCATGCAAAGGAAGTTTCTCAAACTTTGGAACATTGGGAAGAAGCTTCTGGTCTTCCTGACCCATGACCTCCCGATTCCTCCCATCTTGACTTGTGTATATTGGCCTGTGTCTTTGGTATTTATACATCTAGAAACTTCTGATCTATTCATAGCACTGTCAAAAGCAGCTGTCTTGAGGCTCTGGTGGTGACCCCTCTGTGACCCCTCTTTTTACCTTTGACTCTATGAACTTCTGGGTGTTGGAGCTCCTGCACTGTAGCAGCGCTTGGGCAGGGGTCCTTTGCCCTACATTACTTTCAACTGGAACATTTCTAAATGAATGACTTACTCCACCCATGACGATAGAATCAGAAACGCTTTTTGGAGTGGGACCCTGGGGTTTTAATGTGCATACAGGATTGATATCACTGCACTTAGGTTGACCTGAAAGAGAAACAGAACATTTATCTCTCAGCTACTGTTTCCTTCTCTAGGGCCCATAGGTACATGTTCATATTTCCTTTCTACCTTGCTGAGATCAATAGAAACTGAGAATCAAGGTAGAAAAGGATGGCATGTGTGCCATCTTATCATGAAAATCTTTGGGCTTCAATTTGTACTCATCTGTGTAGAGGAAAGGAGGATAGAAATCATCCCTTGGAGCTTTTGTGCTTCACTCAGGGAGTGCACATTCCCTATGGCCCTACTCAACTGTGTACCCAGAGCCTGAATACCACCATTCTCAACTGAGTCTCTTTCTATTCTGGCCAAATTAAAATCCCCAAATAACAGGCCATCAGCTCAACAATCAAGGCATGACACACTATAATGTTAGGGAGCCTGAGTGTCCCCATCCACTAAGGGTCTGTTAGAATAATTTGTTCAATAGCAATGATGAGAGTGAATCCCTGCCTCCTGTCTTAAGGGGAGATGATGCAGTTTTCCTCTTAATGGAGACTAGGACACTAGCTTTAGTTTTGTTTTGTTAACTGATAATTTTTAATTTATTGATAGTTTTCTAGCCTAGTTTTCTGTAAGCTTTAGGGGTTTGGTATTTATAATTTTATAATTTTTTAATATGTGCAGATGCAAATGAAATGATTTTTCTATTTGCTAATAGGGAAGCCTTGTATTTACATGTGGGAAGGTTCATTTATGATGTTACTTCTCAGCTTCCCAAAAGATTGTCTCCCAAAAACTTTATCTGTATTATCCTGTTGCCTGAAATGCCCAATGCATAGTTTCTCAAATTAAGATATTTTTACCCACACATGATCCTTATTAATATGCATACATGTTTCCTGAGATGACAAATGTATGAATCAGTGAATGCCATTAAATACAAGGTTTTAGATTTGTTGATGAGTATAGACAGATTTTGAAGGAAAAAAGATATTGGAAAGGTATTCTTGATTAGAGAAATTTGGAATAACTGTGGAAGAAAATGAGGGAATTTTGAGACTGCCAGTGGCCTGAAAGAGCACGAATGGAAAAGGAGAGGTATGCAGAGTGAAGGAGAAGTCATCTGTGTGAGGCAAATACGCCAGTCACTTTCCTCCACTGCCTGGGCCATCTGCATTCAGTTACTAGCTGTGTATCTCTGTATTGTGTGACATAGGAGAGGGGGCTTCGGAGTCATATGCTTATACTTATTTTTTTATATTAGATATTCAAGGTCTTTTTTTCCTTCTTATTATAAATTAGGCTATTATTATTTACTAATTGCCTATTGTTTCATTCTCTTGGCTTGGTATATTTTCCCTTTTAGCATCACTTCACAATACGACATGGAGTTTTAAAATTTCAGAACAGCCGTGCCATCACAGCATGTTAAAGAAAAAGTATTTCCAGATTAACCATGTGTCCTGACTCTACGTATATGCAACAGTGAATTGCATTTATTAAATATTTTGATCCTGATTCATTTGGCAAGGCTCCTACAAACTCAGCCCAAGTCTCCTGGAGAGTAATGCGTGCTAATGAAACCAAAGAGGAGGAGGCAGAATGCAAATAAGTGCTATAAATACTGGATGCTTGTGATTAAACATGCTGAGGTGTGCCAGGAAGATTTAAGTCACACTAATTATCAGAGGTTTGGACCACATAAGGTATCTGTTCAGTTATGGCTTGACTCAGAGCAGTTTGATATCATACAGAGTTCAATAGCTTTAAAAATAGATATGTTTGGCTTCTAATGATTCATTTATATTGTGTTGAATAAACTTCCACATTTTTCTTGATTCAATAACATAAAATAACACCTGAAATTAATTCAGTGTTCAGGAAAGTTACATAATTTATTTATTTTTTAATAGTTTACCTCCATATAATCTTTCTAACTTAATCACAGAAGTGGCACCTTAAAAATAATTATCAGGAAAGAGGATAGCTTAAGAATGTTTATATATATATCTCAATAGAAAGACTATGTTAGTATGAAACCTTATAAAAGACTCTTTGTATGGCAAGAGTAATGATGTTTGAGGTATCATAAATGAATATTTAGGGGACTTTGAAGGTCAGAGTGAAAATATGACAGAAAGGGATAATGGCTGCTTAACATAAATCTTACCACCTGGATAAATCCATTAAGTAAAAATAGAAACTTTTCAGATGCAATACAGCCTGGGTGTTGGAAGGATGCCAAATATTTCCCAAGTAGCATCCCTACCTCATAACCCTTACAAAGGATCAAAGGACTCTGTGCCCCATCACTGCTTTCTCTCTAATCATGCCATTGCTAATTTATTTACAGCATGGGGTTGTTTCTCAGGAATATGCATATTTAATAAGGACATAATACTAACACAAGACTAATAGAACCTTTATATTTCATCAGCAGATATATTTGCCAACTACCATGAAGAAAGCACCATGCTCCTGAGGGTGAGGCTTATGTCTGCAATTCCATCCATGTAGGAGACTGAGGCAAGAGGATTGTGCACTTAGCAATTTAGGGAGACCCTGTCTCAAAATAGAAATAAAAAATAAAAGGGCTTGAGATGTAGCACAGTGGTAGTGTGCTCCTGGATTCAACACCCAGTACAAAAACAAACAAACAAACAAAAAAACCCAACCTTAAACAACAACAACAAAAAAAACCCACCATGCTAAGGACAAAGGATTGTACAACTAACTAAACTCATACTCTTAAGGAGCTGATAATTTCATAAGATGATAAAAACAATGCACAAATAATAACACCAAAAATATTTTAGAAAAGGAGATACATACATACATATATAGAGAGAATAATTTCAGAAGGAAGGAAAACTTAGTTGTATCTTAGTAGTCTCTAATAAATATATTAATGAGTGCCTCTAAATATTATTTTTAAGTACATAGTAAACTATAAGTATATTTCAGGCTTCATTTTGCTGGAAAATAAGCCAAACCCAGAGTCTCCAATAGCCTTTAACATAATTTACGCGTTTGTTATTACCATGTTCTCCAAACACAAACTACTTCTGTGTATGTGTGTGTGTGTGTGTGTGTGTGTGTGTGTGTGTGTGTGAGAGAGAGAGAGAGAGAGAGAGAGAGAGAGAGAGAGAGAGAGAAAGAGAGAGAGAGAGAGAGAGAGAGAGAGAGAGAGAGAGAGATTGATTCTAGGATTGAATCCAGTAGTGTTTACCACTGAGTCACACCTCCAGCTCTTCTTTTTTTTTTTTTTTTTTAATTTTGAGATAAGTTCTCACTAAGTTGCTTAAGGACTCACTAAATTGCTGAGGTTAGCCTCAAACTTGTGATCCTCCTGCCTCAGCCTCCCAAGTAGCTGGGATTACAGATGTGCATCACCATGCCCAGTACAAACAAACATCCTCTTGGTAAGTAGTTTGGGCCATCCATTGTTGAGGCAGTGATTGTGGATTTCCAGGACCAAAGAAGGTTTCATAACTAGAGTTGTCTTCTAAGTACTGGGCTTCTCTTTTCTCTTGCCTATATTCTCTTCTTCTTAAACAGTGCTGTGAATCAAACCCAGGGCCTCATGCATGTAGGCTAGCGCTCTCCCATTGGAATGTTATACTCCAGCATTGAGACTGAATAAATTTTTTACTGCACAGTATGATTTCAGGAGCAGCAACTAAATCATGATCCTTGAGCTGTCCCGAGACAGAGGCAATGTCTCTCTTGGGAACTTTCCATGCTAAAATGCGATAAGCTCGCCCTGTTGCTAAGGTGACTCCCTGTTCAAAAGGAGGTTCCTTGTCAGCCACAAATTTAGCAGTTTTCGACCTCAGGTTCAGATGGCAGCTGCCCAGGGGGTTGAGAATTATGGGCCCAAGCTGATAATATAATTGGGCTGCACAAAAGTGTCCTTCACCATGTACGCTTTGAAGAAACTTTCTCATAGAAAACCCCTTTGATGTTAAAACCTATATAATAAACATGCTGAGCTGGCTCTGGTTTGTCCATCCCTTATCAGGTGACAGAGCAACATGGGGCCCCAGTTTTTTCTCTATTTGTTTGTCTCTTTGTGTTTTCTTTATCCCCTCATCATCCCTTGTCCAGTACCTGAATTAATGTCCATGCAGGTCCCAGCAGTCTGAGATGCCACTATCCCATTTTACAGGTTGTGTATGTACTGAGCATGCAGTTCTAAAACATCAAGTATAAATGTTAGCTTCTGCCTAATAACATTACTATTCACAATGAAATCTAAGAATGGTAAAATTCCTTAGAGAAATTTCTTTGCAGAAAAATTGTCTTAAGCACCTATAGCATTATATGACCAAATAAGTGATGCATTATCTTTTCATGCCCTGATAATTATCTAAATTTATAAATAGAAGAGTTCTACTTTTCTATGTACCCAACATATTAGTATAAGTAGTTTTGGAAAAAATTATGGATGGATTGTTAACAATGTTTAAGGCTTTGATTAACAAGTCCATCTTGAAATATGTCCTCTGACTTTATAAAACAGTTACATTTTCAATAATAAATTTTATGATCACCCTATTTACAAATGATACATATCAGACTATTTTTAAAATAATATTGTATAATTAAGTACTTTCTGGTACTTAATCCTATGTTGATAGAATATACACTTAATTCTTAATCCTATGCTGATAGAATAGTCTATTGAACTGCTTCATAAAAAAAATAGGATTTTAATTACTTCTCTCTGATTTTTTTTCATTATGATAGAAATCAAGAACCCTAAGTTATTATCAACTTTCCCTTAGGCCTTGTTGATGATATAATTTGGTTTCCTTAGTTCAGTTTATTTTATAACTAGGGATTTCTTTCCACTGAGTTATTGAAATGTGCTCTACGGAACATTCCGATCTAAATGTATGATATCAAAAGGCATACATTCAACAATTAATAAGCACTTGCTATGTTAACAGTTGAAAATAATAATAAAATATGTATAATACTATATTCTGGGCATTTCACTTAAAACCTAGTTATGTTTTTTCATTTAATATTCATTGCAGATTTATGAATTGGGTATTAGAATTATCTCCATTTTTCTAGGGAATAAAACAAATGCACAGTTGATTTTGCCAGAACTGTCCAAGTTGAACAGTTACCAAAAGGAAAATCTACTATTTGAACCTAAGAAGACTGGCTTAGGAAAGTCAAATATGACATGGTCCATGCCCTAGATGTGAACTGTGGAGTAACAGTAAAAGATATTGAATTATTCAACATTTTCTTGATAACTTTGAAATTCACTAAACTGTGCCATACCTGTGATCTTGGATTCCTCTATGGTTGTCTAGTGGAATAAATAAACTGGAATGCACACATTGACATTAGCTCTGGGATTCTGGTAGCAAGTGGTAGAAGAATGGGACTAAGAACTCTGAAATATTCAGTGCTTTATAGCTCTCATCCAAGATACCTTCTAGAAAACAACAAACATATAGAGTTAGGATTTCGACCTGTCCGGTCTATGCTGCAATAAGGAAGTTTCTTTGGTGCTTCTCAAAACTCCTAGACCACTTCTTGTGTGTAAATATATGGTTCCCTGCAGTAGTATTATCATAATTTTAAAGCTTGGGTAACAGCAACTGAGAAAAAATTATGCAATTAAGTGAAAGTAAAATTGTTGATGTGAATAAAGTAATATGACCCTTTAGAAGTCATTAAATTGCACAGCAATTAACTAAAGATGACTCTCTGGGCATATTTGTTTGAAAAGTTTTTCTAGACCATTAGGAATTAGAAAAAAAAAACTTGAAACATTAAAATTTCAAAGAACATTTGATTGATTTGGATGACAGTTTTCTACACTTTGAAATTCTCCATACTATAGTTAGAATTTTTCAATTATGCTGAGATTAAATATTCCCATCCACAGAGACCCAACATTTACACAAATGTATAAATATAGTTTGAGTTTCCAGATGTTGGGATGATGACATTGTCTTTTTGGGTTTTCATTATAGAATTCGAACTGTAGGCAGTACATAAAGATGAAAGATAGATGTCAACCAAAAGCTTGGATATACTATTCCTCTCTGAAAGCAAATTGATAAGATTAACATAACGGAGGCAGGAAGTCATCTTAAAAATTAAAAATGTCCCTAGTCATTCAAGATTTATCATTATGACAAATTAATTTTTAATTGTTCTTTTTGAAGAATAGTTGCTTTCTTGTTTCAAGAGTATTAAAAGCCTGGAGAGCTCAAGTTTGGGGAAATTTGTATCCTCTGTGTGACAGAGAGAGAAGAATTAGGAGTACTGAGGGGCAGTTTAAGAGAGGTGAGGAACAGCAAGTGAAAAATGAAGGAAGAGAAGCATATGGAGAATGTGAAGTCAGCCCTGCCTGGAGTAAAAGGATCCAGGGAGGAAATCATACTGGCAGTGCTTCAAAAGTAATTCTGGGAGACAAGACTGTGCAATAGAGATTTCTTTATGGAGTTTTCTATAGGATGCATAACAAGCATACCACTGTGAAGCCTCGCTTGGCCTTTGTGCTTCAGGAAGATCTACCTGTTATCTAAGGTTCTCTCTAAGTAGGAGTGTGTACCTGTGTTTGACAATTTATGAAAGAAGAATTACCAGACATGAGTAAATACATGAAGGAGGAAGAAGCAGGAATATAATTAAAGGTAAATCTAAAGAACTATCTTCTGAGAATCTTGGGGAAGGTTATGGGCTCTAACAAGTTTCAGACCTAGGATTTTAAAAGGCAATTTTACCTAGTTCTCAAGGGATAAGGATTCTGAAGCTCACATGTCTGGTCTACTGTCATCTTTAAGGAAAAATTCTTTTGATGGGAAGGAGATGGGTTTGAAAAGCAATAAAAGTCTAGGAATAGGAAATTCACAAAGGAAAATGTTAGTTCATCCAGACTGTGCAGGGAAGAGGGTATCTTGGTTAAGAACAAAACAACTTAATTCCTGATGCCCTTTATGGAGAAAAATGCATTAAGCAGCCATAAACAGATGCTAGTAAATGAGTCCTTTCACTAAATATCCTTCTTGTTTTCTTCCATTCTAAGTAATGTGAAATAGAATATTCTGACTATAATCTGTGGCTTCTTCACTCGCTGCATTGGTAATTATGCTACTAAGTAAAAACTAATAAAGTGACTTTTTTATTCATCACATCTATGAATTTAGCTATCTATCACTGAAATGGATTATAGTCTCCTCACTGGAAGACCAACTTTTCTGACATACAAAGATGAAGGTAAGACCCTAGACCACAGCAAATACACCTCTTCAACTGACAAATATAAACCCTCTTAGAAAAGAGCAAAATTAACTTCTTTTAACAACAATGAATGTTTCTCGACACAGAACTTTCAGCTGAATATCTCTATAACTTATTGTAATTACCTGAACCCATTTTAAGTAGATTGTAGTTTAGACAAGATTATGCAATATAGAAATGCAAAGCTATGTACATACATAACATGTACATGGAAACACATTTTTTTTAGTGAAACTTTGATATTGTGTAAAGACCTGGGGAGTTGTTTGAAAAAGTGGAAATAATTATGAATATTTATTTCATAAATAATGAAATAATTATTTCATTATTTATATTATTTATAAAAAATATTGTGATTAAAACTGTTTAGAACCCAGTTAATTCATCTTCCTTCTTCCATTTACTGCCCTGAAGACTTAAAATAAGATTACTATTTGATCAGAAAAATTGCTTCATAACACACCCTGTTGTTTTATGTCACTCTCTTCTATTTTGATAAAGATCATTAAAACCATAACTATTAGTGTTATCTTGACTTCACCTTTGAGTCAGGCAGATCTTATGAATTTATGAACCTCTTATAAGGCAGCTGTATAAAGGAAAGATGACAATGATGGCAACGACATCTACACTGGGGAGTAAATGTTACAAATAGAAGGTTTATAATCTAGGAGAATAAGATAAATCCATGTGTTAAAATGTTTCATAAGATCGAAGAGCAAATATATTAACAATGAAAATGTAAGAGAGACTGATAATTATGACTAATGATTGGAGTTTATACTTCCAGAAGCCATACAGTAAAAATGAGGATAAAATCTTAAGTGTGCCTACCACAGCTCTTTGCCAACAGGTATTTGAGTTGAATACTGTTGGGGTAAAAGAAATTCCAAAATCTTGAAATTAAATTTATGAATAATACACCAAATACTAAATTTGTAGGACATGAATGTACAAGGAGAAAAGATGCTAGTATTTTCAGCCAAGATTAGTAAATGACAGAAAAAAGAGAGATGAAACTCAAAGAAGGAAGGAAATTTTCCAGAGAGTGGAATACACATGAAACCATCACAGTCACAAAACCATTCCAGGGACAGTCCTTTCTATGGGCTCTGAGATATGTACATTGCTAAAGAAAATGGAAAGTGCAGGAAAGGCTGAGATCTCTGGCTCTGATTCAGAGAACATTTGTATTCAATTCTTCCACTTTTCAAGTCAAAAGATTTTAGGAAGTTTTATACATCTATTAAAGTAGAAAGATTAAATTGTCTTATTGGATTGTTGAAGGATTACTAATGTGAAATATACCAAGCAAGTACATTAATGCCTGGCACAGAATAAATGGTCAATGTGTGGTAGTTGGCAGTATTCACCAGTATCTTGACTTTAAAATGCAACAATGCCTGCCTTTCAGAATTTCCCCAGTATGGAAAGAAGTGAAAGGGAGTATTCTATAAACAATAAACGCATGTAACGACATCAACTTCACCAACAGTAGTTGTTCCAGAGGATCCAGTTGAAACCATTTTGTGGGCAAGAAATAATTGGTAATCTGCATTAAATAGAAGTATTATAGGAAGAGATTCCTCTTGGGAATTGACTTTTGGTTACTGGGCAAATGAAATTAGAGTGAGAGACATGGAGGGACTAATCACTCATTTAAGGACATGGACTCAGATAAGGAGAGGGATGTGAGCCACTCATTCCAAGTTAAAGAATGCTTAAATGAAAGGTTTTTCTTTTAGCTCTCAGATCTTTCCTGTTTTACAATGTTTCTCTTCCAATTATCCCTCCAGTAGTTGATCAGGGTTGTCAATGTTACTCCTAAACTCTACTCACCATTATGATTTCCGTTACCCGCTGTTAGAACCCAGAGTTCAGAACTAAGTACTCCAGGATTAAGCAAACAAGGATGTTTTGGAAGAAATGTGGGGGTGGGAGTAGAGGAAGAAATAATAGGTAGACAAAATAGGGATAGTCTTGGAAAGAATGTGGGGCAGAAACTTCCTATATTAACATATAATCTAAGAAAATTTGAACAAAGTCCTTGAGTCCTTCCTTCAACCAATGCTGGCCCACAAGAGTCAAAGTCTCCTAAGTCTACTGTCTTGTTCTCTTTGTGTTCAGTCATTGCCAGGAAGCCTCCACGATGGATATGGCCTCAGCCTAGACTTCAAAAGTCAATTGTCGGGCCTGTCTGTGCTCTTCTAGCTGTGTTGTTCTCAAAGCCTCCACACCGATTGAACAGTACCCAATAAAAACTTAATCCTATCCTCTGGATTAACTGAATTGTCTACTACTTATGTCTCTTTGAACACCTTTCAGGATCCTCCAACTTTATACATTTCAAGCTAAAAATCTTCAATATTCTTTATGTCCTTTCCCAGTGATCCTACTTCAATTCTTTTTAAGTCCCATATACTTAATTGCACCAAAATCTATCTAAATCTGAGCTAAGCCTCATATCTAAAGTAACCAAAAATCTCTTCCTTTCTATTGCATCATTTTCTTTCAGTGTCATCTATGGAAAATTGTTCCTCTTCACCATCAATGCCTGGGAATATTGCAGGACCCCACTATTTTTGACAATTGCAATAAGCTCTAGAATTGTCTACTTGTCTTCATAAATGCGCCCTTGTAAATGCACTTTTCACACTGTCTTTTATCATGACTCTAGTAAAATTATGTTCTTGCCATGTTACTCCTCTCTCTAAATCCTTCAGCCATTTCACTCTTTCAAAAGAATTACATGTGTGGGATAAAAGATGGGACTCTACTGCTTATCCTCTGTAAATCCCACTAGCCTCATCAGGCTCTGGCTATATGAAAACTGCTAGATTTAATTGATCTATAAGTGCTCTGTATCCCTCTGATTCTTTGCTCACACTATTTCTGCTATTTGGGGTATTCTTTTTCTCCTGTCTAGCTAGTTCTTATGTTTTGTTTAATATCAAAACAAAACAATATTACTCAAAACTGAAATATGTGGACTAGGAACACAAGTTTTAATAACTACTAGTCAAAACGGACAAAACTAAGAAAAAAGGTATGAATTTACTTTAAAGGCACTAGAATGGGGAAAAAAACATTTTTGAGAACAAAAGTGTTTTTACTTTAGTTATTTACTTAATGATGTCTTTAGTAATCTGAAGCAGCAAATTTGATCTATTGTGAGAATATAATGAGGTGACCATGGATTGAAATCGATTTCCATGCATATCTGAGTTGCTCAGGATGAACACAATTACTATGTATAACCATAAAGATCTAATAAAAAAGAATATAATGGAAAATTAAAAGAATGATTTGATATAATATCTGATATAATTATAAGATGGCTATGGTTTAATATAATGATTATTATATTTTAAAGACACATGCTACACTATTTATGGATTCAATTATATAATGCCTAGAGACTACCATGGGAAGTCAAGCCCAGTGGCCCAGATCCACCCTCACTGGCCTGCATGGGACCCAGGTTCACAGTAGGCCTGAGTCCACCCCTCCACCAGCAGGCACTCACCTGAGCCCAGCCTCTGGCATAAGACCACCCCTTTCTACCAGCAGACTACCACAGGAGGTCAAGCCCAGCAGCCCATATCTGCCCGCAATAGCTTGCATGTGACCCAGGCGCCACTACCAGGGCAGCCCAGGCCCAGCCCAGATCCACCCACATCAACTTGCTCAGGACCCAGGTCCAGGGTAGGTCCAAGTTCACCCCCCACCACCCGAAACCTTAAGCCTAAATCATTTCCATCTTGGGACATTGCAGTCACCACCTAGCCTTCCCCAATAGTACCCCCTAACTTTTTGACGACATGGCCTAGAAGCAGATTCAATTCAAAATTACAGAGCAGGCATCCCAAAGAGAACATGAGGCCCACCTTTTCAGCCCTATCTCTGTAAGACATTGCTTCCACCTTGGGGCACCTCAACCATTATCTCAAATTACCTTGACTATTGTCGCCACCCCCTTTAGTTGCAGTAGCACACACTGAGAGACACCATCAGGTCGGGAAACCCAATATCAAGGTGAGGTACAGAAAATTTGTATGTGTATCACAAGAATATAGGGTAGAAACTGCAATATCTCACATCCATGTGGCAAGAAAGACACATAGGCAACATAAAAAAAAACAAAAAGGGAGAAAAGTGTCCCCAAATGAGCCAGGATACTGTAATAACAAAACCCATGGACAGCAAAGTTGATGAAATGTCAGAAAAGGAGCTCAGAAGGTTCATAATTAAAATGATCCATGAATTAAAGAATGACCTAAATGAGAAAATATAGACAAAAATTGATCACTCTAACAAATAAATAAGAGAGCTAGTACAGGTAGCAAAAGATTACTTCAAGAAACAGAGACTCTAGGGAAAAAAAACCAGAAATTCTTGAAATAAAGGATACCATAAACCAAATTAAAAAAAAAAAATAAAAAGCATAACCAACAATGAAGACACGAATTGGTGTCAACATACTTTATATACACCCAGAATTATGAAAAATGTGTTGTATATGTGTAATAAGAATTGTAATGCATTCTACTGTCATTTGCTTTAAAAAAATTTTAAAAATTTTAAAAAAAGAAATTATATCCAAGAGACTAGATCACGTGGAACAAAGAACGTTAAATAAGGAAGACAAAGTATATAATCAGGGAAAATAAACTTAATCACACAGTGAAGATAGAAAGAATCCATAAACAGAACATCCAAGAATTATGAGAGCACTTTAAAAGACCAAATCTAAGAGTCATTGGGATAGAAGAAGGCACCAAGTTTCAAACCAAAGGAATGCACAATCTCTTCAATGAGATAATATCAGAAAATTTCCCAAGCATGAAGAACAAATTTTAAAACCAAATACAAGGGGCTTCAAGGACACCAAATGTTCAAAATTACAACAGATCTACACCAACGTACATTATAATGAAAATGCCTAGCATACAGAATAAGGATAGAATCTTAAAGGCTGAAAGAGAGAGGAATCAGATCACATATAGGGGGAGACCAATTAATATCTCAGCAGATTTTTCAACCCAGACCCTCAAAGCCCGGAGATCATGGAACAACATATACCAAGATCTGAAAGAAAATGGATGCCAACCAAGAATCTTATACCCAGCAAAACTAAGCTTTAGATTTGATGATGAAATAAAAACCTTCCATGATAAACAAAAGTTAAAAGAATTTATAACTAGAAAGTCTGAACTACAGAACATTCTCAGCAAAATATTCCAAGAAGAGGAAATGAAAAACAATGTTGAAAATCAGCAGAGGGAGGGATTACACAAAGGAAAATTTAATAAGAGGAGAAACCAAGTCATATTCAATACCAAAAATAAATAAAAATGGCTGGGAATACAAATCATGCCTCAATAATAACCCACAAAGTCTAGAAGATTGGGTAAAAAAAAAAAGACCCAACAATATGCTGCCTCCAAGAGACTCATTTCATAGGAAAAGACATCCACAGACTGGAGGCGAAGGTTGGGAAAAATCATACCACTCACATGGACTGCAGAAGCAAGCAGCGGTTTCCATCCTCATATCAAATAAAGTAGACTTCAAACTAAAGTCAGTCAAAAGGTATAAAGAAGGACACTACATACTGCTCAGGGGAACCATACACCAACAAGACTTAACAATTATAAATATATATGCCCCAAACAATGCAGCATCTACCTTCATCGACCATAATCATCTCAAGTTCAAGAGTCAAATAGATCACAACACAATAATTTTGGGTGACTGCAAAACACCTCTTTCACCACTGGATAGATCTTCCAAACAAAAACTGAACAAAGAAACTACAGAACTCAATAATACAATCTATAACTTAGACTTAACTGACATAGAATATTTCATCCTTCAGTGAACAAATATACTTTCTTCTCAGCAGCACATGGATCCTCCTCTAAAATAGACCGTATATTAAGCCACAAAGCAAATCTTGGTAAATATAAAAAATGTAGAGGTACTACCCTGCATTTTATCAAATCATAATGGAATGAAATTAGAATACATGATAAAATAAGAAATGAAATCCACTCCAACACCTGGAGACTAAATAATATGCTACTGAATGAACAATGGGTTGCAGAAGACATCAAGGAGGAGATTAAAAAATTTTAGTGGTGAATGAGAACGTAGATCCAACATATCAAAATCTCTGGGACCCCATGAACACAGTTCTAAGAGGGAAGTTCATTGCATGGAGTTCATTCCTTAAAAGAAGAAAAAGTCAAGATATAATGACTTAACATTACATCTCAAAGCAATAGAAAAAGAACAATGAATCACCAAAATCAGTGAAGGACAGAAAATAATTAAAATCAGAGGTGAAATCAATGAAATTGAGACAAAAGAAACAATTGAAAAAATTGACAGAACATAAAGTTGGTTCTTTGAAAAAATAAATAAAATTGACAGACCCTTAGTCATGCTAATGAAGAAAATGAGAGAGGAAACTCATATTACTAACATACATGATGAGAAAGAAAATATAGACACTACAGAAATACAGAAGATATTTGAAATTATTTTTGAAAACTTCCAATAAAATAGAAAATATTGGATGCATCAATAAATTTCTGGAGTCATACAATTTGCCCAAATTGAATCAGGATGATATACACATTTCAATTTCAAGTGATGAGATAGAAGGCACCATCAAAAGTCTTCCAAACAAGAAAAGCCCAGGACCAGATGAATACACAGCCAAGTTCCACAAGACCTTTAAGGAAGAACTAATACCAATATTCTTCAATTTATTTCAGGAAATAGAAAAAAATTCAGACCAATATCTCTAATGAACATAGATGTAAAAATTCTCAATAAAATTCTGGCAAATGGAATACAAAACATAACAAAAAGATCATGCACCACGATCATGTGGGATTCATCCTGGTGAAACAAGGTTGGTTCAACATGCAGAAATAAATAAATGTAATTCATCACATCAATAGACTTAAAGATAAAAATCATATGATCATCTCAATAGACACCAAAAAAGATTTGACAAAATACAGCACCCTTTCATGTTCAAAACACCAGAAAAATTAGGGAAAACAGGAAACATACCTCAACATCGTAAAGACTACCTATGCTAAGCCCTAGGCCAACTTCATTCTAAATGAAGAAAAATTGAAGGCATTCCCTCTAAAAATTGGAACAGACAGGGATGCCCTCTTTCACCACTTCTATTTAACACAGTTCTTGAAACACAGGCCAGAGCAATTAGACAGATAAAAGAAATTAAAGGGATACACTTAGGAAAAGAAGAACTCAAATTGGCACCATTTGATGATACCTACAAGATCCTAAAAGTTCCACCAGAAAACTTCTAGAACTAATAAATGAATTCAGCAAAGTAGCAGGATATAAAATCAACACCTATAAATCAAAGGCATGTCTGTATATCAGTGAAAACTCCTCAGAAAGGGAAACTACCCCATTTACAATAGACTCAATAAATAAATAAATAAAATAAAATACTTGGGAATCAACTAAAGAGGTGAAAGAACAATATAATAAAAATTACAGAACCCTAAAGAAAGAAATCATAGAAGACCTTAGAAGATGAAAAGATCTACCTTACTCTTGGATAGGCAGAATTAATATTACCAAAATAACCACACTACCAAAAGCACTATACAGATTTAACGCGATTCCTATCAAAATCCCAATGACATTCCTCATAGAAATAGAAAAAGTAGTCATGAAATTCATCTGGAAAATTAAGAGACCCAGAATAGCTAAATCAATTGTTAGTAGGAAGAATGAAGCAGGTGGCATCACTATACCAGACCTTAAACTATACTACAGAGCAATAGTAACAAAAACATTGTTGTATTGGCACCAAAACAGACTCATAGACCAATGGTACAGAATAGAGGACACAGAGACTAACCCACAAAATTACAATTATCTTATATTAGACAAAGGTGCCAAAAACATACATTGGAGAAAAGATAGCCTCTTCAACAAATGGTGCTGGGAAAACTGAAAATCCATGAGCAACAAAATGAAATTAAACCCCTATCTCTCACCATTCACAAAACTCAACTCAAAATGGATCAAGGACATAGTAATAAAACCAGAGACCCTGCATCTAATAAAAGAAAAACTAGGCCCTAATCTCCATCATGTGGGATAGGCCCCAACTTCCTTAATAAAATTACTTTGGTACAAGAATTAAAATCAAGAATCAATAAATGGGGTGGACTCAAACTAAAAAGTTTCTCCTCCGCAAAAGAAACAATCTTTGAGGTGAACAGAGAGCCTACATCTTGGGAGCAAATCTTCACCCCTCACACATCATATAGAGCACTAATCTCTAGGGTATATAAAAGAACTCAAGAAGCTAAACACCAAAAAAAAAAAAAAAAAAAAAACCCCACCCCCCCCACACACACACAAAACACAAAAAAACAAAAACAAAAACAAAAAAACAAATAACCCAATCAATAAATGGGCCAAGGACCTGAAGAGATACTTTTCAGAAGATGATATACAATCAATCAATGAATATATAAAACAAAAAGTTCATCATCACTAGCAATTAGAGAAATGCAAATAAAATCTACCCTAAGATTTCATCTCACTCCAGTCAGAATGGCAGCTATCATGAACACAAACAACAATAAGTCTTAGCAAGGATGTGGGGGGAAAGGCACTCATACATTGCTGTTGGGACTGCAAATTGGTGCACCCAATCTGGAAAGCAGTATGGAGATTTCTTGGAAAATTGGCAATGAAACCACCATTTGACCCAGGTATCCCTCTCCTCCATCTATATCCAAAGGACTTAAAAACAGCATACTTCAGGGACACAGCCACATCAATGTTTATAGTGGCATAATTCACAATAGCTAAACTGTGGAACCAATATATATGTCCTTCAATAAATGAATGGGAAAAAATGTGGTATATATACACAATGGAATATTACTCAGGAATAAAAGAGAATAAAATCTTGGCATTTGCAGGTAAATGGATAGATTTAGAGAAGATAATGCTAAGTGAAGTTAGCCAATCCCCCAAAACAAATGCCTAATGTTTTCTCTGATATAAGGAGGCTGATTCATAGTGGGGTAGGGAGGGGGAGCATGGGTGGAATAGAGGAATTCTCAATAGGAAAGCGGGGTGGAGGGGGTATGGGTTCGGAAATGATGATAAAATGTGATGGACATTATTATCCAAGTACATGTATGCAGATACGAATTGGTGTGATTATACTTTGTAAACAACCAGGGATATGAAAAATTGTGCTCTATATGTGTAATAAGAATTCTAATGCATCCCGCTGTCATATATAAATTTAAAAAAATACTAAAAAAATTAAAAATAAATTATATAATGCCTAGAATTAGCATCAAAATAACCCAAGGGAAGAATGACCAGGTAAAGTATTGAACTGAGAATAGTTTAAATTGATAGTGTATTAACTATTCTATTTGTATTCTATATTCTTTTCATGATATGAAGATTTTGTTTTAAGACATTGGGAAATAATACTAATATTATGGTAGAGAAATAAGAAAGGATGAAGCACTTAGTTTATAAAGAAATTGATAGATACTTAGTAAGTAGTGATAGCAAGATATATACATACGATTTACAAGGCAGAATTAATAGCTGCATGACATCTCTAAGAAAAAAAAAGTTTTAAAAATGAAAGTAAAGTTTTCAAAAGTATTTATTAAGTCTTAAAATAAGTAAGCAATAAACAAACATGTGTTATGTGTTTAGGCCTACACGAAAAATAAATAAAACACCATAAATATAATCCACTTGACTTTGGGGTCCTGTAGAATGTTATGACTATAGAGGATGCAATATCCTGATCCCTGGAGCTGAAGCCTGAGAATTTGTCCCTTTCATTAGAATGATCTCATTGCCTCATCTTAATGAGAGATATCCCTGGGCACATCACTCTAAAAATATAAAAAATCCTAGAAATGAATGTTCCTTTATGAAATGTTTGCAAATAGCAATTTTTCACAGTTGTTTCCTTAGATGTACATTTAGCACTCAAGTATTTTTTTAAGATGTAGAAGCATTTAAACAATGCAGTGCACATAATTGATATTTACTGATTGATATTCACTGAGACTTTAAATAAAATGACAAAAGTAAAATCTCTTCTCATCCTTCAATCTGGCTTGCCTTGGAGAGCACAATATTAACAGAACCATTTCTTACGTGTGATTATTGATTTCATCTAATTTTAATACTGTCACTCATGATAGATACAGTTAATTTTGCTGTTCTATGTGTCTATTGGATATTGTCATTTATACCATTAATCAAATGCATAATTGTCATAAAAAACAGAAATGCCTTTTCTTAGACATTTCATTCTAAAATATAATTATTCAAGATATCCTGCTGTTAGTAGTATTGAAGCCTAATTACTTCAAAATGAAACCATTATTCATAAACTCAGGTGTTGCATCAAACATGTTTATTGTGAGTCAATAGGATGATATTATAATTTTTTTAACTACAGTTCAGCTTATTTTGGAGAAGTCGATTTAACTACTCAGTTCCAAACTGCTTTTGTCCAATTATATTGACACATGATAAAGTTTACCAGTTTTCATTTAATCTAAATGATAATAATAGAAATTGTCCCTTATTGAAAACTGACATTCAGAATTGCTTGGCAAACTGAATGGTTTGTGACAAAGCCCCCATAACAACAATTAGACTACCCATAAAATGACATCTTCCATTATGATTTAATAAAGGTAAATTATGTCAGAGAAATATACCAACATATTATTTGTCAAATAAATGGGGATCTAATAATCCAAGTGATGATCTAATAATCATACATTACATTTCCATAGTGCTTTATCCTTGTCAGAATATTTTCATATCCATTATCATACTTGAACTAAAATATTTTCTTCAAATGTTATTTTAATAACAGCATTTTAAGTTCTTTACACATTAACTGTGTCAGGAAAGCCTCCAATTTTCCTTATCAAGCACTGATGAACTTAATCTCAGATGTATGTTTCCTTTTACCTAGTCTCTTTCACTTCCTTTTAAAATAATTATTTATCCTTTTGGCCTCTTTTCTATCTCCCTTACATTATCAATATCTGAAATTCTGCAAATTTAGGGATCTTTCACCTTCAAGACAATGTTTTGTTTGTGTGTTTTTTTCTTAAGATTTCTAATCATTCATAAATATGAATTGTATGAATTTTAAAGTGTATTTCATTGAGTAAACATTTCAAATAGTACTTTCTTGTGCTCTGTTTTGTCAGATCCATCAATAGCATATTCAAGTCAAGTCTATTAATTTGTGTAAAGCTTCAATGATGTTTCTTTGTGAAATACAGCAATGTGCCAGTCACCTACATTTCAAACAGCAATGGAGGGCTTACATGATCATGGTCCCATGTGATTCTAATACAGCTAAAATCTCCCTATCTCTTAGCAATGCTGCAGCCATCATAACATCATAGCACAATGCATCGTTTATGTGTTTGTGGTGACATTATTACAAACAAACCTACTGCACTGTCAGCCCTGTAAAGGAATAACATATACCTCTGTATGTCCAACTAGGTACCTAATAGTATTAAAGTACCTAATACTTGATAATGATAAAAAAAAAACAACTGTTAATGCTTTATGTATTGACTATATTATACTTTTACTGTTATTTTACAGTAGACTCCTCCTAATTATAAAAAAGAAAATTAAAAGTTAACTATAAGAAGATTCTAGCAGGTCCTTCAGGAGTTGTACCAGAAGGAAAAGTTAGAGTAGTAGATGATAGCTCCATTCACGTTTTTGCCTCTGAAAATCTTCTACTGGGACAAGATGTGGAGATGGAAGACAGTAATATTAATGATACTACGTGTAGAGCTAAGTTAATGTTTATGTTTGTGTCTCAGTTTTTAGCAAAAAAGGTTTTGTTTATTTTTTACTCTTATACTAGGGATTGAATTAAGGGGCACTTTAACATCGAACTGTATCCTCAGCCCTTTTAATTTTTAATGTTGAGACAGGGCCTCAGGAAGTTGATGAGGCTGACTTCAAACTTGCAATCTTCTTGCCTTGGCCTCCTGAGTCATTGGAGGTTTGCACCACCATGCTTGGCTAGCAAAAAATTTTGAAAGTAAAATATAATTTTTTTAAAAACCAACAAAATAGAAAAATGCTTATAGAATAGAATTAGGATTTAAAAAAGGAAACACTGTGTTTGTGCTCTGCAATGTGTTTATGTTTTAAGCTGTTATTACACAATAGTAAATTTTCTTAAATTACAAATTTATAAAGTAATACAGTTACAATAAGCTGAACTTAATTTATTATTCAAGAAAGACTTTTTAAAATAAATTAAGTATATTCTAAATAAACAATGTTTATAAAGGTACCAGCAATGTCTGAGGCTTTACACTCACACTCTCTCACTGACTTTCAAAACAGTTTCTAATTCTGAATCTCCATTCATGGTAAATGCCCTATATAGTCATATCTCTCCTTTTCTTTTATGAAGTATTTTACCATATGTGTATATATTTAGATGTACAAATACTTAGCATTGTGTTATGATTTTCCGTAGCATTCCCTGCAGCAATAGGCAGTAAGGTTTGTAACCTAGGAGCAACAGGCTACACCATATAGCCTAGGTTCATTGTGAACTAGATCATGAGTTTTGGGTAAATACTCTCTAGGATGTCACACAAAGATGAAATCTCTTAACACTCAATTTCTCAGAACATATCCTCATTATTAAACATCATGTAATTATACTAGTTTTCCAAGTTAATGTTTAATGTGCACTCTGTTATCCTCATATATTATTTCATTGCATTACATTTATATGTTTTTAAATATCTGTCTTTGGGGCATGTAGAAATAGCAACTTCCAATTCCATGGAGGAGTAAAAAAAAATGATAAAATAAATAAATAATTTAAAAAATTTATAACATCATTTCTTATATTTATTTTTTAGGTGTAGTTGGACAAAATACTTTTATTTATTTATTTTTATGTAGTGTTGAGGATTGAGTCCAGGGCCTCATACATGCTAAGCGAGTGCTCTACCACTGACTCACAACCTCAGCCCGACATCCTTTTTTAATATATGTGGAGATTCATTTAGTTTATTCACTTTATAGAAATATCCTGTAATGAAAACAGATTTAGACATTAAAAGTTCATAATATCATTATTTTTAGTGCAGAAAAACTTTAAAACATACACATATACTATACTACTTAAAAATCAAGAAGTAAATTATGCAATAGCCACACAGTAGACATGAAGAATCTCTCTCTTTTTTATTGATTCTTTTTAGTTATACATGACGGTAGAAGCCATTCTGATAAAATTATACAAGCATGAAATATATCTTATTCTCATTAGGACCCTATTCTTGTGTGTGTACATAATGGTTGGCTTCACTTAGATATTTTCATATGTAGGTAAATTATGTCAGATTCATTCCACTGTCTCTCCTATTACTATTCAATCTCTCTAAAGCCATGGTTCCATGTTTTTACTGGTTCATTCTTGTTATTCTTGTTACTTCTAGTGCCACCAATGCTCCATGTGGAATGCCTAGTTTTCAGGGCTTTTAAAGTACAATAAAGCTGAAACAATCAAATCAAGTTGCCTTCAAGTTCCCTTTCACCATATTTAATTAGGTAGCTCATTGCTTCTCTCCACACCCCTGTCCAACCAAGACGGAGAACTGAGTAAAATAACACTGAGGTCATCAGAACATACACTCTACCTGATAAATATTTCAAGCCAAGTGTTCTTGTTGAAAATGTATTTTCTAGAGACTAAGTTGTCATAAAATTAATCATTTTGTCTATTTTCTTATACTGATAGAATAAAATGGTTATCATTAAATCCATTCTTTATTACCGTTCTGTTGATGTATCACCATTAGAGGAGTAGTAAATGTTTGTAGGACTAGGGCACAGAGACATACAAGATTTTGTGAGACTTCACAGTTTATGGGATTTATACTCATACAGCCTAAATGTTCAATTTCTCAGCCCAGCATGATCTTTAACAAAGCCATTGAAAGTTAAGCTCATAAATAGTTTTATTTTTTATTGACAATAAATACTTAGGAGAAAATGCTAGGGGAGAAAAGAAGAATGAAAAACTGAAATACAATTTGATCCTAGATATATAACATAATATTCCTGGATGGAAAGATGCATACTAATATGGATTTTTCTCTCCATAGTAAGTAGCATGTTTTCCCCTAAGGATTAAAATACTTCAAGTTTTTCAATATGTCAAAAATCATCACTACCTACAAATGAAAAGTAATATAAATGTCTATTAAAGATTCTATTTCTCTGGGCGCTCTCCTTTCTTCTCACCTTTCCCACACACAAACACACTTGCATAAGCATACTGCAGACTCATTGTATGAAAAAACAATTACTAAGGGGAAAGCTTTTTACACATTTAAATCAGTAGATGAATAAATGTTTATAGGGTATAACTGAGTAGTTAATGCTGGCAAGTGAGAAATAGGTAACTTTTCCTTATAAGCTATAATTAATTGTTCCTGCTTCAGTAATAAACATTTTATTATAGAATCAGAAAAAAATAAGTATTTATGTATTTTTAAGCATACTTTAAGTTGAGCATTTGCATTCCAAAACAATCTGGAAGAATCTGATATCTGCTCTCAATTTTTTATCTTACTAATGTTAAAATGCAAAAGAGGTAACCTTTGTGACATTCTATATTGATGATAACAAACCATCTTTTTCTACTTGCAATCATGAAAGATGGCAACTAAATCAGCCCTGGTGTACCATATGTGACAGGGCACCAGTTATGCCATCCATGGAGCTTAGGCAACCATGTCAGTCCTTTCTTGCCATCATGCCAGAAAGATTTCAGACATATCACTCAAAATTGCAGAATAGAAAAAGGGAAAGGAAAACTTTCTCAAGGAAGAGAATGGGTCCACTCAGAGAGAAGGATGGCATACCCCTCCTGCCCTCTGGTTTTATTGGGGGTCTCAGGGAAGTTTCCAGAGAGCCTTGCCCAGGTCCACCCCTTGACTTTTGACTGACAGCAAGATTATGTCAGACTTTCAAGTCTACACTGCATGTGACAATTCTAGGTTACTTTGGGTCCATGCTGACCAAATTGGCAGCTGTTCTTACAGATTTTATGGTTTTAGAGAATTATCCTTATCTCCCTTCTGGGATGTGGCCTATATGAGGGTCACAAAAGTTCCCACTTCAGGGTAACTTTTATTCTTTTTACTGGCCTTGTGGGCCTGCATTTTTCTTGCAGATAATGGGTTGTTTTCTGAGGAATGTAACATGTCCTGTCAACTTAAGCCAGGCAGGGCTGCAAGTAAGTTATATTTTAGAAAAGAAAGCATGTGAGAGTCAGCACAGTGGACCCAGTTTATAGTTCTATTTCCTGAACCTCATGTTGCCATCATTTATACATATTTGTTCTTTATCACATAGAGAACGAATACTAGGAAAAATTTGCTTTGTTGGTATTACACATACTAAAAGTGACAATGTTTGTTGAGTGTCTATTTGGAAAGGCACTGTTATCCTTGTTTTATAATTATTAAGACATGGAATCTTCACATTCCTATAATCTTCCTTTCTTTTCTAATGAGGAAATAAATAAAACCTCAGAAATATTAAATAAGAAGAGATTAAATAACCTACTCAAGTTCACCTGTTGAGTGACTGATAAAGCCAAGAATTGAGGTTAAATTAACTAATTTCAAAATTCATTTTATTAATCCTATTCTTCAATAAACACCACAGGGTTCATTTGGCAACAGAAATTCCATGATCTACTTTCATTTGATTTCTAATAAAGTGTAAAATATTTCTGAACACAATGTCTTGCACATCACAAGTTCTTAGTGAAGAAACATGGAGTATTTACAATATCACCATATTCTAAGTAATGGTACTTTCATTTTTTTCATTTCTTAATATCATTTTTTTCATTTTCTATCATTTCACTACTTAATATTCTCTCATTTATTTTTTTCTGTAAAGGATTCTTTGATGTTTATCTTTCATTCATTTCTCTTTTAATTTTTGAGAACTCTTTGACTGACTCAATCAATGCTTTTATTACACGCAATTTTGTAGCTTCCTATACTTCATTATTTTCAGCATTGTCTTCTGCATAAGTGTCAGGCAACAAAATTTCAGGAGTTCAAAACCTAGAAGGAGACTACTTATAGTACTGTATTATTGACAATGTTGTAAATATATAATACTGCTGGAATCTACAACTGAATTACTCAATATATGACTTGTATGTCATTTGAACATCTTAATAAATTACTTTGTTTATCCTTATTTGTTCATTCATTAATTCTAATTGAATTTTATTGTTCATTCATTCATTCATTCTTTTAAAAAAATGTTAAATTTGTTTTAATTAGTTATACATGATAGTAGAATGCATTTATGCACTTTGACATATCATACATAGATGAGGTATAATTTCTCATTTTTCTGATTATATATGCTGTAGAATCACATTGGTCAGGTAGCCATATATATGCGTTAAGCAATAATGTCTGTTTAATTCTACTGTCCTTCCTATCCCCATATCCTCGCCCGCCCCCCCTTCCTTCACTCTCCTCTATATAAAGTAATTCTTATTCTTCCCTAGTGTCCCCCTTCTTACTGTGAATTAACATCCACATATTAGAGAAAATATTCAGCCTTTTTCTTTTTTTGAAATTGACTTATTTCACTTAGCATGATATTGTCTAACTCCATCCATTTTCTAGTAAATGCCGTAATTTCATTCTTCTTTAAAGATCAGTAACATTCAATTTTCTTTATCCATTCACCTATTGAAGGGCACCTAGGCTGGTTCCACAGTTGAGACACTGTGAATTGAGCTGCTATAAGTGGCTGTGTCACTGTAGTATACTGATTTTAAGTTCTTTGGGTATATGCTGAGGAGTGAAATAACTGGGTCAAATGGTGGTTCCATTCCAAGTTTTCTGAGGAATCTTCTTACTGCTTTCAAGAGTGGTTGCACCAATTTGCAGTCCCACCAGCAATGTGTGAGTATACCTTTTTCCCCACATACTTGCCAACATTTATTTTGCCTGTATTCTTGATGATTGCCATTCTGTCTGGAGTGAGATGAAATCTTAGAGTAATTTTGATTTGCATTTCTCTGATTGCTAGAGATGTTGAACTTTTTTTCATATGTTTGTTGATCAATTGTATTTCTTCTGTGAAGTATCTGTTCAGTTCCTTAGTCCACTTATTGATTGGGTTATTTGGTTTTCTTGGTGTGAAATTTTTTGAGTTCTTCATATATCCTAGAGATTAATGCTTTATCTGAGGTGCATGTGGTAAAAAAATTCTCCCAATTTGTAGGCTCTTTCCTCAAATTATTATTATTATTATTTTGTGGGGTACCAAGGATTGAACTCAGGGGCACTTGGCCACTGAGCCATATCCCTAGCTCTATTTAGTATTTTATTTAGAGTCTCACTGAATTACTTAGCCTCTTGCTTTGGTTCTGTCTGACTTTGAACTTGCGATTCTCCTATCTCAACCTCGTGAGCCACTGGGATTATGGGCATACACCACCATACCCAGCTCTTTCCTCACATTATTGATTGTTTTCTTTCCTGAGAAGCATCTTTTTATTTGAATCCATCCCATTTATTGATTCTTGACTTTACTTCTTGCACTTTAGGGGTCTTATTAAGGAAGTCAGATCCTAGGCCGATGTGGTAAAGATTTGGGCCACGTTTTTCTTCTATTAGGCACAGGGTCTCTGTTCTAGTGCCTAAGTCTTTGATCCACTTTGAGTTGATTTTTGTGCAGGGTGAGAGACATAGATTTAATTTTGTTTTGCTACATATGGGTTTCCAGTTTTGCCAGCACCATTTGTTGAATAGGCTTTTTCCAGTGAATTTTTGGCACCTATAGTATGAGATAACTTTATTTGTGTGGGTTTGTCTCTGTCTTCTATATTCTTCAGTTGCATTTATCATGTAGTAAATGTCGATTTTCCTGATCTTGGCATTTGAGACTTAAAGATATGACTCTAGCATTTAGACATTACAATTGTAAAAAAAAGACAAGCAACAAATCAAATACAACATAATGCAGTAAATCCCTTTCAGAAATAGGACGGTCTTCTATGGAAATTAAAAAAAAAAAAAAAAAAAGTCTCCTAATTGGCTGTGAGAGTGGCGCAGAGGTGGTGAGAAAGATGATTGCAGAAACATATTTCCACAAAATGCAGGAGATGAGAGCCTACGTGAGAGTGTTGATATTAGCCAAGGTGGAGGTGGATGTGAAAAGAAAGAATTCACATTGTAGGGAGCAAGTGAAGGAAAGGAGAAACGGGAAGGATTGGAAGAATTCCCAAAATGTCAGGAAGCCGTCTGGGAAGCAGGTTGTCATGTGGCACCATAGTCTGCTCTTGCACTTGCTGCAGCTTGGTATGAGAACAGCAAAGGATGAGGCCAGAATGAATTGTTTTAGACTCACTTGCATACTGATCCATTCAACAAACATGTAGCTGGCATCAGATATATTTCAAGCCTCTGTCAGCCTTGGGGAATATAATAATAGGCAGGCGAATTTTATGCCTTAAGAAAACCTGTATTTTAGTCAGAGAAATGAACACTAAACAAAATCTATATATAAGATGAAGGACTGTGTTATGCAAATATATTTTAATTTTATGATGAAGATATGGGGAGCCACTGCAGTGATTTAAGCAAGGGATATGTGTGAATCTATTTTAATGTAGAAAGGCATCTCTGGAATTATTCTGGTATAGATAGTGGGCAGTCCCAGTTATTAGGGAATTGAATTATTAGTGTTATGTTGAGCATTTGAAGAGATGAAAGGATATGTAGAGCAAGAGAGAGCAAGAGAGAGGGGCCAAGGACCATGCCAGCCTTCTGACCTGAAGTTTTAGGTAGAGGGTGGGGCTAACACAAAATATGGAAAGAACTTGTCAAAACTCCTGGGTGGAGATGAGGAATTTAATTTTGGACATATTGAATGTGAGCAGCTTGTGGAATTTGCAAATATTTGGCAGCTGAAAGTACTTGTTTAAATACCAGGTCTGTGCTGAAAGTATAAGTTTATACTTTGTCATGAGACAACAGATTAAGGCATGTGATGATATGGAATTATCAATGGAGTACATAGAGTAAAAAGGAAGCAGGAACACTAGCAGAATCTCAGAATCAAAGCCTTTAGTGTTCAACTAGATGTGCCTATCAGAAATACACAAAAGACTTTTTTTTAAAATACAGATTCCCAGGGCAGTAACAGATAATGCAATAAATGTTTCTAGAGTTTGAAGATAGAGTATGCTTTCATTAAAAAAATAAATAAACTACCTGTGAGCTATATAAGTTGCTAACTTCTCTTTTTAATAGCAATTTGGGAAATAACAACATGAAATTATGATGCAAAGGATGAGACAAAGGAAGAAAAACAAGAGAAGTGGTATACATCATCAAAATATAATTAATTATATATGAATCTTCTTATATACATCAGTCACATTCCAAGAGCAATATGTTCATATTTGATTAGCACTCAGTGATGCATGCTAAAGTGCTTGGTAAATGTGTCTGTGTATATTCCCTTTCCACTTTTGACTGAACACAAACTCTCCCTTAGTGGAGACCTAAGTGAACACAAGTTAACTAAAAGATAACTCTATCCTCCCAACCAAACAGCCTTAAAGATAGAAGTTCTAAGAGCTCACAAATGCATTCATTAAACCTCACAGGACTCATTAATTTATAAAAAGGATCATTTATTTACATTTTCAAATGGAAAATATACCTCAAATTGTTTTCCTAAAATCATAAGCAAATCTGGGAAATGAAACTCCCTCAAGGTGAATAATACAATGGCTCTGTGAATACCTAGCATCTAAAGAAAAAATAATTTACATTAGTTCAGTTATTCCTACTATACAGATTGCCATGTGGATCCTGTAAATATATCTTACTATGAATGTTTTTCATTAAAAGCCTGGAGGATGAAGGTTGTGCATGGTCCCCTGCAGTTCTGCACAACTAGCTGGAAGCCCTTCCCTGTTGTCCAATCCATCTTCAGAGCTGTGGCACAAGATCCATGTAACAGTGCAACCCCTCTCACCTGGCCTGCAGACCCTTGGTCCAAGGGTGGGCACTAGACACAAACCAGGCCAATTAAGTCACCCTCCCATAATTTTTTGGATATAGAATCAGGGGAAAACTTGGTCTTTTTTGTGTGGAACTGAGATATAAGGTTTTTGAGATATATAATAACCACATTTTCCATTAGAAAAAAAAAAACAGTCTTCAGCAAAAAAGAATACTGAAGAAACAAAAAGAAAAAATTAGTAAGAGACAAAGGGAAGCCTTATCTATCTCAAGGTCTTGGTCCTATTATTTTCAAAGGCCTAGATATATTATACAATTTCCCTTTCTGTGTCTTTACTGATCAATCCGTCCCTCAGATTATCTGAGGTATAAGCAGCTTTCTATCAGCCTCTTTCTTTCACTCAAACTAGTCCAGGTTGAGTGTCTGAGACTTGTACACTAAAGGTCCTTTCCTGATCCAATTTCTTTAAATTATTGGCCTACCTAATATATGAGGTTGCGAATCTGTTCTGAAGAATATCTCCCCTGTGACTTTTGCATATTTTCTACTGTGTGCAAGGTAATATAGCTTTTAAACCTATTGTCCCTGAATGTGGTATTATTTCTTTCATAATGGTCACTGTATTCAGTTTGTGTGAGTTTAGCTCTTTGGCTAGCATACAAACAGTCATTAGAAGGCCCCTGGAAGATGGATGCCTATTGCATAAATGTGACATTGAGGCTGTTTTACAGCATTAGTGTTTAGCACTCTCTTTAATGACCGTTTTTTCACTTATTTATTGATTACAACAGCTGTGACTTAAAATCTGGGTCCCTGGCTTTTGGGTTTCCACATATCTCAAGTCAATTTCTGTTTACAGCATCATTTAATAGGTGTTCTTCAGTGGTATTTTTGGCCAAGGCATTTAATTAAAAGAACATCTTTATGGCCTTGAAATTTGAAATTATGGAGGTTTAATGGTATTCTTATTGTATAACTTTATTTTCTCTTATAATGTCTTAATCTGATGCTCAATGTTCTGGTTCAACTTGAATTTCTACTTAGCCTATAGGGAGAACGTCATTAGATATTTTTGACAGAAAATAATTTTAACAAGAAATTTCAAAACTCAAAAAGGATATATTTTTTCAGATTAGAGATATCATTTCATAAATCCAGAAAAATATAAAAGTATGAAGATATCTTATTAAACCTAAATGATAAGTTTGTTTTTTAAAAGAATATTTTATTATTAAAAGTCTCAAAATAAAAAAATTTCCTTTTAAGATTGCATGCACTTCACTTCACAAATTTTAAACATTTCACAAAGTCTATTTTTATAATGCTATCATAATTTCTTGAATTTAAATATTTAACAATATCCATGATATTTCTTCAATATCCTGAGTTGTTTTATATAATCTCTTCTCAGTGAAGAGATTCATTAGCCAAGACTCAGGAGAACACTGAATATACACAACAAAGAAGGGGGACTAGAGTCAAGAGTGGGACTGAAGTTTGATACTTTAAGAAAGTCCCCTAAGCAATTCTTTGACCAATGTCAAATCAGTATTCAACAGAAAAATTTTTTGATACATCGACAATAGAATTGAGGCAACACATCATAAATTCCTTCATGTTTCCATATCTAGTCCATAAACAGAAATACTGCTTACCTTCCTCCCTCCCTCAAACAGAAAATATCCTATTCATTGTTTAATGCCTACTTCTCTGGTTGCCCTTGATTTCATTTCTTCTTGGCTTCCTGGATCCACACTATTAACCCAGTTAATCCATCTCCTCCAGCATCTTCAACTTTTTCTTTCTATTGGTGATTAGACAGCTTCTAAACATTTCAAGTGTCTACAATCTCTACATTATCAACATATACAAATATTAGAAAAATATTTTATTTTTCTAATCAGTTTTATTGAGGTATAATAAAAAACACCTATTTTTAAGTATAAAGTTTGATACATTTTGACAAGATATAGAACATATCTGTCGCAACAAAACATTTTCCTGTGCTTTATTATAGTCATTAAGTAACTCAGCTATGTTAACACAAACACAGATCTGCTCTCTGTAACTGCAAACTAGTTTTAACTATTCTAAAATTTCATATATATATATATATATATATATATATATATATATATGTCTTAATTATTTTGTTCTCAGATATCTCTTCTCTATTTCATAGTGTAATGGTCTCTGAATTATTTTCCCAAATATATGGTATATATTCAAATCTATCAAAATGATATCAGGTTTTTTAGCAAGATTTTTCTATTGTGTGATCAAAAGACCTCACAAGAACAATTTCAGATGAGGAAAAGTTTATTCGGGGATCAGAGTTTCAGAGGTCTCAGTCCGTAGTGGACTACATAGCCCTGGGTCTGAGGTAACATGGCACCAGGAAGGAGAGGAGAGAGAGGGAGAGGGACAGGGAGAGGGGAGAGAGAAGAAAGAGAGAGAGAGAGAGAGAGATCTCCACAACACTGAAAAAATACAAACCCTGAAAGCACACCCTCAATGACGCACCTCCTACAGATACACCCAGATACATCCTACCTGCTCACAGTTACCACCCAGTTAATCCCTCTCAGGGCTTAATGCACTGATTAGCTTAAGGTGTTCATGACTCAATCTTTTCACTTCTAAACCTTCTTGCATTGTTTCATACAGCTTTTGGGGGACAGCTCACATCTAAACCTTAACATCAGGTGTCACTTCTTTAATTATGATCTTTAATGGTTCACTATGGTTCTCTAACCCAAACCTCCAATTTGAATGAGCTGTTTCTACTGATCCCTCAAATCCACCTTGGTGACCCATATTACTATGCTTATCATCTTGCTCTAAAATTATCTCTTCTATGTGTCTGTGTTCTCAGATGAATATGCTCCTTCAGAGTAAGAATCTGCTCATTTTTCTTTCTGTATTTAATTTGTACTTCTACATCCATGCCTGGCACAAACTATCTGTTGAACTGAATTGAAGCTCAGAAAGTTAAATTTATTTTTTAAAAAGGTCTAATGTAACATGAAAAATTATGACACGACTCAGGACATCTGGCATTCAGATTTAAAAGTCATTCAACAAGAAATGAATGGTAATATAACACTTTAAACTCTTATGGGAGAGAAGATTCCCTTCTAGTACAATGATAAAGACTTATTTCCTACTCTGAACTTTGTAAAACGCAAGCAAAAACTAATATAAAATTGACAGGCATGGTGGCACTGGTAATCCCAGCAGCTCAAGAGGCTGAGGCAGGAGGATCGCAAGTTCAACACCAGTCTCAGCAACTTAACCAGGGCCTGAGCAACTTAGCAATTTAACAAGATCCTGTCTCAAATTTTTAAAAATAAATGAAAAGCGCTGGGAATGTGATTCTGTGATTAATTGCCCCTGGGTTCATTCCCCAGTACAAAAACAACAACAACAACAAAAAAATAACTATAAAGTTTAACATAAGGAAAGAAAACCTCTGTATTGTCTGGTTTGGCATAGAAATATTGTGATTCACTGAAGAATGGAATCATGAAGAAGGAAAATTGGGATAAATCAGAAACTTCTATCTTATCCAGTCTCAACTAGAGGTTTTAGTACATTTTATTTGCTAGTTTTTGTAAATGATTTATTTTCAATTACATAGCAGGGTGATATATAATTCATTCCAGAGTGTGTATACGATTGTCCCCGTGTCCTGTTTTTTCTTCAGTGCCATGTTCTGTTTTTTCTTCACTGCCATCACTAACAGGCTGTTAACCAATCTTGTTTCCTCCTGAGCCAGCACCATTCCTGAAAGGCACAAGCCTGTGCCTCTTAACACTGTGCCTTATTCCTGAGCTGTCATCAGGTGTGCAGAATGAAGTCTGATACAGGGAGCCTAAAAGAAATTTAATATCCTCTGTGTGCATTCTCTCCCTGTCTCTCTCCTTTAGCTTTTGCTATTATTAAAAATTATTTCTGTAGAGGATTTGGACACCAGAAGGTCACAGAATTTTAGAGGTAGAAAATAAAAAGAGAGAGATGATCTAAACAGCTTTTGCACCCTGCTATTTCAGGCAGCACTCAGTGTAATTTCGTTTTGCTTGCCTCCTTGATTGCTTTGGCCATCACATTTGTAATGCTCCTAGACCACATCTACAACATTCTGGCTAACAATAGTACTCAGGACTTGCCATATCTTATACCAAATTATTTTTGTTATTTTTGTCATTAAATTTACCGGTACTGCTTACCAATTCTTTCATAATTCAGATTACAGAGATATGCTTAATCATTGTTTCTTGTTGAGGAAATTTCAGTTATAAAAAACAGGCAAGCAGTTCAGTTTTACACCCCTGTCCCAGAGGGACACTCCTGTCCCATTATCCAATTGGATAATGTATTCTCCCGGACATCGAACTTGACATTTCTGACATGATTTGCCACCCCTGAGCTTGGAGATCTCTTAGCTCTCTGAGATGGGAAACAATTAAGAGTGGTAAAGGGCATGTGTTATGTAAAAATAAAAAAAAAAAATTTAAAAGCCCAGAGAGAATTTCAAACTTTGGAAATAATGTGACTACGTATTCCTGGGTGTGTGGATACAGGTAGAGTAAATTGTATGAGCCCAGAAATGGGAAATGTGTCGTTTCTGGAAACCATTTTTCAGGCCTGTGCCAACAAACAATATGAACTTAAAGAGAATGATCAAGGACAATACTCAATGAAGTTGATTTAGGCTGTAGGTCAAGTAATGAAATTTGGATCATATAAGAAAATCCACAAAAACTGATAATTTATCATCTGAGGCATATAATAAAAGTAACGGTGGGAGAGGAGAGAATGAAACCAGAAAGAAACAAAGGAAGATCATCAATTTAACTGCCGCATTTGAAGGTGAGAAAAATATGGCTTTTTCTGGGCCTCGAAAAATACAGCCCTTAGCCAAGTCTCAGCTGCAATGTTATCTTCAGATGAGTTTTTTTTTTTTTTTCCGATTATGAATTTGTTTGGAAACTTGCTGCAGTGGCACCTTGTTATAATTTCCCCTGCCTTCCACAAAAGAATTACATCTAGCTACCTTTTCATGCAGATTTGTAATGCATTGTTTCTTGCCGCTGGAGGATTCCATGACATTAAAACACTGCCCTGTTCAGAAAGTGCTTCTGAAGAGCAGTCAAAACCAAATCTAAACTCTGAAGCTCACGTTAGTTACCACATTTAATGTGGAGTCCTATTTTCAGCATACCCTTGAAATACCTTTTACAGTAAGTAAATGCCATGAGTGGTAACATCAGGGATGATGTACAACAATATCATTAGACTTGTCCACAAAGGACACAATTCTGGGTGGGGAAAATAGTGATAGACTTAATTTTCTCATCTGTAAAAATGTGGCAAGCAAAGATTGCCATGTTTTAATAGCATTTCTGATCTCTCTGCAATGCACAAGAAAGAAGATAGTTGTGATTCTTGGGCTAATAATAAAAAAGAGTTTATTTTTTTTTTACTGTTATTTTCTTTCTATAGCCTTTTTATCTTGATCCTGGTCACTTGGTATTTGGCTTTGTGCATGAATGCAAACAATTCTAGAATTGTTGTGATAAGATTTTCAGTCAAAACAACACACTCAGTTCAACCTTGTAAGTTCATTGTCAAAATAAAATCAGAATATGCTGACTAATCTCTCTAAGATTTTATGTAGTAAACTTTAAAGTTGTCCATATGCTAAGTCCTAAGTCTACCTCCTACCTTCTTTTTACCACAAGTTTATGTGTGTTTATTATTTTGATATTTTAAAATATTAATTGTCTAAAATCTATTAATTTTCTCATCTATAAAGATGTGGGTTTTTTTAAAATTTATATTTCTGATACTTCAGGAAGGTAACACATATGAAATACAGTGTTTGGCTACAGTGAGTGTGCAAAAAGAGGTTATGCAATAATCAAAATCATAAAAGGCATTCTGCCTCAATATGATCAAGCAGAGCTTTGCATTCATATTTTAGAATGATCATTGCAGTCTGTACTTATTCCTATAGTTTTATGTTAGGAAGGAATACAGTAGGACCCAATAATCTGAATTTTAACATGCTTCCTAGTTTTCCAGAAGATCATTCAAATAAATATTGACACATTAAAATGGCTTAAAAGGACTTGTAGGGGGAAAGAAAGAGAAGCTAAATACAAAGTTAATCTTTCTTAAAAATATCTAAGATAAGTGCCCAATTGATATAGTCACATATATGTTTTCCAAGTAACTAACCAATTAGGTAGTAAGGAAGTACTGTGCAAGTAAGGAAGTAAGTAAGGAAGCACTGTGCAAAGGGCTGGGTTTCCTTCGTGGGCTGGGGTATCTGAGTCATCCCTTTGAGGAAGGGAGGAAATGATAAAAACTACAGAAGGTCTACTAAACGCCAAATCATTATCTCTACAATTATGTATTTCTAATTTTTTTCAAATCTGTGCATATAGTTTGAGCTACTGGGTTTATTCTTTTTAAGTTACACAGGGCATAGAGCAAAGAATAGAAGTTTTAGATACAGAATCTGCTATTCAAAAGTCTGACTCTTACCACATCCTGTGTAACTTTTGGAAGTTATTAGAGCTCTTTTCTAGGGACTTGTCACACTTCTTCTGAATCAATATTTCCACCAGAATCTTGTAAACGAAACTGTATTAGACTACTCAGTGCCCGCTGCTTTTGTAATGAAAACTCCATGCAGTTGAAGATATTATAATTCAAAGGAGAAGAACATGAATATATATTTGGCAGGACAGAGAACTAAACTCGAAGGTTGGACCTCTTCTCTAAATTGTTCATCAGAATAACTCCAGATTATTGTAGACTGTCCACAAAATGGAACATAACAGCTATCCAAAATCACACTAAAAATGATAAGATACTATAACACAAAAAGAGGTATGCATGGAGATGAACACCAGAAATCCAAGTTACTTTGGAGGGTGAGTCAGGAGGATCCGTAGTTCAAGACCAACCTGGACAACTTACCAAGACCCTATTTGAAAATAAAATAAACAAGGCTAGGTATGTAGCTCAGTAAAGTAAAGAAAGAAAAAGAAAAGTACACTAATTATAACATGATCTTACTTTTATCATATATAAACAGCTTAACAAAAAAATATTAATAGCTCCTAGATGATAGTATAGTGATAATTTTATAGTTTCAATATTCTGTTAAAGTTTCTCAAATGTTCAGTTGTAATGTATTGCTTTTGTTTGTTTTCTTTCATAGGGGCATTTTAGCTCATCAGAACTTCCCATGCTTTTCCATCTAGCTTTTGTTTGATATACCAGTATGCCAGATGACCTTCAGGTGATATTAGTTTTGGACTTGTACCTTTCTTTTTCGTGACCTAATAGAAAAAAAATGCAAATATTTAATGTTTTCAAACTATTCCTAACTGTTTTCTATAATATCATGTAGGGAAAGGGAATTGACTGTTGGAGCATTGCAATTATGTCAGAGCTTAAAATTCAAGGGGTTTTGTCTACTAGAACAGAGGATTCTGGCATAAATTAGCCATAAGTGATAAACAATGAAAGTTTCATCAACTTATCAAGGGTTGAAGCACTAACTATGAAAATTACCAGAGACTTTGCTAAGTCCCCCACCCTCTTCTCAAGGAAAAAAATATCAATAAAAAATGAAACTAAAACCAAACTACAATTATCCCACTATAAATAACCATAAATCCTGAGGACTACTTCATCATTGCAAAAGTATGGTCATATGGCTTAAGCTTAAAGCTATGTTATCTGCAAAAAGAGAGAATATCTGAACAAACTCATATTAAAAATTAATTGGGCTCACCTGGTAGTAACCTCTATATCTTCTTAAAATGCTCAGTCCAGTGTGTTCTCTGGAGAAAAGGCATTTCTCTCAGTTGCCACAAAGAATTTCCTGCACAGGTGAACTAATAGGTAAGTAAGGGAGAAAGTGCTGAATGTTCTTTATTTTGTGTCTATATTAAAATGTGTCCTCTTTTTGTTTAAAGCTGGTCATTAATAAATTGGCTTATTTAAGAGTAATGAATATACTTATATATGATATTGTGGAGGTCTTTTAAGAGAAAAAAATGTAAGTAATATACAGAACCAAAACCAATTTTAATGTTAAAATTGGAGTCATATTTTACTTTAAATACCCATGTTTATGCCATTTTATATTTTGATTTGTACAGCACTTAGTTTGATTGCTGGGTTTTGACAACAGTAACCAAGTCCTTCACTACTGAGCTACAACACCATCCTAAGTATTTTATTTCATACTTTTATGATATCATTTTATTTATGTTTTCAGCTAAGTTAGGAAGCATGTACATATATATATAATGCTCATCAGAAGAGACTACTTTTCACTTCTGTATGATAGAGTCTTAAATTATACCTATCGTGTGTTGTGTGTTTTAGTCTCTTTCTATCTCCTTTTCCACACACTTTTCATGATGCTAGAGGCTGACTAGTCTGGAGCTTGATGTGACTCAAGATCCCCAGATTCTCTGGACATGAATGCTAGAAATAGGCAGGGGAAACTCCATGAAGCAAATCTCTGTGGGTGTGAAATTTGAAGCTTAGAGTGAAACTACATCTAAATAGAAAAAAAATTCCTTCTCCCCTAATGAAACAATATATTCAAACCATTCATATGCTTTAAGGGCATTACTCCATTGAAATACACACATGTATCAGAGTTAAATACATTAATGTTGTACTTTTTAAATCAACCTTCTTGAGGGCTCAAACTCTTACATATGGGACCATCATCTAAGTTGAAGCCTTTCTCATTTCTAAAATAACTGATTAAAGGAAAGATGCTTCTTCAGCTTTCCTTTTATGAAAATAAATATTTTATCCATAAGCTTACAAATATTACTTTCATTATTCTTGACACTGGGTTAAGATGATCACGTTGTGGTCATCATTCTGGAAAAAGTATGGGTGAAAATGCTCAGAATTATTGTTTTTTTTTAATTTAATGAAATTAAGGGCATCTATATACAGTACAATTTTTCAGAAAGATGTCCAATTTGTTTTTGTTTTGTTTTGTTTTTAACCTAATATGAAGTCAAACATTTTAATTTAATTTTATTGCCTTCTAAATAAGAACTTCATCTAATTCATAAACCCCAAATTTATAAAACTATGGCAACCTCTAGAGTCTCACTGTTAAGCCTGTTGGAACAACACATTTTAAGGATTCAACACTGAATTGGTGAGCCAATCTTTAAGGGAATACAATCCACAGGAAACCCAACAACTGGCTGAATTCAATGAAAATTGATAAAAGTTGTGCCTGGATTCCTGGGATGGGTTTGAATGACAACAATGTAAATTAATACCAAGCAGAGTAATGATGCACCTGTGTTCAAGTCTTCTGAATTATTGCATCTAGAACTGCAAATTTTCAGCTATTTATGTCCTTCTGTGTCTCTAAATAGTATCTTTTATGTAGCAAGAATAGAAATTTGCCCTGGTTTTTTCTATTCAAGAAACAAATCTTGTCTTCCCTAAGGTAATATGCTACAGAATGGGAAAACAAATATGCTGATAGAACTTTTTACCCAGGCAATTGTGAATTTGTGTATTCTTTTCTATCAGCATAACCTTTCCCTTTTGTGCTATATTTCTTTGCACCTCAAATTTAAATTTGCATCGTTTCTCTTTCAGTAACTGAACATGTTGGTGACCAAAATACCAATTCTGAACATACAAACTGTGAGAACAATAGGTATTCACATGAATGCCTCATTCTAAGGTGTCAAACTCAGTTCTCTTGACCAGCAAATAACCATGAAGTAACTCTATAGTTGAATATATTTCTATATGTGGTGATAATATTAAAAATGTATTAAGAATTTTTCTACAAGCACACAAAATTTTAATACTCTCCTGTAGTGACATGATAAACTAAATCTTAATTTTAAATCTTTAAATCTAAAGGTTGGAAGATATTGAAAGATTTTGTGAAGACCCAAATTAAACAAAATCAAGCCTGGGAGCAGAGTGGTAAAATGTGCGTTCCATATTACTTATTAAAATTAAATCTGAGATGTAGCTTATGTATTTGTTGAAACAAATTTCACACACCGTGTATATTTTCACTTAACCTGCATTAATTATTTCAAATACTTTACAAAATGACAGTGCTCTAAATTTGGGGCACAAATCCATATTTTTACTAAAAATATAAAGGTGGTTAAAAGGTGTAAGGATGCACCAACACTAACATGAATATGGAGTCAGGATATTAAAATTCATGAAGTCTTGTCAGCTGAACTGATGCAAACTCTATTTGCCCGAAATACATGATGACATTGCAAGCCAGGAAAGATGAAAACAGCTCAAGAAAGCTTTTTCTGATGTTATTTCATTCTTCTGAATATCAAGTAAGCTGCCTTTCTCCAGGTAGAAGCCACATGCAGATTCTCCATTCTGTAAAGTTGGGCATGTGCTGGTTTTCTAAGAACAATAGAGCCCTCTGTACTCCTGCTTACTGTCTTCTGGTGTGTTTGCTGCACATGGAACGGAAAAATTCTCTGTACCATGATTGCATTTTTTCAGACAAGCAATGTCCTCTCTTGTCACTTGACTTGAATTGAAACCAAACAAGCCCTGTGGCTACATTTGTATTCAGACTCAGTAAAATAGTCCTCTAAATTATTGTCTCAGGGACTCTTTCCTTGGTTATCTTTAACAAGGAAAGCTGCCTTAGTGCAATCTGGGAATGAACTAGAAGATACACTAGCCTGCTAGAATTCTGACAAGGCCTCAGGCAAAGATCTAATAAAACATGGCTACCATTGTTAGTAGTTTAAATTGGAGAGTTTCTGAAGTTTTGCATATTAAATAGGACAAGTCGATTTTTTTCTAATTTGTAAATTAAACAGGACAAGTAAATGCTTTGAAATCTTAGGCTTTGTCACTCAAGTTTTCTCAGAGTCATCAATCTTCATGAATTCTTTCATTAAAGCATTTGCAAAAATGTGATCTATTCTTAAATACAGTTTGAAAAGAGTCTCGAAAAAATTCTAGAGATCAAAGACCAAGTCTTCTGTGGATTCTGTGAAAGTTTTAGCGTTTGGCTGGCACAATACAAGTTTAATTATAATCACAAGAATAATTTTGTGTAGATCCAGAAGGGACCTTGGGAGGTCAAAAGTCCAAAGACCAACCTTCGGGCTATGTGACTGCAAAGCCTTCTCTGGAACTGAGAATTTACACTATTTAAGAAAGCTATAAAAAGGATAATCCCATGACTTTCCATTTACTCTTTAAAATATATAATCTATCTTAGTTAGAGGTTTTCTTTCTTTAGAATTTGCTCTTTTCTTATGACATGCACACTCGTTCTATAGAATAAAGTCCTGTCCAACAGAACTTTCAGTAAAGATAGTCTATCTCAGTATTGTCCAACAGTAGTCACTAACCTCATATGCTAACCTCATATGCTTAGTTAATGCTTAAAATTTGCATAATACAAGTGAGAGAGTGAATTTTGAATTTTAAGCTTAATTTATTTTAAACTGAATTTCAGTAGGTACTTATGGCTGATGACTGGTGTATTAGACAACATAATTCATTGTTTCTGTTTAAATTATTGTCTTCATTTTTTTCATTTGTTCAACATATATTTACAGAGGGGACTTTCAGTATATTCTGTGCAAAGCACAGTTTCAGGTAAAAGAAATACAGTGATGAATAGAAGGGAAACCCTTTCTCAAGAGAGTTTACATTCTAGTGAGAGGGAAACTCAACTAAACAAAAGAATTTGAAATAACAATAAATATAGTAAAGGAAAACATCAGGGATATGTGAAGACTAGTAACTAGATGGACATTAAAGCTTCTGTTTCATAAAGTGATGGATTGGGTTAGTCACCTTAGGAGAGGGGACATTTGATCTGAAACCAGAATGATGAGAAAAAGTCACTTTTGTTCAGAGTTAAGGAAAAGCATTTCAGAAGAAGACCTGAGTCATGACCTAGTTTGGTATGTTAGTGAAACCAAAAGGCCAACATAACTTGAATCCAGTGAAGGGAGAAAAAAACAAAATAAGATCAAAGAGGAAAATGGAAGTTAGATCAGTCAAGGCTTTTGAGGCAATGGGTAATAGTTTGCTTTTATTCTAAGTGAAGAGAAAACATTTTAAGACCTGGGTAAGCGCTCTGATTTACATGTCATAAAATAACTTTGAATGCAGGAAAATAGATTATCAGAGTATAAGGAAAGAAGCAAGAAATAAGACAAAATGATGATTCTGGTGATAAGAAAGCAATGACAATAGAGGCAGACTATTCAGGAACATATTTTGCAGATAAAAACTGATACGTGGGGGCAGAGGCTTTGTCTTTAACAACCATTTGAATGAAATGGAGAAGGCTGAGCAAGGCATAGGTTTGTGATGGTAGAACCAAGAGTTATTCTCAGTTAATGTTATCCTTAAGATGTCAAATAGATTATATTGTTATGTCGAGTGCCTGTGTATCTATGGTAACAATGAATTCCACCATTATGCACAACTATAATGCACTAATAAAAAATATGGGAAAATGATGCCAAATAGGTAACATAAGAAATAAGATACAAATCTAGAGCTTATGCTAGGAATATGAATTAGATATCAATGACAGAATTGGTTTCAGAAGACACAGGGCAATATAGGATCAATTAGGGAAAGAGCACAGATAAGAGGTTAAATTAATTACAGACAGCAAAAGATAAGCTCATAATCTACTCTTAAGACTTTTCACTTCTATCCTGAGAAATCCTACTTGAATTATAATCACTGTGTTGCTAGAATCTGAAGCCTCTCCATACTTCTAGACACTTCAGCCACATCAGGTAATCTACAGTTCAGCAAATGCACTGTGCTATTTCAGATGGTCATGCCTTCATACATACTATCCTTTGGTTTAGAATTTAATCCTGTTGCCTATCCTTTCCTATCACTAAGAACCTAGAAATTCCAATGCACCTTTCAAAAATTAATGGATTCTTCCTTGATCTTCCTTCTTTGTATTGTCCTTCTGCCTAATTTTGTTGTAGCCATTATATGATTATGAGTCACTTGCAAAATAATGTGACCTCCTTGAGAATAATTTTTTGATTTCCTTCATCTTTGCACCCTCATATCAAGCCTCAAATTTTGTTTTATGGGGGGCAATCAAAAGGTGGCTACTCCAAAAACCTGGAATTTCTTTGCTAAATCCTGCCTCTCAGTTTACACAGTATCACCTATATTTTCTCCTAAATTTGGGTTCACCTTTCCTATTGGTAAATTTCCAAAGGCATAATTAAGATTCCTAATTCCAAGAAGATTACTTCCTTTCAACAACATAATAATTCGCTTCTGTTTTGTGTGCATCAGTAGTACGTAAATAGATTTCCTTAAACAAATGGTTTTAAGTTTTCAGAACAAGCTTCCCTCTAAATTTGTTAAGAATGCTTATTTCTCTGGGCGTGGTGGTGTGTACCTGTAATCCCAGCAGCTCAGGAGGCTGAGACCAGGAGGATCGCAAGTTCAAAGCCAGCCTCAGCAACAGCGAGGTGCTAAGCAACTCAGTGAGACCCTGTCTCTAAATATAATATAAAATAGGACTGGGGATATAGCTCAGTGGTCAAGATTCCCTGAGTTCAATTCCAGATATCAAAAAAAAAAAGCTTATTTCTCCAACACACCTCACAGAATTCTGAGTCTTATGCCTAAGTTGAGTTTTAGGAATTTGTGTTTTTATTTAGCATCCTAAGAGATGCTGATGCAGATCAGTCTTTTGTGAGATTCTGAAGGAGTTTCAAAGAGCAATTCTCCTCCAACTTTGACCTCAAAGGTACCCAGTAACAGAGAACAGAAACAAATGCACTAAATTACTCATTATTCTAGAGGTAGAATTATTTAGGAAACAATTTTACAATGTGTTTAAATACCATAATTTTGTTCTTCTTAATTATATTAAATATATATAATGTATTTAATAAATATATAATGGAATATATATATATATATATATATATATATATATATATAAAACTTTGCTGTCCCTGCATATAAGAAGATATCTGTGTAGAATTGCAAAATTATAGAAAAATAATAAGAGAATTTTGTTCAATTTTTCATTCCATTCTACAGTCTAGACTCTGAAAATCTATAGAATATATAAACCTTGTATTCATGCTCTTCTAAATATGTTTTCCTTCTGTGTATCAACATATTATTTATAGTCTCCTGATACTTACACAGTTAAAGGTTTGCTCACACCATCAATGACCTCTGTTTTAGTCAGCTATTTTTTTTCCATTGCTGTGACTACAAGGACCCAACCAGAACAACTATAAATGAGGAAAAGTTTATTTGAGGGTTTATGGCTTCAGAGGTCCACAAACATTCTTTGAGGATCAAGATGAGGCTGAACATCATGGTAGAAAAGTATGACAGAGGAATCAGCTTACAGGGTGATCAGAAAGCAGAGAAAGACTCCACTTGCCAGATACAAATATATACCCCAAGGCTGTACCCCCAAAGAACCACTTCTAGACACACCCCACCTGCCTCCAGTCATTACCCAGTTAATCCCATCAGGGATCAATTCATTGATTGGGGTAAGGATATAATCCAATCATTTCTCCTCCAAAACTTCTTGCATTGTCTCACATGTGAGTTTTTAGGGGACATCTAAACCATAACAAACTCAATAAAAAAATTAAATCCAAATAAACCTGCTAAGTGTTAATCATATGGTGACACTAGTGCTGAGCAGAAAATGCAGCAACCTCTATCATTACTCTACAGGGCTGACTCCCCTGCTCCATATCGCTCTGCAAGTATTCCCTTCCTTGCAACTACACTTGTTTCTCCCAAACTGTGTTTTTTGACAATACAAGTATCTCCCTAATTCAGGATGATTAGTCTTTGGTCAAGAGAAAAAAACAGATATTTTCTCCGAAAACTTCTACATGAAAATTTCCCAAAACTTTTTTTTTAACAGACAAAGTACAGATTTATTGAAAATGTAGGTGACAATTGCACTTTGTAAAGTAGAGCAGAGTGGGCTGAGAGAAAGAGAGGCTCAAGGTTACAATGTCTGGAAATTAGTGTCATATGCTGAGCTGTGAGGCATTCTTTTTCCTATATGGACTATATTGAAGATCTTATCCATTTGATCCCATTAGTTACCTTATTTTTAATTTTTAATTAATTTATTTTTATTGGTTCTTTTTAGTTATACATGACATTAGAACCCAGTCTATTAAAATTATACAGAAGGATGGACCTTATTCTAATTAGGATGCCATTCTTGAGGGTGGGCACAATGGTGGGATTCACTTAGGCATTTTCATATGAGTCCACAGGAAAATTATATTTGATTCATTCTACTATCTTTCCTATTCTTATCCCCTCTTTCTTTCTTTCATTTCTTTCATTCCCTTTGTCTAATCTACTGAATTTCTCTTCTTCCCCTCCCATCCTTGTGGAAGCTAAACCAAAAACATTTTAAAATGAAATCTTTTTATAAGCAACTCATGTATTCAGAAGTAAAACTCAGATTCTAATATGTATCAATGAAAGGTGCCAATGACTGGTGCAGACCTGAGATTGTTGTCAATGAGATATGTAGCTTCAATAAGATAAATCCAGAGCCTACATCTTCATCAGAAACGGAGCCAGCTAATTTGCATAGCTCTAAAGATGATTTCTATGCATTTTTTAGATTGCACAATCCCCCCATCTGTAGTCCAATAACTACAGCTACACTAAAACAGCTGATCAATAGCCCAAAGCTAAATAAGGTCCCAGGAGGAAATCTCTTTTTGCCAGAAATGTTTGAATCTTTTCCTAAGTGGTGGGCCCCAATCACTGCCAAAGTGTTTACCCTAATTAACTCTTCAAGTATAGTTCCCTCAGGATGAATTCAAGTATATTCTAACCAATCTTCTAAAAAGGAAATCCTCTGATTTTCCCAAATTACTGTCCCATTAGTCAGCTGGCCAATCCTTTTAAACTCTCTGCTAGGATTCTTTCCAACAAATTTCAAAATTGAGGTGTTAAATCTAATACCCTTGCTAAGAAGTGAGCAGATGTTTTAGGAACAACTATTCCTCTACAGATCACTGTCTTGCTTTGGTCCATATAACTGTAAAAACAATTAAGAAGAAGTGCAACTTTTCAGTGATGTTTCAGTATTCCAACAAATGTTAGCTCTTGAGAAATGACTGTAGTTCAAATGTATAATTCTGAATGTCCTACAAAATCATCTTCATTAAATGTAGCCAAATGTTGCCATTGGTAAACAAAATAAAAGCTTGGAGAATATTTTGGCTGGGCCTTAATTTTCATAGGAAGGATTTGCATAGGAAGAGATATCAAGGAAAAATGGGCATTTCCAGCAAAACCAAGTTACAAAACTAAGAAACTCCAAAAAAAAATAATAAAATAATGTGCTTGTTGAACTAATATTTTTGAACTAATATTTTTCTAGCATGTTCTTAGATTATTTAAAAGAAAAAGGAAGTAAAGCTGAAAAGTACATTGAAACAAAAGTATGAAAGACCTATACATTTTATTCCACAAGCAATGGAAAACGATTAAAGATCTGTTAGAATGAGAATTGCTGATTCTCATATCCAGTGTCACTGCAATTCTGGAGATACAAAATCATTGTGTGCTTGAAATAAGAAAGGCACAATACAGTTATCATTAGCAGAGCATAAAATTCTGAGTGTGACTACTCTGAAATCTGATACATGTTAGCTATATGGCTCTGGGTACCTTACTTAATATCTCTGAACATCATTTACTTGTATAAAAACAGCATCTTATCAAGATGAAATACTATCTTAAGCATTATATATCAGTAGTGTTTAGAGCAGTACTGATACACTGTAATAATTCAATGAATGTTGGTCATCATTACTACTATTTATGGAAAATTTACTTAGTGCAAACCATTGTTTTACATATATATAGTACATTACCTGATATTATCCATATAAAAAATCAGTAAAACAATTTATCATTAACTACTCAATCAATAAACACACACAATTGTACATCAGAGGTAGCCAGGATTCAAACCTTAATAATATTATAAGTTGCGTAGCTATTAGGAAATAAAGACAAAATTTCAGTGTAGTCTTCTGACTCTAGACTGCTCTTAATTATCACTCCATTCTTTTTTAAAATATTTTTTTTAGTTGTCAATGTACCTTTATTTTACTTATTTATATGTGGTGCCGAGAATCAAACCCAGTGTCTCACACATGCCAGACAAGTGCTCTACCACTGAGCCTCAACCCCAGCCCTATCACTGCATTCTTATTTGAGTAACTTTATAAACGGAATTAAATTGGCATACAAGAGAGTAAATTTCCCCATTCTCTACCTTCAAGATGAAGAATTATATAGCATTACCAGGGTCTGTAATGATAGAATCTTAAGATGTCCTAGTAACCAAACATTTTACCTTTCTATCCACACAAACAACACATACAACCACCCAAAATTCTCAGTAATAAGTATTCTTAGGTGCAGCATTCTTTCCATCTCCAAAGATTAAATTTCAAAAACTTTACTTTTGATTATACATCAACTTTACTTCTCCCTTTATCTTCAAACTCCAGTTCCTTCTCTCTAATAAGTAGCCTGATTAGGGCTGGGCTCTAAGCAGATTTCTCTGGCATCTGGATCAACTGAATTAGAAAAAGAAGCCTAGTTCAGAAGCTACGGAAGTACCTTTTTAGGAGAATAAAATGGGTATCAACTTAAAGAAGCAGCAACAGGGATTTTTAAAAGCAAGAATAGGAATGGGGTATTATAGAGCTAAAACTAAAGCAATCTGATAGATAGCTAATTCTAGATATAAGGTAGGAAAGTGGCAAGAAGGAATCCTTGAGCAAGGAAGACCAGAATGGACCAAAGGTTGTGATTTAGGTGTTACATGTTACTTTTAAGGAGCTGTAGGGTTTTGGAAGACATGCACAATGGCAGCCTGAAAAACAAACCACCAATGGAAAAGTAAATTAATCACGGTATTTTATTGAGTTCTGCATCCCATTTCTTTGGTTATATACTATGAAATTTCAACTTTGGACTAAGACCTTGAGCCTCTTCTTTGCTAATTTACAAACTTGTAACAACCTAGTAGCAATGACTGCCTTCTCACATTTCTGTTTCTAAGAACATAGATTAAAAACTTCAAATTGAACATCTCAGCAATTTACTGTTGCTAACTTTTGTTCTGAGGGCAATATGAAAGAAAACTGATGAACTGCAAGAGAGTGAAAAGATCAATTTAGTTTTGTATATATCCATATTGAGCTATTTAAAGTATTGTCCAAATGTAGGTCTAAGATTCAGTAGAATCTTGGGCCCAAATTAATGGAGTCAGCTGATCATGGAGTGAACATCTGAAACCATAAATCAAAATAAACTTTTTTCCTCTTCAAAGTTGTTCTTGTCAGGCATTTTGGTCACAGAAATTAAAAGCTGACTAACACATGGAGTCAGAGAAGACAAGCTTGATTTCTGAAAAGCATACAAGGAAGGAAATGGATGGTAATTTTAAGGGCCAACAGGTTTACGAGTATAAGGCCATCTATCCCCACTTACTTTTTATAGGCAATTCTCACTTCATAAATGATTGAATATTTTATTATGAAAGCACTGTTATATTGTGATTCAAAACTGTGTACAACTTCTCTTTGGGATATTTGGTTGGCATCTTCCAATATGTGGAAACAAGCTCAGTCAACCCTGTAGAGATATATAAACGTGGAGGAAAGGTTTGTTTTTACTGGCATTTCTTAATGATTTCATTTTTTTGTTCAAAATATATTTACTAATGTTGCTTTCATAAATGTTAGGCTTCTTTTCCAGCTATATGAAGGGAGCCAGTGGAAGTATTTCAGCTGATGTGGATGCTATTTAGTTAAAAGGGAGTGCAGAGACTCTATGTGGATGAAGAGGTAGTCAATAAATTGATGCTGATCACCAAAAGGCTGAAATGACTGCTACAGATGTGGTTCTCTATCTTTACATTTGGACATTCTCCTCTCAAACCTGGAATCAGGGTGAAAGGGGGGTAGATTAATGTAGGAAATTGGTTCTCTGATGGGACTGGGTAAAGAAGAAGCTTCTGCGTTTCAGTCCTGCAAAGGGGGAGGAAAGCCATGGCAATGTGAAAGTGATGCCTGCCGCTCACAAGCCACCATGACACATACACAGACCCATAACTATACCACTTTATTCTTCAAACATCTCTGTGAGAATGCCAGAGGAGATGTTATTACCCCCTTTTAAGAGACAGGGCAAAGGAAGCTCAGAGGGGTTTATGAGATTTTCCAAAGATCACTCAACTACTAAACACAGGAACCCAAAAGAGCCCTGACAATCTGGCATAGCTCCAGAGGACGCAGCTCTCTCTTATCTCTTCTGTACTGAAATATTTTTCCCAACTCTTCTCCTACACCCAGTGACATCAAAATGTTTATAAAGATGTCTTTTGCTTTTTCCTTCTTATAAAATTTTACAGAAATTTTGCAGAAAGAATCTCAAGTGCATCCACCTTTTTAGAGTCCTGTGTATCTACCTTCAGGGGTTTGGGTTATAGTTATTCCCACACATTCTGTGCCTTTTATTCCAGTTTAATGAAATTACAATAATTCCAGCAATAATGGATGACATTTATTATGAACCTACAGCATGGAAGATGTTTTGTAAACATCATCTTATTTAGGCATCATGGCCCTGAGATACAGCATCTAATTCCCAGCAGATGCCAAGTGGACAATCAGGATAAAAACCACGACTGGATTAATCCATCAAAATATAATGATAAAGGACCTATCATTAGGTCACCCCTCAGTTTTTTCTCAATAGAAAAATTGTCTTCACTTGCTTTGAATTTCTTCAGATGGAGAAGTTGTTGAATTTGTGTTCAGAACACTACCGGTCTTTAAAAGGTGAATCTGAGCCTCCTAGGAGAAACCTCCGCTGTTATCCAAATCCATTAAGTGTCAAAGCCACCTCTGAAGCCAGTTTCCAGAATCACCTTTGTGAAAAGTAAGGTAAATTATAGCATGCACCCTGCTGATGGAGGCTGAAGCTTCCGCCTCAAAGGTTCCAATACTGGCTTTGTGCTTTCAAAATATCATAAGCTATCAGGGTAGTACCCTAGCAAACAGGAAATAATTGTCAGCACTGCTCATTGGTTTGAAGGAAGCCGTTACTCTAAAAGTTCAAAGTGCTTCCTTCCTTCTGTAAAGAATGCTTGCTTTTCCTCAATAGTCATTTCTCATAAAATCAAGTGAACTGACATCTTGAAAACATGCTTCTTTGCAGACAATGCGTCTTCGCTCAGTCACAAAGCTGAAGTGACTACCATACCCCTTAATGGGATTTTCAGGCAGTGGGAAGATTATCTGAAAGCACAAACTAATAAACACCTGTCTCCTCTTGTGACCTAGAAAGGACTTCCCTTTGGTGGGCAGCGCGAGTTTGTGGCTGCAGTATCACTGAAATTGCTTCAAAGGGATGTCTTGATTATGATATTGTGTTTGGAGGTGTGAACTGAGCTCAATCTGCTGAAAAGCCCTCAACATTTGTCGTCCTGTGCAATACATAAAGAAATTTGAGCAATTCCTGCTGCTCCCTGCCACAATAAGATTAGCGTCTACTTTGCCTAGAAAGAAAGAGGTAAAGAGAAGGAATAAAGGCAAGAAGGAAGTAATGAAGAAAAGAAGGAAGGAAGTGGTGAAAGGAGTGGGGCTGAGGGAAGGAAGAAAAGAGGACAGGAGAGGAGGGGAAAAAAAGAAGTCCCTTTTTTTTCTCTCTCTCTGGATTTGGAGATATTGCAAATATATAAGATATCTTGGGGATAGAATCTGAATCTAAATACAAAAATTAATTTAAATTTCATATGTACATTATACATACATCCTGAAGGTAATTTTATACAATATTTTTAGTGTACTTGCCTTTTTTATTAAAGTCTCTCCACATGAGGTCAGGTGTGGAATTTTTCACTGGTGGAATCATGTTGGTGCTCAAAATGTTTTGGATTTTTGAAGCATTTCTGATTTGGGATTTTCAGATTAGGAATGCTCAATCTGTATTAACCTTCCCTACATATCCTTTCATTGTCTAATTTTAGGTGTATAAAACACTTGGTCTATTAGAAAACATAAAATATTACCCATTAGGCTATGCCTAACTAAATCAACAAGTCTAGTCATTTTCAAATATTTGATTAGATCAACCCAATAACAGAAGGTTAACTGATTTAAAATAAATTTTAAACTTAACTAAATTTAAAATTTATTTTAAATCAGTTAAAGTAGCCAAAGGATTATAGGTGTCAAAATCAAATGAGAAGTAAACAAGTTTAAGAGACTATCTTTTGTTTTTAAACTGGTACACAAAAACACATACCATGTAATGTTTAATACATGTATACATGGTGAAATGTTTAAATCAGGTACAACATATTTATTTCCTCAAACGTTTATCATTTCCTTGTGGTGATAATCCTCAAAATACTTTCTTCCATGTTTTTAAATACGCAGTACATAATTGTTATCTATAGTCTCTACCCTGTGCAGTTGTGTACCAGAGCTTTGCTCCTTTCCATCTATAACTTAATACACATTGACCAGCCTTTCTCCTCCACCTCCCCTACTATCCCCAACTATCCACTACTTTGCAGCTCAAGAATTTCAGTCCGAGCTATTATTTCTTCTCTATTCCATATATTTCTGCTCCTACTGTTTTTTTGAAAGTAATTTGATTGTTATTCTATCTTCTTTCTGATACAAGTACTTTATGTGAAAAATGGTCATCTGAGTACTGTTTTATCCCAGAGATCCTGATTTTTTTTTTAAGCTTTTATTATCGCTTAGTTCAAAGCACTTTTTACTTACTTTTCTTGTGCTTTCTTCTTTGACCCATGAGATATTTATAAGGATGCCATTTAATTTTGAAATAGTGAAAAGTGGGGGTGGGGTTTTGCATATCTTAAGGTGATTGATTTCTAATTAATAAATCACACAGGAAACAGAGTCTGTATGATTAATAACTTTTTTTAAAAAAAGTATCGGAAATGCTCTTTATATTGATTACATTGGTTAGATCTAACACAAAACTGATCAAATTGCATGCTTCAAATATGCACATTTTATTGTACTCCAATTTTACTTCAGTAAAAGCTACGGGAAAATAAATTTTTTAAAAAAATTCAGTTCGAATTTTTTAATTGGTTCCATACCTTTGTTGAAAATTTTCTCTGATAGAGAATTGAAATTATTTTACTGTCTGATCAGTTTCTGGCCCCTTATTTTGAGTACTATATGAATTCATGAAAACATTTGATGCTTGTTGGCATGTGATGTCATCTGGACATGGAAGAATTAGGTATTTATTCTATTCTTCCTAGTATGGCTTTATACTTTTCTTTCCTGAAATTCTAAGCAGGCTGCTTATTTTCTCAGATCTTATAATCACTTTTACTCTTTCAGCACTAAATGGTGCCCAGGACCAGATTTGCCAGGGGTCAGCTATTGGTGTGTTGTTACTATTTCAGTTCCAAAAGAAAACCTAAGTCCAGATTTATCTCATATACAATGTTGGTATGTTGTTCAGAAAGAAACAGGAGAAGACCTAGGATGAGTGGTTTGTTCCCACAGAACTCTCCCTGGGGCTAGGGTAGATTGGAATGACTCATACTATTTCCAGCCTGTGGTTTGACTATAGACTCATCTCTGGGCAGAGTCACCATGGATGGACCAACCCACGCTCCTATGTTATACCCATAGCCACCAAAGCATCCAAGCTTTTTCATACCCTGAACCCACAACCCACCAAAACCAACAGAAGACTGGATAGGGCAAAGGACCACACACTACCAGCTGCCAATTGCTGAGATGAACTTGAACCCAAGCCCATATCAACCAGTCACAGGTGATGCTAGCTGGAAATCTGGTAGATTGGGGCTTCATGTCTCTTTCCCTTGTACTGAATCTAGTCCATAGGCTCCATCCACAGCAAGATGGGGATAGAGACTGTTAGGATCAGTCCAGCAGTAAGTTTCAGGGCAAAGTATTTTGCTTATTTCCCTGCGCCCCACTCACTGAACAGGATCTTGCATCATGCTATGCAGCCAAGGCTGGACCTGTGCTGGTGAGCACACCTGGCCACCAGGACTGACGCTAAGTTGGGTCCTTTCTGAGTCTCACAGATGCAAGAACCTGGGGTACTTCAAGATCCTAACAACTGGCACCGATGAAGGACCAAAGAATCCTATCCCACTGGGTACAGGTGTTACCTTGGTGTTGGCTTCTTTGCTTTTAGAGTGTTATTCCCCCAAATTCTCTCCACTATGATCCTTTATAAAAGGATTGCTGCCTTTAAAATATATGTCTTTAAATAATTAAATAATTATATCTAGTGTTTCTGATTATACTCAGTAGAAGAGTTGTTCTATAAAACCCAATATCCCATTTTCTGAAGTTGGATTTTGGCACTGTCTCTTTATAGAGGCCAAGAATCATAGTAGAAGAGTGATTATACCCATTTATTCCCCATCTTTCTTACTGGTACAGAAATATACTCAACATCTGGGATGTATTTTTAAATGGTTAGTAACCATCTGAGCATTTACATTTGCTTAACTGTAGTAGAAATGCCCCCCATCATAACCAGTTTCGAGTTATTTTCATGATTTTACTGAATTTGCCATTTGAAAGAGACTCACATGATTGGCTCTTCAAAGTCAGTGTATGCCAGCCCTACAAAACTGCTTAAAATTATCTCATTTCTGAAAGATGATGAACAATTGTCATTATGATTATGGAAGCACCCTTGTATTACCATTCTATTTTATTATTGAAAATCTTATTTTAAACACATTACTCATGTTACTCATTACTTAGTGAATACATGCTTAGTGAACCAATACAAGCTAGGTGCTAGATCCTAACCTAAGTACCAATGCTTCAATGGTGAATGAGGAAGACAACGTACTACTCTTCTTAGTACTTACATTCAAGTTGACCAACCAATGCTACATATTAACCTACTAAATATTTAATCAAACATTGTGCTAAAAACTATGCATAAAAGTTAGGGTGCTGTTAGACACAATAACAGAGAATTTAGTTCTAATAAGGAGTTAAGAAAGTAATTTCTAATAAATGATATTGAAGTGGATACCTACAAGATGAGGAGTCAGCCAGGCTGAGTAGAACAAATTTGTTCTCCATCATAAAAACACAACCTCCAAAGTTTCTACCTTCTGGAGAAAAAAATAGCATAGGTAGAATTATGATGAACATTTTCAAATTATTACATTCCAATATTCCATCTACTTTTTAAGTAGCTATCTCCTGGTCCATCTCCCTCAACAGAAGTGTCTAAGAACTGTTTTTAAGAATTTTTCCCTGAGATCTCCGTATACTTGCTGATATTTCTTCTAAATTGAACTTTCAGAGCTCTATACAATAGTCTATAAAATTCAGATCAGCACAGAACATGATCAAACCATTGTCTTGACTGCATGAGGACATAATTCTATGATTATATTTACTACCTTCCAGCAAACCTGTGGTATGATGATCATATTACTAATAAAGTCTCCAAAGTCTGCAAGAACCCAAAGGGCTTCCCCAATAATAGAATCAGATTTAATTATGTTCTTCTTAAGTTTTCACATTAGGCAGAATTTGTTGTACTCTCATTCATGAAATTGCTAACATACTTCAGGTAGCAGTAATTTTCCACAAACATGAAGAGCTGATTAATCATTGCACCCACTCCCAACTCCTCCTCTTTCATGCTTGCTATGTTAACATACTAATGCATAGCAACCTGCTATGTTGAATACTAATGCAAGATAAAAGGTGTAGTTAATTCAGTGGTTTTCAACCAAGGGCATTCAGCAATATCTGTTCACATTTATGGTTGTCACCTCTGGGGAGTACTCCTGGTGGGTAGAGGTCATAGACACTGCTAAATATGCACAGAATATCTCCTTACAAAAAGCACTAAAATGTTAAAAGAGCCAGGTTTAAGAAACCATGAGTTAAAGAGTGATTTACAGACCAATATTTATACCTGGATCATTAAACTATGGCTAAATATTGCATTTTGATTAGTATTACTTTACATATTTTCATATGCTGCCTTAGTGCAAAAAGACTTTTCATTTATCATTCATAACACAAACCGTGTATATTCCATTCATGTAAATAGAGATCCCTCATAAATATTCTGTAGGTTTTAAAAGCAAATGTCAATCATGACAATTCAAAGTTAATTTCATACTTTTTATGTTCATTCCATTTTTTATTTTCAGTAGATCCTTCATTCTTTTTGCTAAGGTAGTTCTTCCTTTTTATTATAAAAATGGTACACCTCGTGTTAAGAAATTTTATAGTATATCCAACTGGACTCCTTCCATGCTAAAAGACTAATAACAATTTTGAGTTTAATGCTACATTGTGTGCTTGCATTTAGGGGATGCGTTAAAACAAAATTCTGCATTCATGGAGATCTAGGCAGCATCCAGATTCAACTAGTGTCACTGGAGGGAGAGGAGACAGATGGAAACCCAGTACACTTAAGGCGAAGTGGCTACACTGACCCAAGGCATCAAAGTGATCTTGTAATCTGAACTTAGAGGCATTTAGATGTATCTAAACTTGCTCAGTTAATACAACAACATTCAAATACTCCATGTTTTATACTTCTAAGCACTCTTTCTTATCTGGCAGACAAAATATGTATATATATACATATATTTTTTTTCCTGAGTTTTTCCATCTGTAACCTGCACTGGAGAGAGCCCACTACACTGACATGCCATCGCTCCAAGGCTGGGGTTGTTGACCCTGAAAAAGTGTGGTTCTATGCTGTGAAGTCTGTTTACTTACTTTCCATCAACAGTTTGAAGTAACCTAACTTTGTAATATCTATCTGCTGGCTACATAATTGACTGCATAATGCTAACATTGAGGGAGACCAATGGAACAAAAGATGCAGAATTGACCTCCTGATATGTTCAAAGATTCTGACAGAATTGACTCATGAGACTCTAAATAGTTTCAAGGCTCAAAATCAGTTTTCTAGGTATTGTTTATTTATTTACTTTTAGTGGTGCTGGAGATTGCACACAGAGACTCATGCATGCTAGACAAGTATTCTACCAGACTATTGTATCTGATTTAAATTTGTTCCTCATCACTTTTGCTTGCAGATAAAAGAATAACACATTTAACAAAATAATAATATTTTCTACCAAGCTATAAATATTTTCAGATGTTTGAAAATAGGACTTAGTTTATTAACTAGGTTTTTAAGTAGCCAAAGGAAGACCACTACAATAAGTTAAACATTATCTCCAAGACAACTGGAGCACTGCTGTGTGCACAGATGTACCACTGGGCCTGTGAAAGATTCACATATTGAAGGTTCTCAGTAACTGCTAAGAGACTGCATAAATGCAGTAATTTCAGTAAACCTAATCCTTTGTTTAATACATGTTTACTCTAGTTCCCAAATGAGGGCAATTTGACGGTTTCTTTTTCATTGTAACTTCCACCAATATCAATTATTATTCATGCATTCAATTGATAGTTAATAAATATCAGAGACTATACAACAAGATGACAGTCTGCCCTTAAAATCAAATTCTATCACCCTAAATTCTTCTCTGTTAAAAACAAGTATGGTCTCAGCTGTGCCCATATCAGCTCATCAGCATAAAGCACAGTACAAAAAAAGATCTTCTTTGAAACATCTCCCATTGTCAGTATACCTTTTATGACTGAGCACATATTTTTCTTCTGCAAACTGATGAGTTGAATTTTTATTAAGAAAGATTTGTGGTAAGACTCAAGAAGATTTGTGTAATATTCTCTCCCATACTAAGAAAAGATCTTCCCATTCATCATCAATGGTTGATAAGAAGTGCTGTTTTAACAACATTTCTGGTGATGAATGAGCATATCCTTCTTTTATATTATAACAAATATTAAAAAACAATCTTCTTGAATCATAGAAGAAATCTTTCAATACAGTTTAATCATAAGGGGTGGAAGTGAAGTTAACAAAGGAAGGCTATGCATGAAAGAAGGTGGCTCCCCGCCATCTTTTCTCTTCTACAGTTATAAGAGGAAAGACTAAGGCCCATTATGCAGTGGACAAACACATGAATAATCATCTGAAATGTGTATCTCTGGTTCATGTACATTAGGAAACAGGAGGGAGAACATTCAGCACCAGTTAATGACCTTCATATGATGGAATACCTCCAGAAAACATAACAAGCTTGTTCCAACTTATAACTCTTCAGTCAAGTTATAGAAATCGGGATTAAGTACTCTTAAGGGTACGTGCAGTGAATGAGTTGACTTATTTCAGCTTCAGGGCAGACTTTAAAAAGGCAGTTGTTTTGAAACTGAGGACTTGATCATGATTAGTTCTTTTGTTATATGATTGAGGAAGGAAAAATAAATGGCCACAGAATGCTATTTAATACTCTGAACATTTTGTGTGGTCTGCATAAATGTCATTTTGAAATAGCTGTAATGGTAGAGCTTCACTCACTATGTGGGCCTTTAGAACATTTTCATTAAAGGCCTCATTTTGAAAGAAAAAAAAAAGTCAAGTTATTTTAAATCTTACTGGACTACAATTAGGATGATGATTTTTCTCAGTGCAAAATGTTGTCCAGAGTTTGGGATAGAATTAAGACACAGGCATAAGTTTCTAAATACTTTATTTTTAAAATCTGCTTTTCATTTTAAAAAAGAATTTGTCAAGGCTTAATAAACGTATTAAGTGTAAAATGTGTTTGTTATCCCAATAGATGCGGGTTGTTAGAGCTAGGATTTTTATCACTTTAGATGTACTGATGTGACAATAATAGAAAATTCTAGTACAGTACTGGCTTAATGTACAGGGTCACATATTTTTTTTTCTATAAGGAAAAAATAGTAAATATTTTAAACAGTAATCCATAGCTACTGCCTCAGTTACAATTTCTCAATTCTGATATTCTCAACTATTCATTCTGTTATTGTAGGTAATAGAGCCACAAGACATTACATGAAATAAAAGTGGGACCATGTTCCAATAAAGTACTGTTTCTAAAATAGGTGGTGGGCAGTATTTGGCCCACAGGTTGTAGTTTTCTACCTGTGATTTAATCCACATGGACACTTATTTTTTATTCAAAATAAACTTTGGAGATTGCAGTTCAGGGGTTGATTCAGCAGCTCCAAATCAACAACCAGCTACACATAACCAGAGATGAATGCTTTTGCACCAAATTCTTGATCTGCTTCTAAAAACAAGAAGAGTGAGCCTTTTTCGTATGATTCACTTCCTTGAAAAGGAAGAAAAACAGTTCCCAGAAGATTTCCACACTCCTCGTCTTCTGCCATTAATCAGATCTGGTCACAGGTCTCACCCTAGGCTAATCACTGCCAAAAAAGAACAGAAGTAGCATGATTAACTAAAAGTAGTTTATTCTCTGAAGCGGGCACTATTGTTGAAAAGATGGAGGTTCTAACACGTGAATGAAAACACTGGCCGAACTGTACACAATCAGTTCTCTGCCATACAAACAGTAGTGAGCTTTGCCTTATTTTGTTTTCTTTCTTAGAACATGAGATCTTGGATGGATTTTGAATTCTATTTTGATTCACAGGGGAAAAACTAAAACTGACTCCTTAGCTACCCTTTGGATCTTTTGCCTTTTCCATGAAATTTCTATGTCTGGTCTGTGCTGCCATATACTTTAGGAAGATATTTTCACATTGCTGGTCATTTGTCTATCTGGAAAATTTCAGGATAAGAGGGAGAAAGTATTTCTATGTATTTTGATCAATGGAAGGAAAAAAATGGTCCCTGATATAGAGCCATAATCTCACAAGCCATAATTACACAAATATAAATTGGAAAATCTAAATACAAAGACTGGATTCTAGTCTTCAGCTACAACTGAAGATATACATCAGTCAAGTTAGAGTATATGTTGCATCTACTGGAATGTGGAAAACTTCAACCCTACACCATCTTGAATAAATTCATACAAAGGAGAAATTCTGCAATTGAAAATAATGTCAAAACATTGTTTGTTGGGGCTGGGTATGTGGCTCAAGCAGGTAGCGCGCTCGCCTGGCGTGCGTGCGGCCCAGGTTCGATCCTCAGCACCACGTACAAAGATGTTGTGTCTGCCGAAAACTAAAATAAATAAATAAATATTATAAAATTCTGTCTGTCTGTCTGTCTCTCTCTCTCTTTAAAAAAAAAAAAAAACATTGTTTGTTAAAGTAATGAGATATTTGTCATAAGATAGCAATGATAGAGTTAGAAAAAGCACATATAGTATCAAATGAAGATTTAAAAAGGGATTGTTCCATTAATCTTTTTCACTTTCTAATGATCTTCATATGTAGTTTCCATATGATAAGTTAAAAGCATTTTCAAATAAATCAAATTATTAGTTACTTTGAAATAACGTATCTATAAACCAGAATGGAGGTTTTTTCCTTAACTAGAAAATGTACAAGTGCATAGACCTGTCAGAAATTGAAACATCTTCCTTCCCAAAAAATGTTTCGGCAGCCCAATGAGCAGCTGAATTCTCAAATCTACCCACAAATATTGATTGCTGCATCCTTTCATGCATGAGACCCTGTGTCTGGTCATTCTAATCTTATTATACACCCCACTGGGTTAAGAAATTGAAGATCTATGTTAAAATGCAAAAGCCACCTGGAAGAAATAAGACATTAAGCAATTATATGCCATTAGATCCTTGATTCATCGGATTAGTCTCAATCACTTGCAAAGACCCTTGAGAGACCCAAGCATGGTCAAGCAACAAATGTATTTTACCAAGGTAGCTAATAGATAAGTTACATCTATGAAAACTGGTATAAGTGGGGTACTTCATTTCTGAGGGAAGACATTTATATAATTAGCAGAAAACATTTTGCTGCTTTGGCCAAATTTCTGTCTATATTTATGCAGAAATTTTAGTAATTCTTTTTAATTTTCTAATATACATGTGTACACGTGTCCATACTCAGGCCAGAGAATATAATATTCACTTAGAATATATTAAGAAATGTTGAACAATGCAGAAGTTGGAGACCAATTCAAACTTAAGACATTTTTTTCTAATTTTACTGAAACATTATGTATTTGATGTTTAGAGTTGGATGGTCTTTGAGATAATTTCTTTAAGTGGCAAAACAGGGATTTGCAGCCAGGCTTGGTGGCTCACACCTGTAATCCCAGTGGCTCAGGTGGCTGAGACAGGAGAATCCCAGGTTCAAATCCAGCCTCAGAAACAGTGAGGCACTAAGCAACTAAGTGAGATCCTGTCTCTAAATAAAAATACAAAATAGGGCTGGGGATGTGGCTTAGTGGTTGAGGGTCCCTGAGTTCAATTCCCCCTGCCCCCCGCAAAAAAAAAAAAAAAAAAAAAAAAAAAGAAAGAAAGAAAGAAAAGAAAAAAAGAAAAGAAAACAAGGATTTTCACATTGTCCTGACTACTTTTAAGGTATGGAATTTTTCTAAACAGTTAAGTTCCTTTACCTGCTGAAAATTAAAAGCAACGCAAAGCAAACAAACAAACAACAACCAAAAAAAAAAAAAAAAACCAAGCAAACACAGAAGCAGAAAACCTGAAGTTTTTTGCACAGTGTCACCATGTATTCCTGTTAGAGCCAAGTAACAACAGCCTCACTCAAAAAGGAAAGTTTTCTCCTGTTTGCCACACCTAGATAGTTGCCTTCATTTATGTCGCCTGCTTCCACTAGACCTATAAACATGTCAATTTGCAGAATTTGCAGCCCCTGCTCTGCTGCCTCATACTCACTTATGATACAAGACAAATGGGATTCTTTGCTATTTTAGAACACCACAAGCTTAAAAATCAATAACACTAAAAATTCTTCAGAAGTATTACCAGATGTTGAACAAAATGACTATAATCTATTGTTATTATAACTACCTGTGAAGTAAGATCCATTAGTGTTAGTAAAATTATTTTCAAGTATATCCTGTAAAATGAAAAAAAGAAGTGTAAAAAATAATAAAAGAGTAACATTGACAGAAAATTTTATCACAGAATGATTTCACAAACAAGAATAGCTTATTGCATTAAGTTGTATAAGGCCATCAGAAACTTAAAAGAATTTATTCTTTGCAACACATTGCTCCAGACTTATAAACTTTTGCAATGTCCAGAATTAACCAAAGTTCATTTAAGATACCTGTGTTAAAATTTAGAAACAAGATATTCTATGTTCAATGTATGTTTAAACAGATAAAATTTTAGTATGCATTTACAAGAGCAAAATCATTAAGTCATACCATATAAGAATTACAGAAATTCCCATCAGAGTTACATATTGTAATAGGGAAGCAAACTTCAGATCTCAGAGGAGATCATCTGCTAACTGTAAATGATCATCTTGTGTGTCAATAGATGTGGAGATAGCTACACAGCATGAAAACAAGCTGTTAATTAAGTCAATTCAGGGAGGAATGAAAATCAAACCAACCAGCCATCATGTATCAGTTATTCACATTTTCCAAGTACTCTGGTGTTTTTGTTTTTACACTCTCTACAAGTTTTTTTAGTATGTCATTGTTAGTCAGACCTAATCCCCTCAGTTGGGTGCAAGAGAAAGTCTTTCTGCACCATGAAATTCAGTCAAAACCAACAGATAATCTATCTGGAAAGAAATGTTCAAAGAAGTTTCTGACAGGTTTCCCAAAGCTAACAAAAGTGCCACTCAGTCACCCATTTGCTCATTTATTTATATGACCAACATTAAGCACCTACCTTAAGTACCTATAACCAATATGTTCATGCCTGTCCTCTTAAATTGTGATAAACAATGAGAACAGACATGGGAGACCCCAGTTGGGACTTCTGGCATAGTTTCTCTGAGGAAATTACACTGAAATCAACTGTGGTGCATAAGCGGGCTTTAAGGCTTGTCCCACTTGGTATCAGTAGCACTTACACTGATACCTCCAATTCCACTTGCTATGACCTTCATTAGCATAAAATACTCCAGTGGGTCCTACCCTAAGACTTTACTGCACTATTTCCTCAGGAGTGTCTCAACTGAACTCTCTCTATTGTCCTGTTTGGGGATTCCTAAAGGCTTTGCTGATGTTTTTACTTGAGAGGAAAACCTTGAATGGCAACTTCTCAAGCAAGGTCCTTATGGGAAAAGGTTAGTCCTACATTTCTATGCCCCAACTGCTTGGGAGTGCAGTGTAGTCATCAGCACCTTTCTGTGAACCCAATGACCATGGAGCCCCCAAGATGGTGTGCCTCTGTTATCTCTGACACAGTTCAGTGGGTTGGACCAGCACCCTGTGACCACTATCTGAGAAAGTCACAGGGCTCTCTTTTTCCCCTCAGCCTGAAGTCCTCTGCTTCTCCTGGGTCTGTTTGCCTGTTCAACAGATAAGCCAGAGCACAGAACCACCTTAAATACATATATGGTTTAAATTTCAACTCAGAAAGAAACACTGTTTGTCTATCATATATGAATTATTCACTACACGTGAACATTCATTTAACCAAGTTTCCTTGATTAGCTCTCTTATCTTTCCCAAATTTATCCAGGTGACTCAATATTCCTTCTTGGAGGGACTGAGGCTTTTTCATTTCCTGGCCCACTTCTGGATTTTCATCCACCCGTGACAAAGGACCCAATGTGTAGGAATCCTTTGATCTTTGACTGGTCATTAACTACACAAGGTGGGAAGAAAGCAATATTACAATGCCAAGTATGGTCAATTGGTAAACAGTTTTCTTAAATCTCAAGTGGCTCCTTCAGGTGACAGTCTAAATTGTAAACTTTTTAAAGGATAAAAAGTTTCAGAGTTATAATATTTGCTTTTGGTGAAATTATCTGAAAATAATAAAGTAAAATAAAATTGTTAAATTGTTTATCTTACTTTTTTCCATTTTTCTATTCAACAAATTTGCTGATTTGATTCATAAGAGAAAGAGTCATTTAAGTGGGATTTTTAAAAAGATAATAATAATAACACTGTCCAACAAAATATTTTTCAGAATCCCCTCACAAAATAAGCAAAATAAGATACATATTTCTTTCATTACAAAATTAATATATGTGGCAGGTTGCAACTAAATATCATAAATCAATGAGAGTAATCTCATCAATATTGTATGGGACTATGAATTCACCACAAATCTCAATTAAAAATTTAATTTTATTTGAACACTTGAATATATATTAAAATGAAATATTTAAAATAAAGAATAATGATATATAATGGTGTTTAGACTGAAGGATAATAAGCATGGAGAACATTATGTAATCAGTAATGGCACTTAGGAAGAAAAAAGTCATAATAATTTAACTTTATATCTTACATCTTCTGAAAAAAAGTAAATCTGAGTCCTGTTTTTCAAATACATAAATATTTTGATTAATAAATTTATGAATCTTAATGTCTCTGGTGAAAAAAAGAACTTTGTACTTTTCTGCTAATTAGCTGAGAGTATATAATATATTTTGAATTGACATTATGAATTTAAACTTTTTGTTTATTTTTTTGGTTATTTTTCAGTCCAAACATAACAAAATTAACATTAAAGAATATTTCATGGGACTGGGGATGTGGCTCAAGCAGTAGCGCTCTCGCCTGGTATGCACGGGGTGCTGGGTTCCATCCTCAGCACTGCATAAAAAATAAAATAAAATAATGATGTTGTGTCCACCGAAAACTAAAAAATAAATATTAAAATATTCTCTCTCTGTCTTTCTCTCTCTCTCTCTCTAAAAAAAAGAATATTTCATGTATTGCTCTAATTTTAAATCAGTAATAAGAAAATATTCACCATATGGTGAAAGCAAAATAGGAAAGATCACCTATTAAAACACATCCAGGCTAAAAAAAAAAAGAAAAGAAAAGAAAAAGAAAAAAAATCACTTTCTGATTTCCTTGACATAAAGACTTTAGATGTAGAAATTTCTAGACCCTTGTGATGGTTTGAATATGAGGTGCCTCCCCTTCAATGCTCTTGTGCAAATATTCAGAAGTGAAATCATTAGATTTTGAGAGCTGTAACCTAAACAGTCTATCCTAGTTTAAATGCACTATCTGAAGGGCAACTGTAAGTAGGTTGGGTGTAGCTGGAAGAGGTTAGTCACTGGAGCATGCCCTAGAAGGTTTATCTTTCCTGTCCCTTTCCCCTTCTGTCTGCTTCCTGACTACCATGAGCGAGGCATCACTTGGCCATGATGTTATACCTCACTGGAGCCCAGAGCAATGAAATTGACCATGTACTGAACGTTTGAAACCATGAGCCAAAATGAACTTCTTCCTCTAAGTTGTTTGTGTTAGTTATTTTGGCCACCGTGACAAAAAGTTGACTAACACAAGATACAAAAATCATTAAGTAATTAAGGGTATTCCTAAAATATGTTGAAAGCCAAGCACACTCTGTTCTAATTATTTTTGTTTAGGCATATTCTATACACTCCTTTTCTAGAACCCAACAAAAAATTAATGACCTAGAGTACTACATAGCCTAAAATCTAAGGAAAAATAGATGCCGACAAGAACAAATACAATAAAAACACTGACTCACCTATAGCATAGTATAGGAAAAAAAGACTCAGGTTTTCATAGACATAAATAAGAACAACTCATTTAAAATTTTTAGCAAATCTGTAGAGGCTAAATACCATAAGAGGGAACTACTTAGAAATGACAGATTCAAGAAGAATTTATCCCCATTCTTTGACCCTTTCACAGACATCTAATAAGTACTTATGAGAAGATTAGGGAGAGAGCAGAAAGCTAAAAAACAAGCAAACAAAAAGCCTCCATTCATTGTGTAGTCCTGTAGGAAAGAAGCAGCCAGAGCTGTAGAAGAACAAGGTCCTGTCGAGACACTTCTCCTCTGTGGAGAAAACCCACAAGACTTAAATTAGTAAGGGGGCAAGGTGCAAGTAAAAACACTTTGTTAGAGAAGGAAGTGTAAAATATATTCCCATGGGAAGAAGAGAAAATAATCCTAGGATCAGGATTCAATATTATTAGAGGTCTCCTACTAACAGCAAAAATCATCAAGGATGCAGATGGAGTTTAACCAGATCACTGACATAGCCTCATCCCAAAGACCCATAAACGCAGACTGAGACTATAGCAGGAAACACAGGCCTCTTTCCCTTACTGCCTCCCAGAACAAACCTAGCTATCAGAGAACAAGCAAAAGTAGTAAACCTTTCTAGAAAGTATCAAGAGAATGAACAGAGATCAATCTTAGGGCAGACTCAGAAGAACAAACAACAAACAGAAGACTGAGGATAATATAGAAATATTTACTCTAAGCAAAAGGCAAAACTAGAAGAATATGAAGCTGGTGGTGCACAAAGGAACCCATAGCAACATTAGCTGAAATTCAGCAAGCCCCTGATGAGATTAACTCACCCACGAAGATTAATGGACAGCAGGAGGCAAGTCAGTTGCAGGCACAAACACTACCTACCTAAGTCTTTACTGTTCTGGTTAAGATTTCTACAATTAAAAAAATAATCAAAGATATGTAAAAAATAAATTAAAAATAAGGGGGTAGAGGAATACTATTAAGAGCTTAATCAACCAAGAGAATCAGACTCAGATTTGAAACCTTTATTGAACAATCAAGCTTATCCTATAGGGTAAGCTATCATTGTAAAGGTAGACCACATGAATGATCAGATAGGCATTTCAGCAAAGAGATGTAAACTGTCAGAAAAATTCAAGTGTAATGCTAGGGAAAAAAAAAAACACACTTAGAGAGATGAAGAATACCTTCAGTTAGCCATCAGTAGACTCCAAGCAACTGAATAAGTGTTCATTAAGTTTTAATATATGCCAATAGAAACACACAAATTGAGATTCAATGAGAAAAGAAAGAGTGGGAAAGAAAAGAACAAAGCATTTAAGAGCTTCAGGAAAAGATAAAATTGGATAACATTACTGCAAGTGTAGTTTGAGTAGGAAAAGAGAGAAAAAATGGGGCAGGACAGATATTTAAATAATAATGGTAAGAAATTTCCATAAATAGTATAAGATATCAAACTATAAATTCAATAATCTTAGAGAATCCCAAGCAGAGAAAATAATCCCTCAAATCACATCTAGATTATAAGCATATATTCTTACATTCTTACACATCTTAATCAACCACAGAAAAAATCACATTTCATGTGGAACATAAATATATCTAAAAAAAATAAAAAACTGTGAGAGTCATAAGGTACCAACAGACTGACATCTGTAAAATGTTTTGTGAGAGACTGAGACCATAAGCCCAGGGCTGTCTGCAAAGGGAAATAATGTTTCTTTCCAAAGTAGGGACAAATGAAAGATTTTGTTATTATTATGTTGCTGTTTGTTTTGTTTTGTTTTTCTGGAAAGCAGAAACTGAAAGAATAAATAGCTAGCAGACTTTTACTACAAAAAAACTATTCAAACAAGTTCTTAAAGCAGTAGGAAGAGAACAGAAGAGAAATATGACCTACACAGAGAAATGACAAGTGCTAGAAATCGTAAAAGGAAGGTAAATATAGACTTCTTAAAACCTATTTTCAATTGCTCAAAAAGGACTTACTGTCTTACGCAAAAATTATTACAGTATACTTGCAATTTACAGAAAACATAAAAGCAAAATGTAGGGCAATGTACAAAATATGGAAGAGAAAAACTATGACTATAACATAGAAATGAAATAGTATATGATTTGAATTTAGATTGTGATTAATTAAAGATGAATATTGTAAACTCAAGGAAAATCACTGAAAAAGTTTAAAGGAGATACAATTAATAATACAATCATGAAGATAAAAGGAATTATAAAAAATGCTCAATACAAAAACATGAATAAAACAAAAAGGATCAAAAAACAAATGAAACAAACTCAAAACACATGTCATGAAAAAAAAAAAAACTTTAATCCCAATGAAAATTTTATTAAAGAGAAATGGTAAAGTCAAAATCCAAATATTCACTGCCCATAAGAAATCCAATATATATATAAAGATGTAAGTAGGTTAAAAGTTGCATAATGGGAAGTGATATTGTACTGGTTAGGATTATTTAAAGGAAAAGAACCAATAGTTCTATCTATCTATCCACAGAGAGAGAGAAAAAATTTTTATGGGAATTGTCTCACACAATTTATGGAGGCCAAAAAACCCATGAAATACTATCTGCAAGTTGTAGAACCAGGAAGGCAACAGTATAATTCAGGCTGAGTCCAAAGGCCTGAGTACCACAGTAGAAAATGGTGTGAGTCCCAGCCTAATATGGAAAAGCAGATGGTAGAGGGGTACCAGGGTGCTGATGTAACTCCTGGGGTCAAAGGAAGAGAGGGAAGAAGTACCCTCCTGAATATAACTAGAAATAATGTTTTACCAACTATCGGAGTTTTTCTTAGTCAAGTCAAATTGCACTTGTAAGGAACTATCACAGAAATATCATAAAAACAAGCAAAAACGAATGTAAATCAGGGTGGCTGTAATAATATAGAAGGAAATAAACTCCAGAACAAGACGTATGATCAAGAACATAAAGAGAGATTCCAAGTGACAAAGTAAATCTAACAACCCTAAATGTGAGTGTTTAACAAGAGAAATTAAAAATTCAGTGGGGTGAATCTCTAACAAGAGAGATTAAAAATGCAGTGGTGTGGGGGGACTCCATCAGGAAACAGAATAAGCAAATTCACAAATATGGTGTTAGACTTCAAAACTTCCTTTTCAGTAATCAGTAGAACATGTGGACAGAAAGTCAAGAAGGAAAGTGATGATGCAAATACTACTATGAACCAATACAACCTACTTGACATTTACATAAAACTCTACCCAATAATTGCAGAACATAAATTGATTCCAAGTTCATATGGAACAATCACCAAAATAGACTACGTTATGGGTCATAAAATTAACCTGGACACATTTAAAAGAATTGAAATCATAGAATTTCTAGACACAGTGGAAATGAATTTGAAATAACTACAACAAGTTATCCAAGAAAATCCTCAAATATTTCAAAATTATCCACCATATTTCTTCATTAACCATGGATGTAAGAAGAAGTCAAAGAGAAAATTTAGAAAATATTTTAATTGAATGAAAATGAAAACATAAATCAAAATTTGTTGTATTCTCTAAACCTTGGCTTATACAACAATTTATATTATCATCTATTTCTGTTATTCATCAAAGATGATAAACAAGTGTCACATAGGCACACAAAAAGATGCTTAGAATCAGTAGTCATTAGGGAGACACAAATTAAAACCAAAAGAAGATATCATTACAAATCTGTTACTGTGGCTAAAGCAACAATAAAGGACTGATAGTTCCATGTGCTGATGAGATTGAACAGCTGGAACTCTCCTACATCACCAGTTGAAATGTAATATGATACAATCACTTTGGGAAGTTTGACTATTTCTTTTTGAATTGAATATATACTTACCACAAAAGCATTTTCATTCTTAAGTATTTATACAAGAGAAAAATATAACCAAACAAACAAAAATATATAAGTTCATATAAAAGCCTTCATGCAAATGTTCATTGTGCCTTTATTCTTAATCACACACACACACACACACACACACACACACTCACACACACTCACACACACACACAAAGCTGGGAAAAAGTCACATTGACAAAGGTCTTTCTCAAAAACATATGCTAAGTGAAAGAAGCCCAGGTTCAAACACTAGATACTACATGATTCCTGAATATGATATCCTGAGTAAGAGAAGTCATAAAAAAGCAAATCAGTGCTTGTTGAAGGCTACACAATTTGGTGAGGGGTGGGGGGGAGTACAATGGAGCACAATGGGGTGATAGCAATGTTCTTTATTTTGAATTTTGTGGTTATATATACATATACCACATTACAGAATGCTATGTCATTATCAAAATAAATATTATAACTATGCAATAAAAAGGGTACATTTTTTCATATTTCAGTTTTTTCAAATAAATCTATCTGGGAAGAATACTGTAATGAATTTCTTTACCCAGGTCATAACCACAACTAACATTTGGATTTACTTCCTTTTATTGCTGTGTGTGTGTGTGTGTGTGTGTGTGTGTGTGTGTGAGATTACTGAGCTGCATCTCCAGACTGTTCATGTTGTTTTTTTATGAAAACACACACACACACACACACACACACTCACACACACTTTCTTCTGGAAAGTATATTTCATCTTTATAAAGCTTTTTAGGAAAAAGTGGTATGTTTGGATTACATTGTACAAAGGTTCTTAGAATTACACTGAGGGTCCTCATCCAACATAATTTTTTAATTCTACACTTAACACTATACTGACAGTATTTCCTCATTCTTAAATTATCTACCAAGACAAGTTTTTTAAAAAAAAAAAAAACAATGGTGCCATTAAATTTCATGTTATAGAAAAAATTCTTATATGCAAAATGCTGATAATTATTATCAAATGTTATAATATATGCAAAGTTTCATAATCCATGTTCTAGATAGATTTTAGATGTCCATGTGTTCATTGACTCATTTTTTCATTCACTCTTGAGTATCAATAAACTGATACAGGACAAAATGAAACTAAGTGAGGTTCATTATCTCAATAATGTGACTGAGTAGTAGAGACACAGCCAATTCAAAAAATAATTACAATCCTGGTGACATATGTTATAAAAGAGGTATAAAAAGTTCAATTATTTATAATATTATTCATATAAATCACTATGAGTCTTTCATAATGAATCACTTTATACAGCTAATCACCATTAGGTTTAATTATTTTGTAAATTTGCATTTATATGCCTGCATTAATGAGATTTTTCTTTGGTCATAGTAACATTCTGGTCACTCTTGCTTTGAATATATTCTGCATAAACCTATGTTGAGCAGCTTCAACATAACATCATTCATAAATTTCTCTTTCGTGTGTCAGATTTAAACCACAACACTAACTAAAAAAAAAAAATTATACTCTTGTGCAGGGTTTCTCTTAGTGTGGAGGCAGGGTAATCATAAAGAACTCAATCCTTAGTGAAACCTTTTCATTTTTATAAGAGTTCATCAAGTCTTTTGCCCCATAGTTTTAACCCTTAATTAGCAACAAAGAGACAAACTTTATTTTATGGCTCCTCTTGAGGCTGAAGTACTCTCTCTGGCAAAGTTGTCCCCACTTACCCAACCATCCCCACCACCACCAGACCACCAGCCCCTTGGCAACATTGGGATGGAAGCCAGGGCCTCTAGCTTGCTAGGCAAGCACTCTACCACTGAGCTGCATCCCTAGATTCTGTTTTTCTTTTTTTTTTTTTTAACCCAAACACACACACATACAAACAACACACATGCACACACCGTGTCCATCTATTCTTCTGAAAGGTCTAGATCTCATCTTTGAATAAAACTTTCTTTCCTCGAGAAAGTTCTAGGTTTGAATTACATTGTTTAGGGATCCTTAGAATTGAACTTAAGGTCCTCAATTTAACTGGCACCACTCCCTTAGCATCCATGATAGATTCAGTACACCCCTCCCTTACCTGCAGAAGATGGTTTCCAAGACCCTTAGTGGATGGGAGAAACCCTGGAGAGTGCTGAACCCTACATATGCTGTTTTTCCCTCTGCATACACACCTTATAGTGTGCTGTGGTCCTAACTTTTACAATCTGAATGAAACAGCAAAACTGCCATGAGTTTCTTTTTTCTTTTTCACAATTTCATGAACAGAATATTTGATCTTATTGCACAACTCTGTAATCTCATCATATAATTTCCTTTCCTTAAGTGGGGAACTTTCATCTTTCCACTTTAAAAAAAGGACTTTACAATTTCTCTTTGGCATATCCAAATTGCCAGCATAATTATTCTTGTTCTTTGGAGCTATTATTAAGTAAAATAAGATTTAATTGAACATAAGCACAATATATTATGACAATTGATCTGATAACAGAGAAGGCCATTAAGTGGGTAGCATATACAAACGTAGGGACGCACTGGATCAAAACATGATTCACAATCTGAGTGGCTTGGTAAGAGATTGAATGATGCTACTCAAAGAAAGGTGTACAATTTAAAACTTATGAATTGTTTCTTTCTAGAATTTTCCATTTAATATTTTTGAACCATAGTTGACCAAAAGCAACTGTAACCACATAAAGGTGAAACCATGAATAAGATGAGACAACTCTATTGTGAAATCAGAAGAATTCAGCTGTATAAATTACTGTACTAATATAAGTACCAATATAAGTAATATAGGAATCTATTTGACGCCTCTAAAGCTGTCATAACAAAATACCACAGACTGGGTGGCTTAAGCAATAGAAATTCATTTTCTCACAGTTCTAGAAACTATTGGTGATTTTCATTTCTACTGAAACCTCTTGACACCTGCACATGGTCACATTTATATTATTTTCTCACATGTTCTCTCCTTTGTTCACATGTGTATCCTCTTCTTTTAAGGACACCAGTCATATTGGTTGAAGAATCACCTATATATCCTCATTTTACCTTAATTATCTCTTTAAAATTACCTCTTTCAAATATGTCAAAACACTATGTGTTGGAACTTCAATATATAAGTTTGAGATTGAGGGAGAACCTCTTTAATTCATTACATAGGTTATTGCTTAACAGAGAATTGCTACTGAAAAAAAGTGTTCACTTACACCAGGACATAGTAGTGTACACCTGTAATCCTAGCAATTTAGGAGGCTGAGGCAGGAGGTTTGTAAGTTCAAGGCCAGCCTCAGCAACTAAGTGAGACATTTGACAACTTAACAAGACCCTGTCTCAAAAGTCAAAATTCAAAAGGACCAAGAATGTAGCTCAGTAGTAAAATACTCCTGGGATCAATCCCTAGTACCAAAAAAAAAAAAAATGGAAAAAATAAAAACAGAAAAAAGAAAAAGTGTTCATTTTTCATCCATATAGAATAATGTACTACTGCCTTTGAACTAAATAATGTATTGTTCCCATTGAGGAAGTCATACACTTTCAATACAATGCGAATCATGTAACTGATTATATTTTGCATCTTGCTTTGGGCACCAGGAAATCTGTGCTCAACTTAAGTATCTGTGTTTTACTTAAACATGCAGTCGCTACCTAAATTTCATCTTTCCTTTAGATTTTGATTAGTTTATTTTACCTGTCTGGTCAGAATCTTGATTCTTATCTTTTATTTGTTTATTATATGTGGTGTGCAAGATGGCATCCTGGATGGCTAGATTAAGTGAATAAATAGTTGGGACATTTATAAGTAGATATAAAAAAGACCTAACATCTAAGTGACCACAGGTGGCTCTATCAGATTTTTCTGAACTATATTAAGGCCCCCTGCACTGTAAGCAATAGTATGTCTAATGATAGAAGAATTTAAGTGCTAGTTAGTTATCTTCTTTGAGTATGTATTCTTTGTCTTTTGTCTTAATACTTTTAAAAATTATGGGGGGAAAAATCACAAAACTTATTGCCTATCAAAAGACAACAAAGTATTTGTGCTGATTAAGAGAACAGACTCTAGATTTAGACTTCCGGGTCTGAATGTTGGCTTGACCCATTAGATACTCTGATCAAACCATGTAAAATCTTAATACATCTCTTTTTTTCCATTTGTAATTCAAGGATAGTGGGAATATTTAAATTCTAGAGATGTTATGATGATCAAATGAATAAAAACTATTAAAACAATTCCAAACAAATAGGATGTATTTATTCATTATGACCTAATATCATCCCAGAAAAATACATTCCAAAATCTCTTCCTGAGTTTTTGCAGACATCCTTAAACTTGCCTTTCCTAGACAGTCCTGCAGTTCATGAACTACAGCTAAAGATTCCTGCTCTACATATTTTTCAGCAGTAATAGATGAAGTTGAATTTAACTTATAAAACAGTATTTCTGATCTGAATGACGTTTTTGAGCGTCCACCGAGTATATAACAGTAGAGTATCAAAATATATTGTTTTGTACTTTATTACACTTCTTTTTAAAGAAGTAAAAAGGGCTAAACAGCCCAAATGACATTGAACTGTGAAGTGTTATTTGGCCATGTTTTCTTCTGGGAAATGACATTGGGTAAAAGCTTTCCTTTGTCTTTTTCTATGACAAACATTTAGTGAGCATCTCCTTTGTGCAAGGAAGTCAGCTGAAGAGAGACAGAGATAAAGTATCTAGTCTTTCCAAGCAAAGGCTTAATGTGGATTGTGGCCAATCGATGAAACCACAAAAATCAGCATTGATTGTGAAAACAATCAGAAGGATGGACTAATTGTTCTCATGCTGATTCCCTCGCCACATGTGCACAATCTCAGGCATTCGATTTCTAAATATGATTTTATAGTAGCACAGACTCTTCTTTCTTTCCTTGCTTTGTTCACTCAAAGATTTATAAAAGATACTACTTGTATGTGTCTTCATGCATGTCATTACCCAAAATAAATAGAAATAAAAGAAGTGATAAACTAAATTCAGCCTGGACTTGTTAATATAGAATAATTTTTAAAATCCCTTTTTTTTCATCAAACCCCCACGTGACCATGACTAACTCATCCACACAGCCTTATAAAACAGTGGACTGAATAAAAGATGAATTGGGCATACTTGATATGAACATTAAAAAGGGAAAATATTTTACCCAGAAGCTTGTATTTTGTTATAATAAAAGCTCTGCGTTTTTCCATTGTATTTTAAAAGGACTTTAGTTGTCAAATAACTTTGCATTAGCTTTGGTTTAGCAGTGATGTTCTTTTCTTTGAATCAGTTTGCCCACAGCTCTTTAAGCCTTCACGTTTAAATTAAAGAGAGAAAAATAGCTAGCATGCAGCATCTTAGCGACCTTGACACTCCATCATTATTGCCACAAACGTCCTTATTAAATTTAATTCACTGATGTCCCTGATCCAAACTACTTTTTTCTCCTAAGAATACAGTACATGCCTTACTTATATACTAAATCAAATTTACTGGTATCTGATCAGTAAAAGAAATCTTTAAATTTAGTTAGATAAAAAGGGCTTATATCAATTTAAACCACCATAGGAGAATTTTCTACATGGTCCCATCCTTAGTAGTTTTTGTTTCAAATTGACCTTAATAAAATATTTATAATAACTTCATAAAGTTTAAATATACATTCATGATAAGATAAAATTAGCAATCAGGTTGTAATTATCCAGAGAATTGATGCCAGTGTTTTAGTAAAAAATACAAATAAGTTTTGCCGGTTTATCCATTCTTTGCTGCACTATTTAGTGGAATTAATTCCATCTAATTGTTGTACAAACATAATTCTATATCAAAAACTTGATATATGCTATATAACACACTGACACACCAAATTACATTTTCAGAAAATAATTTAGTCACATATATGCTAAGATAGCCATGATCAGAAAATAAAAGCAAATTGAGAAAGGATACAGTTAAAAAGCTAATTTTAAATATAAAAAGGCAGCAAACATGGAAGGAGGTTGGTTTTATTTCAGCATTTAGTACAAGGAATAGATGGACAATTGGGATATCAGATAGATCTGATTTCAAAACCTGGAAGACAGATAGACAAAGTCAAATGACAGTGGAAACAACCCAAGTGTTCATCAAGAGATGGATGGATGAACAAGATGTGGTATATGCATGCAATGAAATGCATTCAGACATAAAAAGGAATGAAGTTTGAATACACAGTACAACAAGGATGTACCTTGAAAATTATGCTAAGTTAAATAAGCCAATATTATAGGATAAATATTGTATAATTCTACTAATATGAGATATCTAGAATAGGCAAATGCACAGAGACAAAAAGTAGATTTGAAGTTTGCTGGGGCTTGGGGGAGAAGAGAATAAGTAGTAATTGCTATATGAGCACAGAGTTTCTGTTTGGGCCAATATCAAGTTTTTTATGTAGAATTATGTTTGTACAACAATTAAATGGAATTAATTCCACTAAATAGTGCAGTAAAGAATGGATAAACCGGCAAAACTTATTTGAATTTTATTGCAATAAAAATAGATATTCAATCAATGGGAAACAGGAAAAATAGTGGGAAAATTGCACATTAATTACTTAGGATGTAGACAGTGTTGTACCTGGCACATGATATGTATTCAATTAACACTTGATTGATTTAAAAGAAAAAAAAGGGACCCTTGTCTTTAAAAGAATGGAGTCCACAACACTGGAATGTAAGTTTTTCGATAGTTGGTACTATTTTCGTCTCCTTACCCCCCTATAAACGTAAAGTTCAGGTATCTAGTATATGTTGAGTGACCAGTTGAGGAAGCTCAGACTGTTACCTTGAATGAGTCCACTATTGCTTCTACTTCATGAAGACAAAACAATGTAGTAAATAATAGAGAATTGCAAGGCACCTCTCTAAAAATTTAAAAATTAAAACATTTGAAAGTCAGAAGAGAGAAAGAATTGAAATCTCAGATTTATTGGCATACACAATGTCTCAGGTATATTATGAAACTCTATTTCAAACTATCTTTTACAAAAAATAAAACTGAAGGTGGAGAGAAAGATGAAATGAAAAGAGCATGTGAAATAGATATGAAATGAAAATGAGTTAAACAAGGCCAAAGAGCTCCTCACAAACATTGTTTGCTTTTATTAATATCATGAATTCAGAAAGCATTGTCTTATACTTCTCCAAGGCCTAGTAGAGTGCTCTTTTATGTTGCAGGAGATGATAAGCAGTATTTATTACTTAGTCAATTTGGGAATTTTACTATGTGTGTGTTAAAGAGACTAATATAACCATGCTGCAGGTATACTATACAGAAAGGCAGAAGTATAAAATCTCCAATTCCTGGATCTAGAATGTTCAATTCATAGTTAACATTAAAAATAGTAATCTCTGCACAATCATCTGAACACTCTCTTTGTCCTTCCCATTCATAGCCATACATTTTAAAAAACAAAATCACTAAGTTAAAATTCATTCTGGATTTGTGATAATGATGACAGTAACTGCATCCTATGTCGGAATACAACTTTTTTATTTTCTCTTCCCAAAAGTATACCAACCAAACAAATATAAAAAACAAATCCCTAACAGACCACTCCAAAGCTACTAAATAAATCATGAAGAGATATCATACAAGATAAACAAACCCAATTAGAAGAACAAAAAAAATCATGAACTATTGTTTAAAAAACACAAAATAGAATCCAGCAATATGTAGACCACATATTCTTCTCCCAAGGACTCAGTCCCAAAAGAACACAAATGTCTCCATCTGTGGAAGTCTAACTTCTTTAGAATAGTTGAACTTTGTGTCCATTCTTATCTATATTATATTAGAAAATAAATTAATCCTTAAATGTTAAATTTCAAATGTATTATTCATTTTACATGTATAAATGTTATATTCAGAAGCCAAATTTAAAACTTGAGAATAAATATCAAATTGCAATGACTCTAACACATAATTTAAGAGAAATTTGGTTTTACCTCACATTTTTAGAAGAATATAATTTCTTTTAAAGTGTGTTATATTTTACAGATGTCTGCAGTACTATTTACTAAAATTACACTCTAAAAATGTGCATCCTTCTTTTTAAAAGAAAGTATACACATCTTAGCTCTATCTAAAAGTGATGGAATGAACAAAATAGATCTAGTACCTATTGCACTATCACATCTTAGTCTCTAATACCTACTGAGCAACTTTCCTGATATTGCCCAGAGTCAGCTTTATATTATAGGTGGAGAAAGAGATTGTTATCTACTAGAAGGAAATATTTCATAGAAGCAATAAGAAATCTACCTTGGGTCTGAATAAAAAGCTTCAAAAATCCAACTTAATTTTTTTTATCTTCCCTAACTTTCTTTTACAATTAGTTTAAATAACAGTTATAGTTGGAATTTTTAAAATATTACTTTTAACCTTTGCAAACCCAACATAGTACAGATGCAGTAAGTAAAACTCAAGGAGTTTAGTTGATTTTTCTAAGGTTACACTCTGCTAATTAACATCTAATGTAGAATTTTTTTTTTCTGTTAGCTTTGAGACTCATATTGTTTGATCAGATATTCATTTTGGCAACAAGGTCCAGACAACGCATTGCAAGTTGAATCTTGTTCCTTATTGGGCAGGACTTTAACATACCTGGTTATGTATCTTGTAAGAATCTTCTTTTTTCCTAGGCTGTGTTCAAGATCATAGCACAATATTAGCATTGCCATATAAGAAAGAAGAGAACAAATGAGACTATAAAAGAAAATGGGTGACAAACACACAGAGAGAAAGAGTAGATAAATGAATGATAAGTAAGAAGTCTTGAATCCTAAGGTGTTAAAATAATGAACATTCCCTAACCAAGCCATTAGTTCATTTGCTAAAAAATACAATTATTAAATATTAGTTTTCTTCAAAAGTCACCAATAATAGGGCCCAATCATAGGGCCCACTCATGATGGTTTAATAGTAAATTCTGAACAATCAATACAACTATGTGGAATATTCTTTGTAAAATACAAGATCTGGATTCTGAACATGTAGCACAGGCTGAAGTGTCTGACATCCATATGAAAGAGGTTTTGCCCAAAATATGCAGCTCATGCTGTGACAGTGACAGTGATGTGCACTGTGTAATGTCAATTCAAGAGGGGAGGCCACAGCAGAGTGAAAAGGAGCCCTCTCAACATGCATTTCATGACACTATGGAATCACTTAAGAACAGTGACTGCAAAATGACTGAAAAATAAGCTAGATGTGACACTTGCCTTTAGACCATTTAATGAAAAGAACCTAATAGGGTGTCTTCCCATTTGAGTAACAGCATTTTTACTCATTTTACCATTCTGTTTACTCCTCAATATTTGGCCATGCTTTCTGTAGATTCAGGGCACCATCATATATTTACCAGAAACATTTGTCACTGTATTGAAAAATATTACTTCACCCACCTCTGTTCCTCTCTAGTGGATGCCATTGTTAGGAACAAACCAATCACACCCTGAACCAAGCAACAAATGAAATAGCGTAGTCATTTCAATCAATAGCAAAACTCAATTGCACAATAGTGTTTCCCACTGTTGCTGACTAGTGCTAATCCACTAGTTAACAGTTATTTGACTATTGCAAACTAATTTGCTAGTGTTTTACCACTAGTGATATCCCTTTCTTGTGATCTGCAAGCCCTTCTATGTTAGTGAGTTGCCATCATACCTTTAAAATTTCCAAAGGTATTCATTCCTGGTTTGTAGAGCAAAATGTATGCTTCCTGAACAAAACTGTGTATGCATCACTACAGGAATAAACCTTCATTAACCAAGTTTCTTAAGGGAATCATTCCCCTTGTCAAGTCTTTTCCACTCTATGAAGTGAGCCAGGAAGATCAATTACCCCTAAATATTTTTGGTAAATGCTGTATTTTATGTAACATGTATTGCATAATTAAATATGCAAACACTGGTAAGGCCCAACAGCCATGTTCTCACACTAATACTTGGTGATCTAAGAAAATAGTTTTATACAAACTGAACTAAACAGAAAAAAATGCTTTTCTACTATTAATTATGATAAAAGCCTTTTTGTGTCTATATGTATACAACTTTCATTTTGGCGATATCACTGTCTTCTTCATTAATACTGTCTTAAACCCAGTTGTACACCTCATGCACGACAGGAGACACTCCACACAGTTTCAGTATAGGAAGAGTTCACTATTGTATTGATCACCTTGTTGTTTTTGACATATTTAATTTCTCCATTAATTACATTTTTTTCAAAGATGTGAAATGTGACTGCATTTGGCCAGGTGGTCATTTAATGAGCATCTGATATCTGTTTTTCCATTTCTCAGCAGATGCATATGAGACAAAAAAAATGTCAATATCATATCATCTCTTGCTCAGACATGTAGGCAATAAAGCTCTATGTGCGGGAATTTTACAATCTGGCAGGGAGAATAAGCTTCCATCACAAATAAATCTAGAAGTGTTAACTGAAAGAGCTCCCTACTGCCTCTGACTTAAAGAGATTTGCAGAGAAGGGAAAATGTGCCCCAGCACCCCCATCATTAGCTTTTATCCTCATTGTGGTTTCTCTTCTTACTTCCCTGCAGGGTTCATGAAATAACTAGAAGTGACAGATAACTTCTTGTCAGAAGTAGTTTAGGTCCTTCTGCTATAGAAGGCAATCATCCACATACCCTCAAGATTTTCTTCTCTTCACAAGTGAGAAAATGAGCAGGTATGTTATAGAATTGAAGAGAAGAAACAAAACTTTTGGCTGAAGCTATTGCCTTACCTATTTATCTATATAATAGATTTTAGCTGAATTAAAAATAACTTTTTCCACCCATGCTAAGTGATAAAAAGAAGAGTAATTCAAATCACGCATTTTCTTTCTTAGCAGTTTGTAACTCAATTTAAATATTTAGTTTTAACCTTTGAAGTCAGTATATTGCAGGAAGCGTAGATTAGGGACATCCTTAGTGATCCCAGGCTCTTCTGCACTTACTGGGTTTAGCTGTCTGCTAAACATAGAACATTTATTGGGGGAAACTTTAAAATATAAATTTTGGCCTGTAAATAATAAAAAATATATATTTGCATGTATATTTGCACAAATTATTTTATAAATAAATAAATGAAGAGAATTATTTTGATGAAAGTTTCTATTGTTCAGTGTGATATGGCAAAAGCTATTCCATAGCCACTCCTGCCTGCTTCTACCCAGAATAAAGCAATACTTCCTGGATCTTCTATGCAGCTGTCATTTGCCTACTTTGGTATTTTACAAATGATTCCTATGAGTCTGTTGATCCTTGCCTAATATGGCCTTCACTGTGGCACCCACAATTATTATTGCATCCTTATGAGTTTGCTTTGTTTGGAACTGTAACTCAGTCTTTACCAACAATATTTCTTCTGTGTTCAGACAAGATAAATATAAGCAGGAAGGGCAGGAGGGTTTCCTATCTTTTGGTGATAATTGAAATTATCAGAAAGGAGGATTTCTGAAATAGCTTAAATTACCTATGTAATCCTGAGATACTATGTCTTTCAAAGCCTAGAAAAATTAAGAATGCCTATTTCTATGGGCAAGATTGTACTCTGTTAATTTTTTCATGAACATATGGAAATTGAAAAATACCAAAACCCAAACCTGTCAGAGTTTCAGACTGGCCTTAATATCAAATTCTGTGACAAGTTGAATCTAGATATTATTTATACTGCTTGAGCCCATACTCAACCCAAAGTTGACATTGTTCAAATATTCAAAAAGGCCTAACCTTAAGAAATTTCCTAAAAAAAAACTTAAAAATAAAATCACATTACAATCCAGCAATCCCACTACTAAGTATATACACAAAAGAAATTAAGTCATTATGTCAAAGAGATTTCTGCAGCCCCATGTTTATTGCAGCACTACTCATAATAATCAAGATATAGAATCAGCCTAAATGTGTATTAGTGGATACATGGAAAAAGAAAATGTTTTATATATACATGGGCAATTCTTCTCAGCCATAAAGTGAGTGAAATTCTTTCATTTGTTATAAAATGGAAGAACTTGGAGAATATTGTATTAAGTGAAATAAGCCTGACACAGACACATCCTGTATGATCTCATTGATACGAGAAGCCTAAAAAACTTAAAGAACTCATAGAAGGTTAAAGCAAGGTAGTGGTAAATAAGACAGGGGAGAGTGGGTTGGGGATGAAGAGTGGTTGGTCAACACGTACAAGGTTAAAATTAGTTGGAAGAAATAAATTCTGATATTCTGTTACATGATAGAATGACTGTAGTTAACAATAATATATTGTGTACTTCAAAATAGCTAACAGAGAATTTTAAATGTTCTCACCATAAAAAAATCATAAATGTTAAAGGGGATAAATATACTAATCACTCTGATCTGTCATTGCACAATGCATACCTATATCAGACATCATGTTGTACTTCATAAATATGTATAATTATCATATGTCAGTCAAAAATAAAAATAAAACAAGAATAAAAGATCCTAAGCTCCAGAGAAAGGGGCATACATGTCATGATGAGGAATATAATCTATGTATTCATTCAACCATTTTCCTGGTCATTCATTGCGTGCTGATTTCCTCTGTATACCAGAAAGAAAAGATGAATAAGGTTGTTGTCCTTACAGAGCCTACACTCTAATGGGAAGAAAGATACTAAATATGCATCTTTATGTCAGTATTTATAGAAAGCAATAGAATGAGAAAAGGAACTGCAGATTTTAGCCACCATGATCACAGAAGGATCAGGTAGAAGGTGACAACCTGGGACCTGAAGGAAGTAAAGTAGCAAATGTATTTGGCTTAGGTCGTATAAAGCCTTGCTAACTCTAAAAGTGGTCTAGAGACCACTAACAGAAGCATAACCAAGGAGCTTGTTAAAGATGCAGAATTTCAAGCCCTACCCTAGAAATCTTGAATCAGAATCTTCTTTTCAACACTATCGCCAAGCAATCTTCGTTTCAAGACTATTGCCAGGCAAATCATGCGTACACATTCCTGTCTGAAAAGCTGAACAGTGTAGTAACTTAGCAGCCACATAGGACTGAAATCCAAATCTTCTAATTTTTAATTTCTTTCTGTTCTTCATCTTCTCAGTATATATTCACATTTTCATCCTATTATAAAATAGTCTAAAAGAATATGAATCCTTTTAGAAATCTGGAAAAGACATATTTTCAATATGGTAGGAAACTGTTCATATTTATCTAAATGTCAGAGCTTTGATAGCAATAATGGACCTAGTCTAATGTGCTGCATCATATTTTACAATTAAATCTGGGATTTTAATAGCAGCTGCTGAGTTGATGTTCCCACTTATGAGGGACAGGAGTTTTACTCCGGTTCCTCAATGCTAGGCACGAGGCCAAGTAAGAACACAGCAGTGACAGAGGAGATGGATAGAAATGAACCCATGGAGCTCTCTCTCCTCCTGTACATCAAGCCAGAGCCAGGCAGCATGCCAGCTCCAATTCTCCTGGCTGGGAGCTCCACTTGCCCCTGCCTAGGCTTGTGGCAGCCCTCTGCTCTCCCCAGGGCATGGGCCCTATTACCCTGCCAAACTGCTCTTCATCCATGTTGAAGAACAAAACCTTTGGCTTATGGTACACTTAAATAACTATTTTCCACTATTCCAGAGCCAGACCTGTTCACATGGTGTTCAGAGTTTAAAGTAGAATGACTCACCTTCAGGCATAAACTATCACTGGAGAAATGCCATTACTGGCACTTAGTACTGTCCCTGTTATCACTATATTTATAAAATTGCTCCAGGTCTTCCACCAAAAGAGAAAAAAGCAAGCATTTAACAAAGCTAAAAAATAAAACCAAAAATAATAAAACGCACATACTAATTTATGAAAAAAAATCAGCAAAGTGCAAGCCTTCCTCTTTTTCCCTGCTCTTATCTTTTGAAGTAATTTCCTGAATGCTTTTCTCTAGAATGGCTTTTTCTTTTTTTCCAGAAATATACCAGAGGGCATATTCCTAGCTTATTCTTTCTTTCTACAACTCTGTACATTTGCAACCCATAAATGCAACGATAAAAGCTGTCATGGTGGCTCATTGGGGATGCATGCATATCAGGAGACTGGCATAATTCCAGATCATTTACCATAGCCTCCAAGTGTTCATTCACATGGAAAAATGAGTTGCTTGAATGCTTCTAATATGTGTGATGGGGAGAAGGGTGAGTGGTGGTGGTTGTTGTTTATGTTTTGTTTTGTTATTTTTGTTTGTTTTCTCTATGCATATCAATGCCTTTTCTGAAGGTATTTTAAAGAACCTGTATCACCATATAATCAGTTCTTTACAATGCTCTAATTTCTTGACCCCTTAGAAATCCTAAGGGAATGATTCTGAGTGCCCACGGAAGTACTCTGAAAAAGAAACAGCATGTGCACAACTGTGGAAGGTGATGGGACACACATCTCCAGAGCTATGGAGACAAGGAAGAGTGGCACCTCTCATCAAACTTTAATTTCATATGGTTGTTTTTCCCACCAAGTATTCTGTGACAAAGTCATTCGTTTGTGTGCACCTCACTTTGGATTTTAAACCCTGCATTACACCTGGAATGCCAACTGTAGATGGGCCTCTCCAGGAGAGTTCTGAGCTCCTTCTTTCAGCAGGCAGTCTCTGAGAATTTCTAATGGTAACATTTCCCTAGTAAAAGTGCTGGGCTATTAGGAACTACCCTTGTTTTACTCAGTTTTTTTTTTTTTTTTTTTTTTTTTTTTTGCTGTGACTATAAGGATCCCACCAGAACAACTGTAGAGGAGGAAAGGTTTATTTGAGGGTTCGTGGTTTCAGAGGTCTCCATCCATCAACAGCCAGCTCTATTCCTCCAGGATTGAGGAGAGGCAGGACATCATGGTGGAAGAGTGTGGCAGAGGGAAGCTGCTCACATGATGATCAGGGAGCAGAGAGAGAAATTCCACCGGCCAGATACAAATATATACCCCAAAGCCATGCCCCTCCCCCCATTTCCACCTCCTCCAGCCAGATCCTACCACTTCTGTTGCCTCTCAGTTAATCCCTATCAGGGGATTGATTCAGTGATTGGGTTAAGACTCTCACAACCCAATCATTTCTTCTCTGACCCTTCTGGTATTGTCTCACACATGAGCTTTTGTGGGACACCTCATATCCAAACCATAACACTCCTCAAAATCAATATGAGCAAAAGCATAATGGATTTCAGGTTCCACAATTCTTTACCATTGTCCCATGATGAATGGGACTTACAGAATGGGAACATGCTTTAAGGTCATTCTAGCTTCCAGATAACAGTCTTTTCTTGATTATCATTAACATTATTTCTCTTACATATTTTTACCATATCTAATTCCCAAAGAAGATTTAAATTGAACTACATTCACAATTAGTCCATTAAAATTTGGAGGGAATATCCAAAACAGTCAAAGTAATGGTTCTTAAGTTTTTAGCAAAAGTATGATGAAAGCAATAAATCCTCTCTCTATAAAAATTATGGATATGCACATTTTGATATTCAAGGCTTAAAAATAACACAAACTCATAAGAAAAAAACTCAAAATTACTGCTTAAAGTGTGGAATGCCAATACTAGAGGTTGAAACCTCAACTGCCAAGGAGACCAGGCAGATAAGAGAGTGCCCTGTGCTGAGAGGAACAGAAAGAGGGTGTGAAAGTCCCTCGGAGGAGATCCCAGACAGAGGCTCACCCAGGAAGAGCAGCTACTCATCTCTACTGCCTTGTGGCAATGCAGGGTCAAAGATGTAGCCAGAGATTCCAATGCTTCAAGAGAAAACTCAAATACAAATTTTTATGTAAAATATCTCAAAGCTTACGTTTCAGAAGCTAATTTAAATTTCTTTTAAAAGCTGGGCAGGAAAATAAAAAGTAAATAAGATAGAAGGACCACAACAATGGCTGAATGACAAACATCTGCTGTTTAAATATTCTGTCATTTAAAAAGATTTATGTTATTCTGGTAAGTCTCAGTAGACAAACTGGTGTTTTTCTCATAAAAAATTAATGGGCTAAAATATTCTTGCTACTCCACCTTTAGGGGTAAAATTATAGGAGTACTTGAGAATAAGACAAAGATTTCCCTAAGAAATCAGCTTTTAATCTACTTAAACAAATGGAAATATAAATCAGGAACACTTTTTAACAGAGAAGAAAATTTTATTCCTAATACAGAGGATAGTAGATACCAATCAGTAGCTTAGAGCTTTAAGTCTGTTCTTGAGCACACTATGCTGATTGACCAACCAAGATCATGCTAGCTGCAAAATGTTCCCTCAGACAACTCTACAAATTGAACCATGAAAGGGAGCAATTTGGAATTGTCCATGAAAGTGATAAAGAACAACTTCAAACTTTGTGTTTTATAATGTGAAAAAGCAACACTAAAAGTTTCAGTGTGTTTGACTTGAGGCAAATTACTAAGTAAAATTAATATAACAATATTTATTAGGGATTATCCAATTCCCCCTTCCAAATATATAGTTACCTTTGATGATTTGGACCAACATCTTCTGAGGGTGCCCTAAAAAAATCAGCAGGAAGAGAGTCTCAATTCTGCTCAAATTTCATTGATATAAATGAATGCAACATTAAAAAAAACTATTAAAAAGTTTCCCCATTAAACCAATATATGCCTGTGCCTCCAAAAGTTATTGGGCCATGAAGAAATAGTAAAACAAAAGATAAACTTCTACAACCTAATCGTGCCTTGTTTTCTAGTTGGAATGGAACTATGAGGTGACTGGGCATTTATCTAGCTGGAAAACATTCAGCAAGACCTCATTGAGACAGACTGCTCTTATATTTTATAAGATGGGAATATTGTACTCTAAGCACATGGGCTCTGAGCCTCACCAAACAGCCCCCTGCCCCAAGAATTACATGGAAGCAGAAACACAACCAAACCATGTAAACTGTTTTTAGCCATTATGAAAAATAGTATGAATGTCTCTCAAAAAATTAAAACTAGAATTACCATGGAATTCAACAATCCCACTACTGAGCATATATCCAAATAAAATGAAATCATTACATTAAAGAGACGTCTGCTCTAGTTCATATCATGTTCCTTAAAGCACTAGTCACAATAGCCAAGAAATAAAATAACCTGTTTCCATCAATTAATGAATGGATAAAGATACACACACACACACACACACACACACACACACACACACACAATGGACTATTACTCATTCTTGAATGAGATCCTGTCATTTGCTACAACATGAATAAAAAGAAAATACTTAAGTGAATTAAGATAGGCACAGAAAGATGAGTACCTATGATCTCACTCATGTGAAATCTAAAAAAGTTGATGTCATAGAAGTTGAGAGTAGAGTGTTGTTTACCAGAACCTAGAGAAAGGTTGATCAAAAGATAACACCACATTACAATTAGACAGAGCAAGAAGTTTTGATGTGCTATTGCACAAGAGGGTGACTACAGATAACAGTAATGTACTAAACCCTTCAAAAAGCTAGAAGAAGGGATTTTGAAAGTTTTTAATATAAAGAAGTGATGTTTGAGGAGAAAATATTTTAACCTGATTTAAACACAACACATGTACGCAGGTATCCAAACATCACAGGCTATCACCTTAATATTTTCAATTTTCATATCACCAGCTAAAAATAAATTTAGTCAAACATAAATAAATAGATTAATTAATTAACATTGATGATTTTTTTGAAAGGCCAGTTACCAAACCAGAACAAGTCTATGAATGGGACAATCATTCCATCATTAGCCATTGTTTGTTTCACTAACTCCTATTGACCAGAGGGCCCAGCTCTGTGCTTATTCTGAGGAAGATTGAAAACCTTTGCACAATTCTGAGTGATGGAAGGGGGTGGGCAACAATGACAAGATTAAATTTCTTCTTTGCTAAGCAAGATGAGGCCTCTGAACTAAGTTGAGGTTAATTTTTTAAAATAAGAACTACATTATTATTATTTTTTAAATCCAAAGTTTGTCAAGTTAGTCTCAAATCCAAAATAATATTTATAATCATAACAAGCCTAACAATGTTGATATATAGCTTATTTTGACTTACACAACATTTTAGTTGATCTAGACAATTATCAGTCTGCCTTAGTACCAGCATTATTACAAAATACAACATTTCTCATCTGTACTTACCAGATTCGTGACAACCATGAAGTAGTGTGATCAAAGGGAAATTCAAATTCAGGAAATGTACAAAACAGCTATTGAGCATGAAGTTAAGGTAAAAATAATGAGCTAAGATATTTTATTGAGGAGGAAGAAAAAAAGTTCAAATATATTTCCACACCATAGGATTTCTGCAATATTCAAAACTAAAGAATAGTTATTAGGAAGAATCTTGTTATCTTGATGCAAAATTGACAGTCTCCTTGTATGATTATTATTCTCTCAGAGGAAACTGCTGTTTTGAAAATCTTGTCAGTACTAATGGAGTGAACTCAATACTTATAGGTATTCTGAGTTAAATAGTAAGCTTAGCTTCCTCAGAGGCAGACCCAGATTCTCACATTAACCTAAAGTGGCATACAGAAAACTGTATTGAAGAAACCAAAGCAGGTGTCCATCTGATCTCAGTGATTTTTCTCAGACCAGCCCAAATAAAAATTAATGTAGCTCATAGACCACTGCACTGAGTTTGAAAAATGTGCCTTTTCAAATGATGACATTTTAAAATTTAATGCAAATATATCCATTTCAATGAAGCAATTTTATCCATCCAATAAATATTTACCAGTGTCTTACTATTTTCCAGCACTGTTCTTACACACACACACACACACACACACACACACACACACACACCAGGTAGTAAGTAATAAATCTAAAAGATATTTAACAGGAAAAGATTCTATGAGAGTTGAGCGCTACCCTAGGCAGAGTGTAGTCATCAGGAAAGGCCTCTTTGGCCTCACTGATGAGATGTTAGATGGGGGACCAGATGAAATGAAGGCATGAATGATGAAGATGTCAAAGAGAAAATCATGGTGAGCCAAGGCAAGATGAAATGAAAAGGCCCCAGGGCCATGCACACCTGCTATGACTGAAGGTCAGCATGACCTGAGCACCCAGATCAAGGGGAAATGAGGCAGAAGAGGAAGTCAGAGAGCTGCTTTAGCCAAACCATGTGGGCTGTAGTGCTCTTGAATTTTACAGTAAATGGGATGAAAAGCCTTTAGAGGATCTTGAACTAGAAATTTTATAGGATGACTTTTATATTAAAGCATCAATCAGGCTGCCGTGAGGATAGTAGGTTATAGGGGACAAAGTGAAACTAGCAGGTCAGTTAGAGGCTACAGCAATAATTAAAGAAAGAGATGAAAGTTGCTTGGAATAGGTGATAGAGATGGAAGTAGTGAGTGTGGATATGTTTCAAAGATAGTACAAACAGAATTTGGTGATTGATTGGATCTGAGAGTAGAAGAAAAGAAAGAATCAATGATAGCTCCAAAGTTTTGACCTGAGCACCAGGCTCAGCTAGGCTAGAGCTGTTACTGTCTGAATCAGAGAAGACTACAGTAACATTGGTGTCAGAAAAGATTTTTAAATTATCTTGAACTACTTAAGTTTGAAGTGCTTATTAAATCTCTAAGGGAAGATGTCAGAAGGTAACTGTATATATGAGTCTAGCCTTCATAAGTCTGAAACTCTAAGAGTTGTTATATTTATGTGTCATTTGGAAACATGGGAGTAGACAAAAACCTCTAGGCAATGAATATTGAAAGGAAATAAAGAGCACCCAAGCTACTGAGCACTATGGCATTCCATTACCCAGAACTGGGAAATACAAAGAAGAACTATGAGGAAAAAGGAGACATTAATGGAGCATCTATTGAGGTAGGAGGAGAACCAAGAGAGAGTGGTCCTGAAAAGCAATTAATGCAGATGCTTCAGGAAATGGGAAGTGACCAGTTGTGCCAAATCCTGAAGATGGGTTGGGTAAGATGAGTGCTGAGACATAACCATTGGATTTGGCAACTGGAAGGCAGTCACGACAATGAAGAAAGTAATTTTTGAGGGGCAGTGGGAAAAAGAAAAAAAACCTTATGTGAAGTGAGTTCAAGATAGAATGAGGGAAGACATAGCGTTAGGCAAAATAAACACATGTTTTAAAGAGGGTAACTATATGAAGTGGGGATAGGAAGGGCAGCAGAATAAAATAGACACTAATATTGCTATATGTATATATGTGACTGTATAACAAATGTGATTCTGCATCCTGTACACTCAGAAAAAATGAGAAATTATACCCCATTTGATTCAAATATATGATATGTCAAGAACATTGTACTGTCATGTGTAACTAATTTTAAAAAAGACAAAGGTAATAGGTAGAAAGGAAAGTGTGGTCAAAAGGGTTTTATTTATTTGATTGCTTTTAAAAGGAAGCATATTTATATTCTAACAACCATATTCTAATTAGTGGGTTAGCTTTCTGTCGCTTGAGAAAACACCTGAAGTGTTTACTTTTTCTCAGAATTTTTGAGATTTCAATCCCTGGTTGGCCTAGTTGTTTATGGTCTTGTGGGCAGAAAATACACCATGAAGATAGGAGCTTGTGGTGGAAGAGGCTGCTTAGCTTATGGCAGCCAGGAAAGAGAGGAAGAGAGAGAGAGAGAGAAAGAGAGAGAGAGAGAGAGAGAGAGAGAGAGAGAGAGAGAGAGAGAGTGGTGTCCCAACATTTTATTCAAGAGCACACACCCACTAGGCCCCATTTCCTAAAGGTTCCAGGGCTTTCCAATAGTGGCGGAAGCTGATGTCCAAATCTTTGGCACATGGTCTTGAGGGGATAGTTAAGATCCAAAGTATAATAATAAGGAAAAATTATGATGCAAAAGAGAAAATGAGGAATATCTGAGAGGTGGTATAGAATATTTGACTGCAAAGTGGATCCAGTGTGATATTGTATGAGTCAGTCTTCGGAACGTAAATTGTTCATCCTTTACAATGGTGGCGGTAGATAGGGGTGTTAGAATATTTCAGTACCAATGAGAAGATTTGGTGGGAGTTCTCTTCTATTGGATTATATTCTATTCATGAGGAAAGAATGATAGATTGCTAATTGAAAGAAAAGAGGATAGAGTATGTGTTAGAAGTTTTCAAAGTAAACTAAGGAATGGAATGGAAATGCTGGTTCCTTATAGGACAGTAATAAATTTCTATTTGCACCTGAGCATGATTGGTGGCAGAAAAGATTTTTAAATCATCTTCTACTCCTTGAGTTTCAAGTGTTTATTAAATCTCTAAGGGCATCTAACAAGCAGAGTCTACTTCATAAACCATGGCAATTCATAGACAGGTAGAGTCTTTACAGAAAACAGAAAAGAGGGGTGCCTAAGATAGCAGAAAACATAAAAAAAACTAGAAATAGAAGACCCAGTCAAAGTAGAAAAATACTGAGAACTTCTCTGGCATTTGATAGATCAGAGCACAGGCAGGGATGGTATTCAAAAGGGAGTGGCATGAGAGTCCACCTGACAAGAGGTAACATAACTAAAGTATCATGTGAAAGAAATGTATGAAAAACTATGAAACATTATTAAAAATATTAAAAACCTATTAAATGGAGGGATATGCCATAAATATGAATTGCAAGATTCAATATTGTAAAAGATGTTAATTCCCACCAAACTAAAGATTCAAATTAAATCCAGTAAAAATGCCAGAAAATCTGTAGATGTGAGTATATAAATATTTATATGTTTGTGTAAATTTGAAGATTACAAAAATTTATATGGAATCAAAAATTATTTAGAAATGCAAATAAAACTTAAGAAAGGGACACAATTAATCACATGCATAAAAAGTTACACTGGTTAATACTAGAATAATACTAATTGTGTGTCTGTCATGATGATTTGTAAGCTAAGCAATGAAACAGAATGGAGAGTCCAGTAACATATCAAAATGAATATAGTTCTCCACCACTTATAGGTGAAATGCAGGAAAGGCAGTCACTGCAATAAACAGTGCTGGGTCTAAGTGTTTTATTTTTATTATTTTTTTCTGAAATATATATATATGTTCTGTCCTCCTATACACAAACTTACAAAAGTTATTTACAGATAGATCACATATATAAATATGAATGATTAAAAAAACTCCAGAGGAAAATGATTGCATGACCTTAAAATAGGCAAGATTTTTCCTGAGCAGAATACAAAAACCACTTCTGTAAAAGAAAAAGATAAATTGATATGTATTAAAATGAAGAGCTAGTGTCCTTCAACAGACATCATTAAGAGAGTGAAAAGCAATGGAAAAAGAGAAGAAAAAAAAATTTTCAACAAAGGATTTGTGTTTGAGTATATGAAAACATCTGAAAATCAAAAGAAGAAATATATACAACTTATCAATTCATTAGAAAGAAAATAGGCAAAAGGCATCAGATATTAACAAAAGAGGAAAATATAAGAGACATTTCACCAGGTGCAAATAAGCATAGGAAATGGCATTCAACCAGTCCCTTAAATAAATGCTAACTAAAACAACAATGTTATATTAATCCATATCAACTAGAATGGTCAAAATGAAAAAGGCTAAAAAAAAATGCCAAATGTTGCTAAGAATGTGGAGCAACCAGCACTATAATATATTGATAGTGGAGTGTAAATCAGTCTGTGCTTCATGGAGCACTGGGCAGTATCTACTGAATCTAAACATATGCTTATTCTGTGCCCAGCAGTTCTATTTATATGTATATAACCAACAGAAAGAAAATACACATGTGCCCTCACAGAAACACAGGTAGTAAAAAGTTTATCTAGTGACTTGAGAAAATGGAACAGAGAAATGTCCTTTCACCTAAGGTCCAGAGGCAAGTTAAGAGTTTATGAAAGGAAAGTATTATAATAGGGTCTCTGAACTGAAGCACAGAGGACAGGACTATGGCTCTGGGGTGTATTTCTCAGAACAATTTCAGATTCCCTTTGTCTTTTAGCTCAAGGAGCCCATCTACAGTGACCTTCCTTCTAAGTGTGTCTCCAAACTAGATGTCTCTTCCATGAATATTTATTATCCACACCACCCTACCCCTTATCTTCCCATCATCCACTCCATTCTTCATTTCACTCAGAATTATTCTTTGAAAGCTCAAATATGATCACATTATTTGTAGTATTTTCCTCTGCTGTCAGGATCAGTCACTGTTGTCTTCATGGAGTAGGGAAACTTGAACTGGACCCCAAGGCTCCTACACTCACCCCTCCTTCAATCCAGCTAAGGTGCTTGCACTGCTACCACCATGTCTCTGTATCCTTTACTATAAGCCTCCCCCACTGCTACTGACAGCAGTCTTTTCCAGCTCACAGTCTACTGATGGCTCCTCAGGATTCCAGATACAGCTCAGATAATAGTCCCTCTGTGAGGTTCAAGTGCAACTCCTCTGTGACATGGTGATCATCTCCCAGCAATGCACACATGTAAGCCATTCTATCCTCTGACCTCCCATAGAACCTGGGACTATATAAATTGTTTTGCTTTTCTCTTATTTTATTGTCTCTTAGTTGTTTTCACATAAGACAAAACTAGATTTAAATTCAGACTCAGACATCTGTAATTATCCCTTAACCTTTTATACCACAGTCATTTATCAGTTAAAATCAAGACTGTCACTCATAGTAAGTTCCGATTCTCATCATCAGCATTTCTGGAAATTTCTTTTCATCCAAAAACAGAATTGAACAGCACAAAGGAAAAATATTTTCTATTTACATAATGGGACAGAGAATTCTTTAAGTAAAGCATTTTAGTAACAATGACTATTAATGCCACCAATCTAAAATGATTAACTGCTCCCCAAAAGTGAAGAAATATCAAAAGCAGCAAACACTGTATTAATGTTCCTTTGAAGATACTGTGATTTTTTCCAAATGTATACTATACGTAAAACAACAAACATCAAGTAGAAGAGTTAGAGTGAAGATTGAGCACAAAGGGAAATCTTATATTCACTCTGTATTTATAGGTTGTGTGTTGGGAAGTACTGGGAGAGGCAGATGGCAGGAAGACAGACCCAATTCTGTGTTGTGTTACCTCCTGTCATCAGTGACAGCAAATGGATCTCGGCTCCAAATTTGCAGTCATAGGCTCAGGGCGGTTAGCCTCAGTGATTATCTAGGGTAATATTCTGTGGTGCATTTTCCTTGCTTTTAGTGGCAAAGCCTTTGATTTCTCTCTAGTAGCACGAATTAATTATGCATTACAATTGCCAAGTAAGAGAAAGATTTTACCCTAAATTTACAGAGACATAAAAAAGGTTAAGTAACCTTATCAAGGTCACACAGCAGGCTATCAACAGAGCCAGCCATAAGTCCTTTGAATATTCACCAGTGAAATATTTAATATTAAAAACAAGTTTTCCCAAAGTACTGTCAAAGGTAACGAACACTGTACTTTGTGTGCAGAATGAAAAATGAGAATTCTCTGAGGAAAAACAGTGAAATGACTCACTATTGGTTCCAGCTGAAAGAAAAACACTCGTTACAAATGTTCCTATGTTTCAGTCCACTTTCTGCAGAAATCCTGAAAACCTTTTACAATTTGTAAGGTTATGACATCCTACACTATTGTAAAATGGTCTGTAGTCAAAAGAGCCTTTAGCCATACCTGAAGTCAAAAGACCTGGGTTTGAGTTCTGACTTCAATTACCACCTGTGTGACCTTGGACAATCACTTATGCTCTCAGAGACACCACTCTATTATCTATAAAAATGAAAACAATAAGACAATAGAGACCAAGGTTATTATGAGGGTTAAAAGGGATAACCGAAGTAAAAACTGTATTTCATAAATTGCTACATAAATAAAAAGGTATTATTAAAGAAGAAGGACACAAAGGTATTCTTTCAGTTAGAAAGTGAAAAATATATAACTGCAACTTGGAATTTCACTTAGGTTTAAGGCAGAAAAAGCACTGCCAAATGCAGCTGGAAATGGAGATGTGAAGTGCAGTGTATTTGGTTACTTTTAACCATGTTGGAACAGCGTGCCTTCTTTGGTCTGAACAAATCTGTCCCTACTCATTGTCAACCAGCCTAATATAATAAATCCTGAGGGATGTGCTGAACTCATTTGGTCAAGGTTTTCAGCTTGGGGCTAACAATCATGTGGAGCAAGCACTCTGGCCTCACAAAGCCACCGTGGAGTCATTAGTGTCCATATTGAGCACATCAGGCTCTGATTCAGGTTTTATCGCAAGCAATACCTTTGATATATTTTTCATGTTCACTGCATTAAACATTAATATGTGAATGTCACAATAAAGGGTGCAGTTTTTCATTAAAGAAATAAACAGGCACCAAATTTGAGCAAGAAAAAATCAAATATCAAACAGCAAGGAAAATAAACCAATATTGTCATTACACTTAAGAACTATAACCATGACATACAAAGAGGCTAAAAAGGTCAGATTAGGGCTAAAATCTTTGACATGCCAAGGAAAAAAATTATTTTTACTGGTTTTCCTCTGTAACCTATAATGCAATCAACATAATTCCTCCAGTATATATTTTATACAAAAGAAGTTTCAACTAAAAACTGTAGATGAATCACAGCAAGATGCAGCATGATTTATACAAGTAAACTGAAAATATTCCAGTGAACACTATACTTGTTGTTTTTGGTTTCCAGCAATTTGAGAAATTGCATTCAAGTTAAAATATAGCACATGTAACAAACTTTCTTCAGAAAAAAAATTAATGTATTGCTTAGAAATAACCCATCATTCTAATAAGGTCTAACTAAAATGTATTAAATAAATATTTTTTTAAAAAAACTTTTAAGCCTGAATAATTCATAATAACTTTTCTCTTTAAAAAAGGACACATTAAAGTGAGATTTTAAGGGTTTAGGGTTTTTTTGTCAAAAATATAATTTTATTCTTTTAAAACCTTCAAGTTCGTATGTGAAAAGTGTTTGTCTCCATTGATATGATGGTCCAACTACAACTGAAACATCCTGATCATTTAAAAATAAAATAGGCAATTTTATAATTCCCAGTGTAATCAATTGGGACATTGCTTTTTACTCTTAGATATTAAATTACTGAAGAGCTATGTATACAGAAGTAAAGGGAGGTTGGGATGGTGGAGAGGGTATATGTATATCCTGCTAGAAAGAAACATATGTTGACCACAGTTTTCACAAAATACCCATAACAGTTTTGACCAATGACTCAATTGGGAAATAATAGAAATATTATTTAAAGGGAAATTGGTTGGAAATGGTAGTGGTGGTGGTGAACAGTGGAATCATTGTAAAAGACGTCTTTGCTCCTGAAAAGAATTTTTTCCTGAATATAAAGAAAAGATATGGGGCTGACGATCTGAGCATATTAGAGAAGCAATTCTGCCATAGAATCAATTATATTAGGATATGTTGGATATAGAAGACGCAAAGAAAATATAGAGCTGAAAATAACCATAGTGTTTGGAAATTAGGATTAAGGAGGGGAGTCACATCATCCAATGAGTTCAAAATATAAAAAACAACATTTGGAGAAATGATCATAAATTTCATTTCCAGTGGAATAAGTGTAAGAAGCCTGTGTTTCATCCAGATGGAGATGTAAAGTTAGTATCTGGAACTATAAAGCTAGAGTCATGGAAGATTCTAAGGCAGAGCTGAAACTTAGTGTGCACAGGATTAATTAGAGAGCTCATTATAGTGCAGATTCTGGGTCAGTAGGGTTGTGGTATAACATGAGACTCTGCTTCTTAATAGCTCTCTTGCAAGCCTTGCTGGTTCAGAGATGATACTTTGAGTAGCAAGGCTCTAACTACCATGGGAAATAACCTGTTGCAAAAATGTTCCTCACATTTGAGGGCATCAGCCTCAGATATAGACAAGCCACAGAGGTCCATAAACTGACTGAGAACTAAGAGCACATGACATAAAACAGCTTCACATTGCTTTGCTCCATGTGCTTTACCTTCCGTGTGTGTGTTTTCTTTCTGTTGACTATATATAAAATATTCAACAAGGAATACAAGAATTTAATCAGTCACAAACAAACTAATTCCATTTAAAATGACTGCCTTCAATTCATACTTTGGATGCAATTTGGCAAATGTTTATAACCTCTGAACCACAATGCCCAATCAAGGACACAGGTGATCATTTTGTAATGAATGAAACTTGAATTCCAGTCCCAGTTTTACCACCGGCTTACTGTGTCAATGTCTGAGCCTCGCAAATATCTCTCTCTCTCTCTCTCTCTCTCTCTCTGTAGGATCTTGCTGTGTTGCCCTGGATAATCTCAAATTCCTGGGCTCAAGTGTTTCCTCCTGTCCCAGCCTCGGGAGTAGCTGAGACTACAGGAATGTGTCACTGCAACTGGTTTGGACCTCCCACTTTTCCTTATGCAATTGAAAAATTCAATCTAGAAGATTTTTCTCTCTCTTATTTCTTAATTGATCATTCCACCCCTATTAAATCATTCATCCCATTTTACCTCTATCAGCCATTTGGGTATCTACCCTTCCATGGAGTGCCCATCCAGGAAAGGCAGGGACCATATTTGGCTCCTCTTCATGTTCAACTCCTGCCACCTCACACAGACCTTTGGTCACAAGAGCTGTTCACTGAGGTCATATCTGATAATCCTCCAGCTCCTGAATTCAATAATTCCTTAATTTCAAAGCTAGCATCATGGTCAAAGCCATCATCTCTTAATAAAAATGCTCACCCAGTTACCTGGATTAGTCCCTCTACTCTCGTGTCCCTGATTAGCATGGCTTCTCTACTGCACACTGAGTGGTTCTCAGACCCAGGGCTGAGATAGCAACTGAGGCCTTTCAAAGTGTGAGCACTAATTCTTATTCCTTTAAAATTCATTTGCATTTTTTTTTTTTTTTTTTTTTTTTTTGGTCTACAAACCCAACAATATCCAAATTCTGCTATACTGGCGCTAATACCATCCTAGTACACAGACATTATGCTCTGATCTCTGGGCCTCAGGCATCAGCAGAGGAGTGGGTATGAAAAGGGTCTCAGCTGGCTACAACGGTAAGCTGCGTACAAAGCTTTAGACAGCTCCTTTTTTATAATGAACTTATTTCACACACTTTCCTGAATCTGATGCTTATTACTGCAGGCCACACCTGGGTATCCCTGTTAGCTGGAATAGATCTAGGAGGTGCTTGATATTGGAAGGGACTTCCTTTGTAGATAGATTGTGTCTGTAATCTTCCTTGCCCCAAATGCACTTTTTAGGCAACACGTGTCATTTCTGTTATTAATTTTGTCATATACTCCAAACACAGAATATACCCTCTGTTGTCTTCACCTTGACTTTGACCCTACTTAATGTCTTTGTTTTTCCACTCTCTAAGCCTATCACTGTTATGAATCACAAGTCTCCTGTCACAGTCTTCTGATAACTTAAGTTGTCCTAATGGCCTTCCTAAACACCCTCTGCAGTACAATCTGTTCCTCTTGGCACTCACAGCACCACCAGCTTCTTTGGGTACATTCTGTTCATAATCCTTCCTGGCACTGTCACTGTGCACCAGTGATGGAGCTCATCTCCCCAGTGTTCAGTGGCTGCCACTGAGGGAGAGGAGCTGTGTGCAGTATGAGATATAGCAGGCTGCTCATCCAGACTCCAGTCTGATGATCGCCATATCCTATTATAGCCCGAATGACTTGTGAAAGTGCCATCTGAACACATTGGCATGATTATGCACTTCTAATTTGAGAATCCAGTGCAGAGCAGCAAAGAGCCCTGGAGTGGGGCACAGCCAAATGGCTTTGCTCCTCATAATATGATGACAAATCTATTCAGCAGGCACCAGGCCATTGCTAATGCTGCTCTTGGATGGAGTATATTTGAAAACAATACCAACAATAACTTCTATTCTATGATCCATCAAGAACAGCATGTTCCAAGTATCCAGCCAGTACAGGTGCCCAGCTAACACCATGAGGCATGAAAGAGGACATTGTACCTTTCTAGAAGGAATCCACCACTATAATCAAAATGTCTTCCCAACACCTCCTCAGAAGAAAATCAGGTTTTATAAACCCTTTTTTATTAACCATAGTGGTACTTATTAATCCAAGTGATTTTTCTCTCTCTCTGGTTTCCCTGTTGAGCTCTGCATTGCAACTCATTCATCTGAATTGGCTCTTTATCACCTGTTAGTGCATTTCCCAATGTCCTTTCATGCTGTGCAATCCTGGGAAAGGCAGGAACCATAATTGACTTCTTTTGATGATCAGCCTCCATCGCTCACATAGCCATTTGCTCATGGGAGGTGATCCCTCAATGTGTACACTGACTAAATTCAAGCTCTAAATGCTATGATTTTAAATGTAAAGAGGATCTGTTTCCTCCAACCTCTCCTTTATACTTATCAACAGATAAAATTCCAACAATAAATCTTGAAGAGTTATATAATATTGAAGCTATAATTACCCTTAGAGTTCATGCATTACATCCCAGGCCTCTTCTGGTGAAGAAAAGGAAAGCACCAGAAGTCAAAGAACTCAAAGTACAGGCTCCCCTGTGGCAGAGCCAGGTCTATCTTTTCTATCCTGGCGCTGTCCACATTCACTGTTACGATTCCTCCAAGTGGTTGCTACTACCATTTCATCACTCTCGGTAAAGCTCCGTTTCTTGAATTCCTAACTTAAAGGTGTAAAATAAAAGATTTCTTTCCTGCTAGAGATTCATCAGCATTTAGTGCTGCAGCTTTATGAAGAAACATAAATCACAGCTCCAACCCCAATTTCCAAGAATCTTAATACTATGACAAATGAGACATAAACTTTCTTCAATAAACAAAGGCCCTTGGCCGTTCAGAGAAAGACCTGAGGCTGGGACACCATGCTTGGCATCACTCCAGCTGCCACCATCTCAATAGAGTAACTGGGATATGGTGTGTGGGGCCATCCCTGGAGCAGCATCCCAGCAGTAACTATCAGGACCATTGTAATACCAATATCCATAGCAGTGGCAAGCAGTTTGCTAAATCCTTTCCTTTGGTCTAGTCTGGGTTTTATCAATAAGGACACTCAGAGAGAAAGATACTTGAAAGCATATCTTGTTTAGAAGAGTACAGGTCACAAATACCAAGAAAATCTCTGTTTAAAATCTGAATAATAGGGTTATTGTTTCTTTATAGCATTGAATTTTAACTGTGCCTACAGAGTGGAAACCAACAGAGAACTACTAAGGGTACCAATATCTGGGCTGACTCCAGACCATTTCAATTTGAATTTTCAGGGTTGTGGATGTGGGAATGGGCATTGTTGTGTTTCAAAAGCTCTCCAGGTGATCTTAATATGTAGCTAGAGTTGAGATCTCTGTCTGCTTTTATGATTTTTCTATGTCCAGATGTTCTCGTTAATTTTTTTCCACTGTCCTACATGCCTGAGGTCTAGAAAAGTTCTCTCAATAACAGAGACTCACTAAAACATTGGTGGGGACAAGGGAGTGGTTTATGGGGCACAATGTGGACATCCTCCAGGCAAACATCTCAGAATTTTATTGGATAAGGAGAAACAAGGGAGCTATGTGTGTCAAAAATCCCCCCATTAATTTCTCACCTCTAATCTTCCTAATGGTAATAGATGGTTTCCAAGATTTTTCTTTTTTTCCTTGAAAATATGGAAGTAACATCTAATTTTCTCATTTTGCTCCATGTTGTGTTGCCAAAATGTATAAAATACTTGTCTCCCTTGATGCTTATCTTCAAATCAAGTCTGATTTCATTGCCTTTGACCAAAAGCTGTTGCAGAGATTATAGAGCAAAGCCTGCTGTAATCTTTATCTCCAACTGAGTTACCATTTGGAAGTGCACACCTAAATGTCTTAAAGGAAAAATAACATTTTAGAAGCAATTAAAAAATTAAATCATTAACTTATTATATCGTCATAGTTCTAATTTTTTAATTGTCATTTCAAAGAAGGTCTCTTAATTTATTTTCCTGTGTTAGAAAAGAGACAATGTACTATTTTCAGTAGCCCATTGATCTTGGGTAACTATTAGTTGAAATTCATTTGAAAAAATATCTGACATAGATCCAAGGAGATTAAGTGAGGAAACATATGTATACAGCAATTACCCCATGAAGCCTCCACATGCAGTACCACTGGCTGGGAAGCTGTCAGCTGGTCATAAAAATGTGAGTTTGGGAATAATCACTGTATCCAGAGAGATTAAGCAACTATGATCACTTTGATTCTCATGTCCTACCTTTCTAGAGGAATAGGGGCAAATACATTACATGAAAAAGAGAATACTCTCACAAAGAAAATAGAAATCAACCAACACAACCATGAAAGTGAACAAGCAACTTTAAGCACTCTCCTTAATAAAACAAATTCCTGAACATGTCCCCTTCAATTATCTGCCATCAGTTAGTATTAACTAACTGGATACATTGATTGTGATATAGTCACATAATGGAATACTACTCAGTAATAATATCATGAATTTATGATGGATTCTTTTTAAAGTCATGATGAAAAACAAAGAGAAAAATACAATTTTAATCTGATTAGATTGATTTTATTTATTAAATAGTGCTTTTTTAAAGTAAAATTTTCCACTTGTAGATAACTCAAAGGTTATGTCAAAAGGAGGGAAAATACTGAAAAGGTATTTAACAAAGTAAATATTCTGTTTAACTCAAAAACATACATAGAACCTATATCTGGGGTGGACAATGTGCCTTGAGCCCCAGTGGAATCCAGATCTTCCTGCAAGGTGATTACATAAATTGCCATTACCTCCAGCAAGACTTCCAGCACCTTGCAGAGCAGGGCAGGTCTCTGTAGCCCTCCATCACAGCACACTGCTCTTTCGTTTAACTTTCCACAAATGTCTCCAAGTGAGTTGTGTTGTGGTGAATTAAATACTGTTTTCCTCAAAATCTTTAGCTCCACTAGGAAAGCCACTGTGTATTATTCACTGGTGGATTGCCAGAAGCAAGAACAGTATCTGGCCCAAAGAACATGCTCAAAAAATATGTGTAAAATAACTAAATAAATGAATATCAATAACTAAATAAAAATCCAAGAAAGTAATAAGTTACGTAAAAATAGAAAGTAAAAAAGAAATGGCTATATGTCTGGCGGGCCAGGGAAAGATGCAAGGAATGCAAATATATACATTTTTTTACAAGATTACATGTTATTTATTTATTCTTTCAAATTGGGCATGAGTTTTTAAAAAGTTTTATTGAGGAACAGCTAATATTAAAAAAATACCCCAGGTGTTAAATATTTATAATCTAGTGACTGTGAACATATGAACACACTCATGACATCATCACTTCAGTCAAGGTAACAAACATATCCAGAACCTCCAGAATTTTCCAGTGTTCCCTTGTGTGTGTTTATATGATAACAATAGAGATTATGAGACCTACACTTTGACAAAACTGTAAGTGAACAATTTTTAACTAACAGCAATATATTATTCAGCAGATCCCTAGAGTTTATTCATCTTGCATAACTGAAACTTTATACCACTGGGCAGCAGCTCCATGATTTTCCTCCCCATAGTCCAGGGGTGAATTTTTAAGAGTTTTCCTTATTCTTTTTAAGATGCTTATTGAGATATAATCTACATACATGAAACTACATGTGTTTAAAATATAAAATTTTATAATCTTTGATATATACGTATACTAGTGAAACAATAGCTATAAACAAAATATTCATCACCTTAAGTAAGTGTGTCTTTGTGCCTCTTCTATGTACCTTCTCCTCTTCTGCTCTGGATTCCAGTCTCAGACAACTACTGAGCTTTTTCCTGTCACTCTGGATTAGTTTGCATTTTCTAATGTTATATGAATGGAATTATACTATGTACACTATATATGGTCTGGCATGTTTCATTTATTTTAAAATTCACAAATCCTGTTTGTAGAGTCAATAATTTATTTTATTACTGAGTAGTATTCCATTATGTGACTATATCACAATCAATGTATCCATTTACCTATTGATAGGTATTTAGGCTGGTTTCAGATTTTAGCTATCACAGATCACCCCTTTTCCAAACGCTTGTGACTGTGTGTGTTTCATATCTCACATTTTCTAAGATTTCAGGGTATTTGCATACACAAATGAGATATAATGGGAATAGGACTCAACTGTAAATACAAAGTTCATTTATGTCTTATATACATTTATGTCTTATATACTATATACCTATATATACCTTATATACCTATAGCTTGAAGGCAATATTTTTAGTGTAACTGTGTTTTGAAGTCAAGTGTAAAACTTTCCACTTGTAGCATCATGTTGATGCTCAAAAAACTTTCATATTTTGGAGCATTTTGGATTTCAGACTTTTTGATTATAGATGCTCAACCTGTACTAATAAAGTTGCTATAAACATTATCATAGAAGTCATTGTCCAGACATATGTTTTCATTTCTCCTGCACAAAAACCAAGAAGTAGACTGTATGGCTAATACAGTATACATATAATTAAGATTTTTTTAAAAAAAGGTTAGTTAAAATGGTTGGCTTATTTTGCATTACCAACAGTTTATGACAATTCCAGTTGTTCCACATCCTCATAAATTTTATATGATCAGATTTTTAAATTCTATCCATTCCAAAAGACATATGGTGATATCTCATGATTTAAATTTGCATTTCCCCACTACTGATGATGTTGAATATCATCAATGTGTGCTTATTTCAATACATTTTTCTTCTTTGGTGAAATATCTACAAATATTATCTCCTATTATTATTTTGGTTTTGTTTGTTTCTCATTGTTGAGTTTTGAGAGTTACCTATATATTCTGTGTTCTATTAATTTATCAGATAAACGATTGAAAAAAATTCCATCACTCTGTTATATGCCTTTTATTTTCTTAACAGTGTCTTTAAACAAGCAAAGATTTTAATTTTGATGAAGCCACAGTTATGGCTTAAGTTGTAGAGAATCCTGCCTTGCTGTATAGCTATTTGATTTTGGATTTATCAAAAGAAAATGGAATCATTGCTTAAAATTGCTAAAATCTGAGTTCAGAAACTAATAATTTGAATCTATATTACTAATCATTTTGCTTCCTTCTCAGATCTACTTTCCAAACTAGAAAACTACAGCAATAATTCCTCTAAGGTGTTATATTATGTATATACATCCTGAGCCTGAACAACTCCCTAGTATTAAGCAGTTAGTTCTTGGGCAGACAACCTATCTTGAAATACTGCTATACACCCAAGTGTGTTACTGATTTTCAGCTCCATATCTCTGTAGGTTTAATGGTAATAATCCAATAATAAATATGGCTTAGAAGGAAGTTGCTACTTTTGCAGACTTAATGTGGACTATAGAAAATCTATTCCCTAGGCATTTTGCTAATTGCACACTGTCATCAAGGTTAGCATGTCCCTTTGTTCTTGCAAAATCAGTTGGAATAAGCCATTAACTTTCTATTAGACCAGCATTAGGGGAATCAGTGTGTTGATCCCCTTCTGATAGAAAATTTATATGCAATAAATAATTTAACATTGAAATTTACATTGCACAGAAATTTCCTGGTGTGATATCAGGGATTATTATCTGGAAAAAAATTACAGGCAAAAAATATATTTTATACAATAGCCATATAAGAAAGGTAAGTTTTAGGAAATCACCATTAATTATACCACTAAACCATAAAATTATAATTGATACTATTAAGTCCAAGGCAAAATTCAACACTTTTATTCAAAAGAGTTTCATTTAAACATTAATACAAAATTTTAAGTTATGTTTGGAAAAACCAGTATATTTGTATTAACAAAAAGCCAACAAGATAAAAAGTTCTCACAAGAGCTTTTAAAAATTATTTATTTGAAAATATTTATGTCCCATTTGCAAAGTTTCTGTACTTTCCTAGAAATGGGAGTATTATTCTAGATAAAACTGGAAATTCTGCACTGGTTTATGCACCAAAAAAAATAAAAATAAAAAATATATGTCAGAAGAGGAGCAAAACTTAGATTTTACTAGAAAAAAATAAAAAATATGTACTTTTCTGGAATTAGAGTTATGGTAATTATGTATTTTCATCTCAATCTATTTCTCTTCTTCTTAGAAATCCTGCAAAAAAATGTTAATTTTAATTAAACAATATGGCAATGAAGATAGATTCCCAGAAATATATTTCTGGTCTGTGGCTTCTACTTAAATAAAATGATAGAGGGAAATGCATTAGTGCAACATTAAGCAATTAAGGAGATATTATCAAATTAGAGTGTCCAAAGATTGTTAAAAGCTGGCACAGTAAAAATTTTTCTCCTTATCTTGGGTCAATCACCACTCATTTAATTCATAATATTTTTTTAAATAGCATCAATGTAATTTTCCACTCCATTTTCAAAAGAGTACAAATAACACTTTCTCCTGAGTGTTGGGAATAAAGTCTTTGTTTCCATTCCCACCAGAGTCTAGCCTATGTTTGCCCAAATCTGACAAAGAAATTCTTGTTAAGTTTCCGAAGTCACCCACAAAGCAACTTCAGAAAAATAGTGCATAATATTTTAAACCAGAAGATGTGGTATGGTAGATGTGTGATTGGAATATGTCACCAGCATGGAATCTAGGAAACATGGGTCCTGGTCATACCTATCTATCTGCATCAGTTAGCCACTCACAGTATAATGGAGACACTTTGAAAGATACCCTCTGAACAGAGTGACATAGATTTATTTTCTCCTATTCACCCTCCAAAAACCTTAGAACTGGAAAATAACTGGCCATGGGACTCTGGTAGATTGATCCTTCTAAGCAAAAGTACTACAAATCCCATTATTCACACTCCTTCCCCTTCAATCCCTCAAATGACAAGGGACACTTGAGATCCCGTATGTTTTCTGTTAGGAATCCCTTTGAATCTGAAGTATCAGACTGAACCACAACCTGGACTAAGTGGAGAGAGCAAGGAGCATAGTCTGATTCTAACATAAAGAAGAAAGTGAATGGTAGAAAATTTATGGTAGTATCTCTGCTCCCATTGAATAATTATTATTGTGTCTTTCCCTGGAAAACTGGACTGATGTTCAGTACCTCTCAAGTAGGGATGTAAAATATCAACTAGAACATCAATGGATGTCAAATGGAGTTAATGAGATAAGACCAAGAGAAGGAAGAAAACTTTGACCTATCTGAAGAGCAACAACTATCAACATTTTTGTGCAATTTAGAGTTTACAATGTGCTTTAATCTTCTATTCTTCAAAACAGTGATAATGTTATCCACAATAGGATTGCAGTAAGAATTAAATCAGTTAAAACTTACAAAGAATATGTAATACTTACTGATGCCTATAATATCACATATGTATGTTATCATGGTCAGTGTTATTAGTTGTTTTTTTTTTTTTTTTTTTTTTATTCCTCTACAGCATCAGTATCCCAGTGCCATAGACGAGAAGACTAAAATTTCTAACTACAGATTTTGTGTTCTTTTTTTGGTATACCATACTGTTTTTTTTTTTTTCCTGCAATGGAATTTTATTTTATTCATTAATAAAAATGAATGAACAAAGTTAACCTAGACATATCTCAAAACAACATGAAAGATAAAAGCATATTACAAAAAGGCAAATAGAAAAAAATGTAAGTGAATATTTTCAATCACACAATATACTGCAAGTGGTTTATGGAAACATGCTGCCATACTGTTAATAACAGCAATCATTACTGTTTTAAACAAATATAGTTAACATTCACTTAGTGTTAATGATGCATCAAGTTGTGGTTAAAAGCTTTATACAAATCAGTCCATTGTACAAAAGGTAGTCTTATCTACATTTTGGTAATAATATGACTAAAGTCCCAAGAAATTAAATATGTTTACCAAAATCATACAAATTGGGAGATGCTGAGCAGGGTTTTGAATAGAATTCATGCTGCCTATAAGCTCAAATTCCTAACCATTCTCACTATGTCTCCTCTTCTACTCACCCTTAGATAAGAATTGTAGTTTTTCTATTCAATCTCCAATTAACACATGGATCAAATGAATGGGCCTTAGAGTAACTCTTTTTCACCTCTTGTTCTGAGCATGAATTAACAAGGAAGAAACTATTGTTATGGTGTTATGCTTTCAAGACTCACTGTCATCCTCAAAACCACAGTCCTCCTCTCCCATTTTGCTAAGGGTGAGGTGGGAAGAGTTGATAGCATGTTAAGCAGCACCCTTAATCTCTACCCTCTAGAAGAGCACAGTAGTCTCCTGCCATGACACCAAAAGCATCTCTAACTATTGCTAAAAGCCCCTGTGGATAAAACTGTCCCATGTTGAGATTCACCCATCTGGAGTTCATTGTTAGAAAGCTTTAGCCAACAACAAGGATCTAAATTCAAATTTAAAAAAAAAGAATTGGTCAAGGATAATTTGGGGAAGATAAGAAATGTCAGCGGGGACAGGACTGGCTGGAGGCCACAAAGACAAACTTCAGCTTCATTCAGTTCAACAAACATTCACCAAGTGCTGACCAGGCTTGGGGCTACTCACTGGGGCTATGAGAAGAAACTACATAGCCCTGACCTTTGGGACCCACCACAAGGCATCACCTCCTCAAAGCTTTGCCTGAAGCTAGCCTGCCCTGCCAGGCCTCCCCAGATGATTAATTCCTGTGATTTCAATTTACTGACTTTCTATTTCTTCTCCCTTTCTGCCCAGAAGATGGGACCTGGATTTAAAATTTTATAAAAATGGCACAGAATAAAAATCCATGTTCCTTGAGGTCAGAGCTCTGGTTATCTCCAAATACAAAAGCAAGAACTTCACTTGAATAAAAACGAAAAGTCCCTCTGAGACTAAATCTTGTCAGTCTAAAAGAATTTCACCTCTAAATGTTTCTGTAGCTATTTCAGAAGTTTTTTAGATTTCTGTGGGCTTTTCTCATATTATTATTAATAAACTTAGATTTTTTTTTCACTTCTTTAGAGTCAGACTATATGAGTTCAAATTCTGGTTCTGCCACTTATTATTTGTGTAATCATCCACAGATTATTAAAACTCTCTGTGTCTTAGTTTTATCTAAAAAATAAGGAGAAATACAGTACCAATATCATTAAGCTTATTGTGGATATTAGATAATATTTATTAAGCATCTAGAATAGTTCCTTTCACACAATAATTACTCAGTAACTGTTAATAGTAAAAATATAAACAACCTAATAGATGGCAAATAGACATACATCATGTGCCTAACTCTGTGCTGCACATCTTAGATCTATTATTTTTTTCCAATCTTCACAGAAATAGTATGTTGTAAGTATTGCTATCTTTTTAAATTATTATAGAAGCAAAACATGAGATTTAATAAGATAAATAACTTGCCCAGAGTCATAGTTAGTGAAGTTGCCCAAGGTCTTAGTTAATAAATGATGAATCTTGGACACCCAGTCCTTGATTTGAATAAGTAAATTAACAGTAATTAAAAATTGAAGAAGAGGTGGCAATTAGACATTGATCACAGGGATAAGGAGGGCATTAAACATAATCGTTAAGAAAAAAAGTCTGTAGAGACAAGCCACTGGGGTGTTGAACAGGTTTATCTCATAAATGTTTTTTATTTTGTTTTAAGTTTTTGACACCCAAAAAGACATGTTTTGGTTCTTTCAAAATTTCAGTTATGAAGAAGAATATGAGGTAAAAGATACTAGGCAACAAATTATAAAGATCCTTTTAGTAATTTCTCATACATTCATTCACTCAATGTATGTATATAATTATCATTATTACATATTGAATTGTGGTTTTAAAAATTCATATGCCAAAACCTTAACCCTTAGTACCTCAGAACTTGACCTTATTCAGATGTAGATTGTTCTAGATTAATATGTGAAGAGGTCATATTGAAGTGCATTCCGCTTCTAATTGAATGTGACTGGTGTCCTCAGAAGAGGGGAAATTTGGGAGCAGAAAGGCATAGAGGAAAAGCAATGTGAAGAAATACACATAGAGAGAAGATGGACAGCTACAAGCCAAGCAGAGAAGTCTGAAGCAGATGCCGCCTTACAACCTCAGAAGGAACTAACTTTGCAACTCGACATTTCACACTTTCCACCTCCAGTGCCGTGTGGCAATAAATGGCTGTTGTTAAAGCCACCCAGTTTGTGGTAATTTGTTACAACAGTGCTAGCAAACTAATGCAATCCTCAACTGTATCAGGTCACATAGACTAGGTCATAACAAATTACACCAAATCACAGGATCTTATTCCAACAAGTGTATTTCTCATACAAAGTGTATTCTCATGTTGTGCCCTTCTCTGCAACTCTCCATGGAGGCCGCTGTCCTGTATGTAGCAGCTCAGAATTTCAGGATACATCTGTCTTGTGGAACGTTTAACCTGGGAAGAAATACCTGGAGGATCCCACCCTGGCATTTAAACATCATTGACCAGAACATAGCCCTTTCCAGCCATAAGGGGGTTGGTAAATATGAACATCCTATGTCCAACAAGGGAAAAAAAATTAATAACATCTGACATACCAACTACATTTCAGTATTAGACACAAAAATTAAAATTAAAAAATATATGACTCTCACCCTTACAGGAATTACAATATAAAGAAAGAAAAACAATTGATACATTTAAAAATGCAGATAGCAATCACATATCAATAAAGCACTAACACATATCCTAAAATATAGCAATGATTCAAATGGTTGTAAACTTCCTGAAGAAAAGAAATAGAGAACTTAATGATGAGTAGTTGAGGAAGAAGGCTGACCTGGCGGGACCTCTCTGAGTTACATTTAAGATGAGAGTTGGGGGCTGGGGTTATAGTTCAGTGGTAGAGAGCTTGACTAGCATGTATGAGGCACTGGGTTTGGTTCTCAGCACCACATATAAATAAATAAAATAAAGGTTCACAAACAACTATATATATATATATATATATATATATATATATGTGTGTGTGTGTGTGTGTGTGTGTGTGTGTGTGTGTGTGTATATATATATATATATATATATATATATATATATATATATATAAAGATGAGGGTTGGTAGGTAAGACCAGCTATGAATAAAAGCAGGGAGAATAATTGAGCAAGCAAAGACCTTTTCACATTGTAATATATCACACTTACTTCCACAGGACTTAGTGTGTAGCCAGAGTTATTCTACATATGGTGTGGGTGTGTATGGGTGTGTGTGGATGTGTGTTGGTGTGTGTGTATACATTTTATTTGTGCCAACTGGGTAATGCCAGAAGGAAACATTAAGCATGTCATGCTCAGAATGTCACCAATCTGGCACCTTTGACATAAATCCTTCCCTGTAGTATCCCAGAGATTATCCTCTATTCAGATGCCACTCTGGTTTCTAATAGTCTTAAGAATTTCAAGTCTACCTATTTTTCCTCCCCTTATCATATCTCCAGTTCAAAATGGTTCAATAACCAAAATATACACTTCTTGATGACCAAGTCATGTTTCTTTTATTCTACTGATTCAACCTCCTCTCTTTCTCACAACAAAATACAAAATCAAGCACAATACATTGCATAATATGTATGAATAAACTGTATTTCTTTTTTACACCTGACCAAAGTAAACACCGATAAAGAAGGTGTTTACATCATGGCACTTTTGGAAGGACTCCATTATTAAAGTATGTTTGTGTGTGTAGTATAAACACATGTGCACGTAGGTGTGTGTGTGTCCAAAGAGTCCATAAAGATAAGAGGCAAGTCAGAATCGATAGTTTCCTCTAGGTGAGGAATATCAATGATGATCACATTTTTTCTTACATTCACTTTCTTCTCACAGTGAATATATATATGAAGGAGAAAAGTCACTTCCATTTAAAAAAATAATTTGTGTCTTAAGAGGACTGCAGTAGTTGCTGCCCTGCCCGTCCTCTGTGCACAACTAAGCATATATCATGCATTACTAGGAGATCTACATTCTGCTATTACTGTGCTCTGTTCACACCAGGCTCCATCATCAGGTATGTGAGAAACATACGCCCTATTTAAATAAATAAGTAAATCTATGTTGAGAGCTAATAAAACTGCCATCAACAGATCAACAGGATTCCAGCTGCACCAAAACTCAATAGAGGGAAAAACGTCAATTTTTGCCTCATTCGCTTTCGGAGGAAGATTGTTTGTACCTCATTGATTTTTCTCTCCTCATTAGTTAATGTTTGCCTGCTCATTTAATTTGAAGTTGTGGTGCTACGGGTTGTACATCAATTCTTTATTTTCTGTACCCATTTATATCCATTCAATTTCTTAATATTAACTCTTTATTTTACAATAGCCATAACTGCCACCTAATACCTGAAGCTTACCAAAGTTTAATGAGGTTTAAGTGAAGAACTTACAAAATAACTTTGAAAACAGAATACATGGGCATATATGTTTCTTGATCTTTTCTCGCTAGTATACAGAATTCCCAGAAATACTTTAATGTCCTATCTAAAACTTGGATATGTCAACCTTTGCATTTTAAAGATTTTATGGAAGGACACTAGAGTAGCAAGCATTTTAAGGCAATAAAATAAAGCAAGTTAAAAAAGATACCCCAAACACAACATTTATTATCACTTATATGGGTAATTAAGAACCTTTCAAAAAAATGTCCTTCAATTTTTTCCCAGCCTTGTTTAGTTATAATAGATACATAAAAATATATATATTTATTGTGTATAAAGTGGTTTTTTGACATATGTATACATGTGAAATGATTATATCTAGGCTAATTAACATATTCATTATTTAAAATATTCATCCTTTATTTTTGTGAGAAAACACAAGATCTTCTTTCTTAGATAGTCAATTGTACAATTAAATACAGTCACCATGCTAAACAATAGCTCTCTAGAACTTACTCATCCTGTATAACTGAAAATTTTCACCCTTTGGCCAACATTTTCTCATTCTACCACAGACCTGCTCCAGCTCTTGGAAACCACTCTTTTTTTCCCTGCTCTTTAAGTTCAACATTTTTAGATTCCATATATAAGTGAAATCGTGCATTATCTGATTTTCTGTGCTTGGCTTATCTCACTTGACATAATATCCTGCAGGTTCATCACAGTTGAAGCAAATGATAGGATTTCCTCCTTTCTAAAAACTAAGTAGTATTTCATTGGATATATATGCCATGCTTCTTTTATTCATTTACCTAGTTATAAACAGTGACTTCTGTGAATTCTGTCTTTGCTATTGTGAATAACACTACAATGTATATAGGAGTACAGATATCTCCTGGAAAAATTATTTGATTTACTCTGGAGATATGCCCAGATGTGGGATTGCTGAATTCAACTATAATTCTATTTTTAATTTGTGAGAAACCTCCATGCATTTTGTATAACAGCTGTAGCAATTTACATTCCCACTAACAGTATACACAGGTTCCCTTTTCTCCATATCCTTGCTAACACTTACTATCTTTGGTTGTTTTGACAATAATCATAATAATAGTTAAGAGGTGATATGTAATATAGTCTTAATGGTTAATAATATTAAGCATTTTTTATATATCTGATGGCCATTTATATGACTTCTTTTGTGAGTTGCCTATTCATTTTTAATTGAGCTATGCATTTTCTTGCTATTGTTTCTGTTCCTTATATATTTTAGGAAATAGTGCCTCCTCAGATGTACATATGGCTTCGAATCTATTTTCCACTTCATAGATTGTCTTCACTTTGTTGTTTCCTTTGCTGAGCAGAAACTTTACTGTACAATCTGATTTGTCTATTTTTCTTTTGTTATCTGGGCTTTTAAGATCATTTCCAAAAATCATTGCCCAGATCAATGGCAAGAATCTTCCCCCAATTCTTCTAGTGTATTAAAGTTTCTGGCTTATGTTCAAATCTTAAATCCATTTTAAGTTGATTTTGTACATAGAGTGAGATGAGGCTCTGAATTAACTCTGCTGTGTGTGAATATCCAATTTTCCCAATATCATTTTTTGAAAAGATTGTATTTTCCTCATTGCACTTTCTTGGCATCTTTGTTGAAACTCATTTGACTATACATGCATGAATCTATTTATTTCTGGGCTCTGATGATCTATATTTATATTCTTATCCTGGCACCAGGCTGTTTTTATTTTTATAGCTATGTTGTATATTTGAAGAAGGGAATGTGATACTTCTAGGTTTGTTATTTTGTTCAAGATTACTTTTGATATTTGTTACTATTTTTTTTACTCCATATGAATTTTATAATTGTTTTCTATTTCTATGAAAAATATCATTGGAATTTGGATTAAAGTTTGCATTGGTTCTATAGGTTGTCTTGAATAATATGGACATTTTAACAATATTAATTCTTCTAATCTATGAGTTCAGGATATCCAATCTATGAGTTCAGGATATCTTTATTTGTGTATTCCTGAGTTTCTCCCACACCCCCTCCAATGTACTTATTAACTGTTACATAAAAAAAATGGATCAAGTAGCTCCTTGACTTGCATAGCCATTAATTCAGAAAACTGGCCAGGGGTAATGGGGATTAAGAATGATATGCAAAGATTTAGAGAGAAAGCTGGGATCAGGTGGAACACTGATATCTGATGGAGAAGCAGTGACACAGAGCTGGCCCAGCATGTTTATGAGATAAGGTTTTATAATTAGGAAGTTTAAAACTATAGAGGCATTTTTCTTTGTGCACTCGAAAGTTACAGGACAACAAACAATTTTGCAGCTATTCCACTGCTACAATGCTAGGAGCTTCCTGTGGCACCAGGGGAAACCATTGTCCAAAGTTTCTATTAAGTGGTCAGGCTTGGAGGATATAGCATTGGTGAAACATTGTAGGTATCTTGTTAGGCTCAGAATCCTCTATCCCTGGGAGCTGGTATCTTAGATCTAGGCTAAGACCTACACAGCTTCTGTGCTTTGCACAGAGCCTTCATGCATTAACATAGCAACTGGGCAATCTTGACCCATACTTTCTGCACAGGAAGTTTCCAGCATTTGCAGGTACACTACAGCCATGAGACAATCAAATACTCTGATCCATATCACTGCACTCCACAAAGAAGTGCAATTTTTATAAAGAAAAGCAGGAAAGGCGAAGACCAGCTTTCCTAACAGATATACTGGCTTGGCCAGCAGAACTCTTTTTAAAGTCTGAGAGAAAAATATTGTCCATAAGTGGGACACGGAAGATGTTTTATCTGTTAAACTCCTCACACTCTCAGTTTCCAATGATAAAATTTCCAGGAGTATTGACTCTTGAACTGGATCGAGACATCACACAATCCCCTGAAAGCCTCAGTTTAGTCCTCCATCCTCTAGTCCATCTTTAATGATGCCATGTGAGTGATCTTTTCTTCAACGGAACTATGGCATAGTTACCCCTGCATAAAATTCTTCAGTAACTCTCAATTGTCAGCATTGGTATTGCTGGATCTGTGGTCCAGTTCAGGGAAGTTTCTGACATGCACATTTTATCCCAACCAAGATTTTAAAGGGTAGAGACAGTGTGCTAAATCTGAGATCTAGACCAGGGTTCAGCAAAATTTCAGAATGATGTGTATATTTTTAATGGGAGTAGTAGCCTGTGAAGTATATATTAATTGCTATTGTTTTCTTACAGAGAAAATTTACCAACTTTTGGTCTATACCATTTCTTCCTATTTATCAACTTATGGTCTACACCATTTCAAACCCAATTCCAAAAGGCATGTGCAGCAAGCCTCAGCACTCTGGCATTGCTGGACCTCCCACACCATCCCCTGCTCCTACCAGGCTCCTGCCTTTTGCTCTCAACTGGAACTTACCTTACCTTCTTTTTCATGTCTCTGCTTAAGTTTCCTACCCTGTCCAAATGGAATGCACATTCCTCATTCCTACTCTGTCTTCCTGAAACTCTCCTACTCACGGTCTAAAATCACATGTTACCTTCTCAATGAACTAACCCTGACTTCTTACACCAAACCCAAGGCAGAGCTACAACTCTTATTTCTATCTGTAACTACTTCTCCTACTCAAATCTAAATTTGTTACTTCAAAATAATACTAATAATAGCTGACCTGAGGCATGTGACAGGTTGATTCAAAGTGATTCATAGAAGTCATTTTTTTTATCACAACAAGCCTTGAGATAAGTGCTTCTCTTAATGCCTAGTTTATAGATTAAAAGAATGAAACAAAAATCAAAACAGAAGTACATAAACATTAAGTAGTTTGTCCCAGGAGATTAAACCCAACCATCCTGGCTCCAGAGTTCACCTTCAACCCTTATACTCTTCTCCCACTCGTTACTGGCATAATAATACAATAACAAATACATTATGAGTGAAGGTAGAATAAAAATCAGCTTGAAATTAGAGTCTGAAATGGGCTGTTGATGCTTTTCTAAATTAATGTACACCAGAAACCCATACAAATACTGCCAAGAAACCTTGCTCCAAAGGGCCTACAGGGTTCACTCACAGGCCAGAAGAGAGAAGGAATACAGAGAGCTTGCAGGTAGGCAAATCAGGAAACAGGACAATGGAAAGCCAATTGTTCCTATTTTTTAAATTATATTTGTACATATTATTTAAGGTCCTTTTGACATATTATACATATAAGAATTTTGATTTCAATCCCCATTTCCCCCTTTTCTCCCCCCTCACTCCTCCCTCTACTCTACTGATTTTCCTTTCACTCCTTTACTTATTTTTTTATTGATACTTTCTACACATACATAAAGGAAATATTCCCTTTGGTGCATTTGTACATGTACATAACATAATTCTCTTAGATTCATTCCATATTTTTTCTACTTTCCCTTCCTTCCAACCTCCCTTTTATTATTTTATGTCACTCATTGATCATCCCTATACCTTTATGATATCTGATTCCATCTACTACTGCCTTCTTTCCTTCATTTTGCTTTAGCTTCCACATAGGGTAGAATGTAAAGAGTGGTGATTTGAATCATGGTATTTCTGACTGCATTGTGGCTGCATTTGTCCTGTGGATTTCTTGTATGTATGTACAGGTCAAGATGGCCCAGTTGCTATGGTGATGTCAGCCAAAGGAGACTATGTGCAAAGGTGCAGAGCTATATCAGTCAGGACTTTGAGCTTAGGCACCAGCTCTGAGAGATAGAGAATTCTGAGCATAACAAGATAACCCTAATGTCTTGCCGGCCCTCTGTCCTTCAGATTGCCTGGTTTGCTGAAACTTCCCCACAAATAACCTTTTGATGAAACCTATATAATAAACATACTGTACTAATTCTGATGAGTCAACAATCAGAGATTGGCTACCCACCTAGCCCCAGCTTTTTCTCTCCGTGTTTTCTGTTTCTCTTTTCTTTATCCCCTATCACCCCTTGTCTGGTTCTTTCCCCGAATTAATGGCCACAGCTGAGAGATAAGAGGGCCAGGGCAGTAGAAAACATTCAACCCTTGATTATCTGAGTCTGGCTTACTTTATGTATTATGATTTTCTCAATTTCCATCCATTTACCAGAAAATGCCATTATTTCATTATTCTTTATGGCTGAAAAAAGCTTCATTGTGTGTTTGTGTGTATGTATGTGTGTGTGTGTGTGTGTGTGTGTGTGTATACACATACTACATTTTCTTGATCCATTCATTAACTGACAGGCATCTAGGTTGATTCCATAATTTGGCTATTGTGAATTATGCTGCTATAAATATTATAGTGGATGTATCACTGTAGTATACTGATTTTAGTTCTTTTGGATAAATATCAAGGAGTGGGATAGCTGACTCATGTAGTTCCACTTCAACTTCTTTCTTCAATATTCTATAGCTTTCATTGTAAAAAATCTATCACTTGTTTGGTTAAGTTAATTTCCAGGTTTTTGTTTCATTTTGGTTTTGGATTTTGTTGAGGCTATTGTAAAGGGTGGTTTTCCTGATTTATTTCTCAGATGAATCACAGTTGGATTACAGAAAAGTTATTGATTTATGAATGTTGACCTTGTATTCTGCTGCTTTTGCTAATTTCATTTATCAGATCTAGGAGTAGTCAGGTGGAATTTTTTTTTTTTTTGTATCTTCCAGATATCATATCATCCTCAAATAGAGACAGTTTCACTTCTTCTTTTCCAATCATATCTCTTTAATTTCCTTCTCTTGCCTGATTGCTCTGAATATAGTTTCAAGAATTATATTGAATGGAAGTAGTGAGAGTAGGCATCCTTGTCTTATTCCTAAATTTAAAGAAAATGCTTTCCGTTTTTCTCCATTCAGTAGGATATTGGCTTTGAATTTGTCACTTATAGCTTTCATTATATTGAGGAAATTTCCTTCTATTCCTAGATTCTCAAGCATTTTTAATAGGATTGGTTGTTGTATTTTATCAAATGCTTTTTTCTGTATATTGAGATGATTATATGGTTCTTCTTTTAATTCTATTTACATGGTGAATTACATTTATTGATTTGCATATGTTGAAACAACCTCACATCCCTGAGATGAAGCCCAGTTGGTCATGGTGTATTATCTTCTTAAATGCAACTTAGAAATATTTTATTAAGGATTTTTGCATCTATGTTCATCGGAGAGATTTGTTAGCAGTTTTCTTTCTTAAATGTGTTTTTATTGGTTATGGTGGCAGGATTATACAGGCTTAATAGAATATATTTGGGAATGTTTCTTTCCTTTCAATTTCATGAAATAATTTGAGAAAGACTGATGTTGCTTCTTTAAAGGTCCAGTAGAACTCGACTAAGAATCCATCTGATCTTGGTCTTTCCTATTTTGGTAGTCTGTTTGAATTTCATAACTTGATATTGGTCTGCTCAAATTTTCTATATCTTCCTGATTCAGTTGGGGCAAGTCATATGTGTCTAGAAATTTGTCAATGTCTTCTATAATTTGCAGCTTATTGAAGTACAAATTTTCAAAGTAATTTCCAGTGATCCTCTGAATTTCATTAATATCTGGTGATTTCTTCCTTTTTCATCTCTAATTTTGCTGATTTGGGTTTTCTCTTTCTTTTGATTAGTTTGGGTAGAGTTTATCAATATTATTTATCTTTTTGAAGAAACAACCCTTTGTTGCATTAATTCTGTGTATTGTTTTATTATTCTCCATTTAATTACATTTAACTTTGATTTTTTTAATGTCCTGTCTTCTACTGATTTAGGGATTAGTTTGTTCTTTTTTTAAGGCCTTAAGGTAGAGCACAAGCTAATTTATTTGGGATCTCTCTATTTTTTTTTTCATGTAGGCACTCAATGCAATAAATTTTCCTCTCAGGACTAATTTTATACTGTCCCAGGGATTCTCATATGTTGTATCATTATTTTCATTTGTTTCTAAGAATTTCTTGATTTCTTCTCTCATTTCTTCTTTTATCCATTCCTCATTTAAAAGAGTGTTGTTTAAGGTCCATGTGTTTATGCATTTTCTATTAATTTTCTTGCTATTTATTTCTATTATTAGAAGTTCCATTGTGGTACAATAGGATACATGAGATTATATCTATTATTTTATATTTTCAAAGAATTATATTGTTACCCAGAATATGCTCTATTTTCAAAATTTTTCCATGAGCCGCTTAGAAAAAAAAGTAAATACAGCTGTTTTGGGGTGAAATATTCTGTAGATGACTATTAGATCCATTTGATTTATAGTATTATTTAGGTTGAATATATCTTTACTGATTTTATGCTTTGATGACCTATCAGTGATAGGGGTATGTTAAAGTCACATGATATTATTGTGTAAGGGTCTATCTGGGATTTAATGTCAAGAAGTACTTTTTAATATAATTGGGAACACTGACATTTATAGCATAAATGTTATGGTTTGTATGTGAGATGCTCCCCCAAATCTCAAATGTGAGACAATGCAGGAAGATTTAGATGAGAAATTACTGCATTATGAGATTCTTAACCCAATCAGTGAATTCAGTGAATTAATCCTCTAATGGGATTAACTGGGAGATAACTGAAGACACGTAGGGTGTGGCTGTAGAAGGTATGTGCCTGGGGGCATGCTTTTGGGGTATATATATATATTTTTTAATATTTATTTTTTAGTTATAGATGGACACAACATCTTTATTTTATTGTTAGGTAGTGCTGAGGATCGAACCCAGTGCCCCACACATGGTTAGTGAGTGCTCTACCTTTGAGCCCCAGCCCCAGCCCCTGGGGTATATATTTTGTATCTGGAAAATGGAGTGTTTCTCCCTCCCCTCCTCTCCCTTCCCCTCCCCGCCTCCCCTCTCCTCCTCCTCCTCCTCCTCCACCTCCTCCTCCTCCTCCTCCTCTTCTTCTTCTTCTTCTTCTTCTTCTCTCTCTCTCTCTCTCTCTCTCTCTCTCTCTCTCTCTCTCTCTCTCTCTCTCTCCTTTCTGATCACCATGTGACCCACTTCCTTCTGCCTCACCCCAAGCCCTTAGGAATGGAGTAACTATGGACTGACTTCTGAAACTATAAGCCCCCAAATAAACTTCTCCTTTTCTAAATGTTTTCTTGTAAAGTCTTTTAGTCAAAGCACTTAAAAAGCTGGCTATTATATATGTATATTTACTATTATTATATATTCTTATTAGATTGTTTTGTTTAGATATGTCCTTTACCAGGACATAATGACCTTCTTAGTCTCTTTTGGTTAATATTTTATATAAAACCAACTTTGTCAGCTTGTTTACAGACTCTATTTGCATGGAATATTTTTTTCCATTCTTTTACCTTCAGCCTCTGAGTGTCTTTAGCTATAAGTTGAGTCTCTTTCAGATGGTATAGTTAGATCTTGTTTTATGATCCATTCTGCTATTTTATGTTTCTTAACTGGGGAGTTGAGACCATTTATATTCATTGTTATTATGGATAGATGCTTGTGGTTTACTGCCATTTTAACTTTCTGTTGTTTTTGATTCTGTCCTGATTCTTATTAGATGCTTAGTCTTCTATTGATCTTCATCTGGGAGTTTTGGGATTTGACTTTGGGTTCCTCTGTGTGCAGTTTATCTTTAAGAATTCATTGTAGTGCCGACTTAATTGTCATAAATTCTTTTAGCTTATCCTCATCATGGAAAGTTTTTATTTCCCCATCCAATATGAAGGTGACTTTTGGTGGGCAATCTTGGTTGGAAATTGCTTTCCTGCAGAGCTTAAAATATTTCATTCCAGGCTCTCTTTGCTGGTAATGTCTGAATTGAGAAGTTAGAAGTGAAACTTACTAGTTTGCTTCTAAATGTGACCTGGTGTTTCTGTCTTGCAACTTTTAATATTCTTTTCTTATTTTTTATATTCATAATTTTGATTATGATGTGTCTAGGAGAACTTTTCTTCTGGTTAGGTATATATGAGATCTTGTATGTATTCTGTATGTGGATGTTTATCTCCTTTCTGTTATGGGTAAAGTTTTCTGTGACTAGCTAATTGAAAAATTTTTAATGCTTTTAGTTTGTATGTCCATGTTTTATATCAATGATTCTCAGGCTTGGACCCTTGACATCATCCCAGAGTTCTTTTATATTCTGATCATGTTCTATTTCTTTTATTGTATTCTGTATACCCAAATTTATGTATATTGCCTTCAAGGACTGAGGTTCTGTTTTCAAGCACTGTAACTCTATTTTCTACACAATCTACTCTGTTGGTAATGCTTTCAAATAAATTTCCAATAGTTTTGTTTTAATATTTCTATTACTTTGCTGAAATGGTTTTTCACTCCTGTATTTTCTACCTTAGTCCATTTCTTAAATCTTCTTTTAGTTCACTGCACATTTTAATGATCAGTTTTTATAATCTTTCTCTGGAATTTCATCCTATTCAACATCTGTGGGATCCTTTTAGGGGGGATTATGAGTGCTGAGGAGAGAGATGTATGCTGTTTCCTTGGGTTTTCAGAGGACTGGGACTTGTGCACTGCTTAAAATGGATTCCAATCCTCATTTATATGTGTGTCATTATGTGTGTAGTTCTTTTATGTTCTATGATTTCTCCCTAGTTTTGATATATGAGTAGATATCAAGGAGTGGGACCTGAAGTTACCCTCTGTTTCTCCTTGGGCCTGGTTTTGGGTTTCTATGAGTTGAAGTAATGTTTAGGCTCAGGTGGGACTAGATCATGTATGGAGTGAGTTTATTGTTGCTTGGCTGAGTTGTATTTCTCAGTAACAGGATCTCTACTCTGTGGTCTTAAATTGTCCCAATTACTTCCAGTACCTCTTGGAAAGGGTCAACATGAGTAGTATTAATGTCAGCCACAAATCTATGGTTTTAAAATAAATATCCAGTGTCTATTTTGACATCTATAATACTAATTATCTCCTATATATAAATGGTGGGGTAAGCATTTAACATCAGTACCAGCAATACAAAACTGTGAACTAGATCAGGTATTCAATATCAGGTGTCTACTGTTATCTACTGCATTAATAATTATAGCAACATGAATGGGGTATTAATTACACAAACCATATAATTGTATTATTTAATGGAATTGTAGTTTCTTAAACACAGAGAAATATGGTGAGAAAGTGAGAAAAATTTAAAAATTCTTTTTAATTATCAAAGGAGAGGCAAGGGGTCAGCTATAAAGAAGAAGGAATAAATGTTTTACAGAAGGTAATAAGATAAAGAAATACAAGACACTGGAAGAGGAAAAATTCATTTGTAAGTGGGGAAAGAAAGTGAAGAATAGGAGATAAAGAGGGACAAGAATTAAGGTATGGACAAACCAGTAACTGTAAAATTAAAACAATTTGGGTGTGGTGGCACATGTCTCTAATTCCAGCAATTCTGGAGGCTGAAGCAGGAGGATAGTGAGTTCAAAACCATCCTCAGCATCTGAGCCATGTCCTCAGCAACTTAGAAGTCCCTTCCTCAAAATAAATAAAATAAAATAAAAAGGGTTGGAGATGTGGCTCAGTAGCTAAGTGTCCTGTACAAATCCTGATACAAAAAAAAAAAAACCTCAAAATCACATATAATTGAGCCCCACCTAAGACAAATCAAGACTAAATGATAAACATGTTCAGAAAGAAGTAACTAATATGAAAATAGAATTATATAAATATACATATATTTTAATCTATCCACATATGTACACCCACACACCATACATGTACACTCAAAAAAAGTAAAAATTAATACAATATAACAAAATGATGCGGCATTCTTTAAGTTAAAATTTTAAAAAAGAATAGGTTAAATATTTTGAGTATGAAAAAAACATATGATAAAATTCAGGTATGAAAAATCTTTAAAAGATGAAAAATCTTGGTGGGTGTTTGAGAATTGCTCTCCACTCCCTATTGCAGGGGGATGCTGGTCTCTGCAGAATGTCCAGAACTCTAGGTTCTGTGGTAAATCCACATTTAGAGTGTAGTGGCACAACTTTCTCAAGTTTAACCCTAACTGCTGATGTGTAAAATATCAGTCATCTACACTGGAGTTCAGATGTTCCTGTGTATCCTCTCTAGCACCAGCTTGGGATCCAGAGCTTGAATGGTCCAAATAAATTTTTCTTGTGTCTATTTTATAGCCTCTCTGGTTTGGGTCCCTTCTGGGAATCTTTGGTTAGCTGCAGGGATCCCTGATCTCCTGTTTTCATGCTGTGGGAGCCCTGGAAGGAGAGGAGCTGAAGGTGGTGGCCATGCAGTGGGACTGCACCACAGAACCGCAGCAGGCTGTTGCTTTCTCAGGCGGCTGGAGCAGAGGCTTTCCATGGAGGTGGGGACACAGTGGATCTCCTCCCTCTCCAGTAGCACAAGCCCAAGCTCTCACTTTCCTTGCTGCAGGAACCCAGCAGGCAGCCACTTTCTCTGCTAGAGCCAGCCCTTGCTTTCCCTGGCAGTGGGGAGTGTCATCCGGAGCCCAGAATCTGTTTTCTGTACCCAGAATGATTCCCCTTCCAAGGGAGTTCTTTTTTAATTTGCTTTTACTTCCCCAACAAATTCTATGTCTATTAAATTTAACCTTCTTCAGTAATCCATAGGTTACCTCAAGTTAATTCTTCCTTATTTTCTAATTTCTTTACCAATTGACCATGCCTTCTCCTTTTTTATTTATTTATTTTTTTGTTCTGCACTGTCCCTCTCAGTCCCCTTCACTAGCAGCCATGGTGGTGCCCAAACTGGAGTTTCTCTGATGAATTAATTTTTAATATTTCCATTTCTGAATTTATAGGTTTTTTGTTTTGTTTTTACAGTTCAATATTAAATTTCAGTGAGATTCTCCCAAGTACCCACCTCACTGAGAAGCTATCTTCCTGCTCTTAGGTCCGGTGTTGAGGAACTGCAGGGACATGCATCTTCCTCTAGTCCACCATCTTCTCCTCACCAGAAGCTCCCGTCTTAGGGGCAGTGAAAACCAGTCCATGATGAAGAGAAGCTTAATAAATATGGGTTTGATTTTCAAATATAAATTTTAAAAATATTATAATAAATATCTCAGAGCTAAAAAAACGAAATTGATTCAATGATTGAAAGTCCTCTAATATTGTTTTAGTCAGCTTTTTCACTTCTGAGACTAAAAGGACCTGACCAGAAAAATTGTAGAGGAGGAACAGTTTATTTGAAGCTCACCATTTCAGAGGTCTCAATCCGTAGACACCAGGCTCTATTCTTCAGAGGCTTGAGGTGAGGCAGGACATCATACCTGAAGAGTGTGGCAAAGAGAAGCCTTTGGCATGATAATCAGGAAGCAGAGAGAGAGAGAAAGAGACCCCACTCTCCAGATACAAAGTATATACCCCATAGCCACGCCCCCAATGAACCACTTCCTCCAGCCACACCCCAGCTGCCTCCAATTACCAGTTAACCCTATCAAGTTTTAATTTACTGATTAGTTTAAGGCTATAACCCAATAATTTCTTCTCCAAACCTTCTTGCATTGTCTCACATGTGATCTTTTGGGGGATACCTCATATCCAAACCATAACATATATCAAAAGTGTTCTTACCTTAATTACTTCCACCGATGGCAGTTCACTATATCCCAAAGCATCTTACAATGTTAAGTTGTTGTAAAGTTCTTTAAATTTTGCTAGTATCTGGTAGCATTTACTTTTACTCATTTGCCCTGGTTCTATATTATGAAGACAAATGTAAGATATCTAATCAACTCTTCCTTTTGAGAGTTTGAGATATTAGTCCTAAACTTATTCTGGCCTAGATGAGACATCTACATTCGTTTTCATTGTAAGCTATGGTTTCCTGGCTTTCCATTGTCCAGTCATTTTCCTGTGGGCCTACTGCCATCTCTGGCTGCTCATCTTCCAATATCTCTTCAAACCTGTGATGTCAAAAACTGGACACAATAGTGTGGGTTCAAAATCCTGCCAATACTGGCAAGACTAAAACTACTTCTTCTAAATTGAAGAAGATAACATTCTTCTGTTAACATAACTCATCATTTATTTTGAAGGATACTGCTATTTCATATTAAAATTCATATGAAATTTCTTAATGAAAGACTGTTTTTATTGTGTTGTCCATTTCCATGTTTTTAATACTGATACTATTTAGTTGTGACTTATCTATCCTTGCACATGTCAAAAATGTGGGAGCTCTTTAAAAGCAAACTTATAAAATGAGTTATAGACATATCTCTAAAGAATTTTATCTTTGTTTTATGAACTAATGTTTTAACCTATTGAATACTTAAACTTCTATTGTTCTGGTAATTTCTCCAGCTTCAATTTCTTTTTGTTTATATATCCACGAAGAATTTGCTAAAAAACCATTCATCTGCTCATCAATGCAGATGGCTTTAACCAAGTTTGTGCAACTCTGGAAACCTGAAAGTCAAGAAATAGTATTTCTTATACAAATTTCCTAAGTACCTTAGATGTCCCACTTTTCAAGCTGGCCCATGCCCAATTAGTGTAAATTATTGAGGCTCTTCAGTAGATATATCAGTAAAATTTGTCAGCAATCTGCAGAGCGATTTGCCATTGCATCTGGCACTGACAGTTGGCAGCAAGTATACTTCACTTTCAAATGGTCTGGTGACAGTTGATAACTGTCATTCAGTCAGATCCCGAGTGTGTCCCCTTACTTAAAGTGAGGCACACTAAAAAATGAGGCAATGGAATTAGCCAACAGATTCTTAGGTGTATGCAGAGGAAACTCAACAAATCATTCATCCTAGTTTTTACTCTTGATGCCATTGAGAACCTTAATCTAAAGTATCATTCACTAAAATATGTTATAAATTTTTAAATCCATTAATAATTTTATTAATGGAAATTAATTTGCATTAATTTACATTAATATTATAACCATTTTATTCATTACTTGGATTTTTTAGGTCTTCTAAATAGATATCTGCTCATTTGGGGCAATAGAAGCATTTCTCATTCTACACAGGTAATTTTAAACCTATTCCTACAAAGACGGAAGAAAGGGGGTAATTAGACAGGAGTTGGCAGAAGTACACATAGCTGAGAGTTATAAAAATTTAAACTCATACATCAGCTTTTATTACTTATTTTTAGAATCAATAGATGTCTTATGAGCACCAATTATGGAATATGGAAAGAACTAAGGAAGGCACTGTCAAAAGTACATAAATAAGATATGTCCTGCACTCAAAAGAGTTCCCAAACTATTAAAAGAAGGAAAAGATAAATCATTTGGCAAATTAATGACTGATGAAAGAAAACAAAAGAATATTTTTATCAACACTTGGTATTTGGCACAAAATTAATAGCCAAAAGAGATTCATAAAAGGCTAATGGTGTGAGTTGAAAGGACTAATGTGGATCAATATTAGCATGATGCATATGAGAAGATATTTATGGAGGAGGAGCAATTTAGGCAAGGTTCAGTGGGGATAGTTTAACTGTATAAAATGATAAATTATGCAAATAGGGAATAATAGAAACTAATAATTTACATTCCTTAACATTTATTCATCAATCAATAAATTATTGAATAGAATTGAACATTCAATCAGCTGATGAAAACAAAAGGTCAAGAAAAACTTTATTCTTTAAAGAGAGTAAAGCCAAACAGAAGAGACCAAAGAAATACACCTGGAAAAGTCATACAAATAGAATCAGAGATAATAATTACATAAAAATCTGTGCATTAGTACAGAACTTGTAATGTTAGTATTAGAGTTAATGGCATGGTTAATCCAGATGAGGTTTTGTTATATAGATGATAGAGAAATTTTATATTAAGATTTTACTTGAAATATTTACATCAAATTTTTCTCAAGATTGGACTATTTGGTATCTAATTTTAAATTCCTTAGAGCTAGATTCTTACAACATGATTGTTGCTTCATTATCTTTTTCTTAAGAGTGAAGAATTTATCATCACTTTTCTTTTGTGTATGAGTTCTCATAAAGCCTTTGTTTCACAGAAAATATATTATGGCATGAGACCCTTTATGTTCTTAGCTTCAAGCATTCTAATTGTTATTCAAGGGTCTCTTTAACATTCTGTATAATGAAGGAGAGTATTACTCTTTAATCATTGCTTGATGGATTACAATCAGCATGTCTAGACAAAGTGAGTTCATGTTTTTCTCCCAGGAAAATTAGCAAGCAACAATTATGCAGCTTGTCCAGTTTTAATACAAGGAAAGCTTCAGGAATCTCAGTAGCTCAAGCTCTTAGAAGATGACAAATCGATTGATAATAATCTTCTGTTTAAATGGCTTCAAGGCATTCTATTCGCATGTATACAGTTGCTACTACCAATGAGGCTGCTTTAGATTTCCTCTAGTCTTTTGTCTTTTTCTACTTATAAGAAGAATTCTTCATGTTTAAGGACCTGGGGAATGACCTATTTATGTAAAATGAACTACTCCTTTAAGAAATGGTTATTTTTCTTCCCAACTCTTAGCTTGAGTAATGTATTTATTTTAAGACAAACCAAAGCCATTGGGGAAAAATTGGTAAAAGAATGTTATCCATAGTGCACTTAAAAAGAATTTTGGTTCTTATCTAAAAGGCATTTCAATTTCAGTTATTCCTTCTTTTTCTTCCATGTGATTAAGATGCATCTTTTAATTCTAGGACAGTATATGTGTCTATTATCTGCTTCCCCTAATACTCAAGAACTCATGATCTAAGAAAAGAAACAACCCATAAAAAATATTGTGACATGGATATCTTCAGTGTGGCTATTAATTTAATTGTTGCTACCACAGAAGCCACAATTAAAATATCAGTGTCAAAAATATCTCCAACTAGAACACCTAGAAGGAACTTTATATTAAGGAGATGGGATTTCAAGTGACCTATGAAGAAGGAGTAGTTTTAATCAGGTAAATAAAAGTTAGAAGGGCATACCTGAAGACAATGCCAAAGAAAGCAAAGCCAGAAGGAGACTTCAAACATTGACCTATTCAGAAGGGATATATACTGTAGTTCCTGCTAAATAAAAAGCTTAGAATTTGTGCTCTAAGTATAGGGAAGCCAATAAAGGTTTCTAGAAACTGGGTGATAAGGAAAGTTATGCACAGAAATAAGATGAAATGCAGATAGAATAGTCAATGGCAACTACGTACAGACCAATATTTTAACTTCCACGAAGAGATCATAATTTTTTTGTCATGATTACAATCTTTTTCTTAATGACTACAATCTTGATATCTTTTTATAGTCTTTTCATCTTGATTTTCACATACAAAATACAGAGCTTGAAATAAACTGAAAAAAAAATCATTCAGCCCAATACCTTTATCTTCCAGATAAAGAAACTGAATAATAAACCCCAAAAATTACTGCCTTAAAATATCTATCATTTATTTAACCTGTGAATTTGTGAGTCAGTGGTTCTGATCTGAATGCTGATCTACACTCAGCTCACCCTGGCTCCTTGATCAGCTGCCAAGATGGATGGAGCTGGTCGGTCTAAGAACAAGCAGCCAGAACTGCAGCTCAGCTTCAATCCACATGGCCTTTTCACAGATCAGCACTCAAGCTTGTGGCTGGGTTCAAAGAGCAAGAGGACCTGTGCAAGGCCTCCTGGGGCCCACACTTGAAACCAGTTCAACTATGCTTATCCTATTCTATTGGTCAAAATAGGTGACATGTCCAGCTTAGATTTAAAGGGTCATCCCTGGATAGAAAACACAAAGAATTATTGCCTTCTTCATCAAGCTACCTGCCTAGCAGAAGCTTAATGACCACCAGTGCTATTTTTTATTTCTATGCAACTTATGTCAATCTATGCCTTGACAAAACCAGAAATTAACTTTCTCAGTTGGAATTGAGTTATAACTCTCCATCTTTTTCTCTATCAGTTATTTTAATAATCCATATCCCTCTTTTTATACAACCTTTAAAAAAACACATATAAATAGCAAATAGTATTGTTTTCATTGGCTCCTTATGCAATGAAATCAATAAATATTATTCAGCTTACACAGAGGTTTTCAGAAGAAAACACAACATTACTAAACATTCTCTGTGTTTTGTCCAAGCCTGGCTAAATAATTTGTACATGCTGAAATCTTATCTCAACAGAGGAGAAGAAAAATCTTTAGATCTCTGTCACCACCCAAATGCAGCCCTCTGGTTTCTAAGGGTGTTCATTTGTGAATGCAAGAAAAGACCTAAAAATAGGAATGTAAATGTATTCTTCTTTTTTTTCCCCCTAAACAGATTTGGACCACTTTAGTGTATTTTTGGAAAACTTTGTTCACTTCATCTTCTTGGCATTTCATTATACTTTACGATCACAAAGTCAACTCTCCTGCAACAAAGCGAAACATGGTTCTTTGAAATAAATGTTGTCATTAACAAGCCATGCCAGGCTCAGTGACAGATTTGCAGCTGTAATGAATAACATTTCCCGCAAAGTTCTTCTGTCTGACAGAAAAGCTGTGACATTACTGCAGGCAACAGTGTTGAAAACTAAAAGATTGATTGATGCAAGTGGATAATTGAAACCTCAGTACTGTCACATGTGCGTCAACCTAACAACCAGACTACTACTCTAAGATAATATTTATCATGATACAGCCTCTCTACGAATAAAAACCACATGTTGAAAAACGTAGACTATATCCCATTAAACATGATTTAGAGGGTGCCATTGTAGGTGAGACCATCAACAGCAATCAATTATGCAGTGCCTAAACCTACTCTAAAATTCACGTTTTAGTTGAAAATTAGTTTCTGCAAAGAAATCCAGTCAAAGTCGGCCTTTAATTCTCTTTTTAATAGCAGAATGGAGGCTGCATTTTGTAGTTCATTTTTAATTAACCTTAAAGTAGACCAGTATGTCAGTGGCTGAATCTCAAACACTAAGCAGCATCAGAACTTTGCTGAAGTTTTCTTAGAATTATAAAGCCCTGTGGTATTTCATTGTCTATTCCTTTTTACCAGATTTTCACCTGAATACTTGTAGCCCCACACTTACACAGAGAATATATAGAATAAATATGTTTTAAGAGAGATAAATTAGAGAAATATAGAAGGTATGTTTTTGATGATGTTAACTATTTTCACATTTGATAGTTTAGAGGAAGAAATCACAGAATTTAGAGAGGCAAAGCTTGTAACACATGAATTACCTCTTCACATGGAGAAGGCAGGTCACCCTAAAGTTAGGTTCCAACTTTTCCAGTAAATTTGAAGTCCTTGTAAATTCATGTCACGCTTCTAAGTGTAAGTTTCCAAATATATAAAAGGATTAGAATCGTCATGGGGATGACTAACTTATCCTGACTTGCCCAGAAGTTTCCTAGTTATATAATTGAAATCCCTAAATCTGAAGATACACCTCAGTCCCAGAAAACAGGGATGGTTGATATTCTAGTAGTCACTAACACGTTGGGCTTCATGGGTTCTTTTAAGAAAGTAATGAGAAGTATGCACCCTTCCTTCGAAACACTATGTATATACTCACAAAATAGTCCCTAACATTTCAGAGGGTGATTGGCCCATTTATGAAATCACAACTAATGACCCATCTACTAGATTATATCCAGCTCTTTCCAGTTGATACAGTGTTTATATCAATGAGAGAATCTTTCGTGCTTATCGCTGACATAAAGTTTGTATTGTGTTGCATAAATAGGAGGGTGAAAAGAATAAGGGCTTTTTAATTCCAATAACACACAGAACAAGGAAAGTGACATTTTTTCCCAGGGAGCATGGCAAAAAAACAAAAGGACAAAACAGAATAAAAATGGCCCTTAAAATATTTTTAATCAAATTTGCCTCCTAGGTTTTGTTGTAGCATTAATGTCAAACATCTTCAAACTTTCTCACTCCATCTCTCATTCCTGTTACACTGACCATCAGTGTCTGCATTATGTAAAATCTTTCCTCCATTTCTTCATTCGGTGGTGCTACTTTTTTGCATTTGTTATACTGTAGATTTTCTCCAAGATATCATATGCCTACATGCTCCTCCTTTTTTACTTAGATTTTTTTTTCCTAGCATCTTCTGGGCCACACTTCTTTAGGTCTCTTTTATTTTGAAATAACAAGATCTGCAAGAACATTCAGAATTCTGGAAAGGTTGAATTGGCACTGCTGCCTGAAAGTTTGGATTAAGCACATGGTTTTCTTAATTTCTTATTAAAAGCATGATTTTAAGTCTTTCTTTGGATGTCCCCTCTACCATAGCACAGAGTTGACATTAAATCCAAAATTCTTAGGCACCCAAGGCCTGTCTTTCATCTCACATTGTTCTACCTTGTTCTACAGTGATGTAGAAGTGGGTTGGGTAAAATAGGTAAGTCATATTCCCAAATTCAGGGGTATTTACTTACTCCCCTACCCTGATTCTGCCTTTCTCATATGTTCCTTCTTTAGATACTCCATGGTCTTTGACTTTCAATTCCTATGTAGTTCATTCCTTTAATGAATACTTACTGAGCACTAGTCCTGCATCAGGTATTACTATAGAGAAAATAGAAAGAAAGAAAAAATTCTGTTTTTACAGACCTTTTCCTTATTTCAGGAAAGACAATAAACAGTGTACATGATAAAGAAATAAATTATATAACAGTTTTAGATGATTAAAGGTATTGTGAAAAAATAGAGAAGAATAAGAGAGATTAGTAATTTCAGGAAGGTAGATTTCAACTTTAAATTAAATAAGTAATTTAATTACATGAGCAGTTAACCTTTTAACAAGAAGGACATGAGAACATTGGTTTTGGGGGGACTGGCTTACTTCATTTACCATGATAGTCTCCAGATCCATCCATTTGCTGGCAAATGTCATAAAGCCATTCTTTTTTTATGGCTGAGTCATACTCCATTTTGCACATATGCCATATTTCCTTTACCCATTTATCTATTGAAGGGCACCTAAACTGATTCCATAGCTTAGCTATTGTGAATTGAGCAGCTATAATTACTGACGTGACTACGTCACTGTAGTATGCTGATTTTAACTCCTTTGGATATACACTGAGGAGTAGGATAACTGGATCAAATGGTGGTTCCATTCCAAGTTTTTTGAGGAATCTTCACATTGCTTTCCAGCGTGGTTGCACTAATTTACCATCCCACCAGCAATGTATAAGTGAACCTTTTCTCCCATATTCTCGCCAACATTTATTATTACTTGTATTCTTGATGAATGTCAAAAGGATGTCAGTGTCTAGTGTCTGCTGTCTTTTGGAGTTTATAACTTGAGAAGACACACATGGTGTGTTCTCAGAGAGAAGGATGGCTATCTAAACAACTTTTCTTCTCTCTCTTTCTTTCTTTCTTGTTTATTTTGTTTTGTATTGTTTTCAAAACTAGTTTTCACAATCTCATCTAGCAGAGCACGTATTTCTTACAGTTGGGCAGTAACTGCATCTGAGCATGTATTGTCCTATTTGACACCAATCCTTTCCAGGACCCCATGCTTCCCAGGATGTGGCCTATCCTACCCAACCCACTTCAGATCCAACAGACTCAGATATGGTGCCTCACACACTGAAGATCTTGGGGGACAGCCCACCTTCCCCACTCCTCTCTTTCACCCATACATTCTTAGCTTCCCTTCTATGCCTTCATTTAGAAACTAATCAGTTTTTAAACTAAATCTCATTTGTCTAGGTAACAGAGGTAGGAGTTTGTTTTTTTTTTAATCTTTGCATACTTTTTCATGATGTGTCATATGTATTTATTGAATAAAAATGTGAAAAATGAAATCCAAAACAGCTAAGAAAACTATCACAGGCCAAGCGGACACTGAAGAGCAAAGCCAGAACTGACTAGAAGGTAAAACAACATGGAATCACTAAATCAGTAAAAGTAATACCTATGCCTTATCATTTCAGTAGATACAGGATGAATTGCTCTGCCAACAGAAATTGTGTCAATATAGTAAAATACACTACTAAAATAAGCATAGTACTTATTGATATCATTCACAGAAAATTATTTAATAAAAAGCACCTACCATAGTGCCAGGGGAATGCCAAGTTTTCAGAAAGAAGGCCCTTATGTTTCCTCTAATCTAATATACCCTTGAATTATTCCTAATAAGAGACCAGTGATTTGCAATTCCCCACTCAATGTTCCTGAGAAAATAGTAGGTCAATATATTAAAAGTCCTTATCCTAATAGCAGGATATTTTGAAATAGTATCTAACTTTTCAGCCTAGAGCTGAAGCTGTGTATTTCAGGTTCTGTATTAACACTTCTGGGTACACATGTAATGAAACATCCTGCTTCTTATCCTGATGCCTTGTGGGATAATCCCCATCTTTGCAAAGTCCAGAATTTTGGGGCCCTGTTCATTGACTGTGTGTCTGAAATCTGTTCCTTATTTGCTTTCTTTTTGTTTTTCATTACCAGAGATCTTGCTCTGCCCCTTGACTTTGACAGGAATTTCTGGAACAACCTTATTCTAAATCTCCATTGTTATCTTTGAAGTTGCTGTGGAATTTACTGTTCCAGAAGATGTCTCTTGATTCTCAGTTCGTGGTGTGGACTAAGCTGAATGTGCTGGACCCCTGCTTTGATACTCCCTGGTTATCAAGCCCTCCCCTCAGAGTCTAGGGGCATTAATTCCTGTTAGTGCTTGACTCACTCTCTCAGTTTGTTACAACCCACCCACCCATGGTGAATCACAGCTTCCTGTCTGCTGGTTCTACTTTATAAACTTTTCCAGTTTTTCTTAATGAAGAGCTTCATCCTTCAAGCCCAGCCTTCCTTCCCAGGTCATAATGTAAATTTCTCAGATACACTAGTTTATATCTATCAAAAATATCCAAATTTGTAGTAAGTTCTCATTTCAAGGCTCCTTGCTCATTAGTGGGGTTTAGGTGTCTTTGCTGACCCAGTGTGTTTTGGTCAACTGTGACCCAAAGATCTGATGAAAACAATTAGAGAAGGAAAAGTTTATTTGGCTCATGGTTTCATAGGTCTTAACCCATAAATCACAGTACATAGATGGCTGACTCCATAGTTCTGGGCCTGAGGTGAGGCAAAATATCACAGATGCAGAAAGGAGGAAGGCAGCTTAGGACACAGCTACAGGAAGCATAGAGAGCTCCACTTATCAGGGACAAACTGTAAGCCCCAAAGATATGCTCCCAGTGTCCCACCTCCTCCAGCCACTCCTCACCCTCCAGTTACCACCCAGTTAATGCATATCAGTGAGTTAATGCGCTGATTAGGTTAAGATCCTCATAACCCAATCATTTCACCTCTGAAAATTCTTGCATTGTCTCACACATGAGCTTTTCAGGGACACCACATATCCAAACTGTAACACAATGTTGTCCAGTTGATCTCCCTATTCCAAGCATCCAAAGATATTGAGTGACTTGGGGATTTTACTCCTTATTTTAACTGCCTAATTGTTAAAGTTATCATTCTGGCTTCAACCCCTTGATCAAAGATCATCTTCAGATCCATCTTGAATATCAATAAACAAAGAGAACTGGTAGCACTGTATGCATGACATAAGAAGTCCCCATGCTTAATAGAATCTTGACTTTGGACATGTAGATCAGAAAAGGACATAACTGGATCTTAAGATGATCTAAGCACTACAAACATTATGTTTATAAGTCAAAATAAAAGTGAAACACACCCTACAAAATTAAAGTTAAAATCTTATTTTCCACATTGATTATTTTGACTCTGTTTTCACATATAAAGTATAAAATTATTTCCCAAAATTGTTTTGATGTTTCCACTTTGTTGACAGCAAATGCATGTACTTAGCTCATCATTAGAGTCCACCTTTCCTCCCCAAATTGAACAGTTAAGTCTTTCAGATACCTCCATGATGATTTTTTTTTGCTAAAAGTTTTCCTTAACAACTTACTTTTCAATTTTCTCCTTTGTTTGGAATAGAGCCAATCAGAAATTTTGTAAATTTGTATCTGAGATTGCTGTGTTTATAACTGAGAATTTTTTCCCAGAACACCTACAATGATGCTCTCTGTTCTGGATGGGAAATGCTCTAACATGGTAAGTGGCCTCTTCTTAATGATGCTCATATTCTGAATGTCTACTTAGAGTAAAAGAAATGAGAATTGGATGAGTCACCTCTAGGGACACTGATTTTGGGAGTAATAATGTGGCTGAATGTGTTAGCTATATTCAGGGTGAACTTCCTTTCCTTTCTTAGATCAAAGGAAAAACATCTCTCTCATTAGCTCTGACTCAATTCCTTCTTCAAAATTCCTAAATATAATACAGTCCACACACAAAAAAAATTTCCTAATAAAATACCACCTATTTCCACGGTAATACCATACCCATTTACTCTGGTAATTTCATACATGTATGGAGAGAAGATCTCCTGATGCTGGACACCTACATTCCTACTATTAAGAAGAGTCCTTTTGCTTCTTTATCAGTGACTATCGTTGTGAATCATCCCATAGTGCTCCTCATCACTACTGCTTTCTCTCTCCTCCCTTCCTCTGAAGCAGTAAGAAAGGGGTGGCCAAGCTTCTAGCCAAACTCTCCTCTCTCCAGTAGATACCACTTTGCTATGACAGATGTCACAGACTTCTCAACTGCACATGGTGTCAGTTCACACAGAGTGGTCCGTGGGACAGAGCATGTAATGTAAAGCTCTGGTACTTAGCACATCCATAATCAATATGGAAAGCAATCCACTAAGAAAGTCACTCATAGTAATCCACAATGTACAAATCAGTCAAAGGCATTTATGAAGGAGTTATCGGACCCTATTTGCAAGGAAACATCTGGACAAAGTCCAATAACTTGTGCATCATATATCACTTCTGTTATAAGTATTGTATTTATAAATAAGAAGAAATCAAGCTTCAATATCAGACATACAGTCACTGGTAACAAGACCTTTCCCCCAGAAAACTCCCAGTATAGCTCACACCTGAGTTACCTGTGTGGGTGTCAACAAACTAATAAAAGACTTTGGGGGGCTGGGGCTGGGGCTTAGCGGTAGCTAACTTGACTGGCATGTGTGAGGCACCGGGTTTGATTCTCAGCACCACATATAAATAAATAAAAATAAAGATTTATCAACAACTAAAAAAATATTTAAAAAAAAGTCTTTGGGTCCTAGGTTTCTTTAAATAATCACTTCCTACAGATCCATAGATCAGGGCCACATCTCTCTGCTCAAGTTAGAGACTGTTTGTGGTAAGCCTTTATCTGAGAAAGAATCTTGGTATCAGGATATAATCAAGAATCAAAAAGTAATGTCTGATTCTTGATGTTACATTCATAGTGACCAGTGAACCCCTCACATCCAAGATATATTATAACTGGAAGAGCGTGTTATGGAATATTTTGCAATACTACCTTACTGCAGAAGAATGGCTATTACTAGCCAAGGGGGGAAAAAAAAACGGGATGAATCTAGATTTTAAGAGGAATTATCTATCCTGGGTTATCCACATAGGATGTTGGTAATCACGTGTCATTATGAAAAAGAGGAAAAGTGAGTTTTGACATGGACAGAGAAGAGCAGGATCCAATGTGACCACAGAAGCAGGAACTAACTTAGTGGATTGCTTTCCATATTGATTATAGATGTGTTAAGTCCAGGAATACTGAGGCAGCCACCAGAAACTGGAAGAGAAAGGGAACTGAGTCTCTCCTAGAGCCTCAAAGGGAGCCCAGTCCTGCCAACACCTTAGTTTCAAACTTCTAGCCTCCAGCACTGTGAGGAAAAACTTCTGTTGTTTTAAGTCACCAAGCTTTTGTGATTTGTTACATTCGCCAGAGGAAACCAACACAGGAGACAGCAATCCTTTTATTTATTTATTTATTTTAGACTAGTGCTAATAGCTTGTTCAGAGATATTTTGTTCCACATTCTTCAAAAACATTAGAAAAGACATTTAACCAGAAACAGTTGCAACATCACCCCTCAAGGTAATCAAAGGCTATCATTTTATGAAAAGACATTTCAACACACAGTTGTCATCACATAATTACCTCATCCCAAGAAGCCAGCACATCTAAACTGCTCACGATCCCTCAAAGAGCAATGACATGCTGAAGCACCTCCCAAACTGAAAAACTCATATGGATTGAGTTTTTGTTCTTTCTTTTCTTCCCTGCTAATAGAAACACCTTAAATAAAACAGCATCACCAGCTTTTTACTTCACAGGCAAATAGAGCCTCAACTTGGAGTAAATCATGTTCTTTTTAGACTTAGATCCTTTTCCTATCTTTAGAAATATGCATCCATTCCAACTGTGGAAATTTTCTAAAGCAACCACAATAAGCAATGCCTGAGGTATAATCCCATTAACTAAGGGCCTCTCATGCTGATGCATTTAATCTTTGATTTCTGATAAACAGACTCTCCATAATTCCTTCCTGCAAGGTCACAGAAACTCTGTCTCTGAATATTGTTTCTCCCCTTTCAAGCAGCACATATTCTACCCAAGAATAAAGAACACAGCTCCCACCCCCTTTATGTAAATCCTTCTCTAGCACTTTATACATTTTTCAAGGTCAGAGATTGTCCAATATCAAAACTGTTGGTATTTGCAGGCTGGCCCTCCCTCCCCTACCACACCTACATGCTCGCATACATTAGGAAGTTCCTCCTGATCTTCCTGGATTGTATCTGACTGTACACATTAGCTTATGAGACAGACATAAGCACATTGTCAAAATAAAGGGCATGGCATGTGAAATAGATTAGAGTGCATCCCCTCAGGACACATTTTCTTGGATGTGCAGAATCTATGCAAAACCCCACACTAGTGTGCCCATTCCATCAAAGCTTCAGAGGTCAAGACCAGAAGTTTAAGAAAATTAATGGCATATTATCAAAATGTTAGACCTTACATGCTTTGAGTTTTCTGAAGGACAAGGACTCTCTTAAGGACTAATCCAGAGCCTGACCAAAAATGATTGGGTCTTATAAAGAACTTAATAAGGATGGCTTCTGGGAAATAACAAGCTTTAAACATCAAATAAAATACGATATGGTGGATTAGGGTCCTAGAAGGGGGTATATGGGTTCATGATTATTAAAAAAAAACTCAAGAAATAGGAAAAAATAACAATTATATAAGGAAAAACTAAAAACCCTATTTTTATGGCAATATCTTCTATGAATTTAAAAGAGTACTTTTCCAATCTTACTATTCATACAAATCATCTGGGGAACTTGTTTAAATTCATATTTGATTCTATTTATCTAAAGTTGAGCCTGAGACATTTCTAATCAGCTCTCAAGAGATACCTACTGCTGGTCTGAGAACCACACAGCAAAGCTTCATGGCCTGCATGTAGGTTTAAAATAGTGTACTGCCTTTTTCCAGTTCATCATGACAACACATGTGCTGCTCTTGAGTCTTGATGAGTTCAGTGCACTCAACTACATGCTGATCTATAAGTAGAAGAATAATATTGAAAGCTGATGCCTTGGGCCATCTGTCACTGCAGATTCCCAATTATGATGCACTGTTTCCATTAGAAGTTATGTTATAAGATCTCCCTGACCAAGCAAATCTTTACCACAAGCACATCAGATAGAGCACTAATCTCTAGGATACATAAAACACTCAAAAACCTTAACACCCAAAAAAGAAAAAATTAAAAATAACAATCAATAAGTGGGCCAAGGAACTGAACAGACACTTCTCAGAAGAGGATATACAATCAATCAACAAACATATGAAAAAAAAAAGTTCAATTTCTCTAGCAATTAGAGAAATGCAAATCAAAACTACTCTAAGATTTCATCTCACTCCAGTCAGAATGGCAACTATCAAGAATACAGACAACAATAAGGGTTGACGAGGATAGTGGGGGAAGGGTTGGTGGGGAAAAAGGCACACTTATACAGTGCTAGTGGAACTGCAAGTTGGTGCAGCCAATATGGAAAGCAGTATAGGGATTCCTTGGAAAACTTAGAATGGAATCACCACCTGACCCAGCTATCTCACGTCTTGGTCTATACCCAAAGGACTTAAAAACAGCATACTACACGAACACATATCAATGTTTATAGCAGCACAATTCACAATAGCTAACCTGTGGAACCAACCAAGTAGATGAATGGCTAGGGAAACTTTGGTATATATACACAATGGAACATTACTTAGCATTAAAAGAGAATAAAATCATGGCATTTGCAGGTAAATGGATGAAGTTGAGAATATAATGCTAAGTGAAGCAAGCCAATCTCCAAAATCCAAAGGCTGAGTTTTCTTTGATATAAGGATAGTCAGCCATAGCTGACTCATAATGGCGATGGGGGTCGGGGAGGGCATGGAAGGAATGGAAGAACTTTAGATAGGGCAAAGGGGAGGGAAGAGAAAGAGTGGGAAAGGGTTTAGAAATGATGGTGGAATGAGTTAGACATCATTATCTTAATTACATATATGAAGATATGAATGGTGTAAAAATTTTTTGTGTACAACAATGACTTGAAAAATTGTGCTCTATATGTATAATATGAAATGAATTGCATTCTGTCATCATGTATAAAAAATTAGAATGAATAAATAATTTTTTAATAAAAGATCTCTATCATCATAGAGACTTGTACCTTAAGGTAAATGTTTGATGAGGTAGCAATGTATCTAAAAGATTAATACTGGCCATAAGGAATCAACATGGGTTAATAACAACTAAAAGAAGAGGAACCTTATAGTGTTTCTAAAAAGTAGCCATTGCAGTACCTTGACCAATGAATGTACTGTTCTTTGAAGAATTAATTTCATCAAAGCATTGACTGGAAGCTGTATGTTATAGGTACATAAGGGAAAGAAACTAGAACTAATTTGGATTTCAAAAATAGAAACATTTTATAAGGGTTTATCAAATAGTGTGCTAGTCAGCATATGTCTCCAAATTCCTCATTCTTCTGTGGAAAGGGGTCAAGAAATTTTAATCAAAACCATGTTGAACAGGTATTTCTTGATCATGTCAAAATTCAAAAAGTTTTTTTTATGATTATATGTCAAACCACTACTGCAATAATTACAGTTTGTGCCACTGATAGTTGTTTGATGTCATTTCAAGTGAACTTGATTTGTGTCAGTGATGCCTCATCTAAGTATTAGCAAAGCAAGACACTGAAGGAAAGAGAAAAGTCTGCAACCTGACACTAGCACTGCCGGGAACACTGGGCAGGAACACAGGGTCTGAACAAGTGAGAGTTTCAGGGCAGCTGATGAGACAGGTTATTTAGAAGATCCTGAAGCACTAGGTCTGGTTTTTGGAGAAAACATTGTGAAAGCTTTCTAAGTTTCTTGCATATTAAGATAGTCATGCCCTGTGTTATCAACATTGTGATCAATAAAGGACCACATATATGATGGTGTCATAAGACTATAATTGTCTTAGAACAACGTGTTACTTACATGATTCTGGTGATGTAGTTATATATAAATAAACTTACTGTGCTTCCAGTCATATGAAGGTATATTACCTACAACTATGCACAGTACATAATATTTGATAATGAAATGAATGACAATGTTATACCCATAGCAGCCTCATATACCTATTTACTGAGTTTCTCCATTGCATCATTTTCTTTGTGCCTAATTTAATCTCATGCTTTTAGGTTTATCATGGCCCTAGGACCAAACATCTGTACTATACACCATAGAACATAGGTGTGTAGAAAGCTACACTATCTAAGTTTGCATAAGTATACTCCATGATGTTTGTACAATGACAAAATCACCTTAACACATCATTTCTCAGAATATATTCCCATCACTGACACATGAATGTAGTACTATTATGCTATTTAGTTTTATTACATTGGTGCATGAGTCGCTTTATAGTATAAATACAGCTTTGAAAATATGCTAAATAAATTTTGAAGTTTGACATCTAAGAGAATAAAACTGAAGTTCACATAATAAGTAATTCGGGGGGGCGGGAAGAAGGCTATTAATTAACAAAACCAGATGGTGAGTCCAGTTTTTTGAAGTCCAGTTCTACTTACATTCAGCTGGACTAACCTTCAATGTATTTTTTCATATTCAACAAGTGAAATTAATCCGCAGAGTTTACAACAAGGCAACATGCCCTAATATCTCCATTCAGAATTATCTAAGATAACACAAATATGCTGTGAATATTAACACATCAAGACTACTCTTTGCCCACATTGTACCCCACAACTCCTCTTTGCTAGGGCCTATGGTGATGGGCCAAAGTTGAGCTTCTACATTGCATGATTTAAGATCTATGTCATGCAACTTCCAGGACAAGTGTAATTTTGCCATGGAAAGCATAAAAAATATTATAGCCAAACACAAAATCTTAGAAACATTTCCTGTTCAATTGGTATTGTCTAATATATTTGAAGACTATACCTGCTAATCCACAGAGTCATGAAATGAAGAAAACACAACTATTCTCTTCCTAGCATAATTGGTAGGGAAGTCAGACAGATTTGTGCCCACAATTAGAGTGAATCAACACAGAACAGAAGCAATAGAAGATACATGAAATATATAATTAAATAAGTCCTGCCTATATTTAGGAAGGCAATCAACTTTACTACTGATTCAAATATTAATCTCATCCAAAAACTCCCCAAGAGATACACCCAGAATAGTACTTAACCAAATGTCTCAGCACCCTTTAGCCCAGTCATGTTGACACCTAAAATTAACCATCATAAATCCACTCCTTGATAACTTTGCAGCTATCCATACCTCCTTAACCTACACTGAATTCAAATAAGGATAATAACAATGTTTTAATTCCATCTAACATGATACAACTACCTTATTTACAACCAGAAACACACTACTTCTTTCTAATAAGAGGATACCTTATTGGAAAGTCCTAGAATAAGGTTAACTCTTCTCCTTGATATGCTATATAATTTAAGTATTGTGGTGTAAAATTAACAATACTTAAATATTATGATGTAAAGTTAATATATTGTGTATAACATAATAAGGGAGAAGGAAGAAAACACTGACATTTGCTAAATCTCCCAGTCCACTTCTCTCTACACAAGCAAACATAAACATAGCAAAATAAAAAGGAAATACTCCTAACAAGTTATAGCCCTTGTTTCTACAACTGGCCACTGCTGGGAGCCATCAGCCAAGTAGGTATGACAAATTCCTTGCCAGCTTACTCCCATGCTGTCTAGTGGAAGGACTTCTGAAAGGTGACCTTGCTCAAGGACCAGGGCAGGATCCGTGTTTAGGGTGTTCCCCCTTTAGAATAGGGCAGTTTAGCATAATAGGAGAGTAGGGTGTTTCCCCTTTAGAATAGGGCGGTTTAGTAATAGGAGATTAGGGTGTTCCTCTTTTGGAATAGGGCGTATCCTGCTGCTGAGTTCCTCTTGAGTGCTTAGGGTCAGACAGTATATTTTGGGAGACAGAAGCCCATGCGGAGTGGATTTGGGAGAGAGTGGATCAGGGCAGAGTGGAGATTTGGGAAGAGAACGTGGATTCCCCCAGAACGTGTTTGTAGACGGCCGGTGTGAGTTCGGGAATAAAGAATTGCTGTTTGAATCTACAAGCTGTGTGGAGACTCGTGATTTGTGCCCAGCCAGAGACTGCGGCAGGCCACAAGGTCACTGCTGGAACTTACAACTACCCTTTTACCTATTCTGTATTCTCTTACTTCAGAAAAAAAACTCAGCTCATCTTTACTCTTTCCCTGATGGAATGATCCATGTCTTGCTAGCTAATAGAACATAGTAATTGTCTCAAAAAGTATTCCTTTTTTATTATTTAAATGATTATATCCCCCAAGGAATGTACAAAGAGTACATTGTAACACTTCAGTCTGTTGATGTTCACTGGGGTTCTGCAGTGGTTTGTCTAGGTTGCTGTGTGAGCATATGATGCAAAGAGGGAGAAGGTAAACTGTAAAAAATTTTACAGCCCTTGAAAATATCTTTTAAAGTGTCTACTTAGTCATTCCTTTTAAATCTACTTCCCAACATAGCACTTTCCTTCTTTTCTAAGTTCATCTTCATTGCTTTAGAGTTAATAGCAATGTCCATTTAACATCAAATCTCCATGAACTCATTATGTGGGTCATCCTTGTGTGCTTTGGAGAATTCAACCTTCCTGAACTGTAAGTCAATTCTGATTTCTTAATATCTATGCAAAACAGTTGCTAAATACTAATAACATAGAAAATGAAACATACTCAATCATCATTTGGAAATTTTTATGAGAGAGACCATGAATGAAAATTTAAATTCACACAATTGTTACGAGCTCATATATCTGCTCTACTTATAATTACCACAATCATTTTCCAGCTAATAGAATAATCATTAGGAACAGATAATTTAATAATGTGCAATCATTAATTGTTTCCAGATAAAATTTCATGACCTTTAAGCAAAAACAATCCCTCCCATGTGGTGACTACAGGAGGAAAAAAGTGGAGGGCTGTAGAGTCCATAATTGCTTGTTTAAGATGCAGAAAGACATGTTTTCAGAGTTCTTCTAGAAGAATCAGTGGAGAGATAAAAAGAAGTCAGAGATTTGCTAATCAAAATGTGTCAGATGATGGAAGAGATTATGACATACTGAGTTGATGTCACTGTTTATTAAGAACAGGGTGCATAATTTAGCACTTCCTACTAAAATTTTATTATAAGGAAACCAAGAGGGTCATCAAACTCATCTCATGGAATTATTTCCTTTTTGGCACAATCCATACTGATTACCATCACTCATTTCTGACTCATGAGAGAAGAGTCTTGCCTTTTTCTATTATTGTCACTGTATCAGTTTTCATTATGTGTATTCAATTATTGTGTAATAGAAGATGTTTTATTAATAACTGGGCAAATTATCATGGAAAAATGTCCTGTTCAATAATGCCATCACATCAAATTCAGGAAAAAAAATTAAAGAGATGACTCATAGTCCAAGGTTACCATAAGGAAAAAAGCCAGAGTCCTCTTGTCAAGTAGTATTACCCGCTGTAATAACCATCACTGTTGGTGATCACCAGAAACTGACACTGTGAACAAAGGGATCAAGGAAGCGCCAGTCCTGCTGTAATCCTTTTCCTCTGTAAGGTAGATTCCAGATTCCTAACTTCCTAATGTTTAGCTTTTTGCTTCTATTTTCTTTGTTCATATTAAATTAATTGATGTTTCTTTTTATTATAACACCAGTGCTCCAGGTGGTGGAGGTCTAATATAATCTTAATAAATAAAATTGAAGTTTCATTATTTGAATAACTATACCAAAACAAACACTCTTTATATAATTAGTTCTTTTACCTAAACGGTCCTTTGCTCAAATAAAAATGTGAGGAATAGTCAAAGCTTAAATAAGCCTACCATTTAGCATTCAAATTACTGCAATTTCAAAAAAGAAACACTATTAGTCAAAAAAAAAAAAATGGTGTTATTCCAGATGAAAAACTTTCAATGCACTTCCAATTCTTAAGCATTAAAAAAAGCCCCATTTCCAATATTCTAACCAGAACATTTTGAACGGAAAACTCCTGTTAACAAAAAAATGGCACATAACCCTATTTCCCACTCCTTCCTTCACTCCGAGATGGAAGTTACATTTTTAAATTACATTTAATAGGGAATGAACTGTTTATATTATTACAATAATGAGAAATGGGCTTAAAGAATTTTAAGTTAGTATTTTCCTTCTAATGATCAAACCATTGTTGGATATACTAATCCACTTGTGCCGTCAGATCCATTATCTACAATTATTTTTTTTATTCCAGTAAGCTCACTATTAAGCATAAAGCTACTGAGATGAGAAGACAAATACTTAAAATCCTAAATAATAAATAGCACATTGACCAGATCCTTTGGGCATTTGTTTTCTATTTTAAAATAAGGTAAGGATACTGAAAAGACCTTGATTTCAAAATCCAACTTTTGCACATACCAACTATATAAATTTTGATATTTTAGTTAATTTCCCTGAGTTATATTATGGTAGAAATATTGGAAATAATACACAAGAGACCCCTGGTACAAGCTAAGTAGACTCAAGCATTTCCCTGTACTCAACTCCAGATTTTATTTCAAGATACAACACAAATACAGTAAATGTCTAGCAATGCTGGAAATCTAGAAAAGTATCATCAATTGAACATTGTAATCAACTTTGTAGAAAATAAAAAGTAGATGACAGTAAGAAAAGAAAACTTAGGAAAGGTAAGGAAACAGCAAAGACTTCACAGGAAAATAAGAGAACTCTCTAAAAGTGAATGTTGATAACAGAATAGCTTTATGACTAAAGGGACCATGAAACGGAGGGGTCCGTGTGCAGCTTTCCAGGTAATTTGTTAAGAACAGAGACCTTGACTCCTAGTTCTACCCTTAGGATATAATCATGAAATTGTGGCTTTTGGTTACCAGCAGATGAGATAGTAGAGAGAAGGAAGAGAACTAAGAAGAAAGGGAACTAATAAAGGGAGGAATAGAGAAAAGGAAGGCAGGCAGAAAGGGTGAAAGGAAAGAAAGAGGCTGCCAGGTAGCTTTTAGATGCCATCAACGACATAGAGTTCCTACTCAGAAGTTAGAGAAGTTTTATACCATAATCATTCACCTACTTTGTTCTCCAACACACACACATACACACACATACAACACAACACAACCATCTGAGCCAGAGCTATTGCAATCCAATTCTTCATTCATATTTATGACCAGGAAAGATATTTTCATTTGAGTAGAGAAAATACACACTACCTAATAGTTTCGGTGAGTAGAGGTCTTCATTTTATAAAGGTGAATAACCAAGAACCAATAAAAATTCAAAGATAAATAACAGCATGCAAGAGTCAGTAAATTTCAAATACCAGAATTAAATAATAAGGAAGTATTAATTTAGTAAATAAAAATGTTAAGATATATAGAGACATTTGAGAAGATGGGTGCATCCATTTAAAACAAACAGAACCCAGAGTGCATTAAAAAAGAAATAGTAGATTACTTGAAAAATCAGAACAGAATTACTCAAATAAAATTTTATTAGAAAAAGGACACAGAGTAGATTTTACGTAGTCAACTATTTAATAAGAGATGAAATTTCCAGTAAAGAAATTCCCTCAGAAGTCAACATAAATGGAAAAAGAAGTGAAAAAGGAATAAAAGGAAAGGATTAAAGGTAAAGGCAGAATTCTAACATTGTTGTAGTTAAAGTTCCAAAATGGGGAAAAAACAGTAGAATGAGAACTAGGCAAGGAAGCAATATTAAATAGAAGTTCAGTTAAAACTTTCAAAAGTTTAGATTAGAAAGCATGATTCAGCCTAGGGAAATAAGTGCATGCATCCATCAAAAGGTAAACACCAAGACATTTATAGAATTTTTATTCATAGTACCTAAAACCTGGAAACAACCTAATTATCCATCAACAGCAGAAAAGATAAACATGAACTGATGGTGAATGTAACAACATGGATTGTCTCACCAAAACATATGATGAATCAGAAACAGGTCAAACACAAAGAGCATATGTCACATAATTCCGTTTATTTGTGAGTCAAGAACAAGTAAAACTAATCAATAGCAAAGAATCATGATATTGGATACCCTTGAGTGAGCTGAGACTATTAACTGAGAAAGAATATAAGGGAGATGTCTGAAAGTGATCTTTTTGCATTTACATGTTCTTTGTGTACATGGAAAACTTTTAAGTTATACACTGAAAATGTGTGCACTTCACAGTATGTATGTTTACCTCAATGAATAAGATTATAGAATTCAATTATCAAGAACACTGAGTAGTCATGAACTTTTTTATAACAAAGAACTTTGACTCTAGTCACTCTGCATATTCTTGTCTTTTGATTGACACTTTTGATTTTCAAGTATAATGTGTACAGTCAAAAAATTTAAAGACAAATAATGGATGTCATGTGCCTAGTATAACGCATTCTATCTTCAAGAAAAATAGCTCTTTATTATATTTTAAAATTGAAAGACTCATTCTTATCAAGAAAGTTAATAGAAATATTTAAAAAGCAAATAAACATATTCTGGAGATTTAAATATATTTATGTGGTCATTATTTTCTTAGATTCTCATTAAAACTCTGCAAGGCTTTGCATATTTTATTCCTGATCTAAAAATTAGATACATTCAGTGATCTGCCAGGAAATTATGCTGTCAGGAGTGTGAGCCATATCTGCTGAATTCAAGTTGATTAAAATTTGCAATAACCATTCTCTTAAATCTACCAAAAGATGTAGTGAAGTGCTATTTTTCTTTTCATGGATGGTGGAGTAAAATGATCCTCTCAAGGTCAAACATGCAAAATGATGAGGACTTGTTTCAAGTATCACCTGCAAGTCAAAGTGTAGTGGCCATTTTATCCATGGTATGCCACCATTTCACACCCTTCATGACCATTTGGGGAATGCTTAGGTTGCCAGAGATGAGAAAGGCTGCTTGCTTGTTAGTGAAGTACCCATTTAGTTAAAACGCGTCTACTCCAGTAGAAAATGCAGGAACTGAAGAAGCAATAAAGAAATATATTCCCATAGTTTTTAGCTGATGGCCTCTAAATTCTGAGCACTAACAATTAAAACTGATCTCAAGGTCACAACTAGTTTAAATTGTTAGGCATTTGTGATAATCAAGATTTTCAGAGAAAACAGATAATAAAATTGAAAATGACAATATTTCCAGAATCCCAACATGTGTGGATTTTTTATTCACTTGAGTGCATCTGCTGACAGGAAAAAGAAAGGTCACATAAAGTTTCTCCAGTAATTTCGAATTCTAAGATGCCATTAGGTAACTTTCTTAAAGACAAAAATGAATAAAGATAATATGGAACTAATAACACGACACACATTGCTTATTAATATTCTCTTCCTTGCCCATTCCTTAAACAAATGAAACTATACCTTTTCCTTATAAACTACCAAATGCTGTATTTTCATAGATAGTTTCATCTCCAAATTGATGTCAGCATTAAGGATGTCTATATAATCAAAACTGTCTATGTCACAGAAGAGTCTCTGCTGTTGAACTTGCACTTTTCTTGACTTTGGATTACAGCAATTCTTTGTCCTTGGAATGTATCTTTATTAGATAGGCAAACTTAAATTACCATTTTCTTTCATTACAATGTATTATAATTTCAGAGCTATTTAAGTAATGCACAAAAAGCACAGAGAGAAGGTAAATGAAAATTGCTAAAAATAATTCAATAAATAATAATCAAAGCAGGACAAAGAGGAAAGTCATGTAAAAAAATTTAAAGAGGCAAATTTAGAGTCTTTTAAGGCAAGTTAACTAAATGTTCTCATTTTTTCTTTAAATATTACTTAACATGCCCACTCTCCTTGTTGGTTCTGGGAAGTTAGGTCATAAGTGGAAAGGTGATAAAGTCCATCTCCTTGTTGTGTACCACTCATCTCTTTTATAGCTTCTCCAGTGTTCCAATGTTCTGGAGTGAATTCAAACATGATCCCTCTGAATGAGGTACAGAAGAAACATTGACACCATTCAACTGCACCTTAGAAACTGTGCATTCAGCTCAAAGTTCCTATGAAAATATTAAAATACACTTTTTCATTTGTTGGCCGTTGTATTTCTTATTCTTCGCAGTGCCTATTCAATTCTTTTGCCCATATATTGATTGGGTTATTTGTGTTTTTTGATGTTAAGGTTTTGGGTTTTTTTTTTTTTTTAGTTTTTCATATATCATGGAGACTAATACTCTACCTGAGGTACAGATGGCAGAGATTTTCTCCCATTCTATAGGCTGTCTCTTAGTATTCTTGATTGTTTCCTCTTCCATGAAGAAGCTTTTTAGTTTGAAACCATCCCATTTATTGATTCTTGATTTTACTTCTTTCACTTTAGGAGTCTAGTTGAGGAAGTCGGTTCCTAAGCTCACACGATGGAGAGCTGGGGCTACATTTTCTTCTAGTAGGCACAGGGTCCCTGGTCCAATGCCTAGGTCCTTAATCCACTTTGAATTGAGTTTTGTGCAGGGTGAAAGATAGGGGTCTGTCCCGAGCCATCCATGGGCTGTGTGTGGACTGCCACACATCAAAGCCTATTGAATAGAAAAATCTGGTGTCTGGGAGAGCAGGTGGACATTTCCTCTGGTTGACTGCCCTGACTCATTGTGAGGCCCACTCAAGCTCTGCCAAAGTTCCCACACAGCACTGGAGATGGGGTGACCTGCTATAGCCACACAGCCCCTCTGAGATAGGTATGACCTGTCAGGATGCCCATCAACCTGCTGACTACAAGACATCAAGAAGCAAGACTCCACCCTTGAAACCTTATCTCTGACTTTGATGTACCTCCTTAAATAAACCACTGGAGCCATTTTCTTTTGTCTAGTTCTTTTTTAGCTCCTGTGTGGACTAAACCCATCCGGGGCTCCACTTTTGAAAACATTTTTCTGACTCTTTGTATTTTGTTCTTCACTAATTACTCTAGACTTTAATTTCTCAGGTGGCTTACACTCTCCTCGGCAGGAAGAATAATCCCCCCAATGAGATGCTGGCTGTCACCCCATAGGGGTCTAATTTCATTTTATCACATACGGATTTCCAGTTTTCCCAGCATCAATTGTTGAAGAGGCTGTCCTTTCTCCAATGTATGTTCATGTCACCTTTGTCTTGTATGTGATAACTGTATTTCTGTGTGTTTGCCTCTGTGTCTTCTATTCTGTACCATGCATGGGTCTTCATGTCTGTTTGGTGCCAATGCCATGCTGTTTTTGTTTCTATAGTCCTGTACTATAATTTTAGGTCTGGTAGTGTGATGCCTCCTGCTTCACTTTTCTCACTAAGGATCGCTTTGGCTATTATGGTCCTCTTGTTTATTCCAAATGAATTTAATGACTACCTTGTCTATTTTTATTAAGAATGTCATTAAAATTTTAATAAGAATTATATTAAATGTGTATAGTGCTTGTGATAGTATGGCTATTTGACTCTATTAATTCTGCCTATCTAAGAACATGGGAGATCTCTGGCAATTAGAGAAATGCAAATTAAAACTACACTGAGATTCCATCTCACTCCAGTCAGAATGGCAATTATAAAGATTACAAGTAACAATAAATGTTGGCAAGGATATTGAGGAAAAGTTTCACTCATACATTGCTGGTGGGAATGCAAATTGGTACAACCACTATTAAATGCAATATGGTTATTCCTTAGGAAACTTGGAATACAACAATGTGACCTATTTATCCATTCCTTTTAGGTCCAAAGGACTCAAAATCAGCATACTACAGTGATGCAATCACATCAATGTTTATAACAATATAATTCACAATAACCAACCTATGGAACCAATCTCAATGCCCTTCAACAGATGAATGAATTAAGAAAATGTGATATATATACACCATGAAATAATACTCAGCCATAAAGAAGAATGAAATTATGGCACTTGCTGGTAAATGGATGGAACTGGAGACTATCATACTAAGTGCAATAAACCAACCCCATAAAAACAAAAGCCAAATGTTCTCTCTAATATGTGGATGCTGACGCACAATACAGAAGCAGGAAGGAGATGGAAGAATAGAAGTTTATTGGATTAGACAAAGGGGAAGGAAGGGAAGGGAGGAGGATGGGAATAGTGAAGACCATAGAATGAATTGGACATAACTTTCTAAAGTTCACATATGAATAAATGTGAAACTCTACATCATGTACAGCCACAAGAATGGAATCCTAATGAGAATAAGTTACAACCCATGTATGTGCAAAATGTTAAAATACACTCTACTGTCACATATATCTAAAAAGAACAAATAAATTAAAAAAGAAAATATTAAAATACAAAACAAAAAGCATGCATAAACATTGAGTAATAAATAAGTACTCTTGCTAAGATCAGTTTTTCTATTGCTACGGATGGCCCATAAAGATTAAGGGTTGCAATCATTCTGCTTGCCTGTCTGGAGAAAGTTTCAACCTCTGCCTAGATTTCTTAATAGTCCAACTTCTTCATATGAACAGCTCATATGTATCTGGTTTGACTCAGTTCCATTGCCAAGACAAGAGTCTCTTCTGCATTTCAGGTAGGATAACAGCATACCTCTTCAGATTATAATGGGCATCCTAGGATAGAAGAAAGGCAATCCATAATAAAGAAACAGACAGGGGAGGTACCTAACTGAACTCTGTGGGATACAGGAGAGATGAGGGGACAGCTTGTGGTTGACAAAGGATGATTCCTAGAAAATGATGCAGCCTCAGAGGTTCTTGCAGAGAACCAAAATGCCCAAGACATTTTTTCTCTATTTATTTGCTGTGTTGGGTCTTAGTAACCTCAGGTCTTCCTTTGCCCTTTCCCCCCACCCTCAAGTTATTCTACATGGTTTACTAATCTATTAACAAAAGAGTATGTTGTTTACAGAGACTCAAAGAAGAGTGCTAAGGATTAATGCTCTATCAGTTTTACACATGCAGCTCTAAATCCCTATTATATATTTGCAAATCTGGCTCTATCTACTTCCTCAATTCATCTGGACAAGATGGAGCTTTCAGTAATTCCCTGTTGTGAAAGTTATATTGCTAAAAAGTAGTGTGGTCAGCAAAACTTGTTTGGCAAGGTAAAGGTCTTATAAAATGCGGGGTTAAAAAAAAATGAAATGGCAGTAAATACAACTTTAAAGCAGTAAGCAAACTTTCTAGTTGACATCTGTTTCCAAACCAAACTATATTTATCCATTAAAATCTGCTTTGGTAGGTAAGTCTTTTTTTTTTTTTTTTTTAATCTTCTCCATCATGAAACACTAAAGTTTTCTGCTGTGTCTCAGAAAACTCAGAAAATTCTTTCATAAGTTTTATGCTATGCAGACTCAGTGCCAGCTCCAGAATTTCTATAATAAAAAGAGTTTATGAGTAGTTTTCTAGTTGGAAGATAGAAACTTGACTTGAAGCAGCACTTACTATAGAAAAGAAAATTTCTCCAAGTTTACTTGGGAATATCAAAGTCCTCCTAGCTAATCCTTTGACATCACTATAATATAGACCATGATTCGTTGTATAGTTTTCAAAGAAGCCTTGCTAGTGTCATCCATAGCTTCTCTTTGCTTTTAGCTGTCCACCAAAAGTCCCATCAAAAGAATGCCCATCCAAATACCTAGAATCTTCACAGGGAATGCTTAGTCTTTCTGGACCTGGCATTTTAAAAATACATTGAAATGGTAGGGTATATAACAAATAGATTTATTTGCACTGTATGACCTAATAAAAATAGAAAACCCCATGTTCTGCTTCTGAAAGTTTGAAAGGCACAAATTTAAGTACATCTTGAATAACATTGGTATTTTAGTTATTTGTTGCTATGACCAAAATACCTGATAAGAACAACTAGAGGAGAAAAATTTTATTTGGCTTATGGTTTCAGAGGTTTAGTTCATGGTCAGCTTACTCCATAGCTATAGGCTTGAGATGTGACAGAACACCATGGCAGAAGGGTGTGGAGGAGGTAAACTGTTCAGCTTGTGGCAACCAGGAAGCAGAGAAAAAGCATACTACCCAGAGACAAAATATAAACCCCAAAGATACACTCCCAGTGATCTGCTTCCTCCAGTCACAACTTACTTCCCATAGTTACCACCCAGATAATCCATATTAGTGGATTAATCCACTGATTCAGGAGCACCCCTCATTCTAATAATTTCACATTTAAACATTATTGCATTGCTTCACACATGAGCTTTTGGGGTATACCTCGTATCTGAACCATAACAATTGACTTCCTTTGTTTGTGGGAGACTATACTATACTGTCATGACTAAAATAGCCAAAATGGATACATCACCATTAGGATAATTAACAAGGCGAAGAAATTCAAAACCCTTCTTTCTAAATTTCCATTTCTTCTCAATAATGTGCTCTTCATTGTTCTCTAGCCAGATCATATGCTAACTGAAACAGAATTAGTTTTATTTGTATTTTCACCACCCTATAATTTCTAACACAGGTCTAGGTTAAAAAAATTATCAAGAAATAAATATCGGAATCATATCTTGGATAGGAAATCAAATTCTACGAGCAGACAAGAAAGGAGTATCCTGGAGATAATACCCCTTGTCCAAACTTTGAAGCTTGGGGCAGGTGGACTAGTAGAATCGCAGCAAAGCAGAGGATATGTGTTATGGTTTACAAGGGTAGTCTGCATAACCATTCAACTCATCTTTTTGGTCAAAGGAATACCTGGTGAACTTCAACAGTGGTAATAAGAACTGAATTTGAGGCCCATGTCTCTCCCAGCCCCTATCAGCAGGAGCAACTGCCAAATATCACTGGTCTTTGCCACAATTCTTCCCTCTTTTCCACCATGTTTTTCTTTCAGGTCTTTTTATGGCCAGTGTCTTCTCATTCTTCTGATTCAGCATTTGAATAACCCCAACAAAAACTACTCCAGCAAAGCGAACTTCCCTTTCCAATCACTCTTTATTAAAATATTCTTTATCTTTATATTTAGTCAGTGAGTTTTTCATCAGTCCATGCTCTCATCTGGCAATATAATTTGAGCTCCTTAGGGGGACCTCTCACACATACCTTCCTTTTCAAAATATCCTAGCAACAAATATGGTACCTGACCCACATGACATTCTATGAGGGCCTGAATGTTTGAATGCACCCAAAATTCACATGTTAAGGCCCAAGCCTCAATGTGATGGTATTACGAGATGGTGCCTTTGGGTGATAACTAGGTTTAAATGAGGCTATGAGAGTGGAGCCACAAAGAGCAGATTAGGGTTCCCATAAGAAGAGGTACCACATGAAGATGCAGCAAGAAGGTGACTATCTGCAGTCCAAGAAGAGTGCCCTTACCCAAATCAGAATCTGCTGGAATCTTGATTTTAGACTTCCCAGTGTGAAAAACTGATAAATAAGTATTTTATTTTCTAAGTTATCCAGTATATTATATTTTATTACCATATCCCAAACTGATTAAGACATATTCCATATATTTTTGTTTGCTAATTTTGGCTATTATGAGCCAATGTTGAAGAAAGCAAATAATGAGTCATGTCAGCTTCCAAGCTGGAAAGAGTAAATATTAATGTTTCTACCCTTATTCTAGCATCCAGCACACCAGAAATAAGCAGTGGGTATATACACAATGTCAGCAACACAGAGTATCCTCATTCTACATGTTTTGGAGCCAGTTGACATTACTAACAATAATAATAATTACTATTATTAGCTAAAATGTATTGAGTGATTATTCAGCCATACAGCGTTTTAAATGCTTTACCAAAACCATTTATTTGATCCTCACAAAAACACCCTGAGGTAAGTTTCATTGTGGTTCTCATTTTACAAATGAGGAAACTGAGTCACAAAAGGAAAGAGAATTGCTTAAAGTGACATACTTGCATCAGTTTTCCATATTTGATTTTAATTTCCACCAAGATTAGGGTTTAGCATGAATATTTGCTTTTCCTGGCTAAAATTTATATTCTCATCTGCCTCTGGTAGCTCCCAGTATTAGTCAATTTCATGTTACTACACAGAAATACCTGAGGCAAATAACTTAATAGAGAGAAAGTGTGTATTTAGCTGGAAGTTTGGGAGATTCACAGTCCAAAGGGCATAATGCAGACTTATGGCTGTCCCTGGGTTGCATCACCATGCTGTGTGAATGGCACTGGTGGGTAGTGTGGGTCAAAGAACCACACATACATCTCCAATCAAGCAAGGAAAGAAAACTAGCTACCCAGTATTCCTCAATCCCCTTGAAGGGCACATTGTCAATGATCTAAGGACCTCCCACTAAATCTCACCTCTTAAAGATCCACAGCACCTCTCAATTGCACTACCCTGGGGACAAAAACTTTATGTATGGAGCTTTTAGAGACATTCAAACAAACCATAGACCTCCATGTACTAAGCAGATAGAAACCTCCTTCAGGATTTTGTATCTCTAACTCAGGAATGCTTTATGTTTCATGTCTGAACATAGTGTGATTTCTACAAGGAAGTGTTCCCTAACTTCCAAGCTTTAGAATAAGTGTCTGTTATAGTCTGGATCTAGAATGTCCCTTAGAGTTTCTTGTGTTGAAGTCTTGTTCCCCATTACAGCAATGTTCAGAGGTGGAACTTTTGAGAAGTGATTGACTCATGAGGATTCTGACTTTATCCATGGATTAATCCATTGATGGGTTCACAATTGATAGAATTATTGGGACTTGATAGAAACAGTGGGAATAGAGCCTAATTGGAGGAAGTTGGTCACTGGGGGTGTTCCCAAGAATAGTCTTCATTGTCTCTGACCCCATTATCACCCTCCCCCTTATCTTTCTTCTGTCTTCTTCTTAGCTGCCATGAGCTGAGCAAACTTGTTTCACTACACCTGTCTCCCATGATGTTTGCCTCACCACAGGTCCAGAACAATTCAGTCAACTGACCATGGAGGGAAATCTTTTAAACCCATGAGCCAAAATAAATCTTCCCTCCTCTAATTTGATTTCCCTAGATACTTTGTCACAGTTACAAACAACTATCTAAAAATGTCATTCCTAAATGTTCACATGAAGCCTGTACTACAGCTATTGGAGCATTTCTCATACTATGATAGGTTATTTATATTCCTGCATACTCTTTGTGGGTAGAAACTGTATTATTTCATGTATATCTGATGAACAATCTATCTTTGTTATATTGATGCCCCCGCAGGGCCTGGTGCACTGTGAAGTATTCAGTAAGAAAATGTTGTAAAGGAATGAGTAAATGAATACTATGTCTTAACATCCATTCTTACACAAATGGAATGATCTCCTAATCCTTTTCCTTTTTTTAAGAAAGGGGGATACTGATCAGTAGTAGAGGCAGGGATGAGGAAGGCAAGGGGAATTTCTAGGGATTGAAATTGATCAAAATATTTTAAATGCATGTAAGAATATGCCACAATGAAACCAACTATTCTATATAATGACAATATACCAATTAAAATTATTTTCAAGAGAATGGGGGTAGTGATGACAGAAATACACATATGCATATATATGTAAATAACATATATATATGCATAAACTTATATATGTGCATATGTGTATATAAGGGGATTTTAACAAGATTCCATTGGTGTAATTATAAAGTGGGAAAACAAGACCTAAGAAACCCTTAATGTATTTTGGTTTCCTTGAAAAATGGCGTGTAAAGGTGACACCACCTTCTTAGAAGAGGGAACTTGTCTGTGCTGTGATCCTGTGTCTACATTCAGCTGAAGAACTGTGGGCCTTCCCTCAAGAAGTTACAGAACTGCTGCATGATCATCACTCTAGGTTCAGGAGTTTCTATGCCACTTACATATGGTTATTCATTTTAATATAGTTTGTATTTGCTGTCAGTCTTTTCCTATAGTGTTTGGTCTTTCCCTTTTCACATGCACATCTGCAATTTGTTCTGTGTTCCCAACTCCCTGTCAAAGCCACATAGAGCTATTTCCATAACATGCTACTGCAATGTGATCACATTCCTGTTAAATAAAGGTCAAACACAGGCACTGTCTGTTCCTCAGGCTGGTGTGTCTGCTCTGACTGATTACTACTCTTAACAATATTGATGGCCTGATTAGATTCCAATTACAGCTTCCTTCAGTCTGGTACCTAATTGAATTAAAATCTGGAGGCTTCAACTACACAAGCTGCCTCTGCTCTTAAAATATGCAGATGGTCTTTAAGGAAAGATACATTGCTCCCAACTAAATTATATACACAATAAGCATGGCTGATCTATTTTGGTGTTACGTTCCAAAAATAGGTGTGTCTGCTGTGTGGGAGGCTAAAAGTCAGTTTTTAAATTCCTAAGAGAAAAATATTCTGGTAGAAATACCACAGGGATACATACTATCTATTCATTCAATAATTCAAAAAACATTTTTGGGTATTTATTCTCTGTTCAGAACATTGGTCAGTTGGGATAGATAACAACAGAGGAAAGGTCTCTGCCCCCATGCACCACATAATTGAACAAGTAAGTCAGTCAACAGAATCATTGATTAGGGCATCTGTTCTTATCTGTAAGAAAGACTTAAAATCCTTTCACACACAGAATTCTAGAGCAAAATGTTTTCAAAAGCACTAAACTCACTCAAAATTCCAAACAAAACCTTCAAAGATGTGGGATGATGGCAGAAAGGAATATATATATATATATATACCATTAGATTTGCCAGAACAATGACCTCTGCTAAAGATGATGGTATTAGAGACACTTTCATCTGAGTCACCAATCCTCAGTTAATTGTAATGAGAGATTACTATGGAAGCACAAGAATCAACTAAAAAGCCATGAAAGAAAACTTTTAACACTAAGACCACTTCCATCTCTCTTCTGTCAGCTTTCCAATGACACAAACAGTGTTTCTTGGTGGCTTTCGAGACCATGAACTTCAGATATAGTCCATGTTAATTTGCATCTCTAGCTAGATAATTTCCTCATTTTGATCTCCAAGTAGCTTCTCTTATTCTTAAACTGTTCCCTGACAGGCAGAAATAACGTCTGATTTCACTAGTGGGTCCCCCAATAAAGTTCTTTATTGCAATTCTCTACAAGTGACAGTTAACATGTTGGAAGACATCCCTGGCAGACAAGTGATATCATATGTGGTGGGCATGTCGATGTACTGCCTAGATACCCATTTAGAAAAGAAGGACTTGTCCCTCCAGCTGCTGGGAATGCTGACAGAAATTTACCTTCAGTCATCAGCTTTCTTTAGCTGAAAACAACTGCCTTGCTCAAAGTTATACCTCCCTTCAGGACAAGTTCCTGTTCACACATCATGGGGGCATATAAAGGCCTGCTCCTTCATCCCTACTCAGAAAGCTCTAAAGGGCCATCCTAACCAGCTCAATAGCTCCCACAGGATCTGCTAATGCAATTATAGGGACTAACTGCAGTTCAATCTCTAACAATCCTTTTTCCCCCTTCTTTTCACAACCCAATAACAATTCCCAATAAATGTCCTGCTCATTAATCCCTGTTTTAAACACAATTTGTGACCCCAGATTAACTAATTTAGAAATATTGTTGCTTCCTGCTCTAAAACTTTGTACAACTAGCAAGTCTGGAAATAACTTTTAACTGTCATGTGTTGGATTTGGTAGTGTTGGCAAAGGAATTAAAAATTAAGAACACGTAAGATCTCCTAGCCTACGTCAAACTTCTGCACCTAAAGACACTAACTTGACCATCTTCAGGGCTCTTCTTCTTCTCCACCCTCCACTAAGGTGATCTCTTGCTTGAATGTAGAATCAGGAAAGATGGCAGAGAAAAGGAGAATAAGAAGCAAGAACTCGTGAAAACTGCAGCATTTCTAGGAGAGGTTGGGTATAGTAGTCTACATAAGCAATGGAGAGGACAGGAGAAGAGAGAGATCCTAAGAATTAGTACTGGGAAATCACTCTCTGTGATCAGATGGGATTTAACCAAGGGATGCAAGGATAGTAAAACATATGGAAATCTATAAATGTGATACATCAAATTACTAGAATGAAAGAAAAAATTTATGATCATCTCCATAAGATACATAAAAAGCATTTGATAAAATTGGATATCCTTTCCTGATTAAAAAAAAAAAAAATCTTAGCAAATGGGAAGACTTTTCCTCAACATAATAAAGGCCATGTGTGATAAGCCCACAGCTAATATCATATTCAACAGTAAAATTGGAAAATTTTTACTCTAAGTTTAGGAATAAGATATGGAAATATTCAATATAGTACTGGAAGTTCTAACCAGAACAATTAGGCAAGAACAAGAAATAAAAGGCATACAGCTTGCAAAAATAAAATTTAAATTGTCTGTCTGCAGATGATATGATCTTACAGATAAAAGCAAAAAAAAATAAAAAATAAAAAAAAACAAACAAAAAACCTAAAAATTCCATTGGGAAAAAAACTGTTACAACATATAATCTATAAGGTGGTTAGATACAAAATCATCATACAAACTAAAATATGCTTCTATGCACTAACAAATTTCTGAACTATCTGAAAAAGTAATCAGGAAAGCAAATCTCATCTACAACAGCTACAAAAATAAGAGAAAAAATGCATTTATCTGTGGGGATTAAAGATATGTATACCAAAAACTATGAAACACTGAAGAAAGAAATGAAAGTAATAATATTGTTAAATGTTCATAGTATCCAATGCAATCACCATCAAAATTTCAAAGAAAATCTTCATAGCAACAGAAAAAAAATCCTAAAATTCTTAAGGAACCACAAAACACCCAGAATAGCTAAAGCAATCTTGAACAAAAAGAACAAAGAAGAATCATCCACTTGACCTCAAAATAAAATAAGAATATCAAAACAGCATGATATTGGCATGAAAACAGACACATAGACCAATGGAATCAAACAGAGAGCCCAGAAATAAACCCAAACATGTTTGGTCAACTGATTTTCAAAAAAGGTACTAAGAACATACAATGGGGAAGAAAAATCATTTTAATAAACAATGTTGGAGAGATTAGTTATCCACATACAGAAGAACAAAAGTAAAACTTTATTCATACCATATAAAAATTAAATCAAAATGGATTAAAGACTTACCTGTAACATCTGAAACTGTAAAACTACTAGAAGAAAACATAAGGAAAGGGTTTCGTGGCAATGGTCTTGGCAAAGATTTTTGGGATATGCCTCCAAAAGTGATAGTAATAAAAACAAAGACAAATGGAAGCCCCACCAAGCTAAAAAGCTTTTGCCCAACAGAGTGCAGAGGCAACATAACAAATGATAGAAAGTATTCCCAAACTATCCATCTGATCAAGATTTATCCAAAATCTAAAAGAAATAAAAACAACTTATCAACAAGAAAACAATATGATTTTAAAATAGTCTAAGTATATGGATAAGTATTTCTCCAAAGAAGACATAAATGGCCAACAAGTATATGAAAAAGTGAAAAGTCTATTGTCTAAAGAAAAAAGATGACAAGTATTTTCAAGAATGTGAAAAAAAATGGAAACCTGGTACACTGCTGGTGATAATATAATTGGTTATGGAAAATAGTATGGAAGTTCCTCAAGAAATTAAAAACATAACTACCAAGAAATCCCACCACTGGGTATACATCCAAAGTCAATGAAACCAGCATGCTGAAGAAATATCTACATTCCCATGTTCATTGAAGCACTATTCTCAGTGGCCCAAATGGGGGTTTGATCTAAATACATGCCAGTGGATAAATGGATAAAAAATACTACATATATGCACAATGGAATAACTATTCATCCCAAACAAAGGAATTTGATCACATTTAATAACATGGATGAAACTGGAGGGCACAAATGATATAAGATAGGCAGAGAAAGACAAATATCACCTGATTTCACTTACACATGGAATCAAAAACTTTCATTCATAGAAGTAAAGTATAGAATGGAATTTCCAGGGGGTGTTTAGGGAAGGAAGTGGAAGGTTGGTCAAAGGATTCAAAATTTCATTTAAACAGGAGAAATAAGTTTCAGAAATGAAACAATTTGGTGCCTATAATTAATAACAAGGTATTGGATTTTTAAAATCACTCAGTAAATTTTAACTTGTCACCACAAAAATGTTAAGTATATGAAGTGATGAATATGTTAGTTTGAGCAATTCCACAATGCATACAAATTCCTAAACACCATGCTATATACCATGACTAGGTATCATTTTTACTTGCATGTTTGCATCAAAGTATACCTAGAGAGCTGGTAAGGCATTTTGGGATATGTTTATGAAGGTGTTTCCAGAGGAGATTGGCATGTAAGAAGATAGACTAATTGGGGAAAAGCCACCCTCAGAGTAGACAAACACCTTCTGACCAGCTGGCAGCCCAGATGGAACAAAAAGGCCAAGGGGAAAGATAAATTTGCTATCTTTCTCCTTGATCTGGAACATTCTTCTGCTCCCCAGACAACAGAACTTGTTGGACAACAAGTTCTCTGGTCTTTGGACTCAGATTTGCATCAGCAATTCCCCAGTTTTTCAGGCTCTCGCCTCTAATAGTTATACCATCAACTTCTCTGGTTCTGAAACCTTCACATTTGAAGTGAGTTATGATACTGGTATCCCTGGGTCTCCAGCTGGCAATGGCTTATAAAGGGACTTCTTAGACCCCGTATCACATGAGCCAATTTCTCTAATAAATCCCCTCTTATCTATCTATCCGTCTGTCTATCTATCTACCTACCTACCTATCGGTTCTGTCTCTCTGGGGAACCTTGACTAATACAGAAGCTCAGGGAAGTCCTTTCAGAACCAATGACATTCAAGGAGGTATCTGAATGACAAGAAGTTGGGCAAGCAAAAGTCAGATGAAAGCATTCCAGGTGTAAGGGGTAGGTGGTATGAAAACCCTAAATCAAGTTCACACCTGGTATGTTTCAGGATCAAAAAGAACAACAATATGACAAAATCATAGTGGGAAAAAACAGAGGCAAATAAGCAGATACACAAGTATATATAATAAGTTTCATAACATATAAAAAAAGGACATGAAAAGGTTCCATGTGAAACCAGTGGAGATAGAATGGCATCAATTTCAAGCCACTGGGCCAAGTAGGGTAAGTGGTCATTGAACTTGCCTTAGACTAGCTTAAGGGTGGGATGTCATGAAGGGGAAAATGCTATGAATATTCACCTGACTAATAAAAAAATTATGTATTTCCTAATAGATGGTACTGGTTCCCCTGTTTGGAGCTTACTATTAACTTTCTTACAATTTTACTTCTGATCACATGGAAAAACAGAGAAAAAAATGACAGCATGGAAATCATGCTGTAATTATCTGTTATCTCTACATTGTCAATAAAATATCATCAATAAAAGCAGACTAATATGGAAACATTGTTACCTCCAGTTTTCTTACTTCACTTGGTTTATGTCTTTTTAGGGAGGGTTTAAAAAATATGCACACATTTATATACTCACACTCATCACACATATATACAAATGTGTTTATGCACATATATCCATATATACAAAGATGAAAAACTAGCATTAACACAGACAACACAAATTTCCGCAATATTAAAATAAAAGAAAAAAAAAAAAAACTAACCTGTGTGGGGAGCCATTCTCGCAGGTAATTGGGCACCTCCCTGATTGGGTGTGAGGCGTTCTGGCCAAACTGTGTCGGAGCTATCCCCACCCTCTCCAGGTGCGAGAGCCTGTCCGTTTGGGGGTGTGACTGACCATTGACCCTGAGACCAATCACTGACCCTGACCTTGCAATGCTACCCCCCTCGACCTTCATTGGATGGAATTTTCTCCTGAATTTCTTGTTCCCCAATAAAAGGCCACTCCCTGGCGTGCTTGCTCTCTCTCTCTCCTGCTAGTCCTGAGTAAGCCTTGCTGCCCCACCGGGTGGTTCCAGGCGAGAGCTAGAGGGAGGGCCGTCTTGGACCTGGTCAAAGAAAAAGGTAATTGAGTCTTGTGTATTTATTTTGATCTCACTAGTTAACTTCTATGCTACGAACCTCTTGTATGAAACCAGCGTGCTGGTCGTGCGGTGGAAACCTGGAGTTTATTTCATGTGATATTAAAGTTGTCTTTCGGTAATAATAGTAAGCTTTACCCTGTTTTACCCTGTTTCATAAAATTATATGATTATTTTTAAAAGATTGTCCTTTTTCTGGCTGAACATGAGAGTAAATGTAGTCCCAGCTACTTGGGAGGCTCAGATAGAGGAGAATCAATTAAGCATTCAAGTTAGAGATCAGCCTAGGAAATATATTTCCTCTCTCAAAGGAAAAAAAATGTCCTTTTTATATTTTGGATTCTTATTGGGTTTTATTTCAGATAATTATACCTATAGAAATAGGTCATTCTTCTGCACCAATATATTCACTAGTACAATCTTTTACTGTCTCAAGTGGCAAGGCTTGCCTGGTTAAATCCAGGGTGCTCTGGTCACCCTCAGTTCACACCTCCCTCTGACCCATCCTAGTTTTATGTTTTTGTAGACAAGTTAATAAACTGTTCTGTGCCTCAGCCTAATCATTGAATTCTGGTCAAAAAGACTGCTTACCTCATAAAGGATTTCTATGGATAAAATAAAACAATACATGAAGGCATTTTACACATACCCAACCCATAGTAAGCATTCAGAGAATGTTAATTGTCATTTTATTATTCATTATTGATGAACTACCATAATAAAATCTATTTTCACTATTGTTGCTGTATTATTGAACAACTGTCACGTGTGAATCTCTGTGTTAACAGCTGAAATGTGACATTGAATAAAACAGAATTTGCCAGAAAGGGCTCAGGACAGATTCCTCACAGGCTCCAATGCTGACCAAGCAATGCTCCCTAGGCTCTTCTTTTTCACTCCTGCCACCCTCCCACATTAAGATATCTAATAAATTGTTATAAATATGTATATTCCATATGTACACATTAACATTATAGTAGAAAATCATTAAAGTTCTGGAAATATAGGATGGGAAAACAATAAATACAACAATATGCTTTATATAATTTAACATCAAATTTTCATTTGCCAAATAAAATCAAACAAAAAGTTAACACATCGTGAATTTTTCTCTCCTCAGTTAAAAGAATCCTATTCATGATGTGTGACAGACAGCAAAACCCATAGCACTTTCCTTGCCAGCTTCTCCCTGCTGAGATCACAGCTCTCATATCCCTGCATAGAGATTCCTATTATTTATGCCCTGCCGGCTGCAATAGAGCAGCCAGAACTCTCCTTCAAATATTATTCTATTTTAGTATTTTTAAGGTGGGCATTAAAGAATCTTTTTAAATGCACAAATACACATTCATTTCTGGAAGGGAAAGGCTAATTCACTTTTGGTTAATTTTCCATTAAGTGTATTTAGCTTTTCGTGATCACCCGCATTACTGGTTCCTATTGCCAATGCCTAACTCATGGCTGTGGTGGGAAGTGGCTCCATGAGAGCTCTGCAGCACCTCCCATGTGCTTGCTACTCACATTTTCAACAGATTTAAGCTACCCAAGGCCCCACCACGGGGTTGTTGCTGAGGACCTCTTTCTGCTAGCCCAGGCTCCTCGGCTTGAGACCACAGCTCTCTCCTTCTGGGCCATTCCTACGACTGTCAGCAAGGCACTGCCCTTTCCTGTCTGCTTCACCTTTTCCTGCTGTTCATGTCTTCTGCCTCACTAAACAGAGAGTAAAGACACTGAAGTCAGAGTACTCTAAGGTGACCAAAAGTTTTGATTTTATTTGCAACCAAAATCAGAGATCTCAAGTTTTAAATGTAGGTAATTAAACCTAAAAGCTGGCCCATAAATAATTTCTATACTAACTGTTCTACCTCCATTTTTAAATGCTGGACCATAATTGTATATCTTAACAAGCAGGTACATCTACATGCTATCCATAGTCTGAAAAGAATTATAATATCAATTAAAGAACACATGGATATATAGATAGCCAAACACTCAGCTAAGAACTTTTCAGAAAAATAATAAAAACAAAAGTAAGTGCCATTATTTGGGCATCCACTCTGTATCAGAAAAAATATATATACTTTACATATTAATTGTTTTGGGTGGAGTACTAGAGGTGAAATCCAGGGGCACTTTACCAGTGAGATACATCCCCAGTGCTTTTACTTTTTATTTTGAGACAGTCTCACTAAGATGCTTAGGGCCTCACTAAGTTGCCCAGGCTTACCTCAAATTTTCAATTCTCCTTTCTCAGCCTCCTATGTTGCTGAGATTACAGGCTTGTGCCACTGTACCTGTCTACATATTAATTTTAAACCACATAATGATCATACAAATTTGGCTTTATGAGTTCCATTTTATAGGTGAGGAAATTGAGCCTTAGATTTAGTAAGACTCACTTTTCTCACATCTCTTAAGAAACACAGTCAGGTTCCCTGCCCCCAGGTCAATGTAGGCATAAAACCCAATTCTGAGTCATTATACATTATGTTCTCCCTTCATCCAGTTGTCTAGATGTCATATGTGATGATGTCCTTGTTGGGCAATGAGTCACCCAAATTCCAAGCTCCTGCTCTCACACCAGTTAGTGACTACTGTGCTCACCTATGAACCTGAATGGCCACCATTCCTACAGCACAGTCCCTGGATGCTAGTTTTCTAAACTGTAGAGCTGAATTGTTGCTTTTCAAACTCCTAAGAGAATTAACAATAAAACAAGTAAAAGAGGAAGAAGAAAATGCTTTTAGTTCTACCAGGGTAAGAGGTACCTGTATAAATGTAAACTTCTGCCCTGGGACTATCTTTCAAACATGCATTCATCTAAAGATGGCTGTACTAACAATATGGAGGAAAGCAGAGTGCTTTAGCTTGAGGAGTTATTTTGAGTTATACCAAGTATTTTAAATACTTCTAGACTGAATCTATCAGAAATATACTTTAACCAAACTTTCTTCAGAAGGATTGCAGTTCTCTCAGCCTGAGATTAAACCTGTCAAAGTTTCTATAACTGGTACAGAAATCATAATAAAGAATTCTTAGTATATAAATTCTTGTTTTATATTTGCAGTGCATGTGCATGGTTGATATTTGGAAAAGGGCCTAGAAACCCTACAATTATAATCAAGTTTATAAATTCTGTTCTCACTTAATTATAAATCCTGATTACATTTTCTCTGCCAGATTCCTGCCTAATGTTCCCATTTGATAATGAGCTCCATAAAAGCTATCCAGTGCACATGATTTCATGTGATGTTTCCCCAGGTACCAATGTACTCTGACTTGAAAAGATTACTCTGAGTCCATGCATCTGGAATTGAATTTCCTGAATTCTGTCATTCTCTGGGGTACTACGATAAAGCCCACTAACTGGGTCACACAAGTAGAAAAGGAGTTTGATTTAGTAATAATGAGGATGACTTACTATACTCGTTTCCTATTGTTAAGATTACTTTTCAGACTTAAAAGATTTACTTAAATCTACACTGAGTATGGCTGATACCTAGGTACAGGTGGTAAAGATTTGATATAGATCTGTAGCCATACAAGTTAACCTCCTTCTAGAACAACATCCCCAGAATTAGTGAGAAAAATGTAGACACTCCCTCCTCAAGATGACTAAACATTATATCTAATATGGATGGCTATATATATAGTAGTAACATTATATATAATAGGGAACACTTTCTCTAATGAAAGGTACAGAAGTGTTTTCAAACACTATTCTAGGATCTTTCTCCTTTAAAATAATATATTCAGACTGATGCTTTTTCTAGGTAATCATCTTTCTTTATTTCTAAATTGTAGCTAAATCCATTTCATATTTTTCTTTTTAAAAATTTATGGACTTATTTACTTATTTTTATTTGTTCTAAACAGGTAGATGTGACAATAGAATACATTTTACCATATCATCCATAAATGGAGTATAACTAACTTTTCATTCTTCTGATCCATTTCACAGTTTCCCGGGGATGGGGGAAGGGAAAGGGAAAATAATCATCAGGTTTTAAACTTATGAATATTTGATACTATTTACATAAGCAGGAATTCCAGTCTTAGACTCAGGACTTCTTGAACACATGATGGAAGAAGCAAGATATGATTGTTGGGATTAAAGAAAGACTTTAGTCTTCCCTGTTTCTATTTCTGCAATGGAAAATTTTGGTTTCTTTTTTCTGCATATACTTTAAAAAAAAAAAGAAAGAAAGAAAGAGAGAGAGAATTTTTTAATATTTATTTTTTAGTTTTCGGCAGACACAACATCTTTGTTTCTATGTGGTGCTGAGGATGGAACCTGGGCCGCACGCATGCCAGGCGAGCACACTACCGCTTGAGCCACATCCCCAGGCCCTGTATATACTTTTATTACTATAAAATTCACATTTACACAGTACATCTTATTCCTTTTTACAAGTTTTTCAGTACAATGAATTTAATTGTATTCCAATGGTGATGAAAAACTTTACAAGTTCTTTTCACACATTGAAAAAAAACTTTAAAAAAAAGGGGGGAGGGGCTGGGGATGTGGCTCAAGCAGTAATGCGTTCCCCTGGCATGCGCGGGGCGCTGGGTTCGATCCTCAGGGTTCGATCCTCAGCACCACATAAAAATAAAATAAAGATGTTGTGTCCACCAAAAACTGAAAAATAAATAGAAGGAGGAGGAGGAGGAATGAAAACTGGAAATGAGTCACTCTTGTCCCAGGGTCAGCCAGCTGATTAATAACAGACAGGGATGAAGCACATCTTGGAAACTGTTTTTTCAAAACAACTCCAAGTCTCCATCTTACTTAAGTTTCCTTTAACAGGCTTACTGGCCTTCTTTGCTTGTGGCATGGCAGTTAATGCTCTCCATAGCCTCAATCCAAGGAAGAAATCACAAATAGAGAAGAGACAGGTTATTTAATGAAGAAAATTCCAGAACAATGATAATTTATCATTTTTAATCAAACTTTCAAAGTGTTTTCATTTTCAAACTACCTTGCAATTTGTTAGGGTTGAAGGAATGAACACAATGATGGCAGTTAAGATTTACACAGTAGATTTATATTCAAACTAAGAGATCTTCTCAGAATCTGATTTATAAGCCAAATTCTAAATGGTGCTTACAAAACAACACTCAGATTATCAAAAGTCTAATCCAACAGTATCTATTTTTACATGTATCTGGCTTCAAGGGCATTTATATTATATTTCAAGATTGTATATGTGGAATTCTAATAGATACATGTTGTTTTATTTTTTCTCTGAGTATGTATATATTTTTAAAATATTTTTTTAGTTTTAGATGGACACAATACCTTTATTTTATTTGTTTATTTTTATGTGATGCTGAGGATAGAACCCAGTGCCTCACACATGCTAGGCAAATGTTTTACCACTGAGTCACAAGCCCAGCTCTATGTGTTTACATTTTATATGCTGAAGGAAGAGAACTTGATACATTGTCGCTAAAGAAGATGCAGAAACAAATTTGTATGAATGTTCATGTTTATGTATTCCACCCACTATAATGACAGCAGAAGGACTGAAATTGTACCATCTTGTCTTCTCTACTGGTTCTAGGTAAATAAATGGAAACAGACTTCAGATTTTTATGCTACCTTTACTCAAAAGATAGAAAAGAAGTGAGCCTTGAATTAAAAGTACAAGTGAAGAAACTTCTAGAAAATATGATAGTTTAATAAAACTATTAAACTATAATTTTATATGATAATAAAACTATTCATTTATATATGGATTTCAGATAAGCAATAAATAATTTTCCAGTTAGTATGCTTCAAACACTGCAGGAAACACACTTTAAAAAGCATTTTTATGGTTCTGGGGTTGTAGCTCAGTGGTAGAGTGCTTACCTAGCATGTGTGAGGCATTGAACTCAATTCTCAGCACTACATATAAATAAATAGATAGATAGATAAGTATTCATCAACAACTAATAAAAAATAATTTTAAAAAAGCATTTTTATTGGAAATTCAAATTAACTGGAAGTTTTGTTTGGTTTTTCCAAATCTGACAACCCTATAAAAAAAAATGGGGATGACATTGTGGCATCTTAGGAGATGACTAAGACATTATTACATTTATCATTTAAATAGGACTTTGCACTGTATTGCGCATATATGGGTGTGTGTGTGTGTGTGTATGTGTGTGTGTGTGGATGGTCTACCTCATTTAGAAATCAAAATGGTTTCTCTCTGAGCATGATTTCAAGTCAGTTCCTAGAAGTCAAGTGACTTCTGTTTAATTTTAGTTCGTTACTTAACATTTCCTCAGGTTTCTTGACAAAATCAGAATATTGAAACATACTTCATAAGTACAGTGATGCAATTGAAATATTAGTAATGGCATGCTTATCACAATAGTCACAGTACTAATAGATTTATTAAGGGTTAAGGATTAAGAAGGAGGGCTTTTGAACTAGGTATCATGGATTTAGAGACCACATTACTTCCTATCCACTTAGCTTAAGGCCAACACCTTCCATGGTTTCAAGTTCTTCAATCAAAATTAGGATCATGATAGAAAATCCTTCAAAGGATTGTTGTTGAATGAAAACAGTCATTGGGAGAAGTCCTGATAATTACTTCATAATGATGAATTCAAGCAATAATACTCCTGAGGATTAAGAATTAGTTAATTAACGTTATTAAAGACACTCTATGCTACCTAATATTAACAAATACATGTACATTGCATTCATATTTGAAATTACTTTGTAAGTTTTGCCTATTATTTTGGATTTTATATTGAAAACCACTTCCTAAATTCTAGATTCTTTCATGATCAGAATAAAATTTCCATCTGAAAGTATGCATGTTTACTATAATATCTGAAATATCAAATCAGCATAACAATATATATTCTCACTTGCCTTGAAGTTAACAAGTTAGTGTCTGCAACTGTCAGGTCTTTAAAAGCATTCTTTAAAATATAAGCTCTTTTATAAATTTAATACAAACACAAGTTTATAAACTTATTTGATTTAAATATGTTTCTGTCTAAAGAAAAAAGATACTCAACTAAGGAAATTACTGGTAAAAGTAGTGCACCAGTGGAAGCAGTTGCATTTTGCATGAGAGAGAGAGAGAAAGTGAGAGAGAGAGAGAGAGAGAGAGAATGGCATTCAGTGTGATCTTAGAAAACAATTCCTGGAACAAAATCAAACATGTTAAGATAAAGTCAAATGGAAAGTTAGGAACTATGATAATTTTTATTTTATTCTCTTTACCTCCCTTTTATATTTCTATTGTAAAAAAATAAAATACATAAAAAACGATAACAGAATAATGTATTAGACTGAACCAGCAACTTTTGTGTGGTCATATTAATCAGTATACACTGGTTCTTGCTACTGTAACAAGTAAACCCCAAACTGTGGTAGCTTAATACAAAAAGTTTATTTTGCATTCATCTACAGGTCAGTGCAGGTCAGTGACAGCTTCTGCTTCACACACTCCTTCAGAAATCCTAGCAAATGAAGCTTCCACTTTGGCATTTACTATGGCAGAGAAAGAGAATGGAAAAGAAACACCTCTTTATGAATGCCTTGGCTTAAATTTCTACTTCCTTCCCAACTGTTGGCTAGAAAGCCACATAGTTTCCCATAACTGGAAGGCAGCTAGAAATTGTGAGAGCTCAAGGATGCTTAGTGAACAGTCAATGTCTCTGCTAAGAGGCTATCACCAAATATTCAAGTGTAACACCATCACAGTCTTCTAAAAGGCATGACATCTCTAGCAACAAAAGCCTGTCTGGCTTCACAGGATACCAATCACTATTCTATTCCCCACAGTCAGTCTTGAGATAAAAAAAGAGAATGAGCTTATGGTTTAAGGAATTTAATCATTTTTTTCTAACCAGCTATAGTTGAACATGTCAGCCATGTTGATATTGAATAATTGCCTATATATCTTGTCTTTTCTCACAATTTGATTTCTTTTCATAATGAAAGCACAAGAAATTTGTTGTTTCCTTTAGTACAGATGTTCCTCATTTGGTGTTATAAATGTGCTACTGAAAAGTTGTGCGTAAATCAGATTTTTATAAATCGAATCACATTCCCATTAACTTTATCTTTGCTTCTGCTTCACAGTAGCTCTGGACAATTTATCTTTAAATTAGTCTCAGTTTTACAGAGAAGAGTGACGGGTCAGAGGGTATTTCCCAATAGGCTAGAATAAGAATAGACCTTCCATCACCAGGATATGCATGTTTCTTCCCACTGATGTGTTATCAGAGTCCATTTAGGGGAAAGATACTCACTTTTTGAAAATAAAAACAAAAAGGAAATGAAAGAATGCCAGAGAAGCAAGGGATGGGAGAAAGGAATTTATTTCCATTTCAGGAGTATACACTCAATAAATAATACTTAATCTGAGTGGACGTGTTTTCTCTGTGATAAAACAGCACTGAATTTTTTTTTAATTTAAATCTAAGGCCAATGTAAACAAACTAACAGCCCCATTTTACAGACTGTCTTGAAAAAGAAAAGTTCACTTTGGGGGAAAAAGAGGAAAAAAAAGGAGAAGAAGACATCAAAAGGAAAAGGCAAAACATTTGAGAACTTGTCCAGATGTAGGTTCCTTTACAAATTCTAATAAGTAAACACTGACAAAAATGAACAATATTATTTTGGGAAACTGAACAATAAAATTCACTTGATTTTTCTTCTGCCTTTGTCCACAAAATGATTTGCTTTCATCTCTGGTAGCTTGGATAAGAGTCATTGCACCATGAAAGAGCTTTCTTTATCTCTCATATTATTCTGAGTTGTCTTTTCTGGTGACCCAACTTTATTCCAATGATTATTCACTGATCCATAGAAATCACAGATTTGTAGAATCTTAGGGTAGTAAGGGACCTTAAAAGGCTACTAATCCTTTTTTGTGTTTTCTGAGCCTTAAATGAGAAAATATCAGTGAAAAATAAAAAGACCAGAGAGTAAGTAGCACAGAGCAGAGATGAGGACAACTAAGATACCGAAATCCTATGGTAGAATAAGAAGGACTATAAAGTCTAAATTTTGCTTTTGCAGTTACATTGTGCTCCATGTATTCCCCACATCTAAATTGATTAAAGAATGTTATGATTATAGTGTTTTCTCCAGTTGTATGTTTATTAAATATGCTACTATTTTGCCATAAGAGAAATTGCTATTATGTTAAATGTAAAAGAAAGTTGTTTGAGAATGGAAATGTTCAATCAGAGTCAACACTTAATTTTAGAAGTTGAAGTTAAGAAACAGGTATGTTAACAAATTGGGGAAAACCAGAAATTAAATTACTGAAGACTAAATTGCTTAATTAAGATTAGAAACTGGAGAATAATTTTGAAGCTAAATAGAGGAAATAAGTTTTCAAAGAATGAAAAATTTGCGGTGTTCATTACAGCCCAAAAAGCTTCCTGAGACTCAGGATAGAACCTTGAGAGCACATGAGTTAGTAATTTGGTAATTAGTTTAAGTTATTAAGACAATACATTTTACACAGGGACATAAGCAAAGACCATAAATGCATACTAAATACATGTAAAACGCTGCCTATAAGGAAAGTAGAAAAAATGGGTAATGGGAGAAAGACAACCAATGCACCCAATCCATTAATTAGAAAGGGACCTCCTGTAATAGTAGCAAGGGTCAAGTGGCCTCTGATGGCTGAAGGGAGTAGGCCTTCAGAGTTGTTTATTACAGTCATGGATGCTGATTCTATATAAAGTAGGCTGTGGTGAAATGGGATGGTAGAGGCAGTACAGTGATCAGGGGCCCTGAATATGAGGCGAGAGAATCTGAGACAGAAGATAAGAGGTAACTGACATGTCTGTTGTAGTTTGAATCTGGAATGTTCCCCAAATGCTCATTTACTGAAAGAATGCTCTCTGATGCAGCAAGGTTCAAAAGTAGGGCTTTCAAGCAATGAAGGGCTCTATTAATTTTTTTTTTGGTGTATTAATCTACTTGATGAATTTATCCATTGATAGCTGCATGGACTGTTAGGAGGTGGGACCTAGTTGGAAAGAGTAGGTCACTGGGGGAAGGTGTGCCCTGGATTATGGCATATGTCAGAAAAATCTGTAGAAGTCATGCTCCTCTAAGCTTATTTTATCTGCTATTATTTTTTAAATTGCCTTCTTTTCTTGCACAGAAGTATGAGGATTGCTATAAATACCAATTATATTTGTTTGATATAAAACAAACAAGAAAGTCCAGATGCCAAATTAACATCTTCACATATTTTGTCCCAGGTCCTTTCCTTTCTGTCTCTCTTTTTGCTTTCTGTCTGTCAGGAGATAAACAGTTTTGCTCGGCCATGCCATGCCACCATGAAGTTTCTACCTTAGAGCCAGTCAACCATAGACTGAATATTCTGAAACCATGAGCCAAAATAAAACTTTCCTCCCCTAAGTTGTTTATAGCAGTTATTTTGGTCACAGCAATGAGAAGCTAAGTAACATGAACCCCTTTAGGGGTGGGAGGGAAAGGGAGGGAGAAGGGGAACACCATGGATGGTGGAAGGAGACCCTCATCATTATACAAAATAAATGTATGAAGATGTGAATTTGGAGTCAATATACCTTATAAACAATCAGAGATATGATAAATTGTGGTATAAAGGTGTATTAAGAATTGTAATGCAAAAAAATAAATAAAAATAAATATTAAAAAAAAATCAACGTGGCATTTTTGGGATTTGTACCCAGGAATAGAATTGCTAGTTCAATGAGTACACAAGACTACTTTTTTCCAATGATGCCAAACTGTTTTCCAGAATAGCAATATAAAGTTTCCTGAACTCTCATATCCTTGCTATCAATAGGTATGAACTAGCTTTCTGACCTATGTCCCCATAATAATATAAATATTCCACCCCTATTTTAATTTGCATTTCTCTGATTATTAATGAGTTGGAGTATCTTTTCACATGTGTGTTAGAATTTTGGTTTCTTCTACAAATTGCATGTTTGTAACTTGTCCATTTTTCTATTAACTTTTTTTTGTGTGTGTATGTGTAGTGCTGGGGATTGAACCCAGGGTCTTATGCATATTAGGCAAGCGCTCTGGATCCCCAGCCTGTGCCTATTGACTTTTTCATAGTTTTCTTTGGTTCCTTTGAATTCCAGATCAGTACTTCACAAACTGTTTGATATGAAGGGCTTTTTACATAAAATCAGTCACATAATAATAGATTAATGAAGTAATATAAAAGAATTATTAGAAAAATAAAATTTAAAAACATAAAAAATCCAAATATATTTTTACTTTTAATGGCAGCAGATATAACATTACGTTTCAATAACTAAAAGAAATTTTCACAGGGAAAAGAAAATTTAGGCACTGTTTGAAAGTAATGATTTAGTTAAATAAAGTAAAGGATCACTATTAAATTCAGAAAAGTTTGCCCCCAAGAGTTGTAACTATACAAAAAGTAATATGTTAAAACATAATTCTGTATTTCAAATGCCTATATGCACAATTTGGATGAACAATTTGCATATCAATGTTTATGGTTTCCAATCTGACAAATGAGCTTGATTCTTGAATGTTTATTTATCTAACCTAAGTTGAACTATCATCAGTCCTATTGTAGGGAAAAATGTATTTTTAAATAGTTTCTATGATTTGTTTTAATAACTCTTACTAGGAAACCAGCATCCTACAAGTATGCTATTGAAAGTGTTAAGAACATATTTTAATGTAATTCTGAAGATTCAAGATATTAATTTTTAACTTTTGCTCAAAATAAAGCAATTGTTCAGTCCTTTTCAAAATATCATGATGTTCTTTATGGATTAGAAAAAAACAAACTAAAATTCATGTGGAGGAAAAAAAGGTCCAGAATAACTAAAGAAACCCTGAGGGGCGTGGGGAAGGGAAACAATGCTGGAGGCATCACATACCTGTTTTCAAATTATACCATATTTTTCCTCATATGTGAAAACTAGAGGGAAAAAACAAGCGGGTATGGGGAAGACTCCATGAAGGTAGAATGGTGACCAGTACGGGAGAGGGAGAAGACCAGGGAGATGAGGAGCATGGGAGTAAAATTGATCAAGGTGTGCTTTTCGGTCGGTATAAACATACCACAGTGAAACTTTCCCCCATTCTGTATAATTGAGATGCACTAATTTTAAAATGTAGGAAATTTAGGAATCTAGAGATACAATGTTTTGAGTTTGTTTACTAGATACTAAATTCCCAGAGATGAGAGCTGGAAGACTTAACTGTCCTCTAATTTTAGTTTTCCTAACATCTCCAAACCTTTTTCTTTGTACCTCTTTTCTGTATCTAGAGAGTAAATTATTTGCAGTTCTAATTAACCTGAGTTTCATGTTTCTTCTGTAAAGTAATAACTTCAAAACTACATTCTTAAAATATAGTAAAAAAATAAAGTGTTATATTTACTAAATTATCACAAATCCTTCACCTGTGTCCAGTTCTGACAATTCAGCCTATTAAGTTATGATTTAATTTGAATTAAATTTTACTAAAAGAATAGGGTTCCATATTTAAAAGTTTTATAGGTTGTCCTTCTTTTGATAAAAAAATAAAATTAAAATGTTTATCAAATGTATAAGGTTTTCCATCAGAACTTTTAACAGATGCACAATACCAAGATCATTGTATTATCAGTGAAAGTTGTTGTTTATTATGGGATATGTCAGAAAAATCTGTAGAAGCTATGCTACTCTAAGCTTATTTTATCTGCTATTATTTTTAAAATTGCCTTCTTTTCTTGCACAGAAGTATGAGGATTGCTAAAATACCAACTATATCAAACAAATAAGAAAGTCCAGATGCCAAACTAACATCTTCACAAAGTTGAGACCATACTGTTTTCTTACTTGGCAGAATCACTAAAAGTTTATTTTGTAGTTATCTATTCATTGAAATAAGTTTTCTCCTTGATATACATCATACCTTGCCATATGATACCAGATGACTATGAATAACTTAAATATTATCACCTAATAAAAATAGATACCAAATTAAATACACTTTTATTATGCCATTAAATCCACACTATTTAGTTCATCTGTTATTTATTTTTCATAGGAAGACTTTCTAAATAAAGGAAGCAAGAGGTGGTTCTATAAAGCTCCTTAGTACTAATAACTACTTCATACTGTACAGAGTTCTTCATGATATTTTCTTGTCGTTTCATTTCTTCCATCAGAATATATTCCCCCCAAATTTAATTCCAAAACATATTTGTTGATAATGTGGTCTAACCATATCTTTTACATTTCAGACCTGATTATGTTTATCAGCAATAAAACAGGGGGAAAAATAATTCTTCCTTAATCTCACCAGAATGTATACTTGTATAGAGAGTAAATGAATTACTGTGTTAGTAATATTTGTACACTGATCAATTTTAAATCACTCCATTTGAAGCTTTATTTGTTTATGAGTTGACTTTCCATATCATTTTCCAGGTCTTGACTATCCATCTATGGTGTTATTGGGAAGTACAATTTAAGCTACCTTCTTTGTTGCAGATTCACCAAGACTTACAAGCAAACATTCTTAACTAATGTCTTGGAAGGTGTTCATGATATTTCACATCTCCTAAGACAAAGGTCTACTTTAATAAAGCCCACTTCTATAAATTGGATACCATCAGGGTGTTCTCCAAAGGTCAATTGTGACTAAAGGCTTGGTCTAGGTGGTACTACTGTTGGGAAATGCTATGGAATGTTTAGACGTGTGGTCTAGTGAGAGGTCCTGTGTAAACTGGGCATACCTTTGAAAAGGATTCTCGGAAACTAATCTCTCTCTGGTTGACATGTGACCACTTGTCCCAACACACACTTCTACCATTGCTGTCCGTCATCCTCCATCTTCCACGGACCTCACCAGAACTGCACCAATGTGGGCAACATGCCTTTGAACCTCCAAATCTATGAGCTAAATACATCTCTTTTTCTTTATATACTCACAAATCACTAATGCACTCAACTCACTAGTACACTCATAATTCACTAATATTTATATGTGACATAAGAAACATTTGAATCTGTTGGATTTTTAATTTAAGGCCTTTTCTTTCATGAAATTCATCTCACTTTCAACTTGTTTCTTTATGTTTTTATATGTAGATGCCATTTAATTTCTGAAGGTTTATTTTCTTTGTTAGCCAGTACAACTTTGCAAATAATTCTTAGTACTTTAGCACTATGCCACTAAATTTAGTTGTAATACTAAACTAAATTTAAAATATCACACTTCCTTATAAAAAATAGTGCAAATATCCTTGGTCTTAATTTCTTTGAAATTACTTACATCCTCATCATTTGGTATAATGCTTATTCCACACTCAGAAAAGATAACTCATTTGTTAAGAAAAAAAAACTAGGAGAACTTGCTTCATATATATTTTAGGATCTCCTAAATTAATAATATTGAATTGTGAATTTAAAATCAGCTTGCTTATTTGTGACTTTAACAATGCACTAGGACAGCATTCTTGCCCATCTACAAATGTCAGCAAGATACCATAGCCTAATGTAGTTTAATAGATTAGGAAAAATAGAAAACCTAGTCTCCCACCCTCTAGAGCAAATGCTGATTTCACCAGATGCAAGGCATGGGTAAAATGAAAATCACATGCAGTAGGCAGAGAGGTGGCATGGGAAGATTGGACCTTCTGCTTGGTGATCAGGAGTTGCTACAAGCAACAGGGAGCCATGCTGTAGCTGATCCAGGACCTTAAGAACATCTGGTAACCATTTAAGCAGTTGCTGTATGTCACCTGTTCTAAGAAGCAATGATTGCTGCCCTTGTCTTTATCTTCTAGGAAGTAGAGCCAACTCCAAATTACCTGAGGATGTTCAGCAACAGTAAGACTCACCACCTAGCCACATCTGATAAACCAAGGATATACTGCTCATGTTTTTGTGATGGAGATGCCTTCCAGACACCTAAAGAGGTAACAGTGATAGGGACCCCAGGACTTACACTTGGAGTCGGGTAAGAAGGGAGAGTGAGTGATAAAAACAATCTCCATTAGACCACATAATGTCCCCCACAACACAATCAACAAAACAAGCAAAATGGACTATACTTTTGTCCTTATTTGCATTTGACCCCTCCTTGATCATGTTACCCCACCATTCTCTACACCTTAAAATCCTTGAGGATTAGGTGAGTCTAATCTACCTTTGTATCTGTAGCACATGACAGATTACCTGGTACATAGTACATCCTTCATGACTATTTATTGAAAGAATGGAGAGATGAATGGATGAAAAGAAACACATATCCAAACATAGAACTGAACCAGTTGTTTGTCAAAAACCATACTCCAAACCAAGATTTTCAGAATATATACATAGCTTCAGAGTCATTCTATATCATAACCGTATGAATGCAGAATACATTAGGGAAAGTGGCTGAAGGATTTAAATTTTCCTAACATTTACATCACATCTATTATAAGGTATCCATGGAAATCACCTAAGCTAGGTATGAAAACCACTTTGTATTTAGAAATTGTTCATATGAATGCATTTTTAAAATGTACACATTTTCACATCACATCGGCAGACGCATGCTGTTCTATTCTGAATTTGTCTAAAGCACACATTTGTGTAAGTGACACATATGATGTTAGGAAACACAATGCTTAATAGACTGTGCTGAAGGTTACCTTCTTGTGATATCAAACTCATTGTTTTAGGACCTCAAACCCAAGCTTCTTCTTTCCCTATCAAAAAGTGTCTTCATGATCATTCTGGAAGGCATTAAATGATTTCCATCCTTACCAGAGCATCTCTCTCTCTCTTTTATTTTTTTTCTCTGACTGCCCCAACAACCTTCAGAACAAGAAAATACCAGCAGTAGGATGCCCTGGCAGTGTCCCTCCTGCTGTGTGTGTCAGTGCCACCAGGCACAGAAGCAGGCCTCACGTTATGAGCTGAGTTGCTTCTCCTCACCCCTCACACAACGTTTTCTCTACTCTGTCACAGTTTCCCCAAATGGTAAACTGCAGGAAAATTATCTTGAAATACTGAGTGTGAAAGCCACTATTTCTGTTTCATCTTTCATTTCCACTTTCCCCTAGGACTTGGAAAGAAACACAGGAGTTAGCCAGAGAACCAAACTCTCAAAACAACCCCTTCCCTTCCAGATCCCTGTCCTGAGGCACAAATTGCTTTGCTTTGTCTTCCTCTGCCATCTGCATAGTCTTGGGCCAAGTTTCTCTAGGTGAGTTTCAGAACCTCCTACATCAGCTCTCCAGAGGTACTTGTGAAATAGGCAGACTCCTGGGTCCCACTCAAAGCTGCTGGCTCAGAATCTCTGGGCTAGGCCATGGAATTTGGCTTATGAATAAGTACCCTCAGTAACTATTATGCATGCTGCATTTTAGGATCCTTTAGAATTATATGGTTCACTCATTCTACCTCAGGGCTTTATTTCACTTGGAAGCTATGAGATTAAATGAGCAATTAATCTCTTCTTAAAATTTAAAACTTAGATATAATTGTAGCAGTCTCCCTAAACCATTTAGTTTCAGTTGAAGTTTACTAGAAAGGATCTAGAAATTCAAAGAGGCTTTATTTGTATCTGTAGGAAAATATAAATTTATAATGAGTATTTACTCTAATGCTGTTGCAGTTATATTGCTTACAGGAAATAGTAAAAAGAAAAATCTTCTGAGAGTCTTCTTTAAACTATAACAATCATACCCTGAATTGGATTGAAAGCATATCTACTTCATTTTCTAAAATAAAACCACACACTCGAGGTAGCAAAGCTAATTTCAAAGATTTAACTAATAGAAGAAAGCAAGCTAATGTTGGAGAAAATATGATATTTTTCCAGGAAGTCAATAGTACAGATTCTGTATTCAAGTGAGGTAGAGAGTTTAAGACATAATTGAAAGGAAAAACTCTTAGAGAACCTGAACATGGTTGTTCTCGGTCAAAAGAGGTGATAATATCACAGAGCCTCTCCAGAACCCTGGAACATAGGATCTAATGCTCCCCATTGGCCAGATCAGACTAAGTTTAGGAAAAGCAAATTGACACTCTTTAGAAGGAATCAGTAGTTCATCCTGATCTGTCAATGCTTGGTGAACCTTGGTCTGACTAGATGCCATCCATGGCTGATTAATCTGATGTGAGCCAGGGCACTGCGATGGAGCTTTTGGTGTGAAGGAAAGTAGTTCCAAGTTTCCAAGGTAAGAGTCAGAATAGTTCCAGACTTGTATCCTGAAGATGGAAATAATGTCTCTAGCTAAAGTGGATGGGGGGAAGGCTGAGGTCCCCATTCCAAATGGAATGAGAAATCTTGGATATGGCCTGTCCCATGAAGGAGAGATTAAATAGAGAGATCCCACCTGTCTTCAGAGGAAAGCAAAGGAGAGTAACATAGGAACAACTGATTTCAATCTCTCTTTGCAAATGAAGATGGAACTCCTAATATAAAACTAGTCACTGTTGTTTCTCAGGGAGCGATTATGGCTGTGACTGTCAAGAATAAATACTTCATTTTTTTTTATGCTTCTGGGTTTCTGGAGAAAATAAGTGGTAGATAAATGTTTGTTGGAAAATGACAAAAGTGTTCTGAAACAAGAGAAAACTTTCATTGCCAATCTAAGAGAAGGCCAGGAAAAGGGAAAGGAGTTCAGTGCTGATGTAGCTCTCCTACATAGGACTGAAGCAAATATGAATGATACCCATGGATAGGAAAGCTCCCCAAACAACACATTAATTGAAATTGGACATAATGTCCTGATGAGAATAAAGTTTTCAATGCCTGGAAGATTTCAAAGAAAAGAAAAAGACAAAAGAAGAGGAAAATTGGAGAAATGTCACCTTCTACATTACAATGATTATATAACCCTGAAAATATTTTGTAGTCTTAAAAGCACTATATCAACAGAGTTTTTAATTGTTTTCATATTGTAGTATCCTGGTATCCTGCAATAGAACAGAGCCCTACATAGAGTCCTCAAAATAGATGCTCATTTCAAATAAAACCTCTGGTTATTACAGTCCCCCCCCACCAGGCACCTTGTAAGTGCAGAAGCAGATAAAATTTCTATGTGCTCTTGAAATGCCAAGGATACAGGTAAGGGGCTTTATATAAATTACTTAACGTAATATTCTAGACAGAGTGCTTTATTACATATCCCTTCATATTAATGTAATAAGTAATATTACATCTTCCAAAAAATAAGTTTTTACAATAGTTTATAGTATAAATATTTTGAATTTTAAAGGTGAATAAGTTCCTTGGGACCTAATCCTCCCTAAAAAGCTGAGGCTGCTATCCTGCAGAGAGGTTTACTCTTAATATAACTCCTGTTAAACCAGCCAACTCACCTACCCACTAGATTCGAATCTTGGCTATCTTTACCTCTTATAAAATGTGCCATTCAAAACAAAATCCCAATTACTGCTGCATTACACAAAGCTTATCCATGAAATATATACGTATAAAAACTTTACCATTATAATAAACAGTTCAGAGTATTTTTTTTTTCCAGACAACTCTCTGCGAACTTATCAGTCCTTTAACTTTGATTTCAGTGAGGAATCAGTGTTGAGTAGTTCCCTGAGTTAGCAGAGAAAAATCTTCATCCTTCCTCTTCTAGACATTGCCTTGGGGAAGAACACAAAGAGGTGGTCCACAGCTGAAGGAAATAAAAGGATGGAAGAAAGAGAACTACCTTCCACATGTCTCAAGCAGAGAAAGACAGAACATACTAGAAAAGTAACAGTAAAATACAGCTGCTTCAAATGAAAGAACCTTATAGTGAAATCTGATTTAACAAAAAATTTTAATAAATAACAGCCTTGGATTATAAAGATGGCAGATAAAACACTTAATAAAACATGTGTCAAGCAAAATCCAGGCCAGGATCATTTGAGATAAAATAGTCTTATTACCATACAATTTATAAAAGATTAATGAAACCTTTAATGCAAAGCATTAATGGAAATGGCTGCATACTGACCTTACCTAGTCTTTTTTAGGACTTTGGCAGTTTTAAGTAGGAAGAATAGCTTTATTCAAGAAGGTTTTTTTTTTTCCTTCTAAAATTTGTTCACATTTGAGGAAATGCAGATATATGGGTTTTCTCTTAACACAGAGTGCAGTTATCATTCATATATAATCGTCCATAAAACTCCTTGAAAAGTCTATTAATCTCTTCAGTATCCATGAACTTAATACCATAATTGTTCTTAACTGTAGCTATAGTGGAAGAACTGCTTGCCTGTTTTCTTGCTAATAACCCACTAGTTTTATGACTGAATTGAAATAAAGCCAGTTCTTTTAGCAATAAAGGTGAGGGTGACCCAGATGAATTAGATAATTGCCTTCACAGCCTATTGATCTTCTATTTGAGGTCTTTTAGGTCTGAATATTTTCTCTTTACTAATAGGGCTGCAGTTCTTCCCCGCCCCCAACTAGCTGGAATCTAATTAATATCTAATTAATATCATGAGAAAAAGGAAGGCAAGATTGTATTCAAACACACTTGCATTCAAAAGTTCCTTCAATTTCCAACATCAAGATTGCATTTTCTATTACAGAACATGGGACATATAGCTTAAGAACAGGAAGCATTCATTGAGCCCGGCATGTCAAAAGTGCTATTCATTATGTCAGACCTGCAGAAAAAGAAAAGAAGGGAAAAGAATGAAGGACGGAAGGAAGGAAGAAAAAGAAAGTCTGTTCTGAGAAACTCAGAGGTTAGCCAGAAGAAAAATACAAATGTAGATATTTCAATGTCAAGGAAACAACAAAGGTATGTGTAGGATATTATGAGAGCGGAGATAAGACACACCCAGCTAAATGAGATGCACAGCATATGATATGCAACTAGAAGTTCATTTCCAAGTTAAGATTCTCTGCTACAGAAAGTGAGACACAGTAAGGGTCCTTGAATTTTTTGGTGTTTTTTTTTTTTTTAGTCTATTCATTAAAGAGTTTAATAAACCTACAATTTTTAAGTGAAATACAAAATTCAGAGCAATTTCACCCAAAGAGCATGTTGCTGGCAAAGGAGAGCAATGTTAACTGAGTGTAAAACATGTAAAAACCATAGTATGGCAAAATGCAGATTAAATCATTAAATGAGTCAATAGTTGCAATTTCTAGTTATATAATAGGTATGTCACCTAAAACAAAGAAAGCTCAGTTGGTAGAGTGCTTGCCTCACATGCACAAGGCCCTGGGTTCAATCCCCAGCTCCACAAAAAAATAAAAAATAGTCACTTTTCCTGCTCAGTCCCCTTGCTTGAAGGTGTTAACTAATGGAGTATTAACTTTCTACATTTTCCCTTAGAAAAACAAAAGTCCTTGACTTTTTTAAGGAGAAAGGATACTTCTGTCACTGAAACCAAAACAATAATAATCAATACTTGATTCAAAATATTTGTGATTGAAACTAATTTGCAAGTGGAATAGGCATTTTAATTAGAGAACCAGCACATAGAAATAATATAAAAGAGGATAGGCATTTAATATTTCATAACTCAATTGCAGAAGACAACTTGAGAATATAATCACAAAGATAATTCTAGAAAATTCAGTTCTTACATCCAATACAGAACCCTTGCACAGGGTTCTGACCTTCTGCCAATCAGTCCACTCTCCATGAGATCTATAATTTGCATTTTGTTCCAGACTTTGTGCTTTCTTACTGAAAATCCTTCCCCTTCCCTTTTTTTCAATTTAATTCCTGCACTGTTGGTGGTCCAGCTCTAAAGTCACCCTCCCACAAAGCTTATATGCTATTCCAGCTCACACTGTTCTTTCTGCAAGTCTGCCCACACATCCCAGCCCCTGAAACACAGGAACTGAGAACAGAAAAAAGAAGCCTCCCATCTTTGCATATTAGAAAAAAAAGTCCACTGAGTTTTAAAGACTTCCCCAAGATCACATAACCAATAAAGGTCAAGTCAAAACTAAAACCATTCTATCTTTGGATTCCTTGTTCAGAGGTATATCATTTCATGATGTTAGTTATTGATTCAAAATTTCTTTGGTTCAGATCCAATCTTCATTGAAACAATTTTTTACTTAATGTGTGTGGTAACCACAGCCTGCTTTCAACCTATCAACTTCACTCTTCTCCTGTCCTTCACCTCTTCAGAAAACCAATGAGCCAATAATTGCTCCAAAACCCTCCACAAAAGCCTCCTTTAAGGAAAAGCATAATGTGTTACCAAGCTTGCACTGAATTTCCTGAACTAGAAAAAAAGAATTTCTCCTAATACAATTTCTTATATAAGCATGCAGGACAAATAATCATTGTGGGTTTCAGAGAATCTTCTTCAAAACTCAAAAATCATATCACATATATAGTTGTACATTCTACTAATATCTTCCTGCAACTAGGGAGTTCTCTCCAAAATAATGGTAATAACTTTCAAGTTAACACAAATTTTATCTCTGCTTTCGTGGTCAACAGGTCCAGGCACAGAAAATACCTAATTTTAAATTCTCATCAATCTTACTGAACCTGACTTTTAGTGTAACAACATGCAGCAAAAAGCTACAAAGTATGTTTATGTTTACATTCTCTCTATCTATCTGTGACTGACTTATTCAAAAACATGAATGCTCAGTTATGTGAAAGTGGGAAAAATAAAATTTCTGGAGATGGTCATATTTTTATAATAGATTAGATTAGAAATTGCTATCCCCATTATGGTGGAAATAATAGTATTCCCTTTCATAGTCTAGTTTTGTAATATTGGGCTTTTCTTTTTTTTCTCTTTGAACTCTGCATTACTATCAAGTTAATTTTGTAGTGTAGACTCAGCCTAAGGGCTGTACTACCTCTACCATCTCTGAGCCCCATTCTACACAAGAAGAGGCACGTGAGAAGGAAGCCCCACTTGTGCCTTCACTCAGACTTAGCAGCACGTCAGAGCTCTGTGAGAGAGCACTGATGGCAGAATCTGCAGATACGTTATCAAAAGATGTTCTGAAACACACAGAGATTTCCCAGCAACATTTTGGTGTTCTTGTGGTAAAATATTGCATAAAGTATAAATGGGGATGCATCAGAAAGACTAGGAGACAGTGCAGCTGACACACACCACATCATTGTCCTGGTGAAGACCCATTGCCCCGCATACATTAATGGTGAGCACCCTCCAGCAGCTATATTGGTAGAAGGTGTTCATAGATAGACCTGGTCCAACAGGGGGAGACTTTGCCAAAAATGTTTGGTAACTGTAGAGAAGAGACTTATCCATTACTGGAACATAACTCTAAGCAGTGTCAGAAAAACGAGTAAAATCGCAGGGATATTGGAAGTTTAGCTTATGCAGGTAAGAGCCAGACTCAAAAAAATATAGCTTCCTATGTTATGTGATAAAATTGTCCCAGCCTCCCAACTCCACCAGTAGCATCATCATGGTCCTATAAAATTCTTAGTATATAGGAAGATTTTAACTGAAGATAGTTTTTATTATTAATTCATTATTCAACAAATATTTATTGAGACTCTAATATGTGCTGGGCATGGTTCTAAGCACTTGGCATAACTCAGTGAATATAAAACAAAGATCCTTACCCTCATGAAACTAACATGTTAACATGAAGGAGGAAATTTTATAATTTTTCTCTTAAATTTAAAATGTAAATATTTTCATGAATAAACAAATGTTCAACCACATTATAAGCTCCACAAGGGAAAGATGTGCATCTGTTTTGTTCAATGCTTCATCCCCAATAAATGGGACAGTATCTATGACATAATAAATACTCAAAATATATTTGTTGGATAAATGAAATTAATTATTAATTGCCTTGCCTGAAAGTACAGGGTGTTACTATGCTCTGTAACCTGAACTTTCTCTTACCTCCTCTTGTGAGATAACTTCTACTTTTCTTACTAGAGAAGAATCCCTGTAGTTTAGTGAAATAACCAACTCCCTTTTATTTTTCTTTATAGATAATTCCTACAGAATATGCAATATTTAGGTAAAATATTTCTAATATTGGGTTTCTTCTGAGTCCCTAATATCCTACAAGTGGAGTTAACAATTTTTTCCCTCAAGACACAGGGTTGGTAGAACACAAACAGACATATGAATTTCATTTGAAAATATTTTAAAGACTTGAAATGAGGTGATGGCAACAACCAACTTCAGCAAGATCCAAATCAGGATTTCCATGGAAATCAAGTGGAGCCATAGCCGAATGCTGCAAGCAAGGGAAACATCTTTAAGTGATGATAACTAAAGTGTAACTGTTGAATGGGTAGAAAATGGAGTCACAAAAGGCAAAGAGGTTGATCTGGAAAGCATCTTTTCACTTAACCCTGACCTTGTTCCTGATGAAGAAACTGAACCCAGCCTAGAAATACCTCCAACATCCTCAGTCAAAATAAACAACATTATAAAGTATCAACAGATTATAAAATCTATTAAAAATGACTCTCCTCCAAAAGATGACACAGTGATTGGTTCTGAACATGCTCAGCCTAGTCAACTTCCTCAACAGTCTTTCTCTGCATAACAGAATGGTAGTGTAGCAGATCTATCTCCAGTTCAAGCTGAAGAAAGAAAGGAAAGAAAAAAGGAAAGAAGAAAGGAAGGAAGAAGGTATGAAAGAAGGAAGGAAGGATGGAAGTAAGGAAAATGGAGCCCCTCTGTGTAGAAAATCAAATTGTGGAAAAGAAGTAGAATAATTACAAGAAAAAAATGAGAAAATAGGAAATTGCAACAGCAAGAACTCAGAGGGGAAAAAATCCAAGTTATGAAATTATATGTATGAGCTGAGCACAGTGGTGCACACCTGTAATCACAGCAGCTCCAGAGGCTGAGGCAGGAAGATCACAAGTTCAAAGCCAGCCTCAGCAATGATGAGGTGCTTAGCAACTCAGTGAGACCCTGTCTCTAAATAAAATACAAAATAGGTCTGGGGATGTGGTTCAGTGTTCCAGTGTCCCTGAGATCAATCCCCAGTAACACACACACACACACACAATTAATTAATTAATTAATTAATTAAAATTAAAAAAATAAAAAGAAATTATGTGAATTTCCTGTCAACACACCTTATATACAATCAGAGATATGATAAATTGTGGTATAAAGGTGTATTAAGAATTGTAATGCAAAATAAATAAATAGATAGATAAAATATTAAGTAAATATGATCAAAATAAAAGATATTATGTGTATGGTCAGAAACATTAGAGGAAGCTTGGATTATGGACCATAAATATAGGAAAAGTGTTTGTACAATAAAACAAACCACTCAATAAAAAAAGAACGTCAAATGAACGATCTTGCTCTAAAAACCCCCCACCCCTGAAAAGATATTCTGATGGTACATGAACCCAAACAGATAGGAGATTTAACAAGGTACCTAGAAAATATTCGATTTTGATCATGACTTTGATGACTCAGCTCCTAATGAAATGGCTTACTGGTTTACTGCTAGACCACTAGAAGAAATAATTTTTTAAAAAAGAATGGCTAGGAGCTTTGCTTATGGGCGAATGAAGTGAAAAAACTCACACTATGGGTGGTGTCTCTTTAGGAAAGAACAAAGATTGCTCTAAAGGCATTTATGCATTAGCAATTCATTTTAATGGTAAAGAAGACAATCCATAAGAAGCTACAACTTCAAGTATGTGCAAATGTTTTTGAAATTTGTAGTGGAAAGGAGTTTGACTTACTAAATAGAAAAACAAAATTAAAAGTTCTTAAAGACCGGAAATATCAGGTTCAAGAGGTGGGATTATGGGAACAGGAAGTCAAATGTAATAATAATGTACTGCAACTCATTGACATAACCAAACATGTGCAAATGCACATTTATCTTGGAACAATATACTGTTTCAGATCATTCTCAGAAGGAAAGATAAACTACATGGCAAATATTCTCTCATCAATTTGCCTGGGAATGAAAAGGGGAGATGACAAATTCAGTGCAAACAGGCAAACTGGGCCTAAAGATTTGAAATTAATAAATCCTTTTAGTACTCAAGGAGTGCATCAGAACCTTAGGTAGTAATAAACCTTATATTCCTTTCCCAAAAATAAACTCACTCAGGTGTTAAGAGGTTCATTCATATAGTATAACTCATATCTGTGCAATTTCCACAATCTGTCTAGGAATAGCATCCTTCAAAAATACTCTTATTACATTAATTGTGCAAACAGGGTGAAAGAATTGACTGTTGATACAACCATGACTGGTGATAAAACTGGAATTTTGAGATGAAACTAGATTCTCTGCTCTACCAATTTCTTTCTAGGTTCATGTCTTGAAAATTTGAAGAATAAGTCTGCGGACAATAACAGAAGCGAAGACTAAACAGGGTACGATTTATTTAAGGAAAAGAGAAGAGATAGAACTCCTATAATGCTGGAAGGGACCTAATATCAGGAAAATCCATTTTGGTGTGCTAGCCTAGGGGCTTACATAATTTTGGGGGTTATGAGTGTCGATCAAAATCTGTGTTGAACAGACAATGATAAAGTATCAAAGTCATTGGCTGTGTCTTTTGGTATTTGAGTTTTCATCTTCTCTGTAATTCCTATCCAGGGTCATTCCCACCTTCCATATTTCAACTGCTCTGGGATAAAGAAGTTGGCTGGAATTTTCCTGTAGATAAGTCTCATGGTCTGTATATATGAAAAAAGAAAAGGGTCCATTAATGTTTTCACCGTTAGTCTGGTATAGTCTTTGCATTTGAACAAGACTTTAATTGGGGTCCATAACCATGACTGCCTGACCATTATTGACCATTATTTATTCTTATTCAGTGACATGATCCAATAATGCATCATTCTACAAAGCAGATTAAGGATTTAGAAACACAGTGGGGTGTGTGAAGTTCCCTTCTGTCACAAGCAGTGCTATAAATAATTATTCGGAGGCAGATTATCTTTAAATGCAAGCGTATATTCGATCACACCAATCATCAAATATAAACAATCAATGCAAAAAGTGTTGGGTGTGCGGGAACACCGCAACTAGAATTCAATAATCACTACTTAAACGCTATAAGCAATCACACAATTCTAGGGCAACCACAAGCCCCCAAATACCTCCAATGCCACATGACTTCTCTTAGCCAAAGAACAGACATTATCCTTGTCTGGTGGTTCTCTCGAGCTGATGACTGGATGTCCGGAAATGGTGGAGATAATCTCGGGACAGACAGCAAGGTACCCAGTCTCACTGATGTCCAATGTCCACTCTTCAATGTGGCAGGACCAGCAATTTAAATATGATTACAAGTTGGTAGTGTATGTTGGTGATTGGTTACACCCAGTGAAACTCAATGTCCATTGGTTATGTCCAGTGACATATTGCAATTGGGTATGTTCTTTGTGCATGTCCACAGAGCTGTGCTCCCTATCAATTATAACCAGTCATTGCTAAGCATGTCTATGGCTAGTGCCCCTTATAGCTCTTTATCAGTTGCAAGCAGACAGGACTAAGCAGTTCAATGGCTGCTGTTCCTTATGGCCAGTAACTTAGTGAGTCCCAGCATGTCCCAGCATGTCTATGGCAGATGCTCCTTACACCTTCCCAGATATGATATAAAACTTCTTTGTGAACAAAATGAAGAGGTTTCTCCAAAATTGTTTTCATTTCACAAGACTGACTCATGAGTGGTATAAGAGTGATAGAAGATCACAGGACATTGTTCCAGAAATTTATTCAATGGTAGAAGATGAAAAGGGTCTCCCAGAGATGACTGAAGGAGTAGACTATGATGTAGATTCCTGTGCTACACAACTGGAAGCTATTCTTGAGCAAAAGATAGTTTAATTAAGCTGTGGGATAAAGTGAAATCTTTTCATGAAGCTCTACAAGAAGTACAAGCCAGCAAGCAAATTTACTAGAGAAAACTCACTGCCCTCTAAACTAGTATCTAATGCTAAAGGATCCCCAGACCTAACATGCAAATGGTTCAGCTATAAGAGCCATTGGAAAAGTTTGAAAATTTTAGTGTCTATGGAAAATGTCTTGCCCTTCACCTGAATATCATTTCAATTTTGTGAAACATCTTTTGTCTACAAAACGCTTCTTGTCCAGTAGCACAACCAAGAATCAGAATTGATGGAACTTTTTTTTTTCATTTACTCAAATAATGGTTAATTTTGGAGATCCTTGCCAATTTTCTTTCCTAAATGATGAAGTTTTGGGGACTTGATTCAGATGTCCATAATACTGAGACAGAAAAGCATAGAGTAGGGAAGGGAGGCAGTAAAGATCAATAAGACAACAAGCACAAGAACAGTCATTTAAACATGCATGCTCTGACATGTTACAAAACATGTTTCTCAAAGGACTAAATTGTCAACTTGTGGAAAGTGACTATGTAATCCCACCCTGCCCAAGTGGAACAATAGAAATACCAAGAACCAATCAACAAAGCTATATCAACAAATGGTATAAGAGTGATAGAAGATCACATATCACTTATAGCTTATCAATCATATATTGTTGTCCAGTGAAAATGTAAAGCCCAATGGAGAACTTTCTTCATACCTGCAGATGATGAAGGCTATTTTTAAGATCATGGGGGAATTTGCTAATAAAGCATACACCCTTAGAAACAGCGAAGAACCAATCAGGAGGAGTTTATCAACTTCTTTAAAAGAAACAATGTTGTAAAACTTAAACAGCACTCTTGCCCCTCTCAGTCATGCTGAGCTGGGAGTTCTTCGTCTTTCTTTCACCTTCCTTTTTAATAAAATTCCTGCTCGCTTGCTTACCTCTTCAACTCCATTGAACACGAACTCGATCTCCACTCCTGCTGTTAACAGTAGGAGGAAGCCACTGCATTTCTTGTTGATGCGGTTTAATTTCCGTAGCGAGACTGAGCAGTTTTAGACTCCTTGCACGCCTGCGCATCTTATCAGGGCTCCCAGGTGTCTTGTCTGCTCCCAGACATTTGTGCTGGCTTGTCCCACTCTGTGCTTGACTGAGGCTATTGACCCTAAATTTCTGAAGCACAACTAAGATGAATTACATTCCTTATTTTTTTTTTTAGTGTATATTACCTTTATTTTTAGTGTTTTAGACATTTTGTGTGTGACTAGTTAATTTTACAGGATGTGCCCTATCATTAACAGTGCATCTAGACACAGCGACTGGACCATTCCATCCTACATGTAAATGACTCTGAAATTATAATATTTCAAACCATACAACTTGTGGTTTTGATTTTTTAAACATTTTCTTTATAAAAATTCTAAAATATAAACTAGTTGGCATATGATACAAAGTAATGAAATGCTGGAAAAAAAAATAACATGTTGCCACCAAGTCAATCACAAATCATCTAGGTTTTCAAATATAGGTTGGAAGACTACATTCATCAGTGGGAAAAGTGGTTTAATCATTCAGAAGAAAATTTTAAAATTAGCTTTATTATCACAAGCAGCTATTTAGTAATTAAAATTGTATTTTAATTTTTTACAAGTTTTCCATCTGAAAAGAAAAGGTAAAAGTAATGAAGCCACATCAAAAGTGTTAGGTTATGAATTTAATCCCCATGTAATTTCCTCCATATGCACACATGTAACCCCAGAAGTTTCTTTCTCTGGTGATTCCTTAGATAACAGACCTCATTCAAAACAAGACAATCTGAATCAGCCCATTAAGGAGAAAGAAATTAAAATTAGGGGATCTTATACAAGCTGATGAGTGTGAAAATAGAAATAACCTACACCAGTGAAGAATTTTGCTATTTTGCCTTTAGATAAAAAGTGTCTTCTACCTGGCCATGCTACCTTGATCCCTGGCTCTTTTCAAAATGGGCATTGCTGTTGCCAGGGAAGAGTCAGTCAAGAGCAGTCAGTTACTCACATCTTCTACTTTGGACAAGTCTAGGATGTGCTATAACTTTGATGCATTTAACAAGTAGGTATTTGGCATTTTCCAAAGGTGGCATCGTCCTCCAGTAAGTTATTTACATCAGCAAAACAATTCAGTTTTACAAATTGCAATCAAGAATAGCAGCTGTTTTGCTTTATGCATTTTATTCTGTTGGAATAACATAAGTAAATACTACTGTAATAAAATGCTTTTTTTTAATCACTTAGAAAACCTAACTTTCACTCAAATAGTGATGTCTATAAACATAATAAATGAAAAAATAGTATTTTATAGCATTAAATAGTATCATTTATAGCTTATCAGTCATATATTGTTGTCCAATGAAAATGAAAAGCCCAATGGAGAACTCTCATCATACCGGCAAATGATGAAGGCTATTTTTAAGATTGTGGGGGAATTTGCTAACTACCTTCATGACACATAGTCTAAAGAATGCAATAACCTTCTCATCATGTTCATTAATTGTTCTCTCATTATGAAAAATCTGTTTGTGTTGGGTAAGTACTAATAATTCACATAGAATGTCTGGGGGTGGGGGGGGACACTTGGGCTCCTTATATGGAGTCTGGCTGGCTCTGAATATTGCCAATGGCTCTTACTCAGTCTGACTTTGAATCATCTCTTATCCCACACCCAGCTTCATTAATAGAAGGCTAAAAACAATCTTGTGGTAGGTGTTTTATTTTGAGAGTTTCAAAAGACCAGGGCCTTTTGAACAGTAAAGTCCCAATGAAGCACTAGATATTTATGTATGAATGGGCTGTCTTTTTTTTTTTAACAATTAATGTCTTTTCAGGAATTTCTAACTACTTTGATATTGGATGTCTTAACCTGGTGATCAAAGCAGTTATTAAAAGTCTACCTTTTCCAAAAAGAACTTTCAGAAAAAAGAAGAGTAAGAATTTAAGCATGTCTTTTGAGAGAACAACCATGAAGGAACTAGTAAATATAAATTGACTGCTGATGTCAAGGAATCTACTTAATTTAGATCTTATTTAAAGAAGAACATTAATAATATATATCATGAGATCACAGGGTATATTTTTATCACTTTGCAATGATAAAATTTCATTAACAGGAACATAAAAAACTATAACAACATGTCAAGGAATATGGATGTAATCAAATTAATTGAGATTATTTCACGATAGTGTCAAATCAGATATAGAACCCTACTAACCTCGATTTTATTATTTACCCTATGTTATTTATGTTCAAAGTCAAAGTTTGCTAGTCTGATAGTATCTCAGAGAAAGGTCATTAATATTAACACTGCTTTATAGAATCCAATTGCAGAAAGTATGAATTGAGTGTCCTAAAAGGACAGGACAAAGGAATTTTAAGAAATAAACATGGTCCTTGTTTTTAGGAGTTTACAGACTGGATATGGGAAATGATGTGTAAACAGTACAACTATAAATGTTTTGACAATGTCATAAAAAAGCGGGTGCAGAGTATTCATGGAAGTTTTTTAAAGGAAGGATCAATCGTAGACAATTATGAGGACTAACAAAAAGTTTGGGTTGTGTCCTGGTAATTGAGAGAGGTTTTAAAGCCTGGGTAAGTTTTCTATAATCTTCAGCAAATATAATTTGGGACTGAAGGTCAAGTGAGATAATGCATGTGAACATGTCTGATTGAATGTGCATTGCCTTTGTGAAGATCTGCTTTCACCTGAGTTGCTTTGGGTAGAGCATTCCAGTTTCCAATAATTGCTTGTTATCCAATTTTAACTTTACAATATTCAGGAATTGTATGAAGTCAGGAATTAGCATCTCCACTGTATAGCTGGGTAGGAGATACAGCCCAAATGAAATTCAGGACAGGAAATTGGCCAAATGTCACCATACTAATGAATATACAATCATATTGGAACTCTATGGCTACCTCTCTACCTAGCTATGTGCAGACCACAATCTTTGTCCCTTCTAAAAGTTTAACTGTCACCTAGGAAAATGTAGACAGATAAGATCAACTCATCTCTCATCTTCACCATAGAAACACTACAGAAATGTTTTCCAATTTCCATGTTGATTTTATATTCATATATTATGTAAAATTTGTTTTATTTTATGGAGAATTAAAATTTCAAAGGAGGAATTAAATTACCAAGAGGAAGACCATTTTATCATCTACAAAAATATAATTAAAAACATTTTTAAGACTGCTTTGTAGGTTAAATGAGGTAACGGATATGAAAGAGCTAGCACACAATCAAAACTCAGTGTTTTTCTTCTCTATCTGAAGATGTAGCAATAGTCTTAGAAATCAAGTTTCTGTGACATTTCTTGCATAATTTATATCTTGTTGTTTCTATAATAATTAATAACACTTTAGGTAAACCTAAATAAATTTATCAATATTATACTCAAAATTTATCAATATTATACTCAAACTATAGCGAAAATTGCTAAAATGTTTTAAGTATATGAAATATTCCATTCATTTAAGCATATTCCAGAAATTAAAAGAACTTATTCAAAACATTATCCCAGAAACATCTGAAAGTATTTCTAATAGTTTCTTCATGTAAATAGCTAATGTGACTAATTTAAGCCACTTCAATTCATAGCTGATCACACTTTTAACATCCAACTCCCAAAATATCACAAATTAGTCATGTTCCATATAAAATGTAATTTTCCCTTACCCAAAATACTAAGAAAAACAATCTAAAATTAAATCTACTTGTACTACTTGTATGTTACCAAATAGTCTTGACAGCTGTGCTACCTATTATTTGAAATACTTATGCATGTGAATTTAATACAGGTTTGTATTTGAGTATTTAAATTTTTATATATCATACATAATATACAGTAGAAGATACTGGGGCACACTACCTTCCTTACTGAAAAAATAAGACTTTCCTGATCTTCGTATATTGGGTTTTTTCATTATTCTAGGGCTATAATCAAGAAATTGGAAATTCCTGTTCCATGCCTTCTTTTCCTTCACACCAGGCCTTCTGTCACTTTGCCCTCCAGCATTATGGTCTTTCCTTGATATTTCCTAGATATTTCCTTGAATTCTTTTACTACCAAACAAGTACCTCTTCCATATAGCCTATTTCTCAGTGTGTATCAATGGATTCTTGGACAGTGAAGGAAATTCATACCCCCTCCCTTCAGAAGAGCAAAGAAAAAGTGTAATAAGGTGAACAGAGAGAACAGAGAGCAATGAACATTGGACAAATCAGAACACTTGCACTTCCACATGGGCAAAGAGATGGAACCCAGGAAACCTGCACTGATCTCATATTGGCAGATTACCTGGCTGCCCATGAGACCAACTGTGAATCCTCTCCAGAGAAAGGTATCTCTATCATGGCCTTCAGGATTCCCACTGATCTGATCAAATAAACATGATCTCATAATCAAATATCACCAAACACACAGCAACAAAGCCATCATTAGTGAGACTGTGGGAAATTGGTCGATAAAATCTCATGCTGAAGATACAGACTTATAACACTCAATATTTTAAATGATTGAAATAACATATAAAAACCATGATGTTTAAAAATATAATGCTCTAAGAAATCAAAGGAATCATCAAATGAACAAGCAATAAGAGACAGTGAAAATTACTTTGAACAAAATAGAACTTTTACAAGTGAAAAATGTGCATTTATAATGAAAATTCTGTCCTTGAAAACTATCTCACAAGTATATCTTCCTTTCCTTCAGTTCCACATTGTGCTGGTTTCTCTATCTACCGGTGGGGAGGGCATGAGGGGGGGCAGAGGAGGTGGGGGGACGGGCTGGGAATTGAACCGGGGCCTTGGGCATGCTAGGCAAGTACTGTACTATCTGAGTTACATTCCCAATCCCTAACTTACCTGTATTTTGAGAAAGAGGTGTTCAGTGCTGTGGTGTATCACACAGATGCTCCATTTCAGTACTGTAGCAGTCATTACCCTAGCTGCTTAGAGTATTGTTGGTAGCTTACAGGTGTCAATAGTCCCTATCTAGGACCTGTCCTTAGTAGAAAAAAAAATGTTTCCAAAAGTCAAATCCTCTTCTGAGAGCATTTCACAACTAATAACCCATTGCAGTTGCTGAAGGGTCATCCCAGCCACAGTTTCTACAATATTGAATGAGGTCTTTGTTATGCTTGCATCACACTTGAAAGGCTCTCCCTACCCACATTTGCTTTCTTCATTATCCCAACAGATATTGATTCTGAGAGCAGTACCAAATAAATGAACTACACACAAACCTCTGTCTCAAAATATGCTTATCAGGAAGCCTGAATTGTGATAGAATGAAAATTATTCTCTGTGTTCCAGATGTCAATTTACTTATTTGTAGTCCAATCTTTACCATTTAGTACCTTATAATCTTATTTTAGACTTGACCAAAAACAAACAAAAACCACTGTCAACTGGGATGGCAACTAAATAACTAGCAGGTAGGTAGGGTATACAGGATGGATGTGGTGGGGGTGGGGGGGATGGACCTTAATACCATAAGGGACAGAGTAGGACAACATGAGGTTTTGTAATTACTCAAAAAGGTGTACAGTTAATAATGTATGAATTAGGGACCATCATTTGTTATTTAAGATGCTATAGGTAGTGTGGTGATGATGACTTATCTTTCCATCTCTATAACATTAGGTCAGATTTCTTTTCTCGACTACTCATTCTATTAGCTGGTGTTCATTTCCAGTTCTGGTCTGGACTCATGACCAATCCCTGTCTGGAACTAACAGGCTTTCACTCCCACTCCAAAACCTGGTTTCATATTATATATCCTTTAATACCCAATTTAATTTAATTTAGAATGCATTTCTTAGCCACAACAGCTCAAATCAATGTCTGATCCAGGGGCATATTGGCAAAATTCTATCTAAATTTGCCAGAATTGACTGCAAGTCTTCAGGAAATTTTAAAAATGATCAACATCACAGTAGTAGTTTGAAATCAGCCATGGTGGGAGGATTTATACCATAGAAATAAGTAAACACTACAAATGAAGGCTACTCTGAGAGCCAGTGGTTAAGCCTTTTCCAGCACCCCTACAAACTTCTCCTTCCCCTTACACAACTTGACTCTTCTCATTTCACAGTAGATTTGAACCCTGAACTGCTTTCTGACTTACAAATTTGGGTAGCCATAACATTCCAAATAAATATGAACATATATTTTGATATATATAAATATGAACATATATTTTGATAACTCAGAAAACTTTTCCCCCCAATGCTTTTTCCATTGTAAGAATTCAATAACTGTTTTTGTAAGCAATATGAATCCCTTTCTTGCACAGAAAATGGGGTGGGGGGTGTGAACAACAAGCCAATGATGATTTTGAATTTTATTTTCTAAAATAAAATTCATATATATGTGTATATATTACATACGTATTTATATATTCTCTGCTCAGTGGGCCCCCCTCACACAGTTTTGCTTCCCACAGTTTTGGTTACCTGCTGTCAACAATGGTTGGGAAATGTAAATGGAAAATTTCAGAAATACACAATTCACAAATTTTAAATTGCACACCATTCTGAATACTGTGATGAAATCTCCATCAGTTCCACTCTGTCCACCACCTAGCACTGAATCATTTTCATTTCAATTATCAGAACAACTGTCTTGCAGCACATATTCAAGTAAGCCCTATTTTACTTGACCATGGACTCAAGGGGCAGGAATAGTGATGCTGGCAACTAGTTGTGCCAAGGATAGTCTGTGAAGTGCTCCCTTACAGTGAAAAATTGGAAGTACATGCAACATTTTGAAAAGGAGAGACAGGCCACATTTTCATAGTTTTTGTCATAGAAAATTGTTATCATTGTTCTACTTTATTAGTAGTTGTTGTTAATCTTTTACCATGTCCAATTTATAAATTAACCTTTACCATGGATATTGTATATGAAGGAAGAAAGTAGGTCTATAGTTTGGGACTATCAGTTTCAGGAATACTGACATGCAGTTGAGGCTTTTGGAATGTGTCCTCTGCAGATACTAAGGGGAATTGTTTATACTTTAATTTTTAAGTTCTATTACTTTTTTCTCAATAAACTTTCTCTGTATACATATTTGCTTTTTATTTAATAACGGAGCCTTCCTAGAATAGAAATTTTCCCAAAATTTATTTTATAAAATGTGTGCCTCAAAGTTTCTTTCTCCCTAGATAATCAGTTTTTGACCAAAAATCTCACTAGTCACATTTCTATTTTGCTTTTTTATTTTTCCTGTTTGGAAGTAAATTTTTAATACGACTAATGGATTCTATACCTATTGTTTAAAAGAATGGATGCCAAAGGTAACTGTTGATTTCGGTTATTAGGATCTTCCAAGAGAAAAACCGAAAGTGAAGAGATGTATTTGCCTTTCTTTTTGCTGACACTCCACACTGAGGCCCGTGCTCCTGAGACAGAAGCATATCACTTTGAATTCGTGAACCTTGTCAAATAAGATGCTCTTCTGCCTCAGGCTCCAAAGTTGCATGCTGTCAGCGCTCTCCCATATTGCTGGGTCAGTGCCACAATTGAAGCCACTCTTCCTCATCTCTGGGGATCAGCAGGCTGAGCCTTGCTAACTGGAGAATCCTGTGTGACTTAGGAGCGAGGCTTGGATTCTGGGCTGCAAAAGCCCTGGCATATCTAATAGTAGTACTGATACTCACTGTCCTGCTTTTCGAACAAGCTATTTCCCTATACTTCTGGCTATTTCCTTCTACTTTTCATATCTAATTTCCTAAGTCAGTGCATACATACTCATACTAGGGACTAGAGGATTGATAAAATGCATGGAGTATGTCACATATTTTAAAGCTTTTAGCTCTGTTCTCACATAGCCATGTTGATTATATACCTGGTGTAGAAAGATCTTCATTTAGAAGCTATCACTGCATCCAGACTTGGTGGCACATGCCTGTACTCCCAGCACCTTGGGAAACTAAGGCAGGAGGATTGCGAATTCAAAGCCAGCCTCAGCAATTCAGCAACTTAGTGAGGCCCTAAACATCTTAGCAAGACCCTGTCTCTAAATAAAATACTAAAAAGGGCTCAGGATGTGGCCAGTGGATAAGTGCCCCTGGGTTCAATCTCCAGTGTCACCGAAAAAAAAAAAAAAAAAAAAAAAACTATCACTGCTAGGATCTTTTAGAATAATTGGATGTTATGTGTATCAAAATTACCAAAGGTTGAAGATCTCTTAGCCATGAGGGCCCTATGTCTAACTTTAGAGTGAAATACACAGACATCCTCTTCTTCTATTAGAAATAATTAGGAGCACAAAAATGGTGGGAAGATTAGAACAGTGTACAATTTTGCTAAATTCTATACCTACATGTGCGTTGATGCTTTTATATCACTTTTGGCAAGTGATTTAAGTCTCCTGTGTTCCAGAATATTCCCTGTAGCACAATTAGGATGTTTTTCTTTATTCCTCAAGGTGAGGATAGGAGAAGTTGGATACCATTTAATGAACTTTTAGAGGTATAGATATAAGAAACATCTGAGAGACTGTGTTATCTATCTCAGCAGGAGCTTTATTAGTCAAGACATTTGCATTAAAAACAATCTTTGGACTTTCAGTTTCAGCTCTGACATGTAAAACTTTGAGGTCATCACTCCCAATGCTACAAAAATAAAGTTAGGTAAACTGAAAATCAATGACTTTTCTTGAACCCATCATGAAATTGAGGCTGTAGGCAAACTGCCACCTCCAAGGCAGGAAAAATAGATGTATCTAAAGAGTCATATCTGAGATTTGGTTGCATGGAGCCAAAACTGTTACAGCCACAAACTGACAGGAATACTTTTTAAAAAATATATATATATATTTATTTTTTAGTTATAGGTGGACAGAATATCTTTATTTTATATTTGTGTGGTGCTGAGGATTGAACCCAGTGCCTCACACATGCTAGGCAAGCGCTGTACCTCTGAGCCACAACCCCAGCCCTGGCAGAAATACTTAAATGGTAATTTTGATGAATTACTAGAAGCTGAATTCCTGGGTGCCACAGTCTTGGTAGGGCCTCCTAAACTCACATGGGTTTTATCACAAGAATCCCACCAAGTTCTTATGGAAAAGATTCAAGAAATAAAGCTCATAATTCTAGCAAGGGGAAGGGAGAACTAATCATTATGAAATACACCCAGAGTGTTCTCTGTAATAAAGGCCTACTTGGAGCTGAGATTGTGGCTCAATGCTAGAGCACTTGCCTAGCATGCATGAGGCACTAGGTTCGATCCCCATGTCTATCTATAACAAAAAAAAATAATAATAATGAATAAAGGTCTACTATCCATGAGAAAACAATTCACTAAAGAATTATCCCACATGGTAGAAGGGCATTCTTCCTGTTCCAGGCTTCTGCAGCTTGCTTTCCTGTCTCACCCAAGGAAGAAGCATGTACTTCTCAAGGAAATAGTTTGGGAATTCTGCAACCTATGGAGAGAATTGGGGGTGGAGGGAGGGGGACTAAAACACCAGAGAGACAGCCCAGAGATGCAGGCCCAATAGCAGACTGATATTAAATAAAGAAGTTTTAGAGTACCTTATCTCCAGGTTGGTCACACCTTACCACCATATCCAGAAGGTTTGAATATAACAATGTATAACTCACAGAGATGCAAGACCCAGATTCCACCTGACAGGGCACTTAGGAAAATTCAGAGTCAAAAAGGGAGACAAAAAGGGACACCAAAGGAATTCAAAGGCTTTGGTACCTACAGCAAACATTGAAAGTAGCCTAACTCTTAAGAGATAAAATGCTAAGTTCTCTGAATAACTGTTTATAGACATCCCTTGGCATACTACAACATACCCAGTTTTCAACACAAATTATAAGGCATGCAGATAGCAAGAAAACATATAGTTTAAAGAGATGAAGCAACCATCAGAACTCAGATGTAATATATATATATATATATATATATATATATATATATATATATATATATAGCAATTATTAGACATGGAACTTAAAATAACTGTGGTTAATCCATTAGCAGGCTAATGGAAAAAGTAAGAAACATGGTGAAATAGACAGCTAATGTAACTGGAGAGATGGAAATTTTCAGAAAGACTACAAATTAACAACATTGTAACAAAAATGGAAAAAAAATGTCTTTAGTGGGTTCATCAGTAGATGTAAAACAGAAAATTTAAGGATATAGTAATAAAAACATTCTTAGTTGAAATGTAAGAGAAAATAATAGAAGAAATTGAATAAACATCTAAAAACTCAGATAAAATCTTAGGAAATATATGCATAATTGGAATACTGAATGAGAGAAGAGTACCGAAGAAATATTTAAGGCAGTAAATGTCAAGAGATTACCAAAATTAATAAAAATACCAAATCACTGATTCAGAAAATTTGGAGAGAAACAAGCAGTATAAATAACAAAGAGAAAACAAAATATTTTGGAAATTAGTAGGAAAAAATGCTCTATCTATAGAGGAATAAGGATAGGAAGTATGGCGGCTTTTTTTCAAAATCCATGCTAATAAGAAGGGAGCTGAATGAACTATTTAAATGTTGAAATAAGAAAGAAAACAAAAAACTAAAATTGTTCATTACTTCACTTTCTCCAAAGTGAAGAAGAAGCTAGGCATGGTGTTGATTGACTATAATCCTAGTTATTCACAGGGTTGAGGAAGGAGGATTGCAAGTTCAAGACCAGCCTGGGCAACTTAGCAAGACCCTGTTGCAAAATTTAAAAAAAAAATGGGACTGGGGGTTAATACACTGGTAGAGTGCCTACCCAGCATGTGCAAGGTCCATGTTTCAAAACCTGATACAGAAAAAAATATTGAGGGAAGGAATTCACTGCCAAAAGACCTATTCTGTAAGAAATATTTTTAAAAATTCTTCCGGCATAAAAATACTGGTGAGTATTTATCTGTACATGAAGAAAGGAAGAGCACTGAAAAATTAATCTTACCTTAATTTAAAATTGTAAAGACACATTTTAAAAATAATAGTTGAGCAAAGTACTGGATGATTATAGCACAGGGACAAGTGAAATGAATGACAGCAATGTGGTAAGAGTAGGAACGAAGAAGTGGGAATACTGTCACAAGGTACCTGCACTATTTGTACAGAGTGGTACAGTGGTATTTGAAGGTGGAGTTGGAGTACCTAAGGATGTATACTCTAAATTCTAAAGCAACCAATAATAAATGAAGAAATGAAAAATATTATCACTATGTTGGTAAAAGAGACAAAAGAGAACCATGCAAAATTCCTAATGACAACCAGAGGGAAAGAAAAAACAAAAACAAATGCAATTAATAGAAAACAGTTACAAACATGGTACTTAGTAATCTAACACATGAGTAAAACCCTTTAAATGGGGATGATGTAAATAAACCAATTAAAAGACATTTTCAGAATGAATGAAAAACACACTGTAATATATGTTGACTACAAGAAACCCACACTACATATAAAGATAGATAGGTTAAAAGTAAAGATATAGAAACAGATATCACATGCTAATTTTAATCAAAAGAAAGTTGAAGTAGATACCTTAACTTCTGAAAATTGGGCTTCAAAATGAGAAAAATTATCAGAGATAAGGGAAAACATTAGATAATGTTAAAGGAGTAAAGTCTGTCTCCATGAGGATGTAATAAGCCTAAATGTGTGCACATAGCATGAGGCAAAAACTGATAAAAGGGAAAGGAGAAACAGGCAGATAGATATATGACTGCAGTTGGAGAACTCGGCATCTGTCTTTTAGTAATTGATACATCTCACAGGCAGAAAATCAGTAAGGATAGAGTTGACCTGAACATCGCTATCAATCAATCTGATCTAATTGACATTTATAGACCTCTCCATCAACAACCGCAGAATACACATCTTCTAAAGCTCACAGAGAACTTTCATCAGAGTAGACCATATTCTGGGCCAGAGAACACCCTAATGAGTTTAAAAGAATACAGATCATACAAAGCATCTTCTCAGTCCCAGCAGCTAAACTAGAAATCAATAACAAAAATATAGCTAGAAAATCTCCAAATATCAGGAAATTAAACAACATTCTTTCAAATAACCTATAGGTCAAAGAATAAATCTTCAGAGAAAATAAAAATATTTAAAGTTAAATGAAAATGAAAAGACAACTTATCAAAATTAGTGGGATAAAAGTAAAAGGGACACCATTCAAGTATAGGGAAGGTATCATGGGGAAAGGGGGAAGAGAGTAGAGGAATAGCAGGAAATGAAATTGATTGAATTATGTTTTGATATATGTGACTATGCAACAATGAAACCCACCATTTTGTATAAATAATATTCAACAATAAAAAGTATTCATAAAGAAAAAAATGAACAAAATGCAACAAAGGCAGTGCTTAGACAGAAATTTATAGCCTTTAATGTATAATTTGAGTCCAGCAGATTAGCACACATTTGTAATCCCAGCCACTCTGGAGGCTGAGGCAGAAGAATTGCAAGTTCCAGACCAGCCTGAACAACTTAGTGAAACCCTGTCCCAAAATAAAAAATAAAAAGGACTTGGGATGTAACTCAGTGGTAGAGCACCCTTGGGTTCAATCTCGATGGCTGGGAAAAAAAAGCATAATTAGAAAAGAATGAATATCTAAAATCAATAGTCACAAAGAATAAATCTTAAGGCAAGCAGTTTTTAAAACATCATTTAAGAAGTTGAGGAAATTTCCTAGTGAAATGCAGAATGTGAAAAATGAGTATAACTGTATTATGCACGTATGAAATGACCTCACTAAAAATGAGATGCAGAAGAATGCTAAACCAAATAGCTTGACATGACTGCAGCCTGTAAAACAAAGGGCAAAAGGAGCTGTGCATACACTCTGAAATGTGGTAGATAATGTCATTTTCCACAAAAATACAGGTTAACCATTCTGATTCTGCTATACATATATTCTGAAATTGAAAAATCAAATAAATGGGTAGCATAGGGTAGAAACCAGGTTTTCCTCTGTTGGGCTGGGAGTAAGTTATAGAGGAACAAGGAGATGAAGTTAGAATGATCTGCAAATTAATAAATTTGGGGACAGTGTGAACTGAATTAGTATATTAAAGATTTATTTTATCTTATTAGATACAGGTGATTATGTATAGAAATATTTATGTGTGGATTTGTATCACCTTGCTATGTGAGATTAAAGGATTTATAACCAAGGTTACCTCAAACTAGCACACTTCATGTCTAGATGGTTATTTTTGATACCATTGTTAAATAAAAGAAACCAGGGTTCCTTGGGAAAAAAAATCAGCCAAATTTAGAACTAAGGCATAAAATATACAAGATAAATCTGGGGCATTTGTACTGCCATAAACGAACAGTAAAGAATGAAATTAAAAGCAATAATAAGCTAAATCAGTTGTCTCAAACTTTAATTTATTAACTTGTGGACTATTCGAGCTTCCTCTCTTTGCTTATCTATAAACTCCCAGTCCAACAGTGGGAATTCTGGCTTCTATCCCCTGGTTCCCATTCATGAAATTTTTCAATTCCCCAAACTGCAGATTAAGTACTCAAAAATAAATAAATAAATAAAAGAGGCTATGACAAGGTGACACAGGAACCAACTAAAATGGTTCCCAGTGGCTGAGCCTCAAAACAGATAACCATAGCATTGAATTATAACCCAAAGCATAAAAGAAATATCCATAAGTCTACATAAATATAAATATAAATAAAAAGTTGACTAAACTAATAAATTGAGAAGAGAATAAATGCATTCCTTCCATGTAGGAAAATTCTACATAATACATGTAGAGAGTCCATCCTCAAAAAGGAGAACAAACCCTCCTTAACTGTGGGGTACACACAGTGAAAACAACATAAATGTAGGAGGACTTAATAAAAGTGACTCCATCCTGATGATCAGGGTCAACATTAGCAGTGGTGAGTCATATTGATTTTGGTATTTTTGATATGATGTAATAAAAATGTTGCATCATATCATAGCTCTGCCATTTTTCAAAAAATCCACAACACTAGTCTATACACAACCATAACTTCCCAAAGTTCAATATTATTTTAAAAAGTTAAATAGGTATGGAAAACTTCATTCAAGACTATTGCAATAAAGGAGGAAAATGAACTTAACTCCATTGAAACAAAAGAATGAAACTTTCTTAAGCACTGGAAAGAGCTAATGGAAAAGTAATGGAATGCATTAGGAGGAGGTTGATAATGGGATATACTGAGCACATTGAGATATTCCTGAATTTGAAAATGTTTTGTTCCATTATAAACCTGCTTGTGTGTTTGTTAAATGGAGCAAATCAAATTTAGGTCCCACCCTCCCACAGAGACTGAGAGATAAGAGTGCCATCACCTTCCATGTTTATATTTCAAAGAGATGGTTCCCAGGCACTTGAGAAAGGTATTCCTGGGTTATGAAACTACCGATAGGCTGGAAGAAAATTTAGAGACATTTCAAAGTGGCAGAAAAATAATTTAGAATTGCAAGTTTTCTAAAGTAAAATTGCTAAGAAGAGTGAGCTAATAAATTTGTGTAAATTTAGTTAAGCTGAGGAAAACATATAGACTATCTTGATTACTGTCAAAACCAAGAGGAACCTGAGATGGGAAAACTCAGTTTCATATAGTATTCTGGATAAGACCCAGGAACAGAAAGAGTTTAGGTAAAAACTTTAAAATTTCCAATAGACTTTAATAATAAAGTATTAATACTAGTTCATTAAATATGACAAGTGAACTATAGTCACACAAGATATTAATAACAGAAGAAACAAATATGGGACATATAGGAACTCACTGCCTTGTCATTTTTCTGTAACTCTGAAACCATCTTAAAAATAAAAATTTATTAAAAATAATATCTCTTTGTTCTGGGCCTCTGGATCTGATTTTCTTACTGTAAAGGGTTTATTTGTTTTATGGCAGCTATAACTATTACAGCCACAGAATGCAATAATTGGGGTTGTTCCTCATGTGGCAGGAAATTGTACCATTTTTTATATATATAAGTAGGACCTCTGGAAGAAATTGGATGCCTGAAAAGGAAGCCTCTGAGTGAAGAGCTATGGAGGCCTTGTTTAAAGTTCTCACTAAAAAAAAAATAAATAAATAAACTTCATCCTAATAGGAATCCAGATAAATTTTTGGTCTGTTAAATATTGAGGTAAAGTGCTGGCAAAGCAGGGTTCTATTATCCACACACTTAGTCCACCTTTCATCCTGCCTTGAGGACAGTCATCTAGAGACCCATATCACAGCTGCCACCCATGCTGATAACGCACCCCCGCCCCGCCAATGCTACTGCTTCAGGGAGGGCAAAGCTTAAGATTTAGGAAGCTCAGTGAAGACTGGCCCAGAGAAACTGGAGAGTTGCTGCCATGCTATGCTGCTGAACCTTCTTGTTGCTAAGTGTCAATTGTAGATGTGCTAAGAGGAAACTAAGACACACAGTGATAACTAGATCTGGAGCCCAATTAGTTCATAAGTGTTGCACAAAATGCCACCTAGACTGGACCAGGTTAGTCTGGAGGAGGCTGGGCAGGATTGAGCTTCAGATTCAGTAATTCCCTAGTCACTGGAAAAGGCTAACAGAGACAAGTGGGCTAAATTGTTCACAGCAGCTTTGTTTTGTTTTGTTTTGTTTTGTTTTTATTTTTTTCAAAATAACAGCACATCTTTCCTACAGAATTTTCCATATAGGAAATGGTATACACATAAACTGTAAATATTTTCAAAGGATTATTATATCATAGCCATGTTTCACTGGCACATTGATGACAACATGAAATTTTGATACCCTGAACTGAAGAAAGTTTGATTGATGTTAATTGCACAGTGTTAGCAAGTTAAATTTTGCTAGTTGTGATGTACTTTCATATTGGGAGTGGAATCTAAAAATGCAGTACGATATAATGCAATTTTATGAAGATATTGATACCTCAGTGGTTCTCTCACTGAATTCTGATAATATTTGGCCAAAATTTGATTACTTATACCATAATATTTTCTGGGGACTATTTTATTATTGTATGTTTTCTTTTGTTTGGTTTTGACTTCTTGTCTCTACTATGAAGAGGAACAAGGACTATTTTATTTTCAAATTAACTGCTATAAAAAAATCAATAATATATCTGTTATAAGGAAAACATCAAAATGGTGTTCTAAGTAAAACTTTTTTGATGTGTAATATTTTGGGGAATCTCTTTCACCTATTATCCTTTTTATTTTTTATTCCTTAAGACCTCTCCATTTTACAAATATAGTCCCAAGTAAAAACATACTCTATTAATTCTAAGAAATTTAAAAATTATACTTAATTTATATCTCAACCTTCAGTTCATATTCTTCCAAATACTTAAAGGTAATTAATACTTTACTGTTCATTAATTCCCCCCTAGCATACAGCAAATGATGGACATTAATGAAAACCACAACATCACAATAAGGTTCATAAAAATTTGCATAGCACTTTCATTCCCCAAAAAATGATATAACATTTTGAGTTTGTGGGATAGCTTAGTGATGAAGTGTTTGCCTGATGTGAGTGAGGTCCTGGGTTTGAGCCCTCGCACCACAAATATACAAAATAAATAAATAAATAAATGATACAACACTGTGTTAGTCAGTTTTTCACTACTGCCACAGAAACACCTGACAAGAACAACTTAGAGAAGGAAAGGTTTATTTGGCTCACGGTTGGTTGGCCAACTCCATTGTTCTGATCCTGAAGTGAGGTAGAACATCATGGTGGAAGAATGTGTCATAGGAAAGCTGTTCAGCTCACGTCAATAGAGAACGAAAAAGGCACAGACAGCTATGGTTCAGGCCATGACCCCCGTGACCTACTTCCAACCATGATCCACCTGACTACAGTTACATATTTTTAAGTATTATGAACATCCAAATCCAGATTGTTCATATTTGAAGTACATCTTTCATTTTGAGTAATCCTCATTTTGAGCAACACTATGAGGTTTCTTGCTAGAAGGAAATTAACAAACATGAATTTATATGACAGATTTTATATATATATATATGTAATGGGTTTTATAATCCTAATGGCCTTGTTCTTTAAATTCATTCACTTTCAACAAGTGCCTACTCACACAACCCTAGCAGAGAATTCACAGTGGAAAAGCTAAGGCAGCCAAAACTAAAAGTTCTTGATAAGTTTGAAATGTCTCAGTGCAGGGTTAATACAGCCAGGGTTTGAATGGACTATGATCCAGCAGAATCAGTGCTCACTCTGCTTCTCAATTGCCTTTCCTACTAGATATATGTGTGAGTGGCAGAAAAGGAAAAAATAAAATTTGGCCACAGGAGAAGGGACAGCCTTGCACTGTACACCTGGTGGGATGGTAGTGCAAGGTGAGGAACAGAACCCTCAGCTGGGTTTGAAGAATCTGTAGTACTGCATAACAATTACCTGCTTTGCTTGATCTCTGACAGGAAGGCAGCCTCCTCAGAGTCTGTCACATGTCAGAAAAACGAGAGAGGGCTGTGTAGGGTGCAATCCTGCCCCTCCTATACGACCAAGAATAGGGAGAAGTCACATGAGAACTGGTGAAAACAAAAATTGCATTGTTTGGACAAAGACAGAGCAGTGGACCTCTATGTAGACTGTCCCTAGCAGCACCAGGAGGAGGGCCAGGGCCCCTGTGCGTACCACTAGAAAGAAAAGAAAAAGATGAGATGTTTGAACCTTCAGATCTATGACCAAGAATGGCAAGAATACTCATGGACCAGATGCCTCTGTCTTTACCAACAGAGCTTGTATGGCAAGATGCTTGGGGTTCAGAGTAACCCTGGGGAGAAAGAAAAGAAGAAAGAAGTTTACTTGTCTTGAGTTTAATTCAAAATCACTAAGACAAACCGGAACGTTGGAATTTCTTCAGGAGAAAATAGATCAAGTGTTTAAACAAAACAATAATTCTCTATAGCATTAATTTCAGGTATAGAAATTAGAGCTTTATAATTTGCACATGAACATAGATTATGAAAATTATAATGCAGTGCTGATATGAGTATGATGATGATGATAAAATTTATTCATTAGAAAAGTAAAACTCTTTATTTCAAAACTGTCTTTTTATATTTTATTTGTCTTTATATTTTATTTGTTCTTTATTTGTCCTGACAACACAGCAAGATAATTAAGGAAAAAAGTGTTAAACTGTACCCTAGAGTATAACATGTGGCCAACAAGTGATTTCCCAAACTTCAGTCTGTTAATCAGGGGAGCAAGACAGACCTAGAACCTTGATCTTTCACCACAAGGCTGGTTCTTTACAAATGTCACCTACATTTGAAAGCTTAAAAAAAAAAAAAATAACTGAGCTAAATTGTAAAATCAACTGAGACATATGCCATCCCTAGAGGTAAAATATGTTCCTGAGCAACTCCAAGGGGACATGTCCTGGACACAGCTGTTCCAGGGCAGGGTGGATTTGATTAATCAATACCCAACTAGGCTTTAGATCCACTTACTCATGGACAGGCCCAGAGGAAGATGTGACATTTTACTCTTTTGGGTTTCCAAGGAAAAGGAAGTTTACATAAGAACTAATCAAACCCACAATGAATTGTTCAATTTCAATAATATATTGTACACATATTAATAGAAAAGAATTAGCAAAATTATGTTGCAAAAATACTAAACATATTGCCTCTACAAACTTTAGTTAGAGATATAGAACTAAGTTATAAATTCATTAAAGTTGTCAACAATTCAGAATACCAAGAGTTTCTCAAGAGTTTAAAGGTCAATTACTCTATACATCCTATTTTCAAAGTTGAATCAAATTCTGTCAGTACAGTTCATTCCATCATTCCTAAGACCAATCTCCCTACTCTCCATGTAGAAAAATAAAGATAAAAAAGAATTTATGAAACTATATAAGGAATAATACTCCAAGAAACAATACAACCAACAAGAAGAAAAATCTATATAATCCAAAAATCCATCTAGAATGATTCTTAAGAAATAATTGGTTCTGACAAAGTAGCTTGAAAATTCTGTTATTTTCAAGAGAATCTGAGAGTCTTTGGAAGAATTGAAATTACAATAATCCAAGGAAGAAAGCTTAATGTTCTAGAATATGAAAGGCCTCTTGATTCTGTTTTTCTTTCCTGGGTGGACTTGAAGGGCAGGACCATTGTTTGACTCTAAAACTCCTTGTAACTACTTTTCCTTGAAAGACCAAGCCCACCTGCAGTTGTACTGCAATCCTTTTTCTTTATCTATGTTAACATAGTCATTCAGGTTATAATCAAATTTTATAGCCTTAAATGTAGCTCAGTGGTACAGCACTTGTCTAGCATGCAAAAGTCCCTGGATTCAATTCCTAGCACCAAAATACAAAAGTTGTATATCCTTAAAGACTCTTTAAGCCCACATGTTCTGGTCTTTTCAGTATTAATTCTACCATTAAACTCTCATAAAGCTATCATGCTAACATTTGAGAAAGGCCTCATCAAAACCCTCATACATTGACCATGCCATGAAAATATTAGTCAGAATTCTGGGTCCTAGTAGGAGGCCATCATGTTCATGAAGATAGAAAAGGAAAATAATAATAAAATGATAATACTGCACATATTTTGTTTTCCATTACTAACAAAACTATTCATATATATTATCCCATTTAGAGAGAATTAAATATAGCCATGAATCTAAGAATTACTAAGGATATTCAAGTGGCTTATATCAGCACACGCTGGAAAGTTAGAGAGCACAGCTGAAGAGCTGGCCTTATTTATTTATTTATTTATTTATTAATAGTTATTTTTTAGTTGTAGTTGGGCACAATATCTTTCTTTTATTTATTTATTTTTATGTGGTGCTGAGAATGGAACCCAGGGCCTCGCACATGCTAGGCGAGCGCTCTACCACTAAGCCACAAATTCAGCCCAAGAGCTGGTTTTATAACATACTAAACACCCTAACCTGTAATCTATGGGAGAGAAAAAGTACTAAGTCTATAAGATCTAGCCTAAGTCCATCTAGGGAATAAGTAATTGATGATGCATTTTCCAATCTGGTTAGGCAAATTGAGTATATCACAGCTCCAAGTCAAAGAAATGGGATCACTCAACCATGGTGGAGCATAATGGAGTCCAAGGCAAAAGTTCATGGGGGAACATCAGTTTTAAATCAAATTGCTGCAGGGAGCAAACTAAACTAAACTAACTGCAGTTTCTTCTAGAATCCTACAAGTAGTCAATCTGAGGATTCACTCACTCAGCAATGTCAGCAAGAACTCAGGCCCTTTCCCTTCCTAGCTTATTAACCCATGCCTTCCCCTCCTGCCACAGTATGATATTCCTGGATTCAAATATAACATTAGTCTTCCCAGCAGGAAGGAAAGGATGGAGAGAGGCTTTTCCCTGATAATTTGGGGATAAAATTTCCTCCACAGAATTTCTGTTTGTCTCATTGGTCAGAATCAGAGTCTTTACAGGGGTTAAAAAAATGAAAAGGCATGAAGAAATTTTGGATTCGACTTTAGCATTTTCGTATTCTTATTGCCCCCTTTACCACTCTATTCTCATTACCCAGTGAGGAACAGCACACTGTTTCAACTGATACTACTTTGGTTCTCAGATGGTTCCCTGTTTGGGAGAAGTGAACACATTCCAGAAAAAAATTTGAAAGCAGAATATTTCCTGAAGGATTAAATTTATGATGTTAACAAAAGAGAAGCATAGAAGATGAACCCACGTTTGGGTTCTGAACAATAAGAAAGCCAGCAACTGCAAGGGGAAAATTAGACGAGTCTACATTCATTTATTTCTCAACATTTTGACCCACAGAAACATGAAGTTATATGTTTGCTTTTTTTCTTTATTAAAGTTTGCAAGGCACCAGTCATTTGTGGGCTGACCCCAGCCCAGAGAAAGTGATGATCACTTTTCCTTTTGTAAGGACTGTGGAGTGTTTATAAGTGAAGAAGCTAGAGAAAAAAATAAGCAATTTAGGTGAGGTCTTGACATAAGGGAATAAGGAGAAAAGTGAATAAAAATATTTAAACATCCTGGCAATCAGTAATCAAAAAATAGAAAAGCAAAATGATAAACAAACTTCATTTCTTTTCATCCTCTGCAGTGCTATGCCATGAATTCTGTCTCTATTATATGTACACCAAAGGAAAAATAATACTTTTCAAGCTGTATTATCTGATCCAAACAAATTAGACTTTTTCCCCACTATTGCTATTTTTAAATACTCTTAATTTAATAAAAACTAAGACACTTGAATGCTGAAGTTCATAGAGGAACAAAAAGAATATAATATCCTTTCATTCTTTCTCTCCCTTCCAGAAACCTCATTTACCTCTTACCTAAGATTCTCTAAATGAATAGTACCAAAAAGTGACTCCATACAATTGGTAAAACATACAATGCTTAACGCCTGTCAGAGAGACCATCAATATATGAATATATTACCATTCAATGAAGTTTCAACTGCCAGCTACTGAGATGACCAAGATAAATAGCCAGCATCATCTTAATCTTCAAAAGGTACTTGTTCCTACTGTCATGAAAAATTCCTTCTCTCATGTGATGGAGTTTACCCTGTAAATTAAATCTCTCAAGTAATGGAAGAAATAACCCATGACACTGGTGAGGGAAATTAAATTAGAGTCACTAATAGCAGGTCAGCACAGTCTGAGCAGAGGTGATGGAAGTGACCACAGGAATGATAAGCAGGTCTTCTCCAGGCTGTGACAAGCGTTTCCCAGAGAGTGTGACGAGCATTCATCTAGGTGGCAAGCAATTCACAGTCAAGACACTAACATGTTTATAGTGCAGCTCGACCCCCATCTATGCCAGAGCATGTCAGCCTTTCTGAGGAGGATGTTCTAATTCCCTGGTGAAGGTCATTAGGAAGAGTTAAAAATGAGGCTCCCTGTTTTCAGGGTAAATCAATTTCTCATCGCTGAGAAACCTTTCTGGCCAGAACAGGTGACCTTTAGAAATAATAAGAATCACAGAACTCTGCTTAAATACCTTTATTTTCTAAAGTGTTAGAAGGAAACAAAAGCAAAATTGTTCTACAGTTTAACAGCCAGAGAGTGGCTAAAACAAATGGAGTTATTTTAGTCCTGCTGTTCAGGATTGGGGAGCACAGTAATGCCAATGACAAAATAACCAATTATGTGGAAAAGTTAAAATGGTATCTTGCATTTTACAGGTAGTCTTATCTGGACCTCAGATGTAATTTAGTACCTAATGCCCAGTCTCAATCCTTGCCTTTTGCTATAAGCATAACAACCAAGTAAATAATTGTGGCTGCTGAAAATGGGGACAAGAGCAGGAAAGGGGTGTGGGAGAAGAGGAGCTGTGAAGAGTGACTTCTAGAAAATCACTGATGGTTTGTCTGATGGCTGCAACTTAAAACATTCTAATGTTTTCCACTAAAACCTCAGATTATAAGTGATAGAATCATAGTAAATAATTACTTTTAAATAGGAGAATGGGTTGCATGAAATATCATTTTGGCTATTACAGATTAAATCTGTACTTAATTTACTACATTTCCTAGAAAGTAATATTATATTTGTTATCATATAATTCTTTTTCTTAGTTTAATGTCTCTGGAGTCAGTGATTTGCAAAAGGAAATGTTTCTCTGCATGCTCACTCTTCCATTTGTTTTAGATAGTAAACACACATTGCTGCTTGTATAACATTCAGTATTTTCATTATTTGCATTAAAAATAAAAAATAAACAGAATAAAAAATTCATCATAAGTTTATTTTCTACTTTTAAAGAAGTTTGTTACTTGCTATGTAAAGCAATATAAAGTTATCTTTATTTTTTGTTTTTAATAACTACATCTTTGGGTAGTTAACAAAGAAAAGCACAAACTTTGGACTGATAATATGCTTCACAGGTATATGAAGTCAAATCAAAACCATAGCACTTGAATCAGGAAAACAAAAACAAATTGGATGCTGAAACAGTTTCACAGAATTAAGAAGAGCTAATCAAATTCCATTTTGGAAAACATATGGCCTGCAAATTATTTGAATTCTTGAAGCAGGCCAGATGAGCTTCAGGGAACATGAAGAATGGTAGCTAAAGAATTACTTGGGCAATAAGTCCTGAGCCTCACACTCCTGCTAACTTGCCATATTCTGGGTTAAGTTACTTCCTTCTCTGAGTCTATTTTATCATTTGTAAGGCAAAATTATAAAAAATAAAAAGCCTAACAAGTCCATTGAGAAATGGAATTCTTATGTAAGTTTTGTTGAGCATAGTAAATAAAACTCATTAATTTCATAGCTGGTACCATTGTTGGTGATAAACAAAGTGGAGCTGTGAATATAAGTCTAACCCAACATAAATGGACCCAAATTTAGTTCCGAACGTGCACAATGATTAAAAGTTCCCCCAAATCCAACCAACTAGTTCTTATGCTTAATCAAGTGAAGGAAGAAAAGGGATTCCTATGTACAAATGATAACAATTTTTTAAATTATTCATTTTTGATTACTACTCTATTTTTATCAAAATGGAATGTCAAAAAAAATGAGGATCTTTTAGGCCTTAGTAACAGTTTTCTTAGAATAGTATATTTACCTTTTTTTGCCATATAGAATGCAAAAAAAATCTCTAAGAAACCAAAGCAAAATAGAAACAGTAAAAACATAAAATGGAAGAAAAACAAAACTTTCTTCATTTTCATTCTCTTTCTGCATTATTGATTTTTACATTTTGCTTCATTGATCTTTCCCCTTTCATCTTAACTGAGCAAGACTGATTGCTTCAAACTGATTAATTTTAGAATTAAAGAAATAATATTACTTGTTATGTTATAAAAGAAAAACATATTTCTTCTCTCTGAAATATTCACACAATTTGGTGGCATAGAAAACTGTTGATAATATTTTAGAAAGTGGAAAAACTAATGTTCAACATGTTAATTTTAATTTGCTTTAAGACAGTTTTTAGTCTTAATTTTAACTCTCAGCTTTGCTTTCGAAATCTGTTTACTATAAATACACAATCCTTATACATACTTGTCTATTTACACACAGGGGAAAAAACATACCCATTGATTTCATAATATAGTTGGCTTGTGAATTCTTTCTTCTCTTAAGTTCTTCTGTTCAAGATTTTCATTTCTATAAACAAGTGTAAAACATATCATCAGAAAATGGTACCAAATAAATATTGACTTTTATTCTACCAGTAAGAAAGAGGTGTGTCACTATTCTTAAAATACCTTAAAATATCTCAAATTGATAATTTTCATTAAGCTTTATTTTATTAAGCTTTCTTAGGTAAACAATTATCTAGTTAATACAACTTAACATAAAAAAATACCAATTCTAGAAAAAATACAAAACTAATTACATTACATTCCAATTAAGTAACTCAGTTAATAATTGGTTTACTCCAACTGTGCAACTTTAATGAAAACAATTATTTTGTGAAATTAAGACAGGTAAAACAATTTGATATTCCTCCCATATGAATTAGAATTACTTGACTGGTTATCAATCAAAGCTAATGGGCAGATTTGGCAATACAATGTATACAGGGCTCAGGTAGGAAGTAAAAGTTAGTGAATCAAAACTCTGGGCAAGCATTCAACAACAGGGAGCAGTGGAGAAGAGACAAGAGAGTACTCTGATTGATTGCTGCCATGTGGCAATGAGGGCTCATTGAAAACCAAATATCCAAATTTTCAAAGAAAAAAATTGGGATTTTCAGTTGAGAGTTATGTTTTTGAAATATTACATAAATTAAGGAAAACAATTATTCTGACCTAATATAATTTATGAGCTACAAGTTTGAAGCCTCCAGCCTAATTTTTTTCTAATGAGTGCTAGATTAAAGAATGTCAAATATACTTTATTCTTGAATATTTACACTTGTTGCCCTATCAATAAACCAGATGAGAATAAAATACTTTGATATATGTCAATATGTTAAGTATCATTTTTGATCAAAAAATTAAGATTAGTTTCATTAAGTCAGAAAGCATAAATAAACTTCTGGGAGATGTCCTTGATGATTCGAAAACAGGTAAAGCGGGATACTTCCTTTAAGAATTTTTAAAATAATTCGTTCAACCTTATTAAATCATAAAAATATTAGCTTCTTTCGTTCTAGTCTTTTAAATTATATGCTTACTATTAAGTGGTTTCATTGTTTACTTAATTCTTTGTTTGAAAACCACAGATAATGAGTTAACATTGTATTCATGTAATCCACATGGCCCAACCCTATTATATACATAAATCTATGTAAGGCATTATTAAGAATAAGACTTTTGTCATAAAACCTTATAAATAGGAACTTCCATGTCACATGAAATAGTCATTTCATCAATCTTGAAATTCTTTTTGTTGACTAATCAGATAATCTTAGTCATTTCTCTAGTTTAATTAAAATACACCATATGAGTCAGTGTTGTTCATTGAAACAAAACTAGTGGGACCCATACAATATATAGAGAGATACAGAATAAGATTTATTATAGAAGTTGGCTCACATGTTATGGAGGCTAAAAATTTCCATAATCTGCTGCTTGCAAGATAGAGACCCAGAAAAGTTTATGGTAAAATTCAGATGGAAGTCCAGAAAATCACATGAGCCAATGGTTCTAGCCCCAGTCCAAGTTCAAATATCCAAGAATCAGGATCACCAATGTTCAAGAGCAGGAAAAGATGATGTCCTAGATCAAGGAAGAGAGTACATTCTCCCTTTACCTTCCTTTTTGTTCTACTCAGGCTGTCAATGGATTGGAAGGTAACTCAGTTGCTCTGGTGAGGTGGTTCTTTAGTCAATACACTGATTCAAGTGCTAATCTATCCTGGAAGCACCCTCACAGACACACTCAAAAAATAGTGTTTAACCACCTATCTGGGCATCCCATACCCCACTCAAATTGATGCATAAAATTAACCATCACATACACTAATTTGTAGCTAAATAAATTTTTAAAAAATAAAGCAAGTTTATAGATATAGACTTAGCTTAAAGATCAGACACAGTCATGAAATTGAGTCTGCTTGAATATGTGAGTCTTCATCTCTCAATGAACACATTTTTATATGACAGTTATTATGAGGTAGACCATAATCCAAGAGCAGAGAATAAAGAGAAAAATTTGACCCTGTGATTCTGACTAGCGGAGGCAGATAATAATATACAAAAGACAAAATAATAAATGCTCTGTTAACAATTAGAATAATATGATACAGTGGTAGGGACCACCTTAGATTGAAGTCAGGGAAATCCATCATTAGTTTACATAAGCTAAGATCTGAATTGCAAAATTAGTAATATTAATAACAACAACAACAATAATAATAGATAAATGAAAAGATAAGGAAAAAGAGAATTTCAAGAACAGACAGCAGGCCAAAGAAGCTAAGGGCAATGGGCAAGAAAGAGATGACATCCAAGACAGGTAGCGATCAGTTCCTGTGAGGTGCACCAAGCTCAGGAGGAGTCAGTGTTTACTCTAAGTATGATGGTAAATTACTCTATCTGATATCTGTTTTTAAGAGATCCCTCTACCGACTTTGTGAAGAATAAACTAAGAGGAGGCAGGAAAACAATCAGAGATATATTGCAAGGAGGGGTAATCATAGGTTGGGACAATGTGGTGGTGGAAGTAGAAAGGATATGTTTTTGGAAGTAGAATCGCCTTTACTTTCTAGTGTTTTGGATGTGGGAAGTACAGGGAAAATTAGTAGTATAAAATTCTCATAGATGTTTGATTTGAGCAACTAGATGGGTATATCCATTGGCTGTCATCACTATTACAAAATGCCTGAAACAGGCTAGCTATGAAGAAAGAGGTGTTTTAGCTCACCGTTCTGGAATTTCAAAGTTCAAAAAGCATAATGCAGGAATTATGGTGAGGGCTGCCTTTGGTATCCTCATAGAGGATAGCAATGACAGGGGTATGTGTTGGAGCAAGTGTCCACATCTTGAGCCAGGAAACAGAACTAGGAGGGGACAACTTGTTCCTTTTATAACAACCATCTTTCTTTAACTAACAAGGGTTGCACAAGAACTACTTCATGCCCCCAATGACTTAAGGACTTCCTACTAAGCCCCGCATCTTAAATTTCTGCATTAGTCAATTTTCCTTATTGTGACCAAATACCTGACAAGAACAACTTAGAAGAGGAAAGGTTCATTTTTACTTACATTTTTAGAGTATTCAGTCCAAGGTTAACTGGCTCCAAGGCAGAAACCTCATGGTGAAAGGGCATAGCAGAGGAAACTTCTCAGCCATGGCAGCTAAGAAGCAAAGAGAGAATGCAGAGGAGAGAATAGGTCAAAGATAAACCCTTCCAGCTCATGCTCCCAGTGACCTACTTCCTCCAACTAGGTCCCATCTCCCAGGAGTTCATCCACCTACCAATGGGTTAATCCATTAAGTGAATTAACAGATGAGAGTCCTCATGATCCAATCATTGCCTAAAAGCCCCATCTCTGAACCTTGCTGCCTTTAGAAACATGATTTTAATATGTAAGTTTTTTTTGGGGGGGGGATATTCCAGCTCCAAACCATAAAATGATTCTGTCAACTCCCAATAGTACCACCCTGGCAACAAAAATTTTACTCATGAGGCTTTGGGAAAGATATTTAAACCACATCTAAACTTTAGCAGTTGGCGTTACTGCCATTTACTAAAATGGAAAAATGGGGGAGAAACAAGTTTGAATTAAGGAAGGAAAAGTAAGAGCTATTTGGGAGCAAGTCAAGATTTAGGAGCCCTTAGACATCCAATGAGAAGCAGGAGTTGGATACATGATTTTGGAATTGCAGAGGAACTCAAAATCAGGACAGCAGCATAAAGATGATCATTAATAAGACAGTATATTATTCAGAAGGAATGTATCATTCAAAAAATAATAATATGGAAAGAAAGAAAAGAAAATACCTAAGATGAAACCCTAGGGCACTCCAATCTTAGACATCAGGGAGGGAAGAGAAAACAAGGAAATCTGAGAAGGAGCATTCAGTGAAGAGGAGGAATCAAACAGAAGCCAAGGGAAGAGTTTGAGGAAGAAAGAAATGGTTAGCTGTGTTGAATGCTTCTGAGGTTAACTAAGATAAGGACAGGGAAATTGGACACTGAATTTGGCAACTAAATAGTCACCGGGGAATATCAGTGGCAGTGATTAGAATGAATTGTAAGAATAAAGAGAGGAAATTTATCAGAGACTAAGACTAGAAATTACTCAATCAACAAATTTTGCTGCGAAAATAAGCAGAGAACGTGGCAGTAGCTGAAGGCAGAAAAGTTTATATTATGTTTTGTTTGTTTTAATAGATGTCATGTTCACGTTACCTGGTGATCAAGATGCCTCAATGCTCTGCTCAGCTTGACTAGAGTTTAGATGGTTTCTTCCCATAACCACCCTTTTCTTAGAATATTTACTTCAGCAAAGTAAATGTAATTATAAATTCTTTCTCTGCCCTTTGAGATGCAAATCTTTTCAAAGGCTTTTTACCATTTTTATACCCTAGAAATGTCTTTCTCAAGAACCCTGGAGCCGTCTCTTTGAAATGTAACCATCATGGAAGATGGCGCCACTGTCTCATGGTTCCTATTTAGCAGCCTAATTTCAGCTGTGCCCCTTGCCTCAAGTTGTAAAATCAGCTTTTGTCATAAAGATATGTGAAGTTTATTAGTAACTGAAGATGACTTATAACCGCCCCTAATATTCTTCAGGACTTTTCCACTAGCTCTATTGCTCAGAGTTAACAATAATGTAACATATGTTTTGAAACAACTAGGAAAGGGGATTCCAAATGGGCTCATGACAAAGAAATGATAATTGTTTGAGGTGATAACTATGCTAATTATTCTGATTTTATCATTGCATAATATATACATGTATCCAAACACCATATTATATTCCACAAATATGTACAATTATGTGTCGATTTTTTTAAAAAACTTCCTACTCTTCTTATTAGTGGAGTTGAGGTCTGGCCTTTCTTGCCTGTTGCAATAACTTTGAATAAAGTCTTCCTTAACAGTTCAACTTTTTTCAATATCATTTTTTGCTTTGATGTTGATTGCCTTCTGTATTCACTGTCCGCTTCCTTCATCTATTCATTGTGTTCTCTTGTCTTCTCCTTTGAGTTGCTCAGGAGGAACATGGTGCATCCCAGAGGAAAGCTGGAGAGGGAAGGAAGATTTTTATATCCCCACCTTTGCCCCTCTTATAAGGTCACAGCAGGTTGGCTGTTCTTCCCCCACTAACCAGAGGACAGGACTCCTTTCAGGTTGCTTTCTTCATCTAGTTCTCTCTGATTCTAGGAGGTAATCATTCATTCCTCTCACCCTTGAGGCCAAGGAGGTTAAAAAAAATTAAAAGTATGGAGATGGGGGAGTTTTATATCCCTATCATGGGGTCTCTGCTATATCCTACCCACCCACACATAAATAGCACCTTCATTAAACTTTTCTCAAATCAATTTATGTGTTCTTTCTTCTTCCTGCAGAGATGTTAATTGCTACATAAGCCATGGGGAATGATCTAGTAATTGATGATGTTGAAGAACCAGAGGATAAAAAAAAAGGAAAGTTCTTGAGAAGGTGATATGAAATGGGATCCAGAACACAAATAGAAGAACTTACCTTTGATGGGAGTACTGTAACAAAAAAAAAATGTCAGAATTGAAGCCTTGAATGCAGGTTGACTGTTAAATCTGGTGGTGAAAAGACAAATAAGTTCAAGACTGATTGCTTCTAATTTCTCTCAGATGTTTGAGGAAAGATAACAACCTTGCAGGCATATAAGAGCTTTGCAGGGAGGTACAATGTAGGCTTTATAGGAAGTAGAAGTGAGAAACTGATGTGACTTCAGTTTTGAGAAACCAGCTTCTACCTCAAGGACTGTCCTAAGGAAGGGGGCATGACCCTTGTCCTGGGAAAAACCCACAGAGCACTCCTAAGCACATATCCACACTGCTGAGTTGTTTGTCTGTAAATAACAGGAGAGATCTGCCTCACCAGGTGTCCCTGACTCAGTTAAGCTAGGTGAAGACCCATAGCAACCCCCTAGCAACCTCCAATCTGCATGAGACAGGGAAAATACCTGGGATGCCAGATGACCCCCCAATAGTTTATGGTGGTTGATAACATGTTGGGAAACCATGTAGTTTTAGCACGTACACCCCTTGTGGCCTAAACCAATCAGTTCAAAGGAATCCCCCTCTTGTACTAAACAATCACCCCTTATCCATCTTGTGCCCGCCAGTGAATGTGCTAATCAGTGTTAAGAGTTGTTGTTTGATTTTCCTGCGGTATGGAATGATTTGCTGTGTGATGTTGTGACGCATAGAGTATCCCCTCAAAACCTATAAAATCTCACTGAACTAAGGACAGGGACTTACTCCCTGAGACCGCTGCATCAGAAACAGTTGTGAGTCCAGGCTCAAGCTTGCAATAAAGACTCTTGTATGATTGCATCGGATTTGGCTCCTGGAGGTCTATTGGGGTCCCACGAATCTGGCATTACAGAAGAACACTAGCATATTGGGCAAAAAAAAAAAAAAAAATACAAATGTAAGTGAATGTTCAGTGCACTTTGAGATTTGCATTCATAATTGTAGATAGAGACCAATAAGCAGGATTAGTAATTCTTTCCTCTAGATTTAGATTAGACAGATAGTAAATTTAACTGGGCTTAGAATTTGACTAAACTAATCTGCTGGTAAGAAAAAAAGACAAGAGAGTTAGGTGGTTTTCAAGGGATTGAAAACAGTAATACAACGTAGAATCCTACCAGAATACAATAAGAAGTTAGAGTCTAATATGATATAAGGCTATCATAAAAAATATATATTTTTTCAATAGGGTATAGAAATAAATAATAAAATTTTGCCCAACAAAACAAATATTTTATATAGATTTCTTTTGTCAGGAAAAAAAAAACAAGTTTTCATTTTATCTTTTAACATGGGAGGAAATGATGTGAAAACAGATAACCCCATACATACTTATTGATCATTTGTGTTTGGATAGAAATGTGCTAAGCCACACAAAATAGTACAAAATACTGACATGAAAGGAAAGGAAGGTCTCATTCAATTTTCTGATTCCATCCAACTCCAAAGAAACAAAGATGAATGCATGGGCCTGAGGCTATAGAGTCCAGAGAGATAACCAAGGACATCCAGAAGCCTGATTTTACACAAGAATGCTTATGCTTCTGGGGAGGGCAGGGTGGATAGATGAGGAAGTTCTTAGCCAGGCTTCTATTTTAAAAGCACAGGCCTTAAGAAACACTGTATTTTTAATGTACATATGCACGTGTGTGTATGCTTAATGTTAATGTGTTTTATATATAGTATATGTAATTTTTACATATTATGTTTAATGTGGATATATTCAAATGAATTGATGTACGTTCATATGTATAAACACACACACATAGTCTGTTGGCTTTACATTGCCATGATCAAAGTCCCCGACAAGAACAATTTAGAGGAGAAAAAGTTTATTTGGGGATCATGGTTTCAGAGGTTCAATCAATGGTCAGCCAACTGCATTGTTCTGGGCCTGAGGTGAGGCAGAACATCAATGGCAGAAGGGTGCCATAGAAGGAAACTGCTCAGCTTACAGGGAAACAGAATTATCCACCCACAAGGGGCAGAGATAAGACATAATCCCCCAGGGCACCCTCCCAGTGACCTACTTTTTCCAGCAATGTGCCACCTGCCTACATTTGCCACCCAGTAGTTCATTCAATTATTAATCCATCAAATGGAATAATCCATTGATGAGGTTATAGCTCTCATAATCTATTCATCTTACCTCTAAACATTGCTGCATTAAAAAAAATTTTCAAAAATCGCTAGAATCAGGACTTTGAGAGGGTTTTTTTGTGTGTGTGTGTGTTGTTGTTGTTGTTTTGTTTTGTTTTGTTTTGTTTACAGTCCCTATAAAGCAGTTTTCAGTATACAGAGCTTGGATAATGTAAAACAGCAAAAGCTTAGTGAACTACAGGTCATTTCTGCTAGCTTAATGTAATGCCACCTAACTACCCTTGCACTTGCAAAGTTTCATTTTCCTCATTTATAAAATAAAGAACAGAATTAGGATTTATTTGAATTTACTTTTACAGTAAATGCTTTAATTCTATGAAAATTAATCTAAAGAAAATAATTAACTACTGCAGCCCGGCTGGCTGGGCAAAATAGCCGGTGGGTGACGAACAACTTGTGTACCTTGATACAGCAGGAATGGGAGCCCTTTATTGTAGGACCTGAGCGATATTTATACATTCCACACAGCTTATCTTAATTAACATAAACTAGATACAGCAGTCAACCAATAAGGAGTCTCCACACTTAATGGCTTGCTGGCATTACTTGTTACTTCACAAACCACTCCCTCTGGCATTTTGCCAGGCGCCATCCAGACTTGTTTACAGACTCTAACATTTCTCTGGCAAAATGCCAGGCACCATCCTGACTTGTTTACAGACTCTAACAATTAACACTCATGTTTACCATGAAAGACAACAACAGTTCCTGAATCAAAGTAGTTTAGTGTCTAGGGGTGCCCACTCTGGCCAGACTATCTGGCTTGAATCCTCAGCCATACCACTTCCTTTCTGCAAGCTTGGACAAGTTACCTGACTTCTTTGAACTTCAAAGAGGTCACTTTCCTAAACTGTAAAAGTGGGATAACTGCATCATAGAGTTGTGCTGAGCATTAGTTGTGTTGATACATAGAAGTTTCTAGAACATGGCCTGGCACATGATAAGCACTCAGTAATATTAGCTATTATTATCACTACTAGAGAGCATTAAGTAAAAAGGAATATTGTACTACATATATATTATTAAGTACTTAAGTAGTTAGAAATTTTACTGACTGCTCAGAATAAAAAAAAGAATTAATATTCTTAGAACACAGTTTAATTTCTGATTCTAAACCTAGAGTGTCTATTGCTAACAAATGAAGCTAACCCATTCTTGATGTTCTCTGTGTCCTTTCCAGTGATTTCTCGGTTCAGATTAGTGAAACTCCTTTTCAAAACTTCTCTTCCTCAATTCCAGTCCCCTTCCCAGACCTCAGTTAACTAACTTCCCTGGAAAATTTAAGCCAAGTCAGTCATAATGCTTCTACTATGGTAAGTTTATGTGTTATCTCAGTGAGAACTTAGCAGCCAAGTTCTCCTTACAATAGTATGGGACAATATGGTTCCAGGATACCAGAGAGCTGAGAGTTTTTGTTATAGTGAAAAACACACATGTATTTAAATGCCACTTGTAATCCTACTTCTAGCAACTGAGTCCTGAAGTCACACTTACAGTAAGAACATTTATTGGTGCATATGCCATTCCTTTTCCTTTAAGTGGAAAACAGACAGAACTACCTAAGAGGACCCCTACTGTGAGCCGTTGGACCACTTTCATTTCTCCCCTATATTTTAGCTCACCCATGATATAGCAAATTACAGTAGTTCTATAAGAAAAGAATGAAAAAGTAGACTGACTATATAAGGTTATAGCTGATCATAAAAGACCTTATAAGTCAAAAATTTGGATACCTGTGGTCATTAATGGGCATATATTGTTGTGGTTTGTATAATGAGAATAACATGACAAAAACTTCATCTCAAAAAAAGGTTTCACCAATTCCTCAGTTTTACATTCATGGATGCAGCTTTGTACTTACATGTTTTAGACTTTGGATCACTCAACTTGAATCACAGATTTCATTGTCACCTTGCTCATCAATCACTCCTACTAATAATGAGTATTCAGGGACTATTGACTTACTGATTCTTACCTCATTTTTTAAAACCCAGACCAAGCCCAATATAGCACCAAGGATATTAAGAAATAGAAAATATGACTCTTTTGATAAAATTATCTATATTCTGATGTATTCTGAGCTTCTGTCACAGGACCAAACTATCCTACAAGATAATAGAAATAGAGAACCATTCAAAACATGGGCAAGAGAAGTATAGAAAGTTCAACTAGAATCTAGGATCAACCATCTGTCACGTTACTTCTGTACTTACTAATATGTATCAGCAGATGGATTCACAGCCATAGCCTCTGTTTTAGTACTTGTTGAATTCAGTATATATTAAAGAGATCCTTTTAGAGAAGACAAGCAAGTGGAAAATGGTTATGACTTTGACAGAAATTTCATTCATCTCCTCCTCATTTGCCCTGCGGCCATGGCACCAAGGTCTTAGAGCATTAGGGTACGACCACTTACCCATTTATAATGGCAAGTTAGCATGGCTGGCTGAAAGGATAAACAGAGAGGGAAACAGAACTGATAATGGCTAAGTCCTTGGGGAATGAGTGTGCACACTGAGCAAATGGGATTAAGCAAAGGAGACATCCAGAGGAGCAGAGAAGGATAATTTTTAACAATCCCAAGAATAAAAAGGTTTATAGCTAATGACTTTTCATAGTATTTTGCTTCCTTTTGGTATCAATTTTAATTTCATATTTTCAGCAGAATATACTTATAACTCTTTCACCGAGTCATCAGTTGCTAGTTCACAAGTTAGTACATGGCACTGGATACAAAAATATTTTAAAATTATTTTTTTTAAGCAGTGGTACAACTCTTCTCAATGTTTGTAAAACTCCTCTTCAACATAACAGGAGTTTTGAGACTTTTCTCATCTATGCCCTTCACGAGCATTTTTGCAACCCATCTGGGACTCCATTAATATGGGGGTCATGTTCACAGAACTAGTAATAAAATTTGCTGAGTATCACAGCATCTATCTACCCCTCAGTATACACACACACACACACACACACACACACACACACACACACACAACTGTGTTTCTAGCTAGCATAAATCTAAAATGTTTTTATTCAATCAGAGTCAAATTTCATTGTAAGCAACCTCCCTGGAAACACTGTTTGAAATGCCAATGTTGAGTTTGAGGAAATCATCCTAGAACAGTCACAATTAATCTCAAATGGTAGCATCCAGCCTGCTAGACACTGGCCATTTAATCCTTCTGCATGGCATACTGCTCCTAGAGGATGTCAGACTCTGTGCCCATTATGTCTCTGCTTTCATTGAGTCTGCCACTCTGGGCGTCATTTACAGCCATCATTTGGGGGCATTCCAACCATTACTTACACTAATTTCGAATATCCTGGGATTTAGTCCAATGTTAAAAATGTATTGTTTTCTAAAAGAGCCTCTTAATGTGTCATCAGAAGACTAATTCTCTCTAAAAGAATAATTATCCAGCCCCAGGGCACAGAGCTGAGATTTAATTCCAAATCATAAAGCAAATTTGACTCCCCAAGCATAAAAGCTGTGCTACTTTTGAAGAAAACCACAATTTTGGATCAGAATCTAGTTGTTAGCCCTTTTTATTTAACCCATTGGATGATAAGATCTGAATTCCAATGGATAAACATACATAGAGCTAAATAAAATGAGAAAAAAAAATTCTTCTTCAAGTTCAGCAGATAGAGACATTTGGTGCTCTTCTAACATCTATAAGGGCTGAGTAGGAATATAAGGATTTTCATCTTTTGGGAAAGTTCCTGAAATTGTTTTTCTAACCAGCAACAGAAATAAGGAATTCTAGATTTATGATTACAAAATGGCAAGTCAAAAGCCACTTGACAGATACATTTTATATAAAACGCATAGTGTGTGGGGGGGGTTCTATTTGAAAGTCTTCAGATGAGGCACTCATTCCAATTTTCTATGTCCTCTCTGCTTTTTATTAATTATACCTGCTCAATTACACAGGCAGTATTGAGTTTGCATTGAATTGTTTTTCTGGAAGGAGGAATATTTATCTGGCTTCTATAAAAGGGAAATAATATGTAATTATTACCTGTCAACTCAGGTGAATCATATAAATCTCTGGTAAGGAATGAAGGACTTTTGCCACTTAGATTTTTTTTTTTTTTTGTCTTTGGTTAAGAACCAAACATGCACAGTTGTTTTTGTTTTTTTTTTTCCCCTTAAAACTGGTTTTCTTTTGTTTAAAATAATATTAAAGTTTATTTTTCTAGAAACCATCTCGTGAAGGAAACTTGGGAATGCAGAAAAGTAGAAATTAGAAAAGAATCTGTAGTTTCTCTTATTAAATATAATCAGTCTAAAACTTCTGAGATTTTTGTTATTTCTTTGTTTACAGTGCTGCAGACTAAATCTAAGGCTTTGCACATGCTAGGCAAGCATTCTACCACTGAGTTGCATCCCTAGCCCAGGTCTTTTTCTTTTTTTAATAAATGTGAAATCATACAATATGAAGTTTTCTCTTGCCTTTTAATTCAATATCTCTTAAGTATTCTTTAATGTTTTGCTTTTCATAAGCAATGTTATCATAAACTATTTTTCATAAATATTGCTTTCCATTTACTAGGTATATCATAATTTATGCCTAAATAAATAAATAATTTATGTCTATTGCCAACTTTTCAATATAGTAAGCTGTATACCATGACACTGTTCTGAATAATACTTTAGCTATTTTAAATTGTTTTCTTGGAAAAGTATCAATTTCTAGAACAAAGTCAAAGACTGTGAATCATTTTAAGCTTTTTAATAATTATTAGCACACTGTAATAAGCATTGAGCCACTCTAGTGGCATACTTAAGAGTTTCATTGTACACTTACAAATGATGTATATTATCAGTTTCTAAACACATTGTGGTAAGTAATCAGGTAGATTATTGAGATTTTTTTTAACTTTAAATTTTCCACTGTATATTTTTTTCAATGCTTTTTCTCCCTCTTTGAATGGTGTCCCAACACCATTTTCTTAACCCTTCATCTGGGTTAAGAAATATATGAATTATAGTCCTCACTTCCATCTAACACCATAGGGATAACATAAAATATATTGATGCACTTCCAGAATCTCTCTCTTCCTTTATATTTAACAATTATTCTTATGGGTTGTATGCATCACCATCAGTAATCCTCCATCTATTAAATGTAAAATTCAAACAACCAGATCTTTGATCATTGCTTTTTCTCCTTGTCTTCTTTTTTCATTTCCCCCTTCCATATAGTAACCTTTAATCCATTGACCACTCCACAACCTTTATCACTTCCCTTCAACTTCCTGGGTTCCATTTTCTCACCAGTCAGTTTAGATCATAACGACACATCATCATAATAATCCCTTTGCAAGTACCCTCAAGAGACATGCCTCCTTCCATTCTTGGACCCTCTTCTAAACCCCAATCCTGCATAAGCCTAACTATCTTCATTCTCCATGCCTCAACTCAAAAGCTACACTTTATTGAACAAAAACAATCACACAAGCAAGTAGCTTGATTTCACTCTAAATTTGTGCTCAAAAACCTCCTCTCTCCAGACAGTCAGGCAATCTTATTGTTCCTTTTATCCCTCTGCTCCAGAAAAGCATTTCAGACCTCATGTCCTTTTGTAAACATCCAGAACCCCTTCATCTTAGGCCAAACCTCACTTAATGAGAAAATAGAGGTCATTTGCAAATACAACCATGGAGAAAGGGAGGAGGTGGAAAAGAACTGAGGAATTGGATGGATCAAATTATGTTATGTACACATTTGGATATGACACAATAAATCCGCACTATTATGTATAATTGTAATATACCAATAACATTATGTAAAAAATAAATAAACACACAATTACAAATCTACCTACGTCTGAACTTACCCTCTTCTACTTAGCTCCTTTTATTAAAGATGAAGCTATGTTTTCAATATAATCTCCTCATATCTTCACAAAGCTTATTTTCTCCAATTCTCTTCTCTTTGTTCCACTAGAAGATGTCTCCTTGTCAATGTTTCCATCAATATGCAAATATATGGTTATATTTTTAAAACAGAATAAAGAAAATAAATACTTCCTTTACCCACACACCCTCCTAAGCTACTTTACTGATTTTCTATGTCTTTTAACAAATAAATGTTTCTGGAGAATACTCTTAAGGGAAATCTACACGAATTTACCTTAGTTAATTCATTTGTCTCCATCATTCTATCAATATTATCCTTTTCAAAGTCACCAAATGACCACTTTTTTGTCAAATCAGTGAATTCATTTTCACTTTTTTCTCACTAGCTTGTGTCAAAATTTAGTTCCAAAATGGTGGGTATAGCTCAGAGGTAGGATACTTGCCTAGTATGTACACGGCCCTGGATTCAATTCCTAGTAAAGGAAAAAAAAGTAGTTCCAATATCCCTGTGGTACTCAAAACCATTTTGTGGGATAGTCTCTTTTTGTAATATGATAATAGATGATATTTATGAATGTAATTTTTAAAACATTTTGTAAGTAAATTTGACTGATTAATCACATAGCTTACTGTATAATTCAGTTAGCTAATATTTTGCAAGTAACTACTGTTTGATGTTACAAAATGCTGCATGCATAAAATATTTATTCAAAGTATAAAATAGACCAATAGAGTTTAGCAAAATAGAATATTAAAAGTTAACTGATATAGTTTCAAAGTGCCACATTGCAATTCATTTTTAAAAAATTACCACTTACCAAATTTTAATACAGAATTAAAGAATATCCACAATTATCTTAAAAGACTACCACAATATTATTCCTTTTTCCAATCACATATATTTTTGGTGCCAGATTTTCTTCATATGGCTTCAATCCAAGCAAAGGAGCACAAGTTTGAATGCAAAAACAGACGTGAGAATACAGCTATCTTCTATTAAACCAGACTTTAAAGAGATTTGCAAATTTATAAAACAATGTCACTGTTCTGAATATTTTTTGAGAAAATCATTTTTATAAAAAAAAATTTTATATTAATGGGCTGGGATTGTAGCTCAGTGGTAGAGTGCTCACCTAGCATGTGTGAGGCACTGGGTTCAATTCTCAACACTACATACAAATAAATAAATAAATAATTTCATCTACAACTAAGAAAATTTTTTTTTCAATTTTTACATTAAAATATTTTTGCTTTTTAAAAATTAATAAATACATATTTTACATTTTTCTCAGTCTTAATTCTTAATGTGATAAATATCAATAAACAGAATCCACAGAAACAATAGCTTTTTGGTGCTCTTCATAAGTTCTTAGAGTGTAAAGTGTTTTTGAGACCAAAATGTTTGATATGTTATCTCTAGGAGAACTCATTCCCCAAACAAAACTGACTCTGCTTGATGGAACTTTCCTTTTCACTTTTAGAATGATCCTTTCTATTTATTTTTTTAGATTTCATTGATTTTCTTGCTCTCTTTTTATAGTACTGGATCGTCCTTGCTTACCCATTCTCTAAATTGTAGTTTCATTCTGAGTTCTGTGATAGCTCTTCTACCTTTCTATATTTCCCTTTCTAAAAGTTTTCATTTACTGCTATGGCCATAAACTTTACTCTTTTAGTGTAACTCCCAAATATATATGTCCACTTCATTATTTTCCAACTTCTACCCTGAGCTCCAGAATTTATAATCACATATCACATTTTCACTTCCATGTCTCTAAACTATCATGCTCAAAACTTAATATTTGATTCCACCTCCCTAAACTGCCCTCCCCCTGAAAAAATTCAGGCCAAAGATGGCAGGAGTGGGGGATGTTCTTGAATTTGAATTCTTCTTATCTCTGCATTCAAACTAATAGTAAATGTTGCATTTTTCTTCAGAACTTATAATACGGAGCTTTATACTTCTACCATTTCAATGACACCAATTTAATCCAGTTACCATCTTTTCTGATGTGATTCATAATAGTAGTTTTCTTTTTTGTTCATCAAATTTGGACTCGTGCCTCACCCAAACCATGCTCCAGAACAATCATCTCTGTTATCTCCATCACAGAACATTTTGTTCCCTCATTGCCCTTCAAAATTGTAACTACGTTGTATTTTTGTTTATAGTTCATTTCTTACCTCTCTGTTCACCAGACTGTAAACTCCATGAGGGCAGGCATCTTGTCTGTTTGGTTCACTGCTGGTTCTGAAGGACTTAACCCAGTGTCTGTCATGCAATTCACTCTATTTAATCATCAGTACACAATGTTAGAAATTCCCTGCGATAGCTTTAACTGTGTGAATTTAAATAGTGCAGTATGCTAACGCTGTCAGGATCTCATGGGTTTGCTTTGTTAATGTGGGAAGTTCCTCCAGCTCCCACTAGATCTTCCCATCAGTTGCTCTGAACATTTGCTTTTCATTGACCATCTGCATCTCTAAGGTTTAAGGTGATAAGAAATAGCAGTAGAAAAAAATGTTGTCCTTTCTCTCCTCAGTTCTAGGATGTCCCTACCCTCCCCAACATCACATTCAATTTTTTCATCTAATCACCACCTACATCAGGCCATGTCAGATGTAGAGACAACAAATACTCTTCCATGGAATTCTTCACAGACTCATGAACACAACTGCATAATATATAAAAGTAATGATAGATCTCTTTTACAATGTCACTCACAATAGTTGTGCTTCTTGGGTCAAACCTTAGCTAACACTGAAGAGAGAGAGAAAGAGAGGGGAGGAGTGGGAGGGACGGAGGGAGGGAGAAAGAAAGAGAAGGAAGAAAGGAAGGAAAAAAGAAAAGAAATCTCACATGCCCTCATATGTAGACTATTATTACCAATAAATTTAAGAAAGTTGAAAATTAGAGCAAGAAAAATAAACTCTAAAAAAAAAAACTCTTTATTGATCATTCATTTTCTGAGTCCCCTAGAAGTTTGCCTAATCCTAGAATAGAAACAATCAAATGTAAGATTCCAAAACTCAAAGGCAAAAGAAAATCTTCTTTATTACCCAACCCAAAGGATTTTTACATGTTTCTTAAGAAGGTAACAACACAAGAACGTTTATTAACTAGTTTGGTTTTACTAAGATAGTTAAACTGACATATGTGTGTTTGTATAGCAACAATGAAAGTCATGGAAGAAACCAGAAAGCACATATTTGTATTATTTCACTGTCTTCCTCAAATACTAAGCTCTGAATAGCAAAAAGAATTATGAAATCCGATATAGAACCAAATAGTTTTAAAACCAAAACTGTTACGTAAGCTCTGAAATGACCATTGCACATCCACATAAGAGATTTTATGCTACCATCTCAATTTGGCAGGAACCTGGCAGATATAAGCAAGCCTGCAAGCCTTTGCTAGTCACTGTAAGAAAGAGTTGTTCACCAAGATCAAATTTTCTGCCAGCTACTGACAACAGCACCAATTATTTTCCTTCCATATTCAATCCGTGTATGTGGATAAGCCTGAGCCTCACTGACAGAGCTATAAATTTTCAGGTTGTAAAGATTTAACGGAGGGACCCTGCTAGTGACAGCTCTATTTGTGGTGAGACACCCTCACAGAGTTGATGGAGGTCTGGGGCTCAGGGTCCAGTTCAATCTTCATACATCTTATCCATTAGCTTCTCCAGACGACCCACTGTGAACTCAGGGAAGGTTTAACAGTGGTGTTCCTAGAAATAAGATCACGTTTAACACTTTCCTGATATGATATCAGTTTTTGGTATCACCTTAAAAATAACAGCAAAACTACTAAGACACACAGCCACATTTGTAGTTTCAAATATTGGTACTTATTTTTATATCTTCTGAGGTCAATAAAAAGGGAATATTTGATTTATAAATAAATGCTGATATCATAAATGCCTTTGGCTGAAATCCCACAGGAAATGAGAGAGGTGATTCAGAATTCTCTTAAATGCAGTCCTTTTGTACTTCTGTGTTGTTGTTGTTGTTATTGTTGTTGTTTAATTCATTCTCCCCAAATTTCCTTAGTAATAATAAATTGATGTTTGCAATCATCAGCACTAATATTTACCACGTGCTTGAGAGTTGATGATGCCTTTCTACATCTGTTCTCTCACAGCAGCCCAGAGAAAGTTCAGTATGATGTATTTTCCTCCATGTGGTTTGGCCATAAAGCCAGAGCATAAAAAGAAGAGTGGGTTGTCATACGCTGGTCTTGGAAGTGTCAATGTCTACTGAAATATCTCCATAGAGATATTCCCAAGGGCAGGACAATGTCTATCTCATAGAGTATGAGAGTTTTATCAAAAGTTGTGGTTTTAATCATCACAAAGGGCTTATGGAGTACATAATCTTCCATCAGAGAATCCAGTCCACCTTGTATAAAAGAAGCATAAAGCAGAGTCCTAACCATCACAGACTTTCAACAAAGAAGGAAAAGTGAACAGAGAATGCTCATGAACTAGAGCAAAGAGCCAAAATGCAGTCCAGCCTAGAACTGAAAGGAAAGTTGGTGGAGGTGATTATTCATGTGGGCTGAAGAAAATTAGTACTGAGGTTTAGTGAAAAGAGGAGGGGGTCTGAGATCCCATGAAGTTCACCTCTGACAGTCTGTGTGACCCTCCACAAGCTCATTTTAATCTCTTTGAGTCTCAGTTTACTCTTTTGTAAAGTGAGTCTAAAAACATCACTTTTTTCCTAAGTCTACTTTTTTTTTGACATGTTGTGCTTGTACATATCACAGTATTCTATGTGATATCTCCACTATCACTCTTGCAGTGAGATTACAGGAATTCCATTATGCAACAGCAATGTAAACCTCCTGGCAGGGAGCAGTTCCTGGAAGAATTTACGGAAACGCTTTGTGGAAATGCTCTCATCTGAAACCATCTCTGAACCTGTGAATGACCCTCAGACTAGCAAAATCGTCAGCAGCAATATAGAAAAACAATGATCATATGGCTATTCTAGGAGATTTCAGAGAAAATTTTAGATTAAAAGACAAGAAGAAACTATTTCATAGAGTTGGTGCGCCACAAAACGTTGAGTGTCTTAAAAGAAGCTGCATCTTAGAGCAGAGAAATTGAAATCTGAGTGTCCACAAATATAGGAGATAAATGGGGAAGAGACCAGGATAGAGAATTGTTATATTCAGATGACAGAGAAGCTACTGAATTGGGGTTTCATTGCCTACAAGAGAATCACTTTGGCCTGGAATCAAAGGCTGCACCTGAGACCCAGACAGGAAACACTTTCCTTCTCCGTGGATAGGAGGGGTATGAAGATGTACATCTGAATAATAAGTGACCATTTTTAGTTGTTGGGGGATGACTGGAAATTATGTATTGGTCCTTGATATTTTTATCTCTTGCCAAGTATATTATATTCAGTATTTTTGTCATTATAAAAATATTTTTCAAAAATTAAAACCCTTAGAAGAAGACAGTAAAAAAAAAACTGTGCAATCTACCCCAGCTGCACTCTGTCGGGGGCTCCAGCATAAGTGTCCTCTATTTTTCCTAAGTGACGGCAACACAGATGCAATTTTTGTAGACTCACATGATAGAATCTTTTTAATCAGGTTTAACAGGCCTGCAGTTTAGGGTTGCTTTTCTAAAACACTGTATAAATCCAAATGATAATCCTGATAACTCAGTGACTCCACAAGTCCAGTAGGAGTCTACAAAGCTCCTCCCAAGGTCATTTATTGATAATAACAATAGCAGTAACATAAGGAGCTACATCTTTTATTGAGAACAATTTGTCAGACACTAAGCCAAGTTCTTTAAGGATACTGGCCCAATCTTGTGACACTTATGCAAGTTAAAATTATTTCATTCTAAGTGTAACAGAACTGAAATGCATATTCTAAAGTAACTTGCCAAGAAAGGGTATGCCCACGTATTAGTCTCAACCTCAAATTCTTATTTAACATTTTGTATTTTTAGTAGTGCATTGTTGAATGTGTGTGTGTGTGTGCGCGTGCATGCACGCAGCGTTTCTATTCATTGAACACTTACAATATGCTATGCACTATACTCAGAGCAAACAAATGAAGGGAATCACATTCCTCCTGCCTTGTAAATGTGGGAAACTAAAGATTTAAGAGGTTAATTTGTGTGAATGAGGTCACATAGTCAGCACACAGTAGCTATCTTTTTACCCATATTTGCTGATTATAGTGGTCACCTTTATCTATTAGGCCAAACCCTGTTCCCGATAATATAGATTCCCTTTCCTCAATCACTTACAGACTCTGGCCTTCATCTGCCTATTATTAACAGTTTAAACCTTGAATTGCCCCAAACCAGGAAAAAGAAAGCAGTCCCTGCTTCTGACTCAAGATTCAGGCTCTGGGGCTTCCTCTTGGCAACTGCCCTCCTGTGTCTGAACCGTCCTAGGTTACCCCCCTCCTACTTGCCTAGTGCAAACCCTGCTCTTCCTGGCTCCCACCTGTCAATCCAGCATTTTCTTCAAGATACAATTTCTGGCTCTTTAAAAAGAGTTTAAGGCAGGCTCTCTCTCTCCCCGCACCCCACACACACATACACCCTTTTTTGTTTCTTTCTGCCTAATTTGGTTTGGAATTCCTGGGCTTAAGCAATCCTCCTGCCTCAAGCTCCCAAGTAGCTGGGACTATAGGCACTGGTCTCAATGCCCAGCTGATAATAGCCAGGCCTTTCTTAACTGACCAAGTTCCTGCCCTGCCTATCCATTGCTGCCTGTATCACATCCTATAATTAGGTAACATAGATATAAATACTTTAAAATGTTTTTCTAAACAAGTTAATGTCACAAATATAGTATATCTCTAAATTAGCCTCTAGGTTAGAAAAAAAAATGCAATGTAGAACTCATGATCAATAATCCAGACCAAAAAAGAAATTATCATGGAAGATGCAGTGATGCTATATCATGCAAGCATATTATGCAGAAATATCAATGCCACTGATGTTGATGGATGACCCAACATTGCATAAACAGCAAATTGCCATTTGGATGTCAATTTTTGAGCTTCCAAGGAAGAAACTATTATCACTCTAACTAGTCTGAATGACCCCAGAGCTACACATCAGACTCTTGGGTAAGCTCTTATTCCACAGCTTTCAGCCTCAAAGAGGCTCAAGGTTGTTCTTGCCTCATAGAGCATGAAGTATTTCACTGATTTTTGCTTTGTGACAGACTTAACATTTTTAATGTAACTTCTAATACACAAGACAAATCTTCCACTTTTAAATTCACTACATTCACTAATAGAATCAGAGACTTCTGGCCCTCAAAGGCTCCTAGGAGGTCTTATCATTTGTCCTTTGGCCTGCAGGCAGGTCCACACTTACCCTCTCAGATACATGAAAATCTTCTGCTTTCAGAAGTCTGATCAGCAAGAATGGTTTAATAAATTCCTTCTGTGCCAATGATAACTTAACAATTCTCACTGTTTGGAAACTTTTTCTTCCTTATAACTTAAATTGCTTATGCTGCCTTCTTAGTGCATTGCTATGAAATTACATATACTTTTTTTTTCTTTGCAGTACTGGGGACTGAATCAGTGGTGCTCTACCACTGAGCTATATCCCCAGACTTTTTGATTTTTTATTTTGATACAAGGTCTCCCTAAATTGACCAGGCTGAACTTCAACTTGCAATCTTCCTATCTTAGCCTCCCTAGCAGCTTGACTACAGGCACGCGCCACCATACCCAGTTGTATTTACTCTTTATTTGATAGTTTCCAACATCCCTTTTCCTCTTTTTAAAATCAGCAATTTTCACATTTTATTATAATTATCCAACTCTTCAGTAGATTATTCATCCTGTAATGGGATCAAATGTTTCCATAAATGAACCTCAAGCTCCTAGCAAGATCCTAAACCTACTGTCTGTAATCCTTCACTGTGATAGTGCTCTTAGCGAGCCCTATTGTATGACTTTGACTGTTGATTTAAATCCCTTCTTTGATTTTCTATCTGACATTGTTTTATCCATTCAGACCTGTCAGAGTGGGTGAAAGAAATTAAAATATCTGCCCAATATCTACTACGTAATACAACTTAAAAACATTCCTTACAGGATGGCTACATTAAAACAATGAAAAAGAAGAAGACAGAAGTTCATATAAAGAAAGGAAGAAAGAGTGATATATAAAAATAAGAAAGAAACTGTCAAATAACTAATTAGAACAATTGTTTTAAAAAGTTCTGAGACTATCCAAGTCTGTATCCAAAAACTATAGAACTAAAATAGCTAATAAAAAAGCAAAGGAAAGAAAGAAAGAAAGAAAGAAAGAAAGAAAGAAAGAAAGAAAGAAAGGAAGGAAGGAAGGAAGGAAGGAAGGAAGGAAGGAAGGGGGGAGGGAGAAAGTGAGGAAGGGAGGGAAAAAGGAAGGAAAAAGAAAGAGGTAATCACTGTCAATGAGGAATAAATTTAGCTCTTGGGGAAGTTAAAACCAAAAGTGGTGGGTTTAGTACTTCTCAATTATAGGTTATAACCTAAACTATATTAATTGATGAAGGAAAGACTGAAAGTATATCTGAGAAGCAAATATTTCCCCAGAATTAAATTATAAGAGAAATCTATAAAGTGATCTCTTATTTTGAAAAAGAAAAGTCAAAATATTAAGACAACGTTTTCAACATCTGGCTTGCAGAAGATATAGAAACATGCTTCAAATGGTCATTTCATTCATTGGTTATTGGTTAAAGATAACAAATCCATTATATTGAAACTATTACTTTTGACAATGATTTTTTAGATACAAAACCAAAACCACAATCTATAAAAGAAATAAATTATTAATATTTGACTTCATTAAAAACTTAAATTAAAAACTTCTGCTCTACCAAAGATACCAGTAGGAGACCAAAAAACAAATAACAACAAAGTCACAGTCTGGGAGAAAATATCTTCAAAACTCACAAACACATACTTGGTAAAGAACTAGTGTTTAAATTAAACAAAGAATTCTTTAAAACTGAATAAGAAAATGAATAGCCCAATTAAAATGGGCAAAATATCTGGATGGATAATCTGTGAAAAAAAATTTATAGATGGCAAATAAGCATTGAAAAAGATACTCAGCTACATAAATCATTAGGAAACTACAAATTAAAACAACAATGAGATACCAATTCAAATCTATTAGAATGGCTAAAGTTCAAAACACTGACATTACCAAAAGCTGATGAGGTGTGGAACAACAGGAATTTTAATTCATTGTTGATGAGAATGCCAAATGATACAGCCACTTTGGAAAACAGTGTGGAAGTTTCTTTTCAAAATAAAATGTATTTTACCCTATGATTCTGCAATGTTCCTTGGTATTTGCTGAAATGAACAGAGAATTTCCACACAAAAACATGCACACAACTGTTTATGACAATTGTATTCATGATTGCCAAGAGTTAGAAGCAACCAAAATGTCCTTCAGTAGGTGAATGGATAAACTGTTGTAGATTCACATAATGTAATATTATTGAGCAATAAAAATAAATGAGCTATCAAGCCAGAAAAATATACCAAGGAACATTAAATGTAAAGTGCAAGGTGAAAGAAGCCCATCTACAGGTTACCAAGTACATGTGGTTGGCAGGGAGGTATGGCAAAACTAAGGAGACATTCTTAAATGTACATGGTGACATTCTGGAATGTTATTCTTTCAAATGGAAAGTAATACATAAACCTATATGAAATATGGAGACAGCAGTAAGATCTGGGCTGCAGGTACAGCGCAGTGATAGAGCACAAACTTAGTATGAGTGAGGCCCTGGGTTTGATTCCCACCACCAGAGTAGGGGACAATGATCTGGGGTTAACAGTATGGGAGAAATGAGTAGGTGGAGAACAGAGGAATTTTATTATGGTAAAATTACACTCTGGACCATGTCCTGCGCAAACAAGACAAACTAGCTACAACATTAAGCTGAGAAAAAGGCAGTGAAAAAATCACACAACACAGAAAGTAGTTTTTAAATCAAGGGCAGGATGGCTCTTTGACCTTAAGGTCAAGCTTCCAGCTGGAAAGAGAGAGGCTGAGACCACCTTTAGTTTATTTTATAACGGGGACATCAAAGGCAAGAATAAGGTTTCAAGGGCAGAGTCTTGCTTTGTGATGTCTTGTGGTCAGTAGACTGACTGACATCTTGGTGGGTCATACCCGTCTCAGGTGCCATGTGAGATCTTAGGCAGAGCTTGAAGGGGAAGCTCACCTGCATCATGCAATTAATCCCTGACAGGGAGTTTGAAGTGCCAGACCAATCCCCTCATTTGGCCACTATGCGCAACAGTCCACACACACAGCCTATGGACAGCTGGTGATATTATACTATTTAATATTGTAATGGTGGATACATGCCATTATGCACTTCTGAAAAGTCATAGAATGTACAACACAAACAGTGAACCCTAATGTAAACTATGAACTTAAACAGTGTATCAATATTGGCTCAATGGTAGTAACAAATGGACCACACTAATGCAAGTTAATAAACAGGGGAAACTGGGGCCAGGATAGTGAGTGGTATATAAGAAATCTTTGTACTTTCCACTCAATTCTCCTGCAAACCTAAAATTTCTCATAGAAATAGTCTAATAATCTTCAAAAAATATAAATAATGGCTAATTTAAAATAAAGCATTTTGGGGCTGGGGCTGGGGCTAGGGCTCAGCAGTAGCATACTTGCATGGCATGTGTGAGGGTCTGGGTTCGATTCTCAGCATCACATATAAATAAAATAAAGGTCTACCAACAACTAAATTTTTTTTAAAAAAAATAAGTATCTTGTTATGATTTAACTAGATACAAAGATAAAGTTCACAGAACCTTGTAGAATGGTGGCTACCATCAACCTCAGCACAATTTTGGGGGCTTAATAAACCTTTACTGTGGGGAGGAATCCTTCCATTAAATGTCTAGCAGTACTAGTGGCAACTGTTCACCCCAACTGTAATGGCTGAAACCATCTCCAGACACAGCCAAGTTTCCCTCAAAGGGGCAAAATCACCACCAGTTGAGAGCCCTGTTAGGCTCTTAGCCCCTCACCCTCTCCATATTTATTGTATCAAACCCACTTTCAATAAGAACGGAAGAGCATATAATTGAATTTTTGGATATCTATTCAAGGGGCAAATAGCCTGTGCTGTTGATTAGGAAAGATTCATATGGTTTAGATCCCAATTAGATGAAAGACTTGGTATTTTATTAGAAAATGCATACATGCGCGCGCGCGCGCGCGCACACACACACACACACACACACACACACATTTATTTATGTCAGTTCCTTCTAGAGTTCTAGTCTCTGTATCTTTCCTTATCCTACAGTGTAAGACAGTCCCTCTATGTGGACTTAGGCACACCTTAGTTTCCAACATCCTTTGATCCTTACCTTGTACAGACCAAAAAATTGGTTTCTGGTTTGTTTGTTTGTTTTGAAGAATATTTGCTAGGAATTTCAATCCTCAACAATCAGAACATTTATTCATTCTGTTGAAAACACTGACCTGTTGAATAGGTTTTTGTATTTTTTTTTCATTTGAACACTGGAAGATAACTATCCAAAGAATTATTAGGAGGTATTGATCTCTTCTTTCTGACTATGATAAGCCAACAGATTGATCTGCTTCCATATTTTCTCCTGCTCTTTTCCCTGTGCTGAGAAACAAACTCAGTTTGATACTACATGGGAAAAAAATGAAACTCTCCTCTTACCCCACTCTCTCTTTCAACTTACTTCCTCGTCTTCCTCCTTTTATTCACTAAAACTCTTCTTAAAGGAGTAGGCACTTTTCTGCATATGCTTTCTTCATCTATTTGCTCTTGAAACTCTTTTGTCTTTCATTCCTCCCAATTCAATGAAATACCTCATAAATATCCCCCAAGGACCTCTGAACTAAAACTACATAATCTATTTTCAGACTTTATTTTATTTAACCTCTTCAACTACTTCCTGTTTTTTTAATATGTTTTTAGTTGTGCATGGACACAATACTTTTTTCTTTATTTTTTATGTGTTGCTGAGGATCAAACCCAGTAACTCACACGTGCTAGACAAGTGCTCTACCACTGAGCTACAACCCAACCCTCCCTGTCATCTTTAAATCTTTTCGTTCTTGAGTTCTAGAAATTTATTGTGTTCTTTTTTTCAACTTCCAAAAATATTCACGTTTTATCTTCATTAATTCTTGCTCTGCTGTGTTTATTTTAAAGACTGTCTCTCAGTAATTTTGGATTATTTCAATCACTTCATTTGACTAACAATGATGCATCCATTCCACCATTTCTGAAGCCAAAAAATGAAGCCACAAATAAAAAAAAGTCTGTTTCCAATCATTTTTTTTTTATTCATGGTGTGGGTCAACAAAACTGAAATGCTTGAGATATATTTTATTCTTATCTTCTCCACAAATGTCACACTCCATCACCTATTAGATCCTTCCTCAGCATTTCCCATTCTCCCCTCTTTTCCTTTTCATTGCCTTGGCAGAGATCTCTACTGTCTTTTACTGTGATGGCAGCATTGTTACCTGACCTGCCAGAAGACCTTTAACATGTTGATTCCCTGCAAATTATCTTCTTTGACTTCTTGTTGTCCAAAATGTATGATCATCCTACACAACCGTTTCCACAATCAGTTCCCAAGGTGCCTCTTCAACTCCATAGCACAGATTTACTGTCACACAACCCAGAGAATATTCATGTTTTACTTTTCCCTTTTATAACCTCTTTCAGAAAAATTTATTCTTTTAGTTTAGAACTCAGATGTTAAGTACCTTATGAATTATCTCTTCTCTTCTATAAAGTCTCCATTATCCTGCCTTTGTAAGTCAACTGTGCTCTACTTGCCCTTATTCTTTTTATTCTTTGTATCATGAAGTGTTGTCTCTTTTCTTTGTTTCTTTGTTTCTCTCAATAAAATGTGATGCCTCCAAAAGTTTATATTTTTTCCAATATTTAATCTTGCTGAAGTACTTGATAATATCAATCCCTTAAAAACACTTGTTGAATAAACACATAGTAATATTATCATTACAAATAAACTTACTTTCATCTAATTTTCCCTGGGAGAAAGACATGAATCCAATTTTTCTGAAATGTAACAAGTTATTAGATGTATGTTTAAAACATTTTACTCTATTTGAAATTGAAGACTATTCCCATTCACATAGATTTTATCAATAATTGAGGATAGAAGTTGAAATAAATTTATAATCCCTTCTAAAACAAATTCACAGAGTTTGGGCATGGGCATTTCCTATTTGTAGAATCAGCAGTGTACACCAGATCAATAAATGCAGAAAAATTCTTACCTCATTCTTATTTGACTTCTCAAAAAGAAATAACACTGTTATATCTTACTCCTCACAGAAGATAGAAGATCAGGAGACCTAATTTTATAAATTGAAAAAACACTTTAATATGTCTAAAAAGAAATGGATTATTAGTAAGTTTTGACAAAAGATTATGTTTTTGGAAAAAGGTAATAAACCCTCCCTTATAGCCATCCCTTACAGACAGATGTTTTGTCCTATTAATCTTTAAAGTCAGGATTTATCAAGGTACATGAAATGTAAGAGGGGCTTAATAAATGGTCACTGAGACCATAAATGAAAAATAAAGAAGTTAAGCTACTCATACAATATGTATGAATATACATCTTTCAAATTAAGGTCTCAATGTTTTTGGTCTCAATACATCCTTTCAGGTGGCCTTTTTCCCTTTCAAATAACTTAGTTTTTAATGATTCTTAATTATTTTACAGTTAGGTACTTATACTCAATTTTGGGAAAAATAAAAATAAATAAAATTTAATTTTAATCTTCAAAATAACTCAAATAAACTTGTAAAAAAAGTGAAAGATAATCAATGTCTACAATCTTAAAAATTCATTAATGCATGTTCTAGAGAAGACCAGCCTCTCAGATGCTACACCTAAACATGGCCCATGGCTTCAGAATGAGAGTGGGAATGGTGAATAGTATATCTTAGAGATTCACCATGACTAGAGCAAATTAAAACCTCTGAAACAACATGCAGCAAGGAAATATCTTAACCCTCAAATCTCCATATCTATTTGATAAAAAGTTTTTCTTTGTATAGTATCTATTAATATAACAGCTTCACTATCTAAAAGTGGTCAAATAACACTAAATTCTTCAAGATAGAGATTTCATGAAAATAGAAGAGGAAAAAAAAAAACCATAAAAGGACCTCTGACCCAGCCTGATGTAGACAGAGAGTTTGGGGATAAACACAGTACTCCAGATTAACACAAACCTCCATATGGACTTCCAGGTTTATAAATACGATGAGAAAAAGCAACATCAAATAAGTATGAAAAAAATGACCCATCAAGATAAATTATGTTTCCATAATTCCTACTTTGTACTCATTCTTAGCTCCTAGGAAAACCTTAAAGATTTTGCAACTAAGAAGTATCATTAAGAAGTATCACTTTGTATGAGGATGTGAAAAGATCTAGAATTCAGTTTCAATTCTTCCTAGAGCTGCTTTAGTTCTGCTCTGATAACCCTCACAGATTAACTGCACCTTCTTTCTGTCTCTGAGAGGTGAATCATCATAAGCCAAGTTTAGGAACCTAAACCTTATTTTATCTCTTGTGCTTCTGAGTCTGCATTGCTGACCTTCCTTGCATTCTAAGAGACTTTGACTTGTTTGTAATGGTGTTGTCTTCCTCAGCCCTTTCAGTCCAAATTGTGCCCTAGAGTCTGCTGAAGCCTGCCACCTGCAATGTGTGTCTTTCCCTGCATGCATAGATGTTTCGTTTCCATTTGCCTGAAAAATTTCCTCCCCTCTGTTCTATCTACAGATAATAATATTGTGTTTTCTGCTTGCAGGTCTCCCTAATGCATAGAAAACTTCAATGTCTAAAGTTTTTGTCATGAAACATCCAGGCTGAGAACAACTTGGAGTCTGTATTATTCATGCCCACCCTAGTTCATACTCTTTGTTCAGTAGGCTTATGAATCCAATGTGCCTTCACATTTGTTTTAAAGCTACTCACAACCAAATCTACCATCAGAATTCTTTGTCTCATTCACAGCCTGACTGGGAAGTAGGACATTGTTTTCCAAGCCTACCTTTCCTTGCTGAATTTCAGAAATACAACTTCTCTGTCTTTATAGGATTTTATTCTTAATTACTATAAATAAATTGATGTTATAAAACTGAAAAAAAACATGGAAGAATGATGTTTTTAAAAGTCATAAAAAATGTATAAAGTCATAGCTTTGACTCTATAGATAGGAATGCCACTTTTATAGGCTATTTACACATGTGCCCAGGATTAAGCACTTGTCTACAGACCCTGAAACCATTTCTATATAAATGAATATGAATCATTTTCAGTAACTGGACCAAGGAAATAGAAGAAAATGGGTTACTAAAAAGATTTTAAATCTTTTACTTCAGTGGGTCTGAGTTCTCAGGAAAATCATAGAACATTTCTCACATAAGAATTAAAGGGAAACATTTAAACCAAGCTATTTGAAAGTACTCGTGTGTCCTGAAAATGGATATCTAGATATCTCTCTGTGTCTATAACCTATCATAAAGCAGGACTGAATCAGGAGAAAAGCATTTTATCATATGTGGTACACAGTTCAAAATCTATCCCTCCTGTATTATCCACAATCAAAAAAAAAATGTACTTCTCATGATTATTTCCAGTAAGACTGGTTTTTCCTAAGTAATAGAAGTAACCAGAATCTTTGGATGTAATAAAATTTCTTCTTTAAAAATTAGGAAGATAGCAAACCAATGAATTTAAATTTCCTATTCCAGGAAAATATATTAGCTATTAGCAGGTACATACCAGAATGCCCTCAATATCAAGTAAAATGCAATCATTTGCCTTGGGTTAAATAATTCCATAACTGTTGATTTTCCAATATTACCCAGGGTCAAACAGAACCAATATATCTGGACCAATTCTTACAAAATGTATGGGATTTCTATACCAGGCCATCTAAAGAAAGGGCAAATTCAAGAGGGAATCAGTCCTTGTCAAAGAAGTACAATAACCAATAGGTTCAGAGAGTAAGATTGAATGGAGGTGAAAAATCTCTGAGATCATTTTAAGGACTGGGGCATCAGAGAAGAGAAGATACAATGGGAGGAGGGGTCAAAAAGCAGTCACTGACAAGCTAGATGGCACATAACATTATCAAACAATTAAGCAACAGACATATCTAAGTCTGGATTGAAGGTTAGATTTAGTAACAGATTATTAAATAATATGGGTTAGTGAATGATGCCCTCAATTTGAGAGTATCCATGTTAAGATTGGTTTCTAGATGTAAACCAGCAGGTTAAACCCCATTGTCCTTCCTGAGGAGGGTGTACGCACAGCTTTGAGAGACCTTCCTCCTCAGCATCCATGTTCCCAGACATAGGTTCTTAACCATAAAGTTCCCTGTAGCTTATCTGTTGTTTCTTGTTACTCTATAGGTACCTCAGCACAAAATAATATGTTATATATAATATAAAATTTAGATCATTTCTCTATTTCTTCTTGAAAAATAAATGACTCTGGGGAAGGCGAATATCCAAAAAGGAAACATAACAAGTTATGACATGATGAAATATATATCAGTTTGATTAGTTTTATTCTAGAAAAGAGAACATAAAACAATTTTAAGAATTTAGTGATAAATCCTTGACTGTGCTGCCTGTCCTTGAAGTAGTTTTACCTGAAGCAATAAAATTATCTGTTCATTCACATATACACACACACACAAAAATCAAACTGGAAGAGCCCTTTTTTGGTAAAACTTCCCACCTACTCCCCTCCAAGTTCATAATGTAAGATGTATAGCCAATACTAAGAGATTCTATTTTTTGCACTCATAAGTAATTCTAAAAATGCAATAACACCATTACAATAATTTTCAAAACTGTCTTCAGAGTCATGACATGTATTTCTAGGAAGAGGATTTAAGAAAATGGTCTAGGGAAACTAAAGTGGTAAAATGTGTTATTATTCACATGTCAAATGAGACAGCTTCCTCAGATATATAAATGATTGAGAGATAACCATATAATTTTGCAATGAAAACTATGCACAGTGATGCCTAAAAAAGGAGAAAAGGCAATTATTTTATTGTCAGCTAGAGTTATAGGGCAGTAGAGTAGGCAGCAGTGTTGATTATTATGTAATAACACAGTGTGTTAGTCAGCTTTTTATTTTGGTGACCAAAATATCTGACAAGAACAAATGAGAAGAGGAAAAGTTTATTTGGAGCTTCAGAGTTTTCAATCAGTCCATGGAATTAACTGACTCCGTTGCTGGGGGTGTAAGGTGAGGTAGAACATCATGGCAGAAGGTCATGGCAAAGGGAAACTGCTTACCTCAGAAGCAGAAAGGAAGAGAGGACAAGATACAACCACAAAGGCACGGCCCCAAGGATCTACTTCCCCCAGCAATGGCCCACCTCCCTACAGTTACCACCCAGTAGTTCATTTGAATTATGCATCCATCCAATGGGTTAATCAGTGATTAGAATAATGCTCTCACAACCTAATCATTTCCCCTCTGAACATTCCTGCATTGCTATGTGAGCTCTTGGAGGGATATCTCATATCCAAACCATAATAAACAGCTATTTGGGGGAATTTCTCTAATTCTTTATGCTATTTTTGAATGATAGTTAGTAAATTAATAGGCTTTATTCAAATAGACACATAATAATAACAGTGATGATAATGATAGAAGCAATTTTTCAAAATTCCCTTACTTGGAAATATAGCTCTAGCTCTAGTCCATCTCTGATCATTCCTGCCCACAAAGCCTGTCCTCCAATCAACTATCTTCCCAACTACCTCTGTGCCTATTTGTCCGCTTGCCTAGTTCCCTCCTTCTTCACTAGATACACAGGGCATCACTTACCTCCTTGACCCACTCAGAGGAAGTTGCTACTTCCTCTAAGATCTCATGGCATAGTAACCTGAAAACTCCTGGTTAAATTTGTATAATGACTATATCTTGATCTTCTAAGTGATTCCATCTAAAAGCATTGGAGCTTTTTTTCCATTTTTTTGCTGTCAGTTATCACCTATATCCAATTTATGTTTTATAGACTTGCATTCAGCCAATATTGGGGTGGGTGGGAATGTTGCTCAGTGGTTAAGCAACCTTGTGTTCAATCCCTGGTATCTATATATATGTGTGGGTATATATGTATATATGTATATATATAATATTACTAATATTCTCCAATAATTGTAATAAAACAGAAGAAATTAAGGTCTTTCTAAAGTAGTACATTTCTAATAAGAAATGGATTTAAATTATGTAGGAGTTGCTATATTAACAGGGCAGAAAACTTTCCTTGTAAGTGTGATTCTTAATTGCAGGCACACACTTCAAAAGAGATACAGATAGAAATACAGAGATATACATTGCATTCAGCCAATATTTATTAAATCATCTTCCTAGAAATAAGTGTCATGACTCTGAAGACACCACAATAAATGCCTATATGTCCAGACCTTGATGTCCACTGCCCTGAGCTAGTCTAAACCTTGAACTGTAAAGACAGTCACAACTCCTTCTCTGCCCTTACTGCTTGTGAACTCCCCACCCACTATCCAAGAATGCACAGGTCCAATCATTATGTTCTTAAAATAGATTTGCTGTTATTTTAGTTTTCAAAAATACTTCTCTTTCTTGTTCTCTAAATGAATGAAATTAGAATTCCTTACTTAGCACTGAATAGAAGTCTGTTTATGATCTGACCCCGTGTGAGTTTATTTCAGTTTCTGTGATAGAACATCATAGCCTGGGTGGCTTTATACACAACACAAATTTATTTCTTACAATTCTGGAGGCTGGAAGTCTAAGATCAAAGTACCAGCAGATTCAGTGTCTGGTGAAGGGGGCACTTCCTAGTTTTAGGTGGCTATCTGTCTTCTGTGTCCTTGTGTGGTGGAAGAATCAAACAAGGTCATCCGGGTCCCTTTTATAAAAGTACTGATGCCATTCATAAATGCTTCACCCTCATGATCCAATTACCTCCCAAAGACTCACCCCAAATACCATGGGATCAGGGATTAAGTCTCTACATATAAATATGAGATTCTGAACAGTATCCTTGCCAAACCCAGTTTTAACCCATCTACTCAACATCACTTTACACCCTTTTACTCACATTCACACGTTTACTCTTGCAAAGAGCAAGACAATCCTATCAAGACTTCCCTTTTCTCATTCACACTACCAAAATTCTTTAAGAGTCACCTAAATGCTCCCTCTTCCAGGATACCTTTTTCTGCACCCACAATCAGAATTAGTCATTCCTTGCTGTGTGCCCACAGTGCTTTGTCACTTTCTCTTTTCAAATATTCTATGTAAGCCTTTTATCCTGTTTCTTGATAAATCAACTTTAAAGTGTATATATACCATAGAACTGCTTCTCTCCAATTAAAGGTCAATAAAAATTAATGTTAAAATAGTTGCTAAATAAGATCTTTATTCATTCTAAAAGTTTTATAAAAATAGATTCTGCAGCCAGGCATGGTTGCACATACCTGTAATACCAGCAGACCAGGAGTCTGAGGCAGAAGGATCAATCACAAATTCACTCAGCAATTTAACAAGGCCCTAAGCAACTTAGTGAAATTCTGTCTTAAAAAATGTTTTGTTTTTTTTTTAAGTGGGAGAGGGGTGGGTTGGAAATGTGGCTCAGTGGTTAAGCAACCGTGGGTTCAATCCCTGGTGTGTGAGCGTATGTGTATAATAAATTATATATATTATCCAATAATTGTAATAAAACAGGAAAAATTAAAGTCTTTCTAAAGTAATACATTTCTAATAAGAATTGAATTTAAATTATGTAGGAGTTGCTATCCTAACAGGGCAGAAAACTTTCCCCATAAGTATGATTCTTAATTGCAGGTACACACTTCATAAGAAAAGAGATAAAGATAGGAATACAGAGATACACATGTGTATTGTATATGAAAATTTATGAATGGTATGTATGTATGGTGTTATGTATATGTGGTACATGTATATGATATACATTTGCACATATATGTATATGACATATAAGTCATTCCATCTAGGAAAACCAACTCCACTCGTAACTGTTAATGGAATCAGACAAGATCTGGGAGGATTGAGATTCTTGACTACAGGACAGCCTTCCTGGGTATGTAGCTGTAGTAACTGACCAAAATGCCATTAATAATTCCCCTTAGATGACAACTTTCGACAGGTTTCTTTCTAACTAAATGTCGTCGTCTCCCTTCTAGAGCATCTACTTAAGAAAACTTGGCAGTTGTAAATTTCTTTGCTTCCCCCTTGAAATGAAACCACTCCCAGACTCTTGTCAGGTTTACAACCCAAGAATGTGTTTCTCAAGGACTAGTGAACCATCCCTTTAAAATTGCAATCATCAAGAAAGACAGTTCCTCTATGTCCTGATCTCTGTAAGAGGACAAGAACCTAACTTCAATAGGTACCAATTAGAAAACACATGGCCTAATCATATTAACTAACCTCTCCCCCTCTGCCACTTCATTCAGTATTTTTTCATTAGTTCTGTCCAGTGCTTAAAAACTCAACTTTGTTTCAGTGGAATTAATTTGGATCTTTCTCTCCTCTTGCAATAGTCTTGACCCCTATTGTAATAGTCTTGAATAAAGTCTTCCTTGCCTGTTTAACTTGTCCAGTACAATTTTTCTCTGACATGACAAGCTAAGCAAGCCAATGCACTGCTGCTGCCCACTTAAGTGGGGAGAGTTTTAAAGTGTCATCTTCTATCATCCTTTGATGAGAGTTAAACTGGGATGACAGGCTGTTAATGTTCACCATCTCTATGATCCTATGACCATATGTAAAGGATAAATGGGAGGAAAGGAATCCTACCTTATTGTTTCTGGGGATTAAATTAAATTGAAGAAATAGTTGCAAAAAAAATAAATGGGAATTTGTGAAGGAATTGTGTTCCAATTCTCCTTTCTAAATTTCACGATAGAGATATAAATATAATCATCTCTTTCTTAGGTTGATGCTATGATAATTGCAACTATCAGGGTATATTAATTTAAGTAAGTTTTATTTGCTCTTGACCAGTTTTTACAAATTCAAGAATGGCACCATCAATTTACTGGACAGCAGAATTTTGTGACTGACTAGATGGTTCATGTATCCACAAATTAAGGTAAGTATGAAATTGTCTGTGGCTGCACTTGACCTTACTGTATCCCTATTTTATAAAAAGGTTTTCTCCAGTCATTACATTGGCACAGTGTAGGACATTTGCTCCCCAGGACTATTGGATCAAAGAGTAAATAGTAAATTATGAAACCAGGAATATCATTTGTAATTCCCAGCAATTTGTGGAAATGCAGAGATAAGGCCAAAAAAGATGGAGACAAAGCATATTCAAAATGACATTCAAGAACTCACAAAAGACATGTTCTGTGAATCATTTTGTGAAATGTATTTGACGTGGGTATAGTCTCCTATTTTAAATCATTCTTTGAATGGCTCTCCCTTTGGAAATTTTCAGGATAATTTAGCTAGAAAGCAGTGTGTACAGAAGTGACAATTCATGATTTATTGCTTATGGTACAAAGAAGGCAAAAGAGAAAAGTTGGTTATTCCAGTTTAGGAAAGCAATATACAATAGATTTCCTACACTCTCATCTGAATTACATATTTAAATGAAGCTACAAAAAGAACTCTAAGTTAGAATGTGGTTTTAACATTATTCCTTTTGAGTTTTAAGTAAAGTTCTTATGACAGGACTTTTATTTTCTCAGAGTTATATGCTAAGTACCTATGCCTAATTTAAGTAAGTTCAAATTTGTAAATTTTAACCCCCCAAATTATATACCAAAATATTAATAAAGAGAGTCTCTTATTGAGGAAATATTTTAAATTTCTTTTTCTTTGCTATTTTTTCTTTCTCATTTTTCTTTATTAAATATGAATCAATTTTGCAATAAGAGGATTGACATGCTCAAATAAGTTAGTATAAGTTTTTTCATCAAAAAATTTATGAACAGTGACTGGATAAAGAAAATGTAGTTTAATATACACAATGGAGTTGTATTCAGCCATAAAGAAGAATGAAATTATGGCATTTGCTGAAAAATGGATGGAACTAGAGATCACGCTAAGGGAAATAAGACAGACTCAGCAAATCAAGGGTTGAAAGTTTTCACTCTTATGCCGAAGCTAAAGCAAAGAGGACAAGGGCTGGGTGTGTGAATTTCAAGAAAATAGAAGGGAGATCAGTAAAGTAGAGGAGAGAGGTTGAGGGCGAGGGAGGAGGGACAGGAAAAGAAAGGAACTGTAGAATGAGATTGATGAAATTATGCTATGTACATATATGAATACAGCATAGTGAATTCCACTTTTATGTGTATCTATAAAGCACCAATAAATAAATAAGTGGAAAACCAAAAAGGTAGAGGAGAGAAAATGGACGGAGAAGGAGAGGAAAGAAGCAGCATTGGGCATTGAAATGGAGCAAATTGTATTCCATGAATGTATGATAATGTCAAAATGAACTCCACTATTATACATAACGATAAAGCACTAATAAAAAATTTTTAAATTTTATGAACACGTTCCAAAAATTCCTATGAAGAGTCCTTTATGTTGTCAGTTTCCATTTGTTGTCTGATAGATGAATTATCATTGTGAAAGCTGTTTTTTATACTAGATTTACAAGGTCACATTATTTTCTAGAGGAAACAAGGAAGAGGAGGAATTTAAGATGCCATGCTCACACATTAAGCGTACCTTGAACAGTGCACAATAGAAGTGATTTTCAAATACAAATTAATAACTCCAAAGTGGCTTAAAAATCCCTTAGTGGTTCTCCAATGAGCACAAAATGAAATTAAATATTCCTTACAACAGCCTACAGATTGCGGGGCTTGTAATAATGATAATAAAAACAGGTGCTAACATTCATTGACTACCATTTCACAGCTTATGCTAAGTGCTTTGCAGGAATTAACTCATTTAATCTTGAGAACTACCCTCTGTAGTAAGTATTATTATCCCCCTTTTTCAGATGCAGAAACTCACAAGGTGCTTCCACATTATCCATCTGCCACGGTGAAATTATTGTGGTTCAATAACAATTTCTACGACTTGGCCAACTCTAGACCATGGTTTTAAACACAAACGAAGTGCTGGATATTAGAAAAATTATTCTTATGGAAAGGGCCCATTGCTAACACAAGCATTTACTAAAAACCCAAAATGTGATGAAAATACTGCTAACAGGCTATTGTTCTTTTCAAAATATTAACAGGAGTATGTTTCATAGTTCATAAATCATTGTTGTCAATACGTAAATCCATTTACTCTTCACATCAACTGCAGAGCCAAAGAATTATTTTGCATTTTATTTACAAAACTAAAATTTACAGATTACATGATTTCCCAATGGCAATGCACAGAAAGGCAGGAGACCTGACAGTCACAAATCCACATTCTTCTAACTTCTGTCATTGCTCTCCACTCTGCTGTTTTAATATTAATATTTCCTCCAGTTCACTACATTCTTATCAGTCACCATGGAACAGATTACAGTTCAGAAAAGAGGTTAAGAGTACTCATTAGGTTCTTCTATTTGTCAAAAATGAATCAATGGTAACAAGTTGAAATCTCATTCAAGTTGGGATTGTTATTCCCATGCTCCTCTCTGGCCAAGTCACCTCAGGATTTTGAAAACTGGAAATGCCATACGTATGCCCAGGGAACAAGGGAGAGGCCAAGTTGCCCAGAGCAGATCCTCCTCCAGGTCTGAGCCAAGCTCAGCATCCATGATGGGGGAATTTAATTACCTTTTTATGTTCTATGGATTCTAACAATAAAAGCTGTGACATCTTCAGGCTAAAGATCCAATGGTGCATTTCAATCACAAATTGAAGGTTTCCGCTTTGTCTGAATGACCTGAATATTCAGCCTGAAACTAACCACCAGAGAAAGCCATTTGGGGAATAGGTGGACAGCAATGAGGCAGAGAGTGAGGTTGGAGTGACATTTCAGAAGCATACTTGCAGGAATCTTTCCATAAGGGCTTTTACTGCCTTAGGTCCCGGCCTGTTCTAAATTCAGGTCACCAGAGTCTCCTAAGTGCCAGCTGGACCAAGCTCTTAGCTTGTGTATGTGTCACTCACAAAACAGTTACAAGGAAGTACCATTAGAGAAAGATTTCATTCATTATTGTCAATAACATGTAGTGTACTCAACAGAAAATATAATTTTACAACTGGTAGATGATGGAAATACAGAATAAATGTAGCACGTGCCATAAGGAAAATGTATGGCTGTTGTCTTCATTATTTTATTTATAGAAATAGGGTGTTGCTGTGTTGCCCAAGAAGGCCTTGAACTCCTGGCCAGGGATCCTCCTGCCTGAACGTCCTGAGTAGCTAACTGTAGGTACCCACCATTATGCCCAGCAGGAATTTTAAAGGCATTACAAAGGATATTCCTCTCATCAACACACTGGATCATATGAGGCCTTTTTTAATCTGAATCTTGTCTACTTCATTAACATCCTTGCCCAGAACTTCCAGATGTCTGTGCTCAACACAATGAATTATCTTCAGTTTCCACTCTTCTTGTTGCTGACTTTATATACCTGTGCAATTTCCACAGCGCAAATACATCTTAAGAGAGGTAGCTCTCTTACAAACCTCTCATTTATGGGGCTACCTTATTCCATCCCAAACAGAAAGAAAAATCCCAGTCTCCATCTGTATCTCCATTTCTCTGAGGGTGAACTTCTTTTACAATGCAATCATGTGAAATCATCATCAGTTGTTTAGATATGTGTAAGCATTCCTTTAAACAATAAATTCCATGAAATGACAAGTTCCCCATTTGGGTCTTTGCCATCTTTATAGCTCCAAAGCCTTCAAAAGTGCCTGGCATTAAATGGAGCTGGTTTAAAAGGAACAATGAATAGATAAATCACATACACAAAATACCACATATCATTTAGTCATTAAAAGCAGAAGACTAAAGCCAAAATTGCTTAGGTTCAAAACTCAGTTCTACGACTCAGTGACTTTGTGATCTTGAAATTTCTTAATCATTTCAGGCTTGAGTTTCCTTATTTAAAAAAATGCTATTCTATGATTTCAATGAGTTAAAAATGGTACACAGAAAAGCACTTAAAAAGTAGCTAGGCACACTAGCTTCTTAACAAATGGTAGTCGTCGTCATCATCATCATCATCATCATCTTCTTCTTCTTCATCATCACCACCACCACCAACATCATCACCATTTTTCCACAATGTGGCAATGTAGCACAGTACCAAGATACTGAGTTATTAACAGTAGATCTGAATACAAATCATGTTCCTATACATACCATTTATGAGACATTGGGCAATTTGCTTCACTGCTTTCTACTTTGGTTTACATGCCTCTAAAATACAGATACTAATTGTGCCTACATCATAAACAATTTGGAAATATCAATTAAATCATGCATGTAATTATGTAGACTCTGACACATGGTAAGTGCTCCATATATGTAAGCTATTCTCTACTGCAGAGTTGTTTGTTTGTTTGTTTAATCTTAAATCAGTATCAGTAGAAAACTCACTGGTTATTGCCCAAAGACAGGCTTCACCTGGCACTTGTACATGTGCCTCATTAGCAGAAGAAGGGCAGAAGAAAGTCACCAAAGTAGGCTTATGTCATATTTAGGACCTAAAACACGATAGCATTACCTCTTCCAATTCTTTAGGAAATAGGATGCACCATTTGATATTTGGAACAGGTTTAAGCATAGTTGTAGTACATGCCTTAGGACCACTTGCACTTTGATTCATTTCCAAATCTTGCTGATATATTCTGTACAGCATGGACCATGAGAATGAAGACTAGCCCCCAAAATGGAGAGGTGCAAGGAAACTATTGGAGGGTGGGACTTCTCTCATTAGAGAGGTCTGTCATGGTCCCATTTTCATTTGGAATGATCTTGGCCTCTGAGTACCAGATAACAGCATCCCACCACGACCACCACCAATTCTCTCCAGCCTAAGGTCATAGTTGTTGCTAATTTCTAAATTTCCTAAAATTTCCTCATAAAATTATCAGTTCCTTGCATTGCCAGTATGACAGTTCCTTGCAGTTATTCCTCTGGTTTATTTTCCTGGTTAGACTTCAACTAATCTAGTCATCTTATTTATCCCTTCTCTCTCTGCCTTTAATTGATTGAAGAAATGTGTGATTAGCTCGCTCACCTTTCTACACACACACACACACACACACACACACACACGTACATACTCAAATTCTTGGGAGTAGTCTCCTGTTAAAGAAACAAAGGCAGAATTCTGTGGTCTGGAACAAACCGATTGTATAGTTTGATTCCAAAGTGACTTTATCATTGAATATACTAGTTCTCATCTGGAGAATATTTTGCCCTACTGCTGCCTCTCAGGGTAATGTCCGGAGATATTTAGGAATTTTAAAGGCACTCCTCACAAGGTGAGGAGTGCTTGCTGCCATCTAGTAGTTAAAAGCCAGCAGTGTTGTTCGACAGCCCACCATGGACAAGACAGCGTTTTTTGTTTTTTTCCTTCCACAAAAGGAAAATTATCTAGCTCAATGTGTCAATAGTGCTGCTACTAAAAAACTGATCTTTCAATTCACACTGCTTCTAAGCATCTACAGGTCACAGAAAGATTCCTCAGGACCTACAGCTGTTGATGATGATTGCATTGTTGATACCTTGCCCATCCATAATCATCAGCTTCAGTACACTGTTCTAATTAATTGATTTGCATAAACTTATATTTCACTATGGATTTCTTTCGTTGTTGTTTATTTGCATACTCTTGAGCTCCTGGGGAAACAAAGAAAGAAAGTAAATCAAAAGACTGAGCAGATTTTCAGATCTGTACATAAAATATGTTTTGATCCTATTGCTTGATTTTCCCAGTCTTTGCCTCAAATGATAGACTTTGCATAAGATAACTTAACAAAGTAATAATCATCATCATCATCATCTGCTAGAATTTAGGTGACTAGTTGGCTCTCAACCATATTTCCCATCATGGTGTGTTAAATAGTCTGTTTTTATCCTCAGCATGGTGTTTCATAAAATGAGGATATGAGACTGGGTCTCCCTAAACCATCCACTATCAGCTATGAAAACTTTGACAACTTACCAAGAAAGATATCTCCTGCCTTGTGAGTAAAATAGAAAATTGGGCAAATTAAAAGCCCCTTTTCTATCCAAAAAGTTTATCCATATGCTTAGAACATGATTATGTGTACGTGTGTGTGTGTATGTGTGTTTAATACTTATGCAACATACTTACAAATTTGCTCTTGAGGGAGTGAAATTTACACATATATAGTAAAAGTTTGCATCCACACTCAGTTCATTGAGTAGACAAATACTAATAAACATAGTAGAGAATATAATGTTGCTAGGCCAGTGCTCCACTCTTCCACCCTGTTAGAAGATGTGTAAGATTGTCCCTGAGAGGTGAGAAAGGACAACTCTATCATAAACAGGCCTGAAACATAGCTGCTCTCTGAGAACTTGGGAGTGGGAATGGACTTTTGCCATGTTGGGATCCTTAGCCTCAAAAACCACAGACTTCTGCTACTACCCAGAGATTTCCTCTTCCCTACTCATTGAGGGAAAATGAAAAAAAATATATAAATCTATTCCTAAAAGAACAGCAAAAAGAGACATGACTATGTTCTCATACTTATAAAAAAGAAGCTGAATTTTTTAAAGGTGAGTTTTAGGGGCTGGGATATAGCTAGTGGTATGAGTGAGGCTCTAGGTTCAAACCCCCTCACTGCAAAATAAGTAAATTTCACTTTAAGAAAGAAGAGTCACATAGAAGCCTTTCCTTTACTAGTTGAAGCCTCTGAAAACTGCTGCTGACAGATGCCTCTGAGTCTCTTTGCTAGAGTCCCACAGGTAACCGCCTTCCTCAATGCTTTGCCATTTCCACTCCCTGCTTTCCCTGAGCCTTGCCTGTCTACTTTGATAATGATCTCAGTGGGTAGAGATTCTGTCTTAATTCTGCTCTCCTTCAAGCCTCTCCTAAGTCACCTGTTCTCCTTAAATGTCAAATTAACTGAGGGTGAAACACACCCTTTTGGAAAAGTCGCAGCAAAGCTCACAGATTTCAATCCCAAGATCATTTTGTTCCCAAATTATCTTTTCTTCTTGGTGTGACTCTGTGAATGGTAGGAAAGAGTTAGAACCAGCATTTGAACAGAGATCCTGCAGTGACTCAGAGGAGACAGATGTGGGGAGAAAGTGTTAAAATTTGTGGCATGTTAATAAGATCATTCAGTCCCTGTCACCTTAAAAAAGTCTAAGACACATTTCCCTCCCTAACTCCTCTTCTTTTTCCCTCTCCTCCTCTTCACCCTCCTCTCCCATATCTAAAGATGAAGGTTAATATTAAGCGTCACATTAATGGCTGTCAAATCAATCATGATTTCCTCTGAGTTATGTTACACAGAAGCAACATGCTTTATCAGAAATCAAAGAAAAGACAGTGCCAAAAGTGGATGAGCTAATGTAAAATCACTTACATGGGCACTCTAGAGATGGAAACCCGTTTAATATTTAATGTAGTCATTAACCTAAGAACGAGAGGGAGAGGGTAATGGATGGTCTACATCCTTGGCCTGTGGGACAGAGGACTGAAGTAGGCTGTCCCTTCTGGGATCAGATTCACACATGTCTAAAATCCATAAAGTGGGTCACAGGTGAAGGGAATTGGAAAAGTCTCAAAACTCCCAGATGTATTGTTCTAAGAGGACAGTCGTGCTCAGCAGTCACGCCTGAAGTTCACCACACTGCAGGAACCAGAAGCCATGTCAATTGAATTGCTCAATTAGTTTGTTATGGCAACAGACATGCTGTCCCCAGAACATATGGTCAAACTGCAGCAAATAATCAATTATTGAAGGAAACTATCTCCAAGAAGCATTAATCCATCAGGATATTGAAGGGTTTGTTTCTGTCTCTGTTTAGATTTGGTTATGGTAGAAGATGTCTGCTTTGCTGGCTACCAAGAGTTGTCCCTAAGAGCCAGAATGTCAAAACCAATTTGAAAATGCAAAGAGGCAAACATACAGGCAAAATACATTTTAAAAAAGTCATCTGAAAAACAACTTTTTCTATGCGTAATTATGATGTTGTAAAGAATATTCTATTTATGCAAGAAGGAGGCCAGCAATTCTCCATGTACACTTTTCAACAAGTTCACCTAAGCACCTAATCATGTAATGCCATTACAATTACTTCACTTAAGTGACAGTATTACTTCTTGATAGGTTATAAGAGACACTAAATCCACATTTACTTTTTTATTTAATTGTGTTTTTTTCTATCTTATACTATCATCTGTAAATTTCCAGGGGTCTGCAAGTATTTAACCCCATGAAAGAAGTCAATTATGATACTTTCATGTGAATGAAACACTTGTATCTCTACCAACCCAATCACCATACATTTTTTTTTCTTTCACCACACATTTAAATCTAAAACCTTTTTATGCTGTGAAGGTTTAAAAATACTGCATTAAGAAAATATGTGATTTCTAATATGGGCAGAAGCTTGCAGGAAGGTTAAAATTCAAAGAGGAATGGTGGAATGAATCTCTACAAACACAGTCCAAGACCACCTGGCCAGGTGCAATGTTTCCCTGGCTTTTACGCCTACAAAATCTGTTTGAATTAGGGACAATTATTTTATGCAGTTTTTCAATTAAACTTTCCCAAGAAACATTTTATTTCATAAGTCATTTGATTAAGAATATCAGTGGCAGCAATAAACAATTATCATCATTTTGTTTGATTGAAAAAAGCAAAAATTTTTAGAGTAAGAAACACTTCTGTTCTGGTTCATCTAGGTTAACCTGAAAGAAGTAAGTTTTTAAAAACTTAAAAATAAAGACTTTCAATTAAAAACATAAGATACTGTTGGTTCTATCAAAATGCCTTGGGAGAACTGGTTCTTACCTGGCCTTAAATCTTCTCCAGGAAATCACTAGGAATGAGGTGGCAAGAATTTATTTGCCCAAAGATCCTTTTAAATTCTTACTAATTTAATTATAACCATTTTCCTCTTCTACCCCGAACTATTCAGACTGCTGTTCAAGATGAGTGAAAAGGACATCAAAAGGAGAAAAACTCACTTCAATTCATCCATTTCACCATCACAGGACTTTAAACGCTGCACAGTCTTTGACTTAGGTTTTCCACTTCTAGGAAGTTGTCCTCGGCAGAAACATCAAAAAATACCTAATTGTATGTTTATTGTGCTATTGTTTATACTGATTTAAAATTGAAAACAGCCAGGTGTTGTGGCATATACCTGCAATCCCAGCAGTTTGGGAAGCTGAAACAAGAGGATCACAAGTTCAAAGCTAGCCTCAGCAATTTAGCAAGGCCCTAAACAACTTAGTTAGATGCTGTCTCAAAATAAAAAATAAAAAGGGCTGGGGATATGACTCAGTGGTTAAGCACCCCAGGGTTCATTCCCTGATACCATCAATCAATAAATAAATAGATAGATAGATAAAAATAAAATTGTGAACAAAGTAAACACTCAATAACAAATGAGGGAGGGAGGGAAGGAAGGAAGGAAGGAAGGAAGGAAGGAAGGAAGGAAGGAAGGAAGGAAGGAAGGAAGGAAGGAAGGAAGGAAACCTTAAGCTTTTAACTCAGGTCTCAAATTGAATCTCCAGAGAAAGGACTCAAAAGTTATGAATCCACAGTAAAAAAACAAATACAAAAAAATCATAAATACACAAGTGCACAAGATACCATGAACAATGAAAATACTAGATTGCATAATTTCAGAATCTTAAAGATTGTGAATAATGAAATTATCACATACAAACATTAAAATAAATATTATATTTAAAGAAATATAATGAAAGCTTGAAGATATAAAATGGAATAAGAAACTTCAAGAATAAGCAAATTTACAACATGTATTAATTTCATAGTAAACCATTCAATGTCAGAGTCAAGCATAGGAGGTGTGTCTTCCAAGTGAAATTGTGGGACCTTCTGTTTTGCTTCCTGAACTCTGAGTTAAGTGTTTTTATTCTGCCATGTGCTCCTGCTGTGGTATGGTGCCTTGCCACAGGCTCAGTACATTATGTGCTAGAGTATACAGAGCAATGAATTAAAAATAATCCTTTCCTCTTTGTAAGTTAATCATCTCAGTTATTTTGTTATCATATGGAAAACTGAATAAGACAGAAAAGGTGAAGCTTTATATATGCAATAGGTCATTTTTCATAGGAAATTACTACTTCAAAGTCTCTCCCAGTGGGTTGAGCTAAGGTATTAGATAAATTAGATAAATATTTATTTCTCCACCTATGTAATTGAAAGATAAATGTATGTACTTATATATCAATCTCATTATTGATTGTATTTGGGATCTAAAAAGTTGACATAAACAATAAAGAATGAACTGCTGCTGTGAAAAAAATATGAGTAAATGAATGAAGTGATACAGGTGTAATAAAATTTTCAGAGGTATATATGCGTGTGTGTGTGTGTGTGTAAATGTATATTTACACACACACACACACACACACACACACACAAACACACACAAAAGAATAGTTAATAAGATACTACTTAAGCTATTCTCTGGACCTAGAACAGTTCTTTAGACAGTTCCTTTCCCTCTTCCCTAACCCTGCACATTTCTGATCCAGTCAGTTGATTCACACCATAAACTCCAAAGAAATTAAGTAAAAAGCAGATGTTTCTTTGGACAGTGGCTCCAGAATGGGTTCTAAACTAAATTTGTTGGAAGTCCATTGTCAGAGGCAGTTCGACTACTAGAATCCTCCACCTTTCATGTTTACATGACTGCAATCAGCACTGTAGGGAAATTTTAAAATGGAACAAGTTTAAATTATATATGTAGGGGAAAATCTGAAGAATAAAAGACATTGCAGGAATGACAAGAAAACTGTTGTTTTATTTTGGTTTGGTTTTGCTACTGGAGAGTACACTCAGGTGCACTGTACCACTGAGCTACACCAGGTTTTTTTTACATTTATTTTGAGAGAGGGTCTCACTTAGTTGCTGAGAATGGCCTTGAACTTGTGATCATCCCGCCTCAGTCTCCCCAGTCACTGGGATTACAAGCGTGAACCACCATGCTTAGCAAGAAAATTGCTTTTTAAACCGCAAGAATATTTTCAAAAAGAAAATATTTCATTCATAAAACAAGAAAGAACAGAAATATATTTTTAAAAACATTCAGAAAACACAAAAGAGCTTTGAGCAAATGTAAAACAATTTTTAAAAGTCACCAATACCTTTTGAATACTAAATAAAGAAAATCCCACAGACAGAAAAAAAGTGAAATATAAGAAAATAAAGGATTAAATTAAGAAATCCAACATACAATTAATAGGCATTCCACAAACACAGATAAGAAAAACATGACAAATTACCCAAAAAATTTTAAGAAAACTTTAGTAAATTGAGAACTATATATTCATATATATATATATATATATATATATATATATATATATATATATATATTAGCATAATGGATGGAATGGGACAACATTAAAGGACATCATCATGAAATTCCAGAGTAGTGGGAATAAATAGAAGTTTCTAAATACTCCCAGAAGAAGCATATCAGTTTTCATCATAAGACTACTATTTCTCAATGACCACTCTGGAAGATAGAAAATAATAAAGCAATGCCATCAAAATTCTGATTTCAAAAATTCCAACTTAAAAAGTAATTTAGTTATGCCAGGAATGTGGCTCATGCTTGTAATCCCAATGGCTCAGGAGGCTAAGTCAGGAGGATTGCAAGTTAAAAGCCAGCCTTAGCAAAAGTGAGGAGCTAAGCAACTCAGTGAGACTCTTTCTCTAAATAAAATACAAAATGGTCAAGTGGCCCTGAGTTCAAACCCTGGTACCAAAAAAAAAAAAAAAAAAAAAAGTAATATAGTTATCATCAAATAGAAAAGAGTAGAATCAAGTATTTTAAATAATTAGTTTGAAAAATGTACTTGTGGTACAGCCTTTCTGAAGAATCTCTGAAGGAACTGCTCAAACAAAACACAAAGCAGGAGATTCAACACAAGAGAGAAGGTATTAGAGTACCTACACAGTAATAGAGAGGGACTCTTAGATGACATCTATGTAGTAAGCCTAGATAAAAGCCAGTCAAGACAAGAGCATGCAGTTAAAACTCTCTGTATGAAAGTTTCTTAGAGAAAAAGAAAGAGAAAGGAAGGAAGGAAGGAAGGAAGGAAGGAAGGAAGGAAGGAAGGAAGGAAGGAAGGAGAGAAAGAAATTATCTGATAAAACCAATGATAGTTACAGGGACCTTTATTTCCATCATAAAATTAGAGAAGAACTAAAGTGATACATATAAAACTAAAACTGAACTTTTCTTTATGTGGAAGGGAATTATCAACTCCTGGAAAAACAAAAAGTATTGTGCAAGATAGGAAATAAAATACTAGTTTAACATATTGCTCAATTGTAAAGTAAAAAAAAACAGTTTACATTTGAATAATAAAGTATAAAATTAACAAAAGTTGTGATATAACTATAATCAGAAGCAGAGAGGGAAAGACATGCAAGTATATGTGGAAAGGGAAGTAAGAAAGTTAAATATTTACTCTCCCCAGGAAGAAGTTTAAAAATAATAGTAATAATACAAATATAATAAAATAAGCAAAATTTTAGTAAGTTAGGGGTGAATTCCAGAAGCAAACAAAGATGTTAAGATTGTTGTCCCTGCAACTTTTAAATTAAGCATAGGAAAGGAGAGGTGAAAGGACTATTTTTTTTTTTTTATTGTAAACTTTGTAGAACTATTTAACCTTTTGGGATTAATATGTAAATAATGATGATATAAACACAAATTTAATTTTAAATACAAACCAATATATCTATTCCATCAATAATTATAGGAAATTAGAAGCTATATAAAAAATAAGTATTATGCCATTCTAGGAATGCAAAGATTATAAATTCTGAATCATCCATCTTTGTCCTTTAATAGCTGCTTGACCTTGGGTACACAATCTAACCACATCTATGCATCAGTTTTTGCATTAGAATAAAAGGAGGATTAACCATGATAATGTAAATAAATTGCTTCAAGATATACAAATAATATTTGTCTAGTAAGGAGACTTACAATCATAGTAATAATTTCAATACAATTTAATTGTTGTTCCTCTAAAATGATATACCCAATGAATCAAGGGAAAAGAGAATGATCTACCCAAACTCATGGGAATTCAATTGCCCCCCTCCCACCCCAAAACCAAGGCTTCTAGGGAATGTCAAGCCCCAGGGATAGTAGGCCTTCACCAGAAAAACTTTCAAGTTCCCTTCCAACTCTCTAAGCCCAGAAAAAAAATATATGGGAATGTATCTGGTAGCTGTACAATCAGTCACTTTAGACAATTCATTGATTTAGAAAATTATCAGTTATATTTTGATAATACATTTTCACTCTATTTTTTTAAGTATTTAGTTTGAACTTACTTCTTTTAGGAGACACAATCTGTGCTAGACCCTCAGATAAGTTTCAAGAAAGACAAGACATGGAGACCTTGAGGACTTTACTAAGAAGTAGACTACATGTTTTAAACTCTTTGTGGAAAAAGTTAGTGTGAGAGCTGCCTATGAATATTTAGGGAAAAAAAAAAAACTGGTTTCTTAAATATTGAAAATCAGGAGATGAGAAGAAGGGTTGAAAGAATTATTGATGCATTGACTTTAAAAGCATAGTTTACACAGAGTGAATTTCAGATTCGTAAAATAAATGGGAGGTAATGAATGCATTCTTTATGTGGAGAACTGCACTAAACTGGAAGTAATAGGATAGGAATAGAGAGGAAGGAGATATACAAGGACCCTGGCTCATAACATAAAATATATAAATGGAAAATGGGCAGCCTTATGAAGAAATGAAAACCATGATGCTGAAAGTGTTCAATAGAGACCAAAGAGCACCTTCAAAAATTTTAGAAAATTCTTGCTTTGGGAGTAGGTGAGCTCCAAAGTTCCATCCTTATTTAAATTCTTGCTTAGGGAGTAAGTGAGCTCCAAAGTTCATCCATACCATGTTATGGATCACACAGCCAAAGTTAAAAAGATAAAAATAAATTTTGTTAAACATTCAACTCAACAATGACAACAAAAAATTATATCAGTTATAATGATGCTATAAAAGAATTAAAAGAAGAAATCAAACAAGCGTTCTAGAACATACTGGAACAAACTGATGTTTCTTTTAATATGCAATTATTTCAGGATTGTACAAATGCAGCCCTATTAAAGTATAATGTGAACATTGTCTTCTCACCCCAAGAAAAATAGCCAAGAAAAGATGTGTTACCTAAAAATATTAGACTGAAATATAGATGAAGATATTGAATTGTAGAAAGATAAGCCACCTACAGAATCAATACAGCATTTTACTTAGGACCTTGAGGGTGTTTGCCAGCCTTATTGACGATGACCAGTTCCATTCTGTTAAACCTGTGACAGCTGATGAGACTGTACTCTGGGGTGGAATTACTTCCCAATTCATCACTGATGCTTATTGAGAAGTTACCAGTGAGTGAGACCTTGGAAAAACCTTCTTGATGCTAAGCAATTTGGATGATAAAATCTAATAACTACATTATGTTTATATTTCCTGAATTTTTGTTCTTTACTGAACAATGCTTTATAACCCTTGACCTTAGAAGTGTTGTACAAGTCCAGGGGAACCTTAAATTAAAATTACTTTAGAGCCCTAAAAGTTGTCATTATATTTAATCAATAAATCTGAAGGGCTAGTAAGTAAATGGAACTTCATGATACAGATCCTAATTATGATGTATGTTATATGTTTAAGGGTAAAGTGGTTTTTGATCAACAGAAATGTTTTAGAAATAAATATTTCAAAATGATTTAGGGGCTGGGGATATTGCTCAGTTGGTAGAGTGCTTGCCTGCATGCACAAGGTCCTGGGTTCAATCCCCAGCACCACAAAAAAAGAAAAAAAAATGTTGCAGGAACTGGCCTTGAATTTGTAATCCTCCTGCCTCAGTCCCTGAAGTTGCTGGGATTACAGGCAAAATGATTAAGGATTACAAAACTGACTGGAGAATCATAATAACAAAAGAAATGTTAGATAAAAATAATTTTTAGTCTATAGTTAGAGTAAGCAATGGTAAAATTAAAATAAACACTTCACAGTTAATAGTAGTATACTTGGGGGTAAAACCTACATGAGATATCCAACAACAGTTGTAAGTAAGATTTGCATGATACAATTAAATTTGTGTTTGAAACTGATGGTGCCTTTGAATGCTGTTAATGCAGCCCAAGTCTCTGTTTCCTTCACTTTCATGGTGCTTTTTTAGCAACTTGATCATCTTCTGGCCCAAGGACGTTATGAGTAATTTATTTACAATATGACCTATTTACTCATTGTTATAGGAGAAATATGACAGCCCTGTGTTGCCAGGCAATTAGTAGCATGTTTAAGCAGAATAAAGGCTAAGATGATAGGCAACATTCCATTTGCCCCTTTGCTTACCAAAAATATCACCAAAGTTATCTTATATTCAACAGACCACAAACATCCTTTTTTAGAAACTTTGTCCATTTTCCTAAGTATTGCAGAGTGAATTTTATACCCATGGATACACATCCTGCCTCATATGAAGAATGCTGATGAGTAGAAGGCCAAATATTTCAACAAAATTTATAATGAAGAAGTAGTTCTTCATTCTAATAAAAATTTATAATGAAAAAGTAGTTCATGGCTAGGAATATAGAGAAAAAGGAACAGTAAGAAAAAGTAACTTCCATATAGATGTCTCATTACTGTCTCTGTTCAAACCTAAAAAAGAATGAGACTTAGAATGAAAATAAATGTTCGATTTTTTAAGTCAACTTTGCTCTCCAAAATGTTGAGACTATGTTTACCCTTCATCTGATACCTGCTATGTTCATGTGAACTGCTTCTGTGGTGGGTCCCTTCTAAGCCAAGGTGACCATCTATTTCACTCACTGTTCTTTAAGATGTGATCTCTAATGTGGCTTGCTTTTAATTATATGAATACCAGGAGAGACATTTCAGTAATCTAAGAAGTAGTGGGTACAATTCTTTAAAATATCTTCATTTAACATTTGGGAATGTAACTCAGAGGCAGAGCACTTGCCTAGCATGTGCGAGACCCTGGGTTCAATCCCTAGTACTGAGGGGGGAAAAAAGAGAGATAGAGACTTGAAAAAGATATTTATTTAAAGAGTAAGGACTCAATTCTATAAAAGAACAAGCCAAGAATAGTTACTAAGGAAATCAGATTCTGAAATTGCCAGGTAAATAGAGAAAACAGCTTCCAGGAAGAGGACTTAGTCAACTCCACCAGTTTATGAATAACTAGTTCCAAGTTTTTATTTCTTCTGCATATTGATAAACATTTTGTTAAATGATTTGCTTGAAAAAATATAAATGATCTTAATCATTTTTAAGAAGTTAAATTAGAATTCATTTAATGAGGTACTACTGTCTGTAAATATAAAAAAAAGTGTACCAAGATGATTACTGTCTTTGAAGAAAATTGTTTTCCACTCCCCTCATCTGCTTTTACAACTGAACCAGAAATTAACTCTTAACCATCTACTGATTCATATATGAACACATACTCACTTCTTATAGTGGTGATTTGATGATAGTAATATCAAGTAATAACTAACTAGTTTCTTTAGGATAACTATTTTTTTGCTAAATTATCACTATTTTTCTAGTTCAAAAAATTATTTTTCCTAGAAGAGAGAATTACCAAAATATGCTCAAGAAAATCTTGAATCTAAATTAAATTTTTAAAAGCTATAAAAAACTTTCATTCTTTAAAACATGTGTTTATAACATCAAATAAGGCATGTAATTGAACTATTTTAAGAAAAAGAAATAAGGTTAAAAAAATAGATAATTGAGATACCAGATTTTTTATAACATCCAGAATTTTGTAGTTACAGACAGCTTCAATGTTTTATTGGTTGAAGTTACTTTTAATACTGTTCAGTCTGTGTTCTTTTGTTATAAGCTTATTCTTCACACTGTACGGGAACAAATCATCATTGTGGGAAAACCACAGGAACCAAATCCCTAATCATTATGGTGTAAATATGCACATTAGTCTCTCAAAGATGACAAGCAGTATTTGTGTTAGTTACCCTGTGATGTAAACAAGAAGGTACCTTTGACAACCTTATGTTTCAAGGTTTACATTACAGGTAGAAAGTATGTATAATCAGGAGAAAAGTGATTCAAAAGCTCTCTCAAAGGAAAAATGCTCTTATATTGTAAAAAGGCCCTTTTTTCTAAAACTGGTGCTCATTCTTTCCACATAGTCTCTTGTTGTGTGGTTTAATCTCACTCAAAAATAAAGCCCAAAAAGTTTGATGCTCAAATACACATTTACCTTACATTAAAAAGTAATATATGGTCTTTTCACCAAGATTATAGACAACATTTATAGCATTCAAATTAATATGAAAAATAGTTCAAACGTTATTGAAGTCAAAGTCAAAAGATTCAGTTTAATGATATAAAAGAATCCATTCAAATTATATCAAAAAGAAGAGGAATGTGTTCCGTCCCATCATGTTTTGTATTTTGCACCAGTGAGTACATGACTAAATAAATTTTAATGGTTCATTTATGTATTCATGCAATTTATGGCTCTAAATAACCCACACATCATATAAAATGAAAATGAGATAAGCTTGTTATTGCTCTTTTTGAATATGGTAGGTAATAATAAACCACGGAGGAAAGATTTGCAAGGGAAGAGAAGTTTTAGATACGGAAGAATTTGTCCTTAGAGGCTCTGAAGGAAAGATTTTTTGTTTTTGTTTTCTATCTATGTTTAAAAATTAAGAATTAAGAATTGGAATTTTTTTTTTTTACATCCAGTAAAGAAACCATTAATCATTGCAGAAAGCTTGATGCTTGTAGAACCAGAACAACAATGTGTCTTGCAGTAAATAAGGTCAAGGGAGTCTTGAACGCTAAAAATAAAACGAGTTTCTTTATAAAAGCTGTAATTTATCCATAGCAAAATAGTCATGCAAGTTTTCATTGCCACCCTCACAGTGGGCATGGTAAAACTAGAGACTGTCAACCAGAAAGAAGTGAGGCAGAGCTCAGAAAACAGAAAGCAGGACTGAATCACGAAGGAGATGAAAACCCAAAGATTTGGCTGACCCTCATGTCAGTAGAACTTTCCACAAAATGAAACCTTTCTTTTCTGTCACTTCTACTGAAAGACTCACATTTATTTGTCGTTAAGAGTGGAAGAAAGACCTAAATGATCTGACAGTCATAAATTAGCAAAGACATCAATGTCTCCCAAACCTGCCTGAGCCCCTCCATCAGCTTTTCCTCCTCTAACTTAGATGCTTATTTATTTAAATATTGCTTTGCATTTTTCTCCCTCGTTACTTGGATGTTCCCTATAGACAATCTCCACGGTATCTGTGGCTTCCAGTGGTACCTACGTAGAAATAATGATCACTCCCAGATCTTCATCTTCTCAAAAGTCACTTCTGAGTTCCAGAATTCTATGTGCAAGTGTTTACAAAATATCCTTCCCTGGTAGTGCAACATGAACACATCAAGCCCAAGAAATATAAAACTTAAATTTTAAATGTTCCTTTCAAACAAGCTTCTTTTGTATTTTCTATTTCAAATGGTTGTACCGCCAGCCACCAAGTCACCAATGAGCAACTCCCAATCATTCACATCCACGTGGCAGACCCTCTTCTAAATACTTTCCACATATTAACATTTAATTCTCTCCACAACCCAATAAGATAGGTTCTGCTACTGTTCCCATTTGAAAGACAAGGAAACTGAATCTCAGATAGATTATACAATTCACCCTAGATCACATAACTAACTGATAGGCAGCACAATCAGTTTTCAAGCCTGGCCTGTCTGACTCTACCTTCTTACATCGTGCCTTTGTGTTTATCAATCCCACTTGTACAATATATCTTGATTTCTTCCTCCATCCCCTCATAACCACTTCATCTTAAGCTGGTATCATTTCCCATGTGGACTATGACAGGAATTTTCTAACTGGCTTCTCTACCTCAAATTCTACCTCAAATCTGACTTTCTTACTGTATTTTCTAAAACAGGCATACAAAATCATTGCCATTCTGCATGAAAACAATAAGTACTCCCATAAATTAATATCAAATTAATATTGGTGTTTCTGACAGGTTTTTCTTTGAGTTTGAGCTTATGTTTTGGTTTTAGGAGAGTTTCTGCGCCCCCCCCAAAAAAAATGCCAATTTTTTCTCTGTTGCACATTATGTTCCTAATTTACTAAAGTATTCCTGGCACTCTGAACCAGACTCATCATATGTTTTTATTTTCTTAAGCTCTTTCTTCTACCTTAGAAAGCCTTTTCTCATTTTGGCTGGGCTAATTCCTAATTTTCCTAAGTGGTAAATTTAGGGGACCATATAAGACAAAGTCTTGCCTTACCCCATAGGATGAGTGGTTACCACTCCTCTGTGCTCTCAGATAGACCCATAGATATGTGTTAGCACTTGGCCTGCCTGACTATCACAGCAGCCAAGAGAATGGACTTTAGCATTAGGCACCATGAGTTTGACTCCCAGCCCTATCCCCTATATACGTTACTCAAAAGCTTAGTCACTATTATTCGTACTACACTGACTTTATCTCTCTTTTTTTTTTTTTTTAAAGAGAGAGTGAGAGAGGGGAAGGAGAGAGAGAGAGAGAGAGAGAATTTTTTTAAATATTTATTTTTTAGTTATCGGCGGATACAACATCTTTGTCTGTATGTGGTGCTGAGGATCGAACCCGGGCCGCACACATGCCAGGCGAGCACGCTACCGCTTGAGCCACATCCCCAGCCCGACTTTATCTCTTAATATCTCTATTTTTCTTGCCAGACTGTAATTCGAAATACAGAGATATCTTCTAAACCTTGCCTTCTTCAGCTTCTAGCACAATGTCTAGTCCATAGTAAATGCTCAAATAATGTTAAGCTAAACTAAAAATAAAGCACAGAATCCTACTTTACACTCAAAATAATAAATAACATGAATTTTTACTAGAATTGATTGAACTAATTTATAAAATAGTTTAATAGATCCACGCATATAAGACAGAAGAGACTACACAAAGATCGGGGGTTGGCTTCACTTTAGCAGTACCATAGAAGAAAGCATATCAAACCTGGATCAGCTATCAGTAGAATATATCTAACTTAGAACACACAGCAATTCTGCACTTGATATGGAAAGAAGCAATCAGACTAAAGAAAACACTCGGAAATGACATAGAACAATTTGGTATATCCTGTTCAAAGGAACTGGTTATCTTGACTTCTGCTTTTTATTTGTGTCATACCATTGTTCTGAAATGAGGAATAAAACAACTTTCTGTTCAGGGCTATTTTTCTCCTTTGCACTTTTTTTAAATAATGAGCTCTCAAATGGGTTTGGTTGTATTAGCAAATTTTGGTTATATTAGCTTTCATCTTATTCACTTGGAAACCAGGGATATGAAATACAAATAGATTGAAATGAATTATATGTCTTACTATTAACATACTATTTTAACATAATTGTTTTAATTATGCTTCAGAACTAATGCATTAAATTTACCAAAAACTTTTTTCTCACAAATTCTAATAATCATGTAATTTCAATAAAATAATAACTGGTTTGAATTTGATACCAATGTTCTAAATCTAACCCTGAAAAATAATACTAGCCACTTTGTCTGGGTTCCAGCTTCTAAAAAGTAATCAGCATGTCTAATAAAATCTAGTATTCTTTCTCTCCTTACTTTAAATACTATATTTTGATATTTCCAAGTTCTTTTGTTGTGGAGGAAGACTACAGGCTGTCTGAGTCTGAAAATGCTCTATTTTTTTTAGCATAATGTGCAGGGGACTTCAGAGGCTATAACCAACCAGCACTTGGCTATTAACAGCAACAAGAAGAAAAGGATTGTCTTCAGGGTACCATTACCAAAGATGAACCCTCCTCAATCATTTCCCACATTTGTGTTGTGTGCCTCCAAAAATGATCTAAACACCCAGGAAAAAAACTTGATCCATGAGTCCTCTCTCTGACCAGAAGGCAATTCTGTGTGTGTGTGTGTGTGTGTGTGTGTGTGTGTGTGTGTGTTATCATACCACTCATGACACAGATGTGTGATTCAGGTTGGACTAATGAGACTCAAGTCTAAAACAGTTCACAGAAGATTATGGGATAGATATCTCCTCCTTTCTCTGGGATTACTAATCTGTAGGATATAAACTTGGAGCTACTGGTAACCATTTTATCCCTTAGCCATCTGCTGAAGGAAATTTTCTTCCTGAGAATAAAGCCAAAATAAAGAAATTGAGAGAGAAAATTGCTGTTCTGAGAGCTAGATCTTTGCCTTCTTTCAAGTAAAACAGTGATCTCTTTGGGCCTACGTACTTGGCCTTTACTGGAAGAGCCAGGGTTTTCTCAGGGAAAAACTTTGAAACTCTCTTAAATATTTGCACAATTGGAATGTCACTCTAAAGAACTTCCCTGTATAAACTATTTTGAGAAGTACTTATCAGTACCTCAATCATGAAAACAACTTCAATGGAGCCCTATAATAGGTCCATTTTAATGACTTGTTTCATGACAAATCATCTACCACTTTGGCTCTGAAATACGTACTGTCACCAAGTTAGTTAGGATTAAGATAATGTTTATCCCAAAAGAATGGAGATGTCAAGAGGGCCATAAATCACTATGATCAAGGTGAAAGAGGAAGGACATTTTGGGAACTGGACTGAGTTGAAGGGCTGGACCTCTTTAAAAAAACACTTAAACCATGAAAGACCACTATACACTATGCCTATCAGAAATTGTGTGCAAGTTCTTTTTTTTTTAATTGGTGTATGTTAACTACATTGAATGGTAGATTACATTGTAGCATATCTGTACATACATGAAAACATAATTTGGTCAATTTCACTCCCCAGTACCTCCCTTGCTGTTTTGGTCAGCTTTCTTTCACTGCTGTGATTAAGAGATCTGACCAGAACAATTTTAAAAGAGGAATAGTTTATTTAGGGGCTCATGGTTTCAGAGGTCTCAATCCATAGACCACAGACTCCATATCTCAGACTTCAGATGAGGAAGAACATCATGGCAAAAGAGTGTGGCAGAGGGAAGCAGCTCCTGTGATGATCAGAAAACAGACAGATCTCCACTTACCAAATACAAACATATACCCCAAAGCCATGCCCCCAACGTCCACCTCCTCCATCCACACCCTACCAGCCTTCATGTCTGGCTTTAAGCCTCCCAATCACTTCTCCTCTAAACCTTCTTGCATTGTCTCACACATGAGCTTTTGGAGGACACCTCGCATCCCAATCATAACATTGCCCTTCTCATTCTTCCCCTGAGCTTCTTCCTGTATCCTAATGACCTTTCTTCCTCTTTCATGGTCTCTTTTTATCTTGTATTTTTTTCCCCTCCAGCTTCAGCATATGAGCGAAAACATACTACTCTTATCTCAGTCTGAGTTATTTCATTCAACACTGTGTTCTTCAGTTTCATCCATTTTCCTGAAAACAGCATAATGAGTTATTTCATTCAACACTGTGTTCTTCAGTTTCTTCCATTTTCCTGCAAATAGCATAATTTTGCTCTTCTTTAGAAATAATCTACTAATAAACATCCCAGAAAAATAGATTCCAACATTACATGTGGCCTGAATTGCTCATAGTTACAAAAGAAACAGGGGAAGAAAAAGAAGGCAAGTGGAAAGTGATTCAGCAATTGACAAATGAAATCACTTACAATGAGTTTATGAGCTTCTTTAAAAATCTAAATAACTACCACAGAAAAGAAACTGGTGCAAAATTAAATGGCATTCCTTTGGGGAGACTGTAAATCACCTTTGCTAATACTAATACACTTGCACAGGGCTAGGGTAGGGAGAGAGTAATGCCAGTAGCCCCTGCACACATAGCTCCATCAAGAAAGATGAGTGTGTTTAAAATTTTATCTGTGATGTGTTTATTATTGGCCATGAGAGCTGAAGACAGAGAAGATTTTGGAACTGCGGATAAAATATTCCATTTGCCTTGTGATGGCATCGTGCTTCTGGCAACTGAGCACAGACAAGAAAGATGTTCTGCGTGGAATGAACAGGGCATGGGCTCTGCCATCCTCCCTGCTTCCTTCTCCCCTCCTTTTCAGACTGTCTCTTTGCTTTGCTTTTCTACCAGTCCCTTCTCTTCTCTTCCCCTATGCTGCCTCAAAAGCACAGAAGTATTGGTTACTTTTGCAAGATTACACAGGGGTTAAATAGGGGAGTCAGAATTCAAATCAGGCTGATCCCAGACTCTCTACCCTTCCCACTGAACACAAGCCTATGTTACAATCTTTGAGAAATTTTAGTGAAATAACATGCAGCCATGACAATTGATGATATCCTTCTCATACCAAATCTTGGAACAAAATCAGGTCATATAACAATATATACATTGCCATTTCATTATTGTGCACATGCAGAGTAAAATATTGAAGGGAAACAGACTAAATGTTTAACAATGATTTATCTCTGAGTAATTGAACTTTGAGTGACTTTTTATTATCATCATTATATATTTTTATGCCGGTTAGATATTTTTGCTGTAAGCATTTCTCACACTTAATGATTTTATAAAGGAATATTAGACTCATTCGTCCAAGAAATATTGGATGAATATGTACTCTGACTCAGATGCTATTGGTGACATAGTTGCTCCAGGATTGGCACAAAAACAAAAGAAGTCCCTGCCTTTTGGGGACCTGAGTTCTTGCAAGACTGGAAAAGGAAAAGGGAAACAACAAATATATAAAATCCATGTGGTAATAAATTCTGTGGAGATATTATAGAACTGTAAGTCCCATTAGTTTAAGCACACAAATTCTTTCTCTAAAAATATACTAGACTGCCAATATCTAATACCACAAGTGGAAAGTAATTCCAGTGCTTTAAATTTATTCATTCAATTATTTAACAACTATTTTTCTGAATTTCTTAGACTTTGGGGGTTTTGAAAGTAGATAAATAAAATAATTATTGCTCTGAAGGAGATCAGAGTCTAGTGAACAGCAAATTATGTAAGTACCCAAAAGCGACATTCTTCTGCAGATGCTATGGAGATAAACAAGTAGACCACATTTGACTAAAAAATGAATTCAGGCAATTTACAGAACAACGTATTGCTGCTGTCCCCACCCTCCAGTACAGCCAAAGGCTTAAAATTGTGACCCATCTGAGAGGTCACAAATGTCTGTGGTATTGCACATGAAGATACAAGAGAGAGAGATCATAGAGATAGATTATATATATATATGCCTATTTGTCCATTTGTTTCTTACTTAAATGTCCTGTGCTTATAATTTCATAATCATAGAGTAGTAGTTTCCTAAAGCTCATAGAATATAAAATTAGAAACTTAAGAAAACATTTTTAAGTAACAACAAAATCTCCCATAATTTTACCAACCAAAGTCAATCATTGTTAATACTTCATTTTTTTCTTCTGAATAAATGGACAATACAAATGTCTTTCATTGTAACATATAATTATAGAATTGGACTAGAATACAGATACACAAGATGATTATTATTTTTTAAAGAGAAAGAGAAAATTTTAATATTTATTTTTTAGTTTTCAGCAGACACAACATCTTTGTTTGTATGTGGTGCTGAGGATCGAACCCGTGCCGCACGCATGCCAGGCAAGCGCGCTACCGCTTGAGCCACAACCCCAGCCCAAGATGATTATTTTTAAAAAAGGTATTTAAATACTTTCTCAGACTCAAATTGAGTCCAGTATATGTCAGAATTACTTTTCATCTATCCAGTATGGTTTCAATAATTCTTTAAGCCCAATGTAAAGGTATATTTTAATTTTTAGCCATCTTCATTTTCTTTGTTCCCTAACCTCTCAACTCATTTTTTTCTACCTGACCCAAAGGGGATGCTCATAAACAAAATTTAAAACAAAAGTGCAACATTAACCAGTTTCCAAATGCAACTATCAAGAATGTGACACCTGTAATATTGATAAGTGCTCAGTGATGACATGATTGACAAGATGTGAACGTGCCTGGCACCGTGTGTGAAGATGACAAGAAAGTGTCAGCAGCAGCTGGCTGGGTACTGACCAGCACAGGGGGGCTGGGCTGCCTCCAGCAATGGAGTCAGAAAACCAAGGGGAATTTGCCAGAAGCACACAAAAGGAATAGGCAGTCGAGAGCAATAGGTAATGAATGAGCACAAGACTTGCCAATCTCTTCACCACAATAGGAAGGAAATGACAACTTGTCTAATGTCTTTCTAAACTTCTGTTCATCTCTGTATCTCTTCTCAGTGACTCAGTTATCCTATATCTGCTCCATTTTTCTTTAAATTCTCCTTATTAAGCTTCAGACAAATCCCACCTTCTTTGCAAAGGTAAAGATGAAAGCAGACAGAAATGAATGAGTTCACAAGACAGAGTAGAAAAGATATAGGAGAAAACTGGAAATAATTGACAAAAGACACTAAAGGAAGCCTATTGTCCCTTCTTCTGCTTCTAGATGAAGGGAAGTATATAGAAAAACCATTATCCCACTTTGGGAAACGCAAATTATCAGTTTCCTGAGTACAAGATTGCCAAGTCCTGATTGTACCTCCTGAAATGACCCAACAGACCCATATTGTCTCTCATGAATAAGTCTCCATCCCAACAACAAAGACAAGAAAAATAATGTCTCTCTGTCAACTTAAAGTTCTTTAACAAGAACTGAATACACTAGAAGAGACAGCTTTTATTATGCTAACTACAATAGTATAGAAGGCAATTCTGCTCAGGACAGGGCTAGGGGAAAAAAAAAAAAAAAAAACTAGTTCTGCTGCAAGGAGCTGGTGAATTTGAGGGGATCTGTGTTTTGTCCTTCACAATGATGAGTGATAGAGGCACTCAAAATGAATAGAAATTCTCCCCATACTCTTGAGCAGAAATGAATGTGATCAATTGCTGAACTTGCTCCTTAATATTTGGGTCTTAGGGCTTTATACCTAAAATTATTTTAAAAGGCTCATTATTGAAATTTCTGGTAGAAAACAATAATTTCATATTATAAAGCCAAACTGCTTAACCCTTTGCTCTTTTTCTCACTAAAATAATTATTTTTATTTTGCAATTTTTAATAACTTGAGCTTTCCTGGGAACACAACAATTCAGGTTTATTTGAAGATTATTTGAATCTATTGATTGCTAATCATTTTCAATGATTCAGAGATTCATTTTAATCTGTATATCTCAAGTGTTCTAGTCAACTTTTTTGTCACTGTGACAAACAAAAAACCTTCCAAGAACAATTTTAGAGAAGTAAAAGTTTATACGGTGCTCAGAGTTTCAGAGGTCTCAGTCCATAGATGGCCCATTCCACTGCTCTAGGGCCAAGGTGAAGAAGAGTATCATGGCAGAAGGGTGTGGAGGAGAAGCAGCTTAGGTCATGGCAAACGGGAAGCAGAGAGAGAGAGAGAGAGAGAGAGAGCACCACTCACCAGGGACAAAATATATTTACCAAAGGCACACCCCCAATGACCTACCTCTTCCAGCCAGACACTACCTGCCTGCAGTTACCAATTAGTTAGTCCATTCAAGTGGATTAACGTATTGATTAGGTTGAGGCTCTCATAACCCAATCATTTCACCTCTAAACTTTCTTACATTGCCTCACACATGAGTTTCTGGGGGGCACTTCATATCTAAACCATAAAACCAAACTTAGTAAAAGGATTGAAAACATTCAATATTTTAAGATCTTGTAAAATGAAAGAAGTATTATTTTTAAAATACTATTAAAAAGGGCACAGATTGGGGACGTGAAATAGGTTGTATACTTACAGCTCTGTTGAAAGGTCACGGAAAGGGCCACTCCACTCTCCCTCCTTGTTTCATTATATGGAGCGTGTGTGTGTGTGTGTGTGTGTGTGTGTGTGTGTGTGTGGTGCATGTGTGCTAATTCTTTCTTCTGGCTTAAGCATTTGTCCTCCTTTTGGTCCTCTTTAACTTTCAAAATAATTTCAGTCTCATGTTTATTATTTACTCCTTGTCAGATCCCTTTTATGGGACACTTCCTGCCGAGGCAGTGCAGAAGTCAAAGATACCCAACGGAAATCAGAAGGAAAGAATGTTTTCAGCTGTTCCTCCTTATCCACAGATTCAACTAAGCCTAGATAGAAAATACTCTGGAAAAGCATTGTGGATGCACTGAGCACATATAGATATTTGTGTCCTTATCATTACTTTCTAAGAAACCCATCTATGTATGTAGTATTTACATTATATGAGGAATTATAAGTAATCTAGAAATGATTTAAAGTACACAGGAGGATGTGCCTCAGTTACATGCAAATACTATACCATTTCACATAAAGACTTGAGCATCTGTTGATTTGGGTATTAGATGGAGGTCTTGGAACCAATCCCCCATGGATACTGAGGGAGATCTATAGACTCTCTTGCACAGCTCTACACCTGTGAGCAACTTTCAGAATTCCAACTGATGTTACTAAATCTTACCATACGATAAACACCACAATTTTAATTTAGATATAGTTTTCTGTGCTAGGATTTGTTTATAGTAGCACCATTATTATTTTACTTGACTAATTTCTTAAGACATTAATTTATCAAAATAAAATAATTGCTCTTTATAATATGTGGTTTTTAAGCAGATTGGTAAAGTTTTAATCACATTTAGGTTCTCTCTTTACAATTAGGGGATAAACTACTTTCTAGATGGATACATATACAATTTTCTAAGAGTGGATCAATTGAAAAATATAATTCAAAACCAGATTATTGCTATAAAGTTAGCTTTTTAAGGGCATATCTGATTTGTATGCTGCCAAATATATAATTGAAAAGAAGGAAAACACATAGAGACACAACAGTGAGAAGGTGAAATATTTTGTTTTTAATGAAGGTAAAAGGAAAATTTAAAACTTCCATGGGCTATCTCTGTGTGTTTTGTAGATAAAGAGAAGGTTAAAAAGTATCTGTTGTTTCCACATGATGACAAAATGCTCATCTTTGTGTCCTGCTGACTCTGATCTCAGCGGGCCTCTTATTCCACCAAAAGAATAGTTCTCTGCTGCCATTAGCACCTAATTGGCCCAGCAGCTAACCCAGAAGAGACCTTTTCTTCCGTGGTGACCGCCCCCCCACAGTGATTTGCACCCACTGACACCAGAGCAGCTAATTCACCTTCACAACCTGTCAACTTCCACTCGGGTCACTTTAACTCTGCCTCCTTTGTGACATGGATCTGCCTTTAAAACGGTGATAATCCAGCTACCATTTCTCCTGGGATTCAGTTGTGATTATATAATCTGTCACAGACCCGAAGGAGTTATAAATACAGGCGGACACTGAGATTTCACCAGGGATAAGGCACTGGAAGGCCTCATGTCAAACAACTTACTTGCTTTCCCTTAGAAGCAATTCTCTAGTTTTATTCATGTACAAAAGCATACAATGAGGGCAGCACTGTTATCAAAGGAGAGTGAGGGAGCTCTAGCCATTAGCCAAGCATAATTTCCCAAGTTATCCTCTGATGTTAGGCACTGAAATCAAAAGCACACACTTTGGAATGAATGATAATTGGAGCACTAAGTGATTTGAACAGTGATAATTGGTGTGTCATTGCCCAATATAAGCAAAACGGAATACATAAATAGGAATAATTCTGTCCTAGTCTATACAAATTTCACATACATTAAGCAATGAAGCTACAATTACCCACAGTACTGGAGCCCCTGGCACTTCAATTACATATGTTCCCTTCAATACAGCTCCAATTTGAACTCTGAGCTCACAGTTAACTTTCTTTGCAATTTTCTAAACATATGTCCTTTATGCCAGCACTTCTGTACATATAATTTGGTAAGAAAATAGTAATCTTGGCTTAAAGCCAGTCACCATCTTATGCTGGCCTGAAACCAATCAAGCTGAAATCTGATTCTCACCTTGTCTTACACAGGAATGACTGACACAAAGTATATTCATCTGCACCCACCTGCCCACCCACCTGCACACCCATGGAGTGGCACACCACCCCTGCAGGCATCAATCGACACATACAGATAGGGTGCTGACTGAACCATGCCTCCCACAGCCACATATTTTTCTAGACTGATATATGCATGTGCTAACACAGATAGTCACATATTGATACACATAAGGGTAGTCCTTTCACCCACATCTGCCTTTATGCAATAGGATAAGCAGAGCCTGTCTCTAAATCATCATTCCCAGAGGTCACTGTTTCCACAAAATATTCAAAGCCAAAGCAAGATCCCAGATACAAGATTCCTAGAACCAAATACACTACAGAACACCATGCAGTACCCACTCATCTCTTACAGTTTCTCAGTGTGCATGAGCCAGCCCATCACTAAAAGAATGCATGTAAAGTGGCATCGCCTAATATTTGCCACATTTATTTATTATTTTTTCCTACCCTTTTTATTACTGAAGCACTTTCAATATGTGGAAAAGGCTAAGTCACCAGTTTTATAGCCATTATATACAGCCTAGGATAAGTAAGCAAGGCAAAAGCAAAGAAAAAGAAAGAGATATACTTCTGGCTATTCTTAGTATGTGAAGTATAGATGGGATAGCTCAAGAAAGCAAAGTATCTATCATAAAAAATGGCATTAAATCCATTCAAAGCCCATATTTTAGTCAAGCAATTTTAAAACTATTCATTTTTAAAATCTGATTCCTATAACCAGAAGCTCTGTGTCAAAAAGTAGTTTGTTTCCAAAAAGATTTATTCAAGTACGTTGTAAAGAACCTAAATCTCAAGGTATGTGAATGCCAGAGATAGTTAAAGAAAAAAAGAAAGAAAACATTTCTCTCTTCCCAAAAGATAAAAAGGAAGGAAGGAAGAAAAATTTACAGCAAAATTTCTGAGACATAAGATGGAGTTCTCCTGAGATGATCAATTTTGTTTCTAGTTTTGTAGGGGAATAAAACATTTAATTTAATAAGAGTTTTCAGAAAAAGAGGAACCACATTTTTCTCACTCATTCACATGTCTGCCAAGGAGTGGCCAAAGGGGTATAAGTATGCAACCACACTGCAAAGTGGAACCAAGGCCCTTCACAAATCTGGGCCACACATACGTACATCCCCAAATTTTAATAAATAAGCAACTGAGAGAGAAAAGCCCAAATATCTCTTTTGAGAACCATACATGGATGGAGGAGAGAAGCAGAGATCTTCACATAAATAGTAATAAAGAAAGGCACCCAAATATAATCAGTCAGTTCTCATGAAACTATTTTAAAGTGCATGTTATATTTAGAGTTTGGCAATACATTCATTTTGATACATTTTAATAATTTCTACTTTTTATTTACAAAAACTGCACATGAAACTGAACAACCAGAAAATCAGAATAAAACATGTCCCTTATCAGACCTCCTGGAGCACTGGATAGCACCTGTAGTCTCACACCCTTATCAGAGTTTCAGTTCTCATAAATTTGGCAAATGTGTACACAAGTACTCAGAAAAAAAACACCACAAGGAGGAAAAGCTGACCGTGGTACCCATTGAGGCATTTCTCCATCTTCTGTCGACAAGGTCTTGATCACAATTCTTTTGCACAGACCACTGACCCAAGGGCTGTCCACCAAGAACACTCTGAGTGACGAGGTTAGGTTTCTATACAGTCATGCTTCACGTCTCCACTATAACACTGAGTCTTTAAAGCAACACAATCTGTGGCCTTTTCCCCTAGGTTACCCATGTATTCTTCTAGCCTTTGTTTCTTTGGTTTCAATGAGGACTCTATATTTGCCGAATCCCTGGGGCATAGTGAACTCATAAATAACATTATTAGTGTCAAAGAGCAGGTCCACGTGATTTGTGGTCTAAACTGAGACACCTTTGAGGGTGAAAGAGGAACTAATGAGATTCTTGAGCAATGACTGTAAACTGGGATTGTCCTGGACAAATGGGGGTAAATTACTGCCCTAAGGAGAGTGGACAGGATCCCAGATCCTAATCTAATCTGATACATGTAAAATCACATATGGAATTTCAGATCAAAGATGCTAATTAGCATTTCCGCTCTGGATAGTTTTGGCATTCTCCTCACTATTTCTTGGCTCTTTGTCAATTCTTGTCCCATCTGGTCCTGATCTTACACTTAGACACTATCTTTCATCTGAGTAAATCTTCCAATATTTCGCTGAGTTTTAGTTAAACTATCCACATAGTCAATTTAAAGTTCAAAAGGAGCATGATAAAAAAATTCTAGTAACCACAATGTTTTCAAAAGGTGTCAGAAGGTCAAACAACAGCTCTTTTTTCTCTGCTCATGCTTTTAAAAAGGGGAAGCCACGATGTTCCAATGTTCCGTTTTTAGATCTATTCTGATTTTAGTTCTAAAAATAAAAAAATAAAAGGCACCACGTTGAGAACACACAAAGAATGAAAGAAAAAATCAGGAGACTTACACCAAAGAAACCAAGCCTGAGGCTATGATCATCACAGGCACTATGTGAGCCCCAGCAGGGTTGGCCACAAACCCAAGGGACACTGAAGAAGCATGGGTACAATAGCACTGCGAGCTAATGATTTTATTTATTGGCTCCTGCTCAGGGGTCAGGTACTTGGGTTCAAGGTTGTGGACTTCAGATAATTTATTTTCAAAGTTCGGTTCTAAGTATAGGACAATTGCCTGCACTGTGTGATTTTATTCCTTCCGAAAATCTACCCTGCAGAAAAGTACATCCCACTAACTTTGTCATGGATCCTGGCAACCTGGCTTTATGTGCCCTGCCATCTCTATGACAGTTGTTATTACTTGTCTGGTTACAGATCTCTTTTGAGAGTCTGGCAAAAGTGAAGATTCCCCACAACCACCAAAAGAAAAATATTGCATAAGTGAAATTCATTAAATTTTGTGCATAACCTCCGGAGTTTGGGGAACTTTTCCCACCCTCATCAAACCCACCCATAGTCAAGTTTGGCCCTTAGAGGGCTTTAGAAAAACTTTTTTTTTAATTTAATGGGCTTAAGAATTTTACCAACTTGAGGGCCATATGTTCACAGGCTAATATTTTTATTCAGGTTAAATAATACATGTTACACTATTACAAGATATTTTCATCTGACAACTAGTAGGATCTTCAAGAATAAAGATACATGACTAAAAAATATGAGCAGCAATAAGACTACAGTGTTATGGTTTGGATGTGGGGTATCCCCAAAAAGCTCACATGTGAGACAATGCAAGAAAGTTTAGAGGAGAAATGAGTTAATTAACTGAAGTGGTAGGATGTGGCTGAAGGGGGTGGGATTTGGGGTGTGGCTTTGGGTATATTTTTTTATCTGGAGAGTGGAGTTTTTCTCTCTGCTTCCTGGTCACCATGATGTGAGCTGCTTCCTTCCCTCTGCCACACTCTCCTGCTATGATATTCATCCTCACCTCAAGCCCTGTGGAAGGGAGCTGGCCTTCTATGGACTAAGAACTCTGAAACTGTGAGTCCTCAAATAAACTTTCCTCCTCTATAATTGTGCTGGTTGGGTCCTTGGGTCCTACCATTGAAAAAGTTAAACAACTAACACGTTTATATTTATCAATAATTTAGATCTAACTTTTCTTCATTTAACCAACTAATAATTATTAGGTATCAATCACGTTTCAGACAAGGTGTTAAGACGTGGGAATAAAATCAAGAAAAAGTTAAAGAGTATAATTCTAATTCTATCATGGCAGCTGATGTTTTCAATACAAAGGTGAGAATTTGGGGGGAAGAATTGGACAAAAAATTAAAAAACCACCATTAAGAACTTGTTGGACGCTGGGTTTTGTGTTCCATCTATCTTTTTAGCCAAATGTAATAAATATTTTTTTGCATAGAAATTGTTTACAAATAAAGACCCTCTCTTTTTTTATATCACAGCAGAATGCATTATAATTCTTATTACTCATATAGAGCACAATTTTTCATAGTCTGGTTATATACAAAGCATATTCACACCAATTCATGTCTTCATACATGTACTTTGGATAATAATGTCCATCACATTCCACCATCATTTTTAACCCCATGCCCCCTCCCTTCCCTTCCCATCCCTCTGCCCTATCTAGAGTTCATCTATTCCTCCCACACTCCCTCTCCCTACCCCACTGTGAATCAGCCTCCTTTATCAGAGAAAACATTTGGCATTTGTTTTTTTGGAATTGGCTAACTTCACTTAGCATTATCTTCTCTAACTCCATCCATTTGCCTGCAAATGCCATGATTTTATTCTCTTTTATTGCTGAGTTAACACAGGGATCCTGAGTAATTTGCCATAGTCACTCAGTGAAGTTACAGAAGAAAGAAATGAGGCCAGTGCTGTGTGACATAAAGACTCTGATTCTAAATGTTGCATATCTGGATTTGCTTTTTGCAAACTAACTTTAGAAACCATGTGGCATATTAATAGAAGAGGGAGACCTAGGGCAAAGGGACTCAATAGAGTCAGTTGTTTGAGATGTTAATGGCTTGAACTAAATCTTGATAGAGCTGAACAAGAAAGAGTATATTTGAAAAACTGAACATAGTCACTAATCATCAAAAGAAGTTAAGAGTAAACGAAAATCAAGAGCCATCCCTAGGTTTCTGACTGAAGTGGCTTGGAGAAGGAAGGTGTCTGAAATAGAATATAAGATAAAGAAGCAGCTTGAAGGAAGAAAATAAAATGTGACAATATCCAGTTCAGATACTTGAGTTGACAATGCATTTAACAAACCTAGCAGACCATTAATATATGGGTCTAGAGTTACAGAAAGGCTTTTGAATCAATATAGCATTCTGCAAAGGGTAGCAAACTGACCCTGGGTATTCTCCAATAACTTTTGGGAAAACTTATGAGACCAAATTATTTAAGTAATGATCACTAAGATATAGTTATATCTACTTTTTCACTGTGATTGTACTTGTATTGATAATCCAAAAATGCTGGTGTATAATTCTACCAGCACCTTAGATGCAGACAGGGAGAGGTGTCCATCACTAGGAGACTGGCAGCTTTCAAACACTTTTTAAAGACTTTTCTGATAACATCTGTGGTGATGTTAATAAGTGTGATACATTTTCTTGTTTTGATAGTAAATGATGAAATATTAACATTTGGAAAATGTATATAACTTGGGGAATAAGTATTTTCCAAAAGACCAGTTCATAATGTTATATCATGTCTGGGTAACAGATCCATTGAAAATGCAAGTTAGATCAATGAATTTTAATGTTATTTGCTATGATTTTAAATTCTATCTTGCAAATACTATTTTTAAAACCACCACTTGGCTGGGCATGGTGTCATACCACTATAATTCCAGCAGCTTGGGAGGCTGAGGCAGGGGGATCACGAGTTCAAAGCCAGCCTCAGAAAAAAGCAAGGCTAAGCAACTAAGCAACTCAGTGAGACCCTGTCTCTAAATAAAATACAAAATAGGGCTGCAGAGTGGCTTAGTGGCCAAACACCACTTAGTTCAATGTCTGCTACTCCAAAAGTAATGAAAATAAATTTTAAAAAATAAAACCACCACTTGTTAAAACTTATAGTTTCAATGAAAATATCCATGATTGTATGAAATACATCTCCCTTTTCCAACCATACAACTGAGACTTAACAGTCTTCATATACTGTAACCAGCTACAGACCATTATTCCTGATGAACATACATGCAAAAATTCTTAATAAACTATTAGCAATCCATATTCAAAATACATTAAGAATAATGTACACTGTGACTAAGTTGGTTTCATCCCAGTGGTGCAATTTTGTTCAACATATGCAAATCAGTAAATATTATTCATCACATAAATAGAATTAAAGACAAAAATAACATGATAATTTCAATAGATGAAAAAAAATTGACAATATCTAGCATCCATTCATGTTAAAAACACTGAAGAAAGTAGGGGTAGGAACTTACCTCCACATCTTAAAGGCTGTATACAATGAAACCAAAGCTAATATACTGAATGTGAAATACTGAAAGCAGGAATAAGACAAGGATGTCCATTCTCACCACTCCTATTCAATATAGCACTTGAAATTCTAGCTAGAGAAGTTAGGCAAGAGAATAGAATTAAAGTGATACACATAGGGGAAAAAAAAAGAAGTCAAATTATCTCTTTTTTGCAAATGACATAACCCTATACTTAGAAGACCAAAGAGCCTCCACCAGAAGACTTCTGGAGCCAATAAATTCAACAAAGTAGCAGAACTAAAGATCAACATATATACTGGTTTTCTATACACCAATAATGAATTTTCTGAAAAAGAAGTTCTAATCATTGGGAAAATGATTTCATTCACAATAACCTCAAAATAAAATAAAAGATATTAAAATATATCTATCCAAGGAGCTGAAGGACCTCTACAATGTTAATTATAGAATATTGAAGAAATACATTGAAGAAGACCTTAAAAATGGAAAAAATAATATTATCAAAATGGCCACATTAAAAAAAAGCAAGTTACAGATGCACTGCAATCTCCATCAAAATACCAGTAACATTCTTCACAGAACTTCATTTGGAAGAATAAGAGACCCAGAAAAGCCAAAATAATACTGAGCAATAAGATCAAAGCTGGAGACATCACAAAACCCAATCTTAAATTTTACTGCAGAGCTACAGTAACAAAAACTGCATGGTATTGAAATAATAGCAGACATGAAGACCAAAGGAATAGAACAGAAGACACAGAGACAAAACTACAGGGATACATACATCTGATCTTTGACATAGGTGCCAAAAACATACATTAGAGAAAATACAGCCTTCTTAGGAAATAGTTCTTGGAATAATGGATATCCATATGTATAAGCATGAAATCAGATTCCTATCTCTCACCCTGTAGAAAAGTCAAATCAAAGTAAATAAAAGACCTGGGGTTTATACTAGAAGCACCAGAACTGCTAGAAGAAAACATAGAATCAACATTTTGAAATTTTGGTATAGGCATCAACTTCCATAATAAGAATCTTAAAGCTCAAGAAATAAAGCTAAGAAACAATAAGTGTTATGCCATCAAGTTAAAACTTTTTTACAGCAAAGAAAATAATTTAGAATATGTAGAAAGAGCCTACAAAATAAGAGAAAGTCTTTTCCCATTTCTCATCTGATAGGGGATTAATATATAAAATATATAAAGAACTAAAAAAAAACAGAAAAACAATAACCCAATCAATATATGGTCAAATGAATTAAACAGACACTTAAAGAGGAAATACAGGAGCTGGGCACCATGTCTTATACCTGTATTCTCAGCTAATCAGGAGGTTGAAGGAGAATTGCAAGTTTAAGTCCAGCCTGAAAAATTAGCAAGACCCTATTTCTAAATAAAAAAGGACTGGGGATGTAGCTCAGTGATAGAGTGCCTCTTGGTTCAATCCTCAGTAACAGAAAAATCTAAAAAAAAAAATGAAAAAGAGGAAAAAATGCAAATGATCAAAAAAATAGATGAAAAAATGTTCAGCATTTTTCACAATAATGTAAATGCAAATAAAAACTACACAGAGATTTCACCTCAATCCAGTTAAATGGCAGTCACAAAGAATACAAAAACATAAATGCTGGCCAGGATATAGGCAGGGAATGGGGCAAGAAGAGTACACTTTACATTATAGATAGTACAACCATTTTGGAAATCAGTATAGACATCTTGGAAATTTATAGAAGACTAGGTATGAAACCTATCCTATGATTCATTTATCCCACTCCCTGATATTTATACAAAAAAACTGAAATCATCACTATAGTGATACAAGCATATCAATTTTATAGCAGCACAATTCACGATAGCCAAATTATGAAACCAATCCAGTGCCCATCAACAGATGAATGGATAAACACACACACACACACACACACACACACACACACACACACAAAGAAATTTTACTCAGCCATAAATAAGGATGGAGCTCAGTGGTAGAGTGCCTGCCTCACATGTGTGAGGCACTGGGTTCGATCCTCAGCATCACATAAAAATAAATAAATAAATGATATTGTGTCCATCTACAACTAAAAAAATATATATTAAAAAAAAAAGAAAAAGGAAGCTATGTCACTTTCTGGTAAATGGATGGAGCCAAATAACATCATGCTAAGTGAATTTAACCAGACTGAAAAAATCCAGGATCAAACAATTTTTTCTCATATGTGGAAGCTAGAGAGAGAAAAAAAGAATTAAAAAAAAAAATGTGTCATGAAATAGAAGAGAGACCAGTATAGTAAAGGATGGAGATTAAGAGAGAGAGAGAAGGGAAGGGCATGGGAAATACTGGGGGACAAAAATCAACCAAATTATACTATGTCCATGTAGGAATACACCATATGAGTTCCACTTTTATATATAATTATAATTCACTAATTTAATAAAATAGATAATAATAAATGGTACATTCGAGCAAGGGAAAGATGAGGAAAAGCAAAGGGGAAGAGCTGAAGAATGAGATTGATTAAATTGTTATGTGCAGCTATGAATACAGCATAATGAATTTAAAAAATTAATGAAAAACAATGCCATTCTTCTCAAAACATTTTTGTTTTGGAAAATAGTATTTTTCCATTAAAATATTACTTACATTAATAAATAATTTGAATACTTATAACATGTTAATAAATGCTTGATTTTAATGTTATTTTAAATAAATTCATGAATATTCTAGAACCTTCTCAACTTTCATATTTAATGCAATAAATATCAAGTATATATGATAATATAAATCAAAGCTCAAAAGGCCTCCAATTAATTTTAAGGATTTAAAGAATTACTAAGAGTAAAATGATAACCACTGAGCTAGTGTATATATTTTAGTATAGTTAAAATATATAGTATATAGATAGTCAGTGAAGTTATAGCCAAGACAAAACATTATTTTAAGTAATATTCAAGAAGAAATCAATAAAAACTATTGCTAATCTCTGGTTACAAACAGTTAAGAAGATTTAAGAGAAATTTTTAAAAAGCCAGGGTTAGATCTGAAAGTTCTAAAAACAACTGAAAGTATAATTGAGAGACATCAGTTTTATTATTTTCTCTAATGTCAAACTTGGTATTTGATAGGTATTTCTGCCTGGTCAAAGCAAGAACAAGCAAAGGCATGCACCTGTACTGTTTGATCCAACAGCCACATTGCAAGCCAAGTCAACACTTCGAAGAATTTCTTTAATAAAATGTACAACAGTAAATCAGCAAAATGGTGGTATTTGGTTGCTGTGATAACTCAAAACTAAGGAAGTATTAATGGAGATGGAACATTGGGAAATCTAATTGATTAAGAATTTGAAAATTCTTCATAAGCAGTTATAAGAGAATCCTGATAATTTTTAATAAGTCTTTCAATATTAAGGACATTACTGATTTCATTGTATTAAAAACCTAATGAAAGGAAGCAGACTAAAATATTTTAAGGGGCTAAGCTAGAGATTATAAAACTACTTTGACACTGAAACATTATAAAGGTTAATAGCCTTCTAAGATCAAAAAAGGAAAAAGAAACTTGAGACTTAATGTGAAGGTTTGAAGAGCATATGGTATTGCTTGTATGTTGTCTGGGGTCCTGTTAGTGTTGATCTGATTTTGCTCCATGACTCATCTGGATTAGAATTTTTACAGTCAAATCTAATAATCAGAGATAATTGAAAGCAAAAAACAGTAATGCTTAGAGAAAAGCATTTTATTCAACGAATCTTTCTGATAAAAACAATATTAATCTGACAGGCCAAAAGCAATATATAGACCTTTGATTCCTTGAATACTGAAGAAAATAATATTTCTACTGAAGTCAGTTACCATGGGGTTATCGTTAAGTTTATTTGGGGTTCTGTGTGTTTGTGAGTTTGTTCATTAAATTTAGAAATATACATAAAACCTCTATTATTTTTCCCTCTTGGACACTTAGAACCTTAGGAACCCCCAAAGCACCACTGCTCCCTCCTTGCCTGCTAGAAGCTCCTCATGATCCATTTCAGAGACCCAGGGCTGCCAAGCAAGAAACCTCTGAGGCAGCAGGTCATCCCACCATAACAGCTCGATGGCACCCTCTAGTGGGCAGTCTCCACGCTATAATTTTGAGGAAGGGAAAAAAGCACAATGTCAGTTTCCAATTCATCCTCAAGTATAATATACCACATTTTAAGATTTTGCATATTTCATAAGAAAAGTTGCTTTATAGTTGATTATGTTCTCAATGAAGAATTGAATTTTAAAAAACAAGAATTGAATACCAAAGTTGAACTTAATAATAAAACCAAACTGACCTCAAAATGGCAAAAGCCTGCTTTTCATCGACTATAAGAGCCCACTCAGAGCCCCCAGAGATAACTTTGGCAATACACTTTGACCATGATGACCAAAAGTAACTTTCCTGCAGAGACAAATTCAATGTAAAAGCAAGGAAAATTCTGTGATATAAGCACAATTAAACTTAAAAAAGGCCACCTGAGAAAAAGAAGAAAAGAAGGAAAGGTGTCTTTTTATGTCAATACATCTGTGCTAGAGAAAAATTCCCAGGTGAGCTTTCTTTGGTTAAGAGATTAGAGAACATACAGAGAAGCTGGGGGGGAAAATGTCGGTAAATCATTCTATCTTGGATAGAAGGTTAATGGGGCATTTGTGAACATGAATTTACACAATTTTGGAGCATGATCAAAAGTAGGTGCAATATTATACCATCATTGTGAAAAATCACTTGCACTCAATTATCTGTATTTGGGTCCATTTCAGAAGTCAATATTGAGGGTTAGTAAAGCATCCTGGAGCTCAGATCACACCCAGAGAAGTGGAATTTCCTGTGTAGAATGCCACAGGGTCAGCTGCAGTGGAATCTCTCAGCAACAGTAAAGCATTATCAGCAGTCTCTTCCTGAGTCCAAACTGAAGATTGATATCAGAACCAACTGTAGGCTTGTTCATTCTCATTGTCTGTTGATTATTTCTACTTCATAATGACGGAAGATTCAGGCATTCAAAAGAAATCTTCTCATAAAATAGTCAAGTAAAAAAATAGATATTTGAATCACATAAACTTTATCTGACTCTTAAGTCAAGCTTCTGGTTTCCAAAGAAAAACAGATAAAAATAATAACATTCTGCATCTCTTTCATTGGATTTGATTTTAACCTGAATGTGTCTTCTAATGCCTTTTATGTTCTGGATTACTGGACAGTGACATCTCAAATACATTTAATCATGAGAGGCAACTGGTTACTTCTTGAGTCAGAAAACTTGTAGTAGAGTCTTGGATCCTGACTGAAAACAACAAGCTTTGAGGTCTTGACAGAGTCACTGAACATCCCTGATGCATGATTGAAAAAAATGGGAGACATAGTCCGTGACCTTTATATCTTGAGGGATTTACTAAAAGATTTTCAAGATCACATATGCAAAAGTAACCAGGATAGAATGCCCAATTAGTGTTCTGTTTTCTAAATGATTGTTGTTTCTCCTTTTTAATTTTTTATTCAACAAACAAATATTAGCATGAACGATCATTTTTCCCAATGAAAAGTGGCAAAATGAGAATAAGGCTGTTTAGTGCAGATGCTCAGAACGTTCAGTCGAGAACGTCCTCTTTGCTCATGTTTTCCATTGTCCCTTTGCCCAACAACTCCAAGTCCCTGCTTTCCCAGTCATACAATGCTTTATAGCAGTGGCATGTCTCCTATATATTATTGTATGGATGCTATTTGATGTGTAACATTCCATATAAATTGTTCAAATACTTTTATCTCAAATCAGGAAAGCTTCCTATACCGTTTCAAATTTTAACACACACACACACACACACACACATAAAATATATATATGGACTTGGAAGTATAAAGTTAAACATATCTTTATAGTTGGAAATGGTTTGCCTTCACAAAGGTGTTAAAATATATGTACATTGCTTGTTTGCTGTCTATTAGGGGTCTATCAATATCTATAGTCCCTGGAAACAGGAAATACTAGAAGAGAAAGATGTGCCTTTGCTATGCTTGATCTTTTATATCTGTATTCATCTTCCAGGGCTGCCAGAACAACAACAACATAGAAAAAAAACGGTCAGGAACTAGATAACATAAAACAATAGAAAATTTTCCTTCAAAATTCTGAGACTAGAATCTGAAGTCAATATGATCCTACTAGAGGTTCCAAAGGAGAAACTGCTACATGCCTCATTCCTACCTTCTGGTAGCTCCATCAATCCTTAATGTCCCTTGGCTTGGATACACATCCTTCTAACCTCTGCCTATCTTTGTGTGCTCTTTTCCCTTTGATTATCTCTGAGTCTGTACCCAAATTTCCCTTTCCTTATGAAAATACCAGTTATTAAATCAGAGCCCACCCTAATCCAGTGTGAGCACACCTTAACTTGATTCCAAGCACAAAAGCCCTATTTCCAAATAAAACCATGAGCAGCCAGCTACCATGGCTGAGGACCCGAACATATGCCATACCTGACTCCCAAATACTAAGTAGAGACCCCTATATTCAAATTCTTTCATTAAAGTCAATGGTCTCCTTGGGTCAAAATGAAGCTTAAATTTTTTTTCATAAGTTAATTATAAACAAAGACAGCAGCTCATTTAAAAAGGAAAATCAATTTTTAAAAAGGCATTGTAACTTGAGCTAAATACTTTAGGATAATATTTAATAAAACTAGCAATTTTTGTAGTTAATAAACTAACAGCAGCCACATTTTATGCAGACATAAGGAAGAATGGAAAACTCCCGTTCCCTTAATAGGTTGACAGTAGATATGTAAGTTTCACACAATGACCCCTGCTCTTGAGGGGCAATTTTGTACAGCGGAGAGAAAACTTTAAAAATGAAACTTACAGTTAGTAACCAAATTTCTAATTTTAAAATGTTTCAATTTCCTCCTTAGCAAAAAAAAATTACAATAACTGTAGTAAGTAATAAGATTGATAAATTCTATATTAAACTTCTTTCATTTTCCCTTGAGCAGGTTGCTAACATATAGCAGGGAAAATGTAAAAAATTTGAACAACTCAAGCCATAGATAATCAAGCACAATAAAAATCCAAGCAGAACTGAGTAATGGAATGACACTAGGCTTCCTCTCAGACTTGAGTTCCAATCCCTGCTCATCTTTTCATTAACTATATGACCTTGAGCACAGTATTTAATTCATTTTAATCCTTACATCACAACATTGCATGAAAAGATTAAAGAGCAAGTAAATGCAAAGCAATGGTCCAAATTAGGTGACTAGTACCTTCCTGATGTCCAAGTGTTAGTCATTCCAAGCCTGTGTATACTTGCCTCAATTAATAAGAATCCAAGAGTCTCTCAGTGCAGTATTTTTTATAAAATTGCCTGTAAAGTTTTCAAAAGAATATACAATGCAGTTTTGCTTCCAAAAGCAGCTTGTTTTATCTAATCAGCATAGTTGAAGAAATGATTTTTCTGCAAAAAAAAAAGAAAGAAAGAAAAAGCTTTACATTAATTTTGTATAAAAATTGGGTAGCAGAGTGATAACGCATGGCCATAATGAGAAAAAATTGGAATCACAGAATTAATCCATGAATTCCATAAAGCAGAATGAACAAAACTTTCATAAAAGACTTAAGCTGGCAACAAATATATTCTCTCAGGCTGGTTCTTTCCCTGCCTACTTGAAAAACCAAGTGTGCAGATGTCTTCACTGTGTTCTTACTGCTTCATCTTTCCCCCCTTTGAACTTCCTCTCCTAAACAATCCTAAGAAACTGAATACAGCTAACTCTACTTTTCTCAATGATCATTTGGACCTCATCATTCAATTAACTACCAAATTACAAGACCTGCTCACAAATTTTATCTGTAAGTCACATCTGCCCAAGTTCCAACCCAACTAAAGATCTAGCTTAAGTAGTCACCTCCCTCAAAAATCTTATGTTTTCTATCTCTGGGAAATTTTACACGTCCTATTTTATAATTGTCAGCATTAATATAGAAAATAAATATTATTATTAAAAATGCATTACAATAGTGTTGTATAAAACTAAACCATCACGGTGATAATATGCAGTTATAAACAGCAGAGTTAAATCATCCCCCACAAAAAAATAAAAAACAACATTACATCTTTCCCTCTTTGCAAGCTCTGCTTACAACTCTCTTCCACAGAAGTTTCTGAACACTCTCCCACTGGCTTCACTCCCAGACATACCCACACTTCTGCTGCAGCCTCCCATCCCTGAATTTTGGCACTTCAGCTACATCTGTGGTTGTAGAATGAGTGTTACATGTGTCCATTCTTTGCAAGAGCTTTTCTGTACTATTCTTTCAGAATTTTCTATACTATCCCCCACGATATAGGAGTACTTAGCCTTCTGAAATTTCTCAACTAAATTGTAGGTTTCTAAAGAACCTGTGCATCAACAAGTCCTCTCTTATACTGGTTGTTGATGCACCCAAATAAATATTGGATGACTTCTCTAAAAGAAGCTTATAACCTAACGTGGTCAAATGTGTTTTAAACTCTAGGCCAATGGAGTCATTATATTTCAGTTGTAGGTAACATGTTCCCTTGACCTAAAGTCTCTATAAACTCTCAAAATGAAAGAACAAAGGAACACAATGTTCCCACGTTTTGTATTTTTACAAGCTGTGCACCATCTTTCTTTTTGAATTGCCACCCCATCATGTTTGAGAAGACTTGGCTGTTTTTGTGCTCAGCTCCATTCATTTCCTTGACGTCCTTTGATTCTGGACCAGCTCCCCAGCTACCATCCTTCCTTGTCACAGAGGTCCTGCCAGTGCAGCTCATTCAGTAGCCATCGTTACAATGAACTATATCCCAGCAGCTCCAGATGGAAGATGGGGGTAAACGGCTCCCCCAAGAGTGCTCTCCGATGTGGTGCCATCAATCAACCTGCAGCTGGGACTGAAGAACCACTCAGTGACTTTCTGCCAAAAACAGCGCAATTCTTACTGCCCAGTTTCCTTCAAAAGGAAAATGTCACAGCTACATGTTTCAGCTTTCAAGAAATTCTCAAGACCTAATATTATGTTCTAACTCATGTAACCATATTTAAGTTTTTCATGACTCATGATATTCAATTTGGTACTATATCCACTTTACCTTCCTCCTGCAAGTATGTCTCTTGTTTGCTTGTTTCTTTCATAAATTGCAATTCAGAAAACCAACTGATAAGTCATTTTACAATATAGTTAGTATGTTAAATTGTTTTTGTGGCTCTTGTCTACTATCTACTTAAGAGACAGTAGTAACATCTGCTGACTGGAACAAGCAGTAGAGGTAAATGGTTCGTTTTTGTCTCCAAAGAGCAGAAGCGGGTGGTTCTTCTTTAAACCAAGATAAAAATTGAGAGGGAACAGCTGGAACTCTGCAGCACAAGAGCCTTGGCAATGCACACTACAGGCGGAACATTCTAGTGATGACTGTCAGGGATGTTTCCCTTTCCTGTAATGCCATCGGTTACATGAGTGGAAAATAGCCACCAGTGAAAAATAGTAAGCTCCATTTATTTTTTATGACAGTAGCTACTATTATAAAGTTTTAGACTCAAGTTATTCACTTACATACATTTAATAATACTATTTATATTATTCTAATAAGTCACTTCCTTGGGAAAACAAAATATATAAGAACAATATAGGGCTGGAGAGATATAGTTCAATTGGTAAAGTGCTTGTCTTGCATGCACAAGGCCCTGGGGTTCAATCCCCCATAAAAAAAATAGAGAGCAATATAGTTTCCCAACATTATATATAACTTTCCTATTCTCTACAACTACCTTCTCTAAGATGCTGTGGATGTGGGTGTCCCTTCTATCAATATCCTAAGTTACATATAGTAGGAGATTGTTCCAGAACTCTGAAAATCATTCTTTTCTGGTTCAACAAACTGATTTTCTTTTCTTCAGTTAGATAAGAAAAATGAGTTTATCACAGATGAAGGATGTCTACTTTACCAACGTTTTCCCATTTCTACACACACACACATACATGCATGCACCCCCCCCCCCCACACACACACACAAATGCTCCTGCTTCCACCCAATTTCTCCTTAAAAAATGGAGAGAGAACTTCCAGGACAATTTAGATACATGTAGAATGGGGACGTCATTATTCCATACAATCATGTGTGCATTAATGCACAGGAGAGATTCCAGGTAGAAGTGATAGCATACAAAACCAGAAAGTGGGACAGAGTTGAGCGATAAAAAAGTTCATAATAACTTGAACAATAATTTGGGAATTGCCATGAAGCTTCTTTATTCTATAGGTGAGGAAATTGACACCAATAGACATGAAATAACTTGCCACATGAATTCACACTTAACAAGCCAAAGAGTTATACTATAGTCAACATCAGGGAGAAAAACATTGTGAAAATATCATTTTGTCCAGATAATACCTAATAAAATATTCATTCCTTCTTCAAACATTTATTGAGCAACTAGCATGTTCAAGTAATTGTGTGGTTTATAAAAATCTTATTGAATCCCTTTTTCAATAGGAAGATAAGCCTAGATATAGCCATAAGGTAAGTATGATTATAAACTCAAGGTATGTATAAATTAAACCTCACCATTTAATACTCCCACATCAAGGCATTAACCCTTTTGATACAGGGAAAAATAGAATATTTTTGGAAATATTTGGGAAATCTCCAAAATCTACTATGTACAAAACATTTAGATTAAAGTCATTTAAATATACCATAAGATTACATATTTAAGTTTGTTAACAGTTTTCATCATACTCAGTGCCATATCTAAAAAATAATCTACACGTAAAGTAAAATCCTAAATATTAATCTTCAACATATGCCCTTTTGATGGATGCTGGTTTTGTTTGATAAATTCCAGGGCTTTGGATTAAATACAGAAAATGGCTCATCTAATTTAATCTTGTCTGTTTATGAAACATGATGTACAGAATCTCACTTAATCCTCACACAAGTCCTCTGAAATGTCAGACAAATACTCGAATTCCTGCCCCATAGGTGGAAAACAGAAGTCCTTGACCATGATTCCAAAAGAGGAAACACACTGAGTCCTAGGCCTCCTGGCTGCTGCCTCATTCTTTGCTCCTCCACAACACATATTAAACAAAAGACAAACTTTGTTCATTCTAACATTTTTTTCAATTTGACAAGAACTTAAGAGGCTCTAATGTGCCCCATTATATGTAATTATATCAAACTCTCATGAAAGTAGTGTACATGTATACAAGTGTCATAACTTCTCTTCTCAGCCAAGGTATTTTAATTGAGGTAAGAGGTCAAGATATTTATAAATGGAATCCTTGGTGAACAAATAAATATAAAATTACCAATTATGAGACACAGTCAATATACACAATATGTAAAAAGAAATGTTGACGTTGGACCACAACATCAGCTTGAAACATTCTTATGTGAGAATTGATTGATTGTTCCCACCAGTACTAGAAAATGGAAATTCCTTGACTTTCCCATTTAAGGAGGTAGGGAGTAGGAGTAGAAGTAGACAAAGCTCTAGGGAGAGACCACTGTCTAGATGCCCTGTTGCCCTTTGGTTTTTCACTACTGAAATTTTACAGACACCAGAAAAAGTAGAGAAGAAACACAAAGTGAATTATTGAGGTGGTGCTGCCATTTCCTAAGCAGTGGGGATGGCCTATCCATAAAACATTAACATGATATGTCTGAGTTTTGACAGGTTGTTTTGACAGGAAGGGTGAAGAATACACAAGCCCTTTGGTGAGAATGGAGACATTTGTTTAGATAAAAACAAACAATTACTATGACTGGTCCACATACCAGCTTCCACTGAAAATCAGAAAGAAAACATGAAAATTTAAAGCCCGACACTGAAATGAATTAAACCTAATTTGTTCACTATAATATGAACAAGCAGAATTAGCAACATCCAGGGCTTTTCTCTCCTCCTTTATTCTTTCAAGAAAGATGCCCGGCAGCCTGAACTATGCTCAGCATTTAATTTATGCCTCTAGTAAATAATTGAGTTGCATGTCCTTTGTACACAATGAATTAATGTGTTTATCCATCATGACTAGAGGGGGATAAAGGATAAAAAATGTTAGTTTCCTCAGCTGGCAAAAGGATCATTCCTTTTTCTAGTAATGATTTTTCACAGTACTGGTTTGTAGGCAGGACCAATCTAACTTTCATTTAAGCCACCAGGAAAGATATTGGCAAAAGACCACCTGTCACGCAATATGTCCACCAAATAATAATGCTGAGAAACCAGAACCACTTCTTTGAATGTAGACTCTAAGCTTCCAAAATATCTCCAATTTTTAATGAGAACATGTTTGTTGTGAGTAAAAACACTTCAGTCCTCAGAGTATGAATTCACTGGTCCCTGGGCCATTTCTTTGTAAATGATCTATTCATATATGTACAAGCTCAATTGTGTTATACTTACTCAAATGAAAGTTATTTGTACCATGGTGTCTTTAACTGGGATATGGCCTATAAAAAATGCTAAAAATAAGGGCATTTATAAAAACAAACATCAAAACATGGCAAAACATTTTTTTAGATAAATGTTTTGCCACATTAGCATAAAAACGGGCATTACAGTAATGTATTCTTCAAATTCTTCTAATTACATAGGGAAAAAGTAAGCCGAAGGAGAAAGACAAATTGCAAATAAGTTGGTTAGTAATTATCATGATAACCAAATGCTATAATTTTACAGAGAAAGTTTTTATTTTCTTTTTGCTGATAAACCAGATTAGATACAACATTCTTCCATTTAAGTACCTCCATCTTAGAGGGACACAGTTAGAGCTTAGGAATTTAGTTCAATCACTTTGAGCTAAAGGAGATTGGAAGGACCTCAAAAAAAAAAAAAGTCTTTCTGATCTTCTCTTGTCCTCTAGACTGCAATCCTGCTTTCTCCTCTAAAGGGAGTCATAGAAGTCAAAATTCCTTTCCACGAGGATAGGTCATAAAAACTAGAATTCTACTTCCCAAAGCAAGACATAAAAACCTAGAAGGATCACTAGTTAACTTTCCCCTTCTCCTTTGAAGATCCTTGTTTTTAGGAGCTTTTCTTCGTGGTGACCAAAAAAGATCAATTTATTTCATTTATTTTCATGTGGTGCTGAGGCTGGAACTCAGTGCCTCACACATGCTAGGCGAGTGCTCTACCGCTGAGCCACAACCCCAGCCCCTTAAAAGATCAGTTTAAAGGAGTAAAAGTTTATTCTGGTTTATGGTTTCAGAAGTTCGGTTAATGGTCAACTGACTCCATAGCTCTAGGCCCAAGATGAGGCAGAACCTCGTGATGCTAAAGGTCTGGGAGAAGCGTGGCAGCTCAAGATGTGACAGCCAAGAAGCAGAAATAGCTTTGCTCACTAGAGACAAAATATATACCTTAAACCACTCCCCCAGTGATCCATCTCCTCCATCCATCCATCCTCTCCAAGCCTCATTTACCACCCAGTGAATCCGTATCAGTGGATTAATTCACTATTAGGCTAAATCTTTCATTTAGTCATTTCATCTCTGAAACATTCTTACATTGTCTCACACATGAGCTTTAGGACAATACCTCATATCTTAAACAATAATAATCCTCATGTGACCAGAGTCCTGCCCCATTCCAGGAGTCAAAATGCCACACATAGGGAGGCCATGAAGAATCCAGCAATTTTTGCTGGGTTTCCTGGCTCAGCTTAGTACCATTGGGTCAGATCCTCTTTGGCTTGAAGTCTACTTTATCTGATAGGAGGATAGAAAACCCTGTTTACATGATCCATGTAAGTCATATGTCTTTTCTCATCCTTTTATCTTCAGTCTATAGATGTTTTTCCCTATGAGATGATTCTTTTGGAGACAGCATATTGTTGGGTCTTTTATTTTTAATCCAATCTGCCAGCCTATGTCTTTTGATTGATGAAGTTAGGCCATTTACATTCATGTTATTATAGAGACACAATTTTTACTTTCTGTCATTTTTATTTATTTCTGGTTTTTAATTTGAATTAGTTTTTCCATTGATTCACTGTTCTTTTAGTGTAGTTCCTCCTTTGCTTTGCTTGTTTTCACTTTTATTTATCATTTTTTTCTTCATGAAATGGCTTATTGAGTGTTTTCTGTAGTGCAGGTTTTCTAGTTGTGAATTCTTTTAACTTTCGTTTGTCATATAGGGTTTTTATTTCATTATCAATTCTGAAGCTTAGTGTTTCTGGGTATAGTATTCCTGGCTGGCATCTATTTTCTTTCAGAGCTTGGAATATATCATGCCAAGACCTCCTAGCTTTCAGGGGCTGGATTTGAAAGATCAGCTGAGATTCTGACTGTTTTCCTTCTAAATGTTACCTTTCGTTTTTCTCTGAAATCCTGTAAAATTCTGCCCTTATCCTGCATGTTAGGCATTTTCATAATAATTTTCCTTCATGTGGATCTGTTGTAATTTTGTATATTTGGGGGTCCTGTAAGCCTCTTGTATTTGATTTTACATTTTCACTCTTTAGGTTTGGGGAAATTTCTGATATTATTTCATTGAAAAGATTGTGCATTCCTTTGGTTTGTATCTCTGAGCCTTCACCTGTTAATAAATCTTAAATTTGGTCTTTTCAGGTTATTCCCTACTTGTTGGAAATTCTGTTTATGGTCTCTTAACATCTTTTCTCCATGGTCAACTTTGTTTTCAAGATTATGTATTTTGTCTTCATTGAATGAAACTCTGTCTTCCAAGATCTATTCTGTTGATGATGTTTTCAGTTGAATTTTTAATTTGGTTTATTGATTCCTTCATTTTGAGGATCTCTGCTTGTTTTTTTTGTTTTGTTTTGTTTTGTTTTTCAGAATCTCTACCTCTTTACTGAAGTGATCTTTTGCTTCCTGTATTTTCCCTCTGATTTCACTCCTTATACCATCCTTTACATTGCAGATCAGTTTAACTATGTATATTCTAAACTCCCTCTCTGACATTTCTTCCACTCTGGTATTAATGGATTCTGTCATTAGAGTATCCTGGTTTGTTTGGGGCAATTTGTTCCCTTGCTTTTCCATGTTGTTTGTGTGTTTAACTATCTGAGGCAGTAGAGTTTCTACCCTGTGGACTTATAATGTCCTTGAACATTTCCAATACCTCACTTTTAGGGGGAGACAAATAATAACAATCAAACAAACAATATACAGCATTAAACCAAGTAGTTCCTACTGTGATGTCTACTATGTTACTTATCACAATAAACAGAAATGGAATGATCAGTTATTGTCTACAATAAAAACAGCAAGTGTACAAAAGGGTTGACGATTTCAAATGGTGGGCAGGGAGAGAACAGAAGTGATATAGGATATGATGATTTTGAGGGAGGAGGAGAAAAGATAGAATTAAAAAATTAAAGGAAGAATGAAAGAGAGAACTATAGAGATTGGTTATTCATAGAAGAAAAGAGAGAATCAAGGGAAAGATAATATGTATGTGTGTGTATGTAGGTATGTATGTATATAAAGTAAATTTTTAAAAAAGTTTAAAAGAAAACTAATAATAAAAGAATACAAGAATGGAAATTATAAAGAATACAAGTAACAATAAATGTTGGCAAGAATGTGGGAAGAAAGATACACTCATACATTTTTTGGTGGAACTGCAAGTTGGTACAACCAATATGGAAAGCAGTATGGAGATTCCTTAGAACAATTAGAATGGGACCGCCATTTGACCCAGTTATCCTATTCCTCAGTCTATACCCAAAGGACTTAAAAACAGTGTACTACAGTGACACAGCCATATCCATGTTTATACCAGCTCAACTCACAATAGCCAAGTTATGGAAACAACCTAGGTGTCCTTCAACAGATAAATGAATAAAGAAAATGTGGTATATATGCACAATGGAATATTACTCAGCTATAAAGAAGAATGAAAGTATGGCATTTGTGAGTAAATTAATGAAACTAGAGAATATTATGCTAAGTGAAATAAGCCAATTCTAAAAAACCAAAAGCCAAATGGTGTCTCTGATTTGTGGGTGCTAACCCAAAACGAAGGAAGTTGGTGAGAGGAATAATAGAAATCCATTGGATTAGACAAAGAGAAATGAAGAGAAGAGAGGGGAAGGGGAATAGGGAAGACAGTAGAATTAATTGTATTTGTGTACACAACCAGGGTAACTCCACATCATGTACAGCCACAAGAGTGGGATCCTAAATAGAATAGCTTACACTCCACGTAGGTATAATCTGCCAAAATACATTCTATGGTCATTTATAACTAAAAAGAATTTTTAAAAAATTGTTCCATCCTCAAAAAAAAAAAAAATAAGAATACAAAGCAATACTAAAATATACTAATCAAACATACCAATCCTCAAAAAACTGTTCCATCAAAAGTAACTGTCTTCAAAACTGTTAGAAATGAGAAAAAAAAAATGTGAGTATGCATGAATGTCCATGTACCATTAAGGTTATAATTAAACAGAGAAAATTTTAAAAAGACTCAATGAAAATTTAAAGAATTCTTATCATTGGAGTTTAAAAGATTCTCAGCTTCTCTTCTTAGCAGTTTTAGGTGGGGTTGTCTGGAGCGTGATGCTCTACCCTCTGGATTGCTGGAGTGAAAGGGTAATCTCATAGGCAGAACTTCTGGAGATGGGGTTCAGGTTTAGGTGGGCTCCAGGCTCTTTGCTGAATGCCAATTAGTCTGGAGACTTTAAATCAGCATACCTCAATTACAATCAGTAATTGCCAGCTCATCCTGGAAGACGGTACCCCACTGATCTCCCCTGAATTCCACTCCTTTGGTGGAGGAGCCAATTCTTAGTCCCCTATGTCACCGGCAGACCCCACATTTCCTGGTCTGGGTTCAGTCTCCAAACTTAATCTCTCCTGGCCCTACCCTTCAGAATTCCCAGCCAAATGTGTTTCTCCCTGCTGGTCCTGCAAGTAGCTGGATCGGAGGGGGAAGAGTTAGAGCCAGGTGGATTTCCAAGACCAGTTGTCCCCTGTGTAACCTCTCTTTGTGTTTGATTTTCTCCTGCTCACTTAAGCTCTCCCTGTGTCATGCAGTACATGTTTACTGGGCCTCCTGAATTTCAGGCCAAACTCTGGTTTGCCAGAAATCAGCCCCCACAGCTGCTGGCCCCTGAGCTGCAGTGTGCAAAATGGTTCCTTCCTTTGTCCTCGGCATGCCACCTGGAGAGATGGCAGATTCTTTCCCAGACAAGGCTATTATGCCATGTGCCTTTCAGTTTAGTAGGGCAATGTCCTTGATCTCTGAAGGATCCATACCCAGAGAGGCCTCAGGCCTCCTAAAAAATGCAGGTTCCTTTAATTCCCTTATCCCTCTAATTTGCTTGCAGAAGAAACACTCTGACTGGTGCTTCTGACCCAACCACAGCAGCAGCTGTGCTGCTGGGAATTTCTTCCTTATTTTATTATATCCAACCCCCTGAGTCCCCAATCTGCTTTGAATGTCCAGTTTTTAAGCTCCAGTAAAGTAACCCCCCCCTTTTTTGTTCCCCCACCTTCCTGAGAAGCTGCCTGCCTGCTTTCTTGGTTTCACACCACACCGCAGCCAGGAAAGTAACCTTCTGTATTCCACCATCTTAAAAAACCTACAACTGATTTTAAGTAATAAACATCACATATATTGTGAAAATTTTCCATGAATGTGAAAAAAAAAAAAAAATGTTAACCAGGGACAAAGTCTCCAATTCAATGACTGCCAGTGACCTGGGCATTATAATGAAGGGTTCCCTTGGGTAGAAATCAGACATCTCTCAGCCTTCCTTGCCCAGCTGTAACATTTTCAGATGCTCTTATTAAATGTTATGTTTTTAGTTTCAACAAATTAATTTTAAGTGCCGTTATGCATAACTCTTACTTTGCAAGTTCAGGAGAAATAAGAAACTAATTGTATTTAGATGTGTATAAATCAAATTATGTTCTCATTTCAAGTTAAAACAAAAATAATGAATATTTTTTTCTATTCCACTTTGAGAGAGAGAGAGGAGAAATAGAGATGGAGATAAATCAAATGGAGATAGAGAGACATATCCTGACTGTGTTGCCCACTCTAGAGAGGTCACCATGATTCACATAGAAAGCATGCATGTGGTCACTAAGCCATTGGCTCCTTGACCATATTTTAAACATGAACCAGGTCCTTCATTCTACCAACAGCCATTGCACACACTCTAACACACACACACACACACACACACATAAATAAATAAATAAATAAATAAATAAATAAATAAATAACGGAAAGGAAACGAGAGTAACAGACTCACAAAAATTGGTGAAGGAGAAAGATGTCACAGAGCAACATTGGAAAAAAGGGAAGAGAGAATAAGGAGAGGGTGGAGAGAAAGTGTGGAAAAGAAGAAATGCAAGGGACCCAGGAAACTCTAGAGGAGTGACTAAACTTGTCCAGTCCCATCCCTCACTGCATTTGGGGACTGAGTTGTTTGATCATTGAGCTTCAACTTAATCTTTTCATTCCTTTCATAATAACTGAACAGTAAATCTATGAGAGAAAGAGGGCTTCCAACTGAGAGCAGCAACAAAGAGGTATTCCCAGGAGGCAGAAGAAATCAGTAGAGGCCCAAACTCCCCAGATCCATTGACTCCTACACCGCTCCCCCCCCACCATACTGTAATTCCTCTTCTTACCCTGTTTTAAATCTTTGAATAGAAGCAAGTGACTTGAGGCAGGATTCCTAGTAACTGAGATTATTTTTTCCCCTCAGGTAAGCAAAATAACACAATGACTAAAGCTCTAGATGGAAAATCAGAGGTCCTCAGTCTCCCACTTGCTAATCTGCAAATCACTTAAGCTCCCCGGGTAAATATTTTAGCTATAAAACCGGACTAATTATTTTAATGAACAAATAACTTATGTGTTAAAAGCTCTTTTAAAAGTATGCATTGTTACAGTTGTTTAACAAATTAACAATAAGGAAATGATAAGTCAAACAGTAGTTTCCAAATTGTAATTGAAGGTATTTTCTTAGCCATTGTCTAAGATCTTTGAGGTTAGTGATACAATAAAAGATGAATCTGAGTGCAACATAATCACATCTTAGGAAAGCTAAAATAAAGGTTCTTAAAAAGTCATGTGCTTCTCTTAAATTTTATTAACAAAGGAAGATAGATTTTAAAAAAATCATATTTTTAATGCTTTTCATGCAAAACAAACTTTGTGGGTTTTATATTTACTTTATAATACAGTTTGAAAGAGAAGTTCAAGAAATGGGAACTTGGTTACAATTGTTGCAGACCTTGCAAACACCAACATCCAGGTAAGTAGAGAAGAAATAGCATATGTAAGAGGAAAATAGTCAAAATTGTTAAATTGCATTCTTGGTAACTCATTAATACAGTACCATATGTGCACGGTGTTTCAGCTTATGAGGTAAAAAAAACACATTCACCTCAAGTGTTTGACTATAATGACACACCCTCATAATGCCAGTAATTAGTATAATGACTTTTGCCCAAGAATGGAGCATATGCAAGATTGTATCTAGTGTATTATAATTATTCACATCAAAGGGAGAGCAGGGTGCATCCAGCTGAGCAGTGTGAGAGACAGCACCCTGCTGGGAGGTGACAGTAGTTTGGATCCTTCTTTTTCAGGGCTAGTGAGCCCCAGTTGGTATCAGAAAGGATTCTCATTGTTCCTGCTTGTTCCTGCCTCCAGGACAGCTTCTTCTGCAGCCCCCCACTGTGGGGCCCTCCATCCAGCAATGAGCCATCTGGAAAGGCAAGGCTGGCCCCAGCTCCCTCTGGAAGTCGTTAGCTCTGTGCCACAGTTGGCTCCCAGGGTCTCTGGGGAGTTGACTTCTTCACAGTCTTTCCTGCCATGTCAGGAAGCTGATTGTACCTTTCTCACTCCACTGTCAGCTTCTACCAGTTCTCCAAATTATAGGACAAATGTCTAAAGCAGACAGGGACTTCCCATGGGAAATGCAAGCTGCTATCCTGAGATTTCTTCTTAACAAGCCCAAGGATCTTGTGGCTAAATTTAAAGGGGGAAAAAAGTCCTACCTTGTTCTCTTTGTGTAGCTTTTGAAAATGATCTAAAATTTAAAATACATAGAAAGAAAACAAATAATACAATAAGCCAAATAAATCTGTCAATATAATAGTCTCAGACTGGAGCCTCAGGGCTTGGAAAGACTTTCTGATCGATCCTTGAGTAGCTGTGATCTCACACAAGTTATCTAACCTAGCTGTTCTGCTTTTGCATCTATAAAAAGGTGTTTGTGTGTGTGTGTGTGTGTGTGTGTGTATGTGTGTGTGTGTGTGTAAAGATTCATGGAAGCTACTTAGCACACAGAACTGTTAGCTATGAGGATAAAAGACATCAGAAAATTATTAGTGCTTCTCTATCACATTCATTCATAAAAAGAACTTATTTAATGCTCCTGCTAGGGAGCAAACTCTATTAATTCCCAAGAAGCAAAGGCAAATGGACAACAATTTCAAAATTATCTTTCTTCCGCTCAAAGATATTCTTTCTTGGTGTGATATGAGACAATACAGTCCTGAGGCATGTTTTCCCAGTAATATTTCCTAATTACTAAACTCGAAGCTATATAGCTTCACAAATGACCATCTAGTCCAAACCTTGTGCTTAGATTTCTTTGTTTACTATTGTTACTGAAGAAAGCAAAAAATCAACCCCCTCAACAATAGGTTAGCTTTACACGACAATCCTTAGAGTAACTACAAGCTTCAACAAAGTCATAACTGTTTTATGCATTATTTGTTCCAAGACTCTTTTCAAATAGCCTTTTCTAAAGTTTACCCTACAGATCCACCCTCCATCCACCACCTAGGACCCCGGGGTCTCTGCCCTCTCTGAGTGCCACAATTCCTCCTCCTCTGCCAGCCACAAACCAGTGCTGGAGGGGATCTTAAGCAGCAGTGTTGAAAAGAAAACCTACAATTTCCATGTGTCAAGAAACATCAGAACAATTCTCCTCCTCTTCCTTTCTTCCTGCATGTGGTTCTTAAAAAGGACAGCTCTATTTGAAATTCTGAGACCTTGCTCTCTTACTTTTTGTAGTACTAACAAATTGTCATGTAGCCCACAGGTTTTGAACATGCAACCCTCCACTGAGCACCATTCCTTGTTTGGATCAGGAAGACTGCTGGAAATATCTTCCCTACACAGAGGTTAAAGCTATTGATGAAGCTTTCTTACAAATTCTACTGTCCCTGTTCTGACCTTTTGCTCACCCCAAGATGAATTGTTTGGTGATCATCACAACATACTCTACTCATCTCTCCTCTGGGTTTTTGCTTCTCTCCTCCCTCTTCCTGGATTATCCTTCCTTTCTTCTCTCTCCTTTATTTTAGAATTAAGTTCTGGAATGCTTTTCAGTGGGAAACCAACCAAGACAGCCCCTGATATTAAAAAAAAAAAAAAAATTATCCAAGGATACTTGTTAAAGAATGTTAAGAAAGACTTTCTTCAGGATTAGGGAGATAGGTACAGGGGCTGTTGCAAGGGGGTCTTGCAGTGGCAAGAGAGATTGGGCTCAACTTCAAATACAGTATGGACCAGTGGGAATTTACAGCCAAGCAATAAGATAAGGTTCAGTGATAGAAAAATACCAAGAGGAGACACCAAGGCTACTGGAGATTCTGCCTAAGCAGGCCTAAAAGGATTCTAACCAGAGACAGGCCATGGTGATCTGACATGACCTGGAAGGTAAGGAGACTGATCGGATAGCAAGGATGATACATTATCAAGGGTGGGATTTCTTGTTAAACCAACTTGGCAGAGTTCTTTGCTAAGACTGGGTTTTACAAGTAAGTGTGCAGGTGGGTCTAGAAAAAGGTTCAAAGCCTAACTAACATTGGGCCAAGAAAAGAATCTCTCACTGCAAACCCATTCACATACCCATCCCCAATTTGGGGGGGCACTCTCCAAACTTCCTGTCCATTCTTAATATTGTCCCCTTTGCAGATGCTGTGGTTGTCTCTGTTTCTGACACCCTGATTCTAAACTGAATCTCCTGGGAGCCCAAGCTATGTCTCATTTTACTTTGGATTCCCAGTGACTGCTACAAAATAGCTCTCAAAAAATGCTATTGAGAGAATTGGGTTTTTGTTTTTTCGTTTTTCTTTCTGTTGTTGCCATTCATTGGCTCTATTTTGATGACAGAACTAAAAACAAGGCAAGGTCCTCTTTGACAAAAGTCATTCACACATTTGAGGACAGCTATCATCTCATGTCATTCACATATTCACTCATTCATTTGTTCATTTGATCAGCAAATACTTAACTGATAACTTTCTTCATGCCAAATTTGATTAGAGATATTATGGAAAAGATCAGGTGAATGAAGTATAAACCTTGTCATTTGGAAGAAAGTAATTTAGGATAGTTTTCCTGGATCTTATCTTCTCCATTGTAACTCCAACATGCTACCTCATCAATTTCATTTTTTTAAACTTTGTTTTAATTTGGTAGTATTTTCACATGGTCAAAACTAAATAAAGTAAGGTACTTTGAGCAATCTTATTTCTACCCCAATATCTACTCCATTCTCACTCGACTACCATTGATAACCACATTTTTAATTCATTTTTATTATCCTGTTTGTTCATGCAAATAAATATAAGCATGATTATATTTTTCTTATTTCCCTCATTTTAAGTAAAATGTAGCATGGTATGTATAAGATTGTGCAACTTCATTTTTTTACTTGACTCTGTCTTGAAAATCTTTTCTAATTAGTACACAAAGGGCTAATTGTTTTTTATATCTACAGAATATTCTATCATAAGACTATAATATAATTCATTTAATCAGTATTTCAATTATAGACTGTCACCCCATTCCAATTTTAGACAATTTTCATATTAGATTATAGACTCTCTTGAGCTAGACCCTATATTCAATTCATTAAATGTAGGGCTACTCTAGCTTTAAAGCAATCATGTCACCCTGCTAGCATCATTAATACACAAGCTTTTTGTAAGTAAAATGCTCATCTTTTCCACATGAAGTAGTACTAAGTCATTTCTCCTCCACTCTGTACTTTAAGTGATTTATTTTCTTAGAAAGGAGAAATTTTACATTTATCATCATGAAATTTCATTTTGTTTCTTTCAATTCATCATTCCCACATTCCAAAACAACTTCTTGAATCTTGACTCTATTATTAATCATATTAGCTACTCCTCAGAAATTGGTTGCATGCACACATTTTGTAAGTATGCCTTCTATTTTTAAACAAATAATTGATCTTCTTCCTCTATAAGAATAAATCTCTCTCTCAGAGGTTGAGATCTCCTTCCTCATTCCCATAATTTACTTTTATTCCTGGACTCTTGACTTCTTCCCCTCAATGTCCCCTGGTTCCATGCTCACTTGATTAGTCCTGCTTTCCACAAGACCCTCACTCTTCTCCCTCCACACACATTACTCATATCCTGCCCTCGGGTACTTCCCTTCCTTTTTATATGCACCTTAAAGAATTCCTCTGGACCCTGCTAATATCTAATGTGTTTTCTTCCTTTTTCAGGTAAATTTCTCAAATTCATGGTCTGTGCTTAGGGTCTTAACTTTCTCCACCCCACACATCTTTCTTGCATGTTCCACAGATGCTGAAAAATCAGTGATTTAGTAACTGAGAACCCAGACTCCTCCCTGACATTATCTGGTTGATGCTGAATAGCAGCTTCTTGCTCTCAACAGAGCCTCCTTTTTAAACTAACCACACTTCTGTTGACTTGCCCCCATCTAACACACTCAGTGAATGCTTTTGAGTATGTACCCTGATTTAAGGTAACAAGACTGAGTTTTAAATACATATACCCAGCCCTCCTTCACATGACTCCTTTAAAACAAGTAATTGTTCTTGCATTTATTTATTATAATATGCATTTATTTCAGTGATACAGCCTTTGCTTAAAACATTTTGCATTTTTTTCTATGGTGCATCCTGCTATATTATCCTAATGGTAGCAAGTCTTTTGGGTTTTTGAAGGGTATGTTTAAATTTACATTTTCACCAAAAGTTACTTGAAAAAAAAATGTTTAATTTCATTAATTGCATTTTTAAAAAAAAGAATAAAATTCTTGTTGAATCTGGGTTTGTATTTCATTTGACTTGGAACATTTCACAGATATCCATCATTCTCAATCTAACAAAAGAGGTGAAAGACCTATAAAAGGAAAATATAGAACACTAAAAAAAGACATTTAAGGAGACCTTAGAAAATGGAAAGAATTCCCATGTTCTTGGACAGGTAGAATTAATATTATCAAAATGGAAAGAGCCATACTGATTTGACACAATCTCCATCAAAGTCCCAATGACATTCCTCATAGAACTAGAAAAAGTAGTTATGAAATTCATTTGGAAAAAAGAGACCCAGAATACCCAAAACACAATCCTTAACAAGAAAAGGAAAGCAGGAGGCACCACAATACCAGACCTTAAATTATATTACAGCATAGTACCTGCACCAAAATAGGCACAAAGACCAGTGCAATAGAGTAGAATACACAAGACACACCTACATAAATACAGTTATGTGATACCAGAAAAAAGTGTCAAAATCAAATGTTAGAGTAAAGGTAGCCTTCTAAACAAATGGTGTCAACAAAACTGAAAATCTATATGTAGAAGAATGAAATTTCCACCATGATATTCTGCCTCAACTTGGGTACAGAGTTATGGAAGTCAGTGGACCATGAACTGAACCTCTGAAATGGTGGGCCCCAAATAAAATTTTTCTGCGTTATGCTCTTTGTTTCAGGTCTTTTGATAACAGCAATGAGTAAGTTGACTAAAACAAGTCTTAACATAAAAATAGGAAATCAGGATGGACTACAGATTGTGAGTCTATGGTGCTAATTCAATGTTTTTGAAATGAAGTGGCTATTAGCACCATCTATCCACAAGGATGAAATTAGTCATGATTATAAAAGGCCAGAAATGAAAGATCACAGTGTATTTAGATGAAAGACAAAACATTACTGTGGTTATCATAATGTTCTAAATTGGTATTGACTTTTTTTTTAATTCTAGAAAATTTGGCCAATAAGTTCAATATTCAAAGTAAAGTACTAAGGTTGTCAAACTGAAGAAATCAAAATTACAGAGCAATATTCTGCTTATAAGCAAAGCATCTTAAATATGAATTACAGGTTAAAAGTATAAATATATTCATACTAACTAAAAACATCGAACAGAAGAATGCTCATTAAGCCATACGAATATCACACATACACATGTATATGAACATAATTATTTTCTCCTTATGTACAAATTTTGGGAATATTGAACTAATGACACAATTTCTTAGTTCCTGGTGAGGACCTAATTTCTGGTTTATAGAAGGTGTTTTCTAGCTTGTTCTCACATAATGAAAGATAAGAAGGTTTTGTAAGTGTAATAATCCTATTCCAGAAAGCTCCTCATAATGATTGCAATATATATTATTGTTATTATTATATGTTAGAGTAAAGGTAGCCTTCTAAACAAATGGTGTCAACAAAACTGAAAATCTACATGTAGAAGAATGAAATTTGATCCCTTTCTCTTGCCCTGCCCCAAAGTCAACTCAAAATGGATCAGAGACCTAGAAATTATACCCAAAACCCTGCAACTGCTAGAAGAAAGTGTAGGCCCACCACTCTAACATGTCTGCACAAGAACCAACTTCCCTAACAAAGACACCTAAAGCATAAGACATAAAATAAAAAATCAATAGGTAGTATGGTATCAAATTAAAAAGCCTTTGCACAACAAAGGAAACAAAAACATAAAGAGAGAGCCTAAAGAATGGGAGAAAATCTTTGCCATCTGCTTCTTAGATAGAACATTAATATCCAGAATAAACAAAGAACTCAAAAAACATACACATACACAAACAAAAAAATAATAATGACCCAATCAATAAATGGGCAAAAGAACTGAACAGACACTTCCCCCAAAGAAGAAATACAAATGACCAACAAATGCATGAAAAAATGTTCAACATCTCTAGCAATCAGGGAAATGCAAATCAAAACTACTTTTGAAATTTTACCTCACTCCAATCAGAATGGCAATTTTCAAGAATAATAATTATCAAGAATAATTATAAATGTTTCAAGTATGTAGGGGAAAGGTACACTCACACCTTGTTGGTATAACTGCAAATTAATGTAACTATTCTGGAAAGCAATTTGGAGATTCTTCAAAACACTAGGAGTGGAACCACCATATGACCCAGTTATTCCACTCCTTGGTATATATCCCAAAGATTTAAAATCAGCATACCACATTGACAAAACCACATCAACATTTATAGCAGCTCAATTCACAATAGCAAAGCTATGGAACCAACCTACGTGCCCTTCAACACATGAATGAAAAAAGAAAATGGGGTATATAAAGAAGAATGGGGAGCTAGAGTTGTGGCTCAGTGGAAGAGCGCTTAACTCATATGGGTGAGGCACTGGGTTCGAGTCTCAGCGCCACATATAAATAAATAAAATAAAGGTCCAACAACTAAAAATATATTTTTTAAAAAAGGAGGAAGAAGAAGAAGAATGGCATTATGGCATTTGCCAGTAAACGGATGGGGCTGAAAACTATCGTGCTAAGTGAAACAAGCCAATCCCAAAAAGTCAAAAGGTTGAATGTTTTCTCTGATATGTAGAAACTAATCCAAAATAAGGAGGTGGTATAAAAAATAAAATAGAAGGAAGATCAGTGGAGCAGACAAAAGAGAATGAGGGGAGGAAGGAAGTATGGGATAAGGAAAAAAGAGTGGAATGAATCTGAAATAACTTTCCCATGTAATATATAAATACACCACTGTGAATCCCACCATCATGTATATCCACAAAACATTAATTTAAAAAAACTGTAAATAAATAGCAGAAAAATCAGTAGAGTAGAGGGAAAGCAACAGGGGGAAGGAGATGAGGCAGAGAGAAACAGGAAGTACTGAGGACTGAATTAGAACAAATTATGTACCATGTTTTTATAATTATGTCAAAATGAATCCTAATGTTATTTATAACTGAAAAGAAACAATAAGAATAAAAAACAAAGAATATTTTACATTGTAGATTGATTTTCTTATGAAACAGGTTTAGAAAGCAATTCTGAAAAAAAGAAATTAAAATATTATTTCAATAATGACAGTATTTTGTTAAGATGTTGTTATTTTTAAGGAGACTACCTTAGGAGCCAAAATCCCTTTTAATGCATATTGATTTGGTTTGTTTAAAAATAAAGTCCCTTTTCTTATCTAACTGGAATAATGAAACATTCATCCCAGCCTTCACAATACTAGAATGAATAGGATCTCAGGAAGAAGAGGCCCTTTTTTAAGAATTCACTAGTTCCTGGTACAACTACAGAGTAGCCATTGACAAGTATATGGACCAGTAACAGGGTTGTTTTTATTGTTAGAACGCCCTAGAAATATCACTAACAGGAAGACAGGAATGGAGAAAAGGCATTGCTCTCTATGTGAACTTGAACTCATGTGGTCATTGTGAGAGAGACAATTGACTGGAGAAGCTAGGAAAATGTTTATAAGTCCTTTAATATTTATAATATAAAGTATTGAAGTGATTATACTAAGAGATAGATAGATAGATAGATAGATAGATAGATAGATAGATAAAGTTTTAGCTCCTGCAATATTGGAAGGTGATGTCCCAAGATCTGTGAACTTGGGACCAGCTTCAGGCCCAGGACAGCCATTTATATAGTTCGATGGGACTCCCCAAAAACCTGAGAATCAGGATGCTTGATGGTATAAGTCCCAGTATGAAAACTGGCACATTGAAGACTTAGAAAAGCTGACTTTTCAAGTCAAATCCAAAAGCAGAAAAAGATCCATGTTCCAGAGCAAGCAGTCAGGCAGGAGGGGTCTCTCTTACCTATATGCTCCATTCAAGTCTTCAGTTGGTTGATGACGTAAGCTTACACTAGGTAAAGTAATCTGCTTCACTCTATTTAGAAATTTAACTGTTAATCTCATCCAAAAACACTCTCGAAGACACATCCAGAATAATGTTTGGTCAAATATCTGGGTACTCTATGGCCCACTCAAGTTGACACATAAAACTTTACATCACATGTTTTTAAAAATATGGATCTCTGAGAATTCCTCTTACATAATTCAAATTATAAGTCAACACTGGAAACTCATTTCCATTTTGTAGTAGTAGGGGCTGCCATAGTCCTTGCTCGCCCCTCCCTATGATACTGTGCCCCTGCATTCACTTGGTCTTCCTAGCTATAATATGCACACAACTGAATTTTGGATTCTCTGGTTTAAACTGTATTGTCTAAAAGAGCTGACATTGGTCTTTCTGGTTTATGTGTGTGTGTGTGTGTGTGTGTATCCACAGGCACACACATGTGTGCACACACATGTGTAGTCTCATAGCTATTACATTAGACCATAAGAAAAACTAAGAAGCATAGAGACCACTTATATAAAGGGGACACCTCCAAGAAGAAATAAAATTGATGTGCACATAGCCGTCCCAAAGGGTTCAAAAGGATTTGAAACACCCTAATCCCTACTCCCTATCCTCTGACTACCCCAAGGTGCAGAGAGTAGCAAAAGTCACCATAGAACGCCCTGCTGGACTCCTGGGGCATTAATTCTAGAATGAATTATGCAGACACAAAAGCATGTAATGCTGGGGAAAGAGACTGAATCTTGAAGCAGAACAACAAATCCGAGAGCTTTTGCACTGATTGAAATAGAAGCGCTTCTGAAAGTGAGTAAATACCCTAGGAGATCAGTAACTGCACTTTTTTAAAACATTGATTTCTCAATCCTTAATTTTAGACAAATATTGGCAGTTTCTTAATGCCAAGAGGCATAAGTGAAGATTAAGTACTGAGCCAGACAGCAGCTTTAGGCTAAAAGGAAAGAAATTCAAACTCCATTACAAAAGTAGTGATATCCAAGTGCTGAATAAATTAATGAGCATTTCTACCCACTAGATACCTAACATCATCTCCTTGTGCTATACTCTCCAGGTGAGCTTAGATGAGCATCATGTTGAAATATGGTGGACTTTAAACTCCATTAGGATAAAAAAGAAAAAAGCATAGCATATTCTTTTACTCTACTCCCCATGGCTTTTAAAAATTGGATACTTATATATAATAATGCCTCAGTAAATATTAACTAAATGAATGGATTTAGTTTTCTTAAATATAATTCTCATAGTTAAATACAACATTCAAGTTACTGAGGGACTGCTGAGTAAAGAAAATGAAATTGTGATAGATAATCACATACACACGCACGCACACAAGAAAAAACATTTAGGAGGATCTATCTTGCTGTTAAAAAGAGCAAATCAGTTTTCATATTTATAAGTATGATTTCAGTCATGGTACATGATCCTCTTCTAAAACAGAGTGCTCGTACCTCCCAAATATGAATAGATTCTTAATGCCTTTCCCCACTTCAATTCACCTAATTTATACTTGACAGCAGTGGTATACATGGAATTTCCAATTCTTCCATGTACAGAAAATAGAAAAATCAGAAATCGGGAACAGAAGAGTCACCTTGAAAAAAAAAAAACAGACATAAAGGATACAGAGAACAGAGCTCCTCCACAAATCTCTCTTTGGTGTTTCCTTTTTGTCAGAATTGTGAGATGTTAGCAGATTTTGAAAAGAGAAATAAGATGACAAACTGGTTTTTTAGAATGAAATAACATGGCAGCTTCCTCACACTCTCCTGGTCTGAGCTGGCAGGACAAAGGGAGAAGTCTGCAGCAAGACATAGGTCCAGGAGGGAGGAAATGGATTTACCTTAGGACATTATGGACAAGAATGGAAAGACCAGAGCATACACAGGAAAATGCTTGAAGGGTCACTTTATAAAGATTCATGTCTGTGAAAGGGCCTGAGAAAAGAAAAAAATCAGTGCACTCTCAAAGGTTTTATTCCATATGATCAGACAATGAGGACTTCATTGACAGAAATGAGACAAAACTAGAAATCATAAAATCAGTCCTGCAGCTGCCACATCTGAAACAATACTAGGAAATATCTTCTTTGTGCCACAGTTTTCTCCTCCACAAGGTAGAAAACATAACATGTATTCCCGCCACTGACCCACACTGACGAGTTGAACTGGGTTCAAAAGAACTGGCTGCAACATTAAACTATGAAAATAGCAAAAAAGCGCAGGACACAAAAGTGATTTTCTTATCCTGGTCAGGACTGCTCTGTGACCTCAAGGGTCCTCCTCTTCCACGCTGGAAAGCAAGAGAGCAAATGCACCCGGAATCGCTTTATTTATAGGGAAAAGACAACAAAAGATTTTTGATAGAATATTCTACACCAAATAAGGCAGGAGACAAGGTTTCAAAGGGGGTTGCCCAATCCCACTGGGTAATGGTCAAGTCCAGAGCCAAAGCAAACTTCTTTGAGAAGCAAAAGTGAATGCCACTTGCTTCGCGCACAGCGAGTGGGGTTCGATGCCAGACCTATACCCCCTTTACTCAAGGCTGAAAGGGGATGCTTAGCAAATGGGCGGGGCAGCCTCTCACATTCTAATTTTAAGATTCTAAGGTGGATTAATTGAGATGACATAAAGCACTTAGAACAGGACTCTGCAACACTAAGTGACTGTCAACACTAAACACAGTCACAGTAGCATTTGAGCAGCACAAAGATGAATCATTAACTGTTTTATCACCACTGGGTCTCTAGCACTTGAGACCCGAGGAGAAGTTGCCTCTGTGAGGTCCAAAAGTGCAGTCGGATTGAGGGATTTGGGAGGAATAGGAAGTCCCACAACTGGCAACAGAAGGAAGCTGCCATTAACTGTAGATGGAAAGAAGCAAGAAGAGGAAGTGGTTTACCTGAGGCTAGAGTGGTACAAAGGGATGAACCATCAAGAGCCCACACCAGAAACAGTTCCCCAACTTATTTGCCTCCCATCTTTCCACTGTCTAAATCCAACTAGAGGCCAGGGCCAAGAGAGCCAGGATCATGCCCTCTGTGGAAATTATCCTCCTTCAGCACAAAACAGGGCAGAGAAGAACCAGCTCAGCACCCAGTGAATACACGTGGTTGTTCAACATACGTGAATGTGATAGTTAAATCCAAAATAATAGGCTAAACTCTAGAGATGAACAGAAAATAAAGAAGCATATTCTAAAGGATGCCCTCTTTAAAGGAATGAGAAGAGAAAGGGAGGTTTAAAAGGAGCAACACGACATTTGTTGAGGGCCACTACAGTTTTTCATTACTATTTATCATACACTACAAATTTTCAAGTGAATTTTTTTTTTTTTTTGAGAGGGGGTTTACCCAGGATTGAACTCAGGGGCACTCGACCACTGAACCATATCCCCAGCCCTATTTTCTATTTTATTTAGAGTCAGAGTCTCACTGAGTTGCTTAGCGCCTCACTTTTGCTGAGGCTAGCTTTGAACTCACAATCCTCCTGCCTCAGCCTCCTGAGCCTCTGGGATTACAGATGTGCACCACCATGCCCAGCATAAGTAAATGTTCTCAATGACCAATTTTTGTATTCCACATTTTGAGTCATACAAACTCTGTATCCACTTTGAGGCTTCTGGTGTTCATTCTTTATTAGAACATAGAGATCAGTCTTCAAGAGTCCACTGGTAAGAAAGAAATGAATACAACAAAAAGAGGGGTGGGGGAAAGCAATGGATTGTAGTCCTCATATTTCTAAGCAAATTACTTTAAGTTAAACTTAGAAAAGTTGAAGTAAGTAGATACCAGATGTCTTCTCAGAGAAATCAGAAAAGCAACAGAGTGAAAAGTCATAGAAAACATAACAGAGAATAAGGTCAAACTTCAGAGTTGAAGGGGATACTTCCCTACACGGTGCATCTTTGGAGATGGAGTACATGACACACTGAGTAATTCTAATTCTGAAGAGGATACCACATCTGTACAGAGTTAATTAGAATGTTTGCAGGGTTTTGGAGATCTACAATCCAAGATAGGGTCTAATTTTATTGATATCAAGAGTTCCCACAGGATCCTTGTAAGTTTTAGCCGAGTGACCAGCTGCTTCAGAGGAGAAATTTGGTTGATGTTGCTGCTGGAGGTAGTGGTTCAGCTGCAGAAACTCTGCAATTGATAAAGCTCAGATAAATCCTTATAGGACAAATGAGTGAAATGTTTGTCCAGGATCCACAGGATTTGTATTTTTTTGTAGCTGTCTTTTTGAAACATCTACAGTTGCCACCAATGACCTATCATAGATCTCCTAATAAACCATGATAATCTAAAGTTTGAAACACTACTTTTGTTTTGCAACAATAGTTAATCGAAAGTACTGAAATCATTTTATATGAGTTCTGTTTGAATTGTCTCTAGACATGTTTAGGCTGAAAGAAATATTCAGATAATGTTTATTGCACAAAGAGATAAGAATGTCAACTCTCTGTTTTCCTGGCACAGGGAAGTTGAGAGTGACTTCAAATAATCACCAAACCCCTGGAGTTACTTTAAGGAAAAGCTCAACCATATAGCAGTACAGAAAGACAGAAGGTATTTTAGAATTTTGAAGAATAACTGTGTAATCAGAAGCATTTTAACTCCATTTTACCTTGATGTCCCCATAATATTGAACTTTGGGTAATAAAACTGCATGATTGGGGCAGAAATACTTGACTAAAGTAAGGTCTAAATCATCCTTAGAATGTGAGGTGAAAATTTGTTTTCTTCACCCTACATTTCCAAGGGCCTAGAAAATACTTAGCACATAATAAGCACTCAATAGACAGCTGCTAGGTGAAAATTAATGAATGAACACTTCAACTTAATTTAAAACATTCATCTGCAGAATAGAGAAAAGCACTAAATAATGAATCATCCTTGGGCCTTGAGTGAAGACTTAGCCTAAGGGTAACTGAATTAGATTATAACAAACTTGGCCTGAAATTTTCCTATTATGGCTCAAGAAGATCTTCGCATAGAACCAGCCCATAATATTCTCAGAACTAGCCTATCCTAATACTAAAGTCTCCTCAAACCATTAAGTCATAGCCTGACAAACAGATGTCAACCATAACAGGTGTCGCCTATATTTTAGGGATATTTGTAAATGTTCTCAGTGGGCATTGAGACAACAAAATTCTTTTATCTAGTTTAGGCAAGTGAGATAATCCATCTCATCCTAAATTTAGTCTCTAATGACCCCAACCCTAGGTAATTTCTTCTTTGATTTCACATTAAGAGAAAGGAATGTTGATAAAGAATCCTTGTAAAATCCAGCCCTGAAGGAAAATGAATTTAATTTATTTGTCTTTAATTTATCCTGGAAACATGTTTCTCATGAGTGCATCAGGGCCTCCATCTGTGCTTCTAATTTTTTTTTTTCTGGTAAAACCAGTGCTGTGAATAGATGACTGATAAGGGATATCTTGGATTTAAACTTGGGTTTCAGGTTGCATTCTTCCTATTCACTATTTCCAATTACATGGATGTGTTAACCAGAGGCAAAAAGTTACACCACCTGGCTACCAGGCATCGGGTGACTGGGTATAAGCAAACCAACACACCTTCAGTATCCTCTTAAGGAAATGTTTATATAGCCACCTGCTGAGAAGCCAGAAGCTATGGTTTTAATTTTGGTGGTTTTGACCGTCTCCCTCTTTTATTTATTCATGTGTATAGAGTGTACTGATTGCTTACTACACGTAGGGCACTATGCTAAGAGTTGGTCATATGTGGTGTGAGGCCAATTTCCTCTAGGTCAAAGACATCACTTTAAATTGAAAGGGGGATTCTGAACTGGGTTCAGAACACATGGACTGGGTTCAACTTAAGACTGTTCAGAACCTTCTGTATTCTGGGCATTTCCACATTAATTATTACAGGTGATATACATTCTCACATTCTTTAAAGTTTTTTTAAAAAATGAGACAGCAATTAATTAGCCCAAGTTACAGAGTTAGGGAATAGACATGCTTCATTCAAACACTGAGTTCTCTCTATGACCCCACCTGTTTTATTGTTGTTGTTGTACTAGAGATAGATCCCAAGGGTGCCCTACCAGTAAGCTACATACACAACCCTTTTTTTATTTTTAATTTTGAGACAGGGTCTTGCTAAGTTGCCCAGGCTGGCCTCCGACTTCAATGATCCTGCCTCAGCTTCCTGAGTTGCTTGAATGACAGGTATACAGGTCTGACCTTGCCTGGTAGAACCTCCCCTTTTATGTGCTGCATTTATTTCCCTGAAACTAGCTCACCTAAATTGGTGTGAGGCAAATAAACATTTTATGAGGAACCCAGAAATTCCAAAATTCACTAAAGAAAGACACTAAATTTTAAAAATAGGAATAAAGTCAAAAACAAACATGGTGATTCAAAAAATATGACAAGTTAATGTAGATAAAAATCCATTAAATATAAAACTAATTTCTAACATTTGATAAGATAAAGGGATCCCTAAGAACTAAACCAAATCTTTGATGTACCAAAAAAACATCAAAAGTCAAAGATGTAAAACTAATTTCTTTTATGTCCTGAGAAGCAGGTCAGAGGTTAAAAATCTCAAGTAGAGTTTCTTGGACAAAAGTTTCCTTTGTTTGAAACTCAGACTGGAAAGTTATAGTTGTGCACCAATATTTTTTCAAGCTAGAATCAGTCCTTGGCCTAGCATGCAATTTCCTTCAAAACCTGGCGTTGACATCCTCTTCTAACTCAGACCAACCCTCCAATCTGATTTTCAGAGTGTCCCCTGAGCCCTTGTAATAGACCATGCATTTCCGGATAATAACAATTAATTCTATATTGTAGTCATTGGTTACTTATCCATATTCCCCATAGTTGACAGTCTTGAAGGACAGAGACTAGATCTGTAGAGGTGGCATGTTCTAAGTGTATAGTCTTGTGCCAGACCCAGTTCAATGTGCTTTTCTCATTTTATTCTCAAAATAAGTCTGTGACCTAGACAATATCTCCATTTTACAGATAAGAAAACAAATAAAAGAGATTAAATAACATGCCCAAGGCCAACAACTAGTACTTTATATCTAGAAGTCAAATCCAGTAAGTCTAACTGCAAAACCTTTCCACTCAACCACACTGGACTCACTCCTTTATTCCTGTTTTTACTCCCAGTCCCTAATCCCAGCCCTAGCACAGAGCAGTCGCTAGCTCCATAAGTGTTGGGGCCTGATTGAAAGCCCAAAGCGGCTCCACCAGCAGCACTCACCCAGCTGCTTATAGCTCAGCTTTCACAGGAGATTTACCGCCCACACTAAAATTAAATTAAATTGCTTTCCCTAACTACCACTGACCAACTTGTGAAAGGAGACAGGTCAGAAATATGTTATGTAGCAAGGGGATATCAATGCCGAACCAAGTCCCCACAGGTAACCCAGTAAGTGGTATTTGAGAGTTGACTGTATTTGATAACACATACTTAGACCCAAATATCTCATGAACCTCATGAAATATTCATGGCTTTATATTCATGAAACCCTCATTGTGATTCATAAATACTAACAATAATATTTTACCAAGGGCAGAAAAAGGGGGTTATAAAGTTAAGTGATTTGATTTGGCAAAGATCTGTCAGTAAATCTCTAGCTAAGACTGAAGCAGATACTATAAATCTAACTATGTAGTCTCAAGAGGGAAGAACTAGTTTTCTTCTGCTAGCTCTCTCCTAGTCTCTGCTTACCTACATTTTGCCTTTTTCATAATTGTCTTTCTTCTTTTTTCTATGATCTCATTCCACTCTCTGCCAAACGTTTCCCTGGTATAATAATTTAACTCTCCTATGAGTGAAAAAAGAGAATGAACTGTGATCAGCTGTCAGTTTGTGAGTTAGAAGTGAAAATGTTTTGCTTTTTACATTAGTTTAAAAAAAAAAAAAAAAGAGCGAGTTATGAAGTAGAGAAATTGGGACAGCCTCTGTGGGAGCCAAAAAGAAGAAACTTCCTAAATTCCTTGGAGAAGCTTCACCCTTTCCCTTTTCAATAAACTCATCTTTCCCTGCAACTACTTAGTAGTTATGGAAGTATTGCTGATAATTTGCTCTGCAGTTGAACCAAGTGATCTCTGAAATGAGCCCAAAGGCAAAATTTTCTCTGTGCCCAGAGGTCTGCCAGAATCATACTGGGATTTTAACATTCCATGTATTCTCATCCACTGTATCCTCAAAACAAGACCAAGAAGATGGAAAGCCAACTTTCCTCTGGCATTTTTCCAGCATTAACTAAATAGTGCATTTCTTTCTAAAATCCTTCTCACTATGACTTTCCAACATAAGACTGGCAAACTTTAACCAAGCAATGTTAAAAAAAAATAGAGAAAATTCAATTGTGTCATTAATGCAGGAGAAGTGTATGAATATTTGTAATACTTTATATCATTAGAAATCCATTTCTTAGATAGAATGGACCTGAAAAACATAATTCTTCTCATTTAACAGATTGATTTATAATCATAATATTGAGCAAATAATAAAGTATAGATCAGCTGGTCTACAGATCCACCACAAAAGTATCAATGTGATTTAGATAGGCTTAAAGTGTTAACACAAAATCAATGTTTGATATATTAATATTTAAATTTTATGCTGAAAATGCATTAAGGATTTAATGGAAGAAAATAAAATTATTCCAAGTTTCCAAATTAGTAGACATAATGCCACAAACAACATATCATTGTCACTGTTTCCTCAACTTAAAGTTCTAAAGTACAGTGGTGGTGGGAGTGGTGGGAACTGTATAATTTTTTTCTTGTATAATAATAATTTAACTCTCCTCCTATGAGTGACAAAAAAATGAACTATGATTAATTGTCAATTTATAAGTCAGTATTGAAAATTTTTTGCTTTTTATATTACTAATAATCCGAATGCCTATAATTTTTAAAACTAATTTCAAACAACCCTATTCATAATTATTAAAAGTGAATAAGCAAAGAATGAGAGCAAAGATATATAAAAAGTACTTCAATGCATTTGAAATATAATTGGGCATGTGGGAAGATATTCATCACACATCATAAAAATAAGAGCTGAAATATTAGAATCCATATAGCAAAAAAAGTAACGTTCATGAGCTCTAAGTGCTATTAGCTCTACTTTGGTGAGATGTTCTTCAAGTTATTTTGATAATTAGAGTTTGGTGAGATCTGAAATACATTTCTCTAAACTGTGAAGCACAGTTATAATCAATGTCTTTGCTGCAGGTCTGAGTGTAGATAAAAATTTAAGAAAAGTAAACTTACTTTCAACATAAGCTTTTCACACAAACTGAATATTATATGAGAATTTTAGATTATCTTTAAGGTCCATTTCTTCTTTCTTCTAATCATAAACTCTTTGGCAGCAATCTGGGCCCCCATCTACTGGTCAGCTTGAGAATTCATGAAATAATTTATCCTGTTGCTTTGGTTTCTGCTGTTGCTTGATATTGGTACCCATTCCCATTAGCACAACACTGCAAAACTTACATGCTTCTCAATAGTACTTTTAATGCACGGTCCACAAAATAAAAGGTGCAATTTTATCTTTGCTATTTTTCTACATTAAGTGCTATAAATATCTCTAAAATACAGAAAAAAGAAAATTAACTTAAGACATTATTTTTGCTGTGTCTTTTCTTGAAAATATGCATGAAATCCTTCAAGGTATTAAAGAAACCATGAAGCAATTTTATTTGAAGAAAAAAATCTTTCTCAAATGACATATATGTCCCTTGCTTTTTATTATTTCTTGCTTCTAAATTTTCTTTCAAAAGGGAAGAGCTCCTGATAGTTCAACTACAAGATCTCCAAGGTTCTTGTCGGGTCTAAAATTTTTCAGTTCTGCAAAAATAGATTGATGAAGATAATTCCCAAGAAATATTTCCTTACAAAATCAATTCTGACTCAGATCCTAAAACTTAAGAATTGGAACTAAGGATATTTTAAAGCCAGATAAGAACATTTCTTTATTATTCATAAGCTGATCAACCAGATAACGGAAGAAAAATTTTCCAAAGACTTTGACCATAACATTTTCTTAAAATAGCCTTTCCTTTCTTTGTTTTCATTTTCCTTTCTTTTTCTCTTTTATTCTTCCTTATAACTGTATTCTTCAAGGTGTTCAAATGTCTTCCCCCTGAGATATTAAAATTCAAGCTTCTTATCATCTCCTTGACACTATTTTAACATACTCTTAAATAGATTTTATAATTCATCTGCAATGAGCCATATTGTTTCATTTTGAACAATTAGACTTGACATCTATAGTCAAGGAAAATTAATAGATATTTTACCTGGAATTACTTGAAATCTCTCTTTCTTTAATTTTTTCTTATTTGTTTCTCTAATCTAGATAAGATTTATATTTCCAAAGAAAAACAACCTACATATGCATAGAATATTAGCAATTATATCAATCTTGGGGAAACAGGAATAAAAATTTCACCAGGAGGATTTCATTAAAGCCAAGTAAACGGCCGATTCTGGAAGAAGAAGTGTACCGCTTTAAAATGAGCTTTTACTACATTCCAGGCTAAGTTTCCCTAGGGGAAAGATATTTAGCTTAACAAAGAAGAACTATATTATGAATCTATACAAATTCAATGAACAAGACAGCAGTTGGTTACTCTTTCAGACTTACTTTAGTCAAAAAATGTCCCTATAATATACTCCTACTCCATGCCTGCTGAAATATCTTCTAACAACAATCCTTTAAGCATTCAAACAAAATCTAGTCTTTCCCCTATTCTGGAACACACACATCCCCTCTGAACTCCACATTCACATTTGGTTGCTATCTATCCTCTCACATTCAAAGACACATACTAGGAAAAGTTGCTGGTGTGACAAATGCTGTCCCCAACCTCCCGTCTCTCATTGGTGCCTCCATTCACTTTTTTTTAAAAGTATTTTATTAGTTGTTGGTGGACCTTTATTTATTTTTATGTGGTGCTGAGAATCGAACCTAGTGCCTTCTCACACATGCTAGGCAAGCTCTCTACCACTGAGCTACAATTCCAGCCCAGCAGTCTGACTTTTAATCCCACTTCTTGGGAGAAAATGCTCTTCCTAAGAAGAGCATTGAACTGCAAGTTGTTAGAGGCTAATGGAAACTTTCAACTCTCCACCTGTATTGATTTCTCTGATAAAACTACTGATATGAGATTCACCAAAGCTCTTGGGCCACTCCCTAGTTCTTGGCTCCTGTGATAATGTTCTACTGATTTCCCACTCACTGATTGCTTCTTCACCCAATTTTAAGTGTCCCCATGGTTCCAGGGACCAACACTGGGTCTTCTTTGTTTCTCACCCTATACTCTCTCTCTTAGCAGGCTTTTCTTCTTAATATAAATCTAGACACCTCCTTAATTTTTGTTTAGCTTCATTCTTCACTTCACATCCCAGGTACACATCCCAGGTACACCCCCTTAATCCACTGACCAAATTGCACATTTCATGACATCTTAAACTAATCAGCCAACTAGCTGCTGTGATCACCCCTACTCATCTGCTTCTTTTTCATTGTTCCAAATTTCAGTTGCTCCTGGAGGACTCATGGGGTCTTCCTTGATACCTAAGTATTTCTGGCCCACATAGCCAAATAGTTGTCAAGTGCTGTCTCCAAATGTCTCAGGTGTTCAATGTTCTCTAAACCTCTGCTACCCACTAATCTGGTCAACTACAGTATAATCTCTTACCCAGAAAAATCCATCCTCCTAAACTCTCTCCTCATATTCATTCTTATTCTCATCTAAGTCATACTTTTGTGGAAATCATATTTTAAAAATCTGTATTAAGTCACATCATCAATTTGAATGTTTTCAACTTCTGTCCCATAGGACTATGGTGATCAACCCAAACGTGAGGGCCCTCTATAACTGGGACAGGATTTGATTAGATCCCTTTGTCTTCTCTGCCATACTCATATCAAACTGGATTTCTTTTTGTTCTTGCACTGTATCATACTCTTTGTCTTGGCAGGCCTATGTCTTTATCTTGCTGCCTGTCTCCCTAGAGCTAGTGAACACCTTTTTACTCTTTAGACCACAGAAAAACACCATTTTCTTCATTTCCCTCTAAGCCCAACACCCAATTATGGGTACTTGATATTCATTCACACATCAACTTGCATTCATAATATTCAGCACAACCATAATTAAGTGTTTTTTTCTCCCTATGTAGCTACTAGACCAAGAGGCATCTATTACCTAAAAGAAGGATTATTACAGTTGACAAATAGGAAAACTTGCATCAAATTAATATCTTTAGAGTTTTAAAATCCAAGGCCCTTCAAATGCTATTTTTGGTTGTGTAGTCTACTCCACCTAATCCCAACTCATTTAAAAAAAGAAAAAAAGAAGAAGAAGGAATTCCAAGGACATAGGGAAAAGGGGAGTCAAAGGCTGGTAGATCCTGTTCTGAGACATGAGGAGGGTGAAAGAGAAGACTCCTATTTGAATCTCTTTGAGGAGGGAATATGAAAGAAGGGGCTGCCTTCATTCCAAGGAGAGGTTGCAGAGAAGAAAAGGTTCATTGTGCTTCCTCACACTGGGAGTGGTACAGGGGAAAACAGCTCCTGGTTGGGGACAATTTAGGCAGAGAGGTGAAATGCATCCTTTGGCCTGAAGAAAAATGTAAACATAGATGAAAAGGACCTAAAACCAAGATCACCTCCTATGGAAGAAAGGACATCTCAGCAGAGGTCAGATGAGCAGGTTAAAAACCAGCACCATACAATATTCCTTCCTTCAAAGCTTGAACACATCATAAGCACCTAGGAATTCGGGGCAGGTGCTTCTCAGAGACAATTGAGACTTATTTTCCAATACTTGCTGGAATAAAGATTTCAAATAGATAATCTGTCATTCAGAAAGTTAGTGTTCCAATCTCTGCAGAGGTTAGAAATGATAGCTGCTCAAACAGCACAGATTTCTGCTGTCCTATCGTAGAGTTCCTGAGGTCAGCAACCCAAGGCTGGCATGACAATTTTCTTCTCATCAAGGAACCAGAGTGATTTCCATCTCCAGGTTTTCTTCATCATCTAAGATGTCTTCAAATATGCAATGGAGAAAAAGACAAGAGAAGGCCCAGGCTATCTCTCTGTCCCTTCTGCAGATGGATCTACTGGGTGAAAAGAGAGGAGGGAAAGGGAGACTCCATAATAGCTTACAGATAACAATTTAGCTTTTAAAGAGAAAACCAAAAGATAAAATTATGGCATGTAGATTTGTGAGCTGAGATCTGTGTACCCCATTCTGTTTTCCTTAGTAGATTATAAACTTTAAGAAATCAGAGTCTATTTCTCTCTCTTCACAATTTTATCCAAACATCTAGCCAACTGTCCAATACTTTGTCCAACAAATGTTTGTTGAATGAATGAATAAAATAATTGGTGAAAAAGAAACAGACAAGTGAGTATACGTGGTGTGGTCTTCCATCACTCAGCATGACTTGAGATCTACTCTATGTTTTAATGAAATATGAGTCTTTAATGCTATTTACTGAGTATTATTGAAGTTATGTCTGGGCACATGGTAGGATGGCATAACCTTCATTTCTTGTGTCTGAGTGAAGCTACATAATTATGGCCAATGAGAGTAAGCAAAAAGGACTTGTGTATCTTCTGGGCTAAGGGATATAACTGCTGATATAAGACCCACCAAAGCTCTATTCCTACTGTTAGAGTGACTGACAGCATAAGAGATTGGGTTGTCTCCATCAACCTGGTGTCCTGATAAAGGTGACTTGCAGGGAGTATGTGGCACAGACAAGATCATCTGCCCTGTATTATGGTTTGAATCTAGAAATGTCACCCTCTGTCCCCCTGCCAAAGTTCATGTTTGATGATTCCCAATGCAAGAAGGTCAAGAGGTGAGGTTTTAGGCAGTGATGGGAACTGTAACCTCTCAATGGATTAACCCATTTGATGGATTAATAATTTGAATGGTCTTTCTGAGTGTCAACTATAGGCAAATGGAATGTGGATGGGAAAAGTAGGTCATTGGGGATGTGCCTTGGGAATGATATCTTGTCTATGTCTCCCCACTCTGCTCCCTGGCTAACATAAGTTAAGCAGCTTTCCTCTACCACACCCTTCCATCATGATGTTCTGCCTCATGTTGGCCCAGAGCAATGGAGTTGGCCAACAACAGCCTAAGACCTCTGAAACCCTGAGCCCCAAATAAACTTTTCCTCCTCTAAGTTGTTCTTGTTGGGTACTTTGGTCACAGTGACCAAAAAAAAAAAAAGACAAACACCTTATATTCACAGAATTACTTTCCCCACCATACAAATACAAATGTAGTCAAATGAGGAAACACTTTACTTGCAGTGAAATACAGTAAATTTTTGTTGTGGATCCACCACCAATTTGAATTCTGAAATGGTCAAGTCAACTTCTAAAAGTCAAGACAAAAATATATTTCAATAATTTTAAAAAATCAAGTGCAAGTAAAATTACAAATATATTTTCAAAAAAAAGGTCTTTTTACTAATGTTTTAAAGAATCCAGAAATAGAATTTTTTAAAAAAAATTAGTCACACTTGAGTCCAGATAATAGCATTATAACAATTGTATGATTAAGAGGTATTTTTCAATCCCTTTTTGGACACCAAAGCTAATCATGTGTAATATATATTCACATATTATTACACAATATCAATATTACAGAATACCACACAGAAACATGAGTATATTTAAGAGACACAAATTGCACTATGCTAACTTTAAAGTATAATAATCTGGCTAATCAGTGTCATTTCTCATTTTCTGAATCTATAAATAAGTATGGATTCTGTAAGTTGATTAAAATCTATTATTTTTTTTTACCCTGAAATTTTGTGGACCATAAAATTTAAATATAATTTGCTTAATACTAACCAGTTTTATTTTTCACAAACAGTATAACCAAAGCCTGGATTTTAAAATCTCAGAAATTTATTACAACATTTTGCTTCTTCCAAACAAAGCGGTTTTAGTTGCTTTTAACCATTTTCTCCTAACATACGATTTCATGGCTATTACACCATATGATTTGAATACCCTGCAGGGTAATACTCCTAACTGGACAGTTAAGGTATGTCTGAATTGGTCACCCTTTTCTGGAAGAGTTGGTTATTTTCCATGAGAATGAAAGAGATTTTACATTGAAGCCTTTTGCTTCAGATGGCTAATGGATAAATCAATTACACAGGCAAGAAGAGTGAATGGAAATAATTGGGTATCTCTTTCCTTATAACTTAATCTTATTGACCCCATGTACATAGTATCATCTCAATCTAAATGAAGGTAAACTTGTTAGAGCCTCTGAAATTCAGGTTTGCATACTATTTTTTACTCTCTAGTTTTTTTCTGAATTTAGTCCATAATTGGAGAGATCTACCAACACTATTTCCTTAATATAAAAAAGAGACAGAAATTTCAGTTTATGAGGCAATACATGGGAAAAGATGTCCCTATGAAAATTAAAATATTGCTGGGGTCCCAGGATTTAAAGATTTGTTGGTATTCTCCACTAAATTTCCCAGCTAGTTTTGTTTTGTTTTTCGATCCTACAACACCAACTTTTTGCCTGATGTTGATGATTACAAACCAAAACTTCTCCTTAATGATAACAGGAAATAAAAGAACCAAACATTTCTAGACGAGCCCACTGGTAATTCCCAACTCCAAGGTGTACAGACCTCATTTACTATTTTTTAAGAGCAGCCTTTCTCAGTGTAAGAACATGATGCAATTTGGAAAAGGTGCTCAAACCAGCACCATTCTAACTCATATAGCATATCCTTGCAAAGGATCCCAAGAAGTCACCACAGATACACGACCAGCAGGATTGTTTGGCCCAGACAGCATGTGCTTAACAATTCCATGAAAAACACAATTGCGGAAATGGCATATGTTTGACACACCATGCAGGACCAGCTGGGCCCTGCTTCCTCCAGGAAATTCCAGCTGGGTTACAGGGCGGCAACTTTCCAAGACCATGATTCCCTTTAGGCCACCCGAGAGTCACAGGAGTTTGGGGTTCCTCATGGTTCACTGGATCCATGTGGTCACCATGCAGACACATGTTGTCAGTAGACGTGGTGATTGAGCCCAGCTTGGCATTTCCTTACAAGCCTTGCTCTTCAGTGCCCTCTAAGGTGACCCATTCCCCCAGCCCAGCTTGCAATTGCTGCTCACTTTGACTTTACCTTTGTTTTTGATGACAAAATATTCAGCTTCCCCCACTGCTAGGAGTTTCACTCTGTGCCTCTCTTGACCTGAGGTAATTTAAACCTATTTCCTTCCTTGCCTTCTTAAAAGGAGGCTTAATGGAATTTTGAATTTTTCCTATTACAAAAATTCTTAACGTTTTTGTCAGGAGAGATTTGAAATATCACATAAAATGATGTACTCCCATCCCTCACCACCACCTCCAAATAACTGAATTACATAAATAAAACATTACGTGAAAAGTGCTTTTCTACAATTTATGGGAAGTAAATTTAACAAGAGCTGGCTCATTGTAGGAAAATTCAACTTATCTTTTCCTGATCCTTTTATTCTATACAGGGAGAGAAATTTATGTCAGTTAAAAAAATCTATTACTGCTTCTCATAACTGAATCCATTATTTTTCTCCATGATCCATCAGGGTAAAAACAAGAATAATAGATTGCTTTGACAGAACCTTGAACATAAATGTCCCAAAGAATCAAACATAGTAAGTTAAATGAGTTTCAGGTGGTATTAAAACAGGAAAGGATAACCTCCATTTTATATTTTAAAACCAAATCTTACTTAAAAATTTATTATTATCAGCTACTACAAAAAGACAGATTATAGAGTAGTAGAATTTGCACAGTGAAATGGGAATATTTCCAATCATTCCTATATATGCCCAAGCAGAACTTAACCCAAAAAAATGAACTCAGGAAAAGAAATTATTTTAATTTTATAATTCTTTTAATCTTATAAATAACTGGTTATTTATGATCTACTTGATTTTATTAGTCTAGGTGACTTTAAATAAAGTTATCCTATACTCAGCCTACAGACTAAAAATATTGTTGACCTTATTTTACAAATAGTTTCACTTCTATGCATAGCTCTATAAACTTTAGTGCCATGAGACTTATTTTAGTCTAAGGTCCTGGAACAATTCTAATGTATATGCACATACCTATCTGTCTAACACAAATATGTAGGGAGAATGTGGAGGAAGGTGATAGGTATATACATGCCTACGTTAATTCTAATAGTTAATCGCTCTCACAGGATTTTCTCAATGGACAGCTATCCAGCCTCTAATCTCTAATTTTTTTCAGTAAACCAAAAACCAACTTGTCTCCAGGGAAGGTAACTACATTCCCAGTTTCAGTGGCAGAACTTCTCCAAGACCAATCAACAAAGAACATTCACATTAGGTGTCTTATTGGTTCAGATCTGGGCATGTGACTCAGGTTGACTTGAGCAGAAAAATAAGAATGATTTTTATGCAGACTTGGGAGAGAAGTTTCCCATTTTTCTCTTGTTGGATGAGGCATAGAAAAAGGAATGCAGTTGCCACTACAGACATCTGTGACCATAAGAATGAAAACAATGTTGATGGCAGAGGGGAGGGTTGGAAAGGTCATGGCATAGGTCTTGATTGACATCATTGGGCCGTTAATGATATTATACCCCAAACCCTCTCTACCTCTTGCTCCCAGTTAAAAGAGTTCACAAATTTACTGATTGCTTATTCCATATTGATTGAAGGTTTTTTCAACTTCTTTTAAAGAAAGATAAGAAAATATACTCAAAATATTCTGATTTACCATGGCACATTTCATTCATTTTTCTTTGTATCAGAAGATCTTTGAACATATATTTGTCTTTGAAACCACCTTGAAGAAGTCCTTCTCCTTCTCAATTGGAGAATTTAACACAGCCATTGCTTAAGAAAACAGTAACATTGCTACTAATGTCAATGTATATTGAAGGTAGTTAAAACCTTGTCCTGCCAGACAAAAAATATACAACTGCACGACTAAGTTCAGTTGTTATTACTAGACTCTATATCTGAAATAGAGCTTGACCTGCTTTGTGGTCAATTAAAAACTGGCCTGAAGGTACTGCTCTTTTGTAATTATTCAGAAGGCCACAGCCATTCTACAGCTTTCCTTTTATTTTTCCTAAACTTCTTTAGTACCTGTTTCTCAGATTTTGTGGGCTATTAGGTGTTTCTCACATATATCTGTGCATAATAACTCATCAGCTTTGCAAACTAATTCTTTAACATTGAGATTAAAACTAACGTAGATGATTCTCAGATGACACATACTGAGGTATAGAAAAATTCCATCATTTCCTTCCACAAAATGAGAAAGATTTTAATTCTTTTTCTCAACAGCTGCTTCATTTTTTTATGCATAGGAAAAAATATGTGCAATTACTTCAAGTACAATCAAGTCATTTAACAGGGCTTTACCATCATTGTAGTTAAAGGATATTTTAAAAGAGAAAAAAAAATCTCAAAGCACAGGTCCTGCTGTGCAGCAAAGCAATCAAATTCCTTCATAATAACAGCCTGATGGGATTCAGCAATCCAAGGAATAATGAATAACAGCTCTAATCAGTAAACAGGAAAATGCTACAACAGTCACTGAGTAAAAATTGACTATCATCTGTTGATTCTCTTGATCGACTTTTCAAACAATAAATAGAAATATAAGTGTCTCTTACAAAGAAAAATAACTTCATTTAGTTTGTTTGATTTTATCAGGCAGTGAGAAAATGATACATCATCTTAGACTGTCCGGCAGTATTTCCTAGTCAATAAAATGCACATATAAATTTTTTTTATAATGCATGGCCAAATTTGCCCTATCACTTGAATATGTCAAGAAAACTGATTTTGCAGTTCGTTGATAATATTGAAGATTGTATTTCTTTATTAGTTATTCTTTTTTCTTAATTCTTAATTACTTCTTCTTCAGTATTCATCTTATGAAGTTATTTGTATCTGAATATGAAGACTCTGTTTCAAAATAGTCCTCAAGTTTCCAATGCAGGGTCTCAAATGTGGGTCGTTCCTTAGGCTCTGCATTCCAGCACTCCAACATGATGTTGTAGAATTGTTGTGGACAGTTAGATGGCTGTGGAAGTCTATAGTTTTGTCCCAATAACTGGATTACTTGAGTACCTGTCATACCTGAAAAATATAACCAACAAAAGAGGGGGGCATGGATTAGACTCTTCAATTCACAGACACTTAAACTCTTAAGTTACAAAGCAAATTGATTTCTTTGATAAAGCTGTGAGATCTACCATACCCTTTACAGGTTGCAGAGATTAAACGACACCCTGCAGCAAGTAATGTCTATAAGACTGCAATTCAGGAGCAAAGGAGAAGGAAGCAATAAACCACCTCATTAATGCAAATTATCACCATCAAATTTTATCTATCTAGCTCCCACAGGCACATGGTATGGTCAGCCTCATAACTCTGCCCTCTAAGTCTGGGCAAAGCAGTTAAAGTCACACCTAAGTAAGTGACCTGCAGCAGAAAGGCCCACTTCAGAATTAATTACTTACCACTATACGGCATTTTGCCATAAGTAATGATTTCATAAAGAAGGATTCCAAATGACCACACATCGGACTTAATGCTGAATTTATTAGTACGAATGGCTTCAGGTGCAGTCCACTTCACCGGCAGCTTTATTTCGTGTTTAGATTCATAGATGTCTTCATTATCTACCTGTTAATGCATTAAGGATTCAAGCCAATTTAAAGTAATTTTTTTTTTTTTGCTGCCCTCATTCATTTATAACCAGTTTCACATAAAACTTAGAGGGAAAATACCAAAAAAAAAAAAAAATGAGCTTAGATCAATTGATAATTAGCATAGCAAATTCTGACTCTGACATTCAAGACAGAAACAATCTGTGGGAAGTCATCCATAAAATATTTCAGAACCCTACTATGTACTAAGAATAATATTGGAAGGAACATCCTACTATGTGTAGAAGAATTCATACATAATGGGATTCTGACTTCCCATCTGCTGCTTACCAAATGGAAAAATGGAAGCAAAATAGGTCTGCTCTTTTTTAAATTTAATTCTGGTATTTAAGAGTCAATGACTTTGATAATTACCATGTAACCAGTTTGCTAATATTAAAAAGTAGAATCCAAATGATTTAAATTAATATATCATATCTCATTGGTCTCCTAATTAATTTACACAAAGAAAAGATGATGGCTTCATGAGTGTCAACATGAGAATAATTTATTTGTTATGTTTTCTGGCCCAAATCCATATTTTTAGGATACAATATGGGAAATTTAAAATTAAATTCAGAGAGTAATACCTCATTCTATGTCTTTATCTTAGTGTTTTTTGAATGGATGTCACCCACTGAGTGGGAGGAAGAATTAAAAAGCCAATAATTGGCCAGCATGGTGGTGCACACCTGTCATCCCCGTGGCTCGGGAGACTGACGCAGGAGGATCATGAATTCAAAGCCAGCCTCAGCAACAATGAGGTGCTAAACAACTCAGTGAGACCCTGTCTCTAAATAAAATACAAAATAGGGCTGAGTATGTGGCTCAGTGACTGAGTGCCCCTGAATTCAATCCCTGGTACCTCCTCCCTAAAAAAAAAAAAAAAAAAAAAAAAAACAAAGCCATTAATTGCTCTAGAATTCTGGCAATAGGTAAATGAGTAGATAAAGTGAGCAAAGGTGGATAGGGTAACTGTACAAAGTGTCCTGTTTTTTATACAGGACAAATAGAAGCTACTTTTACTGATTGAAAAATAGGTCATAAGTTCAACCAAAACAATGGTATCATTTTTAATTCAGTTGATTTTTTTTTTCCTCCTTGATGAAGAAATGCGAAGAAACAGGTAGTTTGTCTATAAGACCTTCAGCTACTTGAAATGGTCTATGGACCACAGAACTTTGAGGAATACTGCTTTAAATAATAGTTAATTTATTGGTCTATCAGTCTGTTTAACCTATTACAAAAGCTAATTAAAACAAAACTAAACTTACCTTAAAAACTCTTGCCAGTCCAAAATCTGCTACTTTGTAGATATTATGCTCACCAACAAGGACATTTCTGGCAGCCAGATCTCTGTGGATGTAGTTCTGGGACTCCAGATAGGCCATTCCAGAAGCAACCTGTGCCGCCATGTCTACCTGTTGAGGCAGATGGATTCTTGATCCAGCATCATCTAAGGAACAAGAGAAAATAGGAGATTTATTCTGGAGAGTATTTGAACTATTGAAGTGAATTCTGACAATTTTGATGAATAAGATATTGATAGAAATATGTGCCATGGTACTGATCTGCTAAGAAAGGAGCAAAGGTATCAAATAATCCAAAGATAGGAGCAAGATTCTAAATGAGTCCAGTTACTGCCATTTTTTCAATACCACATTTCACCAATTTACCTCTTCATGGAAACTGTTGCTTGGGTACTTTCGGATTACTTTTAAACTTTACATAGTTTATTTTAGTCATTGAGCTTATAGTGGTCCTAATTTGCATGGCCAAACAAATGAAAAATTCACATTTTTTTCATAAGAGTTTTCTTAAAAACTGGCTCACTAATAAAAATGAAGAGTCTAGCAGTAGTTACAAAATGTGCATATTGCAAGTGGTGAACAGAAGGATTGTCAAGTTCAAAGACAGCATCAGCAACTTAGGAAGACCCTAAGCAGCTTAGTGAGACCCTGTATCTAAATAAAATATTTTTTAAAAAGGGCTGGGGATCTGGCTTAGTGGTTAAGGGCCCCTGAGTTCAACCTGCAATACTAAATATATATATATATATAAAATATTTGTACCTCTAAGTTTAATATGTATTTTTTAAATTTCGCTTTCTTAGTCTGTTGTTCCTAGAATAAGTTGCTCATCTCTCTATGTACAAACATACCTTTAATGGGCAGCATTTCACCTACTGCTCATTCTGTAAAACTAAGTACAGGAAATTTAGGTAGTAGAATCAGATTTATCATAAGTAAAAGAGGTCCATGCTATTTTATGATGACTTTACAAAATAGAGTAAGTCAACTTATCTGCCATACTATTGATAGGTATCTTGAGATTTCATTTTTTAAAGTTTCACATAAATACAAATTATTATTATCCCTGTGTGACTAAGTAAAATACTGTTACACAGAGTCCATTGGTCTTATGAACATGAGGTTTAAACACAAGCCCTGATTTGAGTGCTCACTAAAGCACAAGATTTAGGAAAACTGGCTTAAAGCTGTCAGACTTGAGATCATAGCTGGGCCTCATATTTCTCTATAACCGTAAGCAAACTGTTTAGCACCCCTGTACCTGAGTTTCCTCATCTGTATAGTGGTAACAGTAACTCTTACAGCATTAATTTTTAACATGAGAGTCAAAACAATTGAATACATGTACAGCACTTAAAACAGTACCTGGTATCTAGGAAAAACACAATAAATCCTAGCTCTTAATGTTATCATTGCTTCTAAGCAAAATGAAACATTTTTGGGACTTGTCAAGCTCAAGATACATATAAATTACCAATGGGAAAATGGCTGAAAGAAGATGAGTTTATGAGTCTAAAGTTCAGACAAGAACTCTCAGCTAAAGACATAGATTTAATGGTCATAGTTTGAGTGAGAGTTAAAACATGAAAAGTGGGTGAGGTCCTAGGAAGATACTGATTCATAAGAAACACCAATAATTGAGGGTGGCACAGGAAGCTAACCTGAAAAAAAGAAAATTGAGAAGAATCAGCCAGAATCATAAGAGAGGAGAATGTTTTAACAAATCAAAAATTTTGAGAAAGAAAATGTATCATCATAGTCAAGTTTCACAGATAAGTTCAGTAAGATAAGGACTAAGAGGCTTGTGTTAAATATAAGAATGAGGGAGTCATTGGTGAAGGATTTTATTTGAGATCGTGTGTAAGAGGCCAAAGGGTAACTTGGAGATGAGGACATACAGACAGACAGCAAGAAGAGATGGAAAATTTCAAAACCCTAGTCAAAAAGGGAAGGCAATAAGGATCTGATAGAGGTAAATGTAATGTCATAGGAAAGCCATTACAACAGTTACTAATATGGCATTATGTAAAAATGTGGATGTGTAACTGATGTGATTCTGCAATCTATATTTGGGGTAAAAATGGGAGTTCATAACCCACTTGAATCTAATGTATGAAATATGATATGTCAAGAGCTTTGTAATGTTTTGAACAACCAATAAAAAAAAAAGAATTCAGAAAAGTGGGGAGTTGTGATGGTTAAAGTATTCCAGGGTCTCTGGGGTGCTTGCTAGCTGTGTTCTAATTCTTGATTTGGACAGTAGCTGCATAGTTGCTTACTTGTGCATGTTATAATTACATGTCAAACTATGCTACATGATTTATGTACTTTCTATATACATGCTATCTTTTCTGATAAAAAATGAAAGAGTCAAAGGAATTTTTAAATGAGAAAAACTTAAGCACAGCAGGTGTGTGGGTGTGTGTGTGTGTGTGTGTGTGTGTGTGTGTGTAAAATCAGAAGCATATTTAAATTGGTTGTGAGATAAAACTAACTGCTCACCTATCCTTTTGTCCTTTACTTCTTTTATCCTGGGCACTAGCAGAAGACCACATTGCCCACCTCCCTTTGCAATTAAGTAGGGCCATGTCACTAGTTCTGGGCAACATAGTGTGTTCAGAAATGATATACATCACATTTAGGACCTCACATCTCTATGGCTAGAGGAACGAATTTCAAAATTTTAGGAAAGAGTCTAATTCCCTAAAAGAGCAGTCTAAGTCCTATCAAAATTGTTATGAGTGTTCTGCCACTAAGAGTTTTGAATTGTGTATTACAACAGGTAACATTAATTATTCAGTCTACAACACAATGTAAACATAAAAATAAAATATAACTCTGTAAAAAGCATAATGGCAAAGCCTGGCTGCTGTGATGGTCAAAATAGCTATGCCTTTTGATATCACATCCACTCAAAAAAAGAAACAATGACATTAAGAGAAGCTGGTGACTGACCATAAGCTATGTGGCAGGCAGCTTCTAAAATAGCTTGCAGTGATCCTGCCTCCTGGAATTCACACCTTTCCAAGAGTCCTTTCCATCAGACTGTTCTGGAGCCAGTGACTCACATTTGGCAGAGACTATGGCAAGAGTAATGGGATCTCCCAGGTTAACTCATAAACGACTGTGACTTCATCTTACTGATGCTCTGAATTCCGTTGCTTTCTTGCTTGTTCACTTTAATGAAGCAAGCTGCCACGTTAGAAGCTACCCTCAATATCAAGGAGCAGGGGCCACTCTCCAGCTAACAACCAGCAAGGAGCTGACTCCCTCAATTCTGCAGCCATGAGGAACCAACTCCTCCTGACAATCATAAGAGTGCGTTTGGAAGGGAATCCACATCCACTAGAGCCTTCCGATGACTGGTACACCTGCCAAAACCTTGCTGCAGCCTTACGAAACCCAGGGCTAGAACCTGGCTAAGCTGCTCCTGGATTTCCGACCACAGAAACTGTGAGATAATAAATGTTTGCTGCTTTAAGTTTCTAATTGTTGGGGTACTGTGTTGTGTAGTAATGGACAACTAACACAGGTTGATGTTAAGAATGGCATCAGTGTTACGCATATAATTAAGAGCAAGAACTATCAAACCAGGCTTCAACCTTGGAAAAGTCACCCAAGGTGTCTATTACTCAGTTTCTTCGATCGTAAAGTAGGGGTAATGATAATGATACTTAGTTCATAAAGTGGTTCAAAAATGAAATAAGTTAACACTTGTAAAGAACTTAGAAAAATGACTGCCACATCCACTGGTTCTTCCCTCTCTTTAACTCCTACAGTCCCCCCGACCTGGTTCTCCATTACCTCTTTGGCCTTATCTTCAGCTTTGCCATTGTTATTGCAATGTCACTACAGTGGCCTCTGTGATTCTTTCTACCCCACAGGCACACTTTTATGTTGCCTCCAGCCCTTTGCACTTGAGATTTCTTTTGCCCGTTTTTTGTTTGTTTGTTTGTTTGTTTTAATTTATCCACATGGTCACTTCTCATTTCCTGGAAGTCTTTACTCAGGTTATTCCATCTTGGCAAATCATTCACTGGTCAACTGTCAATTTTTGTTTGTTTGTTTCTGGGGTGTGAACTCAGGGGTTCTTGACCACTGAAAAACATCCCAGCCCTATTTATTTATTTCCTTCCTTCCTTCCTCCCTTCCTTCCTTCCTTCCTTCCTTCCTTCCCCATAGGCCTCTCTCATTTGAGAGAAATTTATTACCAAAAAAAAAAATCAGCCAAGCTTGGGGACTACAAAGACTGGAATATAGAGAAATATGATTAGAAATATATATGTTATTTCAAATATCAAATACAATACCTAATCCTATTACAGTGCATATAAAAAGGTTTTTACTGGAAAGTACAGTACTGGAAGAAATTGGGTAATACATATTTCTTATCCTGAAGAGCAGTGACCTAGGGACTGCCTAAGTAAAGAGCAGAGCACATCTATACAACCAGACAGCAAAGCTGATGGAAATGTTCACAAACCTGTGACAGTTTATATCTAAAAAAAAAAAAAAAAAAAAAAAATTGCATCCTATTACTAAAGAGACTTTTACGTTAATGATGCTTATCTTGATGAGCTACTTATGAATGGCAGATTCACTTTAAGATCTATTTATTAAATCTACAACTCTTGATTGGGAACAAGTATAAATTCACTGTTCCTCTTGACTGGTAGGTACTCTTACAATTGAACACCTTGGTAATCTTGCCCCTGATGGCCTAATCCAGCAGATGGTAGGGTTTGCACTCAGCCTTGAGTACCACATCAACCACAGAAATCCTCAATGCCCAAGGAGTTTGCAGTATAGTTAACTGGAACTTTTCAAGCTGATTCCAAGAATTGCAAAACTAGCTTGACTCTCAATCCCACTCTTACTATATTCAGAATGGTCTCAACTTATTTATTCAGTCAACACATAATCAGTGCACACCTTTTATGTGACACTCTGTTCTAGCACTACAACAACAACAAAATAAAAATTCTGCCCTTATGGAGTTGCATTTAGAAATACTAAAGCCAGGTGAAATGGTACACACCTATAATACCAACAATTTGGGAAGCTGAGACAGGAGGATCACCTTAGCAACTAAGTGAGGCCCTAAGCACCTTAGCAAGACTCTGTCTCAAAATAAAAAATAAAAAGAGCTGGGGATGTGGCTCAGTGGTAAAAGTGCCTCTGTGTTCTAATCTCCAATACCAAAAAAAAAAAATCTAAAATACTAAAAATAAGCTAAATAAATGTCATGCAATATAAGATGATTAATAGCTAAAGAGAGAACACCAAAGAAGAATATGAAGAGGAAAATGAAGAAGGAATATGAAGAATCAGTAGGAGATTAAACTTTACTGTTTGACAAGTGAGCCAGGTGCAGTGGTGCATCCTGTAACCCCAGCAACTCGGGAAGCAGACATAGAAGAAGCACAAGTTCAAAGCCCACCTCAGCAACTTAGCAAGACCCTGTCTCAAAAAATAAAATAATAAAAAGGGCTGGGGAAGTAGCTCAGTGGTAGAGCATTCCTGAGTTGACCAGTGAACAACTTACCAAGGTAGAATAACCTGAGTAAAGACTTTCAGGAAATGAGAAGTGACCATGTGGATAAATATTAAAAAAAAAATTAAGCAAAAAAAATCTCAAGTGCAAAGGGCTTGAGGTAAAATAAAAGTGTGCCTATGGAATAGAAAGAACCACAAAGGTCACTGTAGTGCCACTTCAAGTACACGGGCAAAGTTGTAGATAAGGCCAAAGAGAAAGTTGTAGATAAGACCTGGAAAACCAGGTTAGAAGGAGTTAAACAGAGGTAAGAACCAGTGGGAGTCTCAGAGGGTTTTAAGCTGAGAAAGAACAAGCTCTGACTTATACTTCAACAAGATATCTCCAGCTGCTGTGTTGAGGAAAGACTAAAGAGGACAAGAAGCCAAAGAGGGAGACCAAGAGGGTGCAGAATCCAAAGTGGAGGCAATGATTGCTTGAACCTGAATGGGAACATTGAGAAAAAGGGAAAGACTAGGTATGTTTTCAAGGCCAGCCAATAGGATTTGTAGGTTTGTTAGGTAATGGGATGTAAGAAGCCAAAATGCCCCCCAAATATTAGACCTGAGTGTTGTCATTGTCCAAGAAGGAATGAAACAAGGGTAGCAGATCACCGGGAGAATCAGGTTTGGACATATCATTTTGAAACATCTAATTGGCATTTGGAGTAGAAATTAGGGTTGCTCACAAACATTTTCCCCCTTTCTGCAAGGCACTTTAGTGGATTGTACTGCCTATTCTGTTGGACTTGATTTGACCAAATGAAAAGGTACAGAGTGACAAAAGTTAAGAAGCTTTAAGAGCCAGGATGAGATTAGTCCCATCCCCTTTCCCTACCAAGGTGATCAAAGAGCTGAGCTACCAATCTATTTTACACACAAAGCACAAGTAAGGAAAAATATATTGCTGTGCTGAGCTTCTGAGATTTGAGGACCGAGGCTGCAGTCTGGACACCTGCACTGTCCAGACTGACACAACATTCCAGTGGAGAGGGCATGAAGTCAGCTGGGTGTATTATTCTGAAGTTCCAAGGTAGGGATAAAATTTTAGGAACTGTTGATACATACACATTCAAAAAATGGCACTGGGTGAAGTTAACAAAGGAAGCCAAGTGCAATGGTGCACACCTGTAATCCCAGCTACTTAGGAGCCTGAGGCGAGAGGAATGGCAGGTTCAAGGCCAGCCTGTTCAAAGCATTGGCACCCTATCTCAAAATTTAAAAATTGAAGAGATTAACAAAGGGATTAATGGTATTGCAAAATAATCCCGGAGAACTCCAGAATGTTGAGAGGTCTGGGAGAAAATCACTTATTGAGACGAACCAATGAAGAGGAGGATAAGTGATCAGGTTAACTATCTTGGAAGCCAAATGAAGCAAGAGACTTGAATGCTCCTGATAGATTTGAATACCAGAAATTGACAATTAGATTAGTAATGTGCATGCTGTAAGGGCTCTTATAATATGCACATTGTAATATGCACTTTGTTAGATCTAGCCCAGGATCATTCTTGTACTTTTTCCTGAATAAGGCAAAAGGAGTCAACAATTGAGGTCAGTCTTTCTGTGGTGGGTAGCATTCTAAGGGTGATAAATGTGATGATCTTTATGCAATAGGTAAGTATATTTTTGTTTTTAACAGAATTTATTATGTTACATATATTCTCCATTCTTGTTTTGTTGTTGTTTTGAAATTTAGAATCATCAGCTTCACAAGTCACCCTGAAATCAGAGAACACTCTTATCTTTCTGATACCTTTGTTCCATTATCCTCACCTCCTTTTGCCTCTATATAGACTATCAATCTCGCTCTGACATTTCAAGAAATTACAGGAAAAGTCTGTTTTTCAAGCATGAATGATTCTCTCAGTATTTGATCTCAATTTCTTTGAATATCATATTTTAATGTGTATTATTTTATTGTTTATTAAATTATTCATTTGTAATAAACATCACAATTTCACAATGCCCTTAAGTCCTTTTTGACTGCAGAAATCGGATGGAGGAATAAAGCTAATAGTATATTTTTGCTTTTTAGTCTGAAAATTCTAATGTTTATTAGCAGAGAGGTCATTTTAAACACCAAGTACAATATTAGCAAATACGAGCAAAGACAAAAACGGTGTTCAATTAGTGTAAAAAGTAGAGCATTATGCAAAAAATCCATTGATCAGTTTCCCACATTACATTTAAGCTCTCTGATGTGTCTATTGTGAACAATTTATTCTTTCACTACATAAATATTTTTCTCCCTTTGAGTCCGAAGAATATATCCTATTAAATAGTAGTTGAGCCATTCAATGTTACAACATTCATTCTTACAGATATACACATAGTAAATATCCTTGGGGTTAGACAAAGCTGGCTAAATTGACATTTATAGGACTAGCTAAACTAAATTCCTCCTTTTCTTTTTTCCTTTTATTGAGTCTTTAGCTTACTTTGGAGATATTCTTGCAGACTTCCATGTCTCATCAACTCTGTAATAATATAAATTGGATCTTCTAAAGTGCAAACAGCATAAAGCTGGATAAGCTTTGGATGTCTTAGACTCTTCATTATCTGTGCCTCCCTCAGGAAGTCATTTGGATCCATTGAACCTGAAACAAGAAAAGGAGGAAATCACTTTATGTTATTGAGGCATTCCTGTCCTCACAGCAGCCTGGTGGGAATCGCCGAGATTGCCTCCTGCCTCTCAGTAACAGAAGAGCATCGGTGTCACAAATCTTCAGAGTTATCAGAGGAGAGAATCAGTTCAGCCAGGGCAACCTAATTACTAGATGTGGTGTTGTATCAGGGATGTGCACTTTATATGTTATGACCCATAGGTGAAAAACGGTTGATTTGGGCCCATGTGAAAAATGAAGAGCAAAGGAGAGACTGACAGTCTAATTGATAAAACACGGCAGGCATCTGAAGAACACAAAGAGAAGACATCCTATCAACATGAACACTGGAGGACATTGCATGTTTAATTACTCCAGTCAGAGCTCTTTTTGGGGGGATCAAGAAAAGACGGATGGCTGCCCTGGCCTTGGTACCCACTGTGGGAACAGCTGAAAAACAACTCTAAAACAATGCTATTCTGCCAAATTTATATTCTTATTCCTGTAGGAACACAGGCTATGGGCCACATAGAAAACATTCAAGGGACATCCCCAAAAGATAGTGGCTTTTTTCCCCACCAATTTTACATGTTTAATGTGAAAATAATACGCAACATTTTCTCCCATACTATTTGCTTCCACTACCACCAGAGACTCAAAAACTGGATCAAATGATTAGGGAGATGGCATTGAAGCATATTTTGAAGACTATGCAAGGTGCCCAGCAGTTAATGTCAGAAAAAATCTAAAAAGAGGAAGGATACCTGGAGTTGACATTTCATCAGTAATTTTTAAATCTTTTATTTCTTCTAGGCTGTGATGTTTCAGAAACATTACTGTAATTGAAGAAATACTGTCATTTCACATCTTAGTATTCACTGTAGATGGTGCAAATATCATTTCTACTGATGTCCAAAGAGACCATTCCATTCATCATCCTCTGAATGTCAGAGACTCTACAACTGACATTAGAACCTGGGTGTGGATGAGCTTTGACAATTCAAGGTAGCACTATGACTTGTTTGTTAATGTCAAGTTAAGAAGAGTTTCATATGATCTACATACAGGTTATTTTACATAAGCATTGAAACAGTCTACCTTTTAAGAGCCCAGAAGTTTAGGATCCAGGTCCATTCAAAACTCTGGAACCTGGAAAAATCTTAGCTCTGTTACTGTTCCCTGTGCAATCTTAAGCAGGTTACCAAATCTCTCTGAACTTCAGTTTCTTCAGTTTCTTCATCCACAAAGTACAGCTAGTAATCCTACTAACATCAGAAAATCATTATCAGGATAATAACAATGCCTGGAAAATGTATACTCAAAGATTGCTGACCATTATATGTATCATTATTAACATGCACACTCATAGGAAAACCAAACAGACCAACTGTAAATATTTTTCATTGACAGGAAAAAAGAGATAAGGTGTTAGAGAGTAAAAAATGTTTTCTTCTATTTTCTTTTCCATTCTATTTTTTCCTTTCTTTTTAGTTTCCTCAAATCTAGTTCTGACATTAAGTTTAATCCACATAATCAAATAAGTTTAAAATTTTGAATCATAATAGAAAAATAACACTGGGAGGAAGAGACCTCTACACCAAAATAAAGTACTTTGTTCTTGGTTGGTATAACTAGTTTGTCTGGGATCAAATACGGATACCGTATGACTGCCCCCCTCAAAATAAAATGATTCATGAGGGGTTCTGTGATAACAGAATTAGTATCATCACTCAGACTGTTTATGCAGGACACTTAAACCATGCCCAAGTCACACTATCTGCAAGAGCTGAAATCATGATATGCCAGGAGCCTCTGTAGGTAGAGAACTCAGGGAACTCCTTCATGGCTATGCTGGTAGAGCAACAGAGACCCAATCTCAACTCAGTAATACAACATTAAATATTAATTTTTGCCTGTCAGAGCTACTGCAGGAGTTGATTTCAGGCTCATCTTTATTGCATGGTAGTCTGCTAAGCAATAAATAGCTGCTAAGATTGATGAATGGCCCCAGTGAAGTGAAGACATTTAACCAATCACCAAAGCTGTTTGTTGCTATTACACTGTAAATCAATAATAATTATTCCTGTTGGAAAGAAAACTATTGTGCTTTTTTTTACTATAAAAAATATGATTTTTTGTTCTCTTTTGACCTCCAGAAGGCCTTCCTTAGAAAGCAATGCTAGCAAGCATAGCTTGACGCTTTTATTTCTTTTCCTTTTTTGGGGGTGGAGGGAGGGAGGAATGATTAGATTAACAATAAATTTAAAATTTATGTCTCAATAGTTCAACAAGTTTAGGATTTAAAAACACATATACATGATGACTGAAAATCTTGGATGCTGAAATAGATTGTCCTCACCTGAATGATGGCATCTGGCCCCTTAAAAGTGCCTCTCTGTTGTTTCCTCTGCCAGATGTTAATGCTAGAACTAAACTCCTGCACCAGTGAATCTACAATTCAGGGTGTGCATCTATCAGCAGCACCACAGAACCTAACATTTATTAAAAACTCACTGCATATACTTTATTCACATTTACTCAATCCTCATACAATCCTATAAAGTGGGGACTATTTTAATTCACATGTCCAGATAAGGAGACTCAAAAAGGTTAAAAAATTATACAAGTTACAGAGGACAGAGCCAGGTTTCCCTTTATGCTCTTAACTGTTAACACCACAAGGTCCCAACCTTTTCAGTCCATGGCATCCTTAGTGCATCAGTAATATTTTTATAGTATGCCAGGTTAAAATGCATGCTTAATAGTTCAATTACTAAACAACTAAGAAGTATCCATCCTAATAACTTAATAGCCATTTGAAAAATTAATATAGGTAAATTAAGAGGAAAAAAAATATTTATTTCATTCTTAACCACAGTTATTTACTAATGTGATATAAGTACTATACAACTTCTCAAAATCAAGTAAGAGTTCAAGCAGAAGTTCTGGATCCTGGAAAAATCTCAGCTCTGTTATTCTTCCCTGTGCAATCTTGAGCAAGTTACCCAAATCTCTCTGACCTTCAGGTTCAGCTCTACCACCCTTATTTCCTGGTCTGTGTCAATTTTTGTGTGTATCTTGCCAATATTGGTCCACAGTGATCATCAAAAATCCAGCTTCACAAAAATATGATGTTAGAAAAAGGAATGTAATAATCTAAATCTGAATCTACAAACTACCTGAAGGTAGCAATTTGTGTTGTTTTGAAAACGTTTACCTCAAAACTTTTAAATATCCCACAGACCCCTGAGAATTCACTGTGATGCCTCAATGTGCCTTAGCACAACAGTTTGGAAACAGTGCTATTACACAGTCTGCCAGCCAGCAAATCCCAAGGGCTCAAGTTCTGCCACCAGGAAGCTTTCCAAATTTCTAAGAACTCTGGGCTCAGCAAGTAACAGAGGGCCCCCAGAAAACTCATCTAGCCTGTAGAGTTGGAAACCATATCTGTTTTGTAGAATAATGAAAATACTTGTAAGAAAAAAAAAGGAGATTAACCTTTTGTTGCTGTTATTATTCTTTTCTATGTTATTAGAGGAAGATAGGAAACTGCCACAGTGATGTTGCACTTTTACAGAATGTCATTTCCATGGGGTCTGATATAATGGTGATAAGTCAAAAATCCCAGCTTTGCCATTTACTGTCTAATAATAATAATTATAATAATAATAATAAAATTTTTATTGGTCAAGTACTATGAGCCAAGCACTATGCAAAGCATTTGTACTAGTGACCTAATTTAATCTTCATAATAACTCTGCTAGGTATATCTTATTATCCCCCATCACATAAATGGTAAAACTGAGACATAGAGTAGTTCAAAAATTTGCTCAAGATTTGAATACAAAGTCTTAGGAAAGTTATTTTTAATCTCTCCAAATTCTCTTATCCCACCTTTAAAAATGGGGATTGTTCATTTTAGCATACTTCTCCTGCCTTCAAAGGGATAAATGAAGATAGGAGAAGAAATACTCCCTGCAAGTTCAAATATGGGATTCTTTAGATGAACCATTTTATCTTTTAGTCATAGTCAATTGGCATCTAATAAAACAGTTATTCCCTGAATATCACAAAGGTTCCATCTGATTTTTCAGTAAGTGTTTATAGTCAGTGGGGTTTTTTTGTTTGTTTGTTTTTGCTTGTTATTTTGTTTTATTTGTTTTTGTTTTTTAACTAAGAAAGGAATGAAAGGGAAGAAGGACAATGGAAGAATGAATCCTTTAGATAAGAAATGTGTTGTTGGAATCTTCATCTGAGAACCTTTTATGCTTAGCTAATCCAAGGAGCATGTTGGCCTTTATATTTTAAAGCTTGTCCACATGTTATGGTCACCTGGGGTAGCAAGAAAGATGACAACACCTGTTTGCTGCCAGCACTGACTGTCCCATGACCTCTTGGGCATTTTACAATGGAAAATTGAGCCCATAAAAACCCATGTATGCCATTTAATCTTTAATATTTTCACACCTGGTTTTAACGTCTTTACTGCCACTGGAGTAGTGTTGTTCCAGAGGCCTTCCCAAACTTCTCCAAACTGACCGGATCCCAATCGCTTCAGAAGCTGGACAGAGTTGCGGTCTATCTCCCACTGGTCCACAGTTTTATAGGACAAATCAAAAGGAGTTGGGACTTGTATCTGTTTTGCAGAATAATGAGAATATGTGTAAGAGAAAAAGGCAGATTAACATTCTGTTGTTCAAAATAATAGTGTAGGTACTTGTTAAGGGAAATATTACTTTTAAAAACAAAAACACTAGAAGTTACATTCTAATTCCTTGAAAACAGAAAACAATTGTAGGAGATTCTGCATTGTTAAGTCTTTAGATTCATTCTCTCTCAGATCCTGCACTTTGATGTTCATCTTGTAGCCACTACCATGCTCACCCACAGGTCTGCAATGATGTTTCTGCCTCTGTGCTCAACTAAACCCTCCCAATTTCAGCCTCCATTGGAGTTCCACTCACTCACAAGGCCTTTTCAAACTCTAGCTGTAGTATTAACTAGATATATTATACATTTCTGCAAAATATGTATTATATATTATATATTTTTGCAAAATAAAATCAATTCATTTTTGTTTAATTTATTTGTTTGTTCATTCATTTAATAAATAAAAATTTTTAAGTAGGAACTATCTGCCCTTCAGCAAACAAAACAGGCAAGGCCCCTGCCACCTTGGAGTTCGAAGTAAAGATTTCCATCTGACACACTTTCTCTGTTGCAACTATTAAACTCACTGTAATGGCACAAAATCAGCCAACAATGGTAAATGAATGAGCATATCTCTTCTAATAAGACTCATTTACAAAAATGCATATGAAACAGATAGTTTTCCTCTTCCTGCCTTAAGTAAACAAATGATAAATTTCTTTTTCCTGAACTGATATCACATGGCAAATACTTAAAAACAGTTTGAAAGCAGAAAGTAGTTCACCTTTAAGCATGGTTTCTCCAGCTTGACACACAGGCCATCACTTGTGGTGGTGTAGTAGTTCACGAATTCATTCAGTGTTGAGAAAGTTTTTCTCCGGGTAAGGAAAAAGCCCCCTTGGTCCAGTCTCCTGATTCTGTAGTGTTTCACAACTCCTTCATCTAAAACTGGAACCCAAAATAAGTCCTGTTAATAAACTTATTGCCAAAGCCAAGTAGATTCATTCTTTGGAGATTTTTCAACGTGTGGCATAAAATTTACATAGAATTCAACATTTCTCAACTTTGTCTCAGAACAGTTAAAGAAGTTGATCAAGGATACATTAACATTCTGTTGTTCAAATTAATAGTATAGGTACTTGTTAAAGGAAATATCAAGAAAGAAACAAAAAAAAGAGAGGGGGGAGGGAGGGAAGGAAGGAAGGAGGGAAGGAAGGAAGGAAGGAAGGAAGGAAGGAAGGAAGGAAGGAAGGAAGGAGAAAAAGAAATAGAATTTCAAGATCCTAGCACTAAAGGAAGTACAAGATAAAAAATAAAGAAGTGAGGTTAATACTAAAACCATTCCATGCTTTGAGGACTACACTTGATTAAAAAAGCCATAAAATTGACTCTCATTCCAGAAATTCAAGGTAAAAATTCTTGTCAGCTTCAGAAATCACAATGTCCCTGTGATAAAATCACAAAGGTGTTTAGAAACAGTTGAACTCTTTCTGGTAATTTTTCCATGGAGCTCGATAACATGAGACTGAAATAGAACAAAGAGGGTCCTCAGTACTATCTTACAATGTTATAAGGGATTCTGCAGGGCCTCTCACTGTACTATCCCTCAATGTAGGCTGATACCAGAATGTCCCAGCACAGCTCAATAAAAGCAATTCCACAGGTCCTAAAATGATTCAGTTCACATGTGCAAATTTCCTGCAGCTTTGACTAATCCAAAGATAAACCTCATAGGATCTGAAAGAATAAATAACCTGCATCATTTTTAGGGAGTCTGACTTACAGCGAATATTTTATTATTTCTCCTTGCTACCAACCATTGTTCTTTCTTCTGTTATTGGCACTCCAATCTTTCTCATAAAACCATTGCTTCTCTAAGAACATATGATGCAGAGAGACTTGGTGCCCACCTTGAGTTGAGGGAGGCCTAATCAGACCAATTAAATCCAAGGAGCACCAATTCCAGGGTTCACGTCAGGGAGCTCCAGGAGGACAAGAGGAGTTTTATTGCTGCTGTTGTTTTTGTTTTTACTAATGGGAATTTGGAGGTATTGGCAGAATCCTTGCCTCTAGCATGGAGCAAGCTTACAAGAGAAGAGAGGTAGCCCCTGGAGCCAGCCAATTCTGGCTTTACAGCTGCAAGAGTCAATTACTTTTTGCTTAAATTAGTTTGAATTAGTTTTTCTGCATTTGCATTCAAAATATTGACTGGTGCAATTCATACCTATTCTTTCACTTAGCAAAGTTATTGATGAGCATTGAACAGCATTTACCTTGAGTATAGCTTTCTGAGTTCCTTCTAAATATAGAAACTTATGCTCCAATAACCAGGTTTAACTGGAGCAAAACTTTTATGAAAGGAAAGAAGACGTTCTCATCCCAACATGGAGATGTACTGAAGGTATGCCCATGGCAAGGAAAAGAATTTCTTCAAAAAAACAATTGGCGCACACCTGGCTAGGTATAATGAAAGAAGGCAATATCTAAAAGTGTTGGCAAAGCAGTGGAATGACTTCTTATACATAGTAGAGCAAAGCATAATTTTATCACCTTTTTTTTTTCGGTATGGGGATTGAACCCAGGGGCACTTAACACTGAGCCACACCCCCAGAGCTTTTCTATTTTTTAAGTTATTATGTACTAAGGTTGAACATAGTCCTGTCTATAATAACTCTACCACCGTGTATGAAATCAGCAAAAATGCACAATATATTTGCCAAAGCACACATATAAGAATGCTTTTGGTGGCACAAAAACAACCCAAATGCCCATAAACTAAGAATAAATTAATATATTATTGCTTATTTGTCAAGTGGAATACAATAAAGATTTTCAAATAAATAAGCAACTACACTTAACATGAATGAATCTCACAAACAATTTTACATATGATTTTAAAAAGTTTAAAATGACACAAAAACATTGATACGAGGAGTCAGTGAGTGAGGTATCAGCATTAGCCCACACAGTAACTAAGTATTGGTTACCTGGATATATTACTTAAATATTTGTTAAATGCTTATGAACTGTGTACTTTTGTTATGTGACTATACATCAATTTAAAAGAACACTAAAAGAGAATAGTTATCTGCCTCTGTTCATGTTCAAGTTCTCAAAATGCTACATCATGGTGCTGAAATATTTAAGTCTGCAAAGTTAAAGTAAATGCCACCTAATTCTCATGTTGGGTATAGGAAATCTCAATCAAGTATTCATAGAATATTAACTTTAACCAAATAAATTTTCTGGTAAACACTGTGAGAAACCTAGCTGCAAAATGATCCTTTAAATCATTGAATGAGTTGACTTGTGGTATAAGATATTTGTTACAAACCAGAAAAATGCAGGGGGAATAGCAAACAAAATAGCAACTACAGGAATTCAATACTAAATTTGAAGGTAGCCTATAACAGAATCAACAACAATAAAGTAACCAATACAGCAGACTAACACAACTATAATTTAATAGCATACCTTTCATTTTCTTCCCAACACTCTTTAGTTTGTATTCCATGGCAATTACACGGCCGTATCCCTAGATAAAAGCTCCAGAAAAGATTTGCTTCTCACTTATAGGTATCAGACAGTCCTACTTAAAATCAGAAACACACTCACAATTCACTCTACTCCTTGATTAAAATGCCCAATGTTCTCCCCTTTACAGCCCAGGCCTGCTTCCTGCTGAACGGCAGTCACGTAAAAAGTGGTCTAGGTGGCTTCCTCTCTATTTCTCTCTCTAGAGTTGCTCCCTCTCCTTGGCATTGCTTGCTGAGTTCTGAGTATTCAGGGAAGAAGCAGAAGAAGGAAGGGCAAGAACCGGAAGCCCACACTTAGAAGGGTCCAACATCAGTGGGCTTCACAGGCTGAGCATGCTGACAACGTTTCCAGCTGACTCCCCTGTGGACACTCAGATAGGCCTTTTAGAGCTTCCTCATCCCTGCAGGACCTCCCATTACAGCTCCCAAGAGGCAGGTTTTCCTAGGCTGCCTGTACCCTATGGCTTCTCAGCTCTTTCTTTGGTAGTTCATCTACCACACTTCACCCCAGGAGGTCTCTCCTCACCCCCTGACAGAAGTGCACTTGGGTGGAACTCTGAGCTCCTCCAGGACATCTATTTACAGTTCCCTGGCACATTTGCTCATGTAGGAGGCCCAGTTATGGTCAGGAGATGAGGCACTTCTTATCTTGCCAATTGATTACTGGGAGGAAAGGCTGATATCACAAGGCACTTCTATCCCAATGCCATAGGCTATGCATACTTCTCAGCCTACATTAGGCACCTGTGTTCTATCCTCCAACAGCAGAGAACAGAGAGCAAGCTTCTTGTGGCCTTTCCTGAAGGTCTTTCTCACTAGGTTTGGGGCTCCCACTCATCACTTGGAAGAGAGTGTGGGCTCAGATTGTGCCCACAGTAAAATGCTCTCATCAAATCCATGCCTTCCACATGTGAGGGACCCATGAGCAGCAATACCTATCTTTGACCAAATCCTTTATAAATCTGGGAATGGGGATCTAGCTTTGGAATTTGGCTTTTATTTGATAGCCTCAGTCAAAAATTCCTTTTAAACATTCCACATTTATTGAGCCAAGCACTCTGCTAAGCATTATTTTGCATTATTTTGTCATAGATTCATAACAGTCACACTGGGTAGATGTTACCAGACCAATTTTGTTGCTCATAGAAGTGAATGGGTAGCACAGTCAGGATTCAATTCGGGATCTGATGATGCTAAGATTCATGGTATCCAGTGGGTTTCAGGTTGACTAAAACACCTCTCGTTCATGACAATAAAATTTCATCATCTGAATATGTGAAATGTTTACCTTTCAGTTCTTTTGATTAAAGTACGAAGGGCAAGAGTATGTTCAACTTCTCCAAAGAGAATCAGTTTCTTAAGTTACAGATCTTTTTTAAACTGGCTGAAATACATCATGATATTCTGATCTGTCAAGTTACCAATCCCACTCACTGTGTGACTCTTGGGGCAAGGTTAATTGCCCTGTATAATCATCACCAAATAGAAGGCTTTTATTAGGATATAGAGCTTAGCTCATAATAGATTTCTGTATATGGATTAAAAAGCTAACAAAAAAATCAAAGAGAGCTGTAAACAATATCATGTCAGTCTCGATTCATTTCTCCTCAATGTAATAAAAAATATTAGAAGTAGAAGGGTAGCAAAATATAAAGTATACCTGCAATTTATATAAATTACTAGCCTGAAAATTCAAGCCTTGCCATTTATCAAAAAGAAAAGTGCATAAATTATAGCTGAGATGTCTGGTAAGCCAATAGCTCTGTAATTGGAAATGATGAAAAGCAATAAAAAAAAATTCTCCTTTTTTAAACAAGATTGACCATTTTCTGGATCCAAATTGAAGTGGACTATGTGTAAATTAGACACAAATTTATGGATTTCACTTTAATGTAGCACAAAATATCTAATAGTTTGCAAGCTAGAGATTAAAGTCAATAGATGACTGAAGGGTTAAAGTACTCCTTGTTATTTTCTTAGTAAGGGATGCAAATCACAATGATTGATATGGCTTTGGCAATTGCTATTGATTATAAAGAAAGCCCAAGCAAATGTTTGCCAGATCTTTGTAGATACAGGTTTAAGCTCTCAACTATAAAACCCAAAATTTGGCAATATATCTAGGGTTTTTAAGTACAATAAGAGTAATTTTATTTAATAGGAAAAGCATTAGAGTAGGAGACTGGAGACACTGGTTAAAATTTATCTAATATGCAACCAAAAATATGTCAAGCTCTCTGGGCTTTGATTTTTTTTATTATTAAAATTTTAAAAGTAGGCTTTAAAAAATTCTTAAATTTCCAAATATTTCCACCTTCATGTTCAACTAGTTGTTTTTTCCTCTCCCAGGATCACAGAATTCTGAAATATCTCTCCTTCTCTCTCTCTCTCTCTCTCTCTCTCTCTCTCTCTCTCTCTCTCTCTCTCTCTCTCTCTCCTTTTTTTTAAGGTCCATTCACAAAACAAATAATCTTCATCTTGAAACATTTGAACCATACTTTAATATTTTCCTATGAATTGTCTAGCAGTTAGCACCTTCCTCTGGGTATCAATTTAGATCCTAAACCACCCTTTCCTACCCACCCAAGCTCTTCATTTTATCATATAACACTGTTTAATTGTGATGACACTTATCACTGTAAAGGTATCTCTGTGAAGATAAGGGCTCTGCTGTACTGATTCAATACCTAGTCGAAGCTTGGCACAGAGTGGTGATTTACATAAATACTTATGAAGTGAATGAATGATGTCATCAATTCTTGGATTTAAAGTGAAATATAAGTTTCTGAAGTGTCCACTACAAAGTTAAATAGACAATCACACAAAGACTTTCAAGACTTAAGAGTAACCTGGAATCTTACTTTTAAAAGAAGAAAAACTTAGCCCAAGGATATAAATACTGGGATAGCCAATTAAGGTATATATCTAACTTTTTGACTTTTCAACATACCTCTATCTAGCATCATGGCCATTTATGTGTGGTTCATTCAAGTTTTCAATTTAAACAAGACTGAAATATATACATTCTTTTAAAATCAGATAACAGAAACATCAGGGAAACTCAGTACATTGTAGTCAAGATGAAAGTACTTTTAATATTACAAAATTCTTAAGTAATCAAATACAAAATATATAAATATGGTGTTTTTTCCAGGGGGAGGAGAGGTACCAGGGATTCAACTCAGGGGCACTTGACCACTGAGCCACATCCCCAGCCTGATTTTTTATTTTATTTAGAGACAAGATCTCACTGAGTTGCTTAGCTCCTCACTTTTGCTGAGGCTGGCTTTGAACTTGAGATCCTCCTGTCTCAACCTCCCGAACTGCTGGGATTATAGGTGTGTGCCACCGCACCCAGCATATAACTATGTTTTAAAAGTGATTTTAAGTGTTTTAGTAATGGAGTCCATACACTTGCAAATTCTCTTTCTCAATAAAAATGAATTCATGGGTCTTAGAACAAGGCAGAAAAGAATTTGCTTTTCCTTCTGTAATGTATTGTGCTCTTTATTACTGAACCAAAACTATTCCAACTCCTATATATTATAAGTAAATGATAATGCTTGTGCCATTTTTTATTGTGAATTACTATGTGTTCAGATTAGTTAAGCATTTCAGTAGTTCAACCTCAAAAATATAAGGCTAACTATAAAATGTAATGGAATCATTCATCAACAAAGTCAGTGGCGTCATGATTGAATTGAGTGAAAAGACTAGGGATCCTGAGTTTACATCTTTACTCTCATGTTTGCTATTTGACTTAGGGGGAAGTGCTTCACCTGTCAACTGATTAATCTACCAGAACATGTCCAAGAATTAGGATATATTGCAGAGCTATACGTAAGCATGTATGAAGAGTACGAAAAATGTTCATTGAATATTGAAAGAGTTCATCTATTTCTGCACATTATTTTCCCTGTGGATTATACCGCAGGTCACCTATTTGGCTGGCTTTACAACCAGAGTAGCTGAGAGATTCAGGTAAACTCAGATGGGGTCTGAGATTTCAGTCCTATTTGCCAGACCCAAATGCATTTATATGTAGTTGATGACAGGTACACAGGCCCAGCTTTCTCCTAAGGCTGAGGTCTTATTCACATTGCTACAGAAGTAAAAAAACAGGTTATCTGGCACAAAATAAAGGAGTGCTGTGAGATTTTATCATAAGGTACTTTCATAAATCTACCCCAACTCTACAACACAGGTCATATATCGTTCAGAACCTATTAAATAATTATGAAAGCCAAGATATTCCAAAATTAGGTTTTTAAAAGACAGAAACTAACTTTGGAACACAACATAGACATGAAGTTAGAAGCTGTCTCTGAAAGACACAAAGACGCCTAGTCAGTTCAGTGAAAAATATCAGTCTAACAAGTAGTTTGGTATTTTATAGATAAATGAATGGTTGAGTGAACAGATTTTCATTTTTCAGCAGGTCTTCTGGCATCATCTGGGCACAGTCTTATTCCTACTGACTGATAATAATCTGTTCCCAGAGTGAGTAAAACAATATGACTCCATTGATTGAGCAAAGGATTGAAAATCAAGAACTCTCTGCCCTAATCTTATTCTGCCAGTGATTTGTTCTTTGACCTTAGGCAAGGAATTTCATTTCAGTTTCCTTATCTAGAAAATGAGAATAATGATCTTATCTATATACCCCACAGGGATAGTTTGAGTGTCATTGTTCACAAAGGATGATAGATATTTCTAATGTGCAATGTGCAAGTTCGGGTATTACAATATCAGTATTATCAAATAGCTTTGTCTACTGAAAAGAGGCACTTCCAAAGTAACATTTTCTACTCTCTGCAACTAATGCCTAGAGAGCCCAGTGGCTACCCAACATATTCAGTGAAGAAATTACTATTAATTCCAGGTGAGAAGATTTCTGTACTTACAAACTCTTGTTTATTTGGTCTTTGGGGGATTTGTTTGTACATTTTGAAACCATGACTCTCCCCATACTATTGCCTCAGAAGTTATGCTGAGTTAGTTCTTCACTAATAAGTAGATAACACATAATTGAGTTATTAGGCTGCATTCCCCATTAAAATAGAATTCAAGACAGGTACTTATTCTATACTGAATTCTTGCTCAGTATTATAGAATAGAACTCCAGTATAAGCACTTTGAAAGGAAAAATTATATCTGGTTAAAACATTGAAGTGGCATCATGTTAAAGAGATGCCCTCTTGGGCTGGGGTTGTGGCTCAGTGGTAGAAAGCTTGCCTAGCACATGTGAGGCACTGGGTTTGATCCTCACCACCACATAAAGATAAATAATTACATAAGGTGTTAAAAAAATAAAAGAGTGGCCCTTTCCTTTTCTGGGGGAAACAACATCCATTGAGGCCAAAGAGAACAAACAGAACTGATTCTTTCTATGCATGTAACTCAACTAGTGGGTGCAGAACATCCCTGGCTCCTAGTAAAGAATATTCACTGTGCTGTGGATGTTGGTTAGTAAGTTTTACTTTTAAACTGGTCAAGCGATCAGGCAAAGGTTCAAATGTCTATTTCAGATGACTCAAAAAAGCTTTTCACTAAAACAGTTATTCGAGGATATGGCTGATAGCTCCCGTGTCCTGGGGACTTCCAGGATTGTTACAGGTCTAGAAGCCCAGCTGAGGTTACAGAGGAAACAGAATCAGAAACCAGAAACCTTTGCAGACAAAAATCAAGTTCTCTCTTCCATGCCATGAAGCACAGAAATTGTGCCCTGAACCATGTATCTGTTCAAATGCTTGTCGCATTTTTTGAGGAAAATGTTGGTCCTACTCTCAAGACCCTTATAATTCAACCCTTCATGGAAAGAAGCCAACCCTCCACCCCTGCATCAATTTCTGACTCCTAAATTTAATCCAATTTAGCTGGCTCCTAAATTTTCAGAACAGAATGTCGATTTTATTGTTTGTATATCTGGCATCTAAATCAGAAGGGTAAATTAACAATACATAATTGTAGCATTCAATATTTTGTCAGCTAATTTAATTGAAAGTCTAACACAGTTTTGCATGAAAATGGTTTTTGCAGTGTCTGATATTGCAGAGAAACTCCAAAAAAAAAAAACAAAAAACAAAAAAAAACAGCTTGACTCTTTATTCCTCTTGGGACTCTAACTTCTCACAAAGTATTATATCTGCAATAAATCACCAGAAATTAACATACTTGAATTATATTTTCTCAGTTTCCTGCAGAAAATCTTTCACTGGGTTAAGACAAAATGCAACACAGGAGCCAGTGCTTCTACTTTTCAAAACTTACCCTAAGGAAATAATTTAAATATTTACATGCATTTATTTAGTTAGTCCCTGCCTTATTTCAGAAAACTTCAAAGGCTTGCATAAATTTCAAAATAAAATAAAATTTAAAATAAGTGGATGAGGGATAGGAGTGTAGCTCAGTGGCCAAGTGCATCCTGGGTTCAATCCCCAGGACCCCAAAAGTTTAAGAAAATAAAGAATATAGTGCTCTATTACAAAAAGAGATAAGAAACATATGTGGATGAAGCAAGAGCAGGTAAAGGACAGGACAATGACTCTAGGATAAGGCTGATTATGTTTTACATGGGTGGCTTCAGATGCCCATCCAAACTGGTGAGATGTAGACCAAAGATTTGGCTATGTGCTTTTCTAGCAGCTCATGGTAAATAAGGAAAAATATTCAGTTACCTGATTCTCAGAAGGAAATATTAACAAACTATTAGTCCAAAACATTCATGTGCACTTGCATGCACACACGCACACTCACACAAGCACACACACACCTATTAATTTCTGGTATTAAAATGATAAAGAAATTTCTCACATAGATCCTCATAAAGAAAACACAGAAAATGTAATAAGCAATATCATCAAAAACATCCTTACTGGTAAATACATCAACACACAGCAAAAAAAAAAAAAATGGTTCTTATAATGTCCATTATTGTGAGCCATTTTCCAACATGAAATTTAATAAAAACATTTGTATAGGAAACTAAAACAGCACAGTTAATCAACCAAAAGAGGAAAAGCAATATGCATTAGGATGTTCATGCAGTATACTTATAGAATGAAATAACTATTAAATTGTACTAAATCAAAAATCGAGTTAATTTTAAAAATTGTATAATTGCAAAAATTATCTAGAAATAATGTATTAAGTGAAATGAGGGGATATAAAATTTACAGAATATTATAATTGCAAACATGAGGATATATCTGGCAGCTCACATGTCCTGGAGCCATTTACTATTAAAGGAATCCAGCTGAGGTTCCTTGTGGAAGCCATAATTACATATGGGCAAAGCTGATTAAATTTGCCAACATGAAAATAACCGTTCGACTGGCAGATTTGTGGGTGTTTTATTACATCTGTTTTCTAAACCAACTGTCATAAAGGTATATTGCCTTTAAAATAAGAACATACATATAATGCTTCTAGAATTTTTAGAGAAACAATTTAAAAATTAACTATCTACAGACAATGGCTACAGAGTTTGCTCAAAATGTTGGCCAGTGTGATACTTGATATTCTTTATATTAAGAACCCATAAAACTCATTTCTCTTTGAATTTAATTATTAAAATCATAATTTATCTTATCTTTCATAAGCCCATGAGAAGCATAATGTTTCCCTTTTTACCTTACCTTATCTGCAGAGAACCCCTTGCTAAACTGATTTCTAAACTGTGATAATTATCTCCCAGTAGAGGCACAGCAAGACTTATTTCTCTGTTCTTTTTCATTGATTTTGTCTTTTTTATATTTAGCTGTATTTTATACTGTTTTGTTATTTTAAGTCAATTTAAAATATTTTGTAGACATAAATACATGCACAGATGAAATAATAAATAACAAAATGTCTTAGTACCCCTCCTAAACACACACAAAAAAAACAATTTCAAATAAAAGTGAATTACCCAATAATGGAATAAGTTGGTTCTACAGGATACTGTTCATAGGATGTTTGAAGCTTCAAATTATGATATTTCTCTGAAAGGACAATATTAGGTTAGAAATTCCTTGCAAATTTTAGTGTTCTGTTAATGTTAATAAAAATTCATGGGAAAATAGAAAGTGAAATGTGAACTACAAGAAGTTTTAAAGATTTTTTAAAAATATTTTTAATGATGAGAAAAACAACAAGTAATCTGCTAGCTTTTTGCAGAGCTGGAATCCAAGTCTGGTCATGGAGGTGACATAATGATAGTAAGAACTATAGAAACTTTTAACCACTTATTGCCTGTTTCCTGATTGAAGAAGAAAAAAAAAGATGACAATTTGTTAATTTCTCAGTAGGATGTTACATATTTCAAAGCTTTCTGAATGTTATTTCTCCTCAAAACTCCCAGAACTCTCAAAAAAACCTTCCTGGTGAAGAATGTGAGCCTCAATTCTTGTTCCCCTTTAGTGGACCCATTAAACAAAGTAAACATGAAAATCATTAAGAAATGTAATGGATGGTAATTAAAATGACTTCAGATTAATTTTTTATTTTTAATTTTCCTCTTCATTACAAAGAATTATTTTTGTGTATAAACTAATTTACTTTCACAATAGAATATTGTCTCCTTCCATTTTTTACCTTGTTTTCACATATTCAGGGGAACTAATTTGCTAATTACTCATTCTCATTTCTTTTTTTTCTATTAGTTGTTCAAAACATTACAAAGCTCTTGACAAATCATATTTCATACATTTGATTCAAATGGATTATGAACTCCCATTTTTACCCCGTATACATATTGCGGATTCACATGGGTTACACATCCACTTTTTTACATACTGCCAAAATAGTGTATGTTGTATTCTGCTGCCTTTCCTATCTTCTACTATCCCCCCTCCCCTCCCGTCCCCTTCACTCCCATCTTCTCTCTCTAACCCATCTACTGTAATTCACTTCTCTCTCTTGTTTTTTTCCCCTTTGCCCTCACTTCCTCTTATATGTAATTTTTGTATAACAATGAGGGTCTCCTTACTTTACCATGCAATTTCCCTTCTCTCTCTCTTTCCCTCCCCCCTCTCGTCCCTATTTAATGGTGATCTTTTTCTCATGCTTTTCCTCCCTATTCTCTTCTTAGTTGCTCTCCTTATATCAAAGATGACATTTGGCATTTGTTTTTTAGGGATTGGCTAGCTTCACTTAGCATAATCTGCTCTAGTGCCATCCATTTCCCTGCAAATTCCATGATTTTGTCATTTTTTATTGCAGAGTAATACTCCATTGTGTATAAATGCCACATTTTTTTTTATCCATTCATCTATTGAAAGGCATCTGGGTTGGTTCCACAGTCTAGCTACTGTGAATTGTGCTGCTATGAACATCGTTGTAGCAGTATCCCTATAATACGCTCTTTTAAGGTCTTTAGGGAATAGTCCGAGAAGGGGAATAGCTGGGTCAAATGGTGGTTCCATTCCCAGCTTTCCAAGGAATCTCCATACTGCTTTTCAAATTGGCCGCACCAATTTGCAGCCCCACCAGCAATGTACAAGTGTACCCTTTTCCCCACATCCTCGCCAGCACTTGTTGTTGTTTGACTTCCTAATGGCTGCCAATCTTAGTGGAATGAGATGGTATCTTAGGGTGGTTTTGATTTGCATTTCTCTGACTGCTAGAGATGGTGAGCATTTTTTCATATATTTGTTGATTGATTGTATGTCCTCCTCTGAGAAGTGTCTGTTCAGGTCCTTGACCCATTTGTTGATTGGGTTATTTGTTATCTTATTGTTTAATTTTTTGAGTTCTTTGTACACTCTGGATATTAGGGCTCTATCTAAAGTGTGAGGAGTAAAAATTTGTTCCCAGGATGTAGGCTCCCTATTTACCTCTCTTATTGTTTCTCTTGCTGAGAAAAAACATTTTAGTTTAAGTAAGTCCCATTTGTTGATTCTTGTTGTTAACTCTTGTGCTATGGGTGTCCTATTAAGGAATTTGGAGCCCGACCCCACAATATGTAGATTGGAGCCAACTTTTTCTTCTATCAGACGTAGAGTCTCTGATTTGATATCAAGCTCCTTGATTCATTTTGAGTTAACTTTTGTGCATGGCAAGAGAATTCTAAAAATATGTAGCTCTTATCCTTCCAAATTCTCACCATATTAAATAAGGACCCATGATAAAAGATGTTTCTGCTGTTTATTTCAAACATGTATTAGACAAAGGGTACTGGGCGATTATTTTACGCATCAACTTGAGTTGACTAAGGGATGCCCAGAGAACTAGTAAAATAGAATTTATCAGCGTGTCTGTGAGGATATTTCTTGAAGGATTATCATTTGAATCATTAAATAAGAATCACCCTCACCACTGTGGGCCAGCATCATACAATCCACTGAGGGCTTGAATAGAATGAAAAGTAAAGAAATGACAAATTTGCTTTCTCTTGTTGAACTGGAAGATCTATCTTCTCCTGTCTATAGACATCGGAGCTCCTACATTTTGGACCTTTGAATTCTAGGATTCACCCCATTGGCTCCTGTAGTTCTCAGGCCTTCAGACTTAAATGAATAATTACACCAGCAATGTCTTTCCTGAGCCTTCACCTTTTAGATCTTGAGCCTCCTTGGCCTCCACCATAATCATGTGAGCCAAACTTCCTAACAGCATGAACACGCATGTGTGTCCATTCTCCTTTCTCTTTCTCTCTTTACATACACTCACACACACACACAGAGTCATGTGCTGCATAATAACATATCATTCAACATCAGGTTACATGTATGGCAGTGGATATACTGTATAGCCTAGGTGTGTAGTAGACCATACCATCCTACTTTGTGCAAAAACATTCTGTGTTGCTCATACAGTCAGGAAATCACCTAATGACACATTTGTAAGAATATATTCCCATAAGTGACATGTGGGGGGCAGGCAGTGTTCTATTGGTTCTGTTTTTCTGGAACCTCTAATTCAGTTACAAAGGGAAGGCTATTCTGTAAAACATTAGTTGTTTGTCATTGCTTGGTGCAAACATAGTTCAGGTCATACTCAGGTACAAACACTTCTCATAAAAACCAACCATCTCCTGGTCACAATCTACACTTCAAATGCTGGCCAATTCCCTTCCTATTTACTCTTACCCATTCAGGGGTGAATCAGCTAAACAAGTGAGAATTACTCAGTAAAATCCATCATTACTCTCAGAGAATCATTCAAAGTACACATTCTAATGCAAGATGGGCTAACGTCTCTGTCTTTCCGTGCAACAAGTAATATTCTTCATGCATAATAATAAAAATTTATTAAGTACTTCTTTAAGCAAGCACAGTGCAAAAGCGCTTTCTTATGAAATACTTTAATAATCTTTATAATAACACTATGAAATATGAAATTTTTGCTATTTTACAAAAAAATGAAATTTATGGAGTGCTATGGTTTGGTTCTTTAATATCCCCAAAGAACAACTAAAGGCTTCGTCACCTGCCTGTGGTGCTATTGTGGTAGAACCTTTAGGAGGTGGGACCTAATGGAAGGAAGTCAGGTCACTAGGGTGTGCCCTTGAAGGAGCTGTTAGGACCCCAACCTCTTCACCTCTGTCTCTTTTACTCCCCAGCTGCCATGAAGTGAGCAGCTTTGTTCCACCACATGCTCCCTGATATGATATTCTGCTTTCCCACAAGCCCAGAAGCAACGGCATCAACCAACCATGAACTGAAACCTCTGAAACCATGAGCCAAAATAAATCTTTCCTCTTTTAGGTGTATATCTTACATATTTCCTCACAGTGACAGAAAACAAACATATGGAGATAATAAATTGCTTAGGACAGAGAAGAGGAAGATATGAGTGCTATAGTTCAAAACCAGGCAGTGAAACTCTGAAACACACAATCTTCTACCACATCTCCATCTATTGTCAACCAGCAGAGATTCTTAGGTTGTTATCACAAGGCACTGCTCACAGCTCTAAAATAAACAAATCTAGTGCTACAGTGCTGTTTAATAATAAGATGATCAGGCTGTGCATAAGATCAATTTTTGTAACTGACACCTCTTTGAAACATTTACCCTATTTAATACTGTGACTTCATTATTAGTCTTACAACGTCTCAGGCTTTTCCCCCCCTGTTTGCTTTTTCAATATGGGTTCTGACCTGGGACATCATTTAATCTGTCACAACTTGTTCTTATTATTTGCAGACCTTCAGCTTCCACTACTGCAGGAAATGTGACTTTTCTGTCTCTGGGATGCTGCCCTCACTCATCTTTTGGATGCCTGAAGGAACCTCAAATAAAACCAATAAAATTTTAACTCACATTTTCTTATTCTCCAAGTTTCCTCTTATCTTGAATTCTCCATCCCAGTGAATGGCACCACCATCCTGAAAACCAGACTCCGAAGCAACAGATTTGAGGATCACCCTTGATTCCTTTCTCTTCTTAATTTCTTATCTCTGACTGAGCATTGTGTCCCATTGGTCTTCGTCCCAACTGCATCACCTTGCTGAGTGACCCCTCATCTCTCTTTTCTGGTTGAAATAAGGTCATATGCTACTTTCTCAGTCTCCAGGCTTACTGTCTTTCTTCCACGGTTACCAATGTACTCTTTCTAAAATGTAGATCTGAACTTTTTCCTCTCCTCCTTAAAATTCAAATGTACTCCATTGTCTGAAGTTCAGGTCTTATAACGGAATTCTCTGCTGCACCCTATCCTGAATTTTTAAACACTTATTTATAATTCCTTGAAGGTACTATTCTATTTGTACCCCATCTCTGTGTATTTACATAAACTACTAAGTATAACTAGAATGTCATTCTATTTATCTATTACAGACTAATTCATTTTTCAAGCCTGGGCTCAGGCATCTCTTCCTTTCTTAAGCCTCCTGGCCTATGCCAGAAACACAGGAACAAGAGCAGCTCCTAGGTCCTTTATACCCCACTGTACCTCCATTTTTATTATTAAACTCAATATTGTTCCTATATATTTTCACTATACTTCTCCCACTGAACTTTGAGCCCTTTGATTGTGGAAACCATGTCTTAATTTCTTTATTATCCTCAAACAGGCACAAAACTATATCATCTAATATGAAGTTTTTATTGTCTGTCAAATGTGGTGCCAAGAGCTTGGTATACATTAACTCAGTGAATTCTAACATCAGCCCTAATGTGGGAAAATCAGGCAAAGTTGACTTAAATAATTTGTTAAGGTTACTCAGCTCAGCTATTAAGTAACAGAGCTGAGAGTGAACCCCAGATAGTTTGATGTCTTAAGCTCTTCAACCGATTAGACTAAGGGTTCTTGGTACCTGTTTAAGAACAGGTAATACATAAATAAATTCATGAATAATAAATATAGAGAGGTAAGGCTCAAGCAAAATGTGAACTATTGTATGGGTTTTAATATTTATTTCTCTTATTTTCCCCTGTAATCCCAGTTGAAAGATCGTAAACCTGTGTTTCTTCCTCCTATCCAAACAAGTCTAAGGGGCTAGCAAACTTCCAAAAGCTGCCGAATTAGACTTTGAATCACGTGACCAACATCCAATCCTATCGTGAATTTGCTAAAGCCCAAACTTTTTGAAATAAAATTGTTTTGATATGGTGATAATTTAGAGGTCTTCATTTTAAGTTCATGAAGCATTTTTCTATCACAATTCAAGAAAGTTTCAATAAACATCCTTAAGGACTTACGGAAAGAATTCCCTTGACGGTGAAAATGAGTTCATCCTAGCCTCTCCCTTGAGAGGCAGCATGGTGGGGAAGTGCGTAGACATGGTCTTGGGATGGAAATGAGTTGGGCTACTTACTTGCAAAGCAATTTGTCTTCTCTAACCTTCAGTTTCCTCATCTGTACAGCAGAATAGAAAACTCCTTAGAGGATCATTATAAAGATTAAAATGAATATGCTTAATTCAGGGCCATTGTTCCATGCCTGGTAGTTATAGTTACAGGCTACCAAAACTCCAAGCAGATGACACCACTAAGTCTGCCCCTGACATGGGCTCTCCTTGAGTGGCTTCTCATCATCAGCCCTTTCAGAAAATAGGAAACACAATGAAGATGAAGAAGGAGTGGGGCTAACACACTGCAGCTCAGTTTTCTTTTTTAGTAATGCTTTAAAATATACAGATGCTACAATGTTTGTTTTAAAAAGAATGAGAAATGAAATCTCTATCCTATATTCTTTTTGTTTTTAATTTTTTTTTTTTTTTAGTTTTTGTTAGACTTTTTTTTTATTTATATGTGGTGCTGAGAACCAATCCTAGTGCCTCACACATATCAGGCAAGTGCACTACTGCCAAGACCCAGCCCCAGCACCCTATATTTTTTTATTAGAGTTTGTGATGCATTTCTTACACATTCTTTTTTATTGTATGGTGGGATAGATGTGCAAATAAGTTTAAGACAGATTATCCAACTATAAATCTCAGAGTCTTTCCTTTCTAGCTGTGTGACCTCAGGCAAGTTATCTTAATCTCTTTGTGCCTCAAGTTTCTTCATCTATAAATTGGTGATAATGATAGAATGTACTTCATAGAGATGTACAAATTAAATTTGTTAACCATGGAAAAAGGTTCAGGGCAGTGCCCATCACATAGTAAGCATCTTTTAGGTGTTATGTATATTCTCAACAACCAATAAAGTAGACAGGACAGGTGCTGAAGTTATTTTACAGATAGTGAAACTGAGGTGCACACAGCAGATGGCCATAATTTCTGATTTAAAATCTAGAGTGAAATTAGTGAGATAAAAAGGAAGGTATTAAATTATTGAGATAAAGAGGAAAGTTCCCAAGAAGCAACAAAATCATTACTACTAAAATATTTAATGCTTATCATAGTGTACATACATTTTGTAGTAGTCAGAAAGTACAATAAAGTTGTACTTTCATGAGGTTAACTGTTAGTTAAGGCCACTTTTTCATCATTAGTATGTGTAGATATTTATGTCTTAATTTCCAATAGGAAGACCATCCTTCTCCATTGCACTGACTTAGGGCTGTGGCCAGGGACTGACCTTAGTGAATGGAGCAACTAGCTATTGAGGGTTCTCGGTACCTGTTTCAAGAACAGGTAGATACATAAAGGAATGCATGAATAATAAATGTATAGAGGTAAGGCCCAAGCAGAATGTGATCTATTGTATGTGTTTTAATATTTATTTCTCTTATTTTTCCCTGTAATCTCAGTTGACATAAGCAGATCCTAGCAGAAGCTTTAAGTAGTATGAATGGTTTCAATCTCTCCCTTAATCTTCTGTTCTCCACCATGAGATTGCCATAACACAGGGTAGCTCCTTTGGCCTGAATCCCAGGAAGAAAGACAGGGAGATGAGCCTGGGCCTGGCAACCCAAGCAGTGTCCAGCTGAGCCACAGCCAGCCTGCAATCCTCAAGTGACTAAGCTTTAGATGCAAAAAGTTATTACTATAGGACATATTAAAGAAAGCATTGCAAATTCTGAATAATATTTAAAGATATCAGAAAATCCAGTTGTAGACCTAGCTATGTTTTCCCAACTGATTATCTTGGTCAGGTAACTTATCCTATCAAGCCTCTGATTCCTTTAGTTAGAAAAACTGTTTTGTCTAGGTGATCCCTCCTGTTCAAATTCTCTAATACTAATGCTCCAACAAGGAGATTTACAGAAATGGAGTCTAATATGGTAAACACTAAAATATCCATTTTCTGAAAGAGAAAACCAAGACACAAATTTAAACATTGAATTGAAACCTGAAAATTCTGGAGCTTAATCATCATGGCAAAGTCACATCCATGGAAACATGGGTTATGCGTGGAGTAATGGGGGTTGACACCAGGACCTGCTCTGTTCACTGGACTTTCCTCTACCCTTGATAGCAGCTCTGCCAATTTACCTAATCCTCCATTTTTGTTACCTAAATTACTAAATAAACAAAATGAAATATAGATAGTATACCTCAAATTACAGAGAAAAAAGAATAAGTCTAACATCTTCTTGTGTCCATCTCACACGAAAATTGTCAAAGCTTCACAGTCCACTGTGATGCTAGGGACACTCAGCTAGAATCACAGGCAAGCTCAGTACATGTTCCTTGTTGCTCAGGTTTGAGCACTAATGACCAGAGCAAATGTTATATGGCTTTCTTTGTGCCAAGTTGCATTCTAAGCACTTTTCATTTATTAAATCATTTAATCCAAATAACACTATAAAAAGGTAGATGCTCTTTTCTTTAATTTTTAATTTATAAATTTCTTTATTCTTTTTAATTAGTTATACATGATAATAGAATGCATTTATACACTTTGATGTTTAATACATAAATGGGGTATCATTTCTCATTTTTCTGATTGTACATGTTGTAGAATCACAGTGGTCATGCAGTCATATATGTACATAAGGTAATATATAATATACATAAGGTAATAATGTCTGTTTCATTCTACAGTCCTTCCTATACCCATATCCCCTCCCTTCCCTTCACTCCCTTCTACCTTATCTAAAGTCACTCTATTCTTCCTAGCAGCCCCCCTTATTATGAATGAGCATCTGCATATCAGAGAAAACATTTGGCCTTTTAGTTTTTTTTATTTCATTTAGCATGATATTCTCCAACTCCGTTCATTTACCAGCAAATGTTATGATTTCATTCTTCTGTAAAGCTGAGTAATGTGTGTGTGTGTGTGTGTATGTGTGTGTGTATCACATTTTCTTTATCCATTCATTTATTGAAGGACACTTAGGTTGGTTCCATAGGCTGTGAATTAAGCTTCTATAAACTTTTATGTGGCCGGATCACTGTAGTATGATGATTTTAAGTCCTTTGGGTATAAACTGAGGAGTGGGATAACTGGATCAAAGGTGATTCCATTCTAAGTTTTCAGAGGAATGTTCATACTGCTTTTGATATGGTTGCACCAATTTGCAGTCCCACCAGCAATGTGAATGTACCTTTTCCCCAACGTCCTCGCCAACGTTTATTGTTGCCTATATTCTTGATGATTGCCATTCTGACTGGAATGAGATGAAATCTTAGAATAGTTTGGATTTGCATTTCTCTAAGTGCAAGAGATGTTGAACATTTTTTCATATATTTGTTGATCAATTGTATTTTGTCCTCTGTGAAATGTCTGTTCAGTTCCTTAGCCCATTTATTGATTGGATTACTTGTTTTTTTGGTGTTAAGTGTTTTGAGTTCTTTATATATCCTAGATATTAATACTTTATCTGATGTGCAGGTGGCCAAGATGTTCTCCCATTCTGTAGGTTCTCTCTTCACATTACTGATTGTTTCTTTTGCTGAGAAGAAGCTTTTTAGTTTGAATCCATCCCATTTATTGATTCTTGATTTTACTCCTGTGCTTTAGGAGTCTTGTTAAGGAAGTCAGATCCTAGGCTGATGTGGAGAAGATTTGGACCTACTTTTACTTCTAGTGGGTGCAGGGTCTCTGTGCCTAAGTCTTTGAACAATCTGAGTTGAGTTTCTTGCAGGGTGAATGATAGAAATTTAATTTCATTTCATTACATGTAGCTTTCTGTTTTCCCAGCACCATTTGTTGAATAGGCTATCTTTTATCCAGAGAATTTTTTGTCCCCTTTGTTTAGTATGAGATAATTGTGTTTATATGAGTTTGTCTCTGTGTCTTCTATTCTGTACCATTGGTGGTAGATGCTCTTTTTAATTTCTACTCTCAAAGTGATATGCCCAAAGCCACTGCTAGTAAGAGAAAGAACCCAAACCAAGCAAACTGGCTTCACAATTCTGTATTATAAGCACCAATTCTGTTAATGGGATTATCCAGTTGAAACTGTGATGACCTTATCTTTCCAATCAAGATAATCTTAGCAAAAAATTCTGCTCTCAGTTTTCTTTCAAATTCCCAGTGTAAGAAAACCATCACCAATTCTACTCCACCTGTTATTATTATTATTATGCCTACTACTGTGTACAGAAAAATAAAATGTTTCCTCAATTTTGATTATTTGCTTACTTATTAAAAACTAGAGTATCACAACAAATAGTTAACTTTCCTTCATAAGTATGTCCTTTCTTTGTGGTTGGCACCTCTTCTCCACTGTCAACTAGGATGTTTGTTCTAGAGGAAGAGTTTATCTCGTTTTCCATTGTAGCTCAGCCCTTTGAATACTAACAGATGCATAGTAGGCATTCAATAAATATTTGATGGATGAATTAATGAATCTCAAGTTCTTTAAAGCCCGGATTACCTCTTTGTTCAGAATTATACATGTAACAGAAATATAGAAAATGATGTTCTCTATAATTATATAAAAACAAGCAATATAAATTTTTGTTTTTGCCCTTTATTTTATGCTTTCTCCTCCTCCATATTTTAATTTTCACAAAACCTTTTTACAAACATCTGCAGGTGGTAAAGAAATAGCTCTGCAGGGAGAAGGGATTGAAAGAAAGTCCCTGCCCTACTGAAATAAATAGGAAAATAAATTTAGTCCCTGTCATGCATAGGCTTTTAAGACAACAGAATACTTTCTCAGATTATAGTTTCTGTGCCAAAGTTTCTAATAAATTAATGCAAAGCACGTTTCTAAAATGCATTAGAAATGACTTCATGATTGATGGGATACTGATAAATAGTTATAAATTAGCTAATATGCATATATCATTTTAAATCATAGTTTAAAATTAGAGCTACTATCTTATTAAATTGGAATGTATTTATTCATTCAGCTTTTATATTATGAACACATTTTGCATAGCAATCACCACATAGATAATAGATGTCAAAATCATTAAGAAAATTTAAACCTTCTTCAATCTTTAGAGATTAATAAAGTTAAACTACTGCCAGTTGCGTACATTTTCATTTAGAGCACAAGTTTCTAGAAATATTTTGAAATTATAAATTTGTTTTCAGCTAAAATCAGATATCTTCCCACTCTGTAAATGAATGGGCTATGAAAACTAAAAACAAAACCCTGTATTTTGTTTGTATAATGGTGTGTTATTTCCTGACACTCCACAAGAGGGAGCAAATTTCATTGAAAGTCTTCCAATGGCCCATGCTCAGAGTGGGGAACAGAAAAGCTGCCATAGGGTCTGGATTTCAAAATAAACGGTTCACATATAGCACACATAAAATAAATTGTAGACAATGTCTCTGTACCAACACATAAAATACTTTAGGCAGATTTGATTCTGTAGTATTTTTTCAGTAATACATTTTTGCCACTTAGAGTAACAAAGAAATCTTTTGCATAATTTACTTTAAATTGAGATGCAATGCTTGTTTAGATGTTGCTTACTTGAGATATAAACTGGACTAAACTTCTCAGGGCTAGTGGAAATAAGGAGGAACTAGGAGGGTTGTGGGTCACTGGCTTTCATTTACTGAGCCAAGACATCTTAATTTCCTGTCCAATGCAAAAGGGACACCATGCTTTTTCAAATATTCTTCCTTCTTCTCTTTGCCCCCCTCTGTCTTCACTGCTCAAGATCTTTAATCCTTCTCTTTTTTTCCAGTATGAGATTATTTAATTAATATATGGACCCAAGAACCAGAGAGACCTGTCAATCTCAGTTCTGGTACTGTCGTGCTATCTAAAAATATTACCCATATTGAATTTATCATGATCACATTAATAACATTGCAACCTAATACCTTTGTTAGTTATTCAAGCATGCGGATGATGGATGGGCAATTTACAGATCTGCCAGTTAATTGTTAAAGAAATCAAAAGTGTGTCCGAAAAAAATAATTTTCAATTCTTAAGGAGCATCATGATTTTTAAAAGAAAGAAAATTCTTAAGAATGGACATTATCTCAACAAAAAATTAACTTTTGTGCACACTGTTTTTCTCACTCACTACCAGGCACAGTGCAAATTGTTTCATCTCTCCTGTCATGCCTACCTTACTAATCCCTTCCAGAAAATCAATTGTTCTCTTTTGTTGAGCACTGTACACACAACTTGATCATTATACTTGTCACAATGTAAGCTACTTAGTTGCCTACACAATCATGCCTCATAGTAAACACAAATGAAAGTTCTATAGTGAGTGAGTGAATGGATGACTTGAAGAATACATTTATGTTTTTAAAAGAGTACAAAAAGTCCCTCCTAATATTTCTGAAAATTCCTTTTCTATATGAAAGCAAGGTGAGGCAAGGAAAAAAGTCAGTAGCATCCTTTTAAAATCGTCCAGCTTTCATAAACAAGCATTTATCAAAAAACCAACAAACAAAAAAAATCTTTGTAAATGCCAGACATGGTGCTAAGTCCTGAGTACCTTGCTCAAAGAAAGTGAAAATAAAGATTAGGAAGCTGGGAAGTTCAAGCCTTAATCATGCAATAGCTGGTGTGAATCTTTCAAGAAGCACAGTGTGATCTAAGGCAATATGAAAGATTAAGCTGGAAATGGGTTTCAGCTTAAAGGGCTGAAATGCAAGGTAAATAGGAATTTATGTGGTTTGTAAAAGAGAGCTATTGAAGGCGTTTGACTCCTCCAGATAAAAGAGAAGAATGAGATATGATAACCAAATGCAATGCCTAAGCCCTTATTGTATCATCCAGCAAATAAATAAAGAGCTAGAAAGGACATTTGGAGAGATCTGAGTATGCAGTCTGTAATAGAAACCAGTGTGAAATTTTGTTGGTTTAATAATGGCACTATGGAAATGGGGAAGAGTGTCTGCAATCATAGGACATGCAGACTAATATTAAAGTTTATAGAGCTGAAGCCACCTGAAAACTGTAACTTATAAATAGATGTATGAAAATGCAGACATATGAGTGATGGAGAAAGTAAACATCACAAACTGTTAACAGCTGTCAAGTTTAGGTGAAAGTATGCAACTTACCAACTTTATCAATAAAGTTAGGTCCCCAAAATGTATATATATTTTTTTACTTTATCAATAAGGGGAAAAATTTATATTGGGTGTTCATCTCTGATGTTATAAAGGAGAATTCTAAGTCCAATTCAATTTTCATTCTTTTGTGATTTTTTTTTTTCCTGGATGCTCACAGAATTTTTTTTTTCATTTATCCTTGACATTAAAGCACTTTAAAAAGACACCCTAGGTATAGAGTTTTTCATATATTTTGTTTGTAACTGCATTCTTTCAATTTGCAAACAAGTTTATAGAACAAAAGCTCAGGAAAATTTCCGTCTACTACATATTTACTATTGTTTGCATTTAATTATTCTGATAAGTTTCTAAGATATATCTCCTGTTTATGCATCATCTGTCTTCACAAACTTTGATCTATTTTTCTTATCTCTTCAGAGAGCTTCTCAAGAATGCCCTTTATATCACTGAAAGCTTCCCTGCAGTGACAATTTTACTGTTTGCTATCTCTCATCTATTGCCTTTTCATGCTGTTTTTTATACCTAATTTCATAGAATGTGTGCTTTCTTGTATTCTATGATTTCAAACCAAATGGTTTTCAAAATTTTTCTTCTGTTCCTTTTAGTGAATGTTTTCTCTACCTTCAGGTTTGCCATCTCTTATGCTCCCATTTTTTTTTCCAAACCATGTTTCATATAAAAAGAAATAATTCTATGCCAACTAGTTTGGGAAATTCTACATTGAGAAAATATAATTATTTTTCCATCAGACTCCAGAGACTCTTTAATATGCTTTGTAAGTCAAGACAGAGGAAATGTAGTATGATGTTCTTTTAATGCCCTTAACTGCTGAACCTTCTGTTTTGTGGAACATTGTTGGCTTACCAAATAATTCATGTTTTAGAAAATAATTTGGGAAATTCTGTTATTGAGTATCCAGAATGTCATGACCTCTTTTCCTTTTATATTCATCCTTGAATGAAAAAAAAAAAACTGTCATTTAGGGAAAAAACATATGCACCTGTGCTCATCTATCCATTTGGAGAGAATACATTTCCTTCTGTTAGCTCAGATACAGCAGGGCTGCTAAGTCACCAAGCTTCTAAAGATTGCCTAAATCTAGCAAATATCCAAATCCCATGTGTTTGCTGGAAGAAGGGTAGATTTTTCTCCTACTCTCCTGGCATGATTTCTGGCAATAAAAAAACAGAATTCAATACTTTGTCATTGCTATGGCCTAATGGTTTTTGTACCCACCTCCTTTTCCACCCTCAACCCCCTCCCCTGCCCAAAAAAGTCCATCTATTGAAGTCCTAATCCATGACATGATAGTACTTAGAGATGGAGCCTTTGGGAGATAATTAGAGTTAGAGAAGATCATGAGGGTAGAGCCCCCATTATAGGATTAACTTTATAAGAGGAAGAAACCAGGACCTCTTTTCTGTCTCTGTCACATGAGGATACAGCAAAGAAGGCAGCTGTCTACACACCAGACATTTAGCCCCCTGCCCCCAAACACCAAAGCTGCCAGCACCTTGAACTTGGACTTTCAGCCTCAAGAATGTGAGAAATAAATATTCATTGTTTCAAACCATCTCAAATTGACAGTAATGCTGAGTGGTTTATGTTTGTGTAATAAGACAAATTTGTGCAAATGACCACAAGAAAGCCATGCTTTTAATTCCCTTTATTTCATAAGGTCAGCTTCACACGCCAGTCTGCAACACACTAGTATCAGGCATCATTTTTCGCACTTGTAACATTTGTTGGGTGGGAAGCTGTTGTCCCTTGGATGTAGAAAACAAGGGGCAACACATGGATGCTTCAGAAAGGCCCAGATCAACATCATTTCCACACAGGAGAGCACTCACCGACTAGTTTCCTGGTGTGTTAGTAAGCATTTCGTGACTATGACTAAAATACCTGAGATAAACAATTTAAAGGAGGAAAAGCTTATTTTGGCTCACCGTTTCAGAGGGTTTAGCCCATGGTCAGTTAGCTCCATTGCTCTGGGACTGAGATGAGACAGAACTTCATGGCAGAAGGGCAGAAGACCAGAAAGGTACACAAGAAAAAACTGCTCAGCTCATAGCAGCCAGAAAGGCGGGGGGGGGGGGGGGGGGGGGCGGGGGGGTGGTGAAGAAAGGAACTGCAACAAAATATGGCCTTCCAGAGCATGCTCTCAGAGACTTGCTTCCTTCACCAGGCCTCACCTCCTAGTAGTTCATTCAACTATCAATGGATTAATCCACTGATGAGGTCAGAGCCCTCATGATCCAATTTCCTAAAAACCCACCTCATGACATTGCTACATAGGGACCATGTCTTTAAGTAACATGAACCTTTGGAGAACATTCCAGATGATTCAAACCATAACACCTTGTCCATACAAAGTGAGCAGAAGTCAAAGCATCCTTCTACCTTCTTCTTGATCATCCCTAATCTGATGCCAAGGTCAAAGTCTGTTTCAGCCACTTACAACATCTCAGTTTCTCTACATTCCCTGGGAATCTGGGAAGAATATCTATCCATTCTAACAAATCACTGATTGATAGACTTAGTTTATAGGGCTACTATAATTCTGCATCTCTCACATCTGTTCTTGAACAGTTGAAGAGAAACTAAGGGGATGCCAAGTTCAGAGATTCTTGTTAGCCACAAGATTGATCTGTAACTATAACATGGGACAAATGTAAATAAAGAATCAATTTAATTTGGTAGCATTAAAATGAAAAAGAAAGGAGTAGAATGTATTATGAATTACAGAAATATAGCAACTTCACTTACCTATATAGGACTTATCAATAAAATTTCTACTTATTTAATATCTGAAATTGACTTTTATAGTTACATTCAAAGTGAAATAATATGCATCACTTCTTTGTGGCTCTTGCCCTCAAATAGCTCAAAAATGTTTTAATAAAACTAAGTACACATAACAAGAAGTCCTTTCCTTAATGCATCAATATTAGGGATTCACAGACAAGCAAAAAGGGGCGGGTGGGGGGATGATAAAGAATAAGTCCTATAAAGAATACTATGGATTCCTTGTGGATTTCTCCATAAGTCAGTGCCCTGGCGGGGGGGAGGTATTTTGCCTGTGCATGTGAGTGTATACAGACAAACACAAATATATGTACTGCATAATAAAATGTTAATTTAATTTTATAGAGTATTTAAGACTTTTGAAATATAACTTATCAGTAGCAATGATAAGAAAAGCCTCCATATACCATAATTCACAAAAGTCACTTGCAATTATAGTCAATGATATTTGCAATTAAGCTGAACACAACTAAATTATGACTTTAATTAAAAGGCATTTTCTAAGATGGCACCAACATGTTTAAAATTTAATACATTTTATATGAGATACCAGAGTTATCAACATAAAATTCCCTTTCTGCAGCATGTGCACTTTTTAAAAAGCAAAACATCTTTAACCAACATCAAAATCCTCCCAGAGTCCACAGAAGTTTCATTACATAATAAATCCAAGAGGCAATTTTTTTTTTCCAGTCATTTAATACTTGGCCCTACTCAGGATAAAGAATTGTATTTACATTCATGGCTAAACCAGAACAGGATACTGAGAAACTCTAGTGGTCACAAGGTTCACATCAATTTTCAATGAAGAATGAATGGGTGGTTCAGAAGACTGACAAGGAAACCCTGAACTTTTGCCACTGGGCCAAAATTAGTTTAGAATGAGTCAGCAGATCTGGAAGATCTGGGAGCAATAATGGTAGCTGAGTAGCCTCTGTAAAGTGACTTTCAGTCTGAACTCTGGCGCCTGGCAGAGAGATAGAGGGTAACACTAACAAGTGATATCCTTTTCCAATCTATCTCTTCTATAAAAGTCTTATTACCTGGGAAAAAACTAACCTGTCAAGGTGTGAAATTGTCTTTCTAACATAAGTCTGAAACACAACAGATAGGAGAATTATTTGTGATCTTACACAGCCCAGACTTCAGAGGTTTTTAAAAAGTGACAGTGGCCTTGCTTAGCTTTTTTCCTAGTAGACCACAGCATGAAGAGGTAAGCATTAGAGGGTCTACTATCTTCACAGAATTAGTAGAAACTACAGAGATAGAAACATGCATGCAACAGAAGCAATGATAATGTTTATTCTGTTCAAGGAGTTTACAGTCTAGTTTGAAAAGCACATTGTTACCCATAGTGAAAGAGTTGCTCATAAATAAGTGAATCATTCAATGTGTAAGTTCAAAATGAAGTATACTCACAAGGTCAATGGTCAACATGAGAACATTTCCTAAGGAAGCTGCTGTTGCTCTCATAACTTTGTGTGTGCATGTATGCGTGTGTGTGTGTGTGTGTGTGTGTGTGTGTGTGTGTAATGAGGGATTGAACCCAGGGGCACTCTGAAACATACCCCCAGCCCTTTTTATTTTATTTTGAGACAGAGTCTCACCAAGTTGTTCAGGCTGGCCTCCAACTTGGGATCCTACTGTCTCAGTCTTCTGAGTCATTGGGATTATAGGCATGCACCACGATGAGTGACTTGTTCTCATTATTTTTGGGTTGCCTTCAGAATTAACTTATAAGTCATGCAGGAATAATAACATTTATACATCTCTGGTATTATTCAGGTTATTCATCCATATTATTCAGAAAGTTGCTTCAGATAATTCTGGTCATTTCACAGTACCAATGTTCCCCTTAATAAACACATAATTTCCCCATCGTAGGAATATTACATACTACATCAAGAGCCATTCTTTCTATGAAGACAATTCTACCATTTGTGCAATACTTTGATCAACAGTGATCAATTACATTGGAGAGTAAAACATTCATTTGGTGCTAAAAATTGTAGAATATAATTCTAGAATATTTACTTTAAGATAAAATTATGTCACAAGAAAGCATGTCTTACATCCTCTAGAAAAGACTTCACAGTAACCATAAACTTATTACAAAACTCTGGCATATTCTATGGGACCTATATGTTCACTGTAATGAAATTCAAATTCAGGAAATGCTATCCTCAAAATCAGTAGAAACAACTCTGAACCTGGTTTAAGGACTGCCTGGTTATTCTTGGCTCAATTAACCTCAGTTAAGGTTTTAAAAATAAATAAACAAGAAACAGCTCACAAAAGAATGTGAACTACTACAATGTCCACTCACAAGTACATCAAACACCTCTGAGGCTATTTGCCCTGGTTCTCCCTTCTCTCTCCCTACAAATTACATCCTCCTACAGACTTTTTTTTTGGCTGAAGTTACCACTGCTCCCCAACTCAATTCAGAAGTCTGACAGCCAATTTTCACCCTCCTTTACTTTACTCTATTTCTGATCAACTACCAATTCCCATGGGTTCTATCTTCTAGATATCTCTCACCTCTATTCCCTTCTCTTCATTTCTCATAACTTGAATCCTTGCTCAGGCCCACATGTGTGCAGACAAGTAGGACTTTAAGAAAATCCTAGGAGCTCTTTCTGGATTGCAATGCAAAGGGTCCACTCAGCATGAATACCATCACCCCCACCCAGCAAGAAAGGTTGCACCTAAACTCAGCTCTAACTGGCCCCCCAGTTGCTTCTCCTGAGAAAGAGGAGCTGCAGTTTCCCACAGTACCTGAAGTCCATAAGTTCTGGGCTTTCTAAACAACCCTGCAAATGCTTGACATTACAATGAGACTGCTAAACCCAAAGTAGTCTTCTTATCCCTAGTCCTAGGACCAGTCTCATACTGCCCCATTAAAAAAAAAAAAAAAAGAATAAGAATAAGAATGAGAATAAGAAGAAAGCCATAGAATGACCATATCACTTTGATGGGGGACACTCTGTGCTGGAACAGGGACTTAATGTTCAACCCACCAATTTGGGTTCCAAAATGCTTTTCTGCAGAATAATGATGGACTCTGCCTTTCACCTGTGACTTCAGAGAGCAACAAGGCATGCCCCTGTCTTTGCTCTTCTCACATCTCCCCAGACTTCTGTTTATAAATCTCTCATCCATACTTCACATTAAAGGCAACTACCTAAAACAGATCCGATCAATTACTTCCTGCCTAAGACTTTCCTTTGTAGAACAAAGCCCCCAATTTCTCGGTATGGCAAACAAAGTCCTCAACCTTCTAGCTCCAACTTTCCCCACTCATTTTCTGCCCCTCCATCCACAAAGACACACAGACACACACACTTCACATACACACATCCTTCCACTATCCTACACCTTTCCCACCACTGCACAAAACACAAAATATACTTAGAGGTCTGTGTACTTGTCATTGACAAAAATAATCACACTGCCACCTTGTAACACAAATTGGCAGAGAACACAAATGCTCCCTCCTCCAGGAAGCCCTCCCCAAATCTTCTTGGGAGGCTTGGCCCCTGCCCCTCTTCTCTCACAAGACTACTGTATCATATCTAGACTTAATCCAGAGACTGTTCCCCTCTGAGCTTTGCTTTCCTTCATCTAGCAGAGAGCCTAGCACATAATAGGCACTCTGAATATTTGTTGAAGAAATAAACTAATGTATAAATAAACAAGCTCATCACCAGGAGGCATTGTCAATGAGCCCTTTTGTCTGTCTTCAATGAAGTCACTTTTTCAACCACCTGCAAGCTGCTATTATTTGTTCTTTAAAGTGTTTCACCAAGGATAAATCTGGAAGTCTCTTTCCTACTCTGTAAGATTTTTGTTGTTGGGGTTTGTTTGTTTGTTTGTTTGTTGTTGTTGTTTTGGTGGTGATGATGAGTGAACCCAGGACTGCGGGTATACTAGGCAAGCACTCTACCAACTGAGCTATTTCCCCTTCCTTCTCTGTAAGTTTTATATGTAAATCATCTAAAACAAAATTATAATGTGCAATGAGTTTTGAAAAACTCTCCACAGCTCAATTTTAGCCCTTAATTTGCACGTTCCTTAAAATTTACTTTAAACAATAATATAAATGCTTTATAGGACAACAAATATTAAATTAATATTAATGGTAATAACAATAATAATTTCCTTTTTGTTTTTTCTCTATTTTCCATATTTTTATTAGTGTATTATAGTTGTACATAATGGTGTAATAATTTCCTTTTAAGTAATTGACTGATGTCAAGAAGTAGCCAAACCAGTGACATGCAGTCAGAAATTTATATTTTTCATCAGAAAAACAGTTCACTACCAATGACAAATAACAGTAGGGCCACTAAAACTACCTGTCACGCATCTAATGAAGACAGATTCTCTGGCTACCACATATAATATGTAATATCCAAAAGCGCTGCTGTAATTCACAGCTAATTAGTGTCTTGCCATTATGAGAGGTGTCATGGCCTAACTCTCTTTTCCGATCTACTCAGACCTCACAAGAGCCGACAGTCACGCAAGGATCACAACAACCCAATTAGCACCCACCCCAACCTTGGGCTGCTGCTTCTCAGAGCCACCCCAGCATCAATAAATCATGCTCTCTCATGAAGCTCTTCGCTGACAGCTGCAAGCCAGTGCTGCCCAAGGAATAAAGACAATACTTCTAAGGAAAACTCATGTGGGAAAGATGGAGATAGAAAAGGGATATTATTTGCCTGCCTTTACCCACACAGCAGTCAGCAAAATTGAAGACCATCAATTCTGACTGATTAAGGAGACAACTGCACTAAGAAATAAATCCATGAGCAGTACATCTGAAGATTTTTAGTGATAATCAACAGTCAGCAATTGGATTGTTTGTTTATTTAATGTGGATATATTGAAGACCTTTTTCTTTCCATTTTTTTCCCCCACATAGCCTTCCCTCTGGCTAATAAGAAAATTTTCCTTTCAGTGGAACATAATAGGATGCATTTACTTTATCTCCCAGTGAATACACGGCAATCAGATAATTTGTTTGAAAGACTCTAAATTGTTTGACTTCATTGAAAAAGAATCTATAATGATATGCTGGTCTCTGAGCAAGGCCTACAAAGCTTCCTAAATCCATAAGCAAGCTCTAGAGTATTCACAGCACACAACAGCCAATATCCTCGTAATTTTGTTCTAAGCCTGTAAATCTGTTTTGCTCCATAATATTCTTTTTAGAGAATGTTCTGAGCCATTGCTATAGCCTAAATGTTATTCAAAGATAAAATCACGTAATTCAGCTGTTGCTGTTATTTTTCTCATGGAGATATTAGTCTTCTGTATTTTTAATGCTGATCTGAAACATTTCACCTAACCGTAAATGACTACTACCTAATTTAATATATAAATATTGTCAAAGGCAAATAAACTAATATGAATGCATTTAAACAAGGAATTCTCATGTATCTCTTCTTATTAAGCACAGAGACTTCAAAAAGATTCAGTTTTCTTCATCCATACATAGTATGCTCATGAAAATACTTAAATATTCAAGTATTTATCTACAAGAATCTTCACTATATCATATTTTATAATAGCAAAATCACTGAAAATAACAAAATGTGCAAAACTTGAAATAGGTCAAATAAAATGATCATTGTTTATACAGTGGAATGTTATGTAGCTTTTAAAAAAATATTAAAAGGCATGCAAAAATGGTCACAGGATACTGCAAAACAGAATTTAAAATGGAGCCTGGATCCACATTACACATGCACACAAAATTGTGTGTATACATATGCTTATATGTGCACATAGACATACATATACATAGTTAAATTTTTCCATATTTACAAGATGGTCTCAATTTTGCTTCCTGTGTATGAAGGTGTGAGTGTATATGATTGTATATAAATATATGCAGATGGAGTGTAGAAAAAAAGGTTGACAGAAAAAATATTTCAAACACAAAATTTATTTTCAGAAAGTGATATGTTAGATAATTCTTATTTGAGTTGTTTCTGTTTATATAAATTTTTAATTTTTTTATAATCAGAACAATGTTATATAAAATATTCATGTCACCTGAATTTGTACAGGTATACATTAGTGTGAAGTCCCAACCAGGTAGGGTATTATTCTGAGCTCATAATGAAGTATTTTGATTACTGCCCTGGGTATAAGCAACTTTAAAAGGTTAGGGAAATGTTAAACTTGGACACATTTCAAGAATGATAATCAGAACAGCGTTATCTAACCTCTCATCCGTGAAGGTAGGAGTTGAGTCAAATCCACATGATTTTGAAAAATCATATAGATTTAGTATCAGAATAGGCAAAAGGACCCTCTGCAAAATTTGACTCAATAATACCATTCTTGATTTTCTCCAGCTCCAACCCACCTGCTCTAATATTTGGGACCACCAGGTAAGCAGAAAGGTAACAGATGCCAAAAACACATTTCATGACCAGAGTACAGGTTCAAAGTTCCCAACACATGGGGGCTCAGGACCTACTTCACTGTGACTCCATGAAGCTGTCCTGACACCTAGCTCTGAGCCAGGCAGACACAGTGAGGTATGGGACATCACATGTACTAAGCACTTACTCCAGGTCTGAAGGAATGAAAGGAAGCAAAGTCTCTTCCCCTACAAGGTTTACATCTAGTCAGGAAAATTGAATAAGAGGAATAACACAAAGGACAGGCTTTTTTCCACTGGAGATCAGGATAAGGCAAGTGGAGAGAAATTTTGATATTTAGAGCTGAACTAGTGTAGAGACTTTAAGAAAAGGCCATTCTGCAACACTGCAACATAAACCTTTAAAGATATTTGAAAGCAAAGACCTACACCTGAACTCTCTAAAGTTCTTTCTCAGGTCTCCTAAGCTTCTGTATTTTCTTGGGTGGAGAGACATGTACTTGACCTTCAGCTGGAAAACTGCATTTGATGACATCATACATATCATGAGTTAATTAAATGCATTTGCATTCAGCATTTCAATTCACTTCCTACTTACCAGGCAAAGACAGGTAAAATGCAAATGCATACATATATGTGTGTTTGTATGTGTTATAATATGTTAAAATTTATACATTACATATACATTATAATGTATATATTATATGTGTGCATATGTGCATATATACAATTATATCATGGCCAAATTAAATTTGAAGACAGTATAATTTTTGTTTCTTGCTTATCATTTCCCTAAAAGGATCCTAGATAATGCTGAAGTGAAAAAACACAGCCAGATTCATGTGCTTACACTTTCATATCTAGAGTACATATATTTGAAACTGTTTATAGAGACTACTAGCCATAGGAAATTTTTGTGTTAATTTTTATATTACTCCTGAGTAGTTCTGTAGATTTAATTTTGGAGTTATTATGAAGAAAACAAAAGAAGGCAAGTTTAACATGTCCATATCCACACAGCAGGTTCATGAGTGCAGACTCTCAAATTTATATTCCAACTCCACAAAATAATGTCCATACCTGAAAGGGAGAAATCTCCTTTCTGGCTTTCACTCTCTCTGATGAGAAAAGCACCCGTCTGATTTTCTGAATATAATAGTTGCTTTTCTGCATCTGCTCTTTTAATTGCTCCAAAGAACCACCTAAAAAGAGAGAGATGTAAGACCTTAATTAAACATCAACATTCAGTTTTAAAAGCAAGAAACTTAGCAAGAAAGTGTCCTAACATCAGAAACATCTGATACACTAAATAAATTGTTACAAATATAAATAACGACTTTTGCACTTGAATGATTTTTCAGGACGTCCATAAAAATAAATTATGAAGCAGAAACTTGGGAGATGCCTGCTCCACACCCCTCCTTATCCCTACAATCTGAGATCTTGTTCTCTCCTTCTATCAAAGCCAAAGCCCCTCTACAGTCCTTGTCATGTAAGCCAACATGATCCAGTCTCTAAAATTACTCATCATCACTATCCAAATGTCCACTGCTTACCTAATACCACCTAGATGTTAGGAGGAAGCAAATATTTCAATTAATATTGCAGTGTGAGGGATTAAAAGTGTACTCCCCCAAACATCAATTCCTTTCTTTTCCCATCTCCATTGGGGCCCAACCCCACTAAAATATATGTAAGAGGAATTTATTAATACAAAGGAAACTTTAGTCAATGAAGAGATTATATGAAAAAGCTACTTCTGGCGGGAAGTAACTTCTTGGTGCCACCTCACCCTTTGTCTTTACCCTCTTATCTTTACCCTTTCAGAAATATAAGAGTTAGATGCAGAGATTCTATTTCAAGCTTTGACTCATGAATGAATCCATTGGCAAGCATTCACATGCCATGCCTAAATCAAAAAGAGGGGAAAGTGCAATCCACCATTTGCCAGAAGACAGAGAACTGGAAACACTGGGGATGAACTAAACTAATGGATGCCACACTGATTCAGTGTCAGCACCAAATTAACAGTCATAGACTATTATTGGTCCAACAGAAACAATGAAAAACATGGAAAAGTTCCAAAGTAGCAGGTCACAAATTCATAGAAAATACAAATGCCTGTTTCCTACTATTTCAGAAATAAGTCAAGGGAATACTATAACATAATAAAAACTCAAACTGACCCAACATATAGAACAGTGTTGAAAGGACAAATTATTCAATAAATGATGCTGATATCATTAATAATCCATAGAGAAATATAGATGCTACCAACAGCTTACACAATAATTTCACATAAGGATCTAATATAAAAGGCAAACTTTAAAACTTTCTAAGGACATTGGACTAGAGCAAAAAGAAAAAGATATACAAACCTTAAAGGAATAGATTAATAATATTTATTGCATCACAATTTAAAACTCCCTCACCAACAAGATTACTATGGAATAAGATTAAAATACAAGTCACAAACTTGGAGAAAATTTTTCAAAGTATATAACAAAAAATAAGATTCATATTCAGATTATATTGAGATCTAAAACAAAAGACAAAACAGTAGGAAAAAAATGGTAAAGTACATAATTGGATAGTTCACAGAAATGGGAAACCCAAATAATTAATAAAAATGAAGAAGCACAGTCTTTATCTATGCTAATTAAATATTACATATAAAAACCACAATGAAAAACAATTTCACACTTTTCATGCTGACCAAAATTTAAAATTCTCACATTATCAGATATTGGAGAAAATATGAAATAAGAACTTTATACAGCCAGCAAGTGGAGCATGCCTGTAATCCAAACACAGGAGCCTAAGGCATGAAGATCACAAGTTCAAGGCCAGCCTCAGTAACATAGGCTCTCAGCAACTCAGCAAGACCCTGTCTCAAAATTTAAAGATAAATAAATAAAAAGGGCTATGGATGTGGTTCAGTGGCAAAGTGCCCCTGAGTTCAATTACCAGTCCCCCCCCCAAAAAAAAAAAAAACTTTACACAATACTAGTGGCAATATAATTTGGTTCAACAAATTTATAGAGCAATACGGCATTACTCAATTTCACTTCCTGACTTATATGGTGAGTGTGCCAAAGGAGAAATATGACAAAAATATTCACTAAAGAACTCAAACATTGAAAAGTTGGACACACTTTTTGTGGTAGAGCGCTTACCTAGCATGCATGAGGCCCTGGGTTAATTTCCCAGTACCACCAAAAAAATGAATAAATAAATAAATAATAAATGTTGTTTTCGACATATATAAGCTTAGTTATGGATATTAAGTGTACTTTTACTCAGAAGTTGAAATGCATAAATTGTTCAGAGACAAAAGGAAGTAGAAGAAATTTACATACCAATATAATATCCTTTGTATAAAGTTTAAGCAAAGACATTAAAAAAAACTATACATGTTTTTATGAATACATGAATGCCTAGTGAAATTTAATAGTTAAAATATTCTTTAAAATCCATTTACAGAAATGACAAAATTTATTCACACAGTATTTCAAGTGAAAAAGCACCATGGATGAAATACTCCTAATCAGCTCAATGCATTTTCCTCATTCAAAGTGCATTGATTATTCATAAACATTAAAATGCTTGGTCAAAACATAAATACGTAAACCTTTACAAGAATTACAACTTATCTAGAAAATTAAATTCTTTAAATTATAATTTTTATCTCCTATATTTCATTCTCAAGTACAAATATTCCATTATGTTTTATGTATACACATTATATTGGTATTTTAGATAATCAACCTTATAAATGATGTTTCCATTACCCAACATATATATAAGCAAGCAGTTTTTGTAAACCAAATGATTAAAGATTAAGCAATTTTAATATAAAGAAACTCTATAGTAAGTTTTAAAAATCCTGTCTTAATTTTGGATTTTTGTTTAATAGATGGGTATAATTGCTTTATGGACTCAGTACTGAATCTACAGTAATGATGAAATTGATATAAATATTTGACTGGATGCATCAGATCACTTTTTTACTTGGCTGAGCTCCTACCAGGAAGAGAATATAAATAATAAATTGTTTTCTGAATGTAGCGGCATCATAATACCATCCTTCATACTCTAAGATGACACACCTGCTATAGATTTCAATCTTTGGAGCATGTGATGCCACAGAGACTAATGAGAAAACAATAGCTAGTTCCACCCTCTGCACTCGTGAAAACTATTCCTTAATTTGAGGTCTGAGCTGTTGGCAGGACTGCCATTCTCTTCAGTTCTGCCCTTTAAGTGTCCTGGTCCTATTGTGAAAGGACATGCATACCAGAGGTTTGGTGGCACATCACAGCCATTTTTGACGCCCTCTTTAATCTGCAGTTCTTGTAGAGAGTAAAACAATGAGTACTGAGAAGGGATCTAGATACCATATGAGATATATAAAGTGCTCAGGTGAGCCAAACAGAGCAGTGGTCTTTAAAGTAGAATTTCTAGACCAGGAGCATCAGCATCATACAGAAATTATTAGAAATGGAAATTCACAGGCCTCATTCCAGACCTACTGAACCAGAAACTCTGGAAGTGGGATCCAGCAATTTGAGTTATAACAAGCCTCCCAGGTGGATCTGATGCACACTAAATCTTGAGAACTATTGACCTATAGAAATAGTAAAGAAATTAGATATTTACATAAGACAGATACACACTATTAATATTTCATGAAAATAATCTATTTGCTGTACCATAACTATGCCATGAAGAAGCTATTGATTAATAATAACTAAAAGGATACAATACCTATGATAACTTATATCCCAGGAGAAAGAAATGCTTCCATTAGATGAAAACTGAGCAAAAACCCAAGGATGGTGGTACATGCCTATAATTCTAATGATTCAGGAGACTGAGGGAGAGTCACAAGTTGAAGGCCAGCAGCCTGGTCAACTTAGTAAGACTTTGTCTCAACATAAAAGTAAAAAGTGCTAGGGATGTATAGCTCAATTTTAAAATGCCCTGGGTTTGATTCTCAGTACCACCACCAAAAAAAAAAAAGTTAATGCCTATTTGTGGCAAAAGGAATATGTGACTAAAGTCTAAGTTTTATTTTGCAAACAATTTATCAAGTATCCACTGTGGGTAAAAGGCTACAACATGACAGAGAAAGATCTGTAAGACATCATTAAATGAAAAGAGTTCATTGCAGAGAAATCGGAATAATATAGTCCTATTTATATTTTTAAAACCAATCGAAACTTATATGTGCTTCTTCTCTGAGATATGATAAAAGTGATGACAGAGGACTTTCAGTTCTTAATTTGTGCTCTTCTCTATAATTTGAATGTCTACAGTGAGATGTAGTTGTAGATCACATTATAATTTATTTAAATATAAAAAAATTAAGTTATTTTACAAACTCTAGGTGTTGTAAAGGTGTGGACTAGAAAGTCTGGCAATTAGAATTGATGGAGACAAGAAAAATCCCAAAGGAACATGAGAACAGGTAAGCATGGTTGAGCAGTGCAATGATGGGAGAGCCCATGCCCCACCAGGGTTCAACTCTAAGTGACTACAGATGGTGTGCCCATCAACACCTTAGAAAGCAGTGTAGACTAATGGTTAAGAGTGACAGCATCTCACTGGAGATGTTAATTAACCTCCCAACTTCAATTTTCTCATTTGTAGGTGGGAATAACAATCCTCACAGCCTTGTTTTGAGATTAAGAAAAAATCACATCTGTGTAGAGCTTGATATCTGGACACATTTGTTTTCAACCCATTTTAAGAAAACTAATTTAAAGGATAAATTATAAATTGTTTTAGACCTGTTGAATTTGAGCTCATGATTGAACACGAGTGAATATATAAACATGATCTGTAAGTATGTTCATAGTTCATCCCTGCCTATAGTTCCTGATAATCTGCCACCAGGTGGCAGTAGCCCATTTTACTAATTCAAAAAGAGGTAGAGGACCTTAATCTGTATTTTACCAAAATGAATAAATAAATAAAGTGAGCTTTATTTAAAAAAAAAAAAATAGCATCAACACTTAAATATCAACATTCAAATAATATAGATATCAACCAAATGTATATTTTTTTCTAATGTTTCCCTATATAAAACAAGGCAGCTGGTCTTCAACTACCATAGACAAATCTTGAAAATAAAAATAAAAACAAGGTCGTAAAATCTAGGTCCAGAAAAAAATTAAATATATATTTAAATATATATTTCTCCCAGAAAATGCAAAAAGGAAAGTTTGGGGTCAACTTGGCCTGATGACTGGGGAAAGTAACCTGGGAGGAGATCCCTGTAGTAGCTCAGGGCTAAAGGTGTCTTTATTGTTGTGATCATAGCCATGAGTGTAATAACAGCTAAAACAAAAATCTTGCTCTCGCCAGTGTGGCTTGGGATATTTCCATGGTATTAAACTTGGCAAAATGCCTATAGTTTGCAGTTCACACTCGTAACCACATTTAGTCATTTATCATATCTAAATGAAAGGCTTGGCTCCAGGTTCCCTTCAGCTATTGTGTTTCAACAACATTGCCAGGAAGGCCTCTGTGAAGTCCCTTCATTTCCATTTGCCCCCAATATAACCTCCATCCAGTCCATCATCACCACATGTGTTATGACAATATTCTTCAATCTCTTCTCTTTAAAATAAATTAAAATTAAGAGCTTATATTTATTGATCATGTACCAGAAGCCAGGCAATGTTGTTGCAAGTTTTTACAGGCATGATCTCAGTCTCCCTTCTCTGCTCATTTCACCAACACTGGGTTTATCTTCTAAAAGTATGAACTGGTACATCTCACCAACATATACACGTAAATAATGTTGATTTTGTTGTTGCACTGTGTTATTTTGATTGCTTTTAGAATAAAACCCATTAAGCTGGAATTGCAGGGTCTCTACCACCTGTACATCACCTGTGCCTTCAACTTTGTCTTTCCTTCATCTGCTCCAGCTAAATTGGTACTGTGACCATTAGTTGTAGTAGAATTACTTACACATGATGCCTATTCAGAATTCCTCCAGTATTCAATAACTACTACTCTTCTGGTTTGACATGAAGCAAACATAAACTAGTACCACATATTTTATTTGTTTAGATTATTGCTTATGTTCACTTGTGGCCCAAGGACTGAGTCTGGCTTGACTTATTTCTGGCAGGAAGCTTTGGCCTTTGGAGCAGTTAAATACTTGTTGATGAAACCATCAATACATTGTACTCCAGTGAGGGTGTTTTATATAGTCTTTGGGTTTATACTGACCATTGAACTTCAGATAATGCAGTGTTTTCATGTAATCTCTTACTTCTGTTTGCTACACACTTTGCAACAACATAAAGTGCCTTATCTTCTATGGGCCAGTTCCTTCATAGTTGTGATGTTATTTGGCATTAGAACACAGATTCTGATCTGACTTCTTTCTCTTCTCCCAAAGAGACCATTTGTACATGAAAGTAAAGATCAAAAATTAATCTGACCTCTCTGTCCTTCAAAATACAAGCCTGTCAGGGCTACGCACATGTAAAGAATGTGTGATAAAGTAACAATGTCACTTTAGGTCAGTATCTGAGATAGGACATGCAGTCACACAGAAACCAGGAAGTGCTCTCTTGGGTCATTGGATAAAGCTTTTTTTGTTGCTGTTGCTCACCTTGATAGTCACTCTAAAAGTAGAATTTTGAAGGAACTACTGTAGGAGAGAGGAAGTAAGGTGAACCAATTTGTGTGTCCCTCACTGGGGGAGGTGACTATTTGCAAAAGAATCTGGTTATACCCTGAACCCATTTCTCTGAGTCTACTTATCAAAAGCATGAATTGCTCACAGGAAAAGTTCACAAAGAATACAACACAGTTCAAACAGGCATGCAATCTCAAAGCATGCTGTTGTTTCACAACAGCCCCTATTTATGCAAAAAGAAATGGAAGTCAATAATGATTTCTCTTTTAAAATTATAGTGTGTTTGTGTGTGTGTGAGTGTGACAATCATCAAGTCTGAAGTAAAAATGTAAATTTAACCCATCTACTATGTTTTCCTATAATATCTGTGCTAATGTTTGTCCCAGAAACTAGATTATGACTTAAAATTATTAACCATTGAATACTTTGTGTCACATCAAAAGAAGATAAATGCAATTGACCTTATAAAATGCTTTGAAAAATTCCTTTATGTCACAAAACATTACATATGTTCATTCCAGCCCAGGGAGGCATCTTGGGCTCTGGTCTATGAATAAGCTTAGGGTACTCATATTCTTCTTAATGGATAGATGGGGCATTAAATTTCTGAAGTGGCAGTAGCAGTTTTCTATTTTTCTATTTCCCCTCCAAAAACAATAATCTTCTCTCACATGAATCATTTCCTTCCTCATTCTGAGAAAAAAAATGTACCAGGTATTGAACCCAGGTGTGCTTAACCACTCAACTACATCCCCAGCCTGTTTTTTAGGTTTTATTTGGTTTTTGTCTGTTTGTTGTTTTTAAGACAGGATTTCACTAAGTTGCTGAAACTGACTGTGAACTTGTAATCCTCCTGCCTCAGCTTCCCAAGCTGCTGGGATTACAGGCACACGCCACCATGTCCAGTGAAAGGAATATTTTAATTTAGTTAATAATAAAGTGAATTAATTCACACTGTCATAAATTGTCTTATATCAACTTACTTTATTTAAAGCATGGAGTGTTCCTAAAAGATCTACAAAATAATATTCCTTGAGCATTATCTTCAAGGAATGAAAAATACTAACGTTGAGTTTCGCCAGTTGGTGTATGGACTCACTTAAGATGGGTTATAATGTTAAGATATGGGCTTAGTAGCCCACTCAGTATTTCTTGGATCCAAATTTTTCTAACAAAGAAAAAAGAGAACATTGGTCTTCTTTTTTGCCTATACCAGAGATGATATTCAAAATATTTCATGAATGTTACTGCACATACACATGCCATCAGAATAGACATCAGCAAAGCCATAGGTTTACGTCTTAAATTTCAGCAGTGATAACTATCCTATGTACTATGCCATCACTTAGCCTTATGAAATTTTTCCATCTCAAATATCATACACATCTTAAAGGTGGCTGAACCTACTTTTGCCTGATATACCTTATTACCTGTACAACTAACAATTAAACAGTTTTCTACATGCTTAATATGTTGAAATATGTCATTAACATTGATTTCATGATAATTATATGAAGAATAGTTGAAGAGGCAAAAGAAGAGCCTATTACCTTTCCTTTGAGACTCTGAAGATTAAAAAAAAAAAAAAACTACTTTGAGCAGTTAATCAAAAAGAAGGGCTGGGGTTGTGGCTCAGTGGAAAGAGCGCTTGCCTAACATGTGTGAGAGGCACTGGGTTCAATCTTTGGCACCACATAAAAATGGATAAATAAAGGTATTAAAAAAAAGAAAGTATAGCCAGGCACAGTGGTACACACCTGTAATCCCTTTGGCTCAGGAGGCTGAAGCAGGAGGATCGCAAGCAAGTTCAAAGCCAGCCTCAGAAACCCAGTGAGGCCCTAAGCAACTCAGCAAGACCCTGTCTTTAAATAAAATACAAAAAAGAGCTGGGGATGTGACTCAGTGGTTAAGTACCCTTGGGTTCAATCCCCAGTATTAAAAAAGAAGTACAAAAACAAAACAGAGCATGTAATTGTAAGGATGTGCAATTGGAGAAATTAACTGTTAGCTATAACAAGGATGAAACTTCCTAAGGCAAATACACTTTGAATGGGATTTAAAAGAGATGAGAAATCCAAAGAAATGAAGGACAAGCGCATGGGCACACATGGGTGAACCATGATGTATCTGTGAGCAGATTGGTTTTATGGGTAACAGTGGACAGGAAGAAGCAAGAGATTTGTACAGGTCTTTGATGTGTACAGGTAATTCATATGGAAACTACTAATTCCATGGAAGAAACAGATCTTCAACAAAATGTGAAAATATATTATAAGGATCAAATGTTTTTATGAATGTTTAACACAGTAGATAGTTTCAAGTTCTGAGCTCATCAGCAAAATGACAGGAAAACATAGCTTGTTCTTCAAAAATTGATGAACAAATTTAAGTGAGGGTGTGGAATGCAGATCAAGGAAAAATATTTCTTTGGGGAAAGTCAAAAAAGGGGAACCATAAGATTTCTGAGTTGAAAAGAAATTTTTATGAGAATTCATAGGAAATTTTGTTTTAATAAGTACATTCATTTTTCTGGAAAAGAATCTGTTATTTCAATAAAATTTCAAAGATGGCCATGACAGCGACTAACCATCTCCTTCCATAAGGCTGACTTTTATTTCCAAATTCACACCAGAACTGGTAACGAAACCATCACCATGGCCTACTGCCACAAAATTCATTCATTATCTTTCATTTAACAATTGCTTCTGGAGTACCTACTATATACTGGGCACAATTATAGTTTGGTAGAATAAAATAGTACAATAAGTGGAACAAAAACTCCTGCCTTTGTGGTGCTCATTTACTAATAGAGAAAGACGATGGACAAAATAAATACGTGTATTTGAAGGTGATAAGAGCAAAGGAGTAGAGAGGAAAAAAAAGCAAAGTAAGAAGGAAGGAGTGCATTTTTAAAATTACTCTTAGTAGGCAGTTGTATATGGCAGGTGGAATTCCAGAGGGTTTTCCTTTGTGTTCCTAAAGTCAAAGTAATCAAGAGAATAAATAGAGCTATGGAGACAAATTGGATCAACTCTTTCACAGCCATAAATGAATGAGGATCATAATCCATTGTAGGACTGAAGCCAATAACCACATTTCTCAACAGCAGCTTAACTGAGATCTATTAGCATTTCTTTCTAATTAAGAAATAAACAATGCCCATCAACTTTACTCATTTCTATCACAGATGTGTATGGAAATACAAAACAGCAGAAGCTAAATAGACCCTCCAAAGAGCTAAGGAAAAGGGAGGAATCTTTAGCTAAGGAAAAGGGAGGAATCCATTTAATGAAAAATAATCATACACAGAATAGAAATAACATTTTTAATTATAATGAAATATTTAAGGTAGGATTTTTTATCAATAGTTCTTAAATTCATATAAAAGGCAATATGTTGAAATGAAATTGTTTTTCACTTTTGGTAAACATAAAATGCACAGCAGAATCTCTATATTGCATAATTTTAATTCACATGTTTCACAGAGACAAGCCTGTGTGTGTGTGGGTGTGCGTGTGTGCGTGTGTGTGTGCGTGTGTGTGTGCGTGTGTGTGTGTGTCTGCAGCTACCATCATGGATGCACAGATGTGTTCTAGTTTCACTGTTCTTTGAGGTTAAAATAAAACAGGTCTCCCTCCCACCCCCAGGCAACCAAGATGTGAGACACAGTGTCCACCAAAAGTCAGAGCAGGCTTTCATCTTCTCTCTTTTTAAATAATTTGGTTCTGTGCACCCAGGTACTCACTAAACTTGGCTAGCATTAATAATTACCAATTGTAACACCGACATTAATAACTTACAGCTGTTTATAACTATACAAATGCCACTCACTGACTTGAAAATGGCAGACGCTGATCATGTCCACAAAGCAGCTTGTTCCTTTCAAAAAGAATGCCAGAATCAGTGCCAGAAAATACACCTTTTGTTTTTGGTGTCAACAAGCTATTTGTCAGGAAACAAAGGGAAGGCTCAGCCAGCAGTGGTAGATTCTTCTGAAACTTTAAAATTAGACTCCTGATTGCTTTTGCATAGAATTAGCAAAAAAGACAGTTAGTTGCAGATAAATGACAGCCTCACTCCCTGGGATTTAGGGGAAAGGCATTCAGAGCATTGTCTACCTTGTCCCCAGTCCCCAGCTCTGCCAGGGCTACCTAAGGATTAACTTTTTTGAGAACTCAGTTCTCACACTCCATTTTCTGAGAAATGTCCCAAGTAAAGTGTGTGTACAAGGTAAATACTACAAGAAGGGTTGAAGTAGAGCTCAGGGTGCTACAGTTTCCCCTCACAGCAGGGAATTCTGAGGCACAGTACCCAGGACTTGCCTTTAGAAAAGCATAGCCCTGTTTTTGCAAGGGAGGAACTTTGTCTGGAGTCCACTCCTGAGCCCTAAGTGGTGCTGCTAAAATCCGCCTCACACTGGAGTGCACCCTTTTATTTTCAATCCATCCAAAACATTATAAATTCAATTGAAATGTTGTGCAAAGTCTGTTAAGAACAAAGTTTTAAATACATTCCAGAGTACAAAATAAGCTCAAAACACTACCAGAAAACTCTGTTTATAGAAATGTAATGGCCCTTGCCATGAAGAGCAATTTTCCCAAACCTTCTTCTCCCTTCTGTCCAGGGCCCTTGTCCAGTTGCTAAGACTGCTCTCTTCTTCCTCTCCTCTCTTTGACAGGCTTTTACTACATAATTTCCCCTTGGTTTTGTATGCAAATCAGTTTGGTTCATCCTCACTCCATACTAGATTGTGGGACTACCTTTATGTATTCCAACACTCATTAAAATGTTCTGCTCAATAAAAGCCCATCTATTTCGGCTCTTGATTTCAGCAACACAAACAGCCAGACTTTGAAAATAGAATTTTTTTTTTTTTTTAGCACATCAAATCCTTAGGCAGAGCATCTCTCTCACCATTATCTATGGTGTACAGTAGCAACAGAATTATACATACTCTAGAACAAGTCTGTGTCCTAGGAAAACAAGATGGGCAGAGTGCCTACCAGTCATATTTATGTTTTAAATAATGCAGTTTATTAAAATTATGAATTTCTTTAAGTAGTCTAAAATGTTCTTACAAAGTACCTTCATATGGGGATATACTTTAATGATCTACAATGTGAATAGTATTTATAAAAAGCATGTAAACTGTATATATACAGATATGTGTTTGGAGAAACGGAAGTATGTCCCATCTCAGTGGCTGCCTAACTAATTAGCAAATTTTATTAAATAAAATTTCATTCCACAATTTTTATGATACAAAGACTTTACTAGGTACTAAAACATAATACTAGCCCCTTTGTCCAGGATTAACTGGGGGAAAACAAATACAACTCAGCAAAAACACAGAGTAAACTCTGACATGTCCTTCACAACCCAGGAAAGAGATTTTTAAATCTTATATATTTGAAATGCCCTGATGTTGGAATGAGGGCACAGAACAGAAGTACACCACAGTCTTAGAATTGGGCCGCCCCCCCAATAGATCTGAGGAGAAGATTTCTGCAAAGGCAAATGATTCTAGATTCATTACATGAGTAAAGTTTTCTCCCATTGACTCCTACTTATCCTTTGAGTGGAAACCCAAAGACTTGTGGTGGAAAAACCTTCTCTAGGTCATTTGTGTCTGAGTTCCTATGTTCCTCTCCTTTATACACCTTTCCTTGGTTCAACCTCTTTGGGGTATTATTTGGTAACTCCTTCTTCCTCCTTTTATATTTGAAATCTCTCTTGGAGCTAACAAGAGGGTATTTTAATCTGTCACTACAACTGCCAGGCCCAGAACACTAGCATTAAATATACCCTTAATACTGTAAAATGAATACATAAGTGAATGAGCAAAGGATTATTTGGAGATATGACTCTTATAGCTAAACGTTAAAGCTGATGAAATCATTTCACTCAGTAGGACAAGCATATAGAAAGAAATATCAGAGGTCTGGTATAGACAGCAAAGGAAAAAAACAGGTTTTACCCAGGTGAGTAATCAGAATCAATCAGATGATCACAACCCTATAAGAAAGGTGACAAAAATAACTGTCATGAAAAAAAACAACATTTGTATTCCACTTTATACTTCACAGCATCATGATCTATGTTATGCTTCATTCTTGGGGTGGTCTAAGAAGGTGACTTAATATTTCTATTTTGTGCAGAGTTGAACTAGAGAAATGGAATTACTTTCCGTGCACTAATGCAATAATGCAATAATCAGCATTGCTAGGGCATTGGCAGAGTTCAAAGCAGCTATGGCTTTTTAAGAGCAATACTACAGGTTCTAAAAATGTTCCTGCAGAGTAACAGAATACACTCCTATGAAGCTAAACACTAACTCCCATTTGTAGTTCTGATTTAGGTTTGGTTGCATAAGAATCAAAAGTTACAAATGGAATGTAGAATGAGATTCAAAAAAGCAAAGCAATATTAAAATCATAGCTGATGTTACCAACAATAAATAACAAAAAGAAACTTTTCTAAAGTATCCATAATAGCTGGGCAGCGTAGCACCCACCTATAATACCAACTCTTCAAGAAAGAGGCTGAGGCAGGAGGATTGCAACTTGGAAACTTAATGGGACTCTATCTCAAAATTTAAAAAGGCTGGAAATGTAGTCAATCTCTGGTACTGCAAAAAATAGATATATAATAATTAATTGATTGATAGATTGAGTAAGGTATCAACAACAATAAAAATTTGATCCAACATTTTGAAAGTAAAACCAAGTTACCACTTGTTTTTTTCCACAGAAAATATTACCAAATCACTGACATGTGAAGAGTCAAAGAGAATTAAGTTGAAAAATAGAGAAAAAAAATATACAGAAAGCATTAATGAAATCAAATTAAATTTGCTATTATTGTAATGTGTGTTACTTAACTGCTTCTTTAAGTAATTGGAAGTGATCTCTTATTTTAATCTAGTAAATTCTCCCTTCAAATTCTATGTGCTGTAGACTCACTGGCTCTACCTGGGTTCAAAGAAATATTTTCAAAGACTGTAAATCTCAATGGCAAAACACTATTTTCCCAACTCCTTGGGTTTCCATATGTTGTTTGTTACAGACATTCTTAAACTTTGCATTATAGAAATTTTCAAGTACATTCCAAAGTGAAGGAAACAGTATAATATTCACTTTTATCCAACACCCAGTTTCAACAAGGATCAATTTTCTAATCTTACTCTTGTGGATGGGTTATAAATGTTTTCAAGGCTAATAAACATTTCAAAAAATATTGAAATAGATCAATACAAAAAAATTATTGAAATAGATCAATACTTATCTACTATGAGTTGGGGGGGGACAGAAAAGACCATGAACACTTACAATTTTACATTATGGTTGGAAAAACACACATTTAGACGAGTAAAGAAAGAGATAAATAAAAGAAGTCAGAAAAAGCTACCCACCCATGCTATACATCATTTTGATATCAGGACACTGGAGAAATATATTTCAAGATAAATTTATCATAATGAAATGTTTCATAATTGACATGTGTGATCAATATGTCAATGGTGCAGACAAAATATCACATGTAATGGCTGATAAAGTAGAGGCTCTGAGAAAAGGAGCTAGGCAGTACAATTGTCTGAGATATATAATCATACTTCTGCCTCCAAATTAAAGTACTATTTTTAGGAATTTGGATTGACAATAATAGGAAATAAGGATTTTCTGCCTTATGACTGCTTTATGCTGCTTGCTGCTTTCATGCTCATTATACATAATTAATTGAAATTAAACTTACAGCAATGGTCATGTCACTTAAAAAAAAATCTGTTGATAACAAAAATAAGAAGTTTGCAAAATCTGTTTGACATAAATGTTCAAAGCATACCCTAATGCAAATCTTTCTATTGTTTTTTAAAAATCCTGCCAGATCTTACCTTTAGAAGCATTAAAAAAAAGATGAGAAATTAAACTTTAAAAACATAGAAGGAAAGAAAAAAATAAAGACAACAGTGGAAAATGGTCAAATTTTTAAAAACATAGAAAGAACATACAAAGATACAAGTTGATTTGGGAAAGATTAATAAAAGGCCTCAATCCAGGCACAGTGGTACATGCCTGACATTTCCACTACTCGAGAGGCTGAGGCAATAGGATTGGAAGTTTGAGGCCAGCCTCAGCAACTTAGCAAGATGCTGCCTCAGAATAAAATTTAAAAAAAAAAAAAGAAGGTTGAAGATATAGCTCAGCAGTACAGTACAGTGCTTGCCTTTCATGTGCAAAGCCTTATGTTCAATCCTCAACACCACAAAAGAAGAAGATCTAAGAAAGAAGAGGAAAATAAAAAGGAAAATAGAGAAGGCATTAGCCTCTAGCAATACTGTCTAAGAAAACTAATCAAAAACCAATTATCAATATCAGCTAATAAAGGTGGGACCAAAAGATATTAAAATAATAATAAATATCAGTAACTATTTGACAATAAATTTGACAACTTATTTATCCAATGACACAGCATTCTACTCTTGGATATATACTTAAGAAAAAAGAAAACATGGTCACAAATGGACTTGCAAGAAATTGTTGCTAGCAAATTGTAATGAAAAATGGAGAACAGCCCATCGACAGGAGACTGAAAAAACAAATTGTAGTATAGTCATACAACGAATTAGCAATCAACACTAAAAAATAAACAAACTAATGATAACAACAATATAATTGGGGTCTTAAAACTATTATTGCCAAAGAAGCAAGACCCAAAGAAGTAAATATATGATTACATCTATGTGAGTGTCAGAAACGCAAAACAGAAGGTCTGATGTTAGAAATCAAAATGGTGTTTGTGAAGGGTAGGAGAAGAGGAGAGACTTAAGGGAATTTTCTGAGGTAATAAAAATATTCTACATCTTAATTTTTGTGTGTTTACATGAGTATTTAAATTTATCAAATTTTATTGAAGTGTAAGTTTAATATCTGTATATTCTGGCATATATAAACTATAGTTCAGGAAAAAAAAGGTTTTAAAAACTATAGTATGTGAAGGATGCAGTGATGCATACCTGTTATCCCAGTGACTGGGAGCATGAGGCAAAAGTATTGCAAGTTCAAGTACAGCCTGAGCAACTTAGCAAGACCCTATCTCAAAAATAAAACAAAAGGGCTGGGATTGTGGCTTAGTGGCAGAGCGCATGCCTAGCATGTGTGAGGCACTGGGTTCAATTCTCAGCAATGCATATAAATAAACAAAATAAAGGTCCACTGACAACTAAGATAAATAAATAAATACAGAAAGAAAGAAAAGAAAAAAAAGAAAAGAAAAGAAAGAGAAAGAAAGAGAGAGAGAGAGAGAGAGAGAGAGAGAGAGAGAGAGAGAGAGAAAGAAAGAAAGAAAGAAAGAAAGAAAGAAAGAGAGAAAGAAGAAAGAAACGAACAGGGATGTAGCTCACTGGTAGATTGCCTCTGGGTTTCATCCCTGGTATTGCAAAAAAACAAACCAAACAGAACAACTAAATTATGTGCCCTTTATAACTCTTACATTTCCTTAGACTTGAAAATAACTAGGTTTGCTTTTTTAAAAAAAAGTATTCAATTGGAAAGTCTGACCTCAGAAATCTGCTTTTCATAACATTTATGCCTCTACTGCCATGAGTTCCTAAATACAACACACACACACACACACACACACACACACACACACACACACACACCTCAGTTAGAATGACCTTTGTGAATGTAACTCTTCCACCTTGTATTTCCCTATTCTCAGCAAGGGGTAGGTATCAAAATGTGAGTTGGTTGCAGATAATATCTGCTTCCTGGTAAGCTATTTACATTTTTAAAAGGGCTTCTGAAGATAAAAACTTTAAATTAAAGAATAGCATGAATTTCAGATTCATGAAAGGGAAAATTTTCCTAGTTTATAAAGGTCTTAAAATGAGTCTCAGAGGTCTAGTCAGGGCTAATGCCTGGAGTCAGAAGTCACTAATCTGTAATATTTCTTGTGAAAAATTATGCTTCTAATCACTTAGGGGTATTAGAAAGCATATATTATGATTAGAAACTAAACCAAAATGCACTGTTCATTTTCACTTTTACTATAAAAATGACTAAAACTTTATCTTAAAATCTATATAAGAAAACTATTCCATATTGAACTGTAAAATATTCTACTGAATTTCAATTCTGAAGAAAACTCCTATCAGTAATAATGAAGTCAGCAAGAATTTATATCTGGGCCATAAACATACTTTCAAAGAAATCAAGTTCTTTCTAGAAATAATAAAGCCTGAAGACAGACCCTTGTAATTCTGACCTTTTAAAAGACCTGAAAGTCTTATTAGAAGACCTAAAGACCCAGGGTAGGAGGTTCTGCCTTTGTTTGTTACAGTCTGTATCTCGACCATGCCCTCACCTATCGCTAATCTTCATGTGTTATAATCCTCTGTTAATAATGAGTCATCTAACATTGGTTCCGTAATTCAGGATGGTAAACAGTGTTAGAACAAGCTGTCATTCTCTGTTCAGACTTGGATCCAAAGTCAGCCAGTTAAGTCACTGTAAATGAGTACATTTTGCATGTCACACAACCTCTGGTCTCAGTCTTCTCGTCTTGCAACAGGTAATTATTGTGCCTTCCATACAGGGTTATTGCAAAGGTCAAAGTAGAACTAAACAAGAAAACACCCAATACTTTAATCACTCCTCAACATTTCTATTGCATGCCCTTCATTCTAGAAATCTACCAGTAATTCTGTAAAGAACAGAGAAAGAGGGTTCCCTCTTTTCAGGTTCTTGCTTTCTTCCTGACAAAACCTGCACAAGAGGCACTTTATGTTTCTTTACAATACTAACGTGCATCAAAAATATATTTTAGGGGTTGAGGTTATAGCTCAGTAGGTAGAGTGCTTGCTTCATATGCAAAGCCCTGGGTTCAATCCCCATCACCACACACACACACACACACACACACACACGCACACATATATACATACACACATGTATATACATAGTATATACATATACATATATTTTTAAAGGAAAGACTCCAGCTATATATATATATATAAAGACTGTAGCTAATTCTCTCATTCATTTATTCATTTACATAGGTTTCAACTTTGCTGTCAAGACTACTGATTTCAGATGAGAAGCATATACCAACCCAATTCTCAAATCAAAAATGAGAATATCTTCAGAATCTTTAGATTCTTTAGCAAGCTCTCTACACAAGAGCTTGCTATAATGTGGATCTGGAATGTCCCTGCCAAAAGACCTATTCATTAAAGGCTCAGTCCCCAGCTGTGGTGCCATTGGGAGATGGTGGGACCTTTACAAAGTGAAGGAAAATAGGTCACTTGGGGTATGCATAGGGAGGCAATATTGGGACCCCGGCTTCTTCTTGCTTCTCTTTTTGCTTCCTGTCCTCCATGAAGTAATCAGGCCTCCTCTACCACATGTGTCACCACAGGCCCAAAGCAACAAAGCCAAACAACCACAAAATGAAACTTCTGAAACCATGAGCCAAATTAAACCTTTTTCAATATAAGTTATTTATCTCTGGTACAGTGACAGAAAGCTAACAGTTCTTAGACTTGTCATTAAAAAGTATGATTCATAATAGGGAAGCATAATAAATTAAACCTCAAAATACCCAGGTATGATGGCACAACCCTGTAATTTCAGCTACGTAGGAGGCTGAGGCAGGAGGATCACAAGTTCCAGGTAGAGCATTGACAATTTGAATGAGACCCTCTTTGAAAACAAGTAAAATTTTTTAAAGAAGGACTGGGGCAGCTCAGTGGTAGAATATCCCTGAGTTCAATCCCCATAACTGTCCCCCACAATAAATTAAATCTCAGCAAAGTGAAAAACTTTTACGCTGTGAAAGACTCTGTTTGGGGGATAAAATGACAATCTAAAGACTGAAAGAAAATGTATGAAGTATTTGAAAACCACATATATTATGAAGAATTAATATCTAGAATTATACAGAATTCTTTAAAACTAAACAGTAGAAAAATGGGCAAAAGGCACAAATAAATATATCTTGGAAGATAATAAAAAGAAGTTAAACACAAAAAGATGTTTGGCATCATAGACATTAGGAAAATGCAAATTAAAATCAGAAAATATTACCACTCATTAGAATGGCTAAAATTAAAAAGAATAAATGAGAATGAGGATGCAGAGAAGCAATCATTCTTACATTGCTGATGGAAATAAAGTGTTACAACTACTCTGAATATGAGCTTTGCAGATTTTTATAAAAATAAACATACAAGTATCAAATGGCCCACAATTGCATTTGGGGTCCTTCATGTCAGAGAAATAAAAATTTATGTTCACACACACACACACACACACAAAAACTGTCCAAGAGAGTTCAGTGTCTTTACTCATAACAGAGAGCAACTGGAAACAACTCAGATCCCCTTCAATGAGTGAATGCTTAAACTGTGTAGATCTAAACCCTGGAAAACTGCACAGCAATGAAAAAGAAGAAATCACTGATACATGCAGCAACCTGGATTAAATCTCCAGGGAATTTTATTAGATGAAAAGAATTCAACTCCAAAATATCTGATTCAACTTATATATTATTCAAATAAAATAAAATACATGGAGATTAGTGATTTCCAGATTTCTGGGCTGGAGGCTGAAGGCAGAAGAGGAGGAAGTGGAGGTGAGAAGCAAAAGTGAGGTAAGCTGGCTGTCACAAGCAACAGCAGGGACCCTTGTATAGAAGAAACTGTACCTTCACGGTATCAGTATCAGTATCTTGATTGCAATACTGTAGTGTCACTTTGAAAGATGTCATCATATTTTTATCATCTGCACATGAGTTCATAGTTATCTCAAAATGAAAGTTTCACTTAAAAAATCCACTGATGTTTACAAACTACTTCTCTTAAAAATCATAGTGGGATTAAGAGTGCTAAAAAGAAGAAATTGAGGTTTATTTCACTTATACTGTAGGCATTTGCAATGCAAGATCCAAAATGTAGACTGTGCCACAAATTCAGGCGTATTCAAATTATTATTTGCAATTGAGTTCCCTCTACACTCATGGAACAAAATGTGAATAGCAAGCACAAATAACATATACTGATAAAAACAGAAAAGAGAAAAGGTACAAAAAACAGGAGATAAGCATTTACTTTCAGGAAAAATGGCATAGAAATGTCCCAGAGCACCAACGCTTGTGCCCTGGGTCAATCAGTGAGATGGTGAACAAGACATGTAGATTAATAAGAAAATTCTAAGTAACTGAGGAAAAGGTGAGCCTAAAATAATTCTTGAGTTATTACAATGCCCAAAAATCTGGTGTATTTTTTGAATGACCCTACCAGCCACAGCCAGAACATAAGGACAATTAGAGGGGCCAAAGTAGATTAAACTCCAGCTACTGTAAGAAATATGTACATACACACATAGATACATGTATACTTGCCTATATACATCCATATATACACAGAAGTTTGTCTTTACCAATGGAAAAAAGAGTCAGGAATGTGGATAAGACATTCTTCAAGGATCTGTGTTCTTTGAGGCCCAACTTAGAGAAGGCTGACTTCTCTATTCACAAAGGAAATCAGGAAAGAAAAGTTTTCGAGAACCCAAGAGGTAACAGATCAAAGGAATAATCCTACAAATGATTTGCCAGATGGAAGAAAATGGAACATGCAGGTGAATGATGCCAGACTTGGGACCTGAAGAAATGATCAGTTGATATCAAAATTGGACAGACTGAAAAGTAGAGAAAAATGTGTGCAAATGGGGCAAGAAATAAGGGCATGGGGTAAGACAAGACGATAAGTTCACAGTACGACTCAAAAATGTTGCCTTCTGGCCATGATGTGTCCTTTAAGCATAACTGCGTATGCTCCACAGCTATCAGTGAGGCCTTGGAGAGCTGACCATCCTCAACCACTAAGTATATTGGGAGAGATGTGTCAGATGCAGTGGAAGCTGTTCGACAGGTTGAAGATCCTAATGACCAACAGATCCTAATTACTGCAAGGACTAGTGAGAGAAAATACTAAGTAACCTAGCAGTGTTCAAACACTGCTATTCTTTAAGAATGATAGTAATAGAGTAAAATAAAAAACACAGTCCCAAACACAGACCATCAACAGGAAAGAAACAAGGAGGCATACTTCTTAAGGGTCAAATAATACATAACAGATGATAATACTTATAATGAATATAGAGGCCTATGATCAAGTCATAGAATTTGAGATGGATTTAAAAATCAAATCTTTCCAAGCATATGCTTTTTATTTGTGCACCAAAGGTAAAAAAAAAAAAATGTAAACAATGAAAGTAAAATGGTAGATACATGATTACTAGTTTAACTAAAATAAAAAATAAAAAAATAAAAAAAGACAAAAATGCCTAGAAAAAAACACTATGAAAAAGTAGACTATGGAGTTTTTAATAAAAGCATCAAAATTTTAAAGATTATCATAAATGATAGTAGTCATAATGATAATTAAATGTTAATATGTGCAAAATAGAATACATAAAAATAATAAAGTTTCAATTAATTTTCTATAGCAGTTCACAGAACAAAGAGAGACATTTAACTTATGTTTACCATTTTAATTACAAAGAATAAGTAACTACAGCACATGCAGTAACTAAATAGAGCACATGAAGTAACTAAATAGGTGCTCAGTAAACATCTCTAAATAAATAAGGGGATATTGAATTGAGACTGTCTGTATCTTATACCACTGAAAACTCTGCATTATAATTCTCTCATTACTTTTTTATTGAGCATGGGTTTAAACCCTGAGGATAACAGCAATAAACATAACAGACAAAAATCTCTTTCTTCAAGCAGTTGGTATTCTACTACTCCATACAAAATGGACAGAAAGCCAATAACCAAAACAAATAATTGAATTATACATTATGTGAGAAGGTGAGAAGAAATTTTAAGAAAATTAAAGCATGAAAAAGAAATAGGCATGATAAGGTGGGTCATGGGGGAATTTTATACAGAATAGTCTGGGGAGGTGTCCAGAGATGGTGACACCTGAGCAGAGGGGGAGCACACAGCACAGACTTGTGGTGGAAGAGCATGCCAGGCAGAGGGAAGAGAAATTGCAAAGTGTCTGAGGAAGGGGCATGACTATTGCACCCAGAAACATGCAGGATACCTATGTAAATGGGGCTAATTGAGGGAAACAGAGAGCAGTAGGCTCCACATCTCAATTTTCTGCTCCATAAAGACCAAAGCTGTACCTTTCATCTCTACTCCCAATGATTAGTATGAGATGTAGTATAGTAAAAATCACCACATAAATGCTCTCTGCCTAAATATAGTGTAAGAGAATTATATGTGTTGAAGTATGTCCTCCAAGTCCATATGTTGAAGTCCTAATCACCTGTACCTCAGAATGTGACCCAGTTTGGAAACAGGGTCATTGCAGATATAATGAGTTAAGTTGATGTTGTCCTGAAGTAGAACAGGTCCCTGATCCAACATGATAGGTGTGCTTAGAAGAGTTGGGGAGAGGAGGAATAGAACATTCAGACAAGCACACAGACAGAACATGTGTAAACACGAAGGCAAAGATTGGGGAGACACACCTACAAGACAGGGGACTCCAAAGACTACAGAGTGCAACCAGAAGCCACAAGACAGGCATGGGACAAACCTCCCTCACAGGCTTCAGAAGGAAACAGCCCACCAAACATTGACCTCAGTCTTCTAGCCTTGAGAACTGTAAGACGATAAATTTCTGTTAAGCTGCCCCATTAGTGGTACTTTGTTACAGCAGTCTTAGCAATCTAATACACTGAGTGGATGATTTTCTTTTGACAAAGTCTATGCACAATGTAAAAAGAGGGAAGTATATTTAACTTTTATATGGTCAAAAATCTGAATATTAGCCTAATTGGAAAAGGAACACATGGAAGAAAGTTCAAATTTGTTAGTATAGAAAAAGATTTGTTGAAGCAATTGTGATTTCCTGGTGTTAGAAAAAATGATCATGATATCAAGTAGTGATAGGACTTTGTGAACACGTAACCACTCTGTACTGTGTCAGTGGAATCCTTTTGAAAGAAGTTTGGCAATACATATTAAGAGCCTTAAAATAGTTCATCCCTTTGGCTCAATAATTCAGATTCTGGGAATCAATCCTAAAGAAATCACACGAAACTTGGAAAATAATCTCTGTGTAGGAAGATCGTTGTTGCTATATTATTCTAAACACTGGAAAAATTAAAAGTGCCAGAAAACATAAATGCTTACTATAAAAAGAACTGCTAAATAAATTCTACTCCATTTACTGTCAGATTTTTATGGAAATATGAAGGCTGAAGAGTACCTTAAAATGCATAGAAATAAATAGAATGTGTATACTTGATACTTTCATGTAAAAGACATATGCATATGAAAACTAAGAAGACATTTTTAATATTTGCATATTTGAAAAATATGTATCTTATTTGATAATACATATTTTATTTGGAAAAGGTTTTTAGTAATATTTAAAAATGTCATCACAGGATCATATTTGAATGAGTGATAATATTTAAGGGAATTTCAGGGAAGAGGAAAATCACATCTAGCTGTAGTGGTTAGAAGGAGACATAATGCAGCTGGATTTAAACTGGACCTTCAGTAAGACGTGGTAACACACACTTGTAATCCCAGCTCAACTTGGAAGGCTAAGACAGGATGACAGCAAGTTCAAGGCCAGTCTGGGCAACTTAGTGAGAGCTTTCTCTCAAAATAAAAAATAAAAACTGCTGGGAATGTAGCTCCGAAGTAGAGCACCTTCAAGGTCCTATACCAAAAAACAAAAAACCCTGGACCTGTAACAATTTGGATGACTGAGAAACAAACAAAAATAGAAAATAAAAAACTTCTCAAAAAGCACATTCAGAAAAACACTCTAAATTTCTGGTATCCACATCATCCAATTTAAAGCAATAAGTAATCAATCCAATGAATCTGTGTTCATCTAAGCCAATTAGAATTAGGGTCCAGGGACCACCTCAAAATCATGTGACCTCATCTTCACCATCAAAATACCTAAGATCTTCTAGAAATAGATGCAGTTTGAGTTTCTTTCAATTTATTCTTTGAAGGGTAGGACTGTCATAAAAATAAATCATATTTGACCCATTTATGTTCAAAATATGAGACAATGGATTGGGAATAAAATTCATTTTAAGAAATGACACAATGATTCACATGAAAAATGTACCATACTCTCAGATATTCTCAATTCCTGAAAGATGACCACAACGGTTTCTGATAAACTACTTAAAGATGTCAATCTAACTAAGTAGCAAATTGAACTCTCCCAAATTTACCAATATTACGATTCTTTCTAGATTCATACACAATGATTTATCATCATTCCATTCTAATAAAACTTTGTCATTATTCTGAACTACAACTAAATTGAGATTCAAAATACACACAAGAGAAGGTAACAGAGAAATACCCAAAGTAAGATTATTTCCTGATAAAAAGAATCCCTCATGGAATTCCAGGGTCTATGGAATCAGGGACCCTGTAACACCTCCCAGACTCACCCACAATATTGAGCACACAGCAGACATTAATATTGTACCTTCTGAGAAAAGCACGACAAGTAAAAATCATAAAAGAAAACACTGACAAGTAGATTTATATGAAATTTTTAAAATATGGTGTTTTGTACACAAAGACACCGTAATCAAAGTCAAAAGGCAAACAAAGGATTGAAATGGAGCTCACTGGTAAAGCCCATGCCTTGCATACATTAGACCCTGGGTTTGAACTCCAGAGAAAACAAACAAACAAAACAAAACAGGTAAACATTACTCATAACACATATAAAAGGAAAAGGGTTGCTCTCCCCATAGTGCTCATAATGATCAATTCATATGCTAAATACTTCAAATTCTACTAATTTTTAAAAAATGTATATTACCCTGATGGCACATACCTGTAAGCCAAGCTACTTACAGGCTGAGGCAGGAGGATAAAAGTTTGAAGCCAGCCTGGGTAATTTAGTGAGACCATCAACAATTTAATGAGACCCTCAATAAGATCCTGCCCCCTGCAAAAAAAAAAAAAAAAAAACTAAAAAGAGCTGGGGATATAGCTCAAAGGTGAAACAACAACCCTGGATTCAATCCCCAGTACTGGGGGAAAAAAATGCCCACTAATGTGATACTACTTTTCACCTAATAGAAATGTCAAGGTAAAGAGGAAAAAATAACACCAAGCTATGGTGTATGTATGTGGTGAAGCTTCACATATTATATATATTATTAGATCTCATTTTTCTTTTAAAAAAACTATACAAACACATGCATACGAGTCCTGTATGTAAATCTGGCATCATATATATGTATATGTATAACGCACAATTCCTAAAAGACCAACATGCAACAACAGAAGAATTCCTAATAAGACATACATGAAAAATACCGACCATTACTAGGTCCAATGTTCAGATGAGACGGAATTTTTCCTCACATTTTTCATTGTTGCCAGATACTTTTTATAATTATAATGAGGTTCTATTAGTTTTCATAAGCAGAAAGTAGTAAACATTTGGTCCTTTTAAAAAAAAAATACAATGCTAACATAACCAAAATCAAATCATGAAGTCAGCTTTGAATCATACCTCCAGTTAACCCCTCACCCAAGGTGGTCCCTTTCTAAACCTTAGCATAGACCATGGAGTCTCCTCCAGCACCACAGCATGCTAAGGAGGGTGTAATAATTGCAGAACGAGCACAGCAGAAGAATCACCATCTGTGCAGTAAGCTTAATAAACTTATTTAATAATACAGAATTCTAAGATAAATCTTTAAGAAACATGAGGTGTACTGATGAGTGTGCATAATCTACTTGGCATTGTTATTACACTCCATGTTTAAACACTTTGCATTGTTAATTAATGTTAGTTAATATTAGAAGTCCTGTTAATTACAACTAAAATGTCAAGTAGCGTTTTAGCAAACATATATTCATTTATATTTCATAGCTGTATTTAATTTCCTAGGGGAGGGAAAAACATCTCTCAGAGAGTAATTCTATGTAGTAGTGCTGCACAATTGACTCAGTATTTTTTTTATGTTTAAACTATTTTAGAGGACTAGAAATGTGACTCAAAGGTAGAGCATTTGCCTGGCATGTGTGAGGCACTGGGTTCAATTCTCAGCACCACATAAAAATAAGTAAATAAAATAAAGGTCCATCACAGCTAAAAAAAATATTTTTAAAGAGAGCTTTAAAAAAAAACTATTTTAGGCATATTGTATTGAATTCACTGAAAATCAAAATCCTTCTTTAAAGATACAAATAAAAATGTAATCAAAAATTTTGAAATGCCTCTGATTAAAATCCAGATACCTGTTTATTAACAATACAGCCTTTTGTTGTCATTGTTAGAAATACTAGAGATAATTTTCTTCAGCTCTCAGATGTTCCCTTCTTGTGCTCAGATTCTGAAGTAAGAAAGACTCTGTTCTCAAGACTATGCACTGAAACATAGACAGTCACTTATTAATCAGAGTCAGCTGGAAATGCCAGACACAGAGGAAACATAAGCATAAGCTAATTAAAAGGCCACGTTTCAGTTCAAAAGTCTGAGTGAAGGGGCTGGGATTGTGGCTCAGAGTTAGGGTGCTCACCTCGCACCTATGAGGAACTGGGTTCGATTCTCAGCACCACATAAAAGTAAAATAAAGACATGTGTCCACCTATGACTAAAAAAAAAAAAGTCTGAGTGAAAATAATAGTCTTTCCCACAATATCAATAGACTTTGAAGCTGGCTATGCTTACCAGTATTTTTAGGATGATTGTAAATATGTACCTGGACCAAGAAGGACATTTTTTCCCCAATAAATATCAAAATTAAGAATTTAGGGGTAATTTGGCCTACCCCTATAGATCAAGGGCTCAGTATAGAGCAAAGTATTTTATCTATAACACCATTTACAAAGTTCTTCAGCTTTTAAATTCTATTTGGGCCAGTTATTTTTCTCTTTATTTCTTGCAAATTTATTGAAGAGTAAAATTCAAATTCCAGGCTCTTAGCGGACTTTTTAGAATGATTTTTCAACTAAGCCACCAATCCACCCCTACCCCCAATTCACACACACACACACACACCAAAAAAAAAAAAAAAAAAACAACAACTCTGTGGAAGAAATCAAGAGCTGAGAAATGATGATTAAAGTCAGACAGGTAATGGTGAAAATCAGAGATCATTAAGACCTTATAAACCACTGCAAGGAGATTCAAGGGTTAACTGAATGAGATCTGAAATTGCTGGAGAATTTGGAATTGAAGAGTTTTGGAAAGACTATGACCCTACTAAGCCAGATCCAAAGATCAAGGTGGATCGGACCCAATGAGAGCAGGAGCTGGTAAGAGGATTGGTGGACATATAGTGAAGGAAGAGACAAAATGATGTGCTGACTGACTGGAAGTGAGGTATGAAAGGAAAACGGGAGTCAAGATGATTGCAAGATATTTAATCTGAGCAAACAGGAACATTTGCCATGGCCAGAACTGGGGAAAATTTTGTGAGAAAGGTTCATGGGGAGAATAAAAGAGTTCAATTTTGGAAGTATTGGAAATGTTTAGAATTTAGACATTTCCATTTGGAAATGGTAATGTCAAATAGAAAGTGGGGGCAAATAAAGAACCACGTTTAGAGCTCTGGGCATTCTGATATCTAATGGTTTAAGGGAAAGAGAAGGAACCAGCAAAAACATCTGAGTCAGTGGTATAGCAGAAAACCAAAGGAGTGGCTGTCCTGGGGATTGGTTAAAGGAAGTGTATTAAGGATGTTGGGAGTTATCAAGTGTACTAAGTGACATTGATAAGATAACAAAGATTAGAAACTGGCCAATAAGCTTTGTGATGTGAAGTTTCTCTATTGATCTTTGATAAGAACAGCTTTCTGAAGTGGTAAAAAGGAGAAGTCTAATTGCAATGAGTTCAAGAGAGAATAAAGTAGCAAAATCCAAGTAAACATAGAGGAGAGATATATATTAAAAGCGACTGAGGCTGGGGGTGTAGCTCAGTGTTAGAATGTATGCTTAGCATGTGAGAAACCATGGGCTCAATCCCCAGCACCACAAATAAATAAATAAAAGAGATTAAAAGAAACAAATCAACCAGTCACAATGAATGAACTGTGCCTGGATCACAAATAAACCACAAAATAAATCCATGAAAATATGGATTTAAATAAATAAACCATAAAAAGTAAACAACAAGACTATGGAAAGTTTCATGCTGGATATTTGATAATATTAGGATTAATTATTCTATTGTAATTATGTTTATATGTTTATCAATAGTATTTCATGTCTTTTACTTATAAAATATTTTTCAGATAGAAATATATCTGCATTTGAACATGTATATGTCTAGGATTTGCTTAAAATAATACAGAAGAGGTGGTAGAGAAATGGGAAGAAGAAATAAAAAGATATAAGATTGTCATGTGTTGATCATTTTTGAAGTTGACCAAGAGTATGTGGGGGCACTATTTTCTATACTTTAAGAATGTTTGAAATTTTCCACAATAAAACAATTTTAAAAGAGGGGAAAAAGAATGAAATAGGACCTGAGTTCAGATAACTTTTGCAAACAGATTTGCTGTATAAGAAAGGAGTTTAATGTGCAATAGCTGGAGGGGAGGTAGAGACAAGACTTGTTTTTAAGAGTTAAGAATACTGATTTTACTTGTTTGCTGCTGCATGGCCTTCCAAGAAGAAATTAGTTGTAAATAAATAACTTAATTCTTTATTAACCAGAATTTAAATTATAAATGTGAACTTATAAGAGGTCAAGAAATTTTTATAAGAAACCAATACCCATATAGCCAATTTCAGTTGGGCCCATGGAATGCTTAACAATCATGCACATTCTAACCTCTAGGGAAAGCAGTATGAAGATTCCTCAGAAAACTTGGAATGGAACCACATTTTGACCCAATTATCCTACTCTTTGGCATAAACCCAAAAGACTTAAAATGAATATACTATAGTAATACAGCCATACCAATATTTATAGCAACTCAATTCACAATAGCTAATCTATGGAACCAACCTAGGTGCCCTTCAACAGATGAATAAAGAAAATGTGGTATACATACACAATGGAATATTATTCAGCCATAAAGAATAAAATTATGGCATTTGCCAGTAAATGGATGGAACTGGAGACTAATCATGCTAAGTGAAATACGCAAATCCCAAAAACCAAAAGACAAATGTTTTCTCTGATATGTGGACGTTAACATGCAATAAGGATGTGGGGGGAAGAATAGAAGTTCTTTGGGTCAAACAAAGAGGACAAGGGAAAGGAGTGAGTGGGGATGAGAATAGGAAAGACAATAGAATGAACTGAACATAACTTTCCTGTGTTCATATATGAATATACGACCATGTTCAACCACAAGAATGGGAAGTTATACATCATGTATATATAACATGTCAAAATACATACACTATCATGTATAACTAAAAAGAACAAATAAAAAAATTAATTTAAAAAAAGGGCTGGGGTTGTAGCACAGTGGCAGAGTGCTTGCCTAGCATGGTTCAGGCCCTGGTTTTGATCCTCAGCACCACATAAAAATAAATAAATAAAACAAAGATATTGTGTCCATCTACAACTTAAAAAGTTAAAAAAGAAAGAAAGAATGAAAAGAAAAGAAAGATGATCTCACCACAGGGCCAAAGCATTTAGATGAAAAAAAAAAATCATGCACATTCTAAACTTGCTAACAGCCTTATTTTTTTTCCAATTTAACCACAATCGTTATTCATTCCCAGCATCCATTTAAAGCATATTCTCTGAAACACTCTTCCTAATAACAATGATTGAAAATTCTGCTTCAAAGTTATAATCTGTTACCATATTTGATTAGCAAACTATCAGTGCATGATTGCTAGAACATTTGGATTAAATGTAACGAATGCCTATATCAAAAAAGGAAAAAGCAAGGAGAATTGTCAATATCATTCATGAGCTATGCACTTAAATCAAGTGTTCAACTCATTGGTCCCTTGGTAGAGTTATTATTAAATATTTCCTTAATCTCCAATGTACTGATTTTTTTTTCATTTTGGTACTAACAGGTACTGAATTTCTGTGTTGCAACAACTACCCACAAATAAACAGTGAGCAGGTGAATGTCTGTTTCTATGGTTTCTATTTACAGTAGAGAATATTCATAGAGATTGAAACTTGCTACTTTCCTTGGTGATAAAAATTTTAAGTATTGCCTTCTCCTCCCTTTTTCCTATCCTTTTTCTCCACCATCTTGTCCTCATTTCATATATTTTCTTTCTCTTCATCTGGCTCTCTTTCTTAATCACTATTACCTGTAAATTCCATTAAGTGTTGTTTAATTTCATTTTTCCATTCCAGGTAAAGTGGTCAAAAAGAGCAGGCCCGGGAGAGCTGTCTGTTTTTTTTCTTTAATAACTTTGAGTAAATACTTTGTTTCTGAAAATAGACCAGCAATTTAAGAAGAAATGGCAAAGTTTCCTTCTTTGCTTGGACAAAGCTTCTTTCCATGACAAATCTTCCAGTAACAGGGGTAATTTGCTCTTCTCTCTCTGCAGAGGCTGAGATCATTAGATAAGGTAAGCTCCTAGAATGCAGTCAGCCAATTACTTAAGTTGTCCTCAGCAAATACAATGACTTTCTGCTGGATCAAACTAAACCATTTATTATTTATACTCCTCTTCCTTTCCAGTGGCACAAAATTATGATAACCAAAAATTGCTAAAATATGTCAAATGGATAATGAAAATCAAAGGTTTGAAAAATAAGTTTGGATCATTTTTCTTATAATAATCATTATACAAAACTAAATCACTAAGGGCTCTCAAGTATACAATGATGCAGATAGAAATATTAAGACAAAATGCTTTTGAAAATATCTTATCTTCCCAGAACTGTTAAGCAAAGATTCCTGGAAGATGTTCTTCCTTTACATTTGAGAAAGATTAGATTCTGTGAAGTTACTTTCAAACTCAGATCAACTGATAAGATTCCTTTGGAAAGGAAAAAAATAGTATTTTGTCCATTAAAGTGAAATAGATTTACAACACAAATATCAGTCCATTTAACTATAAATGTAAAGGTATAGATAGGTTGAATGAAATAAGTAAGCTCTGTCCTAGAAATCAACATTAGAACTGTTCAGAAGTTTATACAAACCTTCTGTCATTCATGTCTAACTATTCTTCTAACTCCTTAAAAAGCTATTTTCTATTCTACTTGTGAAGATGCCAACAGAATATAAGTTGTTATTTTTATGATTAACATGGTTTTTCTTTGACTAGTAAGTCACTAAATAACACTTATTTCAGATTTGCCCTGATAGGAGTAGCAGAGCCATCTGAACATACCAGTGTTTTCTTCTTGACTTTCTGAGTCACTGGGAGCAAGAAAAGGTATTAATTTATTCTAATTCCCTGCAGCAGCCTTTGGTTTTACCAACTTGCCTAAATAGCCAATTTCCATTGGCAAACATAGAAGATTTCTTGCCTCACTTCCAAGTTTGTTTAACCCTATGTGCCAAATTTACAGGTCAATTCATTTTTAGGTCCCTAAAATCACTTGGTTTTATCTCTAGCCAACAAGTTTCTGTATTTCTTTATGAAAGATAACCAACAACAAAGTTTCACAGGTAACTTGAATGGTATCAAGAAGATATAATGCAGGAAGAAATGGGTTTAACTGACTTTCAGTAATAATCATTAGCATTATATCTCCTTCACTTTGGACCCAGCAATAAAGCATGAATTGAAAAGCTGAGATCGGGTGATCGACAACTTAATACAAATGCTTCAGAACACCAATGCAAAAACTCCAGGGATATTTTTAACAATATAGTTAAAATAATGTAAGCACAGAATCATGAACTTCCTGAATGCCTACATTTGTCTGACTTACTTCCATAGTTAACACACTATCCCTGACTAACCCTAACCCTAATCCTCAACTGTAAACCTACGCATGCTATCATCTGCTCACCAATCCCTCTTCTCGTTTTCTGTAGTTCCTAGTGTAATCTCACCATATTTGCTTTCCTTGAACATTAATTTATTTCCTTTTATTTTTATTTATACTCTTATTAAACAGAATTATGTGTATTCTCACATTTTTTCTGATGTCTGTTTTAAAAGTTTAGAAAAAGTGCCTTTTTTAAAAAAATTTACATCGTAAGCCATTATGTTCCCTCCTGTCTTTTGTCTCTATTTTTTTCTTCACACCTTTTCTTCACACACTTCACACTCTTCTAATGTACCTGGGTCTCATTCAGGGTTAAAAGCCCTTCTGAGAATACTTTCTTGCCTCACTTTACAGATCTAGAATGATTCCAGCAGCTCACTCAGGAGACTGAGGCAGGAGGACCGCAAGTTCAAAGCTGGCCTCAGTAACTTAGCAAGGTACTGAGAAACTCAGTGAGACCCTGTCTCTAGATAAAATATTTTTAAAGGGCTGGGTATGTTGCTCAGTGTTTAAGCACCCCTGGGTTCAATCCCAAATACCAAAAAAAGGAATCCCAGGCACATGAACACACACATAGTTGAGGAGGAAGGGCAAGAAGCTTGTGTCAGATTCTCCACTGGACAAAGATGTGCCCTGATGGAATTGAGAAGCAATGAACTAAACAAGGTAAGAGGCAGAATATAAGTATCCCCACCAAGCTCAGAAAGACAATTATTGAAAATGTATTTTTGATTAGTGAGTGTACAGATTAAAATGTAAAATTCTTTTTTCTTTATAATTTAGGGTTTCAAAAGTGTAACATACATCTAGACTGATCATTAGTATTTACGTGTTTAGTTGATTGCAATACAGACCCCTAGAAAAACTCAATATATGTTCTAAGAATAGAAATTTTAAAACAAAAAATAAACAGAGCGTGGTAGAGCTCAGTAGTAGAATACCCCTGGGTTCAACTCCCAGCACTACACAAACAAAACAAAACAAAAACAAAAAGGAGTTTAGAAAGAGAAGAGAATGAAAAGAGGAAAAGAACAGACTTAAGGTCAAATACGGTCATTATGACAAAGCTTTCAACTGGACTCTGAGCTAAGAAGGAAGAAAACTGTGGTGTGCAATAAATTATTAGTATCTGCTATAAGGAAACAAATCAATTTTTCAAGAGGAACAAACTTTAACCTTTTGCTGACACTAATTTTAGAATACAGGTTCTTCTACGTTCTAAACATGATTTCTTTTAGAATATCATAAAACTTATAATTCCTTGTCTAAAAATGTCATATAAATTTTATGTGCAATTTCAGAGTGTTCATGGACAATCTCAAGCAAATTTTTGAAACTATAGGAGACCATGGTCTACAGGTTAAGGGGTAGAGAAGTTTTAAAAGTAAATAATGACATCAGAAATTGGAAAAGTCATTATCAGTTTTTATCTCTATTTAGGTTAGAAGCAGACTATTAAAGGATAATTCTGTGAAAACAATTTTGTGCCAGTCACATGGTGCATGCCAGTAATCCCACTAATTTGGGAGCCTGAGGCAGGAGGATCGAAAATTTCAGGTCAGCCTTGGTAACCTAGGGAGACCCTCAGCAACTTAGTGAGACCCTGTCTCTAAGAAAAAATATATAAAGGACTGGAGATGGGTTCAATCCCAAAAAGAAAAGAAAAGAATATTGTAAGATAGAACAAACCATGAACTACATATGCTTATATCTGACCCCTTATGACCAACATACTTGCTGGCCTTTGTTTTTTATGGAATAAGAGGCTTCTTAAAAAAAAAAATTTAAAAAAAAGGTTGTTGCCTTTTGTTTGTTTGTTTTGAAGTGCTAATTTAATCCAAGGCCTTACATATTTTAGACAAGCACCCTATTCCTGAGCTACATTCTCAGTCCTGACTTCTTAGAATTTCTTTAAATAATGAGGACTAAATAATAAGAACTTTAAATAATAAGGACTAAGAATGTAGCTCAGTGGTGAGGTATCTGCCTAGCATGCACAGGCTCTGGATTCAATACCCACTACCAAAAAAAAAGGTCTGCAGAAGTATAGAATTCACAATACTCAGATGAGTAAATCAAATAGCAACCTATCATTCCCTTACTTTGTAGTGTACTAACATGCATGCCAAAACAATATATTGTTTGGTTTTCCTTATTGAGAGACTTTATTTAGTCTCTCCAACTATTTTTCACTCTAAATTATGCTTCCAAAGTACATCCATACTTTTGCATGTCATTCAGTTCATTATTTTCACTCTTGTATAATATTCCATTAAATGCATGAACCACAAATTATTCCTCTTTCATTAGTGGACATTTGGACTAACTCCCGTCTTTTTCTATTGTGAACTGAGTTACTATGAGTGTTTTCTGGGAAGAAGGTTTTACTCTAAGGATGGACCTAGAGGAGGAACTCAAAGGTTCATTGTCAGTAATAATTTAATTCTTGGGGCTAGCCAGTTGTAGGGATGTTCATTAACCATTATAATTCAGAATTTACTAAAATTTATACAGATTCTTTGTATTTACCAAATATATTTTTAAAAGATAAATGTTTAAAATATTATTGATATACTAGAATATTTTATAAGACTAAAAAATTTTAGAAATGGACATTAAGTCTTCAAAAAATAGTCGGAATTTTACTAAAGAGCAAAATCTTCAAAAGTGAAAAGTTATCTATTGGGGTTCTCTAGTCTCCACTAACAGTCATGAAACTATTTTGCTTTCCGTCATTCTACCAGGACCTGCTAAGTCAATAACATGAATTTTTATTTTTCTAAACTACTAGTTCCCTGAGTCAGACTTTTGATAAGAAATCACAGAGTTCAAAGTGATTCAGCATCAAAACCAATATCTGCCTGTTTTGGTATAAACTATTACATAACCCAAATACAAGTTATTGAGTCCGTTTTGTATTGTTTTTATCTGAAACATCACTGTTGTTGCTGTATTATAATAGCCTGAGGCTAAACAGAGGAATATTCTGTAACTATAGTATATCAGAGGAGAAAACTTAGGGCTTTCCTAACCCACTCCCCAGGGGTTTTCCAGAAAGTGCAGAGGCCAGTGTATTTCTGTTGTCTATAAAAGATTCCTCACATAGGTGGATCAGAGTGCATTATTTTTGTTTCACAAAATAGTGTTACTAGAATACCATAGAAAGGAAATTTTTTAAACATAGATGCAGAATATATAGTTAACTATTGAAGTACTTTTAAAGAACAATTAGGCTGATTTAGTATTTCCAAGCAAATTCTGATCCTTATGCCTCCTTAATCTGCTGTTCTATATCTGATCTGTGAACTTTCCTTCACAGATAAATTTCTTTAAAGTAACATATATTTACTGCCTCTCTAAGACTTAGGACTGGGTTCACTTTTCCCACAGCATGACCCCCGAATCTGATAGTAGAGTACCTAGGAGAAAAACTGATGAATTTTTAAAAATAATTTTGGGAAGATCAGACCCACAAAATTAGAAATGAACCCTAAACCTATTCTCAACATACCTCAATTTCCAAATGCTGGATATCCAGTGATGATGAATACCTACCAACTTTGACACCCTAGAGAGGATGAAACATTTTTTTTCAAATCCCAAGCAGATACAATCCTTTCAGACCTGCACACTCTGCTTAGAAGTGGAGGTAGCTGGGCTCCACTGTCTCTTTGGCCTTAGGTTTCCCTCAGCTCTCATTCTCAGGGTGAGCCTAACTCTGTGTGTGATCCCTATCATATAATACATCATCTAGGACCGAACTCAGCATAAACTTCTCAGTGCAGAGTCCTGGACAGAAAAGCCAGTTCCCTTTATAGAACTTTTTCTTTTATTGCATGCCTTCACCTACCATTACTTTATGAAATTGTTTTTCAGTCTCACCAATAATCCTCCAAAAAACCAACAATCCTTGCTCTTTTTCATCACCTTGATCTTCCTTCAGCATTTGACCCCAAACCACCAACTTGGGTTTTTTGTTGGTGGTGGTTTTTTTTTTGTTGTTTTTTTTTTTTTTGTTTTTTTTTTTTTTGGTGTTTGTGGTGGTGCTGGTGCTGGGGATTGAACCCAGGGCCTTGTGCATGAGAGACAGGCACTCTACCAACTGAACTATATCCCCAGCCCCTTGATATTCAATTTTCTTAATTTAAAATGATGCTTTTTTCCCTTCTACTTTTATTAGTTCTTCATTGTTTTCTGTCCAGACTGTTCTTTCTTATATTAGGTTTTGCTTCATACTGTTTAGCTAATTCACAAATCTAAAGGCTTAGGACTATGAGACAGGCTCCAGTGATCTTAGCCGGATTAATCATGAATCTTTGGTCAGATGGGACCAGTCAGGCCTCTCATCCTTCTGGAGGTTAGTTTGAGTTTTTTCATGGTAGCTGCAGAATTCCAAGAGCACTGAGAGAGCAAACCACAACATGCAAGTATTTTCCAAGGAAGTTTCTGCTTTTGCCACAATTGCTACCATGCCCTTCATCAGAATAAGTAAATTGATCAAGCTGATTGTCAATATGGCAGGAGACTACCCAAGAGTGGGGACAAAAGGAAGCAGGAACAAAGGGGGTCATTACCACAACCTACACATCACATGTACTCAGCTAAACTATGGGCATTTCTAAAGAAATGCCTCCTTCTCCTGTGTTTTTAGACTCTGCTTCTATGGTTCTTATAATCTTTATGAAGTCTACAATGTTCCATTGTTTATATATTCCTGTTACATCTATAACAGCACCTCTCTGTGAATGACTTCAGAATCCATCCTTACAGAATAGACTTGTTCCTTTGTCTTGACTTTTGTGTTTCTAAATTTCTCCAGGACATTTTCATTGAGATGTCCTATTACAACTTCAAAATTTGACAAGTCTAAAAATTGAATGCATTTTTTTCCCTTTCTGCTTTAACTGTTCCTTCCATCCCCATAAAAAATTACTGTGTGAAATGACTATTTCTGCTAACGCTGCATCTGGTGCCAAATCACATATTTTTCTATTCCAGTCACTTTCTCTTTTTCTTCATCTAATTTATAGTTTTGCCTCTACTATTTACCAGATAAGAATACTCTAGAATCTATTTAATTTTAGTTTCCATTTTCCAACCCTAAAAATAGTGATAAGAAAACTTGCCATACAGAGCTATTATAAAGATTAAATTAGTTTTGTGTGCTTAGCATATTGAAGATACTCAAAAATATTAGTTATTTCCTTTCCTCTTAAGTCTTCTTGTATTTATTCATGAGATTGTTCACCTCCATACCCTTCATTTTTTTTTAACTGACACAAATCAAAATTAAGCTCTAATGACCTCCCACCAAGGAGTTTACTTACTTTGAGCCTCCACATTTGCCAATGAGGATAATAACAGCTATCTATCTCATTGGGTTGTTGTGAGATACACAAGACATGTAAATGGAGTTCTTTATATGGTGGGTAACACAATAAATAGTAAGTCTTCAAATGCTAATTATTACAATCTATTGTTCTACTAACAATAAATCAAAATCATAGGAAAACATGTTTATTCCTTCTGCAAAGATTAGAAAATGCTTCTAAGAAGAGGATCATGTAAGCTAAACACTGAAAAAAGGGTATAATTTCCCCCAAAATCAAGACTGATCTCTCCTACTTCTGCACATTCTCATATTTGTTTCTTCATTTAAGCATTAAGTAATTATTTTTTTCAAGTGTGTACTTCATGACAGTTTGTGCCACTCTTGTACACTGATCAGTATCTGTCCATGCTGAGAGAATGATGAGCAGCCCCTGGCATCAGGGAGCTGGCCAGGTACTATGGTCAGGCCTCAGTGTTCCCTGTTGTATGAACTATTTCATAGAACATCAACATCAGACAAGACCACCCTGTGACCATGATGTATCAAGTCAAAAACATGATCATATCACTCCAGAATAATGTTTGAACATCCACAAAAAAATGAACATTGTCCAACCACAAAAATGACCAAACATCTATCTATCTTGACAAACCTGAGTGACTGCTATTTCTGCACCAGTTACAGCATCAATCTACTACTAGTCTTTCCTTCTTTGAAAAAATACTTATTGACACCCAATCATATATTTGTCTCCATTTCTTGACAGCATTGATCCAGAGCAAACCCCCGCTTGCTTCAACTCTCCCCAAAATCACACCCTCAAACTTCTAAGTCCTTTCTAACATCCTCTTACAGAGATGATCCACTCTTCTCCATGGTGTGTGTTCTTCCCTGCAACTAGTAATGTACCAATACAGATGTGGTCTTGGTGATCTTTTGTTGAAGGGCATTGACATAACATTCTTGGTTTTTTCAGTCTTACCTCCAGGGATTGTAAAATTCTCTACCGAGGAAACACCATCTTATTAATTTTTTATAACTCCCATGATGGAAAAACAATGCCTTTAATAAAGTTAGAGGATACAAAAAGTTTGTTGAATGCATACATGAATCCCTTAGAACTTCTTTTCTTCAATCATCAGAAGTGCCAAAAAGACTTAGGGAAATCATTCTGAGTCCTGTTACTCAGAGGAATAACAGGCTCCTTAGAGGAATGACTCCTGGGCAATGACTTGGCAGTCAGCACAATGCTGGGGCTTGCAAGATGGTGTCTTGATCTGTCATAATTGGCTAATATTCAGAAATGGCAAAAAAGACATATGTGAGGTTAGGATAGCATTACAGTGACCTTAAGAACCATATGGGATTCTTCCAAATCATCCAAATCAAGCTGCCAATGCAGTATGCAACATTTCTGTTAAAGAAAATATTGGTGATAAGATTCTAAATTCCTTAAAAAGTATACACATAAAATATATTATGTATACCTTACATAAATAAAGTTCAAAAGTTTATAGTAATTGCCATTTCTTGAGTTGCGTTGTTATGTTACCTCAAAATGCCACAGAAATCATAAAAAAAAGATCTAACTGAGAAATGTAGCCTAAATGTAAAAGCACTATAAAATATGCCATGTAAGTTTTTAAAAAGAAGACCTTAATAAAAACATTAAAGACTAACATGCAAATTAACTCAGTTTTTAAATGGAAAAACATCTAAAAAAAACTTTTGTTAAAAAAAATGACACCACAGAAAGATTTTGACAAAGGATAGTCTATTAAGCATATGAATTTAGCCAAATAAGCAATAAGGTGGGTAATATGGATCACGTGATTTATATTTGCATCTATGCATTTTAGCAAAATTCTTCTATTACATTAATCTTCAAAGAAACAGCCACATAAACTAATACTAAAGTTGCAGGCTTTGGGAAATAGCTGTAAGGAGCCCTGAAATATCATTAAAGCTGCTATTAATCTGCACAACTACCTTCCCCAGGGAAAGCAACCCAATGCTTTCAATGCTAAGAAGTGCTAAGAACCCCCATTAAAAATGGGAGCCACAAAATACTGCAGAGAAATTAGCAGCTAATTAGAAAGAAAATTAGCCAAAAGAAGATATAATTATTTTGTTTGATAAGGTTTAGGAATGAAACAGTGAAAAATCTATTAATATTCAGTAAACTTTCAGTATATATTAGCTGAAAAATATTTCATATACATAATAATTTTAAATCATGTATGTCAACCATAAAAACTGAAACAAGTCTGGTCCCAAAACGTTAATTTTATAAATTGGGTTTTGGTTTTCTGTCCATTTAAATGCTCTGGCCAGTAATTCCTTGACTTTGAATGTAACCATTATATGGTTTTAAATGTGTTCATGTGATGTTTAGATGCCATTTTCATGAGATTTACAATCTGTTGCTGGCTTCATATTCATTCTACATTATAAGGAATATCTGAATCAGTCTATGAATTTAGTATTTTCACCCCAGGGGTATATTAGAGCAACTGATTTCTGGGATCCTGGAATTATGCTACTATTAATGCAATTCTAAACAAAAATTAAAATATGAAAAATTCATTGAGAGAAGAATGGATAACAGTCTGTGCCCTTAATGTAGTTTTCCTGGTATTAAAAAGCAACTGAAAGAGAAAAAGTTAAAAAAAAAAAAAAAAAAAAAGAGGGGGGTGGTACTTTGTCAGCTGCTTTTTAAAAGACCTGAGATTTGGAGCAATCATTCGTTTAATTATCCATTTACCCAACCAATGTTTATTATGCTTAGCATCACTCTAAGCTCAGGGGCTAGGCAATGGCTCCCCTTCCCGTCACTCACAACCAAAGCTCCTAGTCTGATCGAAAACAAATTAATAATATTGACAAAGGATGCTAAAAGGCTCCAAGCAGGAACACCTAATCTAGACTAAAATTCTCAGAAAGGCCTGGGATGGGAGGGACAAAAAAAGGCGAGTCCTAAATAATGAGTTAGAGCTGGTCAGGGGAAGTAGAGGAAGGAGAGGATTGCAGACAGACAGAATAGACCATGGGAAGGGCAAGCCTGCTGGTGAAAGAATGGAACTTTCAAAGACAGAAAAGATGCTCAGAACAAGAGACCAGCCCAGGGAAAGAATATCGGGAGCTTGGACTAGAATGGAGATGTACAAAGAATGATCCATTTATATAGGTGAAGGAAAAGCTGCTGACTAAATAATAATATACAATATTTACAAATTTCCTATGTATCGGGTTCTCTGTTCTGCACCCTTTCTGCACAGCATCTCATTAATGTCCTACAACGATCAAGTGAGATAGGTGTCATAATTATTTCTATTTCCCAGAAGAGAAACTACTCAAGATCACATAGTTAAGTGATAACAGAGACAAATTCAGTTCCAGAATCTTTGAGTCCTTATACTGTGTCTTTAAAGCATACCACACTACATGTCAAAAAGACCAACCAGCATATTATTTCTATTAAAACTCTATACCACTAACATTTGGACTGTTAAAACATCTACTGGAAGAACCTAAAAGTAGCTCTAGTTTTTATTTACCATGTAAATTCTCAGTGTAGTACTCATAGTTGGAAAATCCAAAGGGAATTTTTTTTTTTTTTTTTTTGAGCTGACAACCAGTTAGTTAATTGAAGCAAAGAATTGTTTGTTGATTTTTCTGCCTTGGGAACACAAGACAAATTAAAGTGCATAGTACATAGTAGGTTCTAAAGAAAAAAAAATTAGTCATGTTTCACTGTATAGAAGATTGTGTCTACTTTGACAATATTATTTTGGTGAGATGCTTAAGTATTATTTGTCAAAAGGGAACATCAAGATAAATGAACAGAGACAGTCCATGTACTTAACTGAATTTACTTGCATAAAAACAAGTCCATTCAAATCCAATAGAATCTTTTGTGTTTTCAAAGAGTAAATTCAATCAAGGTGGAATTTAGGTTTTAATCTTTAAGACTACAGTTCAGTAGTTAATGATTTATTTTACTTTCACAAGATTTTTTTCCATTGTTTTTTGAAAACTTAAAAAGAAAAAAAATCAATACTTTTACTAAAGAGAGGGTGGTTCTGAATGAAATATCGAAATTGAAATTTTTATAGTATTATCACCATTATTACATTTCCTAGAAAAGATGATTCCCAGCTCATTTTTATGATTCCATACTATGGTGTTTCATTGCTTCTCAAAGGTATTTTTGAAATACAGGTAATCAAGTTTTATTGCCATTACTTTTAAATGCTATTAACTAAACTTTAACTTTGATATCAACGTATCTCAATTTGTTCCTCTTTTTCTGACTTTTCCTTTTTTTTTAATGGCTTAAACAAAAGATGTTTTTTTCATAGTTCAGGAGACTTTGTCATTTTTTATACAGTTTATTTAGTTTAGTAGTCAAAGTGGTGACAATTTATAAAAAATTTCATTAGGTAACTAACTGAGGTAAATAGTTTTATTATCATAAACATTGTATGGTATATTAACATGAAAAATTATACAATATTATATCTGAGATGAAAGTCTGTATTAAATTAATTATTTTAGCAACATATTTGTTATATTATTATTTAACATCTTGATAAATGGTTCATAATAACAATTTAATGGATGGGGAGAGTAGAATACCTCGTAATCCTATAGGTAATACTGTCATTTAATAATAGATGTTTTTAATTTAACTCATGGCATCTAAACATGCTCTTGAGAAATTTTAATTATAAATTCTGGAATCTCATCTTGGATTTATTCAAACATTTGATTTGATAAAAAGCAATATATATATATATATATATATATATATATATATATGCTTAGTCTCAAAAAACTAGAGTATTTAAATATATTTTATCTTAGAGAAGAACTGAAAATGCATTATTTTCATGTCAACACATGTGCTTTTATTATTCCTTGAAAAAAAACACCAAGGTAAAGAAAGAGTCTGGATAAAGAACCACTGTGGGATGATAAAGAACCGCTTTCTAGTGACTTAACTACTCAAAGTAGATAAAAATCCATTATGTAAGATTGACTTAGGAATATTTTGATGCCTCTCTCTTCTTTCTTTCTTTCTTGTTTTATAATAGTAATTTTAACTTTTAAGCCATATTATTTCTCTTTGACTAATTTGACATTCAAAACCTGGATTCACATCCCAGCTAAGAAAGAAACTGACATCTAGGTCAAAAATGATTAGGAACCTTGTATATAACCAGTATTTGATAATTATTAAATTCTTCAATATTTAAATCCCCAAACAGGAAAACCTTACTAGGTTCTGAAACGAAGATGTAAGAATCTTCAGAGTATAGACCACTGCATTTTACCATGTACTTTCTTCAAGCCAGACAATGCAGTGACCTTAGATGATACAAAATCTTAAATCTTGTCTAACATATTAAAGAGAAGGAAAAGACTCTCTAAAAGAAGAGAGAAATTTCATTACCTTTGTACTTATTAACATTCTAATCTTTTTAGCCCATAAACTACCAACATAATTATAAGTTACAAATATTTACTCTTGCTTTCTTTTTCAAGGCAGCCCCTAGAATCCTGAGCAGGTAAAGAATCAAAAATAATTGAGGAGAAGAAAAACTTTCTACTTTGCTTCTTCCTTTGCTAAAGTGTTTCCTTTGCTAAAGTGCTAACAAGACATACAAAGACACCATTGTGTCTATCAGTGGCTCCTCCAGGCCTCTGATACACAAAGGTAGGCCATCCTCAAGTTAGTGGGGGACAGAACTTCATAGCCTTTACAGTTTCAGGTGCAGTGCTGAGACACTTCTTAACATAAAGCCACATTAAGCAAGTAACAAAACAAAGACAGATTCCTCGACTTTGCTGAGTCATTCACCTAGCACCATACCTGGCTCATAGAATGGACACAGAGCACAATTGTGGACTCTCCAGCAGAAGCATACACAAGAATACAACACAAAAAGATGGAGCTTAATTAAAATGTAAGATTTAGATATTACTCTATTGATTCATTGTCCCCCTCACTCCACCGCCCCCCCCCCATGATGCTGGGAATCAAACCCAGGGCCTCATGCACAACAGACAAGTCCTCTATCACTGAGCTACACTCCAAGCTCAGATTTTATTTTTTATGAAAACCTAATTTAAGCCTTTGAGAAGCTTATGGAGTAGAACTGCAGCAGTGTATTTCACTGTTGTTACCGTAACAAGAATCTTCCACACGCAAAGGAAATTCAAATTGTTTATGCTAACTGCTATCCCTTGGCCTGTGTGGTCAAGTGGGTGAAGCAAAAACCATCAGCTGCTGTTTTTTGTGCTTCTCTCCACACTCCCCTGCCACCAGTCCTCTCTCCAGGAGACTAAGGGACCTCATCTCTGACCCTAGTACAGACATAGACAACAGCTAAGGCACAACTAAATGTAAAGATGGCCTTAGGCCTTAGCCTAAGCAACTTCATTTAAAAACTCCAGTGTGAAACCTGAAGTCTAACCAGGCATGCCTAAGAAGCCTTCCAGTATGGCCCTCAAGCACAAACAAGTCACTAATCCCCACCCTGATAAACTCAGAGTGAAGTCAATGGTATGTTGCCCTAACTCTGATAAAAGCAAGAAACAAGAAAATCAGGGTTGGGACCACCAGATCAGATGCTTTAATCACAGGGTGAATGACATCACTGAGAAATCCCACAGCAGCTGATAGGGATTGAAAGGGTGGTCAGAAGCCCCCAAATTTAGTATAAATGATGGAACAAATGAACAGACTTTCAGCCAACCGACACTGATGCACACAAGCCTGAGCACCTAAGGAGGACCTAGACTGACATCCCAATTCGTATCATCTGCCTGATCTTTTGCATTGTTCTCACCACTCTCAAACTCTATAGCAGCCTCTTGACTCTGGTGAGAAAAGGACTTCTCTCTATGACCCACCTCCTCAGCCAGCTGTCAGCTCTACCCCAGGAGAAGTCTGCCTTGGTCCCTGATCTGATCACCACAGTCTGAGTGAGTGTGCATCTGCGGGACTTAGATCCTAAGGCTTGAGACTTTTGATCTAACACTTGAGCTTAGCATGCAGAGGGAATGTCTGTCATGAGCCTGTCATAATTAAGTGTGTCTGCAGTGCTTAGAATTAATCTAGAATTGTTTACTGTGAATTGACTGTGTCTATTGTAGTGTCTAGCATTAAGGCTTGTCATTTTCTTGATTAAGAACCTTAATAACCTATAGAGTGAAATTATATTGAGTGATTTGAGTGAATAAAGTATTGAAAAGGGCAGAAACATGTGGACATTCTTTATTTCTCCCCCTCGACTGCATAAGTCACACCTTTTGCCCATCATGACACTAAGCAAGTGTGCAAACAACTTTTTAAACTAGTTGTAGATAAATAATGCTACATTATTGCTGATCATTTGGTTTTTCATCAATATATTGCAATGCTTGAATTCCTTACATTAAAATTAGCAAAACATGAAGCCATTTTTCTTGACTTCAAGATTCATATGTAATTTCCATTTCATTATTTTCTGGGTTAACTTTATATCTTGAAAAACACTAAATATTATATTTAAAGAGAGCTCTGTGGGGCTGGGGTTGTGGCTCAGTGGTAGAATGTTCGCCTAGCACGTGCAAGGCCCTGGGTTCAATCCACATAAAAATAAATAAATAAAATAAAGGTATTGTATCCAACTACAACTAAAAAAATAAATACTTTTAAAAAGAGAGAAAGCTCTGAGTAAAAAGACCCTGAGAGTAATGTTCATGAGGGGTTTCATTTTGAAGATGTAGGGTAAAAAAAAATCTATAAAAGGTTGTATGAATAAGTTCAAATTGAAGATAAGATAAATACAGTAATGGTTCTTTACAGAGACAAAATTATTTAAGAATTGAGCTTTTATATCACTTAATGTAAGATACTCAGAAAAGTTACAGCCTTTCTAAGAGGAATAATCATCAATTAGTAAATTGGTTTCTTTCATCAATAGACTACCTCTTTTGTCAACATCTCTACTTTCAAGTACTAAAAAAGAAAAGAATTTGACAAACCAAACTGATTTACCCTGGCACTAATAACTCCTGAAGTTAACTTGCACTAAATTTAAATTTAACTTGCACTAAATTTCTTACTTATGCAAGTCAAGAATAAAGATATAAACAGTTGGGCAGGGTGGCAAACACAGGTAGGAGATAAAAAATTTGAGGCCAGGCTCAGCAACTTATCAAGACCCTGTCTCAAAATAAAAAATAAAAAAGGCTGGGAATGTAGCATCCCTGGGTTCAGTAGCTAGTACCAGAACAAAAAGACATAAACATATGAACACTAATATACACTGCATTACACTGTTCTAATTAGAAATTAGATGATTCAACTTTCATTGGCTTCCCATTACCTACCCATCTCACATGTATGAATATAAACAATAATCTTCCCTTAGTAATATTTACTGAATTCAATAAACCACATGAACTTTCACAGTGTTCATAAGGAAAAATGAATTATAGTTTGAAAAAAAACACACTAAAGATATTAAAATAAGTTATTTTTGTATGATTCCTTCCATAGTACAGCACTGGGCAGGCCTCTTGAGACACTCCTTCTGATGACTGCTAAGTTAAAATCACTTCTCTTTGAGGGACTGGGGATGTGGCTCTGTGGTAGAGAGCATGCGCAGGCCTTGGGTTCAATCCCAAGAATTCCCCCAACACACACACACACACACACACACACACACACACACACCCCACATCACTTCTCTTTGAAATGGAGTAGAGTTCAAGAGGCTGCAGCTACTTGCCCTAAAAGTATTAAAGAAATTTAGCCATATGGTGGCAAAGACCTCCAGAAGTAATCTGGGTTCAAAGGTGAGGCCTCTGTGTGCACTTAGAAGGAAACAAGTGGGCTGTCTTGGGCTGGAAGCAGAATGGTAGCATTTTCTGGATCTTATTCCAGTAGGTATAGTGATTCCAAGGAGGCTCACTGCAGAGATCTGAGTTGGCAGTGACAGATGGAAACACAGCTGAGAACCGATTTCAAGTCGAAAGGTCAGGAGTTATGTACAGAGGGAAAAAGAGTATTCTTGGCTACAGATGGCCCATGAGAATCAAAAAATAGCCACAATACTTTAGCTGCTTTATTTTGTGCTTGTAGAAAAAGACCATCTAAATTAATAAGGACACTACTCATGCCTTTTACCCAGTGCATGATCACCTTTGGATTGCTTATCTTGAGTCTATCAGCCTGCTTTCTTCAGCATTAAGAATGAATGCTTGATAGAATAAGAGTTGTGTTTCTGAGACAGATGTGGTGGCCCACACCTGTAATTTCAACTTGTGAGGTAGAAGGATCACAAGTTCAAGGCCAACCTGAGCAATTTAGCAAGACTTTGTCTCAAGATAAAATAAAAAGGGCACAGTGGTAGAGCACCCATGGGTTCAATCCCCAGTACCAATATATATATATTAAAATAAAAGAGTTTGTGTTCCCAAATAATCAGAAAATTCAGAAATCTAGGCAACTCTAGAGACTTTATAGATGAGGAGATGGAGGCATTACACAGTTAAATGAACTGAATATTTAATTTATTTAAACCTAGTAGATTATGAATTCAAGGCACTAAATATTAACATTATGGTATTTTTCTAAAATGTTATACCGAATATAAAATATGCATAGAGCCATTTATTACATAGAAATCATGTGACAATAAAAACATATAAGTAAACATTCCACAGATAAGAAAATATATTTCTTGTAGATCATTATAGAAAATAAATGTTCACACAGGTGATTTTCTCATTTAAGAACTAATCAATTCCATTCATCAAAAGTACAAATTCAATTCATTTCTATTTAGGTATAAATTAAAACCTTTTATAAGCTCTTGATGTTGAAAAGACTCTCAAAAATCACCAAACCACCTTTCATATTAGGATATATGAACTTGGAAACTAGCAATAATGTTCCCTGGCCTATCATCTTATTCCCTGGGACAGTAAGAGATGTTGCAAACCACATAAAAAGAAAAAAATACTTATATGAGATCATGAGTGAATCCCCAAGATTCTTCCATTAAAGAATCATTCTATAAAATGAGTACATTTCATGAGAGACATTCTCAGTCTTGAATTTCATTGAAACCAGGCAGCAATAAGACTGGGACCCACAACAGTCTCCACTTGCTCCCAATTCACCAGATCCCATGTATCCATCATCAAGACTGCAGTTTATCCAACTATCAGCTGATAGTTGTATATTCAACTATCAGCAGTAGCTCACTCTTCCCCACTCATCATATCCACTACTGTTCCTCCTGGTGGTTGGATAGATGGATGAATGGATGGATGCGTGGAACGACCAAGTACATAAAATTTTGCTCCTTTGTTGCACTATAATTCATAGGACTTATTCAAATACCCAGATAAAGTCTTTTTATTTTTTTTTTCCAGGATGAAATCTTTATCTACTCTTTCAGAGAAATGTTCTCTTTATTTTTCTTGTTAAACTTTAGTAATTCTCTGTACCTGGCCAATGTTTAATCATCATAACCAAAAGATATCATAATTTGAGTCACATACTTCAGAATCTGGGAATTCAAAGAAAAAAATGTCTCTGTCATGATTTTAGTGGGAAAAAATAGAATTGTATAAAAGTCACCTTCTATGTTGATTAGCCTATGTGTGTGACTACGAAGAATGAAAAGGATTAGAATTCATGTTAGGATGTCATGTATAACTTAAAAGAACAAATAATTTTTTTTTTAAAAAAAGAATCATGTTAGGACTTGATATATGCTTCAAAAGTCAAAACAAAAACAAAAGAGAGCTGAACTTTAGATTTTAAAGGATGGTTTAAGAGAGTCTTATGGTTTACCTGCAAATGAAATATATTTCTGTTTTTAAAGTGACCGCTGGCTTATTTCCTGTTTCTGTTGATGGAAGTGCACCTGGCCCATGGGTATGCATACTGTAATCAAAGTCATTTCAGCAACAATTACCTGCAAGTTTCACACTGACTTTGCAAGAAAGGTATGTTTCAACTAATGGTTTTTTTTTACCACCACTTCCATACACTCTCTATGCAACTCTGGAGAATAGGAGGTTGAACATAGGTAGGAAGGAAAACTCCGTACCCAGCCCTCAGAGAGTTAACAAATAAAGTGTAGGTCTGTACTACTCACGGCTCTGCTTGTAGGCTCCTGTCTTCGGCCACGTAGTTAGAAGGAATATAGCCCTGCAATTGCTGGCCGGAGCCATCTGCCCTTTTCTCCAAGTGTCTGGCCAGCCACCAGCCCTCATGGGAAGTGTCCAGGACTTGGAGTTTGTCACCTGCACGGAAACTGAGGTCCTCTGCTGTCCGAGCTTGATAATCAAACAGAGCCACAAAGTAGTGCCTCTGGCTTCTCTTGGGTTCATGTTTCGCAGTCTGAGGAGCTTCAGGGGGACAGTGGGCCCCTGGATTCTCAATTACCACCGACTTGTCTGCCTCCTGGGACATGCAGGGGAGACAGGGTTCCAAGTATGCCCAGAGCCTCAAACAGATATTGCCCATGGTGCCCTGGTTAGGAGAGGGGGAGAGGGCCTTCCCTCTCCCCGTCGTCTCCACAGATCCACTTTCTCTTCTCTTCTTCTCCAGGTAACTTTGAAATCAGCTCCAACTCACCATACTGTGGAGAGTGTGCTAAGTCCTGTTTCTGAGCAGTCCCGCAGATCTGGTTGCAGCAAGCCCTGCCTGGGGAGATTCACCTCCTGGTTTTCTTCAGCTGTAGCTGCTGCCCCAGAGCAAAATCAAGTGGGAACTGGGCAGTTGTTCAGGGGGAAAATGCCTCTTCTTCCTGTCTGCTCAGGAATCCCACAACAAAATAAAAGTACATTAAAAGGACTTTAAATAAATATCTGAGAGCAGAAAGAGCCACCTTGCCCTTTGTCTAAAAAAAAAAGTTAGCAAGAGAAAGATACTATTTCCAAGTAAAATCTCCATGTCTCACCTGTGCCACAGCCCTCTCCAGGCTTCAAGTGTGCTCCTGTGGTTCCACCCGTCCTGATCCTGACTTTTCTTTTCTGTTTTGCTAATGAATAACCAACAGACAGAAACTATTGCCTTTAACATCCCGAGCTATGTACAGACTGTAATAATTTCTCCTTACTTCCTGGTTTCTGCTGTGATCTAAATGGGATTCCCGTCCCAGTTACCCCTCCCTTCTCACACACCCAGGATAGGCCAGCCCCCTTACCAGGGAGCCAAATTCCTTTCATTTTATCCTGGAGAAACAGGCTAGCACAGGTAGCCTGTGTTTTGCTATATTCCCAGCGCAGAAATCAGGGCAGAGGATTTTTTTTTTCCACCACAAATATGAGTAGAATTGTTTTGCAACCACTAGGGGAAATAAAAAAGGCAAATCAGAGTGTTCAGATATTTGTTGCCAGACACAGGGCAATTGAGAAGGAACCACTGAGTCCCTACCCTTTTTTTTAACCACCAGGAATAGATTTTAATGGCCTTAAAGTATATTCACAGTCTGGAAAAGTAAGAGAGCAGATGACTAAAACTCTGAGAACCTGAAACACTGTTTTTTCCCACAGAGACATTTGATTCCCATCCTTCACATACTATTTCTGAAACACACACACATCCACACATACACACACACACACACACACACATTAGGTGACCAGTAGAGAAAAACAAGTGGAAGGGCTCTTTGTGAACCACCATGAAGAATCTTTCTGTTAAACTTTGACCCCCAGCTCTATACTGGTTCTTTCTAACTTGGCAGGGGTGGTGGCAGAGTTCAGGGACTGAAGAGGCTGAGAGCAAGACAATCATTCCAGGCAGGCCATGGGTTTTGATCCATTTCCCCTAGTTTAGGGCAGCTTTCTCACAAATGTGTTTCCTGAATCTCAAGAACAACTGGACAAGGACTTTGGGCAGATCAACCAGCAGAGAGCATTACAAATTGTTTGTGATATGCCACTTGTTCCTATATAAGATATTTATTTAAAATTTTCTCTCTTAGGAGCTGGAGGTATTGCTCAATGGTAGAGCATGTGCTTAACAATCACAAGGCCCTGGATTCAAATCCCAGCAGCAAAACAATGTTTTTCTCTTAAAAACAAGATAAGAGCTGTCAGAGTCTGGAACCTGGCTAACCTAGCCCCAACACAATCTCAAAACTCTTGTTCTTTCTCGAATTGCAAGGCAGTTTTAGCAATTAGAATAATGAAAGTTAAAAAAGAAGGAAAAAAGAAAACCAAAGAATTATGGCCACGGCTACGTTGCCCTAAAACTAGGTACAAGGGACAGATCATTTGGTTAGAACAAAATCTTGTCATGCTCCCAGGTTTCTCCACTTGTCCCCCTTGTCAGAGTAGAAGTAAAAATTTTCAGGAATAGAAAAGCTAAAAGCTGAGCTAGGTTTTTATTGTATTGCTTTGTTTTGATTTGATTTTTTTATGACATGGGACTTAAAATAGAAGGCATTTATAATTCCATATTTTAGACAGAAGAGAAAAATAATAATTATGTAATACTGACAAAACATAAAATTATTTTGTTCCAAAAGCAATATGTACCCTGCAAGTATAGGATCCTGTTAATACCCCTAAACAAAGTTTGCAGATGCTGAAGTCTACATGATCTAGAAAAGAAAGCAGATTTGGAAACAACCAGAGAGATGTGTCAAACCCAATTTGTAATGGGGCTTGAGATTTCAAAAATTTGAAGATTCCAAATTCAAATATGACTTTACTATAGTTATGACAAGGCATTCTGTAGAAAGACAAAACAGCAGCTTGCACGGCAGAGTCACAGAGCAAGTGAATGAAAGTGAAGAAGCAGTCAACCATCCAATGATGGACGTCAGGCGATAGATGGCCTGAGAAGCAGAGAACAGGGTGGGAAGGGGCTTGCTCCTGCGGAAAGTACCAGGATCCTCCAGTCACCCAAGCTTGAAGGCTTGCCATCATCTTTTACTGGCTCCCTGGTTTCTTCCAGCTAATCAATCACTAAATTTTGCTCAGTCTTCCTTAACATTGACTCCACAAACTTTTGGGATTTTTTTTTTTAATTCCATCTGAATGAAAGTTGGGCACTAAACAGAAAAAAGAGTATTTATCCCTAGACTATTCCAGAGGCCTCCTAATTGGTCTCCCTTCCTTCAGCTCATTCCTATCTCCGGCTCATCTTGCATACCAAGATAAGTGGTGTTTGTAACAGCTTATAGAGAGATGGTTATGATAGTAGCAGTGACAGAGGTGACGCAAGCACTAATTAAGAGAAGCTGTCAGTTTCAGAGGACTTTCTATGTACCAGGCACTCTGCAAAGAATGTGACAATTGACACATCATTTAATTCTCACGAAACTTAAATAAAAAAGAAAACTATGAGGAAGGTAGTAGTTTTCATTTTATTTTAGAAAAGAAAGGCTTGAAGAAGTCAGGTGGCTTGCTTAAAGTCACACAGCCATCAAATAGTTGAATGATGAGTCATGCCCTGTACTCAGTCTGACTCCAGAGCCTAAGACTGTAAATCCTCAGTTTTGCAGATCAGGAAGAATCTAATATCATTCTTCTATGTAAAAATCCTTCAGTAACCTCTAAGATGTTTGGAATGAAACCTAAACTTTTAAATATTTCACACACAGCCCTGCAAGTTCCTCCAACCTCACAGATCCTCCTTCACAGGCAAACGCTCTGACAAACAAACAACAACAACAAAAAAAAACAGCTCCTGAGATTCCAGGCCCTCTTCCCACAGCACCCCTGCCTCCTCTTCTACTTGCTCTGCTGATGACTTCCTTGTGATTTTTTCAGGATGAATTGAAGCATCACCTTCTCTGCTGTAATAGATTAGTAGGACTCTGCACCCCCGAAATTTGTCATACACTTATACTCAGTTGCTTGCTGAGTCCTTCTTGGGTTCCCATAGTTGTCTGCTTTTCCTTGGAGAATAGAATTCCCTTCTCTGAATTCTCAAAGCCTTGTTCAATGTCCAGTGTGTAAGTAGCAGATACTCATAAGTATGAGTTGAATAAATTACTAAAGACAGAAAGAGGAAGGAAGGAAAGAAGGATAGAGGGAGGGAGGGTGAGAAGGATGAGAGGGAAGGAAGGAAAGAAAGAACAGAGGGAGAGAGGAAGAAAGGAGGAAGAAAGAGGAGAGAGAAGGAAGGAAAAGAAAAAAGATGAGGAGGGGAAAGGGAGAGGAGAAAAATAGGAAAAAGGAAGGGGGGAAAAGGGAAGAAAGAAGGAAGAAAACATCAATATAAAGTCATAATATATTATATATGACATAATATTAAGTCAATATTCACCACCAGGAGTGAAAGGTCTATAGTGTGACAAGTGCCTCGGCACAGAGGAGTGACTTTCTGTACTTTGTCTTAGCCCCTTCCTTTCCTTTCTTATGGTTCACTGACCTTTGTGTTCCTTTGCCAGTCTCCTAAATCTCTCCCTCTCCAGCCCTCCCTCTGAGCCCCATTCTTATAGCAAATTGCCACCAGATTAATCTTCTTCAGTCACTCTCCTGCAAATAACCTTCAACACATGCTCATTGCCTAGAAGAAATTCAAAGCTAAAGAATTTGTGCTTCACTCAGTCTTTATCAGATGCACTCTTTCAACATCCCCCTCCATTAGGGGCTCACAGTAACCCTTCAGCTCAGCCAAATTGGTTTACTAGGTCTCCCAATAAGACTTATCTGTTCCCATATCTAATTCTGTCTCCTTTGGCATTCTTTTTCTTCCTATTCCTTCTCCTCCCAGCAGATTTCAGCCTACATTTCAAGGTAGGAATAAAAAATCCCACACCTCCTTCATGCATTCCTGCCCCAAATAACTATTTCTCTCTTGAGAGAAAGTATTGGGCTCCACACACCCACCCCAATACACAGGACATTAAATGAGTTTCATCATTCCCCTGCTATGCAAAATCCCCCAGCTATTCAGTTTCATCCCAGGACAAACTGTCAGTCTCCAGCTCTTGCTAGGCCCTCAGCACTGTTCAGCATTATTTTATATGCCAATCTGGTCAGCTACTGTTTCCTGCAATTTCTCATAACTCTGTTAAATCACCCACCATTCTTCTCCAGGATTCTGCTGCTACCTGCTTTCCCTGATAGCTTTGTTGTATAAATTCACTGAAATTCCAAATCTATTTGATATTAATTCACTCATTCCTTTTCTTGAATCAAAAAATGTATCACAAATATTTACACTTTCTTTTCACCTATGGTGATCTTAAAAATGGAAAAAGGTGGGGGTGGGAATTCAGTCAAAGAGATATAGCCTTCAACAAATGATGTTGGATCAGTTGAACACCCATAGACAAAAAAAAAAAAGAAAGAAAGAAAAGAAAAGAAGAACCTCCACAAGACACACACACAAAAAAAGGAACTCAATTTAAATCTCACATATTATACAAATTTAACTCAAAATGGATCATGAACTTGAATGTAAAATGTACAACTATAAAACTTCTGGGGGGAAAAAGAAGAAAATATCCAAAATCTAAGTCTAGACAGAGATCTTAGATGCTTGACAAAGAAAGCACTATTCATAAGAGGACAAATTAATAAACCTCACCAAAATTAAAAATTTGCTCCCTGAAAAACTGTTAAGAAAATGAAAACAATGAGAGAAAACATGTAAAGTACTTTAAACTAAATATCTCACAAAGAATAAATATCTGGGGCTGGGGCTGTAGCTCAGTTGTAGAGGCTTGCCTAGCATGCCTGAGGCACTGAGTTTGATCCTCAGCATGACATAAAAATAAACAAATAAAACAAAGGCAATCTGTCCATCTACAACTACAAAAAAAAATTTTTTAAAAAGAATAAATATCTGAAATGTGCAAAGAAGTCTCAAAACTCAACAGTAAGGAACAAAACATCCAATTTGAGAAGGTACAATGACATGAACAAACATTTCACTGAAGAAAATAAATAGATGGAAAATAAGCCCATGGAAAAAAAATGTTCAACATCATTAATCATCAAGAAAGGCAAATTAAAATAATAATGAGATAACTTTATGCACCTATAATAATGACTTAAATAAAACAGCACCACCAAGTGAGGATGGTAACGAAGTGGAGAGACTGGATCCACTCATTCCATAGCTATAGCATGAGCTATATAGTCCCACTCAGAAATTGCTGATGGGAATATGAAATTGTAGAACCTCTCAAGGTTTTTTTATATATATAAATGGTAGGGTTTTTAAAAATATAAAATTAAACATGCAAATACTACACAAACCAGTAGCTATTATATTAGATACTTATTCTTTAGAAATGAAAATTTATAGTCACAGAGAAATGTACATACAAATGTTTATGACATCTTCACTCATCATAGGTCTAAACTGGAAAAAACTCAGATATCCTTCAATAAGTGATAGATACATATCATGGACTTATATTTAGCAATAAAATATATATATGTATATATATGTTTATATATACACACACACACATATATATATATATATATATATATGTTTGTGTCTCTCTCTTTCTCTCTCTCTCTCTCTCTCTCTCTCTCTATATATATATATATATATATATATATATACACATACATACATAAACCTGGGTAAATCTGTGTAAGATTATGTTGAATGGAAAAAAAAATCCTGATTCCCAGATTACGCTATTGTATGATTAACTTTATAAAACAATCTTGAAATAAAATTATAGAAATGAAGAATACATTAGTGGTTGACAGAAAGGTTGGAGGTTACGGATGTGGCTATAGAAAGACAACATGAGGGATTCTTGTGGTGATAATGTATAAGTCAGATTTTTATTGTTGTGACAAAAATATTTGAGAAAAAAATACAAAGAGGAAAGATTTATCTTGGCTCAGGTTTCAGAGTTTTCTGTTCTTGGTGAGCTGGCTTCATTCCTTTAGGCCTAAGATGACGCAAAACATCATGGTGGAAGAGTGTGGTGAAAGAAAGCTGCTCATCTCATGGCAGCCTGGAAATGGGAACAGGAGAAAGGAGAGTTGGGGACAAGATATACACTTCCAGGGCATGCCCCCAGTGACAAATTTCTTACAACTAGGCCCTACCTTCCATGGTTTTTACCACCTTCCAATAATCCCGTTATGGTTTGGATATAAGGTATCCCCCAAAAGCTCCTATTTTAATGCAAGAATATTTCAAGGTGAAATGATTAGATTTTGACAGCTTTGACCAAAGCAGTCCATCTTAGTTTGAATGGACTCAGTGGAAACTGAACAAGTGGGACATGGCTGAAAGAGGTGGGTCACTCTGGGAGGGGGGCATGCCTTAGAAGGATTCATCTTCCCTGCAGCCTTTTCCTCTCTCTCTCTCTCTCTCTCTCTCTCTCTCTCTCTCTCTCTCTCTCTCTCTGTCTCTCATAGGTAGACTATGAAATGAACCTCTGAAACTGTGATCCCAAAATAAACTTTTTCTCCTCTAAGTTGTTACTTTCAGCTAAAAAGAAAAATTAACTAACAAAAGTCCATTCAATTGTGAACTCATGAATGGATTAACCCATGTATGAGTCCTCGTTTGGGGGATATTTTAAATCCAAACTAAAATAGATGATAATATTCTGTGTCTTCCATGTAACTATACCAGTATCTGGGTTGTGATGAAGCAGTGTAGTTTTGCAAGGTGTCATCACTGAGGGAGATGGGTAAGTGCACATGAAATGTTTCTGTATTATATGTATCGACTACATGCAAATATAAAATTATCTCAAAATTTTAAAGTTAAAAAAAGGAAGGAAACAAAACTTCAGTGGCTACTGGACCCTTGAGAATGAAGGCCATATTTAAGATGGCATTGAAAGTCACATTTATCATCTCATCTTTCATTAACTTCAGTCTTTTCCATTGTATGTTATGTTTTGAATGTCCTCCCAAAGCCTTTGTCTGCAATGCAGCCAAGTTCAGTAGTGGGGCTTTTTGGAAGTTATTGGATTATAGGGTTCTGATCTCATCAATGGATAAATCCATTGAGTTCATAATTGAATGGACTATTGGGAGGTGGTGAAACTGTAGGAAGTAGGATCTAGTTGAAGGGAGTGGTCTTTGAAGGTGTGCAAGCCAACAAAAATAAAGGGAAGCTGGGTGACCAGACTGCCCTCAAAGTCTGGCTATAAGGACAAGTTAAAAGCAACTACACCATCAGATGTTGATGGCTTCTTTACTACTGGCTCCATCAGATAACTAGATAACACTGTCTTTTCCACAAGGTCTGAGCTAGCTTTCAGCACCAGATTTCAGACAGATCTTTCATGGAGGAAGACTGAATTCTTCCTCCCCAGCTCACAGAGTGGTAGACTTCTCACAAATCAAAAAGAGCTCAATATGGTAAGCAACCACAAAAAATAAAAAGAAAAATTTCTACTATGTCTAGTTTTACTCCAAACTATACTCTGGATAACATTCTCTCAATGTAGCCAAACATGTCATTCTGTTTTGTTTTGTTTTGTTTTGTTTGCACCTGTTGCCCTTTGCTGAAGCCTGTCTTCTACATGATATGATTACCTCAACCCCTATCCCTTTATCTTACTGTCATCCAATGTATTGCCAGATAAATATGGGTACTTGATACCTTTAAGAATCAAAAAAGTGTGTCCATCTTTATCAATTCTTTCCTGACCAACTAATTAGACAGAATTCACTACTCTCTCATTTGTGTCCCCTAACCATGTCTCATACACATTTCTTTTTTGGGTATAAGGGGTGGTACTGGAGATTGAACTCAGGGAACCCTGAGCCACATCCCCAGCCCTATTTTGTATTTTATTTAGAGACAGGGTTTCACTGAATTGCTTAGTGTCATACTTTTGCTGAGGCTGACTTTGAACTCTTGATCCTCCTGCCTAAGCCTCCCAAGCTTCTGGGATTACAATCATGTAGCACTGCGCCCAGATCTCATACTTATTTCTATCATTCATTTCATGTCTGTCTCACTCAGCTCATGCTAACCTCTTTATCATCTTTACTCTAGACTTTTTTGTTTACAATGTTGGCACAATGCCTAATAGTTAATGGGCATTCAATGAATATATTATGTTGAGTGAAAATTAATGAATACCATTCATCTAGAACATAGTTAATAAAGTCTATAAAGTCTAGTATCTGTGTATTGTTTTTTCCCCAGCCATACATATTATTCTGTACTTGAGACATAAGGTGGTGTCTTATATTCCTTTTTTAATATTTATTTTAGGTTTATTTATAATTTCTAGAACCCTAACGAGACTCAGATGAAGCAGAGAATGTTCTGGAACTCCTGGATAGATCACCAATTCTTATCTTCCTACTTGGAACTTATGTCTTATGTTTCCTAATATCCTAAGGAGAATCTAGACTGTGGTTCTATTCATAGGTGGTCTCCTGTTTTCAATTCTGGTCCACCAAAATCTATTCTCTAAATAGTAGCCAAAACAATCTTTGTAAAATATAAACTAAGATTTGTTTTTCAATAGCTTCCCATTACACATAAAATAAGCTCCAAATTCCCTGTCTCTGGAAATAAGGCCCTTTCTCTCTATTGGGCACAATTCTTCTGACTCTCTATGGTCCAGCCACAGCAGCCACTTTTCTGCTCACCAAGGCAATAGACAAGGCCCTTTTCTGACCAGGAATTTTTGCTCACTATTTCCTCAGTCAACAACATTCTTGTTCACATTCTTCATGTGGATGGATTCTTCTGTTCTCAGCCTAAATAATATATCATTAAAGAGATTACCCTGACTACTTTGTCTAAAGCTGCAAAACTGCTCAGCCTAGCTTCTTTCTTGTCATGTTATGGGTTTAATTGTGTCCCCCTTCCCCCCAAAAAAACTTGTGTCAAACCCTTAATTCTCAGCATTTACGAATATGACCTTATTTAGAAATATGGTCCTGGTGCAGCTATAAAGTTAAAATAAGGTCATTTGGGTTCGCACTCATCAAATATGACAAATTTATAGATAAAAAGGGAGACATTTGGACACACACATGCACAGAGACAACACCACATGAAGTGACATTGGAAGAAGATGGCCATGTTATTGGAGTGATTATCCATAAGCCAATGAATACTAAGGATTACCACAGACCCCAGATGCAAGAAGAGGTTAGCTAGAGAGCGTGACCCTACTAATACCTTGATTTTCAAAAATATAGCCTCTAGAACCAAGAAACAATAATTTTTTGCTGTTTTAGGCCATTAGTTCAGGCATTTTGTTACAGCAGCCCAAGGGAACTAATACAGCTTATCAGCACAATTGTGCTTTTGTAGCACTTATCACAATCTGTATTTTTGTGGTCTATTTCTTTGCCTGTCTGTTTAATACAATTTCCCCTACTAGAAATTGCTTCCAGTGAAATAAAGACCTCATCTACCCTCTTCACTGAAATGTCCCCAAAACTTAGCTATCCACAGATGATCAAACAATAATTGTCATATAATCAGCTGATATATCAAAAACATATTTTTGTTGATCAAATAATATTTATATAGCTGCATTAGATACAAAGATACTGCTAGATCAGTGGAAAACTCTTATTTCTAGAAAAGAATTCAGGACACTTGTACTAATTATAGAGTACCATTTTTTTTTATTATTAAAGAAAAAGTGGAATACCCCTTCTTTGGATATTATCTTATAACCAAGGTCAAATAATGATGCCTGTATATTTTTGTGGAGATTGATGCCAAGATTCATATGGAAACTTTTTCAGGCTCCAGATGTTCTGTCTGATGCCATTAAATAATTAGACCCCAAAAAGTCTCATCTTACCCCTTGGACCTGAGTCTTGCCGTCATTCATCAGCTTAATTATTTTTTTAAAATTTCTCTTCTAGACGAAATTCAAATACTTCCTTTGGCTGTAATAAAAGCTGATGCCTTGGGATTCTTCATCTGTTTCATCTTAGCCTCCACCAGTCCGTCATTTAGTCATCTTTTGGGGTTTAGACATTAGCCTGACACCAGGGGAAATGACAAACATCATTAAAATGAGCTAAAGGATGGGAAATACATTATGAAGAGCTTGAGTTATTTCAGAGGAAAATGATGATGATGGTGAAAGAATAGCCTTAGTATTTAAAGGAGATGGTAACAACTTAATTCTAAATTTATCCTAGTTTACTTAGCTAAAGAGCATAATCCTCATTCTGGAAAGAGGAACCCATTAGACATATTCAATTGAGACTTAGAATTTAAAGGGAAGCAATGATTTCCAGAAGGCCGACATGGGCTCAAAATTGTGTGGGAGGATATATCCCAAGTTAATCTCGACTTCTTTTTTCATATACAATTTCTATTTTTTACTTAACAGTAGCACTTGAAAGACATCAAAATCAAATGCTGAATTTTATCACAACTAGTGCTATCTAAATAGTTGAAACAGTTGAAGGACATGAACTTTGAGGAGCCTTGGCATGCTAGATCTTTACTATTAATAATTATAGTGTCATTCCTGATCAATGACAATGGACTGCATTGTTGAGAGCCAGAGCCAAAGCAACCCAGCAAACTTACAGCTGATTGGCTCCTCTGTGGTGATGCTCATTGGGCTGTTTCCCCACCCTTTCAGACCAGGGAGCAGCTCATTGGGGGACTCTTTTGGCTCCATCCATGCGACCCAGCCAATCTGCCTCAAGAGCAGTTGAGGTGCTTACCAGAAGACAGGGTGGTGGCAGTTGGGCTCTGGGAGAATTCCTGGAGAGCTCGGGTGGTGAGGTGTGCAGTTCAAAAAATAAAGTCCGTTCCTGTTTGACAAGTGGCTCGTGAATTGTGCCCAGCCAGACTATGGTTGAAGGACATGAACTTTGAGGAGCCTTGGCACGATAGATCTTTACTATTAACAATTACAGTGTCATTCCTGACCAAGGACAATGGACTGCATTAAACATCCAACCATCACTGAACATGGGACTCATTCTGTCTTATCTAGAGGGTCCATTTTCAATATTTAAGGAACATTACCATCCTCATTTTTAACACCTGAAAACCCATGGATTTTCTCCACAGTGATCCATTTAATGAGTTTTCTTGTTTGCAAGCAAATCAATTCAGCCTAAAACAAAACAAAACAAAAAAACCTAAACTAAAACTCTTTGTTTCTTTGTATAACATCGCCTAAGACATGAAATAGGCATAGTATACCTAGATTTGGGGAAAAAAAATCTAAAGATATCTACAAAGAGGTTTAGGTAGAAAATGTGTTTTCTAATAAGACCACATTAGTATTCTAGCATTACAATCTCCCAGAAGCAACTGAGAAGCCTTTCCTAAAAGGGAAATCAGGGTGGAAGTGTAGCTTGGTGGTAGAGCACTTGCCTAGCATGTGTGAGGTCCTGGGTTCAATTCTAGCACTGTAAAAATAAATAGATAACATTTTTAAAAATAAAGTGGGGATAGGTAACCATGGTCTACTGAGTGAATTGATTTTGCCAAGGCCATATACTTCATAAAATGGGTTTTACTCTGATCTAAAGCAAAACTATTTTAGTAATACTAAGGAGCCTCTCTAATCTGTTAGACATAACACACTTTCTCCCAAATGACAGACAATCTCAAAGGACCTGGAAGTCTCTGGATTGTTGGGAGGTTTTTGTTTGTCTGTCTGTTTGTTTGTTTGTTTTTCTTTTAAGTCCTTCTCTTTGATATTTTGACAAGCATGAGATAAAAAAATTTGTGATTGGGCAGACTTAACATGAATGTGTGTAGGATGTCAGTATGCTTCTTACTGTTAATCTTTCAAGTTTATTGGCTAATTTCAAACCTTGTGTGCAAAGTGAGATTAGCAGAGCTGTACCTCTGTTATAGATTAACTCCTGTCAAAGATTAATTCTTACCTAATACTATTGTAGAAAGGATTTTTTAAATGTACATTACTAGGTCAGATAGAATCACAACTGGATGAAGGAATGGACTTAAGTCACACCGCTCATTTGTTGTTAGCTGTTGTTAGCTGTATTGGTGACTCTGGACTGGGGGAGGGGTGACCTCATACACTGCCATGCAGAGGCAGAATGAATTGTGGATAAGAATTTCAGCGTTGGAGCTATAGCTCAGTGATAGAATGCTTGCCTAGCATAAACAGAGCCCAGGGTTTAATCCCCAGCACTGCAAAACAAAACACAAAACTATAAAACTATTTAAGAATTCCTGTTCCCCTGTCACTCTTTGGCTTTGAGATCTTGGGTAACATTATCCAATTCTTAGTCTTAGTTTGTTTATCTATGAAATGCTGTAATTTCCTTGACAATAACATGTACCTCAGAAAGATGTTAGAATTAAATGAGAAGATACATTAAAATATTTATCTTCAAAGATATATATATATATATATATATATATATATATATATATATATATATATATATATATATATCTCCCCTATCTAGGGCATAGTGTATACCCAATAAGTATAAGAAATTATTATAAGAATAAAGAACATGCAACTAGCCAGCCTGATTACTTCTGTCTTCTTCTTGTGACACTTAGAACAGTTTTAGGAAATGATCACATTCTCAGATCATTCCCCTTCCACCTATAAATAAAAGCAAAATCCATACCACACATCCAACTTCAAAAGCATTAATAAATATGTAGCTAAAACTATGATTCTGTATCTATGTGAAAGAAACACAGTATATTCTGCATAGGAAAACATCCTTGACAAACCTATTTTAAACATCTCCATTTTTTCCCATATTTTTTTCTTCATATGACTATTATCCCATCCATCATTTCTTAATCCTATTTCTCAGCCTCTCCAGCTATATTCCTCTCTCCTTTTCTCCTCAGACCTTCATTCATATGTTTCTCTCATCAAAACATCAATGTATTAGTTCATTTGAGCTAAAGTAAAAAATTACAACTGCACAACTGGCAATAAATAAAGTATGCTTCAATCCTATGATATTTTACATTAAAATTTTGTCAATGATTCCAAAATACCAAAGTGCATTATAAAATTTTTAAGAATAAAATACTTTTATATAACACTAAATTACTTCTGTTCGTATCTATTAAAAAGCCAAAGTAGATAGATTCTCTAAACAGTTCAATCTAATTGCAAGTTACCCATTATTAGCCACAGTGGTTGTTGGTCAGATATTGTCTTGCAGTGGGTGGGTGATCAACCCATGCCAAGGCAAGAAGAAAGGAATTTAATGTCAGGGAAGCAAAGTTTAAAGTGTTTCTATTTGCCTTTTAAGATTGGTAGAAACTCTGGAACTTATGATTTTTGAGCTATGTTCTTTTTGCCAGAACCTTCTTGGCTTTAAGACCATAGTTGTGCCCTAACCCTGTAGGTAGGGATGGCAGAGTCTCTTGCTTGCTCTTGCTTTCAATATGGAAGGACTTCTGAAGTCTGAGAATAGATCTGTATGAGTAGAGCAGGTTGACAGCATTATTAGCAAATGAATTTTACATGTGTCTGTGCATGAGCTATAATTTGTCTATTAATGAGATAGAGGGTCCTTTTCTCATTGATACACCTTGGGACATATGGAAAAGAAAGCTTACCCAGATAGTTATGCATGAAGAAGGGAACAGTTTTTTTTTTTTTTAAATATGATGTCTAAACTTAAAGAAAATATGAGTTATCCAAGTGGAAAACAGTTTGAAAGAGAAAGTGTCACAGGTAGAGGAAAAGCAAATATAAAGACCAATGGCAATAGAAAAACTGGTGTGTTTTATCAACCAAAAGACAACTTCATTTGGTATACCTAGGAGGCCTAATCCAGGTGTAAAATAAGCTCAATTCTGCTTAATTTTATAGATCAAACAAGAAAGGTCTCAAGCTGGTGAGGCTCACAGATAATCCAGGGAAAGTCACTGGGACTTCCTCTTGTCCCTCTCACCCTTGACCCACAATTACTCCTGGGTGGATATCCACATTTGAAAGCTTCATCTAGCCCGGTGCTTCTCAAATGTTAATGTGCATATGAACCACCTGGTGATCTTCTAAACATAAATTCTGAGTCTGCAGGTCTGGGATGAAGCCTAGGAGGCTGCATTTCCAACACTCCAGGTGATGCCCAGTCTGCTGATCTGAGGACCACCGTTTATGGAGAAGGAATTGAGACACTCCACTTAGAGCTCACACCTCCGAGTGAGACATCAGCACATCCTCCTCGGTGACAACTGCTTACTTTTGAAAACATTGTTATCACTTAATCCCTACAATTTGCAAATATTTGCAAAATATTTGAAAGACCACTTAGTTCAATTACATCATTTTAAAATGGAAAAAAAATAATAACAGCCTAGAAATAAAAAGTGACTTGCCTCAGGACACTGAGGTATTATTGATGATAAAGTCAGGAATTCTCAGCTCAATACAAGGGGGTCCTTTCTGACCACCACACAGCCTTTTCTCTTCAAGAAGTCCAGTCAAAAAAGAATTCTGGGGCTGGAGTTGTGGCTGGCATGTGTGAGACCCTGGGTTCGATCCTCACCACCGCATATAAATAAATAAAAATTAAAAAAATAAAAGATCCATTGACATCCAAAAAGCACTTAAAAAAATAAAAATAGTATTTTGAGCTGTCCTTGGCTGACACCGATGACTCCGGGATGGAAGAAGAAAACAATGTAGCTAAGGTACATTTCAAGGTGGAAAGTGACTATTCAATTCCCCGGGGCTAGGCTCCCTAGCTCCTGAACCCCAGTCTAGGTTTATATTATGCTAATAGTAATTCACTTTATATCCTTCTAATTATAATGAACACAAATCTATAACCTGAGCCACAGGCTTCCCTTTCTTACAATACTGCATTTCTGAGGTAGCGTTTGCAAAAATCCCAATAGCAGTAACAAAATTCTAACCCAAGGGGAAACAGAATTTTGCCATATAGCTAATCAGTACTTTAAAATTAAAAGAGCTTTGTAAAACATTACTAATTTTTAAAAAAAAAATTAGTCATAAGCAACAATAACGGAAACAAATGCACTGCTTCTTACCCACACATGGATGATTTTATATACAATCTAAGAAAAAAGAAATTCTTATACTAAACTTCTGAGATTTAGAATCTTCCAATGTCCACGCCAAGTACTTGGGTAGAACTTCAAGAATTTCTTGTCCAGTGAGGCCTTTTCTTGGTCTCGTGATGAATAGGTAGTATACTTATCTTTATTTTGATACTGGACTATCTCTAAGCAGTCATGTTCAGATTTCTATTGTTCACACTAAGGGTTACTGTTGTTTTTGTGTTTTGAAGCATTTCTTTTCCTTTGCTTCTCTATTTAAAAAAAAAACTTATTGTTCTCATAAATTCCTGTTATTTAAAATCAAACTCAAAGAAATATTTTATTAAATTCAATAAATACCTCTAATAGGTCTTCAAAAATAATAAAAGTCTCTTTAGAATGGTTAGATTATCTGTTGAGTGCTGGAATTTTAATAGCTAAGTTCATAATAATGATGTTTTGTAATGTTATATTGAAAAATCTGTTAAACTGCATAATGTATAATGTCATATGCAGTACAGCAATTTACAGACTTGTAATTGGTGTCCTGGGCCTTGAAACTTGGAATTGCTCATTTTAGGAAAGTAACCAAGTCTCAGGGGTTTAATTTTCCTCAGATAATAATCAAAGTAAATATGTTCAATATATAATCAAAGTCTATTGACAGGTGGTTTGGTTTTCCTCAGTTGAAGTTAAACCACAAGTCATACCTTGTCCCCCATGTACATAATGTTACATATGCATATAGTTTAATGTAAGTGCAAAAAGCTATAATTTGTGTACTATTCTCACCTCCACAAAGCAGTACACATTACAACATGGTTGACCTTACACACTTGTATGTCTCTATGGTCATTAGAAATTTCACTGTCAAGTTTTTAAAAAGCACATATGAATTGAGTTACAAATCCATTCTACAAACCTAGCCCCGATGTACAGAAAGTGAAAAATCTCTCCCTTTCATCATTCTCTTCTTTGTCCTCTACTGGAGGGTCCATCTTCAGTCAGTGGAGACAATTTATTGGCTTCACTGGCTGGTCAGCGTCAGATGTGATCAAACTTTTATCCAATGACAAAAGCACTCATTTGCTAGTCTATCAGAAGCAATTGTAACACTCATGCCTTAGAAGATCAAACCATACAATGGACCAGTTGAAAGGAAGCATACTCCAGTGGCTGTTATAAACTGTGACTTGTCTAATGATAATTATTTGTTTCAGTAGTCCTTAAGGTTTACTGTCTTTGCTTCACTGATTCAAGAAATATTTAATGAGCTCCTATTATGTGCTAGGCACTGGGCTAATATGAAGCTTTATGTCTCTTATGTAAGGATAGCATCACAAACAAAAAAACTGATGAACACTATCAGTGCAAATGGTGACACAGATCTAAATAAATTTGTTTGGAAGTAATGTCGCCCTCTTCAAATTCCATAATAGTTTTCTTTTATATAATTTAGTCACTGCATAATCATTGAGCATCACCTACTAGGTATTAGGCATAGTGCCTGATTTTTGAGTAAGTAGACATAAAACAAGATATAGTGATATTCTATACAGAATATATAGTCTATGGAGATGGGGTTGTGACTCAGTGGTGGAGCATTTGCCTTGCATGTGTGAGCACTAGGTTCGAGTCTTAGAAACACATATAAGGGCTGGGGATGTGGCTCAAGTGGTAGCGCACTCGCCTGGCATGCGTGCAGCCTGGGTTCGATCCTCAGCACCACATACAAAGAAAGATGTTGTGTCCACCAAAAACTAAAAAAATAAATAAATAAATATTTTTTAAAAAAATTCTCTCTCTCTCTTTAAAAAAAAAGAAACACATATAAATAAATGAGTAAATAAATAAATAAAGTTCCATTGACAACTAAATATATTTGTATATGTATATTTTGAAAAAAAGAATTTATTAAAAAAGAATTTATAGACTAGTATATGGAAGAGACAGTATTAAACATACAGCTATAGAAATAATAATTTTTCTAAGAGTTATGAAGCAAAAGTACAAAGGGCTATAAGAAAGATATTGTACTCTATTATACACAAGATTCTTTAGATCTATACTTGTTTTATCTTTATATTATCCACAGAATTTGGAAAAAAATCTGAAAAATGACAGATATTTGTTGAATGATTGAGCCCTACATTTGAAAATGGGCACAATGGCTCATGCCCGTAATCCCAGTGACTCAGGAGGCTGAGGCAAAAGGATCTCGAGTTCAAAGCCAACCTCAGCAATTTAGGAGGCTTTAAGCTACTCAGCAAGAACTGTCTCTCAATTCAATATATAAAAGGGTTGGGGATGTTGCTCAGTGGTTAAGTGCATTAAGCAAAGAAAATAGGGCAAAGAATGTCACTCTTTAAAAAGGAAAATATTACAATCTAAAAAAAATGGAACTTTTTCTGGATACATAATCTACCCAAATTGAATCATTAGGATGCAGAAAACTTGAACATACCAGTAATGGTTAATTAAATTGAATCAGTAATAAAATCTCCCAAAAAACAAAAGCCCATGACTAGATAGTTTCACTGTTGAATTTTACTGAACATTTAAAGAACTAACACCAATGTTTCTCAAAATACTCCCAAAAGTTGAGAGAAAGGGAACCCTTCAAAACTCATTCTGAGTTCAGCTTTACACTCATACTAAAACTAAACAAGGAACTAGAAAGGGAAATTACAGACCAATATCCCTGATGAACACAGATATAAAATCCTCAAAAAAATACTAGCAAATCTAATCCAACAATACATCAAAAGAACTATACATCATGATCAAGTGGATTTTATCCAGAGATATAAGGATGGTTCACTTATGCAAATTAACAAATGTAGTGCATCAATTATATCAACAGAATGAAGAACAAAAATCGATGTGATCACCTCAATAGATGCAGAAAAAGATTCAGTAAAATGCAGTATTCAGCAGGACATAGTGATGCATGCCTGTAATCCCAGTAATTTCGAAGGCTGAGGCAGGAAGATCACAAGTTCTAGGCCAGCCTCAGCAATTTAGCAAGACCCTGTTTCAAAGTAAAGCATAAAAAGGATTGGGGATGTATCTCAGTGGTAAAGTGCCCCTGGGTTCAATCCTCAATACAAAATTTAAAAAAAAAGGAAATAAAAAGAAAAAAAAAAGTAATATCCTTTCATAATAAAAAGCTTCAGCTTCAAAAAATTAAGTATAGAATGAATGTATGTCAACACAATAAAGGTTATATATGACAAACCCACAGTCAATATCATACTGAATGAGGAAAAGCTGAAATATATTCCTTAAGATTGGGAACAAGATAAGGATATCCACTTTCATTTGTCTCATCTGACATGGAATTGGAAATCTCAGCCAGATCAATAAGTCAACAGAAAGAAATAAGGGGCATACTACATGCTTTTATACATTGAAAAATCTAAAGACTCCAACAAAAACCTACTAGAACTTATAAATGAATTACAGCATACAAAATCAACATATAAAATTAGTATCATTTTTATACACCAATAATGAACTTGCTGAGAAAGATATTGAGAAAGCAATCCCATTCACAATAGCTATGAAAATAAATAAGTAAATAAAATACCTGTAAATTAATTTGACCAAAGCAGTAAGTGATTTCTACAGTGTGAAATTAGAAACACTGAAAAATATTGAAGAGGACAAAATATTGGAAAATAATCCAAGATTCATGGGTTGAAATAATTAATATTATTAAAATATCCATGTTACCCCAAGTGATTTACAGAGTCAACGCAATCCCAGTCAAAATGCTAGTGGAATTAGAAATAGAAATAGAAAATAACAACAAAACTCATACAGAGAAACAGAAGACCCTGAATAGCCAAAGCAATCTTAAGCAGAAAGAACAAAACTGGAAGAATCATAATACTTAACATCAAAGCACAGCACAAAGTTATAGTAGCCAAAACAACATGGTATTGACATAAAAAGCAACACATAATACAATGGAACATAACAGAGAACCCAGTAACCCATGTGTCTACAGCCAACCCATCTCTATATAGGCACTAAAAACATGCTTTGGAAAGATATTCTCTTCAACAAATGGTGGTGAAAAAGACTTAAAACCAAAACTATGAAAGTACTAGACCTGAAACTATGAAAACAAAGGGGAAGCACTTCAATATGTCAGTTTAGGCAATGGTTTTCTGGAAGATATTAAATTCACAGGCAACAAAAGTAAAACTAGACAAATGGAATTATATTAAGCTAAGAATTTTCTGTAAAACAGTGGAAACAATTAACAGAATAAAGACAAAACCTCTAGAACAGGAGAAAATATTGCAAATTATTTATCTGACAAGGGATTAGTATTCAGAATATGCAAGGAACAAAACAAAACAAACAAACCAACAACAACAACAAAAAGAACCCTCAACAACAAAAGAAAATAATGACCCAACTTTAAAATGAACAAATGATCTGAAATGACAACTCTTTTAAAAATATATACAAATGACCAATAAGTATATGGAAAAAATGCTCAACATCCCTAATCATCAGGGAAATGCAAATCAAAACCACAACGAGATATTATTTCACTCTAGTTACTATAGCTATTTAAAAAATATATATATATGTTTTTAGTTGTAGATGGACACAATGTCTCTATTTTACTTATTTATTTATATATGGTGCTGAGGATGAAACCCAATGCCTCACACATGCTAGGCAAGTGCTCAACCACTAAGCTACAGCCCCAGCCCTACAGTAGTTATTTTTAAAAAGACAAAAAACAAAATGCTGAAGAAGATGTGTAGAAAGGGAACCCTTATACGCTGTTGGTATAGCCATTATGGAAAACAATATAGAGATTCCTCAAAAAACTAAAAATAGAACTGTTATATGATCCAGCTACCCCATGACTAGGTAGATATCTAAAGGAAATATAACCAGCTTATCAAAGAGATTCCTGCACTTTCATGTTTAATGAGCACTCTTCACTATGGGTAAGATATGGAATCAACTAAAGTGTCCATCAGTGGATAAAAGGATAAAAAAAATGTGGTATATACGCGTAGTGGAAAAATTATTCAAATATAAAAAAGAATTAACTTCTGTCATTTGTGGCAACACAGGTAGAACTGAAAGTTATTATGCTAGGTGGAATAAGCCAGGCACAGTAAGACTGCCCCTCTTTCATATGGGGAAGCTAGAGAAGTAAGTTTTATAGGAGAATTTAAAAGTGGTCACTAAAGGTTAGGAAGAGTAACGGACAGAGGCATCAAAGCAAGTTGGATAACAGGGTTACCAAAATACAGTTATGGAAGAGGAATGAATTCTAGTGTCCTGCAGCACAGTATGGTGATTAGGGTTCATAGCAATTTATTGTACATTTTGCAGAGAACTGGAGGAAGGGAATCCAAGGATAGTAAATGACTGAGGAGGTAAACGTGCTGATCACCCTGGTTTGATCATTACCCATTGTGTATGGGTATTGGGTTGTCACATTGTGCCCCATAAATATTTTTGCAAATATTGTGTATCAATGAAAGAAATATTTTAAATGAAAAATTAATCAAAATTACTAGATCTGCCATTTATTATTGCTGTTTAAACTATTTCCAATTTTCCTCCTTCAAGTATGTGGAAGAATTATACTTTTCTATCTCTTTGAAGATAAGCGTGGTCATAGGATCTGTTTTAACCAATAAAATGTTATTAGAATGAATGTATATCATCTCCAGGTAAAAGCATTTAAGAAACGTGCAACTGAATGTGTTTCCTTCCTCTACTGTGACGACAATGTTCCAAATGAAGGGTAATCTATTAGCCTGAATCCCTAGCTAAGCAAAACCTGAGAGCCTCCACTGACTGGATAGATAAGTTAGTTGCGCAATAACCTTTGTTGTTCTAAGTCTCAGAGATTTATGGATTGTCCCTTGTAGGAGTTTAACCTAATCCATACTGACTGATAACCTATGTAAGGTTAGATATCTGAACATAAAAAGGGCAAAAACATCTTTAAAATATTAAACAAGCTGTTGATAAGATTAGTGTGTTTCTTAACTCTCAACAAAAGGCTTGGGGTGTTCCCCCCAAAGAAATATTTCTTTAACATGGATCCTAAAAAATGTAATGCTTGTCATGAAAAGTTTATCATGTAATTATGGAAGAATCCTGTGTGTATGCCAGCTGATAAAAAATATTGAAAGAGAAGATTGGCACAAAAAGAATGTATTGATGTGTACTCTGATATTATTTATCAGATATTGTTAAAAAAAACTTGAGTAAGGAAGGGTCATGTTCAGGGATATTTTACGGGAATATTATCATTTATATGGCCACTTTTGTGTTCTGTCTTCATTCAGCAACTTCTCTTCTCATTTTTGAACTCCTGAATATATTTTACTAGCTCTACCAAGTGTACTTGTTATTAAGACATTGCATTTAATAGAACATCCTTCTGTGAATTTGACTAATTAGAACATATTTAACAAATTTGATGATTTCTGGATAATCTTTTTACAAATATTCTAAACATGTATTATTGAGAACCAGACCCTGCATTGGTGTGACTCTACTAAGATACTGTGCCCAGGACACAAAAGTGGCTGTCAGCCTTATGTACCACAGCATTTCATGGTGGCAGACAACGTACTAGACCTTATCAGTGGCTAAACTAAAATAGCAGCTGTCTCAAAAGAGTTGTGCAGGTTAGAGTTATAAAAAATGGGAGAACATTTACAATAATAATCTTGATGTTAAACTTAGACATGATACAGAATTTAACTCTTAAATATTAAATTGTTAAGATGACTTCTACTCCCTGCTATAACAGGGCATATATAGGAAGAATTTTTAAAAGTAATCATTCTGAAATGCACTATCTCTTTGCATTTTTATATTTATTTTTGCCATTTGTAAAAAATTCCATTATGAATATTTTGAGTTATCACTAATATGGCATATATTTTATGAGATAGGGATTAGTCTTCTATTTTATATGATTCATGAACTTCAGCAAATACTTAAGCATTATTTTATTATACTTAAAATCCTATTTTCTTCCAGTCAAATATAATTCTAACTTTATGCTTACAAATCCAACAATGGAGCAAGAATTCATATAACAGAAATTTGATGTACTATAAATTGAACTGGAGAAATACCTATTTTTTTAAGCAATGGATTTCCATAATTATTCTTAAGTAATGACAAATGTGCCTAGCACACTGGACAAATTTCAATGGGGAACCATTGTAGTCGATGATTTATAAATTTTAACTGGAAATAAAGAGATATATTGAACTGAACAGGAAACAAAATGCATCAACACATAACAACAATAAAATATAAATTTAGCAGAAATCTTCATTGAAAACACTAAATTACAAAGGCACTAAACTTATTAAAGATGAAAGGGGGAGCAACAGATAACTGATCACCATTTTAGAACTGTTCCAAGAAGATACTTCGGTCCACAGCTTATTTTCTTTGTGCATAACATTATGTAGGAAACAATTTTTCAATTCATGCAGTAATATTTATACTGCACTTTTCCACTTAAATGTGTTCATAAATATTAATCAATTCCCACAACAACACTAGAAGATAGCTAAGAATTTTCCAGAGTTGACAGACTGAGAGCTTAAAATGATGTTTGGCTACAATGCCAAGGATTGCTCAGGGAATTAATAAGAGAGCTGACACCAGGGTCCAAAATCCTGGCTCCTGGCTGCTGCTGGGGTGAAGAAAGCTGTCAGAGAGTTTACTTGTTCTGTCCTCTGTCCTCCATACTGAAACGAAGGAGACAAGAGTGCTTGCTCTGACATTACTCCTGCATGGTCAGCAAAGCTTATGCAGATGCTGCTTCTATCCCAGGTGTTTCGTGGGGTTAGGTAAATCACCTACTTTAAGGAAATTTAATACAATTTTCAAACTCACAATTCAGAGATCTGGCTTCTGAGGTTTGAGGAAGTCTGCATACAGCTTAGAAGGTATTACCATTGCATTCTGCAAAGCTAAAGCTTTGTCTGGGCCTGATCTGAGTGAATTCTTAATGGAAGACATCTTCATTTACATGCTTTTAATGCTAGGAAGCTTGTGATTTGTATGTGGCATGTTGGTAACCAACAGTTCTTTTTTTACCAGATACTAAGGATCTCCCATATACTAAGGACATTTTTTGTGTGAGTGGAATTATTTAGATGCAAGCTTTACAGCTTAAAAAAAAAAATACTAAGAACTTTTCTAGAATCGGTTTCTTCCAATGGATTTTTTTTTTTTTTTTTTTTTTTGGTGGTGTTACTGGATATGGATTCCAGAGGTACAATCCTCCTACCTCAGTCTCCCAAGTAGCTGGGATTACAGGTGTAAGCCACAGGTCTCAACAGAATGACTTAGTGTTTTCAGTAAAGACTCCAGCTTCTCATGTACAATCTAGAGATAATAACAATCCCTATTATAGGTTGAGTCAATCATTCAACAAATATTTATTGAGTACCCTATGCTAGACATTATGATATACAAGACATTTAGCAGATAGAAATATGTAAATATATGACAATTTAATTTAAAATATTGGGAAAAAACACTAAGAAAGCAAATATTAGAGTATTATATGCTAATCATTGTCTGGTTTGAGGAATAAAAATAAGAACTAAACAAAATTTCTGCCCTTGTATTGTTTATAGCCTGGCATAAAGGATAAAAATCAAACCAATAATTTCAAACAAAGTTAGTAATTTCAATTGTGACAAAAGCTATGAATAAGAACTCATCCCAGTCTTGATATTTGGGGACTTCCTATGCAGGAAACAATTAAGCTGAGACTTTCAGGGAGCGTAAGACAAGCTGGTGTAGAGTGCTTTATTACAAGGGAACCCCCCATGTGCAAAATCATGTCATGGGAAGAAGCCCCTCACTTTTTAAGTGCTCTAAAAAAGGCCACTGTGCCTGGATTGAACATAATGAGGAGAATGACAGTAACAATAGATCAAATCTGCATGGCCCTGTAGACTCTAGAATGTGAAAATAGAGTAAGATGATGAATACAAGATTTTAGCACATAATAATCTTCACCTAACATTGGTTCCTTGACATCCCTTGACATTGACTCACTCTTGTAAACTCCTCTGCATCTTCATTATGGTTTTCTTAGGGTTCTTTTTTTTAGTATTGTAAACTGAGTCACTTCATCATACATTTTCATCTCCTAAATGTCTTACACATCTGTTTCTGTTATGAATACTCTCATCAAATGAGACTATTGCCACATGAGTCAAGATTTTTTCAAAGTTATTTAAAGAAAATTATCAATTTTTTCCTTATAGTGTATTACAATGGGTGTCATCGATATGTATATATGCAAAATTACATGTGTCCCATTTATTTATGCAGATTTATACATGACAAAGAGCAAAAATCAAAATTATTAATTATCTTTATATTATTTTAACTCATTCTCTTCTATTGAACCACACTTCATTTTGTACTTCACTTGAGTTGCAATTGTTGTGTCCTTTCCTGGATTTTAAGTACAATTGCAAAATTTGATTTCTGCTGTCTTTGTTTAACAAAGGAAAATTTGTTGTTGTTTTTATCATTTATTTCAGTCTTTGTAGAACTATAGCTTTGATAAAAAAGAGAAGGTGTGATGTAGCCTGTGAACATCATGCTGAATTGTTTCTGGTCATTGATGTGTCTAAAACCTTTTTGCATTTATTTTGAGGATAAAAACTAATAAGTGAACTTAAATGCTTAAAGATCACACATCAACTCTTTCATGTGTTTTTCCTGACTAATGTAGTTTAGTGAGCTGACTGCTCAAATGACCCTGCAGATACAGCCCTTGTTAATGTCTATTGTACTATGAGTATTCTGTGCACTGATAATCTAAATTAAATTAATAACAGTAATAACAGACAACCATCATTAAATGTCTTTCACTTTGCTGGCAAAGTGAAACCTGAACTTGTCAGGAAAATAATATGTTGGTCAGATTAAGGAAAGAAGGGTGACAACATTACAGATTATTCTTATTATATTTCATTTGCATTTTATTTAATGATTTGGAATTATCCTTGGGTAGCAGAAAGTCCCCAACTAATAAGGCCTTTCAGCTACCCAAGGATAATTCCAAATCATCCATGTGTCAGATTGACTCTTCAAAATATAAAAGAAATGAAAATGAAAAAGTTTTAAGTACTTATCACATTTAAATTAATGTAGTAATTCATAAAGAAATAGAGGCACATCATGCATTCCATTTTATGTATTTTTACCTGTGATAAAGATATTGTCACTCACCCTCACTACAAAATAGAAAACCAAGGCTGAGGCTTTATGTAATGGACCTGAGATCACATAGTAAGGGCCAAGCAGGCATCTAATGCAGAAAGATGTTACTTCCTCGGCTGCATTGGGAGGAGCTTTTCCTACAGGGCTTGCTAGTGCCTAAGAGAATGCTGTCTTGGACTCTAGACCTTCACCCCTTTGGAGTACCCAAGGAGTCACTTCTCCTTTTACAAAAATTACCCTTTACTTTAGCCTGCTCCTCAGACAATATGGTGTCTAAATCCTGTTTGTAATTTGATCCTTGTAGATGAACTCAAGACTCAAGAGTGCTGATTCAGTCTAATCATTCTCTGAACTATGACATCTCTGTGCTTTGATTTATTTAAACCGTAATTACCCCTTATGTTCTTTCTTGATCATTATATTCAAGTGTACATTCCCTTATGCCTGGAACAAACAAGTTTTTGAATATTCCTAGATACCAGGGCTCTGCCAGACACTGAAGAAAGCCTATACCTCTTCCTTTTAGAGAAGACTGGGCTTCTCCTTTGTTTCATCATGGATCTTAATGCAACCACTGCCCCTGACCAGATGCTTCCATTTGTCCTACCCTAACAGGTGAACTCATAGTATACAGCAGTTACACACAGCTGGACACTGACTTGTCTTATAAGCCAGTGTACATTCACAGTGAAAATAGCAAACAAAATGAGCTTTTGATCTTCAAAGGTCCCATCTGCTGGATAGCAGTTATGAACATGGCATGTCAAAATTTGTTAGAAAGAGATACTTAACTTGTTGGATAATATTCTTGTTTGTGCACACAGCCAAAGATAATAGAACAATTATGAGAAGTGTCCTGTTTTGCTTCTAATGCCCCTGGACTAATCTGAACAAAAACAGCCTAACCAGTCTGGATATATGAATTTAGGATAGTCATACAGACTCTAATGACTAATGTTTATCAAGGGATTTTATGGTGACAGGCTTTATGGTAGTTATTTTTATCCTCACAATACCGTATGTGAAATATCTTATTTTGGTAAAGCCTTGGAAATTGTGACATAAAGCCAATATACAGAAAAGTACATAAAACTAAAATATACAGCATAATTTGTTGCAAAATTAACTCTAAAATTAAAAAAAAATCATCAACACGTTAATAGTCCCCTCCCTGCGGGAACTTCTGGATCATAACCTCATTAACCACTACCACTCTAATGCCAAATGCTTTCCTCACTTTTATGAAATTCAATTAACTTCCATTTTTCTCACATTTCACAACATAATGAACCATCCCTAAAGATATAATTAATTTTGCCCCCCCTTTGGCTCATACAGTATATGTTCGATTCTTCCTGGTTTCTTTTGCTTAACAATATGTGTTATTTATATTCACCCAGTTTGTTATATATACCAAAAGTCAATTCATGGGCTGGGGTTGTAGCTCAGTGGTAGAGTGCTCACCCTTCATGTGTGAGGCACTGGGTTCAATCCTCAGCACCATATAAAAATAAAAAAAAAAAATAAAGATATCGTGTTCATCTAAACTAAAAAAAAAAATTAAAGTCAATTTTTTTTTCCATTGCTGTGTGATGTAACTTTGTGTGGATTTATTGCAATCATATGTTCTACTAGATGGACTTTGGGTTTGTGGTCCAGTAAGGAGCCATTTTGAACAGTACCTGTTGTTACCCAAGTATGCACAATTCTCTCTTTAGAGTGAAATTACTGTATTATAGGTTATTGATATTTTCACCTTTGTTAGATATTACAAAACAGGTTGTACCAATTACAGTTCAACAAGTAACCACGAGAATTAATGTTATATTACATCCTCACTTGACTTGTATTATCAGACCTTTAATGTTTGCCAATCTGAGGGAATGCAGTGCCTTCTCACTGAGAAAATATTCATTTTTCTGGCTTCGAGTGATTTTGAGCATCTTTATTAGTATTCTATTTATATGCCCTCTTTTACATATTATCTATTCAGGTCCTTTGCCCATTTTTGCATTAGGTTTTTGTATTGTGTTTCTTGATTTGCAGTAATTCTTTCTAGATAAAAGCTCTATTAATTATGTATGTTGAAAATACATTTTCTCCTTTGAGGATTACTTTGTCACCATTAATGGTGTCTTTGGTAAACAGAAAACAATTTAATTGTAGATACATTTCTAAATTTTTTTCTTTTATGGATTTTATCATTGTTTAATAAATCTTATCATGAGATTATAAAGATGCTCTCCTGTGTTACTTTCACACTGCCTCCACTCAGAATTAATGACTGAATGTATTCTATGAGGAAAAGAAGGCCTATTGAATAAAAGGTATGACACAATTGGATATCTATTTAAAATAGTAGTAAATGTATAGTTTTTATAATAATTAAAAATATTCAAGCTAGATTAAAAGTGTAATACAAGAATAGCAGAAAATATTAGAAAAAAATATTTAAGTCTAGGTATGGAAAAAGTCTTTCTAAACACAGAAAGCCTTAAAGCAAACATTTGGCAGATTTATGTACATGAAAAATTGTAACTTCTTTTTTTTCTTTATATTTATTTTTTAACTATAGATGGACACAATACAATGCCTTTATTTTTATGTGGTGCTGAGGATCGAACCTGGGTCCCACCCGTGCTAGGCAAGCGCTCTATTGCTGAGTACAATCCCAGCCCATTGTAACTTCTTTAACACAAAAGAGGCCACGAGAAAAGTCACAACACAAAAGAGACAATAGAGAATAAAACAGATAGTAGATCAGTACTTTCACTGTATAAAAACCTCCTACATATTACAGATATAGTAGCCTAAGGGCAAGAGACATGAACAGGCACTCTATAGGCAAAGAAATATAGAAGGCCCTTCATACTTAGAATATATACTCAAAGTGATTAGTAATGAGAGAAAGGCAAATTAAAACAATAGGAGTAGAATGGCAATTATCAGGAATAAAAAATAGGTCTGGGATTGTAGATCAGTGGTAGAGTGGTTGCCTAGCATGTGTGAGGCACTGGGTTCCATTCCAAGCACTGTATAAAAGTAAATAAAATTAGGGCTGGGGTTGTGGCTCAGCAGTAGAGCGCTCACCTCGCATGTGTGAGACCCTGGGTTCGATCCTCAGCACCACATAAAAATAAACAAAATAAAGATATTGTGCCCATGTATAACTTAAAAATATATACATTTAAAAAAAGTAAATAAAATAAAGGTCTATCAATAACTAAAAAAATAAAGAATACAAATGATAATAAATTCTAGTGAATACATTTTCAGTGGGACTCCAAATTAGTACACAGCCAATCTGAAAAGCAATATGAAGACTAGAAATAGACCCACCATATAACCAGCTATCCCAGTCCTTGGAATTCATCCAACAGAACTATAATCAGCATACTATAGAGATACAGCCACATCAATGTTTATAGCAGCACAATTCAAAAAATCCATGAAAACAGTCCAGATACCTGTCAGCAGATGAATGGATAAAGCAAATGGGGTATATATACACAATGGAGTTTTACTCAGTCATAAGAAAGAATGAAATTATGGTATTTGCTGGTAAATGAATGGAACTTAAGAACATCATACTAAGTGAAATAAGCCAGACTCACAAAGTCAAGGGTTGAAAGTTTTCTCTCATGTGGAATTTAGAGCAAAATAAGGGGGGAAAAAAGATCAGGGGATGCCATGGAAATTGACAGAAGATCAGTGAAGTAGATGAAAAGGGTACAGGGAGAGGAAAGAGGGATAGGAAAAGAGGAACAGCAGAATGAAATTGATCAAATTGTTATGTAAATGTATGAATATAACACAGTGAATTTCATATATATATTTGTATTATATATAATACATATATATATGATATACATAATTCATTTTTAAAAGCTATAAATAAATAAAAAGAATATCAGTAGGGTAGAATAAGGAGAACAGGGAAAGGAAGGAGGGAAGATAATGGGGAAGTACTGGGGACTCAAGTGGGGCAAATTATATTCCATACTTGCATAATTATATCTAAATGAACTCCACTATTATGTAAGACTATAATATACTAATAAAAAACAAAATGGAGGAGCTATTATTTTCCCAATTTAACAAAAAAATTACAAATATTGACAACATCCATTTTGGTGTGGATATGAGAAAATAGCTGTCTTCGAACATTTTTTTTGTAGGGGTGCAAATCAGTACTGTCATTTTGGAGTACAGTTTGGCAACGTTTAAATATATATCCTGTTCATTCTACCGTTTCACTTGTAAAAATTATTTCCCAGAAATGCTGTGCAGCACTTTTAAAAATATATGTAACAATGATTATATTATTGAGTATTTGATATGAGCCAAATTATGTTAAGAGAAACACATATATTCAAATGCTTTCATTGAATTCCTGTTCTGTGACATACACTGCTATAGGTGCTGTAGCTTCAGCATAGACACACACAAAAAGAAAAAAAAAATCTGTTCACATGAAGATTTACATTACAGTAGGAGAAGGAAAATGTTGATAAACAATAAACATAATGAGCAAAATTAATATTTTCCTTAAAATGTGATAAGAACTGTGGAGGGCGCACAGAAAAGAGGAAGGAGGGTGGGAGGTTTAAAATCTAACTTATTACCCAAGAAGGAGTTACTTTAGCAAAATCATAAAGAAGTGACATAGATACCTGGAAAATAGTGGCAAGCCACTGCAAGGGTTACAAGTTTGCACAGTGAATCTGAGGAACAGAAAGAAGTTTGATCATAGCAGAATGACAGCAAAGATAGAATACTAACAGAAGAGACAGGGTGACAGGGTCTAGTCAGTGCAGGACTGGCAGCCCTCCACCATAGCTTAGGCTTGATGCTGAATAAGGGTGGAAGCCATTGGAAAGATATGAACAGAGGAAAGGCGAACTCTGTTTTATACCTGATAAACCTATCTATCTGTTGGGTGGGAAATAGAATGGAGATAGGGAAAGGCAAGCATAAATGCCGGAGGATCTATTAGGAAGCTACTGTAATATTTCAGATTGGAGATGATAGTACCTTGGCTCTAGTTGTTAGCAGTGAATGAAGTTGGTTAGTAATGGGTTAGATTCTGGATATATTTTTTAAATGGAGGTGCAGCATTTGATAATGTATTATATATGAGATGTAAGAGGAAGAAAGAAATCAAGAATAGCTCCAAGCACTTTTGCCTGAGAAACCAGAAAAATAGAGCTTCCATTAATGGCATAGGGAAAACTGCAGATCCAATAGGTTTTGGAGGAAATATCAGGACATCACTATTAGGCATATTGAGTTTAAAGTATCATATTAAGTCTAGAAATGGAGGTGCCAAGTAGACAACTAGATCTATAAACCTGAACTTCAGGGGAGAAGCCAAGTCTACAAATATAAGTTTAGTGGTTTCCAAAGTATAAATGTAATTTTTAAGTCATTAGTTCAGATGCAGAGAAGATAAAATACTTCAGTGGGAAAGGCAGGAAAAGGTTCAAAGAATTCAGAAGTTAAGACATCAGGAAGACAAGATGAACCATCAAAGGAGACTAAGGAGGAACAAAGGAGCAGCCCATGAGAAAGGAGTAGTGTTTCCTCCAAGCCAAGTTAAAAAAGTATTTCCCAAGGAAGAAGAGATCAATCATCAAATGACACTCATGGGTAAAATAAAATGTGGAGTGGATATTGATTATTGAATTGAGCAAATTAATAACACCGATGACCTTAGAGTTCTGATGGAGTGTGGGAGGCAAAAGTTCATCTTCATGTGCTTAAAAGAGAATGGGAGAGTAGGGATTGCAGACGTTGAGCCAGACAACTGTTCCAGTGTTCATCAAAGGAAAGCAGAGAAACAGAGACATTTTTTTTTTTTTTGGTGCCAGAAAAAAAATTTGTTCTAAGATGAGAAAAAGAGCAGCATGTTTGTATTATGGTGAGAATAATCTAGGAGTAATAAAAAAAATTTTAAAAAGAGGGTTAGCCTTATACATACAAATGCAGATCATCTGTAGCAGTGATTTTCAAACATTGGCATACATCGGAATCACCAAAAGATTTTATTAAAATACAGATTGCTGGATCCCACTTCTAGAGTTTCTGATTCAGTATTTCTCAAATGAGACTCAAGAATTTCTGTTTCTAACAAGTACCCAAGTATAGTTACTAATCTGAGAGCCACAATATAAGAATCACTGTGATAACACGAGGCAAAGTAGATATTTTAGTCAGCTTTTTCATCACTATGACCAAAAGACCTGAAAAGAACATGGTAGGGAAGAAAAAGTTTATTTTGTTTCATGGCTTCAGAGGTTTAGTTCATAGTCAGCTGCAGGAAGCCATCTATGAGCCTTGGGTGAACTGAGCAGCATTGGGTCTATTAGTTAGGGAAGCCCTGTCTGGGGAACTCCCAGACGAAATCCACTGGTTCGAGAATGCCCAATTCACATTGGTACCTGTTCTAGCTTAGTGCTCAAGTTCAAACACAGCTCCAGAGAGAAGTAGAGCTGGACAGCCTCCCACAGATGGGTGTAGCTTTCCAAATGCCAATCAACCTGTTTTACTGCAAGACCCCTGCCACATGGAAAAGCAAGCACCAAAACAAGACTCCTCCCATGAAACCTTATTCCTGCCTTTGTTGTACTGCCCTTAAATAAAGAATGGGGCCTTTTTCAGTTGTTGAGTTCCAGTTCCTGTCAGGACTGGAAGACCCATAAGGTGTTCCACTTTTTAAATCTAATCTTTGGCTTTGTCTTATTTCTTACTGATTATTTCAGACTTTTTATTCCTAGGCAGCTAACACCTCCTGAGCAGGAACCTGCTCTGTCGGGGTGCTGGTCACCCCATCATAGTCAGCAACTCCATAGCTCTGGGCCTGAGGTTAGGCAAAAAATATGGTGGAAGGAAAGCAGCTCAGGACATGGCAACAAGGAAGCAGAGAGATACCTTCATCAGAGATAAAATATGAACACACTCCCAGTGACTTACCTCCTCCAGCCACACCTGCTTTACCTGCATACAGTTACTACCCAGTTAGTCCATATCAGTGCATTAATCCACTGATGAGTTTATACTAATCACTTCACCTATGAAAATTCTTGCATTATCTCACACATGAGCTTTTGGGAGACACCTTATATCTAAACCATAACAGTGGAGTATCTAAGAATGGATATGATTAGATGGATTAATATGGTTGGTAGGCACTTAAGGAATAGTTTTTTAATTGCCTCTATTTGTCTAGGAAAATTACCTGGTCAATACATGACAGTGAAGATGAGGGTGGAGGTAGTAGCAGTTTGAAGAGTGGAAAAATATGAAATGAGTTTCTAGGGCAATATTACAGAGAATGCACTAGTGCAATAGAGTATGATCCCTATAATAAGTACTCACTGAAATTACATACAATGGTTGCATGAATTTTTTTCAGTTAGGATCAATTTCTCAAGTGTAAATACAAAAAACAGAATCAAACCTGTGTACCTGTTAATCCAAAAAAGGTAACTTATGTATATGTTAGCTATTGCTGCATAATAATCAAATTCAGTAGCTTAAATAATACTATTATTATTCAGGTGGCATTGTGAGCCATCAAGTCTATTGATCTGGACCAATATTAGCAAATCAAAGCTGGGCTCACTCATGATCTGTGGTCTGCACATACATGATTGGTTTTTCATGGCCCTACTTGCGTGTCTTGACAGTACAATGACTACAAGCTATGATGGCTCAGGTGACTGGGATAATACATCATTACCCAGTACACTAGACTAGTCTTATTTATATGGCAGGAACAGGTTTTCCCAAAAGAGTAGAATCTTAAGGCTTCTTGTGACTCAAGCTCAGAACTGACAAATGTCATTTTTTACTGTGTCCTGTTGGCCAAAGTAAGTTACAAGTCTTAACCACATCAAAGGAGTGGAAAATAAACTCTAAAGTTTGCATGGTCATATTACCAAGGGACCTGGATGCAGGGAAAAGGAGAATAATGACTACTGTTGAAATCTATGACTACCAGGGTTGTGATTTTCTTGAGTAGAAAGCTATAATCAAGAAATATAGGAATTAAGGATGTGTCAGTGAAATGATTATAATGAATATTCATAGCTTAGGTAAAAAGAAATGAGAAGATAAAAGCAGTGGAGGACAGTGAAAAGGTGAGTATTATTAGATTGTAGATGCTACTGACCTTGAAGAATTATTAGAGTTGTATGCCTGAGGACATGAGCTGGAAAAACAGGAGAGAGAGTTATGTTTACTTTTTTGGTTATGGAGGAGGTGGGAGTGGGTAGTCAAGGTAGTGAAAATGACAAGATCATCATCAAAGAGGAGTTGCAGGAATTAAGAGGCTATGGTATAGAATCATTAAAAATAAAAAAAGAAGTAGAATAGAAAAAATTACAATGAGCTAAGAGTTAAAATCTTCAAAGGGGAAATACAAGAACTGGGTGGTGATTGGGGTGGGTTAGTATATAGATATATGCTGTGTGTATGCAGGTTGTGTATGTATGTGTGTTGTGTATTGTAAAAGTCTGTAAAGGCATTCATTCAATTGATATCAGCAATTACTTCAAAGTATATGATATTGTTATGGTTTGGATATAAGGTGCTCCCAAAAGTTCCTGTTAATGCAGGAATATTTGTAGATAAAATGATTAGATCAAGAGAGTTGTGACCTAAGCAGTTCAGCCTAGTTTGAATGGACTGACAAGGTGGTAACAGTAGGTAGGTAGATTATGGCAGAATGTGGGTTGCTGGAACTTACCCTTCTAGGGTGTGTTTTCCTGAGGCCCTTTTCCTTCTCTCTTTCTGTTTCCAGCTCCCACCATGAGGTGAGCAGCATTCCTCCTGTGCTGGGCCTACCCCACAATGTGCTACCTCACATTGGGCCCACAGTAATAGAATCAGCATTTATGGACTGAGACCTCTGAAACCATGAGTCCCAAATAAACTTTCCCTACTCTAAGATGTTCTTGTCAGAAACTTTGGTCACAGTGATGCAAAGCTGGCTAAAAAAAGCTGGCTGACTATTTTAAAAGCCAGTGCTACTGGATAAGCTCATTCTTGGGTTCCTAAAATGTTAGCTTTGGCCATCTTTATCTCATAATTGTTTACATCCACTGTATGTGAGCTCTTAGAATAAATCAAATTAAAAGTTAGTTTTGGATGTACTTACACTAGTATTTGACAGAACTAAAAATTAATGGTTGTCAGAACACAGAGTGCTATTGTGGCTCTAAGCAATTAAGATCTTCATTATAGATCTGTGACATATGAATTCTGATTACTTGATTACTGAGATGGCTGGGGTTATAGCTCAGTGGTAGAGTGCCTGCCTGGCACGTGTAAGACACTGGGTACAATCCTCAAACATAGAAATAAATAAGTAAATAAATAAACAGATAAATAAGTAAATAAATAAATAAAAGTATTGTGTCTATCTACAACTAAAAAAAATGTGTTTTAAAATTTGATTACTGAGAACATGAGATTTAGGGTTTCAGTGAAATAAAATGCCTGCTGTCTCTGAGTAAAGGCTTCCTTGCAGCTATCCAAAACTTTACAATGGATAACACAGACATTAAGAAACTAAGAACTGAGGTACACAGATGAACATGACAAAATCCCCAGCTTGAAACAACCTACAGCCAGTGGAAAAGGCTGATGAGAGAATGGCTAATGCAAGAGCAAGGGAGTAAAGATATCTTCTGGTTCCTGCAGCTAGACAAAATACTTGCTATTATTTCCAAGGATGGCATGGATGATGGCTTGCATGAGAATGAAAATCAGGGAATAAAGGGTGCAGAGAATACTTTGGGTATAATGCTACAAAACATGAAGTGTGGAAGATGCATCAGACCAGCTGCTGCTTCTCTGTGTTTTATGTACACTGTTTTATTGTGGTTATCAGATTTTGTATTGTTTCCCTCTTTAAACTTCAGGCCCTTCTAGGGAAGCCGCCCTTACGTCTATTTTTGTATTCTAGTAACTATCATAGTGCCTGGTATACAATAGATTCTCAATAAACTTTTTCTATCAACTGAACTAAGAAGTCAGAACCTACGAATTTACTATTTTAAAAAATAGAAGGTTTTTCAATAGAGTATTTCAACCAATTTTCCCAGAACATACTCAGTATATTTATGCTTAGATATTAATCAACCTCTGTGAGTCTTAGAATAAGCCCAGAGATTCATGAGCCCTGGTTTTCCCACCAACCTAGGCTAGTTTTTTTTTTTTTTTTTTTTTAATTGTACCAGCATGGTAAGTAAACATTACCAGATTCTATGGTATGATATCAACACATTTGGAAAGCACTGGAAGAAAACATTTTTGATAGTTTCCATCAAATTTTATCATTTTTGTACTAAGGCAGAGAATATACTGAGTAGACCACAAAAACAGAAAAAGACTATACAGGTTGAATGATGGATCAGAGACCAACTGACCTACAGATGGACACACTGTTCCCAGATAAATTCTTATAGAGTGGAACAAATTTTGCAAAGGATACTGAAGTGATTCAGGTTTTACAAGAATGGCTGACACAGTAGATGGCACTGGTGCACCATACCACATCCTTTTACCACAATTCTGATTTCAGTTGCAGTTTGCTCCTGGTCATTTGTGAGTGAGATCTCACTCAGCACACTTGCAGTGACCCACCTCAGTAGAGCTCCATAAGATCTTTCTTCTTTGTACCCAAGGGCCTTATCAGAGGCCATAGGAATCTGAGCTCATGCATAGCTTGAAAGCTGGTGGGTAACCTCAACAATGACAGAGCAGGAAATCGTTAGATAAATATACCCAGTTTCCCTAAGACAATTCTAGGAGGCGTCTTCTGTGTTTCATGAAACATTGTAGCACAAATGAACTAATGTAGTCTGTAAAGGTGATCTTGATGTTGCCCTTTTATTATTGGCTTTCTCTCCTCCTCCTCCTCCTCCTCCTCCTCCTCCTCCTCCTCCTCCTCCTCCTCCTCCTCCTCTTCCTCGTTCTCCTCCTCCTCCTCCTCTTCTATTACTAGTACTAGAATACTGCTGATTTCTGGGATACCCTCTAAATAATTATGGAGATTAGATGTCTGAGATCAAGGTATCAGCAGGTTTTGTGTCTTCCAAGGCCTGTCTTGGCTTGTAGATGGTATCTTCTCACATGTAACCCTTCCTCCTCACCTAGTCTTTCCTTTGTATCCTTTATTTTCTCTCATAAGGACACCAGTCACATTGGATTCAGCACAATTTAAATCCTCATTTTAACTAAATCACATCTTTAAAGGCCCTATAAGTGTAACCACATCTGAGGTATGAAGTGTTATGGTTTTGACATGAATTTTGGAGAGACACAATTCAGCCTATGAAAAACATTAAGGTACATTTGATTTTTCATATTCTGGGCTTCTGAAAAAAAATCAATTTGAAAAAATTCCAAAAAAGTTTATCTCAAAATGGGTATTAGTATTAGTATTTTTTAAGTATTAGTATGTCCCATGTAATATCTGGGACATTCAAATTTAATTAGGTATTAAATTGGAAAATAGGATAGAGAACATGACAATAAGCTCCTTTTTGGGTCCTATACTCTGTCCTATTGAATGGTCATATCCCTTGCATGGGAAACAAGAAAACCCTCCATGTGAGCTTAGGATCCAAAAGCAGATAATTAGATTTGATTTGCATTTGGAATTTTGAGAGAAAACACCTTTTCACCGTGTCTTGTGACATAGAGACAGTGACTGGAATCAGAACAGTGGGCCACATCTAGACAGAAAGTGGGCCTGAGATAGTCACCCACCTCCCTATTGCCATTGCATAGGCTTTTTTCCCCTTGTAGTTCTAAATTGAAGATTTTCCTCAACTATGCAAGGAAGTTGCTGGGTTCACTGAATGTAGAGTGGCAAGTTTTAAATGGCTCAGGTTTGGGGTTAAAGTTTAGACATTTTTCTGACAACACTTAAACAAGAGAAATTTTATATTTTATATAGAAGGGATGGTTACTGATGTTGCCAGTGTGGCCAAAGGCAACCAAAAGCAGCCAGATAGATCTGTTTCAGGAAAAGCTATGAATATGAATGTCACTGACCAAGGACCAAAAACTTCTCTCCAGATTCTTTGACAGTATGTTACCGACCCTTCTGCAATTTAGAAGCTCAACACCCTTAAAAGGAGAAGTCAAAATAAAAGGGAAGAACTGTGAAGTTATTATCAAAGAGACCCAGAATTTAAATTGGAACTAGCTGAGTTTACCTTGAGTCTATCCACATTTCATTTCCAATTTAATTGCTTAGTAAATCAAAATTCTCCATCATACACTGTTAATTATCTCAACCTACTTCCAAAACCTATGTCCTAATAAAATTTCAACCCATTGCTGCATCATTTGAGATCACAATTATTTTGAATCACAATTATTCTGTTTAATGTTTTAGCTTTCTCTCCAAGAGAAACTCATTTCATATTTTAAACATTTGGTTCTTTGTCCAAACACAACCTATATAAGAGGTTTTCACCAAAGAATTTCATCCCATCACATCCTCCTCTCTATCATCAAAAATAAATACACCCACAAGAAACACAGTGAAATTCCTAAGAAGGCTTCTTTTCTTGTGTCAAGAGCAGAACTAGAGACCAGAAAATGAAATATTTTCACTAAGAAGCTTAAAGATCTAAACATTACAAAAGACATTCCTAGTGCAGAAATACTGCCATCTAATGGCCTTTGTAGTATTACAAATCAGTTTTCGGTTGTACTTAGTTCAAAGTGCCATAGAGATTAATTTTTAGGCATTTGTATATTTTGTCTTGTTTTAAAATTACTAAATAATGTTTATTGTTATATTTTAAACAAGTTATCTGGCCCAGAGAAGATATGTAGAATTGCTTATATTATATAAAAAGTCGAATATTCCATTGTTTAATTTGGAGTATTTAGAAAATCGTATTTTAAACCAATGAAAAAGAAGTCATTTCCCTCTCTCCCAAAATAAGAGTTTGTAAAGTAACGTTTTTTCAGTGCATATGTTAAAATGCAGTATTATAAGTAAACTAAAGGTCATTTAATGCGTTATTTTGGAATCTAAAACTTAAGCCAAATCCTCACAAAGTTGTGATTTAGGTAAATAATGAATAATAAATAATAAATAAAAGTCATACCTAAGGTTAAAATTGCTAACTTATAGTAATATCTTTATTAAAAGATATATCAGCTGCAATTGAAAATTTGACTCTAGAAAATCAATTAAATTATAATATCTTATTTCTGAGCTTTTAAAAATTATAACTATAGTTATAAAACTCCCTAAATGGAATACTCAAAAAAATACTAACTCTGCACAAGATAGTATTACCATTATTCATAAGTGAAATTTATAAATAATGGTAATACTATTAAATTTAAAATTAATATTATGCATAAGCAAGAGGCCAGGGTTATGGTTCAGTGGTAAAGCACTTACCTAGCATGCATGAGGCCCTGGGTTCGATCCCCGGCACCACATAAAAATAAACAAATAAAATAAAGGTATTGCGTCCATATACAACTAAAAAAATTTAAAAACTATTATGCATAAGCAAAAGTACCTAAATTCAAGAAAAAAAATCAACAAATAACATTAATTTAGAGATCTTTCCAATGGCAAATACTATTTGCTACTTTTAACAAACCATTAACAATTAGTCAAATCTCATCGTTGATTGAGTCTAGTCAGTCTGCCTAAACAGAACTACCACAAGATGGGTAGTTTGGACATAAATTTTCTCATGAGACTGGGATTCCAAGGTCAAAGCACCACCAGGATTGGTTTCTAGTGAGGCCTCTCTTCTTGGCTTGCAGACAGCTACATTTTCACTGCGTTCTCACAGGAAAGAGTGTATTTCTTCTACACTTGTGATATCTGGTGTTTCTTCATGCATTTATAGGATTATAATCCTATAACCTTTTTGACCTTATTTAACCTAATTATCTCCCTAAAAACCCTGTCTCCAAATAAAGTCACATTAGGGGTTAAGATTTCAACGTATGAATTGTTGGGGATACAGGTCACTTTTGCACTGATAAATACAACATTTACTCAAAGAAACAAATTAATTGGCATATTCTATCTAAGTAGATGATTGAAGTTCTAGTTGATATAAAAATGCTGTGGTGTTTTATAAAAGGGTGCTAAAAGTTTGATGTTCAGGGAAAGGAAACATCTTTATTTGAAAATAAGCCTGATGAAACAAAGTGAATGTTCATATATAAGCTCAGGGTTCTGTAGGGAATGGGGGAAGAAAAACATGTTCTTAGAGATGTTTAGACTGAGGCATGAGATAGTGATCAAGAAAAGCTGAGTGGGCCTCAAAGAGGCCCAGAATCATCTGATCATATAATTTGCAAAATTCTCCCATTAAATGTAAATGACCTGGATTCTAGCACATGGGTTCTCAGGTGGACATTAGGCATACAAGAAATGTAACAACTGTTATTCAGCAAGTAGATATGACTGTGATGAACTTATCTAAGCGTTAACTCCAGTTCCAGGTTCACCTGATTACAGACTGAGGGGTCTTTTCTTGAAGAGTGTCTATGTTCTCTCCCCTGCCCCAAAGAATTTCCAGCCCCCAGTTTAGCACACCGTGGGGATGGGGGTGTCATAAAGAGAAGTTTTTACTATGTCATCAAGAAACAAACCTTTTACACTCTTCCTTCTGGAAATGAGTATACTAGTGCATTTATCTTACAAAGACAATTTCTAAAGTGCCCATTCCTATAATACAATAAGATATCCATCAAGGAGACTCATGGCCTTCAATGCATAGCCTATCTAGAGGTCAGGTTTTGGTATACACATCATTGCAGATGACAAAAAAGGAATGTGAACTCCTCCAAGGCCAAGAAAAGGAAAATGGGTTAAATCTATGAAACTATCCAGTTTTTTAGTTCAGACAGTAAAGTGGTTGTTGGGCTCTTATCAGGGAACAGCTCAATCTTCTTGAGAACTCTTTTCCTATTCCTATTCCAATTCTAATTCCTGAGAGTTTTGTTTTACTTTTAAGGGTTAAGACAATCAAATGAGTCCACTAGGCATTATAACCATCCTACTCAATTGCACTATTTATTGCACTAAATTAATCCCTTGGCTGTTCTATTAGCCTCCCAAGAGTTAATATTTTGAGGGTTAAATGTGATTCAAAATCATTTATATTTTCATTATGTCATAACTATTGATTTTTCCCATTGGATTAAGTGTCCCTTTAAATTTAAAACAGAAGCAGTATAAAAAAATAGATATGTATTTTCTTTTTTAAATGAAGAGACGTATAGTACAAATCTTAATGTCTAGTCCTTCACATAGAAGGGGTTTCTGAGATAATTAAATGTCCGACGGCATCCATTGTACATAATGAATTAACACTTCTCTACCTATAAAATACTAACTATATACAATATTGGAAGAAGTTAAGCAAAATGTCACTCAAATCATTTTGTGCTCCTTAAGCCTTAAAACCTTGCTTAAAAATAAGTCTCTATTGTAATGTGTTCTATATACTTCTATGACGTTTCTGATGTCCTTTCATAGAATTCGTTACGATAAAAAATAGGCTCATCAAGTAACAATATTAACCAGTGTCATTTTGTAACATACGGTGGGGGGTAAAAGGGTTCGTTTTATTACTTAGGGAACCATAGAATATAAGCTTTTGATTCAGCCCACCAATAGAGATCATGTGGTGGAAAGTCCTACCAAACTGTAGGCTAACTGGATCAGAGGACAATTAGTGGATAAAATTTTCTCCACCATCTTATTAAACTATTCTGCCCACAAGAATAAAGGGTCAGGTTTAGCCAGGATCTGCTGGTTTCGGCAGCACCTTGAAGATGAAAGGGAGTTTTGATTAATTCTGCCATAACCCTTAAAAGGTTACGTGCCAACAGGTTCTTGGCTGCGCTCCTCAACTTCTGCAGTAGTGGCTCCGCTCCAGGTGTTCTCCGGTCTAAGGACTTCCAGGCCAGGGACCACGCAGCCGGAGCCAGCTTGCAGGCGTCAGAAGGGCCAGCAGCGTGTGCCCAAGCCTGGCGGGGAACCAGACGTTGGCCGGACGAGGGGCGGAGAGAAGCGTGTCTAGGGGCGGTGCTCTAGGACTGGGGAAGCCAGAGTGGCGCGGCGCGGTTCCCGGGGCAGCCCCGCCCCGCCCCGCCTTGCTCCGCCCCGCCCCGCCCCGCCCCGCCTTGCTCCGCCCCGCCCGGCGTGTCCGGCTGGGCCCCGTCCCGTAGCGTCTGTCCCCGCGCTCCTCGCACCCTCCCCAGCTGAGGCGTTCGCCATTGCTCCCAGCGCAGCCATGGCCCAGCACTTCTCCCTGGCCGCCTGCGACGTGGTCGGCTTCGACCTGGACCACACTCTGTGTCGCTACAACCTGCCCGAGAGCGCCCCGGTGAGTGGCGCGGGCTGCCCAGAGCGCTGGGCGCGCAGCCTCCATGGCGCCTGGGGCTGGAACTCCCTCCCGCGGCCGTGGGCCTGCCGCCGCCGCTCGCCCGGGCGCAGAGCTCCGCCCCCAGCGCGAGACCGGGCGGAAATGTGCCTCCAGCTCCCTGCCTACGGGAAGGATTGGCAGAGTTTGAGAGGGGTTTGGGAAAGAAGGGGAACTGGAGAGGCAAATTCTGCAAGATCTGCCTGGGAAAACGGTTTCTAGAGCGAGCAAGGGAAGGGCCGAGGAGACTTAGGCGTCTTTATGGATTCCTGGCCTCTTTGCAAGTCCCAAGCACCAACTGGGCGTGGGCACCTGGTTTGGCAATTTGATTTTCCGTGGCTGCGGTTTAACTTTTGTGTGTCCACGCGATCACCTCTCAGAGTTTAAGCAAAGTCGCAGAGAGACTGTATAGTGAATTAGAACACCGAGCCAAGAAAATCATTAAGACTTTTTAGCCCTGATTTCGCCTTTACTGAGAGACTTTAATAAGTATTTATTACACCTGCCCCGTGCCCCATGCACTTTGAATAAATCCTAATCCTAGCATCATGCCAAGTTTGACTTCTCACTTGCCCAGGTGGAAAGGGGAAGCGGAGTGCCTGTAATAATGGTCCTCCCTCCCAGTTCCTTTGGCTTTACAGGAAACAAATTTTGAAAAATTAACAGGATTTTTTGTAGAGCACAGTGATCCCTTAGACTACATAGCTTAGTACACCAACTCCGCCGTGACTAGCTCTATGACTTTGGGCAAGTTACTTAACCCATGATCCTCAATTCTTCCATCTGTAAATGGGGCTAATAATTGGGTTTACCTCAGAAGATTTTTGCAAGGATCAAGTTGGTTGGCATATGTATGTAATGCTTAGATCAATCCCTGGGAAAAAACAAGTGTTTGCCTTTATGGTTTCCACCCAAACTATTTGGAAACCTCACCTTGTATGGGTAGGATTCCAAATCACTATTGCAGAGAGCAGGGGCTGTTCATTATGGTCATGTCACCGTCCCAGTTAGAAATTCCAAGGTCAAAAACGAATGGCTGCCTGAATTATTCCTGTGTTTTCTCTATGCACAGATGCTTTAAAAATGTACTTTTCAAAACTGTTCCTGTACTTTTCTGCTTTCTTATTGTATATATTTAGTTTCTTTAGTCATATTGAGAGTTAGAAGACTTTTCTTCCTTTTCTTTTGGCACTCATTCCCTTAGGTCTTTGATTTCATATTTTCTCTTTCGCTGTGCCTTTGAAATTCCTGGTCATAGTCACATTTCTATGTATTTCCTCTGTACTCACCTTCATTTACAGGGGATGTTGTTAAACCACTGTAAGGTTAAGAGCCAATTTTGTGCATGCATGATCATAAAATTTCAGATAAGAATTTTTTTACTGTACTACAAGATATCCTTTACTACAAGCCTTGAATATAAGTGATGTTTAGTGGTTGAAAATAGTAACCTACTGAGTTTGGGATCATGTTTGGTATTTAAATCTTTTATTAAAGTCCCACATTATCCTGAGCACCAAGATGGTGTCAGGGATACGGAGGTAAACTACAGGTAGGCCTTCAGTGCCTGGTGGGCAGAATCCTCCAGTAATAAGCCAAAGATGGTGAAAAGCTACAGTCCCTATGATGAGGACAGTTTTTCCTGGGTCTTGCTACTTGCTTCTGCCTATGCCTGGGGTGCCTGGTTCTTCCTCACAGTAACTCTTTATGCAGTCAGGTCTGATCTTAAATACTGTTCCTTTTGGGAAGCCATCCTTAGCACCCTACCACCCTGCAATTCACCCCTTTACCGCAGTCCCACCTCTAGCTTTCCATAGAACCCAACTTCCCATAGCACTTACCACAGAATTTTAACTTTTCCTGTTTACTTGTCAGGTCTTCCCCAGGTGCTTAAAGTGATACCTCCTCCAGGGCAGACTGTGTGACAATTTAAGAACAGTTTACTTTTTGTTCTGTGTGCCAACTTTGTCCTGGGCATACTTGGCCCAACCAATAATTGTGAAAAGATTGAATAAATAACACACATTCTATTAAGTAGTTATAATAGAGCCACCATTCTAATAAGCATTTTGCATATGAGTTGATTTAGTCTTCACAAAGTCCCTGGAGCTAGGTATTATTGCCATAGTCAGTACACAGAGATGAGAACTACGAGGCACAAAAAGGTTAAGGATCTTTCCAGAATTCCCCAGCAAGGTAGTTTGGCTGTCGTTTTCTGCCTCTCACCACCATGAGGCAGTGGGGTGGGGGGGTGGAGAGAAGTACTTCAGGCGGAGGAAATACAACCAAGGCAAAGACCTAGAGAGGAGCAATAGCATGAACTGCTAGGTGCTGTTTAAAAGGCGAGGGTTGTAGAAGTCAGCAGTGGTCTGGTCTTAGGGAGCTGCAGAGCCTCTTCCTGAAGTCTCCTAGGCATTTAGCAAGTGCAGAGTATTGTGCAAATGCAGACTGAGTGTATCTCTTTACCTGGCACCTCGGGAAAGGCATCCCGGGAGAGATGATGGATCGTACCTATATCTTGGATTTGCACACAGAGGTCTAATACCAGGCAGTTCACCAAAATGTGAGGAGGAAGATGTCTCAGGCAGCCAGTAAAGTGTGTGCCCCTCCTGAAGGAGCAGTCACACTTGACTCCTGCTGGTATTAACCAAGAGAGGCTCAATCTTGCCAGGTCTTCTATTTTTTTCTTTTTTAAGGTTTTGGGGCAAGCTAGAAATTTGAACTTGTTTGAAAGGTGTTCAAATGCTACCTCCCCCCACCCCATGCACACACACAACGGCATTGCTGAGTTGCCAGATTTATCAAAGAAAAATGTAGGATACCCAGTTAAATTTAAATTTCAAATGATGAGAATATTTGAATGTCCTAAATAGTAAATGGGACATTCTTATGGAGGGAGCTATTTGCTGTTCATCTGAAAATCAGATTTACCTAGGTATTCTTTATTTTACTTGGCAACCTTAGGTGGGAACCACACATGATTTGTGGGCTACCTATGGTCCACAAGGCACCAATTTGTACTTACTGCATGGAGTGTGTGTTCTTATTAGTCATGTGGGACTGAGGAAGCAATTCAGGCTATGGGAGGAAGTGATGGAGGGCCTGAGCCCTGGAGGCTTCTTAGGTGACTGGCATGGTCCAAGAATAAGCTGTAAGAACCAAGACCTTAGGACTAGAATAGGGGTTTCAAGGTACAGATTCTTCTGCTTTTCTCAACACTGTCTTTCTCTGCTCCTTGCACATTGCTGCATTATCTCCTGTTAATGGAAATGTTCCCTCCACAAAGTAGGTAACAGCCCTGGATGCCCCTGGTGACAACCCTGATGGACAGGGACACTTTTTCTCAAGAAGGCATCTGATCATATCTTACACTGATCATCAATTTCTCATCAAAGGGTGAGAAATTTCTCTTACCCGAGACTTTTAAGTGCCATGACCTGAAGCAAGTCTAACAGTATGCAAAACTGGATTTTAGGTGTAGGGAAACTCTGTTCAGTGTTCAGGCAGCGTACAGGCAGGTAAACTGAAACAGGCTATGGCAAGAATAGGCAAACTCTACAACTCTGAGTGGTGTTTTGTTCTTATCTTTTTGATTAGCATACAACTGATAATAATAGCAAATACTTCAATTGGATTTGCCCATATGTTAGGCACTGCACTAAGCACTTCATGCCTGTTAACCCCATGGCTCTAGTCTCTGAAGGCAGGATCATGATGTGTACCTTTTATTGTCCACAATACTTTGTACCTCAATCTGATTCAATGCATTTTTTAAAATGTGACAGGCATTTTAATGATAGAAATTGTTGATTTGATAGGAATGTGTCTATGCCATGATAATTATTATTTTTAAAAATATTTTTGTTAGTTGTTTATGGACCTTTTTATTTTATTTACTTATTTAAATGTGGTGCTGAGAGTCGAACCCAGTGTCTCACACATGCGAGGCAAGCTCTCTACCACTGAGGCACAACTCCAGCCCATGATAGTTATTTTTTAACGGATTGAATTGTTCTGAAGATGGAACAGGAAAAAAATAAAGGGAATTCAGGATATCACCAGACTGTGGAAATGAAAAGATTCTGTCACTCAACAATAATCAAGATAGTTCATTTATTCTGTCTTTAAGATTTTAATTATACATAGGTCATCAATTCATAAGTTAACATGAATGTTTCAGTATAGCAAAAAAGAAAATTAAAGAATGAAAAGTAAACATATTTAAAAATGTAGGAACTCTGAGCGTGGTGGTGTATGCCTGTAATCCTAGTAGCTCTGGAGGCTGAGACAGAAGGATTACCAGTTTAAAGCCAGCCTCAGCAAAACTCTAAATAAAATATAAAATAGGGCTGGGGATGTGACTCGGAAAATGCAAAATAGGGCTGGGGATGTGGCTCAGGGGTGGAGTGCCCCTGAGTTCAATCCCTGGTCCTCCCCCCATCCCTGCCAAAAAATGCAGGAGCATCCTGAATTTATCCCATATGAAGAATTGATGCTAGCTGGAATTCAGTTTCTTCAGCAGCTGTTTTTCTTTTTTTTCTTTGTATATGGTATCAGTTTTTAACAGTTGAGAGTGGCCCATATTTATTTCTACTACATGCTCTTTGCTTCTCTTTCAGTAAAAGCAAATAGAGGAAATGGTTAGAATTTTTAATATTTTGGAGAATCAAAATAATCTTGCTGTCTGAGTAAAAGTGAAGAGAAAAAGTTTAGGGAATATGGAAGAACCATGCAAGTCTTTAGCAAGGAATTGAGAATATTCTGTACTTTTCTTTCTTTCTTTTTTAATTATTTTGGTACCACGGACCCATATTCCCCACCCATTTTATTTTTTATTTTGAGACAGGATCCCTGAAGTTATTCAGGGCCTCACTAAGTTGCTGAGGCTGGCTTTGAATTTATGATCTTCCTGTCAGCCTCCAGAGCTACCATGCCTGGCATCTACTTTTATTTTTATTGATGCATTATAATTATACATAATAATGGGACTTATTGTTACATATTCATAACACACAATAACCATATAATTTGATCAGTTTCATTTTCCAGTATATCCCCTTTCCCTCACTTCCTCCCTCTCTTTGATCCCTCTCCTCAACTCTGCTGGTCTCTTCTATTTTCATGAGGTCCCTTTTTTATTTTTTTCTTTCTTTCTACATAGAAAGAACATACAATCCTTGACTTTCTAAGTCTGACTTATTTCACTGAACATGATACTCTCAAGTTCCACCCATTTTCCTACAAATGACATAATTTCCTTCTTTGTGGCTGAATAAAACTTCATAGTGTATGTGTGTGTAAAATTTTATTGGTTCTTTTTATTTATACATGCAAGGAGATTGAGGGAGAGGGAGGGAAGAACAGTAGAATGAATCAAACCTAAATTTCATGTACATATATGAATATACCACAGTGAACCTCACTATAGTGTATATCCATAAGGCACTAATTTTAAAAAAAGCAACTATAAGTAAATAGCAGAAAGATCAGTAGAGAGAAGGGAATGGGGAGTAGTGAAGAGGGGAGGAAAGGGGAAGTACTGGGGACTGAATTAGGGCAATTATATTCCATGCTTTCATAATTATGTCTAACTAAAAATACATTTTTAATTTATTTTTAACAATATAGTGAATATCCATAAAATATGTGAGTCAGTGGTTTTTAGTACTCTAGGGGCTTCAGGAATTTGTTAGATGCCCTTTCCAACCCTGTAGGAATCCTAGGTGGTTTTAGGAAGCAGCCCCTATGGTTCTGAGTCACCTCCAGGGTTGAGAACTGCTGCAGTATTGTGTTGAAGTGTTGTGAGCCTGTTAACCATTGACCTGGATTAGGGTCACTTTGCATTGGATGGGAATACTTGTTTAGTGATTTTAATTAGCTTTATAACAGAGAACAGCCCTATTTGACTGGAGCCTTTGCTTTCTCCATTCCCATTTCTTAACACACACACTCCACCCAAACTCCCAACTCCAACTGTGTGCAGGCCCCTCAGTTTCTGCACCTGGCTTGCTCTCCATACTCTCCTGATTCACCCAACTCATTGCTGTATCTTCCAGGTATTCGCATAAGCATCATTAATACAAAGAGGCCACTCATTTGCACTATACCTTTTCTCCCCTTGTACATAATAACATGCTCTCACAACCTACCGTGGGTTAACATCTATAGAAGAAGGGCCATATTGTTCATTGTGTCCTTTTGGACACAGCTCAGTCACACCCAGACCACTGCCTCAAGTTCATCTGACTCAGACCTGCAAATACTCTCCTGAGGTAGAGGGTAGGGCCTATGTGTACCATCATTCACCTTTTGTCCACTTTTTGTTTGGTATATGCTGTCCTTTAAAAATTGAGCCAGTTCTATAAACAAACAATGGGTGTTTCACTCAGATATCTAGGACTTGCTGAGAAATCAGATTCATCAGAAGTCAGCATTTACCACTGTGCTTGCTTCCAAAGGCTTACTTTGTTCTTTTTATTCAGTTGTTTTTCTTTTGGTGGAGAAATAAGAGAGATTTCCTGTACCTAGTAGAGGCTCATTACTTCACAATTCCTCCTTTGCCGCAGTCTGGCTGCAGCAAAATAACGGGGGTGGGGGTAGGGGGGGTGGGGGAGTGACGAATAACTTGTGTATGTTGATACAGCAGGAGTGGAAGCCCTTTATTGTAGGATCTGAGCGATATTTATACATTTTACATAGCTTATCTAATTAGCATAAAATAGATACAGCAGTCAACCAATAAGGAATCTCCACACTTAATGGCTCGCTTTTGTTACTTCACAAACCACACCCTCTGGCATTTTGCCAGGCTCCATCCAGACTTGTTTACAGACTCTAACATTTCTCTAGCAAAATAACAGGTGCCAATCTGACTTGTTTACAGACCTTAACACTCCTTCAGATTATCTGCCTGGTTTCTATGTGCATTTCACTCTGAGAGGCCCCTGAGAGGGAGTCTTCCCAGCAAGGATGGAAAGAAAGGACATATGTAATGAGATTGGGTAACATGTTTTTGGTCTTGGTGATGTGTTAAATAAATTGCAAAACTTTGTCAAGACTTGATTATGATCTCCAGTCCATTAGAATTTGGGAGTAAGATTAATAATCATCCTTGGTTTTATAATTGTATACTGATGGTATAATTTTAGACAGGATAGCTGCCTGGGGCTCACAGGGGTTGATAAATTGCTCCTGAAGGGGGATTATACTGCAGAATTTTATAATTACAGATGTGTTCATCCTACCTACTCCCATTAGTGATTTCATTCAATTTTCATCTGTGAAATTTAGAATGAACAGTGAATTTCATATTTAATCTCTCTTTTTCCTTTCCTTATTTGCAGCTCATTTATAATAGCTTTGCTCAGTACCTAGTCAAGGAGAAAGGGTATGATAAGGAATTGCTTACTGTGACCCCAGAGGATTGGGATTTCTGGTAAGCCTTTTCTTTTTCTTCTTCTTTTTTTTAATGTCTGCACATTCCCTGTTGTTTTTAATTATTGCTGATAAAATTTTACTGTTTCCTCTTCTATAAAGGTAGAAAGCAAAATGTGAAATTGAGTCAAAAGACAAAATGCCTTCTACACTAAGTTTTGCATCTAATGAATTAAAATATTTTTTACTTTAAACAAGTTTAGACTTGCTTAATTAGATCTGAAAAGAAACTAAGAGCTTAGGTGACTAATTCAGATATGGTTTGTTATAATTAAAATTTTCAAAGTTTATTAAGAACTAAAATTTACATCTTTGTAAAAAATTTGACTTATTATCCTTCAAATAAAAGAACAGTAAAAGAGGAGGAATCATGTTTTAAGTAATTTCACTAGAACTTTTGGTTTTGGTAATTTGGTTGGGCAGACCTGCCTACCTTTTATTGTCCCCTTCATTCCTGGTTTAGGATTCTTGGCTTCCCAAAGCCTCATTTTAATGACACAAACAAAAATCATAAGCCACTTTAAATTGTTCTTTGAGGTGAGTAGTAGCACACACCTGCAATCCCAATGGCTCTGGAGTCTGAGTCAGGAGGATCACAAGTTCAAGGCCAACATCAGCAACTTAGCAAGACCTTGTTTCAAAACAAAAAAATAAAAAGGGACTATGGCTCAGTGGTTAAGTGCCCCTGGGTTAAACCCCTAGTACCAAATAAATAAATAAATAAATAACAACAAATGAAGAAGTGAATGAGTGAATAAATAATTAATTCAGTTTGAAATTAATAGTAACACTAAAACACTAAAATGCATGTATAATGTTCATATACATTCTATGATATTTTGTTAGTCTTTTGATATATCCCTTAAATTAAAGGAAGAAACACAAACATCATAATATATGAAACAATTGGCTTTGGAAATTAGAAAGAATGAAAGTAATGCTGCTATAGCAGCCTTTGATTTTAGTAATCTCTTGGTGTTTGCAGATAATTATACCTCCTTTTATTATTTCAAATAATAAATCTATACTCATTTTTCTCCCCAGATCCCACAAGGCTTTTATAGTAAATAACTTAAAACTTAATATCTGACTTTATTTTACTTGGTTTCAATAATATGGCTTGCCCAGAGGGGACCTAAATTGAGACAAATCCTAAAGAATATAGTGAGAAGTTAACTTGTAGAAAACAGATCTGTGTGTGTGTGTGTGTGTGTGTGTGTGTGTGTGTGATGTGTATTTTAAATAACATTTGCACATTTTAACAGAGGCATAGGAAAATTTTGGGGTTACTTTTTTTCTCTCTCTCTCTCTCTTTTGAGTGTCAGATTTGTCTTTTCTAAAACCTAAAGGTTTTACAAACTAAACATACTGCCCTTTGCCTATTTAACAGTTTTCCTTATATGCCTGTTTTGTGATAGATATTTAATTTTATAATTCTTGGATTTTTTGTTTGTTTGATTAACATATCATTTGCCTGGGCAAGAGAATCCCTTTGTAACATTGTAACTTTTGAATAATATAGATTATTATTTCTTAAGTTAGCTAAATATATGAACTGATTAACAGTCAAACTTTTCTTAGTTGCAAGGGTTTGGCATTGGATCTGGAAGATGGGACCTTCATTAAACTTGCGGATAATGGCACCGTGCTCAGGTAATAAAATTTAGTTGTGAAATTAAAATCTTACTTTCTCTAGGATACAGTATTACTATACAGTATTACCATATAATTCTTAAGGTATGAGTTAAATAAAAAGTCACTTTTATTGAAGTTAATCAGATGACAGATAATTTGTTTGCCTGTGTGTCTTTGTATGAATTATTGAGCCATTTAAATATAAATCTGTAAGCTTTATATTTAAAGGTCAGGCTGCTTTAAATTTAGTTTGAAGTATTTGCAGGAAATACAATAGAAAATTAGTAACTTGCTTCATCTTATTGACCACCCTTTATTGCAAAAGAGCTCGGGAATTATTCTGTTTTAGCTAGGTGTGTAGGTGCCTAGAATAAAACAATTATTCTTTTGATTGAAGAGGAAGGGGGAATGGATATTGGGTAGGGATTGGTAGTCTGTGTATATTTCCTTTCTTCCATTTATCCAGGTGTACATCATTCATCATGCAGGGCTCATGTTGCATCCCAGCTCCTTCTGGAAGTTTTTCTAGACTCCTATAGTCCTCATGAACCTTTCCCTCTCTTCAATAAGTCAGTACTAACTTCCTATTCTTCTCTCATCTCTGAGTATACCCAACCCTTTCAGGTGCTAGTAACCATGTGGAAAGCAGTCATGAAGTAGCTGCTGTCCCTGCTTTTGAGCCTTTCAGAGAGCACTAGGGAATGGGCATCTGTTTTTTACCAAGTACTAATAATTAGATCACCATGGCCATGAAGCTGTGCCATTTATTACATACGCCAACACAGCCAGAGTCAAAGAAGACTTGGAGCCCAGGAACCCTTGTATATATTCTGTCTTTGAACGTATCATTCTTTTTGCATGACATGACTTCTTTCTCAGTCTCCCCAGACCTTCCCCAGGGTGCATCTAATTAGAGCAGGTGTGGCCTCGCCTCTGATTATTTTGTAATTTATTTGCGTAAGTTTTTTTCTCAGGTGACTAGAGATAGTGTGTACGCTTGTATGTATGCATGTATACATACATATATACAGACACGGCACAGCTTTGACTACGGTCACTTTGGTATAGTGTTTTTGGCTACCTTCGGCCTTCTCTCACTGTTATTAGTCAGTCTGTCACCCTCCGCCAGGGTCTGTCCTTCCCTATTCAAGTTCTGGCTAACCTGAAGTTTCTTCTGCATTTCTTAGCTTATCATCTTCTTTTTTTTTTTTTTTATTGGTTGTTCAAAACATTACAAAGCTCATGACATATCATCTTTTATACATTTGACTCAAGTGGGTTATGAACTCCCATTTTTACCCCAAATACAAATTGCAGAATCACATCAGTTACACATTCACATTTTTACATAATGGCATATTAGTGACTGTTATATTCTGCTACCTTTCCTATCCCCTACTTATCTTCTTGATACCTACTTTCTTCCAACAATGCAGTTGCCTTCTCATGAAATTTCCCATTCAGGATTCCTCCATATTAACATATAGCATTCTAAAACATGAATTTTTTGTAAATAAAGGCCCATCTGTGGTTTCCCCCCATTTGCGTTTTTTTTTTTTTTAATAATTATTTTTTAGTTACAGGTAGACACAATATCCCTTTATTTTTATGTGATGCTGGGGATTGAACCCAGTGCTTCACACATGCTAGGCGAGCCCTCTACCTCTGAGCCACAACCCCAGCCCCCATTTGCTTTTTTTATTCCCTTGTTTCCTTTCATATCATCTTGCTACTACAATATAGTACCAAGATAATGATAGTGGTATTCCCTGTCATTATAATTTCTCATAATAAACTACAAAGAATATCAACTGTTTTCTTCCCTACAGGAATTTCTCTTAACCAGGCCCAATTGATTCAAAAGCAGTATTTGGGCATGCACAAGAGTTACTTTCTTGTCTTGTTCTCTTTTGCCTTGGTCCTCTTGCTACATCCCACCATACTTTGGCTGTGTTGTGTCCTTGAGTGGGCAGGTTGCCCTCCCTTGTCTCTGCAGTACCATGTGCTCACAGTCATCTGCCGTTGGTGCCAGGTGCCTGGTGCCTCCCGCGCCTCCTGTGGCTTGGTGTAACTTGTGCTTTAACTCTGGTACCTGCTGTTCTTCCTTAGTAGTACCAGAACCAACTTCCCACCCAGTCCACATGGTCATTTTCTAATTGTTTGAGTTATGTTCATCTCATTATTTCGTGAAACAACAGCTTCTCTAGGAAAAAGTGGTGGGTTACACAGTGTTGCCCTCAGAGCAAGCTGCTCCTAATCACTTGCTAGTGGATACATTAAATGGAGGAAGAGCTACAGCTATCAATAGAAATGCCTTATAGAATTGTAAGCAGGGAAGTCACCCAGTTGAAAACAGGGGAAAAAAAAAAGAACAAAACTTTTGATAGCTGTGGCAGCAGCTGGGGTCAACAACCTCAGTTCTAGAGGAACAGGCATTCAAAGGAGCCATTAATGAGCAGTCTGCATTATCTCCTAAAACTAGGGCAAGCCGTGGCACTAAGATGATGACTCCAGAGGCCCTGGCAGAGGCATATGGCAAGAAGGAGTGGAAGCATTTTGTGTCTGACACTGGTGTGCCTTGCCATTCAGGTAGGACCCAAATGGGCAGCTGTACCACCCACACCCCTTTTCTTTTGGAACCTGAATCTGCAATGTGAGGATATAGAGAAGACCCTCCTCTGTGTCCTTTGCTGGGCACAACATACAAGGAACAACCTCGACTTCATAACAGTAGGATGGATTTCTTTTTCTAGATATGTCTGATTTCCTTTTGGCAGCTGGTTCAGAATGCTGTTAGCATTTCACACTGTTTTAAAGTTTAATTGATGCTCCTTTTACTTACACTTGTCTGGGGTAGAAAAGATAGATTAACACTTAGCAATAATATATTCCTTAGCCATACTGTATTTTTTTATCAATTTTGTCGTGTGCTCAGTCCTTGGTTTCCTTTCTCCAGCTCTCATGTCTCTCCATATTCACATTGCACACCACTTCTGTTTTCCAGAATTCTCTTCCTTACTTTCAATTCTAGTTTCTTCTGCCTTTTTATTTTCCTGTGTATTTATTGGTGCTGGGGATCAAATGCTAAGCAAGTACTCTATCACTAAATTATACTCTCAGCCCTATTTTATCACATTTAAAATGATTTTTTCACTTTTTTCTTTTCCAGTGTCTTTAACAAGCATCATTAAGACTAATTGTAAAATGATTTTTCAAAAAATTATTTCCAAACTTTCATGTGCATAAATTAAAAGGGAATGGTCAAAAAAATTTTTTAAATAGATAAACCTTATTAAATATTTTTTGTGCTACTTTTTCATTTGTTCTTTTTTTTTTTTTTTTTTTTTTTTTGCCATTTTGTTCTTTTTCTCCCACACTACAGTGTTAAAAATGTACCTTTCTCCTTCAGAAAGTGTAGTAACCAGAAATTAGTTGCAATTATTGATTATTACTACTGGGTTTATTTTTTTATATTTGTCATTGTTTGAGAAGTAAGTATGTGTTTTTGTAGTGATTGAATGTGTTAGGAAGTATACGTGTTCATAATAAAATAAGTTGATATGAAAAACAGACTTCATACTGGGGTTAGATATAGAATGTTTTCATACATCTTGAGTCAAATTGAGTGCAAAACCTTTTACTCAAAATGATGATGGAGAGCTGCTGTTATCTCTCCAGAGTTTAGCAATTGTAAATAAGCTTGTCCTTTCTCCCAGAAAAGCTAGGCACATAGCTAAATGTTTCTTTTGAAAATTTATTCAGAAAGTGGAGTATTTTTTACTGCTGTGTCCACTAGAGGGTGGTACCTCCTTGAATCAACATCTCCCTCTGGTGCTTACTTTACCCCAGAGCATCCTGAGGATGGTTTTGGAGTTTATCTACTGTAAATTGGGTTGGTTGGTTTGGAATTTCCCATCCAAGTGCCCAATGCCCAGGGAGTCAGGCTGTGACACATAATAAAGGAAAGGCAACATAATAAAGGAAAGGCAATGTCTTTAAATAATAAAACTTTGTTTTAATGTTGAAACATGAAAGAAGAAAAAAATGTCCTGTGATTTCATAACCCATTTGCACTTTGTTTACATTAAAAAGCAATCAAGCCAATTAAGTATTGTAAAACTAAGGGACACTAGGCACTGAATTCCACTGAAACTTCTGAGGAGATACACAAAGAATACCTCTTAAGAGTTGTCAGTCTGGGAGATTGGAAGCTGTGATCTTCATTCACAGGCTCCTAATTCCATTAGTTGAGGATGGCCAAGGACCTTTAGGATAAAGCAAGTAACACTATTGTGTTTTAGGTGGGTTGATGCTGTTCACCATAGCTGTGACTAGACTCAGATGTGGGTCCCAGGGATATGACATGGGCCACCAGAAGTATTGTCCAGGGACAGAAGATCCAAAAGTGGCATATGTAAGAGTTCAGCTTTAATTCTACCCCAAGGCCATACAGAATAAATTTAATGCCTCTCTTCCATGAGATCCTGGAGTGAGTGTACCTGTCCTGTACTCCTGCATTTTCCTAAGATAATCCACCATGTACTTACAGGGCATAGTATTAATTTATCAGCTTACCCTGGTCGTTCTTGTATTGCACTGAAATTTGCTGGCATACCAGCTGAATGCAGTACTTTTGATGGACCAAGCACTGGTGTGGAAAGGCACTATTTGTGGACCTCTTCACAGAGCTATTTGTTTTGGAATTTAGTGTCACTGATAGCATAAATTGTGACTTATTCCTATTCCATTTTATATTTGTAATATATCCTGCATATAGTTTTCATATTCTTTAAGACAATTCAATTTTTTAAATAAAATGCTTAGTTTGTTAATTTCCTGTGTATTTATTGGTGCTGGGGATCAAATGCTAAGCAAGTACTCTATCACTAAATTATACTCTCAGCCCTATTTTACCATATTTTAAATGATTTTTCACTTTTTTTAACCAATGTCTTTAACAAGCATCATTAAGACTAATTGTAAAGTGATTTTTCAAAAAATTATTTCCAAACTTTGATGTGCATAAATTAAAAGGGAATAGTTAAAAGATTTTTCTAGATAGATAGATCTTATTAAATATTCTTTGTGCTACTTTTTCATTTACTCTAATTTTTTTTTTTTGTCATTTTGTTCTTTTTCTCCCACACTGCAGTGTTAAAATGTACCTTTCTCCTTCAGAAAGTGTAGTAACCAGAAATTAGTTGCAGTTATTGATTATTACTACTGGATTTATTTTGTTTCACTGTCATTGTTTGAGAAGTTTGTTTGTATTTTTGTAGTGTCATGTTTGTAGATGTCATATTTTACCTTTCATATAGTGCCCTCAGAGCTTAAACTAAATGCTCCTTAATAGACATGGAGCCTGTATTAGTGCCATTTTGAATTGAAATGGGGGCTGTACAAATAAATAAACCACAGTCCATTGTCTCTTCCCTCAAATTTCTTTGTATCCTTCATGTGTGAGGCATTAATTTGTTTCCAATTTTGAAATTTTTTTTTGTGTGTGTGTTTTTTTTTTTTTTAGGAAAATATTATTTTTATGATAATTACTTTGATCTGCCAGGAGCTCTTCTGTGTGCCAGGGTGGTGGATTCCTTAACAAAGGTGAGTGAACATTGATTTTTTTAAAAAAAAATCTGATATGTGTTCAGTCATAAATCAGATGATTTATCATATGTAACTTTTGAGTTGAGATTTTATTTACTTTATTCTTTGTGGTTTCAAAGGTGACCAAGGAAGAAAGATATGGCAAATTTGGTCAAAATATTTTTGGGAAATTAAATAGCAGTGGCCGTTTTTTCCCCCCAGGGAACATAAATATGCTCTCCAGCAGGGGGTGCAAAAGTCTAGAAAAAGAAAATACAGAACTGATCTGAAAGAATATTTTCTTGGTTTCATTTGCAGAATAAAAAAGAGTAAAGGCAATTAAGAACATTCTATGTATCGTTAAGCATTCTAAATAATATAAAACCAGAAAAATTAGGTAAGATTTTGTTGTTGTTATTGCAGGGATTGAATCCACGTGCTTAACTGCTGAGCCACATTTCCAGTCCTTTTCATTTTTTGTTTTGAGACAGCATTTCCCTAAGTTACCTAGGGCCTCACTAAATAGCTGAGGCTGGTTTTGAACTCATAATCCTCCTGTTTTAGCCTCCCGAGTCACTCGGATTACAGGTGTGCACCATGGTGCCCAGCAAGAGGAAATTTTTAAATTGATTTTCTGAGCGCAGTTTAATATATTTATACTTTTGCTTTGTACTACATATCAAGATGAAGTAGCTATTTGAGATGAAAACCTATGAATGTAAATGGGTTTACATTTCAGAGTTGCTTTCCTTTCTGCACATATTTTCTAAATCGCAAGATGTATTCAAATCTTTTGCTTTTTTTGGGTGGGGGGTACCAGGGATTGAACTCAGGCACTCGACCACTGAGCCACGTCCCCAGCCCCAGTCAGTGTTTTATAGTACCACAAACAAAATGTTTCATTTTTTTTTTTCCTTGTGGTGCTAGAGATCAAACCCAGGGCCTCACACATGAGAGGCAGGTACTGTACCACTGAGCTATGCTGCCGTATCGCATAGCTTATTGTAAAGCAATTTATGGTTTAATTGTATACAAATGTCTAGTATTTGTTTAGATAAGACACTGGTCAATGTTTCCAAGGAAACAAAGGGCTTTAGAAGTGTGTTTTTTTAAATGTAATATTTATTTCTATTCTGGTTAAAAAAATTCTTCATAAAAATGACTTACGATTTGGAATTGGAACCTAATTCATCTCTCCTATAGTGAATTGCTGTTCTTTTACATTGAGATTCAGGATCAACGAAATCTGAAATAACCAGCTTCTAGGTCTTAGGGCTTCAGGTTTCTTGGCTCCATTGATAGCACAGTACGTTAAGTAACACATTCTGATATCTCAAACCATACTATACTCTAAATTTGTTTATGTGTTTAAAATATTCTATTGACTTTTAGACTTTATAAAAATTTATATTTTGGGTTCCATGAGCTATATTAATATTTAGTCATATACATTTGTATATGTATATGTGTGTGTGTAGTAATTTTCATGGAAGAGTTCTCTTTCTAAAATAAGACTAAGTAAAAGAGAACTTTATTAAACTATTGTTTTCTAAAACATAAATCCTTACCTTAGAATCCAGTAATATTATAATTGCCAACCCTTTCCACTATGCTTAGAAATAGAATTATTGTATTTGTTACATTATGGATTTTTTTTTATTTTAGCAGAACAGTGATCAAAAAACATTTGATTTTTGGAAGGATATAGTCGCTGGTATACAACACAATTTTAAAATGTCAGCTTTTAAGGGTAAGTAACAAAGAGAGGCTTTCTGATACATGTTTGTTAAATACTGTGTGTCTACTGAATTAGATAGAAGTCGTCCCTTTTCCTAGGCTCCTTAGTGAGGATTTAATTTGATCTTAAATATAGCTGTGAAGTTAGTTCTAGTTTTAAGAGGTTCTTTTATTCATGTCTGTTTCTTGGTCATAATTGCCAGTATTCAAGTATCTTTCACATGCCTGCCAGTATTGTGCTAAAATGAAGGTGCTTTCATTATGCTGTTCTTTTACATTGAGTTGTTCCGTGCGTTCCCTAAAACTAAATATTCCAGTTTTGCTGTGTTCTGGCTTGGGAGTGAGGATTGGTAATGCCTGCAACCTTTAACATAGTAGTTATAGATGGGTGGGCAAAATATCTGCCAGTGGAAATTCCATACTTGTTGCTTAAGGAACAGTAGTGGTGGGGCCAGAATGGGGTTCGGCCAGCCTTGAGCCTAGGGTTTTATGTTTTCATTTGAACATTTGCTTATGTTACACAAAGACTAATTCTAAGGAATAAATAGATGACTTCATCCTAGTGACTAGAAACAGACTGCCCTGATTCAACTAGTGGGCTGATGGATGCTGAAGAGCAGTGTTTTTCATCTTAAAACCCTTGCCTTTGGATTGACATTTAAAAATTCCTTGCCTTCCTTTCAATATAAATCAAGCCATCAAAATAATTTTAAGTATTATGACTAAAAAACATGCCAAGGCAATAAATAGTAATTGTAGAATATTTTTTCAAATTATGTATTTCTCTGACACCTGTTACTTTGCCTCCCAGAAAAGAACCTCTACCTTGGGGTGACTTTTGTCACTTCTCTGTGCCCACTTATTAGCCCTTGACCCTGGCTTCTAGGCCTCACGTGGTTTTGTGGGTGCCTCTTCTCAGTCCACATTGAGTTCCAGTGATATGGAATGCCCACCTTCAGTAGAGGGACATAATTGATAACAATCATAAAAGCTGCGTACCACTTTATTGTTTTTCTCTTCATTAACTTTGTAAAATGAATAGCCTTAAAAGCATGGATGAAATAGCAAATTGTTACTTTCAAGTAAATTCAGCATAAAAAATCTTTTAATGTTATTTTATTGCTTTGTAAATGAGTAGATTAAATATTTCATGCTTTAGTGACGCACAGCTTAAAAGTTTTAAACAATAATATAAAAATACAGTACAGAGCATAAATAAATAATGTCTTTTCATTTCTAACAGATTTTGAAATGCTTGACATTAATTATAATTTCACCAGAATAAGAAGCACAAGATCCATTTGCCAATGTTATTTAAACCCACACAATGATATTACATAAGACTCAGTTAAGGGATCAAATCGAATCAATTGCTTGTGTTAAATAAATAAGAATAGGTCAGACACCTGTTCCAGGTTTTACTGGGTATTTAAAAAGCTCTTCTGCAATCCCAAAAAAGTTTGAAAAGTTCATAACGAAAGCACCTTCATTTTAGCACAATATTTTGATTTCTTATGAGAGCTTCAAAAAAGCATACATGTACCTATATATTTCAATCAATCTTAATGAAAGGGGCCATATAAGCCTTATATTAATGCACCATCTGAAATAGCTTAGGGTATACAGTGTCTTGAATTTCAGTATTCAAGTATTTAAGTTCTATTAAGTTATGTGATACCTCCCAAATGTTTCCTAAAAGCTCTCATATTAGTTGTTAGAATAAAGCTATTTTAAAAAGAAATGCTAAGTTTCTGAAACCAAATTTAATGTAATTTAGAGGCCTATTTGTGGGTATTTATGTGTGATAATTTATGTTAACTTAGCAGAAATTTTTAAATATTAAAGGAGTTCACAGAAAATCTCTTAAGAGGCTTAGGATTGCTGACTAGAAACTCATGAGGATCTTCACGTATTTACCATTGCTGCTTACATTTACCAGGGGAAAATTAGTTGGTCTAAAAATTCAAATGTGTATTTTGGAAAATTAAAATTGTATTATTTTCAGTCTACCTCTGTATGCATTTTATGGGGTGGGATGGAGTTGGGGAACACCTTTCCAAGCAGAAGATTTAGTTAGCTCCATGAGAATGTGCTCACATGGGAGCCACTAAGAATCCTGAGAAGGAGGAATGGACATACTCAGAGGAGTACAGGCCATTTGACTCGGCATTAGGCAGCTGAAGCCAAACCTGGTCATTTTCTGTGAGATCGATTATGGCACTCCCTGAAGCCTGATCCAGGTAGCCTTTGGTATACTCATCATAGGTGTACATTATGGGGGTGCCATTCTTATATAGACCTACCCAAACATGAGTCCCTTTCACATGCACATGGTAGGAGAAATAGTATATTCCTGGTATCCTACAGGTAAAGATTCCAGTTCTTGGGTCATAATGCTGTTGCCTGTTATACAAAATCTTATCAAATGGGATGGGAGCACCTATTGCTGGATAGGCTTTGGAGAGAATAACAGTAAAAGCAGACACAGGCATTCCTGTTACTCCCTGGTTGGCACTAACAAGAGGCATCCCAGAAAGACTGGGCCTTTGTCCTGCCTTTATAAAGCCCTCGGGCATGACTGCTTGGCCTGGGGGCCCGGGGGGTCCTGGAGGCCCCGGGAGACCAGGCTGTCCATCATGGCCTCTTGGACCTGGAGGCCCTGGTGGTCCAGTGGGTCCATTGAGGCCCTTAGTTGCTATGCCAGCTGGACCAGGAGGACCTGGATTTCCAGGATCACCTTTAGATCCAGGGAATCCTGGGATACCTGGTGGCCCAATGGGGCCTCTGGTACCTGGTATTCCTGGAACCCCTCTTGGACCAGCCTCACCATTGTGTCCAGGCACTCCCTTAGCTCCTGCTGGGCCTACAGGGCCTGGAAGACCAGGAGGTCCTACCACTCCAGGGTCACCTTTTGGGCCTGGTAACCCTGGATTACCCTTGGAACCACTGAGACCTGGTTCTCCTGGGTACCCCGGTTTTCCATCTAAGCCGGGAGAACCCCTTGTTCCTCTGGCTCCAGGTTGTCCTGCAGGCCCAACTGGCCCTGTCTCACCCTTAGGGCCTGGGAGACCATGGTTGCCTGGGATGCCTTTTGGTCCTTGGGGTCCCATATTTCCAGGAGGTCCAGTCAGACCTGGCTCCCCAGGATGACCTGCTGGCCCTTGTTCCCCTTTGGCACCTGGACCCCCTGGAAGGCCAGCAGGTCCTCTTTGTCCCTTCATACCAGGTAAACCAGGTTTCCCAAAGCCTGGAGCTCCTGGTGGCCCAGCTATTCCTGGAGCCCCAGGGTGACCTTTTGCCCCTGGAATCCCTGGCTGACCTGGAGCCCCAGCAGCTCCTGGTTTTCCAATGCCTTCTGGTCCTCGTTCTCCAGGAGGACCTTGGGGGCCTGGTGGGCCAGCCTGTCCCCTTTCTCCTGGAAAACCCCGATCACCTTTGATGCCTGGCTGTCCTGGAAACCCATTTTCACCTCTTTTTCCTACTCCAGGAGGGCCAGGTGGTCCCATGGGACCCTGTGGGCCTGGAAGGCCCCTCTCACCTGGGCGGCCAGGAGCACCATACCCTGTTTCTCCTTTCGGTCCATTTACACCAGGGACTCCTGGCACACCCTTTTCTCCAGGAAAGCCCCTGGGGCCTGGGGCACCTACAGGTCCTTGTTGTCCAGGTTTTCCTGGCACAGAAATTCCAGCTGGGCCAGGGATTCCAGGAGGCCCCGGTGGTCCCCGTGGTCCTGGTAAACCAGCCGGTCCAACTTCTCCTTTTGGTCCGTATGGTCCTCTCTCCCCTGGTTTTCCTGGGAGTCCTGGCACACCTGGTTTCCCAGTAGCTGATGGTCCTGGTGGTCCTGGCAACCCTGGCTCTCCCTGGAGTCCAGGACTTCCATAGCCTGGTTTTCCTGGTGGTCCAGAAGGACCTGGGTGCCCTCGAGGTCCTGCAGGGCCTGGTGGGCCGGGAATACCTTGCTCACCTCTTACTGCTACACCTAAAAGACACACCAATATACCACCCAGAGAGGGGGATGATTAGTAACATTAAAGTTGATCAGTGTTTCTCAAAATGTCAAATAGGACAGGGTGGTGCGGTGTCATTCATTCCATACTAGTCTTAGACCAAGCTTAAATAGGTCTGGATAATTCATTTTACAGTGTTTTAAAATTATTGCTAAAGAGAGAGTTTTCCATGGCTACCACTTTCTTTATAACCTGATGATCTAAGATAAGTTGACATTGAAGATTTCTTCAGAATAAGAGTAAAGTGGACAATTTTTCACATTTATTTTGGAAAAATCATCTACATAGGTAAGAAAAAAAGATATTTGACAGAAAAGGAAGAGAAAGACAAGTGGAAAATAAATAAGAAAAATTTATAGAGCTGTAAAGATTTTTCCTCACAAAAGCTATCCTGGAAGACATAAATGAGTAATGGAATTAATTCTAATTTACATTTGCCACACCCTGCTGAATACTTCAGATTTAGGCTGATTTTTTTTTAAAACTTCAGAATATGTTGTGTTTTTTTTTATTCTTTTCCTTATTGACTTAAAATTGAAACAAAGAATTAGTTAATCAGATATAATGGGTGAGTATATAAAATAGGATTAAAGTGTTTGTCTAAGTGCAAATTAATGTTGTTTGATTTTATAAAGCTATGGGTTTAACTGAACTACTTCTGATGGGCTAAACTTAAACTCAGTGATAACTTATTTAGTACCTGTGATGTGAAAAGGCCACAAATGTGGGAAAGCACAAGTTGTGTCCTATGGAGGATTCAATCCTAGAGTGAAATGAGTGACTACGTAACAAGAGCTTTTTAAGAGGTATCCCAGGCTATTTTGGTCACTCAAAGGTGGGTTGTAGCAGGGTACTGCAGGCATTAGGGAAGTGTTACCACATTAGTCTTTTGACATTAATCTTCATAATCATCTACATAAAATTTTCTTCTTTTATCAGGGAAATTCTTAAATAGTTAGCCAAGATGACATAAAGTTGCATGTGATTTTTAATATTTACTACAGAATTTGTATTAAAATTGTTTTCTGTTTATGTTCAGAAACATAAGATGCCTACTTACTATTTAGATTCTTAGGTTGTTGAAAAACTGTTCATAGTAATATTGACTTAATGATGTAATAGTAGTTGGATAGGTTGCTTAAATCCTGAAAATCATTTATGGCCTGACTTTTTTTTTTTTTTTTTTTTTGGCAATGTGGAGTATTAAATCCAGGGCCTCATGTATCCTATAGCTGTGACTTTTGAGTCACATTTGTTTAAAAAAAAAATAGTGGACTTAAATCCTAAATCTTTAATAGCTTAAAAACTCAAAATGCAGGCTAAAATAGAATTATTATCAAATGAATTGAAAAGAATTGTAAATTGCCTTTGAAAGCATTTTGGAGTATTAATTCCCTTGAATCATTAGCTGTCAGTACATAAACATATTAAAATTGAAAAAAAAACCTCTCATATTAATTGACTGATATATAAGAAATAGTTAGCTAAGAGTAGGTACTAATTTCTATTAGGTAGAGCTGTAGAGGTCTTCCTGAGATTTAAAAAGCATTTGACCTATATAAAATATAGAACAAATAATTGAACTAAATATGCTGAAATAGGAAGATATTTGTTTTAGATTTAGGAACTTTTGTATTTTTAGTAATTAGTTATATTTCAGTTTTCAGACATTTAAACATATAGCTTTTCCCATGGACTTTCAGAAACTTACAACAGGAAAAAGATTAATATGAGAAATTAATTTATGGACATTTCCATATATTAACACACATTTCATTCACTGACTTTAGTACATGTTCATGATGGATCTATATGTAAAACTGGATTTAGTATATTACAAGTAGAATAGGTGAATAAGTAAGGGATTTCTTAATGGTTTGGAATAAAATAGCATTTTTAATGCAGACTATATTAGTTAGGGGTTTGCTTCAGAATCTGGCTATAAGGATCATGTTCATACTGAAATAATTGTCCAACTAGAAATCTGTTGCACTGCTAAAAGAGGTAAACATATCATATCTTATTGAAAATGATCGTATTGAGCACCTTTTAAGGCCAGAACTCCAATAACAGGGTGATCTGTGTTACTTGAAATGTTGCCCTAATGGTTCTAAACCTCTTGGTGTAAGAAAGAATTTGACTTCTATTGAATCTCTGGAGCCCCTGTTTGTAGCTTGCAAGATGAAAAAACAAGATTAGGGTGGCACCATCCTTAAGGAAAAGTGACAACCTACTAATAAGTTTCTTAAATGTCCACAAACTGAAATAGTGGTTGGTTGTGTCAGAATGTGTTACCTGCGTCTGCCTAGCAGCTGTAGAATCCTCTGCAGCATGATTTAGTAGTGTTTAATGGATCCTCTTTTAGCCTGTGCTGAACATATGTGCCTAGGAATTACATATGAATTCTGAATTTCTGTTATCAGTTTAACATTTTCTTGTAATGCATTAGTGCCTGCCGTGTGGGTGATAATACGTTTGATTTTCTGTCTTATGTTATCAAAAAGAGACCAAGGAGGATTTAATGTTAAAGGATAGCTTCTGAAATTCTTATTTAATAAGGTGTTTTCATTTGTTCTACAAAAATAGCCAGGATGTTCAAGTACTTTAAGGTGGGAAGATAAAAATAGGTTTAACTTTCTACAATGGTGCATTTTATTTTTAATTCAAGATTGTTTATTATGATTTTGGTAAGGTATTTAGAAGTCTGAATTTGTGATCAGAGAGTACTGAAACCATTGTTGCCTGTCATAGCATTTCACATCACATTTGTTGCTTCAAGTGAGTTGCTTCATGTTCCTTACCTTTTACTCTTTCTTTCCTGGCTTTTTCTTTCTCCTAATTTATTTATATTTTAATACATTCAATAATATCTGTTGTGCCTCTGTTTTTAAATATTAGGCTTCCTTTCATGAAATACTCGGTTTCATCTTTCTTCTCAACAAGGCCATTTGCTTAAATTGGTTGTTCCCCAAAACATATTATTTAAAGTTTATTACAAATGGCTTTAGCTTTATGTACAGGACAGAGTATATAACTAAAATGAAAAAAATATTGTGGAAAGGGAACCTGAAGCCTGCAATCGGTTTATATTGTCCAGTTGATGTTTTCTAGGCAGTTTGTATTAGATGCTGTCGAGTAGAATTAGTGAGGATAAGGCCTTGTCATTGCTCTTTGAGGATTTCGTAGTATTTTATATATATGTATATATATATTATCTCATTGCTCTTCCCAGTAGCAGAGAAAGCCATACAGATGAGGAATAGATTCAAGAGGAAAGTTAAAATTTATCTAAGACTATGCCAGTAAAGTAGTATTCAGAACTAGAAGTACTACTAGTAGTTTATTAGTATTGTAATAATAGTGAAACATAAGGCACCTGACAGGTATTAACTCTCTTGATAACCTTCACGGCAGCCCTTAGAGATCAATCGCTCCTTCTTGTTTTACAAATGAAGAAACTAAGGCACAGGGTGGAAAAATAACTTACCTGAGGTCACGCAGCTAGTACTGTGCATTTAACCACTAAACTATATGGGATATATAAATAGCTATGAGGATTGCTACTTCATTTTCCTGTTTAGCTTATTGAAACTTATTGTGTATATTTGTAGACTAGTTGAACGTGTTTTAAAAGTAAATGTGTGATTAGAACTGTTACTCAGTGGTTGAGCGCTTGCCTAGCATGCCTGAGGCACTGGGTTGGATCTTCAGCACCACATAAAAGTAAATAAATGAAATAAAGGTATTATGTCCATTTACAACTAAAAAACATTAAATAAAAAAGTAAATGTGTGTAAGTATTTAGATATATTAGCCTTCTATTCTCTTTGTGTAATTATTTTTAAATATTTTAAATTTACTTTGGTTGAATTATTATATTTGGATTATGGATAGTTATTTGTACAAAAGTATCATTCCAGGGAAAAAACTTCATATTAAAAGTCCTTAATATTTTTCTGTTTTATTTATTATATTTATTGTACAAGGAGTTTTGTTCTTCATCCACAAATTATTTTGTTGTAATTTGGACTAATTTAGGAATTTTCAATAGATAATACCAGAGTTGAAAGCATTTTGTTAAAGACATCATCTTTAAGATTGTAGAAAGCAACAGCCAGCTAGCTACTAGAGCAAAATATGCAATTCAATTTACCTTTACTCTTTATGGTGTAGGGAATGAAGAACTGGGTCTTGGTGTTGGGTGGTGGGCCTTTTATGCCAGTGGGTGTTTGGTATCGCTCAGCATAAAACACTCCATGAACCAAATTCAAGGACATTAGCAGCAAAAGGGTGATTTGTGGCAGCATATTCTCAGGTGGATTCTGGAAAACAGAAAAGAATTATTTCATATAGCTTTGTATTGACCTGTTTCATTTTTCTAACATTGCACAGTTGGAATTCTTTATTTAACTAACTGCTTTTTAACACAGTCCTTTATAAAAATTTCAATATATTTCATAAATTAATGAGAGATAATTATTTAGTTCGGTGAATGTATATCATAGTTATTTGGGGAAGCTATATTCAAGTAATCAAGTAAAAATAAAGTGATTTACAAATAAACATAAATAAATCATCACTAGACAACTATATTAAGTCATTCTGGATCTTAAACATATCCTGAAATATCTAGTAGTTTCTAAATACATTGAAATTCAGATTAGGATAAGTTTGTACAGTATGGATTTCATTAATATTATTTTATATAGACTTATATTTTATATATTTTATATACAAGTAAACCTCTCTGAGTACATTTTAGTAGAAAGATATTTTTTAAAATAATGCACAAGGACCCCAAAGAATTAACTTACTTCAATATTAACTTGCTTCTTTTCAAGCAAGCTAACATGGAATTTTACGATGACCCTCAGTCCATAGACTTACCTGGGTGCTGGCAGTTCTGGAGCTAGTGTCTAGGTGGCTTTCTGAAGCCTTCTCTGCCCAGGTAGGCAGTGCAGAAGATGCCCTCTCCAATGTTGCCCTTAGGTATTTATACAGTCTTCCCCTCACTGCCTGAGGTTACTCTGAGCTTAAGCCCCTCCCCTCAGAGGTGGGAAACACTAATTATGGTGGAAAGTTCTATTAGACAGGCATACAAAATCAGGTTGGTCTCTATTTTTTCTTATTGAAAAATAAACTCTTTGTCTTAAATATATATTAATAGTCTTAACCATACCCATTTTTCTGTAATTTTATTTTAGAAATTTTTACTCTAATGTTAGTTCATGTTGGAATGATGATTCCCCCTTATTATTTTTGAAAAGCATATTATTGTGTTGTTTGTTTGAAAATATTTGGTAATATACAAAAATAGGGGAAGAACTCTTTTGGAGGAGGATGTGGATTTAAACCATCATCTAAATTCTTGAATTATTATATAAAGCCACCAACGTGTCCATTAATGTTCCTAAATTTTTATAAACATAGCTTAGCTCAATTCTTATATATTTATGGGCTTGAGAGAAAAAAAATAAAATGGTGAAATTGTGGGTATGCTGTTTTGCATTTCAGGCTTTTAGTGTAAGTCTTCAGAAGTTAGTAAAAGAAATTTAAAGTGATAATATTAAAATGTTTGAATTTCTTCATTTTAAATACTTAAAAATTTTCAGACAAATGCAGGATATTTGTGAATTTGCTAGTAGAGTTAGCAGTATATTCTTTCTGAAGAATTTAGATTCTTTATTCCCAATAATACACTTTGTTCTCGATATGGCCTCAGATATTCTTGCTTAAATTTGTATTTTACTTTAGAGTTGGAGTAAAGTTTGCAAGAGCCCTTAACTTATATTATGTTTATTTAATCTCATATTATGTTTATTTACATAGGGCTGCTGTGTTTATTTCAGAAATTAAAAAAAAAAATCCTCAAACTTTGCTTTTAGCTTTTTAAAAATACTCTTGGCTTACATCGCAATTTCCTTCAGGGATCTTGTATCATCTCAATTAAAAACATTTTTCCCCCAAAGGTGGAAATAAACATCATCATTGTCAACTTTACTAGTTAGTATTCTCTTTAACAATATTAGAGACTCTTAAAATCAGTTTTCAGGATCCTACAACATCTAATAAAGACAGGAATTTCAGAGACCAAATTTAGCATCTTATTTAATTTTGTCATTTTGGATCCAAGTCCAGTCAGCTTTACAGATAAATGAGATGAGAAGAAAAATTCCAGATACAGAATAGATAATTTTTGGTATCTCCCTAGAATTGAAGTAGTATGGTTGAAAATTGATGTGTGATTGAAATAATGTTTTTTCCCTCTTCCTTTTCCCTCATTCCTCCCCTACAGGCAGTTTCCTGTGATATTAAATAAAGCCTTGTATACTACTTTGCAAAAATGTAAATACAAAACTCATTCACAGTGTCCTCTCTTTCTTTTCTCACTTAAACATTTGTTGATTGCACATTAAAAAAAATCTACATTGTCATGCATGTCTTTATGCAATATGCAGATATACATGAAATATGGCTTTGTGGGGGCGGGTACTAGGGATTGAACTCAGGGGCACTTGACCCCTGAGCCACATCCCCAGGCCTATTTTGTATTTTATTTGGAGATAGGGTCTCACTGAGTTGCTTAGCACCTCACTTTTGCTCAGCCTAGCTTTGAACTTGCAATCCTCCTGCCGACTCGCAGGATTATAGGCATGCACCATCACGCCTGGCTGAAATATGGCTTTTATATCAATTTAGATTATTGACAATTGGATAGTTTATTTTAATCAGTCTCATCATTTGGCAGTTATATGGAATGGTTTTTTAATTATATGAACTCGGCTACATCTGTAAGAAACTACAAAAGATAAGTGAAAGAAAACAGCTGTCTTCCATTTGTTTACAGTTTATTTGGAAAAGATTTGACAAAGTAGATAAGATTATAAGGTACTTTTCAGAGCTAGGCTGAAGAATTTGTTTTGAAAGGAATTATTAGAAATGTGTGCATATTTTAGTATTTTGTGTGTATATATGGTTAAGTGTATGCATGCACACACACAGAGGCACGTTTTTATAATACCATTTGATATTATTCCTGTGAACATTTAGAAGATGGATTCCCAGCCCTACATACCTAGCACTTTGCACCTGTGTAGACCATTTGTTCACTGTGGTACTCTATTTTCAGAACTTTATACCTTAAACTTTCTTGATGTCTGTCTCTTCATTAACAAATAGAAGTTTGAACGAGGTGGTGTCTAAGCTCCTTTAGGATTTAAAATTGGATTTTTCTTGCACTTAAGTATTTGTTCCCCATGGTCATATGGTAGACTTGGCTCTCTTTGGATTGACTTTAGATTTGCAACAAAAAGAAAAAAAAATCATACTAGGTGGTTGTATGTTTTGGGGATATGTAAATATATGTGGGTATTTGTCATTCTATATTCCCCTTTAGCTTTGGGAAATGTGGTGTCTTCGTTGGTAAGCCTTGGACGTTCAACCCTTTTTACAAATAGTGTATTTATTTCAGCACACAGAATCTGACTACTGTTTGCTTTGTTAGTCACATAAGAAGCACTTCTTGTGCAAAACAGATTGTAGAATCAGAATATTTACTAGCCACACCCCACCCAATTGTGTATTTAAAACTATTTTTATTCTTGGTGTTTACTTGGAGCTTTAAGAAGTGACTAGTCTGTGGCTTTATGAAGGAAACTCATTCCATTGAAAGAGTCTTGCTTTGTAAAACCAATTTTCTGAGTGATTTTTAAATCAACTATGAGTGATATTTTTGCACATTGAGCATTTACCTGCCATTAAGTTTGTCTGCTCATTTGTATATCCCTAGGTCATTCATGAGTTCACCAAATATTTCTTGAGTACCTCCTAAGTGTCAGGCATTGGGATAAATATTGGACGAATAGAGTGTATGCCCTAAGGTGTTTACACAATGTTCTCAACCTCTTTTTCCCATTCTCACAGTCCTGAGGAGTATGACACAATTTGTTCAATCTTTGGGGTTCATGAAGATAGTAGTGGTTCAGAAACTCAATTTTGCAAAAACTCCTTAGGCAATCATGATCTACTCCTAATGTTGGGATGTTGATATGGTATAATTAGCAGATTATTAATATTAGTTATTTACCTTTTTGTTGTTTGTGCTCATTTTTTAAACTTTATTATAGGAAATTTTGGTCTTACCTACAAGTGAGGATACTGCATCTAATGAATGCCTGTGTTCCAGTCAATCATTTTAAACTAATCTCAACTCAGTCTACCTTCTATTCATCCCCTCTCAAATTTTGAAACAAATCGCTTATGTTATACTGATTCACCAGTGGATATTTCAATACATTTCTCCAGAGACTAAAAACGCCTTTTCTTTAAAATAGAATATTCATTATATCTAAAAAATTAATCATTTTCTAATATCATCAATGCTTTAGTCCATCACATTTCCCCAGTTATCTGTTGTACGTATGGCATATACCTATATAGACTTATAGACATGTATATATACACAAACATATACATAGATATGTACATGTATATTATATACATACACATATATATTTTTAAAGAATCGATTTATTGGGCTGGGAGTATAGCTCAGTTGGTAGAGTGCTTGCCTTGTATTCACAAAGCCCTAGGTTCAGTTCCCAGCACTATAAGAAAAAAAAAAAGAATTGATTTGTTATTTGTTTAAATCAGGTTTCCTTAATTGCCATTGACTGATATGTCCCCTTCATCTAGGTTTCTTACCTGCATCTCTTTTTTTTCCCCCTTTGCAACTTATTTGTTGAAAAGCTGGGTTATCTGTCTTGTGCAATTTCCTGCAATCTGGATATTGTTGTCATTTAATTTGCTCCTCTGCTGATTGATAGTTAGACATACAGTGTTGCTGTCATTCAGGTTTGAAACACACATACACATACACATACAAATGCTTTTGGCAAGAATATTTTACCAATTTAGAGAGTGTGGTTTGCTATATTTCTATTGGGAGGCCCTTTGTTGCTGGTTCTCTGGTGTTACTAAGTCTAATTACTTGTACTTATTATAAGTTATAAGATGGTGATATTCTAATTTTATCATTCTTCCTTTTTTGTTTCTATTAAAAAAACACTCTGTTCAACTATGGTTATCCTGAGTTATAGTATATATATATGGTTATCCTGAGTTACAGAGTGTGTGTGTGTGTGTGTGTGTGTGAGAATATATATATACACACAGATGTTTTTCCCCATCTTTGGCCAGTAAGAGCCTCTTCAGATTGCTCCTGAGCACTTTTGACATGATCCCAGTAATTTTTATAACTTTGTACTTTTCTTGGCCCAGATCTGTAGTAAGACATTTCTTCACAGAGTGTTACTTCTGTTAGTTTGAAATAGAAGTTAGAAACCACAGTATGGGTGTCTGGCTGTTTGAGTCTCAGGGATGTACCCTGCTCGTGGGTTGATTATCGTTTCTAGGTTTTCAGTGGACAGAGCCAAGAAATTCATGCTTACAATGTTAACTAAATGTAAAAGATAACATGCCATTATCCTGATATATCTAATTCACATTCAGGACCAGAGTTTTTTCTTAATGACCCTGAACTTGTGTGCATACGTCCATAGCCCCACCCAGAGGATCCCAGTTCTCATGATAATAAAGCATACATTTACTTTATTCCATCATCTTCCTAGTTGTTCTGAATATCTATACCAACATACACATCATAATTAAAATTAGTTTAACTTTTAAACTGATTACTTTTATGATTCTCTTTAGTATTTTCGCAAAAGCTGTGTAGTCAAACTACTGTGTTTCAATGTCACTTGAAATGGCTTATTTCAAAATAGATGCTAACCACTCGGTTCATCGTTAGGTTTATTTCATTTTGCTTTCAGGGTTTAGGGATTTTCTTTCCAACTTTAATTTTCTTTTATACTTTGCTAACATATTTGCATTTCCTATGATGTGCTGATAAATGTTTAACATCCACCTTGGGGGTGGGGAAGATGGCCTGCTGATTTCTGTTGTATAAATACTACCACCGTGGCCAATTTGAAGCTACCATGTTAAGATACCTGGCTTACAAAGCACCTGAATATTTACCAAGAACCAGTACGTGCCAGCTCCAGCATACTTTGTATATTTCCTAGGTCAGATTTATAAAGTAAGAAAATTTCAGAGTAGTCTAGCTTCTGTTACTCCGCCTCCTCCTCCACCCCTCCTCCTCCATTCCTCCTCCACCCTTCCTCCTCCATTCCTCCTCCACCCCTCCTCTTCCATTCCTCCTCCACCCCTCCTCCTCCATTCCTCCTCCTCCTCCTTTTCCTCTTTTCCTCCTCCTCCTCCTCCTCCTCTCCTGTCTACCCTGTGTTTCAAAACCTTCCTTCTATAGATTATATAACTGTTTTTTAAATTTGTTTTATTAATGTGTGTGTGTGTATGTGTGTTTAAATGAAAAATAGAAGGGATACCAGGGATTAGAGGAAGAGGACCATGGGGAGGGAGGAGGGGAGAAAAGGAGGAGATTCTGGGAAATTAAATAGATCAAATTATGTTATGTGCATGCACAAATAAGTAATAATCCCAATATTGTGTATAATGATAATGTACCAATAAAAAAATAGGAAAAATGTGTTTAATTTATCTTACTATTAAAATATTTATCATTCTTATTTCCTCCTTATTTTTTAGGTAAATGGCATCTATGCATACTTTATTTTGCTGCTAATGTGTAACAGTTTATCTTGGGAATCATTGCATAAGATTATATAAAGAGGGTCTGTGTTCTTTTTTTACAGCTTCATAATACTACATTGTATGGATGTACCATAGTTTTCTCAACCATTGCCTAATTGGTATTCATCTCTATTATTTTCTGACCTTTGCTAATTCAAGTATTTTTACAGTGAAAAACTTTGTTTATGTAAGCTTTTTGTCTGAATATCTTTGGAAGACATCCTTAGAATTAGAATTTGTGGATCAGCAAGTAGATAAATAGTTTTGTTAGGTATCAGTATGTTTCTTTCCTTAGATGTGTTATTTTTCATTTCTACCAGCAATATGTGAAGCTGCCTGCTTTTCTTCAGCCATATCAACTGGATATGTTGTTCAGATTTGGGTGAACTTTTAGATTTTTGCCCACCTTAGGGGTAAAAATTGCAATCTCAATTTAGTTTAATTTTTATTCTTTTTACAAAAATCTTGGTTGAGCATCTTTTTGTATAATTAAGACTATATCTCTAACACACTTTTCCTGAAAGTGTTCTATAGCTTAGGAATCTAAACCTCTGCTCTGTGATATAGTGGGCACATATTTTTCCAGTTTCAATTTATCTTTTTAATTTACTTCTGAGGATTTTTTTTTACATTCAAAATTTTCTTTTAAGGTTCATAAAATTTTGATTCAGAATATTCTTCTTCTTTCATAAGCTAAGAATGATAAAGGATGTTAAAGGTCATCTGGATCACTCATTTTATTCATCAGCTGGGGAAAACTGGTTTCTCTGTTATGCGTGTTTTCATCCCTAATGTTTAATTGAGTTAAATTTCTGAAGTGAGGATCTGTTGGTGAGACAGCCCACTGAGGGAAAATGCCACAACTAAGCTTGTGTGTTCATCCCTGTGTCCAGCAGGACACTGACTTTCTGTTTCTCTGATCCATCATCCTTTTACCAGTGGAAATAACAGAAGTGGCCCGAAGTTCAGTTAGGGCACTCCAAGACCCTTAGCTTCCACTACCACTGTGCTGTACCTCATTCCTTTCGAAAAACTGTAAAAGGATATTTGTAGGTGCTCTGACAGAAGCCAGATGCCAGAAGTGATTTGTTCATGTAAATAGTTTGATGTGGTTTAGTGGTTAGATACCTGCTGAGGGCTTGGAAAGAGAAATTCCTGTGTAAAAACAGGTGTTTATGAAAACCCTGGAAACTTCAGGTCAGGTCAAGAAAAACAGAGTCATTTTAAAAATTTGAACAAGGGCTTTATATTCTATTTTTTACTACACATAAATCAAACACTACTTAAAGAGTGCATGGTTTTTTTGTCTGCCATTTAGTGACATCACTTTCTTTCCACGGTTAACCTAGTTGAGTTAAAAATATAGGGCTTCTTGGCCCCTTGACCCCAAACCTTCAAGGATTTTGGCCAATGGTTTCTCTGCCATTCTCTTACTCTGTTTGCATGTGCAGTTCAGTCTTTGCATATAGTCTTCGCTAAAATGGAAGAAGAAATGAGATGGAGTTAAAGTGTTAGAGAAGGTACAGGGTGGCACTCTGTCTTTGAATCTCTTTGCTCCTCTCTTTATTATCATACTTAAGAACAACTTCACAATCACCACCGATAGGATACAAAGGCCTTGTAGGAGAGAGAAGTATCTATAGGGTATGAAGTACCCATAAAGGTTGGGTAGGATCATGGACCATCCTGGAGACATGCTTATACAACTGTTTAGCTTACTAATGTTAACAATTAAAAACAACCCAGGGCTTTTAGTTTAAATAATGCATTGTCTGCTTAGCCTTTGATCAACAACTTTGTTACCTGACTCATGGACCTCCACCCCTCATGTGGACAGGTGCTAGGTGTCTGCTCTTCCTATCATCTGTGGCTTTGGCCTCTGACCCATCAGAGACTCTGGGCAGGTCACCTGGTTTCTTCATTGGTACATCTGTAAATGTCTGCTCACTTTCTTTCAGATTTTAAATATAATTGCTATTTAGAGAATACAGAAAATAAAACTTATATAACATAGAGATATAATGATTATTAATAGTAATATTTTACCCTGTTGACCTTTTTTTAGTTATCCTATCAGTTATCTTTAATCACTTTCCAGTTCTCATACCAATAAGGTTCAAATAGTAGGCATGCAGTATATAATGTTATCCTGTCTTCTGTTACTTTTACCAATAGGGACTTTGAAAGTTGAAAGAAAATACATGTGAAGTGGTAGAGCAGTGCCTACAGGTGCTCAATAAGTATGCATGAGTCTAAGGACCATGCTGATAAGGAAGAAGACATTATATTTGAACCTTTTTATAGTACCGGTACTTCTCAAATGTTCTCCAAACTCTTTTGACCCTCTAGTGCATGCCAGTCGGGATAGATGCTGGGAACCCAGGGCAGGAGCACACCCTGCTATTGATGATCTCAGTCTCATGGAGGAAACACACACTAAACAGTCTCTTATGGCCTTTGCTCTGGCTTTATTTTGTGTCTACATGAACCTGTCTCCCTAAGCATGAAGTGGCATGTTTTCACACTTTATCTTCTTTCCTGAATATAATTCAAAGATTATTGATTTCTTACCATTGAAACTCCATTCTCCACAGACAGTGTCTGTTACCAAGCAGAAACCTCTTAAATATTGCTGAATGAAGGAACAAAGAGCATTAGAAGATCAGATTCCAGTACTTACTGAGTGTTGGTAATTCCCCTCGTGTTTGTGGGCACATGACGGTGTAGACTTTTGCAAGGCACTGGAATGGGTCTGAGTCTTTTCACTGTGTCTTATCTTACAAAAACTGAATTATTATAGAGGCCCCAATGTCAAAAACTGTTTCCAAAAGCAGTTTTCACAAAGTAAAATAACTTCAGCTGCTTCTAATGACTGGGTGCCTTAAATTGTTCTTTTAACTAATGGATGAGAATTTCAGAGTTAAATTTCCCAAGACAGATCTTCTCAAGGATGATAGAGGTCTAGATATCAGAGAGTAGGTATAGATTAAGGGCTAAGATGGAGTTAAAAGGAAGAACAGAGGACTGTCTTAGAAACCTGAACTATACAATTTGAGAGCAATGAATATCTTTTTAGACATGTCTGTGCTTAATTTTCCAATTTTTACTTCCATTCTTAACCTCATATACTTATTGGTGCATCAGTTGATTCAGCTCTTTAATGGTTAAGCAGGTATTATATCCCAGGAAATAAAAATGGTCTCATAAACTAATGAATAGCATCTATTGATTCTTTCCTGCTCCCCTCTTCTCACCCAAATGGAAATGTTTAATCATGCATATTATAAAAAAAAGACAAGATTTCCTTCCTTTTTTAATATTTATTTTTTAGTTGTAGTCAGACATAATATCTTTATTTTTTTACGTGGTGCTGAGTATCAAACCCAGGGCCTGGCACTTGCTAGGTGAGTGCTGTACCACTGAGCCACAACCCCAGACCCAGGATTTCCTTCAGTTTAAGGCTAAAAAATATTCTGTTCTATATGCAGGTGCCCTTGACTTACAGTGGGATTATATACTGATAATGCCATTGTAATTTTAAATATCATAAGTCAAAAATGTACCTAACTCACTGAGCATTATAGCTTAGTTGCATAGTACATGGTAGAGTACTGAGTGGCTGACTGGGACCTGTGGCTCTTTGCCACTGCCCAGAATCACAAGAGAGGATTGTATTGCATTTCACTAGCTGGGGAAAGATCAAAATTCAAAATAGAGTTTCTATTAAATGCATATTACTTTTGGACCTTCAAAAGTAAGAAGTTGAATGTTTAACCATTGTAAGTCTGGGACCATCTGTATATTAACTTTTATTGCTGTTAATTCAACATTTTGCTGTGCTACATATTAGACTGTTTGATTTATAATTTTTTAAGATAAGTGACCATTTTATAAGCCCAGAAAATAAGTAATTTATTTACAAAATTAACTATGATAAATTCATTTTCACTGTAATCAAGTAAAGATTAATACTAAGCTGGGCACTGATACATGCCTGTAATCCCAGCAACTTTAGAATCTCAGGTGGGAGGATCACAAGTTTAATTCCAGTCTCAACAACTTAGTGAGACCTTGTCTTCAAAATAAAAATTGGACTGAGGACTTAGCCCTGGATTTAATCCCCAATAACATCAACGATAATAATAATAATGTGTCATTTATCTTAACATTGCTGAATTTATAGTAACACTTGATTTTCTCTAATAGATATTAATCTAGAACAATTAGTAAGATATTTATAACCTTCTATAAATATTCAGAAGTGGGTAAAATTACTTAAACCTTTTTATAATTTGAGAAAAACAGACTGGGAGCTTTTTATTATGATCTTTGTCATTATCAAATAGATATGGACATTTGTATTTTTATAATAAGGATAATCAATTGTATCAGCCATTCTCCATTCAGAAATATGGATTTCCTGGGATTTTATGTAACTGGAATTCTTATTTTAATAGAAAGTATGAAATTGAATATTAAATATAAACTTAAAAGAGAACATCAATTTTCATTCACATATACTGAGCTGCTAAATATATTTATTGAATTTGTTTTTCCTGGTTTTCTATATTATTTTAAAAATAATTCTAAGTTTAGAACTCAAATATTTGGGTGTATTTAAATTAACCTTGACTTCCAATAAACTAGTAAATGGACTCTTAGAGTTTATTTGTAATCCACTCCAGACTTGGGGACAACTGTTTTTTAGACTTCACACCATTAATATAGTCCTTAAGGGAAGGGTGTGATAGCAGAAAGTAAACCAGGAGTGGCAAGCCAGTGGTATTTGTCCCTGATGACTCCGAGCTCCTTCACCCCATCCCATTGGCAAATACACAGGATGGAGAATGAAGCCGCTGTTCTGCACGTAGTTAGAAGGAAACTTTTTCAAACAAGTGCTCTTAGTCTAATGGCATTGACTGTCCTCTGTAACAAACTTTTTGGAAACTTGCCCAGTGGTGGAGAGGTAACCCAAGGAAAAAAGATTCCGTTGGACCATGGTGTTAAAATATTCTCAGGACAAATGAATGCACCTGTTATAGGTTTAATCAGATTGACACGTAAGAAAAGGAATGTGTTTAAATGTCAGCAAAGTTATAGAACATGGAAACTATATGTTTGAGATGTTATAATGGATTAAAATTATCCCTCTTGCTCTTTAAATGCTCCCTCTTACTCTACAAAGTGTTGTGTTATGGAGGACATAATTGCTTACTACTAAATGTCTCTAAATGAATTGATAATTGTTGATAATTGCTTACTATTAAATGTCTCTAAATGAATTTGTTCAGAAAGATGAGATATGGTTAAAAGAATGCACCACAAGATATCTGGCTTATCAACATCATCTTTTCTGAGTTTAATACTTCTTTGATATGAAATTCTAAAAAAAAAAAATACCAATCAATGGTTAAAAAAGAAACGCTGCTTTTCAAAATGAAAAACTTTCTCTGGTCTTATATTACCCCTTAATAAAGACATTGGTGATATCATTGTTTAATGACAGATTCATAAGCTTCACTTTAAGATATTAAAGTAGATTCTTTGTCATTTTATTAGAAGTCTTGCTGTTATAAATTTATGATTTATTCTTGAGATTATTTTCTCTTCATTTCTTACCTAATAATTATTTATTTATCATGTTACATAATCCACTCAGTATTCTATACCTTTCTTTAAATTATTCCAAGTGATCTAAAAATCAGATTTACACTTCTCACCCTTAATAAAATATAAAAATAACCTTTTTCATTTTATACTTATTATTTTTAGTTTTTTAGCAGTCCTGTCTCTTATTTAGATACTATTTCATCTTTATCAAAAATTGTGTGGCTGAGCTGAAAATTTTTATTTGTAAACAATCAAGTAGAACTTTTTGTACCTTTTCAATTTCTTTTAACATTTCTGTGATGGTTATCTGAGAACAGTGGACAATTGCCTAGAGTTTTGTGTTTGTTTGGTAATTACTTTAATTTGGTATGCAGTCTAGCTTTTCCACAGTGCACTGTATCAGACAGATGTTTTCCCCTATGTACTTCTGGGAGCAGCACAGCAGAGAGGGATGTCCTCTTCTTCCCCATAGGTTAACATGAGCACACTTAACAGCCACGTGTTCCATGTCCTGGCTTGTTGATCATGTTTTTTCAGTTAGTACCAATAAAAAAAAACTTTTGTATTTTGTGTGGTGGGCAGAATATGAAGCAAAGAGAGTCCCTGGGATAGGATAAGGAAATGTAGGTAATCTGAGATTTGAGTCTAGTATGTGATTAAAGGAATCAATCAAATAAAACATTTTATCTAAGATAAAGAAAAATGTTGACTGTGTACTTTTTGAGTAGATGGCATCAAGTGTTGATTTTAGATTACTAGACAGACTTGATCTTGCCTTATCCTCTCAGGTTCAGCTTAAGGGGAGGAGAAGGAATTTCTCTGAAGTTATGTGACATAAATAAATAAATAAATAATTGGAGTTGCCTCACACAAAATGACTGAATGAACTCGCTTTGGGTTATAGAATTATATTCCAAAAATATAACATTTTAAATAATTTTTTGAAAAAGAAAGTAGCCATTTGTTTTTATTGCAACTTACAGAACACACCATTCAAAGATTGCCTCCTCTTTGGTGGATATGAATATAGTTATAGATAACAGTAACAGTAACCCTACAATTATACTTAATTTACATTTTTTGCTTGCGATCATTGTTGTGAATATTGATTTTCATTGTACTCAGGAAATGTGGACATTTAATTAATAGAAATATTATATTAATGTGTTATATGTAGTATTAATGTGTTATATGTATTTTTTCATTGTATCGGTTTTTTGTTAGGGAAGAAAAAGGAAATTGAATAGTTCATATACCAGACTCATTAATAACTAAAATGGTTTTTTGAGGAATTTTTTGTTTTTCTCATTTTTCTTTAAGGAAAGAAGCAATTTGAGCCAAGTAATGTTTAATACTGAGATATACTTTAGTATACTGACTTTTTTAAACTATATTTTGAGTGATTGATTTTATAGGCAGTTATTTCCATAAGCAAATCAAAATGAAAGAATAATAAGGATCTAGCCTAAGAAACATTTTCAATAAATAAATATTGCATGACACTAATTTATAAGTTAAAACTTATTCTATGGAGTCAATTCTTTTTTTTTTTTTTAATCACTAAAACATACTAAACATTTAAGTGATGGGAATTGACCATTTTTCACATATTTTTTCAAAGTGTTTGAATTTTTAACTTATTTCACATGTCACAAATTTTTCTTTGTTATAGGACAGGTACATAATCCATGGATGAATGCAGTGGATGTTAAGTCAATAAAGTTCTCAAAGTTTATTTTGCTAGGCAGGGCATTAGAGGGTAATTATACATTTGGTTTTGAATTTGAAGGTGTAGATGATATTATTAGTAAATTCAACACAAATTACTTGGTGACTTAAAAATTTTTTAATTAAGATTTTTTTTCATAATAGCTTGGTCTGTTTTTCTCACTGTGAAATTTCAGAGTATTGTAAGCCATTTCTATATACTTACTTATGCTTCTTCCCAGTATGTGTGACAGGAAATCAAACAGACGTTATGTCTTTACTGAACTGACTCTGAATTTTTAGGATTATAATCTCTAAATTATTTCCACGCCAGTATTAACAGAACACTAACCTATTCAAAAAGCTTCTTTAGTAGAATAAATAAGTTGAGTCTGAGATGGAGCTTTCAAAACAGTGTGTTATTTGAATAGTGAAGTACATAGCACTGTCACTTTTAACAAAGGTGAATCAAAGGACAGCCGTCAAGGGGTATCTAGATTTTAGTGAAATAATTATTTTCCAAAAGTGCCCAAATGCCTACTGCAGATGCTGAATTAAAAAAGAAAAAGTTGAAGTTAATGTTGATGTAACAAATCCTTGTGGAGGTTTGAGGTAGAACCTTTGAATCTGAAATCTCCAGTACAGTAAGTATTGAAAGTTATGGAATCAGAGCTTGAGGATTCAAATAGAAGTCTTTTTAAGCAGTCCCCTTTCTTTAGAGATAAAGAAATTGAGATAAGGAATTTGAATTACACAAAGAATCAGGATTAGGACTCCAGGCTTTTTATCTATAGTTCCTGCCCCGCCTCCCCCAACACACACACAGGTAGATATAGTTGCATGTGTTGGCATTTGTTATGGCATTATTCTCTATATTATTTCCCTTTGATGCTTGCCTCCAGGCTATGGGAGCAGCAGAAGAGAGGCATGTGGACTGTGTGCATTGAGACTTAAGAGTATAAGAGCTGGATTGTGTAGTTTTATTGGCCCTGTCATAGAGGCTGATCTTTTACAAAGGCAACAAGAGGCCAAAACTTGAAGGAGTTTTGTAGAAGAGTGACCTAACTAGATGAGTATTGTAAAAAGATAACTCCAGGCTGCATTATGGAGAGCATAATGAGGGAGTCAATGGTCAGGATAAGAAAATGATGTCTTAGATTAGATGGGGTAGTGGAAATGGAGAGAAGTAGCTGGATGAGAGTGACTTTTAGGTACTTTTGCTTTTAGAGATTGAGGCATTAATCTATCAGTACTTGGTAAGTTTATTTTTATCTGAGATTATTTGCTATTGTTTTTTGTCAGATATTATGATTTAATAGAATATCAAAGTTGAGATAATCAAATGTGAATTTGGGAATACTACCAAAATTATATGTCATATATACAGCATTCACATTTAATCATTATATAAGTTGATTTAGATACTCCGATTGACATTTAAATTTTAATGAGTAGAAACATTTCATGTTATGTGATTTTTAGGACTTTGATAAATGAGTGAATAAGATGGCATTTTAATACTATAGCATTTAAAAATGGTATCTCATTGATTGAAATCTTGACATCTCTGGATTTATATATCTTTCTGGGTTTGCCCAGGGATTTGAATTTGCAGCTCCTAATTGCAATTTGTTTCACTAGCTTGCTCCTCTTTTTCCTTTGGGCAGTCATCCAGGCCAGCCTTTGTTTCTGCACCAGCTACTTGTATGCTGACCACCCACTCTTGCATCTTTAAAGACACTGTGTGAGCCTGTTGATGAGCACATCAGCTTCTTGGCTCACATTCATATGTGTAGATACCTTTTGACAATGCATGTTTTTCTTGGGTAATTTTTTTCAAAATAAATTTTGAAGAAGGAAAAATTCTTTGTTATACTGCTTCTGATTTATATCTTGTAACTGATTGTATTGTTAAAAGACCCACATTTTATTCCCTTCATTTATTTATTTACTCACTTGAAATATATTGAGCACTTACCTGCTATTCTTATTTAAGTTTGTTAATATCAGGTTATAAATACTTAAGTAATCTATATATGGTCTGTGGTATATTTTAAAATTCATAGTTATTTAGAGAAAGCAATACATATAAATATTGAAAAATATGATATTAGATTGTTAAATTTAGGGTTAGGTTTATGGATACTGTGTTAGAAATTCTTACTTTATATCCTTACATCATATTTGTAATGCAAATAAAGACTATTCATTTTAATTTGTCTAAAATGAAAACCAGCTTAGACTATCACAGCAAACAAACTTTCAGTTTAAAAAATAGCAACAACAGGGGCTAGGGTTGTGGCCCAGTGGTAAAGTGCTTGCCTGGCACATGTAAGGCACTGGGTTCAATCCTCAGCGCCACATAAAAATTAAAAAATAAAATAATGGTATTTTGTCCATCTACAACTAAAAAACATTTTTAAAAAATATTTATTTTTTTAGTTTTAGGTAGATACAATATCTTTATTTTTATGTGGTGCTGAGGATTGAATCCAATGCCTCACAAGTGCTAGGCGAGCACTCTACCACTTGAGCCACAACCACAGCCCATAAAAAAAATAGCAACAACAAAATACTTCACTATAGCTTGTGGATAATAACTGTTTTCTTGATTATTGAGACATTTTTAAGCTGATAGTTTTGCTTCATTAAATATTCTTTTGTTTCTGGAACACCATCATATTTATTTTGGCTTCTAAAAGCTTTGTGAGGACACGTTATTCGGGCAGTAATTGAAGCCAACTTCATTGAAAACAACTATTTTATTTTACTGAGTTCTCTTGACTAAGATGCAGGATTACAGTGACCTGGTTGATTCTGGCGTGCTCTTCCTTCCAAAGGACACGGAGAAATGGAAATTTTGGAGGAGAAAGAATGAAGTTTGTATTTCATAATCTCCTTTAAAAGGAGGTACTGTCTTCATTTTCATTGTCATTCAGTATAATTGACTTCTGAAATGTTTGTGACAAACGAGTTTCAAGGTTCAGAATTTGAAATAAGAGTAGATGATTGGAAGACAGAGGTGGTAACTATTTGGTTTTTCTTCATCTAATGATGATGAACGTTTTAACTCAGTGTGGCAGCTTCAATTGACTGGCTTCTTTTACCACTTAACGTCCATGCCTTTCATGCTGCCTCTGCTTCTTCACCATGAGTATACCCTTTGTCTCATTTCAGAAATGAGGAAAACACATTAGATGATTTTTTTGTCCCTCTCCCCTCTACGTCTGAAGTCATGTGGCATGGTGATTACCCATACCACTATGTCAGAGAGTGAGCTCTCCTGCTGTTTCTCCAAGGTAGTCTTACTGCTGTTTACAGGATTCATCCCCCTCTGCCTCACATGACTTTGATTCTCTCTGCCATCTTCAGCACATCCTTATTGGATCTTGGATCTTCAAGTCTTTGCATGCTATAAAACGAAGAGAATCCTCCTACCACCTACAGTTCCTTCTCTTTCTTCCCTCTCTCCCCTCACAGCAGTCCTGCTTCCTCAGATTATCCAATATTTTTGTTTCTTTGTTTTTTTGTGTTGTTGTTGGTTTTATTACTTTTTTTTTTTTTTTTACAACTCTTAATATACCACCATTCTGGTTTTGTTTTGTGTTTTTTGTTTGTTTGGTACCAGAGATGGAACCCAGGAGCGCTTAACCACTGAGTCACATTCCCAGCCCTTTTTTTTGTTATTTTGAGACAGGTTCTCATTAAGTTGCTTAGGGCCTTGCTAAGATGCTGAGGCTGGCCTCAAAGTTGGAATTTTCCTGCCTCAGCCTCCTTAGTTGTTGGGACATACAGGTATATGTCACTGTGCCCAGTTCACCATCCTGTTTTTCATAAGGTCAACCAGAAACTTCAGATTGCTGCATCCAGCAAACTGCTTTCATTAGCCACATTGCCATTGCCATTCTTCCTACATTGCACTTTGTGAGTCATCCTTTCTCAAAACTCTTTCCTCTCTTGGATTTCTTCCTACCCCTCTCCTCCTTGGTTTCCCTGTCAACAATGACTTTTTTTTTTTTTTTTTTTTTGGTCTTGTTTCCTGAATTAATTTGCTACTCTAATGAATATTGGGATTGTTAAAGATTCTATATTTGGTCTTCTTCTTTGTACTATAGGAACTACTTAGATTCTCAAGCACATTTGTTTTTTGTTTTTTGGTTTTTTTTGGTATTGGAAATTGAAGCCAGGAATGCTTGACTACTGAGCTATAGTCCCAACTCTTTTTATTTATTTATTTTATTTCTATTTATTTATTTATTTTATTTTATTTATTTATTGAGACAGGGCGTCCTCTTGCTTCAACCTCTGGGATTACAGGTGTGTACCATCACACCCAGTTCACAATTATCATAACCTCATTCTTGCCATATACATGGGACTTTTTTCCATATGTGGTCTCTACCTAGGATCACTTGCATCTTCTCCAATCTCTTATTTCCAGTGTCATATTGGAAATGCATTAGATAAAGGTTAGGAGTTGGGAGACTATTAGAATCTTGCTGATAAAAGGTGATAAAGATATGTAGCTAAACTCAGGAGTCCCAGAGGAGATAGAGAAGGTAGGAGTTTACAAGATGTAGTAAGGAGATAGGCTGCACAGGATCCTACTTTCTAATTAGGGGAGTAGAAATAAAGGAATGACTTTGAGGTTTTCAGTTTGCTTATTTGAAGGTTTATATCTCTAGTCATTAAGATACAGAGGAGAAGAAAATGAGTCAGACTTTCAAAGATGATGATTCTGTTTTTAGATATGTGGGTTAGAAGTATCTGCTGGACCTCAGTTGTTTGTTTGACTGTGTGGGCTTACAGTTTCAAAGAGGGATCTGGCGTGGAGATGATAGATCCTATGCACAGACAGACGTGAAGACTTGAGAGAGGACACACAGCATAGAAGGTGGGAAGAGGCTAATGTCATGCTTGCCCTAAACAACATAGATTCCCCACCCCTTCTGTGGCCGTTTCTCCATGTTTCCATATGTAGAATTTGTTGTAACCATGGCAGATTACTTGAAAGTCTCTTAATGTGCCATATTCTTTTCCCTTTATCTTTGTATACATAGATCATTTTGTCTGAATACCTCACTGTCCATATGGTGAATCCTTTCATCTTCTACAGTTTAACCCAGAAAATATCTCCAAGAACCTCTAGTCAGGTTTCAACATTCCTTTGCCTCTGCTCTCACAGCACCTATGGTACTGCCTTCTACATTGCTTGGTGCCTTTTATATATCAAGCCCCATTCCAACCAGACCACATACCCAGCAAGCTTATGACTTGTGTTGGCAAGTGTAGGTAGGGCTGAATCTACTTATTTGTCAGGGTAATTGAATTTTTGGTAGGATGTTTTATAATTACACATTTCATTAAAATATAATAAAAATAAATTAAGTTAAAAATTATACTTGGCCATGTTAATTTTTAAACAGTTAAAGATCCAGTAAAAAAAATGCTCCTGAGTTATTGATTGGGCTTTGTGAGCTCTCCAAAGGAAAGAAACAGTAAATTTAAACAACCTATATTTCTCCTCCATACTGCTCATGTTGTTTTTAATAGTGTAATAAAATACAGAGAAAGTATTGCTTTATACTTTACCACTAGATGGCTGAACTACATTGCTTTTGGAAAACAAGTAAAATCTTAACCACTTGAAATAGCATAATGTATAACAATTAACCAAGTATGTTTTACTTATAAAAATATATTACAAATATGAATATATGCTTATACATATATACATTCAAATATACACAGAAATAATTTTTAAGTAGTAGAGTTAATTAGAATTAAGAATTTGTAAAAATTTGGTATATTTTAAAATCATATTCTTGCACACAATATATGCAAACATCACCTTTAAAAGTTTCACAGACACCTCAAGGGTGAATTTAGGTCTATCAGAAACCTAATATCAGTTGTCAAATGAGTGCATTTAACTTTATTCTTAAATGTAGTGTTTTTAGAGTCTTTGCAACTGGAATTCAAACTGATAGAAAAAGATAATATTCAGGGATTTTTTTTTTCATTTAAATATTTTGTTCCAATTTTTAAGTGCCTTTGAATCAAGTCTTGTTCATATTTAGGTGCCTCAATTTTTCAGAATTCAGGAATATATTATGTCACACCATGGAAAATTGCCATTATTGTATGTCAAAAATTGGCAGTTCCATATGGTTCAACCTAAGAACTTTCTTATTGTTTTAGTAATTTCTATTTCTGTGTTTTATACAATGTGGGACTAAGTCTTGTTGAACTAAAGTTTTGACCTTGAAAGAATTGTTTTCTTACTTTTTCTGGGGGGGTTTGGGAAGGGGTGTGTGTGTGTGTGTGTGTGTGTGTGTGTGTGTGTGTACACGCAGAAAGAGAGAGAAATGCAGTTTGACAAAATAAGCCTCAGAGGGAAAAATAGGTCTTACTATATACCAAAAAATTTTCCTAGCATTTTCAGTGTAAAGTAATCGTATTTCTAGGCTTATTTTGGTGAAATGCTAGGTGAAGTGATTGACCAAGAAGATGTTAAAACATGGCTTTCAAATCAGAACAAAGTTTTGGGTTAATTGATATCAGTGTTAACACTTAATTAAAATGTGTGAAATTTAAATCAGTTGGTAAATACATTTAATATTTTAACAAAACAGAGAAATATCTGAAGTGGTATTTTGGGCCAAACTAAAAGATGGCATCAGTGACCCTTGATCTATTTCCATTCCTGTACCTTGTATGCCTGTATTACTGTCCATGGGAATGCAGTTTCCTGTTATGGGGAGACATGGTTATTACTTTTTTTTTTTTTCCCTGAGCTGGGACAACAGATTCACCAAACACATACTCGATCTACAGGTGATCATGTTTGTGTTTTTGAATTTTTATGTTAGCCTTATTTAAGTCTTGCAGCAAAACGTTGATTAGAAAAACACACAAAACTTGGTATTTGCTTTTGTAAAAAAAAAAAAAAAATGCTAGAACAGTGAGGTAGTGTTAAAACAGTTTGAAAGTACACTGTTCATGATGTTTATTCAGTAAATTTACAGGTATATTTAATTATGAAAGGGAGCGGTTCTCCCTGAGAAATATGTGGGTGTTTTTTGATGACGGAATTGAATAATTCCTTATTTGTTCTCCTTTTATTTTACGCATCAACCTAAAAATAAAGCAATGTTTGCCTTGTTTTTGCCTCAGGATTAATAATTAGGAGATACTTCTCTTCACAGAGTTAGCATGTTACATTCCTTCGTTTGACCATAATGTCTTGTAGATGAGGAAAAATAATAAATGGTTTTGAGAATAAAACCATTTTTCTTGAATGAGATTAAAATAAATGACAGCATTCAATATTTTTCAAAAATAACCACATCCCTGAACAGCTGCTTTGTTTTTTCTGTTTTGTTTTTATTCCCCGGGCTAATTTGGAATGGGGCCAGTATAATAGAATAGATCTTGATTTTGACATGGAGGGTGCAGATTTGTATATGTGGCCAACTAAATATGATTTGGCACTGGAATATTTCTCTATTTAGGTTAGTAAGGGTGCAAGTAGTTTGCATGGCTTTAGTGCTTATGGGCATTGATAGAAAACACAACAGTCATGGTAGTGATACATAATGCAGTTTCCTGAATTCTCCAGGTCACCCCCAAACATCTGGCATAATCTGGGAAAGATAATCTTATTGTTCAATTCACTTGTCACTTTATAGTAGTGGTGTTCAGTTTTTGGTTCTTGTCACTAACACAAATGCCTCTCTGGAATTCAGTGGCCACTTTCTAGGTGCCCTAAAAGACCATTGTCAGTCATCATTTTTCGAAAACCGTATTTTAAGAATAAGTGATATAACAACTAATTCAGGTTAATAAGTTTGAACACTTCCTTTGAAGGGCTAACACAATTTACACACAATTGATTTTGAATCAATCAGAAACCCCAGATATATTTACCTATCTGTATTCTACATATCAGTGTAGTGACATATAATGAAGTTGTCCTTTACAACTAGTTCTTAAAGCAAAAGATGAGAAGCAAGGCACGTACCCAACATAAACTTTAAATGAATAGACTACATATTGTCTTCTTCTATCACTTTGAATTCCACTTGAATACATATGCTACAAGGACACTGGTCCAATAAACTACTGTGTATCCACACACAAATAATCTGATTCTCCTTAAAAAAAAAAAAAAAAAAAAAAAAAAAAAGGACTACACACAGGGCTGCATACATTTTATGCCATCTTTTATATAAAGTGAGGGTGGATAAGTAAGTATTTCTATAAGAAACACTGGAAGAATATACAATAAACTAATATAAACAGTTACCTGAAGGAAACTGGGGTTAGGAATGGGCTAGAAAAAAAAATCACATTAACCTCAATCAAGTTCAATAGTAGCCTTTATCTCCTCTAACAAAATATCATGATAGTGACCCATCTATTTTCCAAATGATGCAGTTGCTTAAAATTCTTAAAGTTATGTTAATATTCATTTTCTTTGAAAAAAATATCACTGGCATTCTAGTCCCTATCATTTTGGGCAGGAGGAAGAAAAATATTTTCTATTTGACACTTGTTATTTTTGTTTTTAACTCTTCCTTTCCCATAGTTTTCTCTTTATCCCTGCTTTTCTAATTTTCTGCTAATGAGTTTTTGTTTTCCATGTTTTTAAGTTTATAGGTTTCATTCAACTAGTTGTGCTTTGTTGTTCTTTATTTTTTAATACTATGTAGGAACTTTCAGATTAGAAAGATTTATTAATAATCTATGCTTTTAATTAGCAATTGAAGGATTACCATGCCATGTATAGTACAAAGTAGAAAGGAATGTATTTTAGGAAAGACAGGACAAAGGAAGGGACTGGGATTGTGTGTGCTAACTGGGGATGGACAAAAGAGGGCACTGGAAGCCTTCTAGCATTAATGGAATTTAATTAACCAGAAAGATGTGTCTGGTCACCTAGAGATAATATTTGTTTCATAGGTTTGTAAATTTCACTATATCTTGATCAAGAATTGCATTTTGGAGTAAAAATAGAGTTATCTGTGATCTAAAGAAGGTAGACATAGGGTGACAATGACTTTGTGCTATAAGTCCTCTCCCCACCCCTTCCCCCATGGCCCATCCGTCCTTCTGGGGCTGCAGTCTGTTCGAGTTTCCTGGTGCAGGACAGTCACTCCTGGCAGGAAGGCCTGCTGAGTCCTTCCTTCATCCTTGTTCATTCTGCTGGGTTTTTGTTGTAATTATTATGGCCTAAAGCTACTCACTGCACAGCACTGCCTTCCTTCTACCAAGTAGAGGATCAAGGCATTAGGTGTTGGACTACAATTTCCTGGATTATTTGGGGGTGAGAATGTGAAAGCAAAACAAAAGTAATCTTTACTTATATATGTGTCTCCGGTATTTGTTGCTTCCCTCTACCACAAGTTTTCTTGATTAATTTGGTCTCATACTAAGGATTTCACCCCTATATTTCTTGAATAAATGATAATGCTCCAAGTGTCTATAAAAACTTCAGAATGTGTGGGGCCAGTTGTTCAGAGGAACTCTGGTCAAATAACTTCTCTGGGCTTCCACACATTCTGATCCTTTGGCTGCTGCTATCTTGGAAGCTCAGGCAGTGGGAAAAGAACTGTGAGGACAGGTTCAAAGAGCTGAAACTATGTTGAAAAGCTGTCTGCCAAAAACCAGTGTTCAAGTCTTAAAACTAAATTGTTTTTTAAATTCAAAAAATATTAGGATGCATTGTTGAAGGGATTTGAGTCCAATGGGAGATCAAGTATATGTAAAACTGAATTTTTTAAAAAGTTATTCATTTTCAGTAGACCATAACAAAAAAGCACATGAAACCACAGGGGAGGCTACCTCCCTGCCCTCCCAGAATTTGGATCTATTTTTTAAACAAAATGAAATAGAAAGAGTTTAACTAAATTAGTATGTTGAAGCTTTGGATATAGGTGGAAGACAAAGGGCACATTGGTTCCCAGAGACTTTAAGGAGCAAATCATAAACTGATAATTAGACCTATAGCTGATCTGACCTACCTATTGAGACTCCTTCCAAACCCCTTAAGACTTTTTTAGACACTGTTAGTTAAATTAAAGTAAAAAGACTAAATGCCTTACATGGGTTATAAGAACATGCAGGAAAATAAAAAGCATATTTTTCAATTAAATATTTTTGTACTTCTCTTTCCAGTCTTGTCTTCCCATCCTTTCTTTTAAAGATAAAATGTTGGCAGTTTGAGCTCCCAAAAGAAGACAATTCCTCTGATTTTGTAAGAACTTTTCTACTTTCAGTAGCTACAAGGAGTTCAAATTACTCTACTGTGCTTTTTATTACCTAATAACTCTGCAGCTAACAATATCTATTCTCTTTTATAGGGATATGTTTATTCTAAAAATGAGGGCTGATATGATAATATTAGTAATACCTTGTTAAAGACAGGACACTTCAAACATTACCTTTATTGTTGTGTGCTTCTACTTGGATGCTTTCCTGTTTAATTGACCGACTCCACTTCTCTTCAAATCCAGAAGGGAAAAAAAGTAGTTTGTAAATGATTTGCTTTTTATTTAAGCATTGCTTAGTGAAGATAAGACTATACAAACTTAGCAATCCTATGAGACATGGAAAAAAGTATTCTAGTTTCTCTAAATACATCTTATCCTTTCTGAGAAGTTGTTTAAATAGTCACAGCTAGTGCTCATGCCCTCTTTTTCATCTATGCACATTTTTGGACATATAAACCTATTGTTGCACATTTGCATTTCTCCTACCTGTATTTGCTGAGAATCCCTAAGTGCTTGCTGTTGGCTGCTCTGTAAAAGTCACAACTCTGTCATGCTGGTGTGCTCTTCTGTAACACACAGTCAGAAGTTCATGGATGCTCTCCGTTGCAATTCCAGGAAGGGTGAGACCATCCTCTACTTCCAAGAGCCCTTTTGGGTTGTTTTTGAACTTTATACTTTTTATACAAAGCTCTGCTGAATCATATGCTGGCTACCGAATGATGGTCTGCCTTCTGATTCATTTCCAGGAGAGAATAAATTTCTGTTGTTTTCCAGCAGTCAGTGACTTTTTTTGAGATGCAGATGGGGATTGGGGAATTTCACTTATTTGATCCCATGTGTTAATGCAAGAATGGAATGACACCTTGGCATGAACACTTGCATTGGGATGGTTCAAAAACACATTCTTCAGTAGTTTTAATTATTAGATCTAACTGTGCATCATGTCTCCCTATTACCCAGCAGTATTAGGGAGTTCCCACAGAAGATTGTCTCCTTATGCCCTTGCTCTGTGATCAGCAATGTTTTTTTTTTTTTTTTTTTTAGAACATATATGACTTTTTTGTAGCTATATTGATTTTTATTCTATATAACTCCTTTAAAAATTAATAGCCCTATTCTTATCAAAGCACAGACATACAACATTTTTATGTAAAGAAGAAAAAGACATTTCTTATCAAATCAAGAATCTTATTCATTTTTTTTCCTCACATGCCTTTTCCTCATTATTTGGCAGTTTACACATACATGACTATTCATTTATTTCTGCCCACTCAAGTCAAAATGTGCCATGCATTAGAGAATGTCCTAAAAGTTGGAGATTGTTTTTCACCATCCTGACTATCTGTCAGAGGTCCTTGACATCTTGTGAATAGTTAACTTCTCAGGTTGCTGTGTCTCTGTGCTAAGCTGTAGCCTGTGCTTTCTTTATGGTCCCTGGAGCTCATGCCACCCTGGTGCCCTTTTCTACCTGGTATTATGCTAAATAGAAAACACTCTTTTGGAGGGTAGTTCACTTACATTCTAAATCCATGGGAAATGTCTAGTAACTTTTCAAAGGGAACTTTTTTCGTTTTTTTTTTTAATCTAGTAGTTACTTAAATTATATAAAAGATAAAAATGGTTCCCTGAAGTGATTTTTATTTGAAGGTGAAAGGACTGAAATTCTTAAATGTACTGGTTCAAACCTTGAAATTAGATTTTTTTTTTCTTTCTTAAATTGATCTGGAGAAGTATCTTGCCTTTCTTGGATATCTGAATTTTGGCTTATTAGTTGTTTGGGGGATCCACTATGTGCAGAGTTGTATTCTAGGATGTGGAACTTAGAAAGGATGTGTGAGGAATGACTTGGTTTCGATAAGATTAGATCAGACTTAGACTACTCAGGGCATTCAGTTGCCTTAGAATAATCTTTTTTGTCACATTTGATCACTGCTAATGATTTATAAGTGTGCATCAACATGCATCAGACATTAAAGCAATATACTTTGATTTTAAAAGCATTTGTAAAGTTATTTCAAATAAAAAAACCTACAAAATATATAATTTTTATTTTTAATTGACACCTAGTAATTAATTGTACATATATATGGGAAACAGTGTGACATTTCAATACATATATACATGTATGATGATCAAATCAGAGTAATCTATCATTTCAGACATCAATCATTTCTTTTAGGAGCATTCAGAATACTCTCTCCTGTTTTGAAGTATTCAACTAATTGTCAAACACAGTTATTCTACTGTGGTGTGGATCATGAGAAGTTATTCCTTCTATCCACTGACCCCATGTACCCGTGAACTGTCCTCTCTCCATCCTCTAGTCCTCAACCCCCAGGCCTCCTAAGTTCTGCCGATCACTATTCTGTTCTCTACTTTTTGACATCAACTTTTTAACTTCCACATGAAAGTAAGAACAAGCAATATTTTTTTTCAGTACCTGATTGAAAAATATATAACTTTGATTTCAATTAATTATACTCACTTCATTTGATGAAATTCAAATATTTTAGAAATTGATATTCTTTCTTTCTTGACTGTCTTACCTTCCATTAATTTTAAATTCATTTGAATTGTTTATGAATAATATCTGTACTCAGTGGCTTGGAAAGTAGAGCTTTCTTAGAAAACGCAATGCCTGTCTGTGGCCATTGTTGAATAATCACCTTAAATAGCCCCCAAGTTTGATAAACTGAACTGAAATGTTTTAAAAAAATACTATGTACGTTTGGTGTTTACTTTTTTAAAATGTTTTTATTTTGTCTTTCTTTAGAGGTAGAAGGCTAGGTCACTAGTTATTTTCTGTTTGTGCTCTAATTTCCATCATATATGCTAAAAAGTCCATTTGCAGTCTCATTGCTTTTAAAGGGTAATTTGTTTTGCTCAAACTACTGATTTCCCTTTTTCTTTAGTTTTAACCCTTTTATTTTGGTGTTTCTTGGTGTCATTTTTTTTTCTTTATCTTCCTTGGGATTTGTGGTTTTTTTTTTTAATGTGCATTGAACATCATTGGTTAGTTTTTGGACATTTTTGAGCCATTATCTCTAAAGATTTTGCATCTGTCTCCTTTTACTGATCTAAAATATCATTAAAAGTAATGAACATTCATCTTTTTCTTTTATCTCCAGCACAGTACTTGACCCTATAATAGGTGTTTAATAAGTGATTTTTTTAATACATTAATAAATTTAAATGTTAATATAACTGTCACTGCTGTTATGGTTTTGCATATTTTAATGTTGTGATCACTTGGCTTATTTGCTAATTGCTTACCAAGATTATTATTTTAAGAAGAATGTAAGTCATAAAATCAAATAAATATGTGGATTATTCTCAGGCTTAGAAAAGCATTATTTTGAACAAGGGGTCTAAGACTAGAAATTACAAATAAACACCATTCTAGAAGGTCATTTATCATCTAATTATCAGAAATATGGAATATATTTCCTAAAACAAGTCATGCTGTGTATTAGTAGTAGTAAAGATGATTATGATAGTGATAATCAGATTTCATAACTAGCTTTTTTGAGGAGGTCCTGGAAGGGAAGAGTAGATTAGACTTGGACAATTAATAGTTCATTATGGAAAAGCAGGAGGGCAGCTTATTCCACGTTCCACTTGGCTGAATTCTCTTTCCTATGTACTCTTCTACTTTGCTGTTAGTACTCTACTTTTGGGTTTAAGGATTATTCCAGAACACTTAAGTTCTTCACATTTGCTGCCATATTAGGAACAGTGGGGCCATGTTGGTCAACTAGTGTACAGAAAAACCTTGGGACCACTAGTGTATTGATACGTAATTTCTCAGTCTAGTGTTTTGATTCTTGGCCTAATATTGTCACTTTCATCCATAAATCTTGGACTCTTTTTTTTTCCCTTTGTTTTGTTTTAATCTGTAAACAGGATAGTGAATTGGTTGAGCATTTTATAATCTATTGTAAATCTGTGAGTAGGGTCGGTTCCATGATTCATAGAAATGTTGAAAATACTTTTCTTCATTTTTTATAGTAAAGTGGTTTTAAGTTTTAAAAAATTTATTATTGTATTATTAAATATTACATTATTAAAAGACTGAATTAATATTATTCTTAGTAAATTTATACTTTTAAATTTTTTATGTTTCTCTATGTAGCAGGTGAAAGTTTAATTATATAAGAAAACTTATTTCTTGAAATTTTAAAGTGTTTATTAATATTCGTCTGTATTTTAAGGTATCAGAAATAGTGAAAAACTTTTTTATGTCTGGATGTCTAGAATTCTTGAAATTTGAGCTTTAGGAACCTCTCTTCTCCTTGTTTCTCTTTGGTGTCTAAATGATAAGTTAGAATCTTTTAAGATTCTGTGTGCAGGTACTTTTAGCACAATTTTACATTTCACGTATGGCTAACCAATTAGGATAAAATCATTGTTATAGCTTGAAATATCTTGATTTATTTTAACATAAGAAATTTGATCAGATGAACGCAGTTCACGGGTTCAATTATTTTGGGGTGAACTTATAAAATCAATCATTTTTATGTTCTGTCCTAGTTTTTTAAAGTTCAAAATTTATGGTCCTTATACTTATCATTTCTAGTGATCCATTATAGAAATAAGTTAAGCATGATGTACTAAAAGTATTAATTAAAAACACTATTAGTGTCTAAACCACAACCTGAGTACAAACTGTTTAACTATGTTGGTGGTTGCTCACTGTTCACTTGAAATGTACGCCAAAGTTTTCCAGATTTTGTTTAAGGACAACAAAATCTGAAACTTAGAAAAATGAGATTAAAAAAAATAAGAAATTGTAACATTGGCCTTTAACTATCTAAAACTGAAACATCGGCACCAATCTGGAGTGGGAAAACACTGAAGGTTTCTTCCAGCTATGTGATCTTTGGGCAAAGAAGCAGAATATTCTAGGGATGCAGTGTGAGGGGGTAGACAGTCTGTCAGTCCCCTCTAGGGCAGTGAGTGTCCTTCAGGTGGAGTGCTCCAGCTGGGCAGAAGTAGCAGGAATGCCATGGAGGGTGAATGTCGTCCTCCAGCTAGGAGTAGCACAGCACTTTGGGGGAAAATCAGATATAAATCAGATATAGGTGAACCTATCCTCTTGGACTCTCTTTTCCCACACATTGTTTTGTTAATTGTTATTGTTATGAACTTTTCATTTTGGAATGATCCCTAGATTTACAGAAAAGTAATTAAAATAATCTTGGAGAGATTTTGTATATTTTTCACCCAGTTTCTTCTAACGTTAATGTTTGTCAAAACTGAGAAACCAACTTTGGATAGTACTCTTCACTAATCTCCAGACTTCATTTGGATTTCACTGGTTTTTCCTTTTTTTCTGTTCCAGGATCTCATCCAGGATACCACATTACATTTAGTCATCATCACATCTTATTAGTCTCTTCTAGTCAATGACAATTTCTCAGTCATTTTCTTTCCCATGACCTGAGAGCCTTGGAACCCTGGCCAAGTGTTTTGTAAAATGTCCCTCTGTTTGGGTTTGTCTGATGTTTTTCCCATGTCTGGGCTGGGGTTGTGAGTTTGGGGAAAAACTTCTGCAGGGTCAGGAGCCATCCTCATCACACTAGCAGGGACACAAACTGTCAATATGACATCACTGGTAATGCTAACAACCTTGGTTATATGACCAACATAGCACTTACTAGTTTTCTCTACTATAAAGTTACTCTGTTCTTTGGAAGTAAGTCACTAAGTCCAGCCCACTTTCAAGATTGGGAGGTGGGAATTACTCCACTGGCTAGAGTAGGGACAATTATGCTTCTTTGAAATTTTTCTCTAACAGACAGTATGGACATACTTAATTGGACTGTTTACTAGCCTTAATTCTTTCTCTCTCTCCTGAGGCAAAATGTGGTATGCATGTTCAATGAAATAACCAACTTGAGTGATGTCTATCAAATGTATTTCTCATCACTGGTTTTAAAATTCAGATTGCCGGTGCTAGGTGAACAAAATGTTTCTAATTTTTGCTTTCTTTCAGGATAAAAGTAATGAAAAAGAACAATTTGTATGACAAGTAGATAGAGAATCCAGGCATTCTCCTTTACTATTTTCAGTAAGGATTTTTTAAGCTACCTTGAATTTTTATCTAGAGATTTGATTTGGTCTATTTCTAGCTTCTAGGACTTGTTTTTACATTTGTCCTTGCTTTTGTTTAACCAGTAATCTAAATTTTGTCACTATTGAAGAACTTAGTCTCCATTTCTACCTTGTGATTTTATAACCTGCTGTCAACATAAGGCATAGATAGTTCGTTCAGTCTACCTAGGTTATTAACAGTGTTTTCTATAACCACTACATAGGCCATATTAGAATAGAAGGAGATTTTTGTTGTAGTTTTAAAGATACATCTAAGAAGTTATGTTTTGTAATGAACTGTTTTCCTTCTCCATTTCTAATGGTCAAGTTATTCCCATTTCTAATGGCCGTGATAATCATTTATAAGATATATAGAACATTTCCATAAGCAGAATTATCTATTTATTTGTTTGAAAAATTAAGTAATTAATTTGGCTTATAGACTTTACAAATTCTTTACTGAAGTATAATTTACATGTAATAAAATATACATATATTGTGTACAGTTCAGTGAATTCTAATTCATATATATGCTGGTATATTTTGCTACGCCAGTCAGGATACAGAACGTTCCCTCATTTTCTCATCTTTGGAATCAGTCCTCCCACCTCCACGTCCCACAGTAATCTGATTGCTACCTATTCTGACACTCTGGGTTAGTTTTGAGAAATCAGTTATTCTATGTTGCTCACATACTTTCTTCTCTAGCTGTCTTCACGATTTTCTCTTCATAATTGCTTTGCAACAGTTTGACCATAGTGTGCTGAGATGGGGAGTATTTATCTCATTTAGGCTGCTCTGAACTTCTTGGCTTATTGGTTAATATCTTTCATTATTTTCTAGAAAATTCTTGATCTTTATCTCTTCAGATTATTTTTTTTTTGTCCTATTGTCTCCTTTTATCTTGACCCCAATTGCATGCATGTTAGACCATTTGTTAAGGCCCTACAGCTTTTGAATGGTTTCTTCCCTTTCCCAAATATTGTTTCTTTGTGTTTTAATTCTTGACTTTTCTTCATGTTCAGTGATACATCCCTAGATACCTCATAAACTGATGGGCCCAGATGAAGAAATCTTCATCTTCATTATCTTTTTAATTTTTAACATTTCCCTATTTCCTGTTTCTCTACTAAAAATTTTATATGCTAATTCTTGCTGTTGATCTTTTTCACTAGGTCTGTTAACACTTTAATTCTTTTTATTTTTGAGTTCCTGACTGGTAGTCTCAAAATTTTCATCATCTCTTCTGAGTCTGCTTCTGTTGATTATTTTTTCTTTTAATAATGAGTTGCTTCGGGAGGGGGTTGCTCATTTGTTTTATGTATCAGTCTTACAATTCTTGATTGAATATAAGACATTTTGTGAGCATTAGACACTGAGAAACATAGTATTTATATTTTGAAATAGGCTGCCTTATCTTTTCTTGGCTTATTATCAGTATTTGGAGTTGAATTAGTCTAATCAGAAGCTTAGCTGGATTTGGTTTTTCTACCTTCAGTAGACCATAGCCTTCAAATTCCTCTAATGCTGGGCTGCTAGTGTGAGTGCCTAGGGATGCTGTCCTGGTATTACTGCTCCACCCTCAGCTTTCAGCTGTCCCTGCACACTTGTACCACAGGATGTATCTCCACACTCTTGCCCCACCTTGGCAGCAAACTGCTGTTGCTGAGCACTCTATATTATGGTTCTTTTGGGGTAGAGGCAGAACTTTGTTCTGTTATTCTGGCTCTGTCTCAGTCTCAGGGAGGCTTGTGTACTTGGATCTTGGGGAATTTTTTTCAGCACTCCTGACTCTCCTCCTCCTGACAGCCAAATGCTGCCTTTCACCTGCAAGTAACATTGGGCAGAAGTTTCTTGCTCCTCTACCAGCAGCAGGTGAGATCTTAGGTCTGGAGCTGTTTTATGTCCAAGGGAAAGTTTTTCTTTTACCTTCACCCACTTAGTCCTTTCTGGTGCCTATGGATACTTGCTGCACTTCTTCCAGCTGCTTAAGCCTTTTGCTCCATTAGCCTGAAGAGCCTGAGGAAGCAGATAGCATGGCCCACCTGTCTCCTGCAGGTGTCCTCTGCCCCCAACCTTCCCTGGACTGGCAATCACCTCCTTGAAGACTTGCAGGCTAGAGGGCTCCTTTGCATATGCATGCAAAGTCTGTCTATTTTCCTCTTCCCTGGCAAACTGTCTTGTAGTGGTCCCACTTCTCCAAGCTTAGCATATGGTCCAAGGTATGAAAATGGCTTCTCTCTGTTTAATTCTCTTACATTCCTTTGTGTTCACAGTTCTTCTGTGGTTTCTTCTATGTGCATTGTGTAGTTCCATCAGACATTTGTTATACTTTTGGCAGTAGTAATGGTTCTCTACATCTTTTCCTCATCTTAGACTAGAAAAAAACTTGCATTTTGATTTTCAGCTACTCCATATTCTGCCTAAAATTTCTCTTAAATAAGGATATTTATTTGCAGATTACATGGACTTTAGAAAATACCTCTGTGGTATTTATGGTGCAGCATCAAAGCAGTTTTCTTATTAAACCAGTATTGTGTAAGAGCTCTCCAGTGAATGAGCTTTGAAATTCAAGTACAATGGCCTTAGTGACAATAGGGAATTTACTCCTTACCTGTGCTACTTTTTCTCTCCTTTTCTGTAGTGTCTATCTCTATGTTTTGCTGATCATCTGTATCTCTCAGATATATCAGTAAAATGATTTATTATTCTGTACCCATTCTAAAATGCTTTATTAGTTTTAGTTTTTGCTTCAATTTTTTCAAAAAGAACCAAGGTAATATGTAAAAGCTAATGTTTTTAAAGCAGATCCTTTTCTTTTCTATTCACTCTTTTTTCTTAAACTTGGAAATTAACAGAATCATTGCTTTATTTTCATTTTTCCTAGGATTTTTTTTTAACTTTTAGTTGTATAGTAGATTGTATTTTGATAGAAAATACATACATAAAGTAAAACTTATTTTATTTAGGTTCTCTCTCTTGTGGTAGTACATGATGGGAAGTTATCCTAGTCTTGTATACAAATACAAGGGCTAGGGAAGTTATAACCAATTAATTCTACTTTTTCCTACCCCCCTCCCCCTTTCCTTCCCTTCATTTCCCTTTGTTTAGTCCAGTGGATTTCTATTGTTCTCCTCCCCAACCTCCCTTATTTTGGGTTAGCATCTACAAATCAGAAAGAACATTGGCCTTTGTTTTTTGGGGACTGGCTCAGTTTACTTAGCATGATATTCTTCAGTTCCATCCACTTACTGGAAAATGCCATAATTTCATTCTTTTTTATGGATGAGTAAATTCTATTGTGTATATATACCACATTTTCTTTATCTGTTCATCCATTGAAGGATACCTAGGTTGTTTCTATAGCTTGGCTATTGTGAGTTAAGCTGCTATAAACATGGATGTGGCTGTGTCACTGTAGTATGTTGTTTCTAAGTCCTTTGAGTGTAGACCAAGGAATGGGACAACTGGTTCAAATGGTGGTTCCATTCCAAATTTTCTAAGGAATCTTCATACTGTTTTCCATAGTGGTTGCACCAATTTGCAATCCCACCAAAGGTATGAGAGTACTTTTCTTCCCACACCTTGGATATTTTCTTAAGAACTACTTAATAATAGAAAAATTACATGTATTAGAATCCTTTTAGATCTATACTAAACATCATTATAGTGCAGCTGTAAGACATATGAATGAAAATTCTCTCACTATGTGGTTTGATAAGATAAAGTTTATTTTTTGCTAACTTATGTTAATGAATTTCTCAAGCATTTGGTATTTTTTAATTTCTTAGTATTCTTGGGACTTCCTTTTTGGAAGTATATTATCACAAATAAAGAAAATTTTAAAAATTAATAAAGTTGATGTCCATAGTCAAAAAAGAAGAAAATTAATGTCTCTTTAGAAGAAAGATTTGGCATAATGAAGGACTCACAACTGTAATTTAATTCAAAAGTTAAGACATCATAAAACTTTGGATAGAACATTCAGGTAGAACATTCAGAATTAGATATTTCTGTGATTTTCCTCAGAAAGGAAATGGAAAACACTTACTGAAAATGGTAATTTACTAGTTAACTCTATGTGTATGTAATTTGTATTATAAAGTTTTCAAAAACACATGGCAAGACACGTTTTAAAAACATGTGAGCATATACGTAAGTCTATAAAAGAGTGTTCTACAGACCGAATGTGCTCCCCCTTCCAACCAGCATATTAAGCATTACTGCTGCTAGGACTGTAGCAGCTCAGGAGTCACTCACGTTATTTGAGGAAAGTAAGAAACCCCAGCCTTCACTGGCTGCCCTTTTTGGTTTGCTTCAATGTCCTAAGACCCCTTTTTCTCCCTGTCAACAACAATAACAAAAGACAAAATAGTGAGACTTCTTTATATAAGATATAGATTTCCTTCAACTAATATTTTTAGTTTAATTAAAAAATAATCAATATTTTCCATCTTTGTATTCAACATTGACATTAAAAAGAGCATTATATAAACAAACAAATATATCAAAGAATGAAGTACTAGCAAAGATTGTTTACCTTTATAAGGCAACTAGGTGTTGAACTGAAAGACAACAGTAAAGTCTGGTGTTTTGTTAGGTGCTAGTGTCTTTTATATCCTCTTTAAAACACCTTTTTCTTTCCCTGTATAATTTTGGAAAGCTCTTAAGAACTTTAGAAATATGTTTAATGCAGTTTTTAATCTTACTGAATTGAATACTGAGGCAGATATACACTTAGAATATGTTCGGAGAACCATAACTAAAATTTGAAGGTCCTATTTATAGTGCAGATCTTTTATAATATGTGGATTAGTTTCAGTATAAATATTCAGTGGTGGCTCTTAGAGTTGAGTTCATGGATAAGATTATAAAATTAAATCCTTTGTTACATGAACTTTTCATTTTCAACAAATTCTCAATACAAAGTTTAGTCTGATAGATCATGTTCCTTTGCTATTTCCCGTGACTATTTATATCATCCGTTACATATTTTTCAATTAACTGTGTTTTTATTCTGGACATTATAAACTTGAGGAAAAAATTGGGTAGAATATATCCCAAGGCAGGCACCACTGTAAGATCTAGACTTTATTATTTCTGTGCTTGAAATTCACCACTCTAAATATTATAAATGGCTTCCATCCGTTTCATTGTAAAGTAAGTTAAAATATATTCATGAACTTCTTCTTTAACAATATAAATTTTCTACTTAAATGAACAACATTGCTAAATTAAAGGTACTGTATATGTAAATAGAAGTAGAAGTTAATGATTAGCTTTTTAAACTGATTCTGTGACTTTAAATTGTCATTATCAAGAATTCTCGTTATTTTTTGCCAGGTATACTTTTAGGATTTAAATAAGAGGAGGGGGGAGGGAGAGAGAGAGAGAGTGTGTGTGTGTTAGATATGCTGTTGTGTTACCTACATAGTGTCTCATCCAGGTATATCTTTTGCATTGAATGTAAGTCTAAACCTTTTGACATTCTCCTGTGATCTCCTTCACATAGAAGATTTCATCTACTTTTTAAAATACTATAAATTGCATTTAAGCCCTGTGCTTTTCAGGGCCTTAAACTTACTAATTAAGGAGTTTATTAAAAAATGTATGAAGTTAAGAGGAGGAAGCAGAGGACTATAAAATATTAAGTATCTAGGGTAAATTAATAAAAACCTGTTGAAAGTACATGAAACTAGACAGTATTGAAAGGAAATAAAAAGAAGACCTGAATGAATGGAGAATTATATCATATTAATGGAAGAAGTTAGGAAGGAGGCCTGGGTAAATTTTATGTGATCTAAAGTGAAGAGTTAATTTGCTTGAAAATCCTCATTTTATAATAAGAATCACAGATCCAGCATGCTCTGCTAAACTTCTGAACTTGAAGTCAGACTTTCTTGACATTGGAGGAGACAGAAGGACTCCACAGAACTTCTCGGCACATCTCTGTGTTTATGTCCAGACAAAGGAATGGAGAGTCAGATCCTGGGCCCATTCATTACCAGGGGTCACTGCAAAGAAGCAGAACATGAACCTACTCCCAGTTGGCTATTGTGGTGGCAGTCTTCATTAGGGGAAACCAATGTTTGAAAAACAAATTACCAAGTTCTCCCAAGTTTTTCTCTGAAAAATAACAGGCTTTTCAAACCCAGTGCAAAGAAACATAGTGTTGAGGAAAGCAGTTTCACTGAAATTTTATCTCACTTCTGAAAACGTAGAGCAATTTCCACCTAATAGTAGAACTTCTTGACTGGTCACTAGGGGGAAAAAAAAAAATGTGAGACTCAAAGAATGGCAGTAAGCAAACAAAAACCTGCAGACTGGTTGACTTTGGTATGGACCAGAGACGAGCCTCCAACTCCCAGCAAACCTGATGTTTGAGTGTTTGCCCTGAAAATCATCTTGGCTTAAACAAAACTTCCCTGTTTCACGGTGTATTTCCTGCTCTTTAATTTTTTTTTCCCCTTTATTGGTTTGAGAGCATAAAGCCAATAAACAGTAGAAAAAAAGTTTTTATAAGTTGTATTTTTATGGTTATACAAATGATTACTTCTTGGCCCAAAAATAGTTTAGGTAGATTGAAGTTACAAAATTTTAATTATTTATAAAATTTTAAATATATATAAAATGAATCCTACTTGTTATTTATTTATCATAAGTGTATATACTTAGTTTCAAGTAGTGTTGCTGTGTGTATAGGGATAGCAACATATTTCAGAAAAATATACAAGTATTTTCCCAGTATGTGTTATTAATTATTAATGTCAAAATATGCCTCATCTTATTAATAATATTGCATTACAATGATAAATTCTGAAAACTCTGTCATAGCTGGAGCACTGACATTCTTATTCTGATCAGACATTAATGCTTGCTTCAGAGAATCATATATTTGGCATTCACTCCTGAAATATTACTACTCATAGACCTTTTTAAAAATTGACATACTGATATTAAATTGTTTGAATCATTCCTGAGGTAATCAAAAAGAGTAGCAGATTTTGAATAAGCATTTGGTAGTTTGATGATAAAAATCTAATTAGCTTTCTTTATGAGGTCATTAAATGCTATAATTCCTGTCTGATTGAGACACACCTATCTTTGATGCTCTAATTTGTTTCAGTCATACACAGGATTACTTAGCCTGATGCTTTTTCTCCTTTGGAAATGTACAAGAATATACATAAATTATTCTTGAAGAGATAGGAAAATCACTCTTATCCTAAAGGATTTGTTAGCCAGCGATCCTGTTGAAGCAAGTTTACATGTTTTAGAATTTTAGAAAAATACAGTGTGGGAATTCTAGTCTGGTTGTATAAAATAACTAGAAGCACATCATCACATCTTCACTGTGTTTTATTATTGTGTTGTGTAACTATGTTGAACTTATAATAATTTGAGAGATCAATGATTAAATTTCTTTTAAGTGGTGCATTCATTATTTTAATTATAAAGATAGTACACAAGTAAAAGACGAATTTAACTTTAAAAATTCTATTAAAAGAATACAATGTCTTATTGGACCCATTTTGAGGCTATGAGGGGACTAACTCTAAAAATAATAAATAAAAGGAAAGAATCAACAATGGCTGCTGAAGCTTATGAAAAAAACTGATGCCGACCTTAATGATGAATGGACAAGGCCAGTAACACCCAAACCTACTGATCAATCTCAACAACACACACACACACACACACACACACACACACACAAACAAACAATAGGGTATCTTGTGCCTTTTGTGGTGATACAATAGGAAATACAAACATCATCCATTTTCTTGCTTAAGTAAATGGAGTAAGCTTACAGCCCAGTTTGAGTTACATGTAGTCCCCAATGTTGCTACATGCTTTTATTTTATTTTATATCTTTCTAGTCTTGACATTTTCTTTGTATTTTCTCTGGTTTTGATGTGTATTCTTTATCTGTTTTTTCTATGCATCTGGTACAAATAATTCAGATCCTTTTTGTATGAGAGAAGAAAACCTGACTGAACCTACAAATGAATATGAGTGTTGAGTGACACTGAGTCGTGCTTATGAGACTCTTGGTTCTCTATAGCTCTTGTGGGTGAAATAAAGTTCATAAGTTTAAGCCAATTTTGTAGACGGTTTTTCTCCCCTTTAAAAGGTTCTTGCTTGTCAAGGGAGAGTAAATATTTATAGTTGGCCATGTTAAAATGTTCTGAGGATGAAGAAAATGATTTTAATAGAACAGTATCCTTAATAAGAAATGAATACAAAAATCCATTCATATGCAGCAAGTAGAGGAAAACGAAGTAATGATAGACAGTAGTTACTTAGTTAAGTGCAAAATACTTATTAATATCACTTCAAATGAAGTACAGAATTCTTTTGGTATATCCTGTGCAATATACATGTATTTGCCTTATAAGATACTTAAACTGATTTAATTGAGCAATGAAATAAATATATGTTTCTTTTAATAGTTTTCAAATAGTGACAAAATAATGATATGATGGAAACTACCTGGGCTCTGTTTAAATGTGGGCAAATTATTTCCTCCCTCTGAATCAATCTCAGCTCTTTTAGCTATAACATGGTTATAGAAATATTTTCAGAGAGGTAGTTGATATTAAATGAGATATAATACATAATATGCCTGGCACATATCTTATCAGTACATGTTTATTTTCTTCTTTTTCCATTCCCCCATTTTTTTCAACAATGGATAATGAGTATTCCCTGAATTAAAACAGTATTTTAAAATCATCTGCCTATTTTTCTTTCTTATGATATGAAATATTGTATTTTTCCTTGAAAGTGAGATTATTATCACACAATGACGGAAGTAATTTCCACTTGTTATTATTTTGAAAGAGTAGGTAAATTGTTTTCTTGGAAGATTTAATATAGTGAATTGAGTGAGGGATATGAGGTGAGGAAGACCATAGGTAGGATAAAGGAGTTAATGGTTCTGGTAATTTGAGAAAATCCAACAAACACACTCTGGCCACATTGATTGTTCTTTTTATAAGCAGCTAAAATTGTCAAGAGGAATAAGAATGACAGTGGTTATGAGGTAAATACCCAATGTGAAAAAAAAACTTTTGCACAACTTCTTATTCTATTGGGTCTTGAATAAAATCAAACAGGAAAGACTTTAGACCTGCAAAACTGCCAAAAATGTAGTGGTCTCTGGATTCCTGACAGCTGAACTGCCAGAATCATGTGGTATGCAAAACGGCTGGAAGGAATCATTCTGCTGAGGAGCGACAGGTCTGCTAGATTTTAGAAATCTGAGAAGATGCTGGAGACAACCTCCCAAGTGCTATTGGATTGGGTTCTGTGTGGTACTTATACATGGTCCTCATGAGTAGTTATCCCTGTTTATAAAGATCAGTGCAAGGAAATCCTACAATTCCAGAGCTGGAAGAGATTGGAGAAATCATCTGACTCCAGCTCTTTGTTTCAGGAGGCCTAAGTGATTTCAACATACGTGTCAGATTAGCATTAGAACTGGGTCAAGACCTTTGTCCTATATTTTCTTATAAGGTAGTTGTTTGTTTTTTTGTTTCAGTACTGGTAGTTGAGCATGGCAGTACTTTGTCACTGAACAACACCCCCAGTCTTGTTTTAATTTTGAGACAGTATCTTGTTAAGTTACTGAGGGTCTTGCTGAATTGCAGAGTCTGGTCTCAAATTTGCAATCCTCCTGCTTCAGCCTCTGAATCACTGGAATTATAAGCATGTGCTACCATGCCTACCATCCCAATAGAAGCCATTCTTTAAAAATGTAATATAGCTTTCTACCCATTTAGGATTATTCAGCTCTGAAAGTCAGTATCCTAAATAAAGAAAGAAAAGTAAAATAAACAGCTACTCTTCTTTCCTTCTGTAGTTTAGTGAGGATTTGTATCTCTGACCCAAACTTCAGGATGAGTTACTTTAAAATATAAAACAAAGAAAAGCAACTGAGGTCTTTAAGAAACATTACCGTAAGAAAACAAAAAACCCTGCATTACTTAGTGTGTGGTATCTCCCCTGTTTCTCTGGAAGGGGAAGGTGAGAAGAGATTCAAGGGAAATAAGCAGAAGAAAAAAAAATTACAGTGCATGAGATTTCTGCTTTCATAGGTGCTTCATAAATATTTATAAATAGATTTATAGAGATGAGATGAAGTAGTGCTCAGCATTCACTCAAAATGATTATTATGCATTGATGAATTTTACAGAAAAATCCCAATTATGTGTAATGAAGTACAGAAGGAAGATAGAGTTTAACTATAATGAAAATCTTCCTGTTGCTGAAAAGATTATGAAGACTTGTCTAACTTTTTAAAAAATATATTGTTTGTGTAAATTCGACCAAACTAACTTATATTTAAATTCTGAAGTATTACACCTGTTTTTTTTTGTCTGTCTGTTTGTTTGTTTGTTTTTAACCTTTAGTATCAAGGATTGAACCCAAGGGTACTTAAACATTGAGCCACATCCCCAGCCTTTTTTTTTTTTTTTTTTTTTTTTTTTTTTTTTTTTTTGAGACAGGGTCTCACTAGGTTGCTTACAGTCTTGCTAAGTGTTGAGGTTGGCTTTGAACCTGCAATCCTCCTTCCTCAGCCTCTCATGATACTAGGATTTCAGGCATGTGCTACCACTCTCAGCCTGGTACCTAACTTCTAAAATTATGTATATTGATATACAATATTTGCAGATTTATATTCTGGAAACCAGAGGTTCTTGTTCATTAATGGTCTCACCAGCAAGAGGACAGGAAACATTATCAGAGATGAATTCAGATCAGTTTGATATTTCTTACAAGTTACATTGATTGTTCCTTCTTATCCTCTTGACATAACAAAGCTGAGATAGAAATTATGAACAAACATGAGAGTAGGTATTAGGCCTATGTTCATATTAGGCTCCAGTTCAAATCCCTTTATTACTCAGGTGAAAACTCATAATCATTAATAACATGGTAAGAATTTGTCATGTAGAGGACTGGAAGTATAGCTCAGTGACAGAGCACTTACCTAGCATGTATGAGGCCTTGGGTTCAATACCCAGCACCAAAAAGAAATACAGAATTTGTCATGTTGGACTTTCAGTTGACTTAACTAGGTATGAGAAAGATAGTATGTGTGATGTGTAAGAGATGATATAAGTTTACACTTGACTAGATGACTTGGGCAAGTTGATTGATCTCTGTAAATCAACTATGTTTGCTCATAGTTAAAATTTGGATAAGCTGTATTATTATGAGATGATATATCTAATGCATCAATCACAGTTCCTGGCACCTGGTAAACTTTCAGTAAATATCAGCCAACCCAAAAAGGTTATCCTCTTTTTTGTATAATCATATATTCTTATAAAATGCCATTTCTTCTTTGAAGAGCTACATGTTTCCCCTCATTTGAAAAACAGAAAAAATGGTAACAGGGTCTAACCATATCCAAGTGAAAGACTTATAAAGGAATTTTCTTCTTACTCAAATTGGATTTTGTGTTTCTGTTAATATTTTTAAAAAGCAAACTTTGTCAGGAATGGTGGCGTACTTCTGTAATCCCACAGTCTAGGGAGGCTGAGGCAGGAAGATCATGGGTTCAAAGCCAGCCTCAGCAACTTAGCAAGGCCTTCAGCAGCCTAGTGGACCCTGTCTCAAATAAAAAGAGCAGGAACTGGGGCTCAGTGGTTAAGTACCCCTGGGTTTATTCTCTGGTAGCAAAAGAAAACATTTTTCCTAAGCAATTTTTTTTTTATGTAAAGTCAAAACCCTAATTTTAAAGAGCAACAATGAACATTTATTTTGCATTATGGAAGATAAATATGAAATTCAGGTTTTGAAATTGAGTATTCAGGTTTTGCCTTGTAACTGTATGGAGAGTATAAAACTTCAAGTACCCAGAATTTACCTGGTCCAGATACTCATATTTTGTCTCTGCTTCTAAGGGTAGATTCCTTCTCTTAGGAATTCTTTCTGTTGTTAGCATGAAACCTGCTGTTTTCTACTCCTCCTTCTGGATGGTGTGTCTTCTCCAGGCTCAGCTTCCCTTGGTTCCTTATCCAGCATCTTCCTGGTTCTCCTGAGTGGTCTCTGGTTACCCTTGACTGTGCAGTGTCAATATGGGAAGTCACTCCTAAGATACTACTTGTGAGATGTACATGGTTGGTCAGAGTATGATTGGGATCACTTCTTCCTTTTATGAGTGTTTATATTATAATTGTTTTATAATGTATATTAAAGTTATACACATGAGCCCCAGTGACATATAGACTGTCATGTATTACTTGAGAAAATGCTTATGAATCTTTGCCCTCTCTTGACTATTCAGTTTGCTATTGCAGCAACTCTTGATGTAATGGCCTTTCAGTTTATTTGTGTTTTTCTCTTAGTTCTGCCAGCTTTCCAGTTGTTTATTTACAAAAATCCTTCCCCATAACATCTAGTAATAAGTCAGGAATGTAAGTACTGTTCCTTTTCATAGGAGTGCTATAATAACAAAACCTTTTTAAAAATAAAAAAAAATCATGCTTTACTTCTAAATAAAGGACAGAAAGACCTCATGTGTCAGGCAGCTGAGGTAGAAGCAAAGAACACTGGCCTTTGAAAATTTTTTGAAAACTTTATTTAAAATCTGGAAATTGCAACTTACTTGCTGCGTTTGTTCTCTCAGCCTCTCTAATCTTAAATTGCTTTATCTGTGAAATGGAGAAAATATTACCTGCTTAAATTACCTGATTAGGTGCATAAAATTAGATGTTTATAAACCCCCCAAATAAATGAAAGTCATTAATAATACAGAACGTATCTATCTCATCCCTGTGCTAACCAACACAGAGTAAACAATTGTCTTTAAGTATTTTAAAACATTATATTTTCAAAAGTTTGTTTTAATTGTAATTTTGCTACAGTAAACCTTGAGTTTGTCATCTTTATATGTTGGACCCAAGTATACAATCATAATGTAAAAATTTGAAGATTTGGTGAATGATATAAAAATAAAGGCAATCGGAAACTGCAGGTAAAATAAAAAGCTGAGCAATAACATCATGGTCTAGTCCTTATGCAATAAAAATGTGGCATGATTTTGAGCAATTATGAAAATAAAGAAAAAGAAATCCATTTGAGTTAATTCTGGTAACATGTTCTTTCAAATGACTAAGATTACAAAAATTGAACTCTAGAAATAGAAATGTAATTCTAGCACATAACTAGTTTTTACAAAAACCAATATTCGCAATACAGTAAATACATAATTTGCCTTTAAATTTTGAAAAACTACATATAGACAAAGTGTAGAAAGATTGATAAATTGAAAAAAAAATGATAGTAACAGAAATTAGGATATAGAAAGGGACTGGAGAGTTGGTAGAAGGGGAAAATCTCTAATGGCATATTTTCTGTTGTGAGGAATTTTAAATTGATGGAACAATAACACTTTAAGTATATTATTTAAAGTTAGCAGTGGCCAGTATAACTATAAAAATTATGAAGAAGGGAAAGAATAATAAAGAGGAATACAAGTTAAATAAATCCTCATTTCTTAGAAGGAAGTCAGTTGATAATTGTCTATAGCTTTTAAACTGAGAATATACTGATCATTTAGAATTGTGAATTTAAATGTTTAGAGCTGTGAATATAAATTGTTAGTGTAATAATTATATATTTAGACTTGTAAATATAAATTAACAGAAGAGTTAAAAACAAATGACTAAGTGTGGTACCTTTGGGAGCAATACTGAAGAAGGTCAAGGACAGAGCTAGAGCCTATTTTTGTCTTCATTACAAGTTACTCTGTTCTCTTGTAGTATTTTTCCTGTGTGCATATTACTTAGATACAAGCATGTATTAAGTTCTGATGGCAATAAGTCAGCAGATCTAGAAGATCTGCTATAATTCTTTAAGCCTAAAGTTGTCTTACTTTCTTGTCACCCCTCCTCACCCTTCCTTCCAGATTCCCTGTGTTCTAACTCTGGGTAGCAGGGAGTGATTTTGCCTTCCAGCCTAGAGTCAGCTTGTATCATATTATGATTTCTGTTGTCATTATTCTCTTCTCTTTTTTACTGAAATGTCAAGAAAGTAAATTTTTGTAAAACAGACTCAATTTGCAGTGCACAATTTATGTTAGTAAGTAAAACAGTGTATCTACTGCTTACGGCTTACCTTACACCAGGATTTTATACCAATATAGTATAAAAATGATGTACCCAGAGAAGACTATGGATTCTTCCAAACACTGGAAATTTTATAGAGACACTACTTTATTTGCTATATTTTTCTATTAAATTTACCTTAAAATTTTATTGAATTAACAGTCCTGTACTGAAGGGGTAATGATAAAATACCAGGTTAGCTTGATTCTGGCCAGATCATGACCAAATCATTTTTAAAAAATATTTATTTTTAAAATGTAGTCGGACATGATACCTTTATTTTTTTTTTCATGTTTGTCCTTTCTTTTTTTTTTATTGGTTGTTCAAAACATTACAAAGCTCTTGACATATCATATTTCATACATTAGATTCAAGTGGGTTATGAACTTCCATTTTTACCCCAAATACACATTGCAGAATCACATCGGTTACACATCCACATTTTTACATGATGCCATATTAGTAACTGTTGTATTCTGCTACCTTTCCTATCCTCTACTATCCCCCCTCCCCTCCCCTCCCATCTTCTCTCTCTACCCCATCTACTGTAATTCATTTCTCTCCTTGTTTTTTTTCCCATTCCCCTCACAACCTCTTATATGATGATACCTTTATTTTATTTACTTATTTTTACGTGGTGCTGAGGATCGAACCCAGGCCCTCACACATGCTAGGTGAGTGTTCTACTGCTGAGCCACAATCCCAGCCTGACCAAATCATTTTTAAAATATTCATTTTTAAAGAGTAGTTCAATATAGTAATGCCAGTAATAATCAAAATACTCTTCTGACCACATTTGAAATGATCACTTTCATATCATTCCCTGTTCTCTCCCCAAAAATTACATAATTAGGGGTTAGAAAGACAGCTACCAGGACATCTTTCAAATTTCTGGTTAAGAAGGCATGTGTTTAGAACATAATAGATTCTTTTGATAATCAGCTAAATGTATTCATTGACAAAGATTGAAATGTAGATTGATTTAGATCAACAATAATAACTCAGCAATTAAACAAGTTTAATATGCATTTAGTACACTATGAGATAATGGATGGAGTTTAAAACCAAAGAGATACTCTTTTCTACTCCTGTTTAACGGTGCCAAAATGAGATTTTAATTTTGATACAGGGTCTCATTAAGTTGCTTAGGCTAGCCTGTAACTTGCTATCCTCCTGCCTCAACCTTTCAAGTCTCTGGGATTATAAGTGCCCATCTCTGAAAAAAAAGAAAGAAAGAAAGAAAGAGAGAGAGAGAGAGAGAGAGAGAGAGAGAGAGAGAGAGATTGATTGATTTTGAACCACAAATTGGGAAACAGGAATGGGGAGATGGGGAGAGATTCCCTATCTTTTAACCATATTTAATAATGAGTATTTGTCATTTAATTATTTATTTATATTCCCAGAATTTGAGCACCTGCTATAAGATGCTGTGATTGGTATTTTCACAGATGACCAATATCATTAATATTAAGGAGCTAAATATGGTATTCTGTTATCCCTGTGATCTCCTGACCTCATGCTATCTACAGTAGTCAGACTATATCTCAAAATGGACATTTTTCTGTCCTTCTCAATCATGTATTTTATAAGCATCTAAGTTTTGTAATGGCTTAAATCTCAAATCACTTAGCAATAGCTTTTAGGAATTGTGTTATTTTAACTGATAGATTATTTGTATTTTCCAAGTCAGACTTGTAATTTCCTAAATGTATGTTAAAATTTTTGTGTTTTGCATTGTGCAAACTACGACAAAATACATTTCAATGGGAGAATCCAGATAATTAAAATGCCAATCTATTGTGCTTAAACATTTAAACATTTCCTAAATATTTTCCCCAAACTATATATCAACTCATTATTGCTAATTATTATGATTTAAAACAAACAGGTATCTCTTTTCAGTGACGTTTTTATTTTACTAGCATAAAGATCCATTCAGAAATGCTTAAAATATTTGGATGTTATTTTGTAAAATTATATTTAGTATGTAGGAGCTAGGGGTCAGGAGGACAGGAGTAGCTTCATTACACAGCAAACAAAATAGTATTTACCCTGTCTGTTGTCACATTTTATGACCATTTTGCCAGTGTTGCTGACTCTCTGGGTCATGTTTGTTGGCTCCTCATTCCACACTGTGGGAGACCTGGCTCAGACTCCCCACCTCTTCCTCTTGCACATGTACATGCTGTTTTTAACATTCACATAATATTTATCATGAGCCAGGCACCATTCTTCATGAGACCAGGAGAGGATATGCTTCCTTTTCTACCCTTCTTCTATCCTGACTTTGGAGATATTTTTCAAACAGAATAAATGTGTTTTCTCTAGACACCTATTCAGTAGCACTTGGCTGGCTCTTTTTCCTTTCATTTCTGGAAGACCTGATCTCTAGGGGTCCTTACTCTCCTGCAGCTGCCTGTGTTTCTCAGAGCCATAGCCTCAGAGCCAGAGGGAGAAACAGGTGGTCTTGTCCCTGGTGGGACAGGGCATCCTCTGGACTGCCGCCCCCACCTCTTTTCTCCATTGTCAGTGTGCCAGCTATTGCCTCCACTTGCTATCCTCCTGCCTCAACCTTTCAAGTCTCTGGGATCACTTTTGCTCTCTAGCTGGGCCTCATCATGCCTGAGCCTTAATGAGCATCTGGACACTGGTTGTTTTGCCCATTAGTGATGTCTGTGTCAGCCTCTTGAACTACATAGCACTACAATTTGCAGGCACCATTCCCTTTCCTAGGGGCCATATGAGACTTAAAACTGAAGTTTTTGCAAAATCCACAGAAAGGCTTTGTTTCCTTACTATATCTGATTATCTTTTTGACTGATTTGAAGAACTAAAACACAAAAAAACGAATCATTAGAAAATGGGTGCAATAACTGTTAACATTCATGACCCCCACCATCTGCCAAATCTTAGGAACAAACTGCCAGGTGCAGTGGTACTGTAGTGAGGATAAAGGACAATATAATTTGATAATAAATGTATCCATATTTTAAATACCAGAGATTTAAATACCAGCTCTACTGTTTTTTTTATTAACATTAGCCATTTGCACAATTACTTTCAATTCTACATATGAAATCTGATCATTGTATTTATCTCATAGGCTAGTTGTGAGGAGTCAAGTGAGATAACATATAAAGCACTTAGCACAGAGCCTCACATAGGGAAAGCACCAAGTAAATATTTGTTCTGCATTGTTGCTACCATTGATAAAGTGTTATTGTGTACCAGGCATTATGGTGTACTAAGCACTTGATGTAAACATGTCTGCTGCATCAGGTGCTCCACAGGTAGATTCAGCCCACATGATACTGCTGCCATAAGCTCTCTGAAATCTTCCCGAGTGGCCATTGGCAGTGTGTGGCCCCAGAGCATCTAGCTTTGCTCAGAAAATGTCCTTTATTGACTTGTTAGTCTCAAGAGTGAGCAAGCTTTTTCTAAAGCTTCCAAGAGAGATCCTGGTAAACAAAAAAACGTTCTTTCTCCTGTCAAACGGCTGGGTGGTCACTGAATACATCAACAAGTAGGGATTCAGTCACTTGCTTCCTCTCCAAGTTGAGGTCACCAAGTGGTAAGCAACAGTTTCTGGGTAACAGCCATCTAATTAGTAAGGTTCATCCAATTGTTGGCATATTTTCCCAGCCACCTCACTGTTCTGCACGACTTGTTCCTGAACCAGGAGATGCGGCCAGTCAATGGTGGCCCTGTGGGAGATAGACCTTCCCCCTCGGGATACCTGGAGGAAGTTATTGCTGGACTCAGGCAACTTGCTTTAAAGAGCGTGACCTCTTTTGTTTGTCCTATAGGTAAGAATCATAGCAAGTCTCTTACCTAATCAAGAGTCACATTCCATATGGTAGGCTAACTCACAGAATGGGACATTTTTCCATGTTCGTCCTTCATAAGCCACCAACAAAAAAATAATAATAATTCATCAAGAATAGAAATGGTATAAAATTGGATGAAATTTTTCCCTAGGCACTCCTTTGGCTAACCTTGCACTTCCCATTTTGAAGTAGGTAATTCTTTGTGTGGGCACCCTTCAGTGCATTGAAGGATGTTGAGCAGCCCTCCTGTCCTCTCTACCAGACACCAGTAACAGAGCCTTCCCCCACCAAAAATGCCTCCAGACATTGCCAAACATTTCCCTGAGGGTGGGGAGCAAAATCACACCCAGTTGAGAAACCCTGCTATAATATAACTAAAGAACTCTTTCTAAGGAAGGCAGACTCTCCAGTTGTTTCTTTAGATAGACAAGAGAGTCTGTCAGATGACCCTGTTAAATTTTCCCTCTTGAGAAGACTTTCTTCTGAAAGTGCCCTTTCTATTTTCTGTTTTTCTTACAAATTGTTAGTGTATTCTCATCTAAATGACATCAGATGGTGAAAAGGACATGGAACCATCATCAGAAGACTGACTTTATGCCAGCATTACCATTATTAGCCATGTTTTGAGCAAATCCCTTACCACTCCAGGCCTTAGTTTATTCATCTATTAATGAAGATGTGGAAAAGAGAGAAATGTGTATGTGTGAAAGCACCTTTAAAAGCCAGAGAAGGCAATTAGTCCCCAGATTTGGTGTCTCTTATTACCATTCTCTAGTAATAGGAACAGATTCCTTGGAGTACTGTTCAGCTATAGGACTAGTGCAGGAATTATACAAGAAGACCTTGGAGCAGGTCAGAGAGTAAAGTGTAAAAAACAAATAAATGAAAAAAAAAATAAATAAATAAAAACATAAATGGTGGAGGCATGTCAAAGGGACGCAGGAATCAAATGATAGAGCTCCCAGTGGCCAAAGCTGGAACAGTTTGAGAACAAAATTAATTAAGTATATAACCCAAAGTACAAAGTAAATACCAACGAATCTTATATAAATAAATGGTGAAACAAATAAATAAATGAGAAGAGACTAATTCTCATACAAAAGAATTCCAAGTAATTTGTTACGGACATGGAGATGGAGCATAACTCTCTACTTACTCCTTAAGTGTGGGCTGCACATTCCTTAAAAAGAGTACTGTATGGAAAGGGAGGGAAAGAGTAACTTTATAGTGAAGAGTAGTTGGAGATGTAGCTCAGTGGTAGACTGCTTGCTTAATAAGCACAAGGCCATTGGGTCAATCCCCAGTACCACTGAAAAAAAAAATTTTTTTAATATTTATTTTTCAGTTTTAGGTGGACATAATATCTTTTTTATTTTTATTTTTTATGGGTGCTGAGAATCGAACCCCGTGCCTCACCCATCCTAGGCGAGCATGCTACCACTTGAGCCATATCCCCAGCCCCGAAAAAAAAAAATATATATATATATATTTTTTTTTTTCTCTTTTTTCACAATGGAGAAACCTGACAAATACTGCCCTAGCCAAAATATAAAGGTCAGCCTCAACAGTGGTGAGCCATACTTGTAGTCTGTACCCCTTATATATGTGACGAGAATGGCACTATAACTTCATGGCCTTCCTCCCTGTATTAGTCAGGGTTCTCCAGAGGAACAGAATCGACAGGAAGTATGATTATAAAAAGGGGATTTATTAGATTGTCTTACACAACCAGAAGCTGGATAGTCCACAATGGTTGTCTGCAGGCTGGAGAGCTGGAGGAACCAGTAGCTGCCCATTCCAAGAGGCTGAAGCCTCAGAACAAGAAGGATTAAGGGTGCTACCCGAGTCTGAGACCAGAGGCTTCTGGAGAATCACTGGCAGAGTTCCCTTTGCAAGAGTGAAGGAGCAAGAGTCTGATATCCTCAGGTAATCCCAGCAGCAATCAAGAACCCCTTCAAGAAGAATCAAGCTTGCATTTGCTGCTGCTTCCTTGTTCTTCCATCCAAGCCACCATCCTATTAGATGGTGCTGCTCATGCTTAGGGAGGGTTTCCACTTCAGTTCACTATCTGACATGCCAATCATTCCTAGACACACCCTCATTGACACACCAGAAGCCTCTTAATCTTTGGCATCTCTCAATCCAATCAAGTTGACAATTCAAAGTAACCATTACACTCCCCAAAACCTGTAACTCCAGTTAATCATGAAAACATTAGACAAATCCCAGCTGAGAAATATTCTACAAAATATCTAACCAGTACTCCTCAGAACTGTCAAGGTCATCAAAAACAGTCTGAGACTATGTTACAGCCAAAAGTAGCCTAAGGAGACATAATGATAAAATGTAAAATGGACTCTTGGAACAGGAAGGGGACATTAGATAAAAACTAAAGAAAGTAGGGAGTTTAGTCTGCAGTATATCAGTCTTTGATGTTTCATTTATTGTGACACATGTGCCATGACACTGTAAGATGTTGATAGGGAAACAATGTGGAGCATGTGAGAACCTGCTGTGCTGTCTTTGTCATTGTTCTGTAAATCTAAAACTAAACATTCATGAAATCTCTCCCAACTTCATTCTCATGGTGATGTTTAGTGTCTTTATTGATCTTAATCCATCTCTCCTCCCGCTGGGTTGGAGCAATCTAAGACAAAGGATGTTAAACAGAAGTTATTCACCTTCTTGGTGTAAATTCCATGGCTGACCCTGTCCATTTTTTCTTTTGAAGAAATCCACTTGTGCTTCCCTCCTCTTCCCCCACCTAGTCAGAAATGCAGCTGCCCTCACCACTTACAGGTGCTTTCTTTTAACCATGGTCTGAAAGATCTGTGTGAGGTTTTTTGTTTGTTTGTTTGGTTGGTTTGGTTGGTTTTGTTGTTGTTGTTGTTGTTGTTGTTTTGGTTTTTGTTTTGTTTTGCTGTGAAGGGGGAATGGAAAAAATTAGAGGGCACTATGACAGCTCCCTTTATAGCTGTAGATGAAGCACAAACCTCCTGGCATGAAATGCAGCTGGTGTGTGCACAACAGGAACATGAGATGAGGGGATCCTTCAGAATGGATCCATTGGCCAAAGCTGGGACAATCTGAAAGTAGGATTGAATTATAACCCAAAGTACAAAGTAAATACCAATGAATCTTACAGTGGAACAAATAAATAAATGAGAAGAAACTCATTCTTATATAAAAGAATTCCAAGTAATTTGTTATAGACATTTCATCCTCTAAGATGGAGTATAATAATAAGATCCCAATGGCCAAATGAAAAATCTTAGAAGGATGGTATATTAAAGGACAAAAAAGTTTGGTGTAGGTTACCTCTATGATATTCTTGCCTCTCTGGTTATAGCCATGATTCCTAACTACATAAATGGAAGTTATTCCTGCCAAGCTTATTTCAGTGAACAGCATGGTTGGTTCATTCTGAGATAGCACCATACAAAGGAATGTATTTGAACATGGCTCATTTTTAGAAATGAATAGTAGTATCTTGTTGAAAAACAATTCAACAGTCGTTTACCAAATCACCTCCATATGACTTTTCAGTTCTGACTACTACAATGAGGTGAGCATTTGCCAGAGTCAGGTTTACTGAATACACCAAAAGTGTTTAAATATGAATAATAATGTAAACAGCAAGTGCTTGCCCACTTTACAAAGCAGTGTTGTCATTTAAGCTTGTTTGACATCCATCCCTCCCTGAAATGGGCAAGATATCATATGGCTGCTTCTAACAGGTAAGTAGAGGACACACAGCTGAAGTCCAGGTGTAAAGCTCAAGCCACCTGATTCTGGGTAGCATTTCCCCTACTAGTCTGCACTGAAGCCTTGCCATGCTTTCAGGATTATAATTATTACTCCTACTTTTTTAAATACTTTATTTCTGGACCAAATCGTGTTTGTTTATTATTCTGATCCAAATGCCACACTGTACCCTTATGCAGTCACAGCTGATAATTTTAGGAACCATGAACTGGAATTAACTCCTACCTAAAGGAGTGCTGACCAACAGAACTTCCTGTGTGATGAAATAATCTATATCTGTGCTGTCCAGTGTGGTGGCCACTAGCTACATGTGGCCATCAAGCACTTGAAATGTGGCTAGGGAGTTGCAGGAACTGACTTTTAAATTGTATTTAATGTTCCTTAATTTAACAGTTAGTAGCCACTGGTGACTAGTGACCTGTTAGAGCACAGGTCATGAGGTGTAGGAATCCTCCATTATGATGCAGGCTCCTCTCCAGTGCGAGCTCTTGGCATTGCTTATGCACACTTGGCTGTGTTTTTGAGGAAAAGATGGGGTTATTTTGAGGACCTTTTTTTTATGCATAATAATATTTGGAATATGTAGATCACTAGCAGAAATAAGTTGAATATAAATTTTGACCCACCTAAATCTAAAACTGTAAGATCTTAAACACAGCACTAAGAAATAAAATTCACTGAGTTTAACCCACACACTTTTTGGTGGGGGAAATGAAGAGAGAACAAGCCCATATGTCCTTGATTCTACCTTTAAGAGTCTGAGCCTTTAGAAAATTATTATTGGCAAAAGGTTTATTTCTTTAATTCTAAAAACAAAGGACTATTTTCTTTTACAGATATAAATCTGTTATTTGATGCCTGCAAAGTTCAATGACACTTCAAACTCAGATGGAGTTTTTTTTACAGAGCTAGACAAAAATTCAGTCACATGATATTTCCATTAAGCTAAGAATGGAATTCTGAGATTATAGTCTGGGAAAGGGGAACTATGGTTTATAAAGTCATAAAAGCTTTGCAGTTAAACATTGAACTATTAAAATAATGAAAGCTGTTTCCATTACTGTTATTAAATTGAACAATTTAGAAGCTCTATAAAAGAAATCAGTAAAGGTACAGTTCTTAATTAACATTTCCTTAACTGGAAAATCCTCAAGGAGTGAGGATAGTACTTGGTAACAAATATTACCAGGAGTGCTGTAGAATTGCCAAAAATGAAGGGGAGGATGGGCTCTCATAAGAAATATTTTCTTTTCCTAACATGGATTTTTAACTCCTTAATACACATACTTTTGCATTAAGTTTAATAGACAACTTTCTGCCAAAGATTATGAAATTAGAAAGGCACTTCTTATGCTTGGAGATAGGGAATCCTGAGGTTAATTTAAAATGTTAATTAATGCAAATTTGAACAAGCAAAATTACCAAAAGTTGTTTTGTTTATATTAAACATATTTACAATGTCATGTTATATAGATCATCAAAATATGATGTGAGTCTTTCACATCTCATTTAGCGTTTGTTTTGAGTCCATTTCTTGAATTCACTTTCATGGTCATGCAACTGTTATGTTAGTTCTTTATTATTAGTGTTAATCTTGTTGTTAGATATGAACACATGTTTAGCTAGTAGAACATTGCCAGCCCCCCACCCCCCCAAAACCCACCATTCTCCCAGCTGATATTCCTTCCCTGGAGAGAGAGCTGACGTCACAGATTGGTTATGTCTGATTTTCAACTTTATGTAGGAATTGAACAGTATGTATTTTCTTGTCTCTGACTTCTTTTCCTCAACATTATGTTCCTTTCATTTATATCTCTTGTTTGATGTAAGAATAAATCATTCATTTCATTGTTTATGATATACTAGTAGGTAACTATACCAATATTTACCTGTTCTATAGTTAATTTGGGGTTAATTTAATTGGGAACTACTACAAATATGTCTTTATGAACATCATTTACATGTGTTTTGTGTATCTATTTACATGTTACTCGGAGCTATACCTAAAAATAGAATTCTTAAGAGTATATGTGTGTTCAATTTAGTAGATACTGCCAGACATTTTTCAAGGTGCTCTTACAGTGTAGGAGAGTTCCAGATTCTGTGTTCTCTGGGCTTGTTTTTTTCTCTTGGCATCAATAATGATGACTGTAATTTAACTTTTGGAGAAGGCTAACAGTAACTAGCTTTATTAGTTAGGACATAGACACCTCTGCAGTGATTAACAAATGTACCTACCTCCAATTTTCCATAGACCCACCTATAAAACCCTTGGAGGAAGTTGCCTTTGACCCAGTTCACTTTTTGCCAATGCATTTGCAAATTTGTTTCTGCAGTGGAATTGTTGGATAAGGGAAAGAGTGATGCACTGCTGAGAGCCTGAAGGCTTTTGGTGGAGTAAGGAATACTTGAGGAGTTGATAATACTAGAATTTGCCAAGTGTCCTCAGAGTGTATTTGGTGAAATTTTACAATAAAATCATTTGACCCAAATTGCCCTCAGTTCACCCAGTTGAATTCAACAAACTTTTTTTGTGTGTATGATGACTTCATTCTCAGTCTTGTGTGTTGTGGAAATATAAAAAGTATGAATGACAGTGACTAATGAAGACTCAAAAACACTATTGCAGTGAGCACATCTGTAAACCCAGTGATCTGGGAAATTTAGATAAGAGGGTTGTAAGTTTAGAGCCAGCCTCAACAACATACCAAGGCCCTAAGCAACTTAGCAAAGGCTTAGGGGTTGGTAGCTTTGTTTTAAAGCCCCTGAGGTTCAATCCCCAGTTTATTTTTAAGAAAAAATAAATAGACTCAATAAGATGTTATACCTTAATACCTTATTAATAATCAGGGAAACATGAACGCATGATGTAATGTTGCAATGCCCATTTTCACCCAGTGGAATGGCAAAAATTGTCTGATGCTAAAATGTTGCAACCATTCTAGGAGAAAATTCAGTATAACTATTAATATTGGAAATGTAGATATGCAGTGACCCATCATCTCACTTAAGCAGAAAAAAAGTACACAAAAGTATCAAAAATAATGATAATCGCCCGAAAATTTGCAGTAATGAAAATAAATCACAAAAACAGCTGGTATAGTCATTCAGTAGATCAGAATGAGTGTTTCTAAAATGTAACCTCTATAAGGGAAGGGATTTTGGTTTTGCCCATTTTTGTATCTTCAATACTAGAGTAAGGCTGGGTGTGATGGTACATGCCTATTATCGTAGTAGCTCAGAAGGCTAAGGCAGGAGGATCATAAATTCAAAACTAGGTTCAGCAACTTAGTGAAGCTGTGGGCTGTAAGCAACTTAGCAAAGCCATGTCTCAAAAGGGTTGGGGATGTTGCTTATTGGTTAAGCACCCTTGGGTTTAATCCTTAGTACAAAAAAAAAAAAAAAAGGCAGTAAATGCTTGGTAATTATTTCTTTTTTTATAATTTTTTATTTTATTTTTTGTAGTTGTAGATGGACAGAATGTCTTTATTTTATTTGCTTATTTTTATGTGGTGCTGAGGATCGATCTCAGTGCCTCACACATGCTAGGCAAGCGACCTGCCACTGAGCTACAGCCTCAGCCCAGTAATTATTTCTTAAATACACCTCTAAATACATGGCTAGATTCCCAAATCTATGTTGAGAGAACTAATCAAATTGTAGAAAATATCTACTGTGAAATATATGTATGCTTGTATATAAGTCCATGAAAACATTGCAGTGATACACATTAAAATGTGAATTATATAAATTTATTTTCCATAAATTTATCTGGAAAATATACACCAACATGATAATGATACTCTTTAGGGTAGTGTATGAATCACCTTTCCATTACTGTGACAAAATACCTGAGATAAAGAACTTAGGAGGAAGAAAGGTTTATTTTGGCTTACAGTTTCAGATGTTTCAGTCCATGGTTACATGACTTCATTGCTCTTAGACCTATGATGCTGAAGTACCTCATGGCAAAAGAAACCTGCTTACCTCATCTTGGCCAAGAAGCAAAAAGAGAAAGGAAGGGGCTGGGGTCCCAACATCCCCTTCAAGGGCATGTTTCCAGTGACCTAACTTCCTTCCACGAAGTTCCACATCTTAAAGATTCCATTACTTCCCTGTCACACCTTTAACACGTAAGTCTTTGGAGAATACTTCAGAGCCAGATGATAATATTCCACTTCTAACTCCCAAAGGCTCATGCCCATCTTACTATACAAACCGCATTCAGTCCATTTCTAATAAGAGTAGCCATAGTCTTAACAGTTGCATCGTTACTCAAAAGTCCAAGTCCAAAATACCCACTGAGACCCAAGGCAAACTCAGCGAGAGCCCCTGTAAAAATAAAAAAGAAAGTTATATACTTCTAAGAAACAATAGCACAGAGTAAACATTCCCACTCCAAAAGGGAATGTGGATGTGGAAAAGAAGAATTGGGATATGGAAAAGAAGAATTAGACTAAAATTCAGCTGGGCAAACAGAATCCTATCGTTCTGTGTCCATTATCCCGGTCACCAGAGGTATGTTGGGATCTCCAAAGGACTTGGATAGCCCCATCCCGGTGCCCACAAGCCACATAACCTTTCTCAGGATAGCTCTGCTTACCTCCTGCAACTTCCCTCAACACACAGTCCACATTTCTGACATATCTTGTCTTCTTGGGGTCTCCTGGCTTCACTCTCACAGCTCCATGCATCACTCTGTCAGTGGCTGCTTGCTGGAACTTCAACTCTGCTGCACACTCTCTGCCTGACCTTCCAGGCATTCCTTTGAAATATCACTGGAAGCCTCTATGACCCCACAACTCTTCCATGCCTTCAAAACCAAGGTCTGTTGACAGTCCAATCTACACCAGGACTTACAAACTGCGATTGTAGTGGCTTTTGAGTGTCTCAACGACTGAACACAGGGAAATGAATCCCAAGAAAACAACTCCTTAGATAGCTGTGTTCAAATAGGGTGGTGCCCCTGGGCCCTCTTCTCAGACCAAATCCTTAAACTTTTAAACCCTCTTCTCAGACCAAATCCTTAAACTTTTAAACCAGCAGCTTTGTACATGCAAGACAAGTGTTCTACCACTGACCTACATCCCCAGCCTAGCTTCTTTATAAGGGCACTAACCTATTTAGCAGCTGTACCTCTCTTGGTTGAACTTTACACACACTTTTTTTATGACCAAACTGCAAATTTTTCAGATCTTCAACTCTATTTTTTGCTCCCAATTCTTACCATAAATCTGGCCTAAAGCATCCAGTAGTACCTATGGTACTTCCTGAATGCTGTGATGCCTTGAAATTTCCTCCACCAGATAAATTAGCCAAGTCACCTTTTAACTCAGCCTCCCACAGTCTCAGGGCATGGACAGAATGTGAACAGAATGTAACAAGAGTGACCTGTAGACCAGTTTCCAATAGAAGCCTCATTTCATCTGAAACCTTGTCAGGACAGCCTTTACTGTCCACATTGCTATGTTAAGCTCTGCTTATAGCATTCTAGGCTTTCTCTATACAGCTTCTCCAAACTTTTTCAAACTCCTCCTACAAATCAATTCCAAAGTCTTATGAACCACTTCATTAGTTGCACAGCAACGACCCTACTTCTTAGAACCAACTTCCTATGTTAGTTATCCTTTTTTCACTGCGACAAACTATAAAGGAGGAAAGATTTACTTGGGGTCAGTTTTAGAGGCTTCAGTTCACAGTCGCATGGCACCATTGCTTTGGGGCCTATCGTGAGGCACAGTACAACATTGAAAAAGAAACCTGTTCACTTTATGGTGGCCCCGAAGTAAAATGAGGGAGGAAGGGGCAGGGGTCCCAATATCCCCTTCAAGAGACATGACCTAACTTCATTCCACTAAGCCTAACCTATTAAAGGTACTGCCACCTCCCAATAGCACCACAGGCTGATGAATAAGCCCTTAACATATGAGCCTTTAAGGGATACATCTATCCAAGCCATAGCTAGACAAGGAGGGTTCCAGAATTTAGGGATAGTATTCAGAGAAGATTTATGATCTATTTTAATGTTTTGAAATTTGGAAAAGGATAATTTTGCATGTATTACTTGAGTAATTACAAAATAATTTTAAAATTGCACTTTACTATGAAAAAATAATTTTCTTGTTATCTGGCAGGTTGAAACTTACTAAGCCAGGAGGTCCTCCTCTCGAAACCCCACAGTCTCCACACAGATTTATAGAACATTGGCTCTTGCTAGACTTAATCTTTCCAAAGGGAATTTCTTGAATATGTGGAATAAATTAAAGGCAAAAAACTGTCCAGAGATTGATTTTGCTCATTTGTTTAGGAATAAACTTTAGAGCATACATTATTGTTTAGGAATAAAGCAGCTATTTGTAAAATTTCTTTGTTCTGATTTTGTATTGCAAAGGTACTTCAAAGGATTTATTAATTTATTTTGCTAAACACATTCATATGTCTTAACAATAAGGCTGTAAAATATCTTAAATCAATAAGGGATTAAACCAATGAGGTTAATAGGTATAGATAGTAAAGAATATAGAATGAGAAAAACAGACTAGGACTTTCATTCCATCAGTGTTTCCTCAACTGTGCAATGTAGGCATGTCAGCCTCTTCAGGCTTCATTTTCATATCTGTACAGTGAGCTGAGTAGGTTTATGGTTCCCAAGTTATAACAACCACCCCAAGATTCTGTGCTCAGTGCTCTGTGAAAGTAATGCTATAATGTAGCAGCAGGCCTTTTAGACCACTATTGTCCCATGGAAGTGACAAAGTAACCTCTTTGTCTCCCCATTAGTAGTCCACTTTTTTTTTTTTTTTTTTGGCAAGGGGGGAGGTTATTTCACACCAAGTAATTTTATAAAATATACCTTGAAGGTAAGTAACATTTTGATGGTCAAAATCTTAAATGTTAAGCCCATGCAGAGCAGTTCCATGGTACAGTGTGGCCCATAGCATCTTGTAGGTAATGAACTGCCCTGTACTTAAGCCAGAGGAACTTGGTGAAGTGAAAATTGCTCTAACACAGAGTGTTTAGTATGTTCTAAGCACTGTGCTAGGTGTTTCACATACATTATTTAAGTCACGCAATTACTTGATGGGGTGGGTCCTACAATTATTGCTTTAGAGATAAACCAACAAAGTCTCTGGGTAACTAAGTCCAGTGCCCAAGGAGATTGCACAACTGGGACTGAATCAGGACTGTCTGATTTAGACCAGTGCCACACAGGAACATTGGGGACCACATCCTATGATGTACTTGCGTTTGTGTTGACTTAGAGCTGTTCTGTCCTTTGAAGCTTTTTTCAGTTGGAATGAAGTAGCATCTCTCCCTACAGCAGCAGCAACAGCCATTTTTTATGAAATCGTCTGCAAATCATGAATTTCTTTCTCCCATTCCTCCTCCCCTTCTCTCTAATGATTTAATTTGCTAGCAGGAGACATTTAGATTAAACTCCTTTTGAAGTTTTAAATGGAATTCTTATCTGGAAGGAAAAACATTTTCTTTGTTACAGTTTTCAGATGAAATGTTAATGGTCATCCATGAGGTCTAGTGCAATTTCCTTTTCATTCACATTTTTCTTCACTGAGTACAAATAGCTCATTTAGTGTTTATTGCTAACATTTGCCAAATAATTGTGAGTGAAATATTTGCTTCATGTAAGCTGAATTTTGAATGTTTCCTTCTTGGTTATTGAGCAATTACAAGTTACAGAGTTCTCTGAATTGATGTTGACAGCTCTTTTCCTCTCAAAAAAAGAAATCATTTGATCCATTGATATCATATGCTTTCTTAAACTTTTTCCTAAGTCAAAATAAAGAATATAATTTTTTAATTGAAAATTTTAAATTAGTTCTCAGAAAGCCCTAATAAATAACAACTGCTTCCTGCCTACAGCAGATTTGTTATGTTTTATTCTTAGAAATTGAGGTATGCACTAAACATTCATTAGTATGAAGAATGGCAATATCATTCCCAAGACTTTTAGTTCTGAAATGCCACTGAATTAAAATGTAGGCTAAGTAGGCCTCACTTAGATTGAGTAGAAATGAAATTTTATCTTTGAATAAGAAGAAAAAATGGTTTTTTAAAAACATAATAGTATCATTACAATTTTAAGAGCATACATTATTTTAACTGAATATGTTCTGTGTTCCCAGAATATAATCAATATAATGGCACAGCGAAAATTGTTTTCATGGAGCTTAAATGGGAGATAAAAATCTTTCATGTAATTAATGAGCTGTAAAGAAAAAATAAATGAATAAAAGCTGGAATGTGTGAAATAGAACAGAAGTATTGGGCATAGTTAGTGAAAAGAGAAAGAGAAAACTTGAAAAATAAATGGGAGCTGACCCTTTAAAACAGGGTTGAATTGAGAAAACAAAAGAAGAAATCATTTTGGGGATAGTGGCTTCAAGTTGGTGGTGGCATGGGCCGAGCAGCAAGCATCTGAGTAAAGGCATTGAAGTAGGGATAAATACATCCACTCATCCAGGCAATGAGGAGACCTTTGCTCCCCACTCAGTGCTATGTGGACCCTCAGCAGACACTCCCTACCATTCACTCCTTACCTTTCCTCTGCTCAGTGGCCCATTCTCCCCTGCACAGCCAGTGGAACATCTCTTGCCCACCAAGGCTCCGTCTAAATCTCACTTTATCTTGAATCTTCACCTTACATGCTGGAGAACTAGCGATCATTTTCTTCCCCAGCAGCCATGGCACACTATGTGTCTGCCTAAGCTATATTTCAGTGATTTGTTTTTCCTCTTCTGGGATTGAGACCTTGTAGTGGGAACCATGAGTCATCTTGATACTGGTGATGAGAATCAGAGCCGAGTCCCATTTCCCTGATGTGAAGATTGAACACCCAAGAAACACGGAGGCAAACATAGAAAGCAAGTTTTAATTAAAGGATAGAACAGACTGTCGCAGTGGGCAAAGGTGCAACTTATGTAGTCGAGAGGGAGAAATAAAGAATGTCCACATGCTTCTGGCCTTTCAATGTTTTATTCACTCAAATCACTCAATACAATTTCACTCTATAGGTTCTTAATCAAGAAAATGACAGTCCTTGGTAGGCTGGTAGGCACTGCAATAGACAATCAACAGCAAACAATTCTAGATTAATTCTAAACACTGCAAACACTCTTAATCATGACAGATATTCCCTCTGCATGCTAAGCTCAAGTGCCAGATCTAAAGTCTGAAGCCTTAGGCTCTAAGTCCAGCAGATGCACACTCACTCAGACCACAGTGATCAGGTCAGAGACCGAGGCAGGCTTGAGATGGAGCTGACAGCTTTCAGAATGGAGCTGACAGCAAGTTGAAGAAAGGGTCATCGGAAGAAGTTGCATTTCTCTTCAGGGTCAAAATGTAGCTGTAGAGTTTGAGAGTATGATGAAGATGCAGAGGATCAGGCAAACAATGAGAAGAGTTGGGATGTTAGTCCAGGTCCCTATCAGGCTGTCTGGCATGAAGGCATCAGTGTCTGCTGGCTGAATGTCTGTTCATTTGCTCCATGATTTATATTAAATTTTGGGAGCTTCTGCTCACCCTTTGGGTCCCTATCAGGTTTCTTGGTGACGTCTTTCATTCTTAGAAAGGACATATGGTCTGTTGATTTCTACCCTGATGTCATACTTCTGACTCTTATCAGGGTTAGACAAATGACATGTGACTTCACCCTGACTTTTACTAGGGTTGTGGAAAGTAACTTGCTTTTATCAGGCTATACCTGATTGACATATTGGAGGGCTCCATATCTTGCCTGGTGAGACTGCGTGTTTATTTTAAGATGGAGTTTTAAAATGGAGTGGCTTAGACTAAGTCCTAAGGCCATCCTTACACAGAGATTGACTTCTCCGAAGAGAAGGGGCCCCGTAGCTGGGTGTCCGAGGAAGTGGGGGTCCTCTTCATGCCACAGAGCCTGATGAGGACCTGCCCCTTTTATACATGTTAGATGTCCTTTGTTCTCATACACTTTCCTCCCCATTTATTTTGCCTACCTGACTAGTGACCAAATGGGAGAGTGATCCTAGGGCAGGAAGGGAGAGCCCTGGGGGTATTCATTAACAACTCCTACAACTCCCTGAAAGGAGGCACAATTCCCTGGAAGCTGGTAACCTTAACAAGTGGTGGAGGAGGGAGAAGGGGTCTGGAGGTATTAACATTTAATTTCCTTTCCTTTTAAACCAACCCCCATCTTCCCCACTGACCTAATCATTTGTCACCTATACTGACCTTTTGCCCCCACCCCCAATTTTGGGATATATGTTTTAAGGAATAGTGGGGAAAAGTATTTACCTGTTTCCTATTAATATCAATACAGTCTATAGCCGTAGAAGTAATTTTTTCAAATGATAGACTTAATGTCTCCAAAAGAGAGAAAGCAGAAAAATCTTTCTTTTAAAACCTTTAATAATATAGATATGTAGATATAGACAAATATATATATATAAAAGCGAGTTTATAACTTTAATTTTTAGATTTTTTTATGTTAATCTGGCAAAAAAGTTGGTATTTAATTCTCTAAAGATTTAAAACAGCTTTCATGTTTAAATGTTTAAAAAATACATATGGTGGCTGTGGGTGGATCTCAGTGGTAGAGTGCTTGGCTAGCACATGTAAAGCCCTGGGTTCAATCCCCATCACTGCAAAAAAAAAAAAAAAAAAAAAAAAGGAAAAGAAACGAAATGAATATATGATTTTTATGTTTATTAGTTTAGAAAAATACCCAAGATGTATTAAAGCACAACTCTACTGTTTCACAACTGAGCTAAAAAGCTGTCTCAGCATTCTGTTAGGCCATTTACTACAAACCAGGTTAGAAGAAATGCAGTGGAAGTTCTATTCCAGGTCTTTTGTGTGTTAAATAATCAAGCACTTGAGTCCTCAGTGGGAGGCAGGTTTCCTTTAAATATTTATACTAAGTGAACCCTAATATCTAGCTTATGATTCCTTTGTTCCTGTTCCTGTTTCTGATCTCTTTGTGCCTCAAAGCTAAAAAAGTCAACTTTAATTTTTTTTTTTTTTTTTTTTTTTAGAAGAGCATTAGCACATCTTAAGCCTGCTTTGCCCTGAGGTACCCCTCTGTTCTAATTTTTTCCAGCTTCTCTCTTCTGGAGGAGGGGGAAGGTTTCAAGTCAGGATAATCTGTCAGTGGACCAACTTCTGGAGAAAACCAAACCCTCCAAAATAGTTATATTCCTGGCAAATCCATTTGCAAGCTATCTGAGGTAAAACCTACAGTGCATCTCTTTGAAGCTAGCACCTAAAACCTGTCCCAGGGTTTATCAGCAAGTATCTTTAATTTACCTTCTTGTACAGGTTATTTTTAAGGCATGTTTAGGCAGTAGAGCCTTTATTCATATTCAAGTTACAAACTGTAGGTGCTCCTGACCATGTCATCATATTATCTTGTGCATTTTTTGGATCTTTCAACTTCCTCTGACATTAACAAGGAAAAATACTACCAGACATTAGCTTTCTGGCCCTGAGCTTAGTGTTCTGCTATGGTCCTGCTATTGCTTTATTAACAAGTAAACCAAGTGAACCTCCAAATTTTATTCAGAGACTAAGAATAATAAAGGCAGTAGCAAAGGCAAGTTTTGATTTGCCTGAAAAAACTCCAAGAAGATAGCAGAGAGAAAAGACCCCCTCTTCTGACTTATGGAATCTCCTGCTAGAGGACCCAAGCCAGAGACTAATTGGGGGGCAGTTACATCATGCCTGGGAATCCACTGTGATGAAAATATACATAAAGTTATTTATGTTGTCTTTCAGAAAAGCATTTTTATCGCAAATGATTTTGTAACGTTCTCTCTGCTGAGACTACCTAGCTTTTCAGTAAAGTCCCTTGAATTAACAATTTCATCTATTATTATTTTGGCATGTTCTGAACTATAAATTTTTTTATTTACTGCTCTATAATTATGAAATACTATATCAGGAATCAACTTTCTTAAAGAGCCAAGTAGTAAATATAGGCTTTGTACATCAAAAGACAAAATCAAAGATATTATGTAGATATTTGTACTATATTGGTATTTTAAGATGTAAAAAGGCCAGTTGGCTGTGATTTGCCAAACTGTCTTTATGGTCACCTGCGAATTCTTGCATGATAGCCCTTTCTACACACACAGGTACTTCTGTAGTTATTCATCCTGTACGGTTTTCTTGACATCAGAAATATAAATATGGTTTCTTTTTAGAAAGATCTCATAGTCTTGGAAGAAAGAAAAACACATAATGATGATTATTATGAGTGCCGATTATGGTGCATTGGGATGAATGCTTTCACTGATGTCCAGAGGTGGTGTGATGGAGGAGGGCATTGGGAAGGGCTTCACACTCAAAATAACAGCATGATGACCTTCAGAGGTCACTGTAGACCAGTGACTACAAAGAGCTAATGTGCTGATTTTGAGGAAAACTAGAACTTAATTTTATAATTCTTAAAAATTTCAGAACTAAATAGATGTACACATTCAAGAATTTGACTTCTATTTCTTTTGAACACAAGTTATTAAGAAACAATCATCACCAGTTAAGTTAGATGTAAAACACAGAGATTTGGCTATGTTAAGTGGTAAGTTTTAGTGAACTGAGATTCTTGAGCACTCTATTCCATTCCCACTTCAGTTACTATTGATAATTTTGAGCAAAACCTGGGGGCTCTACTTAATCATCTTAACATAATAGGGTTAAAAGAGTTGGTTTGTAAGATGCCTTCCAGTTCCAGTTCCTCTGTGACTGTAATTAGAATACATACTGAAAGTGTGTTAGGCAACTTTCCATTGTTGAGACTAATATCTGAAATAAACAATTTCAAAGAAGGCGAATTTTATTTTGGCTCATGGTTTCAGTTCATGGTCACTTGGTCCCATTGTTTCTGGACCTGTGGTGAGACAGAATGAGTTGAAAGAGACCATATGGTAGAACAAAGCTGCTCACATCATGGCAGCCAGGAGGCAGAAAGAAAGCTCGAGATGAAGGGGCAAGGAACAAAAATTATCCTTTGGGGACACACAACCCCAAACCCCATGACCTACTTCCTACAACTAGGCCCTATCTCCTTTTATATGCCAACTTCCAATAGCCTGTTAAGTTATTAATCCATTAGTGGGTTAATCCATGGATGAGTCAGAGCCCTCATAATCCAGTCCTCTCCTAAAGGTCACACCTCTGAACACTACTACATTGCCACCAAACTCAACACACAAACTTTTGGAGGACATTTCAGACACAAACTTTTGGAGGATATTTCAGACCCAAACCATAAAAAATAGATGCTTTTTTAAAAACTCTGTAAAAATCTAATTTGATTTCTCCGAATTTAAGTTCTTACTCATTTGAATTTCTGTCAGCCCCAAAGGCCCTGAACCTGTGACACTACGTGATAGTGCACCCAAATGCAAAAAAAGAAAATAAGGACTTATACGCCCTAAAGTACTCTTTTGAGTCCCCAAATGCCTTATCACTGAAAAGGAAGTGTTGCACAAGCTCTGAAAGCAGACTGGTCACATCAATCACTCTGCTCTGCCATATTTCTAACTATGTGACTCTGGGCAATTTCCTTAAGCTCTCTGGTTCTCAGTTTTTCAATTACAAAAAGCAACTAATATAGGGTCCATCCATGGAGTTAAGAGGATTAAGTATATTAATGATTATAAAGATCTTAGAATTGTTTGACAAAATAAGCACTCAAAGTATGTCAATAATGAAATTATTCTAAACTCTCCATTTGTAAAATTTGATATTAAATTAAAACCATGCTTAAAATTCCCATAGAGATCCAGATGAATAGGAGATATACTGGCAGGAATCACACAGACCTATTAGTATTCCTGGTAGCTGGTCTGCAAGGATAGCTCACTAATGAATCCTGTCTCCTGGAATTCATATCCTCTGTTTTCTTCTCCTTGAAAATGCACTGTCCCTGTATAACCAGGAGGATGCAGCAGAAATGACACATTAGGACTTGCAAGACTAGATTTAAGAATTCTTGCAACTTTTGCTTGTCTTGGAAAATTGCTCTGTGGAAAAACCACTGCCATTTTAGCTTAGTTTCTCTGAGATCCTCATGCTCTGCAGAATCCCACCCTAGCCCAGTCAACCCTCAGAACCATGAGAGATGATAATTCACTGCTGTCTTGAGCCACCATGTTTGAGGTAGTTTATTATGCAACAGCAGAAAACCTAACACAGTGAACTTTCAATGTTATTTTCAGTATAGTTTCATCATGAAGAGTACTTATGGTGCCTTCTATATGTTGTTAAATTATATATTGGGTAATTCGCAACATACAAATTAAATCAACTTCGAATAGCTTTTCTTTAGTCATCCTAAGTGAGTATAAATTTATTGGACTTGGGATGTATACATACAGAGCCTAGGAATTATACTTTGTGTAAAAATCTATATTACCTTTGTTTTTTGTTACTCTAAGTATTTCTGTAAAGTTTTTCTTGGCAGTGACAAGGGGAGGGGTGTTAATGTTTTTGTTAATGCATTGTCATAGTCTAGGAAAATCTAAGTCTTTGCCCGATGGGGTCACATCTCTATACCCAGGAATCTGATGAAAGCTAGAAAACCTGCACCTGCTCTGCTCCTCACAACATGTTCGAACACGTGGAGGGACAGAATGTTGCAGCCGGTGTTGGGGTTTCATTGAGGCACTGAAGCCCATGTGTGAACTAAGTGCTCTGTTTTAGGGCACTGTTGTTCCTCAAGTAGTGTTGCAGAGTGTACATATAGACTCTGTATATCTGTGTTTATTATATCAAAAATTAATTATTTGATTATTCTAATACTGGTTTATTTTATCAACTCCATAACTTTAAATTTTATATTACAGAGTTAATACTTCTGTCAAACCAATTATCTGAATTGAAATTTCACTGATTTAAAACTTCACAACTGATTAAGTGGAAAAGTGTGATGAAGTACAGTGATGCCTCATTTCAAATAGCTGCTTAATTAGTCAGTGAGCTAGGGTAGATACGGCAGGGACCTAACAGCCTGGCTCTCCTGATGTGAAATATGCTCTGAGACATCCAGACATTGGATGAGTAATCCCTGGCTATTATAATAGTATGTGTGTTCTGAAATGGATTTCTTCTTAGTTATAGTTCTGAATCCTGTTGGCTTTATTAAGGTATTTCTGGAGACACTGAGACTATTTGAACTAAATTAATTAAGGAAACAGTGCACCCTTGTGATAAAATTTGATCTTGAAAATGCATGTTTTTGAAGACCAATCTGTGTTTTGAAGAAATATCAAAAGCTTTTGGGGGGCTGGGATTGTGGCTCAGGGGTAGAGTGCTTGTCTAGCACAGGAGGGACCCAGGTTCGATTCTCAGCACCACATAAAAGTAAAGGCATTGTGTTGTGTCCATCTACAAAAAAAAAAGATTCATGTTCTCTCTCTCTCTCTCTCTCTCTCTCAAAAAAAAAAAAAAAACTTTTGGGTTGAGATTTGGGGGAAGGGCTAATATCCCAGGAAATTTATTTCTTATCATCATAATTACTGTGCCTTTTAATAATTTGTGATCCTTTCTGTATTTCATATTTGAAGTAGGTGAAAAATCAGAAGTGTGATGTAGAATTTTTCTTAAATATTTGTTAATTTGGTCTTCTTTAACCTATTCAAAAGATGTATGCTGACATAAACTATACATTATTTATATTCTGTAAACATATACAACAAAATAAAATTCAAAAATGTTAAAGCATTGATTACTAAAAACCATTATGTATAGACTGTTCAGTCCAAGGTCTGCCATTTGGTTGCTTTGGGGAGAAAAAGCAGTCTCTTTGGCTTCTCTAGACTAATTCAAACTGTGTAAAAGAATTTCTGTAAAAGAATTCCATGTCATCCTTTCTCTCCTGTCATCAATATGAATTCTATCATTGTAAAGTTAGAATATGTAACTAAATGTGGAATACCATTTTGAGTTTGTGTAAAATAAGAGTAAACACTTTAAGATCATCAACCACAATGACTTTTAATATAATCAGTGGCAGTTAATATTTATTGACTGACTTCATTGTCTTCATGGCTATATATTAGATAATATGCTATAAAATTAAGAAGTACTTGCCCCCTAAGAACCTATGATTCTCAGTGAATCATATAAAATATATAGATAATAGTTAAGCACCCTAGTTCTTATATTTTAGAGCAATATATTTTTTTCTTTTTTGGTGGGGGGGTCACCAGAGATTGAACTCAGGGGAACTCAGCCACTGAGCCACATCCCCAACTCTATTTTGTATTTTATTTAGAAACAGGATCTCACTGAGTTGCTCATTGCCTTGCTTTTTCTGAGGCTGGCTTTGAACTTGCAATCCTTCTGCCTCAGCCTTCCAAGCTGGCGGGATTACAGGCATAGCCATAGCGCCTAGCTTAGAGCAATAATTCTTAATCACAATGTCATATTAGAAATACTTGGAGGGGCTGGGGATGTGGCTCAAGCGGTATCGCACTCACCTGGCATGCGTGCGGCCTGCTTTGGATCCTCAGCACCACATACAAAGATGTTGTGTCCGCCGAAAACTAAAAAATAAATATTTTTTTAAAATTCTCTCTCTCTCTCTCTCTCTCTCTCTCTCTCTCTCTCTCTCTTTAAAAAAAAAGAAATACTTGGAGAGCTTTTTAAAAAGCAACAATATTGTGGTCCTAGTGTAGACCCACTAAATCAGGATCTTTAGGGAAGGATCCAAGTACGTGAATTAAATCACAGAGATAGAAGACAGATACTGTTAAAAGGTAAATTTTATAAATTATGTTTTTCAATAAATTATATATTTTATTTCTCTAGTTCAACCATTATATTTGACATATAAATTTTCACTTTAACTATTTGAGATTTCTATATTGACAAATAAAATATTAGATTGATATAAATCATATAGAAATATAAACAGGAAATGTTTTAATATTAAATTTTAATTTCATTCTTTGCCCCCATAAACAAAAGAAATTTATGTCTTTAATTCTTGAAAAAACATTTCAGTCTTAGCCAAGAAAGGATTTTATTTTTTATTAGAAAATTGGATCATCCTTACAGCAAGCACATTTAAACAATTCATAGCTAAACACTTTATCTGTTTACTAGCATGTTCTTATATAACTGGGAAATGCTGTAAATATTTAAATCTCCTAAATGATGTTCTGTAGTGGAAATAGCCGCAGACCTTAGCTGGATGCTGACAGTGGAGATGTTAGCATCCCAGCATCTCCACTCCTTTGGACCACAGTTTTGAAAACAAGCAGATTTCAGGAAAAGTAGTGGTACAGTTAGCAAGAAAAATGCTTCCTTATTCAGTGAGGACAGAAATAATGATGTGGTATTATCAAAATAAGGAAGTATTTCTAATATCTAATATCCAATTTAATGCTCTTTAAAAAAAAAAAAAAAAAAAAAAAACACCAGAGGTCCCTAAATCCTGTATGATTGATGCTGGCATTTTATATACACATCAGACTTCTGCAACATTTTGATGTTATTTCCATGACAGTGTAATAACCAAATTTCTAACATAAGAGAGCTAAACCGCTTTTTTCTTTAGAACCAGCTTTTTAAAACAATTACCCTTAATCTCATTGGGACACACAAAAAAATACCAGCATCTGAGAATATAAGAGGGGTGGAAAGGCCAGGAAAATGAGTTACATAAAAGGGCCATGAAGTAGAATGCCTTTTGGAGTGAAAACACAGGCTACTTTGTGAGTTAAGAACAAACAACACCATTTCTTTACCACCTTAGGTCTAAATTCTATCTTGTCTAATCAGTATTTATCTGTTAGTATCATAATTAAACATTTTTGATAGGAGTGCAATAATGGAAGGGTATTTTTGGTGATTTTAATAGTGTATGAATAATATAATTTCTGTCACTGTTGGAGTATGTATTACAAATCATATAATTATTTTAAATATAAATAAACATAAGTGTTTGTATTTCTGCTCCTGACTAATGCAGGGATTCATGCATTGAATGCCTGTTCCATGCAAGCAGAAAAATGTATTCCTTACCTATAAGACTTTCTAGTCTCTTTGGGGAAAATATTTAATAAAAATTATAATTCAGTTAGTATATTTAACTTTTTTCCCTTTCATTTACTAACTTTATTTTTTTAAAAAAAGATGAATGTGTACTTGTGTAATTATATCTCTTAAACCTTAATAATTTGAGGTTACAAAGGGACAAAAAGATGTTTGCAAGTGACAGCCAGTGATTTTTTGTAGTAGCAGCTCCTAATCTACCATTGGTATCCATTTGTACTGTCCTCTTTAGTGTCTTGTGAACAAAATAAAGACAATTCCAATATTACTTCAGAGTATAATTTTCTAATTAGATTATTATATTTTCTCTTTTAAATTAGGTCTATTAAGAGATATAAAATTAATCTAGGTGAGAAATTTAAATTAAGTGTATATGCTTCATTTTATTCATGTAGAAATATTAACAGTTGCCCCCCCCCCCCCCCGTACTGGATTGAACCCAAGGGCACTCTTCCACTGAGCTACATATCCAGCCCTTTTTTATTTTTCATTTTGAGACAGGTCTCACTAAGTTGCACAGGTTGGCTTCTAACTTGTGAGTAAGATTCCTGCCTTAGCCTCCCCAGGAGCTGGGATTACAGGTGTGTGGCACCATGTTGAGCCAAGTTGCTTTTCAATCGTAATTTATATTTTGATCACTAGATGGCACTAAGCACATATATCTTAGAAAAAAAAAATAACAGTAAACAGTTGTTTTCTGAGTACACAAGTATTAAAGTCTATAAATATATTTGTCATTACACACTATAATTTTTTATTTTTAATTTTTTGGTAGATGGACATAGTGGATTTATTTTGTTTATTTATTTTTATGTGGTGCTGAGGGTCAAACCCCGTGCCTCACACATGCTAGGCAAGCACTCTACTACTGAGCCACAGCCACAGCCCTCCCACTATAAATCTTTTGTTATTCAACCTATAAAATTCCTTTTGCTACCAAATCTGTTTTTCTGAGTAAAATAATTTCACGTATGACTCGCTTAGGTATAATAAATTCTTTGATTTTATTATGATTGATAATCACCCACTCATCAAACTGTTCTCAGCCATTTCATTTTAACATATTCTTCTTAAGTTGGCCTTTTCTTAATGCCTTTTTTTTTTTTTTTTTTTTTTTTGCTTAAAAGCAAAATATATTTTAACTTTTGTAAGGGCCATTACAGGGTTTCCGGAAAATTAGGAGAGCCTAGAGAATTGCTCACAAATGTACCTGTAGGACAGAATACAGGAGGGCACAAACTGGTTTTGTTCTTAGACTTCTGATATTTGAATATTATTCTCAAATTGTTATATTTGCCTGTTTGTTAAGGTGGGTTTTTTGGGGGAGGGTGGGAGTTCTGGTTATAATATTCTTTCAATGTATTATTTTCTTAATCAAGATGTTTTAGGCTACAAATAGTTAGTGTATTAAATTGAGTGGTTTCACATGACCAGAAACCATCCCCAGAGGTTGAGTGGTACTTCCAGTGGTAGTTGGTTCAGTGGCTTAATTTGAGACCCACAATATCAACAGAGCCCAGGTTGCCATTCATATTTCTACTCTGTCATCCCTGGTATGGTGGACTTGTGCTTTGTGTTGAAAATAGCTGTTGCAGTTCTAGGTAGAACTTAAAATTGTAGCAAAAATCCAGTCCTAGAAGAGGGAGATTCACCCGTGTATTGGTGATGTATATTACTCCAGGGGCCACCCAAAAGTGTTCTGCTCTGATTGGCCATGCTTGGGTCCCCTTTACTTTCTCAAACAATTTGCTGGTGGGTGGAGGGAGTTACCATTATGAGTATAGACTGATAGAGACCCAGATCCTCCCTGGGCACACACATAGCCCTGAGAGGAGAAGGAAACCTCAAACAAACCTGAGCACTCTCTAGCAAAGAAGAGGGGGAATATACTTGGGGGTAGGCAGGCCACAAATTATTTACTATCTCTTCTTTTTTCTTTTTGCTTATTTATTTCACTTAGAGACTCTTCTGTCCTGACATTCTTGTAATATAACCTTCTTTTCCATTATTTCAAGTGTACCACACTGTTAAGGTTGCAGGTGTAGTCCATGTGTACTTATTACAGTGTGTCATTCAGTACAAGCACGTTCACCCATTGTTTTATCACTTCCTGTGTCCTTTTCTTACCAGTTAAAGAAAGTAAGAACTTGGATTCTCTTTCTCTGCTTATTAGTACTATCATGCTCAAAGAACAGTGTTTCTGAAATACCATGTGAATCTAGAAGCATCTCAACCAAATCTGAACTCATCTGCTGTATGCACAGCTTTTGAGGCACTGGGTCAAGTACTAGCGATGGTCTAACCACGACACCTAGAGATATTGCCTCCATCTGTCCACTTTAGAGCCTAGCCTAAAATGGTAGACTTATGAGAGACCCAGCAGGGCAGAGGCAGTGGTCCCAGTTCAGTGACTCAAATCTTTCAGTATTCTCCATCAGCTCTAGGCCTTCTGGCTTTCTCTGGCTTATTTGGTCCATTTTTTTTTTCCATTTGACATCACAGTGCCTCTCAGAGGCTGTAAATTGGCTCTCGTGTGTGGTAAGTGTTTAATCAGAAAAATTAAACAAAACAAAAACAAACCTACTGTGCCTCTGAGAAAGAATATTTATTAATCAATTGGTGTCCAAATACCAATTAGAAATGTTGATGATATTGTATTCACTGTTTCAACAGTTTATTCTCATCTAATATTCAACCAATATGATCAACTGACATTATCAACCATCTTTTTTTTGGTACCAGGGATTGAACCCAGGGGTGCTTAATCAGTGAGTCATATCCCCAGCCCTGTTTATTTTTATTTTGAAACAGGGTCTCGCTAACTTGTTTAGGAACTCACTAAGTTGCTGAGGCTGGTTTTCAACCATCGTTTTTGAAAGTAAAGAACAAAAAAACACTTTTAGAAAGTAGTTAGTATTGGCATTATTGCTAGAGTGTTTGAATCTAGTCTTTATTCTTCTAATTTTATAGTTTTGAAAGAGTTTAGTTTGAGAATATGCTTAGTCAAAATATTTTTAAAAAGAAATCTTGGTGTTTTTATTTTTCAGAAAACTCTGGACTATATTTTCCAGAAATAAAGAGAGATCCAGGCAAATATTTACACAGTTGTCCTGAATCTGTAAGAAAATGGCTTCGACAGCTAAAGAATGCTGGAAAAATTCTTTTGTTAATTACCAGTTCTCACAGTGATTACTGTAGACTTCTCTGCGAATATATCCTTGGGTAAGTAAGTAATGAGCATTCCACTCTCATTGTCTTATAAAATTGATAGCAAACCAGACCAGTATCTTTTTAAAAGAGTTGGACTATACCCATATTATTATATTAAATATTAAATAGTGCTGAGTGACAAGTATAATTTTTTTCTCATAACATACCTCAATATTTGTTGATAGCAACCTACCCCTGATACATTTTAGCAAAGTAATATTAACTGGGGCCAGTATATTTTTAGCTAACATATGATCTGGACTTTACAGTTTGGGGAAGTCCTTTGGTCTTCCCTGCATTTCATTTCTCAACTTTGGATGATTACTGAGAGACTCTGTGTAGAATACACTTCTGACATTTTCCTGGAGTACAGCCCCTCTGTCTCCATTTCAGTGTGGAGCCATATACCATTCACCACTGCCAGGGATGGAAGTGATACCCGTGAAAATCAAGGCAGCGTAAATGCAATAGACTTTAAAATAAAACAGATGCGGGTTCAAGCCCTGCTTTGCAACTGACTGTGTGACCTGGGGCAGGATTTTGTAACCACTTTTAAGTCATAATTTTGTCATTTTAAAAATGGGACAATAATACCTCCTAGGTGTGAGGGGATGTTTAAATAGCATACTACAGGAAAATTATTAGGCAGAGTAGTTGGTAAAGTTTCAATAATTGTTAATACTTAATTTATTGTTATTCTTGTAAGAAAAATAAAACAAAAAGGAAATATCCCAGAGCTTGATTCTACAGTGGCCTGTTAGATTTCCCCTAAAGTCTCCTCAAATTTCAGCCCACAGAATTGCTGTGTGTGGAACAAGTTTTAGCCTCCAAGCTGACTCCACCAACATTTTTTAGTCTCAGAATTTCAGTGTTCAGTGTATTCTGTGATGTACTTATCTGCAAGTAGATTTGCTTTCTGAATATGCAGGCTGAGATCCTTTAATTGAATTGAGGCTGAAGTCCTGGAGGCCTTGTAAGGTGCCTCCAGGGGAGACATTTGCTGCTCTGGTAGCGGGACTTGCTTCAGAATAAACAGTTAGGACTTATAACTCCTTTTTCGCTAGCACAGACAACCCAAATTTTTCTTCTTATCTTTATTTCTATTTATCACAGTTTGGGGTTGTAAAAATATTCTGGAATATTGGGGAAATATTGTTTCTCCAATGTCAGGGAGAAGGACTTTTTTCCTTTGCCATTCCAAGTAATCCTTAATATAATACTAAATACATATTTAAAGTCATTAATTGTTGCCTTCTAAAAATTGCTATATTATAAGCCTACACTGATTTTCAAAATAAAATATCTTCTTCATAGTTTGAGTACTCTGATAAATGTCACTGGATTTGCTATAATGCTAGTTTCTTTAAGACCCATAAAACAAACAAAATTATTTCAGTCCCCAAATTTTAAAATGTCTCTCCCAGTTTCTAGCTCTTAGAAGCTATTGAATTTACCGTGTAATATTACCATCAGGAGAAAGCCAGCTCCATGCCTAGAGTCAGTGTGCTGCTGCTCTTTTGGGAGGGGATGTACCAGGGATTGAACCCAGGGGTGCTTTACCACTGAGTCACATCTCTAACTCTTTTTATTTTTTATTTTGAGATAGGGTATAAGTTGCTTAGTGCCTCTCTAAATTGCTGAGGCTGACTTCAGACTTGCAATGCTCCTGCCTCAGCCTCCTGGGCCACTGGGATTACAGGCATAAAAGTAGACCAAAAGATAAGAAATGATGCAGTGATAAATAGATGGGCTGAGGTTAAGTTCTGCTTTCTATGCACCTTTTCTAATTTCTTAAAATAAGTTAATGAAAACTTTGCTTTGTAGGAAAGATTTTGAAGACCTTTTCGACATTGTGATTACGAATGCATTGAAGCCTGGTTTCTTCTCCCATTCACCAAGTCAGAGGCCTTTCCGCACACTCAGTAAGTTATGTTTTGTTCCTTTCCTCTTCTGTATACCTGCTGACTAACAACCACATGCAGATTACTGTGTCAGATGTAATACCACTCTTCTTTCCCCTCTTGGGGGAGAGAGAAGGTAATAAACCTGTGTTTGTATTTAAATTTACCACTTACTCATTTGTTTACATGTTATTGTCTCCTTGATTTTAAAAATGATGGTCAAGGGTTTCACCTTAATTTTTAGGGCCCGTTAAACATCTCAATAAGTATTGGAAAGAATTAATTATAATAAGTCAGAATGGATTATTTTTTAGAACAAAAGTGCTTGCAGAATCCCTGAGGATCATAAAAACACAGTATTCTCTCTGGGGAAAGGACAGGATATTCAAGGAAGAGTAGTTAAAATTGTCATACTTGTAGCCAGGCACAGTGATGTATGCCTGAAATCCCAGGGACTCCAGGAGGCTGAGACAGGAGGATCACAAGTTCAAGGCCAGCCTCAGTAACTTAGGCCCTAAGCAATTTAGTGAGAACTTGTCTCAAGATAAAAAATAAAAAGCCTGGGGATAGGTTCAGTGGTTAAGCACCCCTGGGTTCAATCCCCATGCCCCCCACCACCACACACACAAAAAAATGTCATACATGTAAAGAGGCTGATAAAGGAGGTTGAATGAAAAGAACAAACAAAATTTACAGTTAAAAAGGAATGATAACAGCAGAGTGAGAAACTCATGATAGGTGCTCTCGAAACACTTCTTGAATGTATGTAAGTGAATAAAAGCAGAACCTGATCAGGGATAGAGGAGTTATAGACTTGGGGGAGTGAAAGACAGGAAGCTTAGTTGTTATGTCTGGTGTCCTTTGTATATGTCAGTTAAACCCAGTATTATATTAACATTTGAGGCTCGTTCAGAAATTCTCTTAGGAGGGCTGGATTGTAGCTCAGTGGTAGAGCGCTTGCCTGGCATGTGTGTGACACTAGGTTTGCTCCTCAGCACCACATACAAATAAATAAAAGAAAGGTAGTGTGTCCATCTACTAAATATGTGTGTGTGTGTGTGTGTGTGTGTGTGTGTGTGAGAGAGAGAGAGAGAGAGAGAGAGAGAGAGAGAGAGAGAGAGAGAGATTCTCTTAGGAGATATCTAAAGAAGCCCAGGAATGCTTGGAAGTTGAAACACAGTAAATGGTTATAAATACATTTAAATGTATATAAAAATCCTTAACAAATAAATTTTTAGACCTGTGTAGAGATCTGTTTAAAATCATATAAAAATGAAGATATATGTATAAAATACGCAAAATACATAAAAGCACAAATTTTTAACTTTTGTTCATATACTTGGCATTATATAAACAACCTAGGCTGTGTTGGAGTGATCTGTAATATACATTTCTCTTTACTATCCCCTGGCTACGTACTATACTATTTTGAAACGAAATTTAAAATCCCCCAAAGAAATATTCACATGAGTTACATACACCCAGTGTTGTTATTTAACAAACCAATACAAGAGTATTTACTTGGAACTGCTACTCTGCTATTCCAAAGCCTGTTCAGTGCCAGTGGGTTGACAGTAGCTCAGTACTCTCTCAGTAGTGGCTCATGAACAGTAAAAGCCAAGTTAGGTTTAGTGTAGCAAGTGTCAAGTATGAGGGACCCTCAGTGAACCACATGGGTGTGGAAGCACATAACACCTCAGCAAGTGTGAGGGATAACTACAGACTGGGGTTAGTGTTGTGAAGGTAAAAACTACCTGATGAGTTTAATGGTTGACCAGTGAAGGTGTGTCCAAAAAGATGAGGTAAGGTGATGTTCAAGGTGGGTCCTGAGAGGCAAGTAATAAGAAGAGCAGAGGAAGGGGGTTCCTGGCAGTGGAACAAACAAATGCATAGGCCTACTAGGAGAATAGTTTTGTTGTATTTCAGTGACAAAGAGGCAGCATGTCATTCTGGCACACAGTTATGAGAAGGGAGATGATGAAGTTAAGGAGGCAGGCAGCCTCAGAGGCTGTGGAAGCAATCTGTAGCTACTCAGTTGTTTGAGGCAGGAGAGTGATAAGATGTCACTTTGGCTGCTGGATGGAGAATCTGTTGTTTGCCAGGAAAGATGGAGAGAAAGAGGAAGACCAAGCAATTACAGTGTCCCAGGTGAGATTTTGGTGGTTTAGCTTGGGACAGCAAAATTTATTTTTTTTTAATTTGAATTCCACTTTCTTTAAATGTAATTTGTATCTTATTAATTTACTGACAAGTAAAATTTGCATAGTTACCATGGGCATATGTATGTATTGTGATGTTTTGACATATGTATGTATTGTGAAATGGCTAAATCAAGCTATTTAACAATATACATTAGCTCACACACTTACCATTTTTGTGTGTGATAAGAACACTTAAAATCTATTCTATTAGTAATTTTCAAATATAGAATACATTGTTATTAACTAATGATGTACCATAACTATCTTGAACTTTTCCCTGCCATCTAACTGAAATTTTGTGTCTTTTGACCACATTTCTGCAGCCCTACCACTTCCCTGCCTCTAGTGACCACTGTTTTTGCTATTTCTGTAAATTCAGCTTTTTTATATTCCATGTGTGAGATTATATAGTATTTGTCTCTCTGTGTTTGTCTTATTCCACTTAACAAGATGTCCTACCAGTTTATTTGTGTTTTCACACAAAAAAACAAGATTTCTTTTTATTTTTTAAAGCCAAATAGTATTTCATTATGTATACAGTTGATCCTCTGCATGTTCAGATATAACCAGTTGCAGATCAAAAATATTCAAAAACATTGCATCTGTACAGATAACGCAGATTTTTGTCATTGCCTAAAAAATACAGGATAACAACTATTCACATAGCATTTACATTTATTAGATGTTATAAATAAACCAGAGGTAATTTTAAATATATGGGAAGATGTGCATAGGTTATATGCAAATACGCCATTTTTATAGAAGGAACTTCTGTGGGTGATCCTGGGACCAGTCCTCCATTAAACTGAGGGATGACTGTGTGTACCACATCTTCTTTATTATTTAGTCCTCTTGAGAGACATTTAGGTTGACTTTATGTCTTGACTATTGTAAATAATGCTGTAATGAACATAGGAATGCAGATAGCTCTTCAGTATGCTAATTTCATATCCAGTGGATGTATACTCAGTATTGGGGCTGCTGGATTATACAGTAGTTCTGTATCTATTTATTTATTTTAAATTTTATTTTGATAGTGCTAGGGGTTGAACCCAGAGCTTCACATATGCTAAGCATATATTCTACCACTGAGCTCTCCTCCCAGCCCAATTTTTAATTTTTGGAGATACCTTTACACTATTTTCCATAATGACTGTACTAATTTTATTTCACCCAACATCTAACAATATGCCGGTTTTCCATTTTTTCCACATTCTGGCTAATGTGTGTTATTTTTCATCTTTTTTTTTAAATACGTCATTCTAACAGGAAGGAGGTGATATCTCATTGTGTTTTAATTTGTATTTCGAATGTTTAGTGATGTTGAACATTTTTTGATATTATACATGTCCATTTTATCTTCTTCAGAGAAATGTCTATTTGAATTCTTTGCCCATTTTTATTTTGTTATTTGTTTTCTATTGAACTGTTTTACTTCTTATATATTTTGGATATAATCCATTATCTGATATGTGGCTTTACAAATATATTTTCCCATTCCCTACATTGTCTTTTCACTCTATCATCTCCTTTGCTGTGCAGAGGCTTTTTAGTATGATGTAATCTCTTTAGGTCTATTTTTGGATTTGTTGCCTCTGATTTGGGTCATATCCAGAAAATCTTATAAAAGCCAAGTTTTTATAAGTTTTTATTTTGCTGTTTGAGAAATGAAAAGTCAGGATTAATAAGGTAGAACTCAAAGTCCTGTTACTGTTCCCAGTTATGACCACTATAAAATGGCTTCAGGGACCTCAGAATATATGGGACCTCATGTTTTATGTACAGAGTTTAGAAAAGCTTTTTTTTTTTTTTTCTTTCCCCACATCCAGGAGGTCCTAGAAGATGTCTTATATTATTTTTTTGAACCCAGTGCCTATCACATGCGAGGCAAGCGCTCCACCACTGAATACAATGCCAGCCCTGTCTTGTATTCTTTTGAGCCTTGATTTTCTGGACTTCCAATTTAAAATATTTAAAAGGAAGATATAATTAAACATAGGATTTAGATTTAATACAAAATAGTTGTTTCCCTTTTAGAGCACAAAGAAGATTGCCAGAGCAATTATTAGAGGATGCTGCTGCTTATATTAAAAAAAAAAAAAATCTCTAGTTCATTATGTTTGGTTGTGATGTTTATTTTGCTGATGATTGATTTTCACCTGTCTCTTAACTGCTTGATCTAGGTTTACATACTGGTTTCCCTTCCTTTTATCTTTAAATGTTAATTATTCCCAGCATTCTGTGTGTGGCTCTCCTTTTTTCTGTTGTTACTTTAGCTTTCTACTACTCAGATGGTTTTAACTATCATCTGTTCACTAATGTCTCTCAATTCCTTACCTCTCTGCTTCACTTTTCCCTGATCTGCACATGCCTACTTCTGCCTCTATATTCTCCACACCCCAGAGCTCAAGTCGCAGGAAAGCTGAAGCACTTAAAACCTTACGCTGAATCCCCCTCCCTTCTTAGCATGCTCTTCTGATTTCATTCCCTGATTTCATTAGTAACTTTTTCAACCACAGATCTTAATGAGTCATCTTCCAATTCCTCTTTCCCCTTCACATCTCCCCTTTCTGTCCTCTCAGGTTTATCATCACTAACACTGCCTTTATTATCTCCTGTATGAATTGGTACAGTATAACATCATGTCTGGGTTATCAGTCCCAGCCTCCATCCTGCCTTGTAGCCCTGAAGCCATCTGTGTGGCAGTTATTGTGAAAGCAAGTCTCCTCTGCCCAATGCTATAAACTCCAGTGGTGTGTAAATTAAATCATCCTTGCAAATGGTTAAAGTCAGAGGGATAAAATCCAGGCTGGTAAGCATGCTGGGATGTAAGGTGCAGTGAGCCAATCACCTTGCACAACGTGTCCTTCATGAGCTCCACATGCATAATATCAGTGGTTGTCATGGTGACCAGGGAAGAGCTGGTGACCAGGCGGGTGAAGACTCAGATCCTCCATTAGCCACATCCCTGTGGACCCTTAAGACCCTCCCTGTTCCCTGCTGCATGCACTGTGAGACCTCTGCCCTCTCCAGTACTAAGGTTTGGGCTAAGGGGAGGATCTCTGCCTGGCAAGATTATACTTCTACTGGGGAAAGGTATCGTGTCTGTCTTGTTCACTGCCCTGTCCCCAAGGCTGCCACCCCACTCCCCACCATTGTGGGAGTCATGAGCCACTGTGCTGTCCCTTGGCCTCAGCTGTCATCCACATTCCAAACCCCCACTCCCACCCCACCCCACCTCGATCTTTCCCTAGCTGAGACTTCCTGTCTTGAATCTCAGTGTTTTCTCCTGCACATCAGAAAGCTCCACTCAATGTTCTGAAATCAACCGTGATAATCTCCTTTCATCTGGAAACCAAATGCAGCCAGGCATACTGGTCTCCTTGTGCCTTATCATACTCACCTAACCATCTGTTAAATCTTTATTCTTTCACATCCAGTATGCTGGACATCAGACCTGTTTAATCTACCTTTGAAATCTCTCATCTCTGCCCTCCTCTTTCTTTCCACTGGGCCTTGTAACTCCTCCCCACCTCTCTTCAAATACCTTTTATTAGCATGGACATGCCTTTGTCACTTACTTTTTAATTTTTCAGTATCTTTTATGGAATTCACTTATAAGTATTAGGCAAAAAGTATATTTAATCATGTGCACACAGAATCTCATTAACTCTCCATTGGGTATAGCATCCTAAAACTAATTCTGCAATCTCCTTGCTAAATTCTTTTCATCCTCCGCAGTCTGTTTTTCATTACAGGTGCCCATTATTCCACCCCTGTTGGAATGATTACCTTTTATTATTCTTTATTCAGCATGTTTTTGCTCCTGCTGTTCTCTGTCAATGTTGCTGAGATTTTAGTATATATATATATATAAATCACCCAGGGATTTTATTAGAATGGAGATTCTGATTCAGTAGGTCCTAGTGAAGCTTAAAATTCCTCATTTCTAAACAAATATTATAGTAAGGCAGATGCTACTGGTCAGAAGATCAGTTAAGATAAGAATCTCGCTTTCTATATTATTTGAAGAACAAGGATAAATATGGAATTCCTCCCTCTCCTCTATCTAATGACTTTCTACCCCTGCTTGGAGGCAAGCATCGACAACCTCTTTTCTGTACTTCCTTCCTCTGGCTCCAGGCAGTCATTTCCTCTCTGTGTTTGTTGGTGCCTTTCACTTGACTATAAAGGGGAAGTTATCTGGGGAATTTCCTCACTGGGATGTGAGTCCTGAAGATAGCAGCTGTGCTTCACATTTCCTTGACCTGTATAACATAAGCCTTGCGTTCTCCATATTCTGCACACCCCAGAGTGCAAGTCCCATGAAACTTAAAGTACTTATAACCATACAATGAATCCCCCTCCCTTCTTAGCATGCTCTTTTTTCCTAATTTCAAAAGAAAATAAAGCAAAATCTATAGAATTATAGTTTCTCAAATGTTGAGACTCAGTAATCTTCAAATAAAAAAAAAATTAAAGAAGAAAAGCCAAAACAAACAAACAAACAAAAGAAAACCCTTTATGCAAATGTTCACTCTCTTCCCTGTCACCAGCTACTACACTGGAAGCTACCTTGAAGGACAATTAATCCACAAGGGCAGCTTCAAGGGTTCTGACAGAACCTCCTTAGCTAGGATTCTATGTGGCTCAGAAAATTATTAATCCTAGTGGTAGAGAGCCAGGTAATGCCAGCTGTGTGTCTCCAGCATAGTGCCAGTAACACTAAAAACTTGCTGAATGAAAGAGTCCCAATCCGTAGTGTACAGTTAAGAATTCATTCGTTAATCTGAATGTTTGACTATGGCTTATTTGTTGATTTGCTTGAATTTGTACTAAGTTTAGCATTTTGACAAAGCCACAGCTTCTAATCAAATAGGCATTGAATACAGCCCTGTCTGCAGGTCTCTATACTACCACTGACAGATATTAGCAACTAAGTGATGTCTTAGTGTATATATCTAATTGAAAATTCTTGTCCTGCAAAGAAATTAACTTCCCATTATAATAGGCCCAGAAATGAGCAGGTAAATAAGCATATTGAAACAGAAGGAAAAGATACATAGCTCAAAGGAGCTCACAGCTATTAGTATTTTAAAAATTATGAACAAATAGGAAACCCCCAAACCCAAAGTTTTGAAGGGTAAGAATCTTGCTTTCTATGTTATTAACTTTGCTCCAACTCATCAGTAAACTATTTTCTTTAGTAGTATCATTTTTTTTGTTATAGTCCTTATACAAATGAGTATTTTACTTGAAAAATTTCTTACTGTTCAAGCAAAATAAGAAAAAAAAACCAGAAAATTTACAATGGGAGAAAAGTTCTGAGATTTTTAAGATATTTTTAAATACTGTGTGGCCAATACTGTTCCATGTGCTTCATCTGTATTAATTTATTTATACAACTCCTCTAGGAGTTAAGCATTGTAATTATCCCAGTTTTAAAACCAAGGAAACAAATCATAATCACCCTCTGTCCCCTGTGTCCTCCTTTACTTTTTTCTATTCTATTTATTATCATCTAACATTTTTTTAAATTTTTATTGTTGATAGACCTTTATTTAATTTATATGTGGTGCTGAGAATCGAATCCAGTGCTTCACACATGCCAGGCAAGTGCCCTACCCTGAACCTCAGCCACAGCCCATCATCTAACATTTTTAATTAAGCTTTTAAAAATTAGTATACTCTTGGTACTTCTTGCAGGACACATTTTTTTTCTGTGATACAAAAACAGAAGTGCATATAACTACATCCTGTAGGCCTTGAAAAGAAATGTGATACCTTGTTTAAATAGTGTGAAAATATTTGGATTTATAAATGAAATTGTGCTTGACATATCCTGAATTTATTTCTGTCTCAGCCCTGTTGCTCTCAGCAACCTGGCTGGCTCTCTTCTACTGGAATTAATTTTCTGAGCTCCTAGGTGTGGAACTTCTGTCAGAATCTTTGAAGCTGCCCTCAAGGATTAATTACCCTTAAAAGTAGCTTTCAGTGAAGTATGTGGAAAGAGGGAGGGGTAGATGTTTTATCAAGAGGGTTTTTGTTTTGGTTTCTCTTTTTTTTCTTTTTAGTTTTTTTTTTTCCTTTCTTTCTCTTGCTTCTTAGATTACTGAGTCCCAAAATTTGAGGAACTGTAATCTATAGAATTTGGGTTTTTTTTTTCATTTTTAATAAGCAAAATAATAATAAGGAAAAGGAAAAAGACATCATTTGACAGATATTAGCAACTAAGTGATGTCTTAGTGTATATATCTAATTGTAAAGAAGATTTACATGTTAAATGTAAATCTTCTTTCAAAACTATTTATGTAAAGCCAAGAGTGTAACTCATTGGTAAAGCACTAACAATGGCATTCATGAACCTCTGGGTTCAGCCTCCAGCACCGTGTGTGTGTGTGTGTGTGTGTGTGTGTAAATTATTCATTTTTAAACCCTTATTATATACATAGTACAATAAGACTTTCTGCTCTAAACAAAGACATTATGAGAAGTTATCACTTTTGGGGGCGTATTTCTCTAAGGAATGTGCTGAATCTTCTTAGACTTTCACCACCCTGCTTTAACTGGATCTGGGGAGCAAGTTATGTGCTGGAAGGGGACAGTTTGAATTATCCACAAACTTGCCCTTTGATGTCAAATAACCCTTTTACCAACTCCTTTCCCCACCCCAAGCTGAGACTAGGGTAAAGTAATAGAGGCACCTAGAGTGCAAAATTTAAACCTAGATTGAATAGACTACAATAAAAATATATTTCTCCACACCCAGTTCCGAAAAGATAGGACTTAATGGTTTCTATTATGTTGTTTGCTTAATAAACCATTTTGCAAAAGCAGAGGCATAATATCAAGCAGAAATCTATCTCATCACTGAATAAATCACTTATCAGCTTTGAAATCTTAGGTGAAATAACTTACCTGAGCCTTATTTCCTCCAACTCAGAGGATCACAGTGAGGATTAATAATATATAGGCCCACGAAGTGCTTCCACCAAGTGCTCACAGAATGCAATCTCCTTCCCCACGTGGTTCCTTGTTACATGAGACCTACGGCCATGCCCTGAGTACAGCCTGCCTGACTGGATACTCTCACTTGATTAAAAAATATATGATGGACAAACTGTATTTTCAGAAAATGATGAGGAACAGGAGGTGTTGCCATCTCTGGATAAACCTGGCTGGTACTCCCAGGGGAATGCTGTACACCTTTATGAACTTCTGAAGAAAATGACTGGCAAACCTGAACCCAAGGTATTTTCTGATTCAGAATCCTTAATGTCCTCTTGCAGATATAAAGAGTTGTAAACTAAAACCCCAATTGTAAATGCATTCAGGTTAATTATCTATGGCATCATCTCCCTCTGTCAGCTGCCATAGCTCTCTTTTTACCTCTCCTGATACAATAAGCCTTTTCTTTGTTGATATAGACCTGGTCTTTATCTGAGACAGAGAAGAGTAAGGTTTCCAAGCAGGCAGCCACAGATCTAGGGAGTGCATGGGATTCATATATGGGATGCCTGAGGAATGATAATCCTGATAATAAAAAAAGGTTTTATATGTAAAACAAACCAAAACTGAAATTATACTATAAATTATCCTAAAGACCCACTGCTTTTGCTATCTTGATCACATTGCGGATGTTGAACATTGGTATATTTTTCACAACAGAGTACTCTTCTAAAAAATATTCACTGGTAGCTCCATGAGCAGAAGAGATAATTGGGTAACTGAACCCTGCGCCATTGGCTCCCACATTGCTGCAGCTCCCAAGGACTCCTAAGGAGTTCCATGGACAAAGATTTGGGAGGTTCTAGGTCTTATCCCTTAACCTCATTTTCTCATCTGCAGATTAAAATGTGTGGACTAGATCCATGGGACTTTTGCTTTAGAATATCTATGGAGATTTCTAGATTTCAAGCCCAGCAACACTCTCAGGTGTTCTGTTTCAGCAGATCTGGGGTGGGTCCCAGAAACTCTTGAAGAGTGGTTGTGATGTGCACCCTTCACAATCTGCAACCCACTGTGACAAGTTGTCTTTAATATATCACCAGCTCTTCAGTTCTAAGGGCAGATTTAAATGTATACAAAACACACAGGTTCATGTCTTCTGTAGGAAAATTGAATAAAATTATTCATCTCACCTTCTACCTTTCTTCTATCTGCAAGTGGGTTGTATAACTTCTTAACGTGACCTTGGCCCTCTGTGAATCAAATGGGATACGTCAGTGGTCAGCTGCCAGGTTATTCAAAGAAGTGTAAGATGCTTTTACCCTTCTTCTGCCTTCCATGAAATGATCACCACTGTCACAGTTCTCATGCCTCAAACAGAATTTGCTGTCTGACTTACAGGTTGTTTACTTTGGTGACAGCATGCATTCAGATGTTTTCCCAGCCCGTCACTATAGGAACTGGGAGACAGTCCTCATTCTAGAGGAGCTCCAAGGAGAGGAAGCCTGGAAGCCTGAGGAGTCAGAGCCTCTGGAGAAGAGAGGAAAATATGAGGTGAGCATCCCTTTCACTCTTTTCCTGAAAGAAAAAATTTTATTTGAAAGCTAAAGTATCTTCATACTACTTGACTTCACAGGTCTCCTGGTCTGACTAAATGTCCTCATGCTTCTGTAGTTTGTTTTTGAAACAGTGTGTATTAATGGTCCTTAGCAGATTTTTCAAGCAAATTTAGTTGTATTACCTGTTTCATGGAGAATTTGACATGTGTCTTTCTACTTGTATTTAAAGACAAATGAGACAGTTACATGGTTTTGTTTTGTTGTTGTTACAAACATTTTTGACGCAAACCTATAAAAGTCAGGCTGCTTTAATACATATATATAAGTCCAGGTCTGTTCTCTGCACAGCACACTTCCATGGAGAAGACCAGAGCAGCACTTCAAAACAGGCAGTAAGCACTGCACCTCATGAGAGTTCAGATTCTTTCCTGCTTCCCTGTGGAGGGGACAGAATATAAACATCTTGCTGACCGCTGCAGCAGGAAGGAAACAGTCCATAAAGAAAGATAAAAAGAAAGCACTGTGTGAGTTCTGTATATTTTGTGATTGTTAAGAAAAGTGTAGTTTAGTTTTTCCAAACAAATGTCAAGCACAGGATACATATAAGATGCTGTCTTTTGACAGGTTTGAAGTCTGATGCAAAAGGATTTAATTCTGTGTTTCTAATTACTGTATTCAGCCTAAGTGAAGTTTGAAAAATATAATTAAAATCAAATTAACCAGATCATTTCAAAATTGATCCTGGAAACCAAAACATTTACATGTATTACATTCTGCAAAGATTAACATTTTATTTCATTTTAGGTTTGAATTTGATTTATCAGATATTGGTAGTTGTTTCCATTCTATATAAGAGCATAGAGAATTTGAGGATCACTTTCACCTCCTTTTATTTGTGACAGGAAGCTTAAGATAAGGATAGGGAAATTCTCAAATGGAATTTTACAGACTGTTGCTGAAAACTTTCTAAAATCATGGTACATCAGTTGATTATTTCCTTCACTGTTTTTAGAACAAATTAAAACAGCAAAAATGGCACATTTTAATGTTTAAGTAAGCCTAGCTAAAGAAAATAAGGAATAATTTTCTTTAGTTTAAACATTAGAAACAAATAATCAATAAATCAAGTCTTATAACATTATACTTATAATTACTTGGACACCCTTAACTCTGTGTAACTAGCCTCCTGTGTCAAAGGAAGAAGAGCTCTCTTCTTCAACTTCCTTCAGTACTGTTCTTACTTATTTCTTCATTTTAACTAAAAACAAGTGAGGGGTTGAACTCTAAGGTCCTTTACCACTGAGCTATATCATTATTTATTTTGAACATGCTAAGTTGCTTAAGGCCTTGCTAAGTTGTGATCCTCCTGCCTCTGCTGTCCAAGTTGCTGGGATTGCAATTGTGCACCACTGTGTCTGGCAAAATTAATGATGAAAATAATTAGCAAGCAAGAAAGAAAAGGGACCATTCTTTAATTAGAGAAGGATATCATCCAAAACACCAGTGGAAATATAACATGTAATGGTGGAATTAAAAGAAAGGAAAAGCCAAAATCTATACTGCCCTTTAAGGTTCTTTATGGATACTGTGTATCAGTTACACTGTGTAACAGAGAACTGGCCAGTACTACAAGAAAAAAAAAAAAAAAAGAAAGAAAGAAACATGGAGTAAGATTAAAATTATCAGTGTTTTAGGGTTATGTGATCCTTAGCATAGAAGAAATCAACAAACTATTAAAATGAATGAGTGAGTTTGGTCAGAATGCTAGATCCAAATTGGCATTCAAAAATTAACAGCCATACTCTTTACCAGCAGGAATCACTTAACAAAATGTGGTAAGAAACAGATTATTTACAACAGCAACAAAAATAAATCACTGTCTAGGAATTAACCTAATAAATATATAAGACCTTAATGATGTAAATTTTAAGCCTATTAAAAATTCTGAATACAAGGGTTGGGGCTGTAGTTCAGTGGTAGAACACCTGCCTCACACATGTGGGGCACTGGGTTTGATCCTCAGCACCACATAAAAATAAATTAATTAATATATTGCATCCATCTACAACTAAAAAAATATTTTAAAAATTTTTGAATACAGTTCTAAATAAATGGAAAGACATATTTGCAAAAGCATGATTTTTATAGATGACTGTTTTCCTCACATTTATTTATAAAGTCAATATAATGTTTTACAAAATCCCAGGAGGATTTTAAATGGATCTTCACAAACTGATTTTGCATTTAGAAAACTTAAAACCCATAAATGGCCCAGACAACTTTGGAAAAAAAAAAAAAAAAGATTAGAATTTTACTCCATCAGACACTAACCATAGTAGAAAACCAGATTGTTGTTGTTGTTTTTGATCTAGTACTGGAAACAGAGTATGGAACATTTGTTTAGACAATGTTTTCACTGTGAACCAAAAGATCTGACAAAAATAATCAAAAGTTTATTTTGGGACTGATGGTTCAGAGGTCTTACTCCATAGACTGCCAACTCCATTCCTCAGAGCCCAAAGTGAGGTGGAACATCATGGCAGAAGAGTGTGGTGGAGGAAAGCAACTAAGAAAGCAGAGAGAGAGCTCAGCATACTGAGAACAAAATATAAACCCCAAAGGCACACTGCCCACCTCTTCCAGCCATACCCCACCTGCCTCCTTAGTTGCCACCAAGTTAATCCCTATCAGGGGATTCTTGCACAATTAGGTTAAACCTCATATAACCTAGTCATTTCATGTCTAAACTTTCCTGCATTATCTCATACATGAGCTTTTTGGGGGTAAAACTCGTACTGAAACCATAATGGGAAAACATCTCTAATCCAAAATATCTGCAATGTTCCAAAGATCTGAAACTTTTTGATGCCAATATAACACTAAGAAAATTTTGGATTTTCAGACGTGGGATGCTTAACCAGTAAAGTCTATGCCAATATTCCCAAATTTGAGTGCTTCTTATCCCATGCATTTCAGATAAGGAATATGTAACCTGTATATAAAAATTTCAGTGAATAGAAGGAATAAAAAAAGACACAGGCCCATATAAATGTGAGTATGGCAGAACATTGTCCATTAGCAGAAAAGGTTGAACAATTCAGAGAATAGGATTAAGTAAGTGGTTTCATTATATGGAAAAATTTAGATGATCTCCTTTTACATCCTATATATAAAAATAAATTCTGAAGGAATTATAGACCTGAACATAAAAAATATATTTATAAAACTTGATTGAAGAAAATTTTGAAAGTATTTTTTTTCATCCTCATTGTAGGAATGATTTTTTTTTCAAATTATAACTCAAAGGACAATAATAAGTAGAAAAACTGATGACTTTGCATCAGTATTAAATAGTTCTCTTCAAGACACCTGGGATACGATTGATCTTTGGACCTAATTCAAGGGAAAGAATCTTGCAATATCTATTTAGATTGAACCTTATGAAATTGCTATTTTTATATGTTAAAACAGGTGAATATTACACCTTAATATGATCCAACCTGATAAAACTAACAATGGGTTGATATCTAAGGGGTTCGACAATGGGCTAAAATCAGATACTCAGTGTGAAATAGGACAAAAGATATCAGGCTGTTGACTGAGGGGAAAAGTTTGTATATAAGAGGAGACAGCCATGCTCACTAGTAATGCCTAATGTACAATTGAAACAATGGTGAGATACCACTGTAAAGCTATCAGACAGATAAAACTGAGTTTCTATTTTTACATTGATTTATTGATACAATAAAATAATCAGAGACATTACTATGAGCTAATTTAGAAAAATATAACATAGACCAGTATTATTCTCTGAAGTTGCACTCCATTATGTTTGATGACTCTGTACTAAAATGAAAATAATTTTTATTCTTTATTTTGGTGAATAGCTTTTTGACTTTTAAGTTAGAAATAAATACTACTATTTAGAATTATACCTGGATATGGCCATCACCCTTTGGAAATTCTATGACAAAGGACTATGGTCAGCCCTAGAAAAAAACAGAAAATTTATTTCTGAGTATCCCCTATACTTTTTTTAAAAAAGGTAGTACCTTGAAACTTTTTATTCAGTAATTGGCTTCATGTTATATGTACATTGGAAGCAGTAAATAATAATTCTATCCTCATCCCCCTTTAAAAAAATAAACACCAAATTTAAAAATTAGAAATGTTTTAAGTAAGTCAAGCACAGTGGTGTATGCCTATAATCCCAGAGACTCTGGAGACTGAGGCAGAATCGGGAGTTCAAAGCCAGCCTCAGCAACAGTGAGGCACTAAGCAACTCAGATCCTGTCTCTAAATAAAATACAAGATAGGAATGGGGATGTGGCTCAGTGGTCGAGTGCCCCTGAGTTCAATCCAGGGTACCCCCAACCAAAAAAAAGAAATTTTTTAACTATCCTTTAGATACAACAATAATAATAAAAGATTTATTTTAATTGTAGAGAAAACATTCTTTCTAGATTGCTCAGTTTGGGGTAGGTTTAATACTATAATCAACTAATTATTTAAAAAGATCATTCTAGTTTGAGATAAAGGATACTTTATAGTAAGTACTATTTCTTTTCAAAAATGTAATGCATACCCAAAGCCTGTTTATAATTCCTACAGGATTTTTTTCTCAATTTGCTTAAAAACAAAACTATGTGATTAATTTACCACAGTTTTCATTACTAATCACATTTATTATTCCATTCTCTTTCTTTCAGGTACCAAAGACAAAACTTCTAAATACCTTTTCTAAAAAATGGGGCTCCTTTTTTATTGATTCAGTTTCACGACGGGAAAATTCAGAGGACTCTTTGGTTTATACATGGTCCTCTAAGAGAATCAATACTTACAGCACTATTGCAATTCCAAGTATTGAAGCAATAGCAGGTAAGGGGGAAAATACCTTTTGAAACAGGTAATCTTTACCTGTTATTGGATAGTGATGACAGTAACTACCAGGATTCTTGTCCTTTAAAAGAAGGAAATCTTCCCACAATGTTGATTTATTTTTCTTGGGAAACATCTTTTAAATATGGTAGCCTGGGTAATTAGGACCAGCCCTTCTGCCACAGCCAACTACATAAAAGTTGGACTTATTTTTTCTTTTTAAGTCAGCTTTCAGGAATAGATTAAATGTAGGAATTACCACAACAGCATCCTTAGGAGGTCTAGGAAGAGTGGGCCTGGTGAACTCCCTTAATCTGTGTTGAAACCTTGGTAGGTTTTATCTTAGAATAAGGATGAATATAGAAGTAGTTTCCATTTTCAAAGGGACTAAAAGCTCAGCTTCAAATCAGCTGAATATCAAAATGACAGATTATTTAATGCCCTTGATAACCTGGTAGAAACAAATGTAGATTCTCTTTTGAAAAAGACCGTATTATTCCAGGACTCAAATTATTTTCTACCAACAGTCCATATAATGTTCAACACTTAATGAAAAATATCCAAGTACACAAGGATAGGGGACCACAGTAACAGAAATAACCATGTGTACTTTGGTCAAATACAGAAAAGAAAGGATTGAGAAATTTGGTAAAGATGTTAAAACTATAAAAAAGAGTGGAAATTCTATGGAGGAACTTTGATTGGGCAAAGTGGTGAGGAGGGAAGGAGGGGGCTTGGGGACAGAAAAGATGGTGAAATGAGATGGCCATCATTACCCTAGGTACATGTATGACTGCACATATGGTACGCCTTTACATCGTGTACAACCAGAGAAATGAAAAGTTGATCGAGCCTTCAGCTCTCCACTGACTTTACTCTGCTGTTTATATTTTGTCCAGCTTTTCTACTTGTTTTAGCCCAAATGAGAAATGCAAGTCTAAGTACTTAATTTTTGAACTTCAGATTCTTAAATTGCAGTTGATAATGCCAAACTGCATTTCCTCCCTCACAGGATGAGTATGAAAAAAAGTATAACAAGATACTTACCTGAATTATTGGTGGGATTATGATGATACATAATACATAGGACTTTCTAAAGATCCACCTTCTGTCATTATATGTATTCAATATGTCAGTATATCCTCAGCTTTTAAATAATATCTTCTCATTGTTTTTTAAAGAATTTTTTTTTGATAACCTAAATATAATTCTCCCTTTTATAAAAATAATTTCTGTGAAAGAAATGGACTGTATAACTTTGAGGAGGGCCTTTGTCTTCTGTCCACCTTTTTTTTTTTAGGAAGAAACATTAATAAGTTAGATTAGTTAGGACATGGCAATAGTCAATCAAAGGTAAACCAGTGCCCCCCTCCCTTTTTAGGGAAAGAATGAGTGAGGTTATGTCATATTCAGTTGTTTATTTTGATGCTCAAGACAATTCTCAAAAAACAAAGAATTCATCAAAATTCCCATTTTTTTCTGTGATCACGTTTTTGTGAAGAAGTTATATCTCAAAACTTCATATTATTGCAGAAACAGATTTAGTGTCACTCGATATTACTGCATAATTTGCCTCCATCTAAAAAAGATGGCTAGAAGAAAATTAGTGTGATTATCATGGCTTTAAACATGTTAAAGATAGAGTATTTATATAAATGTTTTAAAAAGTCCCAAGAGTTGTTCTGTCTCTGTTATTTAATATTGAATTTACTATGGAAGAACATTTGCTTCATTTAATTGTTACCTAAGTTTGGATAATATACTTGATAATTATAGTGTACTTAGTACAGAGTTTTAACAGAATACTGTTGTGGTGAGCAAGAATTTGATTCTTTGTCTGCTTTCAAAACCCAATATAAAAAAAAAAAGTTATAATTCCAGAGCTATTAAAAAAAAAAAAAAAAAAAAAAAAGCACCCAACAGTGACTTCCCTGTAAGGGACAAGAATGTTTTCTTCTTGGAGAATCCATAGTCTAATGAATTCCTAGTCTAGGAATACTTGTTTAACAAAATAGTTATCTGACACAGTTTGGCTATATCCCATTCCCTGAGTTCTTCATAATAACAACCATTTCTGTACCAGGAGACAATAAAGTTCTCTGTTTTGAATGAGATAGGTGCAAAATAAACCTCTTACTCCTCTTTTTATTTCCACCTTTAAAAACTAGTATCTTTAGGCCCAGCGCAGTGGTACACACATACAATCCCAGTGGCTCGGGAGGCAGGAGGATCATGGGTTTAAAGCCAGCCTCAGCAACAGGGAGGCACTAAGCAACTCAGTGAGACCCTGTCTCTAAATAAAATACAAAAATAAGGCTAGGGATATGGTTCAGTGGTTGAGTGCCCCTAGTTCAATCCCCAGTATTAAAAAAAAAAAAAAAAAAAAAAAAAAAGCTGATATCTTTAGACTTGGTTATCTCATTCATATTTAAATACCAAGAAGCCATTTTTATAACTGTTATAAAAATTTTGTACTTAGCCAGATATGTTACAGTGGTGATTGGTTTATAAGGTAACATTTTTAACCCATCATAATTCTACCAGTAATTCAGGTAAGTATATTGTTATACCTTCACGTTCATCCTGTGAGAGAAGAAATGAAGTCTGGTATTATCATCTCCAACTTAAGAATCTGAAGTTCAGAAATTACTTAGACTTCTATTTCTCACTTGGGCTAAAACAACTAGAAAAGCTGGAGAAAATATAAATATCAGAATAAAGTCAGTGGAGAGGTAAAGAGGCAACCAACACTTGATGGCACAGAATTCCTGGGAAAGAAAGTATATTTCTTATATTTTAGAACTATATAAAAAGGGGAAAAAAGAGATGGTTGGCTTAGCTCTTGGCCTGTGTCATTTGGTAGTTTATAAGAAATTCAGAACCTCAGAGTACAATTTTTGAAACAGATTCATGAATTTACTTTTCAATGCAATTTCATTTATTTTTTAATTAATTAATTTATTTTTAAATTTTAGTTTTTTTATTATGTTTTATTTTGAACCAGGGATTTAACCCAGGGGTGCTTTACCCAGCCCTTCCTTTTTTATTTGTTTTTTTATTTGTTTGTTTTGTTTTTTTGTTTTGTTTTGTTTTTGAGACGGGGTTTCGGTAAGTTGCTTAGGACTTCAATAAGTTGCTCATTCAGATAAGCATTTCTATTTATTGTGTGGAGTACTAAAATTGAACTCACTAGTTAAATCAAACTTGTGATCCTTTTGCCTCAACCTCCCAAGCTGCTGGGAGGTTGCACCACTGCATACCACTCAATGCAATTTTAAATGCCTGGTTAAAAATGTATTCCAGCTAGGGCTGGAGATGTAGCCCAGTGATAACAGCACTTGCCTACCATGTACAAGGCCCCGAGTTTAATCTTCAGCACCACCAAACAGACAGACAAAATTCCTCTGGCAAATAGAATAGGGAGGACCTATGACATTTACTAATGTCGAATGTTTTTCTGTTTGTAGTAATCCTAGCTTTCTTTAACATCAGGAAGGTAGTGTTTCTTCTTATTCTCTAGCACTAGTTTTCATTTCATAGATTGACTGAGATTTGATGGTTTTCAGTGGCATCTAAAATAAAGTATAATTGCAAAATATTTAGTACTTTGGTTCTACTTGTAAAATTTGTGAAATAAGGATTATTGTCATAAATATATATATATGACAATATATATATATATTTTCCCTTGGTAGTGCAGGTTGAACCGAGGCACACTTCACCACTGAGCCACATTCCCAGCCCTTTTAATATTTAATTTAGAGACAGGGTCTCACTAAGTTGCTTAGGGCCTCGCTAAGTTGCTAAGGGTGGCTTTGAACTCACAATCCTCCTGCCTCAGCTTCCTGAGCCTCTGGGATTATAGGCGTATGCCACCGCACTGGGCTACTGTCATATATTTGGGTGTGGAATTAGTATCATAATGTGATATGTGCTGATATGCTTCACTTGAAATATTTCTTTTTAATGGTCCCTTTGAGAAGTTGGGGGGTAGGGGTAGTATCTGAGGATTGTTTTAAATTTTTGAGACATAGATGAGGATATCATATTTTCTAACATCAAGCATATATTATATGGTATCTATCTTAATTCCCCTCCAGGTCCTGTGTATGTGCAATGCTTATCACATAGAGAAAGTTACCATATTATGTATATTAGAATTATTATTTTGCTGAACATTCAAAGATTATTCTTAGTAACCCTCTTACTATTTCCTGAGGCTGTGAAGATTATTAGTTCACATTTACCATTTATGAGATTTGTTGAATAAGACCTGGGAGATTTAATTCTTTTTTTAAATTCAGATGAGCATACCTATTTATTGTGTAGAGTATTAAAACTGAACTCACTAGTTATTAGAGCTCTGAGAATGATTTGCAGTATGGCTAAATGTGATTTGACTTAAGTGTTAAGGAAAGACATTCACACTCATCCTAGTGACACCTGTCCACATGGTAAAAGATACATTAAAGTTATGAAACTCTAAAAAATAAAACTGAATGTCTTTTTTTTTTATTAATTTGTATTTTTGAAAGTTGGTTAGAGACCTGCAGAATAATCAAATTGTTTTTTGTTTTTTCTCCCTCTTAGAATTACCTCTGGACTACAAATTTACAAGATTCTCTTCAAACAGTTCAAAAACAGCTGGCTACTATCCATTGGTCAATTATACCAATGGTCTTATTGAATGATGAGATATGGACAACAAGATAAATTATCTCTACTAAAAAATGAAGAACCACATATGCAGCAAATGTACTGTAAAAAAAATATTAATTTTCAAAGAAATACTGTAAAATGCTTTATGGGAACAAATTTTTAATGAAAATTGACCAAGAAATTGATATTTGTCCATAGATCTGCTTTTTATATAAATCATTTTGATGTTTAACAACTCTTGAAATATTAAAATCCCAGTATCCTAGAACTAAAAAGAACATTATTAGTATTTTCTATACCAATAGCTTTGAAATTATAATTCAGCTGGGGAGACCCACCCAGTTTATACATATGCCTAGTCTGGTTGGTTCTCAAGTGTGTGTCCAGAGATGCATAGCAGCATCACCTAGAACTTGATTATTCCAATTTGAAGGCCATACCCCCGAAACCTACTGAGTCAGAAACTGTGGGAGGTAGGCCTACCAGTGTGTTTTCTTAACAAGGCTTTCAGGTTATTTTGATTGACACTAGTTTGAGAACCAATGACCATTTACTCCAGAGTTTAGTTTGTCTGGGTAAATAGCTGAGCATTGATATCGTTTATAATGTCTTTATTAGTAAAGTACAACAGAACTGTGAATAACCAGTCTATACCAATTCCTTCAATTTAGAGCCAAGAACATGAGCCCAGTGACATTAAATGATTTTTCCAAACTATTAGGTTTGATACTATTCCTGGTTTTTTCCAAAATAAGAAAATACATACATGATTTCTTCTGATATCACACAACCATCATGGGACAGAGATGGTACTAGAAGCCAATCCCAACCTTCATTGTTACCCACTGTTTCCCCCTAATAATATTAAGGACTGTTTAATTCATTATCAGTAACTTTAAGACATGTTTCTCAATAGGATTAAAAATTGATTCTAGGGTACAAAACAATCTTCAGTAACACAGTGGATTCTGGCCTTTCAAAATTCAAAAATACCAAGAAAATTCATTTTTATTCCTTGGCATTGAATTTTCTTATTAGGGAGCAGTATATAGTTATTAAATTTGAGTTAAATGTAGTTTTTTTCTTTGGGAGGGAGGGTGATGAAGAAAATGTTGAGAAACACTATTTTAAGGGGGTTATAGGTTTATTACAATCCTGGATATGTTGTGCTTAGTCATATTAGTAGCTATTTGTTATAAGACATTTGGGTTTATTACAATCCAGGATATGTTGTGCATAGTCATATTAGTAGCTATTTGTTATAAGACATTTGGAGCCAGATAATGTTTATAGTAAATTCCTAACTACTTTTTATGCTATAATTTCACTATTCATCATGGACAGGACCAGAAAACAATACTGGTCATTATTATTATTTTACTTGTATTATAGCAGAGAACTTAGCATGGACACATGCAGTGAAAAGATAAATATTTTGTTAAAATTTGTAAATATTTGAGAAATCTCAAATACACTGTGGGAATGATTATCTCAGGGTAAGAAACTTTATTTTTTTTTCCCCTCAAAGTCAGTAGCTTTGTTTGATATCTACCAATAAGTATATGGTGATGTATTTGAAATTGTTATCCAGAATGTCATTGAAATATTACAATGTGCATATACAATCAAGCTTAGGGCTAAATGAAGATGCTAACTTGTGTATGGTATAGAGATCTGATTTTTTAATAAAGCTATTTTTCCTTATGCATGTTTATTCTGTAAATGACAAAGAATACATCTTTAAATGCTTATGAACTGCTATTAATAAGAAAAATGAGAGCCCCCACCCCCTAAAAAATTAACTGTACTTTCCTGGCCACTGAGGAGTGGCAGGGACTGGGCATTCTAAGTTTCCTTCTACCTTTTTAGCATGTCAGTGATGACTCTAATGGATGTTTGTTAGACTGTATTAGGCTTTTTACATTTTTCCTTCATTGTTATAAAAAGTGCCAGTGTTTCTAATTGAGTATGAAGAGTAAATATCATCCAAAAGTGACACCATAAAAAGTAAAAAGAATATTGGAAAAGTTTTTTATCCTTTAATGAAATTATATGAAATAAGGGAGGAAATTTTTCCCAATACAATCGGTACAGTTTTTGGTGGCAGTAGAAGCACCTACATTAGTTTTTATCACTGAACATATTGTTGCCAGTGGAAAACTATTATGTACCATCCTTGTTTACCACATTTATGTTAACTACACCCTCCTTGGTGTAATTCCCAAGGAGCTTAATGTAGTTTTGGAAGAATTAATGACTTTGGATTTTGTGAGTAGCACTTAAATTTTTTTCATACAGTGTGTAGTATGTCAAAAAGAATATCCTAAATATGACTGAAATATATTGAGAAACACATGAAAGCAGATATCATACTTCAGTTACTAGTAATGATATAGTGTGTTGTCCAGCCACTGGTTCATAAAGGTTTAGAGAATAAGTACTTCTGCATCCTGTGTAACAGGGAGGGTTATGGATGCTGCAAGGTCTGTGAAAATTAATAACCAGGTGTACTTAGGCATATAAGCAAAAAGTTGACATAAACGGCCCAAAATTTGAGTTAGAAACTTAAATATATAATCAGGGTTTGTTGCCTTTTTTTTTTTTTTTTAATTTTTAGAACTTATTTTGTTTATTTATGTGGTGCTAAGGATCGAACCCAGTGCCTCACATGTGCTACACAAGCTCTCTACCACTGAGCCACAACCCCAGCTTGGGTTGCTGCTTCTTGATTCAGTTCTTAAATTTAAGTTCCACTTGCTGAGGTGTAGTTTTTTCTAGGCCTGGAGGTTTTAAGAGAGCTATATTTCTTTTGTGAATTCAACCATCTTTTCCATTCCTGTGCTGGACATAATCAGAAAATGTCATTTTTCTTGCCCTTGGTTGATTTTCAGCTTTAGCTTTACCAATAGTGTATTTCTTCTACAGGCTGGTGCCACTCATTTGTTACAGATTAATGTGGTTGCTGTTTAGTTTATTATAACTAGTCATTAAATTAGACTCAGGCATCATATAGGTTTCACTTACCAGTTTGGTTAACTCTAGAAGCCCAGTTCCATTTCTTAACATCATCGTCGTCTTATTCCTTCTGTAGACCTCCAAACCAGTTAAGAGATTCTCTCATCCTCTGGTCATCATAGAAGTATTATTATTTTCATCTGCTTAAGCCATATTGCCCTGTGAGAAGTTAGTGACACACTTCATAATTTCCCTGTGACCATTTGATAACTTTAATGGTTTCCCAACCTTTTATTAAACTAGACAACACACAACTTTTTATTTATTTTTATTTTTTTGATGACAACAAGAAATATAACAGTGACATTTTACTTTTCTTTCAAGCACAGAGAAGACAAAAGTACTAATAATCCTTATTTAGTTTGACAGCAGTTCTGCTAATAGTTATACTGGTTAGGAACATAAGGTCAAGTACATTATTATTAGGGCAAGAAATATCAAGTAAGACAACAGTTATGCTTTTTTGAGATTACTTTCACAAGACAGCAACAATCTTCAAAATCTTCAGATTCTTCAAAGATCACATTATTCAAATTATATGTCTAAGAATAGAATATAGAAGAGAGACCATAACAAGCTAATCTATTAATGAATATTCACAGACGTCTTCATACTGCACAGGACACAAATTTTGATATTTTTGCACATGTCCTCAATTACAAGCAAAAAAGCAGGCCTGTAAACATCAATTTTGCCAATAGGCTGAAATGGAGAAAGGAATTATTAGGATGTTATTCAAACACAGTGAGATAAGGAACATATACCATTAATCTCCCACATATATAAAGGTTACTCCTAAAATCATAGAGAGAAAACACCCAGACTTGTATTTTTGTTTACAAAAATCTATTGGTGAATTTAAGGAGTTAGGAAAAATTGGAGGAAAGCCCTTCTCCAAGCATCCTAATTAAACCCCAAATGCTTTGATTCTCTCACCTCTACCCTAGGAACTGCCTCAGGCCTCGCCTTCCACCCCTGATCCTGCAGGGATCTTTACTGTGGGCCTTGAGAAACTCGCTATACATCAGGCTTATTTCTGCTTCTGGGCCTTTAGTTAGTTTCCCAGCCTAGAGCACCCTCTCCACTGATTGTGTCAGACCTCCTTAGCCCTCAGGAGCTTAGGGAAAGGACTTCAAAACAAAGGAAAAGGGTGAAGGCCAATGGTCTTCACCAGCACCATATACCCCCACAACTGAGACAGCCCTACAGCATCACTGTGCTGGAACTTGTCCTGGAAACGCAGACTCCACCTTATTCCCACAATGCGGACTGCAGCCTACTCCCTCATTTGGAAGGACAAAGCAGGGAAAGAAATGCTGAAACTAAGAAGTGAGGACCCAGAGGACCAGGCAGTAGAATGGAGCCTATGGAATATCACAGCAGTAAAGGCAGAATGACTCAAAATGCTATTTTCAAATCATTTCTTAAACAGTCCAAGTCCCCCAAAATTGTCATCTTTAGAAAAGTGAAGTAAAGCAAATTCTAGTTGCTTGGCACACAACCTGTACAGGGTCTGCCTTCAACACATCACTGAGGCCCCTTTCTCTCCTTCCAGCTTCTCAAATTAAAGCTCAAGAAATTCACAGAATTAGGCAGGATAGGAGAAAAAGGGTGGGGATACCACGATTAGAGAACACAATGCCCAAATAAGCAGTTATCCTACAGGTCCCTATGTGACCTTGCCAAAAATGGGGTGAAGAAATAAGGGCAGAGATCTGAAGTCTAATTTACAAATCTCTTTCTGGAAACAACCAAAAACCTACTTTGCCAGTTTGTTTTCTGTCTCTCAGCAGTAACTGCTCCAGAGAGGGAAGGAGGAGAAAAAGATAGGGGAAGAATGAGAGACATAATAAGACCCACATTCCAGAAAAACCTCTTAGTGCCCTCACCCTGGCAACTCCACCATGTCCAGAGGAGGTATGGAAGGGGGAAAGAGGGGTAGCCAAAGACACCTGTATTAAGGGTGGTTTGTTGGCTAGGGCCCTGAAAGGCTACTAAAAGGGACCATTCCACCTTACTTTGGGCACTACATTATCACTACTCAACTTGCCTTACAAGTAATTGGGTTTATGGGTAATCACAGTAGATATGGGGTTCCTGTGTGTTGCTTAGGGGCTTAGGTCCATAGATAGTTCTGTCGAGGCAGTGGTGGCCTGTGCAGAGCTCCACCAGCAGGGAGGAAGTAGTGTTGGTGGGCTACAGCACAGGCCTTCATACTCACCAGTAGCCGATTTCGATGCACAATAACCAAAAGTATAAAAAGCCCATTCTTGTTGGGCTACTTCATTTGTGTCTAGCAGTTACCCACGAGCCACCTGCTTGTTCCACCAGAAGACTAGATGGAGAAGGCCCAGAAAGCAGCTGGCATCCTGTAAGTGGTAGCCCAGAATGTCCAGTTTGGGTTGATGGCTGAGTTGGGATTTCAGTTTCATCTTGCAGGGGTGAAACTCAAGAACACATAGTACATGGATATTAGAAGCACAACAAGCATAAAGTGTAGTTAGTTATTTGTAAAGAAGTGTCAAGCTTCCTTGTGGTAGAGAACGACCAAAAGACCTGGGAGAAGACCATAGTCACAGACAGGCCCCAAGCCATGCAAAGAAGGCAGTACGTATCTACAACATCACAAGTGTAGCATAGAAGCAATAGAAGGCCATGCACTTGGAATATGTTCACACAATGCAGAACAGCTTGAAGGGCCAGAAGAAGAATAGCATAGGTAAGTAAGGGGCCATCTTGAAATTGACTGTTGAAACCTTAGAACTGAAGGACAAACTAATTCAGTACAATGAAAAAGCAGACAGAAGGCTGCATGCTGCTGACCAAGAATAGACGATGGTAAGGAGACTTCTGCAGGAGCTTCTCAAGGACAGAAATTAGCCAGACTGGAACCTGAAGGACCTGGGGCTCTCCACAGGCTGTCGTGGTGGACCTCGAATTCCTCTTCGGGGACCTTCTCCCATCAGGTAGTATTGTAGGGGATTGGACCACAATTCCCCTTTGATAATCTCAGCAATTCTATCAAATTCTAGAAGGCTGTGGTCTGAGAACCAGTTGAAGAAACTCGGGATGGTGTTCCCTTCCCGGTTCCTGTGGATATGGGCCTGGGGGTCTTGGCCCCGGTGCCAGCGGATTGGAGTGGAAAGAGACACCACTCGGCCGGAGGATCTGCGCTCATACTCCTTGACTAGCCCCTCATTTCGGAAGTATGGGTTGCTCTGAAAGATGAACTTGAATTTGCAACCTGCCCTGGGGTGTTTAAGTTCCTCCACCTCCAAATTGATCATGTACCTCATTATATCTTCGTCTTGACCACTGATCATAGGTGACAGCTGAGGGTGGTTCCGAAAAGCGGTGACCCAGAAACCTGGAATATTTTGGATAATGAAACTCCTGCGCTGCATATGAAGCCTTCTCATTCGGCCAAATTTGCGCTCCAGCTGGAGGAAGGCCCTGTCGGCCTGGGCATTTACGTTTGACAGCTCTTGATCGATGGCCTCCAGCGAGTCCATGCAATTATTGATTTTCGGGGCCCTAGGCCGGGCCTCCTCTTTCCCTCCACCAGCTGCCTTTTTTTCCTTCTGTACCACCTTCTTTTCCTCCATCACCGCCTCTGCTACTCCCTCTTTTTCTGCTGCTGCCGCGATGGCGCACTTCTTAATCGTCACTTCCTTGGCTTTCGCCCCAGGTTTCACCTGAGACCCCCAGGCCCCTGCGCCACAGCCTTCCAGAGCCTTCTGCCCCGCAGGGCTATGCGGCTCTCCAAGCTGACAGCCATTTTTCTGGCTCTTGTCGGCTCCGACAGAGACCGAGGCTGCTTCCGAGCCCTTCGAAGGAGGCACAGCATCCTCGACTCCCGCTCCGGTGGCTGCAAGGCTGAGGCTCCCGGCAACTCGGACGCAGAGTGCGGGGCTACAGTCCACGGAATCCCGGGGTGCACCTCCCTCCGCAGTGGCCTCCAAATTGCCCTCACCTGTGTCCGCCATCTCCTGTGCCGCCTCGGCTTCCTCGCGGAGCCCCTCGCACTGATTTAGGGGCAGATCTCCTGGGGCTTGGTCCGGAGGGGCGGTTTCGGCGAGAGAGAGCTTGTCGCCCACCTCCTGGCCGCTCATTGTGGTGGAAGTCAGACCTGCAAAAGGGCGTTTCTTGTCCTCTGCAGAAGCTGCGCTCCGCCGCAGTCAGCTCTTTAGCACCACCCCTTTTCCTAGGGGCGGGTGCTGCCATGGCAACCGGTGACGTCATTAACCATCACGCGAGAACTCACTGCCCGGATGATTATGCTTATCAATCAAACATATTCCTTTGTCTGCTTGTTACAAAACGTTATGAATTTAATCAGTCTGGAAAAGAAATTTGACGTACGTAAATGGATGCAAACCAAACTCAAGCATGTACGAATTTTGTTGATATGGTCATCTAGGTCTCTGAATGAATTTCTAAGGTAATGAATTTCTTCAAGTATTTATTTAAAACGCAAGAACGATTAGTTACTGTGTATTCAGACTCATAGGGAGTGATTAGGAAAGGGGATTCATCAAATCATAGGCCTTCCTTCAAGGTACAAATTCGTGGCTATTAGTAAAGAATTGAGATGAACAGATTTTGAATTTTAAAGAGAAGGAAAATGTTGCTAGGCTGTGATTTTTTAAAACTAGAAGCAGCTAAAAGGGAGACATCTTTCATCCTAAAAAGACATCGTAAAGGATTACTTCATTTCGGATTTTATAGTTTTTATAGATTGACCAATGTCAATGAAACAAATGGACAGTACTTCCTCTTTACTTAATAGGAGTAGCAAAGTATTTTCCCCCTTACTTAGAGGTGACTATACACAGGACTTGCACAAATTAGAAATACTATGTCAGTGGATTTTAACTTCTAAAATGATGTGTATTATGCTTTTCTCCAGGTTATAATCTCAAAGTCATTTCTGCTTCATAATGCCTGTGGGCATGAAGCCCACATGTATCTGCCCAAATTGGCTGTTGTAATTCACTGCAGCACAGAAGCAACTGTCAGCTATTTGCAGGCACCTAATCTACTTTCTTTTTAAAATATTTGTTTAAAAAGTAAGAAAAGTTAAGATCTGGTATAGGGATACCACCTGCTTCACTCTTCTTGCTAAGGATGGCTTTGGCTATTCTGGGTCTCTTATTTTTCCAGATGAATTTCATGATTGCTTTTTCTATTTCTATGAGGAATGTCATTGGGATTTTGATTGGAATTGCATTAAATCTGTATAGTGCTTTTGGCAGTATGATCATTTTGACAATATTAATTCTGCCTATCCAAGAACAAGGGAAATCTTTCCATCTTATAAGGTTTTCTTTAATTTCTTTCTTTTGCGTTCTGTAGTTTTCATTGTAGAGGTCTTTCACCTCTTTTGTTGATTCCCAAATATTTCTTTCTTTCTTTTTTTTTTTTTTTTTTGAGGCTATTGTAATTAGGATGGTTTTCCTAGTTTCTCTTTCTTGTCACTGATGTACAGAAATGCCTTTGATTTATGGGTGTTGATTGTATATCCTGCTACTTTGCTGAATTCATTTTTTAGTTCTAGAATTTTTCTGGTGGAATTTTTTTGATCCTCTTGGTATAGAATCATGCTGTCAGCAGATAGTAATAGTTTTTTCTTTTCCTATTCGTATCCCTTTAATTCCTTTCATCTGTCTAATCACTCTGGCTAGAGTTGCAAGAACTATATGGTGAAAGAGGACATCCTTGTCTTGTTCCACTTTTGAAAAGGCCTTTTTGAATCTCTGTGTTATTCCTCATAGATAATATCTTAATGTTTTATTTTTCTTTCCCAATCACCTTAGAATAATACAAATGAAACTTTTTTTCTCTTTCAAAAAAAATGACATAGGTCTTGATTTAGCATTTCTGCATGATTAATTCCTCTACTCTGCATTTTTGTTGTTTTTGGTTTGCTTTCTTTGCTTACATTTTAACTGGATAAAATATGTGCAGTCTTTTAGGTATTCAAATTAATTGCTTTCTTCGGAGTTTAAGAACTGGATGGCACCCTCACCTTGCTTGTTTTCCCCACCAGCAAAATAGAGATAATAAAATTAGCTGTCTGTGGTTAAAAAAAAAAAAGTAAGAAAAGTTAATTATTATCTATCCAAGTCAGCTGAGAATTCATTTGGTACCACTATTGTCTATTAGTTTGTTTGAATGTGAGAACACTGGTATTAATCTTTAGAAAAGGTAAGACCAAAGGGAAACTTAAATTTTGCACTTTTATGTTTAAGATCTTAAATTCATATTAGACAAACAATGACAGCTCTTTGCAACAGAAATTTCTTCTTGAGTAACCCAGAATGATCATATTCAAATGAGGTCTCAGAATCTAGAGAAAAAGAATTTAAAGAAAAACAGCATGTATTCTAAGACTCTAGTGAGGGAAGTAGTGTAGACCTGATTCAACTAAGAATGAGGTAGTGATAGAAGGCAGACAATACAGAGAAACAGATTGTCAGTTTTTTTGTTTGTTTTATCCCTAGTCACCCTATTCAAGGACAGTAAGTCCAGATTAACCTCTTTGCTGACTGCCAACAAATAAGTTACCCTACTTTAAAAAATACAAACAAGATTCACTCAACAGAAAGCAATTATTTTTCTCTCCCTGCAGTGCTGTTTCTCTTAATAAATTCTCATTTTTGTTTTAGTGGGGTAAAACCCATCTATTGATTTATGTTCTCTGTAAACAAGTTGACAGTGTTCTATAATTGAGTTATTCTTTGACACTGCTCTGCTTTGTTTGTTCTCCTAAAGAATCTTTGCACTGTTGAAGGAGTAACTCTTTCATTATAATCTGAGCCATAATGCAAAAAAGCAGCAAATGCTGAAAGAACTATTATAGAACTTTATAGAACATTATAAAATTAAAACTTTTTCTATTTTTGTGTATACCAATTAAAAAAAAAAAGATTTCTCTTCTACTGGAAATATCCCTCTCTCCATTCCTGTCACCTGAATCATCTTCCACTCCTAATAGCCTGTCTCTTCTTTAAAAAAACAGTCCATGAGCCAGGCACAGTGAGGCATGCCTATAATCCAGAGACTCCAAGGCTAAGGCAGGAGGACTATAAGTTCCCCAACATCGGCAACTTAATGAGGCCCTCGGCAACTTAGCAAAACCCTGTCTCAAAATTAAAATTTAGAAAAAGGCTGGGGATGTGGTTCAGTGGTAAAGCACCCCTGGGCTCAATCCCCAGTACCAAAAAACTCAGTCCATGAAGATTGTAGTAAGCATTCTAAATGCATCGAATTTCATAAACAAGGATTTTTATAGTCCTCAAAATTTCTATAGTTCTTATATCCTCTGCCATCTACCGTTTACTTTTTGATTTCTTGGTTGTTTCATGAAAGTCATTCTCTCATAGAATATTTTAATAAAACCTGATGACTTAAGTAAAAATTTTAATTTATATGAAAAATGTAAAAGGTTTTACTAAAATGCATAATATAATTCTGCTGGTAGAATTATATCTTGAGTATGGTAGATATGCATTGTAGCTATGAGTCATACTTAACAATTTCTGGCACATTAGGATATCGGACATTAGCTGGGTTTTGTGGTGCATGCCTGTAATTCTAGCTGCTTGGGAGGCTGAGGCAGGAGACCTGCAAGTTCAAAGTCAGCTTCAGCAACTTAATGAGGCCCTAAGCAACTTAGCAACACCCTAGCTCTACATAAAAAAGACTGGAGATGTGGCTCAGTGGTTCAGTGCCCTTGAGTTCAGTCCCTGGTCCCAAAAATAAAAGATAAAAAAGAATATCAGACATTATTACACATTATTATACATTAGAACCTTTCCTGTTGGCAAATGGCAATAAAACTGACTCTACAGAAAAAGACATACTAGTAACTTTATGATTTTATAGAAAAAAATAGCTATAGAAAATGCCATGAACATCTATGAAGAAATTTTCATTTGCCAGGAGATAAGAAGTTTAACAGAAATCCAAACAGAAATAGAATCAAATAGGAACGACTTTACTAGAGTATATAGTAAATGTTAGAAATTTTTGAAATATGCCCCATTACTCTTTTTTTAAGAATTGGATGGTACCCTCACCTTGCTTATTTTCCCCACCAGCAAAATAGAGATAATAAAATTAGCTGTCTGTGGTTAAAAAAAAATGTTTAACAGTTGAACAGCAAGTTTATTTTTCAGAGCACTTAGTTTCTGGTTATACATATACATTATAACGTATACTTATTTGATGCTCTGTATAGCAGACAGTTTTACATACTTAAATGTATGTTGCCTCATTTAATTCTCACAATAACCCTGTGAGGTGATATTATGACCTCCACTTTGCTTCAGAAGGAAGTGAAGTAAGACAAATTGATTTCATTAAAATCATACAGCAAATGGTGAAGCCACAGTCTGAACCCAGGTAATCTGATTTAGGAGCCTGTGTCCTCATTAATTATACTATTCTGTAAACCTACACAACATAAAACTTGAGAAGGCACTTTCTTAAGACCAAATAACCATTCCTATTTAATGTTAAATCTCCCTCATCTTCCTATCCCCCTGTGTTACCAGTTCAGGCTGCTATAATAAAACACCATAGACCTGGTGACTTATTAACAACAGAAATGTATGTCTCACTATTCTAGAGGCTAGGAAGTCTAAGATCAAAGTGCCAGCAGAGGACTTGCTTCCTGACTCAAAGATGGCAGTCTTTTTGTTGTGTCCTGACATAGAGGGATCTGAGGCCTCTTTTATAATGGGACTAATCTAGTAGGTTCCTAGCCTGGGGCTTCTTTTCTAAGGGCATGAATTTCCTCAAGGACCCCACCTCCAAGTATCCTTACATTGGGGATTCAGTTTCAGTGTGAATTTGGGGGAGAATACAAACAACATTCAGTCTACAGCATCCTCACTTCCTCTATCCACAGAATTAGTGACAATTGTTAGGGAAGTAGTTACTAAAAAGAGGAAAAAGAATTTGTTATCCTCTGTTTCAATGCCTTGTTTTCATCTCATAGGATTCTTTTTTAAAACAAGAATTTTATAACTCCCTTTTTCTTTCTGAAATTTAAATAGTACACCATCTGACATAACTTTTAAAAAATTAATGTAAGATCTTAGTTGTAATTTAAAGGAAAAATAAAAAGTGATTTTTAGAATATCTATTTCAGTATGTAAATGCTTTGGCATGCATATATTTTAAGACATGATTAAGTACTTGGATTGTTATACCTGTGGAGTCACCAGTATATAAAGTTACTGATGCAACCTGATATAGGTGTATCGGGCTAGAGACATAAGCAGCAATGCTTTGGGTTGTGAAATTTTCTGAAATGGTGAACAACTTTATGAGAAGTTCTGGAAAGTACAAACTTTCTCTCAAATTACATGATACACATTTCTTTATTTCTAAAATACACCTGTTTTCATATATTGACATCTTTTAAATGACTATTCATATGTAATCAATAGCATCTTGCAGCTACTGTCAGCACAACAGGAGTCAAGGTGTACTGCCACTGTCTGGGCATGTGTAGGGTTGGTTGTTAAGTCTTGTTGACATGATTGGATAATTGTAGCCTCTTGACAGAACTCTCAAAGTCATTTGAAGATAAATGAGTCTTACTTGTTCTTCTGTTAATATCTTCTGGTAAGATCAAGAAAGCACTAGCATAAAAATTGCAGAATGAATACTAGTGACTTAAGAAAAAAATCTCAGAGCACTTTTATAAGCAATAGGATATTCTACTAAAAAATGTCATCACCAAAATTTTTCAAGGTGCTTAGGACAATACTGTTTTGAAAAAAAACATAGACACCAAGAAATTAGAGTCAAAAGTGACTAAGATCATTATTTTAAACAGAGAAATAATTAAACAATTTTTATTTTGCTTATAATTCATTTTTTTATGTATACCATGCATGCTATATGATTTTTAAAACATTTTAAAATCTAAATGTCTTTCAATATGTATAAAACAAAAAATTCTAAGAATTAGAAAATTTTGTGTTTGGCAACTTTTTCATAGTAAAATAACGATGCATTTTACAATTAATAATAACAGCAGATGAAATTACTCTTAAAATGAAGCATATATTAAAACTGTTTTTTGTTTTGTTTTCAGTAGTGAAATACTGCTAGATTCTAGGCTTAAATAATAGTTTTTCTTCTATATGACCATTTAATTGTATGTTATTTTATATAGGCAACTATCCTGATGTCCAACATCTCTAATGCCCCTATTAAATGCTCCCCCTTGAGTCTTTATAATAAACAAAATTGCTCCTTTAACTGAAGGGCAATGAGCACACATGCTGAGAATCTTTTTTTACATGGTGTTCCTATTCCTAGTCACTAGAGGGAGGAAGTGGTCTTCCAGATGATAATTTGATTTGTTTGCCTATGTTAAAGTTTAAGCTGCTCTGAAGAAAATATTTATGGCAATTACAGACCATAAATGCACTGAAAGGCATGGATTTTTAGCATAAATTTGGGTACTCTATAATAAAAATTGAACCATAATCTTTATTCTATCACTGTTACAAGATTAAAATTTTCTCACAGGTTTGGAAAGATGGCTCCCTACAAGAATACTTTGGAAGAGGAAAAACAAACCTCATATGACTCTGCTTTCTACATCTTAAAAGAAACCAGATACCACCAGGTCCCTCACCTGAATGACCTTGCACTTTGTAGGCTGCCTAAACATTCACTTTGGACTCAACTCAGGCTACAGGTCTCAGTTCTGCTACTTACTAGCTGTTGGTTTGGGTTAGTCACTTCACCTTTCAGAGCCATAATACCCTCATATATAAAATGAATATAATAAAATTTAAAGAACTATCATGAAGATGGAATGAAATTATCTGTATTTATCACACTGTGATAAAAAGAAGTCAACTTTGTCATTTTTATTATTTTTTTTGCTAAAACTTACCTACATTAAATAGACTACTTTGCAGGCAGTATAAAATCAATGCCAAATTCTATTATGAAGTTGTATGTTTATATAAGTTCAGAAATAACATCCATGTAGAATGAATCATTAAGTGAAAGCTTTGTTGAAGAATTGAACTGGACCAATCAGAATATGAACTGACATGAAACCTTAGGACATAGTAATAATACTCTTGTCTGCTGTGTTATAGTTATCTAGACATATGATATTATGGGTTGATTTGGGGGAAAAGAGTTTATTGCTGGAACTATGTGCTTGCCACATTTTTCCACATAATATCACATTAAAGACCATATTAAAAATACCTTTAAAATTATGCTTTTAATATCTAATTTTAAGCAGACTTGCTTACTCAAAAATTATATTGACAGTGAGGGACAGAGGATGTATATTTCAAATCAAGTTTGTCTGACGTAAATATCTTTGAATATAAGATTGGATTACACATTCACTTCACCAATATTAGATCAAGACTTGGACACAGCCACTATCTGAAATCACATTTCAATTAAATGTCTATTAGGCTAAAAACATGAGACAGAAAAGACACAGTCTCTGCCCTCATAAAGCTTATCATTTAATGAAGAAAAATCTAAATATAAATAAATATAAAGAAAAAAATCCAGGCTGGGGATGTGGCACAAGTGGTAGTTCGCTCGCCTGGCATGCACAGCGTGCTGGGTTCGATCCTCAGCACCACATAAAAATTTTAAAAAATAAAGATGTTGTATCCACCGAAAATTAAATAATAAATATTAAAAAATTCTCTCTCTCAAAAAAAAAACCTGAGAAAACAATTCATGAAAAACAGTACCAGAATATGATTCCATATAATAAACACTATTTCTTTTTTTTCCTTCTCTTAAGTTGTTCTTGTCAGTTTTTTTTAATTTGTGCTTTTTAGATATACATGACAGTAGAGTGTATTTTGACATATTACTCAGCCATAAAGGAGAATGAAATAATGGCATTTGCCAGTACATGGATGGAACTGGAGACTATGTCATGTTCAGTAAAATAAGCCAGAAAACCATCTGATATAAACAATATTTCTGGGAGCCACGTGGTCATAAACAGGCCTACTCTTGCCCCATAAATTTAAGTCCAGTGCTTATCTTGAAATTATTACATTTCCCTCTCAGTACTGATAAAATTAGAAGATTCACCAAAACTGCCTGAAGGGTAAACTCAAGTTTAGCTATTACATAAGTTTGATTACAACAGCACTGAAACACAACTCTGAACTGTACTGTCCTATGTGAAAGTGGAGTTTGGTGAAGAGGATGAGAATTAAATTCTAAGTGCTTGTTATAAACTCCAATAAACATATATCATCTACCTTTCTTAATGGCATCAATTCTTTACATCTTAGCAGTCAAATTCTACAAGAATTTAAATATTTGAACTGCTTTGATTCATTCTGTTCAATTAAATTCAGGCAGAAATAGCAACAATTATATTTTACAGATAGAAAACACTTATGATCTGATAGGATCTAGGGACCCTCAATTATCTTTATACAGATAAATGTATTCCTCTTAAAAGCCATTCATGAATGGATTAGGAATAATACAACCAAGGTAAAGTTATTTATACTTAAGAGTTTTATTTTTTTCATAGTTTTGTTTATTTTTATGTGGTGTTGAGGATCGAACCCAGGGCCTCGAATGTGCTAGGCTAGCACTCTACTGTGGAGCCACAACCCCAGCCCGTTTATAGATTTTTTTTAAGAGAGAAAGAATTTTTTTTTTAATGTTTATCCTTCAGTATTCAGTGGACACAACATCTTTATTTTATGTGGTGCTAAGGATCGAACCCAGGTGAGCACATTACCGCTTGAGCCACATCCCCAGCCCCCATTTTAGATTTTTTTGTTACAGATTGCTGCAGGATGGTGCAAGATGTCTAAACTTGAAATGAGAACCCCTACCTGAGCCCTTTACTTACATCTTGGGCAATACATTTCTATTTGCTGAGCAATGATATAGAAACTATGTAATTATAAAATGTGAGTATACATCAAAATTCTTGATGTATCTAGCAATTTTTAAAAAAGGATTGTCATAATTATGACAACAGCAATACCTGCTTCACATAGAATAGGATACCCCTTTTTTTGTGGTGCTGGGGATCCCATAACCCATGCAAAGCACATGCTCCACCTCTCAACTACATCATTAGGTCCTAATGTCTGATCATTTGTGATTAATAGTAGACATAAATGTCTTGATTTGTTTGTAATGAAAGCATAATTCAGGAAACTGAATCAAATGGAGATAAAGCAGAAGCGCTTGAGTTTAGGGCAATAGTTCCCAAATGTTAGCATATCAGAATCACCTGCAGCATTATTAAACTTGGATGAAAGGCCCAACCCCAGTTTCTTTAGGCAGAAATGGGAATCTGAAGATTGCATTTCTAACAAATTCAGATGGTGTTAAGGCTGCTAGTCTTGAGACCACCTTTGTGATTCCCTGCTTTTACCGAGGAGAGAAGCATATTAAAACCGAAGAAGTCAAAGATAACCTGTAGGCATTTTAATGTTCAAAAATAGAAAAGGAAGCTCAAAGATTCTCAGGAGTGTGGTACAGATTATCTTTGAGTATGTCCTGAGCTGACTTCATTTCAGGGAACGTAAGTTTACACACCTCTTAGTTTAGAGGTTAAAAGAATCTTTAGATCAATTTTGGCCTAGAATTGAGAAGTACATTTTTAAAAGTCCATATAAAATATACTACCTCTTTTGTTTGGTATCTTTCACTTAACATGCTTTTGAGACTTACTCATGTTGTTCATTTTTATTCCTGATATGCCATTGCATACTACACAATTCCATTTGTTGGTGAACACATTTAAATTTTACAAATATTTTGCATGCTTTGAGACATTAACTTAAGAAATATAGTCATGTTGTCCTATGTAATGGGAAAACTAATTTTATTAATACATTTAATCCAACATCAAAAATATTATTTCAATATGCAATCAATATGAAAAAAAATTTTCATCCTATATTGTCTGAAAACCCAGTGTGTATAAATAGTAGATCTCATTTTAGACCAGCCACATTCCAAATGCTCAAAAGCCACTGGAGGTTAAAGGTATTAGGCATCATGTCTAGGCTCTAAAATTCTATAGTTACTTTAAAATGTACAAATTACATAAAGGCTATCCAAAATTAAGTAATGTTATAATAAAATGGTGGGTGAAAGATTAAAGGTTAAAATGGGCTTTTCTAATTATTGAGAAATTGTTATTTACAAGTCACTGCAAATCTTTTTGACATTGTTCTTACCCAAGGCAAGGCACAAAAACTTCATTACTTCATTAAGCTTTCTGGGCACCAGGTTATTTTGCTCTTTTTTCCCCATTTAAATTTTTCACTCTGTCATTCAGTATTTTATCTGTTGACAACTATATGTAAAACACTAATGCTAGATGTAGTGAAAGATGTAAAAGACTATTTTCGCAAGGTTTCTAAACTAGTGAGAGATGATAAAAGTGAAAAAAATGTATTTGTTTCTTTATTATACTATATCACTCTTTATCATTTATCTGCATATCAGTGCTTCCCCAATTCTATAGCAATGAAAGGAATGGAATTTATCTGAAAAACTCTTCCAGGCACTAACAGAATGTTTTAATAAAAATGTGTGGAATTCACTATAATGAATAATTACGTTATTTTCTAGAACAGAGGTTCCTACGAAGTACAGTAAATAATTTTTTAAAAAATGAAGCATCTTATCTCCCAGCTGACAACAGAAAGACTATATTGCAGGGGAATTACCAGGACAGATCTTAAAGAATTTGACACATAGAAGAAGGTGGTAAGAAAGTTTGAAAAATCAATACGTTTTGTACAGATGAGGAAGTATGGGAATAGAATTTGTGTAGCACATATAATAGGAACTCTCTGAATGTTTGCTTATTAAATTCACAAATGAATACAAGGAACAGACTAAATGACCTGAGCATATCATGTATGAGGTCAGAAATGGAAAATCTGAGGAAGTGAAAGGGAGATGGTGCTACACAAGCTTTATTAAAAGAAAACAAATAAAAAGAAACAACAACAACAACAACAAAAAACCCCTGACATCTTGAGTAAGCAGTTGCAATTGTAAACATTTTAAGGGGGAAAAAAAATGGCAGCAACCATTACTCCCTACCTGAAAGTGCTCTGTTTTCTTACTTTGGGGATAACATCTACTGTGTCCATTTAAGAATTTTAATAATTTCATAGTATGTCATTAGCTTGAACAATTTCATTCAAGCATGTTCATGGGCAGGGTAAAAAAATAAGAAATCTACCAGAGTGGCATGCTTTTATTTTACCATCATGCATATAAAGGAAAACAAATATGCCAATGGTACACCTTTAACTTGACAAAGTAATCTCACAAGTCATTTATGCAATTTGGAAAGAGACACATCAATTACTAAGTTGTTAGCAGAGCACATTATCAAAACAATTTATCAAGCCACACATTTTTTGTAGATTACTTTCCAGGAAGGCAATAATTTGACAAGTCTAACAAAGACTAAGTTACCCAAACTATGTTTCTAAAGGTACAGTAATAGAAGGGGGAGAAAAAAAAGTTGAAAACTTGTAAACAGTCAATACTTTACAGAAAATTGACTGTTATTCTTCCAAATATTATCAAATTAAGCAAAAGAAAGCCTGTACAGCTCAACTTTTCTAATAAACAGAAACAGAAAATAACAAGATTTTACTAAATTGTAGTGAAATAAGGACACAATATTGATCTTCCAAAAACATCTGATCACATAAAAACAGAAAACTTCCAAATTTTACTGTTCCTTTCAAGAACTCGTCTAGACAACATATGTAACACTCCAAACTCCTGGGATATTTTTTAATCGCAATCCTGAGAAAATATTTCTCTTGCCATCACCATTGACAGAGTAAGACTCAGGCTCTCAAATCAGTTCAGTCTCACCCAAATTTTTACCTGGCTCATTTATGCCTCTAGAGTTTTAGTTTCCATTGCTTAGAGCACCCTTCACAATCTCTTTAGTTCTCCCTTTATAAAGTAACTCCCACTTTTCTTTCCATCTAGTGCTTTCTCCCTCAAGCTCTCTAGGAGCTGGGGCTGGTTATTGGGAAGAGAGCAGAAGTGTGATCAAAGCTCTAATATTCTACTTTACGGGGCAACCTCTCTATCTCTGGAAATTATAATATGCAAAATAAACTAAAAAGTTTACTTTTTGCAACAGTTTCTGAATTATTTTTTTTCAATAACTAAGAGGAAAAGGGAGAAAGTGGGAGAGAGGAGCCTTAGCAAAAACCAAGGAGGGTAGGCATAGCCAATAACAGGCAACACTAAATTGTAACCCAGGACGCAGGAAAAGCAATAGAGAAGTATAAATCACACAGAACAAGTGGTCCACTCTTGCTCTCCCTTCACATCACTAATGCCCAGTAATTGTCCACAGATCATGTGCCTATTACTGCTGGAAGTAGAGCACGGTGAGTAGAATGTGTTCCCAGACAAAACTAGAAATCCAAGTGGTAGTAACTTTTTTGGGAAAAGTCTAAGTAATGTAAAGGTAGTGCAATCCTACAGCATCATTTGCTTGGCTTAGAAGTGCTAGTAGCCATGCAATGTGATAATACAGAATAGTATGGAGGCCACGTGGAAGTGGAGAAAAGGTCCATGACAGTCTTCTCAATCTTGATATTGAAAGAACTAAATATCAAGAAAAAAGAAAGGGTACAGAAAGTTCAGCAAAAAAGAAAAAAAAAAAAAAAGCACACCCACTGATCTTGCCCAAGCACAGGAGGAGGTGCGGGAAACCTATGCAGCAGTGTTCCCAAGGGCAGAGGTTAACCAGACTGGAACCCAAAGGGCCTGGGGATCTCCACTGGCTCCCTTATTGGGCGACGTCTGGCTCTACGGACTCCTTCACGCAAAAGGTAGTATTGCAGTGGATTTGGCCACAGTTCTTCTTTGATAATCTCGGCAATTCTGTCAGACTCTGGAAGGCTGTGGTCTGAAAACCAAGTAAAAAAGCTGCAAATGAGGTCTTGGTTTCTGCGAATGAAGGACTGGGGTTCACGTCCCCTGCGCCATATGATTGGAGTGGAAAGAGACACCACTCGGCCGGAGGATCTGACCTCATATTCCTTGACAATCAGCTTGTTTCTAAAGTAGGGGTTTCTTCGAAAGAAGAACTTGAACTTGCAGCCAGTTTTAGGGTGTCTGAGTTCTTTCACTTCCAAATTGGTTACATACCTTAACATCTTTGCATCTTGGCCCCTAATCATGGCGGACAACTGGGGGTGATTCCGAAAGGCAGTCATCCAGAAGCCCGGGATATTCTGAATGATGTAGTTCCTCCGCTCTAGGTAGTGTCGACGCATTCGCCCAAATTTCTGCTCCAGTTGTTGGAAGGCCCTGTCAGCCTGAGCATTCACAGTGTCCAGTTCCATCTGGATGGCCTCCAGGGGGTTCATGCGGAGATCCATACGCCAGGGTCTTGCCTCCTCAGCTTCTTCCACCACTCTCCTCTCCTCCACGGCTTCCACTTCTCCACCTGCGGGCTGTTCCACCTCCATCGCCTCCTCCACCACTCCTTCCTTCACCTCAACCCTCTCCGCTCCCACTGCTACTGAGGGCATGGAGCCCTTTTCAGCCTTGGCTACCAGAACCTTCGCCTCCACCATCACCTCAGACCCCGACCTCTTCGCACCACAGGTTTCCAGGGCCTTCTCCTCACCCTGAAAATCACTTTTCGGACGGCTAACGGTGGCCACCAACTCAGAGACAGCTTCCAGGCCCTCCGTGAGAGACGGAGCCTCCCCCTGTTGGGCTCTGGTCGCCAGGGGACCGCGACAACCATCGACTCGGATCTGGGGAGCCGGGGCACCGTCCGCGGGATCCCAGGGTACACCCCCGTCCTCTGAAAGCTGGGGCGATGGGCGCGCGACCGTTTCCACGCTTGCCTCACTTGTCTCCGCCATCGCCGGAGCCGCCTCCGATTCTCCGCGGAGCGTCAGGTACTGGTCGGGGTCTTCCTTGGCAGCGTCAGGGATAGTGAGGCTGCGGGTCTGGGGGAGAAGGGTCTTCTCGACCCCATGCAGGCCGCTCATGTTGGTAACAGACCAACAGCACAGTAAAGTCTGTTTTCCTCACAGAAGCCGCCTTCAGACACACGCCGCTTGCCCCACCCACCCTCGGTACCGCCAGCGTCTCCGGGGCGGTGACGTCAGGATGCAGATCTCGCTATATCGCGAGAACTGGCTGGTGACCCGATTGGTTCTGCCGCTTGCGGCTCGCTGGGGTATGTTTCTGCTTAAGGTTTCTGTCAATTTAACCAGTTGGAACTGCAGTTTTGTTTATGTAAATAAGTGTGTCAGAGACCGAAGGCTGTGAACACTCTCCTTGCAATGCTTCTGGAAATGGCCCCGGAAAGTTAGCTGGGACAGTTGTAGGTGGTCATGGTCCTTACCCTGCCTGCTGTCCAGTGTCTGAAGACAACAAATGTTTTTCTGATTTTTCAGGGTTTTTTTGAGGCAGGAAAGTGAATCTATTTCCTATTAGCCCATATGGCTAGAAGTAATATGGCTGGTTTCTTTATTTTTAACTAAGAGGAATGGCCAAATAGCTTCCTTTTCTTAAATACAAATGACATAAAAATATGAATTCTAGCCTTTAACATTACTGGAAGAAAGTTTCTCAGGTTTTTACCCCTAGTGATGCGTGTATTTGTCGCTGGTACTCAATCTATAAACCGCATCAATTAAGTGTTGGTGCTGTGGGCTGGGGTCAAAGCACAATGTAGAACATTTGCCTACCATGTGTGAGGCACTGGGTTTGATGCTCAGCACCGCATATAAATAAATAAAATAAACGTCCATTGACAACTAAAAATCATATTTTTAAAAAGAGTTGCAAAACTCAACTCCAAGTGGATCAAGGATCTTGGCATTAGTCCAGATTAGAAGAAAAAGTAGGCCCAATACTCCTTTATGTCAACTTAGGAATGCACTTCCTCAGGAGCCTAAAGAAAGAAGTAAAACCAAGAATCAATAAATGGGATGCTATCAAGCTAAAAACTTCTTCACAGCATAGGAAACAATAATGTGAACAGAGTGCCTGAGGAATGGGAGAAAATCTTTACCATCTGCACCTCAGAGCATCCATCACCAGGATGTACAAAGAACTTGGAAAACTTAACACCAGAAAATAAAGAAAAAAAAAAAAAAACTCTTAGTCAATAAATGGGCAAAGGAATTGAACAAGCACTTCACGGAAGAGGAAATACAAATGGTCAAAAAAATTTTGAAAAAAATGTTCAACATCTCTAGCAATTAGAGAAATGCAAATTAAAACTATGCAGAGATTCCATCTTACTCCAGTCAGAACAGCAATTATCAAGAATACAAGTAAGGTAAATATTGGCAAGGATATGGGGGAAAAGGTACACTCATACATTGCTGGTGGGACTGCAAATTGGTGCAATCACTGTGGAAAGCAATAAGGAGATTCTTCAGAAAACTTGTAATGGAACCACCATTTGATCCAGTTAACCCACTATTCGGTATCTACCCAAAAAGTGTAAAATCAGCTTTCTACAGTGACACAGCCACATCAAGGTTTATAGCAGCTAAATTCACGATAGCAAATCTATGGAACCAACCTAGGTAGCCCTTCAACAGATGAATGGATAAAGAAAATGTGATATATATATATATATATATATATATATATATATATATACACACACACACACACACACACACACATACACATATACACACACACTAGAATATGTATGTATACACACACACACACACAATAGAATATTATTCAGCCATAGAGAAGAATGACATTATGGCATTTGCTGGTAAATGAATGCAACTGGAGAATAGCATGCTAAGTAAAATAAACTAATCCCAAAGGCCAAATAATCTCTCTGATATGTGGATGCTAACCCACAACAAGGGAGGGTGGGGAGGGAAAGAATAGAAATCCATTGGATCAGAGGGGAATGAAGGGAAGGGAGTGGGAAGGGGAATAGGAAAGATAGTAGAATTAATGAGACATAACTTTCCTATCCTTGTATATGAATACCTGACTAGGGTAAATCCACATTTGTACAATCACAAGAATATGGTTCTAATTAGAATAAGTGATACTCCATGTATACAGTCTACTTTCATATGTCTAAAAAGACAAATAATAACAAATTTTTTTTAAAGAATTCATGATGCTAATATCAGGAGGAATAAAATCAGGATCAATTTGCTAAATCTTGCTCCATGTCCTATCACTGGAGGAAAGAGGATTTGATAGCTTTTTCTAGCCCATAAGCTATTAATTTATTAATGTGTTTAGTTCTATAAGGTATGAACGTTTGGCTCTAACGAAGTACATATCCATGGCAATTAGTTCTTTTGAGAGGAATGTTGGTGTCTCTGGTTAATTTAGTTTGTTGATTTATTGTTACTGAACCCATATTCAGAAGTTTCCCCAAGGAAAACCAGTGCTGGAAAGACAATTGTTGGGGACAAAGAAGTATAGGTTTGTTGAAGATGTTAGCAACCTGGAAGGAGGAAGATGTTTTAATTTCCTGTTATGGTTTGGATGTGAGGTGTCCCTCAAAATCTCACATGTGAGACAATGGAAGAAGGTTCAGAGAAGAAATGATTGGGTTATCAGAGCCTTAACCCAGTCAGTGAATTAATCACCTGATGGGATTGAGTGGTAACTGAAGGCTGGGATGTGGCTGGAGGAGGTGGGACATTGGGGGTGTGGCTTTGGGATGTATATTTGTATCTGGCAAGTGAAGTCTCTCTCTCTCTCTGCTTTCTGATCATCATATGAGCCATTTCTCTCCACCATCCTTGAGCCCGAAGGAATGGAATCAACTGCCTATGAATTGAGACCTCTGAAACCATGAGCCCTCAAATAAATTTTTCCTCTTCTAATATTGTTCTGGTCAGGTCTTTTAGTCACAGTGGCAAAAAAACTGACCAACACCTTTCCCCAAAGAGGTTCCAAGTCTTTGGAGAAATGGAGAGTATTTATAAGAGGATCAGAGGCTACATGCAGAAATCAGTGTTTCACAGGAGCTTGAGTCTGGCAGTTGGTGTTTTGAAGCTGACTACAGATGAGTAACTTCTAGTGCCTGGCCTATTCTTGAAGGCAAGATGCTCTGGGGTGCAGAGTAAAGGTAGTCTCCTGGAAATGGGAAAGGGAACAGGAATAAAGCAAGACAATATTACTGATGGCAATAGCCTGTTATAGTATCTTCAAAAACTACAAGGCTCCAGATATATATCAGTGGGACTTGTACATTGCTGGTGGGACTGCAAATTGGTGCGGCCAATATGGAAAGCAGTATGGAGATTCCTGGGAAAGCTGGGAATGGAACCACCATTTGACCCAGCTATCGCCCTCCTCGGACTATTCCCTGAGGACCTTAAAAGAGCATACTATAGGGATACTGCCACATCAATGATCATAGCAGCACAATTCACAATAGCTAGACGGTGGAACCAACCTAGATGCCCCTCAATAGATGAATGGATAAAAAAAATGTGGCATCTATACACAATGGAGTATTATGCAGCACTAAAAAATGACAAAATCATGGAATTTGCAGGGAAATGGATGGCATTAGAACAGATTATGCTAAGTGAAGCTAGCCAATCCTTAAAAAACAAATGCCAAATGTCTTCTTTGATTTAAGGAGAGCAACTAAGAACTGAGCAGGGGGAAAGAGCATGAGGAAAAGATTAATATTAAACTGAGATGAGTGATGGGAGGGAAAGGGAGAGAGAAGGGAAATTGCATGGAAACGGAAGGAAACCCTCATCGTTATACGAAATCACATATATGAGGTTGTGAGGGGAAGGGGGGGAAGGGAGAGAACTGAACAACAACAGATGAGGTAGAGAGGGAAGATGGGAGGGGAGGGGAGGGGGGATAGTAGGGGATAGGAAAGGCAGCAGAATACAACAGTCACTAATATGGCATTATGTAAACATTGTGAATGTGTAACTGATGTGATTCTGCAATTTGTATTTGGGGTAAAAATGGAAGTGCACAACTCACTTGAATCAAATGTATGAAAGATGAAAAAAATAAAAGAAAAGAAAAAAATATATATCAGTGGGAGAACACCTACCATCAATTTATGAGGAAAAACGAGTTAAAATGGAAGATCCAATCGACCTTAAAATAGAAAAATAAACTTGTAGAATGCAACATGTGCAACATGTTCCTAATTGATTCAAGGTTTAAAACAGGTAAACTTTTTTTTTTTTTTTTTTTTTTTTTTTTTTACTAGATTTACCTTGTATCAGGCTGGGGATATAGCTCAGTTGGTAGAGTGCTTGCCTTGCAAGCACAAGGCCCTGGGTTCAATCCCCAGCACCGAAAAAAAACAAAACAAAACAAAACAAAAGCTTGATTTACCTTGTATCATAAACTGAACCCGAAGGTATCGATGTTCGATGTTCTAATCCTTACCTGAGAGTTTGCAGATATGATTAATATAGGAATCTGGAGATGGGAAGATTATACTGGGTTAAGCAGATATACCATATGAAATTCCAATGGCTCTTATAAAAAGGAAGCAGGAGTTTTAGAGAAGATGTGACAAACAAAGGAGTGGAAGGCTAGGTGGAGAAAGTAGATGCTGTGATATTATGCTTCCAGTTTTAAAGATGGAGGACAGAGCCAAAAATCCTAGGAATGAAGATAGCTTCTAGAAGCTGGAAGGGTAAGAAAATGGATTATCCTCTGAGTATCCCCAAAATAACACATTGATTTTATTAAATTAAATAAATTTTATTTATTTCTAGAACTGTAAGATAATAAATTTTTGTCATTTTAAGCTTTTAAATTTTTGGTAAACTTGTTACAGATGCAATATGAAATGAATACAGTAGGGGGCAAGGTTTGGTTGTGTCTATGCATGCTTCAAGTTGTTTCTAACAGCAGCCCCTTCCTTCCCCTGACATCCTGCCTAACAGTTTTTGGCTTACTACAGCTTGAACCTCTCTTTGGATATCAAGACCAGAAATATATTTAAACCATGCACAGAAAGACAAAATTAAAGTTTCAACATACCACAAAATAGATTATACAGGACTGAGCTATGGGAGGACAAGTGCCTCCCACTTGCCTTGCAGAATGTTTCTTAGATGATTAAAGTGTTAAATAAAAAAAGCAAATGAACAGAGTATAGCGTCTTCTGCCTGCAACTTGGTGTTTGCAGATGAGAAGGTGAGAATGGACGTGTGGATTGTCACTCTGCTCTTCTGCCTTTCTGCTACTGGCAAACCAAAGTGCTGCTGTATATGGTAAAAAAAGTCTTAGGAAAATGGATTTCCATACATACATAAAAGTCTTGAAAGCATGGGAATCCATAGAAACAATTTTGTTTTACAAATAATTTATATAAATGTGGTCACAGTGTATATTAAATAAACCTTTAAAAGACCAACATATTTGGGTGAATTTATAAAGCAAAGTCTCAAACTAATAGCATTTTCAATTTTTTCTTATTTCTGGACAAACCAAAGTAGTGATCCGAGGCCTTATTTTATTTCTCTCTGCAATAAATGTATATAGATTCTACTTAGCATTATCTTCTCCAATTCCATCCATTTACCTGAAAATGCCATGATTTTATTCTCTCTTATTGCTGAGTAATATTCCATTGTGTATATATGCCACTTTTTTTTATCCATTCATCTACTAAAGGGCATCTAGGTTGGTTCCTCAGTTTATCTATTGTGAATTGTGTTGCTATAAACATTGATGTGGCTGTGTCCCTGTCAATCCCCCCCCCCCAAAACAAATGCTGAATGCTTTCTTTGATATAAGGTGACTGACTCATAGTGGAATAGGGAGGGGGAGCATGGGAGGAATAGATGAACTCTATATAGGGCAGACAGATGGGAGGGGAAAGGAGGGGGCAGGGGGTTAACAATGATGGTGGAATGTGATGGACATCATTATCCAAAGTACATGTATGAATATTCGAATTGGTATGAGCATACTTTATATACAACCAGAGATATGACATTTTGCTCTATATGTGTAATATGAATTTTAATGCAATCCACTGTCATTTATTTTTAAAAAATCAATATAAATAGAAAAGCAAATAAAGTAAAAAAAATAAAAGGAGTTAAGCACTACAATAAAGGCAAAATTTTAGCCTGAAAAGAGAATGCATCTCCACATCATGTACAACTATAAGATTGGGAAATCATACTCCAGATATGTGTATTATGTCAAAATACATTCTACTGTCATATATAACTAAAAAGAACAAATAAAAAAATTAAACAGAAAAAAAGAAATGTATATAGATTTTATAATGCATGGTGTACTTATTTTTCATATCAATGAGATTTAATAATAGGACTTTTCACAAGTTCTGCTTGTTTCCAATTGCTATGAAATTACCTACTATCTTGAAACTGGCATAATTCAATATAGCCTAAAGTGGATATTTTTATTACTCCAAATATGCCTTCTATTTTTTAACTAGAAAAGAGTGTCAAGCTTTGATCAGTCCTAAAAAATATAGCTTTATTTATCAAAGTTACTATTATGATGTCTATATGTGTAATTAATGCTCTTTTTTCAAGAGTAATTCACAGAGTATTTATTGAAATAGAAAGAACATAACAAGATAATAAGCCCTGCCTCCAGAGAGTTCATCATTTAAATCAAGCAATGATTCTGAATCACAGTGAGCCTTCGTTTCACCTTTCAATATGTGCACAGATACTGATTTCCTTCAGAAGGTAAAATAAAATCTTTTATTATGCACATCATTCTTTGTACTGTCATAAGGGGTATTTTTAAATCTGTATCTTGAAAAGGCCTATACTTTGCTTTCTCTAATTGCCTTCTGCCTATTCAAGTTTTTCTTTTCCCTTTCAGTTTTCTCCATCATATACTCTGTAGCTCTATCCAACCAGCTGCTTTTTCTGTGACATTTTGTGATGGTTTTGTGTTCCTCTTCACCATTTCTTTTGTTGCTTTCCTCCTTGCAAGAATTTGGTAATCAAAGCTTTCTCATTTTCCCTTACTTGAATTCTTATCCACTTGGGTGAGAAATATTAGCACTTCCTTAAAAATCAGGTCTTCAAATAAATACAATCGATCACAAATATACAAAAAAAAATGTTCAACATCTCTAGCAATTAGAGAAATGCAAATCAAAAGTACCTTGAGGGGCTGGGGTGGTAGGTCAGTTGTAGAGTACTTGCCTAGCACATACGAGGCACCAGGTTCAATCCTCAGCACCAAATAAATAAAAAAATAAATAAAGATATTGTATTCATCTACAACTAAAAACCAAAACAAAACACTACACCAAGATTCCATCTCACTCCAGTCAGAATGGCAATTATCAAGAATACAAGCAACAATAAATGTTGGTGAGGATGCTAGGGGAAAAGTACCTCATACATTGCTGATGGGACTGCAACTGGTGCAACCACTCTGGAAAGCAGTATGGAGATTATTCAGAAAATTTGGAATGGAACCACCATTTGACCTAGTTATCCCACTCCTAGGTTTATATCCAAAGGACTTAAAATCAATGTACTACAGGGATGCAACCACCACAATGTTTATAGCAGCTCAATTCACAATAGTTATACTATGGAACCAACCTAGGTGCCCTTCAACAGATGAATGGAAAAAAAAAAAGGTGGTCTATATACACAATGGAATGTTACTCAGCCTTAAAGAAGGATGAAAGTATGGCATTTGCCAGTAAATGGATGGAGTTGGAGAATATTATGCTAAGCTAAATAAGCCAATCCCAAACAATCAAAGGCCAAATGTTTTCTCTGATATGCAGACACTAATTCATAGTAAAGGGTGGGGGGAAAATAAAGGTACTTTGGATTAGACAGGGGTAAGTGAAAGGAGGGGAGGGGGTATGGGGATAGGAATGATAGTAGAATAAATCCGATATTATTTCTCTATGTACATATATGCTATGTGTAACTTTAAATCATGTACAACCAAAAAATGAGAAGTTATATTCCATTTTTGTATAATGTGTCAAAATGCATTATACTGTCATGTATAACTAATTAGAGCAAATAGAAAACATTTTATAAATCAGGTCTTCAATGTGTAATTCATCAGAATTTTTCATTAGTATTTCTTTAAGCTTTGTTATAATCTTCAGATTTTCTCTGTAATAATACTCTCTTCCTGAAAGCTACTCAGAAATACTATCCTCCAAAAGACAATTATTTCTAGAGGATTTCTGTCTCAAAAGATATATTAAAATAGATTGATTTAAAAATCCAATATTTGGTTCTTTGATATTAAATTAAAGTTTATATAACACATGAATTTTGAAACTTAAAAACCTCAATGATAAAATATCAAGATAGTTAACCATCAGATATGTCTGTGCTGTCATTATAAACTATACATTTAGGAATCAAACTATGAGTCTGTAGTCAGATGCTATCTATATTAAGTGCCATCTGTAATTCATAATTTTTTTTACATTTTTAACTCAAATACAAATATATAAGATTCAGTAATTTTCTGAACGTTCTCAGGAAGAATTATTATAATCATCTTCCAGTTTAAAAAAACACTGTTGGATAATCTATTTTCCACAAATAACTCCCTATTTTTGTTGCAACATGATAATCAACTACTCTATAACCTTCTGTGGCATTTTCTATTTCCTCTTCACCTGAAGAGCATGAAAAAGAAGGGACAAGAGTCCACCTTTCATTGTTTCATTGGCTCTTGGTGTTTTCATAATATTTTAAATGCCTGATTTCAGTTTTACAACAGCAAAAATACTAATATTTATTCTGAAAAGTAATCATATATTCCAAGTAGCAGATATTAACAACTTTAAACACAATCTCTAGGAATAATTCTCTAGGAATACATCCTGAATATACTTTAAAAAAACATTTCTAGAAGTCTTTGCAGGATTTGTTTCTGTTCTATCATTGGTAATAATTGCACTTGCTGCAACAGGAAGTTTAAATTCTTCTGCTGCAAATTTTAAGACTGCTGTGAAAGGTATATTCTCAGGAACACTAAGTACTTTATATGGCAGCTGTGGGTCCAATGTCAGCCAAAGGAAACCTTCAACATGGAGAAGCTGGTCTGGACAGACACCCCATTATGATTTACATGTGGTTTTCCCCAAAACATCACATATGAGAAAATGCAAGAAGGTTTGGAGGAAAAATTATTGGGTTATAGCCTCAACCTAATCAGCGAACTAATCCCTGTTGGAATTAACTGAGTGGTAACTGGAGGCAGGTGGGGTGTGGCTGGAGGAAGTGGTATATTGGGGGCGTGGCAATGGGGTATATATTTTCAATCTGGAGAGTGAAGACCTATCTCTCTGCTCCCTGATCTTCATGTGAGCTGCTTCCCTCTGCCACACTCTTCTGCCATGATATTCAGCCTCACACAGGCCCTGAGGAATGGAGCCAGCCTTCTTTGGACTAAGACTTCTGAAACCTTAAACCCTCAAATAAACTTTTCCTCCTTTACAATTGTTTTGGTGGGTCTTTTAGTCACAGCAGCAAAAAAGCTGACTAAAACACACCCCATACCAACTTGGTTGAGTAGCACAACTCCCTCCCTTATTAGTGTTCTTACTGATAATGTCAGAAAAGACTCTAATTACAGGTAATGTATGTCAATATACTTTGGGGTCTGCTGAATGTAATTTTCCTGGGTAACTTTGAGACAGTTTGAAGGAGCTCTTCCTTCTCTTCAATATGTTGAAAATGTGATAAGAAATACTTGATTGAATACGTAGAAAAATAAGGAAAAGTTTAAATTATTTTAATTTTAATGATCTGAAAATCACATTAGATTGTAATTGTGGTTTTTTTTATTATAGGTGATGGAGAACTCAGTTTATGAACATTTTTAATAAGAGCTCAAGAGAAGGGCCAATGAAGGGCAAAGACTTTAAAGGGAAAGCAGGTATGTATGCTCTCTGTCAGCTCTTTTAAAAAATAAAAGAATTGTTACTTGGAGGAGATATCCATAATTCCATTCTGCACTAAGGCTCACTTGCTCAAAGAATTATTTGGCCATGCAAGAAAAAATTACATATATGATTTCCATCTGCCACAGAAAATTGTTCTTATTGTAATTGAACTGTAATGTACAATTTTCTAAAATCTTTTTGGTCCTAAAAGTCTCATTTGTCTCTTTTACATGACACAGGCTCTCCTGATAAACTCTCTCTCTCTAAGTAGCTGCTGCCCATTCTCTAAGATCCACCACAAACCTAACATAAACTATAGAATGTGCTAAGCATTTTATAAGCATTGAGTTGCCAACTTTGATAATAAAAGAAGAAATATTAACACCGAGAGGTTAAATAAATTAACTAAGTTTATATGTAGAGTAACTGATAAATTCTTTCTCCTCCAGGGGGTAGCTTTCCTTAACCACCCTATAAGTCATTAATATTCCTTCCCAGAATTACTGCAATTCTTTTATGAATAGTCCCATGCAATTTAGGGCTTACTTGTGCTCTTCCTCTTAGTAACTCTGGTTTCTTCATACATAGCAGTCTTCATACATGTCAAAATGTGAAGTCACTTTTTTAAAATTAATAGTATAAACTGTTCTTATTTAATGTTAAATTGATGCACATTTTAGCCTCTCCTCCTTTCCTCTATTCACAAGCATATTAATATTTTTAAAGAAAGAGTCCAAGTATTTTCTTCATGTTTAGAAGAAAAGCAGTTATCTAAGATCCCCAAATTCAGTATATTCTCAATCCCATCAAACAAAATACCACCTTTTTATAGCAGATATCTCTAAAACAGTCTTTACTTTCTTGAAATGAAATTCACAGGTACTATAACCCACCTACACACATAAATAGAAAAACTCAATATAATTTAACTTTATGAAAGAAAAAATAAAAGTAACTTATAGTGTTGTCTGTTGTAATATGTAAAGGCATTAACATGTCTACACTATAAGAAATGATAAAGTAGTGAGCAAGTTACACCTGTTGATACAATAGCTATGGAGGGAGATTGATACAGGTTATGTCTTGTTCAAGATATCTTGGTTATGAGGTTTTATGAAGTGGTAACCCAATTTTGGTTAAGTTCTGGAAAAGAAAAAAAATGCTCCCTTAGATTGCCACTATCCTATAACTCTCCCATAGGAATGTGTTTTTAATTTTAAATGCTTGCTAGGTATGGTATTCCCATTGACTTTCACTAGAGGGAGCAACTGGTCTTTAAGAAAAGTGTTGGGTCTAGTCTATGCTGGAAGAACTATGGAAAAGTCTTGTGCTATAAATTAAACATTTTTATAATTTACATTGAAACATCACTTATTCCCACTAATCAGTAATTGTTACAAAGTAGTTTTCTCAGACAGCTTTGGGTTTTTGATGACTATATATATATATATATATATATATATATATATATATATATATAAATAAAATAAGCTATGTTGATCACACCACATCTCATCATTTATATAGATGGACACAATACCTTTGTTTAATTTATTTATTTTTATGTGGTGCTGAGGATGGAATCTCACACATGCCAGGCAAACATTGTACCACTGAGCCACAACCCCAGTCCCATGGCTTCCAATATTTAAATCAAGCCAAAGGATCTCATGTGTCTGCCTACTCTCATAAGTTGCCAACCCAGTCATGCAGCTGGTTCAGGTTCAAGCTCCACTACTTACCAGATTTTTACTCTGAACAAGTCACTTCATCAGTTGGAGCCAGTTTCCTTACAGATAAAATGAAAATTATTATACATATTTTATAAGCCTACTATGAAGACTAAATAATATATGTGTATTCAGCATTATAAGTTTCAATGAATGGAAGATTATAGAATTTTGTGCTTACATATACATACATTAAAATTAAATTACCATGTAAGGCATAATAGAGAACTAAGTTTCTGATTTCCAACAATAAGTAAATAAGTGTTCAGAGAAGAAAAACATCCATGAAGATAAGAATAGTCAGTGAAAGCTTCATGGAGGAAATGAGGCTTCACTTGAATCCTGCTTTGTATAAGAATTGAATAGCTTGAGAAAGAGATGGTGAATGATGACACAGTAATCATACTTGTCTACTTTTCCAGCTAGTGCAACATGCATTGTATCCCGTACTAACATGGTAGCCACTACCACACATATATCTATATTTAAACTAACCAAAATTAAATAAAATGAAAAATTCAGCTCATCACACTAGCTTAATTTAAAGTACTCAATGGCAGCATCTGACTAGTGTCGGCTGTGCTGATCACGCCACATCTCATCATAATAGAGTTCTGTTGGACATTGTTGTTCTGTATAAATAGTATCTTCGGGTGTTGAGGAAATGGGGTTGCAGAAACTAAAATGCTTTACCACAGAGAATGGCAGGCACACATTTTATAAAGTGCTTTGTAGAGCCAAAAAAAAAATCTTTTTAAAATTCATGCTTTTAGTTAACATTTTTGAGCAAAAATTATGTGTCTTTATTATTGCAAAGAGGTATTCTAACTAGAGGTACTTATCCACTGGCTCACATAATATCAAAGAGAGATTCAAATATTATGTTCCTTCACTATAAAACTTATAAATTTAAAATAAATTACAAAGATGTCTCAGCCATTACTCTTCAGAGCTAGAGAAATAAAAGATAAATTCATCAAATTCATAAAACATTAATTGAAAATTTTTGTGTAATTGCATTAGTTATTAAGCAATCAATAAAATGTATGGTAGGAGGGACAAATCCTTTAGTAAAGTAAGATAGTCGAATAAAATAATTCAAATGAAAATAATGTATGTAAAACAATCATAGAAATAATTATATAGATATTTAAAAGTCACTATGACTCATAGTTGTTTGTTTAGCATAATATCAAAAATTTACAGTCAAGCCATTTAATAAATATGGCTTTTATATGTGAAAGCATCTCAAAAGCCCTAAGGTTAAGAAATTTTATATATAGAAAAATATCTCTGTATTTTCTAAATTAGTAGTTAAAACTCTTCAAACATTGTTCCCATGAATTTGTGTTTGTCACCATTCATTAAAACTCCAGAGCTCATGTATAATCTTATGAAAATACCAGCAACTTTGTAAAAATGTGAGAGCAGTCCAAGGGTCAAAGAGCCTTTTTAGAATGACCAGACATTCATATTAAAAAAAAAATTAGCCTTCTAGTTTTAAAGCAAAGTTTATCAAGGTCGTTTATAACTTTCCAAATAAAAATTAATTCAAAAATTAATTCAAAAAATTAATTCAAAATATATTTTGATATCTAACTTGAAACTTTGGTTGTTATTAACACTTCATCTGTTAGCTGAGAGTTCTGCCTTATGAATTCTTTGGATTTCAGAGTATATTACATCTTTCTTTGGATTGTTAGCAAGCCATTCTATGCACATCTGTTTTAAAAATGTACAAGGTTGATATGGAAAGAGACCATCATTCACTCATTCAATCACTAATGGAAGAGTCTGTGGTTATTAAATGTTAATAAATAATGCATACTGTGTTAAATGCTTCCCACGTATTATTTTACTCAGTTATCTCATCCCTCCAAGACATAGGTAATATTTACTTTATTATAAAATTTAAGATATCTCAGATCAAGTGACTTGTCTATAGTTACATAAGTACTTAATAATGAAGTGTGGATATAACACCAGTTTGTCTGATTTTAGATTTCTTCCTACTATACCATGTGCTTTTCTGATTTGTTAAAATCTTTGGCAATAACAGGGGAACCCAAGGATGATTGCTACCTCTTTCCTGATGACATCTTTCTCCAGGGTCTGTATGCTTAGTGCTTAGCACTCAGAGATTCCCTTTGTAGTGGTGGCTATATCAAATGATTCCACCCTGAAAACTAGCTTGAACAGTCGTGAAAACTTTAATGATAATTACAGTGTATTGATCTAAGCAGAACATACAGCTTTTAGGAAGCAAGTGCCCTCAGTGGAAGCATTATTAAATGTGAGACACATTTAAAAAACAATATCTAGGGGGCTGGGAGTGTATTTCCTAGTATGTGTGAGGCCCTAGGTTTAATCCCCAGCACAAAAAGAGGGAAAAGAGGAAGGGAGGAAGGGAGAAACTCTTGCTGATATTTCTAATTAACAATATTTCCAGATTCTCATCCTTGGGGTTGAGAGATATCATGAGAGATATCATTTGCTGGTGAATTGACTCAAGGACAGAATTCTACAAATTAGTATTTCATTGGTTTTCACTGTGCCATAGTCAGTAGGAATTTTTAAAAATTAAGGTTTTGGTTTTTAATTTTTTTTTTTTGGTTTTTAATTACTTTTTAAAATGAAGGAATACATAAAGTCCAATTTGGAAATAATTTTAATTCCTCCTGAGAAGAAGAATGGAATCCACATCCTTTCCACTTAGGATGTCATATACCCACATTCCATCACCCAATATTGGAAACATTTCCCTAATCCCTAAAGCTGAGAGAAAACAGTTTTCTCAAGAGAAAATTTTTCTAGCAGAATCTCAGTGAAGTTGCTGATTAAATCCTGATCCTAGAGTCACATTATTAATATAACAAGAATAGAGCACCAATTCTAAGTTTCTCTAATTTTCTAACCATCACTGTGCTCTACAGTGTCATTGGTAACACAGAAGATTGGAGGCACCAACCTGGGACCTGACCACCGTGTATGTTTTTTCCAAACTCTATAAACTCAAAACATAACTGTTGGTGCTAATATATGGGAAAAAAACAACAGTTATGTGATGTTGTACAAAAATCTGAAATATGTGGTTGCTCTTCACTTGGGAGTATGACATTGTGAAGAAGATAGATACTGAAACAAAGGATTATAATACCAGATGATAAATGTAGCAATAGAAATGAGAACAAAGGGCTTTGGATGCAAAGAGGAGAAAGTTTGTATGGCCATAATTGATAAGAGAGCTGGGTAAGAAGTCCTAATAAGAACAGTAAGATTATAACAGGATGAGGGAATGAATTCAAGACTGATAAAATACCTTGAGTGAAAACCAGACACAAGTAGGAGCCACATCTCCAACATTATTTTGTATTTTCTTTAAAGACAGGGTCTCACTGAGTTGCTTAGTACCTCACTTTTGCAGAGGCTGGCTTTGAACTCAAGATCCTCCTGTCTCAGCCTCCCCAGCTGCTGGGATTACAGACGTGTACCACCACTCCCAGGCAGTCAGAATCTTAATTTATTGGGGGTAGGTGTCTGTATTATGGACTGTTTTAGTTGTTTTAAAAATGATCTAGATGCAAACTTGTTGATCTATTTGGTAGCATTTCTCTTACTAACATTTATTTTTAAGGATATATGTAAGATATGGTATTGGCGTCAAAATAGACATGAAGGCAAATGGAATAGATTAGAAGACATGCTTACAGATATCTGATACTTGACAAAGATGCCAAAAATATATGTCAAAGAAAAGATAGCCTTTTAACAAATGATGCTGGGAAAACTGGATATTCATATGTAGAAGAATGAAACGAAATCCCTATCTCTTACTCTGCACAAATCAAAATGAATCAAAGACTTAGTAATTAGACCAAAAATTTTGCAACTGCTAGAAGAAAACATAGGGCCAACAATGATTTTGGTACCAGCACCCCTTCCTTCACAAGACCCATAAAGCTCAAAAACTAAAGCCAAGAATCAGTAAGTGGGATGCTATCAAAGTGAAAAACTTCTGCACAGCAAAGGTAACAATTAAAAACATGGAGAGCCTACAGAATGGGAGAAAATCTTTGCAAGCTGCTCCTCTGACAGGGGATTAATATCCAGAATATATAAAGAACTTAAAAGCACCAAAAAAACCAAATAATCAATAAATGGGAAAAGAACTAAGAAGAAATTTCTCAAAAGAAGAAATATAAATGGCCAATAAATATATGAAAAAAATGTTCAAAATTTTTAGCAATCAGGGAAATGCAAATAAAAACTACACTAATATTTCATCGCATTTTGGTCAGAATGGCAATAATCAAGGATGCAAATAATAAATGCTGGTGTGGATGTAGGGGGAGAGGTACACTCATGCACTTTTGGTGGGATTGCAAATTAGTACAACCACTCTAGAAAGCAATGTGGAGATCCCTCAGAAAACTAAGGATTGAACCACCATATGACCCAGCTCTTCCATTCCTTGGTATTTAACCAAAAAAAAACTAAAATCAATATACTATAGTGATTACAGCCACATCAACGTTTATAGCAGTACAATTTTAAATAACCAAATTTTATAGATGCCTGTCCACTGATTAATAGATTCAGAAAATGGGATATATATACACAGTGAAATTTTACTCAGTCATAAAGAAGAATGAAATTATGGAATTTCTTGGTAACCAGATGGAAATGGAGAACATCATGCTAAGTGGAATAAGTCAATGTCAGAAAATCAAGGGTTGAATCTTTCCTCTCACATGTGGAAGCTAGAGCAAAATAAGGGAAAGAAACAGGGCAGAGGCATAGCAAGGATCTGATATCATAAAGATATAGGGAAAATCAGTGGAGTATAAAATGGAGATTGAAAGGGAAGAGAGATGGAAAAAGGGAGGAAATGTGGAATCAATTTAACAAAATTATGTTATGTGCATATATAAACATTCCACAGGGAACTTCACCTTTATGTATATACAGAAAGCACAAATCAAACATAAATAAGTGATCAAAAGGAAAATCAGTAGAGAAGGGAGAACAAAGGAAAGGAGGAGGGAAGAGAAAGGTTGGGGGAATGAGAGTTGAAATAGAGGAAATCAAATCCTATGCATGTATGATTTTCAAAATGAACCCAACTTCTATGTATAACTATAATGCTCTAATAATAAAAAAGAATATGTACAAGATAGTAATTATCCACTAGTTTTAAAAACATCTTTTTATTAAAAGTGTGTGTGTGTGTGTGTGTGTGTGTGTGTATGTGTGTGTGTAAAGCCTAGAAGTAGGGTGTTGGAATTAGAAAAAATAAAAACTCAGCTAACTTTCAAGCTTGTTAGTTAGATTTATTTATTAGTAGTACCAGATACTGTTTAGAATATAAATGCTCCCATGATCATATGTTAGTGTGACTAGCTTACATATCCTACAAACCAGCCTTCTTAGATTGAACATTGAGGTCTAGGCATATTAATGGCAGTATCTGGGAAGGTGGAAAAGCCCTAAGAGAACAAGAACTGAAAAACTTGAGGGGACAAAACTCATAGAATGAAGAGTAGATGGGAACATAATTGTACAGGAGGTAAGAAGATGTCAGGAAAGACTTGCAAGCCAACACCCCAGTCATAGTACCAGCAGAAGTTCAGCACGATGGATCCTCACTCCAGTCTCACCATCTTGTCTCTGGCCACATCCTGAAGCCAGAAGGGAAAACAAATGGAGAAAGAGATCTGTGAGTTACAAGTCCTTCCCCTATATCCTCCTACTTCATTTTTCTTAACATCAACCAATGGGGAACAAATATATATACCTTCTTAGAATCCCAGAGTGTACTAAAACCAGGAGAATATTGGCAAACTGCTTACTGAGCAGATCCTAAAGTAAAAATGTTGAGGATTCCAAGGTAAAAGATCCTGTTCCTACCCTTAAAAGACTGACCACATGGAATGGAGCATGAATTGAAGTGTGTCACTGAATCACAATGTGAAAAGGAACTCTAGGTATATTTTACCAAGTAAAATCTGAGAACTGAACACAGAAAAAAGATCTAGTGAGGAACTGACAGACAGAACAGGCCCACAGCCCGCGGAGGGGTAGAGCCGCGCCCCCCCCACCCCCCTCACCCCCCCCCCAGCGCCTGCAAGGTAGGCGGACCTGCGAACTACTGGCAGAACAGGCCCAGCAACCCACGGAGGGGCACAGCTGCCCCACGCGCCTGCAAGGTAGGCAGAACTGTGACCACCGACAGAACAGGCCCAGCGGCCAGTGGAGGGGTAGAGCCGCCCCCTGCGCCTGCAAGTTAGGCAGAACTGCGACCCACCAGCAGAACAGGCCCAGAAACCCGTGGAGGGGCAGAATCGCCCCCCGCGCCTGCAAGGTAGGCGGACCTGCGACCCACTGGCAGAACAGGCCCAGCAACCCGCGGAGGGGCATAGCTGCCCCACACGCCTGCAAGGTAGGCGGAACTGTGACCACCGACAGAACAGGCCTAGTGGCCCGCGGAGGGGTAGAGCTGCCCCCTGCGCCTGCAAGTTAGGCGGAACTGCAACCCACCGGCAGAACAGGCCCATAAACCCACGGAGGGGCAGAGCCGCCACCCCGCACCAGCAAGGTAGGTGGACCTGCGACCCACCGGCAGAACAGGCCCAGTGGCCCGCCATCGCCCTGGTTGGGGGAGGGGCAGAGCCGCCACCAGTGCCTGCTAGTTAGCAGACCTGCAACTGACAGACAGAACAGGCCCAGTGGCCTGCGGAGGGGCAGAGCTGCCGCCCGCGCCTGCAAGGTAGGGCGACCTGCTACCGACCGGCAGGACAGGCCCAGCGTCCTGCAGAGGGGCAGAGCTGCCATCCACACCTGCAAGGTAGGGCGACCTGCTACTGACCGGCAGAACAGGCCCAGAGGCCTGCCGGCATGGTAGGCACATTGCCCCAATTGGAGGAGGGGCAGAGCCACCACCGGCGCCTGCGAGGGAGACTTTGCAACTATACAAGACCAATATAAATATATAGGGGGAAAATTCAATAACACAACAGTTTCACCAAGCAGAAAGAAACGCGAATAGTATGAAAAGACAAGGAAAGAAAGGACCACAAGCAATGCAGGTCAACTCAACGTTAGAAGAGGTAATATCTGCAGCAGATGGAATGTCAGATAAAGAATTCAGGATATACATGCTTCAGATGATCTGGAGTCTCAAGGAAGACATTAGACAGCAAAATCAGACAATGAAAGACCACTTCGACAATGAATTACATAAACAAATCCAAGAAGCAAAAGATCAATTATACAGGGAGATAGAGGTTATAAAAAACAAACAAACAGAAATCCTAGAAATGCAGGAAGCAATAAACCAACTTAAAAACTCAATTGAGAATACTACCAGCAGAGTAGAACACTTAGAAGATAGAACATCAGACAATGAAGACAAAGTATTTCAACTTGAATAGAACATAGACAGCTCAGCAAGACTGTTAAGAAACCATGAGAACATCCAAGAAATATGGGATAACATAAAGAAACCAAACTTAAAAGAGTCATTGGGATACAGGAAGGTATAGAGGTCCAAACCAAAGGAATGAGCAATCTATTCAATGAAATAATACGAGAAAACTTCCCAGACTTGAAGAATGAGACAGAATCCCAAATCCTAGAAGCCTACAGGACGCCGAACGTGCAAAATCCTAAGAGATCCACACCTAGACACATTATAATGAAGATGCCCAACATACAGAATAAGGAGAGAATTTTCAAAGCTACAAGAGAAAGGAAGCAGATTACATTTAGGGGTAAACCAATCAGGATAACAGCTGATCTTTCAACACAGACTCTGCAAGCTAGAAGATCCTGGAATAACATATTTCAAACACTGAAAGAAAATGGGTTCCAACCAAGAATTGTGTATCCAGTGAAATTAAGCTTCAGGATGGAAGATGAAATTAAAACCTTCCACGATAAACAAAAGTTAAAAGAATTTGCAGCTAGAAAACCATCTCTTCAAAACATCCTCGGCAAAATATTACAGGAAGAGGAAATGGAAAATATCAATGAAAACCAACAGCGGGAGGTAGTACAGTAAAGGGGGGGAAATAATCAAAGAGGAAAACAAACCATGTTTAGTAACATAAATAAACAAATATGGCTGGAAGAACAACCCATATCTCAATAATAACCCTAAATGTTAATAGCTTAAACTCACCAATTAAGAGACACAGGCTAGTAGAATGGATCACAAAACAAGACTCAACAATATGCTGCCTTCAGAAGATACATTTGATAGGAAAAGACATACATAGACTGAAGGTGAAAGGTTGGGAAAAATCATATCACTCATATGGACTTTGAAAACAAGCAGGAGTGTCAATACTCATATCAAATAAAATAGATTTCAAGCCAAAGTTAATCAAAAGGGATAAAGAGGGACACTACATACTGCTCAAGGGAACCATACACCAACAAGACATAACAATCATAAATATATATGCCCCAAACAATGGTTCAGCTATGTTCATCAAACAAACTCTTTTCAAGTTCAAGAGTCTAATAGACCACCATAAAATAATCATGGGAGACTTCAACACACCTCTCTCACCACTGGACAGATCTTCCAAACAAAAGTTGAATAAGGAAACTATAGAACTCAATAACACAATTAATAACCTAGATTAATTGACATATATAGAATATACCACCCAACATCAAGCAGTTATACTTTTTTCTCAGCAGCACATGGATCCTTCTCAAAAATAGATCATATATTATGTCACAGGGCAACTCTTAGAAAATATAAAGGAGTAGAGATAATACCATGCATCTTATCTGATCATAATGGAATGAAACTGAAAATCAACGATAAAAGAAGTAAGGAAAAATCATGCATCACTTGGAGAATGAACAATAGGTTACTGAAGGATCAGTGGGTTATAGAAGACATCAAGGAGGAAATTTAAAAATTCTTAGAGATAAATGAAAACACAGACACAACATATTGGAATCTATGGGACACATTTAAAGCAGTTCTAAGAGGAAAATTCATTGCTTGGAGTTCATTCCTTAAAAAAAGAAAAAACCAACAAATAAATGATCTAATACTTCATCTCAAAATCCTAGAAAAAGAAGAGCAAAACAACAGCAAAAGAAGTAGAAGGCAAGAAATAAATAAAATCAGAGCTGAAATTAATGAAATTGAAACAAAAGAAACAATTGAAAAAATTGACAAAACTAAAAGTTGGTTCTTTGAAAAAATAAATAAAATCGACAGACCCTTAGCCATGCTAACGAAGAGAAGAAGAGAGAGAACTCAAATTACTAGCATACGGGATGAAAAAGGCAATATCACAACAGACACTTCAGAAATACAGAAGATAATCAGAAATTATTTTGAATCCTTATACTCCAATAAAATAGAAGATAGTGAAGGCATCGATAAATTTCTTAAGTCATATAATCTGCCCAGATTGAGTCAGGAGGATATAGACAACCTAAACAGACCAATATCAATTGAGGAAATAGAAGAAACCATCAAAAGACTACCAACTAAGAAAAGCCCAGGACCAGATGTGTATACAGCAGAGTTTTACAAAACCTTTAAAGAGGAACTAATACCAATACTTTTCAAGCTATTTCAGGAAATAGAAAAAGAGGGAGAACTTCCAAATTCATTCTACGAGGCCAACATCACCCTGATTCCTAAACCAGACAAAGACACTTCAAAGAAAGAAAACTACAGACCAATATCTCTAATGAACCTAGATGCAAAAATCCTCAATAAAATTCTGGCGAATCGGATACAAAAACATATCAAAAAAATTGTGCACCATGATCAGGTAGGATTCATCCCTGGGATGCAAGGCTGGTTCAATATACGGAAATCAATAAATGTTATTCACCACATCAATAGACTTAAAAATAAGAACCATATGATCATCTCGATAGATGCAGAAAAAGCATTTGACAAAGTACAGCATCCCTTTATGTTCAAAACTCTAGAAAAACTAGGGATAACAGGAACATACCTCAATATTGTAAAAGCAATCTATGCTAAGCCACAGGCTAGCATCATTCTGAATGGAGAAAAACTGAAGGCGTTCCCTCTAAAATCTGGAACAAGACAGGGATGCCCTCTCTCACCACTTCTGTTCAACATAGTTCTCAAAACACTGGCCAGAGCAATTAGACAGACGAACGAAATTAAAGGCATAAAAATAGGAAAAGAAGAACTCAAATTATCACTATTTGCAGATGACATGATTCTATACCTAGCAGACCCAAAAGGGTCTACAAAGAAACTATTAGAGCTAATAAATGAATTCAGCAAAGTGGCAGGATATAAAATCAACACACATAAATCAAAGGCATTCCTGTATATCAGCGACAAATCCTCTGAAATGGAAATGAGGACAACCACTCCATTCACAATATCCTCAAAAAAAAAAAAATAAAATACTTGGGAATCAACCTAACAAAAGAGGTGAAAGACTTATACAATGAAAACTACAGAACCCTAAAGAGAGAAATAGAAGAAGATCTTAGAAGATGGAAAAATATACCGTGTTCATGGATAGGCAGAACTAACATCATCAAAATGGCGATATTACCAAAAGTTCTCTATAGGTTTAATGCAATACCAATCAAAATCCCAACGGCATTTCTTGTAGAAATAGAGAAAGCAATCATGAAATTCATATGGAAAAATAAAAGACCCAGAATAGCAAAAACAATGCTAAGCTGGAAGTGTGAATCAGGTGTTATAGCGATACCAGACTTCAAACTATACTACAGAGCAATTGCAACAAAAACAGCATGGTACTGGTAGCAAAACAGGCGGGTGGACCAATGGTACAGAATAGAGGACACAGAAACCAATCCATAAAACTACAACTATCTTATATTTGATAAAGGGGCTAAAAGCATGCAATGGAGGAAGGATACCATCTTCAACAAATGGTGCTGGGAAAACTGGAAATCCATATGCAACAAAATGAAACTGAATCCCTTTGTCTCGCCATGCACAAAAGTTAACTCAAAATGAATCAAGGAGCTTGATATCAAATCAGAGACACGGCGTCTGATAGAAGAAAAAGTTGGCTACGATCTACATACTGTGGGGTCGGGCTCCAAATTCCTCAATAGGACACCCATAGCACAAGAGTTAATAACTAGAATCAACAAATGGGACTTACTCAAACTAAAAAGTTTTTTCTCAGCAAAAGAAACAATAAGAGTGGTAAATAGGGAGCCTACATCCTGGAAACAAATCTTTACTCCTCACACTTCAGACAGAGCCCTAATATCCAGAGTATACAAAGAACTCAAAAAATTAGACAATAAGATAACAAATAACCCAATCAACAAATGGGCCAAGGACCTGAACAGACATTTCTCAGAGGAGGACATACAATCAATCAACAAGTACATGAAAAAATGCTCACCATCTCTAGCAGTCAGAGAAATGCAAATCAAAACCACCCTAAGATACCATCTCACTCCAGTAAGATTGGCAGCCATTAGGAAGTCAAACAACAACAAGTGCTGGCGAGGATGTGGGGAAAAGGGTTCACTTGTACATTGCTGGTGGGACTGCAAATTGGTGCGGCCAATTTGGAAAGCAGTATGGAGATTTCTTGGAAAGCTGGGAATGGAACCACCATTTGACCCAGCTATTCCCCTTCTCGGTCTATTCCCTAAAGACCTAAAAAGAGCATACTACAGGGACACTGCTACATCCATGTTCATAGCAGCACAATTCACAATAGCAAGACTGTGGAACCAACCTAGATGCCCTTCAATAGAAGAATGGATAAAAAAAAAATGTGGCATTTATACACAATGGAGTATTACTCTGCATTAAAAAATGACAAAATCATAGAATTTGCAGGGAAATGGATGGCATTAGAGCAGATTATGCTAAGTGAAGCTAGCCAATCCCTTAAAAACAAATGCCAAATGTCTTCTTTGATATAAGGAGAGTAAGAACAGAGTAGGGACGAAGAGCATGAGAAGATTAACATTTAATAGGGATGAGAAGTGGGAGGGAAAGGGAGAGAGAAGGGAAATTGCATGGAAATGGAAGGAGACCCTCAGGAGTATACAAAATTACATACAAGAGGAAGTGAGGGGAAAGGGAAAAAATATAAGGGGGAGAAATGAATTACAGTAGAGGGGGTAGAGAGAGAAGAAGGGAGGGGAGTGGGGGAGGGGGGATAGTAGAGGATAGGAAAGGCAGCAGAATACAACAGACACTAGTATGGCAATATGTAAATCAATGGATGTGTAACTGATGTGATTCTGCAATCTGTATATGGGGTAAAAATGGGAGTTCATATCCCACTTGAATCAAAGTGTGAAATATGATATAGCAAGAACTATGTAATGTTTTGAACAACCAACAATAAAAATTAAAAAAAAAAAAAGATCTAGTGAGTGCCTAAGGATGGGACAGGAGAACTGGAGAGAACTTCATAGAAAAGGAGACACTCGAGCTGGGACTTGAATGCAGAAGAAATTTGGGAGAGGAAAGAATGAGAGACTCCCCAAACAGCCCAAGCAAAGGCTGAGGGAAAGGGAGGATGAGGACAACAGGGAAAGAAGTCTGGAACGTGGTTTGGCTTGTATTTGAAGGACTTTGAGACTCACTGTGTAGTTTTATATTCTGTCATCAACATAACTGTTGAACACTGACAACATGCATTCATATTCTCCTATTTGAAATCTGCTGACTTCCTCCCTAACATTTTTTAATTTCTAGGTCTTTATGGAAGATGAGATGTAATCCAACAACTTAATTAGCCAACATGTAGAATGAGAAGGCAGGAACTACAACATGGAAAATGCAATTTAACAGTCTTGATTTAACAATTTAAACAAAATAGAGCTGTCTATGTTTTCAGAAAGCAATAATCTATCCCTTCAAAATTGATTTTTTTATATTTTTAGTTTCGGTGTATGACTAAACCTTGGAAGAGAACAATTTTAATGTATAGTCTATTTAAGGGGAAAAAGAAAATTGTAAGTTTTATTTCCATTCTAAAAATAGCTAGAACATTTTCAAAGAAGTCTCTCTGAAAGCAGAAGTTCATTAACTGGGATTCCACAGTCGAAAATTTTTCTATAAGCTCAGCAGCTTTGATTTTGCTTAGTACATCATCTCTTCATGCTCATTGTAAATTAATAATAAGGTATACTAGAATTATGTTTACCTCATGAAAGACAGATAAGCCCTTTTCATTTAGCCTCATCAATATTAGAAATTTTTTTTCAGTAAATAAATATTTCTGAAGTTCCTAGTATGTATTTGACACTATTCTCTATGCTTTTTGAAGACAACATGCCAAATTCCTGCTCATTTGGAGTTTATGTTTTGGTGTGGGAAGACAGATAATAAATATGAAAGCATACAAAAAGTTTATTTTAGGGAGCAACATATACTCTGAAGAAAGAGGAGTTGGACTAAGGCAGTGGGTGTGGCCTCTGTGTACAAGTGATATTTGAATTAGACTTAAGAAGGCAAACTGATATAAAGATACATTGGGAAGGTTCACAGAATGAACAAAGTATCAGAGACCCCAAAACATGCCTAATTAGCAAAAGGGCTGATTAATATGTGACTGAGTAGTGAATGACTTTATTTAGGGAATGAGATTAGAGAGAAGGGGGTGGTCAGAGCGTGTAGGGTTTTGAAGGGTATAAATAAGCTGGATTTTATTATGGTTACAAACAGAATATGAGTTTTTGGTGGGGTGGAGTTGACATACTAAGATTCCTGTTTTGGAAAAATGATTTGGGCTGTTTTGTAGGTGTTGGGTGGGGGAAAGAGCAGAGGCAGAGAGGGTGGTGAAGTGGCAGCTGCACCGGTCCAAGGGAGAGTCAATATTGGCTTGGACAGCAGCTATAGCTGTAGAAATTATGAGAACCAGTAAGACTCAGGATATAATCTGAATAGGCAAATTATAGCAGAACTGTGTATTCTCTGTTCCCATGGTTTTCCCTGTTTCAGTTCAAGCTGAAGGATTCCTACTACCAGGCCAGAATTCTAGGGAGTTGGTGACCCTAGGAGCAGCCTTTGTCCAAGTTCTGTGTGAGTTGGTGGACAAATATTCCAGCTTCCTTGCCTTTCAGATGGAGAATAACTGGATGTATGTTTTACATTGTCTCTCAAATGTCCCACTGGGATCCAGTCCCAGATGCCCTCATCAGTAACCTGCTTGTCATCACACCCTGTTTTGGTTTCCTTCCTTCCCTTCTCCGTTCTCCAGCCCTACGCCAGTGCCTTCTGTGAATCACCTCCTAAATAAACTTCTTGCACACCAATGGCCCAGGCTCAGCTTCTGGGGGACACTGTTGGAGACACTGGTTTTCATGGGACTGCAATGAGAAACTTTAATAGGTAATGTCTGGGGACTGTTTGATTTGTTACACAAACCACAAGATGACAAAATTGCATTTGCACCTCAAATGCATTATTACATCTAATTTCAAGGTCCAGCTTATGAATCTTCTTAGGATTATCTCAACCATGTTCAGCAAATTCACCCTTTGTCAAAAATTTGTCTTTGGAAAAAGTGAATTTGGAGGAAGAGGTCTCATTTCCCTAGCACCTCTTTGCCTCAAAAGATATCATTCACCACCATTATAGAGTTCTCCATAATCCATGGGCCCTTAATAAATACTCCCTAAACTATTGTTATCAGCATTTGGGTTAAAAGTTCAGGCTTGGTGAATAACCATCCTGGTTTTCCTGGGACTGAAATTTTTCTTCACCTGAGAAATTCAGTGTTAAAACCATTCAGTCTCCAGCAAATCAGGATTTCTCTATTAGAGTTTAGGCCATGGGGTAAGATATATTTGAGTTTTAATCATTGTTTTTCCATTTATTGGCTTGGTGATCATTATCAAATTGTTTAAGCCATTTCCTCACTACTTATCTACTAGATTTAATAGTAGTAACAAATTCATAAATCTGCTATGCAGATTGAAGTTATTCATACATGGTAGGCAAATAATGCCTTCCTCCCCAAAGGTGCCTATGTCTGATCCTCATAACCTGTAAATATGTTGTGTTACATCCAGGGGGAATTACAGCTGCAGATTTAAGGTTGCTAATGAGTTTACCTTGAGATATGGAGATTATTTTGGATTATTCACGTGGGCCCAATATAATCTCAAAAGTCCTTTAAAGTATAAGAAGGAGAGAGAAGAGTAATTCAGAGTGACACCATGTGTAAAGAACTCAACCTACCATTATTGGCCTTGAAAAGGGAGGACAGGGTCATTAGTCAAGAAATGCTGGCAACCCAGAGAAATTTAAAAAATCAAAAGAATGGATTCTTTTCTACAGGCTCCAGAAAGGACTGCAGCCCTGGATACCTGAGTTTAGCTCAGTGAAAGCCTTTGGGAACTCTGATCTCCAAAACTGTAAGATAATAAATTAGTATTATTTTAAGCTATTAAATATTTATTAAATTGTTATAGGAGTTGTAGACAACATGTAAAACATATAATGCATATAGTATTTATACAATTCTTTTTGCCATATCAGTTCTAGTACTAAGACTCACAGGAAGCATTGAACTTTTCTGCATCTTGATGGGTAGGCCAGGGTAAGGAGCCATCCTTTCCTCATCGATCCATTCATTAACACCCTTCTTAAATCATTCACCCCTGAGAAAAAAAAACTTTTTTGGATGCCTCAAGCTAGAGACATGATATTTTTCTTTTGAACCTTTTAGGCATTGTTTGTATATTTATTATGATATTTGATTTGTTTTACCTTGTTTTGAGTTATTTTACTTATTACTTTGGAAGCAAGTTGAATGTGGGATAATTTTTGCTCACTTTTCCATTCCCAGGATGGCATCAGTTTGCTTCAAGTAGTCAAACATACTAAATAGTACAAGTACAGGAAAAGAGGACATGAGGCAAGCAGTTTTCTAGTGTGACCTGAAAAGTGCACAAGCACAACCATTCTCATAGCAGTGTAAAACTTGGTTTGCAAGACAGACAGAGAAACTAGTCACTAGTTAATTTTTTTTTATGTAGTTTTGTGCTGAATTAGAATTCTGGAGAAGAAGGTCAGACTGAATACTGAGGAACAATTAGCACTTTTTCCCTTTTTGGTTTTAAGAATAACCCACTTGAATCAAATGTATGAAATATGATATGTAAAGAGCATTGTAATGTTTTGAGCAACCAATAAAAAAAGAATAATTTGAGCCAATTATCTATAAACATGGCTTTAGAAAGCTGTGAGGAGAGAAAGTGACCAAAGGTGTGGTGACCTAGAAATGTAAATAATCCCAAAAGGGTGATTAAATTGAAAAATGTATTTCTTGACTTTGAGTTTAATAGAATTTGAACTCATAAGTTTTATGAAATTTCATTTCCAGAACGTATTTGGCTCTCCTGAACCAAAATTTTTAAGATTGTAAACCAAGTTGGGTCATTTTTTGCAGAATCTCCCCTTTAGAACTTCCTCTTTTTCAATTCCTGATTCTACTGAAGATCAAAATAAGGTGGGAGGGGAAGGCAAAAGAAATGTATGCCACATTTGTTGACAGTAGAAAGAGGTGGGTAGAGGTTAACACAGAGTTCTTTTTATGTGTAAAACACACACACACACACACACACACACACACATACACTCTGTTCTGGATATAGTTTTCATGTATAAATGGTTGAGCCCCCAAGGAAGAAGATACAAACAAACAAAATTTCTAACTTAATTTAATCATTAAGGGGATGCCATCTTTTATTATAAGGGGCTTTTCTTGGGTATTGCTAAATATTTTATCTGATGTTGCTCCAACAACAGTATGCATATAAGTTCCTGAAGAATGTGAATGGATTGCTTCCTTTTGTACCAAATAGGATCTTCAAAACTTTAAGAAAATTATTGACAACTTTTTTTCTTTCATAAGAGGTCCAAAATAATCTTTTAAGTGCATAACTTTAGAAGTTACTTTTTTAAAAAAATTTTTTGTGGTTGTAAATGGATGGCATGTCTTTATTTTATTTGCACATTTTTATATGGTGCTGAGGATTGAACCCAGTGCCTCACATGTGCAAGGCAAGCACTCTGCCACTGAGCTATGGCCCCAGCCCTCTTTAGAAGTTATTAATGTTGAAATGGATAATTCCATAGTATAATCTGAATGGATGTTGAGAAAGTAAAATCAGTGGGGTCTAAAAAGACTATTACTTACCACTGTTTTCTGAGATTACTAGTGTTTTGGCAATGATTTGTTATGGGCAAGGATATTGTGCAGCATTAGATGGGAATAGAGTTGTAGGTTTTTAATAAACTGCTGGTCTGCTAATAATTTACTTTTATTCAAACCACTTTTTTAAAATTTGGGAGTTATCCATAAAGCTCCATCCAGAAAAAAAGTGCGACTGTTTCTTAGGAAGAAAGAGTAAAGAGAGGACAGATCTTCTTGCCTCAGAGCTTCCTTCTCTGAGCAGTTAGCCCTGAATACTAAGCCCTTGCTTTCAGAAGGTGCTGCAGCACTTTGAGATCCAAAGTCACAAAGAGAGGAATAATAGAGTCATGTTTGAATAGTAAGTTTCAAGTACCTTTTACATGGCTGTTAACTATTTTTGGAATACTAAATAGGACTGCAGTACTCATTTCCTTCCGTATTTGGATATTATTTTCATATAAATGTCAAAGAAAAAATCCCTGCTTCTACTGTACAAGTTACTTTAACTTCTGAATATGTAATGTTATCACTTCTGTTAATAAAATTCCATAGAGGTAAAGAACTGGGAATTGTTAGAATTCAGAGGACCATGTATAGTATTTGGCAATGACTTGATGTGCTTCAAGACACATTTATCTTATCTTCCTCCTCCTCCTAAGGATCTGCTTTACGTTATTATTTTCCTGGCTATTCTGCCTCAGGACTTCAATTCTAATAAATTTTTAGCCTCCTACTAACTTACTAGAGCTAGTGTCAAAGAACTATTGTCCTCCTCCCTCTCCTCCCACTCTTTGCATCTAAGTCCAAAATAAATGAATGGTAACAAGTTTTCTTCACTGGTTTTTAGCATAGAGTTTCAGTTCAGGAAAAGTTCTGTTCAAGAATGAATTCCAGTAGTGTTTCTAATGCCAGCAGGCAGCATAAAAGTCTTGGAATATGGAAGGAAGCCAGAATAAATTCTGCTCTATGTGAGTGAAGTCATTTGTATATGATAACATATGATTACAATTTTTAATGCAACTTCATGGTCATCTTTTCAAAGAGTTTAAATGATCAGCATCAATAGACCACCAATTTAAAGGTAAAATACTACTCAGGTACAGAATATACAAAAAGGTCCTAAGAGATGGATCATTCTTTGTTTGGAAAATGGTCGTTAAACTCTCAAGGTAGTCTGAAGGTTTTGGAGTAAGTGGATATATGCAGCGTGGCAAGATGGGGGGGGTGGTGAGGGTGGGGTGGTGAGGGTGGGTGGGGGACCCACACAAGGGCAAATGCAGCAACCTCCTCTTCTTGAGCTTCTACCTCAGAAGTAAGAGGCAGTAATGACTACCATCTGGAGAGAGTCTTATTCCCTTCTCCTTGGAGATGGCCAGGCCTAGGAAGCCCTGGCCTTGTCCATGTGCAACTGGACTATGTAACTCACTGGTGAAGAGCAGGGAGGACAAGTTTCGCTCAAACTCTTCTTCTTTGATCTGTTTCTTTGTTACTTCTATTAGATAAGTATGTGTCCTAAGAAGGCCATCTTATCTTTAATCAATCCTTCCTACAGTTCCTCTTGGTCTTCCAATCTCTTCTCTGTATCACAGTATGAGTGATCTGATAACTACTGTCTGATTGTCTCTCATCATTTCTTAAAATCTGTCAGTAACTGATTAGTGCTCTTCATATAAAGACCACAGTTATTTTATCTCGACCAGTGCTCTCTTCATCTCCTCTAGCCATGGTTATAGCTTTCACTTCCACATTTAGACCAACGTACTTCCTGCCTCTGGTTTTTCTTCTTCTTCTTCTTCTTTTTTTTTTTGATTAATATTGTTTAGTTGTAAATGGACCTTTATTTTATTTATTTATATGGGGTGCTGAGAATCAAACCCAGTGCCTCACATATGCTAGGTAAGCACTCTACCGCTGAGTCACAATCCCAGCCCCATCTGATTCAGCTTATGCAATTTGCTTTGCTTGAAGTTCCCTCTACCCCCACTTACCCTCTGCATGGTTACTTCCTACTCTTCATCCTCATGTCAACTCAAAAGTCATTTCCTCCAGAAAGCCTTCCTTGAACCTCGTACCATGCTAGGCCCCTTCTGTCTAGTGCACAGTGTATCCCCATTTGCAGCACTTAGTATAATTGTAGTAAGCTATTTTTTAAATACCTGTTTCCCTTGCTAGATTGCACACTCAATGATGACACCGACTATATCTCTTAATTAATTTATCTAGCACAATAATATCTGCAGTGTAATAGATGGTTAATATATATTTCTTGAATGGATGAATAAAAGATGAGCAAACAAATGACCAGCTGAATGGTTAATTGCCTGGATAGCCTGATTCCTTTCAACCCCACCTCAACTCATGGGTTTAGAGCAGGACAGTGGAGACAGGTGCAAGAGAAAAATTCTATAGGGCACGACAGGGGTGCCGGAGGGCTGGTGGGGGTAGGAAATGGTAAGCCCTTATCTTAGAGGAAGTTACAGTTCAGAAGGGACATAAACAAGGTACCCCAAACCATATCCTTTAGAAGAGTAAGAACTTCAAATCAGAATGGTGAGCCAGTCCTGCAATAATTGCTGAGGGACAGGACCAAACAAAGAGCCAAAGAACCTTAAATGAGAAAAAGTGGGTAAGAAGAGGAAAAACAAAGACCTTCTCAGTAGTTCTACATATGAAGTGCTAATGTCTATGAAATCTTCTTTCAACTTTCACCCACATTTTTATGGGCCAAATGTTTATTTAGAAGTGCCAGTCTAGGTTGCAAAGTATTTACCTCATTTTTCAAATGCATTTCCAAATTTTCTTGTCTGAAATTTTTTACAGTTGTGTGAGTTTGAAATTCAGAATGTTCTGGATTTCAGAGAGGAGACAGATAGGGTGTGTTAATCATGAATGAAGCACCATCCACAGTGAGTTCTGAGGCAGCATTTTTTATCAAATATGTGGCATTTATACACAATGGAGTACTACTCAGCACTAAAAAATGTCAAAATCATGGCATTTGCAGGGAAATGGATGGCACTAGAGCAGATTATGCTAAGTGAAGCTAGCCAATCCCTAAAAAATAAATGCCAAATGTCATCTTTGATATAAGGAGAGCAACTAAGAACACAGCAGGGAGGAAGAGCATGAGAAGAAGATTACCATTAAACAGGGATGAGAGGTGGGAGGGAAAGGGAGAGAGAAGGAAAATTGCATGTAAATGGAAGGAGACCTTAATCATTATACAAAATTACATATAAGAGGAGGTGAAGGGAAAGGGGGGGGAAACAAGGGAGAGAAATGAAGTACAGTAGATGGGGTAGAGAGAAAAGATGGGAGGGGAGGGGAGGGGAGGAGGGATAGTAGAGGATAGGAAAGACAGCAGAATACAACAGACAATAGTATGGCAGTATGTAAAAAACGTGGATGTGTAACCGATGTGATTCTGCAATCTGTATACGGGGGAAAAATGGGAGTTCATAACCCACTTGAATCAAATGTATGAAATTGATATATCAAGAGCTATGTAATGTTTTGAACAACTAATAAAAAAATACATCAATAGCCATGCAGTGAAACAGGCAACTATTCACAGTGAGTGGTATGAATGAACTCTATATCAATAGCCTCATAAAATTCCAGGTCAACTTTTGCTGCCAAATGAGATACAGAGAGCTTTTTTTTTGTACAGGTGATTGTGACCCTGGTGTGAAATGTTGTGTTTCTGGTGTCCTGTTAATTTCTGACAGATTCTCATCAGCAGGGGGTTCCTCAATTCCACAGGGAATATCCCAGATGCCTCCCAGTTCTCATCTGCCTGGAAGGGAACTTGGGTACCCCTTGCCTTTTACATGGGCTACCATAAGATGGTTGTCAGCCCAGTCTATCAAGGATCCCCTGTGTTCAGATCTCAGTTGAGAAATAAAAAGATAAGCAGAAGATGGGTTGTTTAGGTTTGTCATTCTTTAGGTAATCCTCCATCCTAGACAACTCACTTAAGTTGAAGGTTTTATTTCAAGCTGTACAATACACAGGTACATTTAGTATTCATAGTCAAAATTGGTTATTCTCCTTCAACTTAGAATTAAACAAAAAACATAATATGCTGTTTATTCTATAGTCCTATCTCCAAACACTAGATAGTCCAAAGATTCATTTTCTTTTCTTTTCACCATAATCAATTCTCCCACATAGGTGCCCTTCTCTCCCAACCCAACAGGCCTTCATCACCTCAGCTTGCTTAATTGCCCAGGTCCTCTCTCTGCCTCTGATTTTATGCTGTCTCTTATCCATCTATCTTTCTCTTACTGATCTTATTTTTTAGAAATAGACTTTTAAACATATTATTTGTTTAAATTATCTTAACTCTTTTAAAATACCAATGTCATGAAAAATAAAGAAGTCTGAAGAACTGTTCCAGAGTAAAGGGGACTAGAAAGACAAGAAAATAAAATGCAATACATGGTTCTGGGTTGGGTCCTACACAGGAAAAATATTGTCACAGTATAAATGTCATTGTTAGGGTAATTGACAAAATTAAATAAAGTATTACATCAATGCTAAATTTTCTGAATTTGATACTTATATACCAAATTTTTGAAAGATAATGTTTTTATCCTTAAAAAATATACACAATTATTAAAAGATAAAGGGGTTAATGTATGAACCTATACTTAATTAGTTCAAAAAAATTGTGTATGTACACACATGTGTATACATATGTATGCATTTATTTTTTATGTATGTGTGAGTGAACACATAATACACATACTTATCTATATGTATAGTTTTAATTTTCTATATAAATATATAGAATACACAAAGAGATAATAACAAAGCACATATGCAAAACAGTAATAATTGGTCAATCTGGGTAAAAAAATGGAAGCTCTTTGTACTAGTCTTGTAAACTTTCTGTAAGTTTGAAATTATTTCAACATAAAAAACTTGAAAATTAAATGTTAAACATACAACTTGTATTAGTGTTATTCAGAGAACTAAATTTATTATAACATACACAATACAGTTTCATTAGCTTTCCACTGCGCATGAAAATAAATTTTAAGCGCCTCAATTTTAAGCTCAGGTATTGTCTACACTCTCGTCCTAACCTAATTTTTCTGCCTCACTCTTTCCTTTTCCTATAGGCACTCCTTACTCTATGTATGCTGAAATGATCACCTTGTGCTCTTCCTCCCATGTTTTTGTTACTGCTATCGTTTCTACAAGGTAAGTCCTTACTGTCTATCCATTGGTGACTTCCTATGCTCACTTTGAGATCAAGCTAGAGTGTCAATTCTTCTGTAATACTCTCCTCTACAGCCCTAATAAAACCAACCCCTTCCCCCTTATGGACTGAATATTTTGGCATTCCCCCCAAATTTTTATGTTGAGGTCATAATCCTCAATGTGATAGTATTTGGAGACAGTATCTTTGGGGAGAATTAGGGCTAGTGAAGTCATGAGAATAAGCCCTCATGACAGAATTAGTACTCTAAACTACCTCTCTCTAAAATATGTGAGGATACAGCAGGGAGATAGCCATCTACAGGTCAGAATGGAAACTCTCACCAGGAATCCAACTGACCAGCACCTTGACCTTAGGCTTCCCTTCCTCCAGAACTATAGAAAAATTCATTTATGTTCATTTATGTTTTTTAAGCTACACAATTTATGGCATTTGTTATGGTAGCCCAAGCAGACTAATGCATCTCATGTGTGTATACATAGGACTTTGCAAAGAGGTAAAATAAGAAACACAGTAGTGAGGACTGTGTCTTATATCAGCTTGTTGATGATCTTTCTCTCTCAGAGGGTTATGAGTACTGAGGGCATCAGCTATGAGCTTCATTTTTCTGTCCCTAAAACACTATTTGACCCATGAACCATCAGTCCAGGTTTGCTGAAGGAATGATGCAGAATCTGAACCTGCCATTGGATTGATCATTACATGACTTGACTTTATGACAAATTTGTTTTAGCAATGGATACACAGAACTAATGTCTAATCTACAGAGACATTGTATATTGTCCTATCTACTTGTTCCTATATCTTCACTGATGGATTTCAGTGATCTTGGAGAGTATCTTAGAAAAGAATGTTGAATGTATTTAATTGAAAACTGTTATTCTGAAAAACACAAAATTTCCTTTGTATATTTTTATATTGACATGAGATATATGACAATGTGTGCTAACATTGAAGGAGAAAGATTTTTTTAATGGAGTGCTTTTATTAATAAGGAATAACTATTTCTATAAGTAGTATACAGTTGAAAAATAGTAGGAATCTTTGAAAATCTATTTGTCATTTCCACCCTTATCATCTTTTATTAAAATATTAAAAAATATTTTTCTTACATAACTCCCTCTCTATTCTCTTACTTACAGATATTTCAGTAGATATTTTACTGAGAACAGTAAAATATGCAGAACAGTAAAGCATGCAGCCCATACTTTATAATGAGGAAGTGTATACAAAATCATTCTAAAGGGAAATATATTTTCAGTTGAAAATTAAAAATGTTGTATAAATATAATATAGTCAAGATCAAGCATAATCAGGAAAATTATTATAAAAGCATGGGAAATGAATGTATTCCTTAATTCTAAGTCTTTTGTTATCAATCTGTATCAACTAAGAGATGAATTCTGATTGTTTTCTTTGTTTTTATTTCATTCTGTATAGGACCAGGAACATTCAGTGGCCTATAATTATAGCAAAATCTGTGACTACTATCCTGTGTTCTCTTGGGGATCAGCTAGCCTAATTCTGAATGTCCTGAATCTCTGATACATAGCCCTTTATTAACTGTGTTATTCACTTCCTTTGTTGACTCTCAACCTGGCTACTCCTACTTACTGTTTATTTGGCTGACAGTTCCTGTCCTCATACTGTACATTGTAAGAGTTGGAAGCAAGTTATTCGCTGAGCATTAGACTTAGAATGATGGGAATTATTTGCTTATTTGATTTTTAAGCTGTCTTAATTCTTTTAAAGGATTTGTAAATCTTGTAAATGCATAAGGTAGCATAGAATATGATACATCCTTCCTTGTCCCAATATATTTTGCAACAAACTATTAGAAAGAAAAATATTTGTTTATAAATATATATGAAAACAGAAGGAATGCATGAAGATTAAATGTCAAAATATTGTGATGATGTCTTGGTATAGTAGATGGAATGAGGACTTTTTAGTCAGACCAGGGTCTGACACATTCTTGTTTTGTGACTCACTAGCTAAATTTTAAAGCAATTTACATAAACTCAGTTAGCCTCAAGTACATCGTCTAGAAAATAATGATTAATACCTACCTTCTGTAGGATTGTTTTGAAAAAAAGAATGTAAATTATGATGTTTGTAAATTATGCCTTGAGACTATTAGATACTTGATATATTCCTGCTTTTATAATTAATCAAGAGAAAAAAACAGGTACAGTGATGCAAGCCTGAAGAAAGCCAGCCAGGTACAATTTAGCAAGAGCCAGCCTCAAAAACAAAAACAAAAAACAAAAAACAAAAACCAAAAAACCAAGAGAACTAAATTATAAACTGATAGATAATTAAAATCTCTTATTGCTCATTGCTTTTACTAAAATTGTATATTTTGTCTAGAATATCCATCAGTAAACTGAATTAATTATTTCATTTTCTCATAATATTTTTTTAAAGAGAAAGTGAGAGAGAAAGAGAGAGAAAGAGAATTTTTTTAATATTTATTTTTTAGTTTTCAGCAGACACAACATCTTTGTTTGTATGTGGTGCTGAGGATCGAACCCGGGCAACACGCATGCCAGGCGAGCGCGCCACCGCTTGAGCCACATCCCCAGCCCTTCTCATAATATTTTAAAGAATAAATTAAATAAAATTAGAATAATCTATTATTTTATATGACACATAGCAAGTACTCATTTTGTTGTCTCCTCCCAACTGCCACACACAAAGCTCTCCTTTATAGAAATCTTTCTTCCAAGATAATCTAGGAAATAGCTTTTATAATATTTAATCATTATATATGTCATTTGGATTACACACATCTGTACACATAAACCACTCTAAAATGAAGAAGGTCAAGTATTTATTACTTATCTATTGTCTACTGTGAATTCTATTATTGATAATGTGCATATATGTATACATTCACCTTTATCTATGTCAAATGTGAAAATAGTCCAGTAGTCATCATCTTAGTACATTTTGGCTGCTATAACAAAATACCTGAGACTGTATAATTTACAAAGAACAGAAGTTCATTATTCATGGTTCTAGGAAGTACTAGTTAAAAGCAGCAGTAGGTTGATTATATGGTGAGGGTGCAGTTGGTCTCTGCTTCAAAAATGACACCTTGAATGCTGCATTTGGGGGAAGAAGGAACACTGTGTCTTCTTAGGGCAGAAAGCAGAAAGGCAAAAACGGTGAACTCCTTTCATCAGGGCTTTTAAAAGAGTGCCTAATCCCATTCCACCTCCATGATCCAATCACCTCCCATAGACCACACCTCCCAATGATTGCATGGGAATGATTTTGGACAAAAATTTTGAATGAACAAGAACAAACCCTCCTAGTCAAGCATATAAGGAACATTCTAAATTTTTCCAATAAGACTTTACTGAGTATTTATTAAGACCATGTTTTCTGCTAGGTTCCTTATCTATACAATCGTATTTAATCACCAGAAACTCTTTAAACATTACAAAGTATTATTCTTCACATGAGGAGAAGAAGGCTCAAAATATCTTATAGCTCTCTGTAATTTAAATGACTTCAGGACACCTTACATTCTCCTGTGGTTCCTCCTATTTTATGGACAGAGGTTTCTCATCTCTTCTATTTAGTTCCTCTTTTCTTCCTGACTTCCAAATGTGGAAGCATTCTGTGCTTATCATTGAACCTCTTCTTGTAGTTTCATATATTAAAATTGTTTTTAAAAATACACTGATAAATCATTTGTAAGCTAAAGAAACTTTTTTAAAAAAATCACTTGATGAGGTTTTCTTATCCAGCCATTTCCCCCAAATTTTCATCCTAACAGGTTTCTAATTCTTACTATGTCTTTCTTGGTATTTCCACCTGTACCCACCAACTATACTCATATATAAATTTTGGATATCTCAGTCCCTGGCTCCACATTCATCCAGTTGTTCAGGGAAAAAACCTAAGAGTTGTTCTTTATTTCTCTCTCTCTGTTTTTGGTCTGTTTATTTTTATGTTTACTTCATCAACAATTCATTTTGGTTTATCTTCAAAATATTTCCCAAGTTTTCACACTTCTCACCGTATTTATCACATCCACTCCAATAAATGCAACTATTAAATCTTGCCTGGACTGTCCAGTGACTCATATCCCTAGTTTTGTACATCCCCCTTGGAGTGTCATTTGCATACAGCCGGAGTAAGATTTCAAACACATGAAAGGATTTGATTTTCCTTTTCAAAAGTGCTCCAATAGCTTCCCATGATGCTTAGACAAATTCAAATTACATTGTGGGTTTTGTGGCTACAAAGTCCCTAGATACCATGCTGCCTGTGCATTCAGCTTCAGCCTCAGCCTGTTTCCTTCCATCCAGCCAGGTGGGCTCTCAACATTCTGCCTTCTTACTATTCCTGTACCAAGCTCTTTCCTGACATGGGTTTTTCACATGTTATGCTCTTTCTGTCTGGAACATCCTTCCTCAGACTTTTATATGGATTTTCCTTTGCATCATTCATATTCTGCTCAAAGACTACCTCCTTAAAGGCTGTTCTTGACCAACATACCTAAAACAGCACCCATAGCTCTACTATTTCCTTGTCTTACAAATATTTTACAGCATCTTTTAAAATCCCAAACTATATCCTTTTATGTGTGTGTTTATTTTCTTGTTGTTTTAGTTCTCCCACCAGAATGTGAGCATCTTGACAACAGGGACTTCAACCATCTTGTTTTACTGCTGTATCTCTTTGCTCAAACCAGGTCGGGGAGACATAGTAGAAAGAAAGAAAAAAAAAAGAGTGAGAGAAGAAAGAAAATGGCTTGTGTTTCCAGCTCTGATTCTGTTTGATTCCACCAACTGTGCTCACTCTTCATTGTTTGTCACTTTTCGATTGCAACAAAAAAGACCGGCAACACCTCATGTCTAACAATAAAGAACTAGTAAATAAATCATGCAATATGCATATAATATCATTAAATATGCCTGTATTAAAGAAAAAGAAGGTCATAATGTACTATCTCTAAAATAAAGTGGAAAAAAAAATCCATGTTGCAGAGTGGCATGCTCCTGCCATCTGCCTTCCTGCATCTGGGCCTAATCACATGCTGCTTTTCTGACTGCAATGCTTTTTCCCCAGGTATCTCTCAAATAATACTTTCTAAAAGTGATATTCAATTCACCACATAAAGTATCTTCTATACCCTCTTCACTTGCTAATCTCTTGCCTTGTTTTGTTTTTCTGCATAGTAGTATTCACCATCCAAAATTAAATTATTTACTCATTTTAAAAATATATTTTAAGTTTTCTGTCTCTCCTGTAAGACTGTAAGAAAAAAGAAGACTTCAGACCAATATATCTAATGAACATAGAAGCAAAAATTCTCAATAAAGTTCTGGCAAATCAAATACCAAAACATATCAAAAAGATTGTGCACCATGATCAAGTGGGGTTCATCCCAGTGATGCAAGGGTGGCTCAACATATGGAAATCAATAAATGTAATTCACCACATCAATAGACTGAAAGATATGAATCATATGATCATCTCAATAAACGCAGAAAAAGCATTTGACAAAATACAGCACTGCTTCATTTTAAAAACACTAGAAAAAAATAGGGATAACAGGAACATACCTCAACATCATAAAGGCTACCTATGCTAAGCCCCAGGCCAACATCATTCTAAATGGAGAAAGATTGAAGGCATTCCCTCTAAAAACTGGAACAAGACAGGATGCCCTCTTTCACCACTTCTATTCAACATAGTTCTTGAAACACTAGCCAGAACAATTTCACAGATGAAAGAAATTAAAGGGATACACATAGGAAAAGAAGAACTCAAATTGACACTATTTGATAATGATATGATTCTATACCTAGAAGACCCTAAAAGTTCCACCAGAAAACTTCTAGAACTAATAAAATGAATTCAGCAAAGTAGCAGGGTATAAAATCAATACCCATAAATCAAAGGCATTTCTGTATATCAGTGACAAATCCTCAGAAAGGGAAATGAGGAAAACTACCCCATTTACAATAGCCTCAAAAACAAAAACAAAAACAAAATTTGGGAATCAACTTAACGAAAGAGGTGAAAGATCTATACAATGAAAACTGCAGAACCCTAAAGAAAGAGATCAAAGAAGACCTTAGAAGATGGAAAGATCTACCTTGCCCTTAGATAGGCAGAATTAATATTATCAAAATGACTATTCTTCCAAAAGCACTGTACAAATTTAATGCAATTTTGATCAAAATCCCAATTACACTCCTCATAGAAATAGAAAAAGCAGTCATGAAATTCATCTGGAAAAATAAGAAACCCAGAATAGCTAAAGAAATTCTTAGTGGGAAGAGTGAAGCAGGTGATAACACAATACCAGACCTTAAACTATACAACAGAGAAATAGTAACAAAAACAGCATGGTATTGGCACCAAAACAGACAGGTAGACCAATGGTACAGAATAGAGGACACAGAGATTAACCCACAAAACTACAGCTATGTTATATTAGATAAAGATGCCAAAAACATGCACTGGAGAAAAGACAACCTCTTCAACAAATGGTGCTGGGAAAAATGGAAATCCATATGCAACAAAATGAAACTAAACCCCTATCTCTCACCATGCACAAAACTCAATTCAAAGTGGATCAAGGACCTAGGAATTAGACCAGAAACTCTGCGTCTAATAGAAGAAAAAGTAGGCCCTAATCTTCATCATGTGAGATTAGACTCCAACTTCCTTAATGAGACTCCTATAGCACCAGAATTAAAATCAAGAATCAATAAATGGGATGGAATCAAACTAAAAAGTTTCTTCTTAGCAAAAGAAACAATCTGTACATTAACAGAGAGCCCACATCCCGGGAGCAAATCTTTACCCCTCACACATCAGATAGAGCACTAATCTCTAGGATATATAAAGAACTCAAAAAGCTAAGCACCTAAAAAAACAAATAACCCAATCAACAAATGGGCCAAGGATCTGAACAGACACTTCTCAGAAGAGAATATACAATCAATCAACAAATATATAAAAAATGTTCATCATCACTAGCAATTAGAGAAATGCAAATCAAAAACCACTTTAAGATTTCATCTCACTCCAGTCAGAATGGCAGCTATTATGAAGACAAATAACAATAAGTGTTGTTGAGGATGTGGGGGAAAAGGTACACTCATACGCTGCTGGTGGAACTGCAAATTGGTACAGCCAATATGGAAAGCAGTATGGAGATTTCTTGGAAAATTGGGAATGGAACCACCATTTGACAGCTATCCTTTTCCTCAGTCTATACCCAAAGGACTTAAAAACAGCATACTTCAGGGACCCAGCCACATCAATGTTTACAGCAGCACAATTCACAATAGCCAAACTGTTGAACCAAACTAGATGCCCTTCAATAAATGAATGGATTAAAAAATGTGGCATTTATGCACAATGGAATATTACTCAACAATAAAAGAGAATAAAATCATGTCATTTCAGGTAAATGGATGGTATTGGAGCAGATAATGCTAAGTGAAATTAGCCAATCCCAAAAAACCAAATGCTGAATGTTTTCTCTGATATAAGGAGGCTGATTCTTAGTGGGGTGGGGAGGGGGTGCATGGGAGGAATAAATGAACTCTAGATAGGGCAGAGGGGTGGGAGGGCAAGGGAGGGGGCATGGGGTAATTAATCATGGTTGAATGTGATGATCATTATTATCCAAAGTACATGTATGAAGACACGAATTGGTGTGAGTATACTATGTATACAAACAGATATGAAAAATTGAGCTATATATATGTAATGAGAATTGTAATGCATTGCACTGTTATATATGAATAAAAAAATAAAGAAAAAAACTAGGAATGGAAACACCATTTGATCTGGTTATACCATTCCTCAGAATATATGCAAATTAAAAATCAGCATACTACAGCGACACAACCGCATCAATGTTCATAGCAGCTCAATTCACAAGAGTTAAGCTTTGGAATCATCCTAGGTTGACAACATCCAACAGATGAATGAATAAAGAAAACGTAGTATATATACATAATGAAATATCACTTATCCATAAATAAGAATAAAATTATGGCATTTGCTCATACATGGAAGGATCTGGAGACTATTAAGTTAAATAAGCCAATCCCAAAAAACCAAAGGTCAGATGTTTTCTCTGATATGAAAGTGCTAACACACAACAAGGGGGGTGGGCAGAGAATAGAAGTTCAGTGGATTAGACAAAGGGGAATAAAGGGAAAGGAGGGGGGATAGGAATAGGAAGGAGAGTAGAATGAATAAGAAATTAACTTTCTTATGTTCCTATATGAAAACACCACAGTGAAACCCCACATTATGTACACCCACAAGAATGGGATCCTAATTAAAATGAGTTATACTCCATATATGGATAATATGTCAAAATATACTCTACTGTCATGTATATTTAAAATAACATATAAAAAAGAAAATTGATACAGTCACACTAGATTAGGGTAGGCTGTGTCCTTATAAGACAGCCATGTGAAGACAGACACACCAAGAGAAGGCCATGTAAAAATGAAGGCAGAGGTTAGGGTTGTGTTGTCATAAACCAAGGAAGGCTTATGGCAGGAGGCGGCAAGTAAGAATCCTCCCTGGAGGCTTTGGAGATGCATGGCCCTGCCAACACCTTGATTTCTGACTTCTAGCCTCCAGAACTGAGAGACAATAAATTTCTGTTATTTTAAGTCACACAGTTTATGGTAGTTTATGATGGCAGCCATAGGGAATTAATACACAGACTGTACTTTTCCAATCCAATTTTGAAATGAAGCCAAACAGAAGTAAATCTTCACATTACTTTGTAACTGGATTTATGGAACATTTGGAAAATTTGATTACAACTTTATATGTGTTTTTGCTGATTAGTAATGATGATTGGCTACATAATACCCCAAAATGTGAGCATCTTTAAAGACTTTGGACATAAGTTCTTTGTAAATTAATTGCAAGCAGAATTGAAGTAACCCAAGCCTCCAGAAGAGTCAGACATAGATCCTTTGTTTTTGTTTTCCCATGGAAAAGCTCAGTACTCAGCAGGCTTCCTTTTTCTCTTCTTTTCATTGAAGCATTCATTCCCGTGTATATTTAATCAAATGGCTTAGTCATTGCTTTTCTAAAAAGAAAAAAATTCTACTCTTTTGCTTTTAAGTTTGTGAACATACATGCCACACAATCATTTATTACGTCTGCTATCTTAACTGTAATACAAGATTTAGGACTCATCATGCCCACAATCTTGCTAACTCATATGTAGAATCAGAAAATTCATAGAGAAATGAATTATAGATAAACACTCCTAGATACACAGCAATTTTCTCTGCTGTTTACATCAAGTTTCACTTTGTTTATCTTTGTTTTTAAGGCTCTCAGCCACTGCCTTGATGGTTTCCTTTCCTCTGTTTCTTTCCTGTCAATGTAATCTCTTATACTAAGCAAAGATTTACTGTTTTGTCTTCTTCTTTTCCGGTCAGTGTGCTTTCATAATAAAGATAAAAGAAGATTTTGCTGTGCTATCATAAGGAAAGACTGTAAACAAAATAAATTATATTTTTTCAAGTAGTTTCTAGTTTGATTTGCAGAATGTTTGAATTATTACTCTTCCTTCCTTTATCAACCTCAAATTTAATTCTTAATTAATTCAATTTTTTTTTCTTTTTGACTTCAGGGTTATGGGAGCAAGTTTGAGCTTGGTCACATAATGTGGGCTTTAACGGTCATAGTTATCTTGTAACACAAAAATGTATTAGTCATTCTGATAAAGGGTTAGAAGAATTGTTTGGACATCTCATAAGACTTTGGCTCAGATAAGTTATTCCAATAATACACTTTCTTGAGAAATTGTCTTCAATTATTGCCTTCCTGACTTCTGATCTCCTATATGTTTTCTAAGTTCCATCTGACTCTAAAAATGCTTTAAAATATTATTCTGGCCTAAGTATACTTGGGAAAATTATTAGATTTGCATTATTCACAAGTTAGTATTGTTTTATTTCAGAGAGACTTTTATAAATTTTTTAGACAGGGCATTGCTATGTTGCCCAGGTTGATCTTAAACTCCTGGGCTAGAGTGATCCTCTTGCCTCTGCCTCCTGAGTAGCTGGGACTACAGGTATGCACCAGGGCATTTAGCTACTAATTATTGATTACATTAAATTGTGGGTCAAAAATTTATTTTATTTGCTCCTTTTTCATTTTTTTTGGCATTGCTTACCCATTATGATATAAATGGAAATGAGTAACTAGCCCCTCATATGCCCACTATTATATAAAGATGATTAAGGAGTTGGCTAAAGCTACAGGTAAGATGAGTTTCCTTTAGCCCTTTATCTGATCCATGCTTTCAGGAATGTCCAATAATATTTCATTTTGCAATTTGCTTCTGATGTATGGCACCAGCAAGAAGTATTTTAGGTAAGGAATATGTGTCCAAGAGATAGGCTCCAACTCTGATCCTCCTCCTCCATTGTCTTATCACTTTCTAATATGTATTTTTCTTATTTATTATGTTTTTGTTATTGTTTTGTCAGTCTTTTTGCTCTGAAATGTAAATGTCATAGGGCAGGAATTTCTGGGGTATTTTTGTTCACAGGTGTATCTCTAGAACAGAGCCTGGCATTCCATGACTATAGATGGGATGTTGATGTTGAATGAATGAGGTTCAGAGATCAACTCACGTATTGATGTATTGATGCTAGTAAAGGCTCTCACTTGAAAACTGGTTCTAGGCCGCCTATCTCCAGATCCTGGACTCTGAAGCACTATGTTGTACTAACCCAAATCAGGCAATGGATAGCTTCCAAGCCATAGTTCATAATAGTGGTTTTACATCAGAATTATACGTAGTGCTCTAAAAAATAAAATATTTCCTCTCCCTCATTTCATGTGAGGTGTTTTGGGAATCTAGATTTACTATATTTTATCCTAAAATTCCCAACTGAACTGAATTAGTAGAGAATCAGTGCTGAAATTTTATCTCAATAAATCACTTAATTTTAAATCTTTGAAATTTATTCTGAAAAGAAAGGGGGGTATTTAAGAAATGCCTTGAAAATTGAGCATCTTCTTTTTAAATATGCTATGCAAATATCTTCACCATTAACTCCTGGAAATTCTGAGTTTATAATTAGTATGGGATTGTTCAAGAATCAGATACCAAATTCAGGATTAAATGTGTAAGAAATTCTTCAGGGTAAATGCTTGTGAGAAAAAATAGGGAAGGATTCAGGGGGTAATTGCAGGAAATTTTGATGCATGTCTTAACCTGAGGGAAGGATAGAGGGTGGAAGAAGAACAAAAGAAGTATTTTACGGCAGTTTAGTTCCTTGAAAAGTTATGCAATGTTGCTGGGCTCTCCTCAAGCCAAAGTCTTCTAGTAGAAGAATCTTGTCTCATAGGAATGGGCCTGCCTTAGTATTTCTTCTGCATAGACACATTGGCTGGAAGCAACCTGTGGAAAGCAAGGCCCCTATGGATTACCAAGCACAGCAGCAGGGGCATAAGCCAATTCTGCTCTCAGCAGTTGATATCTAGAAGGTTCATTCTAATGTCCTCATATTTAGAAATAAAGTTCTAGGGCCTCAGATCAGTTACTATTGAACAAGATGTGTCCTTTCCAAAGTAATTTCTCTTTACTCACACTTTAACCTGATTATCAGTACTGTGTTCAACTCTTTAACATACACACTCCATAATCTAAAAACTGTTTTTCCCTAAATCTTTTAAGGAAAGTGTCACAGTAAACAAAGAGTATGTGTGTATACATGATCACACACACACACACACACACACACACACACACACTCACACACACACACAGTGTAAGTAGCATAAACAATAAGTGTTTTTTAAAACCTTGAATAGTATGAAAAATAATTTTAATCAAAGCAATTTTTATTAACTGTATTTCTATGATCAAAGAATGAACAAATATTCATTAAGCCCTTGCTCTATGTCATGGTGAGGCATTTGACAGACATGATTTCATTTTTGTAGCATCATAAATTATTATACTTTCCAATAAGCCAATGAGATGGTTGTCGTTATATACATTGGAAAAATAGTGAAAGAGACCAAATGAGCAAAACTAACCAACAGGTTAGTTACTAATTGGCTCTCAACTAGTAACTGTTGAAACCAGCAGTTTTGCAAATGATACCAGAGCTCCAGTCTATGTTTCTTAGCTATATATATTTGAAAAAAAAAGAAGGAAATAAAATGCAAGCCTCAAATTATCTGGCTAATTTAGAAATGAATTGTTAAAAGTAAATGGAAGAAGAGAAATTGGGAAATAAAAAATCCTTTGTTCTGAAGGAAATAAATAATGAAATGAATTAAATCAACTTGCTTCTCAATTAGTTTATCACTGATACTACTGGTGATCTTGCTAATGATTATAAGTGAATAGCAGAAGTGTCCAAGTAAACTATATACATAGTAAATGCATTTAGTATATTTTCATGATCTGATTTAAAGACCACTAAATGGAAATTAGGATGCCTCATATGCTCTGTTCCTATCTAGGATAAAACTATTGAAAGAGATGCTTCACTGGTTCATTCTAGAAATTGAGGGGAATAAGCTAGATCATCTCTAAACTCTTCCGATTCTAAATATACCTTTTTATTTCGTTTTTTAAAGCAATAGCATCTTGAGGTACTACCATTCATTCTCAAGATGTTTGTTGAATTAAAATTGAAATAAAATATTATAAGATCTAGATAAACAGGGATTGATCACAAAGGAGTTAATATATATGCTTGTATTAGCTAAGATAGCTAGGCTAAACTGTAGTAACAAATAACTCCCAATTCTCAGCAGTTTAACACCACAAAAGTGTATGTCTGGGGCTGGGATTGTGGCTCAGAGGAAGAGTGCTTGCCTAGCATGCATGAGGCACTGGGTTTGATCCTCAGCACCACATAAAAATAAAATAATGGTATTGTGTCCACTTACAACTAAAAAGTAAATGTTTTTTTTTTAAAGTGTATGTCTGACTCATGATATATATCCATTATGAGTAAGCAGGGAAACTTTCATTGTGGTTATTCAGGAACACATACTGACAAGCAGCCAACATATTTAGGTTTACCAATTGCTGTGTCATAGAAAATGAGAGAATATGGTGACTCCAACACTGACTCTTAAAGCATCTGTCTACATTTCATTGAACAAATAAGTGACATACTAACATGGTCACATTTAATATGGAAAAAAAACAAGAAAGTGCAATTCAGGAGAGAAGTGAAATGGAAATATTTTTTGAGAAACCCTAACAGCTGTCAAAATTGGTGGAATATGAACCAGAAATCATATCATTCCTCATCCTACTTAAAATGTTATGATACTTTCCTTATGGCTCTTAGGGTGAAAACAACATCTTTAACATGGCCCAATCAGATTCTGCTTTCTGGCACTTACCTTCAAAATCTCATCTTTTGTTCCTTTCCCTTTCACTTTCTTTACTCCAATCAAGTTAGCCAGCTTGTAGTTTCTTAAATATGTTCTTTTCTCTTTGCTCACATATCTTTGCACTTGATGGTCATTCTATGCACCTTTTTCCATATAGCTAAATCCTACACCCACATGCAGATCTCAGTTTAAACATGACTTACTCTGGGTAGCTGTCCCTGACTCTTTAATAAAAGATCCCCTGATACACATTCTCATTCCATCTGGTGCCTTTTCTTACATGAGCTGTGTCTGTTTAAGTCGCCATCCCTGATAGAATACCTGGAACATAATACTCAAATATTTGTTGCCCAAATATGGATTTGGAGTAGTGTCCAGAGATTGCTTTATCATATTTCACAGAAAAAATAGAAAAGTTTTACCAGCAGAACTTTTAGGGAATGAATAAACCTATAACAGATTTCTTGTATGAGAGGTTGCACAGCCAGTTACCTGCTAATTATTTCATGGCAAAGGTTAATCCCGACATCAAGATGTGTTTCTGGATAGTTTCAATTGTGGAGTTTTCTGACTCTTGTTTTTTAACACTTATAAAAATATTTTTTAAAGGAAAAGTACATCAAATTTTGTTTTTCCTTTCTCAAGAGCTTAATCTTTCTAGATAAAGATCTTATCAGATGAGTCAAACTAGATGAGTCAGAAAACATAAAATATGCTTTGGGGAATCTTAGTGAAGAATAAAACAAAGGAGAGAAAAATTTAAGTTAGGAATAGTCCTCTCTCAGGGAAGAGGTCTATGACTGTTAAAATACCACAGACTGGGTGGCTTAAACAATAAAAATTTATTTTCTCACACCCTGGAGTCTGGATATCCAAGACCAAGGGACTGCCAGGATTGGCTTCCTCTGAAGCCTCTCTCCAGGGCTTTCAGGTGGTCTTACTGCATCTTCACATGGTCTTTTCTCTATGCCTGTTCACCTCTGGCATCTTTTTTTGTATGTCAAATAGCCTCTTCATAAGGACACCTGTCAAGTTGAATTAGGGCCCACTCTAATGGCTAATTTTAACACAATTATTACCTCTTTAATAGGTTTCCAAACACAATCACATTCTGGGATACTTTTTAAGGCTTTAGTATATGAATTTGGGGGGACATGGTTCAGCCCATAATAGAAGGCAAAGGAGAAGTGTAGTAAGGAGGTGGAGAGTGGCTACAGGTATCAGCAGGCTAGCTTGTGCTAAAAGATATTGTTGAAGAAATAGGTCATTGGAGCAAGATTTTCCTTTAGGAAAGCAGCTTTGGAGCTCCTTATCTCTGTTTGACCTGAGTTGATCCCAAGATAACACTTTCAAATACTTGTTACATTTATAATTACTTATTTAGTGTCTATCTTCTTCCCTAGTCCAAGTCATAAGAGTAGGAACCGTTTTTTCTTGTTCATTGCTGTATGTCCAGTGCCTAACAATCAGTGTGCAACATTTTTTTTTCACATGAAAGAATAAATGAAATGTGATATTAAAGGGGAAAGATGGAGTCATAGATGTTCTCAAGAGTCTATGGGCCTCAGTTGACCTCCCAGAGGGAGCCTAGCCTCTGCCAGTGGGACTTTGGACAAACCATTCCTTCTCTACCATCCTCAAATTATTGTTCACATCTCCCTCATTAGGAAAGATTTACCTTTGCCACCTGGAGTGATTTTTTTTTTAAGGTTCCTATATGATTGTCATTCTTCCTAAAACACATCATTTTGTTACTCAGAATTCTTTAATATAGGAAAAAGTCATTTCTCATCCAGTAATAAAATATTTTAATTCAAATCTGTGATTGAGGTTTTAGTGACATATAGCTTCTGCTAAAACATGATTGATTGTCCATGTGTGTTTAATAGGGAAGAAGAAAGAGTAGGTGTGAGAGAGGGGAGACTGCGGGAAGATATTTAGGAAAGCTAACTTCTGAGATTCAACCATCATGCAATACACGTTGGAGGGTTAGAAGAAGGGGAAAATTTTACTTCCTGGTTGTGGCAAGTCCTTTTCTATCTGCAGGAAAGCTCAGAGATCTTCCTGCAAAACAGAACAGTGATTATGACAGTGTGCTTCACAGTATTTTGCACCTTGCTGGTATTTGAATAGTGGGTTCCATATTTCAATGTTTGCTTATACCCTGGTTTTCTTAGTGCTGTTCTTTAAAAAAATCAGTGGAAGGGCTGGGGGTTGTGGCTCAGCGGTAGAGCGCTCACCTAGCGCGTGTGAGGCCCTGGGTTGGATCCTCAGAACCACATAAAAATAAATAAAATAAAGGTATTGTGTCCAACTACAACTAAAAAATAAATATTATTTAAAAAAAATCAGTGGAAGAATTTTCCTCCCAGTTCCCTTGTAAATTGTCAGGTGTAAGCCAGCTATTAAACAAATTTCTTTAAATGCTCCCCCTCCCTTGCTAGCAAGGCAGTTTCACTTACATAGTAGGAAATCCTGTATTGCAGACACAAGAACTGGATATCATTCCCTGTGTTCCTCCAGGAATATATTCAATCTTTTCTTCTCCCATTAGGCTAAAAAGTAATTTGAATGCCTATTCTTTTAAATTGGAGAGTGAAGTTCTCATTTGCCTTTCCAGAAAAATGAAAAATAGAGTGATAGCAATGCAGATAATAAATATTTCCTGACCATTTTTTTAGCCAGGGTCAGTTGTCATGCCTCATTGCTATGGCATGCTTTAATTATCTATGGATTTGTTTTTTAATGTTCTTGGTTGAAGGTGTGTCCAAAAAAAATCCTATTATTTCACCCATTTTAGTTTTAGGGATAATGAGATTTCATGCCATTTCATTTGTAGTGAATATAGCACAAAGGTTTTGAAATATTTCTGAAGAAAGTTTTGAACTTTGAGTATTTAAAATTAAAAAAAACATATTAAACAGCACAACATTCAAGTTGAGTTAAATTATATAGCAAAAGAAAATTTAAGTTGGTAAAAGGTCATAGATAATTTTATATGGTTTCTGTAAGGGGAAAGGGTCCTTATCCTGATAGTGTGTATCTTCTCTGATACCCTTTTTTCTCATTCCCTCTTCTTTCCACCTCTAACATATCAATTTTACTTAGAAGAGCTTCTTTAGCCAGTAAGTTTCTAGTCGCTGATTTATCTGGTTCTTGCCTTCTTTCTGGGCGCTGTGTTTCTTCCATGCCTCACATAGTAAAACCACATCCCAGTAACACTCCTCCAAGGCAAAGCATGAAGCCAAATGAGAAAAGGAAAGCCTACCTGTAGGAATCTGAACTCTACAGTTAATAGACCCCTCTTTCACCTCACCCCAGGCCCCAAAGGGACTTTTTTCATGCCTACACACAGGAAACACATGTCCCAGAGCTATGTCTGCTATCACCCTTTCCTGCTAATTCCCCAATCATTTGATGTGATATTACTTCTTCATCTTGTTATTGACAAATGGGAAGATTTTCTTTAGTTTGTGGGAAGATTTTCTTTAGTTTTCAGCCTGACTCCAAGATACATTTAGCAGCAGGCAAGATCTAAGAAGGCAAAGATATTTTGCCTATCTTCCCACCCCTGTTTGCCTTAATAACGAAGGAGTATCCTCCTGGGAGTCAGCAATATAGATTAGTGATAGTGAAGTCAAATGGATCCAGGTGAAATATCAAGTCCACTCTCCTTTATAGCTATTGGGATTCACAAAAACAGGGAAAACACAGTTGCCTTAGAAGAGTAGAGTGGAAACAGGTTTTATAGTTTTGTGATCTATAGAAGAGTCTGAATATTGCATGTAGTTGTAGGTGGAAAATGCACTGAGCCTGGCTTGGTTGAACACCAGTGGTAGATCAGGTGGGTCCACAATCCTGTCAACCCCTCTTGTTGGTAACTCAAACAGCCTGAGTTAGCCAAATAAAAGAATAAGTTGATATTTCAAGTACTTCTTTTGATTTCATTGATGTTCACTGAGATCTCTTCCCTATAGAGGTAGGTCTCACTCTTCCAGAGAGCATACAAACCTTGTCTACCTGGTCAAAATGAAGCAATAATTAAAGGCAGGCAGGCAGTGTAGCTATGCAATCAGGTGGGACTGAGAAGATGGAGGCCAGTTTGGGTCTGGGAAATTGGAGACAGCCCGTGGGAGGTAGGAGATTGGAATGTTAGTGTCTCCAGAGCCCTTTGATTACCAAGATTGCCTGCCTATACTGTCTCTCCCAGAAGGCTGTTAATGAAGCACCCTGATCAGTCAGGGAACTGCTGATTAATGCCCCCTGGCCTGCTGCTCCCTTTCTTTCTGACCACTCCACCTTGGCCCTTCCAGTCCACCTTCTTCTCACCTTTTGGCGTCTCCTGGACCTAGTCACTACTCTGGAAGGAAAGAGATAAGAGGGAAGATAGTAGGAGAACAAAGAAAGTCTAAAATGTATAAATAAGGGGCAGGATGCTATCACTTCTTGGGATACCAGGATACCAACTATGGCCCTCTGCTCCCTCCCAGAAGTCTGTTACTATTTTTTAAAATAAAACCTGCTTTATATGCTTGCCTCAGCGCTTCTCTAATCTTCAAACTTCAACATTTGAGGAAGCAGAACTAATCACTGATAACCAGCAGTATAAAAAATTGTGGATAGTACAGGCTCTGGTGATTGTGTATATTTTCCTATCTCTCTGCTTTCAGTTTTCTCTTAATTTATATTTGTACCATGGGGCACTAAAAAGGAGTGTTTATGACTCTTTTGCATGATAGTAGGACACCACACATCTCCTGTTCTGGTTCTATGTTCTTTTGTAAGAAATAGACTTTAACTGGTCTACCCAGGGTGGTAAGCAACTCTCTCAAGGACAATTGGTTATTTGAATAGTTGGGACCAGTTGTCTTCTAGCCCAGGATCATGTTTGGTGGCATCAGAAAAGTCCTTCAGACATCAAAGTCCCCAAACCCACAAGTCACTGGTAAGAGGTGATTTTTGAAAAAGAAAAATCAGGCTGGTTGCCTGGACTTTGTAAGTTCCAATGTCTCACTTTCAAACATTGATTCAGCAATCCTGGGATGAGGCCAGACATGGTTAAGAAAATGCCTATCATGAGTTAGGTTGTGCACTTCCTCATGGGTACTGTTGTAATAAACAATCTCAAAGATACCAGCAGCTATTTAGTTTAGATCTCTTTCCCTTTTACAAAATTCATATAAAATGATTTATTTTTATTTTATACCTTGCTTTCATCTCTAAGTTTCTTGTAACTTTCATCATTAAAAAAAAACAAAAGCAAAAACAAAAACCTAATATCCTGTGTTGGAATCGAGGTAGGTGAATGATCTCTTGAAACATTTAGATGTTTTGACAACTTTTCTCTGTCACATGCAAGCATCTTGTGGAATTGTCATCTGCCTTCCTTGTGAGGCTACTCTGTTTTTCATAATTTTGCCTTCTCAAATATGTAACTGGTTTATAAATTGCTGTCTGACTTACAGCAAGCATTTAGATTACTTTCCTGGCCCATCACTATGGTAACTGGGAGACAGCCCTCATCCTACAGGAGCTCTGAGGGGAGGAAGGCAGGAAGCCCAAGGAGTCAGAGCCTCCAGAGGAGAGAGGAAAGTCTGAGGTAAGGGTCCCGTCAGCAATTTCTGTGGACACACATATGCACATACACAACTCTATGTTTAAAATATCTTAGAAACTCCTTGTGCTAAGAGTTCTAAAATCTTTCGGCAATTACTGTGGTCTTCATGCCAGTTCACCTCTTTAGAGTGTCTTCCTGATAAGATTTAGCTGATGGGGCTGGGGTTGTGGCTCAGTGATAGAGCATTCACCTAACATGTTTGAAACACTGGGTTGGATCCTCAGCACCACATAGAATAAATAAATTAATTAAATAAAGGTATTGTGTCCATCTACAACTAAAAAAAAAAAATCTTAAAAAAAATTTAACTGATGCCAATGTAAGGCCATTGGCCCTTCTGCCTCTCTCACTGCCTTGTGCCTTTATCCAGTGCTGTGACACCGGGTATCTTCTGAATGGGTGCAGAGGCAGCCAAGGCCTGGCTCACCGCAGTCAGGTTCCATGTCTCTTTTGCTTGGCCAAGAAAACTGTGAGGTTCTCTCTTCATTTGTCAAATGTACAGATACTGGGCACTCCCCAGACTGTTAACTGTTTAGCTGTAGAGCATGAATTTAGTGAACACTTATGGAAAGAAAAGTTAATATATCAAAATCTAACAGTGTGTAAGGGCAAAATGAAGACAAAATATTACTAAAAAGATGAGAAAATTAAATATATTTTCCTGACCTCTTTTCAGTGGAACAATTTATAAAAGGAAGGGGGAGAGGATCCCAAATTAAAATAAAACCATAAGTAGACTCTCCAAAATGATTAGCTGGGAAGTGAGATTCTCTCAGTGTTTCATAAAGCTGTTGTTGTGGGTCATCTGTGTGATCTTTAAATATGCAGGTCTTCTCTGAAGGCCTTCCGACTCCAGGGAAAGTGGAATGGGTTTCCCTAAAGAAACATCAGTGAAATCTAAAGTGGTTATTGGTGCATATAATAAAGAAGGGAAAAGACAGGGGAAGGCGGAGGAAGTGAGCCAAACACATTACAGGGTTATTTCCTAGCAGAAAGTTAAAATGTTAACAATATTTCATAGATTTCTCACTCTTCCTTCATAAGGTGAACAAGTGAGGAAAAAGGAAGGTCAAGTTAAGATGCAGGGTTGTATTAAACTTCCTGGCTTCCAAATGTGATCTGGGAGATCATAACTTTAACTCTAAATTATCTTTTTAGCTCCTATGATGTTAATGCTCCAAAAAAGGTAGATCTGGAGGAGGAGGATGAAGTTTCCTGTCAGGATTTTGGGCAAATACTATCCTGGAAGAATCAGAGAAATCACATGGATTAGAGTATTTGGAATTCAAATTTTGAAGTGTTCTCAGAATACTTATTCCAAAATTCTCTGTTTGATATTGACAGGCCCACTATTGATGTATGCTTCCTACTTGATTGGTCATTCTACGTAGATTATTTTTTTTTTTAAGAAAAATACATTATTGCATGCTTTACTGCCTAATTTTGAGGGCAGTTGAAACAATTATGTGTGTTCCTAGAGAAATTCTGTTTCTACAGAAATAAGAGACACAACAGCTAAACCTCAATCTCTCAATTGGCATTTTCACTGCTTCTGGTTTAAGTTCAGGTCTGTACCTCTGCACATTGAACTTCTGCCACAGAGGCCAGAGCAGCACATCAAAGCCAGAAGCACAGCAAGTCATCAGAGTTCAGATTCTTTCCTGCTTCCCTGCAGAGGGGTCAAGAATACAAACATCCTCAATTGGTGCAGCAGGAGGGAATATTAGTCCATCAGCAGAACCAAACAGGAAGCACCAAATGGGCACTTCTTCTGTTTACTTTGAGATTATTAAGAAAGACATGGCTTAGTTCCTTCAACCAAATTTGTCAGTGAAGCTTAGAAAACATACAAGGTGTAATCATTTTAGGTAGTGGAAAATCTGATTCCAAAAGCATTAAATGTTGTTTTTTTCCAGTTATTTTACTTACCACAATTTATAAAATAAGTCCTTAGAATAGAAGGACTTCGAAATAATTAACCACAAATTATTATTATTTTTTTAAATACCATGAAATCAGAAATGTAACATCTGCCACAGTCTATTAACTTCACAATGTGGGCCACTTAAACTTTAATTAAATTTCTCAGATATTTCCTTTTTTGACCAGGGAGGATATATACAGAGTGAGCAGATACTCTTACCTTCCAGGAAATACCTCAAATGGTGCTGCAGAGATTTGTAAACCTAACCCCCAATTTTTTTTTTTTTTCATCTTCCATACATTTGATTTAAATGAGTTATGCATTCCTAACCCCAAATTGTATCTTGGCATATCACCCATTCAACTACATCAGAGTAGGTTCCAGTGTTTCACTGACAGTATCTGGAGATGATAACAATGAAGCACATGATAAGAATTTGAGTAAGTTTAGAAAGAGCAGGGGAGAATGTAATTTGGGTTTTTTTTTTTTTTAAAGAGAGAGGGAGAGAGGGAGAGAAAGAGAGAGAGAATTTTAATATTTATTTTTTAGTTATCGGCGGACACAACATCTCTGTTTTGTATGTGGTGCTGAGGATCGAACAGGCCGCACGCATGCCAGGCAAGCGCGCTACCGCTTGAGCCACATCCCCAGCCCCAGAGAATGTAATTTGTATGTTTTATGTTTCTAGAAATAAATCAACAAGCCATTTCATTAATCTTATAATTACTTGGAATCTCTTAATTCCAAAAAACAATCTGGCCTGCTGTTTGAAAGAAAGTGAGTGTTCTTTTTCAGCTGGCTTCTCACCTAGCTAGTGGTATACCAAGAGGGAGATGATGCGTGTAGTCTACCTCAGAACAGGGAACAAGGGGGTGATTTGTGTGTAGAAAATTGAAAAGGAACAAAATAAAATAATAATAAAAGCCAGTCTGGTTTTTATTATGACTATGCACTGAGAGTTCCAAGCAACATCAGTAAGACTATTCCTCTTAGGAAAAAAAAGCAAAAGCAGAATTTTGGTGGTATAAGTGCCAAATAACTTCTGTAGTTACTAAAATTGACAGTAATTATGTAAACTGAATATTACCATTTTTAAAAAAATTATTATTCTTCAATAAACATTGTATGCCACATAGAAATAATTCTAAATACCAGCTGCACATGGGCTCGGCTATACTTGTTTATTTCAAGAATAAGCCATGGAGTTCTGTTGCATGTATTTTCATAATCACTGTGCTGTAATTGTTTATTTTGAGTCTATATTTAAACACAAGATTGCATAGTACCACAGGGATTGGAGATATGAACTGAGTCTGAAACAAACTCAAATAATCCACAGTTATTACAAGTTTTGGAGAATTTTACCAAGTATGATAGAAATTTGTGATGAATTGTCTCGTTAAGTTACTTGAGTGGAAAATTTTCAGTTGCAGAAATATTTGAGAACTGCTAAAACAGATCCCAAAGAAACAAAGTCAAGGACAATATTGCAATTTCTGGAATTTATTATGAAGTGGAACTTTTATGAATCTCTGCTATTTCTATATCTGTTTTTTTTTAATGTGAAAGAAACTTTTTAAATTAAATATGAAGATTTCTTCAATCAACTCTGAATAAAGATAGGTTGATGAATCTGGCTATACTGATTGTCTTGATGATGAGGAGGCTAAGTTCAGTTCCACCAAGTCAATGACAAATTTGTAACAGTCAAATAGCAAATTTGTTACAATTGACTTTTGCTGCGCCTCAACTGTTCTTCATGGTATGTACAATATCTAGTTTATAAAGAAAAACAAGACTCAGGAAAGGTAAAACTTTATAAAGTCCATGAAGCTACTACATAAAAAAAAGCCAACACCCATAGTGAATCCTTCTAACACTCCAACCCCAACCTTTTTCATCATATTTATGAAAGTATTATTTAAGAATGCATCCTGTTTTACTTTCATAAATTTATAAAATTCTCTCTTATAAATTCAAAAATATCATTCTAATTTCATTACTTCTCATTTGTTCTTTACCCAGAGGTAAGACAATGCTGTTTTCAAAACACTGCTATGTTCAAAAGCAGTTTTGCTGCAGAGGTCTCTATCTTACCTGCTATATTTTAATGTATTGTATTTCTCTTAGTGAACATCGTTGCACTAATCTGTTTACACATTAGATTCTGATATTCTTGAGAACAATCTCTTATATTTATACCTTTAGCATACAACACAATTTTCTATTGATGAATAAATGAGTTTTTATCCTCAACATCGTGACTGCAAGTGGGCAAATTTCCACTTTAATCAGCTTAAAGAAAACTTGAAATTACTCTGCTACTTTTCAGCAGAATTAAAGTCAGATCACAGTCTGAGAGACAAAGGATTCCACTTCATTTTTCCATTTGAAGTGATTCACGAATAATTCCATTTCCCGTTGGCCTAATTCACACATGCCCGGATTTCACAAATTGTATCTAGAGAGTAAGATTCTCTTCAATGAAGGTATTGTTTTATTTTCTTCTATTTGATTGTACTATCAAAGGACAAAATTGTAACAAATTTAATTGAAACATCCAATTGACTTTTGATGGTGATATTGTGATTCTAGAATGGTTGATTTTTGTAAGGTGGGAACAAGGAAGTAGAACAACTAAAAAAGTTACTCTTGGTCACTTTAAGTGAGCATTGGGGATTATTATGCTGATTTTGGAAGACTGGTCTCTTTTTGACTGATTGTCATGAATCTCCAGTTTTCAGGTAAAACTGATCTGTTGGTGATCTGCCTGCTTGCTTAAAGTTTCAGTTTGGTCCTGTAACACAGCATGGGTGACTCCATTTGTGCTTTGTCTGGTCTGCTGGGGCCTGGTGCAGGAGGTTAGTTCAAAATTATGGCCGCCCATGAACTTGATTAATAGTACTTAGTCATAAATGCCTCTTCCAGGATTATTTTTAGCATATTCTTGTTCTCAGTATACATTTGTAGTGAGATATCAACTTTTTTAGAATTCAGAAAGAATTTTACTTTGACTATATTTAATTATACTATAAATACATCTCTGTTTTAGAGGAAGAAATTAAAAATATATATATTGCAGTATATTAATAGAAACTATATTCCTGCTGAAAAGGTTTGTGATGACATAGAGAGAATCTGAACAGTTGAATGAGAAAATGCTATGCAGACTTACAGAATACTAAATAATGTGATTTAATTTTAGTAAGAGTCTTGCTCATCTGAACATGGAAAAGTTGTTTTGATGAAGACTATATTTTAGATGTAGCTCCATAAAATGGTTTGGCTACTTCTCATGACTATTAGTAAACAAAAATATTCTGTAAATTTGTTTTTTTTTTCTGAAATGGCTTGAGGACATTCGATATAAAGTCAATCTATTCTACTTTATTTAGACTTTTTGTTTTTGAAGACATTGAATATTAAGTCAATCTAGTCTGGTTTATTTAGGCTTTTTTCCCCCTGTATTCAGTAATGCCCTTGGCAGGTGAGGAGGAGGCATTTGAAACCTTGTATAATAATGAAGATTATACCTTCAGCAACTGTCTAGTAAGGTAAAGGACAACCACCACAGAGAATTAGCTTCATGAGTTCTTTACTTTGGAGCTTTGTTGTTTTCCACACTTCTGTTTGCCATTCTGATCAGCTTTCCTGCTTTGCCTCTATTTATCTTTAGTTAATGTGCATCCTTTCTTCTGAAATATTTTAAATTTGGATCCAATGAATTCAGAATGCATTGTAATTCTTACATTGAACCTAAAATTAAATTTGGCATAAATATAGAAAAAATAGGAAGCTTAGCTAAACAATTTGACCCACACCCAACCAGCTGCAGAGTTTTTGTAACTTAATTTGCAAAAGCGTATTCCATTCACAAAGCTACAGAGTGATGAAAAGATCTTCTCTATTTTCCAGCAAAACAGTGAACAGGTGATTTCATACCCATAAAAACAAAACAGCTTCAAGCCAATTAATGAGATTCTCCAACTTCCCATTATGGAGGCACGGGTGTCTCTCTACCCTGAGGGCTTGCCCAGATCCATCTGGAACTGCAAGTTTCTCCATGGTTCCAAATAACAAAACTGAGTATTCCTGAAACGTTTGCTTTAATCTTTATTTGTCTCATGAACCCTGTGCTAGAAGTACTGTTCCTTACCCATTTACTGTTAACTTGCTTGGGTTCAGTGGAGAAATCAGTTTGTCATCTAGTTTATAACTGACTGAAAAAGTCCAGGGTGGGATCTCCTCCACCCAAGTCTTGTCCATCTGTTCACCATATTCCATGGCCACGTGTCCTGAACTTTTCATTTCCCATAGCTGATGTGGCCATTCTACACTTCCAAAAACTTACATAATGTTAATTCTTAAGAAGATTTACAAATTGCCAGGGAACTTGTACCCACCCACAAGTAATAAACCTTCCCCCCTCCCACCATTTTTTTCTTTTTTTATACCTCATAGTTTATTCCAATTAAACTGAAGAAAATACCCATTTTTTTTTTAACAATTGGAATTTGGGTTGGTGAAGGAAAGTGGCAAATACAGTTTAAAAAAGAATGTTCTGTTATGAAATTCAGATTTTTTTATGAGCCATAAGAAACCATCAAATCTTTTCATTGTTGTTTTAACAGTGAAATGATTGAAGCTGTGCTTTAGGAATATTTATGTGATTACTATGTTTTGGATGCATTAAAAAGAGGAGAGTGTCATGAAAACCAATTACTGATATAGAATCAATCCAGGTGAGCAAGTAATGAAATCTTGTACTAGGGAAGTATAAGTTGGAGTGAATAGGAAAGAGACAATTGTCAGTAGAATTGTCAGGAGCTGGTGGTAAAATAAAGTTGAGGGAGAGGTAAATTGAAGTTTATGTTGCCTGTTGTCCACTCTTAGTGTTCATTATATTACTGAAATGAGAAACTAAATAAAAATTTCGATTTTACACCCAAGATGCTAGTGAAATATCCAGACGAAATATTTAACCAGGTAATAGAAATAAAGAAACAATGTAATAAATTTTGAAAATTTGTTTATTGATGGTCTATGTAAATGGGTAGAATCCTATGTAAGATTGTGGAATAGAGAAAGATTTAAGTTCCACAGCATTGTGAAACACACCAAGAAAGTTTTCCCTTCCTCTGAATAAGGAAAGTATGCAAGAGAATCAAGGAGCGTTAGGAGTCCCTTGAGAGTATACACACAATGCCAGGGAGGAGATTTTCAGGCCAAAGAAATTCTTGGATGTGCAAGATTAATATTTTAAATCAAATTTGGTAAGTTTTTCAGTTATTATGTTTTCATATACTTTTTTCTGCTACCTTCTCTATCTTGCTTTCTTTAACTCCCACTATCTGTGTAATGGCAGACTTGACATCCCAAAGGCCTCTTTGTTCTTCAGCTGAGACAATTTCTGCTGACTGATCTTTGAGTACATTTGTTCTTTCTTGTACCATCTTGAATCTGCTACTGAGAACTTTTAGTGAGTTTTTCATTTGTTTTCAAATCCAAATATGCGTTTGGTTTATGTTTTCTAATTTCTATCCCATTACTGAAGATTCTATTTATTGATTTATTGCTGTCATACATCCCTTTAGTTTTTTAAAATATGGTTTTATTCCATTCTTTAAACTAAATAAATGTTTTTAAAAGGAGAGTATTTGTATGTTTTGTCTGCAAAATCCACTACGGGGAGATAGTTAGAGATGGTTTCTATTGAATGCATTTTTTCTAAATATAGATCGCATATCCTCACTTCTTTGCATATCATAATTGTTTTGTTTAAAACTAAATATATTAGATAATATGTTGAAGTGAGTCTGGGTTCTGACTTTTTAAAAATTTTCTGAAGATTATTATTGTTGTTCTTTTTTATTTGTTTATTTAGTAACTTTCCTGGGCAATATTGGTGACATTTTCCTCCCTAGCCATTTATACATGCTATTTCTGCTTGGTTAACACACATACAAATACACACAATTATAAATACCAGTATATAATGTATATATAAATTTATACATATATTATACCTACACACACACACACACACACACACACACACACACAAGCATGGACTCCTAAGGATTTCCCTGTGTCCGTATAACTTAGTGTTTGGACAGAGCCATGCTCAAACACTTAGAGCCAGTAAGACTTTGTCCTCTGCCAGGGGATAGCTTCTCTAGGTGGGCAGGGGAGCTCACTCAAAGTTAGGCTCTTTTCAAGTCCACTTCAGATTCAGTTCTGCTTTTCACTGGACTTTTTCTTATCTTCTGTCTGTCTGCTTCAGGGTTGATCAGGAATGGGTGACTGTAGTATTCACATATACACAGTCTTATGCTCATACTCCAACCATGACTACAACCTCAGATCAGTAAAACTATTGCCCTTCTCTGTTTATCCACCTCAGAGACCATCAGAAATGCTAGAAGGAGTAATTGTCTCCCATAATTGCAACTTGAGCAAGCCCCCATTAAACTTGACAGAGAAGCTACCATTTCTCATATTCTGATCTGCCTGGGGAAAAAATGTCTGTTCTTGGGAGGGAGAGTGGAATATGTAAGTAGCTTCAGTTCAGAATTCCACAGATCCTCATCCCGGAGTTTAGCAGTTTTTCCAGCCTAAATACTTCAAAGATTATTTTATGGTTTTGGTTGGTTTTCAGAGTGTTAAAAAGATAATTTTTGTCAGTTTTATGTTAGCTTTTTAGAGAAAAGTCATTCTCCTTGCTTACCCATAACCAAAAGTTCCGTGCCTATTTTCTTAAAAAGAATGGGATACATACTAATTGTTTCATGTTTGTATGCATGATTTTTTCAAAAAAGATTGTCTATATACTTGTCCCTTATACAGAATTTAGAAACCTGACCTTGTAACTTCAAGAGAATAATTAGCCCAAATATAAGTTTCAGTTTCAAATTTAATATCTTATTTTTTTCTCTATTTAAGTTATTCGTGTGATAACAAATAGGCTAGTAATACAACTGAAGAGTGATGGGGCCATTCCGCCAGCCTTAATATAAACTGTGCAAGAGGATATTCTTGAACATTATAGTATGGATGTGTATTCTTCTAGGACCTATATACTTCCCCAAAGGATGAAAATATTTTAATATCTAACTTCTGTGGCAATAACTCCTTTTAGAGAAGTGGAATTATATCAGCATTTCAATCTTCAGAGAAAAGAATGTGTTCTCTCTACTTTTCATGTCATAAAAGCTTGCTTGAGTGAATTGTTGGTAAACCCATCTGAAAATCACATTTACAATTTGCAGAGTTATGAAATTGTAACCAAAATTTTCTCAGGAGAACGTATTAAATGGGACCATTATTAACCCCTTAATAATATAAAGACTGACACAATTGTCAATTTTTTGAACAGTCAATCAAACATTGGGTTGCATTCCATTGGTGATTATGATATTCATGACTGCTCCTTAGACAATAAAGGAATATAGCTTTCTAAATCTCAGGTGAGTCCTCGTTGCTTATTCTCAAAGATGAGTTATGCTGCACACATATACTTTCACTAACCATGTACACTATTTACTATGTAATTTTCCTCCAAGAAAGGAAATTAAAAAAGCTTTTAGGGTTTTTTCATGACTTTTAATATGACAAACATAGACTATTTAACTATATAAGATTGGTCTGCCATATCTTCCATTTGGAAAAAACAAAAAGTTTCTGTAAGTCCCTCTGTTGGGGAAATGTTCCAGTCTATGTTCTGCTTTGTATTATTTTATGTAGAACTTACAGTCTTCAAAAAGAATGTTCATTTGTTAAAAGCTACCCAAATTAACTAATATTATCAATACTATGTTTGTTTTTACAAAGTATTTAATACAACATTTGTTATGATTTAGGGTTTGTTTCTTTATCTCCCTTTCTTTTTTCTTCCAAATAGTCAAGACCATTAATAACTTCCCCTAACAGATACAAATGTTTGCTTCCTGGGGAATCCTGAGCCTCAGAGCCCTTATTTTAGCAGAACAGTCGTATGGCTTAGTTTGGCTAGTCCATCCATCCCAGATCTTTTGAAATAACAGAGTAACTCTTGCTGGTCTCTGTGGGGACAAAACAAAGTAACTCTTTCTGGTACATGTTTTGAATATGATGGGAGATGAAAAATGAACCTGACACTATATCTTCACATCTCAAAACTTTTACTTTTTATTTAAGAAATGTGCTAATGTGTTGATGACGTTAATAACATTTAAATTCCTAGGAACCGTTTTTATAGCTAAGCATAATGTTATAATTTATTGGGTAAATATAGCACAACTATTTTCTATTATATTAATGTTATTTATTAATAACTTCATTATTTTTACCTTGTTACAAAAGAACTACATACATGCTGACATTTATTTATTTATTTATTTATTTATTATAATCAGTTATATATGGCACCAGAATGCTTTTCTGCTCCATTGTACACAAATGGAGCACAATTTTTCACTTCTCCGGTTGTACACAAAATAGGGTCACACCATTTGTGCAATCATACATGTACCTAGGGGAAGGATGTCCACCTCATTTCACCATCTTTCCTATTCCCATGCCCTCTCCCTTTTCTTCCTTCCTCTTTGGCCCATCCAAAATTCCTCCACTCATCCCATGACCCCCATTATGGATTAGCATCCACTTACCAGAGAAAACATTTGACTTTTGGATTTTGAGGATTGGCTTACTTCGCTTAACATGATATTTTCTAACTCTATCCATGTATCTGCAAATGCCATAATTTTATTCTCTTTTAATGCTGAGTAATATTCCACTGTGTATATATACCACAGTTTCTTTATCCATTCATCTATTGAAGGGAATCCATGGTTTGGCTATTGTGAATTGTGCTGCTATGAATATTGAAGTGGCTGCATCCCTGTAGTATGCTGTTTTTAAGTCCTTTGGGTATAGACCAAGGAATGGGATAGCTGGGTCAAATGGTGGTTCCATTCCCAGTTTTCTAAGGAATCTCCATACTCTTTTCCAGATTGGCTGCACCAATTTGCAGTCCCAACAGCAATGTATGAGTGTGCCTTTTCCCCCACATCCTCTCCAACATCTATTGTTGTTTGTATTCTTGATAATTGCCATTCTGACTGAAGTGAGATGAAATCTTAAAGTAGTTTTGATTTGCATTTTTCTAATTACTAAAGATGTTGAACATTTTTTCATATATTTGTTGATCAATTGTATAACTTCCTCTGAGAAGTGTCCATTCAGTTCCTTAGCCAATTTATTGATTGGGTTGTTTGTTATTTGGGTGGCAAGTTGTTTGAGTTCTTTATATATCCTGGAGATTAGTGCTATATCTGACTGCATGTGGCAAAAATTTGCTCCCAAATTGTAGGCTCTCTCTTCACCTCATTGATTGTTTCTTTTGCTGAGAAGTAGATTTTTAGTTTGAATTCCTCCCATTTATTGATTCTTGATTTTATATCTTGTGCTTTAGGTGTCTTGTTAAGGAATTTGGGGCCTAATCCGACATTATGAAGATTTGGGCCTACTTTTTCCTCTGTTAGGTGCAGGGTTTCTGGCTAATTCTGGCTTGATCCACTTTGAGTTGAATTTTGTGCATGGTGAGGGAGAGGGGATTAATTTTGTTTTGTTGCATATGGATTTCCAGTTTTCCCAGCACTATTTGTCAAAGAGGGTCTTTCACCTCTTTGATTAAATTGATTCCCAAGTATTTTTTTTTTTGAGGTTATTATGAATGGGGTAGCTTTCCTAATTTCATAACCTCTTTAGTTACATTTAGAAGAAAATAAATTTTATCAGTTTAACTCAAACATCTCTTGTGATTAAAATAGGCTTCTTTCTCATCAGAGTACTCCACTTCTAGGCTCAGGGAATTTAGAAATTTGATTTTATAACCTAAAAACTTCCTGGTGAGCTGTGAAGAGTGAAAGAGGTCTTGAGGAATATCATCCCAATTCTTGGTTGAACCTGGAGAGCTCTCTTACATATACCTTTCTAGTAGTTTTCCTGTCTCACAGTGGTACTCTTTGGTTGATTAATTTTCATAACCTCTTTAGTTACATTGTGTTTCCAATTGCCTGTAAACAAAACTCATTTCCCATCACCTTGTAAAAGTCAGTTAAAATCTCCAGACCTCAATTCCATGTGTAAATATGTGAAATGAAGGAGTCATATAGATGTGTGGCTATACCATTTGTTGCTTTTAGTTGTTTACTTATTCCTGGAATCAATATTAATCCAGAGTGATGTTTTACCAAATGTTTCTTCAGCTTATTAACTATTATCTATCTATACATATGTAGACTCTTTGACACAACAATCGTTTCAGACATTAACATATTCTGGTATTTTGTTACTTTGTTTAAGGATAAGTTCAACTGAAAGTACTGCTCAGAACCATTTTTTTTCCCTTGATTACCAGTATCTCCCCAACACAGGCTGCCTCAAATGATAAAATACAAATCTCTCAATGTGGTGCAGAATTTGCATGGGCTATGATCCTGTTTTCCAGGCTCTGCATGGAGGTAGCTGTGGTTGGAATGGTGGTACTGAAAGGGAGAAGGACTTAAAACCCACAAAGTTTGTGATAGATGGGGCATATGTCAGTTAACTCTTGAATTTGTTGTAAAACATCAAGAAATTTAGAAATAAAGTAGAAACTTTGTGATGCTTTGAGGAGCACACTTAAAATCACCACAACCTCAGATGTTTGTGCTGAAGAAGTAAGAGAGCCAAGAAGAAAACATTAGTCAGATCTGGAACTCCACTCATTCTAATAATATCCCTGGCAGAGAAATCCTTACCCATTTCGCAAAGCACAGCCTTAGGGTTAGTCTGACAAGCCCTAGGTGCTCAAAAAATTGTCTTCTCCAAACTGACCCAGTTTGCAAGCTCAACCCAGACACATGCTCAACTCTTACTTTCTTTCCTTTCTCTTTCTCTCTCCTTCTCCCTCTTTGTCTCCTCCTGCCTCTGCCCCTTTCCCTTCTTTTTTTATGGTAATATGAATTCCATTCAGTATGAAATGTGTGTGTCAGACAAGTTCACTAGAAACTGTTAAGAGCAAAAGAAGAACATGAGTCTTGTGGTCATTATAAGTGGTTTTGTTTCCCTATTACCTCATTCATTTATGTTATCTAAGTATTAAATCAAGGTATTTGCTAAGTTATAATTTAAATATACAAGGAATGAATGTGTGTTTGTGTGTGTGTGTGTGTCTGCACATGTATATGTGAATGGGTCTGTGTGTGTATAAACACTGATGAATATTTTTCCAAATGAACTGATGTTGACCTCTTGTGGTTCAGAAGGAACTTGATGTTCTACTTTTTCTCTGGAGACATGAAGAGACTACTAAAGGAGGAGGTAATGGTGGTAGAATTGTGTGTGTGTGTGTTAGGTAATATTGGGTGGGAAATTTAGGGATATTTTCCTTGTAGGCTTCCAAATAAATCTGTTTATGTCATGGATTGTTATTAGGAATAAAAATAAATTTATTCATGAGCATGTTCTTAATTTCCAGAAAATCTTATAAATGTTTCTCAATAAGGTAGTTAAACAAACTTTGTCTTCAAATAATAATAATAACCACCACTGAGCATTTATTCTGCTTAGCATTATGCCTAACACTTCCTATCCCTTATCTCTCATTCACATAACCTCAAAAAAGGGCATTAATAAATTTTTAACTTGAAAAGTTAAATTTGCTTGTAATAACTGGAAGTACTCTGTACTGTTATAGGATCAGCATTGAAATCTTCCAACCCTCATAATAGTTAACTATTGGAGAGAATATTAATTACATTGCTTCCCTTATCCTATCCACCTTTTCTTTAAAATTTTTTTGTTTGTTTGTTTTAGATGGATACCATACTTTTATTTCATTTATTTATTTTTATGCAGTGCTGAGAATTAAACACAGTGCCTCACATGTGCTAGGCAAGTACTCAATCACTGAAGTGAAAACCCAGTCCCCAGTGAAGAGGTTTTCAAACACTGCCTTGAAGACTGGTATGGACAGTTTGCACATCAATTTATCTAGGGAAATTTTTTAAGACATGACCTATGTCCAAGGAATGGGCTGGGGTCAGAAATATTTTTAAGTTCCTCCAGTAATTTTAGTGAATAACTAGACTTTGGAACCATATCTCAGAGGATCAAAGACACTTGTAACTTTCATTCCCCTCCTGTGAAACTCACACAACTGTCTAAAGCTGCACTATCTAGTATGGTAAATAGTAGCCACTAGCACAAGTGGCAATTAAATACTTATGTGTATAGTTGGTCAAGATTTCAATGCTTCATGTTAAAATAGCACTTTGGACATCAAGAAAATATTATAAAACTTAAAGTTTTCTCCTCTTTTGATTTATGTCTTCTAATATGGCAAAAGTATTTAAAACTCCTCATCTAGAAAACATATGTTCCATAGCTCATAAACTGTGTGTTATAAAATTCCAAAGTTAAAAAGAACCTCATAGATAATATAATCTTCTCATTTCACAATTGTAGAAACAGGAACCCCAGTATTTGAAATGACTTATTCTCCTGAGTTTGTGGTAGAGCCAGTATGTCTCTGAATTGAACAGCTCTAGATCCCCATCCAGTGCTTATTTCTCTCTTCTGTGTGGCCCCTGTTTGGCTGCAGTAGCCATACCCAGTGTTCAGCATTCCTATGATTCTGGGTATAGAAAATCTCACCATCTACATTCCCTGCCACAGTCTCTGCTCACCAGATTCTGTCTGCATAGCTAGTGCTTCCAAATTCATCAATAAAAAACCACATTCAAGCTCTTACATGGATGCCTCCCCTTGTCACCATCTCACATTATTTACTAGTTTTTATTCCACAAGGAACTGTAGTTTTTGTGAGGACTTGATATCTTTCCAAAGAATGATTCAAAAATAATTCTTAACTGAACAGTGCACACTTATGAAATTCACTAATAATGGTCCCTCCCCCAGCATTTACTAGAATCCTGGTTTTCTCTGGCATCCAGAGAACAATGTTTGTTCTCCTCCTTTCTCCATTTCTAGTTTATTCTTCAGAAGGATCAAGTGCTAATAGGTGTGAGTCACTCCCTCCCTGGCTCCTACAACTGTAAAAACAAGTTATTATTTTTTACATGACATCAACAGAGCCTTGCTTATATAACACATTTTTTTTAAAAAAATAATGCTCTTTTTCTCTTATCTTTCAAAAAAAAGACTTAAGAAATTTAAGAAAATCATGTTATTGATATTCAAAATATTTAGAAGACACTCCTCCCCAACTCCTGGAGGAATATATCCTGCTGTGAATCGGGGCATTTTAGGGATTTACTTCCCCCTGTGATTCTAAGCTTCTTGAGACCCATGCACCTGCATGTCTCAAAATGTATTAAAATTCATTTGTTTGTATGTATGTATGTCAAAGTCAATGGAGATTGAGAAAAATTCCTGGCTGATATCTTTTTTCCCTTTTGATGTATTGCCTTCTGGATTCCTCAGGTTTAAGCTGAGCTGTCAAGTATAGAATTTATAGAGAGTAATTAACCCAAGTCATTGATAAATCACAGTGCTCCCAGACAAATAAGAATGTGTGAATATATCTTTTATTTTTTTATATTATAGGATTCAGTCATGCAAATACTTGCAATTTTCATCCTATATTGTCTAGTTGAATTCTCACTGTGGAAGAAGGCAAGCAAGGGCCCTCTTTGCTTGACTTCAAAGTTGTGTATCCAATATGGCAAACACTTCTGATCAGGGCTCTTTCCCACATCATTTATAGCCATCTTTTACTGCTGCTGACTGTTTTTGACCACAGAAATCCAGGACAATGATAATTACTCTGTGAAAAGAAAAAAAGAAAAATAACATGTTTAGAGATTGCAGTATCAGCAACATCTAGAACAGAATACTGCAGTCCAGGCCACATGTATACTATCTATACAATGCTTATAAATGGAGCTTTTATAGGGTCTTGATTTAACATCTGAGCAGCCACCTTATGAGATGAGTTTTGCTTCCTCTTACCTGAACTCCCTCCACCCCCATTAGTGACCTATCCCATGGTACCATAACCCTAAGCCAATCCCAGAACAGACCCCTTTGCTCTGGAAAGCCCCATGGTGCCATCGACCTAAACCAATCCAATGCTATTTCCACTTGCCTAGCTCTGATACAAGCACTCCTTAACCAATCCCATAGCGCCACAACTACACCTCCAAACCCCTACCCCACAAAAGCTGAACATTGGAACATCTTGGGGCCTTTCTCTCCTCTCTATAGAGGAGCTTTGACAAATGAACCTTTGTGTGTATCTCTGCCCGGTCTCTGTCCTTCATTTCTCGCTTGCCCATCTCTCGCTTTCTCATTTTCCTTTCAGCTTTGTTGAATGAAAAGCTATTCTTGTGTTAGTTGAAGTGGTGATGGACCATGGTGGGCATGGTCTGGAAAATGCAGAACTTGGAACTTGCATTCCTTTTCAGTGTCAGGAAAAAGTGATCAACCAGGTGGATTTCCTCATTAGGGAATCAATGACTTCTAGGATAAGAGGAATCCCTGGTGTCTTAACAGCTGTAACAACTGCGTCTTTCTGTTAGAAGATCATTGTACTTCTTGGGGAACTTTCAAAGCTCCTGTATGTTTTCTTTAGGCTTTAAACCTATCTATTTAATATGGTTTCCTTCTGCCACTGTGGGTATGCCTCTAAATGCCACAAAGAGTTTGATTTTAAGCAAAATTGTCTCTGCTTTTGCTTCTTGTTTGGTTAAAGCACCAACGTATCTTAAGTGTTTATTGGTTAGATATTTATGTCGATTTTTATCAAGAGTTCTGAAGCCACTATTTTAGTTTCCTATTTCTCAGAGGCCTATATGCTTTTAAACTTTGAAAGTAGACATGAACAAAATTTCTCTGTACATACACAATAAGCCTAGTGCAATATTTTTAAGTTACAACCTATTAGTGGGTCTTCAAATATATTCAGTTGATCAAAATCTTTATTTTTAAATGAAATAGACCAAAAGAGACAATATGAAGATAAACACTGTTTTAAAACTTAATATGTATACCTATTTCTGCATCTTGATCATCTACCTAGCCATTATTTTTCAGTTTTTAAAAAAAGGCTTAAAGAAAATCTGTTTTCAGAAAAATGTCAGAAATAAATTATTAGATAGCATAACAATTCTTATGGCTTCATGGTAGACTAACTAGGCAACACTTACTATATAAGCATTTGTAGTTTCCCTGTAAGATGATATCATTCTTTCACCAATTCCTCCTTCCACAATTCCCATCCTGGTTTTTTGTTTGCTTGTTTAAACTATTGTAGAGACATTACAAAGGGGTTAATATTAAGTCATATGGATTTTACTAATTGTTGTCATGAAAATTTTTAAATATAAATTTAAATAAATTTAAAATAAAATTTAAATAGATTTTAAATAAAATTTTTAAATCTTCCTATTTGCAGTTTTAGTTCAGCTACTATAGTTATGTGTTTTTTGTTTCCTATGTATAGCAAACACTGTCAATATTTATAAAGTCCGGAAATTTCTTAGCAAGGTTTTAATTTCAGAGGACAGCTGCCAGATCAGGGACATACTAAAGTGAGTATTATTCTTTCACACTCAGAATAGATACTGTAATACAGCATATAGCACAGGTGATGTGATTAAGTGGAAACAGATGAGAGTTTGGCAATATTTAGGTATTTTAAAATGCAATATGATTACAAATTTACAAAATTATTTAACATTTTCTTTTCTCTTGAAGCATATATTATTCTCAGCTCATCTGTGGTTCTGTGTTGTGTGGTTCATTCTACTCATAAAATGATATCTGTGACTTGGAGGAAGATCTCTTGTCAGGCCATAGTCTTTTGCAATAGCATTCAATGAAAGCATAATTTATTTGTGGTATGGTTTTGATACGGTTCATATACTGGAGCTTGGTCTCCAGTGTGGCAGTGTTAGGTGGTGGAAGCTTTAAGAGGTGGGGCCCCAGTGGAAAGTACTTAAGTCATTGAGGACTCCACCCTCATGAATGAATGAATGCTGGTCTCACAGCAGATTGGGTCTTCCAATCAGAGTTCCTGAGAGAATGGGTTATTATAAAAGAATAAGCCTTGCTCCTCCCTGGTCTCTTGTTTCATGGCTTGCCATGTGAGCTCTGTCTTCCACATATGCTCCTGCCATTGTGATACCATCTAGCATGAGGACTTCACCAGAGCCCAATGGATGGTGGCATCATGCTCTTGAACCTCCAGAACTATAAACTAAATAAACCTCTTTTCTTCATGATGAAGTTCTTAGTCTCAGGTATTTTGTTATATCAACACAGAACAGACTGACAATATGGCAACAATGTTTTCAAATGATACCCTGCCAAATTTTGTTTTACTTATAAGCTTGTTTAAAGAGAAGAAATATTGCCTTCTATCTGCATTTGGAAAGAAAGTCACATCTTGATATCTATTCTAATATTCCATTTGTAATTTCCTTGATAATGCTTACTTATTGAAACATAAAGGAAAGTATTTGGAGGCTAGTTTTTTTAAAATATATTTTTAGTTGTAAATGGACACAAACCCTTTTTATTTATTTATTTTTATCTGGTGCTAAGGATCAAACCCAGTGCCTCACATATGCTAGGCAAGCACTCTAACACCCAGCTACAACCCCAGCCCTGAAGGATAGTTTTTGAAGGACTTTTAAACAAAGGTAATATCATTATATCCATTTCAATAAAGCTGAAAATTTTGAACGAATGGACTAATTTAATATTAACTCTCCCAGAGACTTTATGAATTCTTAGTATGTATATATGTTTGGAAAATATTTCCACCTTGATCTCATCAAAACAGAATTGTAATTACATCAATGACTCAAATACCATTCTTAATAACTCTTCTATTAATCCCCAAGATTTTAAAATTATTGTTTAATTTTTTTATCTTTTTTTTTTTCTTTTTGGTACTAGGGATTGAACTCAGGGGCACTTAATCTCTGAACCACATCCTCAGCCCTTTTTATTTTGAGACAGGGTCTCTAAGTTGCTTAGGAGTTTGCTAAATTGCTGAGGCTGGTCTCAAACTTTTAATCCTCCTGCCTCAGCCTCCTAAGTCACTGGGATTACAGACATGCACTACCACTCCTGTCTCCAAGACCATTATTTATTTTGATTCATCAGTTATTCCTGTGATGAGTTTGAAATATTTAAATGGAGTTTTTAAATGACTCATGTACTTTGGGGTGGGGAGGGAGGAAAAAATGGAAAATACCAGGGCATTGAGTTTTCCACTTTTATATGGTAATATTTGATGGCATTACAATTAAGTTCACTGGTCAGAGCTCTGGTGATTTGAGGTATTTTAAAATGCCATTTGTCTACTTATTATTGTAAATTCTGGAGGAAATAACATCTATAATTTTTATTATATTTTAGTATCAAAAGAGATTTTTAATTTATATAACTGAATGTAAGTTTTAATGTTGAGAAATACCCATGTTTATTTTGTTTTTATGGTTGAATGGACCTCTTTGAAGATCTACAAATTAATCACATTATATTTGTTTTTTTAAGAATTACTCCTTGCTTCTTGGGCTGCAGGTATAGTTCTGAGGCCCTGGGTTCAATCCCCAGCACCGAAAAAAAGAATTACTCCTTGTCTCTGAATTTAGTCTTCTCCCATGGAAAGACATTGACCAACCAATAAATCTTTGATTTTTATCACAGATTAAAGAAACATACATTCGGTAAATGTACTATCAAAATAATAAGAAGTCTCAAAAACGTCTTGTTAAATGTATTATATCACCAAGTGTTTAATGAAAGCTACTAATGTGAGTTATGTCTAGAGCTACAAACTAGAGTTGTCCTATCATTCTCCTGATGCACATTATCTAGATTATTTATTGTATTATATCAATAATATAGATGTCATTATATTAAAATTAATACCATTTTAGACTGCAAAGACCCTTAAAGACCTTTAGAGACCTTCAGAGACCTTCTACACCAGTGACTCTCAGATTGGATTCACCTTCAGAGCTTTAAAACTTTCTTAGGCTGTGCCTCTACAATAATTAAATCAGAATCTCTGGGACAATACTGAGGTATCAAAATTTTATAATTCTCTAAGTGATTCAAATACATGGCCTAATGTAAGGACAAACAGCCTGGGTTAGTGGTCCAGGCTAGTGGTCCTCAAACTCAGAAGTACATAAGATTTACCAACAGTGTTGTGGGCCAGGTCACTCAGAAAACACACCAAGTCCCAGTTTTGTTCAAATTGAAGAATAGTTGCTGGCTGTCCAGCAACTACTCCCACAGGACCCATAACTGTCTCTGTAAGGAACAGCCCCTAGCCTGAGTGTTTTAGGATATTTAAAGGCAAAAACTGCAAAACTCACATCTGGTTGATGTAGCTGTAAGCAAGCTGGTACAGAAGCTGAATTGGGCAGTTAGTGAGACAATGCAATGAGTACACTGGCATTTCCCCTGGGACTTTCCAGGTTAACATAGCAGCAAGCAAGAAGAAGGGAAAAGTGTCAAAATGATCCTAGTGCAGTACAAGTTAGAGAATGGTTACTAATGTCTAGACAATCAATCTCTGACAAAGTACGTTGCCCAAGAAAAATGGAAACCAAAGAGAACAATTTTTTGTTGTATAAGAATTGCTATTTTGTGTTGCCAAGATGTTATGCCAGGTAACTATTAATGGGCACAGAGGCAAGGCTTTCCCATGGGAGAAGCATTTCTTACATAATATGGAGTCTCAGGGTAAAATGGAGTCTGTTTGGTCATTGCCCATATAGCCTGGCCCTTAACAACAGAGTTTCAATTTAAAAGCACATACTGATGGGTTTCAACCCGAAATGTGGGGAGCCATTCTCACACGTGACTGGGCGACTCCTGGTTTGGGTCTGAGGCGTTCTGGCTGTGTCGGAGCTTTCCCGGCCCTCTCCTGATGAGAGAACTCATCCATGTGGGGGTGTGACTGACCACTGATCCCAGGGGCCCAATCACTGACCCTGACCTTGGAGTGCAGCCCCCCCTTCAACCTTCATTGGATGGAATTCTCCCCTGAATTTCTTGTTCCCCAATAAAAGGCTACTCCCTGGCATGCTCGCTCTCTCTCTCTCTCCTGCTAGCCCTGAGTAATCCTTGCTGCCCTGCCGGGCGGTTAGAGGTGGGAACCAGAAAGGGGAGCAGTCTCGGACCTGGTCATAGAAAAAGGTAACTGAGTCTGTATGTTTTATTTCGATCTCTGCTAGCTAACTTTTATGCCAAGAACCTCATTAATGAAACCATTGCGCTGGCCGCATGGTGGACCGAAAGAATCTAATTCAGAAGATGTGGATTTGGATCTGAAAAATTTCATGATCCCAAGTGTATAGACTGAATTGTTTTCCCCCCAATTCGTGTGATTTTTCACTCCAAATGTGATTATATTTTTAGAAAGGGCTTGTTATGGTTTAGATATAAGGTATCCCTCAAAAGCTCAGATGTGAGACAATGTAAGAATGTTCAGAGGTGAAATAATTGATATGGATTAGCTGGGCAGGTAGGTAACTGTAGACAGGTAGGGTGTGGCTGGAGGAGACAGCTCACTGGGGGAATGCCTTGGGATATTGCCGAAGTCCGGACTGCAGCAGGATATATATTTTTTTCCTGGTGAGCAGAACTCTCTCTTTGCTTCTTGGTCGTCTGTCCTAAGCTGCTTCTCTCTGCCTTTCTACCATGATGTTCTGCCTTGCCTCAGACCCAGAGCTACAGAATTGGCCAATCATGGACTAAACCTCTGAAACTATGAGCCAAAATAAACTTTTCATCCTCTACATTTTTCTTATTAGGTATGTTGGTCACAGTGACAAAAAATGGACTAAAACCGGCTTTTAGGAGATAATTAAGTTCAATGAAGTCATAAAGGTAATACCTTATAAGAGGGATTAAGAGAAAATCTCAATGTACAGTCCATATGAAACCACAACCAGAAGCTACTGTCACCAAGTCAGGAGAAAAGCCCTCATCAGAAACTGAATTGGCTATCACCCTGATTTTGGATTTCCCAGTCTCGGAATGATGAGAAATGAATTTCTGTTGTCATCCAGTCTATAGCATTTCATTATGGTAGCCCAGACTTCACTTGAGTAAGCCATATCCCCCAGAAGTTCTATTTTTGTTTGTCTGGGGGATAGTAGGAGGCATTGTTATATTTTTAGAAGTTTCTTAAGTGATTCTAAAGTATAACTGGAATTGAGAACAGCTAGGCCAGTTTCTTCCATTTATAACTAAGGACACTAAAACTCAAAGGGATTAAGTTATTTGCCATGTTATCATGGCCTTTGCTATTGCTTAATATCCCAAAGTTAGAAAAACAAAAAGAGAAATAATTTCTTCTGTAGTTATACCAAATTTGTAAATGACCTTATCTTAGAACTCAGAATTTTCAGTTTCTAATATTAATCCAATCATCTTCCCCCAAACCACATGAATATTTGCCCAATTCAGATAAATTCAGTTTAAAGAACTTTCCTAATATACTATAATCCATGATTATTGTAACCTGTTTTCTAGTTCTACTTATAACAGTGGCTACTTGCTTAATAACTGATCAGAAAGCAATATTTGTATATATTTCATGGCTAATCCTCACAACATGATATTAATCTTCCCACTATGAATGGGACTTGTTATCATGCATTAGCTTTCTTGTCTGTAGTTAGGCTTTTAAATTTTGTTATTTTAGCATTAGAAAAATGGTAGTATTATCCAAATCGCCATGATAAATAAAAATTCTCAAAAATAGTACTCTTTAAAAAAATCACAAAAATGAAAGAAAACACAGAAGAAACTGTATATTCTTTGGTGTTAAATAAGAAAAGGATATAAAAACATGTCAATGGACTACCATCCTCAAATTTAACATTAGCAAATTGTCAATTATTCCTCATCTAAGATACTATATTTACAAAATAGCTTAGATTTTCTTTGCTTACCATAATTAATCTCATCAGCAGAAGGAGATGTCCAAATGGCCTCAATGTTAAATATTTTATTGGGATTCTTTATGTCAAATAGGCAGCTAAAGTGTGAAATGAAACTTTAAATGCAATGTGAAATCAACTTCATTATATCAGCCAAAATTGAAATCAAATTATTTTTCCTAAATTGCATAGCCAATAAAAATTATTTAGAAAGAAATACATTAGTGAATAAAATCAATCTTCATAACATTTTATACAATTATTACATCAGAACAAATGAGCAAATAAGAATTTTTTAATCAACACTTCTTTAGTTTGAATGCATATTTAGCAACAGTCCTATAGAACACAAGTTCCCAAATTTTCTGAATGTTAGAATAACAAGAATTTTAAATCTTTGGGAATTATTATTTTATTAGTACAGTCTACAGTTTGGGCATCAGAAGTTTTAAATATTCTCTGAAGTTTTATGTGCAGTAAGGCTTGGGGACCACTGTTATGTGTAACATTGGTTCTATCTCTGACTGCACATTCAAAAGAACCATCTGGTACCTTTAAAAGCAGGATGCTTAAGCTGCATCCTAGGATTTAAGTCAGAATTTCTGAGGGTAAGACCAGCTGTGCTAGGTATTCGCAGGTGATACTATTGTACAGCCAGGGGTTAGATTTAGTATTACAGAATAGTGCAAGGGCCAGTTCTTATCTTCTTTTGAATCTTACAATACAAAATCCTATAAGGCTTGGTTTACCAGCTGGTATAAAACTGGTGTAATCTCAACTACTTTTGGCAGAGTTAGAGGATAGTGTGTAATTCACCTTAATTGGTTCTGATGAAATAAAATATTATGATGTGAAGTTCAGTATTATAGTGTGGATTTGAGGTGTCCCCCAAAAGCTCACATGTGAGACAGTACAAGAAGATTTAGAGGAGAAATGATTGGGTTGTAAGAGTCTTAACCCAATCAATGAATTAATCCCCTGATAGGGGCTTGCTGAGTGGTAATTGAAGTGGTAGGGTGTGGCTGGAGGAGGTGGGAATTAGGGCATGGCTTTGGGGTATATATTTGTATCTGATAAGTGGAGACTCTCTCTCTTTGCTTCCTGATCATGATGGGAGCTACTTCCCTTTGCTATTCCGCCATGATGTTCAGCCTCACCTGCAGCCCTGAAGAATTGGGATCTGAAACTGTGAGCCTTCAAATGAACTTTTCCTCCTCTGCAGTTGTGCTGGTTGGGTCTTCTAGTTGTGGTGGCAAAAAAGTTGTCTAAAACAGCCAGGTATTTATCATGAAAGAATCAATCCATCAAACAAAAACGCCCAAGAAACAAACAAAACCAGGCACATTCCAGTCCATAAAGACTGATTAATAAACTGTGATAATAAACAACATTTATTGACTTCTCATTCCTTGCCAGACAGGCACATGTGCAATGTTTTATTTACTCTTTATAGCGAATGAGATAAGTACAAATATTAGACTTCTACTCATGAGGAAAGTAGAACTAAAATATGTTAAATGATTGCCTGTCTCAAGCCATACACTAAGTGACATGGCAGATTCTAAATTTGAGCCCAGTTTTGTTCAACCTCAAAATCCAGCCTCTTGGTTGATGGACACAGTAAGTTCTCCATGATTGTATCTAGACTGGGACACAGCTGCAGTCTGAAACTGCATTCTAATTTAATAAATATGTGCTGTGCTACTAAATAGGAGGAAGAAATTTAGAAATGAAGACATTTCTAGCATGAGGAAACTTACAGGTTAGTAAAGAAGATAAAAGGAAAACAAACAAAACTCTAAATTAAAGCTCTCTTGGGATAGGAGAACTGGCATCCTGAAAGACAAGTTTAGTCTCTGGCAATTAAGTCGCTTTTGGAATCACATGTGCTTAAGTTACTGATGAAAAGATTTACTCTGGCCTTATGTATTCAGTTTACCTAGAAAAATACTTAGTAAATTCAAAACTTCAGTAGGTCTTTATACTTTTGCAAATATATATGAGGTGATTTAGTGGAAAGGGGATGGACTTGATTTAGCAAACTTAATCATTTATGGTCTGAGCTATTTGTTTTGTGAAATTCACTTCAACTTTCTGAGTCTGTTCCCTCATCTGTCAGATGATATAATACCCATATCAGTATCTGTGAGAATAAAATAAGACACATGTGGATGTGCTTGCTGTACTCAATCATCCGTCAGAAGGTTGTGAGGCCAGGAAATATGTACCTGAAGAAGTGTATGTAAACTTGTGGCTCAGGGTGGAGGTGGAGCTCAGTTATGATTAGCAATGTAGGTAAGTGTTTCATTTCGTTTTAATGATGAAAACTATGGTTAAGGAGCTTGAGTCATTTGGGATTGAGCTGTAGCAGCAGAACAGGTTCAGTAGTGAAGAAGAACAGGCCAGGGCTAGAAAAGCCAGGAAAGAAGACCTGAGTGGGGAAGTCTGGAGAAGTTTCAATGGATGTCTGGCTGGGACTGAATGCTCAGAAATGGAAGAGGAAGCTCAAGGAGATTGTCACTGAATAAGTACAACCAGAGGGCAAAATGGCTTGAACAAGCCAAATAATCATCCCTCTTCAATAACCCAAGAATGAGAAAATGTATAGGTGGAGGGTAAGGCAGTTTCACAAAGAGAGTAAATTTTACCTGAGGAGAAAAATATGTTTTAAGAACTGAAGCAGTTATACAGTCCTGGGCCATGACTGGTTAAAACCTACATGGGGTAGATTTTAGTTTAATTGAGTGAATTAAACTCAATAAGAGAACAGAAACCATCTAACTGTAACAGCCTTATAACATTGGTGTCTGTTAGCTAGAACCAGGAATACACCAATGACAACTATATATATATATATATATACACACACACACACACACACACACATATATATATATATATATATATATTTTTTTTTTTTCCAGGAATTGAACTCAGGGGTGCTTAACCACTGAACCACATCCCCAGCCCTTTTTATTTTTTAATTTTGATACAGGGTCTCTCTGAGTTGCTTATGGTCTTGCTAAACTGCTGCGGGTAGCTTTGAACTCACAGTCTTCTTGCTTCAGCCTCCTGGGCTGCTGGAATTATAGGCCTGAGCCACTGCACTTGGCAAAAATAAATAAATAAATAAATAAATAAATACATAAAATTTGGTCCATCAGGAACATAAAAGGGATGCCTCTGCTCTATATAAATGACCTCAAAAATAGAAAGAATTCCCTTTTTTTCTTTTCTACCATAAACAACAACAACATTGAATTAAAAAGGTAAAATAAACTTCCTAAGAATAAACTGGAAACTAAGAGAGAAGAAGAAGTTGTAAGAATATATCCTAGGTCTCTAAAGCTTAACTCTTCTTACCCAGAAATTTTACGTGTCAGCAAGGAGAGTTTACCAATAAGGACTTGCAACTAGAATCCACAGAAAGAGATGAACACTAAAAAATTGGAGATGCACAGATGTACAAATTTTCAAGAAAAAGGGCTGAAACCAAGATAAGAGACTTCTTATCCTGAAACCAAGAAAAGAGACTTTTTACAATGAATAAAATTAATAAACCTATTATTAATGTAATAGGCATTTAGAAAAAAGAAAGGAATAATTAAGTAGAAGTTAACAAGAATTCACTAATTAGTAGTCATTTCCTTTTTGACAGTATTGCTATACCAATAGAACAAAGACATCTAACAAAGTGCATCTGCTATTTGATTGCAGCTGCATCTGGGAGAAAGGGCTCACTTTTTCTCATCTTTCAATTGGGGTGAGGGTGAGGGTACCCTTTTCTAATTCTTGTAAAGGTGCCATGCACCTATGCACACTAGGCTGCTGTCCAGGGACAGGGAAGAAAATATGCCTACGAAACATGGGTCCTCATTTGATAAGAATATGCAACAGCATGAGAAATCTGTGTCAGTTGGCAGTGGAAAGTACCTGAACACAAGAACTTAAATGAATACAGACTGGACTTGCAGAGCATGTAAAATTGGGAGATAGACTTTCTCAATTATGCCCATAGTACCCAACATATCAACAAGCTAAAGAGGTCAAATTTAACACAATAAAATTCACTAGAAGCACATGTAAGTGTTGAACACAAACTGCAATGTCTATTGGTTGGAGAGACGTAGCAGCGATTCTGAAAAACAGTTTACCACTTTAGGGTTTTAGTAGATTGTAATATAAGAATCAATGGGGGTAATATAATTAGAAGAAAAATTTAGTAATTAGAACAAAGCATTTAACATCATTCTTACTCTTCCATTTGGATGAAAGCTTTAATTCAGTTCTTGAGATCAGGTTTTGAGAGGGATCTTGGCAAAGTCCAACGGATAAAGAAACGTTGATGGAAGTGGGTATGTACCTAAGTAAACTGAAGCATTCTCCTTTAGAACCAAGGCTACATGCACCCTGTAGATTCAGAAGGCACAATTACAGATTTATGGAGTTGTACTGTAATGAGGGCTCTTTGCAAAAGTGGATGTCATCCAGAGGCATATTTCCAAGTCAAGCAATGGTAAATGACAGTAGGTACTGCCTCCTTTTGAGAATTCTCAATACTGATTGTGAGTTATAATCAAGTGGAAAGAGATTTTAAAATGTTGACCCTGCTGATGCTTAGACCCTTCCCTAGAAATCCTGATTTATTGGTCTAATAAAAAGAATTTATAATAGCTGATGATTCTGAGGTATTAGGTTGGAGAATAACTGACTAGAAGGTTACTTTTTGGAGTGAGTGTTGTACTTACTACCTGCCTGTAATCTCAGCTACTCAGGAGACTGAGACTGGAGGGTTTCAAGTTTGAGCCCAGCCTGGGGAAAATAGCAAGAACCTGACTCAAACAAACAAAAATACTATTTGTTGGGAAGCTAAATAAATTAAACCAGATGTTTTCTCTAAGATCTCTTCCAAATTTGAAAAGATAAGTGGAAATTAACAAATGGACTACATACTACTAGGCATTTACACAATTTATCCTAATAATTAGTAGATATAAATATCTTAGCATTGTGGACGGCATGTAGCAAACTCTCAATAATTAGCCATTTTTAATGCATCCCCTCTGTAACTATTCAGTGGAGGTATTATCTCTCTAAATATACTACAGATTAGGAAACTAAGACTGAATTATCTTAGCTTTCCACAGTTCACTGTAAATTGCAAAGTAAGGATTTGAATCATATTAAGACAAATTCTAAGTTCTAGAGCCCTTTCTCTCCTCCACAGTCCATCTCTAACACATAAGAAAATGTGTGCAAATCAGTGATTTACCTGCGGGAACATTTAACAACTTTAAAAAGACCATTCCCTCCAGAACTGCTTGTGAGGAATCTTTTAAACGCAATTTCTGAAAAGAAGAGAAGTATAAAAGTAGACATGCCCTATTTTTCTAAAAATGTAGCTGGATAGAAGCTCCTTTAGGTTTTTGGAACCTCTGAGGCCAAAGGGAATGGAAGGAGGGGGCCTTTCAGAACTCAAAACAAAGTTCTTGAAAGCAAACAGTGAGAAAAACACTTTCCCCAGTAAAACACCTTCCATTGTAATGAATTGGGTAAATAGCCCACACATCTATCATCTCTGTACAGTTGAGCTTTGGTAGGCTAATTACTGCTCACTGCGGGGGTGGGGTGGGGGAATTGACCCTAGGTGATGTCCCTGGTCAGTTCTAACAACTCCCTGGGGCCTGGTTGAACTAGGTTGTGTTTGTCTACTTTTAACAAAACATGAGGAAACTTTTCTCCAAAAGGTTGTAACTACTAAGGTGGCAAATGATCCACCTGAAAAACTTGGGTAGATGAGGGATCTCCCCACCCCCCTTTTACACACACACACACCCATGATATAAGATAATGAATTTTCCTCTTGTGAGTTGCAAACATCAAATGCTCTGCTTCCAACCCTTTATCTTTTATGATTAAAATCTGTTCAGTATGCAGGGCTTAGTGCTTCCGGATTTAGTGTATTTTGTGGTACAGTCAAAGCGAGAACTGCTTCTGATTAGGTGATTTCCTTCTCTTTGGGAGTAAAACCGAGTACGGGAGAAAAGGAAAAGTCACTATTTTGGAAGCCGCAGAAAGCAGTAGGTTTGCTCTCTGGGGGCTGCAGGGAAGCATCAGCTCTTCCTCTCTGGCCTCCAAAAGTTATCTTTCCTTTGGGTGCGATCCCAGAGTGGAACCTGAAGTATTTGCGTTCTAAGAAACTATACAGAGCAAGTTAGAGCCAAAGAGGCCTGGCAGGGCAGGGGTGCCTGGAGTCCGGCCGGTGGTGGGGAAGGCCAAGCGCAGCTCCAGGCGGCGAACCCGGGAGAAGAGGAGAAGAGCGCAGGGAGGGCCGGAGGTCGGGGTTCGGCCAGGGGAGGGGTCCTAGTTTCCCCTTCCCCATCCTCGCCTCCCCAGGCTCTGCTGACGTTGCGGTTTCCTCCTCCCTCCAGCCCAGCCGCAGCGCCCGCCGCGTACCGCCCTCCGCCCCTTTTTCGCCCACACCCCACCCACCCGCTCTGGCCCGGCTCGCAGTAGCGCCTCCCGAGGCTGCAGCGGCGCATCCCGGGGCGCGGCGCCCCACCGGCACCCATGGCGCGGCGGTCGCGTTGAGGGTTCGGCTCCTGGCGGGCCGGGGGCCCGGGCGCCCTGGAGTAACTGGGGCGGGAAGGAGGTCGAGGCTGAGGGGGCGACGCGGGAGAGGACCGAGCCTTGGCTGGGAGCGGTAAGCAGAGGCGCGCCCGCGGGGCGGCCGGGGCGCGTGGCGGGTGCTGCTGTGGGTCCCGAGCCGCACAACTTTTTTCCAGAGTCTCGGGCGGGTCGCCTGCGGGGCTGGCCGGGAGCCTCCGGGAAGCTCAGAGCCACGTCCCTGCTGGGCGCCGCGCGCAGCAGGCTGCGCGCCCGGGCCCGGCTGAGCTGGATTCCCCAAGGGCGCCCGAGGCGTGAAACCCGAGGCGTGGGCTTCCCTCAAAGGCAGCTATTAGTCCCTTCTACTCCTTGAATAGCCAGCACCAAGCTCGGCCCCCCGTAGGAACCGGGGATCGCTTTTGGCGCATCCGGGCTGCCTGGCCCAGCTGCGATTTCCCGGACGGCCCAGGGGGCTTCGGCTTCTTTCTGCCGGGTTGGGTGGCACAGATTCGTGCACTCCTTTCCCTCCGTATGAGCGCCAGCCCGGGGTGGTGGTGATCCTGTGTACCTTTCCCGGCGCTGGCAGATCGACTTTGTGGCTGAGGAAGCCGAAGGAGCACGTCGCGAGCCTCTCCCAGATGCTGGATTCCAGCGCTCCTTGGCTCCACGGACAATCGGAGAAACTGTTGGTAAACCTCACCGCCGAGGCGGCCCCAGGCAGGGGGTTGACTCACTGACTGGGAAGCGTTGTAAGCGATGCCACATGGGCTCAGCATCTGTCGCCCTGGAATCTGAGCTGTTTGTGATCTGAGAACTTTTTCGTTTTCATCTTTCATTTAAGCCAGCAACCTCCTGTTAGGCCGGCTGGCATTAAGATTAAAACTCAGTCCACTGCTCCCAGAAGTATGAGGTGAACCTCATTTACCTGGAATTCTTTAAGTCAGGAAATATGACACGTTAATTTTCTAGGGACCTTTGCGAAATAAAGTTCTTTTAAAACTTTTCCCCCTCCTCAAGCTTTAGTTTATATTACATTAAATTTGAAATAAATATAGATTCTCACTTATAAATATTTTCATTGTTTTGCATTATAGAATTTAACCTTTCAAGAATTCCCTTTTTGATTTCTCAATAAATGGACAATCTCTATGAAATGAAATATTGAGGTTAAATATTTTATAGACTATTCAGATTGTGCTACTAAATGGGGTTACAAAAATGAAATGTGCATGGAAGAAATATAGGATTATTTATGAGAGTGACATGTTTCTTTTTTCCTTAAAGGTTGCTATACAGACATAAGACCTTTGGTGGAGTATGTAGGTGAGATCTGTTTTTAAAAAACAGAAAATTGAATTTGATGTCTCCCTCACCTTGTGACCCCCTGTGTGGGTTTAGGGAAAATGCAAGAGAGGGCTGTTAAATAAAGGGACATACAGAGGTACATGAGAAACAGCTCTAGCCTTCTTGGAACTGCAAATGTAGAAAGAAAGAAAAACATATGAGCAGCCCCTCAGAATTTCAGTTATTTTTCATTGACAGGTATATGATGTCAGTATCAGTTTCATTAAGTTTTAGTTAAATAGTAACAGTGGCCTACAAATCACATTCTAACATTCAGATTTAAAAATGATAGTACAGTCACCCAGGAAAAAGGGGACCCTTGGGGGAAAAAAAGAACTAGACAAAGAGGGAAATTTGCAGCAAAATACAATATGGGCTTTTGCATGATGGGGTAGATCCCCCCCCCCATCCTTCTGGGTAGACACTGTTTTAAGTTCCTTCCTTTGAGGTTGAGGCCTAGTGGAGGGAAAACACTTGCTAAGAAAAATCAGCTAGATTTGTCAGGTAAGGTCAGAACCACCTTAGTGACTAATCTTTGTGTGTGCATTTACTTCAGTATTTGATGAAAGTAGTTCAACAGTAAGCTAGAACTGTGCATTTTAGTGAGATAGTATGTCCAGTCCAATATCTGGTAGTACTGCTCTGGGAGAACCTGGTGGACATGCTGAGATGAAGTTCTTAACTTCACAGATGTTTCCCAGTGCTTCATTTACAAAATCTCGTTTTGGGCTGGGGTTGTGGCTCAGCGGTAGAGCGCTTGCTTAGCATGTGTGCAGCCCTGAGTTCGATCCTCAGCACCACATATAAGTAAATAAAAATAAATATATTTTTTAAAATCTTGTTTTAATCACTGAGAAAGTATTTTGTGATCATAGATGAAAATGCATTCTGCAATTAACAAAATGTTGCTTTATACATTTCTTAATGTTATTTGTGATAGGCTACTTTTTTATTCCTACTTTCCTTGGATCATTGTGTGTTGCATGAAAGAAATTACACAATTCTCAATCAGTGTCATGATTTTAAATGTGATCCCAAATTCTGGTCTTCTAACTTTAGTTGTTTTACAATTCTAGTTATTTATAGAGGAGTGGCTTGGGTAGCTCATGGTGAAGCATTTAAAAAATAATTAAAGTAGAAGAGAAATAGAAAGTATTGTGAATAGAATAAAGAGGGGTTATTAGTATTAATAAACTCACACTTTTAAACCCATGTGCATTTAGACAATTGAAGGAAAGGAAAAGTCCCTGATAGATGATACAAAATACTTATGTACACAAATACTTAATTGCATTTTAAATTGACTCGGCATTCCTCCCCCCTCATCAAAGAATGCTAATAATGCTATATTTTAGCCTAACGGAAATGAAGGGTGATGTAGAACAGGTGTCTTATCTTCATTTTGGTGGTGTGGAAATAGAAATACTGAAGGTAAGTCTTGTCTATCATTTTACAAGTAATTAGTAGCGCAATTTAAACATGAAATTAACATAAATTGCACATTTAATGCTACTTTTCTCTGTTGTGACTCCAAATTCAGATTATTAAAGACTCTTAGATTTCATTTTCCTATACATCTACTTTATTATCCCTTTTATTACTCACTGCTGCTCATGAACTGTCATTCCCCTAGAATGTTTATGTGCTTTCCAGGCTTCTGTAACTGACTGTTTACAGACTGCCTTTCTGCAGCCCCCTGCTCTTCCACTCTTCTGTATCTCTTCTTGTGTCTTGTGAGGATTCCTTGTTGAGGCCTCTTCTAAATTCCTGCAGAGTCCTGGGCTCATCTCTCCATTCTCATTAGCTGGCTTCTGTCTTTTACTGTCCTTGCTTTACCAATAGTGTTGCCATATGTAGGCAAGCTGCAGCCTGTTGAGGGAGTGGATTCCAGATCCTCTTTCACATGCCCAGAAGAGTATAAACCTGCTGGAGGAGCAGCGTTCAGAAAGCCTGTTAGAGATTTCAGAAGAGGAAGGGAATGATTTTAATTTAGAAAGAAAAGATTGTTGAGGCTGTTTATTTCCTGAAAGGAATAGTTTGTTCAGTTCTTAAATCAGAATACACTGTGAATTTTATTGTGTATTATAATAATCACTGAACTTCCTTCTATTCATTTTATCTTTCTTAGAATATTCTATAAATGTGATCTTGGTGAATGTTGTCATCAAATGTTAGAAATTATGAAAGAACAGAACTTGCCTCTTCGGTAATACATAGAATCTACAGACAATATTGATAATAAGCATGATTTTCCTTGGTATCTACATTTGGGAATAGCTACAACCATTAGTCATGTTATAAAAAACGTTAACAAAAGACATTTATGCAATTAGATTTTAATTACACATACATGACATATTAATTATGGGTTGTTTGTATCTTATCTGTTTTGTTCTAGACAGGGTCAGAAAGAGTTTGCCACTACATGAATGTGTCTGTATGTTAAGAAAACCCCAGAAAAACAAAAAACTTTTTTGGGGATATATGTAGAATTAATAGTACCTCTCTTCTCCCCAATTAGTGTGAAAGATAGTAAGTAGGGTAATTATATTAAAATACTAGTATTTTAAGCTAGCATTCTTACTCTTTTAGTAGTAATTTAATAGATCCACATTCAAATTAAAAAGTTGTCTTTACATCTTTCCATTTGAAATACTTATTGCATATCTCTCTATATCTACTTATATACCATAGAGTTATAAATTATGTTTTTGATTAAATCTGGCGTTTGCATATTTTTTCATGTACAACAAACAGCTCCTAAGCAACAGGCATTTAATGCATGCAGAAATTATACCACAACCAAGTTGAATCAGCATTTCATAACTCTTAAAAGGAAATTTATAAAGGAAATGGGCTCAGCAGGCTTGTGGGCCTATAATATTTTTATTGATGGAATATGCACACAGTATACTGGCTTTACTGTTGCTGTCAAATGGCTATTGCAAGGGAAAATGAGGATATTTGTTAGCAATTCCTGAAGTAGGAGGTAACAGTGTTTGTTGTACAAATTTTCGTGCAAAATGTAATAATCTACAGATTATGTCATTAATCCAGTATTGATTACTCATTTGAGGAATAGGTGACTAGAAATTGACTATTTACAGAGTACTCTTTTCAATGAGAGTATCGAAAGGATTACTGCATCTCTAAAGTTACAGCCAGAAAATTGCATCAAAGACAAGAAATTCAAGAACTGCATAATAAAAATCACTAAGTAGTTTAAAAATATTTCATGCCAATGTACACTGAACACCCAACACAGAGCAGAGTGGTGGTAAAGACCAAGATGCTGGGCTGCAAGAAAGCACAGCTTACTTTTGTAGCCAGTAGTTTTAAAGCTATTTTAAACAGCCTATAAGCATTGGATTTCCAGAATTCCACAGATTCTGGGGAAAACCTTTTCTTATGGCCTTTGCAGTTTAATGACATAACTCTGGGAGGTATGAATGGGACTAGGTTCTCCAGCCCCATGGACAGGCAGATAAAGACCAGCTGGATTTTTGAAACACCTGCAGTGTTTTCACTTCTCTCAAGGGGGGATTGTCCTGGCAGGAAGGAAAAAGTAGAATGAAAGAGAATGTTGAACAGCTGTTTTCTATCTTCCCTGAAGAAAAAGAAGGGGGAAATTGACTTATAGTAAGCATCGAGAGGGATTTATACTAAATACAAGGAAGTTTTTCTGAATGTTTTTATCCTTGAAGATGGATTTCTGAAGGAGGCCTTTGAGTTCTCCGGAAGAGTTTAAATGAGGTTGTCTTGAAATGTTAGACTTTGTCTTCTGGGACTTGACTTCAATTCATCTAAACTTGAAAATGTTAAAAATTAAAAATGATTTAATTATGTGAATGTAGAAGGCATTGTCAGTTTTTCTGTTTTAAATTAAAGTTGCCTTTTCAGTTTCTACTTATCATTTTTATTAGAACAAAGTATTTACTAACTTATCAATCATTTAAGATTCCTTCAGCCTTCATTTCATAAACATTACAAAACTCAAACAAATGCTAAATTTGTTTTCTCCCTTAAAGACACCTTTTCCCCCTACATATTTGTACAAAAGAGGACATATTTAATTGACAGATCAGTTTGATATGCATGTACATTGTGTAATGACTACCACAAATTAATTACTACCCATACTGTACTTTAGATCCCCATCCCCATTTCTCTCTTATTCTAGAAAAATCTTTAAAAAACAATGTTGGCACAAAACTATGGTGTTCTGTTTGGACTTTCATTTGTCTTTTACCTTTCTCTGCTCCATTTCTGTGGTAGACCCAGACTGGTTTCATAGGAGAGGAATTTCCATGAATGGTCACAGGAACAGGGGTCTTCATTAGTCATGTGGTCAAAACTTGGTGGTTGTCCATGTCAGAAAAAATCTGGGAAACTTCTCTCACCAAGCTTCTTATAACAGTGTTATGGCTAAAACCAGTAATGATATTTAAAAAAAAAAAAAAAAAAAAACAGAATGTAAACTTTGTTTCATTGTGTTTACAAGATAGAATCTCGAAGAGAATTGATCCCATGCTTTAGGGAGTGGTTCTGTTTGTTTGTTTTTGTTTTCTTCTCAATATTAAAATCAGGCAGTATTGTACTTAAGATGCAATTATATTGAAAGCAGGTTCATTTTGGTGCGGCAGAGAGTGTTGAAAATTCATACTCAGGTCATACTGAGTCTGGGGGCTTGGTGGATACCAAAAACGGAGCTTAGCAAAGTCAGTGTCTTAGGCAGTTGGCATGAAGTGTTTTAACTTACTTAGATAGTAATTTTAAAGCTATTTTAAACAAAAAAAAATATATTGTTCTATTTTTTATGTTTTTGCAGTCCTGGGGATTGAACCCAGGACCTTACACATGCTAGACAAGTACCCTACCTGTGAGGTACATCCCCAGCCTCTAAAGCAACTTGACGTACTTTCCACATTTACCCTTCTCAAAAGAAGCTAATTCTCAGAAGCTCTGAAAACTTGCAAAGTTCTCTTAGGGTAAAGTATCTTTTAATTGGCCACTTTACTTTCTAGATTATTTTTTCTTCTCTTCCTCTTCTACCTTTACCTGAAGACTTCCACAGTTATAGCCTGTTGATTCCAATGAAAATTCAGGAGGAACAGAGAACAAATAAGAATTGATCTTTTGCTTTTATATATCATTGCAGTTTATCTTTCTTAAGCATTAGTGTGAAACATTAAAATCCATCTTTTTCTACCCTAAGGAAGCTAGTGTTATTGAGGACATCCTATTATCTAGGTGCTATGTTAGTGTCCTAAGATTTTTATCATTAAATTTTTTTTGACTTAATGTGACTTACATAGAATTATTCTTTATAAAAATTAACAAATGATAGTTATTTGCTATGGGAACTTTAAAAGTACAGTTTCACCTCAACTTGCTAAATTTCATCTTGCAAATTTGATATTATTGGGCCACTTCCATTATCTCTTTCTTGGGCAAGGTATGTATGGCAGTATTTATACTACTAAATTGCCCCCAAATGATAAACCCTGTGAAGTTGAGTTGTGAGCTAGCAGTGTTAGGGTGGTTATATTACAGACCTTTTTTGTGTGTGCTTATATTTTTTTTCTTATTGTTGAAGCCACTGACTTTTGGCTCAGAGATTGCAAGTTTTAAAAAGATAAATCCGTTTCTCCAAGTGAATGAATGCTTTGATGTATAACTTTTTCCAATGTACTTTTGAACTTGGAGAGTCAGATGAAAGAACATTATATACTTCAACGATAGGAATACTGAAAGGATTTAGTCATTCAACAAGTATTTGCTAGGTACTTTTTTGTTTGAGGGGAAGTCTGGGTGGCAGGAACTGAGGAGGTATACAAAATAAATATGTCATGATTTTCAACCTTGAGCTATAAAATCTTGTTGGAAAAGAATAACTGAGTATGAAACTTTATGAGAACAATTAACTGCTGAATGGAGACAAAAGCATGCAGTGATATTGCAGGAAGGAAGAGATCTGAGAGGCTTACAAGGGCAGACGACTCAACTATGGAGGGGGGTGAATTGGGCCTCAAAGGATTTTATGCAAAAAAAAAAAATGATAGGGAGAAAGCATTGCAAGCAGAGAAGCAATGGAGAGAAGGCACAGGAAGAGGAGGAACAGAAACGAATTGGCTGTCAGATCCAGGGAGACTTCTTGGAAAAATTTTGAAAACTTACTCATTCTTTTTATGACATTCTCTTTCCTTTTTTTTCATCCCTTCTTAATATATGGTTGTTTCCCACATGTGTTTTGAAGGACTGTATTGTATGTAATCAATGGTGCTTGACACTTGATGACTTAGACAAAGATGTCTAAGACTTTGACTTTATCCCTGAGGAGGTGACATCTACCTCAAATCCCTTTTGGAGCCAGAAAGGACTGAACTAATAAATGCAAAAAATGAAGATAACCATATACCTTCCAATAACTCAGTATGCATATAACTAGTAGTAATGTATAGTAGAGATAGTTTATGTTTTACACATTTTTACTGACCTTATTTTTTAGACCCAATTAGATGCTAACTTCTTAGTACACCTTCCTCATTCAACCCAGCTAGAAGTATTTACTCTTCTACAAATTTCTGTAGCACTTGGTCATTCTCATACAAAATGACTTCCTTTTATTTTAGTGGTTTGCATAAATATTTTATTTTTCATCTTGTAAGATGACATAAGCATTTTCATCACTGGACTGTCTCTGAATTCTCAAAAGAATATTGAGCAATACATAAATGGGCTTCCAGGGGAGATGATTATTCATGGATTTGCAGGGAAGGCTTCGTTAAAGAAAGGTGTATTCTTTGAATGAGAAAAGTACCAGGTGGGGTATGAAGCTGATAGAGAGATGGAATCCCATGCAAGAGGTGACCTCTGGAGAAAAATGGGAGTTTTGCTTAAGCAATAAGTGAGTCTGAAAAGTACATTGGTGTATTGAAGAAATTACTGTAAGACTGGACAGATAGGTCAGAGTTACATTGTAGAAGCTAATGAATTTTAGAGGGAATTGTTCATTCTGCTGAGGGAAACCAGCTTTTGGGTAGGGAAATGACATGGTGGTGAGTAATTTTGGAGGAACATTATGGTTTACAAAAACGATTGTTTCATAGGAAGTATTGGTCAGAATGCCTGGATTTATATATTTTCTCCTCACTTTGTATGTGACCTTTGGTAACTTACTTAATTTTTCTATGTCTTAGTTTTTTCTGCTCTGAAAAGGGGATGATATTTATCCATATATATATTATAGGACCAAGAAGAGGATTAAATGAGCTAATCTGTGTGAAATACTAGTATATATCCTGGCATGTGATACACACTATATATATATATATATTGTCTATTGGTGTAGTTATGATAAGAATTATAGTGTCTACTTTAGAAAGAAGAAAATTATAGAAGTAGAACTCTGTGTTAAATTTACTAGAACTAACAAAACATAGTACCACAAACTGTGTGGCTTAAACAACAGAAATTTATTGTTTCACAATGCTTGAGGCTGGAAGTCTAAAATTAAGGCATTGGCAGACTGGTTCCTCCTGAGGCTATAAGGGAAAATGTGTTTCATGTCTTTCTGCCAGATTGTGTGTGTATATCTGTATTTCTCTCTCTCTCTCTCTCTCTCTCTCTCTCTCTCTTTCTGTGTGTGTGAGAGAGAGAGAGGGAGAGAGAGAGAGAGAGAGAGAGAGAGAAAGATCGAACCCTGGGTCTTGCATGTGGTAAGCAAGCACCTTACCATTGAGCTCTTTTCCATTTCCCATGAGTCTGGTGGTTTTTGGCAGTCATTAGCATCCTTAGCTGATAGATGCTTCACCCTTTGTCTGCTTTCATCTTCACATATCATTCTGTGTGTACTTGGGTCTGTCTACAAATTGTCTCTTTTTATACTGACACAGTCAGGCTGGATTAGGGCCAACCCTATACCAGTAAGACCTGATGTTAACCAACAACATCTGCAATCATCCTGTTTTCAAATAAAGTCACATTCAAAGTATTAAGGATTAGAACTTCAACATATGAATTTCAGAGAGACAAAATTTAACCTATAGTAGATTCCATGTCAGATCTTTTAAGTCTACAATACTACGGTCATGGTGTGCCAAAAGGATTATAGAAAAGAGGAGGAATCTGTAGGTTTATTTGATAATAAATACATATCTATTTATTTATTATTGTCCTGATTCTTCTCTTTCTTGTTTTCCTGGCCCTGCACCATTCCCTGGATAGCTACTATGATGGATATGCCACAGAGGCCTTGGAATATCACTGTGCTCCCCATCATTTCCTAAAAGGATCTTCCTTCCAGTATGGCACTCTCTTTCACTTTTTAAAAATTGGGGTTGGAGATAAAATTATGAAGATAAGTTTAGAGATGCTGTGCTTGTATTGGATATTTTAAGTCTTCTCTCTAAATTTGGATGAGACATCACTGTCCCAATGTACAGGTGATAAAGGAAGAACTGAATGCTTTTGTAAAGAGGCAAAATAGTAAGGGTTTTATTATGGATTCAATTGAAGATGAATAATCAGGTATATGTGTGAAGCTGTGTGGTTAGACAGAAATTGGTACCTCTCTGGCTTCTGGTAAGGATTGAGGTAAATAGACAAATATGACTATGATTTCTTTAGTCACTGAGGAAGTTGGAAATATCCCCAAAGCAATAGAAATAACTTGTGAAGATGAAAAAGAATATATAGACAAATGGTGATAAGGTGATTTCAAGTCATGAAAGTGCCAGTTGAGTTACGCCTAGAGGGTCACTCAGAGAACTAAGATGTCCCTAGGGATTGAAGAGGCTGGCCCTGCCTCATTTGTGGTTTGGGAGAATGTGAGTTTGTCTTCTAGTGGAGACCAACAGAGAATAAGGTGTCACTGAGACAACTACTGCATCAATCTTTAATTAGAAAGGATCCTAGGTGGTATCTGCCCCCCTCCACCCACCTCACTGACCTCAGGAATCATCAGACCCATATATTTGGGACAAGACATGAGAGGAAATTTTGAAAAATTAGTACAAAAGGGAGTTTTCTTTAGCATGAGCAGAATGGAATTCATCAGCTTTGATCAAAGGAGTAGTTAGAGGGAATCTAGCCATGGATAGAGATAGAATCTAATGGGTAGGATAAATATGAAAGTTTGGGTGGAGAAATAGACAAGTGAGACAATAAGGAGATGTAAAGAATGGGGCTAACCTCAGAGTATGATGCTGAGGACAGAATGAAATTCCGACAGCTTATTCATCAAGGTGAGAAAGCATGCACCAAATTAAACATTCATGACCTTGTACATGCACACAGACATAAACATTAAGTATCTGGCTATGTTTTAGGCTCTGATTCAGACTATTTCTTTCATTTTTTAGGAAAAAAATCAGAATTCCTTTTATGTTTTATATGCCAGTCTTAACATTGGGAACCTTGCTCATATTGTCCCTAATCTCCTTACACTTTGGCATATGGATATTTTTATTGCCATTTGATAGATGTAGATGAATCGGGATAGTTATTCAGGAGCATGACTTTTTGTCCTATGGATACAACTCATAAATTCATAAATTATTCTCTTATTCCACATAGGGTAGTAGTCTACTAAAACATTTTTTTTTTCCTTAAGACTGGTATTCCTATAATAGAACTGTAAATGTCATAGCAAAAAAAAAAAGTAGGTAAAGAAGAAATAACAGCATCCTCATTATTTGAATTGTCCAGTTGAAAAAGTTTTAAGTGCAGAAAGTCTTTTTTGAACTTACAAATACTAACACCAATAAAACCTGTATACCAAACCATTAAATAATAATAATTATCCTTAGAAATATGTTTCAAAGTAGGAACATGAAGGGAATTTCTTTAAGTTTCAAATTTTAATTAAAATAGAATTTTTAGCCCCAAAATAGTCATCCGGCAGAAAGGGAGGCCCACTGGTCTTGAGGAAGAGTGATGGGCTGTCTAATCATGTAAGATGGGGTTAATGTTTTGAGATGACATTTAATAAAAAGACCCTGAGAAGACTCATGAGAACTATCAGTGGAATGTCAGGAAGCAACAAGGGACATTCAGAAAGTGACTTGCGATAATAAGTGCACAAGGCAGGTTACTGATGGCATAGTGAAACTTGGTTGAGCAAATCACCTGTCAGTCTGGAGTGGACTTTTAGTGAAAGCCTGTGCCTCAGCCCTCAGTAAACTATAATAATTACCCTGAGTAACCCTGAAGATTTAAGTATTATACTTTAACTCCAAAGGGTTTGTCTTGGTGTAAAAAGATTTTTATGTAATTATATTCATATTGCTGTATAACCATATGTACCATTATCTCAGAGTATTTAAATGTTTACACATTAGTTAAAAATATTCATTCAATAAGTGTTTTCTGAGTGTTCATCAATAAGTATTCTTGGATGGAGAGACCATCAGGAGATGCAAGAATGGGGCTAATGTCAGGGTATAATGCTGAGGACAGAATGAAATACGGACAGCTCATTCATCAAGGTGAGTGTTAGGCACTCTCTTCCTGTTCAGCCATGGTGGTCTCCTTGCTATTTTTATGACAAGAGGTGTGGCCTCCTTAGTATTTGTTCCTTCCACCTAGAATGCTTACCCCACAAGTCTGTATGGCTTGCACTCTCATCCACATTAAATATATGCTCAACTGTCACTTTCTTAGGCCAGCAGTGATCATTTTATTTAAATTATATCCTTAGTCTGACCAGCTATTACTCTTCCCCAACTCTCTTCTGGGTTTTATTTTTCTTCCCAGCACTTATGACCTACTAATCTACTATATAATTTATTTATTTCTTTGGTGTTCCTGGATTCTCCTTCTAGAATATAACCTCTGGGAATGGGGTGGGTGGGGAAAAGAAAGAGCAGAGACAGAGTGAGAGAGTGAGTGAGAGAGAGAAAGAGAGGGGGGAGGGGGGAATGTGAAGGCAAAAGACAGAGAGGCATGGCCAGACCACGCAGAGCCTAGAGAGCTTTTGTCCAGACTGTGGTGTTTAGTCTTTATGACACAGGAATCCTTTGGAGGGTTTTAAACAAAGCAGCATATAATCTGAATTATAATGGAATAGGATCACTCTGGTTATGCTGAGAACCTCCATACAGAGGTAAGAGTGAGGGCAGGGGCACTGGTTTGGAGGCTGTTGCAAGCAAGACGTGGTGTGGCTTAAACTATTACAGTGATGGTGAAAATGGATGCATTTGCGAGAAGAGCCAACAAAATATGCTGATGGTTGGGATATGGAAAGAAAGGTAGGAAGGGAGAATAGAGGAACTGTAATTTGTGCGTGAATTCCTGGCAGGATTTGTTGCCAGTAACGAGATGGGGAAGTCTGAGAAAGCAGTGCTTATTATGTCTTTGGGTTGGTTCCATGTATGTATCATTGTTTTAAAAACCAAATCTGTGGTATTCTGAATTTGATTATGATTCATAGTAAGACATTTTGAAAGTACCCAGGGATTTTGAAGCTAAAGAACTATGATCTGTGAGATTAAAAAAAAAAAAAAAAAAAAAAAAAAAACCACCTACATGTATAAAAGTGTTATAAGTATGTGAAAGGCAGCAAGAAAAAAAAAAGAGGTAAATTTTGTCATTGATGAGCATTTAAAGATTTGAATACTGAAAAAGAATGGAGGAATGCTTGAATATATAAGTAAGGACTAAAAAATAGATTCATATATAATGATAAGAGCATTTCTCCATATATACTTACCCAGCAAACTGAATTTCCATTTTAGTCAAATGAACTGAAGGATATAATGCCAATTAATTACTTTCCTGTGCATTCCCTAAGTCTTTTCCTTAACATCTACATATTTCATTTTTAGACAATTTCTAAGGCTTTTTTAAAAAAGTATAAGACTAATATATTCTGGGGATGTGGTCGTAGCTCAGTGGAAGAGCACTTACCTAACATGTGTGAGGCACTGGGTTTGAACCTCAATACCACATGAAGAAAAAAATGATAATAACAGATAAAATAAAGGTATTGTGTTCATCTATAACTTAAAAAAAAAGACTAGTATATTCTGCTGTTGTTTTTCTGCGTATAAACTTCAGAGAAAAATAGCAAAAGTTGAGTAAGGAAAAAATTTGATGAAAACTACTATCATATTTTCCTTTTTAATAGGTTATAAAGCATTATGGCAAGACTTATAATTTTAGCAGGACTTTAAATAATTCCATTAAAAGGAAGAGAAAGGGAATGTGGGGTGAGGGATCCTCAAGACTATCAGTCAGCTTGGTGAGTCACTAGAATAATTCACAAAATTTGCTATAATCATAGTTATGGTGTAATAGGGCCAGGACGCAAGTTAAGATCAGTAAAGGGAAAAGGAACATAGGGTAAAGTCCAGGAAAACCAGACACAAGCTTCCAGGTGTTCTCTCCTAGTGGAGTCACACAGCTTGTGATGAGATTCTTGCCAGCCTAGAAAGCTCACCTGAACCTTGATGTCCATATCTGTTGTTGGAATTCAGTCGTGTGGGCATGAAACACCTGTGTGATTGACTTCAGCTGCTCAGAATATATTCCTGCTAGAGCAAAGATTCACCAAAAATGTTGCTAGCATAAATGTCTGATCAAAGTCATACCACTTGACCCAAAGCCTCAGGCATAAAGAAAAAAAAAAAATCTCTTTGTCAGGCAGAATATTCTAGGGCTCAGTGCTCATCTGCCAGGAGCTGGCCCAGGGCCAGTCCTAAAGACAAGCTTCTTTTGGGAAAGTGTAGCTTTTGAGCCTCTTGGGCCTGCTGAGTTAACCCTTTCCTACATAGCAGGATAGGCACTGAACATGGGATTAGTGCTTTTAAGACATGTTATTGTTACAGGATTATTATAGAATAAACTGATAAATCCTCATTCTGGAAGACATGATAAAAGGCTATACCCAAAATATGCATCATTTCAAAAAGGGTCTAGCTAAATTCATAAATGATCAAGTAAGAGTAGATTATATAAGAGGTTAGACATGTTTTGTGGTATTTCTACTGAAAAATCTATAATAGATATTATGACTCACCCACAGGACTTTGCAAATACAAGCTAGAAGAAACAGAAAAACTGACTTGAAAGTATATGTGGTATTGACCCGATTCAAGAAAGAAGCCAAAAGCAGGGGGATGGGGTTGTGGCTCAGTGGTTGAGCGCTCGCCTAGCACACGTGAGGCCCTGGGTTCGATCCTCAGCACCACATATAAATAAATAAATAGAAAACAAAGATATTATGTTCAACTACAACTAAAAAATAAATATTTTAAAAAAAGAAGCCAAAGGAGAAAAGACAGCCCAGAAGTTGATGTTGAATTCTAGAACATAGTCTCAGGAGTCTGTCTTTAAAATGCAGAGTAATATTGCTTTGAGGGAAAAATGAAAACATTCTGGTAAGAAAATTAGATGCAGAAGAAGCAAGACAGAGAAGGTGATTTCCAAATAATCAGTTTGAGAAAATATAGTGAAGAAATCAGTTTTGAATAGAAGGTGAACTTAGTTTTAGATGAGGGATGAGCACTGTGAGCAATAAGTTATCAGGAATCAGGTGGAAGTGACCATGAGAGGTGCACAGTCAGGATACTTCCATGTGAAGCGCTGCAGCCGCACATTTGTGGGAAGTCCCAGGACGTAGGTACTGGAGGAGACTCATGGAAACACAGCAAGTGAGGCATAGTGGTGAAAATTTTGACCCTGAAATCAGATCTGGAGTCAAATACAAACCTGACCACACATAGAGTGTCACTGGCTAAATTATGTAACCATTCTAAATGTCACTTGCCTCATCCGTTGAAGACGAAACAGATGTCAGAATTAAACCTGGTAACGAAATTAGCATGCTTTGCACAGTACAACCAATGACTATCTTAGAACGAAGCATAAGAATAATTTTCCAGAGAGTTGTTAGGAGAATATGGTATCCCTGAAATTGAAAGTCTTCAACGTGTTGAAGAAGAGGAAATATACTTTAGGATATCATAGGTAGTCAGCATTTGGGAGAGTGAGTGCCAAGAAAGGGTCACTGGGTTTCTCTAAGGTGTTTTTGAAAGAGTTCTTGGCTTGAGTAGCTTTAATTAGTGCATCAATCAGGATTTCCAGAGAAAAAACCAATAAGAGATCTCTTTCCCTGTCTATCTATTTATATCTGTATCTATATCTACCTATCTAATCTATCTAGAAAGAATGTTATCATGGGTATTGATTTATGCTATTATGAGGCTCAGAGATCCCAACATTAGCTGCCATCTGCAAGCTGGAGACTCAGGAAAGTTGGCAGTGTAGTACCACCCTGAGTCCTAAGACCTGAGACCAGGAAAGCTGATGATGTAAGTCCCAGTGGGAGAATAGGAGACCAATGTCCCAGCTCAAGCCCTCAGGCAGTGTGTTGGGGGATATTCTGCCTTTTTGTTGTATTCAGGTCCTCAAAGGATTGGAAAAGTCCTAGGGACATTGGGGAGAGAAGTCTACTTTATTCAGTTTACTGACTGAAATGCTAATCCCTTCTAGAAGCCTCTTTACCTACATTTCCAGAAACAACATTTGACTACATATCCTGCACCTCATGACCCAGACAAGTCCACACATAAAGTGAACTATCACATAACTAGTAAGAAATAAAGTCATTTACCTCCAACTCAAAGGGGAAAAGTTAGTGATACAGAATGAAAGAGAGTATTGTACACAAACTGAAGGAGTTACATCAGCTGAAAATGAATGTCTCTTGTCATTTTCAGGAAGTGGATGTTTTTCCATTAAGCACCAAATTTTCAAAAGTTACATTTAAATCCCAAAGAAACTTTTACATTTCAAAAGGACTGATGTTTCTACATTTAGGATGTTTCCCTAACTGTGTAAGCACATATATATCATTATATTGTGTATCAGTAAGCTTTATCTACAAACTTTGGTTGGTGAAGAAATTGTATTCATTTTAAAGACTTCCTTTTCCCCCAGATGTATTCAGTCACTTAGAATTCTTAGCTTGAAAGTTATTAATGTGCAGTTGAGCAGGAAGGAGAAACTTCTTGTCATCAAATACTTTATGTTTATCAAAATATTTGGTATTTTTAGACTCTGGAAGAGACTGCAAGGTAGTCCATTAACAATGCATTGTACCTATTTGGGGAATGAAGGTCTCTGGGTGAGTTTTGTGAGCACTTCCTTGGGAGTCATGGTGCCCTCTCTCCCTGTTGGCCTGACCTTGCCTTTCTCATTGACAAGATGATGATGACTGCTACTGTTTCTTGAACTCTTTCTAAATCCTGGCACCCTTTTAATGCTTTAAATATATCAGCTAATTTAAGCCTCATGAAACCTGCAAAGAAGGGTTTTATCCATTTTACAGAGGGAGGAAAACAGGAACATAGCTGAAGATGCAGTGGTGCTAGAGTTCAAACCCAGGAAGTCTGGTTCCAGCTTACACCTTTAGCCACTAATCATGTTCTGAGGTGAATCATAACTAGCATTTTTAAAAAAATTTTTATTTTTTATTAGTTGCTCGAGACAATACAATGATCATGACATATCATACATTTGATTCAAATGGGGTATGAATTCATAACTAGCATTTTTTGATCATCATAAAGTGACACATGCTTTATAGGTGTTATTTAATATTCCAACCAGTCTATAAGAGAAATACCTAATTTTTATTTAATTTTAAATGAAGAAAGAGGTTTAGACAGTTTGTCCAGCTCTTTTCTTCATGAATCTGTATCAGGAATAAAGTTTTACTTCACTTTCCATGAGTATTTCATGGTGTAGTTTAACTGGTATTTGAAATTCTGTAAGGTTGAGATTTAGCTTTTCACATCAATTATACTTATTCTTTTCTTTTTTTTTTTTCTGGACTTTTTAGCCAGTAAACCACAAAAGTGCATTTTCATAGTTAAAACTATTGCTGAGAAAGCTATAACTGGCCCTTGGGACTCTTTCAAGAAAAACTTTGGTTACTTTCCATTGGAGAAATTTTGTAAAAGAAAAAAAAAGGATTGTGAATTTCCTCCTGGGGCCAGGAACAATAGGTTAAGAACATTGCTTTGGATGGAGGGAAATGCTTATTCATCTATATTGTCAGACAGTAGTACAAGCACTGCAGTTTTTACAAAAATCTCAGAAACACAATTTCTTCTATATTTATCCTATAGTTATTTAGAATAATTTAGGATAATTTCCTTGTTCATATCCTCAATTCCTAGCATAGTTTCTGGATTGAATAGCTGCTCGATATATAGTAGAACCAACTGATATTTGCAAGAATTTCTAATTTCCAGCATGGTTAGGGACTTAATGTTTCATTTTAGGGTAATAGTGCACTGAAAAACATGACATGCATCAATTACTATCTTTTAAAGATTCAGGTAAAGAAGTAGCAGATGATGTTTGGTTGGTAAAGTGCTACATACAATAGAATCTACTTATAGCTTCTCAGAAAGTATAATCCTTTCACTTTCCCTTTTAGCCTCTTTGTAAGCAAAATTAAGTGCCCTGCTAGTCTCATCAGAGTCTTCATACCTCCCACCTCTGCCCTCCTTTCTCTTTGCCACCATGAAAATGATTAGGATTTCACTTTCTTTCTGCATTTTTAAATGCTAACCTCTCTTTCAAAAGCTGGATCTTAATGGTTCTTAGTTTTGTAGTCATGTGTACCAGGCAAACCTCTACTATTAATTATGCATTCAGTTTGATAGCCACTGAAGTACTCACTCAAGTGGTCACTGGCAAATAGGGATGGAGCTTTCAAATTGATAGCAGAAAATCTTTGTGGCCATTTCAAACATAATTTAGAAGTGTTATTCTTCTCATATAAGGAAGTTGTAAAATTACCATTGTTGGTGTAGGAAAGTAAGTGGGCTTCATGTTATGTTATAAGAAAATGTATCTCTGTGAAAACCTTCCAGGGGGCAATTATAGATATGTTCTTTGCACCGAGCTGCACTTACCTTAAAACCTAACCAAATGTTTCTCTGATGTTGTGTGTGAAGGTGGTGAGCATCATTATTACTCACAGTGTGGTTTTGCTGTGTGGGCTCAGAGTTATAATTACTCCTTCAGTACTGTGTGTGAATTCTAGAGAGTTCCATATGCTATCATTTCATATTGTGGATTTTTGTTTAGAAATGACTTTTGGGAGGTATTTTTCATTTCACCCTTAAGTAAGGAAACAATAATCCCTCAGTAAAAGGAAGTTTCACTTTGATTAAGAGCTCTTGGTTTTTAAGTTTTTCTTTTTTTGTCTGAGTCCACAGGCTTTACCCATCAGGGAATATAGTTTTAGGGAATGACTGCATGGTATTCAAACCATATGTTTTCTTAGGATTTGACATATTTAAAGGTAAGATTAGATTTATTTCACTACAAAAATTTGTCAAAAACATAGAAGGTTTGATATATGATAGAAGTATCATATTTTGATACTGAGGAAAAAGTTTTCTTTTCCAAAAAATTATTTTAATCATGCATCTAATAAAATTGAAATAGGAAAGTGAGGGAACTTAAAAAATATGTATATTCCATTAATTAAAATATATGGAAATGGTGTCAAGTAGAACATGTAAGGGAGCAAGGTGTTTCCCAAGCATTGATACACAATATAATGATATATCACACGAAAATAGATTTTTCTGAGGGTTAAAGGTGTGATTTTGACCAGTCGAGTTGACCCAGGTCCAAGGTCCTTCCTGTTATCTTTGTCCTGATTTATTCCTCTTCACCAGGAAAGCGTATGATAATTTTACTTCCTTTGTCAATTTCCTATGAACTCAGAAATATTTCTCAATCTGCTTGGTAGTTGTATTTATGGTAAACAGATATGCTGACATTGGAGTTACACTGTTAGCATTCTAGAATGTTAGAATGTCAGTGTGTGTGTGTGTGTGTGTGTGTGTGTGTATGGGAGAGAGTTGATTAGCATTAGATAGCAGCTCACCTCCCAGAATAATCAGCTGAGATACTGATGACATAGACAGCCAAGGCTAGATGATTCTAGACTGAGGTTATCCCATCACCTCTGGCAGTGACAGCAGATGTCCCCTGAGTATTCATGAATCCTTTCTATTGTAAAGTATATTACTGGGAAACAGCTTTACAGCCAGAGATTGTGTTTCCCAGCTACTATGGTATCACTGAGACTTTCTTTTAAAAGAATACAGTAAGAAGCAGTTCCTCTTGTGCATCAGGAATCACTGGTCTTCAGAAGCATTCAAACTCAGTTCATAGCTTTTTAAATCTGTTATTCATTTAGTTGGGGCCATCTCCTCACACCAGCACTTGAAAAATGTTAAGGATCATATGCTTTCCTTTCTAGTGAGTGATGAGCTTACTGTGAATGATGAGTTGAAGAGTTGGGATCACTGTGTTCCAATTTCAGCTAAGTTTCTAACAAGCAGCATGACCTCACCCTAGTCAGTTAACAACTCTGGTTCTCAATATTTGCCTATAAAGTCAGAAGATTTAGTTTCTTTCAAATAAAATGCTTTTGGGGTAGGTTAGTATGAACTTATATGTCTGGAACTTCTCTTCTACTAAAAAATAAATATTTATTGCACCTTTATTCCATGTTGAATTTTAGGCTGAGTGTATCACAGGCATTCAGTCACCCCATGAAGAAGTTACCATTTTATGGATGAGACAATGGAGGCTTTGAGAGTGGAAGTCAGTTGATCAAAGCTAGCAGACAGCTGAACTGCGATTTATCCTTAGGTCTGCCCAACTCCTCACTCCATACCGTTAATCATTATGCTGTGCTCCTTAGATTTGGCACGTACAAGGGTTTTTAATCTATCTTAATTTGGGATATGTTTTACTTTCTATGGGGTGATTTTTCTCTTCCATCCTTATACTTTCTATATTTTCTAAAGCCTGAGGAATTGAAAGAACTTTTGTACTACCATGTGTTTCATTCTATAAGCAGTCTCAGACGATTTGGAAACTAACATCTTTTTTTGAAACTTGATGTACTAGTTTAGGGTTCAGTTCTTTCCCTCTCGGCCTACTCTTTCTGTACTTTCTTTGTTTAAAGATGGCAAAAATGGAACTTCTAATGTTGTTGAAAGTTCTTAACAATTTGTTTGGTTAAAGGAAAGAAACTTGGCTTAGTATTTAGGGGATTCAGGGTCTAATTCAGCCTTTGAAGTTTATTCTATTGGAACATACAATACTGTTTTGCCACGTTTTTAGATTATTGTAAAGTAAAAGATCAAATATGTGACAAGCATTTAGAAGCAGAGAAACAAAATTTTCTCTGTCTGTCAGCAATCACAATATCTGTATGGATTACTGAAATCAGAATTAAAGCAAAATAATTTGGAGCTTTTTGTGGCATTATGAAGATCTACTTAAGACAATTATAATTCGTTTGACTTGGTCTAACTTGGACTAATGTACATACATGTAGGCATCCAGGTAGAAGGATGGTCAAATTACTGTCTGAATGTATTGTCTTATAGTAACAGTGATTCTTAAGTGAATATCCATTGATTAAGTGAAAACTTAGTCATATTTTACTAAGATGTATACAGTAAGATAAAAAGTGGGAAGGATAACTGGATTATGAAAGTGTACGAAAGTGAAGGGGAAGAGGGAAGAGTGATTTTCAGAGAAATGAGGCTCAATAAGGTCATTGAGAAACAGCCTAAGGCATGAATTCTGGATAACTATGTGTTAATAGAGTCAGCTGCTGAGTGTAGCTGGTGGTTTTACAGTATGGAAATGCCCCTTCATGAATTAGGGGCATTCAACACAGTGAACTAAGGAGTGTGTAGCTTGAAAGATTGTCCATGGCATCTCAAAGTTCAGTCTCATTTCTCCCAGGCTCCATGTGTGGGAGAGAGGAATGGTAGGTAGAATGGGAGGTTTGGGATTGGTCTTTCTGGTATACTCCATTGTCTTCAGCATCGATTGTTTCTCTGAACCTTTTCAGAGTCTCCCAAAGTTTCTTCAGACACTATACTCAACAATTTTTGCCATGTTCGTATACTTTCTTTTCTTATTTTTAAACTCGAATGTATTTTACTTTTTATTTGTTCTATTTAGTTATGTATGATAGTAGAATGTATTTCGACACATATATTTATGGAGTATAACTTCTCATTATATATGATATAGAATTAACATTGGTCATTTAATCATATATGTGCATAGGAAAGTCATGTCTGATTCATTTTGTCTTTCCTGTTCCCATTCCCCCTCCCCTTCTTTCATTCCATTTTGTCTAATACAAAGTACTTCTATTCTTCCCTATGGACCCCCGCCCCACATTGCAAATTAGCATCTGCATATCAGAGAATACATTCGCATCCATTTACCAGCAAATGCCATTATTCTGTTCTTCTTTATGACTAATATTCTGTTGTATATCTATATCACATTCTCTTTACCCATTCATCTGTTGAAGAGTACCCAGGTTGGTTCCATAAACTTGAATATATTTTAAACACAAACTTTATATTTTTGTTATAATCTCAACTTTCATATGTTAGTTATAGTTTTTCTTAATGCACACTGAAATAAGTACATAAAATTAGCATAAAACCTGCCTATTTGGGTTCTCTTAAAATTATCTTGAGAAATGCGCTTTTCATTTAATTTTAGCTCTTCTCTTTATAGATTGGGTAGACAGAGAACCTACAGTGAATGATCAAAGGGGAAGTTCAAAGACTGGAAATAGGGGATTTGGAGTAGAATTTTCTAGACAAATGTAAAATGATGGATGGGAAGAACTATGTTTCCCTGTAGGTTATCAGCCTAAAGCAAATTTGGATTAGACTTACATTTAATTTTTCTTTCTTTTTTAAAACATAAAGACCAAAAAATCTACTGAGTAGTGTGTAGGCTACTTAAATTTTTAGACTTTGTGTTTTCTCCCATTAATTTCTTGGCAGAAATTTTGTCTGGAAAATTTCAAACTTGCCTTGGCTTCAAGTAGAGGGGAACAGGATTTACAAGATTTCTTCTTGTTCATGTTAGTGATGAGATATACTCACTAGCTCCTAAACCCAAGAGTTTAGTTCTGAGCCAGCATCTGTGAGTTACCTTTTATATGCCAGATTCAGTACTGAGCCCCATGATGCACAGAGGAAGCCATGGCTCCTGCCCTCTGGAAGGCCAGACATGTGAACAGCTGAAATAGTCCAGTGTGATGCGGTATGTGCCAGATCCAGGAGAAACCAACTCCTTGTGTAGATCAACAAAGGCTGTAATAGCTGGGAGAGCAGGAGGGCCTGGGCGCACTGAGGCAACATACAATTGGTGGCAGGGTCCTTCCTTTCTCCTTAGGTAATCTCCATAGGTGAGTGTTATTCAGAATTTCTGTGGGTTCTGTATTGGCCCACATGATATTCCCAGGAGCCATTAATGTTTTGAATATACAATAACTTGCAGCCTTGCTTCTCTGCCACTTTCACATGAATTTGAAACAAAAACTAGGGAGCCTTAAAAAATAGTTGGCATATTGAGATGGCATCATTTCCAAAACAATATCTGAATGAGATTCTGTGCTTCAGGGTCAACTCTTCTTGTTTAAATATACTCAGGCCTACTCTATGTAACTGGAAGCAATGTGACTGGGATTATAGGGTGAGTTTTGTCAGGTTAGACAAGTTGTCTTTACAGTGTAAAGAACTCTTTAGAGCAGCCCTCACTATCTGAATGACTCCATGTCTGGGTAGCAGGGTGGTATGTGCAGGGTGGGAGAAACAGAATAAAGCAAATCAACCTTTGCCAGTTTAGGGAATGTTTGTACAGAATCTGAGGTAGCAAAATTCTGGTCTCCACTTACCTTCTTACCCTCCCTATAACCTGAGCCCCTCTCCCCTCTCCCCCTGCATCACAGTTACAAACCAATAGTTGAGAGAACTTCAGTTGCTTCAAATACTTACAGGGGCCAATTAAAGGGAACCTTCCAGACTCTTCTGGGTGCCTAAATACCTACTATGCTAATTACATTGATGCCAGCTTCCAGTCTTTGACTTTTGGGGATTTTATAAATATACAGGCTTTCCTTTTTCTTTTTCTAAATCACTGGCAGGACTTTTTTTTTCTTTTTCTTTTTTTCCTGAAAGGAGCAAGAAATAATCCCCTGAGGAGATTGAGCACTACTTCAGACCTAGCCACTTCAGACCTTGCCCCTCCTCAGGCATAACCTTAGAGGACTATTTCTTTTGGCCAGGTCTCTGACCTTGAAGGATCCACCCAGCTGCCTTGAAGCTTTGGGTGCTAGACATAATATTGGCAGAATCCAAGAGTTATTTCTGTTTTATGTGTTTTATTTAGCATGACTGTATTAACTTTTTTTAATTCACCAGACGTTCTGCTCTAAAATACGGAATGCTTCCCCCAAACCACTGCTGTTGAGTTTTCTTATACATATATTTATAGTCTAAAGCACATTTAAGAATATAGAGACTCTTAGAATAAGGTAGCACACACAAGGGATGCCATATTGCCTTTCTCTTGGAGTCAGGACAGGTCGAGAATGTGGATTGACCTTCAGTGTGTGTTACATTTCAGTTTTTTCTCTTGAATGTGATGAGGCAGTTTTTCCTTGAAAAAATAGTTTGTGTTCAGCTTGGGAGGTGGATTTTTCACTGTCGGTTTTTCCCTTTAATAATTGAAAACCACTGTTCATTATTTACATAAAACTGTCTTTTCCTGGTCTGCTTTCTATAACCTTTCCCCTCTTAAGAATTTTAAGAATTCCCTGACTTTCCTCTGGGGGATTTTATGCCTGCTTTATCCCAGATGTGGACATAGACTATGCCGAGGGTTTTTTTAATTTAATTTTATTTATTTTATTTTTTGTGTGTGTGCCTACATTTGAAAGACGTTCTTTTAACCAGTGTACAAATCTACCACTGAAAAAAGGGGATTTTAAGAAAGTGAAGTAGTTGAGAAAATATGTGAACTTGGTTTAAATTTTTGATTTACTGAATGACTCCCAACATCTTGTAGGCAAAATGAAAAAATAGACCATAATTTCAGATAATAAAGGGAAAACACACATGTTTTCAGCATTTTAATTCCTAGATTTTATTTTCTGAATGAAGGCATGTCAGTTTCTAGTCCAGGCAGCCCTGTGTCTGGTCTTCAGGATGGGTTGGCTGATGTCAGCCAGGGAATGCATGAGCTTGGCTGATGTTCATACTCTCTTTGTCCTCTCTGTCTCCACCTTCTGTTCACACAAAGAGAATCTGTAGCCACACTCATGGTATTTTGTCTGCTTACATGTGCATAGATGTCTTGTCCTTAATCCCTGGTTCAGAATGTAAAATGCTAGGAAGACAGAAGTTAGAGTGAAGGAGCCTGTATTAAGAAATACAGGATTTTCTGTTTTTTCATAATGTGTGCTCAGATTCCTAGCTGACAGTTCACCCTCAGCTTTTGGTTATTGTGGTTTATGTATTAATGTCTAAAAAATACCATAAAATCTAAACTTCTCTGCATTTGAGAAACAATGTCAAGGTTTGTTCTTTCCCTACTTGAACAAACATACTGTTTATCTAGTATATTTCTTCCTAATTCATATTTTTGTTGTATTTAAAAAATAAAAATTTGTAAGTTTTGATTTTAATTCTTTTCCTAGTAAGTGAGGTTCCCATCTACCCCCAACCTGTGCCGTGTTCCTTTGAGTGACATATGCTCTTCTTTATTTTCTCATGTAGGATCTTTCGAAGATGGTTTGGCTGCCTTGGAGGTTTGGAGATCTGATGCCACAATGAGGACTCATACACGGGGGGCCCCCAGTGTGTTTTTCATATATTTGCTTTGCCTCGTGTCAGCGTACATCACTGACGAGAACCCAAAAGTCATGATCCCCTTCACCAATGCCAACTACGACAGCCACCCAATGCTGTACTTCTCTAGGGCAGAGGTGGCTGAGCTCCAGCTCAGGGCTGCAAGCTCACATGAGCACATTGCGGCCCGGCTAAGAGAGGCTGTGCACACTATGCTGTCCAGCCCCTTGGAATACCTCCCTCCCTGGGATCCCAAGGACTACAGTGCCCGCTGGAATGAAATTTATGGAAACAACTTGGGCGCCTTGGCAATGTTCTGCGTGCTGTATCCTGAGAACATTGAAGCCCGTGACATGGCCAAAGACTACATGGAGAGGATGGCAGCGCAGCCTAGTTGGTAGATTTTTGTCTTTTTCTTCCTTTTCTATTAACTGCAATTTAAAGAAATGAATCCATCAGTGAAATCTCAGAGACCAGATTTTCGTGTGTTCATGTGTGTGTGTGTGTGTGTGTGTGTGTGTAGGAGGAGTTCTTGTTACTTGTGTTGCCTGTGGCTTATGAGCGGCCTGTTTCAAAAAACACAGTTACCATACCATGTTTCAAGTAAGAAGGAAAATGTTTAGATGCAAATTAACCAAAGAAAAAAGTAATTTGCTGCTTGGGGCATACAGTGTCGGGTTGATTGTTGAGAATTCTTTCTCCTTTGTGCAATCTGCATGTACAGTCATGTATCACTTAACAACAGGGATGTGTTCTGAGAAATGCACCATTAAGTGGTTTTGGCATTATACAGACATCAAAAGGTGTACTTACACATACCTACATAATATACCTATTGCACACCTGAGCTATTTGGTACATGTGTTTAGTGTATATGTGTGGTGTATACAAATACATACATACATATACTCCAGTCCCTTGGAGTACTTCCCTCCCTAGAACTCCAAGGACTACATGCCTACTGGAATGAAGTTTATAGAAACATTTGGGGGCCTTGTACACATACACATGCCATATATGTGTGTGTGTGTGTATGTGTGTATATATACATATATATGTATAAAATGAAATTATATATTTATATGTAAATATACACATTATATATATGTGTATGTGATCATATATATAGAATGTGTATATGTATATATAAATATATAACTACATTTTATATACATATGTATATGTATATGAACATTAGTAGGGTTTTTTTGTTTGTTTGTTTCTATTTCGGTATTAGGCTTTGATTGATCTCTCCCTGTGATTTAAACTTTTGGCTAGCAAGAAATTTCAGCCAATTAGGACTTATATGCATTTTATGACAATAAATAGCTACAAGTCAGTATGATGGATTACTAACAATTTAAAATAATATTCTATCCAGTAAACAACCAGACTGTCCAAACCTTTTGGAAAATCAGTGTTATAGTATAATTGTGTGAAGAATTCTAACTATGTAATAGTTTACTTTTAGAGGTTTACAATTCAAGAACAAGCTTCAAATATCTTTTGATTAGCTTGAATTCATTTTATTTGTTTATAATTAATGTTTCCATCTGCTTCCAGAAAGATACAGGCTGAATTGACTAAACTAGGCATTCTGTAGTTATTTTTAGTGATACTGAGTTTTAATATTCATTCATGATTCAGTTGCACTAAAAAGATTTATATGATATAAGAAATATCCTTTGAAAATTACAGAAGATGCTACTTGTAATAGGGATGATGAGGGCGCATTTTTAAATGCTTAGAAAAATCAATGAATGCAAGTAATTTTGTGATGAATTGCATCTTTCATAAATTATATTTTGTATATCACAGAGGTGAAGAATAGTGATTTGTGAGTTTAATAAGTATCTAAAATTTCTTATTGAAAAAAATTATGGAAGAGTTGTCATTAAATCCATATGAGAACTGAATTTTTTAGCATTATTGTTACGTATATATACTAATTTCGAAGCTTACAATATTTTAGGATGAGAAGAATCTTTTATTGTTGTTGTTGTTATTACAGAGCCTAGCCATGTATGTGGCAGTTTCTAGTTTTGAGTCACATTAGCTGATCTTATTCTTGATACCAAGAGATAAAAGATAGATGGAAAATGTATCTGGTATTTGAACTATAAGATTATATTATTTAGTGTTGCAATAACTCACTTGACATTCATGCAGTTCATTAAAATGGCAACCATGTTTATCTTGTTTAGGGAAAAAAAACCCTTTAATGTTTACAAGGGTATTTTTTCTTTTAAAGTCCTTTTTATTTCAGATAATTGAATTCTGACAGATTAAGATATTGATGAAAATGTCCCATAGACATTACTGTAAAAAATTGCCTATTTTGGGATGGGGATATAGATCAGTTGGTAGAGTGCTTGCCTTGAATGCACAAGGCCCTGGTTTGTATCTCTAGCACCACAAAAAAATAAACAAATAAATAAATAAAATCATCTATTTCACCTCAGAAAAGACTTAACATTGTGAAGTGCCTTTTCTAGTGGATATACTTTTAACATAAATACAATAACATAGAGAATTATACAAGACTAGTATGATTTTATCATTAAAATACAAAACATTCAGATGTATTAATATGAACGAATATTGTTATTTTAGAGGATTAGATATCTTCTTTGATTGAAAGAAGGAAAATAGGTAACTTCAGGAAAATTTTTAATTTTCACATAATTTCTACAGGTTCAGATTTACTGGTCATTGGAGATGTATGGAAATTGATAAAAGGATGAATACTTTATTAATGGTAGTATTGATAAAAATAGGTATAATTCTATGCCATTCTCTATAGCCAACAACCAATCTATGACTTAATGGATCTGAAGTTGACTCTTTTGATCTCATGAAGCTGAAGGATAGAAACTAAGGGTATGCCTTTACAACTAGTTTCTAATTCCAAAAGTGATCAGTAATAGTATTATTCAAATAATAGTATTTGAACATTTCAAATTGTGCATTTTAATGATTTTATGAAAATTTCAGCTTTTTAAAAACTGAAGAAGGTTTTAACAACTTTTTAAAATGGATTTTTAAAAAAATCCATTGACTGGATTGTCCTCATTGACTTATTCATTAAATCAACAAACATTTACTGGGCATTTACTTTGTGTTGTACACTGTTGAACGCTAGGGATTTAAAGATGAAGAAATGGCTTAGTAATTTTATAATTTGCATCCAGCAGAGGGATGGATGGATACCCAAAGCATTGGATATTAGAAGTATTTCTTCTTCTCAGAATGAAGTGTAAGGATTATTTAGTGAGGGGTTTCTTTAGTTTTCATCAATGATTGACTTAAACAGTGGTATCCTGTTTCACTCTAGTGCAGTGGGAAAGTACCCACTTGGAATAATCCTCTGGGCCTATGTGTAAATTCTATCTCCCCACTCTTGATCTGTGTTACATCAGATTAATTTTCTTAGTTTGAGCATTAGTGTCTTTCCCCCACTTTTTTGATACAGGAGATTGAACCCAGGGGCACTTAACCACTGAGTTACATCCCTTCCCCTTTTTATTTATTATTTTGAGACACAGTCTAAATTGTTCAGGGCCTCGATAAATTATTGAGGTTGGTTTTGAACTTGAGATCCTCCTGCTTCAGCCTCCTGAGCTGTTGGGATTATAGGCATGTTCCAGCTGAGCATTAGTATCTTGAGTGATATATAGCTGCTATATCTAACTCCTAAGGTTGTTAGGAGGATTAAGCGAGAGAAAAATAGTGTAAAGTACTCAGCAAAGGTCTTGTAACCTAGAAAGCCTTCAGTAAAAAACAGTGACAGTTATGGTAGTTACTGCTGCTATTATTTTACCTAGTGCTTAGACCCTGTTTGGCTTGCAACTTGGTATGTGTAAGCGCTAAGGAAACAAGTTTTTATTTAGAGACTTTACCACCTGTATTCAAAATGTTCTCAAACTGGATCTGTTTAATTCATACAATTTTCCTTTTGTATTTATTCCGTTAAAGTTTTTAGTGATGCTCCCCTGGGCCTCTTCTTAACGCAACACATTAATGGTAGCACCAGTGAAGAAGGCTCTGGGGAAAGTGACAATGGTATGTCTTTTGTCTGAAAGTGCATATGAGATAAACATGATATAGATTTACTAATGTGGCTCATTTCATTGAGTAGTAAATAAGGAACTTCAAAGTTTACCTCTATAAATAAGTTTAAGAATTTGGGCCATCATGGAAGAAAAGTTAAATGGAAAATACTATATAATTGTACTGTTTCCATCTAATTTACCACAAAGTAGAAAGGGAATCTAAAAGATTGATAAGAATAATGGTGGTGATTGAAAATGGACAGCATGTATTTTAATTGTGTGTGTTTCTGAGTACCCAGACCACTGGGCACCACAGAAAGATGAAGCGTATCTGTGCACTGTGTCTGCCTTCGAAGGACTGCCCACATTCTTTCTCAGAAGATCTCTCCTTTTTTTCTGGTTTCTACTAATCCTCACACATTGTTTCTTTCATTAAAGTAACAGCTTGCGCTTAACTTGGTTCTAAAAATCAGATTTAAAAAAGATAGTCTTTTTAAAAATCCTTTTAAATAAGGATTTTTCCTCTGTAGATCTTGTCTTCCAAAAGGATTTAGATTGCACTTAGATCTGCTTTATCCAAAAGCTCAATTAGAACTTAACATACAACACTTTTAGAAGGCATAATGATCTAAGGTGATAAACCCAGGGCTGGTAACAAGTACACTTAAAGTGAATTCACTCTTTCTATAATATCTCCTAGTCTGTGTAGCCAAGTTCTGTGTATGCCAATTGGCACATGGGGCTTATTTTTAAATGATTGTTTCCTGAATTCTAGTCTTACATGGTTTTAAAAAAAAAAGTCCTAACAGAAATATTGCAAATATGTAAAATCATCTTTCATTTTTTTTCCCCTCAAGAGCTTAAACTTTGAGCTAAGGATATAGCTCAGTTGGTAGAGTGCTTGCTTCGCATGCACAAGGCCCTGGGTTCAATCCCCAGCACCAAAAAAAAAAAAAAAAAAAAAAAAAAAAATGCCCCAAGAGCTTAAACTTTAAGGTAGGAAAATAATAAAAACAGGATTTACAGATTTAAAAGAAATTTTTCAAAAAAATCAGTTTCTAGAGTGAGTTTGTGGAGTACTTTTGTAAAATTTTCATAATATTCCTGTATTTTCATTTGCTTATTTGTGCTTGTTTGTGCATGCTATCCTTCCCTATCTTAAGGAAATGTAAAATACAAAATTCAAATTAAAAGTATCTGAGAAGCCAGGCCTGTTGGCTCATGCCTGAAATCCCAGCAACTGGTGGGGCTGAAGCAGAAGGATCACGAGTTCAAGCCAGCCTCAGCAAAAATGAGGTGCTATGCAACTCAGTGAGACCCTGTTTCTAAATAAAATACAAAATAGGGCTGGAGATGTGGCTCAGTGGTCGAGTGCCTCTGAGTACAAGCCCCAGTACAAAAAAAAAAAAAAAAAAGAAAGAAAGAAAGAAAAAAAGTATCTGAGAAATAAAAGAGGGCGGGTGATTGGGGACATCAACCGGAAAAGGCATAACTCAGTTGCTAAAATATGTCTTACAGACCATGTCAAAAATGGGCCCTGAGGGAGTGTGTGTGTGTGTGTGTGTGTGTGTGTACAGCAACAAAGAAAGTAAAGCTTCCTTAATTTTCAAGTTTGCAGTGTACATGAAATTAAAAAGCAGGTCAGTTACTCTGTAAAAGTATTACTAATCGCAGGGTGCTGTGGTGCATACATGCTTGTAATCTCAGTGGCTCAGGAGGCTGAGGCAGGAGGATCACGAGTTCAAAGCCAGCCTCAGCAAATGCAAGGGACTAAGCAACTCAGTGAGACCCTATCTCTAAATAAAATACAAAATAGGACTGGGGAGGTGGCTCAGTGGTCGAGTACCTCTGAGTTCAATACCTGGTTCCAAAAAAGAACTAATAGTCTTTGCCGGAGGATCCCCAAAGAAATTTCATCTAGGATTTTCATGAAGAACCCTCACCATTCTAATAAACACTGTTACAGTGCATGTGTGATGAATTGCATGAGGGTGTTTTTCACACCACAATGGACTGTTTTGCTTATGTGTATGTCAATGGAGGATGTCTTAAGAAAATTTCATTAACATATACAGGGGTGGTGGGGATGTAGTTCAGTGGTAGAATACTTGCATAGCATGTGTGAGGTTCTGGATTTGTTCCCCAGTACCAGAAAGGGGGGGGGGGAAAAAGCCTGGGAAAGCAGGTTGGGGATGGAGAGGATGAAATTATGGTTTAGCCCAAGCTACTTTTTCTTTTAAGTCTAGCTTAATTCAGTAGAATTTTTTATATATAAGGAAATGAAATAACTTGCATGTTCATCAGGCAGCCTACTGTATATCTCAGCCAAGCTCTTAATATGAACTTGACATCATAACTCCTCAGCATATTCTCACAACAACAAAACCAAAGTCTCATTGAATTATTGGAAAACACCTCAGAGCCTAAATCACTTAAGAAAGATATAATTAAGTTTACCGTATTTCACATAACCAAATAGGACAATGAATGAAAGAGATTTAAGATAGGATTGTATCAAAGGGAATATACTTACGCCTTGGTTGATGGCATAGTTATCCAGTGTGCATTTCCCAGTAGCAGACTTTTCAGGGTTTTCCTCTTAAATTGTAAATGATGGGTTACAGGCCTGGTATAGTGGTCTTTGGAGGCAGATCTATATAGTGCTTTCATCTTGGCTCTGCTATTTTAATTAGCTGTGTGTCTTTTGGGAGGTTCCTTAACCTCTGTAAACCTGTCTCTTCATCTGTAAAATGTGGATGTTACCTCCCTGCTAGGTAATGCACATCACAGCTCTTTAGCATTATGTGCTTGGTACACAGGTTCACAAAGAGTTTATCATTATTACCCGTAAATAGTTGTGAAGATGAACCTTTTTATTTATCTATTTGTGGTGCACAGTACTCCATTTTGCCTACTCTGTCATTTGATGGTGGTGTTTTTTGAAGTATTTGTTGTGAATCATTCTCTCTCCCTTTCCTTATAGTATTTTTTTTTTTTTTTTTTGCTTACTTATCATCTGACAGAAAATAAATCACAGGGGAAAGAAATTACCTCACTCTTGCATTGGAGCCAGTTGGCTACAGGAAATCAGGAGAACTGGTGGGAGAAAGAAAGAAAGTTGAACTTTTGGACAGAGAAGTAATTGTATTTTTTCCCCCTGCAACAGACTATTAAATCTTTGCCTGTAGATTGCAAACTTCTGGATGGTGACATCTGAGGGTGTGTTTGCAAAATAAAATAAAATAATAAAATAAAGAGAGGAAAAAAGAAAAGGCTCTGTCACATTGAAGTGAACCAGCTGGTTTCCCTGCTGTATATACAGAAATGAAGAGTGGGCCCGCCTTCCTCAGCATTGCCTGCCTGCTAGGCTCCAAATGCGTTTCCCTGCAGCTGTTTCTCAGGTCTTTTACTTTTCTAAATTGCAAGTTAAGACTGAGAATCAAAAGCGGGGAGGAAGTAGCTGGGCCCCGACATGTGGAGCCATAGCACCGTGAGTAAAAAGATCAGGTTTTCCTCTCATGACCTTTCAGCGATGGAGGCTTAGTCCAGAATGCACCTGGAATCCATTAAAGTGGACTCCTGGAAACAAATGTGGGGCTGTCAGAAACCCGGCCCCCAATTCCCCTGGCTTTTTCTCATTCATGTTTTTCCTTTCTCTTTCCTCCACACCCTCCTCCCCAATGTTTCTGCCTTTCTTTTTCTCTGTCCCTTTCATTTTGTGACCTAAAGTAAGTTCTCTCCAAGCCTCAGATCCTTGGAACCATGAGGGTAAAATAACTGGTGGCCCAAGCCTTTTACATTGATCAGATTCTTTATAATTTACAGAAATGCATGTGTTAGGAACCTGGCCATTAGGATTTCCTTTCTTGAATCCCATTTCGTAAGCAGGTTGTTGCAGCATTGTTATTTTGTTTTGGACCAGCAGACCTGTCTGTGGCTGAACTAAGCTTGTGGAGAAGAGCTGAGGAGAAGCAAAGTCAGGTGTGCAGGAGAGCTTAGCATCATCTGTCTGAGAGTGCTGTTGAGCAGTCGTGTGTAGAATAGTCACACTCTACCTGGGATACCCAGCTAACCTAAATTCTTGCTGCTTAACTAACTTGAACTCTATAAACTCTTCTCCATCTATTTCAACTTCAAAAGAGGTTAAAGTAGTTCTAATAATACTTTGTCCTATCAATAACTTTTAAGATATTTTCTGACAGCTATTATCACACACAATTAAAAAGAAATCCAAAGTGAATTTTCTTTGTGGAATCTGTTAGGTATTTGATTCTAAGACGCGGTGCCAGCTTGCTCATGCTTGTTAAATGTAACATAGGCTTTCAGAGTATGTCACTAGAGAAGAGGTGTCTGAAGAAGGAGCCAAGGAGTTCCCAGAAAGAAGGTGGAAGTGGACTCCAGACCAGTGAGGTCCTTGCCTTATGTGACAGAAAAGAATTTCAGCACATGTCAGTCAGACACATAGACAGAGGTTTACTTATTTAGGAAAGTTGATAACACATTGAAGGGAGAACATGGCCATGTCAAGAGAGACAGATTTGGGGTGAAGCAAGGGAAACACATTCAAGAGAAAGTGGGGGTTCATGGCTCTTCTTTTAAAGGAAACTTGGTGAGGGCTGGGTATGGGAAGATATGCAGGAATGATATCCATCTGGTGATTGAAAGACAGTTTATGGTGTTCTAGTCAGAGTTTGGGTCCTTAAGCTGATGCATTATCTTTATTATCAGTAGATAGTACTGGAAAGTCCCCTAAATTATAGGTTTCTCAAAATATCAGGTCTCTCTTCACTTAATCTATTTATTAGGGGAGGAATGCTAATTAACAATGCACAAATACATTTATAGATTTTCCAGGAAGTAACAGGCTTGGAAAAGAGACTTGCTTGGGGAGTGACAGGCTTGGAAAACCATGCAGAACTTCTGAATTGAAATTTTATTTCCTTGTCCTTTATGTCTCCTTTCTATCTGTTTTCTAATTTCGTCTATCCTACCTCAAACTGTGCTCAAGGGCCAGAAGAATCCTTGTCCCTCTTTTAATAAGGTGGTACCCCTAACCTCATATTACAAACACAGGTACTATGAATAACGTTCCGCACAGTCCTTGTAATCTGGCTTATAAATTTTTCCAATATAAAAACTTGGCAAACAGCTATTTGGATTTTGTGTGTTCCTTGTCCCATATCTTAAGGGAAAATGTTAGCTGGCCAAGTGCTGCATGTATATCTGTAATCTATTTCAGAGATGTTTCTTCATATATTTTTGAAGTTGGCTTTATTTGTGGGATAAAATAAGTATTCAATTCTAATACCACTTACGATGTGAAGTCTTGCTGAAATTGCATTCTTGCTAATGCTATACAGATATTTAAAACAGCTGACAGTAATAATGGCATGATTGTGTTCAGAGTCTCTTACAAAACTGGGTAGTTCATTTTACCTTGGGTATCTTCAGAATGGCCTTTTACTTTTTCATATTTTCTGCCATATCCATGAAGGGAACCCATTTTAGCCATGACACAGGATCTCTCAACCATCTTCCCTTCTTTCCTTTGTTAAAGTCAGCATACTGGCTTTGGACAGCAGGAGGAGACAGTCAGGGGCCAGATCATTGCTTATCCCACAGGATCCTGTGGTTTAGAACTCTTTGTGTGTATGATGGTCTGGAAGGGATGAATCAGGAAAAGAAAAACTAGTTTTAAGCTTATAATATTAGTCTAGGAGGGAAATGAAGACCATAATTAAGACAGTGAATGAGGAGAAGAAGGAATGAACTTTAACAACATTCAGGAAAAGAAAGTCTAACCACACTTGACTGAATCTAGTATACTGTCTCTCAAAGTGTGATTCTTGGAGCACAGGGAGTGTCCTTGCAAAGACAGATTCCAGGGTCTTCCACCAGACTCACTGAATCATGACTTCTTGGAGTCATACTAAGATTCTGCACTTGTAACATGTTTCCTATGTGATTCTCAGGTACACTTGGAATTTAAATTGTAAGAGAGAGGGTGGTGTGAAGCATGGTCCTGGGGGCTGGCTGCATGTTGATGCCCAGATGATAGAGACTTTAGGACAGAGATAGGGTTTGTGGGACAGAAAAGATGACTCTTTTATTCATATGACTTTCTCCTATCTCTTTATCTTCTCGTTTTGTTGATATCACCACTTGTGGGGACAGATAACTGTCAAAACCCTCTGTCCCTGTTGTGGTTGTAAGGGCTCATCGATGTCCTCAATGCAGATATTTTAGTGATTATTATTCCCTTTTAGGACCTTTTGACCATATCGCCTAATGTTTTTTAAAAAAAAATTGTATTTGTTTTAATTAATTATACATGACAGTAGAATGCACTTATATACTTTGATATATCATACATAGATCGATATAATTTCTCATTTTTCTGATTATACATATTGTAGAATCACATTGGTCATATAGTCTCATACCTACATAAAGTAATAATGTCTGTTTCATTCTACTATCTTTCTTATCCCCACGTCCCCTGCCTTCCCCTCCTTTCACTTCCCTCTACCTAATCTAAGGTAATGCTATTCTATTTTTATTTTTGCATTACAATTCTTAATATACATATATACCACAATTTTTGTATCTCGGTTTGTATATAAAGTATGTTGATATCCAATTCAAGTTATCTCCTAATTCTTAAACATTTATTCTCTCCTGCCTTTACCTTGGATATCTTCAGTTCCATGGCTTTTGCATGGTTGCTGCTATACTCATTACCCACAGTCATTTTTCCTCTTCTCTCCCTTTTTCTGTTTTTCGCTCTTGCTACTCTGAATGCATTTTGCTGTTGGTGCTTCTTCATTGTTGAATGTAGGCAAGCACATACAGGAAAAGGTATCATTGAGAAGTAAAAAACAGATCAGCCTGTTGTCACCTTCACCATAATACATGCCCCATTCAGAGTTTGCAGATTTTCCTTTTCTCATCAATTCTATAATTTTATTGTTCTCACTGGCAGATTGACATGCAGTCTCTCCAGTGGTCCACTTGAATTACTGCACTGCATTTTCAACTCTGCCCTTATTCTAGAAGCAGTAGGTTTACAGACCAGCCCTGAGCTGACTTTTCTGCCTATAGGTATCCCAGACATATTGTCTCGTTCCTTCCACCTTTCTGTCTGTACCTATCTGGACTTCATGTTTCACATTTATTCTTTCTCTATTACATTTTTTTCTAGTCCCTCCCCTCCTGGAAATTCCCATTATTATTATTTTTTATTTGACTTATTTGTTTGAAGTAGTATCTGGGTTGCTCATCTGGTTGTCTCACCAGGAGTGCATGTCTTCTAGGTGTGACCCCAAAGAAATTTCTTTCCAGAAGCCTCCTGGACTCTGCCCTTACTCAGACAGTGTGATTTGGATGTTTCAAGAAACCTGCGGAAAACCCTCATAGGATATTTTGCTTACATTGCAATTCTTGATTTGTCAGTCTCCCCACTGGCACATAAGCTTAATGGGGGTAGCACCAGCATGTTTTAACCTTCAAGTTCTGAGAACCTGATATGGTATACCTGCCACAAAGACACCAGTAAATTATATCAAAGGAATAAATGAATGATTTATTTATTGATTGATTGAATGATTTATTTTGACTGACAGTCTAAGCTTGCCAAGAACAGAAGTCTTGAGGCTGCACACAATTTTGACTCTGATTTGATGCCTGCACAATATGGCTGCCCATATTTATTTGACCTCGCTTTTACTCTGAAGACTTGTCTTTGTCCAGCCTTTTGTCTGTCAACCCATAATTACAGGGACAATGTACCTGCAACCCACTTGGAGACCCTCAGAAGGAATGTCAGGATTGACATCTCTGTGCATAGCTCACTGAAGAATCTCAGGTTTCCTGCTCTTTGAAGTGCTCCCTCATACCTGTATTCTTGGTCCCTTGCATTTGGGCGTCCATGATCTTATATGTAGGTAATGTCCAAGTGTGTTCCCAATCAGGTAACCACAACAGAGCTTTAATCTTATTCACTTTAAAACCGACTGCTTCTATCTTTGAAGTGAATGGTAGAGGTAATGCATTATTGGAATTAAGAGCAAGGACTGTGGAGTCAGACGGCCTGGGTTCTAATCCCATTTACAAGCTGGGTGACCTTGATCATGTTACTTTGGTTTTTCTATGGTTCAGTTTCTTCATCTGTAAATTGGAGACAAATATGATACTCCACTCATAATGTTAGAGGATGAAATAAGTTAACAAAACACTGTGAGGCATAAAGTAAGTGTTAGGGGTTATTATGTTTATTACATTGCTTTTATTTTGCTTTCTTACAAATATTGCCAACAAAAGCCCTTTTCATTTATAAATAAATGTATGTACATATTCATTTTATATAAGCTTAGCATTAACTTGTTCTGTTTTAGACATTTTGTTAAGAATTGGGCATACAAAATTTTGAGGGCAAGTTACGCATCCAGCTGTTGGTCTATGGAATGTATAGAGCAATAGACAACATTATCACAGATGATAATTGTTGCCATCAGGAGAGTACAGAGTGTAATGGGAACACCCAGGAGTACTTCTCGCATCATTAGAGCACTGAAGGTGCCAAATGGTGAGGGAAGGGAGCCACCTTTGACTGTTCCAAGCAGAAGTAACCAATGTACAAAGGCCTGGCAATGTAAGAAAGCAGAATAGCTTTGAGGAACTGAAAATTTAATGTGGGGAGTAGACAAATAGCTCTGAGGTTTTGGGTAGAGAACCAGATGCTACAAGACCTTGTCTACCATGTGAAGGAACTTGTCCTTTTCTTTATAATCTATGTGAGGCCATGGAAGAGTTTAACAGGGCAGTGAATGATAAGATCTGTGTTATGAGTTAACCTTTTCACTGTAAAATAAAAGAATACCAAAGGAACAAATGTGTAGCTTAATAAAGTATATTAAATCAAACACTGGCAGCCACAATACAGCTCAAGAAACAGAGCTTTGCCAGATACCTCCAGAAGCTCCCCCACAGGTTTGTCCCAATCACAATCCCCCTCCAACACCCACACTCAAACACCACCCTGACTTCTGCAGTCATCAGGTCTTTGTGTTTCTTTTTAGTGAATCCATGTATGCATACCTAGGCATTATAGTATATATAGTCTTTGTTTTTTATTCAATTTTTTTTGAGACAATGTCTCACTACAGTGCCCTGGCTGAGTTCAAACTCCTAGGCTCAAATGATCCTTCTACCTCATTGTTGGACTATGGATGTGCCACTACATGTGTCCATGTGCCCTTAGTCTTTGCTTCCCCCGCCCTCCCAGTTCTGGGCATTGAACCCAGAGTCTATTGCATAATAAGTGAGTGCTTTACACTAGCAGTACCCCTAGCTCCATCTTTGCTCATTTTAGAAATGTCTTTTAAGACTTATTATCTGCCGGTTCCCTTGCATCCCTTTATTTTCTTCACACTCAGGAAGAACCTGAATAGGTTCTGAATAAAACCCTACATAATTTCCCACAGTCTGGATGTTGCTGATTGCATATTCAAGTGACCCACTAACTCTACCCTTGGGTTTTCTTACATACTAACAGCTGGATGCCAGTTTTGGTCATTCTCCTGTGGTAGATTTGCATTTTAAAAGAATCTGATCACATGTGGCAGAAGATTGTAGAGGAAGACTATCAGGCCTTTTGAGTTTATAGAGATGAGAGCCTGGAATAAAAAGGAAGTGATAGGTTCTAGTGATAAGACTGAGTATTTGGGGGCTGGGGTTGTGACTCAGTGACAGAGCTCTTGCCTAGCATGTGTGAGGCACTGGGTTCAATTCTCAGCACCACATATAAACAAATAAATAAATAAAAGTCCATCAATAATTAATAAAAATATTTTTTTTAAAAAAGAGTATTTGTATGACTTTACATGTCTGACAAAGGGAACAAAGAAATTTTTTTTATGGAATGCTGAGGGGATGATAAGACCAATCAGTGAACTTGTAACATTTGAAGCTGTTGGAGAATGCTAATGAAGGGCTTTGTTTTGGATATACCAAGTTAGAAGTGCCTGTGGACCTAGAGAAGAAGTCTAGTTCATATCTCTCAAGCTTTATTTGTAGCTACTTCCTGTGGGTATATTGTGATTTAAACACATAAACACAGTTATCACCAGAAAAAAATTATTTAATAAAAAATGTCTTCTAGTACAGTATGTAAGTTTCCGTTAATGTTAGAAAAATGTAATAGGGAAGTTCAAAGATCAGATTTAGTTAAATTATTTCAACCACAATAAGTCAGTGAATTACAGCTAGAAGAATGAGAGGAAAAGTCAAGGCGCTAGCACAACATTGCAGCCACATGGGTGTCCTCAGATCCCTTTCTGGAGCTGAGGCCAAAAGGAAATGTTGTGCAGGCATCAGAAGGAAAGAGTATAGAGAGAATTGTGATGCTGCTTCTGTAGCTGAAAAGGAAGAAAAAAAAAAAAAGATTTCTTGATGAACTATAGATAGTGATTTGAGTTTGGAACAACTTAGCAATTTTTACAGTGAATTCACTATTATGAGAAAAGTATTGGGAAAGGAAGAGATAAGAATCAATAAAACCATCCCATGTGGCCAAAATTTTATATTAACTTCAGTGTCTTCCTATCCTGAACTATTGCCACAATTTTTTCAAACCACATAAAGCTTATCTACTATTTCAACTTAGTGGAGCCTGTTGATGTGGGGAAGGTTTTGAAGTGTAACTGAATCCAGCTTGAATTTTTTCCTCTCTGCTTTTCTAAGGGCCTGTCAATGGTCAGAGAAGATGGAAGGAATGTGATTTCATTCAGTATCAGGGGTCAGTTTTTATTTTTAATATGACAGATAACTCTAGATTAAAAGTTAGATAAGTCAAGATAGAGAACAGCAAGAGTGCAAACATAATTGGCCTATGGAAGATATAGACTAATAGTATTAATACAGTTGATAAATGGCTGTGATTGGCCAAGCGCAGGGTGTAATGGGAAGACCTAGGGGTACTTTGCCTATCATTGGAGCATTGGGAAATTTTTTCCAGTTGGAGCCTGAAGAACAAATAGGAATCAGCCAAGTTCCAGACCCTCTGCTGGAAAGGGAGCCAGTAGGGAAAGTGTTTAATGCATTTTGAAGATAGCTCACAAATTTGGCTCATGAATTGAACTTAAATTTATTCTGATTCGAAACAACATGAGATAACACAATCCACAACACTTTTTTTTATGATTCACAAAAAAGTTACAATTTGCCTCCCCCCCCCATTTAAAAAAAAAATTGTTTTTAAGACGTCATCTTTGAAATTGTGTCCTAGGACATAAAATAAATATTATTGGTACAAAGTCCTTCCACAGGTTAATTATTTCATTATCTCTCTTGAATGTAAACTGCTTCTAAGCCACACAAACAAACAAAAAGTTTTAGAGGGCAAGGGATGCTTTTCTTGCTTTTTTTCCACATAGTGATTAGGGTTTTCTTTTTTGTTTTTTTTCCTTCCTAAATTGGCTGCCTGAGCCCATTTAGTGTTGTCACATCTGCTGCCATTGTACAGCACCTTCTGCCCTCTGCTTTGAACATTCTGAACTTCTCTTGTTTCCTGGAGTCCTTCCTTATGGTCTCATAGTGGGATATTCCCTCAGTGCTGGTTCCAGACCCTCTGCTGGAAAGTGCCTAGCCAATCAGGGTTTCAGCCTCACTCCTTCCACTGAAGCAGGCTCTGGGTCCAGGTTCTCTTTGTCTGCAAGACTGGTTTGCTGGGTGGTTATTATGTTTGTCCTTGAAGACAGTAGCATTCAGACCTTTTTTGACTGTGACCCACAGTAATACTTACTTACGTACTTACTTATTTACTTTGGTAACTAAGGATTGAACCCTAACCACTGAGCCACATCCCCAGCCCTTTTTAATTTTTAATTTGAGACAGGATCTTGCTAAGTTGCTTAGGGGCTTGCTAAGTTGATGAGGCTGGCTTTGAACTTGGCGATCCTTCTGCCTCAGCCTCCTGAGCTGCTGGAGTTACAGGCATGCACCACCACATCTGGCAGCTCTTACATTTAAATCATGCTTGGCACTCTTGCTGTTTTCTAGTTCATTCTGTTCTATTTCATGGAAATCATTTAAAATATGCTGGTCAAAAGCCATTAGTTCTTCTCACAATCTGTAGTTTGAAAGCCCTGCCCAACATGCTTCCTTTCTAGAGAATCCCTTATGATAACCCTGTTGAACATCTCCCAGGAGGGGACTCCACCACACTTTGAATGGCCTCTTTATTCTATAATTCTAGTGTTTATAATGCTTATTCCCAAAATACACTGGGAAGCATCCTTTTTTCATTAAGAAGGAGTGAAAGTCAGTAATTAATAATTACATTTCAGGTTTCCAGAGCTGAATGCAATAAACTCTGTGGCATATTATTTCCTACTGATGCCCAGAATAAAATCAGTTGCAGTCTGTCTGCTGTTTTAGAAAGTCCCCGAACTTCAAAAACTTATATGTACAACCTCAACAAAACCATTAAAAAGAATATTATAAATTAAATTTATTTTGTTTTATTTAGTACTGGAGATTGACCCAGGGCCACTTTACCACTGAGCTATATCCACAGCCCTTTTTTATTTTATTTTTATTTTTTTTATTTTGAGATTGGGATCTCACTAAGTTGCTAAGGCTGGCCCTGGACTTGCAATCCTCCTGCCTCAGTCTTCAGTGTAAAAGAAACTTTGGTAAATATCATAAAGCAGGAATACTGTGAGAGGACTATAAGAGGAAGTAAAATATCATTTGTTGTATCCTTGAATTTTAAGGGGTGCCTCGCTTTGGTTTTGATGTTTTCTTAACTAAGAGAGCAGAGAGATTTAGTGATTTGACTATTATTTTTGCCATTGTTAGAGGGTCATTCATATTTTAAAACTATACCAGGTAATTTTTTCCTCCTTTGCAAGTTATCAGAACGTTGAGGACTACTCTTTAAACAGGGAGTGTCTGAATATTCAGGCAGCAGGAGTTGGGGTACCGGTATTCAAAGGCAGTGACATCAGATTCTTAAAAGTTGGTATATTTGTTGTTAGGGCTATAACTAAGTACCACAGACCAGGGTGGCTTAAAACCATGGAAATTTATTCTCTCACAGTTCTGGAAGCCGGGAGTCTGGACTATGGATGCCAGCAGGGTTGGTTCTTTCTGGAGGCTAGAAGGGAGAAACTGTCTCTTGCTGTCACCTGGCTTCTGGTGATGGCACACAGTTCTTGGTATTCCTTGGCTTAGAGTTACACCATCTCTCTTTTTCTCACTCTTACACGAATATGTTGTCATTTTCTATGCAATATAGTTCTGTTGCATTTTACAGATTTTAACTTTAATGAGATTAATATTTTTTTGTTTAAATAATTTGCCTATTTAAACAAGGCAGAAGCTATGGACAGGTGAACCATTTTGTATACTATGATGACTTCAATTTTTGTCCTCTTTATTTTCTCTAGGATTAATACTAGCTTTTTGTTGTTGTTGTTTTATTTGCTTCGTGTTCTACCATACATTTAGCACTGTTACCAACCAGACTCACAGTCGGTTATAAGGATCTTCTCTAAGAAGGCATTCTTCATAAGACCTTTCTTAACTGCGTCTTCTTGAGGGGACTGCCACAGCCTTTTGACTTGCTTTGATCTAGGTTTCTTGAGTGCTGGCTTTGCTGTAAAGCCCTTGCCTTGTTTTTTTCTCTCGTATTGGATCCCTTGTGCCGTGAGTTCATGTTGTTTTATTTATTTATTTTTTTGATATACATTGTAATTTTGGTAGAGAAATTCTCCAATGCTTTCTAGAGGAAGAGTTTACGAGAGGTCATTGAGACCTTGGATGTTTCTCTGTGTTTGTTAACTGCGCCCTTAGTTCCAATGGTAGTCTGACTGGGTATGGAATTATAGCTCAGAAATTGTCTCCAAGTTTCGGAGACATGGGTCTATAGTATTCTAGCTTCTAGTGTTGCTATTGAGATGTCTGATTCCATTCTGATTGCTGGTGCTTTGAATGAAACCTGATATTTTACTCTGAAGCTTCTGGTTCTTTTCTGTGTCACATTATAGGATGATAGTTCTTGGTTTGGAATGGGTCTGTTTTCATCCATGTGCTTGGTGTTTGGTGAATTTTTTCAATCTGGAACTTCAGGCCCTAGGAAATTAGCTCTAGGAAATCTTAGCTCTAGGAAATTTTCTGGAGACAGTTGTATTTCTTCTTCTTTTTTTCTCCCTTTCTTTTTCATTTTCTTTCTTCTTTCTTTGTTGTTCTCTTCTTGCTCAGATATTTACCTGCTTTTCTTTCCTCTCCTATTATCTTTTTCATTCTCATTTTTCTGCTTTCTCAAGATTTCTTCAACCTTCCCTCAACCTTTCTATTGAGCCTACCTTCTTATTGTTTGGTTTTCAAGGGCCTATTTTGTGTCTCAAGGGCTATTCTTTCTTTCTTTCTGTTTTGAAATTTTTTTCTACCTTCATGAATTAATTTCTCCCCAGATACATTAATCAGGTTACTCATTTGGGTCTCTTTTTGTTTTTGTTTTTTTGGGTTTTGTACCAGGGATTAAACCTAGGGACACTTAATCACTGAGCCACATCCCCAGCCCATTTTATTTTTAATTTTGAGACAGAGTCTTGCCAAGTTGTTCATGGCCTTGCTAAATCAATGAGCCTGGCTTTGAACTTGTGATCCTTCTGCCTCAGTCTCTGGAGCCGCTGGGAATACAGGCATGTGCTACTGCACCCAGCTCTCTTCACGTTTAATATGGGATTTCCTCAAATTTCTGGTAGTTCTTGACTACAGTCTACCTTTATATACAAATACGTTTTTATGTTAGTTTCCTGTTGTTGATGTAACAAGTTACCACACACTTCACTGATTTATCTTACAGTTCCAGAGAAGTCTAACGTGGGTCTCATTGGGCTAAAAGTCAGATGTTAGTTGGGCTATATTCTTTTCTGGAGGCTCTAGTGCAGGATGCTTTTTCTAGTTTCTAGAGGCACACACATTCCTTTGCTCATGGCTCCCTTCCTCTTCCTTCAAAGCCTACAGTGTTACATCTCTGGTCGCCTCCATTATCACGTCTCGTCTCTCACCACAGCCAAGAAGAGTTGCTTTCAAAGCTGCATGTGATTACATTGGGCCCACCTGGAAAATATAAGTAATCTTCCATCACAAGGTCCTTAATTATATCTACAAAATTCTTTTTGCCGTGGAAGTTAATATATGTATAGACATTTTTGAGGAGAACTTTATTCTGCCTATTTCAGGTTCTAAATGGTTGGTTGTCTACCTTGTGAATGGGGGCTAGGGGATGCATTTTGACCTCATTAGAAGGTTGATGACAATTTGACTAAACCTTTCTCCCGAACATACCTGATGTCAGGATGTTAAGATCTTTAGTCATAACTTTGCCCTTCCTGTATCAGGCTAGGTTTGAAATGGATGATATGTTTTTGATACTGTATACTAGGAAGTTTATATTGAATTTTAAAAGATATACATAAATACATACAAATTTATACAATTATTACAGTTTACTAATTACAGTCAGAGCCAACATTTATGTTTCCTTCCCTGAAAGGGCTAGACACCTTTAATCATACTGGCTATTCTTGCATATTTAATTTTTTCTTACAATGGTATTAACTACTTCCAGGTATGGTTTCTTAGTTGATCACTGGATAATTACTCGTACAATCACAGGCTGAAGTAATGGTATTAATCAGCTGCCTAGATGAACTTTTTGAAACATATTTTGTTTTACATTTTACACATGTAAATGTAAAACATGTCTACATATAAAATACTAAGCTATTTTTTTGAAATGGGCAAAAATGATTTGATTATGCTTATGCAAACAGTATAGGCAAATCTGGGTTATTCTCGTTGGTCACATTTCTAGGTTTTAGAATTCTTTTTATCATAAGAGATTCTTTCAGAATTTGAGATAGGAATTTGATAGATAAGCCTGCTTTTAACCCTAATTCTTTGAGCTGTGCCATTCTGCCAAGACCAAGATCTTGTTAACAAAGTTGATTAATTTTCCTTATCATGTTTCTTCCTCATACCCTTTCTGGGCAAACACCAGCCCAAAGCACACTTGACCAGTTAAAAGGGATTATGCTTTTAAATGCTGTTTGATTTCACTTAGATAGATGGTTGAGGATAGAATTCTTGGATATTTGGGCAAGAGGACTTCATGTCAGTGGATTAAACATTGGAATAATGACGTGACAGTACCTTTCCCATTTAACAGCACTACTCTCATTTTATTCTCAATAACATGGCACATTTTGACACTTGGATTAATTCTTTTTGTCTACAAATAATGGAACGCTTTCCATTTAAGTAAACGAATATTCCTTTTAGTTTTTATATTTTAAAATTGGGACATGGAATTAATAGCATTAAAATGAAATTAAGTGGTAGTGTTCTGCTATCTTACATCTAGTGATATACTAAATATAGAAATATAGATTTTGGAAGAAAATGATCTTTTATATTTTGGGCTCATAAATTATTTTCCTTGAAGATACTGATCAACTTCCATTTATTATACTGTTACCTTTCTAGCAATTTCCCAAATAGGAAAAGTAGTTTTGCCCCCAAAGTAAATCTTGAAATAAGAGCACATTGTATATGTCTATTCCTCTAGCTCTGGCCACCATCAAAGATAAAACTGGACACTAATTAAAGTGGTAAGGACATATTTAAACCAGTAATAACTATTTCAGTGTGGAAAGGAGTCCAGTGTAAGTGGAACTGAACTTTAACTTGTATAGAAGTGATACACAATTTAAAGGGAGAACAAAGGAATGCGGGGGGACCAGGCAGGGTTTTAGTAGGACTAAGGAAGTGAAAATTTCAAAGGTTGATCACTGTGCCTGCGGTTGGGACACTGTGTCTGCTGGATGGCAATTATTGAAAGTAGGGTTCTATCCTCCCACAGACTGGGAGACAAGAGACCCTGTCTTCAAATAGGGCACTTTGGCAGGAACAAAGAGTACATTTTTTTTGGAGGCTTGATTTTCTCAGGCAGGCACTTTCAGGAACAAAAGGGTCATCTTAGGGATATGACCTTGAGACGTTAGAAACTATTACAGTGTTTTTTCAAACCTTTGTAGATCAAGGTCAGGTCAAGAGCCAGAGAAAAGAAGGCTCAGAGGAGCCTGGATGGAGTTGAGTCAAGGAGAGAGTCTTTGTCCTCAGCTAATGTGGCAGAAGGTTCTGGGCATGCAGGTGAGATCCACCATCCCCCAGGCCAGCTCTCCCTGGAGTGTCTTTGGAGCCCTGAGCTCATCAGAGGTCTGTGGGGAGGGAGAGACTTGTTTTGGGAACTCTGTGATTGGTTTCACAGGTTCCTGGGGTGGATCCTGAGCAGCCATATGAACACAAAATGGTGGTAACTTCTACTGTGTGGTCCTCTTCTCATATTTCATGTCTGGTGTCATGAAAATCTCAGGGGTTAGAATACTATTAGATTTCTGCAGAAATACTTTCCGCTTGCCTCTTGGTAGGTCCCTTAACTCTGGCACTTTCTTCTTCTGGATTCTTATTATAACCTTGGTGACTTTGAAAGCACAGTGCTTCTCCTCAGGAAGAAGTAAAGACAGTATAGATTCAGATAGTTCTGGATTCCATCCTTGGCTTCGGCATGTAAATTAACTATACCATCTTGAACCAAATTACTTTTCTATCCAGATTCTCTTCTCACCATCTATAAAATGTGGATGTAATACCGAATGAGGGTTGTGAAGAAGAAATAAAGTATGTAATGGCTAACATACTGTGTGTTTAATAAACGTGAAGTACAACCTCTCCCTTTACTTGTAGCGATAAATCCTGTATTTTGCTTTGCAATGACAAAGCCAGTTCTAGTCACCTGATCAGACACCTTGAATATGCAAACCAGACTGGAGTTTAACTGAACATGCTACTTGCATTACTCAGCACCTATTCCAAAACCTCCATATTGCAGCTCACTCTGCTTGTGGCAAATTACTGTCAAGGCCCCAGTGTGCTTCCCAGGAAAGGCCACAGGTTAGAAATCCACTTCCTGATTAGGCTAAATTTATAGGAATGGCTTACAAAATTTAACTGACAGCTGGGCACAGTGGCATACACCTGTAATCCCAGCAGGTTGGGAGGCCGAGGCAGGAGGATCGCAACTTCAAAGCCAGCCTCAGCTAAAAGCAAGGCACTAAGCAACTCAGTGACACCCTGTCTCTAAATAAAATGCAAAATAGGGCTGAGGATGTGGTCCAGTGCCCCTGAGTTAAATCCCTGTTCTTTCCCCCCAAAAAGATTTAACTGACATTTAACTTTCATAGTTATTTTTCACATGTAAAATGGAGTGGGGGGAGATGAATTACTTTCGCCTTAGTCGTGGTTTTAAAAGGAGATATAATACACAATTATCCTAACTTCTTGGAAGTTGATTCAAATACAAAGGCATATGGTTGAAAGTTGAAGGACTTTCTCTCAGGTTGCTACCTTCAGGAGACTTTCGGATTTTAAAAACAGAGTTGACCTTACTTTGGCATATTTTGATGGTGTTTCTGTGTGGACACTGCAGGCCGAGGAGTGGTAGTGACCCTTAGAGACAGTTGCAATGAAGCTAGCTGATATGGAGTTGAGGCTACGCTGTTTAAGTTTGTAGTTAGGAGTTTCTGAAGAGTTCACTGTTATGTTCTGAATTTAAATATGTAATTCTTATTTCATTTTCTCTAAAATTTATAGTTCTGGAACTATCTTGGTGTCTAGAATCAGATTTTTATAAACAAATTTTCTATTTTATGATTTTATAAGTAAATATATTCTAAGTTTATAAAACTGTACTATATAATATTCTGAAAATGAAAAAAAAAAAAAAGAAAGAAAGAAGTGGATCATTTTGGTTTAGTTCTCCCGGAAAGATTTAACAAATTGTAATTCCTCATTTAAACACACTTTAAAAATTACAAATTTAGAATATAGAATATATTTTCAGAATATATCCACATATGGAAAAGCCTGGTATAAAATTGTTAGTTTCTGCAAAGTGCTAGAAATAGGACTAATAGCCATAATATATTATAAAGAGAGTTGAGTTATCCCATTAATTCTAGTAGTTAGTATATACTGTTGATTAACTTAAATTAGTATTAGTTATCTCTTGGCACCACTTATATTCTAAATGGTAATTTCTTTTATTCTGAGTATTTGTTTTAAAATTACTGTCTCAATGAAGTAGACAGGTGCTGTGGATTGAACTGTATCCCCCCTGAATTCATTTTGAAGTCCTAGTTAACCAGCAATGTGGACATATTTGAAGATGGGACCTTTAGGAGATTAGATTTAGATGAGGTTAGGTTTAGATGAGTTTACCAGACTGAGGCCCTTGTGAGAAGAGACATCAAGAACTTGCTCTATCTCCCTGTATTCATATACTTAGGAAAGCCACGTGGAGCACACAGCAAGACAGAGGCTGGCCATTTTTACAAGTCAGGAAGAGTGTTCTCATCCAAACCTGATTTATGCTGGCACCCTAGTCTCAGACTTCTACCTCACAGAATTGTGAGAAGATACTTTTTTGTTGGTTAAGCCACCTTGTCTGTGTCATTTTGTTATAGCAGTTTGACTCTATAAAACTTCCAGTAATAATATTCTATGGACTTTATAATACTAAAAATTAATATTTTGATAGGTAATTGTTTTCTATAAATGATTTTTATTAAAACTATATGAAAAATTTTAAGATGCAGTCATTTGAACATTAATAAATATATATATATATATATATATTTATTATTGTGTGGCCTGCATTAAAGGAAGTAAAAGAAAGATCATTCACAATCAGAACTAAAATGAATTATCCATAAAATATTTGCAAAATATTTTAGTGAGTCAGACAAAAATTTGGCTGCCTAGTAAATGACACTGTAATACTTCACAGGTCAGCTTTTAGACTTCACTGAAAGGTATTCGAAGGACCTTAATAGCAGTGCAGTTTATGGGAAATAATGGAAATATAGAAATTCTGAGGTAGAATCAGAACCCACTTACATTAGCCTTTTAGCCAGTCTTCCCATTGTGGTGTTAACCATGTAAGTCTATCTATAGTGAGAGGTCTTGGGCTGTAGATGATCACTTTGACCAGCCATAGGAAATCAGATTGATATTCCTGTTCAACTTTATTAAAAACATAGCCATAAGTTACTTAGAACTGAGAGCCCCTTAGGTAATGGAAAGGAAGGGTTGAGCTCTGGTTGAGCAGATCCTCCAGGGAATTTTGCCTTGCCATTACATGTTCTGTGCTTTGGATCTCTTTGAATATTTTCTACCACCTCTCATCAAGAAGGAAAACACAAAAAGTAAAAATTCTTAAACTTGATGTTGCCATAAGTCTGGGAGAAAAAAAAGTGTTAATTCTAACTTCCATGAGTCATACTTTATGCCTCTGTCTTATGTGGAAGGAAGTCAATTCTATGTCATTAAAACCTCTTGGATTATCTCTGCATTTGTGCCCTGTAGTTCTGCAAAATAGACACTTATGAAGAGTGCTGAAAGCTGAGCCCTAGTGCACTCATTTATGTATTTCATTTTTCTTTGCAGGTTGGTGAAAGATGCTCCTTGGGATGAAGTCCCACTTGCTCACTCCCTGGTTGGTTTTGCCACTGCTTATGACTTCTTATACAACTACCTGAGCAAGACACAACAGGAGAAGTTTCTTGAAGTGATTGCCAATGCCTCAGGATATATGTATGAAACTTCATACAGGAGAGGATGGGGATTTCAATACCTGCACAATCATCAGCCCACCAACTGCATGGCTTTGCTCACAGGAAGCCTAGTTCTGATGAATCAAGGTGTGTGTGATCACATCATGGCCAAGGTGATGCCTGACCTGACATCAGTCATCATTGCCATGTAGTGAGCAAAGCATTTTTATAACTCTTCTTAGGTACATGTTCATACTTGTATCCTAACTAAACCTGTGAAATGAAGTAATACTCAGGGCATCTCTTAGTTAATTAAAGGATATACCTTCCTTAATTTCTGCTAGTTATATTAGCCTGTATGGTACTTAATTATGACTTGTAATCATTCCAGGCCATATCCTTACAGTATAGAGTCAGTGACAAATATTCATTTTGACAGTGAAGTTAGCCAGTCTGGAATAAATGAAGGTCTTACTTGAAATAAATATTCCTAGCACACAGATGTGACTCATAACTTCACTATTCTTGTTTTTTTTTTTCTCTAAAGACTTTAAGCAACCAGACTAGATTGTTTAAGTCAAAATTAGAAAGAACTTTTGTGGATTGTTTAGCTACTTTGCATTAACATACTACATACTTCCCAATGCCACATTTTCTTTGTTCTTGTAGCTAACGGAATTATAGCTCCTTTGAAAATCTAGAAATGATTGAGATTGTATTTAAGAAAAAGAGCTTTTAAGATCCCAGTGAATTATTAGAATACTAAATATGTAATTGGAGCTTGGAAATCTAAAAGAATTTAACTCTTGTTTATACTCCCCATAAGAATTACTCAGCATTTTATAGATTCTTCAACAACAGATTTTACCCAAATCTGGTTTTCTCCCTTATCATATCAACCAACTATTGCTTTTAAATTAAGTCTTAGGAAAAAAGAAATCTTCCTTTAACAACAATATCCGTACCTTGTACTAACAGAGATCTGTAGTTTACAAAGTATTTTAGTGGACATTGCCTGAAAGGGATTTTTGAAAAGAACAAACCAGGAAAATCAGGTAATGTGGTATCCAAGGAGCAGTGGCCTGGTTTTAGGCCATTAGTCATATTGGTACCTACATGGAAACGGAGATGGAGAAGGAAGACACAGAGGAAAAAGAGAAAAGAAAAGATAATGATGATTGGAATTTTAAATTCAAATGACAAAGGATGGAACTAGAAAAGTATTGAGAAGACTGCCATGTCCGGTACAGAGCTGGGTGGCAAAAGGAGTCAAGGGACATTTAGTAGTCACCCCTGTACAGCCAGGCCTGCAAGCATGCTGTCTCTGTGAGTTGGGGGCCAGGTCATAGCCTGGGGCCTGGGGTTAGACCCAGAGCTAATGGCATCTGGAGTTCTGGAAGTCCTCACACCTGACACACCACATAGACCATGGTAAAGTCCTAGGTTTGGATCAAAGTTCTGTTCATTTTGTGTCATGTGCCACAGGTTTGGAGCAAGGCACCCTTCCTGTAGTTTTGGGGTAACAAGGCTTAACTGAGTCCTTAAAAGAATTAAGAAAGATTTTTTTTTCAGTGCTGAGTAAATTATAGATGCTGTAGAAATGTAAACAGTTCTTACTTTTGTCTAAATGTAAGAATTCTTGAAAGCTAGCATTTCTGTGTCCAAAAGATTTTATAAGATGTTTTAGATTTTGAATTTTCAGTGGGGAGATTGAGAAATTTAACTGGTTAAAAAAGTAGTTGAACAAATGTAACTGGTTAAAAAAGTAGTTGAACAAAGTCATGTAGCTCACTTTTGGCAGACTCAGGACTCACACTTTAATTTTTTTTTTTCACCATTAGATTTCCATTCCAGTGATTTCTCAGCTCCACAGTGCTTCCTTTTCAAATTCTGTGAAATCTAAAAGCACATAGTAATGAGAGACTGTCTTCTAATGACAGGACAAAATGGTCTACCATTTATAGTATGCTGTATCTTGTTACAAATTCTATAAAATAACACTAAGTTTTACAAAGTGGTAACTTTAAAAAATATTTTCAGGCATTTTTTAGGAAAATTGAATAAGAGTCTCAATGTACAAATCTTAATCTCACAAAGTGACATGCCCTTTGTGATCTTATACATGAGGTAGTTTTAGTTTACTGATGATTGGGAAATTACTTGATATTTAAGGTTTTATTTTCATTTAATTGATAAATGACTTGTGTTCAAGAACTTTTTAACTCACATCATGGACTCACTACAAACCTGGATTAAGAGGGTATTGTTTATAATGTGAATGAGAGGTTTATCATATAATTTGTAATAATACAAACTGGTCAGATAACTCAGGTTAGTATTTGGTCATGTTTTTGTTTATGCTTTGTTACAGTCTTTTGTCATTGTTTGCATGTGTTTTCATCCTTCAGGGTACCTCCAGGAAGCCTACTTATGGACCAAACAAGTTCTGACCATCATGGAGAAATCTCTAGTCTTACTCCGGGAAGTGACAGATGGCTCCCTCTATGAAGGAGTTGCTTATGGCAGCTATACCACTAGATCACTCTTCCAGTATATGTTTCTTGTTCAGAGGCACTTTGACATCAACCACTTTGGCCATCCATGGCTCAAACAACACTTTGCATTTATGTACAGAACCATCTTGCCAGGTATAGTGAGGATTCAGAAGTGGGAAAATGTTACACAGTTATAATTTTTTTCTGATTCTGAAAATGAGCTAGGCAAAGAAAAGAAATGAGGTTTCTTATGCTGAGATTTAAAGTGATTATTTGTTTAAAAATCAAATAAAATTTTGAATTTAAAAGCTGCATATGGGTAAAGCACTTTGAGCCAACATGAGGTTTTATGATTTAGGTATTATAAAGGTTGGAGCATAATGGATCAAATATAATATCTAGTCCCCACAGTTTTTACATTTTTACACACACATATGTATACACACAAACACACACACACATGTATTTGAGTATTCATAAACTCATTTTTATGAATCTAATAAAATATTAACATTAAGGATTAAATGTCAGTTTTCCTTTTTCTATGATCCCTGATCAATCCCATTGTAGGTTTTAATTTCTGATCTTTTCTTCAGAACCACATAGACATGATTCAAAATGTATTATACCTACATATTGTGTTGATGATTTATTATTCTTTTTAAAAAAATAAACAGTATAATATATAGAAAATGAAACAAAAGCAACAACTTCTATAAAATTTCCAATTTAATATTGCTGTGTAGTTTGGCCTTGTAAGACAACTGGCTCTAAAATACGTGCCTGGTTGTGCGTGCATGCACATATGTTTTAATTATTATTTCTAGGAGAGCTTTGTAATTCACTTTATTTGTAAAACAGATCTAAGATATTAGAAATAGTTTAGGAGATACATTTTCATCAAGATGGATCTCCCTGCCCCCAGAAAATATAATCTTTATTTGGTAATTCTAGACCTACAACACAAAATACATTATTTAAACCATTTTGCTCTGGTTGAATACAGATGGATTAGAAGCTCCTTAATTGGATTAGTTATCAAAAAATGCTGTGAACAAAATAATCATTTTAATATTTAGTTTAGACTTACATTCACAGCCTATTCTCTATTGCTTATTCTTAGACGTACAGGAGAGGCTGTCTTGCAGTTCATCTTGGTAAACAAAGTCCTTCTAAAGAAAGGGGTCTCTAAGAGGTCCCAGTGCTTTTTGTAATTTGAGCAGAGTTCTAATAGACAGCCATTTTAGGCTGAGTCTAAGGGCTTGAGTCTACCCTGAGCTGTGCTTGTGGCTACTTCCTAAACTGGAAAAGACAATAGGAACATAAAGGGAGCATTTACATGTTTGTGTTTATTAATTCAATAAACTTTTATTGAACACCTATATGCCAGGCATTGGACTAGGCAGGGGATTTAAAGAGAAATAAAATAATTCTCTCCTTCAAGGAGCTCACAGACTTGATGTGATCTTTGTACTATCACATTTTATGCTAAAATTTACTTGGAAAAGCATTTACTAGTTGATTAGAAGGAGAAATTATTAGCTGTGAATTATATAAATACAATCATGATGGCATTTTTAAAAGAATTCTGTGTTTTAGCAATCTGTTCTCCACTGCAATCTCCTTTTTGCTACAGTTGATAGTCTGGATTCTGGTGATGGTTATTCTTATCTGGCCCAGAGTTTTCTCCCAGTCTTCTTTTTCAAGAGTACCTGGAACATATCTGTTCTTCTTTTTCTTCCTTCCTTAATCCAATAACAATTCTTTGCTTGATGATCCTTGCATTTTCTACTTCTTTAACTTCCAGCAGTACATAAACAGATTCCAACAGAATCTTTTCTGGGAGTTAAGTTTTTGTCCTGCATTATATTACTTATATACACTAATTTTATTAGAAATCAAATGGGAGTACTTTGTGTTATTGTCCTGGCCTGGAATGCAAGTTGAGCTGAGGGAGAGCTAGTACTCGTTCCAGGTTCAGGAACTTACTGTGCACAAGAGGATATTCATGCAAAGATGCAAGTATAGTTGTACATAGTATGGATGTTGAAAAATGAACAAAGAGGGTTAAAATGTTTATATACACTAATAAGTGTGACACATTTGTTATCAATGACAAATTGCCACATAACAAATACAAGCTTGCACACAAGATTTATGGAAGAACTTCAGGGGGATTTTGATTTTGATTGATGTGGGATAGAGCATGGACATCATAGTTTTATTTTATCAAGATACACCATTGATTCTAATTTGGAGCTAGGTTTGAAAAATCATTGTTTAGATCTTTATGTGAATATACAGTTTTAAGCTGATCTCAATTCTTTCAAACTTCCTTCCCCAGGGTTTCAAAGAACTGTAGCCATTGCAGATTCAAATTACAACTGGTTTTATGGTCCAGAAAGCCAATTAGTGTTCCTGGATAAATTTGTCATGCGTAATGGCAGTGGAAACTGGCTGGCTGACCAAATCAGAAGGAATCGTGTGGTGGAAGGTCCAGGGACACCATCCAAAGGGCAGCGCTGGTGCACTTTGCACACGGAATTTCTCTGGTATGACACTTTGGGTTGGCTTTAAAGAGAAAAAGTAATGGGGGTGCTATTCATGCTGTGCACTAATTTTTTGCATTTAAAAGGAAATACTAATCTAAAATCCATTTTAAAACTTTCTTCTTCATGTTACCTAAATATGTGCAGCTTTTAGTTTAACTTCCATCACAATATTTGAAACTGCTAGAAACATTTCTTTACATTCAAGATATAATTACACAGTGTAGTTCTTGATTCCCTTGTATTAGAGATGTCTTAGGCCTTTTCTATTTCATAGAAAAGCTTGATTTGATTTGACGTCATTTTTTAAATCATTTAAGAAGAAAGCCACAAAATCTAGTCCAGATTATTCTTATGATCACACGAAAATAAGAAGGTAGTAAAATATTTTGTTTTGTTTTGGTAAATGGAGCATTATAATCTTCTAATAGCAAAGCTGTTCCTAAACTTTCAAAAATGTTTAAAAGTGCTTGACAGTATTTGACAGCTTCACTTTGATAATAAAAGGACCGTGTAATTTTTTTGCCGTAATCTTTTAAGCCCAGAAGGAGAGGCTTGTGTCTCCTTTTTAAAATATTGCCAAATATATTGCTGGCATCCAATAAGTTAAAATCAAAATTACAGGGAACCAGTTAATCATTAATCCCTGATGACTTTCAGGCTATTGAAATTTGCATTCAGCTCCAAAATAAGCTGATTATAGTCTGCTTCTCTTTATTCTTTTTTTCAAAGTTTACACAGTTAAGGAGGGAAAAAAAAGACATTAGAAAAGTGGTAACTATCTAGTTTAACTAGCATTTTAAAACTATTTTCATAGATGAGCTAAATATATTCATGTATAACCATTGAGGATCCTTTGAGGGGTGTGGAATAACTACTTAATAGTAAAAAGAAAGTAATACTTTTACTTACCATGAATATGCAACCAAGAGAGTTCTACAAAGCCAACTATTGGATTCAGATTAATGCTAAATCTAAGCTTAGTTAAAAATCTGCCTTATAGTAATATACAAACCAATCAAAAACTGAGAGAAGGATGGCCAGTTCAGCTTGTATTTGTTAAATCATATCAATTAAGCCAACAGTATACTCAACCTCAGTAGAGACGTGATTTCTGATATCCTGAAACTGAGGCTCTAGAACAACAGATGAAAGGGCAAATCAAAGGGCAATGAGATCAACTGTACCATGAGTGACTGCACTAGGCCAAGTATACAAGAGCTAATAATGTGAGTCCACCTCTCTTTCCTTGAGCAGCAAATCACATGGCTTTGTTGAGACAGTTATCCAAGATCTTCAAAAATAAATATTCCTCTCCATTATTATGTTTGGAGATCTTCCTAATTTAAACAACCTTTGTTCTTAATCACTGTGAAAGTTAATTATTGTATTACTTTAATAATAAACATTTATCATAAATAAAAATTAGAAGTCACTTCTTTTCTAAGAAGCATGGCATTACCTGTAAATTAAAACAAAGTTAAAATAAACCATTAGAGCTGCTCTATCTAGGCAGTAGTTGTCACAATGTTAAACTTGCTAATATTAGATAGTTTCCTGGAATTTCACCCATTTGTGTTTTCAGATGTAATACTGGCCATACATTTTTATCTAATGTGTGAAGTTCCTCCCTATTTTAATTATTTTAGAAAAAAAAAAACATGGAGGAGGAACTGATTTCAAACAAGTCAATAAAATTAGTTCCTGGCAAACAGTTCCTTTAACAATTCTAGGCTTGTTAAGACCCCAGATCCTAACGTGAGTTTCCTAGAAAAGGTGCCTCTTGGCTAGAAATTTGAGTTTGAAATACTTACATCTGTGGGGCCCAGTAGTTTGGGTGGCAGCTCCGAAATTGTCAAGTGAAGAATGTCCATGTAGAAATTATCAACAGAAGTCAGTTAAGTCTCAAATGCAAGGATCACAAATTGTACTCCTCTTCAGTCACCAGAGGTTTACCCTTGTGCATGCCAATTATCTGTGTTTTCAGAAGTGTCCCTAATGCAGTCCACACTGTAGGTGCTCTCACATTTGTGTGTTGTTTCTTCTAGCCACATTACCATGTGGCACCAGTTCTGGTATTATTTTCACTTCCATTGGAAAACCATTTAATTTTTAAAAATTAATCCCCTCAGGTATGATGCCAGCTTGAAATCGGTTCCTCCTCCAGATTTTGGCACCCCTACCCTGCATTATTTTGAAGACTGGGGTGTTGTGACTTATGGAAGTGCACTGCCTGCAGAAGTCAATAGATCTTTCCTTTCCTTCAAGTCAGGAAAACTTGGGGGACGTGCAATATATGACATTGTCCACAGAAACAAATACAAAGAGTGGATCAAAGGATGGAGAAATTTTAATGCAGGACACGAACATCCTGATCAAAACTCATTTACTTTTGCTCCCAATGGTGTGCCTTTCATTACTGAAGCTCTCTATGGGCCAAAATATACCTTCTTCAACAATGTTCTAATGTTTTCTCCAGCTGTGTCAAAGAGCTGCTTTTCTCCCTGGGAGGGTCAGGTCACAGAAGACTGCTCATCAAAATGGTCTAAATACAAGCATGACCTGGCTGCTAACTGTCAGGGAAGAGTGGTTGCAGCAATGGAGAAAGATGGAGTGGTTTTCATCCGAGGGGAAGGTGTGGGAGCTTATAATCCCAGGCTCAACCTAAAGAACATTCAGAGAAATCTGATCCTCCTACATCCACAGCTTCTTCTCCTTGTGGATCAAATACACCTGGGAGAGGAGAGTCCCCTGGAGACGGCAGCAAGTTTCTTCCACAATGTAGATTTTCCCTTTGAGGAGACAGTAGTAGATGGTGTCCATGGGGCTTTCATCAGGCAGCGAGATGGACTCTATAAAATGTACTGGATGGATGATACTGGCTATAGTGAGAAAGCAACTCTTGCCTCAGTGATGTACCCTCGGGGCTATCCCTACAATGGAACAAACTATGTGAATGTCACCATGCATCTCCGAAGTCCCATCACTAGGGCAGCTTACCTCTTCATAGGGCCATCTGTAGATGTTCAGAGCTTCAGCATCCACGGAGACTCTCAGCGACTGGATGTATTCATAGCCACAAGTGAACATGCCTATGCAATTTACCTGTGGACCGGTGAGACCACAGGACAGTCTGCTTTTGCACAGGTCATTGCAGATCGCCAGGAAATTCTGTTTGACTGGAATTCAGCCATCAAGAGCACCACTGTCCCTGAGGTGAAGGACTACACTGCTATTGTGGAACACAACCTGCAGCATTTTAAGCCAGTGTTCCAGCTGCTGGAGAAGCAGATCCTGTCCCGAGTCCGGAACACAGCTAGCTTTAGGAAGACTGCTGAGCGCCTGCTGAGATTTTCAGATAAGAGACAGACTGAGGAGGCCATTGACAGGATTTTTGCCATATCACAGCAACAGCAACAGCAGCAAGGCAAGTCAAAGAAAAACCGAAGATCAGGCAAACGCTATAAATTTGTGGATGCTGTCCCTGATATTTTTGCACAGATTGAAGTCAATGAGAAAAAAATTCGACAAAAAGCTCAGATTTTGGCACAGAAAGAACTACCCATAGATGAAGATGAAGAAATGAAAGACCTTTTAGATTTTGCAGATGTAACATATGAAAAACATAAAAATGGGGCCTTGATGAAAGGCCGGTTTGGACAGGCGCGGATGGTGACAACTAGTCATAGCAGAGCTCCATCGCTGTCTGCTTCTTATACCAGACTGTTCTTGATTCTGAACATTGCGATTTTCTTTGTCATGTTGGCAATGCAGCTGACTTATTTCCAGAGGTCCCAGAGTCTATATGGCCAAAGATGTCTTTATGCGGTCCTTCTAATAGATAGCTGTATTTTATTATGGTTGTATTCGTCTTGTTCCCAGTCACAGTGTTAGCACTGAAGCCATAAAATTGTTTGATCATTTTATGATCACAAAGAGTCTATGCAAAAAAAAAAAAAGCCCCAGTTTGTTAATGAATTTTTTCCCCCTCAGACTCATTTTAGTAAGTTAAGGGAAGACATTTTCATACAAGAAAGCAGAGACATGGAAAAATCAGAATTGGAACAGCAAAGAATTTATCGAAGGAATAAGAATAGCTTGTTTGTCCCCTAGTGTTTTTGGAAGTGTTGGATTTGCTGATTTAGGAGTGATTAAAGTACTACTCTTGAAATAAATAAAAAGCTTGATTTTTAAATATTTTTTCTTAAGGTAAATAAAAAAAAGGTTTAGAAATAATTGGGTTTTATAATTATTAATTTAAATTTAATGCTGTTAGCAATTTCCAGATATACCAAATCATGTAATTCCAAGAATTATAAGAAATGAGTGACAGGATTTGTCATTATTGGAACTGGATATCTATTCATATAATAGAAAAAATGATAGCAGAAGATCATTAGAAACTTAAAACTTGTTTCCAGTAGGAAACCTATACACAAAATCTCCTTGATGATGTTGTCTCTGCAAGCATATATTGGTTGCTTTTATACATTTGTTGATTTTTCAATAAATAAGACAATTACAGACAACTTAATATTGTATTTCCTTCTATGGAAAATTCTTTTAGACCCAATGACTAAACTTTTCAAAATAAAGTATTTTATATCCTGAATTTTAATACCAAAGAATATAGGGAGTCTAATCTGGATATGATTCTTAATGTTTTTTAATAGAAAACTTTCTTCAAGTTTATTTTGCTAAATAAACAGATCATAATTGTGATTTTTCTCTAGTGTTTTCTTCTGTGTAACGGGTTACATTCAAAATGAATTCACATTTTCTGAAATCTTTGAGGTGGGATTTTTGTTTGGACATGCATTCATTAAACTTATAAAGTAGTATTTGATTCAAAAGAAGTAATTTCTCTGTTTATTGACTTTTCTGTTGTTTAAACATATTAACATTTAAAACAACAGCCAACATCTGATATTTAAATAACACCAACTCAGAAAAAAACTCCTGTGAGTACCTCTGCAGTTCTAATTTTGACCTATTTACAAAGAGAAAACATAAGTTTGACTTTTATCTATGCTTCCCTCATTATATGTGGAATCTAGAAAATGACTTCTGCGGAAGCATTTTTTCTCTTTCATGGAAAGTCTCTGGGGAGGATGTCATTACACACTGTTTAAAAGAATAATGTTTTCAAAAGAATAATGCTTCCGTTTGTCCTGCATGGATGCTCTTACTGGGATTCAAACTTGCTTTATGTGACAGATTCTCCGTTTACTTAACCTCATTCAACATTCTTTTCTTCTACTCTTTCCCATTCAGAAAGATGAACTGTTTGAAATGATCAAAAGGAAATTTTGAAAAAAAAAAGGGGGGGAGGCGGGATTACTCTTTGAGGCTACAGGCAAACCTGGTCTCAGATCCAAAACTCAGGCAAACTGTAATGGAAATGAACTGTGCAAGAGAGTGCCAAGTCCAGTTTTTCTTTTGTTTTCGTTAGGTAAAGGCTAGACAGGCATGACCCATTCTAACACATTACCTCATTTTAAAAGTGATTTTTTAAAATATGGTAATCATGTATCTTTAAAGCAAAATGAATTAAAATTACATGGGGTTTTCTTTCCCTCCTTATAATGAATGTAATATTTTTCTCACTTAAAAAATTTTCTTCAGGCAGTAATTTTAAATGGGTAAGTGAAAAATAATGCTAGGACAAATCACAGTTCTTCATAATGAGATGTGTTTCCTATCAGGGATGGTACATGTTTGAGTAAAACTAAGGAACTCTTTGTGTCTTCAAGAAACCCAAGCAATATTAAAACTCCCTTGAAACTGAGTAATCAATTATGAAATCTGTTTCTGTGTTGCTCACTATGAAAGGAGCATTTCAAGTTCATTGGCTAGTATATGAGCTGTTGTTTAGGGGATTGGCAGGAATTTTAGTCCTCGCCTTAAACAAAATGTGAGCATGATTAGCTACAGAGCTGTTTTATGTAGTGGGAGTAACATATTCCCTTGTTTGTAACCAATTAACTTATAAACAGCCCTGATGATAGATGAGACCTATCATTTACTGAGAGAACATTCATTGAAGAGCATTATTTTCTGTCTCTGGGAGGGATCCGGTGTCTGAGGCCTGGGGATAGAGGCAAAGTCCCCAGCTGCTCATCCAGGAGATGTCAATCTCAGTAGTGTCTGGTGTCCTGACCTGTGCTCGCCCAGGATGACGGTGGGTAAGGAGCAGCAGGTCACAGGGGCCCCCTAACCCTCTGGGAGACAGCGCTCTCCCTGGGCAGACCCCGGGGCTGAGGGTTAGTGGCAAGGGGAGAATAATGTCAACAACTGTCCCCGCTTGTGGTCCCTGAGGTCCTGGGGCAGGGATGCAGGAGGCAGCCAGTGTCACAAGACGTCCCTGTCCCCAGCCAGGCCGGGCGCCTGGCTAAATGAGAAGAAAGACAGTGTCCCTCCTCAGGGCCTGACCCCTGCGTCTGGTCTCACTTCCTCCCAGCACCTACTGGAAGGGGAGGAAGTGATATCCAGGGGAAGGCCCGGAAGTGAGGCCACCTTTCACATTCAAGTTCAGGGTATGAAAGCTCAGAGTGCCCCCCAACAGGCCCCATACTCAGCTCTCCTTCATGGGCCATGTCCCTTCTGAGAGTCACACCCTGCCCTTTATAGGCACAAGGACCCAGAAGTTCCAGGGACACATTAGGCCCTCGGATCTGGAAGTGCCTCAAGTGTCCGTGTTTAGGCCCCCGGATCTGGAAGTTCCTCAGACATCCAAGTTTAGGCCACCGGATCCAGATCTGGAAGTTCCAAAGGTGCACGTCCATGTTTAGGTGCCGGGATCCGGAAGTTCCTCCGGCGCACATCCAAGTTTAGGCCATAGCACGTCCATGTTTAGGGTCTAGGATCCGGAAGTTCCTCAGGTGTCCATGTTTAAGCTCCCGGGTCCGGAAATTCCTCAGGCATCCATGTTTAGGCCCTAGGATATGGAAGTTCCTCAGGTGCACGTCCATCTTTGGGCCCTTGGATCCGGAAGTTCCCCAATCCTCCATGTTTAGGCTGTAGCATCCAGAAGTTCCTCAGGTGCATGTCCATGTTGAGACTCTAGGATTCGGAAGTCCTCAGGCATTTATGTTTAGGGCCCCTGATCCGGAAGTTCCTTAGGTGCACATCCATTTTTAGGGCCCCAGATCCAGAAGCTCCTCAGGTGCATGTCCATCTTTGGGCCCTTGGATCCCGAAGTGCCTCAGGCGTCATGGTTAGGTGGTAGCATCCAGAAGTTCCTCAGGTGCACGTCCGCGTTTAGGCCCCTGGATCTGGAAGTTCCTCAGGCATCCATGTTTAGGCTCCAGGATCTGGAAGTGCCTCAGGCATCCATCTTTAGGCCTCAGCATCCTGAATGCCTCAGGCATCCATGTTTAGGCCCTTGGATCTGGAAGTTCCTTAGGCGCATGTCCATGTTTAAGCCCCCAGATCCGAAAGTTCCTCAGTCCTCCATGTTTAGGCCATAGCATCTGGAAGTTCCTCAGGCGCACGTTCCCAAACACTTTTTTGAGTGTTAGAGGAGAAACAGTTCAGAGTTATTCCAGGACAACTTACGTAAACCAGGACTGTACTAGGTAATCTGGGCTATATGGAAATCTTTGTCAGATGTTTAGATGACTCAGGAAAAAAGGAGTTAGGGAGAGGTGTGAAAGTCTATCTCAAAGTTTAGTACCAAAAAAGGAACTTGAGCTGATCAGACTGAGCTCCCTAAATCTATAGATGAGAAAATGGAGGCTCAAGCAAAAGGGCCCAGATCCCCTCCCTTCTCCCTGCCTGTGCTTATATAATTTCTATTGGCAAAGCCCCTCAGCTTGAGTCTCTCCTCCTCAGGTACATGTTGAGAAGAGGTTGGTATTTGTAGCTTAATTAACTAGCAAAGATGACATATGCTTCCAGAAATGTTTCGGTTGAATATTTATTTTATACTTGTAATGCCAATTAAGTCCTGACACGTTTTTAAGAAATGAAGGAGAAAAATCATGTGTTCCACACTACATGGCCTAAATATCTAGATTTGGGTCATCTGTTTCGTAGACAGGTTGAAACTCTCCATCATCCTGAGACTTTGCTTTGCTTCTTTACTGTGTAAATCTTTTGTTTCTTGCTTCTTACACTTCCCTTTTTCTTCAGTCACACTTCATTTTGGTGCAGCAGAGTCTCCCTGAATTCCTGAGAATGTATGCATGGGAGGCGAATATATTTTTTCTCCTTTGGTCTGAAAAAAAAAAAGTCTTTATTCTCTCTGTTACTTGATTGATCACTTAGCCAGCTGTTCTAGGTGGAAAATAACCTTCCCTCAGAAGGGTAAAGGAGTGGCTCTATGATCTGGGTTTTGATGTTCCTTTTGAGAAGTCTGTGACAGTGTTTTCTGTTGGACAGAATAATTTTTAGCAGAGAGACTCTCCAGTCTGTTCTCTGGTTAGTTTGGTGGGGAAACTAGAAGAAGGGTTCCAAAGTCAAGTGGAATAAGGGGATTACAGGTCTCACAGTTGGGTGGGGCAATCTCTTCAGAGTCACCTGCTGTGGCCAGTGCGCTTTGCTTGTCATGATTCCATTTTCCACTCAGGGGCATCCCCAATTTCAATGGTGCCTGCTGCCAATTTCTGAGCCTCTTTGTGGTTCCACTGAATGACTTGCTTCTGACAACTCCCATCCTATTCTCTTGCTGGCTTGGGCTTTATTCTCCCTTCGAGTTGCCAGTCATCCATGTGCTCTTGACATTCATGGGATTGTTCTATTCTTTACTCATTCCATTTTTGAGCACCCACTAAGTGCAGAGTACTGTTCTGGTACTTAGAACACTGCATCAGAAAATAAAACAAAGATCTCTGCTTTCTTGGTGTTTATATTTTAGGGATGGGTCTTGACTAACTGGTATAATTTATGAGTTAATTGTATAATTCATTAGGAGATAAGAGGGGGGCAATGGGTCGGGGAAGGCACGGTTAAAAGAATGGGAACAGGAGCCTATTTTAAATGGGATGATCATGGTAGGCTTTATTGATGATGTTATTCCTATGTCATTTTAAAAATCCATTTACTGCCAGTTTAGTGAGGTTTTAGGAAGGGACAAATAAATTCATATATTGAATCCAATTTGTTTAACCCAAAGTGCTACGTCACTTGAGTTGACAGATAACCAAAAATGACAACACATGCCAAGTACTATTTTAAGAAACAAAGATAGGTAGAGAACAGCAATGATAAAATAAAGGCTGGCCCTCATGAGATTTATGTTCTAGTTTAGGTGGATTCAGGGCAAACAAGGCAAACAATGACGAAAATACAAGATGTCAAGTGGCAATAACTGATGGAGAATAGAGCAAAAGGGATATAAAGTGTTGGGAAGCTGATATTGTTCTATAAGAAATGATTTCAGGTGTGATTACATATGAGAAGACACTTGAAGGAAATGAAAGCATGAACCACAAGGACATGGAGAAGAGCTTTTCACACAGAAGAGCAGTTTTCTAATGTCCTGAGGTCAATATGCATTTGGTGTGTTTCAGGACTAAAGGCCAGTGTGATGGGAGCAGAATGGTAAAGAGAAAATTATGGGTACAAGATCAGGTAACATATGTCCTCATAGACTGTAGCAAAGACTTGCATTATGAGGAGGGAGTCAGCTGGAAGAATGGAGTTTCCTGTGAACTAAGATAATGACCACAGAAGAGGCAAGGAGGGCGTGGGAGCTTGTTTAATGAAGTTAAATTTGTGCCTTTTTAAAGGATAAATGGAAATTCACTAGCTGTTGAAGAGGAGAAATGAATGTTAGGTAAGGGGAATAATATGAAAAAATAGAAATATGAGAAAGCAAGTTTGACTCAGGAATTAATCCAGATTGGTATTGTTGGCCACAAGACATGTAATAAGGAGTGGTTAGAGACAAGACTAGAAAGGAAAGCAGGGAAGATATTGTGCAGGTCTTTGTAGGGTATGCTAAGGAATTTGGACTTGATTATATAATGAATCCTCTCAACCTTTTTTAGCATTACTGAAGGATGCAACATTCATCTGTTATTGAGAGAGCACGAAGCAGTTTTCATGGCATGGGAAATGTATATGGTGGACAAAAGGGGCGTGGTTGAGGGGATATGATGATGTCACATATTCCCATGTTTTGATCCTTGGGTTAGTTCATGTCTTAGTTTGTTTTCTGCTGCTGTACCAGAATATCATAGGCTGAAAAAATTTATAAAGAATATAAAGTTTTTTGTCATACAATTCTAAGGTCTGGAAAGTCCAAGATCAAGGGGCCACATCTGATGATGACCTTCTTCTGACTGCCTCATAACATGATAGAAAGCATCACATGGTGAGAAAGAGGCTAGAGAGAGACAGTCTGCCACATTCTCTCTTTGATAACTAACCCATTTATAAGACAATGAGCCCTCAGGATCTTATAACCTCTTAAAGTTACCACCTTTTGATCCTATCATAGTGGCAATGAATCAACATGAGTTTTGAAGGGGACATTCAAACCATAGCTCCCATTCCATAAGTACACTCTAAGGGAGAATTTCCCTCTAATTGGAAAAACCTCTGTAAGCAATGGAGAGCCAATAAGGGTTTTCTCTTCAAATAATCAAATTTTCATTATAGAAAGAAATTAGCTTCAGGGTAGTGGATGGATCCAGTGGTGGGGGGGTGGGGAGGAGAATAAGCGGCCACAGTATTCCAGTAGGAGGTACTTAAGCTCTTCAACCAAGTCTGAAGAGGAAATACTTAGGGCCCAGCTCACAGGCAAAATGTATGACCGAAGGGATGTGTATTTTGTATAAGTACTGATCAGAAAGAGGATGAATCCAGGGTATCTAATGATGTATATGTCTCTGAGTTCTATTTATTGTAGAAGAGCATGGTTGCCTGCCATGACCCTGCCCCTAATCACCCTGGATATCCCTTAATAAGTTGAAGAATACCTTCCAAATCAGAAAAGTCACAGTGCTGCCCCTGTGTATCTTTAGAAACTAGTTTGTGGGAAGCCTTTGTCATGGAATGTTCATGTGATTTCAGTGGCAAGTCCCTGTGGAAACACTAATGATTTGGAATGGGCTCCTGAGGCTTTGGTTTAAGGTAGAATTTCTTAAGGCTAGAGCTTCTAAAAACATTCCAGTCTGCCCAGCACATTCCAGATTAAACAATGAGGGATGTTTTTAGTATATATTTAGGAATTTTTTTCTGAACAAAAGAGTTTTCAATGGTTGAGACACCTTCTTTTTCTTTCAAACAAATGGAAATAGCAACTCACTAGAAATACATTTTTTGTGTGAAGGGATTATGAGTTGTCTCTACTTTTTAGCTTTTAGTCTGTTGTTCACCAATTTTTGTCCACAGAGGCCTGAAATAAAATAAAACAGATCCCATTTGTTGCCTTTCTATGCAGATGATCTTGATTTCTTAACTCCTTCACCCTATTCTCTAAGGAATTTCTTTTAATGACAGAAGAATGAATCCCTGTCCTTTATTAGAGTTGTGAGGAGAAATCTTGGGGTACTGAGTATATATTTAACGCTCTGTTTTGACACCAAAAAAAAATTGATTATTTTGAAAGATGAATTCATAGAATTTTATCACTGTTGAATACCAATTGCATAAACAATTTAAAACAGATTGTTATTACTGAACACTGCTGCTCTTGGGTGGCTCACACTTAACAGACCCAAAGAGGTCATAAAAATAGCAGCTTAGTCCATCTTCCCCACTAGACTATATTCCTTCAGGGAAAGGATCTTGTCTCTTGCTCATTTATATACAAGGTTCTTACACAGTGCCTAGTGTATATTGTACTTGGTATTCAAAAGATGCATGCTGAATAGACTGACTGAATGCATGGAATATGAAGACTGGTCCTATAAGACTTAACATTGAGCTTGCTACAGAGTGAATGTTTGTGTCCCTCACAATTCACCTGTTGAAACCTAATCCTGGTGTGATAGTATTAGGCGAAAGGGGCCTCTGGAAGGTAATTAGCTAATGAGGGTGGGGCCCTCATGAGTGGGATTAGCAGCCTTATAAAAGAGACCCCAGAGAGGTCCCTTGTCTCTTCTGCCATATGTGGTTACACTGAAAATACAAGCCACCTATAAACCAAAAAACTGGCACTAATCTGTCAGCAATTTGATCTTAAACTTCCTAGCCCCCAGTACTGTAAGAAGTAAATTTCTTTTTAGTGAGTCACCCCAGTCTATCATATTTTTGTTATGGCAGCCTGAGCAAGCTAAGAGCTCTAGCTCTTGTAATGAGCTAACCTCATTAACCTCCCACATAGCTGTGAACCTTGGCCCTGAGAGATACTCCAAATAGATCCTGGAACCTTTTCAACATTATCACCTCTGAGCTATGTGGAAGTTCTAAATTCCATCTCCAGGAAAGGGTACACTGAAAGACAGATGTTAACAAGATACACAAAAGCAGCTGCCACAAGGTTATTGAACATAGGCTGGTCCCAAGTGGGACAGAGAGCCCAGATGCCAAAGCCCAACCTAAAATAACATACCATCTGCGTGGGAAGTTGTAAACCACTAGTAATCAACAGACTGTTGCTAAGCTTCAGCAACTGCCTGAGAGAGTGCCTTCTGAGTTCACAACATTGTGCAACCCAGAAAGCACCACAGGCACCTCAGACTTCCTAGAGAACACAGGACAATGCAGTGTGGGTGTCGGGGATGTGGGTAGCTGCATGTTGGGGAGGCTTGGTTATTCAGCTGGCCCTTCAGCCACACCTGCACATGGATTGGCACACCAGGGCACCTCAGAGTACACTGATTTCCTGGAAAAGACTCTGACAAAGAGTGTCTCATATAAGTTACTGCAGGTTTTTTCTAATTTCTAAATAGGGTTTCTGTGTTGCGCTGTGAATATTGTAAGAGTCTTTTAGATGATGAGAGGAACTTTGTGAACTCACTACTGAGAAAAAGTCATTTCTTAAAAATAAAAAATATATATGTATATATGTATGTGTGTGTATATACATATATGTTTATATATCATGTTTTATATATGTTTATATATTATATAATACATAATATAACATATTATGTTATATAAACACATTATATATAATATTTATATATTTTATATATAAATATTTATATTTATATATTTATAATAATATCTGTTTATATATACATTTTTGGGGGGCAGGGGGATGCCAGAGGAAGAAGTAGGGAATGAAAGAAGGATGATTTGATAATTCTGTAAGATAAGCTTTTTTTTTTTAATGGCATATGAAGAACTTACATGTCAGTCTTATTTCATACAGTGTCCTTAAATTCATGAAAACAATGCCCAGTCCATGTTTACACCATTCTTACATAAGAGCAAGCACACTGGATGTTGGTGATTGTAATAGCTATCTTACTGAAGCCTAGAAGAGTTCAAAGTATGTCCACACTACAATGCCAGTGCTAGGAAGCTAGGCTCAGAGAGATTAAGAAAATGACCACAGACACAGCCAATTAATTATTATCAATTATTATGGACTACTGTATAATGCTCAAAACTGAAAAAAGAAAAAGAAAGTTCTGATAGTTGAATTTTAGTTATTTGAAGTGTGCAAAATGCTGAATTATAATCATTTAAATTATTGAGTGATAAGCACAGTTATATCAAAAAATCTAAATTAATCATTGCCATTTTTTACCCTTAATCTTATGAAATAAAATAACAAACGAATATTATTATTAAAGTAAATTATCCATATTAAAGATAGACTAAAGGATATCCTCATAGTTATGAATTACTATGACTATTTGCCATACTGTAGAATTCTCCTGCACAGCCTCCAGAGAGCATATGATCAAGTGCAAAGATCAGACTTCTGCTTTTTGTTTCTAGTTTCATCTTGTATCCAAACTGTGAGCCACTTTGACCTTCATAAACAAACAAACAAAAATCCCAAATGATATACTAGTCTCTATGTCTTAATTTAATATTTATTATTCCCCACTTTGCCCTATGTAAATGTTTGTGATTTTTCAGGCTTGAAGTGAATGAAGCCACTATAACACTACAATGCTTTCCATTGGCTGACTAATGCCTTGCTTAAAGTAAATCAAGAAGGCAATATTTGACTAGAATGATTAAACAGAGGGTGTGGGGATGTAAAAGGGGCTAAGAAATAGTTCACAACTAATAGATCATGCAGACAGCCAGTTGTTTTATTCCTTTTAAAAACAGTACTCTGAGGGCAGGGATTGTATCTCAGTGGTAGAGCGCTTGTGCATGTATGAGGCACTGGGTTCAATTCTCAGCACCACATAAAAATAAAATAAAGATATTGTGTCCACCTACAAATAAAATAAAGATATCGTGTTCATCTACAAATAAATAAATAAATAAAACCCCAGCACTATGAGAAGGGGAAATGGAATGGCAATTTTGTTTGCTTTTATTGTTTCCTATTTTTGTCAATTAAAATGTTCTTTATAACTTTTTACTGAGTTTCGTCACTTTTTGGTCAAGATTTTAAAAATTGTTTTTACAGGTAATGTCTATTTCTAATATTTTTTTTAAAAAAAATTAACTGACACATAATAATTGCACATTTATATGGGATCTGATATGATAGTATATGTATACAATGTATAATGATCAGATCAGAGTAATTTGCATTTCTATCACATCAAACATAATCATTTCTTTGTTGTGGGAACATTCAAAATCCTCTTTCCCAAGCTTTTAAAAAATATATAGAAAAACATCATTAACTATAGTCACCTATTATGCTGTAGAATGTAGAATATGAGAACTTATTCCCTCTTTGGCTGTATTTTGTACCTGTTATCTATCCTCTCTCTTTGTCCCTTTGCTGCTAGATTGTTGTTTACCTGTATGAAATCAACTTCTTGAGCTTCTTCCCATGACAACATGCAGATTTGTCTTTCTGTGCCTGTCTGGCTTCATTTAATATAATGTCCTCCAATCTCATCCCCAAGATTATGTTATGGGGAGATGCCTCAGAAAGCACTCTTAAGTCCAAATTTCAAATCAAAAGAGAGCTTCATTTACCTGGCCAGGGACTGTCACCCACCACAGAGACTCAAGCTCTGTGGGAGGACAGCAGCTTCCTGGTCCATCCAAAGAGAATATAAGGACAAAACCCCACAACTCAGTGACTTGCTTATCATCATGTAAGCTAGCCAATCATAGAAATGAAAACATTAATAAGTGGGACCTCTGGACTCTTGGCAGGACTGGAAGTTTCCAGTCAGCAAGCAAGGCATAAACAGAAGCAAAAAAACATTAGCTTTGCAGTTCAGTTGACCACAGTCCTGGGTTCAAGCAGGTGCTACACAGTCGCATCCTGAACTTGGCAGGGGTGGGGGTGGGGGTGGGGGCAAGAATCAACTTCAAAGTCATGTAGACCCACAAGGGCATTCACACCCAGGATGTAGCTCACCATAACCACTGCTGCATCCTGAGTAGGATACAATTTGTGGGGTACAAAGAAAGACAATTTTTAAAAATAAGAATTCATCTTTCATTTCAGTTTCTCAGAAACAGCTCTTGTAACAGTATTTTATAGAAGGCAGCAAAATGGAGTCTTAGGCCTGTCTATGACAGTTCTTGCTTTATAATTGTCTTACCTCACTTATCAAAATCTTCTATCTATAATCTATATTTTTTACTAATCTATAACCTATAACTTACACTCTTATTGATTGTATTTAACAGTTCACACCACAACAATTAATTCTTTTTTAAAGCTTATTTTTTATATTTTTAATGTTTTCTTTAGTTACACATGACAGTAGAATCCATTTTGATATAATTATATAATCATGGAATTTATTTTATTCTGATTAGGACCCTGTTCTTGTAGATATACATGATGGTGAGATTCACTCTGGTGTATTCATATTGTACATAGGAAAAGTTATGCATTTTTATGACTGAATAATTGTTTCTTTTCTTTAGTGAACTAGAATTGTGTATTACAGAATGTTAGAATTGAAAGGGGCCCTGAAGATGATCTAGTCCAGCCTTCCCATTTTACAGTGACTCCAGGCAGTTTATACATAAACAGATGTATTTGGTTATGTATGTATATAACCAAAATCCACATTGCTCACATTGATTTTCCCAGTGCTTGTTGGATTAACCCTAGGCTGAGGTATATAGAAAATGGACTAAAACCAGTAATATAATGTCATTGTCATCAATCTGACTATTGGATTATTTTAACCCAAAATAATTTCAAATAAGTTATAGACTTTTAAATGCTTTCATTAATTTATTTCATTGAATTTAAAAGATAATATTTTGCTTACTAAACATCTGATTCTCTGGTTCCTAATGACTGAGTCAAATATTAAAGTCTTCAAAAGTATAACCTATTATAAAACAGTGAATCAGCGCCCTCTAGCACATGTCTGCGTCTCCACTTAAAAAAAACCAAAAAACAAAAAATCTTTTATAACATTTAACTGTGGAATTAAAATGTTCTTAGCACTGTGAGGAGCTTTTTAAAAAAACTTTTTTAACAGTGTTGGGAATTGAACTCAGGGCCTTACACATGCTAGGCAAGTGCTATACCACTGTGCTACATGCCCACTCCTTTTTATTTTATTTTAAGACACAGTCTAAATTTCCTGGGCTGACCTTGAACCTGGAACCTTCTGCCTAGCCTCCTGAATAATTGGAATTACAGGCAAGTGTCACCACTCCAGATTCTTATTTTAATTCTCACAAAGATTGTATAACATAGGTTAAAATAGGTCTAAGTAAATAAAAATATTACACAATGAGTAAGGGCTACTTCAGGTGTGAGGAGAGAGCGGCAAGCAGAGAATGGCTGACCCCATGGAGGGACAAGGTGGTAAATGAGAAGAGGTCCTGATCTCTGGGAGCTCCCAGTCTCATAGGAGACAGAACTCTGGGAAGAAATGTTGCAATGGGCACATTAAGAACTACTGCACCATTATTTATTTTTAAAATGGTGTGAGAGCAAAGAAAACAGAATTGCTAGTTCTCATTGGGAGTTTTGAAGATGAAGAGAGGGCATAGGGGTGATTATTAAAAGAAGATAATAGGTGTCCAGTTAAAGATCAGAACAGAGTAATGTCATTCAAGGTAGCAAAGGAAGCAAGTAGGAAGGTACGGTGTTGAGAAAGAACAGGAAATGTAAAGGGCTCTGTGGTGCTAACAGCCAGAGGACACAGGATGAAGTGGGGCAGAGGTTTTTGAAGCAAGAGCTTCTTCCCTGCCCAGGTGTGGATATGACACTTGTTCTCCTGACAACCGAGAGCAGAGAGGTTTTCAACTAGAAAACAATGAAATTGGATTAACTTCCTTTTTCTGCCTCATAAATTGAGAAATAACCCAGTCATAAAAATACTAAGAGACACTGTATAAAGCATAATTATAAAGGAAGCATCTCTGTAACACTCACAGTGGCATAGAAAGATGACATTGTTCATACTCCTTTCTGCTTTCCCAATAGTAATAATTTCATTCAAGTCCTAAAGATGATAACTGTTTCGATTCTTAATCACTTTGTTTTTCTTTATCACTTCTTTCTACATCCTCAAAATAAACTTTAGTTTGGACTATTTCTGAACCATTCGCAAGTGAAATCACACCAAACATTTTTTGTGTTTGATTTTTATTACTTGACATTACATTTTAAAGATTCATCCTTGCAGTCAATTGTTGCTACAGCAGTATTTGTTTTATTTACATTGCTGTATAATATTCTCTTCCTTGACTCTTTTAGAGCTGATCTTGTCTGCTGTTGTTGGATATTTGTTTTTGCATTTTTCTTTACCAGTTCTTATGTTTTATCAGTCTTTTTTTAACCACTTTTTGCCAGATATGAATAATACTACTACAAACTTTTATACTCTGTGTCCCATTGACATGGGCACAGCAGTCTCTAGAGTATACTTAGAGTCATTTTTAAAAGAGATTTATTTTAGAGCACCTTAAAGTGTGTGGCAAACTTCAGAGGATGGTACAGAGACTGCCCATATATTCCCTGTGCCCTACATGCACAGCCTCCTTTATAGCAACATCCCCCACCAGATAAGTACATTTGTTACAATTGATGAACCTGCATTGACATGGGTTTTTATAAATGTATAATGATATATATCTGCCATTGTAATATATCCAGAATCTTCCTTCACACTCTACAACTGAACTACAACTGCAGTCCCCTATCATCCAGACTAGTTTCGCTTACCTTAAATTTTTTCTGTGCTCCGCCTATTCATTCCTTCTTCCCTCTTTGGCAACCACCATTTACTACCTCTGGAGCTTTCCAGAATGTCATGTAGTTGAAATCATCTAGCATGGAGGCTTTTCAGATTGGCTTCTTTGACCTAGTAAGTGCATTTAAGTTGCCTCAAGTATTCCCGTGACTGGAGAGCACATTTCTTTTTAGAATTGAATAATATTCCATTGTTTAGATGTAGCACACTTGTTTATCTTTTACTTACTGAGGAGCATCTCAACTGCTTCCAAGTTCCAGTAGGAATGAATAAAGCTACTATAAATATTCATATGCAAATTTCATGTACCTACTTTGGGTAGGTACCCAAAGGATGAGATTACTAAGTCGTAAGGTAAGAGTGTTTTAGTTTTGTAGGAACTACCAAACTGTCTTCCAAAGTGGCTGTACTACTTTGCATTCCCAATAGTAGTAACTCATCCGAATTTTTGAAGAAGTTAATTCTGATCGGACTGTGTGGCATAAACTGCAGTGGAGTGAGGTAATGAGGAGCTGATCCACATGTGTAGAGGAGAGATCCAAACTTAGGGACAGTCTTGGAGCAGAATTACATTGCAGAGAAATGGAGTGACTCCTACTGGTGACCCTGAGTTTCCTAACGTAAAAGACCTTAAAGTTCCAGAGAAAAAAAATAATAGTAGGGTAAAATGAGTTCTATTTTGAGTTTGAGGTGGCTGGTTGGCTTGTAAGTGAAGACATCTACCAGTCAATCTACAGATGCACCTAGAAACATCCATGTACAACTTAGGAAAGGGAGGGCTGGAGATGAAGATTTCAGAATGTTAACATCCAGTTGGTTATCAAAGCCATTGGAAAGGAGAATAACCATAAATTGCCAACACCTTTTGAACACTCACTATGTGCCAGGCCCTAACATAAGAATGTTATACCTATCAATTCATTTAGTCTTCCCAACAATGTTTTCATTTTACAGATGAGAGAATTGAGACACACAGAGAGAATTCACTTACCCAAGTTCACATATCTAGTTAGTGGTGCAGCCAAGAGGATATTATTCAAGGAGTGTATTTAGAAAGGACTAAACTTTTGTGAGCAGCAATATTAATAGCTGGGAAGGGGTGGGAGAACCTGGAAAGGAGACTTGGATGAATAGTCACAGAGTTAGGCGGAGAGCCAGAAGACTGTCAAACTTGGATTAGTTTAATAAGGTAAGTACTGCAGGTGCCTGGCACTACCGCAGGAAGTCAGGTAGAGTGCCAAAGTAGTCACAGAGAGTAAAGCTCTGAGTCTAGCTGTGAACAAAACTTACTTAGGTTTGATTCAGTGCTTCCAAGAAAGGAAGTGAAACCTCTTAAGGAACCTAAAAATAAAATATGGAAAAATAGTTATTGCTCTTTGGTTGCTTCCTACAGCTAAAGTAAAAATAAATATTCTTCTGTTAAGTAATTCAGTAATGTGTGGGTATGGAGAAAGATGGGGAGATGGCAGGGAAGACAACTGTGCTGAGTAAACAAGACTGAAGCACCTGACCTGACAGGAGGAAGTTGTGGGAGATTCCCTGCTCTACCTATGCCTACAGCTCCACCATCCCTCACTGTGTCTAGTTGACTCTGATGAAAGTGGGAGGGAGTGGGTGTCCTTGAGGCTCTTCAGCTGCACCTAGAACCTTCCCCACAGCTGACTTCTTCCTGGTGTTGTCCTGACATGCTCTGGATAGGCTGTTTGCTGTTGGTCACAAGGCTGGCAGTTCAAGATACCTTTGTTGTTCTGAGCTGGGTCATGCTCAGACAGGCAAGACAGCTGCAAAAAGGCTCAAGTTTTGAGATGGATGAAACAGGCATAATGCTAACTACAGGAAGAGAAGAGAAAATTTGAGTCTTTTTTTTCACTCATTCACTTATTCAATCATGTAATTGGTTCATTCATTATTTCTACAGATACTTATTAAACATTTATAATATCCTCGGTGCTATGATAGTACCTGAGTAGACAAAAGGGGATTAAGTCAGGAATGATTCTTGCCCTCATGTCACTTAAAATCTAATTGGGAAGATAAACAAAAGGTAGTAAACAGGAAATAAAAGATTATAAAACTGTCACATGTATAAGGAAACAAATATATGGCAAAGAAGTTCAAGGAGTAGGTAAGGACTATGAACAAAGAGTGCACTGGAGACTCCCCATGCTCATCCAACCCAGTGTCCTTTGCTATGAAGGCACAAGAAAGGACAGTACTTCCCCTTTTCCTCACAGGCTGCTGGAGTCTTGGGGCTAGTTCTGTCCAGATACTGGGATTTGAAGCAGTGTGCTTCCATAATGAGGGTGAGGAGTGTGGCAACCAGTGGTTGACAGCATAGAAATTGATAATGAAGGCTACATAGATGAAAATTCTCCTTAGGTGGTGGTTGGTAAAACCATTTTCTGTATGAAATTGGAAGGAAGATTATGTAGGTAAAGAAAATGTGATTCTAGGGGGAAAACAATGTCTCTAGTGTGTGTTCCTACAAGTGTGTGTTATCTATGGACTAGGTTTTGGCAAGATTTTATAAGCTCAAAAAGAATTAGCTGATTTGTAAACATATACGAAAAAGAGAGATTTAAGAAATTGGGGCCTTGCAAAACTGGAGGTCTAGACATTGGAAACTTAGACTCCAAACACTTAGAAATTGATAAAGCCTTGAAAGACAAAGTCCATTACAATAAACCTGTGGAAAGATCAAATTAACAGTGTGGCTTCTACATTTATTGGTAATGCTTCTCTGTAGATTAAAACTGTTAGGACAGATAACATTAAGGTATTGGATTGGGTAAATATTCAGGCAAAGATCCAATTAGGATGTAGCTTTTCCACAGAAAATCATGGACTCATGTAGACTCAGGGAATCTGTAAAGGCAAAAGATACAGACAATGGGTCAAAACCAATCTCAGAAGCAAATTTCCAAAAGGACAGTGGAATGTTGATAAGTATACTTAACCAAATTCAAAGGGATAAGAAACCTTACTAAATTTCAGTTGAGATTTAAACCAAAGGAATCATAAGCCCAAGTGGATCTATGGTCTTTGAACATTACACAAAAAGGACCTGGACCAAAAAAAAAATTCCTCAGACCCCAATAAGGGCATGTCCATGGAGCCAAGGAACACAACAGAAGGAGACACTCCAGGTATTGGAAGACTTATAATCAAGAAACGTTTTGGACCTCAAGTGTAGGGATCTTTGCAGCTTTTGCTGAGGGGCCATTTCAGAATTGCAACAGGTTAGTGCCTGCCACCGCCTTCCATTTTCTCCTTTCAGAATGGGATATTTCCCATGGTTGTGCTGGCCCTGACCCTCCACTATGCATTTTCTTCAGGGAATGGATTAATCTATCATTATTAGTTCATAGCTCTGTCAACCAAGAGGACCACAAGAAGACCTGAAGTACAGACTACCACACGTAGTGAACTTCCTACAATGACCAGTTTGGATTTTAGTCTTTATGGAAGGAAGTTAGTGTATGTGTGTGTTTGGGGGGCGGGGGTGTTGAAAAACTGAAACAGAAGATAGACACTGCAATAGACACTAGTGATCGCTCCATTCTTTCTGGCCAATGGGCAAGTTATGTGTCCTTGCTCCCATGCACAGACTGTGCTGAATATTAATGACTGCCAGGATACCTACTAGCACTCTTCCTACTGTGACAATCATGGAGAATGTGACACTTAATTTTGGTTTTCAACTTGACTGGACTGAGTAATGTCTAGAAAATTGGTAAAACATACTTCCAGGTGTGTCTGAGAGTGTATTTCCAGAGAAGATTGGCATGTGTGTGGGAAGACCTGCCTGAACATGGAGGCACCATCTGCTAGGCTAGGGTCCCAGAGGAAGCACAAAATGGAAGGAGGTAAGCTAGCATGCTCAACCCTTCTTCAACTGGTATATTTTTGCTGCTGCTATTATTACCTGTGGAAATCTGACTCCAGAGTCTTCAAACTTTGCACAAGGACCTGCAACAGAGTTCTCAAGGTGCTTTTAGGCCTTTGCCCTCTGACTAGGGCTGCATCATTGATCTTTCTTGTTCTGAGGCTTCCAGCTCCATGGAGGGAGGAGCTTCAAGTTTCCCTGGCTTTCCAGCTTGCAGATTCCCATTATGGGGCTATTCAGCCTCTGATCATATAAGTCAATATAATAAACCCCCATACATACTAATAGAATGTATCATCATGCATTATATCACTTCTATTCTTCCAACGACCTCTGACTAATACAGAGAATGAGAGAGGCATTGGGTTGAAATGGAGGTACTAAATATTGAAAGTAGCATAGAGAATAGGTGCACCAGAACAGACTTGGAAGTGAGAAATTAAATTAATTGTATTAAGCTACCAAGATCGACGGTGGTTATTGCAGCATAGCATAGCCTAACCCATCTAATAGAGAAAGCTTCTTTGAGATATTTAAACTAACACTTAATTGATAAAGAGGAACTAATAGAGAATATCCCAGGAAGAGGATGATTTATATGAAAAAATCTTGAGTCAAGAAAGAGCTCATTGTGTTGGTGTTGATGTCCTAGAAGTAGAAAGTAGAACAGTGGTTGTCAGAGGCATAAGTAGCTAGGGGGCGTAAGGGAACGGGGAGGTGTAGGTCAAAAGATATAATTATGGGGGGACTGGGAGAAGATTATAGGTGAGGAAGGGAAGAGAAACGGGAATGACTACTAACTGTCATGGAGTTTCTTTTTTATGTGGTGAAAATGTTCTAAAATTGATTATGGAGATGGTTGCATGTGGTGATGGGTTAGTATGTTCAGTTTTGTGAATATACTAAAATTATTGGATTATACACTTTAATTGGATGAATTGTATGATACATGAATTATGTCCCAATAAGGCTAGTTTAAAAAAACTTAAAATAATAACATGTCCCAGACTTTCAAATCCCTTGCTTAACATGAACGATATTCATATTCTCAACATGCAGGAAGAGGGCTAGGGATGTAGCTCAGCCAACACAGAATTTGCCTAGGAAGCATGAAGCCCCATTTGATTCGAAGCACCACAAGAAAAAAAAAACATACAGAAAGATATTCTTTTCTGAGTAGGAATGTCATAGCAGTCATATTCCAAGCAGGGAGGATACCACAGTTGTGAGTTCTCATGAGAGCTACAGAGAATAAGGATTGGGAACCAGCTCCCTGGAAGATAAATGTAAGAACTTACAGAATCACAGAGTGCTATGTATTTCCTTTCAAGGGTTTCTTTTAATTTTTTTTTCTGAGAAATTGTGGTTTCTGACACCCATTCCTGACATTGCAAATGATAGTGTTGAAAAACAATGTCCCACAAAGAAAATGAAACAAACCCCATAAACATTGGTTTTCCAGTGTGCTTAACATGAGAATCTCCCACTCACTTCTCAAAAGCTAAAGAAAAGTGGCATCAGAATCAGGTTTTTACAAAAGTTCTTTAAAACATTATTATTTTAAACATTATGTAGTCTACTGTCAAAGAAGAATTCTTGAATCCTCTCAACACCACTAGTATGTTAGTCTGTTTTCACTGAATGTTGAGATTCTCAGCAGCGTCCTCTTAGCACACAAATTAGACATGAAGGACTGGGAAATTTTTAATAGACCCATAACTGGAATTACCCACTGATCTGGAGATGTCAGAGGTGGGTAGCAGTGTCCTAGAGTCAATGTCAGTGCTGAGAGAAAATTCAGGCCTGACTTGCAGAACCAGGACTCTCAACAGTTGAAGAAACCTGTAATGAGTATAAAATGGTGACCAGCATCTGAGACAGATGTTACTCCCGAGACACAGAAATAGCAAACCCAGGAGTTGTTGTTTAGATACGTAAGATGACAGGACAGTATGTCAGGATGCAATTCATTCTGTGAAGAATTTCTATAGCAGAATTACAAATGATATATTCTGGTCTGTGAAGCCCCTAAACCTGACCTTCTGCTTGCAGCTCTGTCTTCATGACATGTCCTCTTGTCTCTCCACCCTCTAGGCTCACACCGTGCTGACCTTTCAGACCAAGCTCTTTGTCATAAATATTAGATGTCATCTCTTCACAGAGCTTTTCCTTATGACACGCTAACATTTCATATCCTTTTCATTCCCTGAATACTTTAGAACTCTCTCTGCCTTAGTGCTACGCGCTCAAGGAGAACAGGACACCTGTTGATAAAGAGGAACTAACTAATTCATTTGGCTAACAAATGAATTAATTTAGTTGAGGGACGGGGCTAACAGATAGAAGTTTCTGTAGCTAAACATACATGAAACCGAAGACTTTGACTAAAAAATAGCAGAAATTTGTCACCTTAATTCAAATCTTAATAAATGAAGAAATGAAGACAGGTGGTAGGGGTGAAGTAGAGGAAGGGATGGTGCTGAATGACTTGAGCCTTGCAGGAGAATAAACTACAGTTCTCTGCACAAAAGTTGTGGATTTGTTTGAGATTTGTTTCTATTGGAGTATGAGAAGTGTGGAGGCAAGAGAAAACATCTTAGAGGAGTGAGATGGGTGAAGAAGTGTCTACCAGTAAGAGGAGAGTTACCCAAGCCACAAGGGAAGGAAGGAAGGGGTTTTGAAGATGGAGGATCACAGAGATAAGTCATAGCAAAAGTGATTCTCCTCAAACATGCAAACTTGCTGCAAGTTTACATGATGTCTGCCAGTACCTGGTCTAATATCAGAGAATAGGGCCCCAACTATCAGGATCTGGAGTCAGCCTCTAAATACACAGAAAAAATAGGTATTTATCACATCACTATGGAAGTTCTGATGTAGGTACTATGCTGGGTACTGGTCAGGGTGGTGAGAGGAAGTAATAAGATGACAAGTGGAAGTAAGAAAAGAATCCTATGTTTCTTGCCCCTTCTATAGCAAATCACTTCGTTCTATAGGATACTTATTTTTTCCTAATAGAATTAAGCAAACTTAATGGATGGATGCCAATAGCAACTAGTTCATAGAAAACTGTCCAAATGAACTTTGGATCTGAATACCCTCCTTGTAGTTAGGTACACAACTTAGAGACACACCAATTCTCTAAAGCAGTAGAGAGTCATCAAGTAATCCTCCATCTGAAACTGAGCATTCATTTGTATTTTTGTTATTGTGTAGTTTTTTCCTACTCCCAAAGGTGCAGTTTAAGCATTAATCCCTCACATTGAGCATTCAATTAATGACAAACCCTTTATGTTAAAGCACTTTAGATATGCTACTCAGTTACTCATCTCAACAATCTTAAATGGACACTATTATCCTTCTATGACAGATGAGGATGTGTCACAACACACGACAACAGGTTAGCGTCACTCCAAGTGAATTTTGGCAGAATAAATAAAGACAAGGACACATAAAGTAACTTTTCTTTGGGTTTAGTGACCGCTCCTCAGCCACACTCCCACAAGGGAGGCAAGGGAGGCAAGAAAGAGAAAGAACATGCCTTGAACCCAGGTTTTACTGGGAAGAAGCCATTCAAATGAGGCAAGGGGTCAGATTTCAGGGGGTTGAGTCTAGCTTCTTGCTGTCAGCACATTGTCTGACATCTTGGAAGGTCACATCCATCTCATGTGCTGTGTGATGATCAAAGGCAGAACAAACGAAGGGGACACATTATGTGCACAGCCCAGACAGAGCAACACTATCAGTCCAGTCTGCTTTGTGCGCTCAAAATGCTCACAGCTCACACACACAGCCCATGGGTGGCTCACCACAAGGATGCTGAGTCTTAGAGAAGCTAACTTGTTGAACACATAAAGTGACACACAGTCCCAATGCACCTAACTTCAGGCCCATGTTCTTTCAAGTGTAACTCACCTCACTTTGAAACCAAAGTAAGGCTCAGTGTCACGGAAATGGTTACAGTTTGTGTCAGACCAATGCTGTCTTGAGAAAACTGAAGGCAGAGGAAACAACGTATTAGATGTAGCTGGAGTTTGATTTTTTTTTGTTGTTGTTGTGGTGGTTCAACTAATGATCTTTGAACAACCATTTATCCTCTCTGTGCTGATCAACTTGGTGGTCACAGAGTAACAATTTGACACTCCCCCAGAAACTGACAGTGTTATGGCATATCTGAAAAAAAATTCATACTTATTGCATTGATGAGTAAATAAATTCAATATATTCAGTCTAATGCCATGTGGGAGATTAGGAGAGAAGAGTTCATATGAAGGAAGCTAGTGGTTCTATTCAGGAGGGGGACAGAATACCATGGAAGTACTAGAACTTGACTTTGTTCTGGGCTGTGGTGTGATTTAGTTTATGAAAGAAAAAAAAACTTGTCTTCAAACGTTTCCTGAAAATGATTAGTACTTTTGGAATTGAAGTTGGCTTAGAAACTAGGATGACTACAATATAGAGGAAATTCTGGGGGTTTTCTCCCCCTTTTTTGCTCAGTGACTGCTTTGAATCAGAAAGGGCAATGAAAGTGCCCTTGTTTGCTGTCTGACTGAAGGGAACAAAGATAATGACCAATTGAACAGGGCTGTGCTTCTGACAGAGTTCCTGAGTTGGAGGAGAAAGCTAACAGGAGCTTCTGCCTTTAGAAAGGGTTGGGTACTGGGGAGATCAAAGTCAACAGGGGTAGTATATAGCTTTGTCAGCCGGAGCTGGTTTTGTTGAAGTGAGAAAGTGAAACCTCAAAAGACCTGAGAAGCCCTCTTCCCTTTTTGAAAGCTGCTTCTCAGCAGAATTTGGAAAGCCCCAGACCCAGTTCACCCAATTCATCTGACAAACAGGGCAGCCAAGTGACAGAAACTTCTGGGCCTGTCCACGGCTCCCTGTGTTAGGAGAAGCCATGGAAAAGTTTAAGACAGTGCTGGACCTGCACCTCAAGTACAGTAGCGCGCTGGGTTATGGCCTGGTGACACTGTTGACGGCAAGCGGGGAGCGCATCTTCTCCACTGTGGTGTTCCAGTGCCCCTGCAGCGCCACCTGGAACCTGCCCTACGGCTTGGTCTTCCTGTTGGTGCCAGCGCTTGTGCTCTTCCTCCTGGGCTGTGTGCTGAGAGCTCGCACGTGGCGCCTACTGACCGGCTGCTGCGCGCCCGGCGCGGGTGTGAGGTGCAGCTCCGGGCTGCGGGGCGCGAAGGTGTTCGCACATATCAGCGTGGCTGCAGCGCTCGCACCCCTCACCTGGGTGGCCGTGGCGCTGCTTGGGGGCTCATTCTATGAATGCGCAGCCAGCGGGAGCAAGGTCTTGGAGCCGTACCTGTGCAGAAACCGCAGAGGCTGCACCGACCAGCTACCGCTGGTTCCCTGCAGCAAGGACCAGAAGTCCGACCTCCAAGACCTCCTGAAGGAACTCAAGGCTCAGTCGCAGGTCAGGCGCTGGCGCTGGAGGCAGGTTGGGAGGAGCAGGAGGGCGACCTCGTGAAGGAGAATTCAGTGATTTTTCTCCAGACAGGTGTCACCCAAAGAGAAGCTGGAATAGCGCCTGTTTCTAACGTACCCATAGGCAAGTATTCAGTAAAACCAACGAAAAGGAGAAAAAGCACTCATATAGTACTTGGCGCTGTGGTGAAAGGTGGAGGATGACAGTAGGCATGCCCTGGCTGCGCTGGGTCCTTTACCACCTAATTATTCTCACAACTTTGCAGGAGTATTATTATCTCCTCTGTAGAGCGAAAACTGGGAATCTATGTTAAGTTGTCTGGGCAGGAGAAAGCAGCAGAATTATCACAATTAAATGGGACTGTACAATAAAATGGGTCTGCCTGCCCTAAAGCCACCAGCCACGCTGCCTCTGGGCTTATAAAGCTCAGAGGTTCTGTAGAGTGTTCATTTGTAGGAAATCCACATTTTGAGTTCTAGGGGGAGTGACAGACATATGGGCTCCTTCAGGGTCCCTGACATGACTTGGCCTGTGTCTGACTTTCCCAATAAGCAATTGTACTGAGGAGTTGGGGAAGTTTCTGTCATTCCTTAATCTTAAGGGGTTAAGACTTAAAAGTCTGTTGGCTTGTTCACCATGCTAGCTGGTGAGTAATTTAAATTTTATCTGAGGATTTGTAAGTTTGTTTTTGTTTCTGAAGAGTGACTAAAAATTGCTATTTGTTGTGTTTTTTTAAGGTGCTGGGCTGGATCCTCATAGCAGTTGTTATTATCGTGGTTGTGATAGTTACATCTGTCTGCCGATGCCTGTCTCCAGTTAGTTTTCTGCAGCTGAAATTTTGGAAAATTTATTTGGAGAAAGAGCAGGAGATCTTTAAAAGTCAAGCCAAGGAGCATGCCACTGAATTGGCAAAAGAAAATATTAAATGTTTCTTTGAGCACTCGCATCCAAAAGAATACAACACCCCAAGTGTTAAAGACTGGCAGCAAATTTCAACACTATATACTTTCAATCCAAAGGACCAGTACTACAGCATGTTGCACAAATATGTTAACAGAAAGGAGAGTGACAGTATCAAATCTTCTGAAGGAGATGTAATGCTTCCTGTTCTTAGCTTTGTAGATTCTTCTGGTATAAATAGCTCTCCTGGGTTGTGACCTTATAAATGAATAGATAAAAAGTTCTTTTGAAATACTGAATTATTTGCTTCATTAAAAAAACATTGGTATTATTTATAGCTGTTTTCTCCCCTTTAAAATTGTAGGATTTTAGATCTGAATTGAAATATTAATCTCTTTATTATATGAATTACTAAACAAACAACTGAGGAAAAACGATTCACCCAAAATGATGAACAGAGACTACATTAGAAGTCTTATATCCCTATTCTTTGGTCTTTTAAAAGCAATAGTTATTGCTTTCAGTAGTGAGAAAAATGAAACAGTTCAGCTTCAGACCTTTCTGTTAAGTTATCTGATGTTAGTTGAAGATTCACTTCCTTGCCAATAGCAGCTTATTAGGAACCTAAAAATTATGGCATTCTAACCTGCTTGTACCATTGTGGAGAACAGTGACCTGGGTCATGGTTTTTGACTGTCTCAGAGTTGTGACTGTGCTTTGCTCTGGGAACTTTCTGTGCAAAGGTGCAGATCAAGATTGCTCAGTTGCTATGATGATGCCTTGCCTAAGGAAGTTCTGTGCAAAGGCATGGAATTATATCAGTCTTGACTTTGAGCTCAGACACCATCTGACAGGGATAGAGATTTCTGAGCATGACACGATAATTATAATTGCTTTTAAGCCCTATGAACTTCAAGCCTGCCTGCTTTGCAGAAACTTTCCTAGAGAAAACCTTTTGATGATAAAACTTATATAATAAACGTGCTGCGCTAGGTCTGGGTCACTGTTCCTCCATCAGAGGTCGGTGTCCCACCTGGTCCCAGCTTTCTCTTTGTAAATGTTTGTGTGTCTTTCTTAATCCCCTGTTGCCCCTCACAGGTTTCTAGAGTTCAGCTGTGCAGGTTGCAGCATACTAAAATGTAAGTCCAGCACACTGGACTTCTAGTCAACCCTACCGTGGTCTTTCAAATATAACAGCATTTTATGGCTCTAATATGGTTACTATATAAAAATTAACCATGAAAAGGAAAATTTTCAAAAAAACATAAAGTTGGAAAAGTAATTTAGGATAACTGCAGGCGATAACTATTGCTTTTAGTTTGTAAGATCCGAGGAAACATTTTCAAGCTATTATGATAAATTTAAAATATGTACAACAGTAGAGAGGATAGTATTATGAACCCCCTACCCAGTCATACAGCAGCTTCAGCAGAGTAGGAAAGGCAAATTAAATCTATGTCATACAAATAATTACTGGAAAAAATGCAAATTGTGATTTGATTTAGATTAGGGAAGGAGGAGGTTGGAGAAAGTTGTGAGAAACTGAAATCTGTAGAGTCGGGAGCAAAGCAGTTCAGGCAGAAGAAAAAGGATGTGCAAAGACGCTGAGGTGTGACAGATCTTAGTTGGAAGCTTAAAGACGAATGGAAAAATAAGGAAGGGACAAATAGGACAGAGCCTTGGAATCATACTAAGGTTTGGGTTTTCATTTTCTCTACATGTTAAGGAGATTTTTTTTTTTTTTTTTTTTTTTTTTTGAGGAGAAAGGTATGGCAGGGAAAAGAAGAAGAGCTAGGGTGGAGGTGGAGAGACTAACAGGAGGTCACTGCAGTGGAAATAGGCAGGAGCAAACGTGAATTGGATGGGCAGTAATCAAAATGGTAAATAAAGGATTTTGTACATGGTCATGACAGGATTTGTTGATAGAAAGGATGTAAGAATTTAGTGAGAGCGATGACATCTGTGATTTTTATTGTAAACTCTCTTATGTGATAATGCCAGCACTTTTCAGGGAAGCTTGTCTTCCATTAGCTTGTCATTCCTGCCCATTCCTCAAATTTATGACTGATTTCTACATTTTAGGAAATGGAATATGAAGACTTTAAACTGTAAGGCAATTGACTATTGGTTATATTTAGCTCTTCCTCTCTTGGCAGCCCCCTGTACTGGGTTCTATTTTGCCATTTTTTTTTTTTTTTTTTTTTTTTTTTGCACAGGGCCCTTAAAAGGAACTAGTCAGAAGGGCTGAATATCCTGTGGTTGGGAGTCATGTTTAAAAATAAAGTTGGCAGTGATGCTGCATGATCAGTTTTTTCCCACTTCCTAAAAAAAAAATATTTTGAAAAGTCACATCATGCCTATTTTCATTTTGCTTTTTTTATTTTATTTTCCATTTTTTCTTTTTATTTATTTTTTTCTCTTATTGGGGATTAAATCCAGAGCCATTTTACTTTTGAGTGACATCCCCAGGCCTGTATTCTTTGAGACAGGATCTTGCATAGTTGTTGAGTGTTTCACTAAATTGCTGAGGATGACTTTGAACTTGTGATCCTCCTGCCTCAACCTCCCAAGCACTTGGGATTACAGGTATGTGCCTCTGTGCCTAGTTCCAATTTGTGTGTGTGTGTGTGTGTGTGTGTGTGTGTGTGTATGTGTGTGTGTATTCTTTCCTTTCATAACTTTTTTTTTCCAGGTGTAGCCTGTGTACTTACATCTTCAGTAGTATCATATTGTGTTTATTTTGTTGGTATACACTTCACTTTTCTTGCAGGTTTTAAAAATTATTGTGAAAATATATGTAAGATAAAAATATATTCATATAAAATTATAATAGTGGAAATTGTGTAAGATAGAAAGTAAAAGTACCTCATTTGCAAATTGCAATATTCACTTCCCTGTGGTAGTTACTTATTCTGTCTGCAAAAAAAAAAAAAAAAAAAGAAAAGGAAAAAAAAAGATTGCACTAAAAATGTTGTTCTGTAACTTTTCACATAAAATATTATTCAATGTCAGTATATAACAATTTATGTTATTAAAAATTTCTGTATAGTATTCTACAGATTAGTATGCTATAATCCTTTTTTTTTTTTGTCAACACACACGAATCATAAAATGTATAAAGATAAGCCCCAAATTGTCAAATGTGGTCACTCCTGGAGTCTTAAGATTTGTATGGGGACTTTTTTTTGAACCTCGGGCACTTTTGATCTTTGGATTGTTCTTTTCTTGTTGTTTTTTGGTTAACGAATAATAAATATCAACTGCATAATTGGAAAAGATTAAAAAGAGTCCTTACCATAAGGGCTTGCAGTCAACAAAGCAGTTTTGCATCTCTGACCTCATTTTGTTTTCATGAGTTTAATGGGATACCCATAAACAGATCACCCACATTTAGGTGCGAGGAATCAAAAGTGAAGAGAGGTTGCATTACTAGTTCCAGATCATGTGGCCAACAAATGCAAAACCAAAACTAGGGAGCTGATCCTGTCTAAATCTTGTGGTGTAATATGGCTACATTATTGTTTTTATTACTAGATCAGATTTCTCCCTTCTTTGCACAAGTGCCTTTGTAAGCAGAAGAGATACAGATATTCTCAGCAAACCCTAATACTTTGCGTTTCATTTTGTGAAACTTGGCAACTGTTGATAGCTAAGACTGCTTTCAATAAAGATAGAGGGACCAAGATACAGTGGGATTATTTCATGATGGGAACCTGGTCACTGCTGGTTGGCTTGACACACCAATCTCTGGGCCTGGCCTCAAATAGGCCACACCATGGGTTCAAGAAGTGTTTCTCTACTTGGTGTATAGTTATTTGCTGGCCTACCAAAGAATTCTTCAGAATCATTCCCAGCTGTATGCTGACCTGAAGCCTTATTCTTGGGAGAGATTCAGACACAGCATCTGCTGTTAATATTTGCTGAAAAATAAACATATAAGAGATGATTTCACATTGTGCTGGGTACTGGCATGATATACAGTCTATAAGGAATAAGGTTAAGCATGGTCTCTTTGCTCCATCCAATGCTCTCTGAACTGATTTAAGATGAAATTCCCAAGGGAGACATCCTCAAACAGAATTAACCACATACCCAAATGTCTCTGACTGGAAAACGTCTTGGAACCCCTAACTTTGACAATACCCACATTTTATCTCCCAGGTGGCCTATGATAAATAACTCTCCCTAAGATTAAAGGTGGAGAAATACTCCCTGAGTCAGCCCTGGTAGCAGCACCCACTGCCTATTTTGTCACTACAAACTCCCACATTCTGCTTTTATTGCTTATTGTGTGCCAAACCCTTACCTGCCCTGAAAACTAAGCCTCTATTTGACCTAATTTTATCTCTTCCTTTTCATCACCTACCTATAGAATATCTCTTTTGAATTGTAGTATGAAGACTATGGAATTGGTAATATTATATTTTTATTCAATGAAAGATCTGAATCAAAACAGTATACAGTCAAAATTCTTTGCCACACACTGTTAGAACACTAAGAAGTTCCCTAGTAAAAGAAAAAAGTCTCTAAGATCAGGCAAATTATGTCAATTTAAAAAATGGTAAGATATCAAAACTAGAATGATATATGAAAATTATGTAAAAATTTAAAAACACATACAAATGCAATGACTACCAATGGGAAAGCACCCCCCAAATACCTGCCCCACGTGTCTGTATAATTCTGGCTCTTTTCACCCAGAAGTGGGAGATGATCATTTCTTTACTTTTCTTTATAGTTTTAGAACCTGTATGTTACCAAACTAACATGAGGATGAATTTATTGCTTATTAGGCAGACTACTAATGTTTAGTTTTGCATATTTTTTTGTCTATTTCTGTGTGTGTGTGTTTGTTTTGTTTTAGTATTTCCATTAGCTTTTTATTTTTATTTTTTTTAATTAGTTGTTCAAAACATTACATAGCTCTTGACATATCATATTTCATACATTTGATTCAAGTGGGTTATGAACCCCCATTTTTACCCCGTATACAGATTGCAGAATCACATCGGTTACACATCCACGTTTTTACATACTGCCATTCTAGTGTCTGTTGAACTTTATGAGAATGGAACCATCCTCTAAGAGTTGTTTTGTGATGTTCATCCATATTATGTCTAGAACAACAGTTTTTGATTTGCCTTGTACTATTTCATTATGTGAATATATCAAAATTCGTTCATCTATTGAATTACTGATAGACATTAAGCTATTCCATTTCCGGTTCTTATGAGCAAAGCTAGAGTGAACATTCATGGATCTATATTCTATGTACATGTGGATTTTTTTCAGGGTTTGTTCCAAGGAATAGATGAGAGCATAAGTATATGTGCATATCTCAGTTTGCCAAGCAATGTCCGATGTTTGCCTTAATGGTTTATTAATTTATATTACAATGAGAGTTTCCACTATTTTTTCCACAGTTTTTTTTTAACCTCTACAATATTTGGTATTCTCAATTGTTTGTTTCTGTCATTCTGATGAATATCTAATAATACTCTCTTTGTAATTTTATTTGGCATTTCCCTAATAATTAAAGGCTTTGGGTATCTTTTCATATATTTACGACTCATTTTTATATTCTTTTTAATGAAATGCCTATTCAAGCCTTTGGTTTACTTTTAGATATGAGTTTTATGTCTTTTTCCTATTGATTCATCAGATTTCATTATTATTTTATTAACTAAACCAATGAATATTTATTGAGTGCCTACTGTGTTCTGTGCATGTCATTGGTATTTGGGATACATCAGTGGCCACAGCTCTGTCCTTGTGGACCTTACATTCTAGATGGGGAGAGAGGTAGTAAATAAGTAAACAATTGAAAAGGTAAAGTGAGTAGAGGAAAGGGACCAAATTGTGGGGAGCGGGGAGGGACGGGGAAAGTGCTGAGAATTGATAGTGGTCAAATTATATTGTTGTATTTTGTGCATGAATGAATATGTAACAACAAATCCCATTAATATGTACAATTATAATGCACCAATAAAAATGCAGGAAAAAAGATTTTTTAAAAAAGAGAAGAAAAATACTGTGAGGAAAAAAAAAAAAGAAAAAGGAGGGCACTCAAAAACATTAGGAATGCTGGTGGTAGGACAGCTATTGCCCTCATTGAAAAGTGAGTTAGGAGACAAAGGTAGGCCACAAGGCCAGAGAGGTAAGGAGGTAGGGAGATCACATAAGGTCTTTGCACTACTGTCAGGACTTTGCTTTTTAGTCTGAATGAGATGAATAACCACCTCACAAATTCCCTACAATGCCTACTATCTGATGATTAAAGCTCTGGGATAATGAACAGAAGATAAGACCATACTGATAAACAAGTCATTTGGTCCTTTTAGAGCATGGTGGTCATAGACCTGGAGCAGGAGATGATGTCTTCAACCTAGTGGATGTTACTATGGAATTTATGTAAGATGGAAAGTGTAATATTTGTATTTTGTGCATCAGTTTTCTTATATCTTTAGTACATTTTTCATAGTGTGTTTTGCTAGGAGATTATAACATAAGAAAACTGGTTTGACAAAATTATTGACAATGGTGAAAAGTGAACTTGTGCATTCAGTGGAAACATACAAATATATATTGAGAATAGCTACTATATGTGGTTGTTTTATAGTCCCTTGATTAAAGCTCAGTCACTAGAGCATAAAACACTGCATTCTTGGCTTACCCTCTCCTACAGATGAAACTTTAAACACCTCTCCAAGTCTCAGTGTCAGCATCTAAAAAATATGGAATAGTCTTATTACTTATTCTCCTGATTGTTGTGAGCACTGAATGAGATACTGCCTAGAAAATGCTCAATATGTAGGAAATAAATAAGACATAATCTTTTCTCTCAAGGAACGGATAGTCCATGTTAGAAATTTTCTGCTGCTATAATAAAATATCTGAGATTGAATAATTTATAAATAATAGAGGTTTGTTTGGCACATGGTTTCAGATACTGGAAAGTCGAAGAGCATGGCACTGACATTGATGAGGGCTTTTGTCCCGTGTCATAACATGAATGAAGAGTGAACAAGCAAGCACGAGATAGAGATAGAGGAAATTTATCCTCACTCATCCTTTCTGTCAGTAATCCTTTCCCAGGATAACAACACTAGTCTATGCATGAGGGCTCTGCCTAGTCGACTACCTCTTAAAGTTCCCACCTCTTAATACCATTAAAATGGCCATGAAATTTAATCACAAGTTTTGGGTGGGATGTTCAAATCATAGTAGTAGGCAAATAAGTAAATAGTCATAATAAGAATAAAAATAAAATGTACTGGAATGAAAATATAAGCAAAATGTTTTGAGGAAAGAGAGAATAATTTCTGCCTGGGAGTATTCACAGAAATTTTTAAAATAGGAAATATTTTAGCTAAGAGTTTCGTAAGTTAGATACCAGTCATCCAAATGAAAAGTCAAGGGTACTGAAAGTACCTCATCAAATCCCTGACTGCCCAGAGAAGCTCCTTCTGTCATGTTCCTACTGAGCAGGACTTTTCTAGAATGTGCTAAGCAGCATCAGTACTAAATATCCCCCCGCACCCCCGCCCCCCGCATATTTAAGGGGCCACTTCGGGATTTTACCACTATGGCTTATCCCTCAGGAGTAAACTTCTCTTGAATTCATTCTGTCTTATGGGATGGTGGTGATTATATTTTTTAACGTAATATTTCATTCAGTTAACTGAAGGATATTTTTTTCTTGAATAGTGGCAGCTTAAAAATCTATTTCATTCAAATTAATGTTGCTATGTAAAAAAAATAACTCTCACAACTCTTTTCACCATATCCACAGTATCCTGGTTATTTTTTCTCATGTATTAAATAGCACCTGTCATAATGAGCCCAACATCCACACATAGTTTTGGTTGGAACTCATTGTGGATCAAAAATGAACCGACCAACCCCTCCCCATATACACAGTCCTTAGGTGGTCCCTTCTTTGTCTCCTTGTCTTAGCATTACTTTTTTCCTCTAGTGATGTTTGATGCTGTAGCTGAATGCCCTGTGTCACCGTGAGTTGCTGATATACACTTCAACTTCACAGACTTGTCTCATCAGATCTTGGGTTATTGTAGTGGTCTTCTACCTGATTTACCTGACTGAAGTCTCTCCCTGTTCTAAACTCTACTTTTGGCAATTGCAGGATCAATCTTCTTAAAACACAGGTTATCTCACTCTGACTGAGACACTTATTATTCATCCCATCAATACTAGACTCTAAGCTCCACACATTGCAGAAGGAGACTACTTCTCAGTTTCTGAAACTACAGACTGAATTTATTGCTTGTTAGGCAAAAGAGAGTTGGGCTACTCGTGCAAAGTTTCCTTGACAAGAGAAATCTGCTGAGTTCTGGGAAGTAAGATTTCAGGAAATTTGTGAACTCCTAGAAATAGAGACTGTGAATTGGCAGTTTTAAGCATGGAAGTGCAATTACTGGAGAGCAGCTAATGCTATTAAGCCAAATTTTCAAAATTGTGAGGCTGTCACTGATTGGCTGGTATTCTGAAGTGTGAGACCAACATTGACTGATCAGCTTTGACATTGTAGTCATTGAAGCAAAGACGTTTGTTGCTGGTCAATTGGGAGAGGTTTCAATTTGGTTCGATTGCTTTCTCGTTTAAAGTTTGAGTGTGTGTAACTTTCTAAGGCCCAATTTCTTCCTGAATTTGGAGGCTGAGGAATTTTTATTTTTACATAATTAGGGAAAATGCATCTAATTTTGTCCCCCAATGTATGTCCAAATGGTTTCTTCACTTAAAAATCAGATCTAAATCCCTTTGCCTATCATTTGAGGACTTTAAAATCTACATTCCCCCACCCCATTCCACCCTACCCATCTCCCTTAATTTTTCAGTGTTCTTTAATATACCATCTCTGATTTATTCAGGTCTTCTGACCATTCTACCATTTCTACCATACCCATTTCCAGGCCCACTCACACTTCTCCACTCAAATCATTCTCTAATCTCTCATTATTCCATTTGTTAAGTCTGAAATTTGATTTTACTACAAGCTAGTAGTCTGTCACTTTATCATGGAAACTTCCAGAAGAGATAAAATTTCTGGGTCAGGGACCAAACTTGTATTAATCACAGCAGAGCAGAGCAAATAGCATGAGCATCACATTTGCACTGGTTCCCGTGTCTCTAAATTCTATGGAGACATGGGAGGCCAAGATGGGTTCTTGCACACAGAGTAGGTTACTGGAGAGAACACCACCCACCACGATTTTATAGCAAGCAGAAATTAAACCTGTTCCTCTCCAAGAAGATTTTACTTCATCTCTCAATGTCACTTGCCACAAACATAACCCTGAGAAATGATATGGATAAAAAAGTAGCCAGAGCCTTGAATTCTTGGCATACTAGCAGATTTGTGAGAAACCTATGAAGAACTGTCTTCCAACACACAGTAATTTTCATCTTTCAAGCCCTATTTCAAATCATACTTCCTCCACAGTGTGTTCTACAACTACATCAATTCACTGAAATTTTTTTCTCTGCACTCAAAGAACTTGATCATATGCATCTTTTTAAAAACTATTTATTTTTTAGTTGTAGTTGGACACAATACCTTTCTTTCATCTTTTTTTTTTTTTTTTTTTTTTTTTTAATGTGGTGCTGAGGATCAAACCCTGGGTCTCGCATGTTCAAGGCGATCTCTGTACCGCTGAGCCACAACCCCAGCCCTGCATCTTTATAACATAGTAAAACTTTGTTTTCTCTTCCCAGCATGAGTTTATGCCTTTTGAATACTTTTAAAGATTGTATTGTGACTCCCACAAAATAGCAACAAAATTGATAAGACAAGTGAGAAAAATTAATTTACAAAATTAAAAATTTTGTAAATTTTATTAAGAAAAAATTTAAAGTACCATAGATACTTCTTGAAATTTTAAGTCACAAAGTACATAACCACATATAATAAATCAAATGTTGCATTTTTAAAAAGCATTATCAATTTGAGACTGGAAGACCATATGTTTATATGCCAGGTGATTTCTTGTCCTTGTTGCTCTTTTGCATATGACACTCTTACAGGCAGATTATACCATAAGAAAAACTATTATGTAAATATGCTAAATATCTTTCTTACTTGTAGTAAAGAAACAAAACTTAAGTGAAAAAATCATTTTTTATACAGTGCCCACAAACTTAGGGGTTATTGATGTTCCATAGAACACGGTTCAAGAATCTGTTCATTACCATATGATCATCTTGATAGATGCAGAAAAAGCATTTGACAAAGTACAGCATCCCTTTATGTTCAAAACACTAGAAAAACTAGGGATAACAGGAACTTACCTCAACATTGTAAAAGCTATATATGCTAAGCCTCAGGCTAACATCATTCTAAATGGAGAAAAACTGAAGGCATTCCCTCTAAAATCCGAAACTAGACAAGGATGCCCTCTTTCACCACTTCTATTCAACTTAGTTCTTGAAATACTAGCCAGAGCAATTAGACAGACAAAAGAAATTAAAGGCATAAAAATAGGAAAAGAAGAACTTAAATTATCGATATTTGCGGATGACATGATAATATACTTAACAGACCCAAAAGGGTCTACAAAGAAACTGCTAGAGTTAATAAATGAATTCAGCAAAGTGGCAGGATATAAAATCAACACACATAAATCAAAGGCATTCCTGTATATCAGCAACAAAACTTCTGAAATGGAAATGAGGAAAACCATTCCATTCACAATATCCTCAAAAAAAATAAAATACTTGGGAATCAACCTAACAAAAGAGGTGAAAGATTTATACAATGAAAACTACAGAACCCTAAAGAGAGAGATAGAAGAAGATCTTAGAAGATGGAAAAATGTACCCTGTTCATGGATAGGCAGAACTAACATTATCAAAAAGGCGATACTACCCAAAGTTCTCTACAGGTTTAATGTGATGCCAATCAAAATTCCAACGGCATTTCTTGTAGAAATAGATAAAGCAATCATGAAATTCATATGGAATAACAAAAGACCCAGAATAGCAAAAACAATACTAAGCAGGAAGTGTGAATCTGGAGGTATAGCGATACCAGAGTTCAAACTGTACTACAAAGCAATAGTAACAAAAACAGTGTGGTACTGGTACCAAAACAGGCAGGTGGATCAATGGTACAGAATAGAGGACACAGAAACCAATCCACAAAATTACAAATTTCTTATATTTGATAAAGGGGCTAAAAACATGCAATGGAGGAAGGATAGCATCTTCAACAAATGGTGCTGGGAAATTTGGAAATCCATATGCAACAAAATGAAACTGAATCCCTTTCTCTCGCCATGCACAAAAGTTAACTCAAAATGGATCAAGGAGCTTGATATCAAAGCAGAGACCCTGCACCTGATAGAAGAAAAAGTTGGCTCCGATCTACATATTGTGGGGTCAGGCTCCAAATTCCTTAATAGGACGCCCATAGCCCAAGAGTTAATAACAAGAATAAACAAATGGGACTTACTTAAACTAAAAAGTTTTTTCTCAGCAAGAGAAACAATAAGAGAAGTAAATAGGGAGCCTATATCCTGGGAACAAATCTTTACTCCTCACACTTCAGATAGAGCCCTAATTTCCAGAATATACAAAGAACTCAAAAAATTAAACAATAACAAATAACCCAATCAACAAATGGGCCAAGGACCTGAACAGACACTTCTCCGAAGAAGACATACAATCAATTAATAAGTACATGAAAAAATGCTCACCTTCTTTAGCAGTCAGAGAAATGCAAATCAAAACCACCCTAAGATACCATCTCACTCCAGTAAGATTGGCAGCCATTAGGAAGTCAGACAACAATAAGTGCTGGCGAGGATGTGGGGAAAAGGGTACACTTGTACATTGCTGGTGGGACTGCAAAATGGTGCGGCCAATATGGAAAGCAGTATGGAGATTCCTGGGAAAGCTGGGAATGGAACCACCATTTGACCCAGCTATCGCCCTCCTCGGACTATTCCCTGAGGACCTTAAAAGAGCATGCTATAGGGATACTGCCACATCAATGATCATAGCAGCACAATTCACAATAGCCAGACTGTGGAACCAACCTAGATGCCCTTCAATAGATGAATGGATAAAAAAAATGTGGCATCTATACACAATGGAGTATTATGCAGCACTAAAAAACAACAAAATCATGGAATTTGCAGGGAAATGGATGGCATTAGAGCAGATTATGCTAAGTGAAGCTAGCCAATCCTTAAAAAACAAATGCCAAATGTCTTCTTTGATTTAAGGAGAGCAACTAAGAACTGAACAGAGGGAAAGAGCATGAGGAAAATATTAACATTAAACTGAGACGAGTGATGGGAGGGAAAGGGAGAGAGAAGGGAAATTGCATGGAAACGGAAGGAAACCCTCATTGTTATACCTTTTATAATGAGGTTAATTTAACAATAATTTAACAATGAGGTTATAATTGTTATAACCTCATTGTTAACCTCATTGTTAAGGTTGTGAGGGGAAATGGGGGGAAGGGAGAGAACGGAACAACAACAGATGAGGTAGAGAGGGAAGATGAGAGGGGAGGGGAGGGGGGATAGTAGGGGATAGGAAAGGCAGCAGAATACAACAGTCACTAATATGGTATTATGTAAACATTGTGAATGTGTAACTGATGTGATTCTGCAATCTGTATTTGGGGTAAAAATGGAAATGCATAACTCACTTGAATCAAATGTATGAAAGATGAAAAAAATAAAAATAAAAATAAATTAAAAATAAATTAAAAAAAATAAAATAATTCTAGTTAGTGGGCTGGGTTATGTCTCAGTGGTGGAGCACTTGCTTAGCATGTGTGAGGCACTGGGGTTGATTCTCAGCACTACATACAAATAAATAAAGGTCAATCGACAACTAATAAAAAATAAAAAATAATAATTCTAGTTAGTGGGTTCTCTTAAGTATGCCCAAGCTAGGTAGAAAAAAAAAAAAAAAAAAAGAATCCGTTCATTGATAATCAGAGGCAGATGGCCACCAACTGTACCATATTCTTAAGTCACACAGTTTGATACAAAAATAACAATTTGAATAAACTTGAATCTGAGACATGGTACAAATATGGGACAACCTATTCCGATGGCAAAGCAGGTACCTGAATACATAAGGGAGTCATTAAACCCTCGTTATTTCATGGAGACAGGATCATCATATGTCTAGGCATCTTTAAAGATATTTAAAAGCACTTAGAGGGAAGGGCATAAAAATCAAAAACAGATGTTTTTCCTCTTAAAAATAAAAACAATCCTAACCCTTTTCTGAGCTTCCAGCTCTGCTCAAGATTTCTTGATGAAACAACTGCTTCTACTCAATTCATATGCAATCAAAAGGACTAAGTTTAATGAGTTCATTTTTTAAAGAAAACTTTTAAATCTGTTTGCCACTGTTCATACCAACAGAATTCCACAACGTTTCCAGGCTCATGAACACATTTATCCCAGCTAGAAGCTGCCTAATTCTCCTTGCAGATTATGATGAAGCATTTTCTCTAAAATAGTAGTTTTATTTTCCTAAAATTTAAGCCTTTATTCTGGATCTTCTATATTGCCACTCCAATTTGAGGTCTAACAATTTATTCTTATTATAAATAATGCTTGGTAAATATGATTATTGGCAACAAAAGTCAATAAAAAGATATGACTTCTGGTTAAAACTGTTGATGTGAAAGTACATTTAGCCACAGTAAAAATAAAAGGTTCTTTTTCAGTGGCATAAGGCAACCGGAGAAAAGGAGAGGGGGAAAGTGCAGCATAGTTTTGGGATGCTGGTGAGCAGATGGTGAACGATGATTAGGCTAACAGACCTGAGAAACCTGAAACCCAAACAAGAAGGGGGAAAAGGTAAGAAGCAACAAGATTTGTACCATGGAATCTGCAAAAGGCCCAGCTCAGGAATCAGCAGCACCAGTAACCTATGGAAATGAGGCTAGTGATATAGTTAAAAGGGTGGATGGAGAACTTGTTTAGGAATTGCCTCTCAGTTCTTTGTTCCCATTCAACTCAGGTGAGAACTGCACCTCCACACCCTAGCACAAGATGAGAATTTTAATCTCTAGATATAAATTTAAAAAAAAAAAAGATTTCTAAATGAAGGGCACTACATTTAAAAAAATGGAAGCTAAGTTAAAAACATATACTGAATTTTTACCTCCCAGCCTTCTTCCCGAATCTGGCTTCTAGAACGCTCGCCTTGGTCCTCTGTTCTCCAGGAAGTAGTCCAGGGAGCCATTTCTAGTAAATATGACTGCCCAGAAGAGACTTCAATAAACTGGCACAATTTGAGATTCACACTTAACATTCTCCAACTTTTCCTTAATCTATAAACCAAAATTCATATTTTATTCAGTGTAAGTGGATAGCCCAGGAGCTACAGAAGGTTGAGAAAAATATGAAAGACAGAGGCCAAAGAAAATAGAAAAAAAAAAAGAGTTACGGGAAACAGAAGCTCTACACTTTTTAAAAAAATATTTCTTTAAACCTACTTTTTTATGACTTTTGAGACATAAGAGTAGACATTATATATAAGAAATAAGAATACAATGCTATTAAAAACATTTAGAGGATAAAAAAATTCTTGTAAATTAACAAGATGCTAGCAGAAGTTAAAAATACAATAGAAGGCTTGGAAGATAAACTTGGGGAAAACTTGTAGGAGGTAGTGTTAAGAAACAGAGTTGAACAAACAAGAAAAAAAAGGCAATTAGAGAACTACTCGAGGAGTTTTAATATCCAATCAATAAGATTCCAGAAGAAGCAGAGAAATGGAGAGAATTGGATAAGAAACTTTTAAAGAATTAATTCCACATGTTAAGGAAGGTATGTATGATTTCTAGACTGGAGTTCCAGTAGGTGATCAGCAAAGTGGAAGCATACAGACCCATACTGTATCATGGTGCAATTTCAGAACACTGAGACCACAGAGAAAATCCTACAGCTTACCACGTAGAAGAACAGACCAAGGACAAAGAATCAAGTGGTACCGAACTTCTGAAAAATAACTAGAAGCTGGATAATCATATCTGAACAACCTTTATTTCCTCTTCACTCTTTTTTAGGAGGTTTCTGGTTCATGTACTCTTCCAGAAAAATGAGTAGGCCAAGAAATAAAAGTAGTAGGATCAAGGAACCAAGGGACTCCATGCAAGATAGAGGATAAAGAAAACCCTAAGATAATGATGAAATGAAAACATCCTATAGAAATGATGGCAAAACCAGCCCCTCCATAATAAGTTAGCCCCAGATGACAAGAGTTAGAGAAAAAAAAATTTTAAATGTTAACAAGATTATGAGTCCCTGTGGTTTTACTGGAAAACCACTGAGACCTCTTTCATATAGTGTCTGATGGTTTTAAAGCTCGTTCCCAAAGTCTTTGAAATTCTTTCCTTCAAGAGATAAAGATTAATGCCTCCCTTGAGTGTGTGCCAGACACGAACTTAAAATGAGAGAGAAGTAAAAGTGATGATGTGGCTGCTCAAAACCTACTCTAGTAGAGGAATGCATGTCAGGAATGCCTATGTATGTGACTGGGGTACAGGTTGTGTGGGAGAAAGCTTCCTCTTCCTTATGCAGAAGGTAAAAAGAAGTTTAAAAGTCATGCACTGAACAGTGAGGAAAAAAAAGGGGGGCCATGTGAGCATATTGTATCTAGAAACGCAACAAATACCAGAAGAGGTAGAAATAGTGGAGTTCGGGGAGGGGAGGAGTGGTAGGCAGATGATTTACATTCTTATCTTACTGTTTTAAAAGTATTTGTATAAATCCATTTTTAAAAATGTAAACTGAAAAAAAGGAGAAGCAACATTGTCACTAAAATCATCACTGAAAAGTATGGACAGAATCTGGAAATGTTGATGGTGTTTCTAATCAGTGTTTCACATATCCTTTGTAATGCCCAATTCTCTTCAAGAGGCACTCTGAATATGGTCAGTGCATCTACTATCTACATGAATGTGGTTGGTAATCTACTGTCTACATGATATTAATAATCTGTGCTTAAATTCTTTCCTTTCTGTGTTTCCTAATCTTAGGACCACAGTCATAATAATGTGCTGTTTGACAATAATCATTTTGTGTTCTGATATGAAACAAAATTCCTAATAACTACTTTAATCATCTCTGGTTTGTTTTCTCTATTGATTCAGAGCATGAAAAAATATTCTTGTTATTAAATAGATTTCGTTCACTGTACCTTTGCTTCTGGTTGCAATGTCACTCAAAGAAAAGTATTTAAAGCAGGAGCTATTTTGATTTAATAAATATTTACTAAGTATTCATTACATGAACACAGTTTAAAGGGACAGGAAAGACCTGTAACCAAATAATTATCATGCATTGGAATTTAAGCAAAGATTAATGTTGTACATGTCAGAGAAATAGAGTACTAATTTGCCTGGGATATACATCAGATATATGTAGGGCACAGGTTTTGGAGAACATAACCACTACAAATGTATCTGGAAGATGAATTGTTTATCAGATGTAAAAAAGGGGAAGAGAATTGAAGGAAGAGGGAACAGTATGTGAGAAGGCACAGAAGCAAGAACAGCATTGTATATTCAGGAAACAAACTAGTTCAGTATTGTCCTGCCCCTGGATGCAATGTCATAAGAGGCTACATTTGTCATCAGAAAGGATTTATACTTCCCTGTAGACAATGGAGGAGTGATTAAAAAAATGGATATGGATGGACCATCGTGGTGAAGGATTTTTTAAAATTATTGTATGACTGTTATGTAAACATAGAGAAAAATAGAATAGTATAATGGATCATGTAAACATAAATTTAACAAATGTTAAATGTTTAATCATTATCATTTCAAAGAAATATTTATTAAGGGAAGTTTCAAGAACAAAGTAGAAAAATAATAATAAAATGCAGCCCTGTGTACACACACACATCAGCTTCAACAATTGCCAACTCTTACCAATCTTATCTACATTCCCAGTGTTTCCTTTGTTATCAGATTATTTTGAGGCCTATTCTCATGTCATCATTTTATCTGTAAATATAAAATATATCTCAAAAGAGAAATCACTTAGAAAAAAACTCACAATACCATCATCCACATCATCACATCTAAAAATGATTTCTTGACATCATAAAATATTCTGTCAGCATTTAATTTATACTTGCTTCCTAGAGGGATTATCTGTTTGAATTCGAATCAAATAATTGAAATTACATTTATTGCAAACTTGGAATGCCCCTTAAGAATTTTTCTGTGTTTAATCATTCCTTTACTATAGATATTTTATCATTATTTTTGTTGTTGTTGTTGCTATTATTATTATTATTATTTTGGTACTGGTCATTGAACTTAGGTTCAACCACCAAGCCATATCCTCCGAACTATTTTGCATTTTAGGATCTCACTGAATTGTTTAGTGCCTCATCTTTGCCAGAGGCTGGCTTTGAATTTGCCATCCTCCTGCCTAAGCCTCTGGAGCCGCCAGGATTACCCGGAGAGCACTACCACTTCTGGCTGATTCATTTAAAATTGTAATTGTTGTCAAACACCTGTAACATGAAATTTGCCATATTAACCATTTTAAGTGTACATTTCTGTAATATTAAGTTCATTTGCATTGTTGTGCAATCATCATCAACATTCATCTCAAGAGCTCTTTTCAACTTGCAAAACTGAAACTGTACTCATTAAATAGTAACTCCTCATTTCCTACTTCCTCTAAACCCCTGGTACCCACCCCACCAGTCTGCTTTCTGTCTCTATGAGACTACTTCTCAATACTGTATGTAAGTGGAATCATATAATATTTGCCTTTTGTGACTGCATTGTTTTATGTAGCATTAATATCCTCAGAATTCATTTACGTTATAGCATATATTAGAATTTCCTTCTTTTGTAAGATTGAATGATACTTCAATATGTATGAGACTTTTTAATCTATCCATTAAGTTGCTTCCACGTTTTTGCTATTGCAACCAATTCTGCTATGAGCACAGTTGTATACATATGTCTTTGAGACTCTGCTTTCAATTCTGAGGAGCATTTAATCAGAAGTGAAATTGCTGGATCATATGGTAATTCTATTTAAAAATGTTTGAGGAGTCACTATAATGTTTGCCATAGTAACTGCAACATTTTACATTTCTACCAACAGTTCACAAGAGTTCAACTTCTTCACATCCTGACCAACACTGGGTATTTTGTTTTTGGACAGTGGCCATCCTAATGGGTGTAAGGCAGTATCTCACTGTAGTTGACTTTTGTTTATACAAATAAGAATCTTTTTCTGTGCTTATTGGCCATTTGTATATCTTCTTTGTAAAAGTGTCTATTTGAGTTCATTTCATTTTATTCATGTATATTTTTAAATGCTGAGTGTTGCTTCAGTTTCTTATATACATTGTGCATATTGACCCTTTACTATATATATAATTTGCAAATATTTACTCCCATTCTGTGAATAAAACAAAAATACATAGACTCCATATTGACTCTATTGATTGTGCACTTTGATACATAGAAGTTTAAAAAAATTATTGGTGCATATAATTAAACATATTAGAGGATTCATTGTTACATATTACACAGTTGTACAAGGAATTTTAAACTTTAATGTGATTCAATTCATCAATTTTTCTTTTATAATATGTGCTTTGAGTGTCATCTGTGGGATACTTTTAATTTTAAAAAAAATAAGAGCATTATAATTATACATAGCATTTGGGTTCATTTTGACAAAATGATATATACAAGAAATTTTATTTCAATCCCCATTGCCCCACCCCTTTTCTTTCCCTCCTCCCTCCTCCCTATTCTACCACCTCTACTAAACTTCATTTCACTCCTTTATTTATTTACCTTTGATTGGTACTTTCTACATACATATAAAGGTGAAATTCACTTTGGTACATATTTATATGTAGTAACATGATTATGTTAAATTAATTCCATATTTCTTCCTCTTTTCCTTCATTTCTCCCCCTCTCTTGTTCTGTCTTCTACTTCACTGATCTTCCCCCAATTTTTATGATCTCCGAGCCCCCCCAACCCCCGCCTTCTTTCCCTTATTTTGCTCTAGCTTCCACATAATAGAGAAAACATTCAACTCTTGATTTCCTGAGTCTGGTTTATTTCATTTAGCATAAATTTCTCCATTTCCATCCACTTACCAGCAGATGCCATTATTTCATTCCTCATTCTTCATGACTAAATAAAACTCCATTGTGTAAATATGTGTGGGGGGTGGGTGTGTGTGTATTTGCCACATTTTCTTGATTCATTCATCTATTGAGAGACATCAGGATTAATTCCATAATTTGGTTATTGTGAATTATGTTGCTATAAACATTGAAGTGACTGTAACACTGTAGTAGGTTGATTTTAGTTCTTTTGGGATAGCTGGGTCATATCACGGTTTCATTCCTAGTTTTTCCTAGGAATCTCCACACTGATTTCCAGAGTGGTTATACTAATTTGCAATCCCACCAACAATGTGTTAATTCACCTTGGTTCCCATGTGATCTTCTAAAACAAAAATACATAAAGACTCCATATTGACAGTTTCCAATTCAACTTATACACTATACTTTTTATATAACTTAACTTTATTAAACTTATCTTTTTAATTACTTTTTTCTCATGCCAAAAATTCCTTGTCTTAATAACACTAACATAATTGCTACTTTTCTTTATACTACCATGTATATTCAAAGGCTGATAATTATGCCAATACCACCATAAGTAATTTTATTATGGAGGGCAATTTTGTATTTTTAAATTTTTGCTGTTCTTTCTTGTCCTTAAAGTATATCCCCCTAAAATCATACAATCAATAAAATTAACTGTGTTTAAAATGATTTCCATTACTTCTTCTTTATATGTTATGCCACTAACTCACTATGCAGTTAGCTCCATTTATTTAATGTTGCTTTTAATTGTTAGTAATTGCTTTCAATTTAACATGTTTAATTATTTCATTAAGTAATTACACAGTTGCAATGTCAAACTATCCAATCAAGGTATATTTTGAGAAGTCTACCTTTTATCCTTATTACTTTCATTCTGTCTCTACCCCACTGATGGTAACCTTTTAAGAAATGTTTTTGGTTTAGTCTTCCACTTTAAATGTATGTTATTAAATGGAACAATATGTGTATATTGCATTTATTTATTTGAGAACTCCCTTTTCTTAGATAAATGTTAATTTATTATGAGCAGTTTTTCCCACCTTCCTTTTTTTACTTAATAGATTCTACAAGTTATCATAACATGTAGTGATATATTACTCATTACTTTTTAAATAGCAGTACATACTCCATTTTATGAATATATTATAGTCTACTCAATTAGTCCTTATTGATAGACATATGATTCTTTTATTTTTAATAAAAAGTCTTATTTACATATCTACCATGAATATTTTGTCATATTTGATTAATCTTTTGTGAATAAGCTTAAAGAAAAATAGATATGTTATTTTCCAAAAGTATTTTATATATCCCTATAAAAATGATAATATCCTAAAAAAGCACATTACTACTATCATCCAAAGTATAATTAACAAAGTGGTAGTCAGTTTTCAGGAATGGCAAGAAGGGAAAGCCATTTCTGTGGTGGTAAGGAATAAAACTAAGGAAATGGCATTATGTAGGAAAAACAGGAAACTTATTCAAGGGACATTTAGTGGTAGTGGTGGGGGTGCTGATATTCAACCAGACTTGGTGATATAATCGATATTTTTATTGTGCTTATTTTAAGATGTCTTCAATTTACCTATGAAAGTAAATAAAATCTTTTTTTGATGAGGTACCCATATCCATTCTATTACAGTTTGTATGGCTTTTACTTTTAAAGCATATGTCCTTAAGATGAAAGAGTGAACCAAAGGACAGGTAGAATAAAGAATATTTATCCCATTTGTTATGGAGATTGATCACACCAGAAAATTAAAAGGGAGAACACATAATTTAGGAAATATGCAAGAAAATTATGGTCTTCCCCCTAATCCCCATGTCTTGAGCAAATTATGTAGTTCTGTGCATGACCAGTCAAAGCAGTCTGGATATCTTCATGACCACATGCATCTATAATTACAAAGGTACATTCTATCTGTTTCATATTGGTGAGTTTTGGAGAACCCTGCACAAAAATCTTGACATCAGCAATAGAAGGTCAAATGAAAAATGAGAAAAGGAGGATAACTTTCCAAGATGGGCCAATTGGATATTTAGATTATCATCTCATTCATTCATTCTGCAATTTTGTTATATAGTAAAAAAATACTATTGAGTGTCAAGGATCACTCTAGGTGCTAGGAAATATAAAGATAAATAAGATATACTCTTTGTCAAAGCAGAACTCACAGACTAATTTAGGGGGAAAGACAAGTAAGAATACACTCAGCATATATAGTAGAAATGAGTGTGAGGTACTAACTGAGGGAAAATCATTCAGTCCAGAGAAGTGGGTCATGGGCCAGTTAGGATAGTCTTTACTGAGTATATTGTATATGCAGGAGGTTAAAGAGATGGACCTAACTTGATGAGTAAGGAGGATGGAAAAAAAACAAAAGGGAGGATGGTATGTTTTGGAAATGCTATAGACAGGTAAACCTTGGAGAAGCATAGGTGTTATCACCATCTGGTTGCTTTAGAGATCACTTGATTCCAGTGTGGAGAGTGAAAAAGGGGTGGAAGTAACTGGAGATGAAAACCAAGTAGGAAGCAACTTCAAGAGTGCAGATGAACAATCTGTAATCCCAGAGACTCAGGAGGTTAAAGCAGAAGGATTGCAAATTTGAGGCCAGCCTCAGTAACTTATTGAGGCCTGAAACAACTTAGGGAGACCCTGTCTCAAAATAAAAATATAAAAATGGAAGGTGATGTAAGTTTAATGGTAAGATGCCCTATACAAACAAAGTCCAATTGAGGGTCCTTGAACTAAGTGGAAAAGAAAAATTAAGGGCAATTTAGAATGTAGAATTAAAATAATTAATGACAGATTGGATGTAAGTACTAAGAGGGAAAGGGGCCATACATGAATAAAGGGGTTTTAGTTTTGAAAATGAGGTCATTAGCTAGGAAGTGGAAAATTAGAGAAAAGGAGAGTTAGCAGAGAGCAAACGAAATAATGAGCTGAGATTTGAACTTACCAGTTATGTTTCTGGAACATCCAGGTGGAGTCACTCGTAGGGAATGGAAGCAGGGGGTGAGGAGGGTAGAAAGGAGAGGCATTCTGTGTGAGGCTCATAGTGTCCAAGGGGATTGTTGACCTCGAGAAATCTCCAGCCATGAGCCCTGTGCATAACATCTGGGAAAGGCAGAGGAACTACAGGCCATGAAGGAGACTTGGCGTCATTTGATGAAATACAGCAGAAGAATCAAGATGCTGACTTTTTTTCTGAAGCCCATCAAGAAGAAAGGACCAGGAAGGAGGAGTGAGGAATATTAAGACACTGCAGAGAGGTAAAGATAGACTAGAAATAAAATGCTGATTTTATTGGACGAATAAGTGGGTAAATTGCAGCAGCTAAAGACTCAGTGGAATGTGAGATTAGAAACCAGGTTGCAGTGAAGGAGGAATGGATGGTAGACAAAGAAGAGAAATCAATAAGCATAAGAATAACGGGTGCCCTTCATTAAATGATCTTTCAAAGAAGGTGTTATTGTGTTATTTTTCCTGAAGGAAAGAGACTTACCTAAAGGTCCCTCAGCTCTTCATTGGCAAGGTAAGCATTTTAACACAAGAGTGTCCAGTTTCAAAGCTGGTACTTATTCTGTCACATCATGATTTTCAGATAAGTTTGGCAATGGAAGGACAAGGAAGGCACTGGTGGGGAAGAAGTGTCAAGGGAGTGTTCTTTCTAGGATGATAGAGACTTGAGAATATTTTTAAGCTTCTAAGGAGGAGGCAGTGGGAGGGGTAAGGAGGTAATTGAGCAAGTAAGTTGGCTGATGAAGTAATAGGAATTGGAGCACTCTTGCATATCTCCAAGAGGAAGCAATTCCATATACTAGTAATTGCTAATTTAATTTTCTCTTTTTTGGTATCTTCCTTATGGCATCAAATCAAACTTTCAGTTATCATAACCTCATCAATTAAAAAAGTAGGATACTTTATAAATTCTCCAATACTTTTTGTGTTGTTCTAAACTTTTATCTTTATAGCTTTTTATATAAAGTCTAATATACCAGAACTGGAAAGAAATATCAATTTCCTACATGGTTTGCCTCCCTGTCTTTTAGCCAAATTTGTGACAAATATTTCTGCTTCTAAAAGGTAGCTACCATGGATATCATTAAGACTTAGTTCAACTATGTTCAATTACGTTTAAGTTTATATTATAGGAATAAATCTTTGCCAAGAGACAGCTGGCTGAGTTCATGCCTAGAAATACAACTTTAATCAATTATTGAGTCTGGAGAAGTTACATTCTTGGTAAAGAATTACCCCTAGAGTTGTCTGAACTTGAGCAACCAGTTTTGGGACTTTTTTCCTCAATTCATTCATTTTGATTTGACACCCTCCCAGGGGACTACACCCAGCAGGTGTTCAGAGAAACTTAAAAGGCCTATCTTTCACCTGTCTAGTGGGTTTAAAAGGACATTGTTTTGACCTGGAGTGCTTCCAGACTGTCTGAAATGTGAAATGTCTGAGGCAGCCACCAGACAGTCACAGGTTATGGTTTTGGGGGGACTCCTGGCAGTGGGAGTGAAGATTTTCTTCTTGTCAGTTTTTAAGCATTTCTCCAGCAGTAAAAGTGGTCTTATTGGCAGTCTTCCCCATGATCCATGCAGAGGAGACAAACACAGTTTAAAAGAGCTGGCTGCAACATTAAGCTAAGAAAGCAGCGAAAAATCATAGTACACAGAGTGTAGTTTGTAAACCAAGGGCAGGATGGCTCTGCGACCTTAAGGGTCAGCTTCCATGCTAAGTACTGGCAAAGAGAGTGTGAGCCAATGGTTCCTTTATTTTATAGCTGAGACATCAGAGAAAGGGATAAGGTTTCAAAGGTGGAGTCTTGCTTCTTGACATCTCTTGGTCAGCAGATTGATTGACATCTTGGCAAGTCACACCCATCTCAGGTGCTGTGTGGGATCCTGGGCAGAGCTAGAGGGGGAGGCTCACCTGCATCATGTGATCAATCCCTGACAGGGAGTTCATAGTGCCAGGCCTATCCCCTCAGGAGGCTACAATGTGCAACACAATCCACACACGGCCCATGGACAGCTCATGATACTCCAGCTTTTGTGCTGTTTTTTCTGTTTTTTTTTTTTTTCCCCAATTATGGCTTTTATCAGCTTTTCCCATTTCTGTGACATCTTTGGGATAATCGCCAACAAGTCTTGGTAGTGTCAGTTACGTTGCTTTCCCCAGTGGCATTACCATGTGTGTATCACAAACATTTTCAAATGCAGGAAAACCTGGGAAAAATTTGTAGCCTCAGTCTGATGGCTACTTGAAGAACTCCTTATGATGGCACACAGCCAAATGGCCCATCTCTTCTGGACATTGTTTTCATCATTCATGGGGAATCTTAGATAAGCCTGACCAGTCAGGATGCCATAGTGGGAATTAATGAGCACAAGTAAAGCAAAGATCATGTGCATTTTCTCCCTGAGCATGCTCATTCAATCTGAAGGCAGGTTATTTGCTGCTTTAAGGATTATTAGCTAAGGGTATGGACAAAGCTCCACAGCAGAAAGTATAACAGCCTCTGCTCACCCCCTTCTCCACAAAGAACTTGAATCTTGCTTCTCGGGGAAGATTGAGGTCAATGGTCACGAATGGGATCAAGGTCTTCTAAAACTTCTCATCCCATCCCGCTCTCTGCTCACTCAACTTCTCAGAGGAAGGGGTAATTGAATAGTTCTGAGTCAGACCCTTCCCCTGTGATCCAGATCTTTCCCATGTCCACTTCTTATGACTTTGCATCATCAGTTATTCCCTCTCTCCTGTGTTTTCAAAGGACACTATTATGTTGGGTGTGAGGTGTCCCCCAAAAGCTCACACATGAGACAATAAAAGAAGGTTTAGAGGAAAAATGATTAGGTTATGCAAGCCTTACCCCCAATCAGGGAATTAAAACCCTGACAGGGGTTAACTCAGTGGTAACTGAAGGTGGGTGGGGTGTGGCTGGAGAAGGTGGGTCCCTGGGGGTGTTCCTTTGGAGTATATATTTTGTATCTGCTTTTTGATTATCATGTGAGCTGCTTCCTTCTGCCACACTCTTCTGCCACGATATTCTGCTTCATCTCAAATCCCCGAGGAATGGAGCCAGCTGACTATGGACTGAAACCTCTGAAACCATGAGCCCTCAAATAAACTTTTCCTCATTAAAATTGTTCTTGTCAGGTCATTTAGTTGCAACCGAGAAAAAGCTGACTAAAACAGATGTATTCTCAAAAAATAAAATTAAAAGAGCAAATAGCACACCTTTGCACTGAATAGCCTCTTTCCTTTTATGGTCAAGTTCCTTAAAAGAATCACCATTGCAAAGTGTCTCAGCTCCCATGGTCTCCTTAGTCCACCATAATGAAGGCTCTGCCACTGCCACTGCCCTAAATTGCTCTGAACCAAAGACCTTCTCAATGCAAATTCCAAACCCCTTTACTGGCTTAACTTTCTTGGCTTTTCTGTGGCATCTAACACCTCTGCCTGCTCTATTTCCTTTGAAACCTGGCTTCCTGCCCCGAGTTTCTCCCCTCTATGTTTCTGACTGAAAAGTTGGCCTCCTTGGTGTTCTTCTCCCCTGTTGCCTCGTGAACAATGGTGAGTCTCAAAATTGTATCTCTGCCCCTTGTGTTTTCTCAAGTCTATACTCTCCTCAGTGTTGCCATCCACATCCATGATCTGTATAATGATGATTTCAAAGTCCATTTTCAGTTCAACTCCCTCTTCTGAGCTCCTGGTAGTTTTTGAATGTTTCAAAGCCACTGTAAACTCAAAATACTCAGGGCTAACTAGCATCTTTCCTATGCTGGCTGCTCCCGCGATGGTCCCTCTACTCATTAATCCTCCAGGTTGAATTCTTGGCAGCCATTGCCATCTCCCTTTATCCACTAGCCTCACATCTTAATACATGTAAGGCACTGGAAAATTAAGTTATTTTGTAGGTTCATAGCCAACCCCCCCTTTAAGCTACATACTTAATGCCTCATAAACTGCTGTGAGAATTAAATGATATACCAAGCACCTGCTAAAAATGTTAATTGGACACAAATAAAAGAAATCAGCATTTCCAGGTTTTTCAATTACTTGATACGTATCACTGGGAATTAGGATTTTACCTTCAAAGTCAACAAAATCTGTGTGATTCACATACTTCCCTGAAATAATAAGTCCCTAAATGAAGTCTGCTGTTTGAAAGATTTATATCATTGGGCAGCTCCTGAAATCAGAGAATTTTGACCTATCAGATATTATGAAACAGGCTTTATTTCATTGCTAATAAAAGGAATGGGAGATTTGGAAAATGCATTACTTTAGATCCTGTTGATGGCTAGTTGGTAACAAAATACCAATCCTGTTCTTGTAAAGAATACAATAAATTTATTGGCTTGTGTAAATGAAATTCTAGAGATAGGGCAGGCTTTTTTCCTCTTCATCCATTTGTCCTGTCCTCCTCCTATGTTAGCAGAAACAGAATAAGAAACAGACCTGAATAGACACTAGGAATAAGAAACAGACCTGAATAGACACTTCTCAAAAGAGAATATACAATCAATCAACAAATATATGAAAAAATGCAAATCAAAACTACTCTAAGATATCATCTCACTCCAGTCAGAATGGCAGTTATTATGAAAACAAACAACAATAAGTGTTGGCGAGGATGTGGGGAAAAATGTACACTTATACATTGCTGGTAGGACTGTAAATTGGTACAGCCAATATGGAAAGCAGTATGGAGATTCCTTGGAAATCTGGGAATGGAACCACCATTTGACTCAGCTATCCCTCTCTTAGGACTATACCCAAAGGACTTAAAAACAGCATACTACAGGGACACAGCCATATCAATGTTTGTAGCAGCACAATTCACAATAGCTAAACTGTGGAACCAACCTAGATGTCCTTCAGTGGATGAATGAATAAAAAAAATGTGGCATATATACACAATGGAATTTTATTTAGCATTAAAAGAGAATAAAATCATGGCATTTGCAGGTAAATGGATGGTGTTGGAGAAGATAATGCTAAGTGAAGTTAGCCAATCCCAAAAATACCAAATGGCAAATGTTTTCTCTGATATAAGGAGGCTGATTCATAGTGGGGCAGGGAAGGGGAGCATGGGAGGATTAGATGAATTCTAGATAGGGAAGGGAGGGGGCAGAGGATTAGCAAGGGCGGTGGAATGTGATGGACATCATTATACAAAGTACATGTATGAAGAATTGAATTGGGTGTCAACATACTTTATATGTAAACAGAGATACGAAAAATTGTGGTATATTTGTATAATAAAAATTGTAATGCAAAAAAAGGGTACACGTATAGAGCCATGAATTGGCATGAACCTACTCTATACAAAGATATGAAAAATTGTACTCTATATGCGTAATAAGAATTGTGATGCATTCCACTGTTGTGTATTTAAAAAAATAAAATTAACATGCCAGAACCAATGACTGTGGTCTGGGGATACCATATGTAGATTATGACTTTCAAAGGAGTGTTTTTAAACTGGAAATGAGACCCTATGCTTAGATAGTAGCAACAAAGTGGGTATAAAGCTGACTTCTCCTGAAGTAGATGTGTTGCCTAATGAAATGATGAACACCTAAACAGAAAAATGTCATTTTATTAGGAGGGGGAAAGACATAGCAAGTCAACAAAAGTATATTACATGAAAGGTAGTTCTTAAAGGAAAGAGGCTGGGGACATAGCTCAGTAGTATAGCATTTGCCTAGAGTGCAGAAGGCCCTGGGTTTGATTGTTAGCACTAAAGTGGGGGTAGGGGGGTGGAGGGAGAGAGAGAGAGAGAGAAAACTTGAAAGTTTCAGGAAGATTCCTTGGAAGAACAAAGTATGTAATTGGCAACAGGACTTCTAGAAAAAAAAAGTGGAGGATAAAAGAATCAGAGGAAGAAAAGCAAAGAAAGATTTAATTGGGAAAGAGAGAATCTGATTTTAAGAGATAACCAGTAACTACCCCAGGATATCTATTTCTTAAGTGTTTCAAGTGAAGGCTTTACAATTTTTGATTTGTTAGGTTTAGTTCCTTCTCTCTAGTGAAATACTTGAAAATAAAATCTCACTGATTATTGTGACTGTTACTTGTTTTCAATTTTAGGGTGATACTTGCTGATTGGATCTGAACTGGTTGTTTCCTTCCCAGAGAACAGACTGAGGTGCTCTTCTCTCTACTGATGGTTTGCTGTAGACACTGTTGGTTGACTGCTGTTCATACCCAGATAAAATCCTGGAAAGTTCACCAGAATGAGGAAGTGTAGCAACTGGATGAATCTTTCAAAGAATATACAACTAAGCATAGTAAACAAAATTTGAAAGAAGATGAATATGGGACCTTTTATCATGCAAATTTTCCAGGTTGGAAGGATGCCTCCCTCAAGGGCTCTAGCTGGTAGATGAAGCTGTGAAACATAAGGATTGCAGAGGGTCTACAGTCCCCACTGGAGGGTCCCTTACCAATGGATAACATCGCTTCTTTCAGTGTTTTATTACTTCAATTAATATTTAGCAAATCTTAGTTGAAATAGTGTCTTTGGTTTAAAATTTTGAAATATTTCCTTCACTTTAAGCATTTGGTTTTCTACATTTCTTCTTTGGTCTCTATCAAGGAAAAGAAGGAACTTTCCATTTATTCATAATAGTCCATTCCAACTGCTGAAAAGATTCAGGCTTCTAATAACTAATGAATGAAACTGAGAAGTTTGAGAAGACAATAAATAAGTGCACGGAATGCTGAGGGAAGCATCTCTGATTCCTGGCAACTGTAACAGTGAACAGGCAACCAAGGCCGGCCTTCTCAGAAACACCTTGGGCAGCAGTCTGAGGGTGTCATTTGAAGGCACTAGTCTCTCTCTTTCTCTCTCTCTTTCTGTCTGCCCCACACATTTCTTCCTCTTTTTGTTTTGCCAAGATGATAAAAATCTCTGCTTTGATCAAGATTTTAAGTCCAAATTGAAGGCTTTTGTGAAATGAAAACATGACATCACTTCATAGTTATGTATAATTTCCTCAAAGCCTCTATCAGAGAGACCCAACTTTACACAATAGCAATGAAAACACAATTAGAGCCCAGGGATGATGTGCTATCTTTGTTTATTGTTTCTCTGGGTCACAGCTCAGTGGAGAGAAACCATTCCATGGATGTCTGACAGTTTCTTTATGCTGGTTTTCCTTAGCTTCTCTCAGGCCCGCCCATCTCTTCTCTTTCTTTCCATAATCCTGGATCCTCCAGATTCTTTATTTGCATCAAAGATGAAGGAGATTTAAAGATTGCTTGATTGGGAATTCTACACCATTGCTGTCCACAGTAGCAGCTGGACATATTTGGCTATTAAAATGTGACAAGAGTGACTGAATTTTGAATTTATTTCAATTAATTTTGATATAAAAACTAAAGCTACTAACCACCACTAATCACAACTTCATTGTTTTGAAAGGACATTTATCTTTAATCTTTGAAAATTTACCATTGATTTCAGATGTACTAAAAGCATAAAATACATACTGACTTACTATAAAAAAATGTAAATTGCCCATGTTGAAATAATAATATTTAGGATAAGTAGTAGAAATGAAATATATTACTAAAATTAATGTCACCTGTTCTTTAATGTGACTTTTAGAAAATTTAAAATTAGTGGCTCATAATTCAAATGGGCAGCACTTTCTAGCTTCTCACTTTCCTCAGGTTGGAACACATATTAAATGCAAACAAGTCATTCTCTTGGGTATTAGGTTACCTTTTGTAGCATAAATTTGATGCCAAGAGACTCCCTTCCCACCAGGTGAGAAACACAAAGGATATTCCAGGATAAACAAACTTTATCCTTAAACCATTGCTAGTTGAAACACTCGGCATCACTGAGAATAAAAGATTAAGTCATCTTCTGTGTATGGATTTTAATAGCTGGATTGGGAGAAAAAAAGGAGGGAAAGTATAGAGAGATCGGAGAATACTCCAGGCATAGAGCTAGTTGAGTGCTGATTTAACAAGGACTTTCTTAAACATTGGTCTCCATGGGTTCCTGGAGGGATAAGTGTACTGGAAAAAAAAAAAAGGTAATGGAACAGAAAGTGGGGAAATCCTAAAAAGAAGCTTTGAGATGGATTGCAGGCGAGAATTCTGTTGGAGGCATGAACTTAAAATACGTGACATAATATCCTTCTGATAGTTGACATCTTCTTCAAGATTATACTCATCTTCTATGCAACAGACCTGAAGGACTTTCCATGATGCTGCAGCTGCCTCAGGGACCCTCTCTGGTCCTTTGGGTCTACCTCAATAACCTTCAAAGAGACAACTGATAGATGAGGAATAAACAATTTTCTTATGATCTTTTAATGTCTCCAAATGTGGAATTTCAGGGTCACTTTTATCATTTAAACACACTGATTTTTTTAGATATTTATCATGTCTAATCCCTTCAAGTTTAAAGGGTGGGAGGAAAGGGAGAGAAGTGTGTTGCCCAGGATTAGCCACACTAGTTAGGATTAGCTGATGCCACTGGAAACAGAATTGGGATTGGATCATCAGGCTCCTCAAGTCCTAGTTGACCTCTATCACTACCAGACCCAAGTTTTAATTCAGGGAGCCCTACTAATTATAACTTTTACTTGTACTCTGAGTTCTCTGCAGTACTGATTTCTGGGCTGTGTTCAAGGCTGCTCTTGTGCACTGATGGTCTGGCAAAGATTACTGTCTATATAATAATGCGGTTCATTTTGAATTTTAAATATGTTCTGACCACAGACAAAATATTCTTTGGAAGATTTTTAGGGGATTAAAAATGATAGTAAAAATTCAAAGTAAATAAACTTTGGAGTTACAAAGTGTTCTTCTAAGAACATTATTTACCATTCATTTTTAGAGATTTCCTCACTGGTTGTCATTAGTACATGAAAAAAAATGAAGGGGTTTTGTTAATTCTAGCTAAGTGAATAAAAATTAAATGCTATTTTTAAATGATTCTGAATTGGCATACAAATAGCTTGTTTTGGTGGTTACAATTCAAGAGTAGCTTCAGGAAGTTAAAGCTATATGATAATATATAAGAAATATGAAATCCATAATTTCTCGAAAATATGGAAAAGTTTTACAATTGGAACTGTTTCTCTGGAGAATGCAATATACAGTACCTAGAAACTGTCTCTCTATAATGAACTCTATGCTCTATCAAATCATCCATTGTCCTACTAAAAAGAGATAATTCACTGTTTCTACAGGTGGTGCCTTTTTTCTCCTATTAATGAAATGAATAGACTCCTTGAGGATGGATTGTGTAGTATATAGAATTCATCACAGAAAGTTATCTGTATATGAAATACTATGAATGTGATGTTGAAAGTATGAAAAAGAAAATTCACATGCTCTGCATTTTAAATTTCTGGTTGATTTTTAAGCCTTTCAAAGCTCATGCTATAAAGCAATTCAAAATTTCTGAAACTGTATGTGTTTCACTAATATTCACTCCTCAACTAGCTACTTTGTCACATTTTGCACATTATTTTTCATTTTTTCCGTCTATATTTTTTCTCGTCTAGCTTTTTCAGAAATGTTATTCCTATTTCTGTCACTTTGTCACCTTTTAGTCTGTCTTGCAAGAATGAAACATCAGCAGACAAATGAACCTAGAAAAAAAGAAGAAGAAAATAGGCCTGTTCAATTATAAAAAAAAATCTCTAAATTTTTCTTAATCTATTTTTTCAGCTTTCTTTACTTTCTGTATGGAAAGATAAAAAAGAACTTGTTCTAGTTTTGAAGAGCCCTGACTGTCCTCCAGAGACAGTTTGGTCACATATCACCTCTGTGGTGTGAATCGGCTGAGACGGGGTAGGCCACGCCTGGCCCAGCTCGGATGGCTAGGATGCCCAAATGTATGGGACATGCCCAGCTATGTTCACAGAGCAGGGCTGAACTATGGATCCATCTCACATAAAACTCAAATTCCCTACTCAAATATAGCCCTGACTCAGTGTGCTTGGCCAAGCAGAACTTCCAAGGATAAATGGATTCTTAAAGGATTCCTCTCAAACTGATTTACCATAAATCACTCTGTCATTAGCGAAACAACATAATCACTTATACTAATAACATTTAGCTATCACTTATGGCTTTGAGAGCTTTGAAAAAAATATCAACTAAATAAATTATGCATATAAAATTAAAGATTGAAATTATAGACATGAATATTTGATGCTCAGGACTTCTTTTCCTTTCTAAAGCATTTCCCATTTCCTAGATACTGAAGAGAGCCTCAGGAATTACTTCTCTATTCATTAAATTGTATTCAAAATAAAAGCAGCCTGATATTGCTGACTCACTCTCAATAAAGTATTTGTCCAGAGTTATTGTAAGTCATTGGGATAAATAAGTGGAAGTACCTAGTAAAAGAACATAATAAGTGAAAAATGCCTGGGTCTAGCAGGCAGTTGATTAATATTTATTGAAACTTCTCTGATCAAATATTTCACTAAGAATGCCTAGGCTTACCAGCATTATCATCATTATCATCATTATCACAGACCTCCATAAATAATCTGGCTTACAGAGTACATGGACATTGTGGTGCCTACCAGGTAACAAAAGAATACAGACTGCATTTTCAAATACAAAAGTTAAATTTACTTTCTAGGGTTTTTTTTTTTTTTTAACCCCATAAGGTTTTTCATGCCTTTGTCAAATTTTAACATAAAATCAACTAAAATAAGGAGACTATGTTGAAGCTCTTTGGGTATGTGGGGTCATAATGATGTCTGATATTTATCTCTCTTTCACCATAATAATTAACTGTCATCCATGAAAGCTGAAAACTTCTTTATCTTACTTTGATTTAGTTTTGTGGTTTCTTCCTTTGCCTGTAAACTCCCAGAACTTTCCTTTTCTTTTTCCTGATATCATGGCTATTGATACAGGACAAGCCTAAAAGAACACACTATTTCTATTATTTTATGCTTTTGCATCACCTGTTACTTTATCCTTCCCCTAATTATCAAAAATAATTAAAAATTGCATGCATGGCTCATTATTGGTAGGTCAATACATGTCTAGTCTTTGGTCACCACCTGGCCCCACCATTCTTAATAGTGAAGCTTCTGGAAAAATTATATTTTGTTGACTGATCCCTCTTCCTAAGCTGTCATCGACTTATCAGTCTATAACAGATTGTCTTCTTCTCCCTACACTTTCCCAAAACAGCTTTTACCAAGGCCTCTCTGATCTTTCATTTAATGGTGTGACTCTTTTTTCAGGTCTTGTTTTACTTAACCTCTGTGATGAACTTGATCTTGTTCACCTCTCTCTTTTTCTGGAAGATACTTCTCCCCTTGTCTTTGTTACTCTGTTTTTCCTATCTCTGGTTACTCCTTGACATCCTTTGGGTCCTTGTGTTCTCTATTTAATTTACTCATTATATTTTGCTATTTCCTAGAGTTATCTTATGGCTCCCTTTTCTTCTTGCTCCACGGCCCTCCCTGGGCATCATTTGCCAGTTTCCATACCTCTTTCAGGCCACATCTCTCTGTAAGCCCCAGACACACATAAACAACTTCTTCCTGAATGTCCTCAATGTATGTTAGCCACCTCAATCCAGCATGATCAAAACTGATCTCCTCACTTTGTATCTTCTAACCTCAAAAGTACTCCTCCTGGTTTTGCTTTCTTTACAATCTTCCCTGCAGGTTACCCTGAAATCTAAAAGCCATTCTTAAATCATTTTTCTTAATCTTATCCCTTTCAGCCCAATTGACAACCTCATCTTACCTGTCCTACCTTCATAATATTGTTCTCTTGGGGCTTCACATTTACATCACCACTGGCAGGCTTTCTCCAGATTTACTTAATGGTACCATCATCCGCTTCCTGTTCATCTCCCGCCCCTCCCCCCAGTATTCCCTCTTGTGCATGCTCTGTGGTTGACAAGGGAATGAAATGCATAAAACAAAAATTTCAAAGTATCTTTTCCTTGTTTGTGAACCTATGCTGGCTCTCTGATACTTTCCACATAAAGGTTTGAATTCCTTTCTTTTATCAGGCTTCTTATGATAATCTCTTTCTGACTCCTCATGTCAGTCATACTGAGATAACTCCTTGTTCTTTGAAAGAAACAATCTCTTGAGCCTCTGCACATTTTGATTCTTTGCCTGGAATATTATTTTCCCCTGCTCTCCTTACCCAGAAGCTTCACTTGGCTCCAATTTTTCCTTCAAAAGCTGGCTCAAGAGTCAAGAAAGTTTCGCCTGCCCCATATTCTCCTATAGCCCTTTATCACACTTCTATACACTTACAACTTTTCTACTGTACAGAAAAAAATTTAAGGGCAGCATTGGTATCTTGTTCCTATTTGCATGTTCAGTGCCTGACACTTAATAGATTCTACTAGGTGACTCAGTTAAACCAATGAAAAATTCAAATTCAGGTGTGGCAATCAGCCTCCAAAATGGCCTGCAAGGATCCCCACCTCCTGGTATTTATGCCCTCAGGTGGTATCCTCCCATGTTGCACCATGGGTGGTGGGTGGCTGTACATGCTACCATGTTGTGATTAGATCTACAGAGATGTCTAATGTGACAAGTGCCTTCAGGAAGCCCAGAGCCAATGGCCAGTAAGGCCCTGAGGCTATCTGAGAGAGCTTGGGAATAGAATTTGCAGTTTCAGGCTAAGTCTTCAGGGGCTGTAGCCCTGGCCAACAGCTTGAATGCATTGTGTTAAGCTGTGAAGAATTTGGAGCCACAACAACCCCAGCTTAGCTGCTTCCAGGTTTCTGATGCTTAGAAACTGTGTGAGATTATAAGGTGTGTTATTTTAAGTTGCTATAGCTATATTTTGAGGCAATTTGTTACACAGCACTAGATAACGAATACACCTGACAACATGAAGTACATGCTTTACCATTTCCAGGGCACCTCGGATAACCCCACAGAGTAAATTGCAGTAGCACAAAGAAGATCGCCCAGCAGGGAGCTCTTCCACAAACTCCGCCAGAGGATTCTTGTCTAGAATCAGGGAAAACTCATTTCTGCTTGCATTGTGACAGGTGACACTTGGCGTAATTCCCAAGTACATCTTGAAAGCGACCTAATAAAGAGAAAAATAAATTATTGCCACTTGGTCTAGAACAGATATGTATTAGGACAACCAAATATCTGATTACAGGTGTTACAGCACAAGGGTTAAGCATAGGACATTTGGGTTCAACTTAGTTTTGCAATTTTTTGACTCTATGCCATGTGAAAATGTGAAATCCTTTTGTTTTATGGAACATCCTAAGGGACAAGTTTCCATGAAAATAATATAGCTTTATTTTCAATAATGGTTTTTAAAAATATGTATAACCTCTAGGAGAGTAAGAAACTAAAATATTATTCATTGTAAACATATTTACATGGTATTTGGCACACCGATCATAGAAAATGATAGGATCCTGAATTAGAAGGTATCTAGGACATATCTGCCACAATAGGAAGGTCATGGTCAGAGCAACAGATGCCGAGGGCAGATTAAAGCCAAGGGTGTATTTGGGGATGGAGAGGAAATTATATTACTGTAGATAACAAGTCTCTGAGAAGGAGAAAGGGATAGTGGTGGGATGAGAAAAACATAAATGAGTGACAAAGTTATTCTCAAAAATTGTTTATACGTTACTGTATAATCAATGTGATTCTGCAACCTGTACACCCAGAAAAATGAGGAATTATACCCCATTTGATTCAAATGTATGATATGTCAAGATCATTGTACTGTCATGTGTAACTAATAAAAATAAGTAAATAAATAAATAAAATTGTTTCATAGGACATGAAGAATTTTATAATATAAAAATGGAAGAAATTTTAGAGACTATTTCTTTTAAACCCCTAGTTTCACAAATGAGTATACTGGAGAGAAGTAAAATGACACACTAAGATCGCAGTATAACTTAATTGTTTGGTTCCTAGACCAAGGCAATTTCTTTTCACAAAACACACAGGCCTGGGTTCTAAAGTTTATTAATGGAAATTTATTAGTTTGATGTGTTGTCATTTTTCAAATGATTTGATTAATTTAAATACTAAATATATAAGCTAAATATTCCAAAATTACTTGATTTGATTTTTAAATCAAGAGCAGTGTAGAGGACGGAAATAGAAATTATTTTCTTAAATTATTTCTAATTTGAAGTACTAAGAAGTTTATTCATTCATTCAATAGGTACTTACTGAGCACAGCCAGTCTAGCACAGTGCCTGGCACACAGTGGGAGTTCAATAGCCATTTTCAAAATAAATTATTGGATGAGCATCTGATCTAAGTTTGACACCATATTTAGAACTGGAATATAGGAGTATAAGTGAGTTTTTGTCAGGCAGATGAGGTGGGGTGGGGACAGAGGCCACTCTATTATACTCTGGGTAGCAGGAATATGTCCTGGCATGAGGTATCATGATGAGGTTCAAGGGAGGTCTGTATCTCTCAATCTGTGGGCAGTGGGATCCCTAAAGATGTGAAAAGGCTATGCAGCATTGGATTTCTATTTTAGCGGGATCTCTTTCACATCAGTATGTAGGATGGATTTAGGGCTATGGGTGGTATGGGCATAAAGTCAAAAGGAGAGATACTAATCTAGAGGTTACCATGATGACTTAGGAAAGAAGTGATGATCAGCTAGGTTCAATGGCACATGCCTGTAATCCTAGCAGCTCAGGAGGCTGAGGCAGGAGGATTGAAGTTCAAAGACAGCCTCAGCAAAAGCAAGGCACCAAGCAACTCAATGAGACCCTGTCTCCAAATAAAATATAAAATAGGACTGGGGATGTGGCTCAGTGGTTGAGTGCCCCTGACTTCGATAACAAATACCCCCTCCCCCCAAAAGAAGTAATGATGAAGACCCCTCTTGTTTTGTTTTTTTCTTTAAAACTCAAACTCTCCCTAAGCTTTTCCATATAGGTTAAATATTCCAAATCCTAAGATATGGCTCAAGTCTCTAAATTGTGCAGTTTTAAGAAGACATAAAATGAATTCCTGTCTTTCAAATCTTAAGCCATATAGTAAGAGGAAAAAAAGAAAAAGAAGGAAGAAAGAAAGAGAGAGAGAGAGACAGACAGACCACGGTGAAATTCCGTGTTTGGACACTGGATTTGGCTCCCCATCAAATGGCAGAAACCCATTTCTGCTAATGTTGATTCATCCTGCTGGAAAGTTTCTAGACTATTGTACATCTTAGCCAGAACTTCCTTCTGATTTTCAATCTAAGCCACATGGAAATAATATTAAAAGGAAGCTTGTGCACTTTGAATTATATTCTAAATCACTCTGTTTAGGCTGCCCTTCCATGGCCCAATATCCACCAGTAGGAGGCATTATCTGAACACTGTTGGGAAATACGCATTCCTAGGGAATGACATTGTTTCCTTATCTGGCTGAATTCAGCCTGAGAAGGAGGACTGTTGTTTCTAATGAAGAAAGAGCTCCACCCTCGGCCACTGCCACAGCTGCGGAGTCAATAGCAAGGGCAAAGCATTTTCCCTCTTTGTGTATCTCCAACATGGATGCTTTTCAGAGCATGTTAAAATTCTTTCTTAACCAGAAAACTGCTATTGGCTACAGCTTCATGGCTTTACTGACCTTGGGAGGTGAGCGTCTCTTTTCACTTGTGGCTTTTAAGTGCCCCTGCAGCTCTGAGAATACGGTCTATGGGTTGGTTTTCCTTTTTGCTCCTGCCTGGGTGTTACTGATCCTAGGATTCTTTGTGAACAACAAAGCATGGAAACTCTTCACAGGTTGCTGTGTGAACCCCAGGAAAATCTTCCCTAGGGGTCACAGCTACCGCTTCTTCTATGTACTGGGCCAGATCACTCTGAGTTCATTGGTGGCTCCAGTGATGTGGCTCTCTGTGGCTTTGCTTAATGGGACTTTTTATGAATGTGCCATGAGTGGGACGAAAAGTTCAAGACTCCTGGGACTGATTTGCCAGGGCAAGCCCAAGGAGTGCTGGGAAGAACTTTACAAAGTGTCTTGTGACAAAACTAGCATGCTACCCATGGAGAATGAAGAAGTGAAACTGTCCCTTCAAGCCCAGTCTCAGGTAAGAACAAACTCGCCTGTTTCTCCCCGCATGAGCTTGAAGTATTCTCTGTCCTCCTTTCAGCCAAGGTGGAGTCTGAGTTCTGCCAGAATATTTTGAAACTAAATGGAAATTGGAACATGATGCAGCAGTAAGACAATCTCAGGAAAAGCTTTTTTGAAGTTGGATGGCTCAGTAAAACTGCTGATTGGATTATATCTTTTCCATTTCCAAAAAGAAAATATCCTCTGGGTTATGTATATGTAAATGCTTAAGTACTTTAAAGCAATCTCTCTGGGATGACTTTGTAAATAATTCATAACACCAAATCACAAACTGAGTGTTAATGGCTGAATGGTAATTAAAAATTACTATCTCCTATCAAATATTCATTCTCTAACTGCTTTCTTGAAACATAAGCACAGTTTATCCATCTATTAAAATACAGCTGAACCAAATGAGCTACTGCTTTTTAAAGTTGTATGCAATATAATTAGTGTAGGGATTCACTTGAGTGGTTCTGGTGATTGCTATTTCCATGTAAAGATATTGTCAAGATTGAGAAGAATTTTCTATACAATGTAGGACTCTGAAGCCTTAAACAGTGAAAACTGACCATATTCTCAATGGAGATTATGTCTTTTACTCTTTGTGTCATACAGCTAAAAAAAGTTCTTGCATTTCTTTAGAAGCTCAAGATGTGGAATTTTGTTTTATTTAGTGGAAGAAAATTGTAGCTTCACCTAATTGATGCAGGGAAGTAGCTACCATCTGTCCAGGTATATGAACATAAATCCAGATGTACAGCCCTTCCCTGGCTTTAGGAAAATAATGAGTAGTAGGAAATGCATTCCCCAAACCAAAATAAGCAGTAGACAAAAAGATTTGTCTACTGTCTACAATTTGGCAGGAATACTGTTTGTTTCAGAATAAATGTACTGAAAAGAGTATGATTTTGCTTTTTTGACAAAGATTTGCCTTTACAACACAAACAGCAAACTCTGTTCTTAAAATCATATTTTCCAAAGCTGGTTGGCAGTAAAGTTATACTTTCTTTATAAACTGATAAGCAAAAAAAAAAAAAAATACCTCAAACAAAATCTTTTGTTTAGTACATAAAGTACATCTTAGATAAAACATGTCAGGCTCCCAAATGTCTTCCATCTTTTGTTGAAGGAAGGTATTAATTACGAATGTTATGGCAGAATGAATGATTTATGGTTTATGTCCTCAGGCACCAGGCTCCATTCAGTCAGTGCCAGGTCCAAACACTTATCACTGTGTAAGCTTTTCTTCTCTAAACACAGGCACAAGGAAATCATGCACATCCTGTCATAGCTGAGACTGGGCACAATGACATGTTGACTTTTCAGCAGAATGAGAAAGACCTGGGGCTGATTCCTATGGGAAGATGCCCCAGAGATGTGGACACAGGGAGTTGTGGCAATAGCAGGTGCTGACCATGAGGTTCAGATAGGCAAAAGGCAACATACAGTTCAGACCAATAATTGGGCATGTGGGTGGGAATGGGAAAAGTACATTCATCCCTGGGTGGGGCAGAGCAACAAGAAATCCAGCTGGATGACTCTATTATTAAGGACAGTCAACTGGAGTAGTGGAATGGATCAAGACTTGGAGTTAACTGGCTTTGGGTTTGAATCCTGATGCTCCCACTCATGAGCTATGTGACATAGAACTTGTGTTTCAACTTCTCTGAGCACCAGTTTTCTCATAGTGGGGGATAATAACACCTGCCTTGGGCAGTAGTTGGAAAGTCTAGGCACAAAGCTTCTAGAACACAGAGGTTTCCAAGTTCTTGAGAAAACTGCCAGGGTCTGGGGAAGGAGGCTCATGTAACACAGGACACTAATAAGGGCTGGGGTGGAAGCATCTACTACACTGTAGTTGGAAATGTGGATACTGTGAATTGAGGAGAAGGACAAAAAATATTCAGTGTTCAGCACTCAGGTGAGAGCAGGTCAATGCTAAGGTCAAGCCTAAGAAAGATGAGGATCTGAAGCTGATCATACAATTTTTGACCTAGAATTAGCTCAGAAGCCTAAGTTGGAAGGAAAGAGGAAGTTAGAGGAAAGAAGTAGGAAGCCACAAGTCCACAAATGACTGAAGTAAATATGAGGACTTTCACATGATGGTTTTTTATCTCATTAATCATAAGTATAGAAAGATATTATCAGTTCAGTAACACTTTTCTATAAATGTATATACATTTGAAAAATAGCATGTGATAATACCTAATGCACTTGCGTGTCCAACATCTTTTCACTGAATCCCCCCAAATACCCTCTGAGATGGGTAACCCCCATTTTATAATTGAGGAAACTAAGGCACAGGGAACATCCATAGCAAGGGGAATGCTAGGGTTTAAACCCAAATAAGCCAATGCAGAGGTGGAGTTCATGCAGAGGCTGAGACCCTTACAGTAATCCCTCATCTGAGAGTGAGAGGTTGGGAACCACTGATATGGAATCTATTGTGGTTCTGTTTTGCTCTAAATGGGTTCATTTGCAGATTTTTATTCTATTTTCCAGTGAGCCCATCTGTTGAGGGATACTAAGGGTCATTTGAATCAAATGTTGAGATGATTTCAAAGAGATCTATTAGTTGTTAATTAAATATAAAATTAATTTCAATTGTGGAAAACAATTTGAACAACAAAAATATTTAGGCTTTACATTGAGATATGTAGACTTGCTTTAAAAACTAGAAACATAGTGGGACCCTTCTTATCAGAGAGGATATGAATTTTGTTTTTTCTAATTACCAAAATTCAGAAAAATAATCCTCAAAATTTGAAATGACCCCATTTTTTTTTTCTTTGCACTTAGAGAGGCTTTAAAGTGTCCTTCTTATGTCTGTCTTCCATTTACCACATGCAGTAAGTAATGACTTTTCTTCCAGAGTGTCTGCTGCTCTTTGCAAACAATGTCACATGGTAAAATTGGCCTCTACCATGTATACAACACACATTTATCAATGCTTAAGACACCTGACTAATGAACTGGTCATTGTTCAAATGATTACAATTACTGATGCATAGAATTTTTCCTTCTAATAGCTAATATTTGGGGGGCACTTGATTTATCCAATTCTGGGATAAACCATACATTTTATTCTTTTCCATTTGCTGGCCTTCTGGTTATTTCTTTGCATGGCAACGATGTTGGGTAGAAGAACAGATATTAGGTAAACTCTAACTTCATGTTGACTGTTAAAAAAGTGTTTAAAATTAAGATGGATTATTTGAAATGAGGTATGGTAATGACTTATCAACTTAGCTATATGCTCCCCCTGGTTAACTTAGCTGTACACCATCCCAGTCCCTGCGAATGGATTTTACTTTTACATATCCTCCATATTTTTTTCTTCCTAAGATTCTTGGATGGTGCCTGATTTGTTCAGCATCTTTCTTCTCTCTGCTCACCACTTGTTATGCACGCTGCCGATCTCAAGTTAGCTATCTGCAGCTGAATTTTTGGAAGACGTATACGCAAAAGGAGAAGGAGCAGTTGGAAAATACATTTGTGGACTATGCCACCAAGCTGAGTGAGAGGAACCTGAAATGCTTTTTTGAAAACAAGAGGCCGGGTGTCTTTCCCTTGCCCACCTTTGCTGCCTGGGAAGCTGCTTCAGAGCTGCATTCTTTCCACCAAAACCAGCAACATTACAGCACTCTCCACAAGGTGGTGGATGATGGTCTGGAACCCTGCCCCCAGGACGATGAGACCACAATGGTCCTCGTGGGTACCGCATAAACTCTGTAGCTCATCCACCATCACTGGCTCCAAATGCCCAGCAGTACATTCATTCAGAAAGCTTCTTGCTATATACACAACCATCTTGTGCATTTTTTCACAGCTACCTTCTTTACAAGACAATAACACAAAGAAAAACTGCTTTGAAGCTCAGATGAAGACAGGATGTGTCAGGATGTGCTTAAATTGGGGCTAAGTGGTGACACACACTTTTGCATTGGTGGAGGGTTGGGCTTATTAGGACCAAACATTGTTCTAAGTTCTAAGATTTTATGACTTAGTAGACAGATTCATGCAAGAGGATCTGCCACTCTTTGTAAATATTGGTCATGGTATCTGGGACTGAATTGGTGGCTTGTGCCAAAGCAAAGTACTCTTCCGTATAGACTGCTTTACACAGTGGGATCTGTGGTGTGGTCAGCAGGAGCCCCTGTTCCGTAAATCCATCCCACTGCCACTCAAGATGCATGAATTCTACCATTAGGAATTCTTTACCTTAGAATTTAAAGACTTCAATTCTCAAAAATAATTAATCAAAAGAATGTGATATTGAAAATTCAGAGTTTTCCGCAAGTTTTCACTGTATACTGAAAGTGGGCTCTTGGAGCAGGGGCCCTAAGCACTCTCTGCCTTTACAGACCAATTTCTATACTCAAAAATATTAATAGTATGAATTAGAACACTTTGCTCAACCTAAAAGTTGTTTTATTTCTTTCTGATTTTAAAATTAAAAACACTTTCATGTTGGGCATGGTGGTGCATGCCTATAATCCCAGTGGTTTGGGAGACTGAGACAGGAGGATCACGAGTTCAAAGCCAGCCTCACCAAAAGTGAGGCACTCAGCAACTCAATGAGACCCTGTCTCTAAACAAAATACAAAATAGCATTGGATATGTGGCTCAGTGGTCGAGAGCTCCTGAGTTCAATCCCTGGTACCCTCCAAAAGAAAATAAAAAAACACTTTCATGTACTTCTACAAGTATTGTGGGGCCCTGGGCATGGTGTCTACTATTCTGTGAGTATGTCTTAGTTCATTTGAAATATTGTAATAAAATGCCACAGACTGGGTGGCTTTTAGAAAAATGGAAACTTATTTCTTTCAGTTCTAGAGGCTGGGATTTCTGAGATCAGAGTGCCAGGATCATGGTCAGGTTCTGGTGAGGGCCCTGTTCCAGGCTGCAGATTGCTGACTTCTCACTGTGCCCTCACAAGTGCCCGTTTATAAGGGCACAAATCCCATGGCTGAAGACTCTGCCGTCATGATCTAGTTACCTACCAAAGGCCCCACTTCCTAATGTCATCACCATGGGGATTAGGATTTTGACATATGAATTTTGGAGTGATACAAGCATTCAGACCATAGCAGGACAAATTGGCCCTGACTAGAGGTCTGGGGCCACTGTCCAAAGTAGTACTGGTATAAAATTGTTTTGCACTTTTACATTCATTAGAAACAATTCAAATTTAGCCAGTTATGGTGGCGCACACCTGTAATGCCAAGAGCTAGGGAGGCTAAGGAAGAAAGATCACAAGTTCAAAGTCAACCTTAACAAGTTAGAGAGGCCTTAAGCAACTTATTGAAACCTTATCTCAAAATTTAAAAAATAAAATTTTTTTTAAAAGGGCTGGGGATATGCCTCAGTGGTAAAGCACCTCTGGGTTCAATCCCTGGTATCAGAAAAAAAAATTCAAATTTGAATTTTACTATATAATATATATATATATATATATATATATATATATATATATATATATATAGTTGGTGTGTGCATGTGTATGTGTATGTGTATGTATGTAAATCCTCTGAGTGGAATTGAGCTTAAGGAAGAGGAACCATATTTTGCACTGTGACTCATCCCTTGTGTCACTGGCTGTCTACATCACTGAGTTTGAGAAGGCTAGACATTAGCTCCTTATTACCATGAAACATCCTGACTAACTGAGGGGAGAACCCTGCAAATGGAAGACCCAGAACATGTCTATGATATTGTGATTTATGATAAGAAATGTACATTTTGTCTTCAGGCCCGTTTCCGGCACAGAGTTTCCAAAACCCTTATGCTCTCCAGGATGTGTTTTCTTGTATAGTAATGAAATGACTCTTGGCTCCTGGAGGACCTCATGCTGGTGTGCAGAGTAGTAGAGGGTGGATATTGGCAGAAGAACCAACCATTATTAGTGGGTTGAAACTACCCTTAAGTTGAAACTACCTCTAGGAAGTAAAGAGGGGCTGAAAGGATGAATTTATTACCAACAGTCACTAATTTAATCAATCATGCTTACATAATGAAGCCTTCATAAATCACCCCTAAAGGACAAAGCTTCTGGGTTGGCTGGCAGACTAGAGGAGGTGTGCCCAGAGAGATGGAAGCTCCTTACCCCTCCCATCCTCACCTTGCTCTGTGCATCACTTTTATCTGGCTGTTAACTGAGTTGTATCCTTTTTATAAAAATAGTTACTCTAGCAAGCCAATCAACTAGCAAGCAAATGAACCTGAAAAAGGGATTTGTAGCCATGTCAGACCAAAGCTGTGGGTAGATTGCCAGCCTACTGCTTGTGATGGCATCTAGAGTTGGGGAGAATAACTGTGGGAATGAGCCCTTAACCTGTTGGGGGGTCTGTACTTAACTCCGGTTAGTGTCAGAAATTAACTAATTATAGACAAGCAGTTGGTGTTGGGAAATTGGTCAGTGTGGGAGGAAAAAAAATATTTTTTAGTTGTTGATGAATTTTTTATTTATTTATATGTGGTGCTGAGGATCAAACCCAGTACCTCACACATGCTAGGCAAGCGCTCTACCACCGAGCCACAACCCCAGCCCCCAAACCCACACTCTTGATGGTCAGAATGGAGAAGGAAAAATAAGTTTTTTTTCTGTATGCAATATGCTTTGGATTTTGGAGGTGCAGTAGCAATTTGTGTGTGTGTGTGTGTGTGTGTGTGTGTGTGTGTGTGTGATAGAGAGAGAGAAGAGACAGAGAGACAGAGAGAGAGAGAGAGAGACAGGACAGAGATTAGGGGTGAAAGATGGCAGGGGTTTTGGAATGAAGAGAGATAAAACTCAGCAAATACAAATGTTCCTCCATATCCTTTCTCGATTTGGACTTGTCTGCCCTTAATTGTCTGCTGAGCTGGGAGAAGGCAGGTGGAACTAGTCGAAGTCTCTTGTGGAAGCAACAGTTGTACAGAAGTAGCTTACTTATAGGACGTTAAAGATTGAGGAGTCAACTTGGAACATATTTCTGTCATCCTCAACCCAGAGGCTTTCTGAGGTCAGAAAGCTCCTGTTCATGACAATGGTTGCCCTGTTCAAGAATAGCCAAACTGACTAGTAACAAGCCAGCAGCCTGGGGTACTCTTAGCGGCAGCTTAATAAGTAGCAGAGGAGCTCATCCTCCTACTGTGGAACAAGTCACCCCAGGATGAGTCAGGTTCTCATCTTGATTCCCGGTCCTAATTCCTTTAGAACAGTAATTTGCTCAGGGGGGAAATAAGTCCAAGAAAATTTATCTGTCCTATGAACAGCCTTGAAGGGAATGGGTGGAGACAGAGAGAGCAAATTGTTATCTGTTCTTGGGTGTTCAGAAGGAACCAGTATTCACAGATGGGGAGATAAACTGGTTTTGGTACGAGAGACTTTTTAGAAGTGTAGACAGTTTGTTGTCTTAAGTTGGGTTCTTTAGAGGCAGTGCCTATCAGAAGAAGCTGTGTGTAAGTGATTTATTAAATCACCTATTAGCAGAAGAGACACAAGAAAGAAGGAGGTTTCAAGTGAAGCCTCCTGCCAAATAATCCCATAGGGAATTCTGGGCCACCAGCCTTGGCTTGACCTCAAAATGGGCTCAGGATTTTCAGCTGTGGCTAAGCATTGTTCCAGGGCAGGAGGTAGCATTCCCCAGACAATTCTAGGCAAAGAGCCACCAGTGGCCCAGGGGTGACCCTCCAGAAAGGGGTTCACTTCAGTGACTGAGGGATAAGCACCATGCTATTAAATACATGGAGAGTGTACCAGAAGGTTCCCACTGATGTATGCTATGACAGTCTCCTTCAGGCCTAGAACTGAAGCATATGAAAGACATCCTGGACAAGAGCCCTCAAGCTGAGGCTGACTCCATTTTAAAACTTCTAATTTCTCTTGAAGCCAAAGAGCAACAAATGTGGGTGCCTTGTACTCTCTTACTATTATTGTCCTATTACATAAAAGAAAAGAATTAGAGAGTACTCTGAAAGGAATATGTATAAGAAAGAAATCATTGATATATAACACCTACTTTTCCGAATTTATTCCATGGATAAGTTGTGTACAGGTATATATGATTCCTTTTTTTTTTCTGTGAAGTTCCTATTTTATTCAGACTTTACTAATAAACTTAGTAATTTTAGATACTATTATCATAAACATATCCAATGGCAAATGGAAAAAAGGCACTTAGTAAAGATTTTTTTAAAAATAAGGCTTGACAGACAAATCATTACATAATTCTATATAATTCTATATAATGTACTTATACCTTTAAGTAACACATTGCAAAATACATATGTGTCCTATATATATGTGTGTGTGTGTGTGTGTGTGTGTGTGTGTGTGTTTAAAATTAAAATATATATATATGGTTTTCTACTCAGGACCTTTGAAGTGTTATACATTTAACATATATACCACTGAAATGTATATATTTAACATGAAAATTTTAAATACGGTATCATATTCCAAGGCCTGGTGATCCACTGATTTCCTATAAGAACTGGTTAAGACTCCAGAAGTCACTAGGTAGCATAGAATTTCTACCTGTTTTCACATGGCATATTTCAGAGATTTAAACTACTAATTTGTATTAATTAGTAGTTGAAATTAGTAGATAGGAATTAGTAGTTTCTATTGTTATAACTCATACCTGAGATAAATCAATGTATAAAAGGATAAAATTTATTTTGGCTTACAGTTTTAGAAGTTCCTATCCATGAATTGTGCTTTGGGCCTGTGGCAAGGCAGCACAACATGGGGAAATATATGGCAGAGCAAAATTACTTACCTCATGAGCAGGAAACAAAAGAGAGGAAGAAGAAGGGATGGGTCCCACCATCCCCTTCCAGGTCATGCCTCCAATAACTTAAAGACCTCCCACTATGCCCTACCTCTTCCAACCACCACCTCACCCTAAGTTTCTAGATATTTGGAATAGCTAAGCTCAATCTATGCTTCTACCATATAAGTGAGGTCAACTTTCCAGTTATTTATTTTTATTTCCTTAGAAAAAAATTATAATTGATAAAGAAGTAATATTGAGTAATGGAAAGTTCACAAAAAATTTAGAATACCATTATGGTAGTAGTAAAGATGGGTTGGTAAGAAGTGTTACAGCTTATTTCTTGGTCTCTTTCAGTGCTCAATAATCTGGTAAATTCCAGTCACTAGGAAAGAGTCCAATTACCTGGAGACCATGTCAACGTGAAGATGCCTAAGCTAGTCACATGGAAAAAGAGAGAAAGAAAGACAGAAAGAGATAAAGAAATCTTAACAGCCCCCATTGTTCCAGTCATTCTAGCTTAGGTGTCAGGCATACAAATGAAGAGACCATGTGGAAATTCTAACCCCAGGTTAAATGACATGGAGAAGAAGCAGGGAGTCTAACCAACAGCTGGAACAAAAGGCTCCAGATCTAAGGCCCTAGTCAAACCATTCCAGCATTCCCCAGACATTTAAGCTATCACAACTGAAGCTGCAGGTTTTGTAGAGCAATCTCCACTATGTTCTCTACAAACCTCTGACCCAGAAAATCATGCACTTTAATAAATGTGCATTATGTTAAGACACCAAATTTGGGGGCAATAGGAAGCAACTTAGATAAACTAGACACAAACAAATAAAAATCAGAATTTATAAAAAGAAAATAGAGGCAAATTATATTTATAAACAGATTTATACAAAGATTTTCTCTAAGCATAGACTTTTCCTTAATATTTTCTTCTCCTTTAGGTTCCATTTAGCAGTATTTAGCAGTACAGCATGATTAGTAAATGCTGAATAAGTACCTCTCCAAAATAGCTCCACCAAAGCCTGAGATGCACTTTTAATTATTTCTGGCTAAATTCTGTTTGAAAGGAACACTGCTGTAGGTTAAATTCCATTTAAAGTAAACATATTATTGGGAGGGGTAACCCATTAAGTTATTATTTGTCATTAATATCTGGGACAAAAATAGGAGTGGAGGAGATGAGAGGATAGGTTGGCCTTGAGTAAGCTGGAAACAGTTTGGTCTCTAAGTGTTGTACCTCAGAATGTTGTCTTCTGACCATCAGCATCAGCAGCATCAACCTGAATGATCTTGCTAGAAATGCAAAATCCCAGACCTGCTGGATCAAGTTCATAGTTTAACAAGATCTTAGCTGATTTGTCTGCAAGAGTAGAAAAGTTGTTCTTAAACTTAGCACATATCAACATCATCTGGAGGACTTATTAAAATGCAGATTGCTGAACTCCACCTCCAAAATGTCTGATTCAGTAGATTTGTAGTGAAGAAAAAGAATCTGCCTTTTTAGCAAGTTCTCAGGTGATGCTGCTGCTGTTGGTTCAGTGATCACATCATGAGAATGATGACTCTAGTGCACAGAGCAGGCCATTCTGGGAAGGGAAGGCTAGAAGAAATTTAGAATTTGGGCTCTGCCCCAGGTCTACTGGAGCAGACATCTTTGTTATGCTATATCAACCTATCCAAGAAATTGAGGTGCTTTTTGGTTTGTTCAAGGATACTTTTTGTCTTTTAGGAATATTTTAATGTTTATCATACATAAGTTTTGCATTTTTCTTGTAAAACATTCTTTATAGGTATTCTTCATTGCTATTGTAAATAATTTCTTTTTTCCATCATATCTTCTAAGTGATAGCTCAGTACACTGAAAAGCTCTTGTTTTTTATATATCAACTTTATGCAACAACACTGCTGGTCCTTTTATTGTTTGTAGAGATTTTAAGAATTAGAAAAGTAACATTTTGTAACACCTAATAACATAATGGATCTAGATAACAAAATAAATTCTTATCTATGAGATAAAAGCAAGAAGGGGTGAGGCCTTGTGCAACTTGAAGACACTCATCTATATTAGCATCCCTAAACATGGCAACCAGGTATTATGTGCCTTGTGATGCAAGACTAGAGTACACAGCACCACCTGCTGAATATTGTTTCCAAAAAAATTAAACCTGAAGCTAATCTAGGTTTTAGACGGAACTATTAGCTTGCAGGAAATATGAGCAGCAGAAAGCAAGGTAGTTAATACCCTCAGGAAGACCAGATAGATCTAGACATAGAACATGCTATTTTACAGGTGCTATAATTTGAATTTGAAATGTACCCCAAAGGCCCATGTGCTGAAGACCTGATCACCAGTCTGTGACACTATTGAGAGATGGGGGCCTAGTGGAAGAAAGTTAGATCATTGAGGGAAGTGCCATTGAAGGGGATATTGAGAATCCAGTCCCTTTCTTGATCTCTTTGCTGCCATGAGGTGAGCTTTGCTTCACCACATATTCTCTCCGTGATATTCTGCTTCAGCCCAGGCCCAAAGTGACAAAGCCAAGAGACCATTGATTGAAACCTCTGAAACCATGAGCCAAAGTGAACCTTTCCTCCTTGTAAGTTGTTTATCTCAAGTATTTTGTCATGGTGACAGAAAGCTAACCAATACAGTAGGTGATTTTTTTCCCCCCACAGATTGATGGCATTAAAAAGAATATATAAGATATAGAGACTTAACCAAATGCAATATATAGACTTTATTTGTGTCCTATTTCAAACAACCAACTGTGAAAATAACAAAAAAAAATAAAATAAAATAATAAAAAATAACAAAAAAAATAATAAAAAACAAAACTGTGATAATTTTGTGATATTTTAGAAATATGAATATTATATAGGTATTAGATGATTTTATAGAATTATTAATTTTGTTATAGGTTATAATGACATGCTGGCTTATGTTTTAAATGTTAAGTTCCTATTAATAAGAGTTGCATATTAAATGTTTATATATAAATTGCCATGATGTTTAGAATTTTACTTAAAATACCCTAGTTTAAAAAAGGAGGGAGTTGAAAGATAAAGCAAATTAGCAAATATTGATACTTTTGAAGTTGGATGAGAAATACAAAAAAATACATTTTTTTAATATTTGTTTGTGTTTGAGAATTTTCCTAATAGTTACTTTGAGGGATTTATTACTGTTTCAACTTTTATAAATAACATTAATGTTCAAAAAGGCTAATGGAGTGAAGTCATCATTAAATTACAGAATGTAAATCTGGTCCCAAAGTTTGTCTGATGCCTGATTTTCAATACACAAATGCTGCCTCATGTTGCTGTTATTCTTATGTATTCATTTAACCTTTAAGAGCATGTTTTTTTCATTTTTAAAATAAAGGATGTTGAATAATTACATCTCAAAATTTCTTTCAACTCTGTCATCTTATGCTTTACAGTCAAGTGACACATGAAGTCCCAGTCATTGGCTTCCTAGTGAAGTTCTGGGAATAGATGTCTGTCTCCAAGTCTCCTGGCCTCTCTCTTGGGCCCTGGACTCTTCCATTCTGAAGAGCCTGTCACCTTTGGTTTCTGGATATTTGGAATAGCTAAGCTCAAATTATACTTCTACCATATCAATGAGGCCAACTTTCCATTTATGTATTTTTATTTCCTTAGATAAAAATTATAATTTATAAAGAAGGAATTTTTAGTAGCGGAAAGTTCACAAAAGATTTAGAATACTCTCTAAACTTTGATTTTTACGTATTTTAGAGTCCATCTTTCTTTCTGTCTGACCAAGTATCTTTTTATAGTTCCAAATTTCTTGAATCTAGGAAAATGCTAGGAAGAAAACATTACAACTTTTAAAGCATATTGGAAACTGAGATCAAAAAGGGGTAAAATGAATTAATGAACTCCCCTAATCATATCTACTGGATCATTTTAAAGAATAGGATGAAATCAGTAAAGTAATAACTCAGGTGATATCAAGTGACTCTATTTAAGACTAGTACCTCAAAATGTATGCATCCTTTGTCAGAGCATACAACCTATGAAATGTTGACTAGTTCCCTTGCAATAACATTCTATTCCTAGATTTTAACATAAAAGGATGTGCTTCTGCAATAATAATGAATGCTGATGGTTTCAACAGAACAAGATTATTTCTCCCTGGGGTTTTGTTGACATTTGTGTCATGGGAGGAAACATAAGGAATAGTAATCAGGGTTTTTCCTTAAACAGTTGGCTAACTATAAGTAAGTTTCACTGGCCCTCTGCATAAAGTATAGCAGTTTTAAAACTATGCAGTTATGAACTGATATTATATCAATTTCCATATTCTTTGGAACCAATGTGTTGAAAACACAGCTTTTCTTCCTTCCTCTTCCCCAGAAGATAAGATAGTTCTTTCAACCTCTAGTGGATGGGCTTGGCTAAGGTTAAAACTCTTAAAATTTTATTATATCTTTGGAGTGTTTCCCACTATTTTTTATAGTGACATTATATTTTATTTTGAAACATTTAATGGAAATAAAATGAGAGGTAAATCAAAGAATTTGGATGCAGTATCTTGAAGAGTGGCAGCCCTTACCTGCTACCTCACTTCTACAGCAATGCCCTAAGGCCCCCGGAACACAGTTTGAAAACACTTGCTCTAAACATGGATGTCCATAGAAATATCTGAGGAGCACTTTAAAAGCTCTAATTCCTGTACTATTTCTTATTCCCAGAGATTCTGATTTGACGGCCCCAAGGTAAGCCCTGACCATCCTTGGAAACCTCCATGTGATTTTACAGAGCAGATGAAATTGGTAAACCATTGCCTTGAAGTATCACTGAGACATCAGGGCAAGTCTGGACCAAATCTTACTTTGACATGGCCTAAAATTCATACCAAGCAGGAAGGGCCCAGAGTTCAATTAACCTTCCTGATGTGTCCTCTAGTGCTTAGGTTCAGACAGTGCCTGCTCTAGCCTTTGGGGTTTTGTTCCCCAGATATTTGTTCTACGATTCTCATCTCCTAGTAAGGAATTTCATCATAAGAAGTTAACTCAAGGAAATACCCCCAAAGCTAATGCTATCTTCAATCCACACACTTAGGTTTGTTTTGAAGGAGCTAGGAGTATGCCACACCAAAATGTGCCATGCTGGCATATTGACTGTTTTGAGTTCAAGGCACTTGAAAAACAGCATGTGCAAGGCAATCTCTCTGAACTTCATGCTGTTTCGTAAAGGCAGAATTTAAAATTCTCATGTACAGCTGCCCTCCCTACTCTAGAAGGAAAGTATGCTTATCATAAAGAACAGGAAGTTGAGAGGCTGAGGGAATTCTGTACAGAATTTGTTGAAATAATTCTTCTAGACTCCCCAGATAATTGAGACTTTTTTTTTTCAACATCATATCTGTCCAATGCAGTGTACAATAGTTCAATCCTTTGGGTCTCCCTTTTCCTTAGAAGATTTCCAGGCTATGTAAGATTTGTGTTAAATAAATCATATGACTTTTTTCTATTGATCTGACTTATGTCAATCTTATTCTCAGGCCCAGCACAAAACAAATGAATGAACAAACAAACAAATAACCTAATTTGATAGAGGCAAAGTCTTTCTTTACGTATGATTTTACATCATTATCTCATGCATTTCATCCAAAGGAACTAAGCAATAAAAATAAAACCAAGAATTTCTGATGTAAAATTAGGACAGCCTAATTTTCATATGCTGAGATAGAAAATTCAAAAATTCTCTCCTGTTGTATGTAACAATGAATTCCACTATTATGTATAATTATAATGCATCAATTTTAATAAAAATATAAAGTCAAAAAGAAGAAGACAGAAAGATAGGCATGGTTCTCCAGGAGCTCAAATCCTGGAACAATCTAGATATCACTTGACCACAAAGAAGTCATTAAGTACTTTAATAAGAACAATAAAACCAAGAAAAAAGAGAGGGAGAAAACCAGATTGGTAAATATCAGGTTACTTTCTATGTAATGGTAAAATCAGAGGGGGCTTCCTGATGGGGCTGGCTAAGATGGGCCTCTTTGGAGATACAGCCATCCTCTCTTCTCTCTCTTGATTCCTTGGAATATCTGATAACAACTTAGTGTAGGTTAGTGGCATGAGACTTCAGCTTAAGTCCATTTTGGTCTGGTCTCTAGGGCCCAGCAGAGGGACCCAGCACAAATATAGGTAGCCCATACATTTAGTTTAAATGTGGGCAATATATGAAACCATTAAAGTTAATATTGGAGAAAAAAAAATCTCCCTGGAGCATCTCTGGTAACAGTGCCAGGGACACAGGATCCTTGGGTCAAGCTAGACTTCCTGTCTAAGTCCTAATCATAAACAGAAGGGGGCATTCTTAAGCAATGGGAGAGGCAGCACTAAATTAGTTTAGGAACTTGCAGAATTTGCTGAGAGTTAAGCCTAAAGAAATACTGTCTGTGACTAAAGGGAAAGTACTTTAATCCAATGTAGTCATAGTTAAAGTGAGGGTAGTTTTCCCACAGTGCCTTGTCTTCATATTGGAATGAGGAGAAAATGTGGTTTGCTGGGTTCAATCCAATCAGCCTGCAAAATCCATAGACCTCGTGGCTGTATATACATGCTTTTCCACAAAAGAAAATTGCCCACATTTTCCCTCTTTACCCCTCCCTGAGATTCAGAGAAAAAGAGATCAAGTGTGTGAGGGTTTACATAAGGCAGTTCTTGCCTACTCAGTGGGAAGAATCAAGCCTAAATGGTTACATTTGTTTAAGAATTCTCTTCTATTTAATAAACTCATCTGCCATATTTCTAGACCAAATGGTCAAAATTCTCTATTTTATGAGTTGCTTTTGCTGTTAATATTACCATTTTTTAAATATTGAAAATTTTATTACCACAAAGAATTTTTCTTGTCTTTCAATTTACTTCCATGCCCTTCTTCTCTGCTTAAAAAAAAAAAAATTCTACTAAGTAGGAAAATGGCCTGACATTCAGCTAACTGTGATGCCAGCCTTCTCTGGAATGCTATGTTGTGTTGGGCTGTGACTTCCAAGGAATTCGATTCTTATTTACCAAGGGCTCCCACTTATTTTAATATATGTTAGAAAAAGTGGAAAAAAGGAAAACAATCCAACAGGCTTCTATCATTATGAGTTAGTCTTTGAAGAATAGAAATGGCAAAGAGAGATTTTGTATTTAGGCTTTATCTGGTGAGCTTCCAGTTTTTCAGTTGAAGGATTCGAGGAAGCAGCAATTCTAGTTCAACACAAATGCTGCTTTTTGCCCCAGTCCTCCCCTGCCCACAGGGTCCCTGTGATGAGAACTGCTCTCTGGCCAGGTCTCCAGTTTCCACCACGTGGATTGAGAATCTGCATTCTCCACATCTTCCTGAATGTATTAACAATTGAGCTGTTCCCTTGACTCTTCTCCACCCCTTCAGCTCTGTATACAGTAAGAAATGCCCAGGTCTCCAATCTAACCTAGACCCTCAGGGCTCTGTACCATTCCAATACCTCAGTTTCCTACCTTCATCTTTTGGCTGGGGGGTTGGGAAGCACACACAATAATAGCTAAGTTCTCAAAAGCCTATTTACAAATTATTGGTAATATGAGATAGAGGTGAGATATCCAAATAGATTAGGGTTTGGGATCTTGATAACCAACAAAATGACAACTGTGGGTGAAATAAATGGGAGGTGCCTTTCACCTTCAGCCCTTGGCACCCTGCACTGTCAGGGGTTTCTTGGCAGGCTGTCCTGAATAGAACACTGAGTGACTTGAGATGGAGTAGCTTTGAGCTGAGTGAAGTTGTTTTGCTTTAGTATCTGCCTTCTGCAGTTGTGAGGGAAGCACAGAGACCCTCTCCACTCCTAAAAGGTGGAAGTCACATTATCATCTGGTGAAACTGACAGCTGGGCAGCCTCAGTGATGTACTCCCAGCCCTGATGAGATGAAAGCAGCAGGAATGAGCCACCTTCTGTGAGAATCAGCATCAGACATCAGTATTCCATGACAGTGAGCTTTTAACAAAGAGAATGGCAGAAATTCCACAGAAAGAAAGAGTGCAGGTTTCCCTCTGTTTTATGCCCTTCTGGCTGAGTTTCTTAGCCTTTCCCTTAAAATAAGTTGTGTGTTAGAGAAGGAGCTGTGCGTGCGTGTGTGTGTGTGTGTGTGTGTTGTGAGTAAACCAGGAGAGAATGGGAGGCAGCTCTAAAATTGAAATTAAAATTTTCATCCTGATAAAAGAAAGAACAAAAGACACACAAGCCTTCCCATTTCATGAACAGCATGCCAATGGCAGTACAGATCAAGTGCTGTGCATCTTACTGGGCATGTTACATTAAGATTTGTGTCAGAATTGTGAAATAAGGCAACTTTTAAGGAAAGTATTTTGGTTTTAAAATGCACATTATTTAGGAAATTAAGGAAGTCTAATACAACCATCAAAAAGAAAGGAGAGGAAGTAATACACAGAAGAATAAAATACAAAATCTTTTCTAAAGAAATAAATAACCCAAGATAAGCTTATGTCTGACTTGAATGGACTGCTTAAAATTCATTTTATCTTATTCTTATTCAGATCATCTGTGATAACATTCTTTGAAAACCACAGAATGCCAAGAGAAAGGACTGGAAAGATTAGAAGAAAAGAGTAACAAAAGAAAAAGTCCCACAGGATTACAGGACCAGAGCAAACTTTTATGATGAATTCCTTTATAAGCTCAGAAGAGAACCTAACACTATCTATGATAGCACATCATTTTTCTTAGGACAATTTGTTTACTTCTCTTCTACCAAAGTGTCCCTTTGAGCTTACTATTCTGAGAAATGTCTGCCCCACTCTTGCTAATGGCCTAAAATATTTACTTTCAACTAACAATGTGGTTTCACTTGGACTGCTTCCTAGGGGAAGCATTTTTTAAAAAGGTTTGCTTACTTGATTATTATCTACTAAATGCATAACAAAGACAGTTCTACTTTGATACCTTATAGTAGGCATATGAAATGGAACCTGCCACACTAATATTTCCCTCAAAGTCTAGCTTCTGGAACAAAGGGAAGCAAGCACCAGCCTCAGTAATGTGTATTCAGTGAACAGAGGATTGAAAGGTGAGGCATACATGACTCTTACCCATTTCCCAGACAGGAAGAACAAGGTATTTGTCAATGATTTTGCCCCATTTAAAAAATCTCAACATGTTTTTCAGACCCAAATCTCCTTCCTGAGGGGTTCCTTATGATACTGTGTCCTGTGTCTCATTTACTCTGCCATTCTGGCCACAATTAATGTGCGGCAGTGGGCATTTGAGAGCCTGGCAGTCAGTCGAGAGTTTGGCTAAGGGCCTGGAAATGACCTACCATGAAAACTCTACCCAACGGAGCCTGGTGATGGACGGGACAGGTTAGAAACTCTCTTTTCAGGACTTTGAACATGAGATACACAGAGGAAATCACATTTTAGGGATTGATTTGAGCAGAAGACCAATGATACCTGGAGAAAAGAGTGAGCAGAAGCAAAAAACTGTGTAGTGTTAGAAGCACTGAGACAGAAAAAAAAAAAAAAAGAATAGAAAGAATACTAGGTAGCACATGAGCAAATGAAGCAGAGAATAGATGAGTCACCAAGATGGTGGAGGACTGAAGGAGGGAACCACAAAGGCCAGCTGAGGTGACAAGATAAACTGAAGGACTTTCCAGTGTGTCTTCTTCCATGAGGCCTGACTACTGTATCCCTGAATATCCCTCCATGAGCTCCCATGGCCTGACATACCCCAAAACGGGCAACCTAAGGGAGTTTTTCTAATATGATTTGGCTCCATGGTGAATTTTAGAATAGATTTCAAACATTTTCCATAATAATGTTAAATGTAATATGTAATGATTTAATTACCTAGTTAATGTTTACATTTTGTAATCAATTGACCTCAGAGTAGAGGGAAAAAAAATCTCCCTCTTCTGAAACTTTCTATACTCATATAGATGGTAGAAAAAAAAAATAAACATTTCAATAAAATTTCAAGATGAATTCACTGTCTCCTATTTAATGAGAATTAGCTATTTTCCTGTCCAGGATCTTCTTGTAGTTCAAATCTTGTTATTGCAGATTTGTTATTGTGAACCACATTTAGAGTGCTGGATTATCAATGTAGTGAATACTGCTTGAAATAAGAGGGTTCTTCTGCTTTTGGTGGCAATTGGGGTAGAAGGGGAAAGGGTAGGAATCTTTCATTAGAGAGAATGTGGATTGCTGCCCTCTTCTGGGCAGAATAGGAGAAGAAATAGTGTACAGAGATATATGAAGATCTTCAGATATTTTCTAAGTTTACTTCAAAACATTTCATGAATGTCTATAATGTGTAGCATGTGGCTAACCCTAGCAATACTTGAAACTATTCCTCCCTTTGATAAGCTTATAGGTATGATAGGAAAATGAAATTGTCCGGAAATGAGAAATAACTTCACTGAATAATACAACCAAGCATCAAATTAAACAAAATATATGTTTTATAACTCAGGGAAACTACTATTTCATTCTTTTAAACTATTTTTTTGATACAGGGTCTCACTATGTTGCTCAAGCTGGCCTTGGGTTCAAGAGATCCTCCTGAGTAGCTGGTACTACAGTCATAGGCCACTGTGCTCTGCTCTATTTCTATTCTTTGTGAGACACCTTTGCTCTAGTTAGATGATTAATGGAAATATATACAAAAGAAACTGTTCAATGGCAAATTCTTGGAAGATCTGTGACAAATCACCAATAAATTTGTGATAAATCACCAATAAAATTTGATATCACAGACTGATTAAAATGTTAAATAACACCTAGACCTATGTTGCTCTAATCTTCTAATAGAAATGTTTTAAGGAAGGTTAATCATGAGTTCCCTTATTTCTCTGAGGTTGGCTCTCAATTTTGCTTAACTCAACACTGCAACTCCTGCCTCATGCAAAGCAACTTTGATCCTCTAAGATCTATAGATGTTTCAGAAAATGAATCTGGTTGACTTACAGTCTATGAGATTGTATGTTTTTCATATGGGCTTCAAGCCTTGAGCTCCCACTACATCTTTCACTAGGTGCTATCTGATGTGTCAATCTGCTGTTGTGCCTTGCATATCACTCCCTTGGACTTTCAGATAGAAAGTAAAATTCTTAGCAATATTCTGGGGTTGTTGACCGTATCATTTTAATAGCATGTGTTCATCAGCTTTTTGGCACTCTGACCAAAATACCTGACAAGAACAACTTAGCGAGGGAAAGATTTATTTTGGCTCATGGTTTCAGAGGAATCAGTCCATGGTCTGCTGTCTCCAAGAAGAAAAATCATTGCAGAGGAGCTTGATGGAGAAAACCTCAGCTCATGGCAGTCGGAAAGCAGAGGGGTGGGGAGGGATGGAGGAAGATAGGGAGAGGGACAGGGAGAGGGAGAGAGGTGGGGAGTGAGAGAGAGAGAAAGAAGAAGAAGAGGAGAAGGAGGTGGAGGAGGAAAAAGGAGGGGAGAGGGGAGAGGAGAGAGCGGAGAAGAAAGAGATAGAGAAGGGAACAGGGATTGATACAGTCCTCAAGGCCTTATCCCAGGTGATCTGCTCTCCACCTCTGGACTTTGCTGTACTGGGGAACATACTTTCCATGCATGAGATTTGGGGGGCATTTCCAAATCTAAACCGTAACATGGCACTATTCTATTGTAATAGAGACAATAGAATTCATAGTCATGGGAGTGATTGAGGGAGAGAACATAGATTTGGTTATAGGACTTGAAAATTTTGTAGAAAAGAAAAGCAATGGCTATATTTGATAACTTAAATAGAAAGTCCTATGTCGGAAGAAAAGATATAAACTGAAAACTGTATGTTTTAGTCTTTTTTTCAGTTGTAGGAAGTTGACACCACCCTGGCAAGAGTGGAATATGGTTTCCTTTGCTCCTCCCCCATTCAACTAGAGTTGCACTGAGAGGCCAGAAGAGTTCCAGTGTGGCAAGCAGGTGGGACAGAGTCAAACACAAGGCCATGGAAGTAAAAATTTGCCATAAAAATGGTCATAGAATCCAGAGTGGCTCATGCCTTCTGTGCTGGTTGTCTGATGGCCTCTCAGCCCAAAAGCCACTCTTCATCATGCTGACTGTGGTGCTTCTGCTAGATCATGCAAACATTTCTCCTTTGCCCATAGAAGGTGCCATGGGGTCAATGCAGAAGGGAAGGGGCTCCTCATCTGGCTCTAGGGTGCCTTTTCTTGGTTTGCTCCTGGCCTGGTGACCTGCAGTGCATGATCCCTTCTTTTCTAACTTGTTAATTCTAGTCCATAGGTGTCTCTCTCTGCCATCCTGGATCTCAGCAGGGGTTTCTAACTTGCTAGTTTGGGCCCATTGTTCCCTGCCCACCAGTATCAGCCTGGTGGACTTCTCCATAATCCCAGGGACTCATTGTCTCACCTTCTCCAACCAGATTTGAAGCCTGCCCTTGGGAAAAGGAACTTCCTCCAAAATGCATTTCTTCTTCATGCTTTCTCTCTCAGCCCTAGAGTCAGAAGACTAAAATATGTTTATTTTCTTTCTAGTAGCTACATCCCCCCAAAATAGTTTAAAACTTTTTAATATTCATTATTCCTTGTTGAAATGCATATGTAGTATTTGTTCTCTGACTGGACCCCGACTGGTTTTCCTTACCTCTACAAATATTTAATAAAGTTAATTAGATTTGGATGTTCCTATTGAGTGTTAAGTTAGTATTTATGAGCACAATTCTGAGTAGGAGTTGACCTTCTATTGTCATGGAGCTGTGCCCATTCTAAAGTAACCTGAATCTTCAGAAGGGTTGGATTCTTCTTACAGATTCAGCCATGGCAGTCTTGTGTACTCAGATCAAGGAAGGATTTTTAAAAAGTAACTGGAATGATTTACTGAACTCCTTCTATTTAGATTCTACACCAATGTTGACTACTTTATTAGAATATAAATGATTTAGCCAGTAAAAAAAAAAAAAAATCCTCTGCCATTTAACTTTCTCTCTGGATTATGTTCCAAAATCTTTTGCCCAGAGTTTATGTTTACCACATCTACTATTCCTTCCCTGTTTTAGGCATCCTTATTTGTATTATATCCTATGAAAATTTTCTTTAAATTATTTTATTGAATTTTATATCACTCACCAAAAATATCATTGCTGTCATTATTTAATTAAGGTAAAATTTGAATTTATACTATAAAAGGAAATGATCTCATTTTTGCTTTCCTGAATTTCTAACAACTGCAGTGTATTGGGTTTCAGATTCATAAGTCTTTTTACACAGTAGTTTTTTAAAGTCTCATATTAGTATCACACCACCAATGCTGTGGTGTTTACATTGAAAAATGGCAAATTCCCTCTATTACCCTTCTGAGTAACCATAATACTGAAATTGACCAGACAGTAAAAATTTGACCCAAGTTTGATTAACAATACATGCAAGGCCATGCAGTTATAAACACTGTCAGTTAACTAAGGAATGGATGCTCTGAGGGAGGCTTTGGAAGTGACACTACCACACTCAGCCTTATGTGACACTACCATACTCAGCCTGTGATTAGAATTCAGTGTCCAGACTTTACCTAAGGAAAGTAATATTTGAAAATTAGGAGAATCACAGCCAAGAAAAGGTCTTATCTGACATATGGGGGAAGCTGCACTTTTGGACAGGCTAAATAATTTGCTTAAGGTCACATGGTGGGATTGTAGCTCAGCAGAATGTGGCTCCTTCAATCTCTACTTCATTGGAGATGGTTAGGTTAGTGATTACTTCCTGATGAGGATCAGAGCTCCTTGTGCTTGAATAACTTTGAAAAGGTAACATTACAATATTTCTTGTGAAGGCTAGCCTGCATAATCATCCCGATTTAAAAGATGAAACTTATCTCTATTTCATTTCCCCTAATAATTATCATAAAGGTATTTGGAAATCCTGAAATGTATTTTTGTATAACAAAAGAGGTGTTTGTGTTTTTAGTTCTTAGATCAGAGACAGGTACAATTATATTTTCTAGTTTTTCTTATAATAAACTGAAAGACAGGTAGGACTGCAAGTAACAGTTAAATGTTCTAACTTTTCATGACTACAACTTAAATCAGCTATAATAATTCTGCCACAAATTACATATTTTATTTGGAAAAACTACAAAATTTTGCTCAGGGCAAGTTTCAAATGTATATTTTTAAAGAAACAATGAATTTGTGAAAAAAAAAGCACTGAAATAAGATCAGAAGAATTAAATTCTTGGGGAGTACTTTTCTTATGTATCTGTGGTAGTATCATAAGTCTCTATTACACTGTCAGTAATATATAATTATTATTGATATATATATCAGTAACAATTTTATTATCAATAAAATGGGGCTAATGATAGTGTTTTTTTTAACTTCACAAGGTTCTTGTAAGGTGAATATAGGTGATAGGTAGGAATTATTGGAAACTTTCATGAATAAATCCTCTGCATTATGAGAGGTTTTCAGTATTATGTTGCTAAATGCTGCTACAACATTTAGAAATCATAGCCATCCTTCAGTATCTGCAAGACATTGGTTCTAGGAACCCCTGCCTTCCCTCCCCTCCCTTGGGTACCAAGATCTGTGTATGCTCAATTCCCTATACAAAACGGCATAGCACATGCATATAACCTGTGCAGTTCTCTTGTATACGTTAAATCACATCTAGATTTCTCTTGATACATTATATGATGTCAATGCTACATAAATATTTGTGATACTGTATTGTTTAAGGAATAATGACAAGAAAAAATTCCTTATGTGTTCAGCACATGTGCAACTTTTTTGAAAATTTTTTTGATTTGTGGAACCCATGGATATGGAGAGCTATTATTATGTCTTATTTAATATTTTCAGGTGTACTTGAATGCGATCAAAAAATGCAAACTAGTATTTGACAAAATCACGTTTTAAGGATCCATTTTAACTTTTTACAAAGTAGAATTTAGAGTTAGCTTGTCATCTCTTTTCATATGCAAAATATGAGTCCTGTAAGGCCTACAAAATATTTTTCTTTTCTTTCTTTTTTTTTGATCAACTGTTTGGACTCTTTCATAAAATTTCTTTTCAGACCACTGGATGATGAAATTTGAGGCCTAAAATTAAAAGACTTTGCCAGATGCCTACTGATAAAGACATCCCTTTTGAAAAAGGCAAAGTGAGAAAAACAAGAGAGCGGGTAATGTTATTAGTATCTGAAATTACACAGTCCTCCTGGTGGGAAGGCAGAGGGTTGCAGAGTGGAGTGAAAGTTCAAAGATCTGGCCTACCTGCAGGCTCTCGCTAACTGACTCAGAGGAATTGCTTCCCTAGGCAGAACATTGGTTTCTTCATGTAGTCAAGTCTATTCAAATGTATTCTCCTCTCTTTTCTTCTCTAGAGCCAGGAGAGAGCATATGGTATTTAGGTGCTCAGTACTGATGTACTCTACAATGTATGGTCTAACAAGGCAACCACGAAGAAGGCACAACCATTGGGTTCTACTCCTTACTCCACAACAATGTGAGGGCAACACGTGACTATGCTTCCTCTGACTTTGACCTACTTCTCTATAAAACTGACTCAGTTACATTTGCTACCTGCCTCCTCTGAGGAGAGTTCACAAGGATTAATGAGATAATGATGCCAAAGGCCAGATCTTTTAATGGAAGCTGCTAATTATAAGCAAAGCACCAGTGGGTGAGTACATAACTAAAGTCTGACCCTTCATCTCTGTCAAAATGCTCCTGGAATGGGTGACATCATCACCAGATATAAAAGAACATTTTTCTAGAGAAGTGAAAATGAAAAGGGGAAAAAAAAATCAGGCCTTCAAAGAGTACGAGACAATTGCTATGCACATGAGAAGGGTGAAGGTAATGAAATTTTTTACTGCCCAGAGAGAATCTTGCATGGGAGTGCAAAGGGAATTTTCCCAGCTCACTGAGAACAGAAGATGTCAGACAAAAATTTGCAAGATGTCAGAATGGTTGGAAAGACATAAAAAGTTTAGGGAAAGGATATTTGGAAAGCAGATGCACATGTTTCTGGTTTTATATCAAGTAGAATGGCTTCTAACCTGATGAAAATTAGGCCCACTGTTGGGAGGTCAGATATCTTTAGAAACTGCTTTACTTTTTTTAAAGGCAGAATATGCTTTATAAAATGGATACATGGAATTATTCCTTTAGAGTCCACAGAAGCCTTTCACTGACTTGGCCTCTACAGTCAGAGCCAAGAAAAACCATAAGAGGGAATTACAGCACCTTCCCCCACCACCACACTACTCTAATGGCTGCTCAGTTAGACCAGCAGCCAAAATTCTCCTGGTAAGAGCATTTACAGTATTGAGAGCACATTTCAGATGAGTTCTGATCTTTCATTGCATGACAGAAAATAGTTCCAGGTTCTCAGGAATGAGGCTGTATATGCCTCCATGTACAGTAGATATTGTTCTTTACTCAACAGATTTTTAAACTCATCTCTAATTATCTCATTTTAAACATAAGATACTGCTAAATGGAAAATATATACATATATAAACATATCCTGAGGAAAAAATTAAAACTTGGACTGGTTATGCTAGCATAATTTTAGAATGGAGTCTTATTTCAGCCTTGGAAATTATTTTCTTTTTCAGATACCAAAGCCTGGCAAACTAAATGTAAGAATCAGGTTTTATGTTCCACATTATATGATTTTTCAAATTATCAACCAATGGGATGAATTTAGGCAAATATTAAAGGGGCGTCATTCTTAGAGCAATCTGACCATCATCATTACAGAAAGAAGATGTCTTACTAGTCAAAAGGCCAAGAGAGAGGGCACTAACTAGAAAAACAGAAATACAGCAAACACTGACATTTCATGTCTATATTTCAACTACTGTATTTATTTCCCATTAAAATGGCTAGCTAGCATTCTTGGTTATTGCCCATAAAATCATTTTAGTGAAAAACTAAACCACTGTTTTAGGAGTTTATTTATATTCTGCCAATACATATGGAAAATAACTTTTTTTAAAAATCTGCTTAATGATGTAGTAAATTCACTGTGCTAAAGTTGGATTCCAATTTCAGTCACATGATTCACTAATCATGAAGTAATAAGTAACAATATCAATAAATAGAAAAATCTTTCATTTGGATTGTGCCTCAAATGTACAATTTTTTTCATATACACTATCATTCAATTTCATCATATGCTTCCTGGGACCCAGTTTTCTTATCTGGAAAATGGGGATAATAACTCCTATTCTGTCTATTTCACAGAACTACTATTAGGATGAAAGAAATTAAGTAACTGCATTTAGAACCACAGAGCACTATATGGTAGTATTAGAACCATTTGTGGGAAGTGTGCCATGTAAACAATACTAAGGATCAAGAAAAAAAAAAAAGACTTGAGCTAATTTGACATTGTGTGAACCTTGGGGCACCATATCAAGACTTCCTAAATATTTCATGTCCATGCACAATTTCTGGGTCTCCAACAAATTAATAACATTAATCACAGGTCTGAGGATTAAAGAAATGCTGGCTGCAGATGCATTTCAGAAAGTTAAGTTAGTGCTGGGCACGTAGCATACCCCATAATCTCAGTGGCTTGGGAGGCTGAGGCAAGAGGATTGCAAGTTCAAAGCCAGCCTTAACAATTTGCTGAGAGCTAAGCAACTTAGCAAGACCCTGTCTCAAAATTTAAAACAAATTTAAGGGGGGAAGGTGTTGGGTATATGTTTCCTTGGTTGAGAACTCCTGAGCTCAATCAATCCCTGGTTAAAAAAAACAAATTAAATTGAGCTAGTATTGGATGATTCCAAGTTGTCTCCCACACATCAAGGCTGTGAAAGATGTTAGAAAATATGCATTTACAGGAAGTTTTATTTTTCTCTTGGGAAATGACTACAGTAATTTTCTCTGACACTGCCAAACACTATCTCTTCCCATGTGCTGAAAATGACAACAGAAGGAAACTAGATGTGGTCATGCACATAACAAAGTTCCCTGTTACATTCTTCTCTTTACCATCTCAAAACGTTTTTTTTTTTTTTTTCCAGTCTGACACACACACTCCACACACGCCCTGTAGTCAGGAAAATCTATAGATGCTTAAATGCCTGGAAGCATTTCTCTTTCAGTTCTCAATAGCTTTATCTTTGTGCTGAAATAAAATGCTTTTCAATCAGAATCCCCTTTCTCAGTACCTAGCAATGTATACAGATGGAACCTGTCCAATCCAAGCAGAAAACTCAGAAAAAAAAAAAAAAACCCACAAAGATTCTCAAAACATGACAGAACTAAAAATGCATTTACCTGGGCAATTATGTCCGTAATTTCTGAAAAACTATGGCATCTTCTCACACAGGATCGAGCTAAAAAGTCTTCAATCAGGCGTGTTCCAATGCCATAACCCCTGTGGATGAAGGAAGGAGTGTGGTCTGCACACGTGGATAGCAAATAAACCAAATATAATGAGTCAAATGGCCTTTGGCAGTAGGCTTTGTATCTGTCCCACAGAAGCAGAGAGAAACAGATCCAGGAAATATTAACTGGTCTCCTCTAAGCATAGGAGCCTGACTAGAGTGAGACTGGCAAACTTGACAGTGGCAGTTGAGGAAAGCTGGTGTCTGTAGCCTAATGTTACCTACCAACAGAAATAGACTGAGAGTCTAGCCCTCTTGTCTGCTACGGGCGTGGCCCCTGGGTGCTCACTCTTAGCACAGTTAGGAGGGCAGGCTCTAACAGATGGAAAACAAGGATCAGAGAAATACTTTTCATTGCTAGTGAAGGTCTTAGCATGCATGGGACTCTGAATTTTACTGTATGTGTGAGTGAGTGAGCCAGGAGAATAGCCAATTAAGAAAGCTTGTGTCTCTTTCTAGAGAAGCTGGAATGATGGAGCTTGGGGTGGAGGTGCTGTTATCTGTTAATGGTACCCCAAGTAAGTGGTTTGGACAGTGCCTGAAGTACAATTCTGAAAGCCTTTATTGATATGTGATAACACAACTGAATATGTGGCTAAGATGGTTAAGCACACTCCTTGAAACTGTGAAATTTCTGAAAAGGACACCAAAAACAAAAACAAAAACAAAACAAAACAAAACAAAAACAAAAACAAAACAAAACAAAACAAAAACAAAAACAAAAACAAAAAAACACCAGTCTCTGTCATATAAGAACTTGCAATTCAGTTGAAGAAATAGAACCTTAAGGGTGAAAAATAAAGGGAATGCTGTTTTTGTCAAACCAATGGGGGAAAAAGTCTTTAATTTCATAGCCACAAGTACATACACAAGTAAAATGATTTGGGTGGAGCAGCAGAGGGCCCAACAAACTAAAGACATTACAGTTTTTAGAGGCAGTGATTGTTTCAGAGGATCTTAAAAAAAGCATGAGATCATTGGTGACTTGGGGGAGATGGATTTGACGTCAGAGTGAACACTAAATCTAGTGAGATGTTCTATTTATATTTATGAGTGGATAGAAATAGTCTATTTAGCTTACTTGAGACTTCTGAGGAAAAATGGTTTATAATTCTAACCAGGATGTGTTCACATTGAAAAGATACTTGAAGAACAGAACATTTACTTTAAAAGAAAGTTAAACTCATTTTAAAAGATATTTCCAGTATTTTCTATTTATCATTATGCAGAGCCATAGACTTAGCCACTGGAACAGTGATGGGAAGCCAGAGGTTATGAGCAGTGCATTATACTGCATGTCTTGCTTTGGTCAAAGAATATGATTCTACAAAATAGATATTTATAAATCAATTTTAAAATATAAGACACTCCCAGAAGCTATTAAAGAAATTCAAGTGTGATTTTTTTTCATAAAGCCTTCCTACAGCCTCTCCAAATTTATTTTTTAATTAATATTCCATTCACATTTGTTAAAATGTGCACTCAATTAGTTCACCAAACGTATTTTTTAGTTAAATCAGCTTCTTAATTTTCTTCAGTTACTCCACAAAACAATGCAAATGTAATGTAAGTCAAATAAATGGATAACTTTTGGGAATGCTACTATTGTCAGATGTTGAAGTGTGACCACAGACAAAGACAGCTTTAGCAGCTCCCACAGCTGTTGACAGTTCAGCTGAGGAAGAAACTGCAATGACCATTTTCGAGTAATTGGGCTGTTTGCTGCTTTTTGAACACTTCCAAATAATTAAGAAGAAATATTAAGAAATGAGAGAGAGACTCAACTGTCATATATAACTAAACAGAACAAATTTTAAAAATTAGAGGGGGGAAATGGGGAGGGGAGGGGGCAGGCTTGTATACCAAAATGAAAAGGAATTTTCCAAAAAGAAAAAATGAGAAAATATATGTATATATATATGGAGGAACAAGAGTTAAAATTTTTTAAAAATTTCAAGCTTTCCCTTCTTCTTCTTCTTTTTTCCCCCTGTATTCCAATGGAAAATACAACGAGCCCTTTTAGAAAACCCTAAAATGCTAGGCTAAATTTCCCCTTCAATCTGCCTAAGTAAATCTTCTAACCAGTGCATATTTTCCAGTCCTTTTTCATAGCCCACAATTAAGAGGTTAAAAAGATGTTGACAGGTATTTCATTGTTTGGGAATAATCTGATGATTATATAATTATTCTGAGGAAATTAAAAGGTGAAATTTGAGCATGAGGAATCTCTATTAATAAAGACAAAAGAGAATGGGCTTATTAAGAAGTATGTTTTATATTTAAAATATATTTTAAAATAAATTATAGTAAGGACAAAAAACATTGAAACAATGGAAATGTTATATAGGAAAAAGAAATTCTCCCTTCAACCCATAATTCCCTATCACCCAGTCTTCTTTTTAGGCAATTATAATAACATTTTTGCATATGCTTCCTTAGATGGTCTATACTTCTGCAAGTAAATATTTACATTGTAAGGAGTCAATGTTAGAAAAAAAGACTACTGAAAAGATCAAATTGGATGCTTTATCACATTATTAAAAGAGCAACTTTAGTCTTGCCACAACAGTGGCTAATGAAGAAATAATTTCTAACAACAAACATTCCACGTTTGATATTCATGGAGGAAAAACTTCCTTCCTATTAATTTCTGGTATCAATCCAAATGGCAAGTGTAAGAAATTACACTCAGCTTTCCAATATGATTCATTGACACAGAAGAAGAACTGGTAAAATGGGGCAAGTCATCAGAGGCAGGAAAAATGTAGGTGATGTTAAGAAACAACAAACATTCTATAAGAATAAAAGATGCCTACTTACATTTTATCTAAGTATTTGTTCACATCTTCATCTTTTTCATAATCTTTACAAAGTTGGGCAACCAAAGCTCCATAGGTGAGGACAAAGAGATCTTTGTTCTGTAGGAAAAGGGATGGTTTTATGTTATAGGCAAAGTTACAACAATATACTACTGTATTTTTTTCTTTTCTTTCCCCTTCCTACCTACTTCCCTTTCTTTACAAAATCTTGGTGTTAGAATCAGCCTCAGAGATCGTCTGTTCATTTTTCTCCCATCTTTGTATTATTGCAACCCTTTTCATTTTTAGAACAAACTGTACTTACATTTGGATACTTAGGTGGTGCTGTGGAAAGACCTGTGAAATCAATTTCTTAACATGAGAATATCTTTCTATGCCTTTGCTTACATTATATAACTTGCAATGTATTTCATGGATAAAGTATTTTTAATCACTAATTTCTAATACAAGTTCCTATTATTCTAAAGTGAACTTTGATTTGTACTGACCCTGTTTTCAGTTGGAAGAAATAATTGGGTGAGATTTCTCCTGAGTCTGCACAATCTTTAATGAACAGCAGATCTGCCAACAAGAAATTCAGGGTGAACCCAGCTGGAGCAGCAAATTTGTGAGTTTTTCCTTAAAAAAAAAAAAAAAAAAAAAAAAGTATGTGTGTGTGTGTGTGTGTGTGTGTGTGTGTGTGTGTTGGAGGGGGTGCTTGTGCTTTCTTTAGGGATTTCCAAAATATGTCTCATTTTTAGAGTGAATTACAAGTGAAAACTAAAACCAAAGCCAATTTAGATATCATTTAGCATAGATGTTGAATATATGGGAAACAGAAAACATAAAGTTCAATCAATCCATTGGTAATCACTTCTAATATTGAGTACTACCCGAAAAATGGAAGGGTATCTTAGAGATAATTAATTCCAATGCTGCCATTTCTCCAGAGGAGAGAATGAGGCTTCAGAAGAACCGAATGACTTGCCCAACTAGCCTGCAATTGTGAGAGCCAGGAAAGGCCTGTCAGACTCCAAGCCTCCATTCTGACGCAGCATTTATCACTGAGGTAGACAAAGATGGAGGATACTATTTGGAGTAGAGGTGGGTAGGAGATAAAGGTAAGAAGGAGGATCACTACTGAAAATAAGTCTATTTTGCACATAATCTTTTATTTGTGTGAAAAGTCAAATGTAGATTCCAGATTAGAAGAGGTGTCCTTACCTCTAGGTGCAAGTATCTTGGATAACCTAATATATAGGAGAAGAGAAGGCCTCTGTGCGATTTTTTTTTTTTTTAAGCATGGGCAGGAATGCGTTTAAGAAACCAATAAGATTGCTTATTCAACAAATTACTTTTGTAAATATTATATAATTTGATCAAAAGCTTCCAAAGTTGGTTCAATACCATCAGACTCTTATGTATGGGTTTATATTGTGACAAACATGTTTTTTTCAGTCAGGTAGGATATTTATTAACACTAAATAAAATTTGAATAAATAGAATCTAAATATTATTTGTCATATATGACATATTTATGCAAAAAAACCCCAAAATACCATAAATTTACATAGGATATATGTTACCTGTAATTAATTGATATTATGTTATATATTTACTGATATTACAGTAAAATTTACAATTCAAGTGTAGGAAAATAGTGAATATGTTAAATATCTTTACCAGGATATAAGGGATATAAGCAAGTGATATGAACAAAAATATTGTTAAACATAACACTAAGGGTCACCATGTATTCAATTTTAATTCTCCTATTTAAATCTTCCATGAACTTAATCACAAATTACAATAATGACTGCAATTATATCTACTTAGCATATAAGAAACCACAGAATAAAACAAAATATGGCTATGTACCAATGCTACAACATAGAAATATCAAAGATGAAGAATGCAGAGAGAGAGAGAGAGAGAGAGAGAGAACATGAATGACAATGTATTTCTTGCAACTAGACATAAAGCAAAAGAATTTGAAAAGGAGAAAATATTATAACCCACCTACATGCCATAGCCTCAGTATTGTGCCCATTTATAATTAAGGTCAGACTAAGAAAATGGCAACTCCCTACTACACACACTCTCTCTTGTTTCAAGACCAAAGGCTGTACTTTGAAGTACATGTGCAGTTGGATCTCAAATCCACACCACAGATCCAAAGAAATGTCAAAATAAATTTATTTATTTTTATGGTTTTTAAAACCATAACAACCAACAATTTTCATATGTGAAAAATGGAACACTTAATTATTTTCAGAGGTTTGTGCTATATCAGGATAAAAATATTTTACTGGTAAACACACACATACACACACACACACAATATGAACTATGTACAATAATTTTTGGTATTTGAGAACCTGATAGTAAAAGAAATCAAGATCCAGAGTGCCAGGGACAGGGGGCATCTGCATGCATTTCCAATTGGGGTGTGCCTGTTACTCACTACAACCCAAAGTACCCAAGGCTGAAATTACTTAATTACATCAAATGCCCATTATTCTCCTGAAGTAATTAACATAGTTTTAAATGTAACCATGATTTTCACATCTGTAACATCTAAATGGCTAAAGCTATTATGAGAGAGTATTAAAAAAGAATATTATCTTAACTGAATCTGTACAAAATGAAGTTTAAAAAAAAACTCTGAATTTAAAATAGAAAGAATAATAACATGGAGCAAATATAAACACATTTAAGACTATGAAATAAATTGTTAAAGGTAATCTTTTAACACCTAGATTTTTTTGATGATCTTATTCATATTTGATTTTACACATAAAATTTAACTATTTTATATACATTTAATTTCTTATTTCATGCAATATGACATACAAAGAATTGCTTAATCTTTTTGTATTTCCTCACAGAGACAAGAGGAAAATTCCACACTTTTATGGATGTAATTAATCAGGAAAGAAGACCCTAAAATCTCTATAAAGAATCGATTATTCTGTTACAGTGAGAGATAATTTGTAACCATTCCCAGAGGTGTCATTTATGATACGCTTCACCAAACCCAATCTTTGCTCAACTGAAAAATTCTACTTGTAGCATCACCTTTCAAAATAAATCAAGAATTGCTCAGAAAAAACATCTTCTATGAAGTAGAATAATGCTCCTTTATAAAAGGATCTTACAATTTTTTGGTATTCCGGTCTTCTATGTGCAGGGCGAGACATAGTGCTTGGTAGAGGAAGAATGTGATCTTCAATTTCTTTTCTTTTGTCTATAACTTAGAGGTGCATAAGTCTTCCTCCGTTTTGAGTTTTGCAAATTCCTCCTTGCTTTGAGGCAGGAGTGCTACTTCTGCCTTCTATTGCTTTTCTCTTTGCTGAAATTAAGAGGAAAACAAAAATCATGAACAACAGGACTGTCTTGTGTCTACGTAATTTTCCACTGCTCAAATAACTGCTTGACTTGTCAGGATGAGTTGTAATCTGGACCCATAAAAGTTGATAGTGTGAAGTCAGATCAGAAGCACCAAGACACTAAAAATTCTTTAGCCCTAGGGAGTTCAAGAGTGGTGTTTTGTTCTCATGCCAAGGCATTGTTTTAAAATCACAAACAGAAACCTTTATAATCTAGAGAGAACTAAATGTTAGCATTATTCAGTCTTGTATTGATTGTCCTATGAATTAGAGAGACAGGATCAGCAATCCGTAGGCACTAAATCCTCCTTCAAACCTTATCAACAACTCAAATGGGTATCGCATTGTTCCCAGGATGTAGGCCCCCCATATTGTGTGATTACAATATTCAAATAGTCAAATATATCTGTTATCTTTTTCTTCTTTTCATAAGCAGCCACAGAATTTTAAGAAGTGTTGAATCAGTGATATTTTCTTTCAGAACTGTTGCACAAAATGGGTGCTCTATAGTTTAATAATGTATGTGATGATTTTGGTAGAGAAAGTAAGCCCTTAGCTTTCTTTTGATAGTTCCTAAGATGTTAACTATTGAAAGCTTGCTTTATTTATACAGAAATAAAGATATTTAAGGTTCAAACAAGAAATCTCATCTTGACAACTATGGGGTGTGGAGGATCAAAGCTGTTCCAGAAACAGAAGCATAAAGTTCAGTTTAGAAAAGTAGTTTCCTACCTCTTTACAGCTTGAGACAATTAATTCTATTTGCTCTGGCATATTCTTGCTATAAGGGAACAGACTAGTGAATACTTTGAAGAAGTGTGAGGTAGTTGAAAGAAACTTGGAGGACTGGAAAGACTCAGGTTGAATTGCAGTTCTACAATTACTGGCTGTGTGGCCTTGGGCAAGCCACTTTATTGCTCTATGGCTCAGTTTTCACATCTGCAAAATGGCAGTAATAATACCTACCTCAAAGAATAATTGTGAGTATCAAAGAGATAATATGTGCTATAAAACACACATGGTAATGCGCTAAGTAAAAAATAATAGTCAATAACTATAGGTTATTCCTGTAGGTGAATTTATTGAGTGGAATTGCACAATATTTATGGTATTTCCATTAGTGTCTAGATACCATGATCTCAGGAAAATCAGTTTTGTTGAGTTGTGGGGCATAAAGGACTTTTCAGTAGCAGATTAATGACAACTTGTATAAACTTTACAATTTACAACATGGTATTCATTCTCTTTGCCTTGTTTTAATTCATCTATAATCTGTGTTGTAGTCACTACTGTAATCATTGCCATTTTGTAGAATAGGAATCTAAACGTAGAAAGACTAGAAATTTGTTCAAATATGCCTGAATAGTGGGTGGGAAAGGGATTTGAGCTAACTTTATTGATTATAAATTAAGACAAGCGTTGTTTTTTCCCCCCTGTTGCACATATTCTAATTATGTTAGGACAAAATATTTTCGAGGTAGGCTCACAAAATCACTAAGGTGCGGCTATCGCACATTGATGGGCTTAGTGTGGAAACAGTTTTGGGTTTTGGATAAGAGATCCCTGAGAAAAACAGAAAAGATCTGTGTGCTTGGAGAGAGGGTATGATAATACTGGAATCAATCACTAAACTCTAATGGCTGTGGTAGGACTGCATCAGAGCCATTGTGGGAATTCAGGACATTGTGAGGAATTTAGAGAAAGCGAGGTCTTCCTTTAGACTGACAAGACTACTCTCTACCCAACAGCCCTCTTCCTGGGACACAGGGATAGAGAAAGAAGAACTTAGTTTCAGCCCAGACTTTGTACCAAGCAAAGCTGCACAAATGCAGCTGTAGTCATTGTCACTGGGTACACTGGTTTGCTGTTTTTCAGACTGTGAAACCCACTGACCTTCAGCACCTGTTAGGATCTGAGGGAACCTTTGTTTTGTTGTCCCCAGCTCCTTGTTTTTATTTAAATCCACCCCCTACTTAAATAGAAGACAGCTCCAAGTTTATATTTGAAGCAGGTAAATGATCTGTAATATCTAGCCTGGCAATAAACTACGAAGGAGAATCATTTCAAAATAATACACAGGTAGTTTTTTTCTCTCAGTAGGAGTTCTTTAGGCTGACTAGGACTGATTTTGGACCTAGGGCTGAGACAAAGAAGCGTTCTTGAGTTTCATCAAATGTGCTCTGTAATGAACCAACCCAAGTAAATGGTGAACTGGGCCATACCTATACATGGGGCCTTTGGGAGGTATCTGGGCAGGTGAGAGGAGGGAAATAGCTAATAGAAGATGGATGAGAGCTATTTCCTGGTACCATAATATCTGGTCCAGAGGCTTAAGTCCAAAAGAAAATAGATTACTCATTTTTTTTTCAAAACTCTTTCTATTTAAGGCTGGTTTTAGTGTTTATTTTATCTTGTGTTATTTCAGTAATATCTGTGTGTCACTTGTCTCTTAAGGATAGCCCTAGAGTTTAGTGCCAATCCCATATCTATGTGCCAACTTATACCTTGTGAATGAGGTGGTGGATCCATGCTGAGGAGTATACATTTGATACGTATGTGTTGCAAACAGCAGCAAGTTATCTTTAACAAGGAGACAATTTAGCTGTAAATTTCTATGGTCTGAATGTCCCCTCAAAATGCACTTGGCTTAAACTTAATCCCCATTATGGTAGTATTAAGAGGTGAGGCTTTCTGAGAACTGAATAATAGCCATGAAGCTTTTGTCCTCATGAACAATGAAAGACTTACAAAAAGACTAGACAGAACTAGCTCAGGCCTTTTTATTTTTTGCTCCTCTGCTACATGAGGACACAGCAATAAGGTGCCATCTTGGAAGCTTGAGCAACCCTCATCAGACACCAATGTTGGCATCTTAATCTTGGACTTCCCAGCCTCTAAAACTGCAGAATATAAATTAGTGTGTTTTAAAATATAAATTATCTAGTTTCATATGTTTTCTTATAACAGCACAAAAGGACTAAGACAAAGCCCAAAAGAAAATAGATTACTCATAGATGTAATCCATCACAGCCATTGACAAGTTACACACACACACACTGGCACTGCAGATGAAGTAATTATTTCAGTAGCTAACAATAAAAAAACTTGCAAATTTGTTGTCAGTGAGCTCCTTTACAGCAATAATTTGACACTCCAATAGTGACATCTACTCCGTCAATGGTCCATCCTTTCCTACATAGTTCCCAGAAAGAATGGTCTGTAATTTCCTTTCCCACTTCCACATTTCTCATATACTCAAATTAGGTAGGCTTTTAAATATGAAATTATAAATCTAAGGAAATATGTGGTTTTTAATACTTTAATGAACACATTGCTATATATATTTCAGGCTTTGTTTTCAGCAATAAAGCAGGACTGATACAGCTACACCCTCTTTAATTCTATTTTCCTTTCATTTTCAGTGGTTAGATTATCCAGAGCTTGATGGTAATCATTCTATGCATTTTTTAAACTTGAGATATGCAACTATCCATAAAGAATATATAATAGTATTTGGAGTTTTATATATTAGTATCTTACTACATGTATCCTATAGCTTGGATTTTTCTTAAAGTTATTTAAGGTTTATCGATTTCCATGCCTGTTACTGTAGATCATTTATTTTAACAGATTTATAGCAGAGATCAGCAAAACTTGTCTGTAAAGGACTAGAGAGTAAAAATCTTAGGTTTTGCAGTCATATAGATTTTGTCACAAGAACTCGGCCCTGCTGCTGCAATGTAAAGGTGGTCTTTATCCTGAAATAACAGACATGTGACTACATTCTATAAAACTTAATTTATAAACCCTGAAATTTGAATTTCATATAAACTCCACATATCACAAAATAATTAACAATTTTTTATACCATTTTAAAATATAAAATCCATTCTTAGCTTATAAACCATACATATCAGACAGTGGGCCAATTTGGTCCATAAGCCATAGCTGCCAAACTCCACTCTATACATTCTGTTACCATGGTGTATTGATTTATTTCCTTATTATTGGACACTAGTGCTGGAATTTCCCCTATGATTTTCTACATAATCAATATATTTTGCTAATTATTTTGTGGGTAGTTTATAAAAATGTTTATTTTCTATTTTGGGGGGATGGAATACTACATATCTCTACCTGAACACCTATATCTTAGACAAAACTTGCTAAGATTGTTCTTTGCATTTTTTGTATACTTTCCAGTGTCTACCTGATCAATTCATTTCTGATAAAGATATGTTAAAAATCTCTATAATAAAACTGTTACTTTATAGTTCAATTAGCTTTTGCTTTATATATTTCAAAGTTACACAGTCACAGACATACAGGTTGACATTGTTATATCTTTATAATGGATTGTTGCTTTTATTATGATGGAACATTCATAATTAGCCCTTTTGACATTATTTGCCTTAGTTCACTTTTACCTTCTGTTAGTATTGTTCTCAGTGATCTACAGTCCAGTACCTTTCTTTTCAAGCTTTACATGTGGTACAATTTTGAGAGTGTCACTTGTAAGCAGAATGATTGTTTACCACTTTGTAGGCAAGTTGAAGCCAGTTCTGGCATGGGGGTTAAAAGTATGTGCCAGACCACCTGGTTCCTGATGTGGTTCCTCCATTCATCTCTGTGTGACACTGAGCAATTTTCTTAATTGACACTTAATTTTCTCAGTCTGTAACAACATTGAGGATAACATAAGAACCTCATTATTAAGTTACTGTGGGAATTCAATGGGACAAAGTTCTTAGAACAGTGCCCAGCATGTAGCACACCTAGTAAGTGTTAGCTATTTAAAAATTTAATTGTGATTTTTCATGTATTAGGTCTCATTTCTACTGCTGTTTTGTTCTCTCTTTATCATCCTTTTCCTTTGTTTACTATCTCCTTTTCTATCAACATCCCCCTTCTATTTCCCTTATTTTTGAATGACCTATACATTGTACATTTATTCTTTTTGGAATCATACTTGAATTTTATGGTTTTATTGAGATATAATTGCTGTACATTTTGATGAGAATATATATATCTGTGTATAAACATAATGTATATGTAGTCATCAAACTAATCAGCATAATTAACATTTCCATCACCCTGCACTGTGTTTACTTAGGTTGTCTATTTGGCATCCATTAATTACAGGGTCAAATAATAGCCAAGTTGTTTACATCTCCCCTGTGACCCTGAACCCATGTACTGAACCATCTCCTTATCTAACTCTCACATAGTAAAGGCAATATTTTCCTGCCCTAAAGCAACTCAAGTTCAGGTCACACACATGTAGGGACAGTTTATTGCCAAAAGCCCACTAGAATTATCTAAACTAGCCAGTCCTAAGTGTTTCCCCTTCCTGCTCTGCCTTTCCCATAGAAACCCAAATAAATGCTCTGGCTTAGCCTTTTCCTTCCTCTTTCTGCCTCCTGACCAAACCTGTTGCTTCCTTATATGACCTAGTATGACACTGCATACCTCCTTGTCTGGGAGAAAGATCCTCCTTTCTCTGATGTTGGCATCTCTTTGTTGTTACTTAGTCACTTTAATAAATTAAAACTCTATGGGTATAAATTGATACAACTCTCGAAAAGTTTTCTCAAGTCCCTTTGTAATTTTTCCCTTCCTATCCCTCCCCCTGTACTTTCTAGGCAGACATCGGTCTGATTTCTGTCAGTACAGATTAATTAATTCCTTGAATTTATATAAATAAAATCATATACGACATATTCCTTTTTCTGAATTATTTCATCCAGAAAATTATTTTTGAATTCAGTAATGTTTTGCATATTTAAATAATTTTCCCTTTTATTTTGCTAGTAATAGTCTCTCAAATGGATATTATAATTTGTTGATTCACACATTTGGTGATGGACATTTGGACTATTTCTTATTTATATCTACTATAAAGAAAGTTGCTATGGTCATTCGTAGATAAGTTTTCATGTAGACATATGCTTTCATTTGTCTGGTGTAAATAACTAGGACATAAATGTCTGTGTTATATGATAGGTGCCTAGTTAACTTTTCAAGAAAATGTGTAGTTCAAAGTGGGTTGTCCAACTTGACATTCCCATCATCAGTGTATGAGAATTCCAGTTGTTTTGCATTCTTACTGATCTTTGGTATGCTTAATCTTAAATTCTAGCCATCTTAGTAGATATGTAGTGATATCTTATTATAATAATACATAATATATGTAATAATTGCCTTAGTTATATCTTTAGAAATAAAAATAGTGTTTTCTATAGTTAATAATTAAAGAGACCTTTAAAAAGTATCCTATTGTGCTCATCAATATTTTTGCTCCCATGTCTTTCCTCAGGGTTCATTTTTCTTCTTGCTGTAATATATCCTTTTATAATTCCTTCAATGAGGTTCTGTGGGAGATCAATTTCCTAGTCTTTATGTATTTTTATTTTGCTCTGTCTTAAATGACAATTTAGCTGGTACTAAGCACCTTAAAGACAGTGTCTTCTAGGGTCTATTGTTACTGATAAGAAGTCTATCTTTAGTGGGATATCTGTCTTTTCTTTTTTTGTAGCTATCAAGAATATTTCCTTTTTTCACATTCTGCATTTTTCTTTGCTGTGTCTAATTGTAAATTGATCTGATTTAGTTCTGCTCAGAACAACCAACATGCTCGTGATGTAAAAACTTGACTTTGATTTTGCTATTAGTTATTTCTTTTCATAAATATTGCTTCTCTGCCTCTCCTCTCTTTTTTCCCTTTGAAATTCCTACTAGATTGTGAGTTGCTTAATCTGTCTTCTGTTTCCCTCAGCTGTATTATTTTATTTCATTGTCATATTGCACTTTGTATAAGTTTCTCTGTTCTGCATTTTAAGTCACTAATTACATGTTTAACCATGTCCAGTTGAAAGTTTTGAGAAGAAAAATTTATAACCCCAACCAAGCCTAGTCCAAGGCCCTTCATATTGAAGCCACGCAATAAATATTTACCAATCAAATCAACACAAAATTACCTTACATATTTGATCATTTCATTAGTTACAGATATGCTAGTTAATTAAAAATAAAATATCACCTTTTTATATAAGAAAAAGATACCACATAAACAAATTTGCAACTTAACTTTTAAGGCAGCACATAGCAATATTCTGGGAACAGAAACAGATTTTAAATCTTTATGCAAAGTTAGAATGTTTTTCTTGTTATTTGGCTTTGGGGGTACCTAGGTTTATTCTTCTTTGGAAAATTTTTTGGGATATGGTAGAATCCTTAGGTTATGGACTTTCCAATGGACCCTAAGTTTCAGATTGTTCTAGTATTTGATAATATTCATTATTCTGTATATTGTAACTTTTTGATGATAGAACCCTCATCTAGTACAAAGGCAGGAGTGTCTCTGTTGCGCTTCCAGCACTCTATTTGCTGATGCTCAGCATTTTGTGTTGTACAAAGCAGTACACAGAGATAGAGGCAGTCTGTTTCACAAGCAAGCTATGCTCTTTTTTTTAAAGTAAGATTAATTTTTTTTTGTTGTTTGTTTAGTTGTCAATGGACCTTTATTTTATTTATATGCGGTGCTGAGAATCAAACCCAGTGCCTTACACATGCTAGGCAAGCGCTCTACTACTGAGCCCCAGCCCCAGCCCCACTATGCTCTTTTTACTCTTTTTAGTAGGAAGATATATTGAAAATTTTCTCAGTTTATACATACCAAATGAGAATTGAGATACTTCCATCTCTTCTATCTATAATTTGGTGTGTATTTATTAGGTCAGGATTCACAAAGTACCTAAGGAAAGATGTTAGAATCCTTTAAACATGTAAGTATGTCGGGTCACTTGACGTAACCAGTTAAACCAGTAAGAGCCCATAAAATGGTTATAGCTGTGGAGTCTGATGATCAGAAAAGGCCATAAGCTGATTTGTGGATGAACTTCCCATGATGAGCCTGACCCTCAACAATATTGTTTCTTCTCTGCAGAGAAGTGGAACCTTTATCAACTCTTTGATTGCAGTATTGACTATTGGTGGACAACAGCTGTTCTCTTCATTCACTTTCAGATGTCCCTGTCAAGTTGGAAAAAACTTCTATTATGGTTCAGCCTTTCTTGTCATTCCTGCTTTGATCCTTCTGATTGCTGGCTATGCTCTGAGAAACCAAATGTGGACGATTACCAGTGAATACTGCTGCAGCTGTGTCCCCCGCAGCCGGAACATCAGTCCCTTGGAGCGCAGCCTGGCTTGCCTTAGGATATTCAGCATCACAGGGAGGGCGCTTGTTGCACCATTAACATGGCTGGCGGTGACCCTGCTGAAAGGCAATTATTATGAATGTGCAGCAAGTGAATTTGCATCTGTGGACCATTACCCGGAGTTTCAAAATGTCACTGCCAGCAAACAAGAAGAGATCCTAGCTGGCTTTCCATGTGACAGGTCAACTCCTTCTAATGTGATCCTAGTAAGAGATGAAGTAGCTCTTCAGCACAGGTACCAGTCACAAGTAAGTTTTTCATTTTTATTTTTTTGGCACGCTATTCCATAATTTCTATAATACTGGAAACATCTCACATTTCTGCTACTTCTAGTATTGTCTGATTATGGAAAAAAACTAGATTCCATTCATCAAAATGAGTTCCACTGAGCAGTTGCATAGATTGTAACTAGGACATTGTGCTTTGGAGTCAGCAAACTGGGATTTAGTCTTGCTTTGCTATTCATTAGCCTGAAAAAATTTGATTAAGTTATCTATGTTTCACTTTCCTCATTTGTAAAATTGGGGTATTAATAGTATTTACTGCATAGAATGGTTGTGAGGAATATATGAGCAATATATTATATATCTAAAATCTAATAAATGATCAATATATCGTACATCTAAAATAACATATCTAAAATGCCCCGCCCTATGAATTTATATTAAAAATAATGAATTTTATGAATATGGTTAATACTGTATTGTAAATCCCAGCTTGCTGCATGTATGTTCTCACGATCTTGCTTAAAATTACAGGAAGCTTAATTATGATTTAAATATCTCCAATAATGCTTTTAAATTTGGTCAATCCATGGACAGGTTTGTGTCAAAGTATGGGATGGAGCGGGAGGAAAGCTTGAATCTACTACATTTATAGATTAAATTTTAGAAGTACAATTTTGCATTTTGTCAGGAGGGAAAAAGTCATTGCCTCCCATTAGCCTCTCCAAGGGATTTGGGAAAAACATACTTTCAAACCACTGTAATACAGTAAAAACATATTTTTTAAACCTCTTACTGCAAAGACATATAAGATTTCTTACCTATAGACTTTCAGTTATTAAAACTGAGGAATGCTAATGCAGTTTAATTGAAAAAAAAAACTATAATCAAAACAGACAATACTGAAGTGTTGCAATATGTTTAAGAAAAGTTAAAAATCCCAATAGGTTATGCTTTGTCTCAATTTGTTTTTTTTACACTAGCTCTAAAAGTCAGGCAGAGAGGAATCTTGTGAAGCTATGTGATAAGTCAAAAAATCAGGAGGACAATTATAAAGTTAAAAAATGTTCTTGCTTAAGGAAAAACTAAAATATAATAAAGATATTATGGTAAGATTTTCTTAAGGTCAAAATAAAATGCATACACAGATTACTATGAAAAAGGTCGTTTTATAGTTCAAAGTACCATTACCAGTAGGTTTTGCTTTTGTGACAACAAAACTTATATATTTTTAGATATTTATCATCTAGAGTATTGTATAAATATTTCATGTCTCCACTTTCTCATCATATTGAGAGGTGGATATTAACCCCATTTTACAAATGAGTTGCTAAAGTTCAAAGAGTTTATGTAACTTGTAGATGTTCACAAAGCTAATAAATGGTTGATTAAGATATCCAGAGGTCATAATGTTTCCATTTCACCAAGTTGCCTTCTGCAACCACCTTGAACTTCATTGTCTTTTGAAGAATATATGTTATTTTTCAGTTTGAGTTTTCTGAGTTGACCATAAAGTCATATTAAGTTAAAATTCCTTCTTTGTCCATGTCCCATTGTAAAATACCTCTGACATTAGTTTCACCCATTTCAGTCTATCTTCTACACACATGCCAAAAGTATCTTTAAATATAAGTTGGATGGTGAGGTCCCTCTCCCTAAAGTCCTTTTTCTACCAGCCTAAGCAGAAATCCAAATTCCTGGCATTACATACAAAGTCCTTCACGACTTCTTCTCCACGACTCCTATGAACCTGCGAATACAAGTTTCTTGTGGTTCTTCCAACTCTTCAGGCTGTTATATTCCTGTCTTCTTTCCTTAAGAATTCTCAACTTCTTGCATCTTGTGAACTTCTTTTATTCTAAGTCTGAATTACACTCGTTTGGCAAGTGTTCCTGATGTTCTTCTCCCTAAAACGAGTTCAATTCTCTTCTATTGTGCTCCTTTGGTGCCATGTTTACTCATACCAGAAACGATCACATTGTGCTGTCTTTCAGCATGCTTATTAATCTCTCCTTTTGGGTCTAAAGACTATAAGGAGAATAAATCCCCATTTGAGTCCCCATTACCAAACACCACAGGCTGCATAAGATAGAAAGTCAAACTGGAGCTTGATAAGTGATAGTTTATGAATTAATGGGCATCTAAGATGACATTTCTGCCACCATGATGGCCTCTATTCGGTTAAATTTTACAAACATAAAACTGTAGTTTTTAGCCTCTATAGAGGCTAAAACTTGCACAGTGCCATCCTAGTTACTCCAGGCTTGTAGACAAATAGCAAGATACAGAAGAGGTCTTCATTGCCCAAACTGGCTGCATACTGTTGTACTATTGGCTTCCCTAAATGTGGGGAACTTGTCTTTCTTAATTTATTTACAAAGCAATTGTTAAATATTAAAAAAATAATAATAAAAAGAAAAATATATTCTAAGACTAGAAAACATTTATGGTGGTCTTTAAAAGCATGCACTAAATACTAAATAGTCCACTTGAAAATAATAAAGTACTACAAGCTGCAATGACTGTACTATCCATAATAAATTTAGAGACTTGAGTTTCCTCACTGTCTTCTTTGGTTGCAAAAGAAAAGAGGAAAGAGTAATACAGGAAGAAATATCAATGAATACTTGTTGGCACATGATTGAAGACATTTTGGGAGGCTACCATTATTGTCTATCATACTATTATTTTTATCACCATCATTACCAAATATTCATTAAGCCCCCAAGGAATGAATGGGCCTGTACCTGATGATTTGAGAAGTAAGGCTGAGCTATAAGCAAAGAACAATGTTTATGTATCTTATGTAAGGTTAATTGATGGGTTATGGCGTCTGTGACTTAAAGAACAATACTTTAGAATCCATTCCATGTTAACTGGTCAAATTCCTTTGTAATCTGAAAGCCAAGTTGAAACAACTTGACCTGTCCTCTCAGATTCATTTCCACATCCAATGATCAGCTCTTGTTAATGTATTAGAGACTAGAAAAACAAAGTTTTTACTTATATTTAAATTCTCAGTTTTGTAGGAATCCCTCTTGACATGGCTGTTTCTTGAATATTTGATGTATTGATGCTTTCTTTTTTCTTCCTAATAATTATATGAAGATGCTGGGCTGGATTTTGATCACCTTGGCAACCATTGCTACTGTGGTCTCCTGCTGTCTGGCAAGGTGCTGCTCTCCCCTCACCTCTCTGCAGCATTACTATTGGACCAACCACCTCCATAACGAGAGAGAGCTTTTTGAACAAGCCGCAAAGGAGCACTCCAAGCTTCTCATTGGGCAGCGCATAAAGAAACTATTTGGCTTCTGTCCCGGGAGTGAAGATGTCAGACACATTCGTATTCCTTCATGTCAGGACTGGAGAGATATTTCAGCACCTGGTCTTCTATGCATGGGTGACACCTCACAAGGGCACTATAGCTTTCTTGGAGACAGGGTGGTTGAGGATAATGAAGACAAACCAGAAGGCATTGAATTAAAACCTTGATAATAGCACCTTTAACAATTCAAGTTATTTAACAGATATTTGACTTTATGATGATGGAGTTTCAATGCAATCTCTTCATCATTTTCTCTCTCCATTTAATATTTGTTGGTAGAAGTTCATCCAAAAATACTATTTCAGAAATCAGTTTGACAATTGTGTCCATCTCTCCCTTTTTAAAATTCATTGATGGTTTGGTAATGCCTACAGTGTCATATTGATCTAATAAAAATATGAAATTTTAAGTCACATCAAAATTTGCCTCTTCGTTCCATTATTTTCTATTTGTGAAAATTAATATTTCTGAGTGGCATTTTTTTTCATCTCCACGTTAGCTACCTCATTCAGCCATTGTGAAGACTAAATGTAATAACATCAGCAATATGTTTACTGCAGCACCTTTCATAAAGTGTTAATAAATTTTAATTTTTCTCTTCCCCTTTAAACTCTGTGTCTTCTATCATTGTTTTCCTTACCTCTAATTTCTGGCTTTCTCTATTTCTACCTTTATATAATATCTAGAAAGTTTCCACTGTCTCTTCCTCTTTCTTAAAATCTGAATATCTGACCTATTGGGAAGAACAATAAAATGCCTTGCTAAACTAATAACATGTGAAGAAGGTCTTCAGTCATCCTGCCATAATCAGGAGGAAGTGATGCCTTATGGTATCATCATTAGTATCATACTGTTATTTGTAGCATACTACATATTCGGAGCATTTTAATGGCCACTATATATAAGGGTTATTCTAGAAAACTTACTCTCTCTGCTCTACTACAGGGGTCCCATCTGTGCCTTTTATTTATCAAATTGCACCTTGCATTAGAAGTCTGTTTGGGAAACCAAGACTACTGTTTGTTCTTGTTTATCCATTACTATAACCCCAAAGGGGAAAATATGTCCCTCCTCTGCCTGCCTTTGCTATGTGATTTCTAGTATTTGACAATTTTCTAATTTATCTTGATTCTTCTTAAATATTTTTATTAGTGCATTATATGTAGTAGTGGGATTCATTATGCCATATTTGTATATGCACACAAGATAACTTGATCACTCTCATTTCCCAGTACTGTCTCTTTCCCTTCCCTCTTCCCTCTCATCTACTCACTCTACTGATAGCCCTATTATTTTTATTCTTATTATTACTTTAGCTTGTACATTGTAATTGCATGTATATATGGGTATATACACACACATTTGTATATATATACACACACACACACACACACACACATAGTTGTCAGTATATATATATATATATATATATATATATATATATATATATATATATATATGCAGGACTCATTTTAGTATGTTCATGTATGGACAGACCAAAATTTAGTAGATTTTGTTCCCCCAGTACTTCCTTATTCCTATGCCCTCCCCCCCTCCTCCCTTCCTCTGGATTCTCTTCATCTACTCTATTGGTTTTCCTTCTATTTTTGTGAGAAATGCCCCCACACACATTCTTTTTAATTCTGAGTTTTTTTTTTATCTCTCTGGCTAGCTTCCATATATAAGAGAAAACATTTGTCCTTTGATTTTATGAGTCTGGTTTATTTCACTTATAACAATGTTCTCTAGTCTCCTCCATTTACCAGCAAATGACATAGTTTCATTCTTCTTTGTGGCTGAATAAAACTCCATTGTGTATATATACTAAATTTTCTTTATTTATCTGTTGATGGGCACCTGGGCTGGTTCCATAACTTGGCTACTGTGAATTGTGCTGTTGTAAACATTGGTGTGCATGTATCACTGTAGTATGCTGATTTTAGCTATTTTGGATTAAAACCAAAGAGTGAGACAGGGGGGTCATAATTCTTTCTTATGTATAGTGTCTCCTGTCTGATTTTTTCATGTTTACTGAAGCAACGGGCTCATGGGCTAAAATGAGCAATCTGATGGCTTTCATTTATTCATTTCCTTAGCCAAAACAATGATCTCTTACTGTCAGTGGGCCAAACTGCCAATGGTCAACTTGACTTAGAAGATTCACTTTCAAGGAGAACAAATAGCTTGATTATCTAAAATTCAACCAATTTCTTATTAATTTATTTTTATACAATTATGGAGGATTTTATTTTGTGTCAAATGCTGGATCCTTCAATTTAACAAAACAAGTAAAAATGAATTTTTAAGGAAACAAAATGTTTTCAGGCTTTCCCCCCAACAAAAGGCTGTTCAGTGTCATATTTTGTAAGCACTGATGACTTGTGCTGCCTTATCATTGCTTATTAGTAATTTAGTCTTGTGCAACTCAGTTCATCTCTTTAGCCTTTCACTGTTTCACCTGTAAAATAAGGATAGTGGTGCCCTCTCTTCTGGAAACAAGGAACTAAACAAATTCCTGAGGTCTTTTTCAGATTGAATGACTTTAATATTTACGTTTATAGGTATACAGGTCAATATGTACACATCCTTCTGAAGTGAGTAGGACCAGATTGCTTCTCCTGGAAGAAAAATATTACCAAGTTTGATTTTGAGCATTCTCTAAGACAGATACGGGCATTCTACTTTTAAAGAATGTTAATGTACTTTTTGCATGCGGCTAGGAAAGTTGCTGTAGCTTATCAATTAACCATATACTCAGTACATTGCAAGAAAGACATTAAAAACAAAACATGTGTGTCATGGAAGGAAATTAGGATTCTAGTTCCCTTTGCTACATGAGCTGGCAAATATAGAAAGTCTCATCCATTTCATCCTTAAAATTCTCCTCAAGCTTGAAAATTCTATGGCTCTATTTACATGAGATGTTTTGAAACTTCTCTGTAGTAGGACTTGCTAGTTAAATCAGCCCTTTATACCATGCTCAGAATTAGTTTATTGGTTTGCAGGAACTATACCACAATAAAGACACTCCAATAGGATATTCAATTAAGAGCAAAATCAAACAATGTATGAAGTTTTAGCATACATCATCAGAAAGAAGATTAATAGTAGCTTATATACCTTAATAACAGGAAACTTTGTCTCTATTGGCTTCTGAAGCCCTTTCTTCATAAACTCTTTTGGACTATGACATATGAAGTTTATATTTTGAGCAAGTTAATCATGCTCTTCCATCATAGCTTTCTGGTAAAAGACAATAGGCATCCTTTGCTTCTTCTAAATGGCTTCAAAGTACTTCATAGAATCTATATGAACATTTAAAGCGTAGGATACATCCTTGTGTGTGCATTATATTTTTTTTATCCACTTCAAATGAAAGACTTGAATTCCCAGTTGTTTTGCTATTTTTGTTTTTACCTAGAGTATTCTTTTGTCCCACAGTCAGTTAGGTAAATTTTTTCCATTAGAACATGGTACTTCCTCCCCTTTAAGCTTAGTGGATTTGTGTAATTATGAAACATATAATTAAAATCAATTATGTGCTAATACTACCTAATATTTTGCTACCAAGTGCTTTTGGCTACCACATCAGATTCTGTGGCTTGGCAGATAGAAACTTGCTGACTTCTTAACTTCATCTTTGTCAGCTCCTCCACTTCCCCACCACAGTCTAAACTGCCTCCTTCCCAGGAACTAAATAAAGCCAATGCTTAGGTATGTTGAATTTAGTTTTTTTCTTGTCCAAAGCTGAATTGTATAGCATTATAAATTCTATCGTCCTCCTTGTTTCTTCCCTCTGTTCTCAATCTCCAATTCTGTCTTTAAAAAATATTCATTTATATTTGTAATAAGAAATACTAGTGTATTTTACCACCTTATGCAAAGGGAAAGCACATAAACCATAAACTTTGACGTACCACAACTAACCAAAGGCCTTCTGAACTCATGATTATGTAGATATTTGCTAACTCAAAAACATAAGGTATAGAGATATAATTTTAGCTTCTAAAAGAGTCTATCAAAATTTAGCTCTAGTCAAGGAAGAACAGATACTGGCAGAATAGGGGAGCAGATAGATGGCTGCTTGAGCTGGGGCAGGGGAGGCACAAATCCATAAAATGTGACCCCTGGATCAAAGAGCAATAGATAAACCTAAGAGCAATTTCCACAAAAGCAAAATTAATTATCGGCCAGATTATTTTTCTGAACTAAGCACCAATTTGATTAAGCTTCTCTAGTTTTAGTGTACCAGAAATCTTCAGGAAGAAAACTGATTTCAAGTATGGCTTCCTCTGCTGCCACCCAGTGGTTAGTAGTGTTGTCTGCACCCACATCCATTTGTCAATGGGGATTACCAGGTTGAGCATTCTTAATCCCAAAATTAAAAATCTGAAATGCTCCAAAATCTAAATTTTTTGAGAGCCAACATGATGGATTAGGGATATTAAGCCAGTAAAATATATGCAAATATTCCAAAATCCAAAAAGAAGTCTGGAGTCTGAAACACTTTTCGTGTCAAGCATTTTGCATAGGGATATTCAACCTGCAGAAGTAAAAATAATTAGAGTGCTCATTATATAACAGCTACTATAAAAAGTAGCTACTTATAACAAAGAAGCAAATAGAGTCACTTATCAGAAAATAATTTGCTGAAATGACATTAAATAATGTAAATAATATGAAAAAGTTTCAAAAGTCCTATACAAATGAAATACTTTCCCACTTACATGACTTTACTAGATAACCGGTGAATGGTGAGTCATAATTGGAATCCAAGCTTACATAACTCCAATAAAATAATTTCCTCAATTTTATTAATGAGATAATTGAGATTCAGAGAAATCAAACAATGTGCCCAAGATCATTTACCTATAAGTGATGAAGCCTGAATTTAGCCCCAGCAAGGTGACTTCTTACCCATTACTACATAGCACTGTGCTATAATGTTGCAGAAGTAGGGGTTTATCAACCTTCCAGGGCCTTGTAGTGTTGGGAGGATTTCTCTATAGTCCAATCAATCAATAAACCACCTTGAACTCCAACAAGTCAATGTCATAGCACATTTCACTCAGTCTTTCCACTTGTATTCTTGCATACATAAGGCCTAAACCTCAAGTCACTGTGCTTCTTACCATAGTGACTTTTCCACTCTCACTGGACCATGAATTTTAGACCTTATCTACTCAATAGTCAGTAGCACTGATTTTACTAACTTCAGATGAACCATATACCTGCCCTGGGTTCTTACATGTACTCTTTCTTATGCTGGGCTCAGCAGGGCAACAGTATAATCTGTGAGTATGCTTTCAGTCATAGTTATGAAGGGTCAAAATGAGGTTCAGGGAAATATAGTCTCTATTACTCTTATGATCTTGTATGAGTCAGTCTCCCTGGAATTTTAATTTCCCCTTGTATGAAACAAGAGAGCATATTAAATTGTGAAAGTGGGTGATTTAAGTATTTTGAGTTACATATCTCTTTGAGGAGCCATTCTGATAAATTATTTTGACAAAATATTCAGCAAAACTGCATACACACAGACACAGGCTCACATACCTCAGAGTTTACAACACTGTGCAAGCTAAATAATGGCCCCTCAAAGATGTCTACATCCTAATTCCTGGAACTTGTAAAGTAATATGAAAGAAGAGACTTTGCAGATGTGATCAAGTTAAGAATTTTGAGATGAGATTATCCCAGTCTACTCACAAAGGTCTTTATAAGAGAGTATAGGAAGAATCAGAGTCAGGGAGAAGGAAAAGTGACAACAGAAGAGTGTTAAGAAGGGTCAGAGTGAAGCAGTTTGAAAAATCAATTACTGCTCGCTTTGAGGATGGAGTGGGTCATGAGCTAAGGAATGTGGGTAGCTCCTAGAAATGAAGAGGCAAAGAAGTTGACTCTCTCCAAGTGCTTACAGAAGGAACACAGCCCTGGTGACACCTGTATTTTAGGCTACTGAGACCTGTGTCAGAAATGTAAGAATCATAAACTGTTCTAGAACTACAAGATAATAAATTTGCATGTTTTAAACCACTAAGTTCGTAGTTATTTGGTGACAGGAAACCTAATGCACATACTGATATGTTACAGTAGCTTATGAATCCACAAGCCTGTGGACAAATGATACCCTCTGGATTAAGACATTTTCAAGGTCATTTCTAGCATGAGCATCCTAAGATTCTATATGTGCTGATGCTCTGTCCTAGGTACAACTGTTGCTCCTAAAATATATGTATATATTCACATATATCTAATATTTTATAAATAAAATACAATGTGTTCTAATATTTAAGGTGTTCTAAAGTACAGAAAGAATAGCTGAATATAAAATGTATTTGTATGTATAGATGTTTCACCTTAAGTTATAAATAAAAAGACCTATATCTAGTTTTCTTCTGTAGTTACTAGTCAGTGGTATACTATAATGAAACTGTATATTATAAGTTATTCCATAATATTTCAGCATTTGGAAATGTGAGAAAGCAAATGCCAAAGCAAAAAACAAAAACAAAACAAAAGCCCCCTCCCCAAACCTACAATATTTTGTAAAAAGAGGAATCGGGATCTATGTGGCACTTTACTGATTGTATAAATTTCATAAATCAAGAGTAGCTGGACTATTAATGATGAATCTTTGCCTAATATTTTTTCATGTTGAGATTAACTTGAATTTGAGAAAAACATTTACAAAACAAGCATCTTTAATTCAGTAATGACTTAATAGATCCCATGAAATCCTATGGGAAAGGCTTGTATTTTGTGGAGAAGATAAAAGCAAAAACAAGAAAAATATCCAAGTTATTACAGCTAGAATAATAATTAGTATGCAATTCAGTATTGCTCATCATCAGGGCCTTTGAGTTCCTTCTATGAAATGTTTTGGGAACCACCTGGGTGAGGTGCCTGGAGCCATCTTGACTGGCTCTGCATTGCTTGGGCTCCTTTAGTCCCTTTCTGGCTATCTAGGCTGTATTCCACAGGTGCAGGCAAGCCCTGGGTGTTCTCCACATATATGTCCCAAGCCTGCAGGATGGTGGCAGATGACACTGAGCTCCCCAGTTGATCAAGGACATTCCTTACAAGGGAATGGAACTGCTTACTTTAGCACTGCCCATAGGCTGCTTGCCTACTGGGGGCCATATGTGGAAGGCAGTGTGCAGTCAACATTGAAGAAGATTCCATTCTAGGAATATAGTGATTATGGCCTAAAGACATGGTTGGAAGGTGTGTTGTAAAGTTAGCTGACCAGAAAGCTTTGGGTTAGATCTTAATTTGTGCTCATCAGGAAAACATTCTTGGGGAAACTCACTGGAAGCCAGTATTCAGGAGAAAACCTGATGGGGTTTAATAAGTAATGATGTGATCAGGGATATTAGGTTAGGGATGTGATATTAGGATAATGTAGAAGCAAGAACTATAATTGTTTCAATATAAATGACAAAGTCATAGCATATGTGTAATAACACCACTATTTTTCTTTTAAATAGTAATGAGAGATAAGAAATCAGACAGGAACAGTGCATTTGCAAATAAAGAACATGAAGAGGGCTGGGTTGTGGCTCAGTGGTAGAGCACTCGCCTTGCACATGTAAGGCACTGGATTCTATCCTCAGCACCACATAATAATAAATATAAAGTGAAGGCATATGTCCAACTACAACTTAAAAAATTAAAAAAAAAAGAACATAAAGAGATGGTTCTTTAACCTCAACAGGAAGAGATGGTAAATGTACACTATGGAGAATTCTCAGAATGACTAAACAAATGTTTATGTACCTTGCTTTATTATAATTTATTCTAAGTCTTCATCAATAAGTTTACTATATCTTACAGAGGCCTATGAATTATTTCAAAATATTTTCAATTTAATTAACTAAGTGTTTAAATAGACTGAGAGCCCGGTTTTTTAACAAGGCCCATTTTCCCACTGTAAAGTACACCAATTGCTGAAACAACAAATTCTGCAATAGTTTATTTTCAACATGGCTAAGTATAGAGATAGGAGACCCAAGTCTCAAATCTACCTCCAAAGGATGGGGTTTGGGGATATTTATGACATAAAGAATCAGGATATTTAAGATATGTGAACAGGTGATTAGAGATGAGATAATTAGGGATCTGTACATGTGTAATCAGCTTTCACAGCTCTTCATAGGAAGTCTGTTCAGAAATTAGTGGCATTAGAATGATCTGAGTATGAAGTTTCTGGGGACCCTGATGTCAAAAGGTCATCCATTGGACACATGCAGGCTCAAGTGAAGAGCTGATGGCTTCAACAAAGATAATCTTTAAGTCCCTGAAAAGTAACTTAGATAACCATTATCATGACCTGTTCATCAGAGATGTAATCCATAGCAAACCTAGTGGAAGGCTAATGATCTATTGCTCAGCTGTGTGATCTCCAAAATTGGTGATGTTTAAAATCAACTAAAAGCAACTAAATCTGAAGCTAGGTTTTCCCTCCAAATGTTTGCCATCTAGATCTTCCATACCTTAGGGGCGACCCTGAATCGGGCCTTCACTTTTATCACAGGAAGCCAAAGAATTAATTACTTTAAATGTTTGTTTTAACTCTTAAGTTCATTTTTCTTCTATACATTTTAAGGCATTTGCTTTGTATTTCAGTAGCCCTATTTTCTTTTGCTCCTTTAATTTTTCCTCCTTCCCACCTAGTCCCTTTTAAATCCAAAGCATAAGAGGGTATGTGTGTATGAGAGAGAATAATAATACAGCAATGATGATGGTAATGATGATGATAGCAAAGATAAAATTACCAAAGTGTTCTAGGTGGAAGAAAAGAAAAATGTACAAATTTTATTTTTTGTCTGCTCACCTGTTCTTACATGCAAGGTCATGTTGAAAGCATAGTTCACACAAAACTCTTGTGGTCCTTGCTTTGTTTTTGCCCAGAATTGAGATCCCCTTCTGATATATGGCTCAAGAGCATTATCATGAGGCTACTAGGAGATAAAATATTACACATAAAATATTATTCCTTTTAGCTATGAGACTTTGGGTCAAAGAAATTAACTGTGGTCTTAAAGTCTGATTCCATACAACTGGCTCCAAAATGAACAAGATCTTGAGAAATTATTGGCTCTTACCTCTGCAAAGAAACTTTTAAATCATCTTACACAAAGCCCTCATTTTATAGATGGAGAAGGTGAGACCCAGCGATGTGGTACCTTACCCAAATTCATGTGTTAAAGTAATTGCAAAGATCCAAAACCTGGTTTTACAATCCCTGGTCCAGTGCTTAACATCATACCATTACCCCTCCACTGGGCTTATTCATTCTGAGTGTAAATATTTTTCTGAGTGACTACTTTGTTTTAGGTACTGGTATTGTGCTAAAATATAGCACCAAATAAAATTTCTGCCTTTGAGGAAAGACTACGAGGGGATGACTTATGTGGTCACAGAAGGAACATTAGTCCAGACAGTGGAAAGAGTGAGTGCAAAGACCTTTGGAGAGACTATCTTGCATATCTGAAGTGCAGCAAATAGGTTACTGTGGCTGGAGCAGAAGTGTAAGTAACAGGTTAAGGTCAGAGAGGAAAGAAGTGTTGCAGGAGAGCATCAGGGAGCCAGATTCTACAGGACCTACATTTGTAAAGATATAGACCTTTAATCTGAGACGTGGGTGAGGTGCAGTTATGAGCAAAGGAGTAATATAACCTCATGACACTGTAACAAGATCATTCTGGCTGCTGGATTGAGTCAGAGTAGACTGTGAGATAAGGTGAAAGTGAGGAGATCAGTTAGGCTAGACGTATTACTGAGATTCCCACCTCCAATCAAAATTTTACATGGTTATTTGTATTTATGACTGCTGAACAGCCTTTGAGATACCTGGGTAAATGAAACATTACCCACATGAATGGTAGGAAAATTAAATTAAACATTAAAAAAGGAATTCTCAATTCTGAGCTTCTAAGAGTAGTGTAAGATTGAGAACTCATAGGCATAGGAAAGCAAAAATAAATACCAAAACAAATTTTAAAGACATAATATCAAAAGATAATTGAGTTTGCATTACCCACAGAAGAAACTTAAGATGAATCCAAATGATTAAGGTTACTCTCTTAGGTATACCCTAGAAATTAGTGCTCTGATGTGTGAGGGGTGAAAAATTATTCCCAAGATGTAGGCTCTTTATTCACCTCACAGATTGTTTCTTTTGCAGAGGAAAAAAAAAAAAAAACTTTTTAGTTTGAATCCATCCCATTTATTGATTCTTGGTTTTAATTCTTGCACTATAGGAGTCTTAAAAGTTGGGGCCTAATCCCAGATGATAAACATTAGGGCCTACTTTTTCTTCTATTAGACACAGAGTCTCTGGTTTAATTCCTAGGTCCTTGATTCACTTTAAGTTCAGTTTTGTGCATGGTGAGAGACAGGGGTTTAATTTCACTTTGTTGCATATGCATTTCCAGTTTTCCCAGCACCATTTGTTGAAGAGGCTATCTTTTCTCCAATGCATATTTTTTGGCACCTTTGTCTAATACAATAATTGTAATTTTGTGGGTTAGTCTGTGACCTCTATTCTGTACCATTGGTCTACCAGTCTGTTTTGGTGCCAATACCATGTTATTTTTGTTACTATTGCTCTGTAGTATAAAGTCTGGTATAGTGATGAAAGAACTCAAAAAGCTAAGCACCAAAATAAATAAATAAATAACCCAATCAATTAAATGGGCCAAGGACCTGAACAGACACTTCTCAGAAGAGGATATACAATCTATCAAGAAATACATAAAAAAATGTTTATCATCTCTAGCAAATAGAGAAATGCAAATCAAAACTACTCAGATATCATCTCTTTCTAGTCAGAATGGCAGCTATTATGAAGACAAACAATAAGTGTTGACAAGGATGTGGGGGAAAAGGTACACTCACACATTGCTGGTAGGACTGCAAATTGATGCAGCCAATATGAAAAGCAGTTTGGAGATTCCTTGGAAAACTGGGAATGAAACCACCATTTGACCCAGCTATCCCTCTCCTTGGTCTATACTCAAAGGACTTAAAAACAGCATACTACAGGGACACGGCCACATTAATGTTTATAGCAGCACAATTCACAACAGCTAAACTGTGGAACTAAACTAGATACCCTTCAGTAGATGAATAGATTAAAAATATGTGGCCTATATACACAATGGAATATTACTCAGTATCATGACATTTGCAGGTAAATGGATGGCATTTGAGAAGATAACACTAAGTGAAGTTAGCCAATTCCAAAAAAACAAATGGTGAATGTTTTCTCTGATATAAGGAGGCTGATTCATAGTGGGGTAGGGAGTGGGAGCATGGGAGGAATGGATGAATTATAGATAGGGCAGAGGGATGGGAGGGGAAGGGAGGGGGCGGGGGGTTAGCAAGGATGGTGGAATGTGTTGGACATCATTATCCAAAGTACATATATGAAGACACGAATTGGTGTGAACATACTTTATATATAACCAGAGATATGAAAAAATGTGCCCCATATGTGTAATAAGAATTGTAATACATTCCACTGTCATTTATTTAAAAAAATCAATTTTAAAAAAAAGGTTAATCTCTTAGGGACATTTTTCTTTAGCAATAAAAAAGAACAGAGAACAGAAATGCTTCAAGGGATATTATATTTTTCAAATCACTAATGAACAACAGTTGCATTGTATCTTCTAGTTTATTATATGTTTCCATACACATTTCATGCTATCCAAATGATCCTATAAAGCTTGTAAATGTTTAAGGATGGGCTTCTCACTTCTGGCTTCACAGACCATGATGGTTATTCTCACTATACCATTTGCTTACCTGCACAGCTTGAAACATACTTGTTCCACACCATCTTTAATTATAAATTAAGGGTCAACTTGCCTCTTGAGAATTTGCCATATTTTCAGATAAGGGCTTCTTGTGCTCTGTGAAATGTTTCTCTCATTGACAAATGAAACTAAGGGATCAACTAAGAAAAAATTAATGATGTCTAGGTAGGTATGAGAAGGTAAATATTTGGGGGCATGTTTTTCTTATGGTTTAGGTATAAGGTATCCCCCAAAAGCTCATGTGTCAGACAATGCAAAAAAGTTTAGAGGTAAAATGATTGAGTTATGAGCCTTAACCTAATAAGTACATTAATCCAGTTGAATGGATTAACTGGGTGGTAGTCATATAGACAATGGCTAAAGGAAGTAGGTCACTGGGGGTGTGCTTTTGGGATATATATTTTTGTCCTTTTTAAGGGGAGTTCCCTCTCCTTCCTGATTGTCATGTCCTAAGCTGTTTTCCTTCTCTATACACTTCTGCCATAATGTTTTGCCTCAACTCAAGCCCAGAGTAATGAAGTCAGTCAGCTGTGGACTAAGACCTCTGAAACCAGGAGCCCCAAGTAAACTTTTCCTTCTCTGAAATTGTTCTTGTCAGGTCTTTTGGTCACATCAAAAAACCTGACTAAAACAGTTCTTTTGATTACGCTAGGTCTGGAACTCTCTAAGGAAACTGTCTCTAGTATTAAAAACACCACTATGGAACATTTGGAAAAACAGAGGTTTTACAATGATATGTAACAGGTTTGAAAAGGATGTCTTACCAAAATTTGTTAATAAAATAGTAAAATGGTCATTCCATTCATTAGATTAAAACTTAAATGGCAATAGCAACTTTCTTTTTTAAAATAAATATTAAATTGGCTGTTTTGCTACGTCTCACCTATTTTGGTAGCTAGTTTGCATTATCAATTAGAAAAAAATTTACTTTGGATTTTTCTTTGATACATGATTCAAAGATGAATTTTCATCTTTTTTTCCAAACATATGCTGTCTTAGTCACTTGTCATTTTGGTTACCAGAACATCATTTTTTCAGTTGTTCTAGCCAAAAACAATCTATAACTCTTCTCTTATAACTCATGTCAAATCATACAGTTTTATCTTCAAAATATATTTGGAATTTCATCATTACTTTACCACTTCAATTACTGTCACTCTGGTCCAGATTTCCGTTTAGGTTACTGCCATAACTAATCTCTATACTTTCAGATGTGGTCCTCCCTAAGAACTCTTACACCATAGAAACTACTGTGGTATTTTTAATCAAACCATTACTCTTTCATTTAAACATCCAATAATCCTATAACAATCTGCAATAATCTTCCTCTTCTCCAAAGTTCACTGGGCTTTCTTCACATTGGCTTCCATCATGCTATGTGGGTTCCCACCTTATGACCTTTGCAATGGATTTTGCCCCGAAGTTCTTTCCTGAAAAGAGACAATTGTAATTCCTCTGAATTAAGGATATCCAGAAAATGAAAATTTTATATATGGAAAGTTATTTTATACATTTTATTTAACTCTCAGTATAGTCAGAAGATTCCTCTGACCCAAGCTTAAATGAATATTTAAAACACAAAATCGGTAGAGATTTTTCTTGAGTAAGTTGTTATAAAGTATTCCTCTGTTATAAGTAAGCAATATTTCCCAATTAAAAAAAAATCGAGATGCCTTATGGTTCATGAGACATCATCATTTTAACAAGAGAAAATCTCAGAGCCTTCGTCATTAGAGAGTTCTTATTTAAAAAGTGCTCCCCCTACGAGGTAAATGAAATCAGATTTAATACAGAAAACAATAGGAAAATAAATGTGAAGAAAATCTATTAACATGTTGGGAGTATTTTCTTACATTTTCCACATTTTTTGCTACACATAATCATATAATAAAGGAACCTGAGTTCCTTTATTGCGAACATAAATACAAACCTGGTTATTTAATATTTCTCTCATAAAAACACCACACTTATTTCCCCATCCTCTTAGTTTTTGCCATTATGGTTCTCTGACAAATTTCTTTGCTGCGCACGCTTGGAGTTGACAATGTTATTCTCATAAGTAACATTACCAAATCAAAGTTTCTTAACATTTTTCAAGGTACAGCAAAATTTTACATTGCATATCAAAACTGTTACTGACGTCTACATTTCTTTTCATCAATTCACAAAAATACATCATCATAGGCATCTTTATTATATGCAAGCCGAGTTCTTCCACAAATTCAAAAATAAGGCCTAACCATATGAACCTAAAGGTCAGATCTCCAGACCCCAGTCAATTTCTCCCTTGGATTCTCCTCTACTTATTAAGGCGCTGAGCCTACCCGCCCCACGCATTAGCAGACCTTCTTCTACTCGGCTTATGGGCCTCCGTAGTGGTCCCAGCCTCTCGCTCAACTCCTGAGGAAGCCCAGCAACTTGAACTTGAACTTGGAGAAGGGCAGAAATGACCTGAACCTCACCAACAGCAGGCTGGGGGTCCGCCTAGCTTCAACAGCAGGTAAATCTGAAACCGAAAATGTGCCAGTTCGCAGACGTCCCCACCGCCCGCCACTGGAGACAGAGTCCGACCCAAAGCTTTAAGTGCACCTTCAGCCCCGACTCATCGAGCGAGGATGCCGCGCTGAGGGCTTCTCAGGCTCAGGCCCTGAAAAGCGCAGCAGCGGCGATAGGTGTCCTTAGTGAATGCCAGACCAGATGCCTCCAAGATCCCAGCAAACGTCGTACAGGCATGGAACAGGCGGCAAATCAGAGCCCCGCTGGCTAGGCCGAATAAGTCGAACGCGGAACTAGGGCTCAGGCGGAGGGCGACGCGGTGCTGTTGCTCAGCAGGTCCGGCCTGGCTTTGGACTGCGTTCCTTCCAGCCCGGGACTCTGCGCCTGCGCCCGCCCCGCAGCCGGCGCGGCCGCGCTTTCAGCTGCTGCGCGCTGCCTGGGGATCCGGGCGACCCATGGGTAGCAGCGAGGGCCACGATGACAGATTACGGCGAGGAGCAACGCAATGAGCTGGAGGCTCTAGAGTCCATCTACCCCGATTCTTTCACAGGTGATTTTCGCGCCCGCGAGCCCACAGCTGCCTCGACGTGGAGTGGGATGGGCAGGAGTCGCCTCAGGCCTAGGTCTCCCTGGCTGGGATGGAGAGGGAGACCTTGAGGCCGCGTGGCCCTCCGCCCGCCACACCAAGTTTTTCAGCTACTTGCCAGTAACTCATTGGTTGTTTCCCCTTCTCCGATTGTTCCCTGAGATCTGAAAAGCGGGGTGACGCTGGTGAAGTCCCTGGAAACTGTCAGGCCTGGAATTGGGTCGGGAGCACGTTGCTTTCTGTGTAACCTGAATCCATCCGAGATTCAGTGAAATACACTAAAAGATACTCTGAATGAGATTTGTTTTTCCAGAGCTTCAAATGTCTGAGTTTTCACGTACTTACCCCTAACTCGATAGAAGGTGTGTTTCATAGGATGGTGTTTGAAAAATTGTGGGATTCCCAGTGCTCTTCTTAGAGCAACCTAGAATCAGTTTTGAGGGTAGCGTAATCCCTGGAGTTTGTCGACTTTCTTTCTTAAAGAGAAAGAAAAAGAAACACAACTTCTCTCCCTGGCATTCTGCAAAATGCCTCATGAATAATGTGGCCCAAATTTCTGTTCCGCTATAGTTTTGTTGGTTGTTAGGCTGGTATGGATGTTAGACATCATCTAGTTTGAGACTTTTGCTACAAGTAAGATAACGGAGGTTCAGGAAAGGAAAGTGGTTTGCTTGCTTTGGTACCGCCTGCGAGTTAGTGGCAGGGGTGGTACTAAGTATTAGGTCCGGTACTCTGTCCTTTTTCCTCGTCTAGGCTTTGGGGCTTGATATGAAGGAAAGCAGATTACTTATTGGTTGGGCTAAGATAAAATATTAGTGAGAAGTTCATTAGCTATATTGAGAATTCTTACGTATTGAGTCATGCTTCAGTTGATTCTGAAAGTGCGATAAGGTAATTCTATCAGTATAGCTTCTCTCAGATTTGAGAAGTCCAGGTAAGGCCATTATGAATGAGTAGGCATTCCTCATCCTTTCCTTTAAGTGCTGTCTATCATTGATTGTCAGATATCAGAGTGTAAAATATATTACTTGAGGTCATAAACTATAACCCCTCTCCCTTTTATTGTTTAGGTTAGTTTTTTCTTGGTTCCACCCTTTGATCACTACTTGCAATGGTAGCAAATTTTGTTCTGCTTTGCCAACAGGCAGAAGTGTGTCAGCTACCTCAGTATAGCTCCAGTCCTGTTCATGTTGTCTCTCACCAGCAGTACAACTGTGCTGTGAGGATGTTAAGGGGGATGAGTGAAGAGGGGTTTGAGAGTGTCATTACCTGGGTGAGTGTGTATGGAGTTTGGCTCCCTTCTCTATCCTTGCTTATATGTCGATGTCTAAATAAAATGGAATACCAGGGTCAGTTGTTGGATATATTCTTAATGGTGATGTTTGGTGGTTTCTAAACTTTAGACTTATCACAGACATGAACTCTGTAGGTGGAGGCAAATCAGCATAGGTGTGATATTCTTTTCATTTTTCTTTTTTCTTTTTTTGGATATTAAGGTATCTCTTACTATTATATGTGCATATAAATAGTTAGGAAAGTGATATGTTTTTAACCCTAAAATAGTTATGTAAGCATTTCAAATTGTATTATGCCATGACAGCTCTGGTATAGTTCAGTATGTAGAAATTTTGGCAGATAGACAAGTGCTTGAGAATTCTGAGCCAGGATAATAAATGATATTTATGAATTTTTTGATGCATTCAAGTATTCTACCGTTATCATTTGAGTCCACATCTCTAATTCCTGATAGCATTCCTATAAGTTTTGTAATAAATAAATTAAAATGTCTTGATTTATAGTTCTTAGGGACCTTTGTCTTGTGATTTTGTTCTTTATGAAATGTCTTAAGGGAAAGACAGAGGACTTTGAAATAAAATGTTGCCGTGTTTTATCTTTTGAAATTTTGAGAACTTTTAAAGTTTGCTGTTCTATATAGCCTTGTTTTGTTTGTTTCCATACTTTTGTATTTTTATGCCAGATTTAAGAAAGAAAGCTTACTTGTGTCAGTTTGTCAAAGAACTAATTCATAGTTTTCTAACTTCATTTTGAATCACAGTTAATATTAGATTTGGTAAATGCTGTTTGCTATTGATGAAGGAAGTAGATACCCACCCCCTCTTTTTTTCTTCCAATGGCTGGCTGAGAGCTAAAGAAAGCAGCGTTTGTTAAGTACACATGAGTTTATGTGGATGTTGAAGAGGCACAGTTCTAGTGCATAGACCTACACTAACCTCAGAGTTAACAGGTTTTCTATTTGCAAAGACTTTTTGGTCCAGTGTTGCATTTGTTGTGAATTATAACAAATCATAATACAGTTTCTTCTTTTTGCCTATTCTGTAGCTTGATTGCACATTGATCCAACCCTCCTAACAACTAGTCTTCCAAAATTATAAATGGACTCTCCTGATACCACATTCTCCTTCAGTAGTGCTTCACTTGACAAGGTCCTGCTAAGGTAGTAGAATTTGGTTATTTCCGTTTCTGTATCAAAATCTCTGGATGTGGGGAGTTTTTGTTGAAATAAATTGGTTGACATCAAGTGAACCAAAAACCAGGTTCCCTTAATTCTGTTTGCCTTGCCAAGAGGTGTACATAATCCTGTATTTGCCCTGTCAATCCTGCATTTAACAGTTAGTATATCTTAGAGCAGGAGTCTCTTGTAAAAGCAGTTTTTCTTAAACATACTTTTGAAAGATTAAATATTCCCTAACAACCAAAGGGACAGATTTTAATATTGGCTTACTAGTTCTTTGTGGAAATCTAAGGTCATTTGTATGTTCTGCTAATATACCTTTTAGCTACTGCCTGTTATCTGTTTTTGGCAAAATCCTTAATTCTCTCCATCTCACCATTATCTGCCTCTATGTCACCTAACATCCCTCCTACCCTTCCGTTATACCCAACAATCTTATTTTTTTTTTTTTTTCAAAATTATTTTGATCCACTCACAGTGGTGCAAGTCTGGCATCTGATACTTATCCCAACTCACAGTAATGTGTTAGATTGGGGTATTCCTTCATCAGAACTCAGGATCTCCATCTCTGTTTTTAGTTGCTGCCTTACTTTCACATACTATATCACTCCCTTCTCTGTTTTAAAAATAGGTTCAGCTGTGATGGAAAACCCTAAATAACATTAGTTTTTGAAAGTAAAAGTTTATTGCTCTTGCACATAAGACTTATGGCAGGACCAATCCAAAAGTTCCTCAGGGATGAGGCTTCTTTTGATCCTTTTCTTTGTCATCCCTAAGGTGTGTTCTCACCTTCTTGACCTAAATGATGGTAATATTCCCTTTTCAGGTTACAGGACAGATAAAGAAATTAAGCGAGGGTGGGGCGAGGGTGAAAGCCAGAAGTTTCTTAAGGGAGTTCCTGGAAACTGTCAATGGACATTTCTGTTTCTATCTTGTTAAGTAAAACTGAGTCATTTCATGAGAAGTGGGAAATGCAGCTTTTAGTCTGGGACTGGTCAATATGCTCAATTAAAAATGGCATATCGAGAACAAGGGGAGACTCAATATTAGGGGACTATCAGCAGTGTTTCTCAATATTTCTTTTCTTTATTGTACCTGGTTCCCATTTTTTCTGTATAGTGACATCTTGATATAGTGTCCTTGGACAAATCGTATAACTTCTTCAAGCCAAATATCTTTTTAATGGGAAATAATGTAAGTATAAATTCTTTATATCCATTAAACAAATATAAGATATTTTTTTCTAGAAATTTACCATCTTAATTGTTGATTCTTTTAATGGTGTGACTTTATAATTCATTGCCTTCATCAACTAACAGCTTTGATTTTTATATCCTTCAGTTGCATGTGGCCATGGGCATTCCTTGGCAATCCCATCTCTAAAAATTTTGGCTTCTGAAATTCCTCCTTCTGTCCATAACCTTTGTAGCCCTATAGTTCTTTCACTGTAATGCTTTTAGAACTTCTTGTCATGATTTCTCATGGAATGGTTGTTCAGTTTTCTTTATGATCTGTCTTGCCTCCCTATTCAATCTGGCTCACAAGATTCACTGATGTTCAGTGATATTCTTGCTCATATACCCATGGCCGTTTGACTTCCTCATTGACCAGATATTTATTTATATACATTTTTAAAGAACTTAGTCTACTAGGGAAACAGACATAATATAAATTTAGGGAAGAAGAGAGAGCCTGAATTGTTTGGGAAAACTGAGGAGTAATGGAAGAGTTCCATTAACAAGTGAGTGAGACTGGGGGGAAGAGTGTTTCAGCAGTGGGCACAGTGTATGCAGAACCAGGACTCAATAGATTATACAAAGGACAAGTGGTTTGGTATTTCTGGGATATAAAGTGAGAAGTGAGAGTCATAGAAAATGAGACTGGACAAATAAGCAGGGTCTAATCACAGAGGACTTTGTCAGAGATTTAGATATGATCTTATAAGGTAATAGTTCATTGTCCATTTTTCCCCTGTATAGCTATAAAACTATGTAGTACACATTGTAAACATTGCCATATCAAACTCAGATCCTTATAACTGGTGTAGTTTCACAAATAAAATGTATTTCAGTTATGCATAGTTTCTAGTGTGTTGGCTGTATGATGCCACCCTCTTTTCACAACTGATCCAACACCATATATAGATAGAGAACTGCTGATATAGGCAGGTAATGATGTGATAAAATCTGCTTGCTAGAAAACTCTTGAGAGACAGTGGGTAGAGCGGCATTGGGAGAATTATCCTCCATCTCTTTCTGAAACTTTTCGCCTTGATTTGTTTAAAATTGTTGTCTCTTGGTTTTGTTACTATCTCTTGTGGCTGCTTCTTGTAATCTTTGTCAGTTTTTTTCTTCCACTTAGTTGTTCTTCAAATTGAGGATCCCTTTAAAAGTGAATGTTGGCCTTTATCTCTCTATTACATTTTCTCCTCCATGATCTTATTTAGTTTGTCGCTTCTTTATAAGTGATTCCAATTTGAATTAAGGCCTGGTTCTCTTTAGTTCCATTTGCCTATTTCTGATTGCCTACATGACATTTCCAGCTCAGAGTACCTCTGTCTTTAAAATATACCATGTTTGATTTTTGTGTGTGTGTTTTTTGTTTGTGTTAGTGGTATCATGTCCTCATCCTGCAAACTCAATATCTGATAACTATCTTAACTTCCTGTTTTCTGCCATTCCCATGGCTGACAACCTAGTTTAGAACCTCCTTACCTTTACCTGATCTATTATAGCAGTGACCTAGTTTCATCCGTATCTAGTCTTGTTTCCCTCCTTCCATTCTATATACTATTGCCAGATTTTTCTCCTGTTTGTAGAGAAAAAATTTTAACCACTATTAAAAACTGTTATTGATCATGCCTAAACTTTAAATTGTATTTTTCCCTAGTGTTTTTTGCTTACATATATATATTTCAAACAGAAAAAATAATTATTCCCTATATGATCCTTAAGTTTTCTAATTATTATGATTTTGCTGCCATGGTACCTTCAGCTATGTTCCCTTTCTCCATTTCTACATGCCACCCATGATTTTCAGCCTAACTCAAATGGAATTTCTCAGCTAGAAATATATATATTTTTTCTTTCTAAATGAAACTATATATCTGTTTAGTTTTGCCATTTACTAGTTGTAGAGCCTTGGATCAATTATATAAAATCTCTGTGTCTAAGTTTCCACATTATGAAATTGGAATGATAATATAGTTAATCTTTTCTGAGACACATTTTTTACATTTTAACATTACTGAAATACAAACTGATTGAATTATGTGTCATAGCTCAATTGGTAGCTTTTTCTTTCTTAGTGGTATATAAGGTAAAGTGTATCTCATACTTGATGGCATCCTAAATTTAGTGAAATACAGTAACAGTCGTGTTGTTCGAATTAAAAGATTTTTATGTAAATAAATGGCATAGTCACAAAGTAATGCTAAATTTAGAATGTTAGCTGTTATACCTGGTATAGGATATCCCTGACCAACAGCTTCATAGAATTCTAGAAACAAGTAAAAGTCATTCAGTTGAACTCTTATTTCTAAAGTTGTTGGATCGTTTACATTTCGTGACATAAAAATGCCAAAATTGGTTATGAAAGGAAAGAAAAATTAAACATCAGCTGTATCTAATACACATTTGTTAAAAAATAGATGAGACCAATTATTTTGTAAACTTTGTTATAATGAGCTTTTAGTACTTTTTCATTATGGGCTGGACTGATTGAGATCTAATCTAGTATAATATGAATTCAATGCATCCTTCATCTTCCTGACCAAACACCTTTTTGGTAATCATAGATGTTCACCATTGCTTCAAGTACCTTACGTTGCAATTAATATGAAGACATCCATCTTAAAAATGTGTTGATTTTATATATATATTTATGATGGCTTTGGGCCATTCTGATACTAAAAGCCAAGTAGTTTCCGTAATGATTTCTTGAGTGATTCCTTGCTCTTTCATTTCACAAAGTCTGCAGATCTGCTGCCAGTGCAGATACCAGTGCTTCCCAGGCACAAAGTAAGACATAGGCTTTCCTGACAGGCTTAAGCAGCCTTCCCTGTAGCTTGAAGTTTCCTTGGTTTTCATCTGGTTTTGAATCTGTTCCTTTGTGTCTCTCCTTTTCTTCCATTAGTTTAGTCCGTCTTTCATTAAGCCAATATTTATTGATTCTGCCAGGCATTGATCTAGGAGGTCTCTAGAATTTTTATAATATTTTTCGGGGAAAAAGATGATAAAAAGATGTAATTTTAGTTAGGTATGAAGCTGTAAAATAATTTATAAAGTTTTCTTATGTAAATGTTGACTTACATGTCTCATTTAATAAACATAAGCAATTAAATGTTTTGATTCAAAACTAATTCCTTTTATAATTCCATGAAAGATGATGGAGGCTTAATAAGTATCTGTGAAAGGATTAAGTTTGATTACACTTAACAAAGTGGAAAAGAACAAGAAGTATGAAAGTCAGTGAATATCATGAATATCAGCGGGCAGTGTCTGGTGCCAAACATCATCAAACTCTTTACCTTCTGTTTGAGGTTTTTAGGAGTTGAATTTTTCATGTGTAGGTAATAAAAGTTAAATTACTTAATGCTTCATTTGGTAAAACATAAAGATAGGTATTTCTTTGTAAATTAAAGAAAACTCATTTAAATAGAAAATTGATATAGGTTTTATCATTTCAATATTCTGGAAATGAAAATATAGGCTAGGAAGCAGTTTGAAGCCTGGGTAATGATCAAATGCTAAAAAGGAAGAAAATCTGCCATAGGAATCAGAATAATAACATCTGTGTGTATTTTCTTGCAGTATTATCAGAAAATCCACCCAGCTTCACCATTACTGTGACATCTGAGGCCGGAGAAAATGATGAAAGTAAGTGTCATAAAAGTACTTGTGGTAAGCTTCTTTCTCAGAACTTTCACTGATTCTGCAGCCATTGTGCTAGGCATTGCAGATGTGAAGGTGCCAAGGTGCTATTAAGAATCTAACATGAATGATGTGTTTCTAATTGGTATTTCCTGTGTACACATAACTCCTAGAAAAATAGGAAGTCGATGAGATATAGTCTTGCACAATATGCTTCATTTTACAAGCAAAAGAGACACATTAGCAGTATAGCAGATGGAGAAATGGGGGGAGATTTTTGCCTAAAATAAGACTTTGCATACAAATGTTTTTCAGTGATCATATGTTAATCCATTGAGTGACTAGTATTTTTCATACTAAACATGTAGATTGTTATTTGTCATACTAAACATTGTAGATTGTTAATTTATAACATTGCTGTTATAAATGAGACTGGATATATACATATCTTCATATTTTCTCTCTTAAAATAAAGCAGCTATAAAACCAATAAGTTAAAATTAAATTCACTTAAGTTTGGTGGATCATCAAGGAGATGGCATCTGAAGTTCATTTCTACCTTTAGTCTAGTTCAGTTAAAATAGTGCTTTGACAGAAGTGGTATATAAATTGGCATTAGTCCCAAGATTTTTTTTTTCCCTGTTAGGCTGGTAAGTAAGAACTGTTAATGGTCTCGCTTGATAACTCTGAATCTGTCTTGAACCTTTGAAAATAAGGTGAGCACTGAAATATTTTGAAATCTGAATGAAGAAGATGTTGGATATAGTTATTTTTTACCAAATTGATAATGAATGTACTCTTATAGATAGGTCAATAAAAAATGCCTATAATATATCTCAGTAAGAGTAAATACTGTGCCCTCTGCTCTTCACTATTTGAAACTTTTCTTTATAAAGAAGTTGATGATATTATTTGGGTTTATATGATGCAGTTTTGTGTGCCAGAATTGGTGTGACAGTGCTCATTATTAAAAGAATCCAGAAATATAGTTTTCTTTAAGAGTATACTTAAATGAAAAATAAAATTTAAAAATTCCTGCATATCGTTCCCATATTCTAAGCAATAGTTTTATTAGAAGCTAATAATAGCTCTGTAATAATATTTCTATACAGTTCATCATTCCTGATTTGAGAAATACTTTTTAAATTTATTTGAAATAATTATTAGATTATACTATTTTTGTTCCAAAACTTCATTTTAATGAACCAACTAGTAGAAAAACAGGCAAATGGAATGGATATATGATTTCTAGAGGCAACATTATAAATGATTGTTTAAAATTAATCTCACTAGTAATTGAAAAGATAAATTAAAGTGAAAATAACATGTCATCCAACACATTTTCAATATTGATGGGGAGACAACAGTATGCTACTGAGAGTGAGTATAAACTTCTATACATGTTTAGGAAAGCCATTGGGTTTTTATAGATTCCTTAGTGAAGCAGGAGATTTAAATATATTTGTATCCTTGATAAGTAGATACTCATGGAATATTTATTCTGAGGAAACTTTTATGCACAAATAAAATGCATACAAGAATGTTATTATAATTGTAGTTTATATCTTAACTAATAAATGATGGCCAACTTATATAATGGAAGTATGCTTATATTTAATATTTAAGGAATTGGGAGGGATGCATTTGTGATACCTGATGATCTATATGCGTATATTATGAAAGAGTAAATCATGCACAACATTATGAGTATAATTAATAATAATGTTATGGCTATATAATTTTGTTTGAAATGTAAATGTATCTATGGAAACATACTTTAAAGTGTATTTTTAGAAATACTTCTGAGATTTTTTAAAAATTATTATACCAAAATGGTAACCTTGAGCTCTTCCCAATAATAAGATTACTTGTGATTTTATTTTCTCTTATTGTATTCCTAGGTCTTTTATAATGAATGTCTGGTATTTATAATAGTATGACCAATAAATATTGTTTTTTAAAAAATTTAATCCTTAAAAATACTAAATGCATTTTAGTATACCTACAGGATGTAATTCAATTTACCATTATTTAAAATATGTATTAAAGAATATTCTCAATATAATGATCATGAAACAAATAAATTATATAAAACTACATTTATAGAGGAAAGAAGTAATATGCCAACAATGGTGTTTTTTAGGTATTTATTAAAATATTTTTGTGGTGATACCATTTAATATTAATCTTTTTGCAATTTTTCAGTACATGATATATTATTATTGGACTGGGGTAGAGTTCAGTGTTAGAGCACTTGCCTACCATGTGCAAGGACCTGAATTCTATCCCTAGCACTTCAAACACAAAAACAAAAAAGCATTATTAACTAGAGTCACCATGATGTATCCTTGATCTCTAGAATTTATTCATCCTTTCTGAAACTTTGTACCATAAAATAAATATCACCCACCCTGGTATCAGTTGTAAAAGTCTCAATTTTCATTTATTTGGGTCTTTTTTTTTTTTTTTTTTTTTTTTTTAAGTCTAGTTAAGTTTCATTGATCTTTTCTCATGTTTTTCTGGTCCATGTTTCATTTATTTCCATTCTGATTTTTATTATTTCTTTCCTTCTGCTGATTTTGTGCTTAATCTCAATCCTTATACTTCTCTCCTGTGTCCCACATGGACTATGAAATTTGGGTTTCCCTTGTGTGAAATGTTCTGGCTGAGAAATACCGCCAAAAAATCACATGACACATAAATAATTTGAAAAGCGAGGGTAGAAGGGCTCTGCGACCTTAGGGATCCTGCTTCCACACTGGAAGGAGAAAGAGAGAGAGGAGTCTGCATTTGCTTTATTTATATAATGGGGATTCAAAGGATTTCAGTGGAATGTTCTTTTACCAAATAAGGCAAGAGGAGGGCTGTCCAATGCCCAAGTCCCCAGGTATAGAGCAGCCTCTCTAACTGATTGATTGAAGACTGAAGTCATCACGAGCTTTGCCAGACTAAAATCTCCTTGCCTCCAAGGCTGAGTAGAGGCTAAGTATTCTTACTACACATACAATAAAAATCGTAGCTGTGGGAGGTGATAGTTTTGTTAATTGACTTGACCTGACCATAATAATCATTTTATAATACATATGTATTTTTAAACATCATGTTGTATATCTTAAATATAAATAATTTTATTTGTCAAGGATGCCTTAAAAAACCTAGGGAAAAATAAAAATAAATTTTATTTTTGTAGTAAAATTAGAAATGTGTTTAAAAGGGAAGAAAGAAGAATGTCAAGAGAAATTGATATTATTTCTTCCTAACCCTTAGTATTCAATCCTTTATTGTTGATTTACTCATAAAATTCTTTATTGACATCATACATGAAGATTAAAAACACAATATCAAATCTGAAAATTTTAAGGTACCTCCCTCTACCTCTTGTATGGAGAGCTATATGGATTTGATATTACTTCATCAAAGTCAGGTTTTTAATAATTAAAATGTGTTACAAGAAAGTTGAACTCTAGACAGAAGATCGTTTTGATTAATATACAACTTTGAACAGAAAATGCATAGCAGTGCTGTTTAACTTCACATTGCCTGGTGGAATAGAGAACTCACTGAGTTGGGTTGTAGAGCGACAGCTTGCACTAATGTACCCTTAAGAATTTTATTACTGTACAAGAGTCAGATCTGTAAAATGGCACAAGTCAAAAGAGCAAATGAGAATGTATAGCTGAATCAAGTTAAACGTTTTCCAGATAATTTCTCAAAATATCTAGTTCAGAACTGTCATTTAGCCACCAGATAGCAATGCCCTGCTATCATTGTGCAGATATAAATGTAAATTCCAGGGCTATAACCATATCTGGCTATGAGAGAGGATGAAAATGAGCCTATGATAGAATTTTATTTTATTTTATTTTTAATGATCATTGCTTTTTGTTTATCTCAGGGAAGATTTAAGAAGAAATAAAAAAGAGTAGTTTTTGTTCATCTTTTTTTTTTTTTTTTTCAGAAAAGTAGTATAGTAAAATGCCAGTTAGTGGTAAATGTGTTTCATATGTAAAAAGTTATTTTTGGTATTTAACTGTTTTTGTTATATATATTGTTTATACTTGTGATTTTCTATCTTAATAGCCTTAGTTTTCATTGTGGGAAAATCTATTACTACTTTTCATTGACACATTGTAAATGAATTACTGATTCAACAAAAATACCAGTCTCTATACTTTTAATGTATTCACATCAACTTTTTCTTGTGTCTTAGCTGTTCAGACTACACTCAAGTTTACATACAGTGAAAAATACCCAGATGAAGCTCCCCTTTATGAAATATTCTCCCAGGAAAACCTAGAAGATAATGATGTCTCAGACATTTTAAAATTATTAGCATTGCAGGTAAGGAAATAGTGTTGTTTTATAGTAGTGATATTATTTCATTGGCCCTAAATATTATACATTAATCTAAGAGTTAGAAAAATGCCATTAAATATTTAAGTAGTACATTTACCAAACCAAATTTAAGATGCATTCAAAGCATCTTTATTTTTGTTTCTCACTGTCCCTTTAAAGTTCTATTAATAGAAGGTGTGCCTATTTAAAGCTCAGTCCAGCCCTGACTTATCTGTTCTCTTTAGGTAATAAAAAAACCCAACAGATTCTTTAAGTTATAAACACAGTTCTAATTTGGTTCTTGGATTGTCTAGTCACTTGTGTAGCTAAAAAGTTAAACTGTGGGTGTATGCTACTGGGGATCAAACCCCAGGGGGCTGGTTTTATAGCTCAATTGGTAGAGTGGTAGTCTACCACTGGGCTATACCACCAGCTCTTTTTACATTTTATTTTGAGACAGAGTCTTGCTAAGTTGCCCAGGCTGGTATCAAACTTGTAACCCTCTTGTGTCTTGCAGTTTTCCAGCCTCAGCCTCCCAAGTAGCTGGGATTATAGGTATATGCCACCATGTTCAGCAAAAATTCTAACTTAGGTAAAAATAAAACTTCTACCCCCTCTCACTTAATATTATAGGTTAGTACCCTGTAGTCTGGGAAGAGGCCTGCAATTTTTTTTTTTTTTTTCTCCCTGTGTGGCTCTTCCTCACTATTCTTAGAAATACCAATAATGGCTTGTGACCTCTCCCAAAGGAGAAACTTATATGGAAGAAAAAGTGAATATTGGGAAGTTCATACTAGACTAGGACGGAATGGGCTCTCCACAGTGAGGGCTTATCATGCTTTGGTAGAAAGTTTTCATGGGTTCTTTAGATACAGTAAGGAAGGCAAGTGAAAGATTTTACTCTACCATTTTAAAATCCAAAGTCCCAATTTTGTTTATTTCTAAGAATTATCCAAAAAACATCTCTTAACTTTAGATGTGACTTATATATTCTAAGGACCCATCCATTGTCCTCTGAGTGTTGATTTTATAACAAAAGTATCTGGAGCTATTAGAGAATGAGGCATGAAAAAAGGTCTGTCAGGAAGGAGTTTTTGCTGATATTGGTCCCTGTTTATTCTGTTTCCCAGCATGAAATTATAGTAATTCTAGTGTAATTTGGCTTAGCGTATTTAATTTTAAAACACTGTAGAAGACCTGGGATGATTATATTAGTTTGCTTGTTCATTATTCAATCTGAGTGAATTTTTTTTGTGTGTTTAGTATATTATTATTTATACTCCAATTTTCCCCTTTCAAAAAGGCAGTTTTGATTTCTTTATACTTACCTGACATAAGATGTGTTGAGGGAATATTGTACTTTTTCTCAAAAAATAGTATTAATATCCAGTTACCAAAAAACAAATTTATATTAGGAAAAAAAAGTCATGAAGAAAATAAAAATGACTCTCAAACCCACCAGTTGGGGGCTGGGGATATGGCTCAAACGGTAGCGCGCTCCACTGGCATGCATGTGGCCCAGGTTTGATCCTCAGCACCACATACAAACAAAGATGTTGTGTCCGCTGGAAAAAAAAACAACAACTAAACAATAAATATTAAAATTCTCTCTCTCTAAAAAAAAAAAAATAAAAATAAAATAAAATTTTTTAAAAAAACCCACCAGTTGGGTATAATTATCTATTATTTATGATATAGTGCCAGATTTTTTTTCTTACATTTATACACCATGAGATGTTTTATAACATCTCATTTTTCACATAACAATGTATGTGGACATCTTCCCTCATTTTTGATAACTGCATAAAATTTCATTGTATGTATATTTAAGACATTCATTTTTGCTTGATTTAATATACAATTCTTTTACCATTCTTATATAACACTATTTTTAAATCCTTAGAGCAGATCTTCCATTATATCTCTAGTGCCTGGCATAGGAGGTACTCAAATGTTTGTTGAATAAACGAAAATAATGAACTACTGATGACTTTACTAGTCTGATGCTTTCTAGAAGTCAAATTGGTAGATCTATAGGGTTTGCATGTTTAACAATTTCATTCATACTGCTAAGTTGATTTTGCCAGTTTATGACCTCATGATAGCCATTCAGATATCTGTTTCTCAGTTTTCTTAATACTACATATTTTCATTAAGAAATAAAATGTTGATAAGATGAAAACAGTATATTTTTATAATTTGCATTTCTAATACTAGTGATGTGGAACTAATATGATTTCTGAGTTGTTTAGTTTCCATGAATGTTTGTTCATTGATATATGTATTTGTTTTTTTGCTGTTCGATTAAAATACTTAATTTTTATAAAAGATACCCTACTGAGATTTGTTAATGAAATGTGTCAAGCATTAGGTTAAGTGACACCATCCTTGGTCTCATAGATTTTATACTCTGTTGAGGAATTTGGACTGACAAGCTGGATATCATTATTTTATGTAAACAATGCAATGATGGTGAAATTCAGGATTGTGTGGATGGTCATAGACTTGAAGCACTGGAGAAACTTCCAAGAGGAAGTTGAGATCTAAAGGAAGAGATTTCCAGACCATCAAGGGAATGAAAGAGTTTTAAGAAAGAGGATCAAGAGTGTTAAAGGAACAAGCTTGAGAATGGGAGATGAGTGGTGAGGTGGACAAAGAGATAGTGAGAGATTCTTCCCAGAACTTCCAGTTATACAGCATCAGTGGAATTTAAAGTTCAATGCTCATGGTGACAAGAGATGAAACTAAAGAAGTTACCCCATTCTTTAGAAGGGTCTTCTAAACTGTTTAAAAATATGGACTTGGTTCTGATTGGTTTGGGAAGCTGTTGAGGAAAGCAAGAGACTGACTAGATCAGTTTTATGTTGCTTCAGCATATAAATTAGTTTAGCTGTGTATGTATGTATATGTAGAGTGGTCTAGAGAAGTTATGTCAGGGGGCAAGGTCATAGGTTTAAGAAGATCAATTAAATTTCTTGTATTCCAAACTGAAAATGATGGTGTCCTGGGATAGGGTATTAACAATGTTGTTTGAAAACAATGGGCAGAACAACAGAGGCAGAGGCTGATTTTAAATGGGTAAGGATATTCACACTGGGTAGAGGATGATGTGGTTTGCTGAGATTGAGAACCCAGGAATGGGTTTTGTGGAAAACATTTAGTATTGAAGTGACTGTTGGATATTAAGTCACCCTCTAGTGGGCAGTTTCAGTATGTGTTCACACTCACGAGAGACTCTTATTACTCATAAATTTAGGATGCTTAGCATAGATGCAGCACATTGATGAGGATTACAGGAGTTAGCTTGAAGCCCCTTACAAAGGGCACAAAAGTACCCACAGTCTTTATTATAGTAATAGTTTAAAAATTCAAGCTGGCGTCTAAATTCTGTTGTTTTAGCTTTTAATACTCAAAACGGTAATTTAAAATACTGAGAAATGTTGTTACTCATACCGTAGGAAAAGGTTTTCTGAATTCTACCTATATGATTATTAAACACAATTTACTGAAATACGTGCTTTATGTTGGGTATGACAAATGACATGACTTTTAGAGGAAGATCTCATTATCTCATATATAATCACTTCTTAACATGTTCATTTATTCTAGTGTATGAATATATGGTGTAACTGAATTGTAATCATGTTAGAAACATGTCTTCAGTGATTACACTAAAACATTTTATCATAGGCTAGTTTCTATTTTTCTAAGAAGTGTGTTCTTTACCACCTTTTTGTTGCATAGGCTGAAGAAAATCTTGGTATGGTGATGATCTTTACTCTAGTGACAGCTGTGCAAGAAAAATTAAATGAAATAGTAGATCAGATAAAAACTAGAAGAGAGGAAGAAAAGAAACAAAAAGAAAGAGAAGCAGAAGAAGCAGAAAAGGTACATTTATTCTCTAAATCTGTTATATATGGTTAATTACTGTAGGTTTTTCTACATTGGAAATTTTGATTTGTTTTGAAATTACAAAAACAAACATTTTGTAAATTTTTTGAAGAGTTTAGAAGTCTCATCTGGTTGGTGGAATAACATGAGTAATGAATTCTAGTCAGTTAGATAAGTAAAGCTCATACCAGTAAAACCAAGAAATGTAAATATTTTACTTATCATATAGAGTTTAGAATGATAAAGTCGCTGTCACAATGATCTGAGAACCTCAAATTCTGAAACGAAGTTAACTATGATTTATTCTTATAAATTTATATGTATTCAACACATATTAAAACTGACAGCATTCTTCTTAATGGTAAATGTCAGTGGTAAATATAGTAACTACATTGTATATTATTTTTGTTTTTTGTAATAAGAATAAAAAAGAAATGGGTTTTTCCAGAGCAAGTTGCCAAAACCAATGAAAGTAGCCAGGACAGGCAGAAATCAAATTAAATGTTTCAAAATTTCAAACATTAATTTTTCTTATAAATTGTTTCTCTTCTAAGTTGTACTTATTTAACTAGAAGATATTGTTAGGCTTCATTTGTGAAACTGTCATGTCAGTCTGGTGAGTTATGTCATTTTTATTTCCTAAGCAACTATTCCATGGCACTCCTGTTACAATAGAGAATTTCTTAAGTTGGAAGGCCAAGTTTGATGCAGAACTTTTGGAAATTAAAAAGAAACGGATGAAAGAAGAAGAGCAAGCAGGAAAAAATAAATTAAGTGGTATGATACTCCCTTACCCCGTATTTTTTTCTGTTACCCTCAAATATTTTGGTATCCTTTCTTGTGCAGCAAGAGGATTATTTGAACAGATTTTTATAAGACAATAATATTCGTAGGCATCTAGGACAAAAAGAAAATAACATGATGTTATTTTTTTAAAGTATAGTTTATAATTAATTTTTCCTCCAGTACTGAGGATTTATTCCAGTGACCTTCTATCACTGAGCCATGTCCCCGGCCCTTTTTCATTTTTCATTTTGACATGGGGTCTCACTAAGATGACAAGGCCTGTCTTGATTGTGGTCCTTCTGCCTCAGTCTCTCAAGTAATTGGGATTACAGGCATGTTTCACTGTGCCTGGCTGTGAGGAATTTTTATGTCTGATTTCTGGTACAAATATTACAAATAATAGATCTTGAAATACAGGAATATTTAAGGTAATAAACTTTATATAGAGGCAATCTCATTTTTCTAGGACTCTAGATAAACTAGATTTATCACTTGTTCCATTTTAATGTGAATATATTTCATATACCGCTAGCTACTAAATGAATTAATTCATTGAAATTTATCAGAAGATGGATTTTCAGACTTGTTTTCCTTAATTGTTACATTATTTTTTCAATGTTCGTAGGGAAAGTGAATGAATACTATGCCATTTTAGTTAAATATACTTGTGTCTTTTAGGGAAACAGCTATTTGAAACAGATCATAATCTTGACACATCTGATATCCAGTTCTTGGAGGATGGTAAGATAATATTAGAATTCCATATATGTATAATGTTGTCTTTAATTTTAAACTATAAAGATCAGAGTGATAATTCAATGTAAATTTTTCCTCCCAAGACTGATGAAAAATTCATTTTGAAGCAAAAATTCTAACATTTGATCAGTTAATACATTTGAACTGAATATTTTAATCCTATAATAATATACTATTTAAAAGTCTTATGATAATTTAAGCAATCTCAAGATAGGGATAGACAATTATGGGGGACAAGAAAACAGGCCCATTGTGACTCAGATGACCTGTTTCCCCCAAATTTCTCGTATTACAACTAACTTGCATAGTTTCTCATGGAGCTTGTCACCTTTGCTTTCTTTATCCTCCTTTGTCTCCTACCCCTTACCTCTTTTGATTTTCCATCTATCCATTATCCATCCATACACTATTTATTGTATAACTTGGACACTGAGATTATAGCAGAGAATAGTATAAAGCAATTTCCTGTCCTCATGGCTTATGGCCTACTTATATATTTTTTTTTAAATATTTTTTTAGTTGTAGATGGACATAATACCTTTATTTTATTTACTTATTTTCATTTGGTGCTGAGGATAGAACTCAGTGCCTCATACTTACAAGGCAAATGCTCTGCCACTGAACTAGAATCCCAATCCTGGCCTACGTATATTTTTATACTGGACTCTACACTCAGTCGCACCTCTAACATGACCCTAGATTTCTGTACTTTGTGAAATTTCTGCAAGCTCCATCTTGCTAGGTGGGGATCTTCTAGCTTTTGGCCTTTCAAACTGCTTCTGCTTTCTCTGATATAGAAGGTTAGAATTATAAAGGTGTTATGTTTATAGAGGTTAAAAAGCAACCTTGAAGGGGCCCACTGCTAATCATTCCTTTTAACCTTGTTGGTACTCACTTTTTTTTTTTTTTTTTTTTAATGTATCTTATTACCTTCTCTGTAGCAGATTTTTAATTGTCTAATTTTTGTAGTCTGGGAAAAAAATAAGTAAAAACCTAGCAAGCCTGTTCCTTTCTCTCTATTTTTTTTTTTTTTTTTGAGAAGTACTAACTCCAAAGCTTCATCTCATTCTCTCAGAACAAGTTTTAGTGTCACTCATCCTTCATTCCTTTCCTTTTATGATGGATCAAATTCCTCTTCATATCCAGTAAGTTACCAAAACATACCTATTGCTTTTGCCTCTGAAATGTCTTCTCATCACTTTCCTTCCCTTACTTGAAGGTTTTATCATTTTCACTTGGACTTTTGTAGTAGTTTCTGAAACTGTATCCCCAAATCTGTTCCTCTTTCTAATGTCTTTATCTGTTTTATTGTTGCTGCCTCTGAGATGGAATTTCTAAAACCTATAGTTAATCATAAACCTCTCTTTTGAAATTCTTTCATGGTTTCCATTAGTTTGAAAAAAAGGTTGACTTATGCTGTCCTCTGTCTGACTCTTATCATGTTTTATCTGTTGGTATTTTTCCTAAAAAATCTTGCCTTCCAGTTCGACATATTCTTGCCTTGTATACATTTCTACCAAGAATTACTTTCACCTGATCTTTTCTTCTTGGTCCATTCATATATATCACAAAGATATTTTAGACTTCATCTGCTCTGTGAAACCCTACAGAGACAGTTATTCTTTGACTAGGGCTTAGCATTTTATATTTTTCTTTCTGATCTACTCATAGGTATGAAACAACACTTGTTCTCTTTATATTCTCATTACAATGAATGTCAGTACGTGAATCTGAGAGGGAAGGAAGGTATTACAATGTGTGGGGATTCAATAGAGCTATACTATCCTCTATTTATCTACTTCAGACAAAGTGAAGAGTGATATGTTTAATGGGGAACGTGGCTATTGCTTACTGTAGGACTCAGAGAGGTGGAATCTTGAGAAGTGATACTATTGGGTACAAGGAAAACTGGTGGAGAGAAAAGGTCAAGTTCCATCTATCAATTAATTAGCAAGTATAAGAGAGATTCCTGGTACAAGTCTCATTGATAGTTAACTTACTATAGCCAGGGTAACATATCTTCAGTATATAACATGCCATATTATAAATATGCATTCTATGATAATCCCTTAACAACAATAACAACAAGAGATTTTTGAACTGTGACCTGGAGGAATGAAATTGCTTTTAAAGTGTTAAAGAGTCTCTACTGACAAAGAAAGATGTGATTTGCACTAGTAGTTTGGAATTTCGTAAGTGACACCTCCTATATACACTGAGAAGTTTCTGTGTGGTACTCCAGTGAGTTCTATGTTTGATTTTTTGAGTATAAAGCTGAGAGGGAATTTTGTTTTGCTTTTTGCAGCTGGAAACAATGTGGAGGTAGATGAGTCTTTGTTCCAGGAAATGGATGACTTGGAGCTGGAGGATGATGAAGATGATCCAGACTACAATCCTGCTGACCCAGGGAGTGACTCAGCAGACTAATGGACTGTCCCCATCTGCAGAGAAGTTGACTGCCACAGCATCTGTGGCTATGCTGAGAGGGTTTTGATTTTCCTTTCTTTTTTTCTAAGAAAAAAAAATAATTTTCAGGAGAATATTCTTCTGATCACTTTCATCACTGACTTAATAAACTGATCTTAAAGTTTCAAATATAGAATGTTCATGTTTTCTAATTGATGAGTAGAAGATTACATATTTAAAGGTATTTAGTGTTGAAGAGAGATCCTTCCAATAACACCAAGACTTGAGGGTAGGCTGTGGCGTGTGAGGCTTTATACATGAAGAATCAGAATAACTCAGAATTTCTCTGCTTGTGATCATTGTTTCTTTGGTTTCTACGTGTTATCATTTGTATTAGAAGGCTGAGGCAAATACAGAATTAATCCTAGATCCTTCTGACACAATAAATTTAAGTCTTAATAAACCAGAACCCATATTATAGGCAGGAAAAAGATGGATTTCATTATAATAGTAGTATTGGAGTCAGATTTTGTGGTATTTTTAAGAGATGTTTATTCTTAGGTCACTTCTCAGGTAAGACTTTGTAAGTCCCAGTCTGCATTTTTAAACAGTGCAATTGCATACCAGTTCTACAGGTGATTCTGATGCATACTCCTGATTGAACTACCGTCTTGCAATTGTGACATCTGTATGTTTTAGTGTTTCCCTGCTGCTTTCTAATTAGCCAGTCTGAAGTGGTCTGAATTATAAGAGTTATATACTGTGTGCAAGGGGAACACACATCAATCTCCATATATGTGTAAGACTGTCTTTGTATTAATTTGAAATGATTGACGTAGGGGTACCTTATGGGAGAGCCAGGCTTCATGTGAGTTTTCCAGTCTTTGAAGCCATGGAGGATTAATCCAAATCCAGTGGGAAATCATTTGTGCTATTGTAAAGAGCTGCCTTTTTTCAAAAAAGACCCATGCCACATACCTGCAAACAAAACTATATCAGTTCCACATTGACTTTTGGACTTAAAAGCCAAATTATCATTGGGTAATTTATTACTTTTTTAAGGAAACTTCTAGTCAGTCTTGATGCCAGAGCAATAGAACAGAATAGCAGGGGAGATCCAAAAATTGTTACATGAGATTTTGTTTTTCCTAAAAGCTCCTGATAAAAGCTGTTTAAAAGATACATAAGAACGTGGAAGAAGCAGACTAACTGAGGCTAAAACAGCAGTGAGGAGCCATGTGATACTGTGTTCAGTGAAGACTTGACCTCGCAGTATCAAGAATGATTCCCGGGCCTTGGGATGTAGCTCAATGGTAAAGTGCTTACCTAGTACGTGTAAGGTTCTGAATTCAATCCCTAGTACTGCCAAAAAATAAAAAAGATTTCTCTCTCCCCTTCATGTTGTTTTTAAGCATCAGTTTTATACATTTCCTCTAGGCTTTCCACTTTTGTCATTTCAGACTATAGGCAAAACCTGTGATAAAATAAATATAACCTGGTTAGTTCTAATATCATTTCCAAGTCTTTTCATGTAGGAATTCAGTTTGCTCTCGGCATTATTTTGGGAATTAAATCAAGATTCAGCTTCTCAAACCAGAGCACACAGATTCCCAGGATGAGCAATGGCATGACTAATGGTATATGAAGCAATAATTAGCATGTCTTGGATTATCTTTTTTTTTTCTTCTTGGATTTGAGCAAATCTTTGTTTAGCTTTTCTATTTGAGCCAAGTTAAATTTTACTAGGTTAAAAATAAAAACTCTATTCATTACAGTGTACTCTAGTAATGCCTGTCATGGAGCAAACAGCTAGTATTGTTGAATGAATGAATTATAGAATAGAATGCAGTGATGTACTTCAAAAGACACAACATGAGACTTCAAAGAAATTTCTTTTTTGCCATCTACATCTTTGGACAGTAGTAGATTTCACATTACTTGATGTACTTTTGCCAGTAGGGCTCTCCTAGGTAAAAGGCTGAACAGGTTGTGATCTAAGGCAGCACATTAAATGGTTACGGGACATTGCCTGCTTGTGATAGAATCAAGGGGAGTGATCAGTCACATCTCAATGGAAAGAATGAGTTTAATGATGGTATTGTCACAAACTCAAGATACATGTGCCAAGAAGGAAAGAGATGCATTGTTGGATTCCAGACAAAGAAAATTATTGTGGGTTCTCAGTATTTGTGTGCTTGCACTTTGTTAGGTGTGTTGAAGTACAAATGAAAAGCAGGGGAACTGCCTCAAAATATGTGTTTGTCTTTTGAAGAATACATATGTCAGATAGTAAAAGTAGGAGATATTATGTGATTTTGTGTCAAAATGAATCACACTCTTTAATAATTTTAGGGAGTGATCTTAGAGACCATTGAATGGTAGGTAAACTATTTCAGAAGAAAGTATTAATTTATGTAACTGTAAATGTGAATGACACCAATTAGCTGTTTTAGGAACTGTGTCAGAGTGCCATTAAAAAATGCTGCCAAAATGGTAATTGTTAGGTTTTCAGGTTTCATTTTAAGTGGATTCATGTGACCTTTTGGTCAAGTTACTTATGTCAGAAGGTGGCTGACATTCTAATTGTTGGTCAAACTCATCAAAAGACTTATACAAATGGCCTATGATGATTTAAATCTTACATCTAAACTTATTTTGCATTATTCTGTGTATGTGACTTACCCTCAACCCAGTTTACATTTTTTGGTCCAACTTTTAAAAATTTCATTTTCAGAAGCACTTTGGAAAGCAAGAAAGATACACACAAATTTACTTTGTTGTTGCTGATTGGGAATGTTCACTTTGAAAGATCTGTTAACTAAGCTGACTTATTGAGCCATGAGCCAGTAAGGTGAGCAGCTGATTCAGTTAACACTTGAGTGCTACTGCGTGCCAATTGTCCTTTGTGGTAATGTGAATGTCCTTTCCCTCCTTACTGTGAAAGGAAATAAAATAATGCAGTTTGGCCCCGTGTTTTCATCTGACCAGCACTTTATCCACTTGTAGCCATACCAAATTGTAGGTTAGGTTTTGTTATAACCACTTTCAAAGACACTCCCCAATATGCCACAAGTGAGCACACCAACACAAATGGTGTTGTTTGCAGTCCTGAACCACCAAGTTAAGTGGCATTTCATTGTTTCTCTTAATTCTGTGATGCAGCTAACTATTTTAGGCATACTAAGCCAAATGAGAAGAGAGCACTGGGTGGAAGAGGAGATAGGAAGAGTAAGAGAGACACACTGATTCATACTCTTGGAAAGTATAGTCTCTGAATGAGGCTAATGAGAAAAAGGGTTGTTTTCAAAGAACTAAAAGAATTGTTTCCCATAGTTAACCAGATCTTTTCATTTCCTTTTACATTTAATTAATGTTTTTAAATAATTTTTGCATTTTCCTGCCTGTTGGCTTTTTCTGTTAGGCATTTGCTCATCCTAAACATACTCAAGAGTTTCTTCTTCTAGTTCCACCTCATCTCTACATTTGCAACAATTTTTCTTTGAAAGAACACTCTGCTAGTTTTTCTGACTTTCTTTACTTGCACAGAGGTGAAGAGTATTTACTTTTGGAAATTCTTTACTGTTGAAACTTTTTTATCTGAACAATGTACCATGGGATTCGTTGACTGAAAATAAGTCAGAAACAAAATATATTTAGTTCCCCCACCATTTTTAAAGGTATTTAGTCCCCCAAAAGCAGGGGGGCAGGGGTGGGGCATAAACTATCTCATGATGCATGTATATGCCAGTACTAAAATAAATTTTTATAGCAACAACAAAATCAGTGATTAGAAAATGAGAAACAATAGCTTTGATGAAGTTTGCATTTTAAGCAAATCATATTTGCCACTATTCTCTTTCCTTGCTATTATTAGCTAATTTTATGGGAGATAAAGATAAGTTTGAGATAGGAAGTCTGCACATTTGTTTATTATGTGGGAAGGTTGGTGTTTTTCTGTTTATCTTCATTGGAAATCAATTGATAATGAACTTGAGCCAGTGCTGAGGGGCTTTAGCGCAAGAGAAAACAAGAAATAAGAGGGAGGATTTAATATTTAAAAATTAATATGTTAGTTCACCAGTTATGTTGGCACATTTGTTAGTATGAAAATGTATGGTACAGTTGTTTAGAATGGTGAGGATTGAAATAGTCATGCACAAGTAGTGTGAACTTGAAGAAAATTCACTGAACCTGTCTGATTCTTGTCTCATCTGTAAGGTGGGGATGATAAATATTATTTAATGATTCATTTTTAGAAAGAGAAAATTGTTGCCTTACTGGTCAGTTACAGTAAAGCTTTTTACTGGGCTTTGCCTATAAATGTTTCCTGATGCATCTTATTCCACAAGCCCTACACAATTGAATTGAAATGCTGTATTCTCCACCTTCCTTTGTCATGATATCATCAAAACATCTAAATCCAGAAAAAGTCAAAAGTTTATTTAGCAGTGTGCATCTCCTATAGTTTGCACAAATGTTGCTCTGCATTCCCACCTGTGGCAGCCAACCTGCCTCAAGTTAGAATAATTCTGAAGAGTAGAATAGGGAACTCTTTATCTCCCTATTTAATCAACTGTGGCCTCTACTGCAACTGCATTTCAGTTCAGCTTCTCCCTTCCTAGGTCATGCTTGCTCCACTCCCACAAAGATATGGTTCCTTGGAGTTCTTCCCAGCCTATATACAAATCCACCTCTGTGGAGAGCCATTCTCACACATGACTGGGCGACTCCTGGTTTGGGTCTGAGGCGTTCTGGCTGTGTCGGAGCTTTCCCGGCCCTCTCCTGATGAGAGAACCAGTCCATGTGCGGGTGTGACTGACCACTGACCCCGGGGGCCAATCAGTGACCCTGAGCATGGAGTGCGGCCCCCCTCAACCTTCATTGGGTGGAATTCTCCCCTGAATTTTTTGTTCCCCAATAAAAGGCTACTCCCTGGTGTGCTCCCCCCACCCTCTCTCCTGCTAGCCCTGAGTAATCCTTGCTGCCCTAAGGGTGGTTCGAGGTGGGAGCCAGAGAGGGGAGCCGTCTCGGACCTGGTCATAGAAAAAGGTAACTGAGTCTGTGTGTTTTATTTCAATCTCTGCTAGCTAACTTTTATGCCAAGAACCTCATTAATGAAACCAATGCGCTGGCCGCATGGTGGACGTCTCTTCCCTGGGAGAACTCAAACTAAGGCATCTTATACAATAATTTAAATTAAAAAATCATGGTGACTCAATGGCAAATGGTAGTAGATCAGACCTGGCTGAGAGCAAATTTGGTCAGGAGGGTCTTGAGCTAGTGCCTAAGCTAATTCCCACTGACCCCAGGTTGTGCTTAGAAGAGTGGTTCTGGGTGGGCAGTGGAAATATGTGGGAGCATTTTTTAGTGTTTGGATACACCAAAGTGAGTAGGAGCCAGTGATACTAGACATTTTCTGATATGCATAGTCCCACAAGACAAAAAGCTGTTCCAAATGCTACACAAATTTCTAATATTTCTCTAGACATTCATGACTGTGGAAAAACATGTATAAAATTGAGTTCAGAACTTCATTCCATTTTACATATAAACTCAAAGTTTGTTTTGTAAACTTTTAATATCCATTCAGTGTTTTAAGAATATAATTCCATACAAATTGAGGAAAGATTACATTGTTGTGTTCAGAAATTAATCAAGAGCTTATTAACATTTAACAAAATAGCATTATTGATTCCAAGGCTTTATATGATACATGAATTGCCAAGACACTGTATATATTTTATACATTTGTAGTTCTTGAATTATAGTGATTCTTCTTATAGGTATAATAATTTGTAATTTATTATATTATAGTTAGTAGTACTTGCATATTTCACATATAACTATATGTAAATCTATTTTATTACACTCATTTTTCAGCTTTTTAGTTATGGTATTGAGTTTTTTCCAAATTGCATGTATATATTTAGGTCATGCTATCTGTGGATTTTATCTCAGGAGAGTAAAGGGATTAGAGCTTTTTGTTGTTGTTGTTGTTGTTGTTGTTGTTTTTAATTTTATTTTTTATTGGTTGTTCAAAACATTACAAAGCTCTTGACATATCTTATTTCATACATTAGATTCAAGTGGGTTATGAACTCCCATTTTTACCCCAAATACAGATTGCAGAATCACATCGGTTACACATCCACATTTTTACATAATGCCATATTAATAACTGTTGTATTCTGCTACCTTTCCTATCCTCTACTATCCCCCCTCCCCTTCCCTCCCATCTTCTCTCTCTACCCCATCTACTGTAATTCATTTCTCTCCTTGTTTTTTTTTTTTCTCATTCCCCTCACAACCTCTTATATGTAATTTGGTTTAACAATGAGGGTCTCCTTCCATTTTCATGCAGTTTCCCTTTTTCTCTCCCTTTCCCTCCCACCTCATGTCTCTGTTTTAAAAGTGTAAATGAAATGACAATAAAATACTTTAGACTCACTAAAATGATTACAATTAAAAGAAACAATCTCAATATGGTGGGAGTGTGGTGCAATTGAAACTCACAAATGATGCTGGAGGAGTAAAAAGGTATAATCATTTTGAAAAACGGGAGTTTCTGATAAATAAACAATTCATTTTCTAAAGACTTGCTGATTTTGTTTTTCGGTATTTATGCGAGAGACTTAACATCTATCCAAAAACAAAATCTTGTTCAAGACTATTCATAGCAATTTTATTCATGAAAATCCTGAACTAGAAACAACCTAAGCCATCAATGGGTAAATGAACAATTTATGTGATTTTTATACAAAATTCTACTCAGCAATTACAAAAGAACACATCCTGGTATATATTAGAAAACATGAATCTGAATTTTTTTTTTTAGCAAAAGATGATTGATATCCTTTATATGAGTTTTCAGGAAGCAAAACCCATGTTTAAAAAAAAGTGAAATAATGCTTGTCTCACATATGGAAACTGACTGATTTGAGTTGATGGAAATGTATATATTTTATAAAATCCATAATCCATGTGTTAATATATGTATTTTGTAGTATGTCTATTATACTTCCATTAAAACAGAGTATTGTGGGGAAAATAAAATGGGGAAATACAAGATATAAGGCATAACAGGGTGGGAATCATTGTTCTAGGACATAAAGAATTTCCACCAAGCTCCTGTGAAAGGATGAAGAAGGGCCTGGGGTAGGGTAAGGAAGTGACTCAGTGAAGACTTTTGAGACCTCAAACAAGGCAAGGTCAACTGTTCCCAATTGTAGTTGCCAATTTCACATAAGAGATACATTGCTGGATGCATAGGTGGAAGAAGACACATTTATGAAGGTCAGCAAAGATCAAGGAGACAGAACACAAAATGTGGACACTAAGCTTCCATGTCCTGTGCCATTTATGGAAAGAGAAATAGAAAGGGAAGATTTATTGACAGGAGAACCACCCTGTCAGGGTGTTTAAATTGCCTGGATATTTACTGGAAGTCACTGTTTAACACTGATGGTGTTTTGTGAGATTCAGTCTGTAGGTTGAATCTATTTTTTTAAATGATGATAATAAGGGAGAATTAAGAATAAAATGACTGGGTAGAAAATAACATCTCCTACCCCTACCCCATTGCGCAGTTATAGAGCTACAATCCTTACCAAGTTGTAGGAGATTGAGAGAATAATTAAAGTCCTGGACTTAAATTTGTATCAGTGCTGGAAGGTGTCTCCTCCGGAGCAAATCACTCAGCTAGTGAGTGAGCAGAGCACAGCACTGTTGAAGAGTCCCATGAACATGGAAATCTTGTAGGTCCTACAGTGAGTTACACTTCAACAATGTTCATTATTTATCAAAGACAGGAACTGTCTTGAACTGTGTTGAAGTAAATGCAATTAATTTTATTTTTGATATTGTTTATGATGAAAAAAAAGCACATCTTCAGTTTCTCTGACATGGTTTTGACTGAGAGATAATGAGACTAATGTGACTTTCACTTTCAATTATCATATGAAGCCAATATATTATCATTAAATAGGAAATATTTTTGTACTTTTTTTCTGAGCATAAAATGTACTTATAGTAACTGTACTGTGAATATATAATTAATGGTAAATTTAAATGCCTCTTTTGACCATATAAAAGACACTATTGCTCTCTTCAGCTAAATAGACTCAATTCTCTTGAGAGGGCAGTGTTCATGAGTGCCACTTACTGGTTGATATATTTATGGTGCTCTCACTGCCAGTATTATTATCTGTTGCTGGCTCCTGGGAGCAAAGGGACACAAAAATAAAAAAACAAAAAAGGAATACTTTGCCCTCCCCATACTAGATTCTTCTTTGAGTTTTGTTTCCCCTCCACAATCTTCCTGCCTTTGCTTACTTTTCTGTATCTTCAGCTACTTGTATTTTTGTTATTTGCCTAGAATTTATAGATGTTTGGCAGATGGTCTCAAAGGGGGTTAAGTTGTCATAATGGTATGGGAAATTGAATGATACGGTTTTGGTTGTAGGACTGTATGAATCTTTGAATAACCACACTGAGCTTTAACCTGCTGTAAGCTGGATTTATTTGAGACAAAATCCTGGTTTCTGAGGTCGGTTTCCCTTCTATATGGGTACATTTTTTTCACCCACAACTGGCACCTATAATTTTCCCTTGGAACCTGTGTTTTCTTGAATTCCCTACTTTCCCAGAATTCCTGATTTTTAAAGGTTACAGTTGTATTGAATTTAAAATTCATCTTCTTCCCCATTTATCCAAGATTCTAGAGGTGAGGGATTCCTTATTTTATCCATCAACTCCATTGACAGGAGAGAAATAGATAGACCCTTGACCTCACCTTCTTTTAATTTTTTTTTTTTTACTTGTCTGTGGACCTTTAATCTTTTTAAATTAATTTATATGTGGTGCTAAAACCAGTGACTCACACATGCTAGGTATGTGCTGTTCCACTGAGCTATATACAACCCCAGCCCAGACCCTTGACCTTATTAAAGAGTGACCTGAGAAGTTGAGACTTTCCCAGATAAATGTAAACCAGTGCGCTTATTTTTTATGATAAAATAAAGTATATATAAATGAAAATTCATATCCCTTTTCTAGATCTTTTTAAGGGTTCTGTGTTTTTCAGGTTCTATAGAGATGTTTGGCTTAAGAAACATTATCTACCCAATTTCCTAAACAGGTACAGGGAAGATTTTCTTTAATCCTTGGTATGACATCCATCAAATTCAGTCTGTAGGGGGCATACTTGATCCTTTCATTCTCAAGATTCTCAGGGATAGGAGACTTCTGCCCATTTCTGAGGAGGGAACATTAGAATAAACATCTAAAATCTAATCAGTCCTTATTGTCAGTGGTTTTCCAAGGGCCCAATGCTTTATTCTCTTTATTTCTTCCTCTGGGAATTTTGTGTCTGGCCACAACATTGATTATTCCCTAGTTTTAAACTTTTGCTAATTATGAAATAATGTTTTGTCCATTTAGTTACTACAAGATTTTTTCTGCTCTTTGAAATTTTTTTCTTGTTTATTTTATAAATCTCATAAATGTATGATAAAAATCAGAAAAATGTACAAATCCTATGTACACTGTCACACAAATATTCCACAAATGGTCAGTACTCAGATCAAGAGAAAAAAATAATCCTAACATCCCAGAAGTGCTCTCATTTACCTGTTAAGTTACTATATTATATAAGGTGAACACCCACCTTCTAAAACCATCATTAGTTGCACCTGTTTTTGAATCATATAAGAAAACATGCAATAAGTGTCTGGCTTTTTTCCACTGAATATTATATTTCTAGACTTGTGTATATTTTTCAGAGAGTTGTAATTCATGCTTCTTTATAGATAATTTGTTTCATAATGTGAAATGCCACAATTTATTTATTGAATGTACATGGATATACTTGTGCTATGGTTTGGGTAAGTGTCCTCCAAAAGACCCCTGTGTTGAAAGCTCCATCCCTACCCCCTAGTGCTCTTGGGAAGCAGAGCAACCTGTAGGGTCTAGATGGAAGAAGTTAGGTCATCAGGGCCATTTCTTTGGGGAATATTAGGGCCCTGGACTTTTCTTCTTTCTCTCTTTTTTCTTCCCAGATGCCTTGAAGGGAGCAGCTTTACTCCACTACACACTGCCCATCATAAAATAATGTTTCACTACAGCCCATAAACCACTGAGTCAATTGACTGTGTCTGAAACCTCTGAAACAATGATCCAAAATGGACTTTTCCTTTCTTATGAATTTATTATCTCAAGTATTTTGTTATAATAATAGAAGGACAAGTAACACAGGTTGTTTCCATTTGATGACTTTGTATGGTGCTACCCTTAAAGCCTTATAAATATTAAATATTCAACTGTTAAATTTCTGTGATGTAATTTTATTCAGTGATACATTATGGATAGAACTTTTGTTGTGGTGGCAGTGGTGTTTCAGTACTAGGGAATAACCACAGGGGAGTTCTACTACTGAACTATATTCCCAAGCTCCCTTTCCTTTTCTAAAACTTTTGAGACAGGATCTCTGTATGGAGCTGAGGCTGGCTAGAACTTGCTATCCTCTTGCCTCAGCTTCCTGAGTCCTGAGGTTACAGGTGCATGCCATCCTGACCAGTCAGAAAAAAACTAGTGCAAACTATGATCTGTAAAAATATTAAAAGGAAGTACCTGTTTATGTAGGATTTCTCCATTTATTCTATATCACATTTGAATATCCACATTGATTTTGAAACCAAAGAATTAAAATTTAAGTACAAGAATAAAATGATTTTTAATCTTTAATTGATCCTGAGTTTAATTGTGGGTAAAGGAAAATACACAATACAGAATCGTCTCTCAAGATATTTGCAAGTCATGTTTTATGCATTCTGTTTTGCCATTTTCATGCAGGGTACCAAAGCTGCAAAAGCAATTTAATTTCTGAATTGCAATTTTATTTATTAAAGTAAAACTATTTTTTTTTAATTTTAAAGAATTCATGGCAACTAATCTAAGCAGAGTTTATTTACTTTGTTAATTAAGTTTTATAATTAGTAATTAAATAGGCATAAATTATTATGTAGGTTAAGGTATAGCCTCTGATAAGAGTTTATATGATTCTTTTATAGTTTGATTAGAATTCTACTCCTCATTTATATCCCAGATGAACTTCAGGGGAACGTCTTTCATTTCCCTTTGGAATATCTGGTCAAATCTTTCATTCTGCTCCACAGTAAAATGATGTTTCCAATCTCCAGTGGTACCTAATGGGATAAGAACATGAATGGGACCTGGTGAATAAAGAACACTTCATTCAAAAACACTTTTAAAGACTGCCTCAACCATTTGAACCCATGTGTCCCATTGTCCCAGATGTGGAACACCTGTCAAATTTAAGTGGAGCAACCAATATACCTCTTGTGGTAACTTTGTAATAATATGTGAATATTATTATGTTCACAGCCTATAAAATTGTAAATTAATGAATTAATCTGTTTTCAACTAAGCTAAACATTTGTTCATGCCCACAGGATTGGAGACCTCATCTTTTCTTACACAAGAATGATTGAATAAAGAATCTAGGAACAAAATAATGCAGTAAATAGATTTAAAGTTCACTTCACCATATGTTAGCCTTTCCCCCTATGTGATCCTTAAGAGGAAAAAACTATACAGGATAAGACTATATTAGAATTTAACAAGTATGTTTTAGTATATCTACTCTTGTATATATACTAAGTGAACCTCACACTAAGTGAACCACATTTATCAACTGTAATATAATTCTTACTAAAACCCTCCAAGATAAGTCTTTCTTCCTTTTTAAATTTGAAAAAAAATGAGTCTCAAATATTTTCAACTAACTAAATCAAATTCATATAAAGCACCAGAGCTTTCCTGTCTGCATCTATATTTTATACAAGATTAAACCATCATTATGCCATTCTTTTTTGGGGGGAGGGAGGGGGTGACTGGAGATTGAAACTCAGGGGTACTCGACCACTGAGCCACTCCCCAGCCCTATTTTGTACTTTATTTAGAGCCAGGGTCTCATTGAGTTGCTTAGCACCTTGTTTTTGCTGAGGCTGGCTTTGAACTTGCATTCTTCCTGCCTCAGACTCCTGAGCTGCAGGGATTACATTATGCCATTCTTCTTAAGTGAAAAATAACTTGGCATTTTCAGCTATCAGGTTCACTTGTATAGACATTATTATTGGCCTTTGGAAAAGATAACAAGCTCTTAGGGATATGAGAATTGCTTTTTATCTGCTGTAGCTGAGGAATGAAAAGGGAGAATTGATAATAAATGTCACCAAAAAAATAAGAATTTTAAAATATATCAATTTCTAGGGCAATGTCCATAAGATGTTTATATAATTGTTCATAAATTAATATCCATCATCCTATTGGTAAATTATGAGCCAATTATGATATAAAATGTGAATAAAGTAGAAGTGAGTGTTTAGAATGTTTATACACTAAATGATTAAATTAAAAATTAACAATTTGAAGCCAGTTGTGGTGGTGTATGCTTGTAATCCCAGCAGCTCAGGAGGCTGAGGCAGGAGGTTGTTGAGTTCAAATCCAGCCTCAGCAATGTGAGGCTCTAAGCATCTCAGTGAGATTCTGTCTCTAAACAAAATATAAAATAGCAGCTGGGAATGTGGCTTAGTGTTTGAATGCCCCTGAGTTCAATCCTTGGTAATGATAATAATAATAATTTGAATTTAAAGGGTATCAGTTACAAGGGAAATAATATTCTTGACAACTACTTCAGGCATGTAATAAGAACACAGTGAAAATGAATTCAATGACTTTTTGAAGTAACTGAATTCTTAGCATATAACACTAATAAGATATCATTCTTTGTGATGATGCAATCTGACACATGGGAACATAGTAATCCAAGCCTCCTCCTAGCAGAGCAAAATACACATTAAGTTTACTTCCTAGATTATTCCAGAAGAAAAAAGGGAAAACAAGGATTAGTGTTCCTTTCTTTTAATATACCTAAACAGGCTCATGTGGCTTAGAAATAAGGCAATATTAATTAAGCAAGTTAATGTGTCAGATTATGTACTAAAACAGTTAGGTTTCTTGAAAAACTCTTCAGACCTCCTCTCAATTAGATGCTTAATTTCTCTAGGTTCCAAATGTCACTGTTACTTGGAGAGACATATTGGAAGCACTGATTATTTCTCCTAGGTACCAAGGACTTGAATGACAGCTTACTTCTTGCTACTATAAACTACTGAATAGTACCTTTGCGCAGAAAATTTCCTTTATCGTTTCTCACTCCAATTTCATATTTTGTAATATCATGATAATTTGCTTTTGGATTAGTCTTCATGTTCTGAAATGTAGCCTGTTTCACAACAGTATCCACAACTTCTTCACTAAGTTCTTTCTCAAGAAATCTACATATTTTCAGCACTGCACTTCTGAGGTCCTGAAAGAGTCATGAGTATGCATGAGTTACTGCTAAACACACAACATTTTCATATTCTAGTAAAATTGATTCCTGGAATGCAAAGAAGTGTCATCATACGAACCATGCAGTTTGTTATGAGAAGAGAATGGGGAAACAAACTGATATGATTATCTCAATTGATGCACAAAAAACATTTAACAAAACCCAACATCTTTGAGCATGGGAAGAAGATTACCTCTACATAGGTAAGAAGGGTGGGAGGGAAAGGGAGTGAAAAAGGGAATTGCATGGATGGTGGAAGGAGACCCTCATTGTTATACAAAAAACATGTATGAAGATGTGAGAAAGAAAAAAAAAGAATAAAGTTACCCTAGAATAGGTAGAGAGAAGTGATGGGAGGGGAGTGGAGGGGCTGGAGAGATAGGAAGGATAGTAGAATGAAACAGACATTATTATTACTGTGTGTATACTATGTGACCTGTATACTCAGAAAAATGAGAAATTATATCCCATCTGATTCAAATGTATAATATGTCAAGTCATTGTACTGTCATGTGTAACTAATTAAAACAAAAAACAAATAAAAAAAATAAATGTTAAAAAAATACTCACTGATATTTACTCAGACAATAAAATTTTAGCTTAAAAGAAACCAGGCTGGGGATGTGGCTCAAGTGGTAGTGCACTCGCCTGGCATGCGTGCGGCCTGGGTTCGATCCTCAGCACCACATACAAACAAAGATGTTGTGTCCGCCAAAAACTAAAAAATAGATATTAAAATTCTCTCTCTCTTCTCTCTCTCTCTCTCTCTCTCTCTCTCTCTCTCTCTCTCTCAAAAAAAAATAAATAAATAATAATTAAAAAAAAAAAACCCAGATGGAAGGCCCGCTCGCTCATCTAGGCGTGGACAGAAGGCGGCACTGAACAGAGGTTTTGCTTGTGGGACACCAGACCTAGCTCTAGACACAGCACAAGGTTACCCCAGCATCCCCTACCTCACCAAACATTCTATGCAGTTAATAGACGGAATCCATCTTGGAAAACCTTACTCACCATCTTTCGGTGGGCGTGGCTACCAGCAGGGTTCTGTGGCTGATCAGGTACCTGGTTTCCAACTTGCCCACCCCCAGAGGTGATAACTCAAAAATTTTCCCAGAAGCTTTTGGGGGGCGTAGCTATCAACGCAGAACAGCAACTGTACAGGCACCTGGTTTCCAACTCAGAGACTAAGAGTAGGGAGGCTCCAGGTAGAAGCTCAAGCCCTCTCACGCTGGCTACCTCCACCACCCTGAACGCAGAGACTCAAGCTAGGAATAGACAATGCCACCTACTGAAAGAAAAGGAAACAGAGTTCTGAGACTTTTTTTCTTCTTTCTTTCTTTTTTTCTCTCTCTTCTCATCCAATCTCCTCTACCCTTCCCCCTCTGGTCCTCACAACCTCAACATATATGAATCCAAGAACTTTACATGAAATTAGACTTTAAGAACTGAATCACCAGAATAATATAATATAGAGGAATTGCATAGGTCTCACCTCACCCCCCCCTTTATTTTTTTTTCTTATTTTCTTTCTCTCTCTCTTTCTTTCTTTCCTTGTTATTTTTTTCTCTTTTTTTTTCTTCTTCACCCTATCCCACTTTCAATCTTCTTTTACTTTTTATACGTAGGGTAATTTTCTAAATATAGATAAGGAGTTGAAGGTATACAGTTTTCCATAAATTATCCCTGTCTATTCATTAGAGTTCTCCTCTAAAGTTGCTAAGTTAGAGTAATCCTATACCCTTAATCCTTTCCCCCTTAACATGATGTCTTATGCCTGACCCTCAGTTCTCTATATGCCACCAGATATGGTATGCCTTTTATGAAACTAATGACTGTATTCTAAACAATAATTGAAGCCAACATCTGTAGACATAGAGTCTAACTATAAATGTAGTAATAATGAAAACTTGCTCATAGATGATGTATTATTGATATTTGGAACTGTTAACATTGTTTTTCTCCACAAAAGAGAGATTTTTAGAACTATATAAGAGCAACATAAATATATAAGGGGAAAAATATTAACACAACAGTTACACAGAGCTGGAAGGAAATGTGAGTAATATGAAAAGACAAGGAAAGTAAGGACCACAAACAATGCCAGACAAGTAAACATTAGAAGAGGTAACATCTGCAGCAGAAGGAATGTCAGATAAAGATTTCAGAATATACATGGTCAGATGATCTGGAGTCTTAAGAAAGATATTAGACAGCAAATGCAGACAATGAAAGTTCACTTTGACAATGAATTACATAAACAAATTCAAGAAACAAAAGAACAACTGTACAGGGAGATAGAGGTTATACAAAAAACAAACAAACAACAGCAACAGCAACAAAAAACCAGAAATCCTGGAAATGAAGGAAATTATAAACCAAATTAAAAACTCAAATAAGAGAATCATCAGTAGAGTAGACCAATTAGAAGTCAGAACATCAGTCAAGGAAGACAAAATATATCATCTTAAAAAGAGCCTAAACAACTCAGAAAAACTGATAAGAAACCATGAGTAGAACATGCAAGAAATCTGAGATACCATAAAAAGACCAAACTTAACAGTTAATTGGGATAGAGGAAGGTATAGAGGTCCAAATCAAAAGAATGAGCAATCTGTTCAATGAAATAATTTAGAAAACTTTCCAGACATGAAGAATGAAATGGAAATCCAAATCCTAGAAGCCTACAGGACACCACCAAATGTAGGAAACCACAAGAGACCCATGCCAAGACACATTATAATGAAAATGTCTAACATACAGAACAAGGAGAGAATTTTAAAAGCTACAAGAGAAAGGAGGGAGATTACATTTAGGGGTAAACCAATTAGGTTAATGGCTGATTTTTCATCACAGATGCTGAAATCTAGAAGATCCTGAAACAACGTATTTCGAACGCTGAAAGATAATGGGTTCCAACCAAGAATCTTGTATCCAGCAAAACAAAGCTTCAGGTTTGACAATGAAATAAAAACCTTCCACGATAAACAAAAGTTAAAAGAATTTGAAGCTAGAAAACTGGCCCTGCAAAGCATCTTGGGCAAAACATTACATGAAGAGGAAACAAAAAACAACAATGAAAATCAACAGTGGGAAGTAGTACAGTAAGGAGAAAAACTATTCAAAGAGGAAAAACAAATCAAGTTAAATAACAAAAATAAACAAACATGGCTGGAAGTACAAACCATATCTCAATAATAACCCTAAATATTAATGGATTAAACTCACCAATCAAAAGACATAGGCTAGTAGACTGGATTAAAAAAAAAGATTCAACAATATGCTGCCTACAGGAGACTCATCTGATAGGAAAAGACATACACAGATTGAGGGTGAAAGGTTGGGAAAAATCATACCACTCACATGGAACTCGGAAGCAAGCAGGGGTGTCCATACTCATATCAAATAAAATAGATTTCAAGCCAAAGTTAATCAAAAGGGATAAAGAAGGACACTATATATTGCTAAATGGAACCATTCACCAACAATACATAACAATCATTAATATATATGCCCCAAACAATGTTGTAGCAATGTTCAACAAACAAACTCTTCTCAAGTTCAAGGGACAAATAGACCACAACACAATAATCATGGGTGACTTTAACACACCTCTCTCACCACTGGAAAGATCTTTCAAACAAAAGTTGAATAAAGAAACAATAGACCTCAATAATACAATTAATGACTTAGACTTAATTGACATATATAGAATATATCAACCAAAATCAAACGGATACACTTTTTTTTTCTCAGCAGCTCATGGATCCTTCTCAAAAATTGACCATATATTATGCCATAGGGCAACTCTTAGCAAATATAAAGGAGGAGAGATATTACCTAGCATTTTAACCAATCATAATGGAATGAAATTGGAAATCAACGATAAAATAAGGAAGAAAAATCCTTACATCACTTGGAGAATGAACAATATGCTACTGAATGAACATTGGGTTCCAGAAGATATCAAGGTGGAAATTAAGAAATTCTTAGATTTAAATGAAAACACAGACACAACATATCGAAACCTATAGGTCATTATGAAAGCAGTACTAAGAGGAAAATTCATTGCATGGAGTTCACTCCTCAAAAAAAAGAAAGAGCCAACAAATAAATGATCTCACAATACATGTCAAAGCACTAGAAAAAGAAGAGCAAATCAGCAACAAATGCAGTAGAAGGCAAGAAATAACAAAAATCAGAGCTGAAATTAATGAAATCGAAATAAAAGAAACAATTGAAAAAATTGACATAACTAAAAGTTGGTTCTTTGAAAAAATAAATAAGATTGACAGACTCTTAGCCATGCTAATGAAGAGAAGAAGAGAGAGAACCCAAATTACTAGCACATGGGATGAAAAAGGCAATATTACAACAGACACTACAGAAACACAGAAGATAATTAGAAATTATTTTGAAACTTTATACTCCAATAAAATAGAAGATAAAGAAGGCATTGATAAATTCCTTAAGTCATATGATCTGCCCAGATTGAGTCAGGAAGATATACAGAACTTAAACAGACTAATATCATGTGAAGAAATAGAAGAAGCAATCAAAAAAATACCAACCAAGAAAAGCCCAGGACCAGATGGATATACTGCAGAGTTTTACAAGACCTTTAAAGAAGAACTAATACCAATACTCTTCAAACTATTTCAGGAAATAGAAAAAGAGGGAGTACTTCCAAATCCATTCTATGAGGCCAATATCACCCTGATTCCAAAACCATACAAAGACACTTCAAAGAAAGAAAATTTCAGACCAATATATCTAATGAATATAGATGCAAAAGTCCTCAATAAAATTCTGGCAAATTGGATACAAAAACATATCAAAAAAATCGTACACTATGATCAAGTGGGTTTCATCCCCAGGATGCAAGTCTGCTGGTTCAACATAAGGAAATCAATAAATGTAATTCACCACATCAATAGACTTAAAGATAAGAACCATATGGTTATCTCGATAGACACAGAAAAAGCATTCAACAAAATACAACATCCCTTTATGTTTAAAACACTAGAAAATCTAGGGATAACAGGAACTTACCTCAACATTGTAAAAGCTATCTACACTAAGCCTCAGGCCAGCATCATTCTAAATGGAGAAAAATTGAAGGCATTCCCTCTAAAATCTGGAACAAGACAGGGATGCCCTCTCTCACCACTTCTATTCAACATAGTTCTTGAAACACTGGCCAGAGCAATTAGACAGACAAAAGAAATTAAAGGCATAAATATAGGAAAAGAAGAACTTAAACTAGCACTATTTGCTGATGATATGATACTATACCTAGCAGATTCAAAAATTTCTACTAAGAAACTTCTAAAACTAGTAAATGAATTCAGCAAAGTGGCAGGATATAAAATCAACACCCATAAATCAAAGTCATTCCTGTATATCAGTGACAAATCCTCTGAAATGGAAATGAGGAAAACTACCCCACTCACAATATCCTCAAAAACAAACAAACAAACAAACCTGGTTATCAACAAAAGAGGTAAAAGACCTATACAATGAAAACTATAGAACCCTAAAGAGAGAAATAGAAGAAGACCTCAGAAGATGGAAAGATATACCTTGCTCATGGATAGGCAGAATTAATATTATTAAAATGGCCATATTACCAAAAGTACTCTACAGATTCAATGCTATTATGATCAAAATCCCAACAGCATTCCTCACAGAAATAGACAAAGCAATTATGAAATTCATCTGGAAAAATAAGAGACCCAGAATAGCTAAAGCAATTCTAAGCAGGAAGAGTGAAATAGGTGGTATTGCTATACCATATCTTAAACTATACTACAGAGCAATAATAACAAAAACAGCAGGTACTAGCACCAAAACAGGCTGGTAGACCAATGGTACAGAATAGAGGACATAGAGACCAACCCACAAAATTACAACTACCTTATATTAGACAAAGGTGCTAAAAGCATGCAATGGAGAAAGGATAGAATCTTCAACAAATGGGGCTATGAGAACAAAATGAAATTGAATCCCTACCTCTCACCATGCACAAAAGTTAACTCAAAATGGATCAAGGATCTAGGAATCAAACCAGAAACTCTGCATCTAGTAGAAGAAAAAGTAGGCCCTAATCTTCATCACATGGGGTTAGGCCCCAAGTTCCTTGATAAGACACCAATAGCACAAGAATTAAAACCAAGAATCAACAAATGGGACGAATTCAAACGAAAAAGTTTTTTTCTCAGAAAGAGAAATAATATGTGAAGTGAATAGGGAGCCTACATCCTGGGAACAAAGTTTTACCCCTCACACATCAGATAGAGCTCTAATATCTAGGATATACAAAGAACTCAAAAAGTTAAACAACAACAAAAAAAACCCCAATAACCATATCAACAAATGGGCCAAGGACCTGAACAGACACTTCTCAGAGGAGGACATACAATCAATCAACAAATACATGAAAAAAATGCTCACCATCTCTAGCAATCAGAGAAATGCAAATTAAAACTACTCTAAGATACATCTCACTCCAGTAAGAATGGTAGCCATTATGAAGTCAAACAACAATGAGTGCTGGCGAGGATGTGGGGAAAAATGTACACTTATAATTGCTGGTGGGACTGCAAATTGGTGCAGCCAATTTGGAAAGCAGTGTGGAGATTCCTTGGAAAACTGGGAATGGAACCACTATTTGACCCAGCTATTCCTCTTCTCAAAAGACCTAAACTCAAAAGACCTAAAAATGACATACCACAGGGACACAGCCACATCAATGTTTATAGCAGCAGAGTTCACAATAGCTAGACGGTGGAGCCAACATATGTGCCCTTCAATGGATTAATGGATAAAAAAATGTGGCATTTATACACAATGGAATATTACCGAGCACTAAAAAATAACAAGATCATGGCATTTGCAGGGAAATGGATGGCATGAGAGCAGATTATGGTAAGTGAAGTTAGCCAATCCCCCCAAAACAAATGCCTAATGTCTTTCTGATATAAGAGAGGTGACTCAAAATGGGGTAGGGAGGAAGAGCATGAGAAGAAAATTACCTCTAGATAGGAAAGAGAGGTGGGAGGGAAAGGGAGAGAGAAGGGGAATTGCATGGAAGAGGGAAGGAGACCCCCTTCATTATACAGAATACAGGTATGAAGATGTGAGGGGGAAAAAAAAAGAAGTGGGTCACATCAGATTGGGTAGAAAGAAGAAATGGGAGGGGAGGGGAGGGGAAGAGGGGAATGGAAGGACGGCGGACTAAAATAGACATTATTATTGCTGTGGGTATATATGTGACTTCATGACCAATGTAATTCTGCAACCTGTACACTCAGAAAAATGAGAAATTATATCCCATCTGATTCAAATGTATGCTATGTCAAGATCATTGTGTAACTAATTAAAACAAATTTTAAAAAACCCAACATCTTTTTATGATGAAATGCTCAATAAATCTGCAATGGAAGGAAACTACCTCAACATGAAAAAGTCTTATATGGAATACCTGCAGCTAACAGCAAACTCAACTGAGAGAGGAAGATTTTCAAATGAGATGTGGAGTAAGTCCAATTCAGTTTTTCCACTTCTGTTTATTATGATACTAGAAATACTAGCTGGAGGCACTAAGCAATAAAAAAAAGGTATTGAAATAAAAAATAAAGATAATGAAACGATCCCTGTTAGCCCATAAGATTATCGTATATGTAGAAACCCCCCCAAAAATCACTCACACACACACACACACACACACACCAAAAAGAACATGAGAACAAAGAAATTTAATCAAGTTGTAGAATCAAAAATCAAACCAACTTGTAAAAATCAGTTGAATTTCTATACACTCACAATGAGTAAACCTAAAAGGAAATTAAGAAACAATTATACTAATAATCACAAGAAGAAAGACTAAAACTCCAAGGAATGAACAAGGAGGTAAGAGTGTTGCCTATTGACACCTACAAATCATTACTGAAAAGTAAAAGCAAACAAATAAATGAAACAATATCCTATACTGATGACTGGAATTAAAGAAAGAATACAATGTAAAACAATTCACAGATAGATGTAATGCACTCTATCACAATCCCAATGATATTTTTTGCAAAAACAACAACAACAAACAATCCATCACAATATTCTTATGAAACTTCAAGGCATCCTGAATAGTTAGTCTTGAAAAAGAATACTAGATTTTCCATTTTCACACTTTCATATTTCAAACTTACTACAAAATAATGGTCATCTAAACAGTCTGAAAATGCCAAAAATTTGGAAGTATGAATCAATAGAGTTGAATAGAGTTCACAGAAACCAGCTCTCACACATATGGTCAAATGATTTTTGACATGAATGCCAAGAACATTTCATAGTAAAAGGATAGTTTCCTCAACAAAAGGTAATAGGAAAATTGAATGGCTGCATGCAAAAGCTTGAAGTTGATCCTGATCCTATGCCACATATTAAAACTAACTTAAAATTGGGACCACCCACACCAGACCATGTGGGACCGAAGCTCACAGTAGACATAGGTCTATCCCTCCACTGGCACAGCAGACACCAGCCAAAGCCTAGCCTCTGATGAAGGATCACCTCTTTCAACCAGTGGTCTACTGGGGGAGGTCAAGCCTAGCATCCCAGACCCACCCACACCAGCTTGTGCGGGACCCAGACTCACAATAGGCATAAGTCCACCCCTCCACCTACAGGCATCTGCTCCAGCCCATCCTCCAGTCTAGGATTGCCTCTTCTGTCCATCAGATTATCGCAGGAGCTGAGACCCAGCCCAGACTGCCTACACAAGCCCGAAAGGGATCAAGGCTCACAGTAGGCCCAGGTCCATATTCCACCCATGGGGCAGACACCCGCCAGAGCCTAGCCTCTGGAAGAGGACTGCCTCTTCTGACCAGCAGACTACCTCGGGAGATCAAGCCCAATGGCCCAGATCCACCCACACTGGTGTAGAACCACCCACACCCACCTGTGTGGGACCCATGCTCATAGTAGGCCTAGGTCCACCCCTCCACCAGCAGGCACCCGCCGGAGTCCAGCCTCTGGCACAGGACCACCTCCTCCAACCAGCAGACTACTGCAGGAGTCCAAGCCTAGCCCAGATCTGTCCACACAGACTTGCGCAAGATCCATGTCCATGGTAGGTCCAAGTTCACCCCCTCCCCCACATGGGAACCTAAGCCTAACCCACTTCCATCTTGGGACACTGCAGTCATTATCATACCTTCCCTATGCAGTAGCCCCTAACATTTTTACAACAGACAAGCAGCTGCATCTTAGAACAGCCATCCCAAGGGAGTGTGAGGCCCACTCTTTCAGTCCCATCTCTGTAAGACATTGCTTCCATCTTGGGACACCTTAACTAATATCTGGAGTTACCTCTGCTATTGCCACCACCAACTGTAGTTGCAGTAGCATACACTGAGTGACACCAACAGGGTCTGGAAGTCCAACTTCAAGGTGAAGTACAGACAATCTACACAGGTACTACAAGAATATAGGAAAAAAGTTGTAATATCTCAAATCCACACAACCAGAGATATGAAAAAGTGCTCTGTATATGTAATAATAGAAGAAAAAGTAGGCCCTAATCTCCATCATGTGGTATTAGCCCAAACTTCCTTAATAAGACTCATTTGGCACAAGAATTAAAATCAAGAATCAATAAATGAGATGGACTCAAATTAAAAGTTTCTTCTCAGCAAAAGAATCAATCTGTGGGGTGAATAGAGAGCCTACATGTTGGGAGCAAATCTTTAGACTTCACACATCTTTATATATCCTAAAGATTAGAGAACTAATCTTTAGGATATACAAACAACTCAAAAAAGTTAAACAGCAAAAAAACAAATAACCCAATCAATAAATGAGCAAAGGAATTGAACAGACACTTCTCAGTAGATGATACACAATCAATCAACAAATATATAAAAAAAAGTTCATCATCACTAGCAACTAGAGAAATGCAAATCAAAACCACTCTAAGATTTCATCTTGCTCCAGTCAGAATGGTAGCTATTATGAAGACAAAAAGCAATAAGTGTTGGTGAGGATGTAGGGAAAAGGTACACTCATACACTGCTGGTGGGACTGCAAATTGGTGAAGCCAATATGGAAAGCAGTACAGAGATTCCTTGGAAAACTGGTAATGGAACCAATATTTGACCCAGCTATTCCTCCCCTTGGTCTACACCCAAAGGATATATAAACAGCATAATATAGGGGCACAGCCACATCAGTGTTTATAGCAGCACAATTCACAATATCTAAACTGTAGAGCCAACCTAGATGCCCTTCAGTGGATAAGTGGATAAAAAAAATGTGGCATATATCCACAATGGAATATTACTCCGTTATAAAAGAGAATAAAATCGTGGCATTTGCAGGTAAATGGATGGAGTTAGAGAAGATGATCCCTTTTATTTTTATATCTTAACTGTGCTCAAAACTCTGTATTCTCTTCATTCACAATGACACTACTCCAATCCAAGCTACCTCTGATGTTCAGTGGATTAATACACTGGTCTCTGTCTAGTCTGGTTTCCTTATATTTACTATTTTTCCTCGTCAACTCATAAACAGAAATAATATTCAAAAATATTAATTATAATCTATGGCTACCCTTCTTAATAACTCTTAAGAGGCTCCTTACTACTTTTAACATTAAAGAAATCACTCTCATTAACATAGTCTACAGATCTTATAAAATCTGGCTCCTATAAACCCCCCCTATAGTAAACTTTCATCTCTCCCACATTGTTCAAGTTCTTCCCTTAGGTCCTCAAGGGACTTCTGTATTTTCCTTTATTCTTATCTTATAAATCTCTCCCATGATTTTTTCTCTTAGCTCTTATTTATTAGCTTGCATTTCCCATGTTCTTTATTCCAGGAAAGAAAAAAAAATGACCATTACATTTGACTATACTAGATACCCTCAGTACATATGCACATTGACATTGAATTGGAGATTTCCTTAATATTTGCACTTATTACTTTTGAAATACATATACTAGCTTGGTGAGTATTTGTTTTCCCTGATAGATTATGAGTTCTGTCTATAAGATTCAGTCGTCTATTACTCATGATGCAGTGCCAGGCACAGAGCAATCATTCAGTGATTTTTTAAGTAACTGAATAGATGATGTATTAATGAATCAATATACCAATCAGAGTCCACAGAACAATGAGCTTCAACTTTGTGTAATTCAACAAAACATTGAATTACACAAAGTTTTCAGGCAGTTTTGAATCTTTCACCAGCATATAAGCATTCTATGACTTCACATGAGAACTAGTTTTAAGATTCTCTTTATATTGGGCTGGGGATGTGGCTCAAGCGGTAGCGCGCTCGCCTGGCATGCGCGCGGCCCGGGTTCGATCCTCAGCACCACATACAAAACAAAGATGTTGTGTCCGCCGATAACTAAAAAAACATATATATTAAAATTCTCTCTCTCTCCCTCTCTCTCTCTTTAAAAAAAAAAAAGATTCTCTTTATAGGAAGAAAGTGCCTCACTGGGCTCACCCTCATCTACAGCAATAATTATCCTATCTTAGTAGTGACTTCATGCCTCAGTGCCTTGGTGTTCCTTGATGAACTTTATTAAGTATAATTACTATGGAAAACAGTTTGGTGTATGGTGTATCCTAAAAAATAAATAAATAAAACTAAACTAAAAACAGAACTACTGTATAATCCAACTGTCACATTCCTGGGTATATATCAAAAAGAAACAGTGCACCATACAAGAGACAACTCACATGCCCATGGTTATTGTACCACTATTCACAATAGATAAGGATTCAGTCTACATGGTGTTTATCAACAGATAAACAGAAGAAGAAATTCTCTCTCTCTCTCTCTCTCTCTCTCTCTCACACACACACACACACACACACACTGATATAAAAAATGAAATTCTCCAGCAAAATTCATGAAACTGAAAGACATGATGTTACCAAAGTAAGCCATAGAAAGACAAGTAGCACAAGCAGCACACATGAAAACAACAACAAATATTGACTGAAAGTAGAATCCTGAATACTACGGCCTGTGAAGGGTCCAGGGGGAAGGGGAGGTAAAGGTGGAAGAAGGGAGATTGGATATGGTCAGTGCATGTTGTATGGTCATATAGAAATCAGATACCAAAACCCATTAATATGTAATTAATATTAATAAAAATGATTTACAAGATTGGTATCCTAGATATTTGAGGTTGTCTTTATTGATACAGTTGTTACATGATAACCATGGTGACTGTGTGTAGTGAGAAGACACCCTTGAGGAAAACCAGTAATAATTAATGGATAAGCAGGAAATTAGAACCCCCATTTACCCCCCAAAAGCCCACAAAATATGTATAAAAATGACTAGGAGAATGAGTTTTCCTGAAATCAGGAGAAAAAAAAAGGTTTAAAAATGAAATTTTAAAAAATAATTCTTATTTTACCTTTTTCATATCTTCATAGCTCATGAACTGAATATTGAAGTCATGTCTGTGTTCATACCAGCCTCTTATGTGATCAAACCAACGACTTCCCATCACTGTACAAAACATGATTACTAACAAGGTGAAGATGTTGCACTTATTGAACAGCAAAGTATTCTGTCTTTTCCTCCTTATAATCACAAAAACAAAAATAAAGACCCAACCACTGGACATCTATATTACTGTTTTGAAAAGATTATAGCTAAGGGGAACAATCATGGTTTTCATAGAGAAGTGACTATGAAAAGCGCCCTTATGGATGTAGGAAGGCAGCAATAAAGAAATGAGAAAGCCCCCGGACCTAAGTTTAAATCAGATTTCTTTAAAGCAATTTTATCCACTTTCCTATATCCACCAGAAAACACACATGTCCATTTTTCTTTTCATTCTCTAAGATCTCTGGATAGTGAAGCTACCTGTTTACAATGAGACAGAACCTGAATGTAATCTTTAAGTGAGTGAGATCCTGATACTTCTCACTACAAGTCCCTTGCAGCAATCAATCCTCATCAGTAGTGGAGTGATAAACTCCACCATGGCCCTAGAAGGCTTACCACAGGACAATGAGATAGTACACAAACACCATGATTACTAGTGATTCTGGAATGTATTGTTTTAATTATATTTGTAGCTAGTTTAATTTGATAGAATACGTGTAAGCCTCTTATGGACTGGTCAAAATGTTTTCTAAACAACATGCCTTTGAAAACTTGATAAGACCCACATGGTCCTGGCAAGGATGGAAAGGCCACTGGGTGGCAGACCAAGTTGATGTGTCATAGTAACTACTCAAGAGCATCCATTGTACAATTGCCCTTTTCCATCTCTCTAAATATCTTCCCTAAATTCCTTGATGAATAAGTTCATAGTTACCTTGTCCATCTAGAAACATTTCCATAAAATTCTCAAAAGTATCAGAAGGCTTTAATCGAGCTACCCAATTTGAAAAATGAAAAAAGGAAACCGAAACATCTTTAGGATTTCTGTAGATATAAAGAATCTGCAGGGAGAATTAGAAATAATATTAACAATTCCAGTATATTATTTCAAATGTTTAACAGTTGCATCATATTTATTAGCTGAATGAATCATAATTATTTTAATCCATTCTACTAGCCATGGAAAATTAGGTGTTCCCCCAATTTTTCTCTATTACAAAAAGTATTGTTAAAATAAATACTTTTATATATAGGAGAGAAACTGTATAAAGAAAATTAATATGAAAAATACCATTAATGAAAAGTTGGATCAAAAAGTCCTTTCACAGAATATACAATAATTATGGTCAATAATCTTTCAAAGCAGGCTTATTCGCATTACTGAGTGTGGACATGTAAGTTAAGATCACTTGAAAAACCACTTCATAAATAACACATTGAAAAAATTTAAAATTCTGATATGTATCATTACTGGGGGGAAATCAAAACATATCCATTACCAATTTCAGCAATAATTGATACACCTGCTTTCTTAAGAAAATATAACCCCATCCCATAGAACTATACATCATTGTACTTTTGGCTTTTCAGTCCCTTCTTGGATGTATATTCCAGGGAAACTCCTGCATATGTGCCCAAAGGGCATTCTTAAGAACATTCATAGCAGCATGTAGTGATATTCAAATGCTGGAATATTCTGATTTTTCTATGAAGAAAAAGAACAGATCTGATAAAACTACTTTCAAAAGTTGTAAAGTTATGCAGCAGTGAAAATGGCATTTCAAATCAAGAACAAACAAGAGCATGTGGCAAAGTCCCAGCAAATTAGAGAATAAGGAATAAAATGAAATTAAGTAAAATTGCAGGCCAAATGATTTAATGGGATGGCCCATAATTTGTTTTCAAAGACTAACAGAAAAGTAACATTTGTACACTGATGATCACAATAGAAAAACTTCAATGGAAAAGTTCCAGTAAATCTGTAAGTATTTTGATTTAGCCACAATCATAGTAGAACACTTACAGAAAATTGTCTTTAACAAAACAATAAAAGGAAAAATAAATTTGTAAAATTGATTATTAAAATTTCATTTTATTTAGTTTCTAAAATTTGTATAAGTACCCAAAACAGAAAATTTATCTCCTTTTCTCATGTATGAAACATATTCCATGTTTGAAAACTGATCATGCAATTGACAATTAACATTTAAATAAATTCCCAAAATTAGAATATGTAAACACCATTGCCCATGATAGAAAACTATACAAACACTTTCAAACTAAAAAAAAATCTCAAAAGAGCTGAAACCAATTAAAAAGGTAAAACTGAAATGACAAAGTATTTAAACATTAACAAAATTACACCCATAGTTACACTAAAAATGGTATTCATTTTAAAATGTTAATATTGACAAAAATAAACACTGGAAATAGGTATACTAAACATTTAATAAAAGAAGATAGAAAGATATATATAAAATGAGGCAATAATTAAAATGAAAGTATACATGAACAAAAAAGAAAACATTAAATTATGCTTAAAAAAAGAAAAAGCTAGTTCCTCAGAGGGTGAAAACCTAGTAAAATAGAAAACTCCTTATATCCTAAAACTCTAAAAATAAGAGAATATGAAATTTTTATCATTGCAGCCTGAGCGCAAATAAATGACCACAAAATTGGAGTTAATTGACAAGATCATTAAAATGTTATACTTGGGCTGGGGATGTGGCTCAAGCGGTAACACTCTCACCTGGCATGCACAGGGCACTGGGTTCGATCCTCAGCACCACATACAAATAAATAAAATAAAAATGTTGTGTCCACCGAAAACTGAAATATAAATATTAACAAAATTCTCTCTCTCTCCTCTCTCTCTTTAAAAAATTATAAAATGTTATACTTTTTTTCAATGTTAAATATCTATAAGTGGGTAAAAAGCACACTGAGAACAATAAAAGGTACATATTGATGGCATTAAAGTAGACTTGATACATAGAATGAAACTCGAAGAATGTCAGAATATGTCAATGCTTGTTTTCCCAGAATAAATCTCTCTTAAATTAAAACCCACATTTGACAATCAGTGTGGAACTAAACTATGTTGTAAAAAATTGTTAGAAAAATTTGACTTATCTGGGGCTAGAGCTGTGGCTCAGCGTTAGAGCACTTGCCTTGCTTGTGTGAGACCCTGAGTTCTATCTTTAGCCCCACATAAAAATAAATAAGTAAAATAAATTTGTGTCCAACTACGAAAATTTAGCATACCCTAGATAGGCTTCAAAACAGTAGAGGTACTCAAGTGAATGTTTTAATAAATTGTTTTGGGGCAATCAGCAAACTCCTTAGACAAGTATAAGGCAATGTTCATGTCTCATAAGCAGTATCAGATTTAATTTATAATCATAAGAAGGTTAAAAATAGCCAGGCTCCGTGTCCCACAGTAATCCCAGCTACTCTGGAGGCGAAGACTTGAGGATCATGAGTTCTGAGCCAGGCTCAGGAAAAGAGAGGTGCTAACTTATTTAGTAAGATTATGTTTCTAAATAAAATACAAAATAGGGCCGGGATGTGGCTCAGTGGTTGAGTGACCCTGAGTTCAATCCCTCCTTACCACACCACACCTCCTACCCCACCAACAAAAAGGTTAAAAATAATACTGTTAGTTGGAAAAAAGCTGGAGGGCATTTACATAATCTTTGTTGTTAGTGTTGTGTTTTCTTAGTAAAGCATCAGAACCAGAAGTCATGAAAGAAGTATTAACAGTTGGGTTACATAAGGTTAAAAGTTTTCAACAACTTATTAAAAAAGTCTTTCCTTTATAAAGGGAAAGATTTTGCCACAAATAAATTTCCCACAAAATAGTAAATAAGACAACCTGGAATAAGAATATTTAAAGACCAATAAAATACAAAAAGATAATCTTATTAAAATTGAAAGAGTTAAATTCCCTCAAAGAGAGATTACTTTCTTACTTAGCATATTAGGCAAATTTGATAATTTCCATTATTAGTAAGCATGTGAGGAAGGAGGCAATCCTACATGGTTATTTGATGAAGTATGATTCATATATTATAAAAAGCAGGCAGGTAATCCCTGTCAAAACTTAAAATATTAGACATTTCAATTTGAAAACTTTACATTAATTGAAACACGGCAAGAGAATTAAAGTGCAAGCCTTTATAGGAAAGTTTATTATAGCACAAGACATCCATTGGCTGCAACTTACCTACCCATCAAATACACATTAATTATTGCAAAGCCACACAATAAATTTCTATGAAACTATAAAAAAATGGCATTTATGGCCAATGTGAAATAATTTTTGTTATATGCTATAGAATTACATTGCAAATTATATCCACAATTGCTTATTACAGGCATAGTTTTTAGGACTTTCATATACTTTTATTGAGGAAGGCAATATCCTAAACATAAAATGATTGTAACATTTGGAAAACTGTGGTTTAGTGAGGTTGGGGAATCTACTTAAACCAGGTTATTTCGTTTGTGCAAAAAAAAAAAAAAGATTAAGCTCTAGGACATACTTTAGCTTTTTTGTTCTTCAGACCTTTTGGAACTAAATAATATGGGAGGTGGGAAGCGAAGAGGCGAGGGGATGGCATTTTGATAAAGTCCAAATTGTGAATATTGTATTCAAAGAAGGGAGCTCTATCTATTGTTTTGATGTCTTCGGTTCTGTTACGATGCCCCTCAAAATAAATCAAGCTTAGTATCTGCTGAGTCCAGATGGTACCTGAAAAAATAAATCATCTTGTTTTCAAACTCAATTAGTCATTAAACATTAAGTCAACAATAGTGTCATTCACCATAAAATCATTTGAGCTTTCTTTTCTTTTAAACACTCTAAGTATGCTAACAACTTTGTCTGATTTTCATTTTTTTTTCTCTTTGAAACATTAAAGTTAATAAAGATAAAATCAAAGACTCTAAATTCCTTTATCACTTGCAGAGTTGTGTTTGTTCTGATTTCATGATAGTGATGATTTGGATTAATTCTGCCTCTCCTTCTCTGTTTCCTGCTCCATGTTAGGTCCTTTTTAGTATTTTTAACTTTTTCCTTAACTTATAATAATAATTCTACATTTTGATGGGGTAGAGTGTGATACTTCCACATATGCATACACCCTGTATTGATCACATGAGGGAAATTAGCATTTCCTTCTCTATGTCATTTCTTTCTGTTTGGAGTCTTGGAGCTTATTTCTTCTATATTTTCTTAAAATATGTTATTGGTTACCGAATCTCTTTTTACTATGTTTTGTGGGCATCTCTTTCTCCTTCCTGAGATTCCTTTCTTAGAAATTTACCCTTTAGAATTATAGACAAATTAACAAAATTATAAGCGATTTCACTTTCTCCCCCTTTTCTATTTACCACTTAAGGTGGTTTTGTAAACTATTTAAGCATCCAAGGATGTCAGGAAATAGCAGAACCTGACATGAGCAAAGATATATATATATATATAAAACATTTTTTTTACTTGAATGGCCTAACCATGTATGACCAACTTTTTGTGGTGTTCTGAAGAAACCACACTATAAATAAGCAAAACATTGCATGTAGAATCTTAATAACTACAGCTTTATCCCTTAGTCTGCATGGGCAACTGTAAAAACTCAAACCAAGCCAATCATCCTGCCCTGCTGAAGTAGAAGTCATAAGGCTCATTAGTACTTGTTTAGCCCAACAGGATCGTTTTTTACCACTTCTTTGTAATGATGGTCTTCACAAATCTAAAAATCA